>NC_135579.1:93746086-96259419 GCF_965152235.1 Eretmochelys imbricata
AAACATCAACAACTGGATGAGAATACGTAATACCAGGTTGCTTCCAAGAAGAGCCAGGCTCTTTGCACTGCATGCATAGGAACACGTAGAGATGGAGGTGTGCAGAGAGACCACTAGGTGTGATCTCACTAGTCCCTGAGCATCATGGGTGATTGGGGCCCTCTGACAGTCAAGGACCCCTGGGTTAATGCTTTTCTCCCACTCAGACATGTAAGTCAGTCAGTGGAGTTCCATGGCCAGGTATAGAGCTGGCTGAAATTTTTCAAACATTTTTCCAAAAAAGGGCCTGTTCTTTAACAACTGCACTCAATCATGTGACTCTCATGTTGCACCATGTGGCTCAGTCAGAAGGGAGACCAGGGTACATCCTGGGAGATGTAATCTGGCAAAGGAGCCCAGCCTATAGGGGAGTATGGGGCATGAGCACCACGGCTGATACAGATTAATACTGAACAGACTCTAAATGAAATATTTCAATGCAGTTCAACAAATTGAAATGTTCCAATTTGGGTCAAACCAACTTCATATGAAATAAGAATTTTGATTTTGTGAAAACTCTAATTTCTGTTGAAAAATTATTTTGATAGAAAAGTCCCAAGCAGCTGTACTGAAAACCATGGGTAATATCTGGCCCCAAGCTGCATCAGATAAATTCCTGAAATGCTCTTAGTGTCAAACAGAATCAGTACGAAAACTGGCCTGTTCTCATCATCTAGGCACTCTTCCTTCCTGCCCCTCTGTGGGCGGCCAATGTGAGGTGCAGCTTCTGTTCCTCTTACTACTCAAAATAGGATTAATTTATTATATGCTACATGTGATACCCCTTGGCCGGCAAATGTTTCAGTTGCAACAGAAGGCCGAGTCCTGACAGGTGGGTCAGCACTCTGATCACTGTAGTCTGAATTAATTTTCCCAGTGATGGCTGATTGAGCAATTAGCTAATCAGAAAGGGGAAGGGGGGCTACAGAACTAATTAGTCCTCCGCTGGTTAACCTGATAAAAACCAGGAAGGAAGTGGTATGAGGGAAGGAATGACTGACAAATGAATGAATGACAACAGGAACAAGGCTAGCTGAGTTCAGACTGAAAAAGCTCTCAAGATCTCTTTTCCTCCCAGGGCCATAGTAAGGAGGGACTGAAAGAAGCAGGGATTAAACATTGTGGTCGTGCACTGTGGTGGTGTTGGTGGAGGAGTTTTGGAATAAAATATAGGTTGAACACTGAAAAAAGAGTGGGTCTCAGCAGTTTCGGGGGCAGCAGAGGATGGGGAGAGAGCATTGCCCTGTCCCACAACCTCACTCTGTGGGGAGAAGGACATATGTCAATAGAATGGTTGCACCTCTCCAAACACATCAGCCTGCTACACATCAGATTGGGCCTTGCATTTTTAATGCTGTGCTGTTGGGTGGGTTCTGGAGACATAAGGAAATAACAAATTGCTGTACTATAAAGGAAAAGGCCATTTGGTCCCGCACATCTGTTCCCTGTTGATTTATTTCAACCACACTGTCCTGTTTTGTCAGTCTGTCCCCGCCCCCTTAACACAAAATCTATTTGTCTCTTAATATCATTTTGCTATATGCATCACTAGCCTTGCCTGTCATCCCTATTCCATATGCTCATTCCTTTGAGAGAGAGAGAGAGAGAGAGATACATAAATGATGACACTGAGTTGAAATACTAGCAAAACCCAGTTACTGGTATAATCCTTATGGTAGATAATTTTGTTAGGATATAGATATTCAGGCCTGTCTGTAAAGGCCTATACTCTAAGAATTTAGGTGTATTCTTATCACTTGGCTAGTGACAGAGGTATAAAAGAAAGAATCAAAACCACTGTCTGCCAGTGTAAGGGCCTTCTCTTACTGTGACAGTTTGTGGCCCTGTGCTTAGGCTCAGGCCTTTGGCTAAGCAGCAGAGGCAGCCATAAGCTGGGAAGCGACCGGTCACATCCTCACATTCCAAACTAGTCACATTGAAATAAGGTGCTATTGGGCTGTTAGGCACTATCAGGACAGGATTGTATTCCTATCACCTCCAGAGAAAGGGAAGTGCCTAGAAAATGTAAAAGGAAACTTAGTTTGGTAGCATCCTGTCTGGCAAGAACTCACTTATCAATAGCTGGGGTGTGAAATCCTCACTTCTGTATTGTCTTGTCATTATAGTTCCCACTTTGCTGTTGTTTGTCTGTATAATCTCTGTCTGGTTCTGTGATTGTTCCTGACTGCTGTATAATTAATTTTGCTGGGTGTAAACTAATTGAGGTGGTGGGATATAATTGGTTACATAATCATGGTACAATATGTTAGGATTGGTTAGTTAAATTTCAGGAAAATGATTGGTTAAGGTATAGCTAAGCAGAACTCAAGTTTTACTATATAATCTGTAGTCAATGAGGAAGTGACTGGGTGTGGGTGGGGGTGGGCATGTGGGGGTGTGAGATGGGAACAGGGAATGGGGGTAAGAAAATTGGAATCATGTTTTGCTAAAGGGGGAGATGGGAACAGGGAATGGGAGTAAGGAAGTTGGAATCATGTTTGGCTAAGGGTAGGAATGGGAACAGGGACACAGGTGTAAGGCTCTGTGGTGTCAGAGCTGGGAAGGAGGATACTAAGGAAGGAAACTGGAATCATGCTTGCTGGAAGTTCACCCCAATAAACATCGAATTGTTTGCACCTTTGGACTTCGGGTATTGTTGCTCTCTGTTCATGCGAGAAGGACCAGGGAAGTAAGTGGGTGAAGGAATAAGCCCCCTAACAAATCTCGCCTTCTAGGTACCTAAATGTTGTGAGTTGTGATTGGTACTGTGACAAAGTTCCTGCTCTACCTTGGTGGGTCTTGCACTTATTGGCGGATTTGCTCGCCTTGGAGCTTCACGGCAGCCCTCAGCTTGGCCTTTTTTCTGAACTCACAGTCCAGGTCAACTCCTGCTGTGTCTGACCAGGATTTGGGGGGAACCTGGGCCCACCCTCTACTCCGGGTTCCAGCCCAGGGCCCTGTGGAATGCAGCTGTCTAGAGTGCCTCTTGGAACAGCTGTGCGACAGCTACAACTCCCTGGGCTACTTCCCCATGGCCTCCTCCCAACACCTTCTTTATCCTCAGCACAGGACCTTCCTCCTGGTGTCTGATGATGCTTGTACACCTCAGTCCTCCAACAGTCGGCGTTCTCACTCTCAGCTCCTAGTGCCTCTTGCTCCCAGCTCCTCATACGCACACCACAAACTGAAGTGAGCTCCTTTTTAAAACCCAGGTGCCCTGATTAGCCTGCCTTACTTGATTCTAGCACCTTCTTGATTGGCTGCAGGTGTTCTAATCAGCCTGTCTTAATTGTCTCCAGAAGGTTCCTGATTGTTCTGGAACCTTCCTGTTACCTTACCCAGGGAAAAGGGACCTACTTAGCATGGGCCTAATATAGGTGCTGATGATGAGTAACAAGTCTTCTTGTGCATAGATTGCTCACAATTTTTCCTCCAAGAACTGCAAAGTAATTGTAGAGCAAACAGCTCAGCTTGCTATCAAGATCACCAATCCAAATGCCAGACTGCGCAGTGAGGAAAATGAATAAATGGGCTCCTCCTTTGTGTAACTGTATTTAATAAAATACAAAATACAATAAAATCCACAAAAAAAAATTACTCTCCTATAGCCATCTGGCCCGACCCTGTCACAGTACCCAGACCTATAATGTGCTATCTTGGGGAGTTAAGAATTTTATTGAAATCTGTGTGTGAAAAATAAGGGAACAAAGCCCCTCCAAGTGTACGAGCTGTCTGCTGTTTGCTCAGTAGAGTGCTGATAACCTAAACCTTTCAAATACAATTAGATAAATGACCTAGCATGAGTGTGAAAATCCCCCATTTAAAAATCACAGCAGTCTGAGAGAAAGTTCTAACCACTGGCGCCATATCAGACCCATGGATTAGGAAAATGAGGTTCAGAATGAGAATGTTGTGTTAAAATCAAACTCAAAAGGATTATTTAGGGGCCATTGAATAGATCTTTCAGCCATGCTGGTAATGTTTGTTAGAGAGGCAAAGACTTGGGGAGCCATCTGAGTAATCTAATAGGATAGATAAGAATATAGAATTTGCCTTACTGCATTGGGTCATTGGTCCATCTGATCCAGAGGTGTCCTACGTCTGACACTTTGGAGGAATGCTTTAAAAAAAAGAAATCCCCTGGAGCTTCTGCCCATTTGGGCAGAAATGCACATGGAAGAAAAATTCTTTCCCAACAATTGTAGATGATCAGCCCATGCCTTGGAACATGAGGTTTGTCCATATTGTTGTAGCCACAAACAGTGGACTGAATCAATTTTATGTTCACATTACATAAACAAATGCTCCTTTCTTTTTGGGAGAGGATGAGTGAGTTTGTGCGGGATTTGCTTTTAAAGAGAATAAGGTACCCTGGTTTTCTGTACCATCTGCAACTGGCAGATTCATTATAACTCATTCTGATATTGCAGAAAAGGAGATTGATAACTGTTAGGTAAGATGTGGCAGCATGAATGTACGCATTTAGAGTAATCAGAGATGCTTGTGAAGGAGTTTATCGAATACATTTTGAGGTTTGGATTAATTGTGTTATCAGCCCATATTATAATTGCACATTACAGTTGCTGTTACATATTGCATAAGAGGGTGGGATATGTACGTGCATGCTGAAAGTGAAAGTTCAGTACTAATGGTGAATTAGAAAAACTCAGCTAAAATCCGCTCTCTCTGCTGATTGGATTACAGTCAATTACGAGGTGTCAATCCAGCATGGGTGGCACATAGAACGAGAGAGGCTGCAGAGAGCTCTAAGGAACTGCAGGGAGCAAACAGCTCCAGGCACAGCTTGATTTAATCCATTTTACGTTGACATGAGATTTCCAGGCTCCAGCCAAGCCAAGGTGTGTCTTGTTTTTCTTTTCATTCTACAATGGCCATTGGCCCATCAGGCATATTGCCCTTCCCGTTTTAAAACATCTATCAACAGGTTTTTTTGCTTGGTGACTCCTGTGGCAAGGCAAAGATATAAAAGACACTTAAGTATCCACTGTGCATGTGCAGGTTGGGTATTTGTGCATTTACTTGGTCAGTTAGGTGCCCAAGTGGCCATGTTTGTGTAGAAATAACCACGGTGCATGCACACGTTGGGTGTTACATGCACAGATTAGGTGTGTGCAACTGTAGCTGTTAATATTATGGCAGTGCCCCGTGGACACCGCTGAGATTGGGGCCCCATTGCTCTATACTGTACAAACACATATGAATAGACAGTTCCTGCCACCAAGATTTACCATCTAAGTAGACAAGACAAAGAGGGGGAGAAGGAAACAGGGACACAGAGCTGGGGGGAAGTGACATGGCCAACATCACATACTGGGCAATGGCAGAGCCAGGTGCCTCAAGTCCCATTCTGTTGCAGTATTCACCAGACCATGCTCCTTCTCCATGTGCACAAAAACGAGCACGCACACACAGGCATGCTGTGTTGCTGAGATGAGCCTTGGAGCCTTGTATTCCATACAGAGCAGTTCCTGTCTGCAGCGGTGATACATACAGTAATATCAGACCTTGTCACACCACAAGCTTTTATGTTGGCTGTTTAACTTGGCCAACAATATGGCCATGACTCCACAAGATATTTCTGCTTTTTAATCTAATGGGAATAGCATGGATTGTTTTCACCTGCTTCAGGAGCAAATGTCAACACTGTGGATTTGGAAAATAGTCTCTCAACACAAGGAACATGATGCTGACTTTACAATTGGCATTAGAACTTCAAACGCTGTCCTTGGAAGCAAGCATCTTGGCAGACTAGAGACTAGTTTAAGGAAGTCAGTGGAGTAACCTAAAATTCTCTTTAGAGACCGTGTATCATTGTGCTGTTCCAGTTTACAACCATTTAATATCACACAGCAAAATAGCTGGTAAAGAAGCTCAGTGGAAATTTAAATCCTTCTGCATTAGGATGCATTTCCCCAAAGCATACCTTCACAAAATTCAGTGTAGGATTTCCTTTGTCTCACATTTGCGTGTTAGCCACTCCGACTTTAAATCATGGATATAAAATGCTTTGACATGTCCTTAAGAAAATATGTGGTGTCTGTCTGCAGCCTTGACCCACAGCCAAAAGAGAGAGGTTTTTTGTTTTTGCAGAATTTGGTATCCAGTGACCTGAAGGGATAATGTTCTTTCAATTTTTTCCACTTTATCTTATTAAAAGAAATATTTTAAAGACATCATTCATGCTTTGATGTCCTAAAGTATGAAATTTCAGTAGCTTACTAGTGACAAAACTCACTCTCTCTCAACTGTAGCAAGAGGAATGGCTTAGAAAATTTTAAGATCAAATAAAATAGGGCCAGCCTTGGGATGTAGGAGCAGTGCAGTACTTTTAGTATGCCGGGGATCTGAGGGCTGGTGTACACTGAAAACTTACACTGGCATAGCATGTCTGTCAGGGGTGTGAAAATCCACACCCCGGAGAAATGTAGCTATGCCAAGCTAACTCCGGTGTGAGGTTGACAGAAGAATTCTTCCATCAACGTAGCTACTACCTCTTGGGGAGGAGGATTAACTACAGTGTCAGGAGAATCCCTCCAGTCACTGTCGTGAGAGTCTACACTGAAGTGCTGAAGCGGTTTAAGTACAGACTCACCCTCAATTTAGGTTCTGAAACTAATATCTCTCCCTCAAGCTGACATGGCCTTGGTGTGCTGTAGGGCAAACACTCAATCCCCAAGAGGAGAAAAAAGCTGGGTGTGGACAGATGTATTACAGCTATAAGGATGGTTGAGTGGGCTGGGCACTAGTCTAGGATTTGAGAGACCTGGATTCCTACTTCCATCACAGACTTCCCTGTGTGACCTTGGGCATTTACCCTCTTTGTGCACCAGTTACCTATCTTTAAAAGGGGCACTCCTCTACCTTACAGAAGATTATTAAGCACTCGGGTCAGATTTTTGAAGGTAGTTAGGTGCCTTAAGATGCAGGAAGGCACCTGGAGGGATTTTTCTAAAGTGCCTAGGTGCCTAACATTCTGGCTTCACGGAGTTTTTTGTAAATTGCTCAGATGATCGTGAACATGGTGTGGATAAATAAAGGGACCCTAAGGGATTTCTGCTTTATGGCACAATTTTTTTAAAGAGAGATTTCAAGATCGTATTTGTGCAGTGGGAAAAGTGGCGTTTGTGAAATGGTGGTAGAACACAGTCAGCCTCTTACTGCGGTTTATTAGTATTCTTTATACTAAAGTCCATGGGAAAATGGCCCTGCAGGTTCCCAGCCTTTAGATCTGAATGATTCAGAAGCTCGCCACTAGAGTGCATGAGGTTCCTTTATCCTGAGGTACAAGATCTTGGGCATGACCTTTAAATAACCTCTGGTATTTTAGTGTTAAGCTTATTACATGCAGTTTGCTCTATTACGTATTGAAATACAAATGGAACACATCTTCAATGCTGGTGTACCTGGGCAGTTTCACAGTTTGCAGCTGGCATCATCAGATATTCAGCTAAATTCCCAAACTCCATAACTGTGTTCGAACGTGAGCATCTTCCTTCAGAAACGGAGTGATTAAGACATTGGCTCTGCAGTATTCAAGAGTGTTCTTTACATTGGTGTGCTATTTAACAATAAGGACATGATAACCAGCCAAAACATTTCCCATGTTCTCCTGAAACAGATATTGGCCCTGGTTCTTGCAAGGGGAGTACAGAGGATGTGGATATCACTATTCACTCTATTTTTCCATTGTACCCACGCACACGGGTCAAGGACAGGCTGGCCTTCATCAGGGATGGCACCCCTATACTTAGCAATGAGCTGGATGGACTGTAGAGTAAATCATTTTTGTTCAGCATTAGGTACTGGAATAGAACTGAGAGAACTTCACCCATTGCAGTTGGGGATCTGGGCCCAGATTATAGACTGGAAGAGCATCCATTGAGGACCCTGGTTTTGTGCACTATTCAGTGCAGTAGAACTGTTCCTGACTGATTTGAAAGCAAGCTCTCATTTAAAAAAAAAAAAAAAGACTCCTACTTAGCTAAGCTGCTGATTGGAGGAATAGTCAATTGATTACATTGTTGCTATCTCTTATGGAAGGTGTAGGTGCTAATTGGTATCCGTAATTGCTGGAGGATAGGCTGATGCCCATCAAGACTTCAAGGGGTATATCTTGCACTCACTAAGCAGTAAATCTATATTGGATAACCTGTCTCTGCCTGAGCGTTTGCGAAGTCCAAAACTGTCTGCATTTTTGTGTCAAGTTAATGGGCTCAGTTAATGCATCATCATAAGGACAGGTGACCCTGCTCGGCGAGGCATCATTATAAATATTCAAAAATGTACAGAAGCTAGGGCTGTATCCTTTGAGCAGGGAGGGGAGGAGATCAAGAGAGGAAGTGTACAGAAACCCTGAAAGGAATAGAGAGGATAGATGCTACAAGCCTATTTGAACTAGAGCCAAGCATTAGCCACACCGCTGAAGTTTAAAAAGGTCACCAAAGGCACTGAGGCATTATTTCTTTACAATCAGCAGAGTAGTTACTTGTTGAAAGCTATCGAGATTGCAATAGGCCAAAGAGGACAAGCGGTTTTTAAATGAACATCCGACAGTAATGTAATCTGGCTGTAGCTTCCCTATCCCCAAAGTACGTGCTAGAGATTCGCTGTTGTGATGTAGATAGCCAGCCATCCTTTCATTTCAAGGTCTTGTCTTCATTGCTTCTCTTCACTGTGCACCAGAGACGCTCCCAAACTGAAGGCTTTTATCCAAATTAGAGCAGCTACCAGGAAAAAAATAAAAAGCTAGTATTGTGCATACTGCTTAGGGAAACAACACGTAAGACTCACCTGCCTCAGATGACTACTGCTGTAGTTACCAGGGTTCTCATCCCAGCGTTTTAAAGTCTTCGTACTCCCATTCACTTCTTTTGTGTTTATATTTACATTTGATTCCACTATAGGCTCAATTAACTTGTTGGCTAAGCACAGTGGGTTTTCCAACATTGTGTAAGTAATTATTAAAAAACTATATATTGCATCCCATTTATCAGCCTAAAAGGGGTGGAGTGGGGAGACAAAAGCTCAGTGAAATGATGAGACGGATCCCTGAAGCAAGTGATAGAGAAGCCACTTACAAGATAATGGGTTAATAGCTATGACGGAATGTGCCATATCTGTATCGAGTTCAGTGCCTTTGTAGATACAGCTGGGGAAATTGTACAAGATGTGGCTTGCTCAACCACGAAAAAAGAGGGAAATGAAAACTAGAGATAAAAGCTGCATTAATTCAGCCTGGGAAGGAGTGGGTTTACAGAATGCACCAACAGCAAGTGTGTCAGATTTCAAGAAGCTACATTTTGGAGAATTAAGAAATGTAACTAGCAGGGGGCAATGAATGGAAGGACCAGTCAACAGCCTGAATGGCTTAAAGAGGGGCTGTTCAGACACCTGAGGTTAAAAATATTGTATTGGAAATAGACAAGGTCGTGACATAGCAATATACAGTCAGGTGAGACTCACAGAGGTAAGATAAGGGCAGCAAGGGAGAGTTAACGTCAGCAAAAAGGAGGATGAGAAGCTTTTCTAGAAATACAGTATATCAGGAGAAAATAAGTTCTAGAGGGAGAGTAGCTTTGTTAATAAATGGAGGAGGGAGGTGAATTTAATGATAACCCATAGACACTGAAATCATTTAAAAAATATACATGCAGACCAGGAAAAAGACCAATAGGAGATGAGCAAGTCTGGATAATATGCATTCACAGGGCATGAGAGGTTGAATTTACAGCTTTGCAGTGGGCCACCTGTACAAGAGCCTTGTCTAGACTAGAATTTAGAGGTGTAATGTTAGATAGAGTTACCTAGCTTGATCTAATTCACACATTCTAAAACTCCAGCCAAGACAAAGCAATTGTACTTTCACACATCTAAACTGATCAAGATAAAGCCAAGGGAAGAGCTAAACATGTTAGCCTTTGTCTACATTAGTGGTAAGTGGTAGTTTCAATTGAGTTAAACTAGTTTAATTTAGCTAACTTGATTTAAAAATATACCTCCCCCCACTCCCAAGATTAGATAAATCCTAAATGATGCATAGATGTTATGCTGGCCATCTGCAGAGCAGTAAACTTCACTTTAAGGGAATTCTTTACCAAAGCTACTGTCATAAATATAAAGGGAAGGGTAACCACCTTTCTGTATAGAGCGCTATAAAATCCCTCCTGGCCAGAGGCAAAGTCCCTTTACCTGTAAAGGGTTAAGAAGCTCAGGTAACCTGGCTGACACCTGACCCAAAATGACCAATGACGGGGCAAGATACTTTCGAATCTGGAGGCAGGGGAAAGGCTTTTGTCTGTCTGTGTGATATCTTTGCCAGGAGCCGATCAAGGATGCAAGCCCTCCAACTCCTGTAAAGTAAGTAAGTAATCTAGCTAGAAAATGCGTTAGGTTTTCTTTGTTTTGGCTTGTGAAATTCACTGTGCTGGAGGAAATGTGTATTCCTGTTTTTGTGTCTTTTTGTAACTTAAGGTTTTGCCTAGAGGGATTGTCTGTTTTGAATCTGACTGCCTGTAAGATTATCTTCCATTCTGATCTTACAGAGTTGTTCTCTTATCTTTTTTTGTTCTTCTAATAAAGTTCTGTTTTTTAAGAATCTGATGGGGTTTTTTGGGTCATAAAAATCCAAGGCTGGTCTATGCTCATCTTGTTTATTCTCAAGCCTCCCCAGGAAAGGTGGTGTAAGGGATTGGGGGATATTTTGGGGAAATAGGAACTCCAAGTGGTCCTTTCCCTGATTGCTTGTTAAATCACTTGGTGGTGGTGGCAGTGTTTACCTAATCCAAGGGCAAAGACTTTGTGCCTTGGGGAAATTTTAACCTAAGCTGGTAGAAATAAGCTTAGGGGGTCTTTCATGCAGGTCCCCACATCTGTACCCTAGAGGTCAGAGTGGGGAAGGAACCCTGACAGCTACTGTGTCACAAAAACTAAAACGGAACAAAAATACCACCCCCCCACACACACATGTATGTAGTAAAAAGTATGTAATTATTGGAAAATGGAAGAGAAGCAAATATCCTATACATTTTTTTAAAAAGGAAGGTAGAGCATTCCTAGCAGTTACCTATTTGAAAAGTAACTTCAATCATGAGCAAAATAAAGGAGATTAAACCACTGAATTTATAGAAGCTAATGGAACTAAGTTCAATAAGCAACATGGGTTTATGAAGAATAAATCCTGCTAAGAAAGAATATTTCTTTTAAAAACAATCACACACTTATATTCTCTTCTGCTACAAATTATAACATATATTGTAAAGTACTTGATATTGTTTCATGAAATCAACTTGACAAATCCGTTTAGCTAGGATAGCAGTATGAGATCAGGTTAAGAGACTGTAAGCAAAAGCAGACTGATGGTTCGCAGAGAATTGCATTGAGAAGAGGCGTCTGGTGGGGTTTACAGGGAGAGGCGTTCGGGCCAGTCTTATTTAACCTCTTCATTAATGAGCTGGAAAAGGAAGTAATCTACAAGTTAATGACCTCTTCAGACTGAGAAGACTTCCAGAAAAGAGATAAGAGATATCTTAATAAAAAGTTTAAAATAGTAAATGTAGGGCTTGTCTCTCCTTAAAATACTACAGAGGTGCTGCTGTAGCATTTCAATGTACACGCTACCTACACCGACAGGAGTGATTCTCCTGTAGGCATAGGTAATCTGCCTCCCTGAGAGGCTTTAGCTAGGTCAACAGAATTGTTCCGTCAATTCATCCTAGCACTGTCTCCAGTGGGGATTAGGTTGGTATAGTTACACCTCTCAGGGATGTGGATTTTTCAAACCCCTCAAAGACATAATTATACTGATATAAAATTCTAGTGTGGAATAGGCCTGGCAATAAAACATTTAACATTCTACATTGTACATTACTTGTTCAGGTACAGGTTACCACTCAAAGAATCTGGCTAAAGATTCTGGCTTGCTGGTTGGGGAGCCTCTTCTGAATACGCTAAAAAGGGTGACCAAATTTCTAAATACCCATCCTCTCTTTATTCTTCTCTTATGTACACGCTTGTTGTAAAAAAAAAAATTTCACTGCAAGGACAATCCATATTTTACTATACCGCAATCCCATAGGGGAAGTCACATTTTCCCAATAAAGTGCAATACAAAGTCTTGCTACTAACAATAAAAAAATAAAATAATTTGTCATTTTATTTAAAATGTAGATCCTCCGTCTCCAGGGCCCATCGCCAAATTCCTATGCTCATAATACTGTACTTTATGAGGGAGCATCTCTAAATTATAATCTTCTACAAACATATCTCTACTGTAAGCAGATCAGGGACTCTTTAGAAAGCTGGCACTATGTCATAAGATGAATCTCTTTAATAATTTCCTCCCCAAACCTTCTAATTCCTGGACCCAGCCGCCACCTGTGCAGCTTTCCCCACGACCCATCCAACAGATCTCCTCCCTACTGGCAAAAATGTGAAATTATAAGAAACTTGGGCAAAAAACAAAACAAAATGAGAGTCAGTTTTGAAGTATGCAAGGTGTGGGTATGTCTACACTAGAAATGCTACAGCAGTACAGCCAGAGCACTGCAACTGCACGGCTGTAGTGTAGATGCTGCAGTGACAGAAGGGGTTCTTCCATCACTATAGTAAATCCACATCTCCAAGAGGTGGTAGCTCGGCCAATAGAAGAATTCTTCCATTGCCATAGCAGTGTCTACACTGGGGGTTTAGGTTGGTTTAATTATATGATGCTGGGTATAACCTATAACCACAGCCCTTTGTGGTATAGTTAAGCCAGCCTAACTCTGTAGTGTAGACGACCCCCTAAGTGTGATAGAAGGAAGGAAATCAAATGTGTGTTTGTAATGAGGTGTGCCACTGAGAAAAGTAATTTCAACTTTGGTTTGCATGTGGGCAGCATCATGCCAGGGAAGAGGACAGTGTGAGCCACATCACAGGGAAATTTAATAGCCAGACTGGAGAAAATATTGTATGTACTGTAAGGAATAAATCTTGCATTGGCAGGTGAATGGTCTTTTTCCTTCTCTAAATTCCCTGTTTCTCTGAAACAATGAAAATTGATCATTTGAGCTGGATTTGCTATGCTGTAAAACTAAACAAAATGTAAACCAGGAGATGAATAACCCAGATAATAGATTAACAACAAAGGAATGAAGAGGAGAAGGAGGAGGAGGAAGAGCAAAGCTTGAGACTTTGCACATGCAGGTTTCCAGCTCTCCTGACTGAATTTTTCACAGAAAGCTTATTCATATGTGATCTGCACTGTCTTTGGTGGTCTCTGAACTGACAAGCATTGTAACAGAACATCTGAAGGATTTTGGAATATGGAGAATGAAATGGGGGGAAAAGCGATCAAAAGCAGCATGACAATGTTTTGTGGTTTTTTTTTTCATTGGGTTGCAATGCAAACCCCCGTTTTATGGATTGGAAGGATTTTAGTAAAACAGGTACCTTATTAAGTAAGGCTTATGATAGCGAAGGTTTGACAAAGGTTTTGTTTTGTTTTTTTTGTGGGAGAGAAGGATAAGGATAAAAAGAAATAATAGGTCAGAGTGATTGTTGGTGCAGATTGAACTTCAAAGAACTCGAAGCAATTATTTTTAGTTACAGATGGTTGGAGAGAGAGAGAGAGAACAGAATCAAGATCCTCTTGTTCTCTGCTGAGGGGCCTCACGCTAATGAACACACTGGTTTCTTAGCGCCAAGAAACAATAATTAACACTCCATAGACTTTGTACTGCCACAGCCCCTTTCATCAGAGGGTTGCAAAATGTTTAACCAAGTATGGGGGCAGAAGGGATGGTCTGTAGAGTAGCACAAAGAGCTGGTGCTTCAGGTATATTCTCTGATGAGACTATGAACAAAGGAAGAAATCACATACCACCTAAACTGAGGAACCATGGTGGCAAGTCTTGTCAAATTTCAACCCAGGTTTTCTCTGAAAGGGGATAAGGTTATTCTTGAAGAATTTCTCTAATTTAGAGCTGGTCATATTGGTCATTAAAAATAAATCATCTGATGAATTGCGCCCTTTTTTTTTTCCTCTTGGTGAATTTTGTGAATTAATCTTGATTTTTGTGACTGCATTAATTGTTCGCATGTATTTGGCAAATAGTTCATGCAAACAAATTTCGGCCTAGAGGATGTTTTTGCACTGTCCACTTTGTATGTAACTGGTTGCTTCATTCCCATAGTAATGCTTTTTACTCCCTGATAAGAGGACAGGAACTTTTAGAACTTACCATTATTGTTAAAGATTTAAATGTTGGTAGGGCCCAAATCCAGTGGAGGATCCATGCCCCAAAGAATGTAAATCTAAAAAAAGAGTAACAAATAGCATTTTAGGAGTGATGAGTATCATACAAGCATGATTCTTGTTTGAGCATCAATATCCTTGCCTGTGCACAACGTGGGAATTCCTATAAACGATACTCATTCCCCAGTCCGTTATGTGAGCTAAAATGTGCCTGGCATAGCAGCACATTCAATTTGACCAGCTATTTGGAATTCAAATGAAGGTTTGTGTATACTATTTTAGCATGATTTGATCAGCCTGAGTTCCCCACATTTCCTGTGTCAGCCTGGATTTCCCTCCCTTGAGCTGACCACCAATGGAGGTGGATTATGTTCATTGCAGAATTGAGTTTACAAACAAAGGAGACTTAAACTTTATCTCCTCCTCTCTTTTCTGCATCTGGTTCTCCACTGGCAATTATGTGAGTAGTGCTACCTACAAGTGTTTCCCTGTGCAATGGTTTCTCAACTGAAGTTTAATAGTAAAAATGCATGGGGTGATGCACAGACACTATGGAATTTCACTACAGATTAGGCTATAATTATGTTTATTATTAACATTTTGAGGTGTGTACGAGGGAGTTTGAAGGCAGAGGTTGTAGGTTATTGAACCTTTAAGCAAACTGTAATTTGTGTTCCACTGGTTGATGTGTAGGTGGAATCAGAACTTTGCAACTAAGTGTCATTGGCTGTGAGCAGTATAGGCATATGAAGATTCTCCTTTAACTCGTCTGAAAGATACTTGTACCATAGGAGCAGGAGGTTTTGATTTTTTATCCTTTAGATGGCTTACAGATTAGTTACAGTATGTTTGTGTGGTATGTTATGCTGTTTGCTAGAAAATGTCACCTTAGCTATTGCCCCATCAAATGCTTCTTTTGCTGCAGTACGTTTGAGGTACTAACTAATGCATACAGTATGAAAGCATGACTCCAAATACAGGTTTTGATCTAATCCAGAAACAGACCATGCTTGGAACTCCCATCAAAGCATACTTTTAAAAGAATATCCTTTTTATCATTGTTTACTATTTGTTTACGGAATAATAAAAATGAGGGCTGGAAGGGAAGAGGCTGGAAGAGCCCTCTGCACTGAATCAGGTCCAAGTACACCTAGACCATCCTTGACAGGTGTTCGTCTAACCTGTTCTTAAATACCTCCTATGTCGGGGATTCCACCACCTCTCTTCAAAGCCTGTTCCAGTGCTTAACTATCTTTATAGTTAGAAAGTTTTCCCTAATACCTAACCTAAGTGCCCTTGCTACAGATTAAGCCCGTTACTTCTTGTCCTACCTCCAGCCCCGTCCTCCATGGTTATGGAGCGCCCCTTAGCAGTGGGCTGGAGGAGTTGAGCGTACGTTATTTGCTGCTGCGTGCAGCATGCCCCCTCTCTGCAGGTAGACATATAAGGGCCTGGCTACTTTAGCCATTGGACTGGAGTAGCTTCCACAAAGTGCTGCTCTTCAGGAGCTATGTTTCAGGCTGTATGTATGTAGGGGAGACAGGGCTGCCAACTTTCTAATCGCACACAACTCCTGCCCCGCCCCTTCTCCAAGGCTGTGCCCCTGCTCTCTCCATCCCCCCTCCCTCCGTTGCTCACTCTCCGCCACCCTAACTCGCTTTCACCGGGCTGGGGCAGGGGGTTGGGGTGTGGGCTCTGGGGTGGGGCTGGGGATGAGGGGTTTGGGATAGAGGAGGGGCTGGAGCAGGGTGTTGTGGGGGGTAGGCTCTGGGCGGGAGTTTTGGTACAGGAGGGGACACTGGGCTGCGGCACAGGGTTGGGGTGCAGGAGAGGGTTCAGGGTGCCGGGTCCTGGTGACGTTTACAGCGGCTCCCGGGAAGCAGCCGCCAGGTCTCTGCAGCACTTGGATGCATGGGCGTCCACGGATCATAGAATCATAGAATATCAAGGGTTGGAAGGGACCTCAGGAGGTCATCTAGTCCAACCCCCTGCTCAAAGCAGGACCAATCCCCAACTAAATCATCGCTGCCAGGGCTTTGTCAAGCCTGACCTTAAAAAACTTCTAAGGAAGGAGATTCCACCACCTCCCTAGGTAACGCATTCCAGTGTTTCACCACCCTCCTAGTGAAAAAGTTTCATGTTCCATGCATCGCCCCTGTGGGCGCAGGCGCCGCCCCCGCAGCTCCCCCATTGGTTGTGGTTTCCGGCCAATGGGAGCTGTGGAGCCGGCCCTCAGGGTGAGGGCAGTACATAGAGCCTCCCTGGCTGCCCATGCGTCTAGGGGCTGCAGGGACCTGGCGGCCACTTCTGGAAGCCGTGCAGAGCTAGGGCAGGCAGGGAGCCTGCCTTAGCTCCGGGCCCCCACTGTGCTGCCAACCGGACTTTTAATGGCCCAGTTGGAGGTGCCAACCAGAGTTGCCAGGGTCCCTTTTTTGACCGCGCATTCTGGTCGAAAACTGGCAACTCTAAGGGGAGGGGAGGAACTGAATCCCTGTACATCTGCTCCAAGCCTGGCCCTGACACTCAGCGAGGCTCCAGACTTCCCCAGAGTGCTTTCAGGATTGGGCCCTTCGTAATGTTGCAATATTTTCTGATAAAATACCATATGTTACCATACCAGACACCCATTTTCTTAGGATTTTAGACTGACGAGACAAATTCTGTTGCTCCACGATATTTCTACCATCACAATTCTCCCATTTTCATCTTTTTATCATAATTCAGGAACAATCATTCTCAAAATGGAAAAAAAAATAGAAACATTTCTGAGGAGTAATTGGTTGTAGGATGATGATGTTGCAAAGTCATGTAAGAATATATGGCATTTGCTTTCTTTGCTTTATTTTTATGGTTGCTATGGGAGAATGTAAGAAACGTTTGTGAAACGTACAATTTTCTAGAGCATGATTATGAAACTGATAGACATGTGAGTACTGAGGTGTATTTCTTATTTGATTTCCTCTAAAGAAAATCTGCTACTATGTTAACTTGTTAGAGTCTGGTATCAGGTATACATCCACATACACAAGCCCAGTCCTGCAATTTATATACACACAAACCTCCAGTGGAGGAGGAGGTCTGACTGCAGCACCATCCCCTACAGATTGCATCATAATTTTGCTCATAGATAGATTGTACAGTGAGTCTAGGTAATTCATCAGAGATCTTTTGTCACATGTGGAACATTGCAGTTCAGCTACTGGAGCAATTGATACTACCAGCAAAATACTTTGGACAAATACATGGTAAAACGATCATTTAAAATAAATATTGGCTTTTGTAAATGCATATTACCAAACAAAATTCAGTGTTAGAAATGTAGCTGGGTATTAAGAACATCCAAAGACAAGTTAAATAGAATTAAAAAAAAAAAAGGATTATAAACCCTGATGCTGCAGGTCATAAGGCAAACCCTAATAGATGGGGACTAGGAAGAAACTTATGAACAAGATATTCCATAAGTGTCAACTTTGCACTTCCTCAGAAGCCCTTGTTCCTGACTGCTGCCACAGACAGATGGCTGAGCTAGATGGACTGCTGGTCTAATGGTATGGCAATTCCTGTTTCTAGATGTATCAGTATATACTAGCATTTCTACTTACTAAAGGTCATAAAGCCTTGATGTTTTGAATTGCATTGTCTATTCCATTTGCCTTTCCGCTGTGAGTGTGTTCTGCATGATGGTTGAGAGGCAGCTGTCACTGAATGCCCTCGTCTGTTCAAACCAGTGTCAAACTGACAAGCCCAAGCTATCCTGCTGCTGAGTTACATAGCAATCTACATTTTGATTTGCTTATTTGTGATAGGAAATCGTAGGTGCCCTGGCCAAAGGAGTCGTGATGCTTTTTGAATTGGATGCACTTTGTATTGCTAAACTGACTATCTTGTGAAATCATTTGGGAGAGAGAAAAAATCAATGCCAGATTTTTCAGGATGAAAAGGCAAGCTAGACATGCAATTAAGCACTAGAACACAGTTTCTGTACTCTTCCTGTCATGTTCTCCTGATTCCGTGCCGTGGCTATTCGTCAGAAATAATTAAACTCTCTCCCATGGGCAACAATTAGTAGCTTCAAATATCATGAGTAAAAGGAATGTATTTATAATTACCTACCCTTTTTGAAGGTGAAAATGGACATTATCCTTTGTAAACTGGAAGAGGGAGTTCCTGAATATACCGAAGCATTGGACCTTATACTGCTCTGAGTACACCGGTTTTGTCAAAATCACACGGATACACCTAATATTCTGTAGCCAGTCCTCTGGTTTATGTTGACGTTGAAGAACCATTTGTAAGGTTTCAGTTTGAGTTTGGTATTGAGGCTGAACTCCTATGCATTCAGTAAGGGATGTGCAGTCAGGAAAATCTGCTTATGGCACAACATTTTTAAGCAGCCAGAATTACGAAGACAAGATACCCAATTTCTTCCTATCAAATAAGTCTCTTATTTATTCATCCTACGTCTTCTTTTTTTATACTAAGTTTTCTTTTTTCCTTTTGCCTGTTATTCACGAGGGAGTTTGAGCGCTGAAGGGTTTTTTGTTTTTCATTTTTCAGAACACTGTTTTTATTTCAGATTTGCTTACTGATCCGTCCTTCGAAAGACTTTTGAGTGAATGTGATAGGAAGGTTTATTAAAAATAAAATATTCATCAGGATATCAGCTGCAAATATGCTCTTCTGGTTAAAATTCAAATTCTAATTCCTTCCACCTTGACATAAGTTTCTCTTTCACTTAATAACCTGATCCACAAATTTGTGAGCTAATTTACTCTTTAAACTTACACTTATTTTAGTTCATGCAACTTGTTCTCGTCTGCTTGATAGTATCTAATAACATGACAGTGGTAAAATGACAAACTCAGGATTGCAACAGATTGACTGAACTGAATGTCTTTTATTAGAAAACGGTTACCAAAACCAATTCATTAACTTCAAAATCACGACTGTTTCCTTCTTCTGTCAGTCACTGACATTGGGCCTGTTTGTAATCTCAAATTGGTGTTTTAATACTGCATAGATTCATTGACTCCAAAGCCAGATCACCTTGTTGTACCACCTGTATAACACAGGCCGTAGAACTTCCCCCAAATAACTCCTAGAGCAGATCTCTTAGAAAAATATCCAATCTTAATTTAAAAATGGCCGGGGATGGAGAATCTACCACAACCTTTGGTAAATGGATCCAATGGCTAATTACTCTCACCATCAAAAATGTGCATCTTATTTCCAATCTGAATTTGTCCAGCTTCAACTTCCAGCCTTTGGATTGTGTTAGACCTTTGTCTGCTAGATTGAAGAGCCCCTTTCCAAATATTTGTTCCCCTTGTTCTTATGAACTGTGATCAAGTCACCCCTTAACCTTCTCTTTGTTAAGCTAAATAGATTGAGCTCCTTGAGTCTAGCACTATATGGCACATTTTCTAACCTTTAATTGTTGTCGTGGCTCTTCTCTGAACCCTCTCCAATTTCTCAACATCCTTCTTCAACTGTGGACACCAAAACTGGACAGGATATTCCAGTAGAGATCACACCAGTGCCAAATACAGGGGTCAAATAACCTCTCTACTCCTACTCCAGGTTCCCCCATTTATGTATCCAAAGATTGCATTAGCCTTTTTGGCCACAGCGTTACACTGGGACCTGATGTTCAGCTGATTATCTGTCACACCCCCCTAATCTCTTTCAAAGTCAGTGCTTCCCAGTATAGAGTCCCCATCCTGCAGGTATGGCCTACATTCTTTGTTCCTATGCATGCATTTACATTTAGCTGTATTAAAATGCATATGGTTTGCTTGTTTGCTTTGCTTGTCACTCTGTATCAGCGACCTGTCCTCTTATCTATCATTTCCCCATTTTTGTGTCATCGGCAAACATTATCAGTGATGATTTTAAGTTTTCTTCCAAGTTATTAATAAAAATATTAAATTGTGTGGGGTCAAGAACTGATCCCTGTGGCATCCCAGTAGTAGCACTCCCACTTGATGACGATTTGTGATTTACAGTTACACTTTGAGACCTATCCATTAGCTAGTTTTTAATCCATTTAATGTGTGCCATGTTCATTTTACATTCTAATTGTTTAATAATAATGTTGTGTGGTACTAAGACAAATGCTTTCCAAAAGTATTACCGTTATCAACCACACTTCAAATCAAAAAAGATGTCAAGTTAGTTTGACAGGATCTATTTTCCATAAATCCAGGTTCATTGGCATTAATTATTTTACTGTCCTTTAAGTCTTTATTAATCAAGTCTTGCATCAGCCTCTCCATTATCTTTGCAAGCATCAATGTCAGACTGACAGGCGTCCAGTTTACCCTTTTAAAAAAAGCGGTACAACATTAAGTTTCTTCCCGTCTTGTGGAATTTCCCTGGTGTCCCAAACCTTATTAAAAATCAACATTAATGGTCCAGCAAGCTCCTCGGCCAACTCTTTTAAAACTGTGGATGCAAGTTTTCTGGTCCTGCTGATTTGAAAAAGTAACTTTAGTAGCTGCTGTTCAACATCCTCCTGAGATACTATTGGAATGAAAAGAGTGTTATCATTGAATGATATGATTACATAATCTGGTATTTTTCCCAAATATAGAACAGAAATATTTATTGAGCACTTTTGCTTGTTCTGCATTATTATTGATAATTTGATCATTTCCATTTAGTAATGGACCAGTAGCATTGTTAGGATTCTTTTTGTGCCTAATATACTTTTAAAAAATTTCTTATTGACCTTAATTCTGCTGACTATCGATTTCTACTTCTGTTCATTTGTTTCCATTATCAATTTTCTCCAGTTCCTAACTTCTGATTTATATTCATTACTATCAACTTCCCATTTCTTCCATTTGTTATATATTATTTGTATAGCTGCCTTCACTTATCTAAACTAGCTTTTTTTAAAAAAACAAAAAAAACCAAAAAGAACCTGTATAGATTGTGGGGTTTTTGGCATCTAGTAAAGTGTTCTTAAACAATTCCCAATTATCATTCACATTTTTCTGATTAAATTCTTCCTCTCAGCTGATTTGGCCAATTGTTTGCAGCTTTGTGAAACTGGCCCTTTTAAAGCACCAAGTATCTATATTATGATTACCGGTGTGGACTTTATTCTGTTTGCACATTATACATGTGATCAAGTCATGATCATTTGTACATAAACTACTATTAATTTTTAGTTCTTTGATCAGTTCTTCTTTATCTGTCAAATGTGGTCTAATATAGAATTTTCTCCTATAGTGGCTAATATTTAAAAATAAAACTGGGACAGTTCCTCAAAGAAGCCAAGGCTCTGGGGTGTGTGCATGCAGTTACTCAGGGAGAAGCAGCAGAGAGAGTCCCTGGGGAGCGGTTTGGGGGTAGGTGGGAATGGGGGACTCGATGATTCTGGCCTGGACCTGGTGGTTGCTGGGAGAGGAGCCACACTCTCTGGAGCTGAGCCAAATCCCTCTGAAGTTATTGAGAGTCTTTCCATTGACTTCAGTGGGCCAAGAAGTGGAGGAGTCACTCTTTCCAGTGCAGAGCAGCAGGTGCCTCTGGCTGGTAGAACTGATGGCTTGACTAGACTGATCGAGACTGGCCTGGGCTGTTGAGCTCCTCCCCCTCCAGGAAAAGAATTAGATAGTTCCATTAAAACAGCTAGTGGCTCCAAAGTTGGGTTTGCCTTAATGACTGTTTTCCTGGAGAGAGTGAGGAGCCACAGAGCAGAGCAACTTGAGCTTCTAGTTCTTTTCCTGGATGGCTCAGGGCTGCAGATAATGAGGAGCAAATCTGCCCCAAAG
Organism: Eretmochelys imbricata; assembly: GCF_965152235.1. Classification (NCBI taxonomy): domain Eukaryota; kingdom Metazoa; phylum Chordata; order Testudines; family Cheloniidae; genus Eretmochelys; species Eretmochelys imbricata. The sequence continues at coordinate 93,768,158 of NC_135579.1, forward strand.
TCTTGCAGCAATAGCCGAGACCTCCATTTTAAAACCTTACACTGTCCCAGCCAAGCTGGAACTTCAGAGGAAGTCAATTAACTTCAGTGGACCTACACCTGATTTATCCTGGCGTAAGTCAGATCAGAATCCGGTCCTTTGCATTGATTTCTGATGAAAAGCAAAGTGAATTAAGGCTATCCTAAACTCTTGAGTTGTGTTAAAGTGCTGCCGTGCAAAATGGGCTATAGTTAGTCCAAAGTGTGTGTTTCCCTCTTGTTTATAATGGCATAATGAAAAGCTGTTGTTTAATGTGGTGATTGATTCTATTTTGGTTTGATTTCTGTATTCCTGCCTAGCTGCTCCAAGGTCTACAAAAACATTTGGGGCAGAGACTTAATCTGGGGTCAAGCTAACCAAGGAGGCATAGAATAACCAGCAGGCTAACAATAGCCGGCAGGCTAACAAAGAGAGCAGCCTATCAAATTACAGATCAACTTGTCTTTAGTCCAGGGCTCAGAATCTACGCCATTCCTTCACTAAAACACATACAATACGTCTTTCCTATTTATGGGCCTGATCCTGAGTGGTATCCAGCTCTTACAGCTCCCATTGATTTATCAAGCTCGAGCCCTCTGTTCATGCTTTACCCAGTGAATGCCTTTTTCATCTTCACACTCAGTGACTTTGTTCTTAGACTATGGCACTACAGCTTCTAACTAATTCCCTGGTACTCCTGCATCAGCACACAGCCATGGATTTATAGAGTTTAAGGTCAGAAGGGACCATTAGATCATCTAGCCAGAACTCCTATGTATCCCAGGCCATTAAATTTCACCCAGGCACCGAGGGTCACAATGAACGAGGGGAGGGACAGGGACTCACAAGCTCTGGCCCCTGAGCGAAGCTGGAAATTTGGCCCTGGCACCCCTCCATCCTGATGGTGGGGTGATGTGCCTGGACCCAAGGTCTGGGTTGGTTGCACAGAGCTATAAGAGGGGATCTTACTCCCCTGGGCAAGGTGCAGTCCAAGGCATGATCTAACTTTAATTAATTTACTCTGGTGTTTCTCCAAACTGCGATTTTTAAATTCTGAATTCTAATGCTTTGTTTAACTCAGATTTCAGGTGGTATATAACTGGGGTTGTTAGATTTGCTTTATTCAGTAAAATGTACGCTTAACCCTTTTGGCTATCTCATTTTGGGTTAGGGTGCCATATGGTGACTCTTCCCACCATGGTTCACTAGTTAACATAGCATGTGTGATAAGTAGCGCTATAGTTAAGATAGAGAGTGCATTTCTTCCCAAACCCTTGTGCTCGGTTGCCTATAACATATGTGGGGGTGAAGGGGGAACTAGAATGCTCTGTGGGTGCAGAAAAGCCAGACAGCCCCTCTGTGGCCCATTTCCATCTCCTGTATTGGCTTCTATAGCTGCTGTAGGCTTGTAATTGTGAACCCACTGGCTGCAATTCTATCCCTCTTTCGGCTCACCCAAATTCTTACGCTGTCGAAGGCAGAGTTAGTCCAGTGTGATGTACTACAGGGTCCCCCATGCATCCTTCTGCACAGCCTTTGCCTCCCCTGAGGCAGAACCATGGACATGTCACTGCATTAGAAACCATCCACATCCCCTTCACTGTTGGGTGCAGAGTGAAAAACAACCGTCATTAAAATCAACAGTTAGACCAAAAGGAGAACCTCTTGGTCTGTGTGCTCATTGATATGGGAAATCTGTGTACCTGCTGAGTGGAGAAGACATCTCTGAGTATTTTAAGAAGCATGAGATAGTCAAATAAAGAGTTTGGGGCATATTTAGTTTTGAGGTTCACAATCAGATTGATTCAGTTTGAGTGTTAGGATGCTTCCGGAGCCCAAAGGGTATCCTTAATCCCAGTACTGGGTAGTTTTATTAGAAAATAAATAAAAGGAGTATATAAAGAGGCAATTTTTGTGTTCATTTTTTTCTTTGTTCAACTCCAAGTCTCAGCTAACATAGAATGCCATCACTTCTAAACAGGCATCTCCTTCCAGGGATCAGAATTGGCTGGAAATCTGCCTATTACATGCATATCAGTCAGGTTCCTTATAGGGCTTTTATTATTGCAGTCACCTGCAGGCAGCCGAGGAATAAGAAAATAATTACATTTTTATTGCATGCAGTTTCTCCATGGCTCCATTTGCTTCCATTCAAATCTCCCTATTGAATAACTGAGAGGATATCAAAGGGCAGTTTTTGAAATATATGCACACAATTGTTAAACCATCTTTCTTGGTTGGAAATCACTATTATCGTATAGACGGGAGAGTAATTTTCTTTCTTGACCGTGTTGTCTTTCACAACAGGAGACAGTGATTGCCAAGTCTGCACAAAACCTTGCTCATAGTCAGTAGAGATAAGCATTCCTGCAGCTGGTCAACAATCTTGCTGGTTCATGAAGATCTACATGCAGGTCTAATAGTAAAACTAGGCTTGGAGTAAAATGTCTCTTTTGATAAATCTGTCCCCAAAAGGCCAAAACTAATGACTTCCCATATGGACGGCACTCTGGGAAATGCAATGTAGAGTCATGGTTTGTTTACTACTAGTTTGTGTATCAATCTGATGGCAAATGTAAATAGTTTTCTTTACAGACAGGGGGCCTTGGGAATAGAAAACAGGGATAATTTACTAGTCTCAGTGTATTTGTGAATGTGCATTTCTGTCTGATAGCAAATGTTAAATCAGCCTTGGAGTCAGTCACCCACCATAAACTTTCCCCATCCTAATGTACAAAGAAATGTATGCAGATGCCAGCGGAGAAAGCATTTTGAATTAGCTTTAACAATGGCTGTTTCAACATTGCTCCTGATAACAGCATAATCAAGATGCATAATATGATATTTGATAGACAATGAGTGATTGAAACATAAGGTAAGTGAAGTATTTGATTTTCTTGTCCACGTAACAATATTCTATGGGAAGCAAAGACTGTCACACCTGTATTTTTTTCCCCAAGAGGTAACCTCTCTTGTGCATCAGTTTTGCCCTTTCCTGTTGTAAAATGAAGGTTTCTTCATTAGAAGAGAAACGTATTTTTATTTTAGATAATTCCCTTGAACCACCTTAAGTTAGAATTTAATAACGTGATAAAGATAATGTTAACAAAAAAACATATTTTTTCTAACAATTTCTTCACTGTTGATATGTAGATATTTTTATTTATATAGAATCTTTTACTTTGCACCAGAAAGGGCAGATCCTGCCTTTATTGCATACTAAAGTAAGTAACCTTATTGACTTCATGGGACTACCCCTGAGAGTGAAGTTTGTCGCATCAGGCCCTTGTGAGGTATACATGTGAGGAATGTATCATTGCTGAAGGAGTGCAGCCACCTTTTGGATGAAAAACAGAAACTGCTGTTATCTTAGAAATGTTTGGAACAGTAAAAGGTTTTATGGCTCTCTCAAATCAAAGTGTGGATGATCACATTCTTCTGTTTACTCTCCATGTTTCCCTTTTCTATAGATCAGATTGTAAAATGTCTGCAGTCCCTGATAAATTCCATAATGCATTGATTCATCAAAATCAATTGCGCATTTATGAATTTGTCATTTGGTTGCCCACTACATCTGTGAAAATTAAGTGCTTCCCCCTGAATGTTGATCCTTCATCTCGGGACTCTGGAGAGAATGCCTCTGACTTGCTCCTTAATGAACCAGGATGTTTCTGATTTAGCATTGGCTTGTGTAGAAAATTAGAAAATTATTTTCTTGGGCTTAGGATTTTGTTTGATCACCTGTGAGCACCATCGAGGACATCTGTGAGAAATGGATTCAGTGCATTTTAGTAATAATGGCTGGGGAAGACTGGGTCAGAGATTTTCAAAGGCACACCTATCACTGTTTCATGCAGTGGTGTTGTAGCCATGTCAGTCCCCGGATGTTGGAGCGACGAGGTGGGTGAGGTAATATCTTTTTACTGGACCAACTTCTTTCGAGCTAACACTGAACTCTTCTTCAGGTCTGGGAAACATATTCAGAGTGCCACAGCTAAATAGAAGATGGAACAGATTGTTTAGTATAAGTAAAAAGAAAAGGAGGACTTGTGGCACCTTAGAGACTAACAAATTTATTTGAGCATGGAGCTTTCGTGAGCTACAGCTCAAATAAATTTGTTAGTCTCTAAGGTGCCACAAGTACTCCTTTTCTTTTTGCGAATACAGACTAACAGGGCTGCTACTCTGAAACCTGTTATTTAGTATAAGTAGTTACCACATATTCCAAGGGACCATTCAAGGGGAAGTGGCCTGTTAACACCTCTCCAGTCAGAGCAGGAGGTAGGGAGAAAATCATGGACTGAACAGAGACATGGACAGCTACCGTTCCCCCCCACCTCCCTTACTTTCCCCCCCTGTGACTAGAGGGGTGTTAACAGGCTACTTTGAATGGTTCCTTGAAATATGTGTTAACTACTTATGCTAAACAATCTGTTCCAGCTGGTATTTAGCAGTATGGCACTGAATATATTTCCCAGACCAGAAGAAGAGCTCCATGTAAGCTCAAAAGCTTGTCTCTCTCACCAACAGAATTTGGTCCAATAAAAGATATTACATCGCCTTCCTTGTATCTTTAACTGTAGTTGTTTGTTATTAATAATTCTGTGTTTAGCACCAATAATGTGTTCGGTATTGTAAAAAGCACAAAGATACAGACAAGCTTTGCCCCCAAAGTTTAGGGTGAGGTGGTTTTTTTGGTTTGTTTTGTTTTTTTTTAAAGTGACTTAGGAGCACAAATCCTGTTGATTTTCAATTACACTTGTTCTCCTGACTCATTTGATGCTTCTGAAAATCCCAATTTAGAATCCAAGAGGTTTGGTGCAAGTAAAAGAAGATACACTGGGAATTGTTATTTACCATTATTTGTATTTTTGTAGCACCTAGAAATCCTAGTTATGGACCAAGACACTTAGGCGCTGCACAAACACAGAACAAAAAGATAGTCCCGAATTTTGCCCCGGGTCAGATTGGCAGGGACCATAGGGGTTTTTCCACCTTCCCCTGCAGCATGGGGCACGGCCTACTTGCAGGTTTAAACTAGTGTGAATGGTGAATTCTCTGTAACTTGAAGTCTTTTAAAACCATGATTTCAGGACTTTAGTAACTCAGCTTGAGGTTAAGGGGCTATTACAGGAGTGGGTGGGTGAGGTTCTTTGGCCTGCAGTGTGCAGGGGGTCAGACTAGATGATCACAATGGTCCCTTCTGATCTTAAAGTCTATGAGTCCCCCAAAGAGTTTAAAATCTAAGTAGCAGAGAGTAGGGAATAATGTATTATAATAGTTGTTATGAACTGCTAATAAATACTAACTTTTTACTTGTCATCAGTCCATCTTTTCTCATCTGTACTCACGAGCTGTGGGAATGAATCAAAGCAACATTGTATCACCAGAATCTTAGGAAAATAGGATTTGCCATACCAGGTCTGACTGTTTATCTGTGAGAGGCAGTATGGCTTAGTGGATTTGGCTTTGGACTGTGAGCCAGGAACTCAGTCAGTAAATTTAATCCCCACTCAAACTCGCTACATTGCCCTGGACCAGTATATTGTGCTACAGTTTTTCCCATCTGTAAAATGCAGGATATGATGCTACCTGACTGCACTGGGGTGCTATGTGGATTCCTTAGTTACTCTCAGAACAGCACTTTGAAGATATAAATTGCTAGGCAAGTAGTAAAGTATTATACGTTAAGTCCACAATCCTGCTGTGGCCAGTCCCTGATGCTTCAGAGGAAAATGTACCTCCAACTGCAAATAACACAGCTAGCCAATATGTGCAATGCAATGTGAGGAAAGCCTTCCTGATTCCTGTTGTTTTGTGCCCTGAAGTATGAAATTTTAATCACCATTACCATATTCCACTTCCGTCTCCCTCTGGTGTTGTCCCCCAGCCCATCCCCTTCTCTTGGCAGATATTGTTGATCAAAACATCATCCAGCCTTTATAAATCCAGCCACAGCGTTTTACCTGATGGCCTCCTGTAACAGAAAATTCTATAGACTGGCTTTATAGAAGTATTTCCTTTTATTTGTTCAAAATTTACTAGCCCTTATCAACTGACCTCATTGCGCTTGTGATATAGGACAGTGTGAAAAGGGAGGGATCGATCAATTTTCACTGTATTAGCCTGAAGCAGGTTAATGATATTTAATTTTCCTGTATTATGGGAAAGAGAAGGCTCTTTCTTTCATTGCATGACTGATTAATTTCTAAGCTTTCGGGGGCAATTCAACTTACTGAACTTTACAGGATTGCGAAGAAGAAGGTGAAAAGGTCTAGACTAATTGATGAAATAAGACTTTCTTCTTCTTTAAAGAAATATAGAGCTGTTTATTTTGGATATATTGCTTTGTGTCTAAATAAATTAGAATCAAAATGGTCCAGCTAAGGAAATGCAAGCCTCCACCGTCCTTGCTGCATAAGATCTTCCGGCTACATTGATGGAATTGGAAAATAATGTTTCTGGTAATAAATGGTAGAAATATTCCATTTCTGCATCAGCAGATATGAGGATTAAAGGATTTGACCATATTAAACATTTTTGCCCAGCTTTGGCTCTCAGGGTTTGCAGACTGCATTATCAGAGTTCATCTCATGGCTATTCCAGACCTGATTTAGGAGAGAATACATTCCTGCTTTGCAAATTGTCATTCCCTAATTTAGCCCTTCTTTGACAGAATTAAAAAGAGAGAGAGAGAGAGAGGTGATTAGCCACCTCTTGAAATCTGGATGGCTTCCTGAGTGATGGCTCCCAATCAGCCATTTGAAGTGATGGAGATAATTGAATTATACTGTCTCCTATTTCCCCCACCCCCAAGCTTTACTTGTGTTGAACTATAGCATCCGTATAGAAACCTGAGAACAATAACAGTTGATCCCTGTTTCTGAGAGTGAGAAGGTCTGTCAGTTGTTTGTCACGACCAAGCTCCTCATTCAGATTCTGACACTGCCCTTCAGTGCTGGGATTGTTACCAGTTGTGCTTCCATCTAAATATCCTGCCCCACACGCTTGCCAACCCATTGCCCCTGGGGGTCCTTCAGGAGGCTTTTATTTCTTTTTTTTCATTCTAAGCCCATTTAATCACATTTGGCCATTGTGTCAGCTATTCAACATAAAAGCACAGCACAAATATCAGAAGAAACCAGAAGACACTCTGGGCCAAATTAGATTCCACCCAGAGCTTACACACCACGATGAGAGAGGCCTGTGATATAACTAAGATAAAGATTCTGGACACTCCCATGGAACCAGGGTTTGCTCTGGTATGACTAAGGCTTTGTCTACACTACAGACCTTACAGTGGCACAGCTGTACCACCGCAGCTGCACCGCTGTAAGGTCTCCCGTGTAGCCACGCTATGCCAGTGGGAGAGAGCTCTCCCACCAGCATAATTAAACCATCTCTAACGAGTGGCAGTAGCTATGTCGGCGGGAGATCGTCTCCTGCCAACATAGTGCTGTCCACCCCGGCACTTCTCTCAGTGAAACTTTTGTCCATTTCCCCCCCCCAACCCACCCCCCCCCGACCAACAAAATTTTTACTGGCAAAAGTGCTAGTGTAGACAAAGCCTCAATGTAGTGTTTGGGCTTCTGGTACTCTTTCAGTGGAGATTACTTTCTCTAGTGGATTGTCTCCCAACAGCAGCCAGCTCTTTCTGTACTCCTTGGGGAGTTGTCACATTAACATCCCCTGTAAATACTGGATTTAATATGTTCACATTTTCTGATGGGCCTTTTGTCTAGGCTGTTTCTACCATCTACAATCCATTTTCCTACTCACATCTCTTAGTCACACTGCTTCCTAATTCCGCAAGCTTGGGGCTAGATTGTGCCTTCAGACTACAATGGGATTGTAGGGTGGGTGTAACTGGGGCAAGTAGCTAATGCCCAATTAAACCAGACATGTCCCTTAGTCTGAATCAAGGGCTTTTCTTTTCTGAATGCTTATGTAACCATCGAGGAAACATCTGCTACATTTGGCAAAATGGGGCAAGTCGCAATTTCTATCTGGTGCCTTTTTTTCCCCTTTTGAGAGGCTGGGCACATTAAGATTTACAAGTGGGCCTTCCCCTGCCATCCGAAACTGGGGACATCCATGCCATTTTCGGGTGCTGCTTTCACCGTTTGGTTGTTCTCTGGCCTCACAGTTCACCCATCACTTGTGGAATTTGAATAAGGCACATTCGGTCCAGAAAAGACTGTCCTGCTGTAAATGTAGACTTATGTAATACATGGTTGGTCTGTTGTACTAAATGTGTATACTGCAGAGAGATTTTTATGGTCCAGAGGGGAAGTTTTTCATTTGTTATCATTTTATGCTTAATGTGAGAGTTTATATTCTACAGAATATCATGTGAGAGACCCTGGAGGCTTGTAAAAACTGATTTTGTTTTGTTTTGGTTTGTTGGGTGTTTTTGTGCAATGAAGAAGCAGAAAGCTCTTGGGCAAAAATCATAGAGACATCCTTTCAACTACACTTGAGTTGACATTCCAGACTCATCCTCCCCCACCTCTGCATGGTCCAGCTTTCTGTTCCAAAACAGAAAAGTGATACTAGACCCTTTTAAAATTTCTAGCAAACTATCCTGTGTACTACGGCATTAGTATTCTCTGCCAGTACTGGATGTCATTTTAAAAAAGTTCTTTACCTTTAACTAAGAAGACTGTTAGAACTTTCAAAAAGCCCTGAATGCAGCTATCTTTGCACATTAACTCTTGCTCTCTGAAAGGATTAATCAAGGCTGTCTCATATCCAGCTGTAAAAGCTTTAATATTTTAAAAAGTTTAACTGCTGTGAGAGAAGGCAGTGATGAGCACAAAATGCCTGTTATCTACAAAAAGCTCTAGATATTAGGCTGAGATGCTGCTCTTTGGTGCTTTAGCCAATAACCCTATCACCTCCACATGTACACCGCTCCACTGCATTTAATGGGAATGCCACATAGGGAACAGATTAGTAGATTCCTCCACAACAATACAATCAAACATAGGCCAGGGTAGTGTACTCGCTATTCCAGTATATGATGTCTGAGAAAATCCCAATCTCTATTTCGTCAGGCTGCCATATGAGAGATTTGGCATGAAGCTGTTGATATGTTCAACTGGTTTCATGCATGTATACCCTGTGCCCCGTGCTTAAAATGTACAATATAATACTACCTAGCTCTGACGTAGCACTTTTCATCAGTAGATCTCAAAGCACTTTCCCAAGGACGTCCGCATCATTACCCCGTGTTTAACAGGTGAGGAAACCGAGGGTCAGAGGGGTGAAGTGACTTGCCCTAGATCACCCAGCAGGTCAATGACCAAGCCAAGCATAGAATCCATCCACTGCTCTTTTTAGTAGGTGACACTGAGCAGTACGGTTTTACTTTTAAATATGGATATAGAAAAGCCACTGTTTTATAACTGGACATAAAATTGGCCATTCACTGAAAAGCCCTGATGGTATTCTAATAAGCAGAAACATAGTGATTGGAAAAAAGATCCCAATGCTTGCAGGCTCCATTGGATAATCACCAAAAATTTTTTGGTTTGTTCAAACTTAATCCAAAATTCTTGAGTCTGCAAAACTGGGTTGGAAATGCCACAAGGAGAAACTTTCTTCTTCCATTTCTGAATGTCTGCTCCCAGCCCTAGCCAGAGGTTTCCTCATAAAAAATTAGGAAACAATCAAATTAACTTCATTCTTTTTACCTTCAAACTGTTTCTCGTTTGGGAGAAAGTTTAGATCCATTTGTTCATCCCTCTGTAAAAGTGCTTTGAAGAATTTAGGGGCAGTAAGATAGAGTACACCAGATAGAATACTGGACAGTAGTATTCGTAGGTCTTCTCTACAGAGGAAAGCTATACTTGTATAATCTTCACCTGTGAACACTCTTATTCTGCTATAAGAGGACCTTTTCCTTCAGTAATTTATGCTGCTTGGGTAGGGTTGCCAACTTTCTGACTGCACAAAATGAACACCCTTGCCTGGCCCCGCCCCCTTGTCCCACCTCATCTCCAAGGCCCCGCCCCTTCTCTGAGGTCCCACCCCTGCTCGCTGCATTCCCCCTCCCTCTGTCGCTCGCTCTCCTCCACCCTCACTCACTCGTTTTCATCAGGCTGGGGTAGGGGATTAGGGTGTGGGAGGGGGTGAGGGCTCCAGGGTGAGTCTGGGCAAGGTTTGGGGTGCAGGAGGGGGTTCTGGGCTGGGGCGTGGGGCCTAGGAGTTCGGAGTGTGGGAGGGGGCTCTGGGGTGGGGCCAGAAATGAGGGATTCAGGATGTGGGAGGGGGCTCCAGGCTGGGGCAGGGGGGTGAGGACTCAGTCTGGGGATGTGGGCTCTGGGGTGGGGCTGGGGATGAGGTGCAGGAGGGGGCTCCGGGCTGGGGCCAAGGGGTTTGGCGTGTGGGAGGGGGTTCCAAGGTGGGGTAGGGGGTTGGGTCATGGGAGGGATTTGTGGTGTGGGAGGGGGCTTTGGGTGGGGGGTTGGGGTACAGGAAGGGATGTGGGCTCTGGGAGGGGGTTCTGGGCTGAGACAGGGGTTTGGGGTGCAGGCTCCAGGAGGGAGTTTGGGTGTGGGAGGGGGCTCAGGACTGGGGCAGGGAGATGGGGAATGGAAAGGGGGGTTGGGGTGCAGGCTCCAGGAGGACATTTGGGTGCGGGATGGGGGTCAGGACTGGGGCAGTGGGTTGGGGTGCGAGAGAGGGTGTGGGGTGCACTTACTTCAGGTGGCTCCCAAAGTGGCTGGCATGTCTGGCTCCTAGGCGCAGGGGCCAGGGGGCTCTGCGTGCTACCCTGTCCGCAGATGCCATCCCTGCAGCTCCTATTGGCCGTGGTTCCCGGGCAATGGGAACCGCGGAGCTGGTGCTCAAGGCGGGAGCAGCGCACAGAGCCACCCTGCCTGCCCCTGCGCCTAGGGACGTCGCCGCTTCCGGGGAACCATGTGGAGCCAGGTAGGGAGCTTGCATGTGCTGGCCAGAGCCACCGGGCGTTCCAGTTGAAAACTGGACACCTGGCAACCCTACACTTAGGAAGGGTTTAAACTAAACAGAAAAAAACAACTCTTATATGGAATGAGACTGTTCAGACTGTCCACACAGTGGTAGTATCTGTATAACTATAACAACATAACTAGCAAAATCTCCCCATGTAGACAAGTCCTACTTGCATTAATCACTATCAGACAATAGACTCTGCTTAAATATTCCTATCCCACAAGAAAAAGTGATTGCAATTTTCTTTAAGTTTTAACGAGGCCATTCCTGGATGACACTCAGCAGCTCCTGAAAGTTTCCGAGTGCCCTTGCTTCTCAGAGCCTATAATGGGAGCTGAGGACAGTTCGCACAATAAAATTCTGCAAAAAGTATGCAAGGTTGAGAGCCTTTGTATATCTGAATTCTTTCGTGCTCTTTTTATGTCATCAAAGCATTATGATGACTACATTTTCAAAAAGGTGCCCCTGTAACAATGGCAATTACATGATTAATTAGGCATGCAATTGCAGTTGCTTTAAAATTTTCAACAGGTGGTGCTTTATAGCAAAAACAAAAAAAAACCCCAAAAACAAAAACACACACACAAAAACCCGCTGACTGTGTACCTAAATAAAAAAAACGGAACAACCAAGCAGATCTGGGGGCGTGTGTGTCCATTTAAATATGCCATGCCAGCGTCAATATAATTAGTCCCCTAATTGTATGCCAAAACTTTTGTGTGCAGGTATAATTAATTATGATTTATGAAAAGCACCCTCTCTGCAAATGCTTTCCCCTCCATTCCCCAAAAAGCAAACAGCTGAGGGACAGATCAGAATCTGGTTTTATACATACATACAATATATTTTAGAATTCCCTTCTCCTTATGTTTTTACTAAGTTACAACAGACAACTACGACCTGTGCAGAGGAAATAAGAATGGCACGTTAATCATCAAAAAAATAAATACAAGGGTGGGGGCGGGATGTGTGATACCATAGAATCACATAAATAATGGGCCTAATGTGTATAATGAGACTTTTTCACACTAGCCCTGACCAATCCACTAATAATAGTTAGCCAGATGTTCCCCTCTATCTACACAGGCAGGGGGAGAAAAAGCAGGAGTAGATGCAAGGAGCAGAGAATAATGGAAGCAGCACCTCCAGTTCATGCTCGCCCTTTCCTGAGAGCTCCCCCAAGCCCCCCACTCCTTACCTTGCATGGTGCTGTGTGTTGGGCAATAAGGGTTAAGCAAAGGACCATCCACCCTCCTGATTTATATATTAATGCTCCCTTCTAGTAGCAGCAGCAGCATGAACTCCTGCTCTGTGCGGCAGCCCTTTGGGAAGAGGGTTATCACGCAGCATGAACAGCATAGTTCCTAGTGAAGCTGTGATGCCAGCAGGGAGGGCAGAAGCTGGGCAGCACCAGAGAGAGGTAGCCTAAAGGATCAGTGCTACTTTCTCCTCCATAGATTCCATAGGGTTTAGAAACCCCCTCCCTGCAGCCTCTATGACCCACTGACGAGCGTGTCAGAAGCTCCGTGAAGTCTTCACGTGAGAAGTTCAAGTAACTGTGATTATTGCATTTCAAGTGACCCCAAAGGAAAAGTCCTATAGGTTTTAATAGAAGACAATAAACTTATTGTAATAAGTGTGGTGGTGGTGTTTTTTTGAACAACCCAGTAGAATTCATTGCAGAAATATGTCCCTGCTATAGAATGCTATTAAAAGAGGGACGTGGGGAGGAACCTCGAGAAAGGAGATCATTCTCTGTTAATTTCTCCCTGTTTTTAGAGCAATTCCTATAGAAACCTATTGGCTTCATCTGTGTTAAATTCTACAGGTCATTTTGATATGGGAGAAGTGAACAGAGTGCCAAGTCTGTCCATAGAAACCCAAACAGTCTCATCAGTTTCCATCCTATGTATTGGGGGGGAGGAATTGCTAGCATGTCAAAGAGGGAGAAAGGGAAGGATTTTTAACCCTTTGGGGAAACCACTGTTTCCTAGGCAGAGATTTCATAGACAGTCTGGGCCAGATCTTCAGCTTTGTGTACGATGTCATAGCTCGGACGAAGTCAGGAGACAAGACCATTTACACCAGCTGAGGATCCAGCTCTCTCTAATTAATTCCTGTGCAAGAAAAAGGAGGATTGATAGAACAATAATGACCCCATAGCAATACTAACAGTTCTGACTCTGCATCAGTACAATAAGCTTTTGGGCTGGATTCTCTGGTGTGGTGTGGCTGTTTCATCCTGTACTGCTGCGTTGTCTTGGCCTTAAAGCTTGTGTATGTACCTTCAGGGTACATCGCTCCATGGTATATAGATGATGCAGAAGCTCTGAGGCCACTCCTAGTCCCGAGTGATCAGGACACCTCTCTGCCCTGCCAATCCTTGCCTGTGGCAAAGCTGAGTCACTAAACTCCCTGCTGCCCTTCCTAGCCTCCACATCCGTTCTATTCCATCAGCCTCCCCTCTGCTCCTCCTGGACTCTGCGCCTCCCTCTCTGGCAGAGTCCCCTCTCCCCCAGCATATGCTGGGTGTTGCAGGGAGAAGCAAAGGAGCCATCCCGTTGCTCACAGCAGGGAGTGCAGGAGGTGGGAGCGGAGCTGCCGGGCTCTTTCTGCTCCCTCCTTTCCCCTCCCCTCCTGTGAGAATGGTGGTGGCTCCGGAGTGGTCCAGGGGCGAGAGAGAGAGAACTCGGCCTGCCCCACGCAGCAGTGCCATTGGCTGCTCTTCCCCAAAAGGCAGGCAAGTGGGTAGAGCTGCCATTCGGAGAGCATTCCCTTCCAAGCAGCCCTAAGACTGTGAGCCCCTCAGCAACCTGGCTCACTCTTAGAAATGTAATTTCCCAGGGTCCCTGACTCATTTTGAGTCAGTGCCCTTTGAGTGCTGGCTCCTCCAGAAGCAATGGTGCTGTTGCATTCTCCTCTCTGTGGTACCTCCCCATTCTTATCATGGATTCTGAAAACTCCTTGAGCTATTTCTAACCCGGTCGAAAACCATCAAATAGCATCCTTATGCTTTCTAACTTTCTGCCTGCTTTCCTCCAGTGTACCCTTTTCCTGCAGTGGGAGGGCCTCATGGTTTCCTGGGCATCAGGCACTTGTGGGTGGGAAGGTGGGAAAGTCAAATGATGTAGTAAAGCTTGGCATAAAAATCCTTCATGTTTCCCAATAGTCTTTGCTGCAGTAGCTCTTTCATTTCTATTTTTATCCAGTATAGCTCTGTCATTCCCCGTCTTTCATCTTTCTTCCTAGTATTTTTAAGCTTTGGTTTTCTTCCTTGCTTTTCTTGACGGGCTCAACATTGCTTCCCCTGGTCTTCTGTTCCTCTTTGTTTTCACTGACATGCACAAATTCTCTATTCATTCTGGCATACAGATCTTTCTTCATTTCCCTTCTTTCTTTTAACAATCTTCTCTCATCTCTTTTAGATATGACTTCCGAGCTGTCTGGCTTCTTCTTCTAGCTACCTTTCAGTACAGTGAGAATAATGTATACTGTTTGTAGCAGGTCCAACAGGGGGAAAAATAGCAGTTATTTATGGCAGAATTTTTCTTGTTCTCTGCATGCTGGCTCAAATTTGGATTGGATTAATTGCTTAAAAATGCACATAATTATAAATGAAACACTGATCAGTCCCGCAGATACTAGTCTACCCTTTGTGTTTAAATCAGATCATCCGCTATATGTGGGCAATTTATCACCATCAGAATTCTGTTTACCATCTTCATGTTATTCCCCCTCCCCCGTGTTATGTCCTTATTGATGTTTATAAGATATAAGTAGTTAAAGGAAAATTTCAAATGTATAGTATAACAACGAGTAATATTATAAATAATTGGGCCCCTATGCTGAAAGTTGTAATGTGTGAGCGGACGTGTGTGCAGCACCGTTGATTTCAATGTGGCTTCATGTGGGAACAGCCCAGTTTCAAGATCTGGCTCTTAATAACCACAAGAATTCAAAAAGAAATTTAATCGCCCTAGTAAACTGAAGCCCTCCTGTCTCTCTGTCCCGTTTCCTCTGTATACTTAAACCAGGGCTACCTTTGATATTTCTCCTCACTTAGTATTATTAGAGGGAGCTTTAAGTTTGCACTGCAGATTTAGTAATGCTAAGGCAGTATGTTGACTGGTTAAATAAAAATTAAAGTTATGGCAGATGGATCCGTAATAATACTTAGAACTGCTTTGTGCATTACATCTTGAAAGCACTTTACAGACATTAACTAATTAATCCTCACAGTAGCCATATAAGGTAGATCACTCTTACCGTCCTTATACAGAGGGAGAAAGTGAGGCAACAAGCTTAAGTCACTTATCCAAGGCCTCCGAAAAATCCGTGTTAGGGGAAGGATTAGAACTCTGGAATTTCCAGTGAAATGTGCAGGAAGGTTGGGATTTCACTTACCAGTGCTTTTTGTGACTCATCAGAAAATGCCAGTGCTGACTAAATACCACATCTCTTTCCCCCCTTTGGCAAGTTGTTGGTTCTTTTTTTCTTTTAAATAAAAGAAAAATGTGTTTGAGATGTGTATGTGCAGTAACTTGGGGGGAGTGTAAAGGTCAGGTATTGTATGCTGGCAAACTGCATCTTCTTGAATTTTCCCCGTCTGATGAGTCATTCATTGCTATGACACATGTCTGGTTGTGTTAGTCATGTCATGTTAGAATGATTCTGCCTGTTCCTAGCTAGTTGATTTTATGAAAAACAAAAATCAAAAACTTAAATTGAGAATGACACTAAAGTGCAAAAGAGTAATCTGAGGGAATGCAGTTAGCTTGCTTCAGATCTTATTTATTTTGTATATTGGAATGACACAAATGTTTTCCTTTGCAACCTTCAGTTCACCACCAGCTGTGTTTTAAGATTATGCACTCTACAAAAAAGAGAGAAATTTTTATATTAAATTAAGTAAACAATTTGTTACTCTGAAACTCCATGGTAGTAATTTATTACAAAAAACATAATTGTTTTATAATACAGGACAAATGAGCCAATGAAATGCATCTAGCTAATTCTAAATTCCAGGACAAACACACACATTTGCTAGATTAAAATATGATTTATTAAATGAACCAATTTAACTTGGCACTTTCTAGAGTTTAAATATTGCAACAACAAGCTACCAATTATTACTTTAAAAACAAGCACATTTTTTTCCTTAATACTTTCAGTTAGGTCATTATTCTCCTAAAACTGAAGATGTGGAGTATGTGCTAGTCTAGTCTATTCTGTTCTACAGAGCTTCTTATTCTTCCCTCATCACAGTGGTATCTGAGCACTTTCCAATAGTGCATTGAGTAATAGGACTAGCATTTGTCACATGTGGCTTGTTCTCTCTCTCATCCTCTCCCCAAGGGAACAGTTGTGTGTGCAGTGTATTGTTTTGTTTTTAAATGTACACACTGCGGGGTGTGTGTGTGGTAAAAGAAGCAGGCTGAAGATGTGCATCTTGAACTTGGAATGGAAGGTGGTGGAGGTTTAGGATGGTCTGTAGTTCCTGGGGGAGTTTGTTCCAGAGTTTCTAATTATTTTTTGAGAATTGTCTGTAAAAGACAGACCTGTTTTACCCTTACTGTAGAGTTTTATTTTAGAGAGCTCTACTATACTAGAGGAGCAAAGGTGTCAACCATAGTCTTCATCCTGGAGATATAGGCGGTCTTTTAGATATACTTGACCCAGGCCTTTGAGCACCTTGAAGATAAGGACCAAGACTTTGAACTTGATTCAGTATTTATAGGAAGCCAGCATAGAGAGAAGCAGAGAGAGTTCTCATCTGCTTGCTATAGCCTGCATCACTTAGATGTACTCCTGGGTTCTGTACTCATTGGAGTTTGGGGCTGATGGTTTCATGACCAGGTTTATTGCGTTGCTATAGCCCAGAAGGAAGGTTATGAAGGCATGTATAACTGAGGCCAAGACATCATCTACCAGGCTAGGATGGAGTCTTTTAGCCAACTGGAGATGGTAGAAAGCAATATTTGTGGGTGCTGCTATGGGTTCACCAGCGGGGAATCCAGTAGCACTTCTAACCTACAGATGGAATTGACCCATTGTGGATATGTACTCACAACCAAAGGAGGATGCAGTGCTTTCCTCTGCCTTCCATCAGATCCTCCATCTTGCTTGAGTTCAGCTTCAACCATGGGTTGCTCATGTTGTGGCTTGGATATTTCATCCATGAGCTCATCTTATCTAAACACTGTGCTATCTTGGTGTTAATGGTATGATCATATGTAGAACTGTGCTCAAGTTGAGCATGGCTGATGTATAATTGTTCATGCAAAAAAGCTTTTATATTATGTTAGAAAATTAAAAGACAGTGATCCATGTATTAGCCTCCATTTTCTCCAACAGTTTTATATTTTTGCTCATTTATCCTGGTCATTGAGATTCAATATATCCCTAAATTCCTCTAATTTAAAAAAAAAAAAAGAGTCAACAGCTTGTATTAATTTGTGCAATCTCATCCAGGCCTTTAAGCGGAAGGATGGGAAATAGGAGAGGACAGTCACATTTTCTGAGGCTGCTGCTCCTTAGGGGAACACCACTTTCATAAAGAAGAATGCCCCCCTCCTTTAACCTCTTGGCAGTAGGAGTTGGATTTTTCCAGTGTGAAGTCCATTACTGCCAATAGATGTGCCTGGAACTGACTGTGTGATTAATGATCTTGGTTATGGGTCTGTTACCAGCTGAGAGTTCAATTCATCTCACTTCATGAGCGTATTACCCACCATGTATTGTCATCAGTGAGGATATGGTCTTTTGCAATTACAGTAGGTAAATTCTGTCTTTCAGGACATAAGTGGTAATTCCATCATTACCTTTCTCTTAAGAACTGAATTGTCAAATGGACCCAGCTGTGTCTCTAGGAAATGAGCCACCTAGAGTTGATTCTTCTTAAGTAAGTGGCTTTACTCTGTGGGGGAGGGGAGGAGAGCTTTTGTTCCTTTTCCTAGGGGGGATGGTGGAGATGTGAAAACATTTAGGCCCCTGTTGTGTACAAGTCAGATGGTAATTAATAAATATACATATATTTAATAGTGGATGTGGTAGCAACTGGCAGAGTTGCCATTTATATAATGGTTTCCATTTTAATCTCTATCTTTTTTGAAACTTTTGTCTTTGAGTTGAAATTTCAGACTTAGTATCTGCCAACAAGTGAATTTAAAAAACAAAAGAAGTCGTCCATCAATTCAACCATTTTTGAAGAGAATGGACTTTTTTCTGCAAGATACCCTTTTCACACTATTAAAAATACATAAAGAAAGATCCTTGCAGCAGCTTATTTAACTGCTCTACAGCCAGAACAGCTGGAAATAAGAAGTTGCAATGTGGCAGGGAAATAGCCTCAGACTGAAGTCCCCTATGAGTGTTCCAGTTAAAATGGGTTTGAATTTGATGAATGTTACAGCCAATGTTCACTCTATTTTTTCCCTGTGTGTAGAATGAATAGTTCCATGAGTGCAAGTTTAAAATATGTAAACACAGCCTCTCCCAGTGCCATTCCATCATCCCCTTCTTTTGCTCAAGGAGGGGGAAAGGTAGGGCAACAGGGATAAGGTGGGGACCCAGAAGCTCTTAAAGACCCCCCACTCTAGCTGGATGAGGGGATCCCTGGCATGTTTCTTTCCTCAACTTCTAGTTCAGGGGCACAGGAAATAGACCCCTGGAACTTCTCCCATTCTCCTCCCACTTTGCAGATGGCAGCATTTTGAGGGGAGCTCACTTGGTCAGTAGTCAGCACGCTGTTCATGGTGCCACCAACACAACACATACCTCCATGGTGTATCTTAAAGGCCATTTCTGAAAATTATCAGATCAATCCCATTTTTTTTTCAATTAATTCTCTGCACAGGAACTTGACCTGAAAGAAAATTGACAGGAATTCTCAGATCGGAGGAGGGTTTGAACCATACAGATAGTAGAGTAGGTCAAAATTGTGTTTAGTAGAGAAACTGTTTGTTTCTCTTTGGATTCTCTGTATAAATGAAGTAGAAGCAGAGATAGGGGCATAACTGAAACTATTGCAGGATTGATAAGCTTTGCAGCAGTTTCTGCAGAACTGGTGAGACTTACAGGGTCTCTCTCCTTCTGTGGAGCTAGTAAATTTTGCTGGAGCCCAAGTACAGAATTTGTAAGTTTTTTTATCTGGAGCATGGGTCTTACAAAAGAGGATTCACTTATGGTGCCTGTAATTCCCTTGCAATAGATCATGAAATTTACAAATGTTATGGACACCTCATGAAAGCTGTAACCTTTGTGGAGATTTTATGTAACACCAAGAAGTTTTGTTTTTTTTTTCCCCCACCCAGCATAATTCAACATACCCCTCTGCACTAGTTCAACTGTAGCACATTTGGAATTCCTACACAACTCTGCTTGAGATATTTGATAGCAAAAAAGACCTTTACCGAAAATAAAAATACCAGTCACTGTTTAACTTCGCATGCCTCACAAACGCTTACGGTAATGATTTTCAGTGAGACTTAGGTTCCTGAGTGCTAAAGTCACTTTGCATTTGAAAATTTTATCCCCAGTAATAATAATAAATAGCATGCAGAATTTCAGCTGGAAAAGACTTTGTGTATATGATTTGTGCATTTGGGGACTGAAATTAGCTTTCTAGTTGTAAATCTTATCACTTTAGCTATGGGACTATGTCTGATACACAATGGAAATTGCATGTGTGTGACAGAAGATGGTTGTAGGGTGAGGGTATTTGTGCCTTGGTTACTGTATTGAATCCACTTGGTCAACAAGCTATGTGTTAGTTTATAGTAAATCAGAAACCTAAGTATAGTTAGTGAAACAGAAGTGTACTAGCTAGCTAGCCAGCCGAGGCAGGAAGAACCTCTCATGAACAAGCATTGAGCACAGCTTTTTCCAGACTCTCCCTTTTTCACGATTAAGGGATTGGATTGCTCTGCAGAGGGAAAGAGCGTTAAGATACCTTGGGTCTACAGGAAAGACAACAAAAACCCACACCACAGAGTGACTGCTGCTCCCATGGCTTTGTCAAATAGCAAAGAATCATAGTGACAAACTGTATGCAACCTGCTGTACCTCTCCCACTTGAACTGAGGGTTAGTATTCTCAGTGTTGTGAGCAGTGGAAATACCAGTGCAGGGTCCTTTTTCTGTATATTTTGCAAGAATGCAGGAAGATCGGTTGTGTAGTTTGATAAATAGTTTTGTTTTAAAATCAATTTACTGATATTTAGCTCTCTCAGCCTTTTTAAAATTGAGACTAGAAATGGGTCAAGGTGAAAAATTCTCATTCAGACCCTGGCTTTTGGAATCCTCAAAGTTTGCCGTTTTGAGGTCAAGTGTTTTGGTCTAGCCCATCCTTTGCAAAGTCTGATCCAGATTTGGGGCCCAATTCTCTGGTGGGGTAACTCTACTGAAGTCAATGGAGTTATTCCAGCAGAGAATTAGGACCCTGGATTTTGTTGTGTTCAGATATGGGGCTTTAGTTCAAACACTATCTTTAATTTTGAGACTAAAGGATGAAACCATCCCTTTAGTGAGGCATTCCAGCCTGCATTATATCTGGTACTCTGTTTCAGGAGGGCAATGATAGATTGAGCTACCAGATGGAGTGTGTCCTTTTTCTCATGGCATATGCATTGTTTGTTTTTGGAAGTCCAGCAAAATGACAGCTTTAGAGTTGCCACTGTGCTGAATATTATAGATTGCATTTACAGTTCTGTGTTTGGTATCTGCAGGGGCTGTAAAGCCTCTGGACACTTGTACCATTATCTTTCAGTATTATTAATCCAGTTCTAAAACATTACTGCTTATTGAAAGAGGTGGGGGGGGTCTATTTTTTTAAAAATCAAATCATGGCACAGTTTGTAGCCCATATAATCACAAAATAGTTCTGTAGAATTAAGCATTTGATGCAGAAGCAAACAAAAAAGATACAATTTTGATCTTACTGTGTTTGTATAACCTGTATTTTTAAGTGGGGGGGAGAAGAAAAGGGATTTCTTGAGTAGTTTCATTTTCCCCTCATTTGAAGTATAGGTTTTACATACAATAGGAAGTTACATCATACACTGTATGTATATCTTCAATGTGGATGAATGGTGGCAGTGACCACATTAATGAAATATAATGTTCACCACTGAGATATAAATAGAAGACAGTGGAAAGTCACTATTTGCCAACAGTTCACCACAGATCTGGTATTTGAAGTATAGGTAATATGAGACCACTATGTTGCAATTGTTAGAAAATGCTGGCTTTTTAATAACTGCTGTGCAGTTAGGAAGTAACATTCCCACCACTGTAAGCATCTCAGTGCTGCTAGCCCAGTATGTTAGGTTTGGCTAAACACATACTCATTACTTGACTGTGGATTACACACATAAGTCTCTTGATTTCCTGCCTTTAGACTATACCAGAGATACCTGTGGGATCAAAGGCAGACAACAGCATGTGTTCAGTATTTGGCAACAAAGATTAACAATCAAGAGCGGCATATCACGAAGTGCCAAGAGCGACTGGCTTCACTGCATAATGCAGAGATTTGACTCATCACAGTCTGCTCATGCTCCTGAGACACCAAAAGCTACTGCCTTCAAGTCTTTTGCAGTTGCTCTCGTCTGCAGCACAAATACTCCATTGTCAGAGTTCCATTCGACCGGAACTTGGAACGGAGACATTACTGCATGCAGTGGATGAGGGAACAGTGTGACAGGGTTGGGACTCGTCCCTGTAGTGCCTCCCACTGGCACCTCAGGGAATTAGCTCTGTCCAGTGCGGCGTGCCCTCTGCTGGTGGTGTCCCATCCTTCTCTCGCCCTGCCAGCATCTGGACCTGTGTTGTTCCTCGCACGGCAGCATCCTCTTCAGGACACTGCCCTCCGGCAGTGCCCACTGCTCCAGTCTCGCCCCCTTCTGGGGGTTATCTACACCTGCTGTAGTGGCCGGCTGCAGCCTCAGTGTTTAGCCCCCTTGTTGCAGGGACCAGCCACAGCCAGGATCAGGCCACGCTCCTCTTCAGCCAGGTGTAGTACAAGGTGGAAGGGGGGGCACACAGGCCCACCTGCTACTCTGGGTCCTGACTCAGGGACACTTTAGCGGCAGCCTCTCTGCCCTCCTTCTCTCCCCTTGCCCTACTATTATCCCTGGGCCGCTTCCCCTTCTGCCCTATGCACCTGCCCAGCCCTTTGTAGCTAGGCCAGCAGCCTGGGGTTTTCCTTGGCTGGAGTTCCCCAGCTCTTTCTGCCCTTCCCCAGCACTGCTCTGTCCAAGGTGCTACCTTTCAGCTCAGAAGCCAGTCCTCTTCCCTTGACCACCAGGGAGAGAGTCTCTCTTTACTAGGCAGCCTTTATATAGGGCCTATGCCAGCCCTGATTGGCTCTCCCCAGGCCTTCTCTGATTGGCTGTGGGTCTGTGCAGCCTCTCTGCCCTGGTTCAGCCCTTCTTCTCAGGGGGGTGGGACACTGCCCCACCACAAACTGATATAGGCAGAGATTTGGAGGATGTTGAGGCTGGGATTCTCAAATGGGCCTATGGGAGTGGGCACCCAACTCCAGTTGGAAGTCAGTGAGTGTTGGGTGCTTAGCTCTCTGAGGCTGTGTTGAAAATACCAGCCTGGAGCCATACTTTCCTCTACCTCCGTGTCTACTTACCTTGTGCTGCTCTGTTGCTTGACACGTTGAAAGTAGAACTCCTAGACACTAAGGGCTGGTCTATACTACAAAGTGGAGGTCAGCTTAACTACATCACTCAGGCCTGTAAACAATGTTTTATGACCTGTGCAATGTAATTAAGCTGACCTAAGCCCCAGTGTAGACACTATTAGGTTAATGGAAGAATTCTTCTGTTGACCCAGCTACCACCTCTCTCTCGAGAGGTGGATTTGCTACAGTGATGGAAGAACCCCTTCTGTTGCTGTAATAGGTGTCTACACTGGTGCAGCTGTGCTGCTGTAATGTTTCAAGTGTAGACATACTTTGAGGGTGATTGATACTAAACTGGGAGGAGTGGTAGATACGCTGGAGGGCAGGGATAGGATACAGAGGGACCTAGACAAATTGGAAGATTGGGCCAAAAGAAATCTGATGAGGTTCAATAAGGATAAGAGCAGGGTCCTGCATTTAGGACGGAAGAACCCAATGCACAGCTACAGACTAGGGACCGAATGGCTAGGCAGCAGTTCTGCAGAAAAGGACCTGGGGTGACAGTGGACGAGAAGCTGGATATGAGTCAGCAGTGTGCCCTTGTTGCCAAGAAGGCCAATGGCATTTTGGGATGTATAAGTAGGGGCATAGCGAGCAGATCGAGGGACGTGATCATCCCCCTCTATTCGACATTGGTGAGGCCTCATCTGGAGTACTGTGTCCAGTTTTGGGCCCCACACTACAAGAAGGATGTGGATAAATTGGAGAGAGTCCAGCGAAGGGCAACAAAAATGATTAGGGGTCTGGAACACATGAGTTATGAGGAGAGGCTGAGGGAACTGGGATTGTTTAGTCTGCAGAAGAGAAGAATGAGGGGGGATTTGATAGCTGCTTTCAACTACCTGAGAGGTAGTTCCAGAGAGGATGGTTCTAGACTATTCTCAGTGGTGAAAGAGGACAGGACAAGGAGTAATGGTCTCAAGTTGCAGTGGGGGAGGTTTAGGTTGGATATTAGGAAAAAGTTTTTCACTAGGAGGGTGGTGAAACACTGGAATGCGTTGCCTAAGGAGGTGGTGGAATCTCCTTCCTTAGAAGTTTAAGGTCAGGCTTGACAAAGCCCTGGCTGGGATGATTTAATTGGGGATGGGTCCTGCTTTTGAGCAGGGGGTTGGACTAGATGACCTCCTGAGGTCCCTTCCAACCCTGATATTATATGATTCTATGATTCCACACTAACCCCAGGCTTTGACTCAGGTTTGAGCCCAAAGCATCCTTTCTTCCACTTAAATAAGTCTGACTTGGGTCAGTAAGCACTCAGGATCCTGGTCCTAGGACCCTGCTAGGGGGTTGGCTCAGAGCCCAAGTCCCGCTAAAACTCAGATTCAAGCCCTGTCATTTTACAGTGTGGATGCATGGCAAGCTACAGACCTGAGTTAGAAGGTCTACATAGTGCAGTAGAGATGTGTTAGCATGACTGAAACCCAGGTCCAGCAGTTGTAACCCCATGTTTACAATGCAGCGTGGATGCTGAAGCAAAAGTGTGGAATCACTGAGTCTACAAGCCTATGTCCCACAGACACTACTTTATAGTGTAGACATTCCAAGATTCTGTGGGTAAGAGCTCAGTCTTTGCATCTCAGATGAGGCATAGGATACATCTTTAAATTTGCTAAATCTTTCCATGTTCCTCCATCCCATTTAGAAACCCAATATAAATATATTTTTCCATCAGTGCACCATAGTAGCTTTGTCTGCATGAGTGAGTGTGGTGATGTCCCCTAGTAATCGGCCCACAGAGGGAATAAGGGGCCTACTGTAACATTTACAGGAATTGTTTTCACTTTTTTGCAAGAGGCTTCTGCTTTGGAGACCAAGGTCCATGGGTTTAGTCCTGACTCCCCCTTGCATGTGATTGACCAAGTTACTGTATCCGTTATCTGCAACGGACAGTTCGTTACGGTTCTATAACTTCACCCTTTGCACTTCCATATTAGTGGTGGTTGTTTTTAAGCCACAGGATACAGGGAGCTCGACAACTTTGCTGCCTCTGTTCCACAAGAGACCTGTCATGTGGGGAACTTTCCATGGCAAGTACAACTCATAGCTGTAGCATCTGGAGAGACAGTGACAACTCTCCCCACTGCATTGTATGGTTACAAGGAAGCCCCTGCCTCTCAGAAGTCCCACCAGCACTCTGGACTGACATTTGTTGGTGGAACTGGAATGCTACACATGACTTTGCCTCTTGTGCTGGACCTGTCCAAATATCCCTAATTATCTCCGTGATGTTTTCCACCATATTGACCAAATTACAGGTACCTTCCCCCACAAGACAAAGAGGCAAGGATGTTTAGCTCCTTACCCCAAATATCATTCACAACTACTCCAAGACACTCACTATGTGTTGTAGAGATTACACTTAGCATCTGAATGTGCTGAAGTATGATCATGAGCGCAATTTGGGAATTTAAATATATTGATGGCCTGAACTTAGAATCATTCCTTTTTTTTTTTTTTAAATCTGGAAATCACCTTACTCACCCAGGATGAATTATTCCTTTAAAAAAAAAATCTGGAACGCACCAATACTTACTGAAAATCTCACTGTCTTTTAAAAGAAGACTGCTATGCTATAAAGCAATCTGGACACCCTTTCTTGGGCTGTGCTGAAAGAGTATAGAAAGTAGCCCCCCCCCCCCTTTTTTTTTTAAACAGTATAAATTTGAGCCATCCCACTTTTACTCTTAGAGCTTCCTTTTCTTTCCAGCAGATCCTCCCCTTCATTAATGGAAATCCATGTTTGGATCAGATTGACATTACTTGTTCTTACCTACAGCTATATGCTCATGTTTATTGTTAGTTTATCAAAGGCTTTCTTTAGCACTGAGCTGAGGTGTTGTGTTTTCTCTGACTCTTGTTCTCAGTTGGAACCCATAGATTCCCTTCTTACTTTGTGTGTTTCAAATGGCTGATTTATATACTTGTTACTGAAATTTAATTTACTCTCAGGCATAACTTACATTGAAAACCCTGGATAGAGCCCATATGCAGGTTGTTTGATTCCACTCGTATCTGTACATTTATTTTCCTCTCATATGCAACCAAATCTAAATTACAAGGTTAAAAAACATGAAATGATAAAGCTCCTGGGAACATTTAACCAGTCAGCTCCCTATTGGCTGCCCATTCATCCATCATCTATTGTCTTACTCTTGGTCAATGGACAGCACCAGTGCTCTCACGCAACATCTCTTCACTGTCCCCCTCAACTCCCCAGGTCAGAGTGGTATCTCTTCTTCATGGCCACATTTCACTCTTCCCCACATCTTGGACAGGCATAACTCTATTGTGTGTCCGCTGCTGTGAGTAGGAACCCTCTTTCCCCACTCTCCAGTCTGGGGAAGCCAGTGCATACAAGATGGGGGTGGGCATGAGGGGAAGAATGAGGAAGGAGGATGACACAAACTCTCTACCTCATTATGTTTTCTTGTGGGGAACTAGGGCAAATCCTGAACAAAACCCCAAACCTATAAATTATATAATGATACAAAGCACCACATTGTGCAAAGGAGAGGCAGACTGTGGTGCACCTATTAATACACAGAAAATGTCCTCATCTCGGTGACTGGTATCATCTTCCATTACTAAGAATGGAATTCTGCCAGAAGAATTTTTAAAAAGTCTCTTAATTTTTGCTATCTATGCTATTTCCTGTTTGTCTTTCAGTCCCCTTGCATAGTTTGCTAAGTTTCACGTCCCGATTCTCATGCACTAATGCCATGCTGCAGTGTGTTTGAGTTTCCAACACTGCAGGGGAATGTTGGCTTCAAAAACAACTGTGGTCTGGTTGCATTTAATTTCATGAAAACACTTCTCTCCATGTTCCAACCATCCCTTTAACTCAGTCTTTCAAAAACTACACTGGCACAGTCCCTTAAAGAAAGCCCCTTTTATTAAAGTTACCCCAATATTACTGGGTCAGCATCTGTAGGAATAACCTGCCATATTTTTGTGAGTGGCCATAAAATAAAATTAACTTGTCTCAAGGCAGCTTTGACTTGCACATACAACATTTTCAGAGTGTTGCATTCATGAATCAGTATTTGTGTATTCACAATAGACCTCCCCCTAACATGTTCCCCTCTGGCCTGTGGACTGGAATATGAACCCACCCTCCCATCCATGCTAGGGCTGTACAATGTCATTTATAGTGAGGGATACTGATTGCATGTAAGTTACAGAGCCAAGGGCCATTGCCAGAGGTGAAAGTGGGCTGGTACAGTATCCCAGTAAGAAGTAGGCATCCTACTGGCAGGGCCGCCAACAGTGGGGGAGCAAAAGTTGCAGCTGCCCCAGGGTCTGGCATTTTAAATGGGCCTGGGGCTCCCAGCCACCGCTATCATGGCAGCAGCTGGAGCCCCTGGCCCTTTAAATCGCTGCCGGAGCCCTGGACGGGTGCAGGCCAGGAAACACAGAATGGCTAGCTGGGGGAGGCTGACCCCCCAGTCCTGTCCCTTCCACCTGAGGCCCCGCCCCTTCTGGGAGCCCAGAGCTGGGCCCCTGTACCGGTAAGTCTTATGTTACTTTCACCCCTGGCCATTGCACAAGCTTCCTTAAATAAATGAGCTTCCAAAAAGAGGACTCCACAGTTACCCGTTTGTGGTTGTAATCGTTTATCTGTGTGTAAACCCCCATTCAGTGCTTTAGAAATGTTGGGGATGTGAGAATGTGTGTACGTGCTGCAGAATACACTATACTATTTATACATTGAACTTACTTCTGAGAACTCAAGATTGGATTTCAGTTCAGCTATTCCCTTCCTAGGAGATTGACACAAGTGACCAGTTTTCATGAGGAAGACATATCTGAGTTCATGTAAGTTTGACATCTACTGCAGAGATGCCAGTCCCCTTGCTGTTCAAAGCCTCACAACCCAAATATTTTAATTTCCAAATCTTACTGTCCCATGAGAAATGGCTGGCTTGTGTACTGTATGTCTGAGCAAACAGATCCTAAGTGTTAGTGAGGAAAAATAAGTTTGTCTGTGTGACAGGGTTGGGACTCACCTCCGCTGTGCCTCCCGCTGGAAATTAGCTCTGTCTGTTCTGGAGCACCCTCTGCCGGTGGTGTCCCATCCATCTCTCACCATCTGTTGGCATCCAGACCCGCATTGCTCCCTGCTCAACGACATCCGCTTCAGGACACTGCCCTTCAGCAGTGCCTACTGCTCCAGTCTAGCCCCCTTCCTTGGATTTGGTGTTATTAGCAGTCCACAATCTGCACCTGCTGTAGTGGCCAGCTGCAGCCTCTGAGTCTAGCCCCTTGTCACAGGGACCAGCCACAGCCTGGATCAGGCCACGCTCCTCTTCAGCCAGGTGTAGTACAAGGAGGAACGGGGGGGGACCCAGGCCCACCCACTACTCTGGGTCCCAAACCCAGGGACCCACTAGCAGAAGCCTCTCTGCCCTCCTTCTTGCCCCGCTATTGTCCCTGGGCTGTTTCCCCTTTGGCCCTATGCACCTGCCCGGCCCTTTGTAGCTAGGCTGGCAGCCTGGGGTTTTCCTGCACCGGAGCTCCCCAGCTCCTTCTGCCCTTCCCCAGCACTGCTCTGTACAAGGTGCTACCTTTCAGCTCAGGAGCCAGTCCTCCTCCCTTGACCACCAGGGAGAGACTGCTCTGCTCTTTGCTAGGTAGCCTTTATATAGGGCCTAGGCCAGCCCTGATTGGCTCTCCCCAGGCCTTCTCTGACTGGCTGCTGCAGGTCTGCGCAGCCTCCCTGGCCTAGTTCAGCCCTTCTTCTCAGGGGGTGGGGCACCACCGCACCACAGTCTGCACAAACATGACCATTGCTAAATTCGTTTAAATCACACTAAATGAATGGACTCGTTGTGGAATGGGAGTTCAGTTTTCCCCTGTCTCATATGCAATATCCCCCTTTGTTGATACTGATTAATCTAGAGAAATCAGAGATCCCCGAACTTTCTTAGTGTACTAGTGTCTTAAGAAGTGGAAGGGTTTGTGCTTTATTTAGTACCTTTAATCCACCATAGCTGATCTCATGAGATTTTGCTCTTAATTATGCTTGTGCAAACCTGGAGTAACTACACTAAACTGAGTGGGATTACTGTGGAGATATAAGTAGGTAATTGAGACTGGAATCTAACCAAGTATCCAGAGTCGGGACTTTAGCTTAGTATGCCTGGACCCCATTTAAATACCAGTCCAGATAATGTCCTATGGGTTACCCTTCACTCTTCATCTGGGGGAAACAGTTTACCCCTATTTATCCTTGCCCTCTCATTCACTGGGCTATCCACATGTCTAGGGAAAGCAATTCCATAGTGACACGCACCATTAATACTGCCTAGGGAATATTCCATCTGAGATACTAAGAAGGCCTGATGGCTTGCTCCCATTTCTTGCAACCACCTGCAGGATACTTTTGAGCTACAACAGCCTGATCGCAGGAGGATTTTTCTTGTTAACAGAGAGAGGGCAAGGTGTTTGGATCTGGATTAAGTTTAGGCTAGTGTTCAGAGTGCAGGTGTGAACTGAACAAAGGCTAAGGTGTAAAATTAGATTTAAAATCAGCTAAATCACATTGTGCCACCATGCAGCTATAATTATCTGTTTCGTGATGAGTACAATAGAAAAGCCTAAGGACAAAAGACAGATGGAGATTCCAGCCCCAAATGGTGGGAACCTCAAAAGGCAGCTGATCTCTTGAGCTCTCCGCCATGTTGGGCAGAATCTGACCATATCTGGAAAACAGGCCTCTTTGGGTTTTAGATCCATCCAAGAGACCAAAACCTTATGGGTGGATTTGGGTCTGGGAATCTGCCTCTGAACATTACCCTGACCCCTAAAATATCTGAGGATAAATGTTGAGGTTTGGGAGCCATTTGACATTTGATCTTGAGTCACAAATCTAATTTTCTGCAGCTTGTTCTGGAATAGGAGGAGACATGGAAATGTATTATGTGATATAAAAATGATGAAGTAGTTGTTAATATTTTAATATGCAAAAATTGTTTTAGCAGCAAGGATGGATTATGTATAATGCATATTTAAAATATTTCTGTTTTGAATTTCCTCAGCAGCTGACAAGGTTCATAATTAAAAAGTGAGCTGGCTAGAGCCAACTAGCTGTTGCTGTGTGGGGTACTCTGAAAGGATAATTGTTAAGGAAGGCTGGGTGTTGGATCTAATGCTGACTGATTAGAGCAGGGATGAGTAAATGCCATACATTCTAGAGCACAACAGAGGGAGCTTATGGAAGGAGTAAGGGGGAACAAGAAAGACAAGAACAAGAAGGTGGAAACCCATTATGTCACTGAATTTCTATCCAATGTGTTTGCTGGTGCCTCCCTTTCTTCTGCTCTCGCCACCAGGGGCTTTTTGATTCACTAGTCCAGGGAATCTCATGATGCACCATGATGGCTGAGTAAGAGGGTAGACCGTGGTGCATCACGGGAGATGTAGTCCAGCCAGACCATAGATTGGAAGAACTACAACTCCTACAAGGCACTGTGATGACATTGCCAAATTGAAATGTTTAGTTTTCGGCCAAAAGTGTTCAGTTTTGAAATTCTGGCTGAAAAGTTGAAATTTTCGATGGGGGTAATTCTGAGCAGCTTTACTGTGGGCCACATTTGGAGAGGAGTTGAACATCGGTGACCTCTTCATTTCAAATGGCTCTGGATATTTTTAACTAGCTTTCTACTTTCCCTTCCCTTTTTATTTAATGTTTTCCTCATTAACAATGTGAGTTTCTGGGGCGGGAGGGAGGGAGAAACTGTGAGAGCTGGACTGATTAGCCATTCAGTTAGAATTTGTTGTAGAATTTGTTGGAGAAGATATTTGGCTTTGGTTTGCTTTACTAATTTCCTTAGTTGCACTGCAGGACACCCCACTGCACAGATCAATGCTTAGGTCACTGCAGGAGAAATACTGAGCTGAAGCAAATGAGTGCAACACCAGGAGATATTATTTTTTCCACGTGTGTGTTGCAGGGCAAGAATGCAAGTTGTCATTCCCCCTTCCCCACCCTGCCCCTAGCTCCCCTCCCCTGGAGGGTGTCGAGTGAGCCCCAGTGGTTACTGGGAGGAGACTGAAAACTATCACTGAAATTTCACAGTAGTTTAGGGTTGCCAACTTTCTAATGGCACAAAACCTAACACCCCTACCCTGCCCCTTGCTGTGCCCCTTCTCCGAGGCCCTGCCCCTGCTCACTCCATCCCTCCACCCTCACTCACTTTCACCAGGCTGGGGCAGGGGGTTGGGGTGCAGGAAGGGGGCAGGGCCAGGGATGAAGGGTTTGAGGTGTGGGAGAGGGCTCTGGGCTGGGTCAGGGGGTTGGGCTGTGCGGGGCGGGGCGGGGGGGGGAGCTGCAGGCTCTGGGATGGGGTTAGGGATGAGGGGTTTGGTGTGCAGGAGAGGGCTCCGGGCTGGGGCTGAGGGGTTCAGAGCAAGGGAGGGGGCGTGGGCTCTGGGGTGGGGCCGGGATGAGGGGTTTGGGGTAAAGGAGGGGGCTCTGGGCTGGAACAGGGGGTTGGGGTGTGCAGGCTCCGGGAGGAGTTTGGGTGCAGGAGCAGTCTGGGGTGCGGGGGGGATGAGGGGTTTGAGGTCCTGGTGGCACTTACTGTGGCTCCCAGGAAGTGGCCGCCAGGTCCCTGCAGTCCCTAGATGCATGTATGGCCAGGGAGGCTCCCTGCGTTGCCCTCGTGCCCGCAGGAGCCGTGCCCACAGCTCCGCTTTGTCATGGTTCCCGGCGAATGAGAGCTGCGGGGCTGGTACTTGGGCCGGTGCCAGTGCATGGAGCCTCTGTGGCCACTCTTGCACTTAAGGGCCGGAGGGACCTGGTAGCTGCTTCCGGGAGCTTCGTGGAGCTAGGGCAGGCAGGGAGCCTGCCTTAGCCCTGGGGCCCCCACTGCACCCCCGACCGGACTTTTAACGGCCCGGTCAGTGGTGCCGACCGGAGCCACCAGGATCCCTTTTCGACTGGGTGTTCCGGTCGAAAACCGGACGCCTGACAACTCTCCGTGAGTTATGTCATTTTAAATTTCCTGGGCTAGCTCCTTCATGTTTGAGCCTATTCTTTGGTTTGCTGAATGGTGCATTGTATGTTTCTGTCACTCCGTTTTAGCTCTGTACAGAGCTTGCTGCAATGTTGAGTATGGAATAGAATGGAAGTGTCTCACCTGACGATTTTCAATGGGATTATAGATTTAGGTAAAATAATCTGGTAGACCAGATTGGTAGCAAAACTCCACAGAAAAATCACTGAAACAGAACAAATATTTAACTGGGCAGCCATTGTTCCACCATTCTTCAAAGCACTTGCTGAAGTGGGTTTATTTGCTAAACTTTGGGGGGGGGGGTATTGAAATGTGCACCCACAAAATATAGGAATCTTCTCTAGGCTCAATAGGAGCTGCAATCAGTTTTACATAATGTGTGTTTAACTGGCCTACACAGCTAGAAGAAGCTGCATGTTGCAAACCACTGGCATGCACAGCATCCTGCTTGCCATTTTTCAAATCCACAGTGTGGAATGTGCTGCAGCTCTGACAACTCATTTGATCTTCATGCTGCAATAAATGTTAACGCTTACAATGGAAGAGTTGGTTTGGGTTTTTCCCTGGTTTCAGGAAGGAGTCATCAAGGTCCTCCTGTATATTCAACTTTAAGGCAACATTATCGGGCTTCTCTTGGTTGAAATACAAATAATAGATACTAGTGTACGGGTAGGAGGCTGGGAAATGTAATTGTACCTTAAATGAAGTGTTCTTGATGGATGATTTCCACTGGACAAGGTGAGGTGACATCTTCTATTTATGGAGAGAAGAACATAGATAATTGACAGATTTGACAAGACCAGAGTGGCAAACAAAATAACACTAAAACAGAATGATAATGTATTTCCTAATGGCCTCTTTCACAGCTGTATACACTGATTTAATCTTTCCAAAGCACTCCATTGTTTATGAGGCAGTGGGTACAATTTTATGCCTGACTGAAGAGGTTACTAATAGCTGCCATATTTGTGTTTAAGGACCTACAAAGGATTAAGCAAAGTATTTTAAAGCAATGAGCCATAATAAACTAATAATATATTGAGAATAATAAATGTTTTTTATCCAATAATTGATGGCAGAACTGGCAAATGTTAAGTGACAAAAACACTAATTATAAATGCAGTTGCTAAACATATATTCACTAGAGAGAGTAAAATTAAAAACATGGTAGAAAGTTTCTGTAAGTCCCACGTGCAACTAGTTACAGCGACAGGACAGTACCTCACTAGCTGTTTTTCCTCATTTAAAAAAGTAATCCATAGCTAAGAGGGCACACTTTACTCTTTTTCAAAATACTGTATCTACTTAGAGGTGTTATGTCAATGCCTGAAGCTCAGACTCGATTGGACATGCAGTGGACTCACTTCCATTTTACTGGGGTTTGTATTCCTAGAATCACAAGTTCAGGCACTGCACAAGTTAGAAGTAGCGATGGACCAAGCTCAAATGTTTGGGTGGTTTGGATAGTTATCATAAACTTTGCACTCTTCTTTCTCCCTTCTACTTCTTACCTATGTTCATGTCATGTTACTGACCTCATCCATGCTCACCCTCCCCACAGTAAGGATCCACTAAGGATTCTTGCTCCAACTGCCAAAGATTTGGTGGTTCAAGTCAGTTCCTCAAGATCAAGTTTTCCTCTGATTTTGAGTAGCATCTTCAATAGAATGGATTGGATACAGGTGACCCTGGGATAAGATGGAGATAAGTGCCCTAAAAGTCCTCTCAAGTGATAGGTAGGAAAATCTGTGATCTGCTGGATTTAGACTAAGAAAATGGACTGTTGCCCACCAGAGCCTCAAACAGATACACCCACTAGTTTGTCTGATTCAATGCATTTTAGAAGAAAATGATGCACAGTGCTTAATGAGATACCGATGTAATAAGATATTGTATGAAATCACTATATAGAATTTCGGCTTATGAAAATGAGCCTTTGTTGTGAATCAGGCAAGGTGTCATGCTGTTGTAATGAGATTATGGATGCTAGAAATCTAACTGAGGTAAGGTCTAAAGTTAGCACAGGTTGTTAAAGCAAAGAGCCTTTTGAAGGGTGGTGAGTGCTTCTGACTCTGTGTGTTACTACAAAGCTGCTAGTGTATAGAAGCTGAGACCATCTGAAAGCAGTTGGCTGCTTCTAGCCCAGTTTGAAGCAGACAGGGTTTCACATACACCCACACAGCACCCTAATTACTGGCACCCTTGTAGGCCATCTCAGCACAGAGAAGCAGCACTGAATTGGCCCAGCGTGCTGCGGTAATTTTTCACACCTAAGGATTTTCCTTCCAAGTCTGAGTTGAGATATTGGCATTGTAGTGGGGAAACTTGCAATGCTGCTGCCCTTGCTGTATTAAAGATTAAGTCATGTGACAAAATCTCCAGGAATATATCCAACCACAACTGGCAACCCTAACAAGCAGGGTCCTGCTCATTTGGACTTTGTGTGTAGCTATTTGGATTATAGGGGCTATGCCGCAAATTGAAAGAACACATAGGTAGGAAGTAGACCCAGGCAGCAGACTTGGACTCTCGATAGGGAGGGAATCTGCTGGTGTTATTTCCCACAGGGCTCTGGGCTGGGACCCAGTGGAGAGGGAGGGTCTGGGTCACCTTACCACGTCCCACTTAAAAGCAAAGGTCTAGATGCAGAGAGAGAGGCTCAAAACACTCCGGGCCTGTGGTCAGGAACCAGGCACCAATACCAACCCTGAGAGAGAGGGGGTGGAGATCAGGTGTGCTAACCACTAGAGGAGCTGGCCCTACACACATACTACTGCACCCATTCTGTAGAAGAGGATTGCTCTCATATATAGTTCTAAACACTTATTGAATGCTTTGTGTTTTGGATCCTGTGTGTCTTGGTGCATTAGAATACTTCAGATCACATTTCATCCTGTTCCATTTCTGGATTGTAAACAGATGCAAAAAGTGCTATTTTTGCATCTTGTTACAAACATCCATGTACAAACATTTCTATACAGTTACAACAATGGATATTGATTATATTACATTTGAGGACCTCTAGCTCCCTGTTTCTACACTGCATTAAATCATCTCCAAAAAGACTGAGCAAAATCTGTTTCTCCTCTTCCTCTTCCCCTAATGTTACCAAGCTGTTCTGGCTCGATTGTGCCTGAATTCATGCCAGATTCTCAGTAGGATTTATGCAGTTGGTGCTGCAGAGAAAATAAGTATCTGACAAGATGAAAAATGTTGAGGTACACCTGGCGTTGAGTACTCTCTGCTCGTAACATTTCTGCCTCCTGGTTCTAATAGAAGCCATTTACATGACACTATTTCCGAATATTTTCAAACATCCTTCTTATATATAAACTTGCTTGTAGGAACTGGCAGGACTTCAGTCTTCCCTTAATGGCCCGTGTACCCCAAGGAAGGTGCACATAGTGAGTTCGTGTAGAAACAACAATTTAATAGCCTTACGGAGAAGCAGAACATACACATGATTCATACCCTCCAGGAAAATACTTGTAGGTATAATAGCAGTCCAAGTGTTCTGATAATTTGCTGCAACAGTGTAGACTTTTTACCTGCAGCCTAGTTTGCAGCTGCTCCTCAATCATTCATACACTCAGAGTTCAAGATGCCAGGCAATATAAACTTGAATTAGGAAGGGAATTTCACAGCCACTGACTTTGAAAAATGGGCCACTTATATAGGTGCCCAAATACAGATTTAGGTGCCAAACTTTAGATGTCCAAGTTAGAACATCTTAGCCATCAGAGCCTCCCCTCCTAGGTTGTGAGTTCTGTGCAGAGTTCTCACCCCAGGTATCACACAACTCTCTCTCATCTCGTTGGTTGGTTAATGAGTAAGATGAAGCTGTTTATCTATCTAGCCTAAACAAGCAGGAATCATTTCAGTCACTCATGTATTGATAGTAGGAGATTTCCATTATTAGACATAATTAAGGCCTCATATACATGCAGAACTCCCATCTACTTGACTAGGAACACATACAAATATCTGAGGGTAGAATTTACCCTCTGATGTTTGGAGGAAAACGATATGCAGGGGTGGGGTGGTCCTCTGGGTCTACATGATTTTGGAATAGTATAGTAAGAAAAATGGATTAAGTTTAATGGGCAACAGGTAGCTGGGGAAATTAGTTTGGTAAGTCTTTAACTCGCTTTGCAGCCATTAAATTCAGAGGAAAAAAATTATTATGCTTTTGCCATAACTGACAATCAGGGGAAATGGGTGAATGGCTTTTAGAATAATACAAAGCAATAAAATATGCAGGAACTCATTAATATGTCTGTTATGTAAAAGGCTGTGAATCATAAGCTTTTGTATTGTTAAACAAAACACTAGCAAGAGGTTTGAATTTCAATAAAACATATAAGCAGCATTTAATATAACACACTAACTGCAATATTATGAAGTATATCCCGTCTCGCAAGAAATTCCTTTATAATGTAACACTTCTCATTTCAGTAACTTTATTTGTGATTTAAAAGAAAAAGGATCTTATCATATTGAATATGCACTTTAAGGTACTTAATAAAATGTTATTTCAAACAGTGCTCGTTTAGCCTCCTGTTAATGCAAAAGTTGTCATACAGTCCCTGTTACGTCCCTAATTTTCCTTCATTTCTACATTTGAAATGACAAATGTTGTTAATTTGAAATATGGACCTCAAGTCTGGTCACTCTGCTTCTGCAGTTTCTACTCTAATAAATGCATTATGATGAGGGTTTGACCATTCAAAGGCACTCAGCTGCTACAGGGATGATGGGTACACCTGTATAGAACAGAATAGAATGGCCATGCTCTTGAAACTTTTGTCTGGGGTAACTTTGGGTTGACAACTACTGTAGTAAGAGATATTAAGACTATTAAATGGAAGCAGGGAGTCAATCCATCTGCGTATATCTCCTTAGAGCTTTGAATTCTAGAAGCTCAGAACCAAAGTTCAGTCCTCTTTTTTCCCTTCTTACCAGTGTTGTGACTGACACAGTGTCATGTCACAATGCAGCACTGAAACCCCTGCAATGCAACCACCTTAACATTTACGGAACAAAAACCATTAATCATAGCAACCCACGCCTGATTAGCAAGACACTTATGTTAGTCAAGCATCAGAGGGGTAGCCAAGTTAGTGTGGATCTGTAAAAGTGGCAAGGAGTCCTGTGGCACCTTATAGACTAACAGACATATCGGAACATGAGCTTTTGTGGGTGAATACCCACTTCGTCGGATGCATGTAGTGGACATTTCCAGAGGCAGGTAGAAATATGCAAGCAAGAATCAGGCTAGGGATAACGAGGTTAGTTCAATCAGGGAGGATGGGGCCCTCTTCTAGCAGTTGAGGTGTGAACACCAAGAGAGGAGAAACTGCTTTTGTAGTTGGCGAGCCATTCACAGTCTGTGTTTAATCCTGAGCTGATGGTTTCAAATTTGCAAATGAACTGAAGTTCAGCAGTTTCTCTTTGAAGTCTGGTGTGGACGTTTTTTTGCTGCAGGATGGCTACCTTTAGATCTGCTGTTGTGTGTCCAAGAATATTGAAGTGTTCTCCTACAGGTTTTTGTATATTGCCATTCCTTATATCTGATTTGTGTCCATTTATCCTTTTACATAGGGACTGTCCAGTTTGGCCTGTGTACATAGCAGAGGGGCATTGCTGGCACATGATGGCGTATATTATATTGACGGACATGCAGGTGAATGAACGGGTGATGGTGTGGCTGATCTGGTTAGGTCCTGTAATGGTGTCGCTGGTGTAGATATGTGGGCAGAGTTGGCGTCGAGGTTTGTTGCATGGATTGGTTCCTGAGTTAGAGTTACTATGGTGTGGTGTGTAGTTGCTGGTGAGAATATGCTTCAGGTTGGCAGGTTGTCTGTGAGCAAGGACTGGCCTGCCTCCCAAGGCCTGTGAAAGTGAGGGATTGTTGTCCAGGATGGGTTGTAGATCACTGATGATGTGTTGGAGAGGTTTTAGCTGAGTGATGGCCAGTGGAGTTCTGTTGGTTTCTTCCTTGGGCTTGTCTTGCAGCAGGAGGCTTCTGGGTACACGTCTGGCTCTGTTGATCTGTTTCCTTATTTCCTCGCGTGGGTATCATAGTTTTGAGAATGCTTGGTGAAGATCTTGTAGGTGTTGGTCTTTGTCTGAGGGGTTGGAGCAAATGCAGTTGTACCTCAGCGCTTGGCTGCAGACAATGGATTGTGTGGTGTGTTTGGGATGGAAGCTGGAGGCATAAAGGTAGGCATAGTGGTCGGTGGGTTTTCAGTATAGGGTGGTGTTAACGTGACCGTCACTTATTTGCACCGTGGTGTCTAGGAAGTGGACCTCCCGTGTAGACTGGTCCACGCTGAGGTTGATGGTGGGGTGGAAGCTGTTGAAATTGAGGTGGAATTCTTCCAGGGTTTCCTTCCCAT
Source organism: Eretmochelys imbricata (assembly GCF_965152235.1). Classification (NCBI taxonomy): domain Eukaryota; kingdom Metazoa; phylum Chordata; order Testudines; family Cheloniidae; genus Eretmochelys; species Eretmochelys imbricata. The sequence continues at coordinate 93,806,256 of NC_135579.1, forward strand.
GGGTCCAGATGATGAAGATGTCATCAATGTAACGTAGGTGGAGAAGGGGCATGAGTAGACAAGAGCTGAGGAAGCGTTGTTCCAGGTCAGCCATAAAAATGTTGGCATATTGTGGGGCCATGCGGGTGCCTATAGCGGTGCCACTGGTCTGGAGGTAAATATTGTCACCAAATTTGAAATAATTGTGCTTGAGGATAAAGTTACAGAGCTCAGCAATCAGTTGTGCTGTGACATCATCAGGGACACTGTTCCTGACCGCTTGTATTCCATCTGCGTGTGGGATGTTTGTGTAGAGAGCCTCTACATCCATGGTGGCTAGGATGGTGTTTTCTGGAATATCACCAATGCATTGTAGTTTTCTCAGGAAATCGGTGGTGTCACGGAGATAGCTGGGAGTGCTGGTGTCGTAGGGCCTGAGTAGAGTCCACATATCCAGACAGTCCTTCATTGAGAGTGCCAATGCCTGAGATGATGGGGCGTCCAGGGTTTCCGGGTTTGTTAGTGTTTTCTTTTGTACTTTAAATTGTGCTTAAGCAGCTACCTAGCTGCTAATTATTTTGCACATTGCAAAGCTCCCAGTGATATGGGACTGAATCATTTAAGAAAACCAAATGGGGATTCTACGTTATTTATATTCTATTTCTGGTTAGGATTATACTTGGCACAACATAAATAACGTGTGTGGAGTGAAATCTAATGTGATCATGTAACTGGGATAATTGAAGGAGTTTCTTTTAATATTTAATTCGTGAAACCTGAAGTCATTGGAGGGACTCCTCATTTACACAGGTGTAGTTTGGATCAGAATCTGGCTCTGGCACATGGATCCAAACCTGCCATTGGAAGATGGGGGGTGCGGGAGGGAGGTAACCGAAGCCGGTGGGAAGATGAAGACAATCTAGACCAGGGCTCGGCAACCTGTGGCACACGTGCCAATTTTTAATGGCACGCTGCTGTCTGCTGGACCCAGGCAGACAGCAGCGTACCACTAAAAATCCGTCCCAGCCCGGCCTGCTCTTTTCTGCCCACCGCGCTCTCCTTGCAGGGCAGGCAAGCTTCCCCCTCCCCCAGCCTCTTCCCCCAGCGTACTGGGTTCCTGCCCCTCCTTCTCTCCCTCCCTGCGGCCAATCAGCTGACGGCCCTCGCTACGGAGGGGGAGAGATAAAAGCGGAGCCACAGTGCGCTCTCTGCTCCGGGGACCTTGGGGAAAGGGGTGGAATCAGGGCATATCCCCTCCAGCCTCCTGCCGTGAGCCACTCAGGGCAGGGGGCTGGGAGCACCCCCACGACCCCAGCCCACACCCCCCAGCCCTCTGCCCTCACCCCTGAACCCCCCACAACCCCAGCCCTGACTCCTGCACCCTTCTCGCACACCTCCAGCCGCCCCACACCCCATGCCCTGACTCAGCCGCCCCACATCCCCACTCCCACCTTGAGCACCAAACAGGAGCTCCTGCATACACACACACACACCCCCACATTCCCACCTGCATCCATCACACCAAATGGGAGCTGCCCAGGTAAGCGCTCCAAACCCAAACCTCCTGCCCCAACTGTGAGCCCCCTCCCTCATTCTAGCTCATGGCCAAACCCTGCACCCCAACCCCCAGCCAGCTCCTTCACCCCCAGCCCTGTTCTCAGCACACTCCCACCCTCATCTCAGCGCAGAGAGAGGAAGAGAATGGCTAGAACCAGGGAGAAGGCAGGTACCTACTCTATGTGGACAGGGCTGGGACTCCGGGCTGGCAGCCGGGACCCTGGCTGGCAGGAGCCGGCGGATGGAACCCCAGACCGGCAGCGGGCTGAGCCACTCAGCCCACTGCCAGCTGGGGTTCCAGCCGCAGGCCCCACTCAGCCTGCTGCCGGCCTAGGTGAACGAAACCGCAGGCCAGCAACAGGCTGAGCGGCCCAGCGGCGTAAGATCAGCATTTTAATTTAATTTTAAATGAAGCTTCTTGAACATTTTGAAAACCTTGTTTACATGCGACAATAGTTGAGTTATATAATATATAGACTTATAGAGAGAGACCTTCTAAAAAACGTTAAAATGTATTACTGGTATGCGAAACCTTAAATTAAAGTGAATAAATGGGGACTTGGCACACTACTTCTGAAAGGTTGCCCACCCCTGGTCTAGACAATGAAACATTGTAGCCTAAAGTTATTTAGTTGTTCTTCAATATTTTGAAGTGAATTTCTGCTCTGGGAAGTGACTTCATAAAAATGGTATTGTGGCACCAAGAGCTGAATATCAGCTAGACTCAGTTCACAAGTGACAGGGTGTTACCACACACTCCCAGCTCTAGAAACTCAATATGGGATCTGAAAAAGTGAGGCTAAGCTCTAAGAAAAGCTTCTGCATGATCCCCCATAATACAAGCTCAGAAGGCCACACTCTGCTCTCAGTTGCACCTGTGCAACCTTTTTGCCTTCACTGAGGGAACACAGGCGTAACCAAGGTCAGAATATGAAGACAATGGGCTTTCACAGGTGTGCGGACAAATGGAACTTAGGTAACAATTCTCTTGAAGATGAATGAGCCAGAAAAGAATCCAGTGGACTCTCTGAAATGTATAGCCTCTGCAGGGTGTGACAGTAGAAAACAATTATTTCTGTGACTAAATTAAACAGTTCTGACTTTGAATACCAACAAGGAGCAGGCTGGCTGTGTAAGAAGGTGACGTTTTCAAAAGTATAAAACCCAGTATCCTGTAAATCAAGGTCAGGTGCACCGTTCTGTTAATGTAAGTAAACTGTGAAAGTATTTGCAGAGCCATAAGAGAGTAAATCACCAAATGACAGCAAGTGTCTTTGACTAAGCAATGCCAATGTGCCTTGCATAGTCAACAGTTCTGTTAGGTCTGGTTTGTAAGAGCCAGATCACTGAAATAGCAGAGAATTGTTATTTTTGTCCCCAAGTGCGGGAGCTACAATTGTGGCTGGTACCTACTGGGGGCTGCACCGAGTCAGATGCTCCTTCCCAACTGTAATGTTGTAATGTAATGTAATGGGTAGGGGTCAGTTACGATCCAGAAGTTAGTGTTTAAGTTTGAGGATTGCAGCACCTATACACCCTGAAATCTCATGTTCACGTCTTGACAGGGATGACAGTTCTTTCATCTTTTACAGGTCAATAAATTGAGATCTCTCCAGCAGCCTCTGTGTGATTGGTTGGTTTTGATTTGGGTTGCGTTTGTTGGTTTGTTTGGACAGGAGTTTTCAATTTCCAAGTTCTTGTCTGTGATTTGTGTGTTTTAAACTGCTCTAGCACTTTCCCCTGCAGGAACGAGTTTACATTAATGTCCTTGGCCAAAATTTCTCCTCCGTATCACTGTTGTGCAGTATGCTGTGTATGCCAGTTTGTCTCACAGCTCAGATCCATCTTTACTCTTAACTCCCCCGTGCTGTTTTCTTTCCAAGTAATTATCCAAAAGGAATTTGCATTAGCAGTCAGCTGTCCTGTCTCAGCTCTCCCAAAGAAACATTTGTAATGATCAGGTAAGGATTTTCCAATGGAGGTGTTGCAACACAGTCTCCTAACTACCTCTTCTCCTACAACACAGAATGTATACACTGTTTCTATACCACCACTGATCTAGTGTGACCTTCCGCCTAATGCAGCCTACAGAGAATCTCACCTAGTAATTCCTGCGTCAAACCAGACTCCCAATTGAATGAAAAGTCCAATCTCAGTTTAAAGGCATGGAGAATACAACCCTAGGTAAGTTGTTCTAATGGCTAATTATTCCTTTTTTCTGACAAATGCTCATATCCATGCAGAATGCTGCTGCAAAGGTCATTTTCCTAGCCTGTCATTTGATGTCATCCCTCCACTGGCTTCTCTTCCTTACTTCAAACATAAGCTTCTAGTCTTTACTTTTTAGGTCTTTAATGACTTATCTCTCCTTCACTATTGACAGGCCCTTGATGCTGGCCTCCATCATCCACTGGTTAAATTTTCAGACAAGCTCATGCATGCTTTATCCCATGCTGCCCCCACGCTTGGAAGGTACTTTACATTAAAAAAGACACTTCATAATAGTGTGTCCTTGCCTCAAGGGCACCCCCTCATGTTGGGAAGTAGCATTGCAGGTCTTCTTCCCCTCTTTGCACCTGCCTTTGCGCTCCACTCACCCCTCTGGCTGAGAAGCAGCTAGTTCAGATTGCTTTCAGAGTAACAATGTCCAAGTGTAGTCCAAAGACTCAACCTATCCTCTGGGCACTTTGCTCAACCTGTTCCTGGGGTTCCACTACCTTTCACCAGCTCTAGTGTCAGTCTTCTCAGGTTGCCCATCCAGCCTCCAACAGTCTTTAGTGCTTTGTCCCTTCATGGGAGCTAGCCTGCCTCACTGTTACCTGTGGCTTCTTCCTTGACTGAACACTCTCAACCTATTTCTAAGGCCCACATGTCTGAGTTATCATCTGATCCTTCATTAGTCCCCCCATCTCTTGCCAACAGGTAACTCCCTAATCATCACCCAAGTAAAATGAACCAACTGGGCCTTTAACTCTTTTTCGCATGAAATGGGGAGCTTCACCCCATCACACACTTCATTGGTCTCCTTCAAGTCCTCCCTTAAAACTCTCCTTTGCAGTGACAATGGTTAGGTTGCTGGTGTGCTGACACCACTTCCTATCATGCTCACCAGTATGGTCTCAGTTTTGTCCCTGTACTTGCTGTCAGTCTGTGTGTATTCATCCATTGTCTCTTTGGGTCACGGGCTGCCTTTTTTGGTCTGTTTGTACAGCACCGAGCACATGACTGGGTGTCCTAGGCAATTTTGAATCATTTGATGAGTAGTTTGTCAACACACTTCAGCCTATTGGTTGTTACCAAACAGTTCACTTCACTATTTGCCTAATGCAATCGGTAACAGAGGGCCTGATCCAGAGCCCACTGAAGTCAATGGAATAATTCCCTTGAGTTCAGTGGACTATGGACCAGGCTGGTAAGTTATGTGGTAGAACTCTTATTTTTCCCCCCTCCCTGATTGCATGACTGGAACTCTTTAAACAGGAGAGTGATGAATATTGCAATTAACAAATACTCTGGGGCTACATCTACACTATGCACCACTGAGGGCAACCACATGTAGCTACACGCTGCAGTGAAAAGCAAGCTGCATTGATACTGCAGCGTGTAGCGACATGTCCAATGAAAGACTCCTGCCAGTGGGGAAAGGCTTCAGAAGCCACTAAGGGAGGGAAAAGTTCTGGAAGGGGGAGGCAGTGGGGAAACCCGCATGCCGGAGCCTTTCCCCACTGCCTCCCACACTGCCAGAACCTTTGCCCGCTGCTGCAGTCTTTTCCCTGTGGCAGAAAAAGTCTCCAGCAGCCAGGAGGTAGCAGGACACTGCACTGCTAAAAGTAGCAGTGTAGACAGGGAGGCACGGGTTAGAGGAGTAAAGAGGCACACAGGGGATGTGCTCACATACATACCTGCAGCCATGTCTTTACTCTGCTTGTCCAAGCCATGCCTACACTGCTATTTATACCAGCGTAAGGGGGGCTACGTGCACATATACTTTATACACTGCCAGAAGAAGCATGCAGTGTAGACATAATGTTGATGACACACGAAGACAGGTGTTTATGAAGGGGGTATTTTCACCCTTTGCAGAAACCAAGCACAGGACACCATATTAAGTCCCACCTAGCCCTATTTTGTGGATTGGAGTGGTGCACAGGGCTCGTGTTGGCCCAGCTAGGAGAGATGATATACCCCTGCAAAGAATCTTTTGTGAGCTGTCATAAATATAAAGGGAAGGGTAAACCCCTTTGAAATCCCTCCTGGCCAGGGGAAAGCTCCTCTCACCTGTAAAGGGTTAAGAAGCTAAAGGTAACCTCGCTGGCACCTGACCAAAATGACCAATGAGGAGACAAGATACTTTCAAAAGCTGGGAGGAGGGAGAGAAACAAAGGGCCTGTGTGTCTGTCTGTATGCTGGTTTCTGCTAGGGATAGACCAGGAATGGAGTCTTAGAACTTTTAGTAAGTAATCTAGCTAGGTATGTGTTAGATTATGATTTCTTTAAATGGCTGAGAAAAGAATTGTGCTGAATAGAATAACTATTTCTGTCTGTGTATCTTTTTTGTAACTTAAGGTTTTGCCTAGAGGGGTTCTCTATGTTTTTGAATCTAATTACCCTGTAAGATATCTACCATCCTGATTTTACAGGGGGGATTTCTTTATTTCTATTTACTTCTATTTTTTATTAAAAGTCTTCTTGTAAGAAACTGAATGCTTTTTCATTGTTCTCAGATCCAAGGGTTTGGGTCTGTGGTCACCTATGCAAATTGGTGAGGCTTTTTATCCAACATTTCCCAGGAAAGGGGGGGTGCAAGTGTTGGGAGGATTGTTCATTGTTCTTAAGATCCAAGGGTCTGGGTCTGTAGTCACCTCGGCAAATTGGTGAGGCTTTTTACCAAACCTTGTCCAGGAAGTGGGGTACAAGGTTTTGGGAAGTATTTTGGGGGGAAAGACGCGTCCAAACAGCTCTTCCCCAGTAACCAGTATTAGTTTGGTGGTGGTAGCGGCCAATCCAAGGACGACGGGTGGAATATTTTGTACCTTGGGGAAGTTTTGACCTAAGCTGGTAAAGATAAGCTTAGGAGGTTTTTCATGCAGGTCCCCACATCTGTACCCTAGAGTTCAGAGTGGGGGAGGAACCTTGACATGAGCAATTGCCTATTTGTGTGATAACGATTAACAAAGGGTGCAAATGTGGTGGAAGAGAACTAGTTCTCATTTTGCCCTGAAATCTGTTAATTTGTATCAATGTAATGGATATAAAGGCTGTTACATTTTTAAGTGTCAAAAATAGCAAATTTATGGTTGTGTGACATTTACCTCCACATCCTCATTCCAAAATAGGGTTCAAAACTCATTTTAAGATAGCTACTTTAATAAGTGTTTAAGATAAGAAAACATATTCCTCCATGACAGCTGTCCTGAAGAAATATACCGTTTTCCAGGAGGGCAGCCAATGAGTCTGTTGCATCTCTGCCGACTGCTGCCCATATTATCTAATCATAGAATCATAAGACTGGAAGGGACCTTGAGAGATCATCTAGTCTAGTCCCCTGCACTCATGGCAGGAGTAAGTATTGTCTAAGTATAATCCATACTGACCTGCAATAAGAAACTGGAAAGCTTTATTTTCCTCCTAGTTGAGCCTCTGCCCACTCTCCCAACCTGCTTTCTCTCTTCAAGAATACAGTAACATTGGCTCCAAGTAAACACTGTTTTTAAAATCTGGAGCATGTTCTCCTATTGTAAGTGAAGTCAACTGCTGAGTTTAATTCAGGATGTGTCTGTATGGCCTGTCTGGATAGGATTATACATTAAGGCCTTTCTTCTCTGTTCATTCAATGCCACTTTCATAACCTCCAGCCCTGCTGAAAGTCTGACAGTTTTGAAGGTTGTCCTGGTGACCTGAAGAATCTCCCCAAAGCGTGAGGTTAGGCACTGGGCAGGTAGGCTTATTCCTAATGGCATAATAGTTTTCTAGTAACCCTCTACTCTTTGTTTCTTCTACTGCATTTCTCAGCTGTATCATGCGTCTTACAGAATGAATTCTTGCTGCAAGGAGTCAATGGAGTTCTTTTTCTGGGTACATTCATTCCCACTTAGTACTGAAATGTAAACCATTGCTAGATACAGGGATTTATTATTACTAAATGGGGCTAGGATCCAATCTAGGTGAAAGGTCCCTCCCACAGTGAATCAAAGGTTTGAGACTCGGGTGCATACGCTTCCTTTAGAGAAACACAGCCTCATCGCTGCAGGAACATACACAACAGGCAGCCAGCAAAGGAGAACCTACACTCCTAGCCTAAGAGAGATCCTTAATATTTGAAACAAGCTGTTGCTTCCCAACAAATATGAAATACTGGCCACAGTACTGTGATGAAGTCTCATAATCTGAGCCCTATGGGCCTGCCCTATCATGGTTCACTATCTTGACCTTGCCTTTCGTCACTGCTATGGTGTGGTGATAGCCACACAGCGAGCCAGTTGGGCTGTAGGGAGCAGCAGGCATGCACAAGCTCCTGATCGTTCTGTGATTGACACTCTGAGATCAGGCATGGACTGGCTGCTGCCTGATGCGCACCCTCTTCCCTTTAGGTCACTAGGGTCTAAATATAGGGATAGGCACCAAACATTACCTCAAGTTCTCCTCTTCTAGCAAGAGTGGCCAATAGAAGTGAGTGGGAGGCTTCACTGAGTTGGGCAGAGAGAAGATGAATGGGGAAGTGGGGTAATTTTAGGGATTTTTTCCCTCCATGCTCCGTCTCCATCCCAGTACGGCTCTTGTTGACCATTTGAAAACAGCCATCTGCAGAGTCCACTAAGGGAAGCAGCTGTGTAGTGATGTTCCTGGCCCACTGTGCTCCCGAGTGCACCCGGGTGTGCGACCAGTATCAGTGCTGGAATGTTGCTGTCACTGAGGATGGGCTCTCCAGGCTCCGCGGCGCAACACGGCTCTCACAAGTGACTGGGCCCCTCGTGCAAACTACATGAGTCCAATGTCCCCCTGCCAGACGGGGGTCCAGGTTTGTGAATCTATGCCTGGCAAGGTGACATTTGGCAATGAGTAACTTGAATTTTTCTATATCTCTGTCCTAGTAGAGATCTGCAGATACTGAGACCAGCTCTGCCCACTTGTAACTGTGGATAGTTGCAATTATTTACCATTACTGGATCAGCTGGTATTTAAATAATCTTTTTATATTCCTTGCAAGGTTTAAATATGATTAAAAGTAGACCGATTGAAAAGCAAGTCTGGTTTATCTCTGGTTGACCCAGCAAACCGCATCTTTTTAATTTCATGCATCACTGGGATGATACGTCATGCTTTTTGCAGTGCGACAGCTTGCTACATTGCATAACTCAACATGCTGATGCCATCGGGCATGCAAAATTAGTCAAACCCAGGAAATTCAAAACAAGAAGCAGCTTCCCCAGAAACACACATTGTTCAACAAACATCGCCCTCCCCCCTCCCCTTTACAATCCTATTAAAACTCAGCACTTTTGAAAGATACAGCTGGGTCACAGTTCTGTCGTGTGAATCATTTTGTGGCTTTTTGACACAGCCCTGCACTGGCTGGGTGGGGAGGGAATAGTGTGGAGTTGCACTTCCCCACAGAGGCACAGCGCCTGTTGGGGCTTCCTGCTTGCACTGGGGAGGGGTATAACTTTACTATGCCTCCTAAAGGGATTCGACCTGCTCCCCCTCTGGTGTTGCCAATTTTGACTGGGATACAAGGAGGGAGGAGCCATGGTTCCACTTACTCCCCACTCCTATCATCCCAGTTGCTCTTAGTGAGGGGGAGGGAGAAATCTCAGGGCAGGTCTACTCTGAACTTCCATCGGTATAGTTACTTCTCTCAGGGGTGTGAAATTTCCATACCCCTGAGATATGTAGCTATGCCAACCTAACCCCCAGGCTAGACATGGCTGAGTGGCAGAAGAATTCTTCCGTTGACCTAGCTACCACCTCTGGGGGAGGTGGATTAACTACAGAGATGGGAGACCCCCCTCCTGTCACTGTAGAGAGTATCTACGCTGAAGCACTGAGTGCCACTGCAGCATTAAGTGTAGATGTAGCTTTAGGAACAGCTGCCACACTCCACTGGCACAAGGGCTGCAATTCTGATATGGGCCTTTATATAGGCCTCACCAAGCAGCGTGGCTTTTTATATCTTCCCTTCCTGCACCATTCAGCCATATAAGGGCCAGCCACAATCTGGCCTTTGTGGTCAGTGTTTTTACTGAGACATGCACAAGTGCAGCTCCCTGAAGCGCTTTTGGTCTTTTGTGGAACTGTAGTAAGGCCAGCTGGGTTATCTGCAATAAACATAGGTCATCTGGGTTTCCTTCTCATCCCCAGTTCAGGGAACTCAAGTATCCTCCAGACAATTCAGTGTTCCTTTCCTTAGTACCATCTCCATTTAAAAACCTGAACTGATCTACCAGCACAAACTGGTGGTTTGGGTTGTGCTCTGGATGCAGGGTAAAGCTAAGCTGCCAAGAATAAAGGATTGACAGAGGGTTTACATATTTTCTGTGTGAAAGGTTATAGTGTGCTGTTGGGTAGGACTCACATTATACCCTTCATTTCTGGCAAGACTTCCTCTTAATATCTGACCTCTTTCATTCACTCCTTGCATGTTCTTGATATGAATTCCATAATATGAATTCTGGCATGAGGAGTTGCATACTTAGCTGCTGGAATGAAAAGCACTGAGCGTTCCCTCTTTGTGACCATGCTTAGAAATATGGAAGGTGGGAAGGATTCTATGTAAGCCTACCAGCTTTATGTATCATGGCACTCTGTACCGTAGTATCTAAGCAACTCTGGAAAGGTCCAGCAATGCCTGCCCCAGCCCTGTTCTCAGTCATAGGAAACCTGTTATGAGGGATACAATATCAAACAATATAATCTGATCACAAAAAATAACCCCATCTCATGCTCCAGGGATCTTCTTCCAATGTGGTGTTGGGATTATTTAAATTGGAGAAGAGCTTTGTGACATTTTTCAGTCTTCAAATAAAAGCAGCAAGCACAGGTTTGTGGACACTGGATGATTAGATTCGGAGGGATAACCGATGCTGCTTTATGGGAAAGGTAGCTCTTTGGAGCAGGTGCCATCCCTGACGATCTGTTTGTACAGCACCTAGCACAATGGCACTCAACCTGGTTGTGTCCTTGAGGTGCCACCACAATATAAACGTTAAGTAAGAGAATTTGATAAATAATGTCACTAAATTCATTTCCAGCATTCCCACCCCACACAGTAATCCCAGCACCAAGCAGTTGGGATCCTACCAATTAACAGGTTTCAGAGTAACAGCCGTGTTAGTCTGTATTCGCAAAAAGAAAAGGAGTACTTGTGGCACCTTAGAGACTAACCAATTTATTTGAGCATGAGCTTTCGTGAGCTACAGCTCACTTCATCAGATGCATACCGTGGAAACTGCAGCAGACTTTATATATACACAGAGAATATGAAACAATACCTCCTCCCACCCCACTGTCCTGCTGGTAATAGCTTATCTAAAGTAATCGTCAGGTTAGGCCATTTCCAGCACAAATCCAGGTTTTCTCACCCTCCACCCCCCAACACAAATTCACTCTCCTGCTGGTGATAGCCCATCCAAAGTGACAACTCTTTACACAATGTGCATGATAATGAAGTTAGGCCATTTCCTGCACAAATCCAGGTTCTCTCACTCCCTCTCTCTCTCACAAATCTTGGGAGACAGGCCAGTCCTTGCCTACAGACAGCCCCGCAACCTGAAGCAAATACTCACCAACAACCACATACCACACAACAGAACCACTAACCCAGGAACTTATCCTTGCAACAAAGCCCGTTGCCAATTGTGCCCACATATCTATTCAGGGGACACCATCACAGGGCCTAATAACATCAGCCACACTGTCAGAGGCTCGTTCACCTGCACATCCACCAATGTGATTTATGCCATCATGTGCCAGCAATGCCCCTCTGCCATGTACATTGGTCAAACTGGACAGTCTCTACGTAAAAGAATAAATGGACACAAATCAGATGTCAAGAATTATAACATTCATAAACCAGTCGGAGAACACTTCAATCTCTCTGGTCACGCAATCACAGACATGAAGGTCGCTATCTTAAAACAAAAAAACTTCAAATCCAGACTCCAGCGAGAAACTGCTGAATTGGAATTCATTTGCAAATTGGATACTATTAATTTAGGCTTAAATAGAGACTGGGAGTGGCTAAGTCATTATGCAAGGTAGCCTATTTCCTCTTGTTTTTTCCTACCCCCCCCCCCCCAGATGTTCTGGTTTAACTTGGATTTAAACTTGGAGAGTGGTCAGTTTGGACGAGCTATTACCAGCAGGAGAGTGAGTCTGTGTGTGTATGGGGGTGGGTTTTTGGAGGGGGGTGAGGGAGTGAGAGAACCTGGATTTGTGCAGGAAATGGCCTAACTTGATTATCATGCACATTGTGTAAAGAGTTGTCACTTTGGATGGGCTATCACCAGCAGGAGAGTGAATTTGTGTGGGGGGGGTGGAGGGTGAGAAAACCTGGATTTGCGCTGGAAATGGCCTAACCTGACGATTACTTTAGATAAGCTATTACCAGCAGGACAGTGGGGTGGGAGGAGGTATTGTTTCATATTCTCTGTGTATATATAAAGTCTGCTGCAGTTTCCACGGTATGCATCTGATGAAGTGAGCTGTAGCTCACGAAAGCTCATGCTCAAATAAATTGGTTAGTCTCTAAGGTGCCACAAGTACTCCTTTTCTTTTTACCAATTAACAAGAATTACTATAAATCTCACCAGTGGTTTTGACAGGACCCTGCCAGCATGGAATTTTTAGACATTGGTTTGCTTTTTCTCAAGTGCACTGTGCCCTCTGGCATAATATACATATACACTGCATCACTAAATGCTGAAACTTCACATCTTAATTCTATGTGAGTGGTTTTCTCTTGGGGCTTTGATGCATCTGTGGAAAGGAAGCCTGATAACACAGAACCTCCTCAGCGCTGCTAAGTTGGAAAAATTTGATGATGCATTTAAAAATATTGTCACTAATGTCTTTTTTTGTTTTTGTTTTCCGCAATCAAACTTGAAGTACATCCACTCTGAGGTTCAGTGAGGAAAAGCCTATCTATTTGAAGTTGTGAGTAATATTTGAATGAAGAAAAGCTAGACTGTAGGCTCTGGGGTAATTTACTCCACTTGTATTTTCCTTTCCTTTTTATCTGGAATGCACATAAGCCATACAGCAATATTATCATCACTTTGCACTTTCCTTAGGATGTATCTTAATATTCTATAATCCTCTTTTCTACAGAATGGGGACTAAAGTAGGATGGAATTATATTTTAATATTTTAATGTAATTCCTTGTGAAACAAAAGGGGAGTGTGTTCAGTAGCTGCCTAGATGTATGGCAAATGGGAGCTAAGCAAGCCGTGTAACATGACCAGTTTCTATGGCAACAAAAATGTCAGCTATCCTTTTGGCTGATTCTATTAATCTGCAGTAGAAGCTGTGATACTGACACATTTGGAATTGATTTAAACAAGAAGGTGAAAAGATAACCCCACTGTAGTTTAAAAACAAGAGGAAAGTTAAACCACTAACATAATGCTATCTGACATGTATATGTGCAACAGACAAGTGAGACATTTCCATACCAGTCATTCTGAATTTTATCTGAAAAGTGATTAAGCTATTTACCGGAAGGAGTTATCCTGAATTGTTTAGATGTACATTCTGACCAAACTCCAGATTAGCCTGTAGGATTCAAAACTTGCAGGTCTCTCTCACAAAATTCATTTGATGCTCACAAAAGATCCACTCCTTAATCATGCAAATGTCATTGAACCAATAGCTACATAGCATAAAATCCAGGATACTATGTGAAGTAAAACTGTACATGGGACATTTTAACACAGTTCTCTAATTCTCTTTCATAGAAGATGACCCATTTCTTGTTTTCATATGTGGGGCAAGATTAAAATTGCTCATCTGAAGAATGCCAGGTGAGCACTTGTTAAAATTCAGGGCCTAGCTAATGAAAGATGGCGTCACATTAAACAGCAGCTACAAGCATACAAGGCAGATTCCCAATTCTATCTATGTGGGTCAGATATTTTCCTAGGGATACTCAATGATTGTGTTATGCTATTTTCCCCAGTGGTGCTTTTCCTTTATCCTCTGATTCTTTAAATAGAGAAATATTTTCCTACTTTTCAATGTACCATGACAATACACACAGCAAACTGCTGTTGGAGCACAAAATAAATATGGATGCAGATACTTGTCATTATGATAAAACAACATCTTTTCATCTTTATCTTTGAACTACAGGCTTCTCGGGAAGATGAGTTTCTTGTTATAGAAAATGAATTTGCAGTACTAGAAAGATATCTCTCAACTTAGTCTTGAGTTTTTCTTGTTTGCCAGAGGCATGTAGGAAAATTAGCTGCTTTCTCAATTCTTTTGCTAGTTTTATTAAAATTCATTGCACAAAAGAGAAAATATATAAAACATGTTTGGTGTGTGACTAAAATATACAAAAGCCAGAAATGCATAGCCAAAGCTGTTATGGCATTAACTGATGGCTGTCCTAGTATTAATAAAAGAAATGGACACAAATCAGACGTCAAGAATTATAACATTCAAAAACCAGTCGGAGAACACTTCAATCTCTTTGGTCACTCGATTACAGACCCAAAAGTGGCAATTCTTCAACCAAAAAACTTCAAAAACAGACTCCAACGAGAGACTGCTGAATTGGAATTAATTTGCAAACTGGACACAATTAACTTAGGCTTGAATAAAGACTGGGAGTGGATGGGTCATTACACAAAGTAAAACTATTCCCCCATGTTTATTCCCCCCCCCACACACACACACACACTCTTCCTCAGACGTTCTTGTCAACTGCTGGAAATGGCCCACCTTGATTACCGCTACAAAATGTTTCTCCACTACCCCCCTCCCCCCCCACACCCCCGTTCCCCTGATGGTAATAGCTCACCTTACCAGATCACTCTCGTTACAGTATGCATGGTAACACCCACTGTTTCATGTTCTCTGTGTATATAAATCTCCCCACTTCATTTTCCACTGAATGCATCCGATGAAGTAAGCTGTAGCTCACGAAAGATTATGCTCAAATAAATTTGTTAGTCTCTGAGGTGCCACAAGTACTCCTTTTCTTTTTGCAGATACAGATTAACACGACTGCTACTCTGTAACTGGTCATGAAGAGTTTAAGTTCTCTACATTTTTGTCAATGTCTGATTTGACATTTCAGATTGGGTGGAACATTCCTGATATTTTTTCTTGTTAAATGAAATTTGCCAATTTCCAAAATTCCACAAAATTACAGCAATCGGTGGGAAATTTTGCTTGACTGAAATGGAGTGCAAATTTTTTTAGAGTTTGGAAAAGGTTTTTACAATGTTGGCAACTATGAAGACTGGCATGCACAAGACCTGACTTCTCACCCTTGTTTGATATTGCTCTACTGTTTGATCTTGGGTGTTAACTGTGTCTGTGCCATAGTTTTTCTGTCTGTAAAATGGGTAGAACTATATTTACATACTTCAGAGGAACCTTTTGAGGCCTGCCCAAATGATAGTTGTAGAGTGCAGTGTAAATGGTAAAGTTATCTTGAGAACCAGTTCGTGGGAATGGGCAGAAATAATAATTGGAGGTAAGGGCTCCCAGCCTTGTGGTCAGTCCTGTACAGCAAGAAGCCTCAAGAGGAAAAGGCAGTGACCATCTTCTCCTCTGCTCCTCCTCAAAAATTCACACACAGTTTTTGTGTAATGAGTTTTTCTCTCTCATTACAGATCTATGAAAATTGGCATTTTAATATCTATCTTTGGTACCTATATGGCTCTCTTATCGTAGTATCTGAGCAAGAGACAATCTTGAATGTATTTATCCTCACATAACCCCTGTGAAGTAGGAAATTATTCACTCCCATTTTACAGATGAGTAACTGAGGCTCAGTGACCCAAGCTCACACAGGAAGTCGTTGGGGTTCAGTTCCCTGTCCACCAGTCTCCCAAGTCCCAGACAAGCACCCTAACCACTGAACAATTCTTCTTCTGATTGCTCAAAGCCTTCATCCTTTCATGAGTTGTGAATTGACCCAAAAAATGGCTTGGCTAAAAATGTGTGCAAATTTTCATGAAACACTTTTCCAATTACTAACCATAATCTGTCAAAAGTAACCATAAAGTGAACAATGTATATTTGTAGTGATATTATCTGAGGTAAAACAGTGATTTTTTGGCAGAAGCTATAATGTGGGTGTACAGTTAATGTAACCCCACTTCATTACCAATCCCAGCATTTAGCATCAGATTAGGTGTGAAGCCTTACCTCTGTTTTAGCACCTACCCTCTAAATTTGTCTCCTATATCACTAGTGTAGGCAGCATTTCTTCCCCAATTTGACAATATAGTAGTAGACATACACCTTGCATCCCGAGTTGACACATAAAGAAGATGCTATGTAACACGAAAGTATCGTTGTATCAGAAAGCTTGAAATAACATTTCCAGTCTCCTGTTAGAGGAAAAAATCTAGTAAAGGCTTATATTTTTAAATATATATAAATAACATTTATAAAATCTCCTCCTGGCTTTGTATAGAAGCAAATAATGTCTGTCTTCAGAGACTTAATTACCATCTTTCAGAGCTTGTACTAATGAAATAACAGATAAAATTAATGTAACAAGCACTGGGTATGACTGCAGAACTAAATCTCTGTGAACAAGACCATGCTCTCTCTCACACTATCAAGCATAACCACTTGAAAGTGGGTTTGACTTAAAACCTATTGTTACAACAACAAAATTAGACTTGATATTTCAAAAACAAGAAGACTTCCTAAAACATTTGTCTATGGGACTGTAAATCTCTTATTGATCAGAAACTGACATACAGTATACAGTGAACATCAGTAATGATAAATGATCTTAGTCACACTATCTAGAAAGAGAAGCAAGAGATGATTCTGAGAGGAATGCAGACTTGTCTGTCTGGGAGGGAGATATTTTGAAGTGGGAAGCTTACAAAAAGAAGACTGACCTTTTGATAAATCACAGACATTAACTTTTGATTAAGCACTGTATTTAATTTCACTGATCATCTAACCCAAGGGTGGGATCTAGCTAGTGGACTTTGAAGTCAAGTGCCCTGCTGGTCCTATCAAGATCAAAATACATTTTTCAATCATAGAAATTAGAGATTTTAAATATTTTTATACTCCCTCAGCATGGGGTTGGTGCAGATATATGTTCTATTGCTCTAAATTTCTTCATTCTGATTTACAAAGTTTAAGTTGGGATATTCCTAGAACTCTGATCAAAATAAAGATCCTGCTTTATTGTTTCATAAGCCAAATTCAAACCTAACACAAATGAGTGACTCCACTGAGGTCAACAGTATGTATATCAGATCTGAGTTTGGCCTATTTTAATACTAAGTTGTACCAGGATCACATTTGTTTATCTTTTCTCCCCTTTTTTTTCAAAGTTGCACACAATTTTACAGATTGATATTTTAGATATCAACATATCTTGACTGGATATTTAGGATCTGCATGTTTTCCATCAATAATTTAGCAGTGGGCTGTCAGATATATAGCCAACAGGCCATATATTGCCAGAGGAATAATTTAATCTAGCATGCCAAACTACTAGAAAATCAACCTTTTTTTTTTTTTTTTTTTGGGTCAGGCTCAATCTGTATGCCTGAGGCAGCACCTCCTGTCAGTCAGAGAGAGACAGTGCTGAGCTTCAAGCATTGAGTCAGAACAGTGAGTGACACTGGGTGGGTTGGGAGGGAGAAGAGGAGCTTTAAGAAAATGACTAAAATGGTATATTCAAATGTGGTATGGGAGAGGGATGTTCACATCTAAGCAGATTACTAACCTTTATTCCACCCTCCCCCCAAGATGAAAAAAGAAACCTAAGTGACCTTTTGGGTCTTACAAATGAAGATCAGTCAGTATGAGTGATCCCTGCTCAAAATAAGTTGGTCAAAATAATGACCTGCCTCTAATAAACTGTGGCTAGATTGTATGTTTTACCCCTGCCCTCCGTAGGATATGTGCAGAACCACTTGATTGTGTGCTATCTACTGCTAATGACTAATGGTTATTCTCCTTTTGCTCAAGTGGTGGGGCCTGTGCTTTTGAAAGAGGAGGATCTGTGTTCTTTCCATTGCTGACAGAAAGGTCTGAGTAGCCATGGGAGTCGCACTTAGCCAAGTCAGTTTCACAGAATTCCTTGTCTTATTGCATTTTATATCTGTACCATGAGCCATCAGGACCAAATTCTGCAGTCCTTACCTGAGCAAAATCAGTATTGCTTTTGTGTATGTACCATTATATACCATTTTCTGCACTGATAAGGGGTGTGTTGGGAACAGTGAAAAGTTTGCTCAGGATCATGGCTACATTTGCAGAGTCATAGTGATTTTAAGAAATAACCTAAAATTAGGGTTCTAGATTCAAATTTAGGCACCTAAATCGGTTGTGAGATTTCAAAAGGGCCGAGCATCCTACATCTCTTACTGAGGCTAATGGGAGTCACAGAGCTGAAGACCAGAATGGCTCACCAGATCCTCTAGTCTGACCTCCTGTATATCACAGGCCACCAACACTACCCAGCACCCTCACACTAAACCCAACAACCAAAATTAATGTCCCCCCTGCCCCTGATGTATTTATAGGGAACAATCAATCCCTTCTCAGCCTTCTTTTTGCTAAGCTAAACTAGCCAAACTCCTTCAGTTGCCTCTCATAAGATTAAGCCCTCCAGTCCCATGATCATCCTACTAGCTCTTCTTTGCACCTGTTCAAGTTTGAATTTATCTTTCTTGCATGTGGGTGACCAGAACTGTAGACAGCATTCCAAATGAGGTCTTACCAGTGCCTTGTGCAATAGCATTATTATTATTATTTCTCCTTCTCTTTTGGAATAGGGTGACCAGATGTCCTGATTTTATAGGATCAGTCCTGATATTTAGGGCTTGGTCTTATATAGGTGCCTATTACCCCCCCATCCCAATTTTTCACACTTGATATCTGGTCAGCCTACTTTTGGAAATGCCTTGCCTGATACATCCTAGGATCATGTATGTTTTTTGCACAGCCACATCCCATTGGTAGCTCATAGTCATCCTGTGATTGATCCACACACCTGGGTCTCTCTTTTCCTATGTCACTTCCAACTGATGAACCCCCCCAGCTTGCAGCAGAAATTCTTATTAGAGGCTAGGTGCACAATCGTCTTGCACTTTGTACTATGGAATTTCATCTATTTCTGTCATTCCAGTTTTCAGGTCATCCAGATCGTCCTGTATAATATTCTGATCTTCCTCCGTATTTACAATCCTCCCAACTTTGAATCATCAGCAAATTTCATTAGCACACTCCTACTCTTTTTGCCAAGGTCATTAATACAAATATTGCATAAGATTGGTCTCAAGACCGATTCTTGAGGAATTCCATTAGTAACCTCTCTCCAGTTCAATAGTTCACCTTTCAGCAGAGTCTGTTGCCTTCTTTCCTTTAGCTAGTTCCTTATCCATCTAACAGTTCTTGTACTAATCCCCGTCTTCTCTTATTTAACTAATTTCCCATGAGGTACCATATCAAATACTTTACTGAAGTCCAGGTATATTAGATGTACTGCATTTTGCCTATCTAAAAAATCAGTTATTTTCTCAAAGAAGGAAATCAGATTAGTCTGGCATGATCTACCTATGGTAGATCTATGTTGCATTACATATCCTTTAACGTTTACTTCCATTAATTTAATTTATTCTTTCTTTTGCAATTTGTTCTAAAACTTTGCATGCTACTGGGGTCAGACTAAGAGGTCCGTAATTGCCTGGACCACTTTCCCCCCGGCCCCTTCCTTAGATATAGGTACATTAGCTATTTCCCAGTCCAATGGTAGTAACCCTAAATAGATTGTCAGTTTGGTAGCAAGGATTTTGAATACAGCTATTTCACATGCCAGTTCTTTCAGTAATCTGGGATGGAAATTATCCGGTCTCCACAGTTTGAGCTCATTAAGCTCTTTTAAGTTTTTTCTTCCACCTGAGATGTGGTAATTTTCCATTACTATACACTCATTTCCATCACCCATCCTACTTCATGCCCATGTTCCATATTATCATCTGTACTGAACACTGAGACAAAGTATTAATTTAGTAATCTCATTTATCCTTATTCTTTTTATATCGATAACTAAAAAAAATTATTATTATTTTAATTTTCCTGGCAAAAGTTAATTCAACTTGACTTTTAGCAATTCTCACTTTATTCCTAAAATTTTCTAACCTCCAAGTTGTAGCTTTCTTTGCTGATCAACATCTTTTTTCACTCCCTAGAGACTCTCTGCTTACTCTTAATAACCTTTTTGAGGTGGTTATTCATCCAGCTGGGTTTGGAGGTTTTCCCTGCAAGTGTTTTCCCCTTGTTTGGGGTGCAAATTTCAGATATTTTTTGTATAGTTGATTTGAAGAAATTCCAGGCCTCCTCCACATTTAAGTCCTTGAGCTCTTCAGTTGATTTATATGAAGTCCCTTAATTTTCCACTGTTTGCCCTCTTCGAAATGAAGACTCAAGTGGAGTCTATCATTCAAGAAAAATCTTCCTCCTGTGAATGCCCCCCAAATGGTTGATCATCCCCAAACTTTCCTCATACCTCCAATCCTGGAATCATCTGTTGATCTTCATTATCTTGTCACACTTTTGCCCTCCTTCTGGGGACCAGAAGTATTCCACTGAAGATCATTTGAGCTTCCACTTCTTTTAAGCGTCTTACCCAGCCAAGTGTAATCATCCTTGATCCATGCCAGTGGGAATCGAGCAGTGTCATTCACCCAGACATTCAGCAGGGTCACTGAGTGGATTTTTCAGAATGGATTTTCCCCCCTCCTATTAAGATCCTTTTCAGCCTCACATCCATGTCTCATCTTGTTGTTCCTGGCAGAGAGCACATTCTTCTGTTCTCTGGATCTGGTAACAGGCCTGTCGGTTCTACTAAGTATAGAGTCTTCAATTGCACAGGCCTGTCTCTTCCTGATTTTGGTTCCTGACATTTTTGTTTTCTCTCTGTCCCCTGTACATTGTACTCATTTTCCCTTAGACTCTGGTCCCTGGCTGTCTCCTCTATCTCTTCTGCAGAGACTAGCTTCCCTTCTTTTCTTCCTTGCCATCCCATCTTCTGCCTGTTTTTCCTCCTCATTCCCCAGTGCAGCAAACCTGTTATTCAACTTGATTTTCTCCATCATTAGCTGGTCTCTTCCTCTGCCTTGTCCTAGTGGTCATGTTCTTCCGTGGATCACCCTTCTCTTGTAGCAGTCCACCCTCTAGGTTCTTTTGTTCAACATGTCTCCATAAATCTTAAATTGTCTGTATCACATCTTCTCTCCTTTCCTGCATTATACCTTCAAATCCCGGTCCTAATTACATCATCATCTCTAGATCCATCTCTGATCCTTGGATTTTCTCTGCCATGAGCTCTCTCAGGTACCATTTTTGCATAAGTAGATTCCCTCAGATACTTATTCAAAGATGATGTACATCCCGCAGCTTCTGTATCAAACCATCTTCTTTGTCTCCTCTTCTCCTCAGGTCATTTCTAGTGGTGCCTCAGTAGCCATTATTGTCTTCACTTCCTAGAATCTATTCTTGTGGGGGAGGGAGTAGGGGAGAGGACAAACTTCCTCAGAAATTTGACTGTTTAGATACTGGCTGTTCGCTAGCAGGGGTCTAAGCTCTCTTGAAAATCAGGCCACTTACTTTGGTACCTGAAGTGCCTTTGAAAATACCAACCCATGAAAATATCTCTTTGCAGATGAATATTCAAGAAGGGGGGAAATGTGTAGTTGCTAACACATGTCCACAGAGTTGTTCTAGCTGAATCAGGCAACAGTTTTATATTCAGCATTTCATAATTTTTAACTCCTCTCACTCACACCCACCCCACATATCCTAGCTGTGGAATCCTGAATCATCCTTAACTTCAGTGTCTAATTCTTTGTCTTGCTTGTTGGGCATCAGAGGTTTCCAGAGAACATGTAGGGAGCCTTTTGATGTGTTGACTGTGGAGTAGCTTCTCTGTCTGACTGGCAGTGAGCCACATGTAATTGAATATTAATAAAGAAAATGTTTTAATTAAACAAAGAAGACCTTGTCCTGACCCATATGTTTCTTGATGTTTAAAATACGTCCACAGTTTAGCTTGTTAGGACAATGATGCTGCCTGGCAGTACGTGGGGTAGAAAGAGGAATTTATTGCATCTTTTTGCTCTAGTAACTTCCTATCGGAATGTATTATTGATTGTTGTACAGCTAAGGAATATGCTTGGTTTTTTAAAATATCTGACTCGCTGATTTAAGAAAAAAGTACTGCCCAGGATCTCCTCTGCTTTATAGCTCCCCATATCCTTAACCCGCGGAGAAAAGGCAGCAGACCCAATATGCTAAAATGAGTCCACAGGGTCCAATTTGACAATATATATAGCATTGAATTTGCCCCATGGAAACACAGAAAAGCAGATTTTCCAAAGCTTTCCTAGAGGGCTAGCTGTATTTTAATTGAATTGGGTACTATGTAGTATAATCTTGGGAAAATGCCAGGTCAGCATTAATGACAAATGACAGATGCACTTCAGAATCTACATTTATTCAGGTGGGAATTATATCCTCTAAAAATAACTTTTCATTTGGCATACAGAAAAAAAGGACCACTTCTGTTGATACTACTTCAAGAAAAAAATATTCATATGTATGCTTTAGTGTGTGTGTATCTGAAATATACACACTATATCTATGTATTGTGTGAATGGATATATAAAATACACACACTGTACATTTATGAAATATTTACGAATGAAATCTCCCTAATATGCACAAATATTAAACTGTAAAACCAATTTTGGACTGAAAAAACAAATTGTTTCATAAAGAATCTTGAATGCTTTCAACTTCTAGCACCGATTTTTAGGGAAGTGTGCTTGCAACTGTTGGCATGATGTGTGTCCATAATTATGTACACAGTCACTCTAAGTTTTTTTGCCAGACAAAAGACAGTATACGTGATTTGACTCTCACAGCTGTGAGTAGGTAAGTGAATATCCTCTGGCCCCAGAGCTCTGGTGAGGGTATGGGCCAACAACACCCCCACTCCTAGGCCTGCAGAGTCCTCCCTATGCAAGCTCTGCAGGGTTGGGCTCATTACAGGAGCCAGGCAGAGCAGGCAAGTGACAGCACAAAGGAAGGGACGCTGTGCTACATCCTTCCCCAGCACCCAATGGGGATGTGTCTGCTAGCCTCTGAGCAGCAGATCACACAAATGCCTGCTCCAGTTAGTCACTGAACGCCCCCCACCCTGTGGGGTGCTGGGGAGACCAGTCACCTCCTAAGGGAACCAATCTGCCAGGTTTCACGGTACGCTCAAGACATACAATGCAGAGGCACTGGGCCTGTAAATCCTTGCAGAGCTGGAGACAGCCATAGGCTTCTGGGGCCACAGTCGCTGACTTTTCAAACGGCCAGGGGGTGCTCTATCCCCCCGAAAGGCCCCAGGCCCCATCTCTCCCCGCCGCCGCTCCACCCCCGCCCTGCCTCTTCCTGCCCAATTCCGCCCCCTTCCCTGAGCACACTGCGTCCTCACTCCTCCCTCCCAGCCTCCTGCACGCCATGAAACAGCTGATTGTGGCAGGTGGGAGGAGTGGAGAGGGAGGGGGGATGCGCTGATCCGCGGGGCCTGCCAGCAGGTGGGAGGTGTTGGGTTGGAGGCCATTCTAACTGAACATGGTACAATTTTGATTGAGCGTGTTCTGTAATAGGACAGCGACTTAATAACTAAACTTTAACCGGGATGACTTTAAGCGAGGAATTACTGTAGCTCGCTTTGTATTGCTTAGCCTATACAGAGAGTGCTGATTAAAAAAAAATAGTATAAATCTCTTTGCTTTCATTAGGTGCTTCTATCTGAAATACAGACCATACAAGTGGTGACGGAAAATTGCTGGACCACATTCGTAAGGGAGTTCCACAGTGTCTGTGGCTGAAAAAATTGGGGTTGTCTTATTTGCATGACACTGCATTTTCTCACTTCCTTATCTGCAACTCTTCTGTTCCACTGTATAGTCAATAGCTGCCAGCACTAAGGCAATCATCTAATTCCTCCTTGTCCTATCAAGCTCTGTCAAACGCTGGGGGACTCTGTTCATGCATAACCATATTCTTTCACTGTTTAAAGAAAATAGGGACAAAAAATGTTTATTTTGTTTGGCATTAACTCTAGGTTCTTTTTCATTATCCTAAATCCTGAGATGGAACCACTTCTTCAGCTGGTGTAAATCAGTGTAGCTCTATTGAGTTCAGTGGAGATCCATACACTTGTACCAGCTGAGAATCTGGATGCAAATTCTGGTTTATTTTTGCCCCCGAAACTATGACCAGCAGGGAAACAGGGAACAATCACAGCATTGCAGAGTGGTGTCCCAAGGTCAATGGCTGTAGCATGGACTCCACGTCCATGCTTCCCACCAATTACTATGTAGCCTACCTGCTTAGATCACTCATACTCTTGGCCTGAGTAATGTACATATAGTTACTGTGTAGGGCCTGTGACTGGCCCAGAGCCAGCTATGATGTGGGTGCAAATCAGTGTTGCTTTGGCAGTGGTCGTTTATGCCTGGATTGGGATAAACCGTGCAGTGAGACATAACAAGCTGTGGGGCATAAACACTATTGCTTGTGTTTTGGCACGAACTACTGATACACAGAGGACTTGAAGGTTTTAAAAATACTTCCACAAGCTCAATTACAAGGCACAACGTGTGTGCATGTCTGTGTGTGTGTGTGTGTGTGTGTGTGTGTGTAACAGGAAATTTTCCCTCCCTCACGTTAAATGTTAAATGTTAACAAATATATTGTGCTGGCTTACTTGGATAGAAATTCTCCCTAACGTCACAAGACTCCTTGTCTTTTCCCCAGTGGCTCTGTCTGGGTGCATTTAATATCACCAGGTGAATTTCAGGTGGTGACAGAAGGTGAGGTTTCTTTTATTTGTCCCATTTTCCCATTTTTTTGGATGCCTCACACTGGGGAACAGGAGGTTAAGGAGCAGCTCTGGTTATAGGCTGCTTCACCCGGCTGTGCCTTATGTGTGCGCGCTCTCAGTGGAGGTGGAGCTTAAAAGGGAGCAGCATAACTCAGTCAGGGTGATCGGGGCAAGGGAGCAGACCTTCACTGAGAGCTCCTGCAGGAATCCAGTCAGAGCTCCACACTGCCCTGAAGGGGACCTTAACTCAGAGCTGCAAGCCACTGCAGAAGAGAGAGCTGAGCATAAGCTGGTGAGCGAGGAAGGTAACCTCTTGATACCCTTTGGGACATGTTGTTGTGGGCCATTAGCCAGGCCTTCAGCATGCTTCTGGAGAGTCAGGGATGTGGTAGGGAGTAACCCAGGAATAGGCTGAACTGTCGTACACCTGAACTGCCTGCTCCCAGGCCCTGGGTTGTAACCCGGAGAAGTGGGAGGGCCTGGGTTTTCCTACTGCCAACCCTTGGGCTTTAACACACTAAATCAAACCGAAAGCAGGCTTTTAAACTTTTTTTAGCTCTGTCATGTGCAGAGAAGAGGATCGCGCAACTAAGAGCCAATCATGCTCTCCAGTGGGAAATTAAACAAAAAACAAAACAAAAAAAGTAGAAGCCCTCCCCTGCCTCCCCAAAAAAAAGCCCGAAAACATGCAACAAGCAAATATATACACAATGCAGCAATTTAAAAAAAAAGGCAAAATCTGCTTACTGTCCGCTCTAATCATATCAGGACCCCAATGTGCAAGGTTTGGTACAAATACATAGTAAGAGGCAGTCCGCTCCCCCAGCAAACTCAGTCTTGTAAGCCATTATCAATTGGCAATTCACTATAGGCATCATGGTAGAAAGAAGGTCAGCATCTTCGGGGGTATTTTAGTTCCAGGAAATACTGAAGCCTATAGACTTTTGAAATCTAGAGCCCCTCAAGTTCACGCTCTCCAGTCTTTCCTCCTGTCCATGTCAGACACAAAAGGTCATCCGTAGTCACAGCTGCTGGAACTGCCCCGGTGAAGGAAGTGGTGCTGTCATTCAGCACCCACTCACTCACGGCCTTAGAGGACTACCAGCAGCTGCTCTAAGTGCCCTCAACCAGCATATTCAGGGCCAGATCCTGAGCTTTGGTAAGTCTGCCTACCTCCAACTGCAATCGGGCTATGCCAGTTTGTTCTGTTGTGTGTTTTCACAGCACCTAGCCCAAAGGTCCTAATTCATGACTGTGCTCAGAGGCAGGACCATAATACAACACAGTAAATAAATAACAATGGAGTCACCACTGCTGGGATTGGAGCCACCCCCTCTTCCTTTGTTGACTATAACAATTAGCCTACTGGGCAACTAATAGTTGCCCAAGCCTGCCTTGAAGGATGGGACACTCTTGTACCACAGCAATAGGTGCCATGCCAGCGGAGCAGATCAGGAATATTCCATTGGAAAACACCCTCTTCTCAAAAACCAAAATTTTCCGTGGGAGAATTTAAATTTTGGAAAAAAACAAAAAGTTCTGGCACTGGAAAAATGAAAATGTTGGCTGCCTGCTTGGAAGGCTCTTGCTGGCAGGGAAAAAGTGAATTAACAAGAATCTTCCAGGCAGGAAACAGACAAGATGGAAAATTTGGTTTCTGCTCTCTCAAAGTGGAATTTCACTGGAAATCCTCTTTTTTTACTTTCACTTTTCATCCTGATTCAGGGTAGAAAAAACTTCCAAGGAACACTGAATGTTTTCAGGGAATGGATTTCCATTTTCCAGACAGCTCTAGTAGCTAGAACCTGAATAGAAGAGGTGATATAAAAGCTCTCTGGGTGATAGTTTGTGTTTATAGATTTTTCTCCCCCTTTTGAAGTTTAAGATTTAAGCTAGTTGAAGAGAATGTAGTCAGCCCATAAGGGTGTTTGTTCCATTATTTTATTGTTGGGTTGGCAAGTTTGTTTCAACAAAAACACTGAAAAATACATCTGAAATCCCCAAGAGTGTTTTCCATTGACCTGGGTCTTTTGTGACCTCTCTCTCCAGCTGCAGCAGGGTAAAATACTTTTACAACTGAGTACAAATGAAGAACCAACCTCTGCTCTCCTTTTAAGACTAGGCCCATTTCCTTTAAAAGAAGAAGTATCAAGCTGTTGAAGTCAATGAGTCAACCTGTTCTTATGGTCAAGAGGATCTGGCATAGGTTTCTTTTTAATACCTATGCTAGTTTTCATAGCTTTGCAATTATTCATCTATGAAGCTTCAGTTTGTGTATGTGTGTGTTTTGTTAATCATGACATCATGGGTGGAAACAAGGCAAAGCCAACAACTCAGGAGGGAAATAAAATCAATCCAAGCTGCTCATTAAAAGGTAAACCGTCAATAATCCGTGTCAGGGCTTTTTATCTTAGGCTTTAGCACTCTGTGATCCCTAAGGCAGTATGTGGTATTGAGGTTTAAAATGGTTCCAGATTTTCACATCTCTATCAGGAGGATTAACCATTTCAGCACTGGCTAAAATTAACTTGATCCTACTCAGCATATAAAAATGGCAGAGGAATAAGAGGGATTGTTGCTTTACCAGCTTTTCTGTATGTACATTGAGCAGAAATTAAAGGTTAGCTTTTGACCTCCTTTGTAGTGGCTTAAATCTGGAAGAATTCTATTGGGGAAGTTTATACCATGGTAACCAAGATCAGAACCTGGCTGTTTTATATTTGTGAATATTTACACATATACAGATATTTAAACAGAATGGGGTGAGTTTTTCTGCTATCGGTTGATAAAAAGTTTAACTGGATGAATTAATGCCAGCACACATCACAGCGGCTTGTTTGATGTGTTCTTAAATTAAATCTAGTCAGTACTATTGTCAAACAGTTTTCCAGCGATTTTAGAAGAAACAAACCCTTAATTACGTGTACTCACTCATATGAAGTTTGGGTGAATTCCTTCCATCAGTCTGCTGGCGAGATGTGAGACAAGCAGTAAAAATGCTGATGATTTAGCTCCATTGCAATGTGTCTCCTCCAGATAGAGGTGAATCCCACGTATAGCATATTGTAAACATTTAACTTCCTGAGGACATTACTTTTGTTCTTCACCACACCACTTTATTGTGACATTGTCAGCTAACCTGCTATGGTTCGAGCTATTGAATTGGAAGAAATTATAGGTGCTCGGCACCACTCAGAATACGACTTTTGTGGTCTTACTCTGTGTAATACATGCCTGTTCTGAGAGGTTATGGTTAGTCAGTGTGTATACAAATTTCAGATTGCTTACTCCACCACTATTTTCTCATGTTTCAAACAGAGAAGTTCTCACTAAAGATGGAGCACCAAATCTAAATCTGGACTGTACTGTCTCAGAATTCCTTGCACCACGTGCAATACTGGGCAGAAAATATACACCATTGCTAGGCAGAGTAACTTTTACGAGAGGTGGCGACATTAGGTTGATAGATACAATGATACTGGTCTGCTAATGAGACGGTCCCAAGCTAATCCTTAATAACTGGATGATCAAGTTAGTTGTCATCACTCAGTCCCTGGAAGGTGAGTTTTTCTTCAGGGCTCTACAAATTGGGTTTGGCAGCATCTGAAAGATGTAGTCCTGCTCCTGTCTCTCATGAAAGGCCAGCAGAAATTTACACTGATGTTCTCACCAATACTTAGAAAGGACTAAAGATTCTGCTTTCAGCATAAAATAACAGACACAGAGTCCCAGGCCAGCTTCCCTTTCAACTGCACAGCTAAGGGATGGAGCCAACAGCGAGAGAGAGGTCTTGAGATTGAGCCTTTCATGATTTTTTTAAAGTCGCTGCCATTCAGGTGTGCCAGTTCCACCAAAGGGCCAAATTCTCCCATTATTTGCCCAGGAGCCAATCCAGGAACTTCATTCAGGGTAGCGGCAGTGAAAGCAAAGGGAGAATTTGGCTCAAAATTACGAAGTGCTTCAAGAAGTACAATAAAATGATCACCTTCCTACAGCCACAATTTCCTTCCTTGATGCTTGAGTTCCTACAGTGAGGTAGGATTAAAAATACAATCTATCAGAAACACACAGCCTCCTGAAACAGTCATCCAGCCTTGCAATACAGGTTTGAAGGATCACGCTAAAAGAACAGCAATGGAACAGAGTTTATATAGGAATCCTTCTGAGAACAGCCATTCATTTGCTAGAGCTCTCCCTTTCTTGAGGAAAAACAACATCCATCTAAACCAAGATTTGCAGTTAGCTTAATCCCCTGTATTTAGCCAGTCAGTATGAATACAGACCTGTAAAACACATTTCTGGTTTATTGTGCTCATTACCGCTGGATAATGTATTAAGATAATTATCCACTGTACGCATATTACTGCAAAGGTTTTGATCCCCTCTTCCCCCATCCACCTTCGTTTTGGTTACAAATCCTTAGAAACACTATGAGGTACTATAGCTTTTCTTTGTTTTGTTTTTTTTAAACAGAGGAGGGAATTGGAGGGTTTAATTTAGATATATAAATACCTGAATTTGGTTAGTGTGTGATATTCTTTTAGGGTAGATGAACTTATGCACTTGATAGAAAAGATAAGGCTGACCCTTTTGCAGCACTTCCCTTTACAGTATTAGGACATAAACCCAGCACTTCTGGTCAGTTAAGTATGAGATATATTTTTGTAAACCACACAAAGGTCAAACATGCATTTTTACTTCCAATTAAGAAAAAAACCTTTTAACTACTGCAGCACTTGGATCTAAAGTGATATTTCCCCTCAATATTATGTTTTCCTGTCAAATATGTCCAGATATCAACTGCCTAATGATAAAAAATAAACAAATACAGTTGGACAGAAGAGACTAACAGAGAGATGACGAAACTTGATATAAAGCAGCTCCCCAGATCTCAGAGTCACTGTTTCTTCCAATCCAGATTACAACTTTGTGACTCATGACCATCTGTAGCTGCAAGCAAATGGAAGCCCAGAGATGTAGTTCAAAGATAATTTTTGCACAGCATCTCTCTGTTGATCAAAGGGTTGAATGAACTTCTGCTCTCTTGGCAGGTGCAAGGCCCAGATGCCAAACCCCACAATTCCCCCAACCCTAACCCTGGTGGCCGATTCTTACACTTGTTTTTATACAGTCTCTTGGCCACTTTCCTGATAGCACTTCTGGTGACTGTGAAACTGTCTCTGGAGTTAGTCCAGGGCCATGCTACTCCATGTGTGATAGCTCGGTGTGGTCATCCAGTTTCTAGCTGCAAAATTTGGATCAAAGAGGACCATTTCACCTAGCTTGATATCTCAAAGGAATGATAAAAAGAGAACTGCCATATTGGAACAGACCAGCAACCTACATATTCTGATATCCTATCTCCAATACTGTCTAATGCCAGGTGCTTCAGAATAAAACCTAAAACTCTTAGAATTGTACAATATCATGTAGGAAATTTCTTCCTGACCCTACCTGGTGATCCATTTAATTTATGCCTTCAGGCATGAAGACTGATAGCCCTTATTATCCGAGAGGCAGAATGGTGTAGCTAATAGGACATTTCCTCCCAAAAGGAACTTTCTCCTGTTTGTCAAAACCTAAGGTGACCCTAACGACAAGCAGGACCTTACTCACAATCACAAAAATCATACCATTCTCTAATACTTCCAGACAATCTTGAAAGTGAGTCTGCAAAGGCAGAAAATGCAGCTTTGAATTAGTACTTGTAATATGAAAGATTTATGATATTAACAAATTCCTCTCATATTGTATTATCATCAGATAAGGATTTGTTTTCACGAGCAATGAAGACGCTGCTAATATGATTTATTTTCATATATTGCCAACTAAAATGAGTGTTGATATGATAGGATGTTGATATGAAATGACAGAAAATGGCTAATTTCATATAAAGGTGCTAATGCAAGATGATGAACCTTCTGCAATCATTTGGTGAACAGTACCTTCCCCTCAGTTTGAAATTCTCCTTTACTTGTTTGCAGGGGAGGGAGAAGGATGGAATTTAAAACAAAGCGCGAACAAAAGAGGAAAAAAAAAACTCTGTGAAGAGAATACTGTAGTTGCTTCGATGATGCGTAATCCAGCTGGTAGTGCTCCAGGTTTCTTCCTAGCTGGCAAGCCGTGGCCAATGTTCACTGTTCCAAGACATGTATTGTGATGCCCATCCCCCTTCTCTTCCCATTTCAACCTCCCGTTTCCCCCTCCCACATACACCTATTGTAAAACTTGAGCCTGCAGTGAGCTCCGTACGGATAGACAGATCCCTGCGCCTATGTAGTCCTTCTGACTTCTATATGATAAGAATTTGTTAATATATTAAGTCCTTCATATCACATTTGATGTCAGTGGGCTCTGTATAGGTGAAGGGGCCTGCATACATGGAATTTATTGCAGGATTGGGGATTTCTACTGTAAGCAGCATGGCATGACTGTCCATTTAATAAATGTTTGTGCAATGCCTAGCATAATGGAGAAATGAGCCCTGATTCAGTTCTTTGTTGGTCTCACTTCATCTGTAATAAAACATTCTCATAATAGGGTGACAGACTCTAAGACCTTGTGTAGAATAAGTCACCCTAGGCTCCACTGGGAGTTGAGCAAACGGATTAAGGGCAGTGTATGACCTTTACTTTTGAGTAGTGCATAGGCACAATTGGATGAAGAGGTGAGCGGGTAGCTAAAGAATACTGACTGTAATTTAATTAATTGGCATTTAGATCGGTGGTGATGAGTGCCTTAGAAAATGCCTTAGCTAGATGGATATATAATAAGACCAAAAAGGGGGAAATAAGGGTGAGAGTTCAATGGAACAAACTTTGGAAAAACAGAAGAAATGAAGAGGGGAAAATGTGAAGGGCAGACAGGTAAACTACGATAATAGGTGCTGGACAATAAAGTGTTGTATGTTTGAGTTATGAGTCTCATCTAGCTGAAAGCATGCAAAGCATTAAAACATATCCAATATAGATGAACATGGAAGAATAAAAAGTAATCAAAATATGGAAGAATAAAACTTCTGGTGGTGAGGAAGATTACGAATCAAAGATGGAGAATAAATATGTAAAGAAAAACAAATGTGGAGTGAAAGGAAGCTTGCACAAGAGAGAGAGACAAATAAGGCATTTTTCAAATCCGTGAGAGCCAGGCGTCAGAGCCTGTAAGGCCTGGCTAGAATAATTTACTAAGGACCTAATACAGCACTTAAGCGTGTGCTTAGATGATTTGCTGTATAGGGATGGATTGATTAATTAGAGCCTAAAGACATATGTTAAAAAATAAAATAAAATTCTTGGTCTCAGTTACTGTCGCAAAAAGAGAGAGAAACTGATATCAATTTCCTAGGACTTGAAAATAAAATGCTGAAGGAAATCAAAAGCAACATGCCCAAAAGGGTGGTTGAGAAAATTAAAATGTTTAAACTATGCCCAAACTCTAGAACCTGACCCATTCCATCTTAGAACACTGAAGGAATAGAATTTATACAATAGAATTGAGATTGTGGAAAACTGCATTCAATTATTTCACAACAGGGAAGGTATGGATGGAGTTGAAAGGTATTACTACAATATTGAGCCTGATCTTAGTGAAGGATTAAGTAAAGTGTTGATTTGTAAATTTGACTTCATAGTAGAGATACCAAAACACTTCTAAGGGACTAGATAAAGGGCCATCTAGAAATGTATTTGAAATGGGAATACTCAGCAGTAATTTACAAATACCTAATTAATCCTTGTCACATTTTAGGAGTGTTCACTGACTAGAAACAGGAACGTAATAAATTGTGGATTTGGTAGAGGCTTTTTTAGATCCAGTAGTGCTCAAAGGGCTAATCTCCTTTTGTTTACCAAGAATAGTAGGTGAAACTTTAGAGAACAGAACTTCAGTAGAAAGACTGGAAGTAATTTTTCGTCATGAGTATTGAAACGACACAAGGAATTGTATGCACTTTATATATACAAATCTTGGGCCAGGGAATTTGCAGTATGATTTTAAAAAAATTGATGTTACAGAACTGGGAAACAAGGAGTTACAGTGGAGGAGGTAAGCAAAGTACTGAACTTCTGACTGCATTAAGGGTACCTCTACACTGCAGCTGGAGAATGTTTCCCAGCTTGGGTAGACAGACATGCACTAACTCTACTTGAGCTAAGAGCACAGACAGATAAGCAAGGTGAACAATTCATGCTAAAGTAAGATAAGGCTTTGGGACAGACAAAGCCAGAGAAACAAGAGATGTAGGAAAATAACCTCCATGATTGTATTACGCCCAACGCAGCTAAAAGCACACGAGAAAGGTTGATGCCTTCATTGCAAATGTTACCATC
Source organism: Eretmochelys imbricata (assembly GCF_965152235.1). NCBI lineage: Eukaryota > Metazoa > Chordata > Testudines > Cheloniidae > Eretmochelys > Eretmochelys imbricata. The sequence continues at coordinate 93,839,212 of NC_135579.1, forward strand.
AGTGCATTAAAGCAAACAATATTAAAGCAAACATAGGAGAATGAAATATAAATCATATGAAATTATCTGAATGCTGTAGAAAGGACCAGGAGGCTGCATTTGCAATAATGTACATAGCTTTTGTTATCTGCCTGAGACAGAGTCAGAGAAGATGCAGCAGAGCGCAGCCAGTTTTTTTCCCTGTGCTCCTGGACCACTCATGGTTTCTGTTGTACACTTACATGTACCGGAATGCTGAGCAGTGTATTGATCATGTTCATTAAAATGAATCTGTTTATTGTAAAGACTCGTGGTTACTTGCCACAGGCTTGCAAACATCGTCTTCAAGACGAAGCGCTGCAGTGTGCGCTCAGAGTCAGGACTTTCCGAACGTGGCGGCTTCCACCCAGGAAACTGGAAGAGCAGCTCTGATGCTTTCTTCCCCCAGTTTGTTTCCTGCAGCTATTTATCCTCTTAAACCCTATTGGCTATTGTTATGTTTGTGCAAGTAATAGGGTGACTTTTTATAAAAAGCAATGTAGAAACCAAGAGGACTTGCAAAACTGATAAAATATGGTGCGCTGCAAGTGTTTTACCAATATATTGCCGGCGATGCTCCCATGTACCTTAATGCAATTCAGAGAGACACAAACAAAATCTCTGGCTGCAAGGGTGAGCACTCTTTGTTTTGTTTTGTCAGTCTTCTGAATCATATTTGCTATGTACCTTTCTGGCTCTGGAAGGGCCTTCAGGCAGCTGCCAATTTGAGCACAGTCCTGCACTGGCAGCTGTGTGGGGCAGCAGTGCCCCAGGGGGCTTGCAGGGAGGCAGAACTCCCCCCCCCCTCCGCCCCCAAACTCCCCAGCGCACACAAGGGAATGCCTATTGACACTGCCTTTTGTGAGCTGCCTACATTCCTTCCTCCCTGTGTCTCAGTCCCCCTTCACAGACCCTGCATCCTTCCCACGCTGCCTATGGGGTGTTCTACACCCCCTGGGGAGCATGAAAAGAACTGCCCATTTGGTCCCCCGAATGAAGGGGCTTAAACTGTTCCTGGCCCTTATGTAGACTGTGAAATAGTTCCAAAGGTGCTCAAGAGTAGGGTTCAGGCCTTTGAACTGAGCCCCCAATTCAGCAAAGCATATCAGCACTTCCTCAATGGCCATGGGGCACCTGCACTAGATAGTTCTTTTTGCACTTGGTAGCTCAGATAGCCACAGAAGCATGCTCTCTGCAGCCTCCCTTAGCTGAGCACTTTGAGCTTGGTGACAAATGACGTGTATGCACCCCAAGCAATTTTCAGAGGGTTAGAATGGTGACCGTTCTGCAGCCTTAAGGGGTTGCTGCTTCCTCTGTGGCAGTATTGAGGAAATAATGCCTTGTATTTACTCTGAAATAAAAGATTATTCTAAAATTAGGGGCTCAAACTACAAAGTATGGCTTGTTTCAGAGTAATAGCCGTGTTAGTCTGTATTCGCAAAAAGAAAAGGAGTACTTGTGGCACCTTAGAGACTAACCAATTTATTTGAGCATAAGCTTTCGTGAGCTACAGCTCACTTCATCGGCTTGTGATTCACACCAGAATGTCGCCAATGTTTAAGGTGTTTGGATCCAGGATTTTGTAATCAAGTTCCATTCTAGTCAAAATGGGGTTAAGGAGTGTTAAACTGATCTCCCAAATACATGTATTTTCCTAGCAGGAATAATCTGTGCAATAATCTAGAAATGTTCTGAATCATTGTTCAAAGTTCTTGGAAGATATCCCATTTAATTTGGAGCTAATTCCACCTTCATTGCACTACGGATGCACTTGAGGTGCTCTGTGGTGTTTAATTTGGGTTCTTTCAAATGCCAGATGCAGAGAATTAGTGTAATTATAGTTTGTAACCAGCTTTTAAAGGCTGTTTCCTTTCTAGTGAGGATAAAGAGTATATAAATTGTTTTAAATGTTTTAGTGAGTATTGATGTCACTGGGAAATTATCCTGCTGGAAATAAATTGAAAATTCTTTGTCATCACCGTAGCTGTCTTAAAAAAGGAACCTGTCTGTAAAGACTTTACAGCATGTGTTTTGCTGTCCTTTGTTAAATTAATTCATGGTCTCAGTCCACTTCCTAGCAGATAGATGTTTACATGGCAAAATCACTGGCACAGCTGGCACCCTTGCTGCACCAAAAGGACTGAATGGCCACGGGCACTACAATAAAGCTCTCACCTGTACAACTCGCTCTTCCAGGTCAGGGTAAGGCTCATCAACAGGCCAAGTGAAGGGAAACTTGCAGTGCTACTGGGCATGGTGTGGCTCATGGTTTTGCTGTGCAAACATTCTGTGAATTAAGAGGGTCCATCTACACTACAGAAACCACAGTATTTTAGCTACTATGCTAGCATAGCACAGTGGAGGGGGAGGGATAGCTCAGTGGTTTGAGCATTGGCTTGCTAAACCCAGGGTTGTGAGTTCAACCCTTGAGGGGGCCATTTAGGGATCTGGCCCAAAAATTGGGGATTGGTCCTGCTTTGAGCAGGGGGTTGGACTAGATGACCTCCTGAGGTCCCTTCCAACCCTGATATTCTGTGATTTATAACTCCATAGTGTAGTCACAGCCTATGCTAATGGAAGGGGTTTTTCCACCAGTCTAGGAACACTCCGCCCCCTACCCCCATCCCAAAATGACAGTAACTACATCAATGGAAGCACTCTTCCTTTGACGCAGCCACATCTATGCTGGGGTTAGGATGGCATAGCTACATTGGTCAGAATTCTGAAAAAAACAGCACCCCTGGACTGATGCAATTATGTCGACCTAACTTCTCAGTGTAGGACAAGCCAGTGATTTCAGTATCCCGGGCTGTCAATTCACCACCTTTCATAAGCACTTTTAAGTGCATTAAAGTTTTTAAAAATAACCGATTAAAATCTAAATTTAGCTAAAATGCTAAAATTTAGCTTTAATACTAACAACCACAACTGCTGGATTTTAATACAGGCTGGGGCCAAATAAAAAAACTTTGCATTTTCTTGTCCAGATAATTGGCTAAAATTACAATTCATTGCTGGTGCCTGTCTCTTCTATCAGTCAGATTGCTGACAGTCAGTCAACACTGTCCACCCAAGGAGAAGCTGACTTTCAGATTTTGTATACACTAAAAAATTGACTGTCTTTGGAATACTCCTAAATTTCCTGCATGTTTGATCAGTCTCCCAGTGGCAACTGAAATAAAGAAGTTATATGTATTGCAAACTTGAATTAAACTTCTGCAAAATTGGGAAGCTTATGCTCCTCTGTTAACTATTTCCATGCTTCATAACTTACCAAGCATGTGGAACAAAATGCACTACCGGTGCTTCCTGATACAAATCATCACCTCTGATGTGTCTTTTTAAAGCAAGGCATCAGTGGGAATCACATGTGAAAGGAATAATATTTGTTTTGACCAGCCACATTTATCATAACCAGGAGATAGCCCATTATGTCTACATTGGGTAGAGTTGTGAACCTGCAGTGGTGTAGCTAAATAAAATATTTTTGTCTGTAATCCAAATTTATTTTTGCAGTACACTAATTAGATCTTTCACTAAGACAAGTTGAGATGCAAACTTTCCCACAAAGGAAGCCATTGGTAAATCTTCCTTATCTCCCCTCGCTACTCTGGATGTACATCCTCCTGAATCCTCACTGGGCTATAAGTCTGAAAAACATCACTATTCTAAGGACAATAGGCTGCATCCGTGCTGAACTTCCAGAGATATCTACAACGGTTCCAACATGGATGGGGGAGTGTATATGGCAGGCCATATGAACTGAAGGTCATGCGTGTCGATCTCAAGAGGAAGCTTTCTGGAGTTTATTCTTATGGCAAGTGCCTGCTCATAAATTCATCAAACCTTTAAGGTGAGGGCAAGGGAAGTTGTGGTGTCTTTTGTGGAAACAGGGAAGCTCGAGCAGTCTCAATTGGGACATGGGCAGTGATTTTTCAGATATGTATATTTATGGTAATGCATACGACAACTGAAAATGTTATTTGAAGGGATAAATGAGTAGGGATAGTGCAATGTCTATTTATAGAACTCCAGTCATCCTTGCATCTAGCAATCTGGGTTGCGATATATGGGCCTCGTTTTCACTTTCTGTGATGCTCCCGTTAATCGGTAATATAATGAGCAGGGCCCTACCAAATTCACCGCCATGAAAAACTCGTCACAGACAGTGAAATCTGGTCTGCCCCATGAAATTTGGTCTCTTGTGTGCTTTTACCCTATACTATACAGATTTCATGGGAGAGACCAGTGTTTCTCAAATTGGGGTCCTGACCCAAAAGGGAGTTGCAGGGGAGTCACAAGGTTATTTTAGGAGGAGTTGGGGTATTGCCACCCTTACTTCCGCGCTGCCTTCAGAGCTGGGCGGCCGGAGAGCGGCGGCTGCTGACTGAGGGCCCAGCTCTGCAGGCAGCAGCAGAGAAGTAAGGGTGGCAAGACCACGCCGTGCCATCCTTCCCTCTGCACAGCTGCTGACGGCGGCTCTGCCTTCAGAGCTGGGCTCCCAGTGAGCAGCCGCCTCTCTCCAGCCGCCCAGCTCTGAAGGCCGCGCCGCCGCCAGCAGCAGGGCAGAAATCAGGGTAGCAGTACCGCAACCCCTCCCCCCGCAATAATCTTGAGAACCCCTCCCCCCCACACACACACCCCTACCTCCTTTTGGGGTGAGGACCCCTACAATTACAACACCCTGAAATTTCAGATTTAAATAGCTGAAATCATGACATTTATGATTTTTAAAATCCTATGAGCGTGAAATTGACCAAAATGGACTGTGAATTTGGTAGGGCCCTACCGTCCAAGTCTCTATATCCTTAGGGAGTTTACACGTACACTGCTTCCTCATGAACATACGAAATTCTGCCAGAGAGCCTGTGCCCAAGATACTGAAGTCTGCACAGTGATGGGCTTCTTTCTCTTTTCCTAGTGTAAATATACCACCGCTAGAAATGCGGGTAGAACCAGAGTTGGTGCTTTGCAAACGAAGGGACTGACCTGACTCCTATTGAAGCAAGTAGGGATTTACTATTAGCTTCAATGGGGGAGAAACCTGACATTAGATGAGAAAATGAAGAGCTGACATCCCACTAACATCATTGGCAACGGTAATTAATTTATAGTGCCCCTTGTCCTTGTGAATATTTTCTAACTTTCCTGGCAGTGTCTCATCCCTGGCGTATTTGCATATAGAGGGAGACGAAGCTGCAGTGATGAACTTAGTGCGTGTGACCCTTTCATTGACCTTAATTTTCATTGTTAAATTGAGCAAGTCTCTAAATGTTCCATTGTAAAAGGCATGCTTTGAGAGTGAGGCCTCTGATCCAAGCTTGCTGTGTACTGCAGTGATCTCTAGAGGCACGTTGTAGCTGTGTTCCTGCTGAAAGTTTTGCCTTCTTCAAGAAGAGAAAATAAAGATTCTCAGAGTGTTGAAAGTAAGTTGCCTTCCCTTTCTCCTAATGGTTGCTTCCCCAAAGAAGTAGCAGCATTTACACTACTTGGACTGGCTTAGAGATGCTCACAAAGCAGTCGTTAAAAGGCTAGGTGTACTGGGCCACATCCTCTGCTAGTGTAAATCTGCATAGCTCCATTGACTTCAGTGGCGTTTACACTAGCTGAGTATCTGGCCAACCATACCCAGTGCTTTTGGAGGTTTACACAATTCTTTGTATTATTCATTGTGTCTGTTACAATAGTGCCGAGAAGCTCCAAATAGGTGGGGGCGCCATTGTTCTAGGCACTGTACAAATGTAGTCATGATGGTTCCTATTTGTCTGTCATCGGGTTTGATACTGCTACCCATCAGTATAATATCTGAGTGCCTTCCCCAAGAAACAGTTGCAATAATGAAGTCCCCAGTGGACTTCATGAAGCCTTTTGCACTTCTCTGTCTGCCTCTCCCTCCCTGCTGCTCTGGCTTCTGACTTCCAAAAGAACAAGGGGCTGGGGCCATACACAGAGCACTTGTGAGGACCAGGTGTTCCTGAGGCCTTCACTAGGAAAAAAAGGTGTGTTCTTAAATTGAGTTAGCCGACACCAGGTAAAATCTGAGTGCAGACAAGGCAGCTGGTAGTTTTCACAGGATTTAGCAGGTTGAGCTAAAGATTGGTGGAGGAGGCTGTGGTATACTTTGTCCTCCCTTGAGTTAAGAACACTCCTTTTTCTCCTAGTGAAGACAAGGTCTTAGTGGGATCTGCTGGCTTCAGTGGGGTTGGGAGAGCAGGAAAAGTCAGAGAGCCCAGCTCCCCCTTGCCTCCATCCTTCATTGCTGCTGTGCTCTCTCACTTGTAGCGAGAAGCTTCCTTGTAATTCTGTATGGCTTTGTTTTGGATCCATTCTGCAGGAAAGATTAAATGATAACTTTCTTATTGCTATGAACAATCTATCTACTCCACTGGAGGGATTTGTTTGCCATGCGATGTGCTGTTGTAACAGAAAATTACTGTAAGTGCCTATTGATTTCAAACAGTTGTATGTTAGGGAGAACCAGAGAGGTGCCGAGCTACCCCCACTTCCCACGGTCTTCAGTGGAAGTTGAGTGCGCTTTGTACTTTGCAGAGTCACCCAGCACCTCATGGGAACTGGATCCAGCTGTTTTCAGTGAACTGTTTGATACTAGTTTAGAGCTTGGTTCATAAATAATAGTTCATCAGTTCTTGGATGCTGGTTTTTTTGATGGCAAGTGAGTGTTAAGCAATGGGCTGGTCGCCTTGTTCACCAGTTCCCAGTGATGCTTCTTTTGCTAAGCAACATAAATTGGGGCAGAAGGCCGGACAGAAGGATCTAGCTCAGTTATTTCTAGGCTACCAATCACAAGAATATGAGGTACAGGAAATGGTGGGACTTGCAGGAAAAATACCATATCCAAGAGGGTTGGTGAGTGAAAACGGCCTAGGAATTAACTTACAACTGCCAGCAGGGTTGAAGGAGCTGGGGAGTGGGGGTCGGAGGTTCCTCATCAGCATACAGGGCAGCATTTAGCTGAAGTGAAGCTGTATAAGCAGGGCCAGCTCTACAGTTTTTGCCGCCCCAAGCAGTGGGAAAAACTGCCGCCGTGGATGGCAAAAGGGAGGAGCTGCTGCCGAATTGCTGCCGGCGCGGAAACTCTGCCGCCCCTTTCCAACTGCCACCCCAAGCACCTGCTTGGAACGCTGCTGCCTGGAGCCAGCCCTGTGTAGAAGGGTTTGTGAAAGTTATTATGAAATGCCCAGTTTATTTACTGTTTTTAAATGAAACTTGGATATTTTGCCTCCTCCCCCAAACTAAACTGCTAAAATTTGACCAGTTTTGGTGGAATAGGGGTTTAGAGTCAATAGAAAGCAAGAGACAGATTGAACAAGTTCCAGTACCTAGAGACATCATATCATAGAACTAACTTTTCACACTCCCAGATTTTCTGTTGAAGTGAATAGAATCTGTTGTTGAGACCAGACTTTTAACTCTGTTCCCCTCCTAGACATTATTCTTGCTACTAGACAGAAGTAACTTTGAGGTGTCTCAGCAAGCTTTTACTATTTCATTCTCACTGTTCTGTTCATCAGTTCTTACCTGGCACAGAAATGTGCATTGTTCTGTACCTGTGCTGAGGGGGATCCAGCCCCATTCATGTTAACAGTTGCATGGTTTTATCATTTGTTACTTCTGCAGAGTGGACTAGGAAATATACAGTCATGTATTGTGTAAAAGTAAATCATGTCGTCTTTGGTAATATGAAAGCTCATCACAGGGCAATGCTGTTAAATCTTATACCGAGAGCCAAGGAGAAACTGCCAGTTTTTGAGTAGAGATTATAAAGTGTAAAGATTAGTGAGATTCTACTGTATGTAGATTTCTGAGCCTTTTTAGTTCTTCCTCTGTCTCCTCATTCATTTAGGTTGAAATTCAGCCCTGTGCAGAAGGCCAACACAATCCACAATTTACATTCCTCTCAAACCCTCAAAATAGATTCAGTGGGTGCAAAATTACTCATGTGTAAATATTTGCAGGCTCAGAGCCTGATTTATCACACTAACATCTCTTGAACAAAGAGAGGATTCTTCCATGATTCACAGCTCCTGAAGTAACACTAATTAGTGTCTGAGGAATACAGAGTGTGTGGGAAGTAGGCATTCACCAGACTATTCATGTGGGAGGGGTTTCAGGGATAGCTCTTCCTCACTGGACATCTGCATCATGTGGTGGTTTGTTTTCTTTGTTTTATTTATTTGTCTTTGTTAGTTTGTGTGTTTTAAAAAGACAGTTCATTACCCAACAATAGCATTAACTAAGAGCAGTCACTGAGGAAGTGAATCACCTCCATTAAATCTCGCTGCGCTGACCATCAATTAGCGTTCAGTCTCTCAAAATTAGGATTCCTTGCTCCAGCATCTTCCTGTTAGATGTAGCGGTCATATATGTAGCACTCCAGGTATTGGGGGAAATGACAGGGCTGTTCTACCTTACCTACTGGAACCAGAAGGCTGTATACCAAAGCCCTCCAGATGCCAGCCTATTAAGGAGATAATACTAAAAGATGTGTGTTGATTGGTATGCAGCCCTGTGTTTGCATTTAATCAAAGTCTGTCCGCAGCAGCCGTGTCCTCCACAGAAGTCAATACAGCCTTTGCCTATGGAAGGACTGTCAGCTTGAACGAAAGCTTAAGGATGACCTGCAAAAAGGGGGAATGGGCTTGTGCTTTTTATTTTATTTTTTGCCTCTGTGTCTTATGTGAAGAAGGCCTTTGGCTTCTCTCCCCCTTCCTTTGTTATTTTTAAACGTACGAATATATGGCACATAAAATCTTGTCCTTCCTTGGTTTTGTTGAAGAATGTACTGGATGACTGAGGTGTCATGTGGGATGTTAAAAGGAAGCAGAAAAGAGAAACCTTCCTGGCCCCCTTCACACCGTACACTGGAAAGAAGGAAATGTGGCATGAACCCAACTAACTTTTCTTTGCTGATCATCTTTAATAAAGTGTTTGAAACATGCAACCGCTTTATTAGCCTTCAGTTCTGCTGCGCTCTCTGGGTGTTGCATTAGTGCAAAGAATTAATTTGCCGTTCTGATCCAGTTGATCGAGCAAACCATTGGAACTGCAAACTGCAGGCAGGCCATGAGGAATCAATAGTGCCAGTATATGGCTGCCTGAAATGCACAGTTCTAGAACCCTTCTAACTACAGTGGAATTTAAACTTGCAAAATGCTACATTGAAATGACTAGTCCTTTGGGGACTATTAAGAAATCAGACTGTAGCAGCAATGTACATATTTCTTCTTGTACGACAAAGATACTTCACGCTTTTTTTTTAATACTGATTCTAACTCAAGTTTCAAAAATCTGACCTGTACTTTAGTGCCCTACAAATAGCTTAATATTCTGTGAAGTGTGTCACAGCATGACCTAAGCAAACTAATATATATGCCTTGGACTTCAGAAATCAGCTCACCTTTATATAAATTACAGCACTTTCAGAGTGGCTGATGTTTGGTCCTTTGTAACAGGAATTGAACCTTCTGAATTGCAGATTTTTTTTATTTATTTTTGCACCAGAACAAAAAAAGTCTCGTTACCAGTGCAATTTTACAACAGATGTTTTCTAATCTGTAACTGTTTAAACATTCTAAGAGATTACACTGTATGTTGCCAATGAATGTACAGTATTATCGTTTGTTTTTCTAGCCATTGTACTAGATTACAAAGCTAGGCTCATGTGAGTGTCCATTTTATTTCTCACTAAGTTTTTCCCTGCAGAATTCTCTTTTTAAAGTTATATTTGTCCTTGAGAGTGCGAATATAATCAAGGCAGTGAAAAGGACCAGATGTACTGTTTTGGAGGTTCTTTGTTCTTTCCTTCATGATAAAGTATAAAAATCCTCCATAGTTTAACACAACTCTAGCATCTAGTCCTAATTGCCATAAGGAAAGCACATGTGATCTAAATGTTAATCAGATTTCTGCATTTAATGAGGAAAAAGGCAGCTATTGTATGAAAAATGTTAAAGAGCAGGTCCTGTTCATGTTTGAATCAGGTGATTGTGCATTTGAATCGTATTTCCATTTAAATAGCTTTATCGCCCTGCTGATTCCTAAACACTGAGTCAAAACAAAAACTAACAGCTAATGGATATTATTGCTAAGGAGGGATGAATACTAGGCAGTAAATCCATACCTGCTGGGAGCCTTAAATATATGCATAGGCTATGTAGGTGTAAGGGTTTGCATCAACATCACGGAACTGTTAAATTTACAGATGGGCATTACAGGGACATAATTCCATCCGACTGAGTTCAAGTTACATTTCCATTAAAGCCTTTACCAGGATCATTTCTACTTATGACTCTCATGAAAATGTTTAGTCATGCAGCGGGCACTCTTCAAGAGTTCTGTCATTTGGAGAGCGGCATGTCTTTCAAACATACACATTTAAATCCTTAGAGATGCTAGAGGACACATACTGACATGAGCATGGTTTCTGGAGACGGTATCTGCAGGTAAAACTTTTTTTGGAACGTCAGTTTGAATCTATTGCCTTTGCCATTCTGGAACCCCCATACAGTATTTGTTAAAGCTCCTGACAGGATTATATTATAGTCTTACTTTCTGAACTCAACAGCAGTAAACGTCGATATATTGCATTCCCCATGGGCAACTGAGTTGCGGGGGTGACTAGATGTCCCGATTTTATAGGGACAGTCCCGATATTTGGAGCTTTTGTCTTATATAGGCCCCTATCACCCCCCAACCCCCTGTCCCGATTTTTCACGCTTGCTGTTGGGTCACCCTAGTTGGGAGCCACTTGAACTACATCCCAGTGGAATTACATTGGCCACAATAGAAAAACTATTCTTGGCTGACCTGTGGTTACAGTTGATTCAACACAAAATCCTTCTTAGGATGTGCTGTACCCTTTCTGTTTGTTTAAGACATGCATAAGAGAGGGTGATAAATCTTGGCTGAGTAGCAAAGCCACAAGCTCTAATAATTAATATATGGACCTAGCTAATTAGGCAGATACTTGTTAGTAACAGGATTTTCTTTAAAAAAAAGAAAAGGAGTACTTGTGGCACCTTAGAGACTAACCAATTTATTTGAGCATAAGCTTTCGTGAGCTACAGCTCACTTCATCAGATGCATACTGTGGAAACTGCAGAAGACATTATATACACAGAGACCATGAAACAATACCTCCTCCCACCCCACTCTCCTGCTGGTAATAGCTTATCTAAAGTGACCACTCTCTTTACAATGTGTATGATAATCAAGGTGGGCCATTTACAGCACAAATCCAGGTTTTCTCACCCCCCCCCTTTTTTTTTTTCCAAAAACCACACACACAAACTCACTCTCCTGCTGGTAATAGCTTATCCAAAGTGACCACTCTCCTTACAATGTGTATGAAAATCAAGGTGGGCCATTTCCAGCACAAATCCAGGTTTTCTCACCCCCCCCCCCCCCCACACACACACATAAACAAACTCACTCTCCTGCTGGTAATAGCTCATCCAAACTGACCACTCTCCTTACAATGTGTATGATAATCAAGGTGGGCCATTTCCAGCATAAATCCAAGTTTAACCAGAACGTCTGGGCGGGGGGGGGGTAGGAAAAAACAAGGGGAAATAGGCTACCTTGCATAATGACTTAGCCACTCCCAGTCTCTATTTAAGTCTAAATTAATAGTATCCAATTTGCAAATGAATTCCAATTCAGCAGTTTCTCGCTGGAGTCTGGATTTGAAGTTTTTTTGTTTTAAGATAGCGACCTTCATGTCTGTGATTCCGTGACCAGAGAGATTGAAGTGTTCTCCGACTGGTTTATGAATGTTATAATTCTTGACATCTGATTTGTGTCCATTTATTCTTTTACGTAGAGACTGTCCAGTTTGACCAATGTACATGGCAGAGGGGCATTGCTGGCACATGACGGCATATATCACATTGGTGGATGTACAGGTGAACGAGCCTCTGATAGTGTGGCTGATGTTATTAGGCCCTGTGATGGTGTCCCCTGAATAGATATGTGGGCACAGTTGGCAACGGGCTTTGTTGCAAGGATAGGTTCCTGGGTAAGTGGTTCTGTTGTGTGGTATGTGGTTGTTGGTGAGTATTTGCTTCAGGTTGGGGGGCTGTCTGTAGGCAAGGACTGGCCTGTCTCCCAAGATTTGTGAGAGTGTTGGGTCATCCTTCAGGATAGGTTGTAGATCCTTAATAATGCGTTGGAGGGGTTTTAGTTGTATGCAGTAGCAAATAGAGGCCTCAGTGGAAATTGGGACCACATTGTGCTAGGCAATAAAGCCCGTTGCCAACTGTGTCCACATATCTATTCAGGGGACACCATCATAGGGCCTAATCACATCAGCACACTATCAGAGGCTCGTTCACCTGCACATCTACCAATGCGATCTATGCCATCATGTGCCAGCAATGCCCCTCTGCCATGTACATTGGTCAAACTGGACAGTCTCTACATAAAAGAATAAATGGACACAAATCAGACGTCAAGAATTATAACATTCAAAAACCAGTCAGAGAACACTTCAATCTCTCTGGTCACTCGATTACAGACCTAAAAGTTGCAATTCTTCAACAAAAAGACTTCAAAAACAGACTCCAATGAGAGACTGCTGAATTGGAATTAATTTGCAAACTGGATACAATTCACTTAGGCTTGAATAGAGACTGGGAGTGGATGGGTCATTACACAAAGTAAAACTATTTCCCCACATTTAGTCCCCCCCGCCCCTCCCCCGCTGTTCCTCAGACGTTCTTGTCAACTGTTGGAAATGGCCCACCTTGATTATCACTATAAAAGGTTTTCTCCCCCCCGCTCTCCTGCTGGTAATAGCTCACCTTACCTGATCACTCTTGTTACAGTGTGTATGGTAACACCCATTGTTTCATGTTCTCTGTGTATATAAATCTCCCCACTGTGTTTTCCACTGAATGCATCCGATGAAGTGAGCTGTAGCTCACGAAAGCTTATGCTCAAATAAATTTGTTAGTCTCTAAGGTGCCACAAGTGCTCCTTTTCTTTTTACATAGTAAAAGTATCTCTGCCCTGAATATATTGCAAACTAAGGCCTTTATGTTGTAATATATAATGTAATTGACAAGAGCCCCACTGATGTCTGCCCCAGCATTGTAAATGGCAGGACCAGGGACCAAACGGGTAAGATGGCTACTAGCCGGGATGGGCAGGGATGGTGTCCCTGGCCTCTGTTTGCCAGAAGCTGGGAATGGGTGACAGGGGATGAATCATTTGATGATTACCTGTTTTGTTCATTCCCTGTGGGCACCTGGCATTGGCCACTGTCAGAAGACAGGATACTGGGCTAGATGGACCTTTGGTCTGACCCAGTATGGCCGTTCTTATGTTCTTCTGTAAGATAGAGAGAAAGTAGCATTAATGTATGCACCCCCGCGTATGTAGCTGTAATGTGTGAAGGGGTTTTACTGTTCTCCTCATTTTACAGATAGGGAATTGATGCACAGAGAGATGCACACAAGTTTGGTGGAGCCAATGGGAATTGAAACTGGATCATGAGTCCCAGTTTAGTGCTTTCGCCACAAGTTCCTCCTTCCTCTCTACTTGTACATGAAAGTGCAATAACCTCATAGACAATCAGAGGTTCATTCTTAAAGCACAGAGATCTATTCTTGAAAAATATTTAGCATAATATGAAAAACTAGCAGAGGTTAATCAGGAACTAATCAGAAAAATATACATTTTCTCATTTTGTATCTGAAAAATATCTCTTTTATTATATCTTTTTTATCATTACCCATCTGAATTTCACACTTGCTGCATGCGGAAACCCACTGGATATTGGCATTGCAACTTAACATCTGGAAATCAATTCTTATCCATAACCTCTTTTAAAAAGTGAAATGGGAAATATTTTTCGGACATCTAAAGAAGCAACAATATCCATGATTAAAACTGGAAATGTTTATTACAAATTAAATCAATACTGAACTCCAAAAGATGTCTGTTGATGAATTTGAAAATCTGGGATGGATGCTTTTCTGTTTTCCCATTAAGTATGATTGCAGTTACTGAAGAAAACAATAGTGTGATCATAGTGGGGAAGTGGAATAAAATGATGAGGCAAAAAAATTAAACATACATTTCATTTGCACTTGAGCTGTGCAAAATTCACAGGCTTGGAGTTTCAGGGGTTCATGTGGACCCAGTTAATCTGCCCATGATCACAATGCCTGATGGTTACCTTTGAGTTTCAGGCCTTGTGTACACTACCATGGTAAATTGATCTAAGTTATGCTTCTTCAGTTACATGAAAAACATAACTGAAGTGGACGTAGTTAGATCCACTTACCACGGTGTCTACATGGGAGACACTCTCCCGCTGACTTACCTTACTCTTCTCCGGGAGCTGGAGTACAGGAATCCACGGGAGAGTTGTCTGCCATCAACTTAGCGGGTCTTCCCCAGACCTGATAAATTGATACCACTGTATCAATCGCAGCAGTGCCAATCTAGCCATAAGTATAGACAAGCCCAGGTTCAAAAGGAATTCTCCAAACTCAGTAAACACTATTGAGTTTCATCTGGTTTTGTGTTGAAAGGACAAGTTTTGCATGGTTTTGACTAGAGATGGGCCTCAACCAGAGCCCTAGATCTGGAATGCCGTAAACACACTTAGAATTTGGATCTGCAGTTTACCTAAACTGTGCCTCTCTGTACTGGAACCTGGACCACCAATGAGGTGGCAATATGTTCAAGGTGACTCAGAAGACATAGGTTCCATTTCTGGCTCTCCCACAGGCTTTTGGTATGACCCTGGCTAAGGCAATTAATCTCTTCATATCTGTTTCTCCATCTGTAAAATGTGGACAATAATTTTCACCCATGTATATATTTTTTCTGTTGTGCTGCGCACCTCGCAACATGAATGAATGTATCCAAATCTAGCAGAGTTATCTTAATTTTATTTTATGATTCTCACTTTTTCAAATCTGTCATTAAAATGAATGGATGGAGGAGAGAAATGGGGTGTGTTCTGTCACAGTTCATCTTTCCCTGTCTCTCTTTTCATGGTCCCTTTGCCTGAAAAGACAATTGAGACTTTGCTCTGCTCTGATTACATGGAAAATGTTGATGGCCTAGAATTCTATAGGCAGAGGCTTCTTTTCCTTCTAAACTGTCACATAAAATAAAATAAGCTAACCACATCTTCTCAACGTCTTCCAAAGCCTCCTGTTGGAACACATCCCTTCTCAGTTCACACTTCACGCTCTCCTGTTGGAAAACCAGGGCATCTCTTTTGTATGTTAAACAATAAAGTTTCTTGAGGCTAGATATGCCGTGACAGGGGGAGACGAATGGGAAGAAAAAGCTTGAGAGGTGAGGTATAGAGTGAAGTGAGAGTGAAATTGAGCAAGGTAAGTGCAAAGGAGTCTTCCTGCTATTTAAAAAAAAAAAAAAAAAAAAAGCCATATTGGAAGTTGCAACTCCTTTATCTCTTATAAGGTGATAGGCCTGAGGAGGGGGGGAGAGTGGTTTTCTTGCTGTTTGCAAAATGCCTTGAAGATGAACACTATAATAATGCTAAGTATTACTGTTGAACCTCAGCTGAACTCTAATCCCTAAACAAAACACCAAGCTAAACCAAATAGCTGGGTCAGTAGAAATTAAATCAGCACTGAACCTCCAGATTATATCTGATTGTGGGTTTGTGTCTGGATGGACGGTTGCTTTGTTGTTCTCTCATTATGTACTGATTGCTGTCACTAAAGAAATCAATACTATGTCCGCAGTCGGGAACTGGAATAGCATTCAGCACAAGGACTTCATAACACAAGAGCTTTCCTGGGGACTTACAAATCATTATCCCAATCCTGCTAGCTACTGAATGCCCCTCGTGAGGCTCTGAGTACCTTCAACATAGATGTTGAGGACTCTTGGAGTCGTGCAGGATTGATTAGAAGACATGAGGAAATGTGTTGCCTAATGTCACACCCAAAGCTGCAATTTCATAAACCTGGGTTTTATAGATCCCTTTGGTATTGTATAATCAGCGATGGCATGAGGCCACAAGTCAAATTTTAAAAAGGCCACTCCGTTGCATCTAAATCTACATTAGAGATGACAAGGCAAAGCTTGTTACAGAATTCTTTTCAGCCCCACAGTAAAACTAAAAAGAAGAAACTATATTTTTAATAACAAAAAATATTTAAAAGCTGTAGTGTGTGACTTGCCACTGCTGTAATCTTCTAGGAATAATAATTGAAATTAAACATTAGAATTCACCGTGTTTCACAGTAAACTTCTTTAAATGTCAAATTAAACCTTTCCCAAAACAACCACAAATCTTATTGAAGAAGGGCTTATTTTGTTCACAGCATTCTCAGTTTTACTGTATTTGTCATCATTGTAATCTCTAGTTTGAGATTTTATGTGGTGTTTGAGAAGCACAGCAAAAAATGTTCTATAACAGAAGTAAAATCCACTTTATTAGGTGGGGATGAATGACTATACGCTAGCCTCTGCTTTAATAGATCTTTTTAAAAAAATCAGACTTGCTTCTTAACCCAGGGGTCTTAATTCCAATGGCATGAATTTTATAAACATCGGTCTGATAGAAGCTACACTGAGACATTGCTGTCGAGAAACTTGCTTATATCTGTTAGAACGCCAGTCCAGCACTTCTGTTTACCACTAAGGCGCACTTCCCTACAACCCAAGAGCTGTATTTAGCAATTGGATAGCACATGGCTATTTTTCTGAAATGTAAAAAAGAAAAATAGGTAAAATGCTGTCACTTATGGTGAGTCCATATCAAACTTTCAGGGTTGAAGTGATATTTTTACAGTAACAGTGGTGCATTGTCTTTTGAATGTAAATACTGTTCTTCTGCTTATCAGCTTTCTCTATTTGTAAAAGACCAATTCTTATTACGGATGGCAATTCATTGATGTCAAATTTACTCTTTTTAATGGCAGAATTGGTTCGTTAAAATTAGTACGTGGATATTCTCCACCTCCAATTCTGCAAAATTATATGCATTTGGACCCCAAGTGACTTCATTGGGGCTACCCGTGCATAAAGGTAAATGTGCTTAGGAGCCTTGCTGAATTGGGGTCTTGATTCGTGCCATTGTGGGCTGGGCAGGGCTCAGGCATTTTTACCACTTCCTGAGCACAGTCGATACTACAGCTTTCACTACTAATACCATCAATGGAGTGGCACAACTCCTATTTTTTCAACTGTAGAAGCAGCCAATGGCAGTTTGTGGTGTGGGCTTAGAAGCAGGGAAGAGATGAGAAGAGATTAGTTGATTATTGCACACATTTTGTTGTAGGAAAATATTCCACCTCCTCTTATCATGTTGTACTAGCAGTAACCTGTGATATTTTCATGCTGTGTAATACTACTATTGTAATGCTATTGGGATTAATACCTCTGGAGATTAAAGGCAATACTAGGCAACATTATCTGATGAACTTGTCAAATCTGACATCCAGTCCAGTAGGGGGCAGTGAAAGGCCTGTGAGAGGACAGGCAGACTAACAAAATTAGCATAGTATCACATAGGTTTTTAGCTAGGAGAGAACCCTTTAAATACATTATAACTCTTTGAGTCTGAGATTGAAATTTAGAACTAATTCTTTTTGGACAGACCTACAGTGTATGTTCATGCCTAGGATGAGTGGCAGCTTAATTTGTCTCAAATGTTTTTCTGCCCTTTCTTTCCATTGCTTATTATTTATTCTGCTTTAATATATTCACGAGATTAAGTGGGTAAACTACATCACAACTACTTATTACTACACAGTCCACTAGGCATAATGATGCCAGTTTTAAATGCTGGATGGTGCTGATTAGAGCTGTTATGCTAATATACATTTGTTTGTTTTACCTTTACCACTTAACTTGCATACATCACAAATTAGGGTATTAGCCTTTTTTTCTTACTGTTTTTATCAAGTGAAGGTAATTTACCATCTTTTTCCATTTGAATTGTAAAGCTAATTGAACTTAATGGCTTCAGAAAAATCAATAATTTCCTACTGTTATTGATATAATGAAGCACATGTAAGAGATTATCCAATAAAGACACAAACCATTTAAATGAAGAATTCAACAGCACAATGAGCTATTTAAATGCTGTATATAGACAATTAAGGGGAGGTTCTTGCATGTGAAAAATAAAAATACATTTTACTATGTTAAGGTTATGACACAAGCCAGGCAATTCATATATAAGGCTAACACTCCATTTTAAAATCACCCCATACTGTCTTGATGATGTAACACATTTAGGATGCATTCCTTGGGAAGTTAAATCTCCCAAGAAATGTAGGTTTAGGCCCCCAGTTGGAACTAAGTAAGGTGACTATTCCAGTTCCAGCTCAGCTTCTGCCTCTGGTTGGTGGCACACATTTAGGTTTTTACCCTGTAACATACACCTTTCAGAGGGGATGACCAAACATTTTCTGTGTTGCAATTTGAACACGGCCCTTGAATTTTTGAAGCAGCAGGATCTCTGGCATAAGCTGAAGGGAAATATCCATTCACTGTCAGTAGCAATGGCCCCGTTATAGCATCCTTCCAGATCCTCCCTCTGAGAGAAGAATCCTGTGCAATTTCACGCTATTAAATCTGCAATACAGTACCCTGCAAAAGGGGCATGGCATCAGTAGTTAATAAATCTCACTTTTGTCAAAACCTAATTCTTTAACATAGGGTTGTTGGGGTTTTTTTATGACTTATTAAGCTTTATTTTTTATGGTCAGTTTTATAAACAGTCATAAAAATCCCATCTTGAAATGCATTTCAGGTCACGAAAAATATAACAGTTATGTATCTCTGTCAGTGCGTCTGCTGCATGTTGGCACTATTTGACAGCTGAAAATACTTTTGAAATAATATTAGGAGTGGGAAGAAACATTGTGCTTGTATAGATGACAAATATTAAGATTTTATCCCTCATTTTATTTGTAATATAAAATTTACAAACAACCTGTAGCCACCGGCAGGCAGTCCCAACGATAATGTACTGGTCTGCAAAAAAAAAAAAAAAAAAAAAGCCATTTCCAAGCCTTCAAATCTGAATCAAAATCCCAAAGTGGCATAAAAGGCATTAAAGTCCTCAATTTAGGGATCAAGTGTAATAAAACAGGAATGACAGATATAAAATTAATGGCATTTAAATGACTGTTTCATTCAAAAACAATTCTCTTGCAATATTTTACTGAGTTTAGGATGCCCAGAGATCAATAACAATTCCCTTTAGTTAAGACACTTGTGCTGTTTATGAAGTGATGCTTGGAAACGAGTCGCTATTCATAATAAAGTTCTCTATAATAGCCAAGGAACTCGACTGCACTCTAAAGCAGTGCTACTCAAAGTGGTGGTCCATGGACCGGTGTCGGATATGAAGTGAGCTGTAGCTCACAAAAGCTTATGCTCAAATAAATTGGTTAGTCTCTAAGGTGCCACAAGTACTCCTTTACTAGATGCATTTAACCCACTCAATAACATAAAAAAGGATACTGTGTGTTGTAATATGCTCGGTGCCCAACCTTGAATACACTGAGAGTTTTGTTGCAGGATCACACTCAAGGTCTTTATCCGTTGATCTACGTAACGCTTTCAGGATGATGTTCACTGGAGGAAATACACTGGTACAAAAAAGAGGAATAAAATACTTCACCTTTTTAACACTAGAAAAATTGTAGCTCTTATCTTTCCACCCACCCTTCAGCTGAATGGTGTGAAACAGGAGGAATATTAGGATTTCTTAGTATATATTTGCCTCATGACAGCATTCTGGGTTTTCGTTCTTTACCGAGATTGAATTGCAGTGGGCTAAGTGCAGAGAAATATTTCTTACCATGGTATACTGATCTCTCAGCCTCTTGCACTGACCTGATAACAGGCTAGCAGGAGAGAAAGCTATTGATTTTTTTTAATGCATTTATTTATATATAATATATACTTTAAACTTGCAGATGGCAATAGAGGACACTGAATATTTCTACAACTGAGACCTTTTCTCTCATTAAAAAGGTTAGGAAATCTGAGAGAAAATTTGGGGCATATATCATTGGGATATTGAAGGGGTTTTGAAGGGTGGCTGATCACTCTACAGGTTCATTTACCTGATAAACTGAAGCATTAAGCTTCAAAAGCCACAGCTCTCCAGTCCTGTCTCTACAGACACCTCTTACTTAGGATGAATAATGTATTTTGCATCAGTGAGAAAGACACCGGCTAGGCCTTTGACTGTTATAATCTTTGCTTCTAAAAAGCCTTCATCATGGAAACAATTGATGAAACTGAAAAGCTATCTGGGGGTCTCCATTTTTCCCGTTTCAGCCTGGAAAAAAAGCCAAAGAATCCCAAAGGTTTAAGGGTTGTAATTCTTGTGGGTTTTGAGAGATTAGACAGTGCTTTCCTTTTGGGCTAATGTGACAAACACTTATGATTATCATCTTTGGCAGTTGTGGAGATGTAAGATTTGGAACTACTTTCAGCTGGCTTTGTCTAACCTTGCTGCGGATCACAGTAAATCTAGAAAATTTTGCCTTCCCAGCACAACATTAACATCATGTTCTTTTTATTAGGGAGACTGTGTGCCATTTTTCAGTCTTTACTGCTTATGTAAATCCATCCAGCATCCATTTGCTGCTGATCTTCTACACAGCTCATTGGCTGTGTAGTCTGCCCTTCTTCTTCCTATCATCTGGGCCCTGATGTTAAAATGTTCCTATTAATCTTGATTTTAAGACTTTCTACAGACACTGCATGCAAATGTACTGAGCGATTTTAAAATTGGTTTTCTCTGTTTGTAAATGTAGTGTTCTGTGACTATTCAGGGGCAGATCTAACATATGCTCCTTGATAGCTGACATTTTTCAAAGTTTCTAGCTAGGAGAATATTTGTAACATAACCATGTGTGCCTGTTACACTCCTTTTTCTCTCCTCCCCATGTCTCTGAGGTATTCCCACTGAGACCTTGCGTAATGTCAGGGTTGATCAAAATGTGTAAAATATTTGAGGGGGGGGGATTTGCAAAATGCTAATTTTCTGTAGTTTAAATAGAAGAGATTCATTATATATCCTGCCTTTCAATTATATGTGATGCAGAAGGCATAAAGTGAGAATAAAATCGTGAATCCTCCCTCATTACATTGTCTCTGTGGATTGCCACTCTTGAGCAGAGATGTGATACTCAGCAAGAAGAGATCCCCAGCTGCACTGTATGTGCTGTGGCTCCTAACACCAGATCCCCACCTCCAGTGAGGCATGGCATGTCTGTTTGCAGGAGAAACCAAGGAAGTGCTCGTGCTCTGTCCTCCACCTCCAGCACTTGACCTCCCACTGCCCCACTCTGCTCCCCTTAAGGATTTGCCCTGGTGCCTAGCTGTTGCTGGGTGTTCCAGTGAGAGAGGGGGATGGGAAGAGTGGAAGGTGTTGGTGTTTCTAACTGTTCAGGGCTGGACTGTAACTTTACATTTTTCACTGCGTAAGGGGCAAAGCATGGCTGCACCACCTCCTGAGCAGCCCAGGGAATGAATGTGTGCTCAATCATCATTCTTCCCTGCTCACCACTTCAAGTGGAGCAGTTCACTCCCCCCTGAGTACCTGGGCCTAGAGGAGATGGAGTATTGACAGGGCAGTGAAAGAAGCCAGGGGGATGGGCAGGTGTGGGGGCGATAGATTGTTTTGGAGGGTGAGGGGAGCCAAGATGGGACATGTAGGAGGAGCCAGAATGTGTCAGGATGGAAAGCGTGTGGAGGCAGGAGACTATGGAGAGCTGGTTGGGTTTTTTGTTGTTGTTTGGAGCGTCTGAGGGTTAGGCAGTGGGGATCTCTGATTGGCTGACCAGGAAATGCTGGTGAGAGTGAGGGAACTTGTGAAGTTAGGGACTGATGAGGGTGTTTGCCTTCAAAGGGGAGACCTGCATCTCATTAGGACATTTACTCTTCAGGAATTTTAAGTCCTCACAGGAACAAGAAAACTCCTCAACCTTTAGCTTCACTGTTCCCTCCTGGTTGCAGGACCCAGTTTTTCCTGTGCAGGGACCTGCTCACACTTCTCACCCGCAGACATCCCAGCACAGCCCCAAAGGTTCAGTCTGTGGATGCATTTTAGCGAATGGGGTGTGTAAGCTCGTTGTGGGGATTTTATATTTTAACTTAGCAGGTGGATTTCCGCAGGTTTGAACATTTGCTGTTCATCAGTAATAATGGTTTGAATTGCAAGTCCTACCTTAGCTGCAACATAACATTTTTATGTGACAAAATAGAATATATGGCAATGTATCGCTGGCTACCTAGGTGACATCATGGTGGTTGCTGTGTTGCACAGCCAGAACATCACAGGGATAGTGGAGATAGAGTGCAGGTCCTCAGGATCCAGAAGTACAATGCCCTATCCCTTGAGCTAAAGGAGAATGACGGTTAGTGTAGGGTTTATGGCACAACCTTGTGCAATGTTGATTCCTTGCAGCAGAGGGCAGTAACATGCTAACAAATAGTTCATTACGGTATGGTCTACTACTCTTGTTCATGCACTGCCTAGCACAGTGAGCCGCATTCTTGGTTGGTCTCTAGCACTACTGTTACATAGATGACCAATAATTAAAATACCTGTTATCTTTTTATTAAACACACAGGATTATAGGTTGTCATCATGTAGAAGTGCTAGCTTAGCTGCGTATTGGACACTCAAAGATGCCACAGTGAAATATAGATATTCCTTTTGTTGCCTTTATCTAAGGTTTAAAATTAAACCTCTCTGCTGGCTGCTGGACTCTCTTTTGCTACTGCCAGCCATGCGAACTCTTTCACATACGTTAATGAGCCTGAGTTGTTCCCATCCTTCTGTGTAATTCTTGAAAGAAGAAAAGTCAATCTTAGTCCTGTTGCCTAATGGCTTCTATATATTGCAGTTAGCACAGAAACACTGTGAAGTGATGGAGATCAAGAGTTAAATACATGAATTAAACAGACACCCTCCAACCATACTCCATTAGAAGAGAAACTGTCTCTAGACAGACACAACAAGATTTCTCTCTATACATTATGAGAGTAGCTCATTGATCCTCCAGGCATTTTAAACATTGCAGGCACCCTAGCAATGTGAACAGAATATAATTTATCAATATCACTATTATATCAGATCGCTTCTACTAGGGATTGTGCTAGATTACGGATGTGCTACCTAGCATAATAAGATTTAAAGAAGTATGAGATGTGCAGTTTCTCTTTCCATCATGTACATGGCCATTCTTACAGCCTATTACTCTTCTGGGACTTAGACAAAAGCTTATAAAAAACTGTATAGATTTTAAAATATTAATTGTGTTTATAGTCATCTTTCTTCTGTAAAGGTTTCTGCTTGTATCATCCATTTTGAACGCCTGTACAGTTTCTCTGGTCGGATACTACCTATTTCATTTGTAAGCAGATGCCTTTTTTGTGCACGTGATTTGTTCAGCAAATGTGTTTGTGTGGGGAATCCAATAAAGCTTCTCTGGTGGATTAATGAAACAGAAGTGCAGCAGTAAACTTGATGGAATGGCGTAAAGCTATTTAGGGTCCTATACTGTAGCTGAACCTATTTCACAGCTCTTGCAGGCAAAATTTCTTTATCTGTAATAGCCATGGGAAAAGAGCAGAGTCACCATAAAAAGACTACTTACGGTCTAAAACATTAATGCTAATCTTTTTATTCTTACAATATTTATTTTATTTTATGTGCATTTGGTGTATATGAGAGAAAGGGCCTAACGCACCTTGACCATTGTCGTCTTGTCCTCTTAAGTCCATTCAAAATATTGCTGCCAGAATCGCCTTCCTATCTCATCATTTTGATCATGCTAGAACCACCCTTCTCCGCCATATCAGACACAAACTTCTGGTCCTTAGCTTGTAGGCCCTTTGTAATTGAAATCCCTCCACTTGTCCAGATTTAACCCACTGTGACGATGTACCCATTTTACTTCTGCAATGATGGCAGCCACCCAGACTCAGCCACTTCTCCCAAAAGCACCTTCCCCCTCACAGCTCTTTGTGCTCCCCAAATCATTTTGTATAGCCACTATTCTGTCCACCTTCAAATCCTTCCTTAAGATCCACTTCTGTGTAGCCTGATCTTAGATTATGTATTCATTATATTGATTACTTAAGAATCCCCAGTTGTCACCTTGAGGGTTGACCAGTTCTTGCTCCAAGATCAGGTCCAGTATTAAAATTATTATATAGTTGGGAACTCTGATGTGCACAGTTGCAACACTCACAATATAGGAACTCTTTTATATTTACAAATATAGTTTATTAATACATTTAGCACAGTCACAAACACCCCAACTTAGTAAGATAGATAGAGGTACTACAGAATGTACATCTACACATCCATATACTCACACCATCCTTGTAGAACAACCTGAAATGTTAGCCATCATCTTCCTCATCACCATCACCTTCCCCATCATCTCCAGTGGCCATCATTCTGGCACCTCCCAAGGACTACATCTCTCTCTCCTACCGCCCCTAGGCTGGGATGCCACTTTTATAATATTTTACACTGACGCCATTATGTTCAATGCATATTCAGTACGGGATTTTTCCCTTCTCCTTAACAATCCACCATGAAAACGTCCCAATTGCATGCTTAGTTAAGAACATGAGCTATCTTATGTTCCTTTACCTCTGCAACCTTATGTACCCTTGTCTTCCACCTTCCCTCTGCCACATTTGTGATCTGCATCCACCTGTTATATCTTGTCTCTGCTTCAGGAATTAGCAACTTTAAGTGATAGAAGGCCACAAAATCCACTAAAACTCTTTGGCAGGCCATACAGAGGGAGAACATTTAAGATTGAGCCAGCTCACTGTCTTAGTAAAGTGGTTGCTGCCTCATCTCTCTCAGCTCAACTCCGCTTCCCCATCAGCACAGGCTGCGACTCCATCCCCAGCTCCGGCTAATACCTCCCCATTGTCAGAACTGTGCCCTGATTGTCCCAAGGGCTGGAGAGGGAGGGGAGCTGGCCACAATCAGACTGGCAATGGGAGATGAGAGCCAATGGGAAGGCATTAGCCAGAGCAGGGTAGCATGGTGCGGAACCCCTCCCATGTGAGGAATGGAGAGGTGGTTGGGTTAATGGTGTTGCCAGTTGGAGCATGGACTCCTGTTTCCATGCCCAGGTACTGTTCCACCCTGAACCCCCCATAATTCCCCTCACTTGAAACACTGTACCTGGTGATAAGATGTAGATAGGCCTGAGTATTAATCAGTTGGGCCATGGCCCATCCAGGCCCGCCTATGGCTACAGTCGCTCAAGAATATTTTCACCAGCCACGAATGGGCAGGTCAAATAAAACGATCTTGTGAGGCAGATGTGGTGCCCAGGCTGCCTGTTGCCCACCCCAGTTTAGACTGTAAGTTCCTTGAAGTAAGAACATTTTTATTCTATATGTTATGGAACACAAGGGAGTCCCAGTCATGACTGGGGCCTTTGCAAACTACTGTACTATACATAAATAAGTGATAGCCAGAGCCAGGTATGGTGGGAACAACTAATATGTAAGCTTTCCCATGGAGCTCAGCCAATTCACTTCAGTCCTACCCTGCAACATTGCTGCTGTTCCAGTTTCAACCTCTCTTGGGCAAAGAGAGACCCATTTGTACTGAGCTACACAAAGGGGATTATTTGGATGTAGAAAGTGCCCCTTAGGGATTGGAGTGAAGCCTCATAAGAGATTGTGTACAATGATCTGTACATTCACTGTGATCATAAAAAGAAATCCTTTCCATCCTCTGTAAACTGTGTCATTCTCTTGATTCTATTTGAACAACATCTTGTTAGCATCTCTCAATGGAGCTTGTGTGACCTTTCAAGAAAGGGCCTACAGTCAACTGTGTTTTTCTCTAGGGGTGTGTTATCAATATGAAAAAGCCAGGGCTGGCTCCTTCTGAGTGAATAACTTAAACACCACAGTGATCATAACAATGGAGAATCTTTTCCAAAGAGAAGCAGAGAGCAGGATTTGAATTCTGTCACAGAGTGTTTTGGACAGTTATGTTTATCGCAGTCATTCTTTCAAATTCCCCAGATGCCACCTTCATAGCTTTCACTCCACAGTTAACAGAACCTTTCAGGACTCTTCCCCATTCTGGCTGTCCTGTTCCTCACTTGTCTTCCTTCAAGTGGCTTGGGATGAGGGGAGCCTCCACAGACACCAGAACTTTTGCATATAGGCTACCCAGAGCCATTGGTCATCAGTATAATATCAGCGAGAACCCAGCTGTGGCTGTGTTCCTATTTTGGATGGTTTCCATAAAATAAATGATTTCCATTTTCAAATGCTGGATTTTACCAGCAATTCCTCTATGTGGCGATCCTAGTTTTATTGACTGACTTACCTATAGAATTAGTTTTGTCACACACACGCACTCCTCAATTCTGTATTGTATTATACACATACATTTTTTTAGATCTTCCTATTCCTTCTGTCATTTTGGGTATGTCTTGGAGCTGTGCGTGTGATTCCCAGCTCATGTAGGCATACTCACACTGTCTCTCAGCGGGCTGGCACACAAAGCATACATAGTTGTGCAGCTGCTGTAGCATTCATGGCAGCGTGAGCTATCGCATGGCTAGCCTGTGCCACTGCTGCCCATGCTACCATGGCTACTAGAGTTGCCTCCCTTGAGGTACAAAAAAACCCAGGACTTCTGGGATGATCCTGAGCCCCTGAAACTGGACCGCTGGCAGTGTGTGCTGACCACTGTTACAGATTTCCCAGAACAGCTACCTCAGAAAAGTGATGATGCTGGGAAAACCTGGACAGATGGCAACCCTAGGGGCTACACTAGTATTTGTCACATGCTAGACCAATGAGAGCTAGCATGTGTGTCTGTGTGAGCTGGGAGTCACACCCCTAGCTCCTAGTGTAGGTGAAGCCTTTGAGTGTACAATCCTGGATGTGCTTACCTCCAGCCTGAACTTTGTAAAGAGCTGGGGCATGTTAGCATCAGCCATTTGAGTCTAGAGTGGAGCAAAAGAGTATATGGCGCTTACTATTGTTTCATTGCCTCACTGGGTGGCAAGATCCAAGTTTTAAGGAAACAAGTTTCAAAAATGATTCCAACAATCCTCCTGCACCTTCCAAGACTCTAGTGTTAGGAGTTCCTTTTGGTAGTTCTCCCTTGAGATCTTGGTGGATGCAAAGGCAAACACATTTCCTCTTAGCAGGTTGCTTTGATCACACACAGTTTTACCTGTGTCATGTAGTCTTTCTACAGATATTACCAGACCATATATATAAAGCAGAGCTGAGACATAAAGTCTGGATCCAGAGCTGAGGGTTTCATTTAACTCTCCTCTCACTCTGCTTGCTAACGTTACAGTCTTTAATGTGTTCACTCTAAGATAAAATGACTCAGATTTTGATTTATTATAATATTCCAACGTTTTTGTTTCTATTCCTATATTTCTTCCATCTTAGTCATACTTTACTCCTCCCTCCCCCACCCCATTTCATGTTTTTGGTTTGAGAGAAGCTTTTCTGAACAGAAAAATGACTGCCTAAGAAAAGGGTGTCCAACAAATGGCTTATTCTGCTTTAGCCCGTGTTTATTTTGCTGTCCATTTATTAGTCCTTCCCAGGGCTTCAGATTCCAGACAATTTCCTGAAACTAATAGTTGTTATAGAAGTTAAACGAATGCTGTGCCAGTATAAAGGTTCCATAATGACGAAAATAATGAATATCAACAAATACAAGTATGTAGGGACAAAATTAGAAAGGCCAAGGCACAAAACAAGATCAAATTACCTAGAGACATAAAGGGTAACAAGAAAACATTCTACAAGTACATTAGAAGCAAAAGGAAGACAAGGCCAGGGTAGTCCCGTTACTCGATGGAAGGAGCGGGGAATAATAACAGAAAATGTGGAAATAGCAGAGGTTCTTAATGACTTCTTTGTTTCGGTTTTCACCAAGAAAGTTGGTGGTGATTGGATGTCTAACATAGTGAATGCCAGTGAAAATGAGGTAGGATCAGAGGTTAAAATAGGAAAAAAACAAGTTAAAAATTACTTAGACAAGTTAGATGTCTTCAAGTCACCAGGGCCTGATGAAATGCATCCTAGAATACTCAAGGAAGTGTCTGAGGAGATATCTGAGCCATTAGCAATTATCTTTGAAAAGTCATGGGAAACGGGAGAGATTTCAGAAGACTGGAAAGGGGCAAATATAGTGCCAATCTATAAAAAGGGAAATAAGGACAACCCGGGGAATTACAGACCAGTCAGTTTAACTTCACTACCCGGAAAGATAATGGAGCAAATGTTTAAGCACTCAATTTGCAAACATCTAGAAGATAATAAGGTGATAAGTGACAGTCAGCATGGATTTGTCAAGAACAAATCGTGTCAAACCAAACTGATAGCTTTCTTTGGCAGAGTAACAAGCCTTATGGATGGGTGGGGGGAAGTGGTAGATGTGGTATATCTTGACTTTAGTAAAGCTTTCAATACTGTCTCACATGACCTTCTCATAAACAAACTAGGGAAATGCAACCTAGATGGAGCTACTATAAGGTGGGTGCAAAACTGGTTGGAAAATCATTCCCAGAGAATAGTTATCACTAGTTCACAGTCATGCTGGAAGAGCATAATGAGTGGGGTCCTCAGGGTTCAGTTTTGGGTCTGGTTCTGTTCAACATTTTCATCAATGATTTAGATAATGTTAGAGAGAGTACACTTATAAAGTTTGCGGATGATACCAAGATAG
Organism: Eretmochelys imbricata; assembly: GCF_965152235.1. Taxonomy (NCBI): domain Eukaryota; kingdom Metazoa; phylum Chordata; order Testudines; family Cheloniidae; genus Eretmochelys; species Eretmochelys imbricata. The sequence continues at coordinate 93,867,971 of NC_135579.1, forward strand.
GAGTGGTTGCAAGTTCTTTGCAGGATAAGATTAAAATTCAAAATGATCTGGACAAACTGGAGAAATGATTGGAAGTAAATAGGATGAAATGCAATAAGGACAAATGCAAAGTACTCCGTTTAGGAGGGAACAATCAGTTGCACACATATAAAACGGGAAATGACTGCCTAGGAAGGAGTACTGCAGAAAGGGATCTGGGGGTCATTGTGGACCACAAGCTAAATATGAGTCAATAGTGTAACACTGTTGCAAAAAAAGCAAACATCATTCTGGGATGTATTAGCAGGAGTGTTGTAAGCAAGACACAAGAGGCAATTCTTCCGCTCTACTCAGGCCTCAACTGGAATATTGTGTCCAGTTCTGGGTGCCACGTTTCAGGAAGGATGTGGACAAATTGGAGAGAGTCCAGAGAAGAGCAACAAAAATGATTAAAGGTCTAGAAAACATGACCTATGAGGGAAGATTGAAAAAACTGGATTTGTTTAGTCTGGAACAGAAAAGACTGAGAGGGGACATAACGGTTTTCAAGCACATAAAAGGTTATTACAAGGAGGAGGGAGAAGAATTAGTCTCCTTAACCTCTGAGGATAGGACAAGAAGCAATGGGCTTAAATTGCAGCAAGGGCAGTTTAGGTTGGACATTAGGAAAAACTTCCTAACTTTCAGGGTGGTTAAGCACTGGAATAAATTGCCTAGGGAGGTTGTGGAATCTCCATCATTGGAGGTATTTAAGAGCAGGTTAGACAAACACCTGTCAGGAATGGTCTAGATAATACTTAGTCCTGCCATGAGTGCAGCGGACTGGACTAGATGGCCTCTTGAGTCCTATGATTCTATGATGAAAACGTGGTTAACACAATTCATCTTGCACACAGAATAACAACTCATTTTGTGAGTTGCATTCAGAAGTTTAGAACATTTTATACAGGATGTACCAAATAATACTGAGCACTTATAGTGGTTTACAGCTTCAAATCACTGTACAAGCATTGACTAATTACTATAGTAAAATTGTGTTGTTGTATCCAACAGTAACCATTACATTTCATGCTTGTCTAATGTAAAACAGGTAATAAAAATATACTGCAACTTTTTGAAAATGTGACCAAGTGAATTCATGTAGTACACTTCTGAATAAATACATATAGAGACACAGAGGCCATAAGAGCTCTTAATGAACGTTAAAACATCGAACAGAGAAAATATCCCTGTAGGTAATTTGTTTGAAGGATAATTAACAGAGAAGCAGAACATAGGTTTTGCCAGACTGTAAGAAATCATTGACCCATCAAGTCCTGTAAACTTGCCTTTGACAATGGGCAACTCCTGGTGCTTCAGAGGAAGGTAAAAAACTCCTATGATGTATCTGGCAATTGTACAGTCCTGTACATGGAGGGATGCTAAATTGCTTCTTTATTCCTGCTTATGTCCTAAAACACTTTATTACTCCTATAAACTATGTATAGTTATAAATATTCTTATGGGTTATAAAAGTTATCAAGGCCTCTTGAAAATCCCAGTAAAATCCACACATTCTGTGAAGTGTGTGTATCTCTCCATGGATTTCTAAGGTGATCGTCACCTTGATATCTAGAAACCCATCATGATGGTGTCTAGGCTACATACTATGTGAAGAAGTATTTTCTTTGTGTGTTAATTGTCCCTTCCATTCCTTTCAAGTCACCTTTTTGCACTCTGATGTGACAATAAAAGGGGAGGGGAGGTACTACTCAGTTTTTACTGTACTCAAAAATAATCCCTTTAAGTTCCCTCTACGCATTTTCCTTTCCAAGATAAATAAACCTTATTTTCTGATCATTCATATGTAAATCTCACACATTCTACAGTCCCAACAATAAAGATCTGGGGTGAAATCCTGGCCACTGAATTCAAGTAGCAAAACTCACTTAACTTAAATGGAATCAGAATTTCTCCCCTGATTGTGAAAATACAATGTTCTATAATACCACGCTTTATAGAACAACATAGGAAAAGGAAGAAACTAGGCCAAAAGCAGAGCCTGTTGTGTCTAACCATGTCTTGTACTGAATTCAAAATACCAAGGGATCATGTACCGTGGGCAGTGTTGGCATACAATACAGTAACTCTGTGCTGACTCTAAGACTTAAGATTTGGGATTTGCCTTGCAAACAGAGTACTTTTCAGGAGGAAAAATCCCCTTTAGATTTGAATCATATTAATCGAAAGATTTTCTTCATTCCCTGAGAGACAGATATTACGCACGATAGAGACTCTTTCTCTGCGTCTCTTCTTCTTTTCACAAAGAACTGCCAAGGTTCAATCATCCCAGCCAGAAGTCCTGAATCCCAGATGTTTAGTCTAATCACTATTTTACACTCCTTGCATAGTACCCCGTGCCACACAAAATGATGGAGATATGCTCCACCAATATGTTGTACTAATGTTATATGCTAAAGGTCATGGGTAGTGGTGGTTGTCATTAATTTATATTAGAACAGTACCAACGAACTCCAGCTCAGATTGATGCCCCATTGTGGTAAGAACTGTGTGCTCACATAGTAAGAGGGAGTCCCTTCCCTGAAGAGTTTACAGTCTAATAGATAAGACAGAGTGGGAGAGTGGAGGTAGGGTGACCAGATGTCCCGATTTTATAGGGACAGTCCCAATATTTGGGGCTTTTTTTTATATGGGCTTCTATTACCCCCCACCCCCTGTCCCGATTTTTCACACTTGCTATCTGGTCACCCTAAGTGGAGGTATTACTAGCCCCTTTTTACAAATGAAGAGCTGAGGCCCAGAGGGAGTAACTCCAGGATCACTTAGGAAAGCTGTGGCAGTATCAAGAATTGAGTCATGATCTCTTGAGTCCTAGTCCAGCACCTTAATCACAAAACCGTCCTTCCTCTCTATGGTTTTGTATTATTTAATTAGCCACAAAATGCAAATTGATTTAATTAAAAAAATAGTAAATTTCTAATTTCAACAGAGATTAATTCAGTAGCTGTGGAAATTTTGAATAATGGATAATAGACATCTGTAACTCCTTTTCTTAACAGATGTGTTTTCGTTTACACAGCTGTGAACAAAAATTATATTTATATTTCTCTTGATGCATAATTTTTAGCCTAGAAACAGACTTCACATTAGCATTAAACTGCCAACAGGTGTCGTTTTCTGGTTTGTAGAAATAATCCTCTTTGGCAAGAAGTCGGTGTATCTTTTTCCCCCAGAGACGTTTGCTTCTTTGAAAATTATTTTACCCTTGATGAAACAAATCCTCCAAAGGCTTCATTATCCTGGCACTAGTATTATCTGATTGAATATTTCAATCATAAAATCTTTTGGAGTGTTTTAGCCCTTTACGCTGGGGACTCAACATGGTTGTAGAGGTGTGCTCACACGATTTTGAGGGATTGTTGTAAGAAATTCAGATGATTTAAAATGCACAGAATTCATTAGTGATGTAGACATCAATGATTATTGTAACTGTTGATTAGAATACATTTCATTGCCTCCTTCCAAAGAGAGAGAATCAAATGCAACTGCTTTGAGATCCGATTCAGCAGTACATTTAAGCATACACTTAATTTTAAGCATGTAAGTAGTGCCGTTGACTCCAATGGAGCTACTCAAGCATTTAAAGTTAAGCATGCACTTAAGTGCCCGCCTGAATACCTTGCATCCTGTGAAATCTCTTAGGCACAGAAAATTTGTCAGTCACAGTTTTCCCTGCCTGAAATGCTCTTTCCAAGCCCATTTTTGTGCTAGTGTTTCCCTTGAAATGTCATGTTGTTCCATGTAGCTTTCCAATGGTGGTGTGTCAAGAGAGTTAGGACACCTTCAGTGGCGATTGTTGCATCAAAAAGTATGTACTTTCCAGTGTATGTTCTTATCAGTCAGACTTGCCATGGATACCGCACAGATGCTGCTGTTATGTTTTTACCTTTGTCATTTATTGAGATTGTGCAACAGGCACATTTCTAGTAACGAAGACAGGTGGGTTCCCATTTATTAGGCCGATTTTCCTGCATCACATCTTTCCAAAAACTCTGTTCCACTTGAGTAATTGCCGAGCACATGTATTTGGTCACAGAAGATATGAGAACATGGCTAAAGTGATCTAAAATACCGTAGAATAAATCTATTCAAGTTTGATGCTCTCTAAAAAACTCCCATTTCATTAGTTCTGTTTTGTATTGTCTCCTTTGGGGGGAAGGAGAGCTCAGTGGTTTGAGCATTTGGCTTGCTAAACTCAGGGTCGTGAGTTCAATCCTTGAGGGGGCCATTTAGGGATCTGGGGCAAAAATTGGGGATTGGTCCTGCTTTGAGGAGGGGATTGGACTAGATGACCTCCTGAGGTCCCTTCCAACCCTGATAGTCTATGATTCTTATTCAGAAGACACAGTCCCCAAGCTTATGCCTGGGCTTAACTCCTAAGCTTGATAGCAGTCTCATTGAAATCCATGGGACTAGTTACGTGTTTAATGTTAAGCATGTGGTGGAAGGATCAGAGCCACTAGGAATAAATAATTCCTGAGGAAAAGCAGAACAAAACATCCTTTCTGGCTTCACCCTTCAGTATGCTCCCTGTCAATTCACTGAAGCTAAGAGTTAAAGCAAGGACTTTTGATTGGCTAATCAGGACCCTATCAAGAATGCCAACTGTAATTCTATTATAGTCTTTCAGCCCCCAGCCCTGCCCCGCCCCGCCCACATACACACACACGTATGTGCACACAAGGAACATATGAAAGAGTTTGATATATACATTTTAAGTGTTAGACCCTGGGGCTTATATTACCGAGTCTGAGTTTCTCTGTAGCTAAGAACTACTTGTTAAGGTTGTTCTGCTTATTTTGGGCTCACATTAGGTTTCATGAACTTTAATGAACAGTAAGTAATAAATTTGTTGAGGAAATTGGGTTAGCGTGTGATTAACATTCAGAGTGATGCAGATGAGTGTACCAATAATGGGAACATGTGCTCACATCGTGATGAAATGCAGATTAGAGGCCCTGGAGCAAGCCCAGGGACGTGGGCCAGCACAGTTTCATCTCTGTCAGCTTTAATCTTACCTAAAGTGAGCGTGCTGCCAGTCTGCAAGAGGAATTTCAAATCTTGGAAAAGTGCTAAATACAACTTTTTGTTTTCTATTAGAGGCTATTAAAACATTTTCTTGAAAATCAAAGCTCCACAACATAAAAAAAAAGACAAGATATCCCGTCTAAAACAATATCACTAACAGTGGGGAAGAAACGGTGTGCCCGACTCCTCTTGATTTGCTTTGGCGTTTATAACATGCTGCGTTACTGAATAGTCATTTTAGTCAATTGAAACCCAGCTGAGCCTTGTGGTCTTGTTACAGCTTGTGTGTATGAAGCAGAGAAACAAATCCAAACCCACACTTTTAAATGAAGTGCAAAGTAATACAGGGAAGGTATAAATCCATTTCAAATGATAATCTATGAAGCTGGGCAGAAAATGATGAGCACTGAATGTCATAGGAAATTGACCTTGAAAATAGTGTTTATCTTTAGGAGCACTGTTGCAAGGCCTCTCTTCTTATTCAGGTTTTTGCCTGAGGGGGTGTCTTGAGGTGGGAATGTAAGTCAGAGTTTCTTTGCTTTTAATCTAAATTGTTTTGCTGGGGAGTCTTGTACTTTGGCACTTATGGCAATAGTGCTCCTTGGTGAGGGAGGCAGGCAAGCAGGCTTTCTCCCATTGTGTCATTAGAGAGATTTACACTGTCTTTATAACAACATAATTATATGTGCTTAGTGATGGTGAGTGGCAGGTGTCATAAACTGGAGGAAAAAAAATGTCCATGTCTTGGTAGCAAGTATCTATGTCAGAAGAAAATATCTTGTCATTTTTGCCTGATTTGGATTGTAGCAATATATTAAACTGGATAAAAGAATAAATGAGTCACATGTTATACAAGGCGGCTGAGCTATTTTTGAAGCATGGCAGCACCGGAAAGTGTTTGTCATTTTGTTATGCATCAAAATTTGCAGTAAATGAAGGGGAAGGTGGAGGTGAGGGGGAATAAATTGAAATGTAACTGAGGTTTCTTTGGAAAACAAACATTAACAAATTCATGTGGCACCTAAAAATTCTCAGCCATTTAGAGTGAGCGATCAGAAAGTCCCTTAATTTAGCAGAACCTTTGTCAGTATACGTTACAGGTTGCTTAATCTAATCCGAAAGCATGTCATCATGAGGTGTTGTAGGACAAAGGCATTAAGTGCACCACCACCCATCAGTGGATCAAAGTCCTTCACAGATCAGGGATATTACAGTAATATTTCATTTTAGTAGACAAGAAACTCCTGGACTCAGACACTCACTTCCTGTGTGTCTTACTTGTTCCCATCTGAAAAATGTGGATAATAGAAGCCATCCACCTTTTTGCTGTTTTTAATCTGTATAAAAATCTTATGGCTTTACTTGACCACTGACATGTAAAATCGTCCAATTCTCTTCTGAATTAAGCACTGTGACCCAGGAACCTCTTTGTGCCAACTGGCGGGGGGCATGGGGGGAGTGCATAGAGATTACAGGAATCTCCTGAGTCTGGTATTAGCATTGCAGCTCACCAAAAGCATGTCATGTGAGGTCTCTAAGAAAAGCCTGTGTCACTCTGGTCATCATCTGGACAGGGATGGTGTCCCTAGCCTCTGTTTGCCAGAAGCTGGAAATGGGCGACGGGATGGATCACTTGATGATGACCTGTTCTGTTCATTCTATCTGGGGCAACTGGCATTGGCTACTGTCGGAAGACAGGATACAGGGCTAGATGGACCTTTGGTCTGACCCAGTATGTTCTTACCAATATCCTTGTAAAATGCATGTGCATATACTATGTAAGGAGTTATGTATATATATTTAAAATATGTTCTTAAGGTCTGTGTCTAGGTACTGGTCACCAGCAAAGGTGAAAAACAGGCTTTCTGACACACAAGAAATGTATGTTTTTCTGGCTATTTAAATGTAAAGTAAGCATTGTGTGGTTCATAATTGGTCGCCGCTCACCAGTCTGAACCAAATGCAAATGAAGTATTGTGAGAACTTTAAAGAAAGAAACTAACGGGAAGAGAAAAACAGAGGTGGGTGGGGGACCCTATCTGGAAATGCATATCAAAGATTTGCTGTACCATATTTGGGGGCTAAGAAGACACTCCATCACCCTTCTCTGAGGAAGTAAACTGATGGCGAGTTTGCCTCATGAAAAACGGGTCTTAGCCAGGCTTGGTTGAAAACCCTGGAGACAACTTTGGGTGAGAAACTTTTTTAGACAGGACATTACTTGTTAAGTTTAGACTGTAGAAAGCGTGTCAAGATTTTGGTTTGTATGTAACCATTTGTTTCCAATATTCTTACTCACTGTCATTTGAATCTCTGTTCTTTGATAAGAAACTTGTCAGTGTTTTCATTATAAATATACCTAAGTGTTGTAGTGTTAAGCAAAGTGGTGGTCCTCAGCTGAACTTTACAAGTTGGTGTGTACTGTTCATTTGGGATGATTCTGTGAGCGTTCAGTGGATAAGGGGCTAGATGCTACAGGGTACATTCGGAGGGCTCAGAGGATGGCGTGTCTCTAACCTGTGCAGGAAGAGCGAGGCTTGTGGGAGTCCAGAAGCCAGTGCTTGTGTTGCCAGAGGCTGGTGGTGTCAGGGAGTTGATCCACCGCAGACTGCTTCATGCTAAGGACAGGTTGTGGTGATGTGCCTTGCAAGCCTGTGTACCTCTGGCAAGCATCACAAGGGCTAGCAATACAAGTTGTCTCTCTCTGCTTTATTCTGTTGCATAACAGAACCATGGGCCATCATTTCAAATGCAAGTTCTGTTTCTGCAGGTAGTTACATAGTGAATTTAGAGAGCATGTCTTCACTGCAGTATTAGCTCGAGCTATAACTTGAGTTTTGCTCCTCACCCGACCCTGGGCCCCCCCCCCACAAATCTCTAGCTCAAGTTAAATGGGGTTTTAAGCTCCAGCTAGCTGGGTTGTGATGGGCTAAAGGTTGAAGCTCCAGGGCTGCTGACTTTGGACCTAGCTGTTAATGCAGTCACTCTGTGAGGTTTGAATGTAGCTTTGCAGTATGGTCACTCTCACTCAAGCAAGGCCAGCTCGAGTATACTATCTATTTCAGAGAAGACAAGCCCATATAGGCAGAGGCCAGTGGGTTAGGAGGAGTATAAATGAGACCAGTATATAGACCTAAATATTTTTGTTTAGCACGGTTTTGTTTGTTGATCAGTTATCGTGAGCTTTGAATGACATCTGAGCTTCTAATAAACCTAAGCAATAGCTAATGTTGACCCTGAAGAGATGTGGTTCTGGAACTACCTGAAAGCAGCAGTTGCTTATATTTAATTAGCTGTATGGATGACTTCCACCTCTAGGTCTATGCACATAAAAAGCTTATTTTCCAGCATGGGAGCATATTGGATGTGGAATTGTTCCAGTTCATTTACTGAAGGCATTTCTATCAGCTGGGAGCAATTTCTGATCCACTCAGTCCTGCAAATGACTAACCAGATCTGGCTTGGTTTGGAAAGTGAATCTCGCATAGGGTGAATGGAGACCAAAGGAATGATCCATAAGTGGGGACATAGCCATGTTCAGCAGTTAAGCTACATGAGGAGATGGAAGGGCGATGTGTTAAAAGCCACCTGGCTTACAGCAAATTGAAATGGAAAGCCCCACTGATCAAGTGCTTGTCATGTTTGGATATGTTGTGTTACAGCTCTTGTGTTCTGGGGGAAAACTAACATCAGAAATCCAAGCAATGTGTTCAGGCTATGCAAAAATTAAGGAATTTCATAGTAAGTTTTTCCCCTATCCAAATCTTTAAAATTCAGCAAGCCTTTTTTTGTCCTAGGTCTTGAGATGTTAATGACTTTGACTAATTGTCAACACCACCAATTACTATGACTGATACCTTATCATTTCCCACAATGAGCAATGCTAATTAAAATTGATTGTGCTGCTGTTCTGGCACAGCAGCAAGTTCCCTCTTTATTTTTTGTTCAAACATGAGCTTATTGTGCCGATTTGGTGAATTAAATAAGGAAAGCTCGTTATTCTGATGTTTATTTTCTAGTGGGGATTTTGTGCCACATTGGAAGGCAGTTACCAGTGTCAAAGAAATAGAAGAGCTTAAAAAGGTCTGATGAACAGTGTTAAAAATGTGGACAGCCCATCCACTTTTACAGATCCAGACTAACACGGCGACCCCTCTGATGCTTAACTTCCAGGAGGCACTGCAGTGGCATTTCCAAAACAGAAATATTTTGCATTTTTAATTTTTGCTAAAAAGTCTAAATTTCCCATGCAAAGCTTTGAGGAAAATGATGTGTGTGTGTTTTCCTCTACATTTTCTGTGGAAGAAATCCCCATTTTCTGACTACATCTAGTGGGACCTCTTCAGAGTGGCCAACTCCAGCTAATCATGTGAGATCTTCGACTTCTCCTCTTGGGGAGTGATACGATCTAAACAAATTGATCCATATATGATCACTATTAAAGAGCTAAAACTTATTAACAGTTACTATGCAGAGGTGTGAGAGATATTCCAGGGTTTCCCTAAACTTAGCATAAGAAATAACAGTGTCATCTCAAATATTGTGGTGTGGTACCTGTTAGTGAAGGGTGATTTGTCCTATGGTTTAGAATTCTGCATGCACATTTCACAAGTGCTAAAGGACCACTTTCTGGCAAGCAAGGTTTCCATTATACATTGACAAAGTAATTGTCCCACATTGGAATGGGCCTTTGTGTTGCCTGCATTTAAGTTTAAATGAAAGAATCTTAAAGTTAAAAAACAATTATACATTTACCGAAAGATTTTTTTTTAAAGTTATAATGTAAAATTACAATTGTTGCAAGAACTCCCATCCCCGGCTGTAGATTAAAACTAGATATGTACTGCACAGAAATGTCAATATAAAATAATCACAACTGGTAATTAAACATATAATCAGCAAGAATTCAGTTTCATACAATGTTCTCTCATTATTTGCAGCTTATTAGACAATGTGGATTTTCCCTGTGGGCCCGTTACTCTTCTGATACTGTTGTCAGTCAGGAGTGACTCCATACAATCACTGGACTAATGCTGGTGTCATGTGTATGTGAGCAGAGTCATGGCTGGTATGACCAATACAGATTCTACATGAGTGTTTGATCAGTGTGGGAACGTAAAAGTGTTCTGCTGAAAATAACCGAAGGTGGTGATCTCATCATGTTATTATTACAAAAGCCTGATGCTGGCCTTACAGCCATTGGTTCTACTCCAGGCTCTGCCACCAAGCTGCTGTGTGACCTCACTTCATCTCTCTGTGCCTCTGTTTCCCCTTCCACCCTTTGTATATCTTGTGTGTTTAGAGGATAAGGTCTTAGCACAGGGAGGGGCAGGCACTGTCTCTCGCTATGTGTTTTCACACCGTCTAGTACAACAGGCACTTTGTGATCCAGTGTTCACCCCACACCAGTCCTGGAGGGGCTGGGGAAAGGGCTGCTTAGTGTGATGGGCCATACATGAGGGGATTAGGCTGGAGAAACAATCCCTGACTGGAAGATAGGGCCCAGCGGAGCAGGTATGTCCTGGGCTAGTATAAAGCCAGGAAGCTGGCAAGAGAAATGGCTGCAGTGAGGAAGTCTGTAGCTATCCTTAGTGCATTAGAAAGGGAAGGGGATGAATCCAGGGAAAGAAAAGGAGCCTGGCCCTGAGGGAAGGGCATACCCGAAAGAGAGAAGGGTAGAAAAGAGAGCCTGTGAGAGATGGGTAGGAAGCAGCCTAGGAAGAGAGCAGCAAGGTCAGGGACTGAGGAGACCTTGGCTGCATGTTATAGGGTCCCTGGGCTGGAACCTGGAGTAGTGGGCAGGCCCAGGATTCCCTACCAGCCACTGATGGAGTGGTATTGCCTGGACAGTGAATCCAGTGAGACGCTATATCTTGGAAGAATAAACCCCACAGTGACCTATCTGGAGGGCTGAGTCACAAAGAGGAAGCTGCACCGCCCGTTGTGAGAGGGACCACAGGGTGAGAGGGAGGACAACATGGGGGAGATCCTTCATGAGCAGGTGTCGGACCTGGAAGAGAGCTAATCCCCAGAACAGCCAGGAGGAGGCACCACCTGTGGTGAGTGAGTACCCAGTGACACACTCCTCTGTACTACTAATAATTATAGTACAGCTTCATTCATTTATTTGGAAATACTCCTCATTTACACCAGTATAAATGAGATGAAAATAGGCCTCCCCTATATACAAGATGTGTTGCAATAAAACTTAATAAATAGTAATTCACAATCAAAATTTATAGTAGAATCAATAATATTTACATGGAACTAATTCACAACTACCTTTTCTAAACATTTATAGAGCGCCATTTTGGAAGCTATCCATGGTGATGACCCAACTTCCTGCCCCATTTCAATTTCTGGCATTGGGTGACACTACTCAGGAATGAGTTTTCTCTGACTTTCAGAGGTACAAATGATGAGTAACTTCATTAAATGTAATGGAGTAGCATCAGTGAAGATGAGAGGAGAATTGGGCCCAATGTGTTTAAAAAAATGTTATTTCACAGCTACATGTGCTAATGGGAGCACATTATTCCTTGATATTGGTTCCATTAGTGCATGTCACTCATGAAGCAGACTATGCACCACCACTTTTTCTGAGAAATGAATGTGTGCTGTTCCACTGCTAAAAAGAGAGTGCTGTTATCATTAGGAAGACTACTTTGCACGTCTATAGCAGGATCTTATAGCGCTTGATAAATATGAAGACATTCGTCTCCCCACACGGTCACACAGCAAAATTGTGGAACAGAACCCAGATCTCCTGACTTGGTGCAAGAGACCAGGATTTGTGCCTTTCTAAAACTTTCCAATTGTTGCTATCGCAGTTGCTCCATTGGCTTTATGATGGCTGGCCTCATGTACACGCTGCTACTTCCACGATTTCAACACCCCATTATATAACCCTGATCAGTGCCCATCTGATGAACAGTGTTAAAAATGTGGACAGCCCATCCACTCTAGGGTGTCCCATGCTGCTAATACTGGTAGCGTTGAACCAGGTTTATTTGGAAAATTTCCCAAATATAGGCAGGAACTTGATCCTACATGGATTGCCTAAAAAATGACACTGTAATACTGCTAATGTGCAGGAAATTCTTGGGAAAAGCTGTGCTGTGGTGTTAGCAGATAAATATGAAAATATTTGTCCCCTTATAAGTTGTGCCGTGATCAGCCTGGGTTTCATTCCACCGGCAAAAGTTCATAACAGTAAAACGGCAAGCCCTAAGGAAAGTTGTCTTAAACAGCTAAAATTGTTACTAATAATCTAATGCATGATATATTTTAAAGTAAGAAAGTTTTAACTTCGTAATGCCAAAAAGTATCTGAAAAATAATGGGTACAGAACCATGTTATGGTCTGGTCTCCATTTGAATAAGCGTCCTGGAATGCTGACCGTGAGCATTGTCTTCATGTTGTTCCAAGCGTACTCCCCATGCACCATTTTCTAGAAGGACCTTTCAGGTAAGGCATACATATTTTTAAAATTTAATTTTGATTGTTTTCATACTCTTGCGGTAGGTAGGCCTTATCTGTGTATACTCTAGACACAGATAATATTGGTATTTAAAGCAGAAGAGAACCCCCAGCAGCATCAGTGTTGTAGAACACAAACAAGCCATATTAAATGTTCTCACTAAGTCAAAGAATTAAAATGCTACTTAAAGACCCCAAAACAAATAATCTAACAAACAAAAAAACACCCACAACGTCAGCTTAACTCTGTCCTCTCTTTGTTCAGTGTGTGTGATGCAATTGGGTTTCAGGCTGTCTGTAGTTCTTTTGATTGTTGGGTTGCCCTGTATGATTTGGGGAGACCAATTTTTCCCACTAATAGACCCACCAAAAGAAAACAAAAAAATCTGTGCGTGGACCTATTGGCTCTATAAGAATCTCATTAAACTTTTGGGGCCAAATTCTGGGAATGGAGTAAAACCACACAAATTTTTTTTGCTACACGCAGAAGGGGGCTTGGGACTGCTATTACATTAGGATGGCACACTTGATGATGTCCTGCTGCTCCCTCTCATCTGGAAGTTTTAGCTCAATGTATTTGAGTAGTGTGTGGGTCCACTGGCCATAACCCTGACTTACCTACAATTGTCCCTGATCATCTGGAGCCCTGCAACTGGAGATCTTCACACATCCCTGAGCCCAGGGTAGAGTCCCCTTGGGTGAGATCTCTACTGCTGCTGACCATCTTTGCAGCTGATTGCAAGTCTGAAGCTTTTTATACACGTAAAATGGCAGCATAGGGCAAAAGGACACAGAAAATACCATGCCCCCCAAACAGGATCTGCCATGAAAACCCCGTTAAAATTAATAGCATACTTTGCTGGAAAAGAGTGAGTATCATTTTTGGCATTGAAGAACTCCTATTATATGGTGTTGGATGTCTTTCCAGCTGTGAGGTTTACATGTATTCATTTGCCTCTCTAGGGTGCTGCATGGCTAATTAGCACAGTCCCTTCAGTTATAGGAGGCTCTTTAAAAAGATTGATCAGGACGGTTCTGGAACATTTGCTGGCGTCCGGTGTCTTGGTTTACAAATTATCAGTGGTTAAAAGGAAAAAACTGAAGACTAATTTGTATGCCTTAAGTCCAATGATGAAATCAAGGAAAAGGAAGCAACTGATCTCAACCTTGACTTCTACCATTCTGAAACCTCTTATGTGTCAGGTTGCAGGGCACTTCCTGGTCCCAGTGACTGAGAGAGTAACTCTAGCTCAGCACCTTCCTCCTCACATTGTCTTCCTTCCTCCATGTCCTTTGCAAAGATGCCAAGGACCGGCTGCTTGGGAGATAGAAAGGGGAGAATGGCAAGAGGAAAAGAAACAAAGATGATCCAGGGCTCATTACAGACCAGTAAGCCTTTCATCTGTACTTGGTAAACTGGCTGAAATGATGATTAAAAAAACCAAAACACCTGGAAGATCATGATATGATAGGATCTAACTGACATGGCTTCTACAGAAGAAAATCATGTCTCATTAATCTATGAGTCTCAGAACATGTCAGTAAAATAGTGGATAAAGGAGAACTGGTGTATATAATTATTTAGACTTTCAAAAGGCCTTTGGTAAGGTCTTTCTTAAGAAGCTACTAAATAAGTAGTAGGGTGAAAGGCAAAGTATTGTCATGGATCAAAAAGAGGCTGAAAATCAAGAAACAGTAGTAATAAATGGGCACTTTTCTTCATGGTTAGAAGTCAACAGCAGGAGGCCTCGTTAGTTCCAGTGTTGTTTAATAAACTTATTAATGATGTGGAATGGAGGATGAGCAGTGAGGTGGCCAAATCTGCAGATGGCACACAGATATTTAGGTTTCTCAAGTCCAGAGAAGGCGGAGGAACTTCAGAGGAACTTAATAATGCTGTGTGAACAGACTACACAATGGCAGATGAAGTTGAGTACTGATAAAAGCAAAGACTCAACAAAGACCTGCAGACTCTGTTATGAATTTGGTATATTAAAACTCTGGAAAAAATATTCTCCTCAGTGTTAGTTGCATATAGTAACAGCCCCATTGCATTTGCTGGTGTTATAAAATATGACCCATTAACTAGTTAATGGAAGTTGCACATTCTGTTTATTGATGACCCTGTGGGTTAATTCCTGCAGCCTTTATTTGTTCATAAAGCCAATAGGAATTTAGCACATGGAGCATCTGCAGTGGGCCTTATATTACTCTAGGCATATTCATCAATTATAATACGTGAAGAATTCCTTCTGTCCTTCTTCAAGAATTCCTTCTGTCCTCGCTATTAGGGTTCTGTGTTTCAAGAATGACTGTATCCTTAGTTTCAGATTAATATTAAAAAATCTTTTCCCAGAAGCTCAGAAGGGAAGTTATTTTAAATCTTTTTATATATGCTATTCATCACTTTTAAAACCATAATAATACTTTGCATTATTCTATACAAGGATCTCAAAACACTTCATAAACCTTAATTAATCTAGCCTTAGGCATCACTGTGAGCAAAGCATTATTATCCCCAATTTACACATGGGTAAATTAGGCAGAGGGTAGTCCAATCATTTGCCCAACGTCACACATCAAATCATTGGCTGCGAATCAAGGCCAGATCATCTGACTCACTTTAACCACTAGACCTTGCTTTCTCTCCCTATCTGTTGTTCTTTCTTTGTCCTAAACAAAAATGTAAAACAAAGATAGCAAAATATATTTTACCTTTTTGTTTACCGGCCTGGTTTTTGCAGCTGAGTGTGGTCCCTATAAAATTGATTTAAGGCACCTACCTACCTCTGAATTGATTGCAGACTGCCTTCTAGCTTTCTTCTGTTTGCCACCTACTTTCCCTACTATCCAGCTAAATCAGACAGAAGCCACTAGGTGTCCCTTTCTGAGCAGGAGGCTAAAACCCTGAGTCTCCATAATTAGTGAGGGAAAGCTTTTAAGGAATTGAAATATTGCATTGTTATGATTTGTGGAACAAAAGCCAAATAAGAATTGTAACATTTAGCTATGGACTTCCGCTTTATTTCTCTCTAATGCAGTGTAAGCTGCCGTATAGCAATCTTTTAAATGTAATGATTAAGACTATTATAGGAAATACTACACAAAGCATCATTTTTTCAGCCCAAAATAATATGTAGGGCAGGTTATAAGTGAAGATAGAGTAATGACTACTGTACAATAATTTTGATGATAAATTTCCCCAGAGGATAAAGAGGAAGAACAGAAGCAGTCTGTATTTAATCATGCAAGATAAACGAATGCAGATGTACAAATATTTGTAGAGATACAATTTCTCTAATGATTGTAAGGTATTCATTCCACGGAGGCAAGATCCCAAAGGCCACTGCTCTGTTGATCAATACTTGGACCGTATATTGATTTTCAATTTAATAGTGTTAACTTCTTAGCTGTTAAAAAGAGCTCTTGGTATCAATTTTCACCTTGCCTAATTTTCATTATACGTTGAACACTATTATGATAAAGCAAACCAGGGTCTCATCTGGTGTGATGATTAGCTCTAGTGACTTCAGATTTGTAATGTTCAAAGATTTACTTTTCTTATGTAAGCATTATCCTAGCATGAAATGTCTGTTTAAGGCAATGACCTGAGAAATGCCTTTATTCGAGCTTGACATACATTTTCCCTAGTGTTTCTTAATTTTATTTATGTATCCCATCTCCCAGATGAAATAATAAACAAATTAATAGTGTAATTTATTACATACATGTTATTTTCTTGTAACAGTTCATGCCAGAGGAACCTGATGTCAGCAGATCAGATTGCTGAATGGCCGACCTTTATTTAAGCAATAAGACACACATGACAAGCAGTGCATTCCTGTGTGATAATGCCTCCAGTAAGGCACAAGGTCAAAAGGCTCAGCAACTTTTAACTACCTGAAAAGTGCAGTGTAATCCCTTGGAAATGGGATGTCCTGAGTGTCTTATTGCAATTTCAGAGAGATAATTATTTCTTTTAAAAAGTAAATACAGGCATTACTTTCTGTAATTGACACGGGTATGACATCACTGACTGCCAATCAGAGAACATCTCTGTCCAGGGTTCTCAAAGCTCTTAATTTCAAGTACAGGTCTGGCAAGCAAAGTGACTTTGTTTTAAAATGGCATCTTGTCCTTTTTGTGTATTCAGTCACATCTGCTTGCTTTAGCAAGGAAAATAAGGTTTATACATAAGTTTACATACATCTGTAGGATTGAACTGCGTTCTACTGTGGCTTTTGTTTTAGCAAAAGAAATGTTAACTAAATTCTGATTGTATAATCTTCATATTACGGTGGTGGTATGAAAGCCAGAAAGACTACAGCTTGTCTTTTAGATCCCAGTTGAGCCTGCAGAACTAGAAGTGGGGGAGGAGGAAAACATTGTAAACGGAGCATATGTAATATAGATTCCTTGAGAGACAATAAACATTGAACCTCACAATATCATTTTTAGAATCACTTTGAAAAACAACACTGTTGGAATTTGATCCCCTTTGTCCTTACCATCCATTGTTTCTTTTCTGTAGCTGCTCTCACTCCCTAAAGGTTGTATTTTTAAAAAATAATTTCAGCTTGCACTTAAAGGACCAGAACCTTCTCTTTGACCCTTGTAGCTCCCATTGAAATAATGGTGGTGATGGAGGTGAAAGGCCAGATGTGTGATGTGGAGATGAACATGGGAGAGGGTAAAGGAACATAGGACCCCCAAAGCAGCAGGAAACTTCTCTGTAAAAGAGGGTGGGGGTTCCACAGGTTTGGGGGGAGCTCTGTCAGGTCTGGAGGGAGATAGAGCCCTGGAGCTGTGACAGGCTCTCCTATCAGGCTCTTGTGACAGGCTCTCCTATCAATACTTTTCAGATAGCCAGAAAGCAGTTTATGCCACACTGAGCATTATTTACTGTTCCACCACACCTTCTGCCCCCTTCAAAGGGTGGAGGAGGTGCAGGTGTGGCAGGGGACTAAAGACCACTTGCTGGTGAGAAGAGTGAGGGCCCTCCATGGGGAGACACCATTTCCCTGATCTGTATTATATACCATAGGGCTCCACAGGAACTGATATCTGTATGCCCTTGCTTCTTTGTGCAGCCTCCAGCTCCTCCTCACAGGGGGAGGAATCAGGATGCCACTCATCTGTGTTCTGCTCATGGCATGTATCCAGCAGTCTTTCCCCACCTGTGGGACGGAGCACGTAGCCCTGGATCTGCTCTTAACATTGATTTATATTGCTGTTACCTGG
The DNA here is from genome assembly GCF_965152235.1 of Eretmochelys imbricata. Lineage (NCBI taxonomy): Eukaryota > Metazoa > Chordata > Testudines > Cheloniidae > Eretmochelys > Eretmochelys imbricata. The sequence goes on from NC_135579.1 coordinate 93,885,758, forward strand.
TTAGGGTTTATTGTAAAATAGAAGTTTGTGCCCGAGTAAAGATGGCTTAAATGTTATTTAAATTCATAGGCAAGAAGTCAGAAACAGAAGGGAGAGGTAAACAAGAACGTTAATATCCGGTCGGTGCAGCCAAGCCTTCAAAATCAATGTTTAGCCAGCAAACTCTTTCAGCCTAGCAAAGAATTCTCCTTTTTATTGGCAAACATAATTCCGCAACAGCGAAAACCTGCTAATTTACATGGTGAAATAAATACACAAAGGTTACAGCTTCACCAGCCTGAGTCTATCAGGAGGACCAAGACAAGAAGAAGTATGGCAATTAGCACTGTAGCATTAAAGGGAATATGGACAGTGGCTGATCTAACAAAGTCACAATTTAGTCACTGCAGCTGGAGCTATGCTGCACTAACAGGCTTTGATGCAGCTATAGCAGCAAAATGGAACTTTGGCTGGTACAGCTTACTCCAGTTTCCCCAAGTGACATAAATTACACCAGCAAAATTGCACCTACCCTCAGTGTTTTTGCTGACAAAGCTCTGTCGGTAAAAATCCTACTCCTAGCTGACATAGCTATGCCGGCAAAAGCTTTCCAAGTATAGACACAGCCTAGGTGATGTTGTGGCTGTGAATTTCAAAGGAGCCTAATTAGCTCCCCAATTCCCACTGAAATTCAGTGAACACTTCCAGCATTGAACAGTATTTTCGATATTCCCTGTACCTAGGTCTGCTCTTCACACAGTTTTTGTACCGGCATAACTTTATCACTGTGAATTTTTATCATGAGGTTTTTATAGGAATGTGACGCCTAGTGTGGACACAGTTATACTGTTCTAAAAGCACCTTATCCCAGTATAGCGTATTCCCCTTCCCATAAGAATAAGCAGTAACAGTGTAAATACATGTATAACTGCATCCCCATTAGGTTGATTGTATTGCTTTAACGTCACTGCTATAATTAAAGCAGTGCAACTTTTCTGAGTAGACAAGGCCTTAGTTACCTGCCATCTTGCTCTGGTGAAAGGTTTTGCATACCCTGGGTCAGTGCTTGTCTAAGGAATGAGCTCTCTGAACCAGAACAAAGAGTTCAGTGACAGGGGAAGCATTTGCTCTTGCTGCCTTTTGTTGCTCCTACTCTCCAAGCACTTATGACCAATGGAGGGGGCAGAGGAGACAGCGGAACATAGTTTTGGGAAGGGAGAAGAGAGAGCCAGAGCTCAGAGGGGCCCTGTCTGCAGCTCCTTGTGCTCCTATCACTGGCCCTCCAGCCAACAATTTATCCCTTGGCAGAGGAGAGAAGGCAAAGCCTGTGGCAGGCCTGCTGAAGTATAGGGAATCCCTAGGGCATGGGTTTTCAGTGTGGAAAACCCAAACAAATGTCAGGGGATTGCAACCACAAAGCTCTTCCTATGTTGCTAAATGGGAGAGAAGTCTGGGTTATGGGGAAGGAGGGTTGGAGAGGTAAGGGGACGAGTCCTGATAAGGAAAAAGGTTGAGAACCACTGGCCTAGGGAATATTGTGATACTGTTTAGTTACAGAGGAAAATGGGGGGAAAATAAGGTCAAACACTGTATCATTACAGGGCAAATTCTAGCCAAATATTTTTGCACTCTTAAATAAGGTATAGTTATTTATACACTGTATTTCTTAAGACTATTGCAATTGCAGTATTCTTATCTTAGGTATATTGTATCATTGATCTGTCTATAGAACACAATGAGCCTCCTGCGACCTCCTATGTGAAAGTTGACCCTAAATCTTGATTTTGTACGAGGATTTGCATATGACTTGAAATTCATCAGAACTCTGGAATAGTAAATGTCATTTTTCTAATTGGTGTTCATTTACTTTGTTTTAAACAGTGAGCAAGACATGGTGGCTGTGAGTGGGATCTAGTCTTCATGGTTGGAAGGAATTTTTCATACAGGACAGAGGTAATTCTATTTAAAACAAACCAATAACCCTGTAAACTTGTGGCTGATGGTAAAAGTCATTTTGGGGTGTTCACTGATGATAACAGGACTGCTGATGTCAGCAGATGTTCTCAATGGTTTTAGCTTTGGGGGTTTTTTTAATTAGCATTTGCTGACAATAAATATCCTGTGAATATTCTCTGTAATAAACATGTTGCATTTTGAGTGCCCTTTGTAACTGTGGCTGGAAAGAAAGAAATCAGTGTATCTATTTTTCTGCAGTCTAGTCAATTTTTCTCAAGCTCCATTATTCCATCCTGTGATATTCTTTAGTAGGTACATTTGATATCACCACTCTCAGTAACGTAGATGTCTCACACACGGCTGCATTGCCACCTAGATCCTCAACTAAACACATCCTGTGAAAGAGTATAAACAGCCCTGGTTTAAGATGAAAAAAATAAATTGGAAAACAAGAGAAAGAAATGATACTGCATAGTGCATACAGTATAATAAATAATTGCTATTTGATAAAGGAGAATATCCAAGCAATTCTCAATTGTCTACCTTCTGTGTCTGGATATGTGATTTTAAAAGGCACAATCAAATCTATTTATTCAACTGACATATGAAAGCTATTCACGTCAGTTTGTGATTCTTATTTATAACATATAGCTGGCTGAATAATATGCTAGTCGCAGTTCTTCCAAAACAGTTTTAATTAGCAACCTTGGCTATTAGGAAAGCTACAAGTCTTTCATTCTGTCATATATATCCACTTTAATATCTCATTCACCATCACATGGAGCTCCTCTCTTCTCTGGCCACACAAGCAGAGAAAAAGAACCGGTGCTTTCATAGGCTGTATTATGTGTTGATCATTTGCAGCTGAAAGCAAAGGGAAGATGATGCTGTTCGCTGTTGTGTCTTTGGGAGAATGGAAGAATCCCCATGGCTTAAGCATGTTATCGCACAACATTTCACAAATGGCATAAGAACTTCAGTAACTTTTTTAAATTACAAGGAACAAGGTAAAACCTAGTAGAAACTAGACCCTTCTGTGCAGGTGCTAAAGTGGGGGCTGTTTGCCTGGGTTGCTGCCATTGCCACATTCTGGTCTGTTTTGTGCCATTTGCAGTACAGACCAGAGTACAGGGTTGTGCAGAGGTGAACTACCCTGGCGGGAGGCACAATCCATCCTGGAACTTCCTGTTGTGCGGCCTTTAGGAAGCTGCAGCCTCCAGCACTCCCCATGGTGTGCCTGGCCTGTGAGCTGTCACAGTGTGGAGCAGGCCTGTGCCCTCCCTCCTCACTGCCCCCAGAGGCCGGGGATGTGCACCACCGGAGCTAATTCAGAAGAAGTGGTCTCTGTGCTTCTCCAGGCTCAGGGACTGGGACTGTGGCAAGCCTGCGCAAAGTGTGAGAGGAGGCTCCTTGCACACTCTCCCACTGAGCTCCCATGTGAGAGCCTGGTCTGGGTCTGCACTGACAGCTGCCTTGGGCGAGTAGCTGCAGTTCCCATTGTTACAGCGCAGGAGCACAAGGGTGTACAGGAACTGCTGGAATGGCTCAGACACATAGCTGCTTGAGAGCCCTATGTGTGAAGATGGCGGGTGTAACTCTCTGCCTTCCCTGACCACTCACTACTCTCCTCCCAGCCTGCCAGTGGTAGCAAAGAACGTTATGAAACACAGTCTCAACAACACTAAAAAACTCTTTAAAGCACTTGTTATGTAGCATTTTCTGTACCTTCTGTGGTATATACAGAATATATATATGGTGGTGTTGTGTAATGGTTTCAGAGCCACTCCTTCGAGGTAACCTGTGAGTTATGGAGTCGTACTGTCTTCACACCAAGCAAACCCTTGTACCACCTCACATCATCAGACAGTCTGTTTTATATATATATTGGCTGTTTGCTCCATTCAGTTTTCTTTCTTCTGAACCAAACCCACCAAATAAAGGAACTGCTGCCTTCATATTGTTCCCCCTGCCTGTGTCTCCTACCTCTCCCCCCATCCCATCTCTGTCTGTTTAGTCAGTAAGATCTCCAAGGCGGGACTGTAGAACACAATGGGGCCCCCTTCTTGGTGGGTCCTTAGGTACCACTGTAATAAACATCAGCATCGTCCAGGCCCAAAGCCGTCTCTTCAGTGCTACTGACCATCCTTGAAACAGGCTCTGTGGGGCTTTGTTTGAAGGGGTCTGTATTTGATTCGATGCCACACTTGTTCTTTATCAACGGAAGGTGCTCACATACTGTGATGAGGGCCCACAGCACAAACCATTTGTGCAAATCACCTCACCTCGCGGTCCCTCAGTTTCCTCATCTGTAAAATGAAGATAATGAAACTTCCCTCCTCTGTGAAAGGCTTTGAGATCTATGGATGAAAAGTGCTTTAAATGAGCTGAAGGAAGAAGAGCTGAAACAGGCAGAGTTCCAGCTGGTGCCGCTGAATTCTTCTTGTGGGGGCCCTAGAAAAGTGCCTTCCTCAATGGCATATTCTCCTATCTGTAACTGATGAGCTCTGCTGGCTGGTATGGGGAGAGAGGCGTGAGACCGTGGCCCCTCCCTCCCCCACTCTTTTTGGGGTTCTAGAACAGCTGGTGGTGCTGGCATGTAGCAGTAGGTTCACTCCCAAGCGATATTGTGACTTGCTGCGGTGCAAGCATCATGCCTTCTCTTCTCCCACACCCCTCTTGTGCACGGCCAATCAGGATTGGACATTTTGATTTTTAAAAACTCTGTAACTCAGTTGATCTTGTTCTGGGCTTGAAGCTGGTATCGCTGGCTGAGATTCCGTGGCCTCTGTTACGTAGGTCAGACAACATGATCATAATGGTCTCTAAATGTATTAAGCCAATATCTGGCCTTAAGGAGATCTAGCTTTATTCCATTTGTGTGACAGAAGGGGATATAAACTTAAATATTAAGGCAATATGTTTCTGTATTTGTGCCTCGAGCATTCAGAGGAGATAATGAAATACCCAGAATAAGATGGAACAAATAAAAGGGCATCTCAAATTGGTGTGAGGAACTGTGGGAAATGGATCATTATTGCTGCTTGGCACAGAGTATTTTAATTGGTGTAAAGTCCCATGTTTCTAAGCGAGGGAGCAAACAAAGGATGGGAATGATCTGAAAAGCTGAGGTTTCATTTCAAGGCAGCTGATGGAGTCCTACTGGGCAGATGATCTTTTTTTAGCTTTAAAATAAAATCCCACTGTATCTGAGGTTTCCCAGGTAGCAGACCATGAAAGAGGAAGCTGAGGGCTAATAGGTGTGGAAGAGGGAAGCTGGGAGAGAACTGGAGTAGAACATGGAAGCTGAGAGTGCTTTTCAGAGTGACAGAAGCCTAATGAGGACTGCAGTTGCACGTAGCATAGAAGAAGCGAGGAGAGAGAAGTATAGCCACAAGAGTGGCCTAGATTGCGCAAGTAGCTTAGACAGCAGATCAGAGCATCTGAGGAAACAGAGTACTCAGATTTTTAGTGCTATTGTACCATTTTAGATTTAGCTTGCAAAGTCCTGCAGACTTGAAAACAAAAGTGTGCGCTCAGTATAGTATCCCTTGGGCCTAAAAGAATCCAAGTCGTTTGAGGATCCAAGAAGCCACCAGAATTTTTGAGTGAAAGTTCACAGTCTGCTGCTAGAAGTCACAGCTGGTGATTGCAGTGCAGAGTCTCCCAGACCTGCAGGTTTACTGCAGTCTCTCAGGGATCTGCCTTATGGACCCTGTTCAGTTCCAGCTATGTCAGCGGAAACCGCCTGTGTCCATCTAGCACTTCACAATGTTGCATTCAGGGCCTGTTCAGAACTCTCTGGTAACTGTAAGGATAGAACTCAGATCTGTCTGCTTTAAAAACACAAGTTCCTATTCTTTGTACTAAAGAAGACTCTCCTGTACTTGATAGCACTACAGAGCCTGTGACACACAAGTGAGCAGTTCTGATTATACCCAGCAGAGGCAGCGCTCCACACTCACATTAACCTATTTGTTATCAGTGTTTAGGGCTCATTTTTGCTAGCAAGGGGCTGACATAGTTTCCTGGCAATTGTAGGTAGGGGTGAACTACATCAAATTCTCGTGGAGCAGCAAAATACATCTAGGAGTCACCCTTGGAAAGCAGACTGCTTCCCAGAGGTTCCTATTTGGAATCTTCCCCTAAGACCATACAAGGATTTGGAGGTCATAGACTTCTGTACAGTCTCTCTGGAGCTGTAAATGATGGAAGCTGTGGTAGAGGACCTCTAGAGGTCATGTATATAAATGTAATGAAGAGATATAGGTACCTTTCTCTCAGGTGTGCTCCAGGAAAATGTTTTAATAAATGAGACCAAACTTAGCTTGGGGAATTTTACATCATAGCAGCCTCCTGTGTGGTTATTCCTTTTAAAGAGTTCTCCGTTAACCTGGATTTCAATTATAGCAATAATGCTAAGGCTCTGGGTTAACCCCACAGAATAAAGGGAGTTTACAGAGTAAGATGCAATGGTCAAAAGAGACTCAAAAGTGGGTAATGATTTTACATGCCCTAAGGGCTATAAAACTTAAGCACAGTGGCAATGAGCTTACCAAGCAGTAAATAGTGTCCTAAAGCCCCCCCATTGATAATGTGTTCCTTTAATTTTGTATGATGTTGTGTGTTTAACTCCTACCATTAATTATATGTTAATGGATGTTTTCTGTATTTAATAATGTCTCTTACCTGTGTACTCTAGCAGTCTGTTTCCCATTGAAGGTAATGCTGGTAGATGTCTGACAAATTAGTTTCAAGGCAGTGAAGTCTATCATTTCCTACTGTGAGGCTCTACTGTTCACTCCATTTAACTTCTTCAAACCACAAAATGAAACCTACTCTCAGTCTTGTTTTCAAATTTTTATCAAGTCTTGGAATGTATGGCCTTGAATTGCTTGCTAAAGGGGAGCATGTCTGGAATAAAACTAGAGAGTTTGATTCACAGAGGAGCATTATACAGCTGATGTGGGAATGTCATGGAATTTCTTTATTCTTCTTCTTTTTTTTTAATGCACCAAAACGGAGAGAATATTTTAAGATCCTTAGCCCCTTCTTCCCTGTTCACTGCTGACTCTCAGCTTTGCTTGTAGATGTGGAAATGGGAAAAAAGATGCAGTTTTGCCAGCTTTCAGATTCTTACTGTATAAAGTTGTGTTGCTGGTGAATTAGTTGAAGTCAGATTCTGCCAGTCTTACTGCTGCTGAGTAGTACTGTACTCTACAAGTGGTCCCATTGGTATCTTTGAGATGCCAGCTGAGGCTTCTCTTAGGGTTGTGAAACATATATACCATCCCTTGCTTAGGGCTGTGCCTAAAGTGGAAATCTACCACAAAGTTGGGTTTTTCTCTGAGGAGTTCATCCTGAGATCAAAGATATAACTGGAAACTTATGGGCTAGCAACTTGATTCTGCCGCGGCTAGAATTCTGTCAAACCCAGAAATCCAGACATGGATGATCTAATGACAATGGGAAAGCATGTGACTTATTGCAGTTAATTTACAACTTTATGCAGTGCCGCAGAAGAGCTTAGCGCTTTGTTGAACAAATAAGAGAGGTCCCTGTCCTGAGGAATTAACAACTTAATTGTGACATAACACAGCAATAGAGGTCATGAATATGTGTTTATATAGTCAAATAGGAATTGCCAGACTGGATCAGATCTGTGGTCCATCCAGTCCAGTATCCTGTCTCTGATGGTGGCCAGCACCAGGTGCTTCAAAGAAGGCTGCAGGAAACTCTGTAGTGGACAGTGGTGGAATAACCTTCCAATGCAAGAAATTTATTTCTAACCCTTGTCTGTTACTGGCTGGTTATCCCCTGAAGCATGAGAGTTTATATCTCCTTTTTAAAAGATCTTATCAAATGTAACTGTGGATGTTCTCATTGTCCACCATAGGTGTCTATCTTTTATTGAATTTTACTAAACTCTTCAGTCATATCAAATGTCAGTGAGTTCCACAGGTTAATGCGAGATGGTTTTTTTCATTTAGGTTTTTCTTGTTAAAAAGCATTTCCTGTTATCAGTTTTAAATTTGCTGCCTTTCAATCTCATTGTCTTTCTCCAGTTTTTGTATGGAAGGAGGGTAGATTGGAGAACTCAGTTTACTTTTCTCTAGACTATTCATTTTCATGTATACCTTGGTCCTGTCCCCTCTTATTTGTCTCCTCTCTAAACTAAACAGTCTTTTCAAGTCTTTCCCCACATATCTTTCCTTGCCTCTAATAATTTTGGTTGCTCTTCCCTGAACCCCTTTTATTTCTGGTACATTGTTTTGTGAAAGGGTGACAAGAACTGAACCAAGTATTCTGGGTGAGGTGGACTTACATTATGGCATTGTACTACTTTTTCACTGTTATTTTCTATCCCATTCTTTGTACATTCTATCCCATCCTTTGTACATCTTCACTTTTGTTTGCCTTTTTTTACCACTGTTGTACGGTGAGTGGAGGTTTTCACTAAGCTTTTACTTCTCACAGCAATGCTGCCTGTGAAAAGAATAGCTAGGTTATTACTACCCTAACCTTTTTGCAGCTAGAAAGTGGGACATCTGGAGTGAATAACTGTGGCCATTGAAGAGCCCTGTGTTTCTGCAACATCTGTGTTAACATTTTTTGTGCTGCTAGGGACCTGCTTCCTCCCAAGACATCTTCAACTTCAGAATTTTTAGAAACGGCTATAAAGAACTCCCACTGCTTGTATTTCCATCCATTTTTCAGCCTCGAAAGCTTTTTGTTACATATCACAGAGGTTCTCAAGCTAGTTGTGTCTATCGCACATCAGTGGTCCATGGGCTGCTGGTCTTCCAAATGAAGCATTCTGAGAACCACATAGAGGAGGACTGGATGAACAGATGGTTCAAGAAGGCACCTTTCTCTTAGAAAGAGGTCCAGAGAATGAACAAATGAAAGAACTACCTGTCTCCCATGTAGGTCTAGATTTCCGGCTTTTGCCAGTGGGTGGTGGGAAAGAAAGTGATGCCTTGCTGGAATTAAGGATGTGGACAGAGGTGCTGGGTCTAGGGGTGCTCCCGCACCCCCTGGCTTGAAGTAGTAATAACAACCCAAATACATGGTTTCCACCTTCAGCACCCACACTATAAAAATTGTGCCAGCACCTCTGGATGTGGACAGTGGGGCTCCACACACATCACAAATAATTTCATATTACACATTACAAATTAAATGGGAGAGTTCACTGTGACAGAGGGAGTAGAGGAACGGTTATACAGATTCCAGATGAATAGTTTTTGAGGGACAAACACTGGATAGCTGAATTTTGAAGCTGTTTCACTTTGCATAAACAACGACATATTAATTGAAACAGACAGAGTCAGTGGGGATGATTCTGTGGTGATCCTGGTGGTCAGGGCACCCAGCTGGCAGGGGGGATACCTTGGTTCCAATTCCTGCTCCAATTAATATATTTAATATTCATATTCCCTCCTCCTCTGGTTTTGTGAATTTGAAACATTTTTTTGGCTGAAACCATTTAGCAAATTCATGTTGATTTCCTGAACACTGTGTTGACCTGAAACTGCATTTTTTTGTAAATAAACTATTTGTCCAAAAATTTTTCCCCAGCTCCAGTGATGGTGGCCTTTTGACTTTACTTTTAGATCACCACCTCGACGAAATTAATGGGAAATCTAGTTTAAAAAAACCAATGGCTTGATATTGCCCAAAATGTATTCAGCCAAAACACAGCGATTGCAGTTATCATGTGGAACAGTTTCTGAGCAATGCTGGCCTCTTCATATGAAACTCAGCCATGTTAAGTGTAGCTTATAATTGCTCTGATCTGAAAAGATCTCCTGTGCAAGGTCAAAGAGTGGGAGGAACTCTTTTTTTTTTTTTTTTTTTTGCTTCTTATATTTCAAACATGCACCATTCTGCTTAATTCAAAGAAGTAAAAATCTTGCCTTGTGTAGCCCCAAAAGCTACTGTTTTATTTTTAAATGTTAATGCTTTGCACAGCTGGATTAATGATAGTATGTAGCCTTTACCATAGGTGAACAAGCTGAAGGCAGACAGATGTTCCAATGTTCTTGGCTGAGAATTATGCCTTCCCTGCCCATACGTCATGCTCATACGGTCTTTTATGGAATCACAGGCTCACACCTTTTTACGCTCCATCACACCTGTTGATACTTACCCTGTGTGTCTCAAAAGAATAGTTGAGCTGCTGAAGAAAGGAAGACAAAAGGATATAGAGGCACTTTTGGCTGTGAAACGAGATAGATTGTATTGCAGTGCATGGCAAGGAAAATGACATTTAAGGATCTTTCTAGAACAAAAGGTTCTATATAAACAATACCTTTGGTAATTTACTGGATTGCAGTGTACCCCATCTATATATTGTTTATTGTGTTTGTGTTTACTTCCCTTACTGGGAGCTTCTGTACTGAGAAGGGTTTTGTTGATGCTGAACTGGATCTGCTCATTCTGCGTCAGGTCTGCACAGAGGTTGAAAAAGGGGCTAAAAGGGGGAAATTGTCCCAGTTTCCAAGCAGTAGGTGTGTTCTGAATTTGGGCACCATCCTATAAGTGGTTTGTGTGAGCAGACCTTTGCACCCACTCAGAGTTACACTGAAGTTAATGGGCTCTCTGCAGAGCCCGTTGGAGAAACAGGGCCTTAAAAGGAAGGACAGAAGTGGATGGAAATAAATGCAGAATTAGGGGTCATAATGTTGTTTAGAGTTGGCAACTGTGCTTTAATGTAACTTTGGGATCTTGCTGTTCAATTTAATAAAATGAAAAGAGAATCCCCATTAAAGAGAAGTGTGTGTGCGTATGGAAAAGAAGAAATAGAAATGTATGTACAAGTAGCATCTAGAGTTTTATTTTACTCAGTGGCATGCCTCATTTTAAGGAATATTTTTTTGATGAATACACCAAGCCAGATAGTCAGCTGGTGTAAATCAGCATAGCTTCACTGAAGTAAATGGAACTACACCTACCCCTGATTTACGCCACTTGGAGACTAGGTCTGTCAGGTCTTGACTGAAATATAAAGTACCTTTTATAACTTTTAAATTGAGCATTGACACTTGGGAGTTCAATGTTTTGTTTTATACCAATTGAAAGCTTGAAGGGTGTGTTAAGGTGTCCTGCAGGGGCTTAAGAGCATAAGTACCAGCCTCAGGCCAGACTGTTAGGAAACAGGACACATACCCCAGATTGGCTGTGAGTTCTGTACTAAGATTTCACCAACCAATTATCAATGTTTCAACTCATCAGACACTATAACAGCCCCAGGACACAGATGGTCCCCTGGGGTATTCTGATTTGTCTTGCCACCCAAGTAAGCATACCTTTGTGATCAATGGTCCTTACACCAATGATCACAGCAATATTCAGGTTACTCCCACTCCCAAAGGACTAGTCACTTACTTCAGGCCAGTTGCACTTTAGCTCTCATACCAAAGACGTTTGTAGCCAATTTTATAATAAACTGTCTAAAGATTGATTATATAGGAAAAGGAAATGAGAGTTAATTACAAGGTTAAAGCAGATAAACAAATGAATTCCAATCTTAACTTTCAAAAAGTAATAGAAGCTTCTTTGATCAGCAAGCTCTATATGCCCTTTAGGGCTAACCCAGGCTAAGCACTGGGGATTTTTTTGCTTATGCTCAGTAATTCTTGCCCTTCAGAGTCCAAGCAACACAAGGATGCAGTTCCTCCTTGTTAGGGGTTTTTTATCCCTTCCCCCTTCTGCTTCGAATTAAAAATTCAGCTGATGGAAGGAATTCACTTGCATGTCTTCTCGTCGTTTGGGGGTAAGGGGAGAACAATAAACAAAGACTTATTGTTCTCTTTGATGTTCCATAATAGTTTGTATGGTATTGATGTGCTTTGCTTGTGGGGCGGGACATACTACCTTCTGGTGGAGGCCATCATGTCACACTATTTAGTGTCTCTCTCGTGTCTGGTGATTCACACAATTAGAGGTTTACAATGCGGATGATCAAATGTGACCTTACAATAGGGGATATAGATGTTATAAGTGAGATTAATGCAGGCATCAATTTTACAACCATTCAATAAAGTCTAAACATTAAGAACATTTTTATAAGTCTAATACTTATTTTAACAATATTAACACCCAGGTGCACCAGACTGACTCCATCTATGCATTTGGCAGTATTCAAGTGAGGCATGAGGACCTTGGCATGAGCTGGCACCTGGTTTGCCAGCATCACAGGGTATAACTGAAAGTGTATGTTGAGTATGTAGTTGCTATCTCACCTATAGACTTTTTGTGTGTCTTTAAACACTGAGTTATAAAGTATCATACTGAGAGATTTTTGTATATATGCACATTTTAAACCACAGCCATGGTTTTATAAATACTTCTGCATAGAAAGTCATTTGGTAACATAGTTATTTAGTTCTAGAGATTTATAAAGCATACTAGGTAGAGCTCAGAATGCATACACAGTGGTTAAACAAAATAAACATGTATAATTGTTTGTGCCTTTATAGATGCTGTTGACTTATATCCGCTGGCTAGTATACATCTATATTATGCTGACAATACTACCCACAATATATTTTCCAAGCATTTAAGTATACATATTATTAAGCATTAATTTAGCAGTTATATAGTCCAAATTGGCCTGTACCTTGATTATAATCTTGTTTGCTTATGCTAAGTATCCCAAACACTTTGCATTATCTGATGTAAGCTTTGGCTTATATAGATAGTAAAGCTGTCAGTATCAGGATATATACTTGTCTCCTTGTAGCAATGGAAAGGGAAGTATCTTCACATACCTATTTATGCTGGTACAGGTCGGGGAGGTGTCTTCATGCCCCATAGTACCTGCTATGCATGTACCCAGAACGAAGATAAGGGTGCATGGTGACCTGGAATGCCTGGGTTCAGAACAAAAGATAAAGGGATACCTCAGGGTGTCAGAAAAAAACAAGATAAAAAGCTGATTAATTGAATCCAGTTTCAGGTGATGTATATCATACCTTTTACTGGTAAATAAGTGGGGTATAAAAAGATGGCTTTAGGGATGTAACTTAGGGGAGCACGCCTTCTGCATAAGGTGAATGTAACACTGCTGCTCAGAACTGCTCTTCAGAGACTGGTATCATATAGAACTTTTTTCCTATATCATATTGATAAACCTGACTGACATTAGCTGTTTGGTCTCTTGAGTATATTTCATAAGGCAGTAATTTGAATCCCGGATGAGTCATCACTTACGTGACAGACCTCATCTTGGCTGACACACCGGGAATTGAACCAGGGACTCAGACTGAAAGTATGAGCTACTACGTCTTGAGCTAAAGCTCTGTAGTTGGGGACTGTAACCACTCATATCCTCTGTAGATAAGCTCAGAGGGGAAGCTGTCACATACACTCACCAGAGGGTTACACACAGCCCTCTCCACATGTTTTAATTCTTCCATGTCTCTCCTACAGCGGCCAAGATATAATTAAGTACTACAGTCAAGCGTGGAAGGGTCTTGCAGAAAAAGGGAATTTTGTGGGGTGAATTCCTGTGCCATCAGTTCACTTTCTTGGGGCTCAAAGTGACATTTCCTCCCCTTTCCTCAGGTGCTAATGTGTATCATGTTGCTGACCCTAATCCTCATTATATAGATATTTTTGGGGGAGCAGATGTGTGCGTATCAGTAATAACAGCAGTGCAGTAGCCTAGGCAGAAACACCATTATGATAAGAAATAAACTTTGACCTTTTATCTATACCTGTCATCCTCTTAATTAAATTGAAGCTTGTTAGAGGTATTGATTTTTTAAAAACCTTTTATTTTGAAACGAGCGTAGAAGGAATTATGGGTATAACGACTGTGGCTAAGCAGATGGCAGAGCTTCAGAGAAACAAATTCCTGATGGGTAAAATTTGTCCTAAGAATTTACAAAGCAGCCAGTAGTCATGTAACATCTGTTTGTTTATATATATGTATATATAATTTCACATAATTATGAATGCTGGATAAATGGTGTGCTGGAGATTAAATATTGTAAATCTCTGCCAGTGTCTTTCGTCTTACACTGTATCTAAACCACAATAAGAAAAATAATCTGAGATTAAACTGTTTGTTGATTTAAGAGGTTTTATCAGAAAAAAGCTTCTGACTCTGAACAAAACTCTCTTCTTAGATCCACTGGCCGGATTTTGACTATTCTCCCTCCAAGCACCGCTGTGAGTAGAGGTAGAGGGTATTTTTCCCCCTTGCCTACCAGGCCAATTCTTTTGATCAGATTAGCTCAGTACACATCTTGGTCTTTATCTTCAAGGTGGTCAATGGCCTGAGCCCAGCATAGCTAAAAGATCCCCTAAAGCTCCAGGATGAAGACTGTGCTTGACAGCTCCACTCCTCAGGTACACTGGAACTTTCTACCATAAGGGTAAATATCATCTGTGGCGGGACAGCTTTCTCGGAGGGCAGCTGGAGACTGTGAAATGAACTGTATGAGAACCAAGGACCATTCCCAACCTCACCAGCTTCCACTCCAAGTGCAAGGTGCACTTCAACCTGCCTTCTCTAACATAAGCACAGACCAACATGTACATTTCAAAATAAACCCTACCAAAACAAAACACCACAATTCACAAACAATTTCCCTCCCCGCCACTCCCAGGGTGGGAATGATGAAGATGAGAGAAGATGAGTGACGTGACAGTTGCCTAATACACCACTGGAAGGCACTCAAATACTATGGTTGTGAGGTGGGTATAAAAACTTATGTGGAATAGAATTGAAACTGGCAAGCTATTGGCCGTAGGGAATGCTTATCCAGTCTCAACATAAAATTAATACTCCTGGTAGAAAAATGGGAGCATGTTTTCCAAAAAAACCCTTTTCTTTTTTGTCAAAATGTCACAATTTTTGAATCAGCTGTGTTGCGGAATGAATTTTCCATGAAAACTTAAATAAAAATATTATTTTCACAGAAAAATTTCAACCAGTTCTGATAATTAGCTATCAGCTGTAATGGTGCTGAAAATAAGTATAATATTTCATTACCATATTTTGATGAAATTATGGTTAATTTGTATCACATTAGTTCCCAGAGGGTCCACCAAAGGTTGCGCTAGATGTTGTACAAACAAACAATGAAAGAAAGAGCTTACAGTCTAAATAGGCAAGATAGACAAAGTACAGGAGAAAGGGAAATGGTGGTGTTATTTCTATTGTCAGATATGGAGCTAAGGCACTGAGAGATTGTGTTTGATCCAAAGTCACAGAGGAAGTCTGTGGCAGAGCCAGGAATTGAAACCAGATCACCTGAATCCCAGTCCAGTGCCTCATCCCCAGGCCAGCAAATTAAAAATATATTAAATAAATCCTAATGGCTAGAGAGTTTTGCACAAAATAGAAAATGTGCAGTTTCTGAATTACAGTTAGACCTGCTAATAAAATATTATCTTTCCCCTCTAATGTTAGCAGTTTCCAATGTATGCATCCACTGAGGGATAGTACAACTGGAAACAAAGGGTCTAAGGAACTGACTGGCCATAGGGCTGGGAGCCAGTGTTCTAGATTCTGCTGGTGACTTAAGATGTTGTTGCTGGCATTTGGGTATATTTCTTTGATCTTGCCTCCTTTAACAGAAATGCATCACAACATAATCATATATAAAACCCACTATCAGAACAAGACATTCCACTGCACACACTCCTCCCCTGAGAGAGGATGAGAGAAGGGACAACATGTGACAGATGTGTTTTAAGCACCATTGGAAGGTACTATGGAGATGAGCACAGTATCAGAACCTACATAGAATATAATACAAGATCTATCTGTTTCTCCCCACTCTGTAAAGTGCGGTTAATAATACTTCCCTACCTAGTGAATGGAAGTGTGGTGAGGATTACTTAGTGGCTGTCTGTACTTTGCCTTTGGAAAGGCAAACTATTATGTTTATAATTTTCTTCCCCCCAAGAAAATAACAGTAGGGGGCATGGGACTTCTAAAGCAACCTGAAGAGTTTTCCGTGCTCATTTATTTCATTTGCTTTTAGATTAAGGGCCTTCTTGGCAAAAGAGACTTGTTTCCAGACTTCAATCCTGCTGGAAATATAGCAGAATCCCAGCCTGACCACATCCAGGGTGAGATGTAGGATGTGTCTCTTCTTCCAGCCTTTCAAATAATGGTAGCCACTGGCTCCTGCAGACATTTAATCTGCTGGGTGCTATTCATCATCTTGGACCCCTTCAAGGAGACTGCTCAGCTGCTGTAGAAGGTCATAAAGTATTGGGTTCTAATGCTTGTGATGCAATTTTTCTTCTTTAACTGGTGTAAAATTTCATCTAGATCCTCTGATGATGGGCACCTAGATCCTCTGGTGATATTAATCATAGTTTGCATTACAGTATCCAGTGTGTGCTTCCTGATCACAGCTATTCATTCAAGTGCTGGAATCGGGGAGCAAGAAACGCATTTTAAATGTTGAGCTTTGGAGTAACCAAAGGAGAATGTAGATGCCTCAAAGCAGGCAGGGCACTGAGTACCATCTGTGGAAATAGATTTTTTCATAGTCTTTACCTACTGCAATAAGTTTTCCTCTCAGTGCACCAATATGTGTCGGTTTTGCCTGTTTAGTCTCCTCTGTCATTAGACTTTTCTGCTAAGACGCCTATTTAGAAAAGCCCATGTTAATGATCCATTCATTAAAGACCCACGTCTTCAACTGAAGTGGATGAGAACTGGAGGTGCTCAGTACTTCTGAAAATCTGAGACTATTATCTTAATTAAGGTCCGATGTAATACAGCATCAAGTGCTGCAGTTGCCTGCACAAAAACTGAAGAAGTCTTAAACGCTCATGAGTTAAAACACAAATGCATTAACATCTTGTGGCCTTTGTTTTAGAATGTAACAACTTCCTGATTGTGTTACCTTTCAGTCATTTCAGCTTCAACCTAAATGCTGCTTTATGTGATCATTGATCTAATCAAGATGTAAATGAGACCCTTACAAATATATAACACATGAAAAAAACTAAAATATACATATAAATTACAGAACTTAATAGTTCAGGTTATCATGATTTTTTAAGATCAGTTGTAAATTTTATATTGTAACATATTTCTGAGTTTTCTTATCTTAGCATTTCAAGTATTTTTAGTTAAGCAATAGATTTATAATTTATTGCACAAGTAAGGCAATCCTCTTAGGTTAAATACATTTCCCAATACATTTTTCTTTTCTAACATTCTTTTAGCCAAGCAAATTTTATATAGGTAATTAAACTCTAAATATTATTCCACCCAAATTATTCAAGTTAGAATGAAAACCAACCAAGCAACTAATGCAAAATTGCACTTATAGAACAGGAATGAGATAATGAGATGAGATGGGAATATATTGGTAGTTTGTTAAACAAATTAGGTCTGGGTTTAAAAGTGGGGAAGCCAACTCAGTAAATTATTCTGAAAAAAAAAAGAAATCTTGTCTTTTTTTTCTCTCAACACCATAGGTCCAGATTCTGAAAACCTTTATGGAGCAGAATTCCTGCTGGTTTTTGTGAGAATTTTGCTGCCTCGAAGACCGCAGAAAATAATCCATACTATTTTCTATCATTTGTGCCTTATTTTGGACTCTCTGTTTGTTTGTAGTGTTGACACCAACCAACAATAGCTTATGGCAAAAAAAAAGGGGGGGGGGAAATTACAGCACTGGGAACTGACTTCTACAAGATACAGTTACAATGATTGACTCAAATGGCAGAAGGGATTTGCTTTTCAATGTAGACTGTTGCAATTGTTTCTCGATTCATCTCTCTGTAATAGTTAGAGATGGACTCAAGACACAATGTTTGGATCTAGGTCTAGATTTCCAGTACTCCAGAGTTGTCAGTTCTGGGTGTTTGGAAGTAGGAAGGCCTTTATGAATATACACCGATTGCAAAATTCACATCTAGGTTCAGATGTTGAATTTTCCAAACTGTGCGCATGTTGACATCTAGGGTTTTGAATTACGCCCACTAATAGGGTATAAAAGATGGTGGGTTGACAGTTCTAAGTCACAAACCTTTTAGTAGTTAAAATCTTTTTTCAGCTTCCTCTCATCACCCTCAAAACACACACACAGGCTGAGAGTGTTGTTAAAAGGTAAAAGTATGTTAAAAATTACTGAAGTAGGTGATAATGAATAACACTCAGTAAGGAAATAATAGCGCTAAAATAACTGCACACTTTAACCTAACAATGTATAATAGTGCTATGCAGTTTATATGACACTTCTCCTCATCAAGAGAGTGAAAGACATATGTTATCCATTTCCTGTAAATTTCACTATTTAGCTTCTCCGCTCAAGGATCTCTCCAGCTCCTTAGCCACTTTCTCTCCTTCCCTCTTCATCCTTGCTCTCTGTGTTAATGCTGATAACTGAGCCTCCTTATGATAAGGAGAGCGAAGAACATGGAACATTGTTTGAGCTCATTTCATGACATGCCAGTGCAGGTTTAAACACCAATTACCACGTTTCACATGACAAATCTGAAAGAAAAAAAGAGATCATTTAATAAATTTATTATGAAGGCAAATGACTCCTACATAAATCAAAGTGCCTTGTTAAGGAATATACTTAGTCAGCTAAATACAGAGGTGACAGAGGTTAACTGCACAGTCGTGCCACTAACTCTTGTGTCATTTCTTATGAGATGTTGCTCTGGGTCATTATTATGATGATATCTAATATTTCAAGCCTAAAAATCTTGTGATGGGGATGACGTTTGTTCATGTCACCTCTGGATAGGTAAAAAATGGGTTAAATGCTAGAGGAGTGTGAATATTTAAACCATCGTTTTGACAGTGTGGTTGAAGCATAGACTTATATAGTCATAGAATATTAGGGTTGGAAGAGACCTCAGGAGGTCATCTAGTCCAATCCCCTGCTCAAAGCAGGACCAACACCAACTAAATCATCCCAGCCAGGGCTTTGTCAAGCCTGACCTTAAAAACCTCTAAGGATGAAGATTACACCACCTCCCTAGGTAACCCATTCCAGTGCTTCACCACCCTCCTAGTGAAATAGTGTTTCCTAATGTGCAACCTAGACCTCCCCCACTGCAACTTGAGACCATTGCTTCTTGTTCTGTCATCTGCCACCACTGAGAACAGCCTAGCTCCATCCTCTTTGGACCCCCCCACTTCAGGTAGTTGAAGGCTGCTATCAAATTCCCACACACACACACTCTCCTGCAGACTAAATAACTCCAGTTCCCTCAGCCTCTCCTTGTAAGTCATGTGCCCCAGCCCCCTAATCATTTTCATTGCGCTCTGCTGGACTCTCCAATTTGTCCACATCCCTTCTGTAGTGGGGGAACCAAAACTGGATGCAATACTCCAGGTGTGGCCTCACCAGTGCTGATTAGAGGGAATATATTTCACTCTCTTTCTCTATGTTCATGCCATGCTGTCCACATTATTTCCAAGCAATTATTCCCACAGTATATTGTCTTCTCATCATCAATAAGGCCCTCCCCCCATCCTTCCTTTAGTTGAACGGTTGTCTAGCATCCTTTCTGTGTTTCTCTGGTCTTACTCCAATCCTGCACAACCTAAATTACATGAGTTGCCACTTCTTGGGGGGCTAGTCAGTGAGTTAGTTTACAGGATCAGTCTCTTTGACCCTGATCCTTCCAGGAGCACCATGCAGACAGATCTTTGTATTTGTGGGGAATCCCATTGATTTTGTGGGTCTTTCTATATGGAGGTCTTTACAAGATCACAGTTTCAGGTTGTAAACTCATCCGGCAAGAAACATGTCTTAATTTGATCTCAGGAAAAACTTACTAACTGTAAGAACAGTAGGACAATGGGACAAATGCCTAGGGAGGTTGTGGAAGCTCCTTCACTGGAGGTTTTCAAAAGGAGGCTGGATTATCTGTCTTGAATGGTTTAGACACAACAAATCCTGTATCTTGGCAGAGGGCTGGATTAGATGAACTTTGAGGTCCCTGGGAACCCCATGATTCTATTAACTCAGTCCTGTTTGCATCATTCATGGAAGTAATTTCATTGAGGCTGATGGGGCTGCTCACAAGAGTGAGGTGTGCAGGATTTGGGCCTAAATTTGTAATGTGATCGTCAAGGTTCCGTCCCCACTCTGAACTTTAGGGTACAGATGTGGGGACCTGCATGAAAAACCCCCTAAGCTTATTTTTAGCCACTTAGGTTAAAACTTCTCCAAGGTACAAACTATTTTACCTTTTGTCCCTGGACCTTATTGCTGCCACCACCAAGCGTCTGACAAAAATAACAGGAAAAGAGCCCACTTGGAGACGTCTTCCCTCCAAAATATCCCCCCAGGCCCTACACCCCCTTTCCTGGGGAAGGCTTGATAAAAATCCTCACCAGTTTGCATAGGTGAACACAGACCCAAACCCTTGGATCTTAAGAACAATGAAAAAGCAATCAGGTTCTTAAAAGAAAAATTTTAATTAAAGAAAAAATAAAAGAATCACCTCTGTAAAATCAGGATGGTAAATACCTTTCAGGGTAATCAGATTCAAAACATAGAGAATCCTTCTAGGCAAAACCTTAAGTTACAAAAAGACACAAAAACAAGAATATACATTCCATTCAGCACAGCTTATTTTATCTGCCATTTAAACAAAACAGAATCTAACGCATATCTAACTAGATTGCTTATTAACTCTTTACAGGAGTTCTGACCTGCATTCCTGCTCTGGTCCTGGCAAAAGCAACACACAGACAGATAGAACCCTTTGTTTCCCCCCCACCAGCTTTGAAAGTATCATGTCTCCTCGTTGGTCATTTTGGTCAGGTGCCAGCGAGGTTATCCTAGCTTCTTAACCCTTTACAGGTGAAAGGGTTTCTTCCTCTGGCCAGGAGGGATTTAAAGGTGTTTACCCTTCCCTTTATATTTATGACAGTGATGCATAAATTTACAGTGTCATCTAAGTGATTGTAATAGTTATAAATGCAATGTATGAAATTGCTAATGGGGCATTCCTCAGGGCCTCTGGAGCCAAAATCTGTCCCACATTACCTGTTTTTTTTCCTTATATTTTGTTTGCAAAGTGCATGTGGTTCTTATACATCTATTTATCAAAATAACTGCTTTTCAAGAAGCAAATACATACAACTTGCCAGTGGACAAAGGTGCATTTACTTGCTCCAGAATTTAGTATAAGTATATATAAAGTGCTCATCACCTTGATAACTAACGATGCTTAACATATGTTGGAATAATATATTTG
This sequence comes from Eretmochelys imbricata, assembly GCF_965152235.1. Taxonomy (NCBI): domain Eukaryota; kingdom Metazoa; phylum Chordata; order Testudines; family Cheloniidae; genus Eretmochelys; species Eretmochelys imbricata. The sequence goes on from NC_135579.1 coordinate 93,906,899, forward strand.
CACAAATGGGGGCAGATGCTTTGTAAACCACTGACTGAAGCAAAATGCTCAACTTTCTCGAAAGGATCAAAGATAGCAGATAGCTACCAGTAGAGTCAATGCTAAGGGGTTCCTGTGTCTACCATTAGTAGAAGCTTTAGAGATGTAGGCAGTGTGTCCTGATGGATAAGTGGCTGGATTAGGAGCCGGAAGAAATGTTTAATTCCTGGCTTTTATACAGAATTCCTGTGTGACTTTAGGCAAATTACTTAATCTACCCTGTGCCTCATCTGTAAAATGGGGATAATGCTCCTCAGTTAACAGGTATTGTGAAGAGAAAATCTGTTAAGGATCGGAGTTGTTCAGATGAAGGTGTGGCAGGGTGGACTAAGTCCGGAGGCCCCCTGCTGGAGGTCTCGTGGCCCTGCATCACCCTGCCCCAGAATAGAGCAGAGGGAAGTCCCCTAGGCAGTCTAGAGTGGCTGCAAAAGAGCAGCCAATTAGAGGGGCTGCTGGAGCAGCCAATAAAGGGCCAGAAGGGCCAGATAAAAGACAAGCAGCAGAGCAGCATTCAGATGCCATGTGGAGCTTGATGAGGGAGCACTGGATGCACAGCAGCAGGACCATGGACAGCTCACTGCAGAGCGCTCAGAAGACAGCGCCAAGCCCAGAGAAGGCTGCCAAAGACCAGGTGCCTGGCTGGCTGGATACATCCTTTATGACTTAGAATTCTGTGTCTTATGAGGATCTGTACATGTCTAAAACTGGGTTTGTCTTAATTTAGTTATACCTATGGTGCAAACAATACAGTCACAATAGGAAAATGCAAACAGCAGCCTACCATATGTTGTTGCTAATGATTTAGATGAGTGGGTGTGTCCTTTGCTCTCCCAGAGTATTCCTAGGGCCAGGTGCCTCTGGCACTGCAGCTGCTGTGCTTTAATTCCCCTCTTCATTTTCCTCTCGGCTGCTGATGTCTGCAGCCAGAAGGTTTAGGCTGCTGTTGCTGTGATACAGTTTTGGAAATCTAATATTTCTGTGTAGATGAAATTACCTATTGTACTCTGAATTATGGCAGTCTTGTGTAAGTATCCGTGTCAAGTGACACTGAACAACCTTTTTCTGGTGTTTCAGGCTATTTTGGCTTTTGCATAGAAAGGCTTTTGCTTAGTTGCTAAATAGTTACAGTATATTGATGGTTTTGATCCTCTATATTGCAGGCCAGAAACGTACCTAAAATCAGCATTGATGCTAGAACCATGTAATCACACTGTTAGGTCTTTTTTTTTTAACTGAATTCTTTATGAATTCACAGTATGGCTCAATCCTTTAATACTTTATCATTGCATACAGTAAAATTATGACCTGCTTTATTTCGTGCACAGTAGTCTAAGAGAGACATGAGTATTTATGGTGACCATAGAAATCCAAAAAGAAAAGGAGGACTTGTGGCACCTTAGAGACTAACCAATTTATTTGAGCATGAGCGTTCGTGAGCTACAGCTTGCATCGGTTGCATCCGATGAAGTGAGCTGTAGCTCACGAAAGCTCATGCTCAAATAAATTGGTTAGTCTCTAAGGTGCCACAAGTACTCCTTTTCTTTTTGCGAATAGACTAACATGGCTGTTACTCTGAAACCCATAAAAATCCACTTATTCCTAAACATGATATATGGAATGTTTATGCTTACTCAAAATACTGGCATTCAGAATACCCATGTCTGATTTGTTTATTGTCCATATTGGGTGAAATTCAGTTCAGAGAGCCTGACCAAGGTCAGTGACTCACTCAAGTCCCCGCTAAGACCTATTTTCCAAGAAATATGTGGTGCTTAAATGAAAGCAAGGCTTTGTGTGGGGCCCACAGTGAAACTCCCATTGACTCAATGGAAATAGGGTATCACCCATTGTAAGTTACTGACTTTTGTGATTAAAATTAGCAAACAAACATAATAATAACAAAATAGGAACAAGGATAACATACGTTATCCCTTTGAAAAGTATTGTTTAATTTTATTTCTAATACTTGGTGACATAGTAGTAAATATCCTGTGGCATATGCTCTAACAGTAATGAAGTCTCGGGAAAGTGAGACCTCGCTATGAACCTTGTCTATTAGGTTTTTGCTAAGAATGGCAGAGAGACAGTTTCATTTTCTATAAGAATGCCATGGTGTGTATACTAGCAAAGTAGCAAGGCTCTATTATATTATTGTGGTAAAATAAAGTTGAGGGTTTGTATTAAATTGACAAAGCCAGAAAATTACCATTCTATTCTGAAGGGTTCACTGACACCTCATGGAAAATAGTCTATTTAGAGATAATTCTGCTGATATATATTTTCTCTACTGTATTTCTCTTTTCAGGAAAACAAGTTCTTTCTTACTTAAGAGTTCATTTTCTCCTGCTACTTCTCCTTTCATTCAAGGCATCATAATCCTCCATTTATGACATCACAATAACTTGCTAGAGAGATAATTATGATTTCACAAACTGAAAATTATGACCTTCAAACAAGCAAGGCATAGGTGGAGAGGACAAATTCCTACACAACAATCATATTTTTGGTGAAGATGTCCTTCACAGTTTAAAAAAAGAGAGAGAGGGCAGGAGGAAAACATCCACAAAATATTATCAACAGAATGATTTCTGAACAGATAGTTTTTCAGACTTTTCCATCTAGTATCAGTGGATCTGTCTCATTTAGCCTCCATGAATAATGGGTGTATTTTGTTTAACATTCCATGTGTGCTGTGCTGGTTAGGAAAAAATGCAACCAAAAAGCTTACTTTTAGATTTCCTGACTCTGTTGCACCATAATATTTTAAATAGGTTGATATTTAGGTCCATTCTTCTTAAGAAAAGCAAGAACTTTCTTGTGGAAATGTTAGAGAGCTGACCCAATAAGCTGTAATGGTCCGGAAAAAACTATTGCTTTCTACTGTCTCAATAAATACACTTAAAAACATACAGGATGAAATCCTGGCTCCATTGAAATCAATTGGATTCAAGTCATTGACTTTAGTGGGTCCAGAATTCAAACCACAATGTCAAAGTCAGTGTTAAGAACAAAGGTGAATTTGCCTCAATATATAGCCAAGTTTCTTGTGTAAAGTGTAGTTACTGCATTTTAGTAGCTAAGTGTCAAGGTAAATATCTCCAGTACAGCAAAGTAGAGCCGAGGTCTCAACTGTTTCCATAATATGGAACGCATTTTAGCAGCGACAATATCTTGTAGGCCTTCTTCCTCTCTCCTTTGCAATCCTGTGAGTTGACTACTCAATGAGAGTTGAACATAGAATGGATTATCACTTATTAAAGCCTTGTTTGAAATGTTGAATTCTACAAGGACATGGGAAAGTGTTTGAAGGGAAGTAGTGTTCTCTTTAACATTCATTGCACTTAAAAACAGCAGAATTGTTTGGTTTTATTTTTTTTAACTTGGTGGTTGGGGGAGGAAGGAAGAAAGAAAGAAAACAACAAAAATATAGTTCCCAGGCTGAGTTCTCTTCAGGAACTCACTTTCATAGATGAGTTATGAAGCCCTCGAAGGACAAGGTTTACTGTAAAAAAAATTGGCATACTCTTAAACTAGTGGGTTCTACAATGAATGGTACTGTGTTGGTAGATTGTAAATTCTTTGGGGGGCAGACATTATCTTTTAGTTGTGTTTGTATGGTGCCTAGAACAATGAGGCCTTGATCTCTAATTGGGGCCCTTTGCTGCTGCTGCAATACAAATAATAGTTGTAAAACAATACTAAACATAGCAATGGACAAAGGGTAGTGTGGTGCATACCAAAGCTCTAATCTGTTCCACACAGTCTAGATTCCCCAGGCCTCTGCAGAGCCCCCTTCTCTTCCCTGTGACCCTGTGCAGGCATATGGGTCAGATTGCAGGAGGCGGATCTATGACAATACCATGGTTATTGAATGTTCTTGTAGTTGATTTGATTGCAAGGTGCTAACTTTCGTTTTATTGGCTGATGTCAGAAAACAGCATGTTTTGCATGTTTGGAAATGCTACCATCCTTTTGCATTTCAGAAACGTCATCTCCATGAGCTGATCTGCTATTGACTAATTAAACATGACCAGAGCTCCACTTAAATCAGTTCTAGTTTTTGTACACTCAATATTATTTTTTTATAAAGTCTAAAATTAACTGGAGTGTGGTTATTACAGATTGTTCCAATGTCTGTAGTGCAAACATGTACCAATTGTTGCAGTCAGCATACATCTGCATTTGGCAGATGGTTTAAATGGCAAGGAAGGAACATTTCCATTTTAAATGACATGAACAAGGGAATTTTCCCATTCTCTGCTGTTTCCTTTGAATTGAAGGGGCAGCTGGTGGACAACGCTTTTCATAATGAAGAGACTCTTGAGTGCCTGCAATGGATGACTGACAAGTAGATAGCTTTATGTGCATGTCTCAACTATGTACATTATGTATCTTCCCAGGGTGGTTCCCTTAATGCTCAATACATAATATCCATAGGATGTCTGGTTAAATTAAAACTGGGAATGGGAATCTGCTAGCCTGCTTTGTACCAGGAAGGACAAAAGGTTTCTTGACATCAAGAAGGGCTGCGTCAAAATTCTCCCATAGACCAAGTGTCCAACTGCTCTGCTCCTGGGAATAATGGTACTTTCTCTCTTCTCTAGATGGCTTTGAGATCTATGGATGGAAAAGTGCTACACAAGTGTGGAATTTTAGGAATATTGGAGATTAGTCACAGACAATGAATGTTGAGATTGTAATATTTGAACACAGTGTTTGAGCATTTCAGATGCAAACTCTTGTCATGAGGCCCATATGAGGCTATGGAGCGAAATCTGATTCTAAAAGTTTAGTTTGAGATTATTGCGATTTTTGGGGACACCTGCATTAGCATTCAAACACTTCCTGAACGTGTCTGTTATCGGTATTAGTGCTGCTTGTCCTAGTAAAGGGAGAGTCCAAATATTCCTCTGATTAATCAATAGACTCATTTAAAATTTAAATTTAAAACAATTTTCAATTTCCTTTGATTAATTAAAGCTTTCAGTACCACCAAGTTGACTCCTTGAACTTGTGCTTTTGTTAGACTTGGATCACTGAAGCTGAACTTCAGAGATAGCAGAATAAATGAATGTAGACTAATGCATGTAGGAGTTCAGTTTTCATTTTCCCTTGTTGAAGCCTACCTTTTAACAACGACATCTTCCAACTGACAGCTTATTAATACTAATTACATTACATATATGCAACATAACTAATGCACTGGTACTTGCAATTATCTTCCCTTGGCTGCTTTCCTCCCTCCCCTCCATCCACCTTTCTGTGTAATTCTCCTGCTACCTTGGTCCACCACTCAGGCTGCATGGAAAACAGCAGAAGCCTTTCATCCCATGCATATAACGTGCTAGAAAAATGCCAGAAATCTATCTCCAAAACTGCTACATCAACTAGGGCTTGAGTCACCCGACAATTGGTATCTAATGAAGGTATTCGTGTGGCCCCGCACAAACATTAATATATGTATTCTCCCAGTACATCTAGAGGAGACCTTTCCATTATCCCCATTTTCCAGAGGGAAAACTGAGCCTCTGAGAGGCTAAATGACTTGCCCAAGGTGACACAAGAAGTCTGTGGTGGAGATAAACTTGCATCCAGATCTGCCAAGCGCTAGGCTAGTGCCCTAACCACAGGACCATCCTTCCACTGGTGCACTGCTGCCCTCTCCGGGAGTTCCTGAAGGAGGACATCTCTGAGTTGCACGTGGAACGACAGAGTGGAAGCTTACCTGGAGATATGCTGAATCACTGTCTCTTCTAGATGCCCTCAACCAAGCCTGTGCTGCTCACTGGTAAATTCTAAAATTCAGGGCTAGTAAACATTTAGGTTTTTTGTGAATTTGCTTAATTGGGGATGTAACAGCCCTGCCCTCACCTGGCTTGCCCCAACTTTGCCCTTCATGCTGGTCTATTTGTGTTGGTTGTGGAGGACTCCCTGTGTGGCGGCTCCAGATGTGATTCACAGAACGTTTCCACAGGAGGCCACTAATGTGGAAGACCTTGTAGGTTGGGATAGATTTCATCCTATTTCCATTATATGGTGCTCTCAGCATGTTGTTCTTACATGGTGAGCTCCACAGTTGCTCCTGAGTGGAGTGCAAACCCAGTACTGTTGCAGTGCAACTTGGAAACCCATAAAGTTTCAATGGGTTTAAAATACTGCAGAATTAATCCACTCTTGCCTAATTGTGGCCTAAGCAAAATGTCTGTGTAGTGTGCTGTTTCTAGGAAGATCTGCTAATATGAGCCACTTTCCCAAGATCTGTGTTTGGACCAAAATCCCTTGAGTTGTCTTAATTTTAGTTTTGTCATTTGTTGTTTTGGTTTTTTATATCTCATGAGCTGTCAATTACTCATGCAAATTAGGGCAGAAGAGACACTTAAAGGTTATTTACACTGCCTCAAAACATTATGAAATAAATCATTCCAGCTATTACAACTTCCTCCACTTGTCTGTCAATCAGTGTTCTAACTTTTTACATTCTATTGCTAGAATAGGTTTATGTAAGAAAACAAATACATTTTGATTTTATGTATGGCTTCCTGATTAGTAAAATATCTGTAACAGAGAGCTGATGTGGAAATAGGGAAGGTTTTGATTAGGCTTTTCTGATATGTAAATGCTTGTGAACAAATAGGAATTTACAAAATAAGTGCACCAAAAATGGGCAGTAGCATATTGCGGTGATTAGGAAAAGTCTGAGATTAATGTTTGTATGAATGATATGTATTTGAAAGAACTGAAAATAAATACCAGCTTTCAGATGAGCTAATCTATTCAGAAAGTTGGTTAAGAGGCATGCTGATGATTCTCTAAGTTTACACAGAGCTGTAGTAAAATAACATGACTTGAAAGTAATCTTGGGTAGTTGATTTGTGGCCGATTCTATGATTTCAGTGGACCTCTCTGACACCTTTGTCTTCAGCCCACTGCAGCCCCTGCCAAGGAGTAAGTGGAGGGGCCAGGCCAGCGGTCAGTATCCACCACAGGAGCAGTGACCCGGGGGTTGGAGCAGTCCTCAGAACTGGATCAGTGGCCCAGAGCTGCCGGAGCAGGGGCCGGGTCAGCCCCTGGGGCCGCCGGAGCAGGGGCCTGAGGCCGGGTCAGCCCCTGGGGCTAGAGCAGCAGTCACCAGGACCAGAGTAGGACCAGCCCCCACACCAGAGCAGCAGCCAGGCTGAGTCAGCACTGCAGGAGGAGCAGCAGGGCTGGAGCAGTGGTCGGCAGTGGGCCCCCAGCAGTGCTCGAACTGTTAGTCCTGCGCCAAGGGTATTTTTAGTAAAGGTCAAGGACGGGTTACAGACGTCAGTGAATTTTTTGTTTATTGCCCATGATCTTTGTCCAAGACTTTTACAAAAACCTGTGAGAAAATCTTAACCCTATTGATATCCCATAGCTCAGTCTTTATGAGGTCACATAGAAAATTAAGTTGTCAACTAATAGTAAACCAGATTAGATTGCAGTGTGGTAACAAATTTGTGAGAATGGTAACGTACTTCTATTCCCTACTGGATGAAATAAGAATGGCACAACTTTGGCACATAGGCTCCATGCTGTTAACATCAAATGGAGAGTTAGTCCATTTATAGAGGCTTGGTTTGGGGGAATAAAGGAATTGGTGTCCTACCCCTCCTGTCTCTGTGAAATTCGGAGTGGTCCTTGTGTGCAGTGGTATTAATGTGAAGATCTAGATCACTACAGATTAGTTATTTATTTTACAATATTTTACCACAGAGTAGCTTGCTATTTGTTAACTGGAGGCCACTGAAAATGAGACCCAGGTGACAGCTGAGGAAATGCTGGGATGATTTACTGCTGGTGATAGAAAATCTGCTTGAAGGAGGTTACATTGGCCTTAAGCCTCCAGCTGCCTCTGCTGCACTGGGGAGCCTGGAAATAGCTAGCAAAGGCTGGAAAGTGGTAAGGGCTAGCTTGGCAGAGGATGAAACCATGGTGCACAGAGGATGTGCTGATTCCCTACATGTCCCAGGCAGCTTCTGTCAGGGGGGATCTTACAGAGCCCTTGACAGAAGTTAAACGGGGATAAAAGTGGAGGCAATCACAACACATTGTCCTCCTTGGAGTGGCCAGGCAATTTGCAGTCCTAGGCGTGAACCAAGTCCTTGCTCCTTAGGCAATTTGCAGTATCTGATGATGATTTAACCTACAGTATAGGGTTCCTTAGTAATGGCCCAATTCTTCTCTCTATATTAGGCAAAACTCCCACCATGCTCAATGGGAGTTTTGCCTTGATGAAGAGTGCAGGATCAAGCCTCAATATCGGTACTTGTTGTTATATGATCTGGGTATATAAACTAGAAATGGGCCACGGTCATGGTTTTCAGAGCCACGTTAAGCTTAGAGTAGGATTCAGAGTTTGGGTTAAACACTGAATCATAGCTAGGGATCAGTGCTAGAATCTTATGTTATTCCAGATTTCAAATTCCAATAGCAGATCTTAAGTGAACTTTGTTCTTGTGGGATGGCCACTATCTTAAGTAAATCTTTTAAGTTTGGATCTGGGTCCAAATCAAAACCATAGCAGTGGGTTTCAAAATAGGAAATTGAATCTAATCCTCACAAAAATTTGAGAGGCTTGCCCGTAAGATTCAGGTTCTGGTCCTGGTCCATCCATAGTGCTCATATGAAGCTCTGCATTCAGGCATGCTGTGGTTTCTGTTTAGTTTGACCAAGTCAGGTGAGCTCCTTTTAATACAGGGTGTAACTTTTCTTAACAAATTGAGTTACTTTTTGCAATATGTTGGTGAATCTGAAGCATTTATTTTTAAAAGGGATCTTGAAAATGCACAAGACCATTTTAATGCCAAGCAGTGATAATATTATCTGTCATATAAAAACACCTTAGGTGACTTTGAAGATACAAACTAAGGATTACATTTACTTACACTTTAGATCGGTTTCTAAATTTTAGTCAAATAACACTCGCTATCAAATATTGCAGGGTTTTCCTAAGTTACTGATGCTTAACTTTTCTGTATATAAACTGGCTATAATTTCATTTGTGTCTAGACTTATTTTGCAGGATTTTTTGTAACACAAGTTTTTAGCAAGGTACATATAATTTTAACAGTAATGTTCAGCAGCTTATATATTATATAGGATACAATTTGCATTACTATAAGGACTTTTTAATTTAAAGATTCCATAATTTTTTCAAACACTAAGCCTACATCTCTGAGGTAGATAAGTATTATTATATCCATTTTACTTATGGGGAAACTGAGGCAGCAGAGATCATGTGGCTTGTTAAAGATCTCAGAGTGAGTCAGTGGCAAAACTGGAAACAGAATATAGAATACAGCTTGGCGAATACTTTTGGTTTCATAGAAATTCCGAAGAACTGAAAAAAAATGGTTGGGTTTTGGTCAAAACAAATATGAATTTTTTTTTCAAATTGTTGTTGAATTGTAAAAGTCCATTTCAAGTCTGTTCCAGAGTGGGGATTTGAACCTGGGTCTCCTATATCCCAGATGAGTGCCCTAACCACTAGGTTAAAGATTATAGGGCAAGAAGGAAAACCACCCCGACCCCCACCACATTTTGCAAATAGCGTTGGGTTGACTGAAACTGTATTATCTGTTGAATATTCTATGTGTCTTAAAAAGTTCACCCAGCTCTAACTTAGAATATGTTTACACTATGAAATTAGGTCAATTTTATAGAAGTCAATTTTTAGAAACCAAGTTTATATAGTTGATTGTGTATGTCCACACTAAGCACATTAAGTCAGCGGAGTGCATCCTCACTACCGTGGCTAGCATCGACTTATGGAGCGGTGCATTGTGGGTAGCTATCCCACGGTTCCCACAGTCTCTGCCGCCCATTGGAATTCTGGGCTAAGCTCCCAATGCCTGATGGGGCAAAAACATTGCCATGGGTGGTTTTGGGTACATATCGTCAGTCGCCCCTCCCTCCGTGAAAGCAATGGCAGACCATCGTTTTGCGCCTTTTTTCCATGCAGATGCCATACCACGGCAAGCATGGAGCCCGCGCAGCTCAGCTCACCATCACCGGTGCTGTTGTGTCCTGGGTGCTGCTGTCAGCAGACGGTGCAGTATGACTGCTAACCGTCATCATCCACTGCTTCTGCTGCAACTCTGCTCTCCTGGTCTTGTAAATGAGCTCAGTGTCTCAGTAGCAAATTTCTCCATGTTGTCATCCATCGCTTCCGCTGCAACTCTGGTCTCCTGCAGACGCCATACCACGGCAAGCATGGAGCCCGCTCAGCTCACTGCTGCTGTTGTGAGCATTGTAAACACCTCACGCATTATCCTGGAGTATGTGCAGAATCAGGGTAAGAGACACCAGCACGAGAACAATTTTGACAAGGACATGGACACAGACATTCCTGAAAGCATGGGTTGTGGCAATTGGGACATCATAGTGGCAGCGGGGCTGGTTGATACAGTGGAGTGCCGATTCTGGGCCCGGCAAACAAGCACAGACTAGTGGGACTGCATAGTGTTGCAGATATGGGATGATTCACAGTGGCTGCGAAACTTTTGCATGTGTAAGGCCACTTTCCTGGAACTCTGTGAGTTACTTTCCTCCGCCCTGAAGCACAGGAATACCAAGATGAGAGCTGCTCTGACAGTTGAGAAGCGAGTGGTGGTAGCCCTGTGGAAGCTTGCTACGCCTGACTGCTGCTGGTCAGTCGGTAATCAATTTGGAGTGGACAAATCTACTGTTGGGGCTGCTGTGATCCAAGTAGCCAATGCAATCATTGACGTTCTGTTATCAAGGGTAGTGACTCTGGGAAATGTGCAGGTCATAGTGGATGGCTTTGCTGCAATGGGTTTCCCTAACTGTGGTGGGGCGATAGACCAAACGCATATCCCTATCTTGGCACTGGACCACCTTGCCAACAGTACATAAACTGCAAGGGGTACTTCTCAATGGTGCTGCAAGCACTGGTGGATCACAAGGGATGTTTCACCAACATCAGTGTGGGATGGCCGGGAAAGGTGCATGACGCTCGCATTTCTCAGACCAGAAAATTACCATTGGGGATGTTGAAATGCCAATAGTTATCCTTGGGGACCCAGCCTACCCCTTGCTCCCATGGCTCATGAAGCCGTACACAGGCAGCTTGGACAGTAGTAAGGAGCAGTTCAACTTATAGGCTGAGCAAGTGCAGAATGGTGGTAGAATGTGCCTTTGGATGTTTAAAAGCTCTCTGGCGCTGTTTGCTGACTAGGTCAGACCTCAGTGCAACCAGCATTCCCATTGTTATTGCTGTTTGCTGTGTGCTCCATAATACCTGTGAGAGTAAGGGGGAGATGTTTATGGCAGGGTGGGAGGTTGATGCAAATTGCCTGGTGTCCGATTTTGAGCAGCCAGATACCAGGGCGATTAGAAGAGCACAGCTAGGCACACTGCGCATCGGGGAGGCTTTGAAAACCAGTTTCATGACTGGCCAGGCTTCAGTGTGACAGTTGTGTGTATTTCTCCTTGATGCAAACCTGCCCCCTTTGTTGATTTTAATTCCCTATAAGCCAACCATCCTCCCCCCCCTTCAAAGTAAAGTATTGTTTTGAAACCGTGCATTCTTTCTTTACTAATTAAAAAAAAAAGGGAGATAACTGACAAGGTAACCAGGGTGGGGTGCGGGAGGAGGGAAGGACAAGGCCACATGGCTTATTGTAGCCACACTACAAATCAAACTGTTTGTTTGAATGACAGCCTTCTGTTGCTTGGGCCATCCTCTGGAGTGGAGTGGCTGGGAGCCCGGAGCCTTCCCACCCCCTCCTCCCCCACATGTTCTTGGGCGTCTGGGTGAGAAGGATATGGAACTTGGGGAGGAGGTCAAGCGGTTATACAATGGATACAGTGGGGGGCCGTGCTCTTGTTGGCTTTCCTGCAGCTGCACCAGATGCTTCATCATGTCCATTTGCTCCCTCATTAGCTTTAGCATCACCTCCTGCCTCTGCTCTTTGTGCTCCTGCCTCCGCTCTTCGCACTCACTTAATGCTTTCCTAGCCTCTAACACTGAATGCCTCCATGCATTCAACTGTGCCCTATTAGTGCAGAAGGACTGCATGAGCTCGGAAAACATGTAATCACGAGTGCATTTTTTTCGCCTTCTAATCTGTGATAACCTCAGGGATAGAGATGATAGGGGGAGCCTAGAAACATTTGCACCTGGGGGAAGATAAAAAGGGAGAGTAAAATTTAAGATACATTTCTGAGAACAAAAGGGAGACTCTTTTTTACGGTGAATCAAGCAATTCACAGCAGACAGCACATGTGCTTTAGGTACAAGGTCGCATTTTGCCTTTTATATTGAGCGCCTGCTGGTATGGTGACACATCATACATGGCTGGGCAACAGAATTCGGTTTCCATGCAGCCATGGTAAGGCAAAGGGTACGTGGGGTTGGCTTCTTACTCAGAACATGTGGGAATGGTTTCAAACTGCAGTGCCATCCTTTCCCATAGCAAGCAATGGGTTGGGTTTCACATATAAAAGGAGGGGCTGCAGTTTTCAGGTGGATGTGCAGCACACATCTCCCCCGACCCCACCGCGTGGCTATTCTCCAGGATGATCCCTTTTAACCAAGCGCAAACAGCCCAGCATGAACGGGGTCCTTTAACTGTTCCCTTACAAAAATTTCCCTATTTCAACCAGGTGACCATGAACGATCTCACTCTCCTAAGGCTAATACAGAAAGATATAGACCGAATGTTGCAACCAAAACCCAGGACCATTTGCTGCCATGCTTTGTGCTGCAATGATTCCAGAATGCTTTCAGAGTACCTCCAGGAGAGCTTCATGGAGATGTCCCTGGAGGATTCCCACTCCATCCCCCAGACATGTTAACAGACTTTTCCAGTAACTGTACTGGCTGCGAATGCATCCCAGTTCTTCAGGGCAAATCAAACATTAAACACTATTGCTTTTAAACCCTGTACCATAGTTACAAATGTGCACTAACCAGAGGTGACTTCTCCAGCTTTAGGGTCGGGGAGCCCGCCTTTGGAGGGTATTGGCTCCAGAGTGATGAAAAGGTCCTGGCTGCCGAGGAGAACAGATTCACCGCTTGCCTGCTGTGCATTCTCCTCCTCCTCTTCCTCATCCACAAAATCCTCCCTTGCAGGTGTCCACGGACAGTGGTGGGGTATGGTAGGGTCCCCTCCTAGAACACCATGCAGTTGATCTTAGAAGCAGCACGTATGGGGCTCTGACCCGGAGCAACCTTTTGTCTCCTTTGTCTTTTGGGAGGCTTGCCTCAGCTCCTTAACTTTCACATGGCACTGCTGTGTGTCCCTGTTGTAGCCTCTCTCCAACATGTCCTGTGAGATTTTGGCAAATATATTTGTATTTGCATTTCTTCTTTTGATCAGAGTTCTGCCTGCACAGATGCTTCTCTCCATACAGCAATCATATCCAGTGTCTCCCTCTATGTCCATGCTGGAGCTCATTTGTGATTCTGGGGGGGACTGCATGTTTACCTGTGCTGCTGAGTTCACCACGCCGACCAAACAGGAAATGAAATTCAAAAGTTCCCGGGGCTTTTCCTGTGTACCTGGCTAGTGCATCAGAGTTCAAAGTGCTGTCCAGAGCAGTTACAATGGAGCAGTCTGGGATAGCTGCCGGAGGCCAATACCGTCGATTTGTGTCCACACTACCCCAAATTCGACCCAGCTAGGTCAATTTTAGTGCTACTCCCCTCACCGGGGAGGAGTACAGAAGTCAATTTAAAGAGCACTTTAAGTCGACAGAACAAGGTTGGTTATGTGGACACATTCATTTTAAAATTGACCGAACGTGGCTAAATTCAACCTAACCCCATAGTGTAGACTAGGCCTTAGAAGTTCTAACTCCTAGCTGTCTGGTATAATCACTTGATATTCTATGAAACTTCAGAACATACAATATCAAGATTGGAAGGGACCTCAGGAGATCATCTAGTCCAACCCCCTGCTCAAAGCAGGACCAATCCCTAATTTTTGCCCCAGATCCCTAAATGGCCCCCTCAAGGATTGCTGAAAAGCATAGTTTTGCCCAGAAGGTACAGATGTAACTCTGTCAATGACTACAAAGAGAATGTTGTTGTTTGTCTCCTAGCATGCTCATAAAATATCATGTCAACACAGAGACATACTAATTGGTTTCCATGCATGACAAGTACCATTTGGAGTGGACTTGTTGATTCAGTCTGCACTGTTTTAATGCTGGTATGGATGGATGGAGGTCACTGGGAATATAGCACAAACAGCTTAAATAGTCCTGCAGAGGTAGTGGTCTGATGTTTCCCAGAATTCCTTCTTTCTGGGAGCTACACCAGAAATGTGAACTGCATACCCTGAAGGTACTGCAATTGAAATGGTTTAGAACAGCATGGATGGCTCAGAACTAGACCTGGGGGGAACATTTTAATGTGAACACTTTCCCCCCCCAAAAAATACAGATTCAGGGCAACTGAAAGAATTTGTGAATTTAGGTTGATTTCAGTTAATTGTTTTGGTTGGGAGGAAATTTTTTTTTAATGTTGAAATATTTTGGTTTGGCATTTCAGAAACTTAAATCCTTTTTCAAAACAAAAGTTATTTTGGAATTTCTCTCAAATTTTATTTACCCCGACCCATTAAAACAGTTTTTAAAACCTTGAAATTAAAATGCAACATCCAGTTTTGAGTCAAATGAAATTTATCATTCAATCCGAAACACAAATTTTTCAACTTTTTAATTTCGCCAAAATATTCCAAATTTTTTTGGTTGAGGTCAGCCCAAAGCAAATTTAAAAAAAAAGGTTTGAGTTAGTGGCTGAACCAAAAAATCAGTTATTCACACCGCACTACTCAGAACACGGAGCAGCACTGCTAATGTGGACCCACTGAACCATTTGAGCTTAAACCCATCCTATCTCGCCTGTTCAGCTGAGAACGTTTCAGTTCTCTAGTGTAGACACAAATTTGCTGTTTGTTAATTCTGCATTAATCTCTGTACTGTAGAGCAGGGAGCAGAAAGAATAGTAGCAGGAAGCTATTCGCCACCAGCATGGAGTAACACCTTTTATGCCAGTGAACCGCACCACCTAGGGAGTCTCAAACCAGGTGTCTTGGATCTAATTCTGTCACTTCACACATTTATAAAGGACACAGAAAAGTGAATGAAATATTATCCTTCAAGAGGTAAGGAGGTAATGTGATTGTCAGAGGAAGGGATTTCCACAAGGCTATGGACCCTTGCTGAACCTGATCCCGACAGCTTCGCAAATCCCAAATAGGGCTATGAAAGACTCTGAAACCACTGTTATACATCTTAGTTCTGTGAGATGCTAGAGACGGAGCTTCCCTGACCCATCAACTGTTTTCTTGCTGTTTTGCTGTGTTTTGTTTTTAAGCAATGACGAGCATTGGCAAGGGCCTGATCCTGCACCATTAAAGTAAACAACAAAACTCCCACTGATTTCAGTTGTATTAGATCAAGGCAGTCCTTGGAGGTCTCTGGACCATGATCATTGATAAGTGAAGTCCTTCTAATTGCTTTATCAGCTGCTCTTTGTTTGCATTTTTATTCCTCTTCTATACTTTTGTGAAACATAATAGTTGGCACTTCAAAAAACATTTCTGAATCAACATTTTTGAATTTATGATCCTGCAAGGACTTGCACACCTGCTTAGCTTTACACAGTCTGAGTGGTCTCCCAGAGTTTAGTGGGACAACTCGCGGTACATAAAGTTAAGCAGAGCTGTAATTTTTCATAGGATGGGAGGCTGTTTCTAATGGCCCTATGGGGGAGGTGAGGGATTCATTGGGGCCACCACATGCCAGGTGTAGGGCCGCATGACTATGCAGGGCACATATACATGTTCGAAGAGGTGACACCAAAACTGCAGCATGACTTCCTTGAACAGTTTGGCAGTCATAGTAGGGTAGAGGTGCGCTTAAGGAACACACATGGAGCTAAAGCAAATTGGGGTGTCCTACTTAAATCTGTGCCCTCGATCACTGCTTTGGCCCGTGTGAACTAAACGTGAATTTTAAAGGCTTGATCTAGCACCCATTGAAGTAAATGGAAAGACTCCCATTGATTTTTGTGAGCATCAGATCAGGCCTTAATTGAAGAGGATGCTTGAAGAGAGCTTTGCACAGCTTGTAACTTAGTCCTTCTCTCAACACCCATGATATCATAGACCATGATAGCTGTTGATTTATCTTGGGGTATTAACAGACAGGGCAGAGCCAGCTTTTGCTGCCTAAAAACTCATGCATGTAGTGAAAACGTAGAATTTCAGAATACAGGCAGCTTACCAAGCCATAAAGCAAAGCTCCTAAGGCTCCAAAACTATTTACTCCAGAATTTCGCGTTGTGGGTTAATGTTTGGGAGTGGTTGAGGGGGAGATATTATTCTATTTTCCATTCTAAAATAATAGTAAAAAGTTTCCAAATTGTGCAATGCTGTTTTATTGTTTTAAAATGTTTATAATGGGGATGGAACGTAGTGCATCCCCTAGGATTTAGCTTCAATTTGGGAGCTGTGGCCATGTTCTATTCCATTCGGGTTCTTAGCAATGCAAGTTGGGCCTGATCCAAACCCTATTGACGTTAATGGAAAGGCTGCTGTGGAATTCAGTGGGCTTTGGATCAGGTCTGTTGTGATTAAAATGGGGATTTTCCTCTCCCACCTCCATCTTCTCCTGTTTCATCCTACACTAAAGTCAAAGGGTGAAATTCATCCCTGTGCAAGGATCCAGGCAAAGGCCACTTAAACTCTATTTTGTGGGCTCATGGAAGCTTTAGGAGCTTCCGCTCTTCAGGGAGGTGAATTGCCCCATAATTTTGAATTTGTAACATCACAGTGCTTTCTGTGGCAATTGACTGTTACAGAGGTAGGATTATATCTGCTCTGGCTCATTAAAGTGAAAGGGACTGTTAGGTGGCAAAAGAAGCCCCTAATTAAAATCACTGTCATCAGTGACAGCAAAGAGAACAAAAGGAAATGCTGACCAAGTGATTTTTCTCTTTGCATAAATATTATTCCTTTTCCAGTTTGTTTCATTGTGAAAGTCCCCTTTTCAAATACTGAAATGGAGCTGTCTGGAAACCATTCTTTTAAATCCTTTTAAAACCTTTTTTAGTGCTATCGTTAAAAATAAAAGGCACAGAGGTGTCTTTCAGTAGCTCCTATTGACTTCAGTGGAAGTCAAGTATGCATAAGCAAAGACTGAATTTGACCCAAATTGTAAAAGTACAATAAAATGTCAAATTGAGAGCTCGAAATTTCAGCAACAAAACTACTGCTTTTTGTCTTTAACTCATACTGCCGTGCTTATGTATTATAGCACATTTGGAAATGCAAGTCTATAGCCTAAAGAACCTTGCAACAATTACTACAGAGCCTTGTCTTTCAGTTGCTTTGCTTAGTCAAAGACACATAGTGGATTTGGATGTCCAGTTTCCATATAAATGTAATGAGAATTGGGCACCCAAATCTTTTAGTCAGCTTTGAGAATCACAGCCTTAAGGTATGTATGAAATGTATATCTAGGACCATGTCTTCACTGCAGAATTCACTCGGGCTCTTACTGATACGTTGCCCTTCACTCCTCTCCTGTCCCCACACACAACCCTCTCACTCCTGTGAGGCTTTCAACACAGTCTGTCTGGCCTGGCTTGGGGTTTGGGTTAGAGCTCAGGTGCCGCTTTCACTTGGGCTGATAACCCACCCACTTTGCAATGAGGATCTAGGCGAACTCACTTGTCTGCTCACAATCCTCCAGTGCCTTCACATAATCCCTCCCATGTGCCCAGAAGGACACACAATTGCTCCCACAATTCCCTGGGAAAGGAGCAGAGAGCTGTTCAACTTACTGCCCCATAAAGAACCCTGGAATATGCTCCCAAAAGTTCTAGTGACACAAGTGAGTACAGCACCAGTGAGGACACAGTCATTGTAGTATGGCTTTCCAGTGTGGCTGCTTGCCCACATCTGGGCATGGATAACTCGGGTGCTCTGAGCAGATCACCCAAGTTAACTCTGTTCATGTGCTTTTTCTCGGCAATGCAGTAACTGTAATACTTTAAATACAATTACGCCATTATTTAAATTTCATTGCTCTTTCCATTAATCATGCAAAATGCGACTGATAGTAATGCGGATGTCATAAGAATGCTAAAGGATTTCTTTTCATCAGTAACTAACTGGACTATTATTTTGCTGTTAATGTATTGTTCTGTTGTGTGCAGAGAATAAAGCCTTGCTGGTTGTCTGTAATGGCCTGATCCAGCTGCCAGAAAGTTTTCCATTGCCCTTAATAGGAGCTTGGTCAAGCTGTAAGTAAACACCACATTGGAGGTTGAGAGCAGTGAGAAATGGAAACATGCTGCAGATGTTGTATCAGGCTGGGATTTTCAAAGCAGCCTAAGGGAGTTAGGTGCCAACCTCCCATTTAATGTCATTGGGATTTGAGTGCCTCAGTCCCTTAGGTGATGTGTGAAAATGTCGCCCCATATGGGTTTTGCCTGAAAGGTGGCTGCTGGCTACCTCTGCAGCAAGAAAAGAAAATAATTATGGCCTGAAGGTATTTTAATTTGGGGTGTGTTTGTGTGCACATAATAAGCAAGTGTGTTCATGTGTATACATACACACAGTTACTTTAACAGTTCAGAACTGGATGTATGAGATTGTGAACCCTATGTGTTGCGTTTTTGAATGGTCTCCATGTTGGGTTGAAAATTCCAAAGACTGGTGGCAAAAAAATAACAAAGGATAGTTGACGTTTAATCTCTCAATCGTTGGAAATCTATTTGCTGTACATAAAATACTGGTCCCTGCCCAGAAGAACTGGTTTAGTATGTGCGGGGGGGTGGGAGGGGGAAGCAACCTTGGCAACAATCTGGTCAGGGGCCCTTCTCCCACTCCCTTCTGACCGGGCATCTTTGATCTCAACCTTAGCCTGGAACTTGCCTGGAACTTGGCTATGAACTCCGAGGCTACTTTCAGGCTTAGGTTTGACCCTGCTCTGAGGCTTGATCCAACCAGGTGATTTAATAACTGTAAAACCCATAATGGTAGGACTTTGACAATCCGTTCAATAAATAATTAGCTGCATTCCTTACTTTAAAAAAAAAAACTCGTCTTCTTGATGGAGCCATTGTCCCACAATTAGTAACCTATTAATAGAGTAACCTGTACATTAATTTGGGGACCTTTAAAGAGAGAAGAAGATGGTCTTGAGTTTTTTAAAGCACAGGAATAGGAGTCAGAAAATCTGGGTTCTCTTTCCTAATTATACCACACCCTTCCAGTGGGACTTGGAGCAATGACGGGTCTGGTCACATGTGGTGCTGAGTTGAGGTTAACCCCTTGCTCATTGGGGACCAGATAGTACCATTGTATCCTATATAATGACTTATGATTAGTCTAGTCAACTCACAAGTGCTCATGAATGATCTTTTGCCTTGTAATGGATGGCACCTATATCTCACCTAATTCTTTTGTCAGGCCAGTAAAATCCTCAATGTTTTTTCTCCCCTCTGCTGTTTAGGTTGGCTGCTTAAGCAGGGGGAAAGTATTCCTTTTGCTGTTGCTGGGGGGATGTCCCCCAGGAAACAGAGTTGTTCTTTTGTTCCTTTCTTTTTGTTTTGTGGAGGCAAAAAATATTAATCCTAACAAGGATTAAAATGAATTGCTCCTGGACTGTTCACAAAATGTTTGAGCAGCTCAAGAGACAACAGCGACAGTTGCCGATCACCCTGTTTTTCAAGGAAAAACAACCAGCAGCAAATGAGCCTACGCATTCAACTTCTCAAGCTGAACCAGAGCCAAGCACTTCGTCTACGACTCGCTCTCCATCACCTCCATCTTCTGGATTGACATCAAGCCCTGATGACCCCCTGTAATTAAAAATACAGTACTGTAAAATTTATATTTTGCATATGTATTCTTTATTATATACTGTACATTACTGTATACATTATACATTACTGTACAGGGTTGTGTACAGTATACTGTACTTTATGGGAGATTTAAGGGATTTTCAAGGGTAATTTTGACTATAACGATTTTCACCTTGCACACTGACTTTAGAACCTAACCCCCCTGCGTAAGATGCGACTCCACTGTATTAGTAAAAGCAGGTGTGCAGTCGCACACTTGCAGACTGCACAGTCATCAGTGGTAGCTCCAACCCATGGGGCTTCAGCACCAAAAACACCACCGGAGTTCCAGTAGAACTCTTTTAGCTGTAAGTAGCAGGTCGTCATAGTTGCTGGGATCAGCCACTAAGCAGGGACATAACTAGACAGACCAGTCCAGTGAATTGTACAAGTTCCCTCTTAGCTTAAAATAAAAAGTGGCTTTGATTTTTTTTAATAAATGTATAGTCATGACAGCCATTACTAATGAAGCAATATACAGAAATATCAGTCATTAAATTCTTAATTGGACTACTACATTTATGAGATCAAAATAGAGCTTGAAATATTTTGTATGTAGTAATAATCTTTGAGATTGCATTTGATGGTACTTGTACAAAAAAATTTCTAAAAAAATCTCTGCTTCTGTGTACACACTGGTAGGTAGTCTCTTAGGTTCAGCCAGATCCTGGAAATATTTCCTTGTATAGTGTAGATTTCCTGCAGATCTCCCTTCCACCCCCCTTCCCGCCCCAAGAAAGACTGTAATTTACAGAACAAGCTCTGAGTGTCTGGGGTGCATTAGTCCCTCTCTTGATGTTCTTTTCAAACCCACAGAGAGATTTTATAGGTATAAAATAACTTTCAAAACAAACAAGATATGTAACTTGGAGAGCTCATTCGGCATCGCCACTGCAATGGATTCTTAAAATATAAATCGACAGCTATAAAAATGGTTGTGGAATTGCCGCATCGCCGTCTCAACAAGATCTGTTTTTTAAAACAAAAAAAAAAATTGGATTTAAAAATGTTTAGTTACAACAAGGTGACATTTGACATTTACTAATTCAAGAGATTGGTTTATGCATGTTTAATCTTCACTAATGATGACTCCAGGGCAAGAAATGAAAATAACTTTAGTTAATAATGTGTGTGTGTGTGTATTACTAACACATTTTCATGATGAAGGTGATTCTTTTCCTGGTAGACAGATCTGTGAGCAAGTTGTGGAAGATCAAAAGGATTCCTACGCCCAGTTTTTAAACCCTTCTGCCTTGCTGAAATCGAGAGCACAGTGATATTAAGAGAATTAAAAGTTGGCAGATAATCAAGTTTATACATTTTTACCAAAAAATACTGTTTGTTAACAATATGACCACAAAGAAGTAGCCCAATCCTAGCTCATATTGAAGTTGTATGAATAGTAAGTAATTTGTTGTTATACCCCAGTCATGATTGGGGTCCCATTGTATCAGGCACCACACAAACACTTAGACACAGTCCCTGACTGTCCGAAGAAGCCTGTGCATTGATAAACAAAACGTATTTGACATACTGATCATTCCTCTGTTTTTTGTTTGTGTTTTGGCTAATTTACTCAGTCAAGGAGTTGGAGTTTCCTCTCAGCTGTTCACGATTCAAGTATTTATTCAAACTCCTGCAGCTTTGGGACTCACTTTGATTTATATACAAATATTTGAATACATTACTGTAGTTCTTTACATGCATTCCCTTTGTTTACATACAGAATATATAGCAGGCAGCTGTGAATGACAGAGCTCTAATCCCATCAAGGGATTCTGGTGTCCTCAGAAACCATGAGAGTAAAGCTCACAGTTTTGTGCAGTCACAGGGACTTAGAGGTGGAACTATAGCCCCACAATTCTAATGCTAATTTCAGCTATTTTTGATGTCACTTATTTTGGATCCTGGATCTGTGCCCAGCACAAGCTTCCGCTCCCTTGCCCCATTCTTACTATACAACCCCTGCCTCTTCCTCCTCCTGGGTCACTCCTGCCAATCCCCATGGAGAATTTCTACTATTGCGTCATCCATTCCCCTACTTAACTGCCACCAGAGCCATCTTTCTGACCAGTTCCAGCAGCTTTATTTCAGAAAATTACACTGAGTGACACGAGACTGTCCATCCCTCCTCCTCTAATGTTACTTATTTCCCTGCTGTTTTCAGCTCCATTCTCCACCACCCTTTTCCACTGCTCTGACAGCTCAGTTTGTGAGGCCATCTGCTTGGCGAGGAATATCAGTGATTCACTGAATCTCATAAATCATGAGCTAATGTCACATCTGTAAACAGAGAGAGAGAGAGATTTCTGCTTGGAGTGGAGTGTATTATATACCTAATAAATATGAGAATCCTTTCTAGTTGTGGGACACGCTTTCCTCTCATCCACCTGTTCTGACTTCCCCACTTCCCAAACAAACAAACCTGATTTTAATGATATCCGTATACCCATCTGGGTAGCAATTACTACAAAGTATGCATTATTGGTATAATTCAAAAAATAGTTCTCATTTCAAAATAGAATTTTGAAGAACAACTCTCTTTCCCATCCACATGGGGTAAGTTCACATGTCCTACTATTTGTTGATGCTTTTATAAACTGCCTCATGGAGTGATTTATAGCGCTGCAAAAACACTAGATCCGGTCTTATCACAGCACTTCTGTTCCTGAATGGTGGGAATGGTATGAGCAGACCAGCCTTTTCCTCGTTTCAGTTCTATATGTGGCTCTTTGAAGGAAAAGAAGCTCATGAAAATATAAATGCAAAGGCAAAGATTTTCAGGTTTTCCTAGATCCTGAGGAAGACGGGTTCCTGCAGCCCCCTAATGTAAAGACCTAACAATTTCCACGGAACAGTCCATTATCTGTTTCATTGCACAAGCCAATATCTTTTCTCAAAAAGATGCATTAGGCTACTTAGCCATTCAAGTGATCCATCTGGCTGAACATTCTTAGATGCTCGCTAACTTGATTTATCAGGCTCTGAAATGGTGCCCTTGATAGCTTCTGGGACTATGTAGGGACTGTCTAGGCTTTTGCATGATAGCAGCAGTTCCTTATGACCTTCATTTAGTAGAGAAGACAGTGTTATACCATCCTGCTTACCAATCTGAAGTTCACTGTTTAAATAGCATAGGGCTATGCCCAGTGGTGAGCTGGAGCCGGTTCCCACCGGGCTGAGAAGCAGACGGCAGCTTCATGCTCAGGCCCAGGGAGGCAGAGCAGAGGTGAGCTGGGGTGGGGGGGGGCGAGAAGGGCTGCCTGCGTCGCAGCAGGTAACTCGGGGGGCGCACGCAGGGGAACCGCTTCCCGCCCCAGCTCACCTCCGCCACCCTTGGCCCGAGCGGGAAGCCGCCACCTGCTTCTCAGCCCTCCAAGCTTCCCACCGAACAGCTGATTCGCGGGAAGCCGGGGGGCGGAGAAGCAGAGCGGGGTGGTGCGTTCAGGGGAGAGGGCAGAGCAGAGCTGAGGTGAGCTGGGGCCGGGCACGGGGCGGGGAGCTGCCAGTGGGTGCTCCGCATCCACCAAATTCTCCCCGTGGGTGCTCCAGCCCCGGAGCATCCAGGGACTTGGTGCCTAAGGCGCCACTTTTGATGTGATCAGTGGGGGAGCGGCCGCTCCCCCTGCTCCCCCCTAGCTACGCTTCCCCACCCGTAGGAGCCAGAGGGACCTGCCGGATGCTTCCTGGGAGCTGCCCCAGGTAAGCACCCCCGGGACTCCCCACCTCGCCTCCCGGCAGGTGCCTCTGGCTCTTAGGAGTGGGGTGGGCACCCACTATGGTGGCCCACAAGACCCTCCTGCCCGGTTCTGGGGGCAGTCAGGGTACAATCACAAATTTAATTAACATATATACATATTTTTAACAAGCATCATCAGCATGGAAGCATGTCTTCTGGAATGGTGACTGAAGCATGAAAAGGCATACAAACCTTTAGCATATCTGGCCCAAAAATACCTTGCAATGCTGGCTACAAAAGTGTAGTGCGAATGCCTGTTCTCATTTTCTGGTGACATTGTAAATAATAAGCGGGCAGCGTTATCTCCCGTAAAAGTAAACAAACTTGTTTGTCTTAGCGATTGGCTGAACAAGAAGTAGGACTGAGTGGACTTGTAGGTGCTAAAGTTTTACCATGTTTTGGTTTTGAGTGCAGTTATGTAACAAAAAAAACCTACATTTGTAAGTTGCATTTTCACAATAAAGAGATTTCACTGCAGTACTTGTATGAGGTGATAAACAAAAGAAATAGAATTTTTCAATTCATTTTTACAGTGCAAATATTTGTAATAAAATATAATCTGAGCACTGTACACTTTGTATTCTGTGCTGTAATTGAAATCAATATATTTGAAAATGTAGAAAAGCATCCGAAATATTTAATTTCAATTGGTAATTTCAATTCTGTTGTTTAATAGTGTGATTAAAGCTGCAATTAACATGAGTTAATAACATAATTAAAACTCTTTACATCAGGGACTTTCTTTTGCTATGTGTGTTTGCAGCTCCTAGCATGATGGGGTCCCTATCTTGATTGGGGTTGCTGGGTGCTACCATAATACAAATGATTGTATCATAAGGGGCTTTTTCAGTCACGTTTTTGAAAGTGGGGATGGATGGGATGAAATTGGGGGGGAGGTTGGGTAAAGTGCACATCTGGGAGAACATGCTAATTTCACACTCAGGATGTCATCTGCCCGTCCAAGGTACAAGGATAGATACAAGGGTACAAGGATGAAATGCAGGTAGCAGTAGAACCCAGCTACTTGTTACAATACAGCTCTGTCAGGATGACACAAACATAGGAACTGTTGGAAGGAGGCTGTGTGTATTGTTTACATCTTACATAGTGTGTTTCAAGTCAGAAAATATGTACTGTAACATAAATCCATGGTTATAATACTGTAATTAATAGAAATTCTCAACTAAATCCTCATTACAGTACTTGCGTCTTGGCCATAGTCCAGCTTTATAGTAGAGGCCCGGTATAGGTACAATATTAAAGTAAGCCATAGCTCCCCCTTGTTGGTTTTTGAAACTGAAAATCTCAAGTTGTTAGTGATTTAAAATTAATAGCTTGGATTAGCCTGGGGGGGGGGGAGGGGGGGCTGGGCTGTGAGAGAGAGAGAGAGAGAGTGTATTTAATTTAATCCAAAACAGATTGTCTTCTCAAACACTGCTCATTAAATGAACTGTCTGGAAGTGTGATTTACAGCCGGGTGGTAGTCATGTGAGTGTCTGAGTGTTTAATATCTGCAGGGTAATAGCTTAGTGGCAGTTGTAGTAATTTGATTTTCGATTTTTATCTTTTTTGACTTTCTGTACTATGAAATTCTTCTATGTGACATAGTTTCTGCATAGGCTAATTTCCTGACATTGTGGAAAGAACAACAACTTCCCTTCTTACTGAAGATCCAGGACCTGATTGTATTTTTTTTTTTATTACTAAACCCACAATCTAACTATTCACATTTACCCATGTCAGATGTATAGGCTCAGTACCACAGTACAAACTGGAGTAATAGACCAAAATATTGACATTTAATGAGCTAAGACCTGCAGTCTCAGAGAAAATAAAATCTTGCTGTATAGAGTGAGCAAAATTTTTCAAGGATCATTTTCTGCATAATCTATTATGTTCTGTATTTAGTACTCTGAGCTTTTCTATTGATTTAAAGTCAAAACTTTCTTATTTGATACACTAAAGGAAACAGTGCTGCAATACTTTTGTGTAGAAACTCCTCAAAATGGCAAAGAAATCTAACATTCTAGTGCCTGAATAAAAAAACAAAACAAAAAACCACATTGTGCTTCCACACCTAGAAAGCCTTGAGAAATTAGTTTTCAAAACCTGGTGCTAGCATTTTTGCTTTGTAACTCAGCCTTTGTTTGTATGTTGAATCAATAGTTTACAGGACATTTAATGCTGTTTTTGGTTGGTTGGGTGGTGTGGTTGTTTTTTTTTGTTTTGTTTTGTTTTGTTTTTGGGTTTTTTTGGTCTACACTACGTATAATCAGTTGATTTAAGTTCCAGGCTTTTGCTCAAAAGTCCAGAAGTTTCATCCTCTGTATATTTAGGACCCATTGTGCAATGAACTCCTCTCTGGTGAATTCCTACACCTTCACAGAGCCTTGCATTTCACTGTGGATAGATAAATACAGCAAATTTAGATTTAAAAAAAAGTCATTTTTCAATTGATTTTTTTTTTACTTGATTATCAACATATTACTTTGACTATCCTGTACAGTATAGTTAAAATGTGCGTTGGATAGGTCACCTGTCATTGGTCACCTAAATCATATGATATTATTTGTCTTCTTCGGTTGGATGAGCATGACATTTGAGCTGTTGGAGAAGATAGCAGATAAACAGGATTAAGGAAGCCTTTTTTCTTTCTGGCCCACACACACCTTGCTCAGTCTAGCATTCCTAGAAAAGTGAGGCAATTCTAAGCTTCGTTGCCGAGGTGATGATTTTAATTTAATCTCATCACATTTACAGGAAGCAATAACATGCCCAGCTTGCTATGAAGGATGAAGTCAGACCACTGTCTGGCTCATGTACTTGCCTCTGTGCCAAGGCACTGGTGAGTGTTTTGGGGAACCATGTATGCCTGTATTGTCAAGCAATGTGCCTTCTGCTGCCACCTCCCTCACTCCATAACAAATATACCATTTTCTTTGTGAATACTTTCTTGCCAACTTTCATAATTTCGGGTGTTTCTGTTAAAACCCCAGCTCCTGGAATCATGTTATTCTGTGAGAATCTCATTTTTCAATTAAATTAAAATAATAACGTGTCTAGCCCTCATGGTTGCAGAGTAAAGCTTGCAGACATGAACCCTAAACTTCTCAAGACTGGGAGGCATGCTTAAAAAGAACCCAAAATATACTTCTTTGGCTTAAAAATCATGAGATTAATAAAATCGCATGAGGCCTCATTCATGATTTTTGAATGCTTGAGGTTGTAAATACTGAGGCATACACACTTACAACCCACTTTCTTATACCATTCGAGTGTCTAGAACTCACTTGTTCAAATTTTGGCAGAAAATAAAAGGAAAAGGGTATCCAGGTGAATTTTAACTTTGGCAAATACATTTACTTTTAAAACTGCATTCTCTGATTATTTATTAGACATTGTCCTCATCTGCAGCTGATTTCTTATCTCTTGCCAACTAAGGGCATGATCCAGCATCCATTAAAATCAATGGGAATCTGTCTGTTGACTTCAGTGGCCATTGAGTCAGGCCTTAAAGCCATCAGATCTGCATGAGTCCTGCTAAGAGCTGAGAGGGTTTCACACAGGTACCCTATTGTCATCTGCGAGGATCTGCCCACCTGTATTTGATCTGAAAACCTATATCGCCTCTCAGGGTTACCCAAGAGTACGTACAAGGAAATTTGGGGGAAAAAAAAAAGGGTGATCATATACTGGATCAGTTATGTATGTCAGATAGGTTTTTTAATTATAATTGCATTCCTTTTTAATTTTTTTTGTAGTGGTTGTCATGTATTATGGATCCAATAGTTCAGTTTGCCTTTCTATCTCTTTTGTTAAAAAAATTAAGTAACTGAACAAAATAGTTTGAGTGCCATAATCAAATATAACATTACTTGCTGAAATTAGTCATCACTATAAAATCTACATAAAGGATTTCACAGACACAATAGCAAAAAGTTTTTCTTACCTGCCAACCAAGGCGTCATCTGTCATCTCTTCATGTCTATTTTATACACATATATGCTTTTAAATCACTTGTCATTATATTAGTCTAACTCTGAATCCCAGAACGCAATTGTCCTAATAAATATAAGTTTGAATCAGCTAGTTATTCATGCAGAATTACCATTTAAATCCCTGCTTTATGGCTAGTTCTACCACTAAAATCCTACTTAAAATATCATTTAAAATCATAAACATGTTTTTTAATGTCTCCTCAGTTCAGTGATTTACCAAAAACAATTGGTCAGTACAGATTTCCTACTGAAATGTTTCCAGGTAAAAAATCAGAAGCATTATATCATTAATAAGACTTGCACAGGCTTGATACCATGGACAAAAGGATTAGTCCTTGAAGCAGCTACTTCCTGGTAAGTAAAAAAATGAAGAAAATTAATGAATTGACCATTTGAGGGAAACAGTGAGTGGTTCTTGTAGAGATCCTCTGCAAGAACACAAATAGGTTTTCAGAGTCTAAACGTTAAGGGACTGATCCAAAGCCTGTTGAAATCAATGAGTCTTTCCATTGACATGTGTGGGCTTTGGATTGGAGCATAAAACTATACTTTTGTATGAACATCTGCCTGAAGGAAAGGGAAGGAAAAACTGAAGGAAATGAAATGGAGGAGGTGTGGCTGGGCTTTCTAAGAAATCACCAGCATCAAATTTGCATAGTTGAAACATTTTCAGTGGATCAATTTTCTGTCAGAAAATGTATTTTCTTCAGTCAAAACATTTTGTGGGAACATGGAGATGCTAATGAAATTTTCAAAGGGGAAAAGTAAAAATGAATCACTTTGGCTTTCTCATTTTGTTTTGACAATATTAAGACTTCATTTTGATGTCAAATTGTTTTGTTTTGATAAGGTGAAAATGTTTAATTTCAACTTTGTATGTAATCTTGTAGCCGTGATGGTCCCAGGCTATTAGAGAGACAAGATGAATGAGGTAATATGTTTCATTGGACCAACTGCTGCTTCCCACGTAGGTAGACTGTGGTGGGCTTTGGAGAGGATTGATTCCTCAGAGAAAATGACGGACTCCCAAAACCATCCCAGTAAATTGATAGAGAGGATTGGTGCTGAGAGGTGATGTCAGACACAGACAGGTCGTGGCACAATGTGTATGTATATTTGTAAATAATTCAAAGCTCAAGGTAGACTTACATAGATATGTAAGATGAGCAGGTTTTGTGTATAAAAAACAACTGTATTTCTTAATGCTTCTAGTTCCATGTTAGAGTGTATTTGTTCTTAATATAATAAATAAGCTACTTTCTTTTCACTAGCTCTAAGCCTAAGCCTGATATGTGCGACTAAGTCATTTAGGCATCTGACTGCCACTTCTCAAAGTGACACTACATAATAATTGTCACATGCTAGAGTCTGTCTCTGGGTTACCAGTTTTTGGGGAGAAAAGACTAAACCTTGTTAACTCTAATTCTTAAAGAGACAGAGAGTGGCAGCAAAGGTACCAGGCAAAGAGTCACCAAGCATATAGGATATGTTACATAAGAATGGCCATACTGGGTCAGACCAAAGGTCCATCAAGCCCAGTATCCTGTCCTCTGACAGTGGACAATGGCAGGTGCCCCAAAGGGAATGAACAGACAGCTTATCATAAAGTGTTCCATGCCCTGTCACCCAATCCCAGCTTCTGGCAAACAGAGGCTAGGGACACCATTCCTGCCCATCCTGGCTAATCGATTCATCAGTGGCTATCTTCCATGAATCTATCTAGCTCCCTTTTGAACCCCGTTATAGTATTGGCCTTCACAATACCCTCTGGCAAGGAGTTCCAGAGGTTGACAGATGTTATATGTGGCAGTTCTTCACCAGAGGGGAAGCAGGTCGTCACAATGTTGCATCACTATCAAAACAAAATATTTTGACATTATTGAAATGTTTCAACATTATCAAAACAAAATGTTTTGATGCTTCTGAATAGAAACTTTTTGGAATGTTTGTTCTGTGGTAAATTTAGACATTTTGACTTTTTGTTCCAATGCAGAATGAAAACAAATTTTGAAATGCCAGAATTTCCTATGAAACAGAAATTTTATTCTCCTATCAGCTCTAATGACTTTAAAAATAAAATATAGCATGACAGTCTTGCTGCTAAGAGTACTATTGTGGGCATTTCATGAATTAGGTAATATTAAGGAGTGCACAGAGTGTAAGAAATGAAGTGATTAAAATAAAGATGATATTTGAGTGGTGACAAAGTTTAAGGTATGACAGCTTGGACAATTTGGCCTCTGCATATTTCAGTATAAATACATATCTTCCAGTGTTACATGGGACTTCAGAGACTTGCTTCATAGTGACGTCAATGGAGTTGTGCAACTAAACCCTCATGCAATATTTTGGAAATGGTTTTTTTCAAAAGAGCTAGGAATTGGCTGACCTCTGCTCCCATTGAAATCGGTGGTATTTAATTAGCTCAGTGCAGCAGGTCAAGAATGAAAAAGATTTGGTCTGAGGTGTGTTTATGTGTGTTTTTGGCTAAGTGATCTGATGGTGAAAGCTGGAGAAATTAATGAGTCTGAAGTGGCTGACTTTTCACATAAAATTTTGTCAGTATTACCCTCTCTTTCTCTCTCGCTCTCTGTAAGGAGGAATGTATATATTAAGAAGTGTTTTCATATCTTATGTTCTGTAATAGTACCTGGCTTGCTAAATAATTATATGGTTCCTGAAAGCCTATTATCTGTATGCCCATAAAGTCTGTATCACCAAAGTATAAGCAAACTATATAGGCTTTGCAAAATTAGTGTATATGTAGCAGGTAAAGTAACTGATCGTGTTCTCTTTCTTAAACATTGTGTTGTAACTTACTGGATTCAATCTTTATAAGAGCTCCTGTATAACGACTTGTATTAATCTTTGTTATGCTAAAGGATGTGTGAGTGTAGCCAAAAGGATTAAAAGTCTTTAGTATTTAATACTTGATTATGCCAGCAGACAAAAGCAGTGATCAAGACATATGCACAAACATAATACTAGGTATGTCCTGTATATGTATGTATCCTATGTAATAGGAGCAGTGTTTGTATTTACCATTTCCTCATGTTGTATCTTCAGGAACAAGGAATTCTGTTGGATGTCTGTTTGAGAGTTAAACAGCAAGTGGGGTAAAAGAAAACAAAAATTGTAAATTTTATTAGAGTCTTGAAAAATGGAGAACTGAATTGGCCATATACTTTTGCTTTTGTGGACTATGGGCATAACATACTAAACAGCAAAGAAAATTAATACTGCCGAAGCATCTAATGCATGCTTGTAGTATTGCCACATAAAATATATTTTGGAATTATGGGTGGCATGCTAGCATGGTTACCAAGCCACTCACAGCTCTCTCCCCTCTGGTCTCTTTGAGTGTACCCCTTTAGGTGTCAATCCTTGTGCTTTTACCTCTCCTGAGGTGGAATTTCACAGTTTTCCCACTCTGAGACCATTCTTATCCTGCAGTTCTGACAGTCTTCCCTTCAGGAGAGTGACCAGTGGTGCACAGTAATCATTCAGCCTTCTCATAACTTGTTTATTTTAGCGGTAGGAGCAAAGCTTTTAGAGAAGATTTTTAAACAATGTGCACACATGTCTACCTTACCTAAAGGCTTACCATCCCCTGCTGGTAACTTAGGCAGGCCGACCTTCTTCAGACACCCCCAGCAGGATTCTGTCTGTCTGGTTCCCATGAGCAACTACCACTCCTCTCTTGATAGAGTTCCTTTTGAAACTGCCACAGTTCTTTTGTTCATCTATGTTCCTGGGCTTTGGCCCTTCTAGTCAAAATCAGTTATGGTTGGCTTGAGCAGGAGTTAAAATCATCAAAGCTAATAAAACTTTTAAGTGTTTGCTGAGGGCTGGCTATCTAAACCCATTCTCTTCCTCCTTGCTTGTTTTTCCTGACAGTCCCAATATATTCATACGGTAAATATCCCAATAACCAGGTCAACATACAGTGTTCATAATTTATTACAGAGCAGCCCCAAATCTGTTACACATGGATTCTTGTGGTATGTTTCATATTGTTCCTTGTGTCTAGCAGTTCTCTCTCATGCTTAGATCCATGCATGGAAGCAGAAGACTATCTAATTTGCTTTTGTACTGTTTGGGATATGTGAAAAGCTTAGCCAACTTGAACATGGGGAAAAGGTGGGTTGGTAGGAAAATAAAACAAAACCTGACACTTTCACTCTTCTTTTCTGGAATTAGTAATTTTTCACAATATATAGTGACCCTAAAAGCTTATTTTACACACTTAATACAGTATTGGTGCTATACTATCTAAGAATTATCTATCATATTGGGGGGAAAAATCAACTTTTTACCTGTTCAGGCATTTCTAATCCTCCTCTCTCAATGTTATCTTGCCATGAGATCTAGAAATTATATCGCAGAGCTCTTTGTAAATCATGGACAGTGCTTCAGTGTGCACATTGTAAAACCACATTGTCATGTGTTACTATAAATGGGTCATACGAGAAGTCCATGTTCCTGTCAGCTCTTAGGAGTGGTAGACTTTCACAGTGGGAAAATAGAATATCAGTTCCATCAACCTTTGGCAGACTGATAGGAGTTATTTGACTTTCGATTTTTCATTGTCAGTTTTGGCAGCCAAAATTGTCATGTTCAGAAATATAAGTTTATACACACTCAAAGGAGGACAAAAGGCAGGTGGGAGGCAGGGGTGGGGAAGATGAAGCTTCCACTATTCCCTTGGTAGGTTTCAGAGTAACAGCCGTGTTAGTCTGTATTCGCAAAAAGAAAAGGAGTACTTGTGGCACCTTAGAGACTAACCAATTTATTTGAGCATGAGCTTTTGTGAGCTACAGCTCACTTCATCGGAACTTCATCCCTTGGTAGGTTCAGTAGTAGCTACGCCATTATAGTATCTGGTGGCTGATAATGTAGTATATGAAGACAATCTATAATATTCCAGAATAAGCCGTTTACTGATTAGTTTTGTTTTTAACAAAGAAAGTAGAGTGGAACGAGTCTGTACCACTGCAGGAAACTGGACCTTATTAGAGATTGATAGGAGGATGTTATCCATGCCCTTGAAGAATGATGCACAGCGTCTGAGCCCCATTAATAAATCTTCCCCTAAGGGATGTGTCTGTCTGAACCCTGTGCTCCTCTGCACCTGTTGGCTTTCCCCCAACCCTTAGTTTAAAAACTCCTCCACAACTTTTTAAATTTTATATGCCAGCAGTCTGGTTCTGTTTTGGTTTAGGAGCCCATCCTTTCTGTATAGGTACCTCCTTTTCCAAAAGGTTCCCCAGTTTTTAATATATCTAAATCCGTCTTCTGAACACCAACAGACCCAGTCGACAGCAGGTGGGATCAAACCTGGGACCTCTGGAGCTAAATACATGAGCCTCTACTGCATGAGCTAAAAGCCAACTGGCTGTGAGCTAAAGGTGTAGAGCAGACTCATAATCTCTCTAAGTGGTCTGGGTGCCACTAGATGGGACAGATCACCACACCCAGGAGTTGTGAGGGTTACAGAAGCATTTCAGAGAATGCTATCATGGAGGTCCTGGACTTTTTAATCTCTTTCCTAGCAGCATAAATTTGGCCTCGCCTACCTTTCCTTAGGTCATTGGTACCTACATCTACCACAACAACTGGCTCCTCCCCAACACTGCACATAAGTCTGTCTAGATGTCTCGAGAGGTTCACAACCTTCACACCCTGCAAGCAATTTGCCATGCAGTTCTCCTGGTCACCACAAACCCAATTCACTATATTTCTAACAATTGAATCCCCAGTTACGATTACCTGGCTCTACCTAATAATTGGAACAGTGTGAGAGCATACCATGACATCATCTGTAAGGAGTCTCCTTATCTATGAGAATGTTTCTCTCTACTCCAGCTTGATGTTCTCCTTCCCCAAGACTTTCATCCTGCTCAACAGCACAGAAGCTGTCAGACCGGGGGTGGGACTGCTCTACTGTGTCCCAGAACATCTCATATATGTACCTCTCTGTCTCCTTTAGCTCCTCCAGCTCAGCCACTCTGTGCCCAAGAGCCTGTATTAAGTCTCAGAAGGCCGTGAGTTGCTTGCACTGAATGTGCACTCATGCCATGTGCCCACAAGACAGGTAGTCATACATGCTGCATTCAGTGCAACAAACCAGATAGCTCCCCCTCTGCTGCTGGATTTCTGCCTGCCTTATTTTTACTCTTGCAGGGTTTTTTTTTTTTTTTTAATTTTTGTATTTTTATTTTTTTTAAGGGGGTGTTTATTGGTCTACGTTTAGAGAATGTTTAGGTGTATCTGGCTCTCTCACTCCCTCTTGAAACTCCCTCGGAAAACTCCCCTGTTTGCTGCTCCTGTTCACTAGCTCATCTGGTTTTTAAACTCCTGTTCTCGCTGAGTTAGCCCCACCCCCATTGTCAAGCAATCCTAATGGGATTAGGGATCAAAGGATTCAATAATACCATAACTCTATCAATATGGGGCTTGATCTACCCCTGGTTTATGCCTGCTCTCATTGGTATGACCCAGGATCAAGGGTCCCAGTGGTAGAAAGTTTGCCTAGGGGAGTCACAGTGATCTAAGGTATCCACAGACCCTCTTTGCCCGAGGACAGGCAGCAGTGAGCCAGCTTCGCTCCAAATATGGGTAGCAGCGGTGAATTTATCTCCTGCTTCCCCATTGTGGCACAGCAGCACTGCAGATGAATCATACGCACAACGTCTATTCATTTTCTGTAGTGATTTATCTTCAACAACAACGAAAGAGATTTCAATTTTTATAGCATGTAAAAGGTATAAATGGCATTTAATTATGGGTTATAAACCAACAAAGAGCTGTTCTGCTGAGAAACCAGATCCAGATTAGTCTCCTAATAAATTTGTTAGTCTCTAAGGTGCCACAAGTCCTCCTGTTCTTTTTGTGAATACAGACTAACACGGCTGCTACTCTGAAACCTGTTATATTACTGAAACTTCTGAGATATTCCTGCTGCACCATCAACTTCTTACCTAATAAGAAATACTTCTTCGTCTCTATAGGGGGTTGATCAGGAAGACAGACATGTGGAGTCTATTGTTACATTAAAGTATCCCGACTAGCACAAAGGAAGGATGCAATGATATGATGAAAACTTGTGCAGTATCAAGGCTCCTGCATTCTGTGTGATCACACATGGCTCGAAGAGTTAAAGTAACACCTATCAGTGTTGATCTCTCTCTAAACCTCGTGAATACATTAGGGGAATGAATTTGATTTTATAAGGTTTGAAATAATCCACTTGGGACAAGACATTAATCTTTATTTCTGGCTTCCTCCTCTCCAATAGTTTAGTAAAAGGGATGCTGCTTTCACCAAGGCAATACTTCTCAATGCCCTCTCTGCTTAGGCCCAGGCTTGTTCTATCTTTGTAAAGTGCTGTATGCATTGCTTTTAATCACAGGAATGGAATCAAACAGTGCAATATATCTAAGGCTCATTTCTCTTTCATATCTCTTTAGTCTGATGTTTCTAGTGACTGTCATTTTCAAATAGACACACATGGATTACTTTTCAGTTTCTATGTCCAGTTTTACTTATATAAAAGTCAGGTTACATTTTTTTTAAATCAGATGAAGTATAAAGAGTGGCAAGGTGATAGTTTTACATCTGAAGAAGTGTGTATTAACCTGTTTGGTTTTTTAATTGACATTTTATGTGGAGTGTGTCAGTGATGATTGCATGTTGCACTAAAATGACTCGTGCTACCTTAAAATGATGTAGGTGTGGGTGGGAACTGCATAATCCGTATTAATGAATGATGTTATTTAGATCTCAATACATTTCCCATTAGAACATGCTCCAGAATGTAACAAATTACAGTGTTTTAGTAGACAATTGTTGATATATATTGGGAGGGACAAATTCCTTCCTAACCCTGCATGGTTTAACTTTGACTCTATAGATGAGATGCAGTTACCCATATCTTAATATGCATCTGTCGGTTTTTGGGTAACTACTTATTAGCTAGAATAGCTAATGGTTGGAAAGAGCTCTGCAAATGAAAAGCACTCAATATTTATTTTATATGTAAGAGTTAAGGGCTGTTATAAAGACAATGGTGATCGGTCATTCTCCATGTCCACTGAAAGTAGGACAAGAAGTAATTGGCTTAATCTGCTGCAAAAGAGATTTAGGGTAGATATTAGGAAAAAACTTCCGAATGATAAAGGGTAGCTGAGCTCTGGAATAGGCTTCCAAATGAGGTCACTGAATCCTCATCACTGGAGGTTTTTAAGAAGACGTTGGACAAATACCTGTCAAGGATGGTCTAGGTCAGGGGTGGCCAGGCTGTGGCTCCAGAGCCCCATGCGGCTCTTCAGAAGTTAATATGCGGCTCCTTGTGTAGGCACCAACTCTGGGTCTGGAGCTACAGTCGCCAACTTTCCAATGTGCTGGGGGGTCCTCACTGCTCAACCCCTGGCTCTGCCACAGGCCCTGCCCCCATTCTATCCCTTCCTGCCCCCTCCCCTGAGCCTGCTGTGCCCTCACTCCTCTCCCCTCCCCCCCCAGCCTCCTGCACTCTACGTTAACAGCTGATCAGGAGGTGCGGGGAGGGAGGGTGAGGTGCTGATTGGTGGGGCTGCCGGTGGGTGGGAGGTACTGGGAGCAGGGCGGGAACTGATGGGGGGCTGCTGACCTGTTACTGTGGCTCTTTGACAATGTACATTGGTAAATTCTGGATCCTTCTCAGGCTCAGGTTGGCCACCCTGGTCTAGGTTTACTTGATCCTGGCTCAGTACAGGGGGTTGGACTTGATCACTTCTCAGGGTCCCTTTCAGCCCTACATTTCTATTTTTCTATGATTCTATAATATGATTTTGCCATTTAAAAAATGCATTTACAGTGTAGGTCTCTCAGATGTCCTGTGCCAATAAGTTCCACAGACTATCCATATTCTGTGTGAAGAAATATTGTTTTCTTTCATGTTTCAAATTTTCCAGCTATTCTCTCCATTGGCTCAAATTAGACAATGCTGTTTTATTAAATAATGCGAAAAACAGGCAAGGCATATACATTTATTAGGATTAAAGGCATTTCTGTTTCCAACTCTCTAAAGTCCACTCTTAGTTCATGCACATAACTCTCAGTATGATTACCAAGAGTTGTGTGTACATAGTGGGGAACAAATTGACTCTTGTACTCTGCCATTCCTGAAGGGATGTGTCTGTCTGTCTGTCTCCCCTTCATGGAGAATATCAGCATCCCAGAATTGCAGTATTTGCAGTATGTTTTTAAACATTCCCTCTTTAAAGTCTTTTAAACATATGGAGCCTTTCACATTTGTTACCCTGTTATTGGTAGCGATGCCTTTGATGTTTTCACAAGTTACCCCCTTCCAAGCCTGGCAAGTTGTGTCATAGTTGAGAAGCATGACAATAATGCACAATTGTCTTGATTAGATGGATGCCAGAGAGTCAAAGACTTAATGAGGTGCTCTGGTGCATAATCATATCGCTAATGGGTACTTGCTTAGAATGCATTATTCAGCTAAGATATATTGCATTTTGTACGCTCCTGCTGTAATTAATATTTGCAACATTGCACAAATTGTTGACCAGCTGAACAAGCTCTCAGTTAAAGTCCCTCGTAATAAACCTTTAAAAATCGTGTTTATTTCAAGTGAGATTTTGAATCTTCCCATTCAGTGACTGTAAGAGTCACTTTGTCTGGCTCCATTGTCCGTGAGTTGAATGTGGAAATTATTTTCTTAGCGAAACCTATCCTGCGTACCCTAACAGCAATAAAATGAACACTTGGTACAACAGCCATATCTGTGTGAATCATGAATAGATTCTGTCTCAGGGCCAAGCAAGCAGCAGAAGCAGAATAGAGTCAGGAATGATTTTTCTAGCGAGGTATCATTAGTCATATCATGGCATCCCTAAGGTGAAGAAGAAGCAATGTGGGAAGGGGCAAGGCCTGGAACCTGATGAAAGCAAATAAATAAAATCCTCCTTTGCACGTAATGGCAGAATGGACTATCCTTGTGTTGCTCCTCCTTTTCATAGACTGTTTCTGAAGCTGCTGTTCTGATTCTCCTCCTGGGCCAGGGATGGTGTCTAATGAACTGGGAGGTTCTGGTTGTCCCACAGAAAACAGACACTACTGTTTCCCACTACTCCCAGGCAGCCCCATTGCTGTTATCTATGCCACCCATCACGGGGAAAAGGGGGTGCCCAAAGAAATATACATTTTCCTTTGTGATTGTGGGGTTTGTACACGAAACATTAAGGTTGATTCATGTTTAATCACCATTTAATTAAGGTTTTTTTCCTGCCATTGAAATATTAGGTTTTGTCCTGTATTGCCTTTGCAATTCTACCCCTTTCTGGCAAGGTAAACCCAACTAGCACCTGGAGATGATGATTCAAGTGTGTAGACACAAACATGATCCGAATCAAACCAGTTGATTGATAGAGTAATATGGAAAACAAAGATTACAAAGGAGAGCCAACTGCCACATAATATAGTGCTCAAGTGACAGGTCTTTCAATGGCCAACTTTTCTGCACAGGATACTTTCAGAAATATTTTTGTGACAGAGTAGGGAAAACAACCTCTCATTTTCTGAACAGGTCTATACTAGAAACTTTTGCTGACATAGTAATGTGAGTTCGGGGTCTGTGGGCGGTTTTGGCAACATTTTTACACCAGCAGAAATCCTAGTGTAGACAAACTGTATGCCAGCTTGAAAGTGCTTTTGCCGATCTAACTTTTTTCCCAGAGAACTGGCATGCTATATTAACAAAAGCCCTTTTTTGCCAGTATCAGCTGGGTCTACACGATGAGGGTTTGCTGGTCTAGCTATGCCAGCAATGTTTTGCTGTGTCAACCCATCCTTGGTCTGTAGTATGGAGCAGCTGCCATTTTTATATAAGGGTGATGGGTGTGGCTAGAGCATTCCGACAGTAGTCTTTCACACAGCAATTCGAGTCTCCTCAGGGTAGGTCTACACTACACGCTAAGCCCAGACTCTGAATCAGTTTTGAGCCGAAGCGGCCACACGCAGATCAGTCTGACCTACATCAGGAAGTATTCAAGACCCATGTCCTAGGTCCCTGCTTAGGGTATATGTCAGAGCCCAATTTCTGCTGTGACTTGGGTCCAAGGCCTGTCATTTTGCAATGTGGACACAGGTCAAGCTGCAGACCCAGGTCAAAGTATAGTGCATTATTAACATGCCCGTGAGACTCAGGTGCAACAATTGTAAACCCAGGTTTACAATGCAGCGTGGACACTCGAACGCGGGCTTGGAAACACCGTGTCCATGAGGGTGGGTCCCGCAGACCTGGACATAGTGTGCAGTGTAGGCGTGTCCCCAAATGCTGTTCTGAACAGAATGCTGCCATGTGCAGCCAGGAGCAGGTCTGTGTTCTCTGCAGTTACATGGATGTCAAATTGAGAATAAAGGCACTAATTTGTGTAGCAATAGCTCTCCTGGTGTTTCTGTGGAGAACAGCATGTGTCTATCTCTTGATTAACTACAAAAACTAGCTACAACCAGATCAAGAATTACTGTGAGGAGCCCAATTTTCAAACTCTGCTGCCTTAATAAGATAGCAAATCCTATATTTGGATACTCAGATCAGCATGCTGTTGCACAAATAGCCAATTTATGTACAGTTTTGAATATCTACAGGCAAGAACTAGACACCCTTTTAAGATGGCCACGTAACTATTCAGTAGATCTAGTCTTCATCAGCAGGAATCACTGTAAACCATGGTTAGAATAAAGAGCCTGCTGGTTTGAAGGGAAAATTATTTGAGTTATAAGAAATATGATTTGAGCAGCTCTGCTCTCTCCAGATCTCTCTCACTCTTCATGTTTGATCTCAACAGACACTCATGCCAGCCTGAGTCTGCTTGTTAGAAGATGCTCTCTCAGCACTATATGAATTATCTAAGAGCAGGGGTGCTGGAACAATTTGTATAGTGGGGGTGCTGAGGGCCATTGAACCAAACTGTAAACCCTGTATATAATGGCAGGTTTCAGAGTAACAGCCATGTTAGTCTGTATTCGCAAAAAGAAAAGGAGTACTTGTGGCACCTTAGAGACTAACCAATTTATTTGAGCATGAGCTTTCGTGAGCTACAGCTCACTTCATCGGATGCATACCGTGGAAACTGCAACAGACATTATATACACACAGAGATCATGAAACAATACCTCCTCCCACCCCACTGTCCTCCTGGTAATAGCTTATCTAAAGTGATCATCAAGTTGGGCCATTTCCAGCACAAATCCAGGTTTTCTCACCCTCCGCCCCCTCCCCCCCCCAAACTCACTCTCCTGCTGGTAATAGCCCATCCAAAGTGACAACTCTCTTCACAATGTGTATGATAATCAAGGTGGCCCATTTCCTGTGCAAATCCAGGTTCTCTCACTCCCTCACCCCCCTCTAAAAACCACACACACAAACTCACTCTCCTGCTGGTAATAGCTTATCCAAAGTGACCACTCTCCCTACAATGTGCATGATAATCAAGGTGGGCCATTTCCAGCACAAATCCAGGTTTTCTCACCCCCCCACCCGCATACACACACAAACTCACTCTCCTGCTGGTAATAGCTCATCCAAACTGACCACTCTCCCTAGCCTATTTCCCCTTGTTTTTTCCTACCCCTCCCCCGCCCCAAAGACGTTCTGGTTAAACTTGGATTTAAACTTGGAGAGTGGTCAGTTTGGATGAGCTATTGCCAGCAGGAGAGTGAGTTTGTGTGTGTGTGTGTCCCCGGGAAAAGGGGGGGGGGTGAGAAAGCCTGGATTTGTGCTGGAAATGGCTCACCTTGATTACCATGCACATTGTAGGGAGAGTGGTCACTTTGGATGAGCTATTACCAGCAGGAGAGTGAGTTTGTGTGTGTATGGGGGTGGGGGGGTGAGAAAACCTGGATTTGTGCTGGAAATGGCCCACCTTGATTGTCATACACGTTGTAGGGAGAGTGGTCACTTTGGATAAGCTATTACCAGCAGGAGAGTGAGTTTGTGTGTGTGGTTTTTGGAGGGGGGTGAGGGAGTGAGAGAACCTGGATTTGTGCAGGAAATGGCCCACCTTGATTATCATACACATTGTGAAGAGAGTTGTCACTTTGGATGGGCTATTACCAGCAGGAGAGTGAGTTTGGGGGGGGGTAGGCGGAGGGTGAGAAAACCTGGATTTGTGCTGGAAATGGCCCAACTTGATGATCACTTTAGATAAGCTATTACCAGCAGGACAGTGGGGTGGGAGGAGGTATTGTTTCATGATCTCTGTGTGTATATAATGTCTGCTGCAGTTTCCACGGTATGCATCCGATGAAGTGAGCTGTAGCTCACGAAAGCTCATGCTCAAATAAATTGGTTAGTCTCTAAGGTGCCACAAGTACTCCTTTTCTTTTTGCCTGTATATAATGGAAACCTCTTCAAGCCAGGGGATGCGGCAGCACCCCTCGTTAGAGCACCTATGTCTGAGTGACCTTTCTATTTAATTTAATATGTGAGGAATGCTGGTCCAGTTGTTAAGGTGACTGCATGGGACTGGGATAGTCAGGTTCAATTTCTTGATCTGCCACAGACCTTGGACAAGTCACTTAATCCATCTATGCCTCAGTTCCCCATCTGTAAAATCGAGATAATAGCTTTGCATGACCTCACAGGGATGTTCTGAAGACCACACAGATACTATTGTAATGGGAACCATATAAATAGATACAATAAATCCTCATTTATTACTACTAAGGAGGAAAATATACATTGCCTAATGTCCAAACCATTCTAAAACAAGAGGCTACAATTAAAATCCAACACATTTACCTAGGATGTATTTTACTGTGTAAATGTGGAGGAAATCTGATATGGATCATTTTATACAGTGAGTAATATAGATTCCATTATTGGCTAAATTCTTATTCCGCTTTTTCATGTGGCTATTCATTATGGTTACTCTCCTGTGCTCCCATTTGTTTAATTAAATTACATTTGGTCTTTTCAGAATCCTTTCTGTCCCTGCCTGTTGTGGACATTTATTAATAGTGTCACTTGGTTGATAGTCTGTTAATTTTAATCTCATTTGAATTTGATTATCTTTATCTATTTACACTTCAAAGGCCGTTCCTTGAATTCCGAAGGAGCTACTCTTTCATTTCACCATTATGCAAAGTATGTTGTCATGTATATTACGTGTAGGTGCTTTCATGCCACTAATTAATAAAGGAGCACTGCAAGGATGGAAGGAAAATATTACAGTAGGGTACAGCCAATTTATACACATAGTGCCATGACTTCCCACACTTGGGGACCAATCCTATAGTCCCTAATCTGAGTCTACTGACCCCAGTTGGAGTGTTTTCTGAATAAGGTCCCTAGTGTATGACAGACCCACCCAACCAAGGCAAACTAACTGACAGACTATTTCTGGGAACGGGTGAAACCATGAACACATTTTTGTCAGTAGCCCACACACTGCAAAATCAGAGAAAACATTGCACGCTCCTGCTTTCGGTCAACTCGGGAATTACTCTTAACAAAGCAGCAAAAAGTCATAATGAAAATGTGGGTTTTTAAGGTGGCAGTCTTCCTTTAAATGATGTACAGTAACATAATGTGACACATTTTCATTAAAATACTCCACTAGAATGTAAATTGCTTAGAACGGTTTGAATTGCTTCATATACATTTTAATGTACTGGGGCGGCGTTAGGTGAATTTTAAAAAGGGAGACACACTTTTTTCTTGTTTAATTAATAAAACCTAGAGTTCCCCTGTATTACAGTAGCAGACATATTGTAAAGAGTACAGTGGACAAGCCTTATGCCTACGGACCATTCAAAGAGGATAATGTATCATTAATGGGAAGCATATTAATTGTGCTTCACTTCTAACCTACAGTGAAGGCAGCATACAAGTACCCCATGCATTAACTTTTCCTTACTTTAATAAGGGCAAAATTCTGCTGTCAGGTGTATTTTTCCTATTTAACTTGTGATATGCAGTAGATCACTGAGCATGAGCAAAACACCTAACAAATGTGTCTACATCTCATTTTCACTGCATGGATATAGTTAATAGAAGGGGCATAGTAGAAATGTGCAGATACACTTGGCTTGTGTTCAACCAATAGCTAAGCTTGGTGTCAAAGGGTATGTGTACACTGTGATGAAGACCCACAGCTGCATATGGCCTGGGACAGCTGGCTTGGGCTCGTGGGGCTCAAGCTCCAGGGCTATAAAATTGCCGTGTAGATGTTTGGACGAGGGCTGCAGCCCAGCTCTGAGACCCCATGATAGGAAGGGCCTCAGATTTAGGGCTCCAGCCCAAGCCTGAATATCTACACTGCAATTTTGTAAAAAGTCTAGGCCAGGGCATTAAACAGGAACATTATTAACAAGGGAAGTCTGTTAATTGATGAGTTGGAAAGACATTACCTATTTTTGGTTCATTAATCCCCATAGATTTTTTTTTAGCATATCTAATCTAATAATTGCTTGCAGTGCAGTCCCAAAACATGAGCTTCAGCATTCAGCCTATTTTAGTAGGTTACATCCAGACATATCTGTGCACCTTTTTTCAGGCTGTGTTCTGACTAAAGGACTTAGATCTAAAAAGTCTCTTTCTACCGAACTAGAAATGACACTGACAATTATTTTTAACACAAAAAGGGGAACTAATCAAATATCTAGGTCTTCTGGTTTTGTTAACAAGTACAGGAGAGCAAATATACATGCACACACTGGAATATTCACTTTGATTTGCTTCTGGAATAAGTGAGGCATAGCTGCTCATTCTTCTGCATGTGGCTTTTTACTTTGGCCTTGTTGATACTAATATTTGCTTTACAGGTTGAATGTGAACAGTAGTGCTTTACTCCAACAATCTGATCCGCTTGTTTGCGTGTAAACCTTTTCTGTGTCATCTTAAAGTTCCATCATTCCCTCTCTGTTTTTCAACAAGAATAAGTGGTTAAATGCAAACATTTCCCCCCCCCCCACATCTAAGATAAAAGGAAATGTATGTCAGTGTATGCAGACAGTGAAGGTAAAACAGCACAATCTGTTAGGAGAAAGATGTCCATTTCAGCTTCCGAGGGTTGAATGGGAAAAGTATCTTTTCTAAAATGCTTCAAAAATACTGGCTTCTGTACTTTCAATGAAAGCTGAGTGTCTTTGTCTTCCATGGCAGCCACATGCAAAGGCAGAATGTAATGATGATGATGATTTTCATCCATACCTCTAGAAGCGCTTTACAAAGATATCATTGTCCCCATGATACTGAAACTGAGGCACAGAGAGGTGAAAAAGACTTGCCCAAGGTCACTTAACAGACCAGTGGCAGAGCTGGGAACAGAATCCAGGTTTTCTGCGTCCTAGTCTAGTGCTCTGTCCATGAGATCATGCTGTCTCACCATTCAAATCCTTAGTAAACTCTTCACACTTGTGTTTAAAACAAACAAAACTAGAGACATGACTTAATGTCAGTAGTACAGAGCAAAACTAAAAAAGTGAACATGATGATTTCTCGTTGACGATGCAAAACAGAGGAGGCTGCTCCCAGAAAAAAAAAAAAAAAGTATATTGTGGAAGCATCGGTTGAAGAGTCAAATTGGAAGAACAAATTTTTCTCAAATTTGAAAATGTTCAGATAACTTGTGGCCTCATTATTTTCCCTTGCATTTTCCTCTGTTTTCTGAGTCCAGTGGCACTAGACCTGCATGAACCAAAATAACCCCAAAAAAATCTGTCCTTGTGCAACTTTTGGTTGGGCTGGAAATAGAAGATACTGCAAAATTCACAAGAGCCTATATCTGCAAGGTTTCCTGACCAATTTCTTATGGACAGAGACTTCTCTACCCTAGAAATCATAACTGATGAGTGGACCATGCCCATAAAATTACAGATGCACTTGATATGCTCAGAGTTTTGATGCCAAACTTCTCCCCCTGTGTAAATTTAGCAAGTACATTGTAATCCCTGTCATGCTGCTCCCAGGTTGCAATAGGCAACTCTTCACAGG
This sequence comes from Eretmochelys imbricata, assembly GCF_965152235.1. NCBI lineage: Eukaryota > Metazoa > Chordata > Testudines > Cheloniidae > Eretmochelys > Eretmochelys imbricata. Next base: position 93,951,577 of record NC_135579.1, read on the forward strand.
CACTCAGCCCTTCACTGCTTCTCTCCATACCTCTCCTCCCCTTCTTCTGCCATTGCTGAAGACCAGTGATTAGCTCTTCCCCTTAAACAAATCCAGGAAAGAAGTCAACCAAACAGAATTTTCGCTCCCTTTAGACTACTTGTCACACCCCACCATGCCAGTCTTCCCCCTAAAGTGTTGTATTTATTGCATTTATTTTTCATTGTGCACATGGCAGCTTGGAGTCATCTATACAGTACCGGTTTACAAAGTCATATGTTAAAACAGACCTTAAAAATGACCAAATGTCAACTCGAAAGAATTTGAGGAATAAAATCTGTGAATCCCAAAGGAACTCTCAACCCCTAACACTGGTTTTAGAGTAGCAGTCGTGTTAGTCTGTATTCGCAAAAAGAAAAGGAGGACTTGTGGCACCTTAGAGACTAACCAATTTATTTGAGCATAAGCTTTCATGAGCTACAGCTGATGAAGTGAGCTGTAGCTCACAAAAGCTTATGCTCAAATAAATTGGTTAGTCTCTAAGGTGCCACTAGTACTCCTTTTCTTTTTACCCCTAACACTGCCTCTTTCAGTAACCGTGGCAGTTTGCCCTGAAGGTTGTCAGACTTGAGTGCCATCAAACCAAAGGAAGAAGAAAATCCTGGAGCAAAGAGCTCCCCATAGGAGACACCTGTCTTGCAGTCCCTTTCCTCACCCCCGTCCTTCCGATTTCAAATAATGGCAAATCAGAACTCTGTGCATATAAAAATGACAAGAATGATATGGCATTGCAAGGGCTTTGCAATACATTTTCAATCTAGTGTGCATGAGAGGAAGTAAAACCTTGGAATAAATGTAGGGTATTTTAAATTTCTGCCAATGACTTTATTTTCTGATGTGTTGACCTTTGTGCCAAGAGATGTTGCAAGATTGGCAGACTTAATTTTCCTTCAGTCAAACTGAAACTGAGCACTGAGCTGGAAGGCGCAGCGTATGAAAGACATTTGACATGGAAGCTAATGAAGAGTTTTAAACTGATCAAGTCTGTGCCATTGTTCCCACGGTGTACATGCTTATTTTTCTTTCTGAAGGAAAAACAGTGCTTCCAATAACAATTAAGAATGAGGCAGTGATTCTGCTCTTCTCTATAGTAGATTTACAAGGTTGTATCTACATTCACCTATTTACATTGGAGTGAGAGAGAGAATCTGACCCTAACTCTCTATACTGGAGATTAATCTAGTCTTCAGTACACGCACTGCTTGATCTGTGATAAGAGAAGATGTGCAATTCTGCATATGTAGAGAGCCAAATTCTACCCTTAATTACACTAGTGAAAAGCTTCCGTTTAATTCAGTGTATGTAGGACAAGCTTTGGCCCAGTGCATTTTGATGTGAACTGATTAGCCCACACCATGCATTGCACTTTGTTATAAAGTGGTCATCAAGGAGTTAACTGGATTATTCAGAGTATTATGGGTTGGGGCCATGCTCCCCCCCGCTTACTTTCTATTTAGTTTCTATAAGTTTTCCATCAGCACTTGTCTGAATTATCTCATTACTAATGCTACAAAACAATCTGTTTTCAGCATATCCCCTAGGACATTTCCGAATGAGCAATATTCTGTTAATCTTTTTAGCATGGCTGCATACACAGCTACACTTTCACCTTGCCTCTTCGTTCCACTATGAAACTTGAAACGTTCCACGATAATGCTTGGCTTTTGCATGTAGTGCTCTGTCCTCTAAACTCTTATCTTCTTATGAGGTTGTAACAAACTCCTTAAAAGGCAGCAGGTTTTACTGCCACAGACACTGAGGAAAATTGCTTTGTTTGTCCTTATCGATAATCTCATTTGCAAGAAAATACTAGCCCAATCTTTCCATATATTGCTGCCAATCTTCATTTCCTGCCTTAAACTCCTCAATTTCCCCATAAATTGCCATTCTTATGTTTTTCCTCATCACTAGTTTTGAAAAGGGATCTCTCAGTACTAGTGATGGGATTGGGCCCGGCTCCCTGCTCTGGGCATTGCAACCTGGCACATGTAAATTCCCTCAGGTTGTAACACCTCCAGAGAGGCTCCACCACCTGGAGAGGCTCATAAGAACAGCCATACTGGGTCAGATCAAAGGTCCATCTAGCCCAGTATCCTGTCTTCTGCCAGGTGCCCCAGAGGGAATGAACAGGTAATCATCAAGTGATACATTTCCTGTCGCTCATTTCCCAGCTTCTGGAAAACAGAGGCTAGGGACAAATACCTGCCCATCCTCACTAATAGCATGGATGGACCTATCCCCCCATGAAATTATCTAATTCTTTCTGGAACCCTGTTATAGTCTTGGACTTCACAACATCCTCTGGCAAAGAGTTCCATAGGTTGACTGTGCATTGGGTGAAGAAATACTTCCTTTTGTTTGTTTTAAACCTGCTGCCTATTAATTTCATTTGGTGACCTCTAGTTCTTGTGTTATGAGAGGGAGTAAATAACACTTCCTTCTTTACTTTCTCCACAACAGACATGATTTTATAGATGTCTATCATATCCCCCCTTTGTCATCTCTTTTCCAAGCTGAAAAGTCCCAGTCTTATTAATCTCTTCTCATATGGAAGCTGTTCCATACCCCTAATCATTTTTGTTGCCCTTTTCTGAAACACTTTGAATTCCAATATATCCTTTTTGAGATGGGGCGACCACATCTGCATGCAGTATTCAAGATGTGGGTGTATCATGGATTCATATAGAGGCAATATGATATTTTCTGTCTTATTATCTTTGCTTAATGATTCCCAACATTCTGTTTGCTCTTTTGACTGCCGCTGCACATTGAGTGGATGTTTTCAGAGAACTATCCACAGTGACTCCAAGATCTTTCTTGAGTGGTAACAGCTAATTTAGACCCCATCATTTTATATGTATAGTTGGGATTATGTTTTCCAACGTGTATTACTTTGCATTTATCCACACTGAATTTCATCTGCCATTTTGTTGCCCAGTCACCCAGTTTTGAGAGATCCTTTTGTAGCTCTTCACAGGCTGCCTGGGACTTAACTATCTTGAGTAGTTTTGTATCATCGGCAAATTTTGCCACCTCAGTGTTTACCCGTTTTCCCAGATCATTTATGAATATGTTGACTAGGACTGGTCCCACTACAGACCCCTGGGGGACACCACTATTTACTTCTCTCCATTCTGAAAACTGACCATTTATTCCTACCCTTTGTTTCCTATCTTGTTACCAATCCATGAGAGGCTCTTCCCTCTTATCCCATGACAGGTTACTTTGCTTAACAGCCTTTGGTTAGGGTCCTTGTCAAAGGCTTTCTGAAAATCTAAGTACACTATATCCACCGGATCCCCCTTGTCCACATGCTTGTTGACCCCCTCCAAGAATTCTAGCAGATTTGTGAGGCATGATTTCCCTTTACAAAAACCATGTTGACTCTTCCCCAACAAATTATGTTCATCTATGTGTCTGACAATATTGTTCTTGACTATTGTTTCAACCAGTTTTCCTGGTACTGAAGTCAGGCTTACCGGCCTGTAATTGCTGGCATCACCTTTGGAGCCCTTTTTAAAAATTGGCATCACATTAGCTGTCCTCCAGTCATTTGGTACAGAAGCTGATTAAATGATAGATTACAGAGTATAGTTAGTAGCTCTGCAATTTCACATTTGAGTTCCTTCAGAACTCTTGGGTGAATGCCATCTGGTCCTGTGACTTATTACTGTTTAGTTTATTTATTTGTTCCAAAACCTCCTCCAATGACACCTCAATCTAGGACAGTTCCTCAGATTTCTCATCTAAAAAGAATGGCTCATGTTTGGGAATCTCCCTCACATCCTCACATATACTGGTGCCAACTGGATTCTCTGGAGAACAACAAACAAACAAAGGACTTTTGGATCAATAGCCTGAGCTTAAACTGATCCAGGAAGTGGACAGAACCTTCAGTCCAAGGGGGCAGGCCCAATACTTGCAAAAAGGTTTTAAGGACTGACACCTGCCAGAGCCCTGGTTGGATTTTGGTGTGATATCTGGGAGGGGGCGTTTAATATGTGTGTAGGCTCTTTTAATGTTTAAATATGTTTTCTCTGTAATGCTTTCACCTTAAGAATAAATGTGCTTGCTTAGAAAGAGCTGTGTGGTAACTTATAACTGTGGACAATTCACCTGTTCCTAGCCTTTGAAGAGAAAGTAAAGCACGAATGCAGCCCTGTTTAGAGTGGGTAACTCACTGTGTAGGCAGGGAACTGTGCAGCCTAGAGAAACCCAGCTCAGGAGGAGGAGAGATGGCTAAGGAGCCTGGAGCCCTTGCTGCACCACAGAGGGGAAATACAGGTGCTGGTGCCCTGAACTGAGACACACCCATTGACTAGGGAGCCTGCTTCCACTGCTGGCAATAGGTATAATTGAAAGTGGCACCATCATTGACCCATCACCCCCCGGTTCTAAAACCTGGCTCTGCCACTGCACAGAGAAACACTCTTTACGTAAAGTACGGCAGGCTGGGAGGGCTGCTTTATTCAGCTATGTACAGAGTGCGGGGGGGAACACACATGAACAAAAACAGAAAATAAGGGATGGGTGGAGCATGGCTCCAACCCATAGTACTCTGAGTAACCCACTTAACCCGTTGATGACCACTTTATTACACACTTAATCTTTGATAAGACCTTCTCCTTACTTAATAGAATAAAGACAAAAGGCCAAATTGTCTGCTGCCACAGGGAAAAAAAAAACATTACAGGGGAAAACTTACTATTAAATACTCAGCATGGTCTGTTGTTTGTTTGCATTACAGTATCGCCTGATATAGGGCTAGGCAATGTCCAAACGCGTGAGAGAGAGGCCCTTTCCCAAAGAACTTACAGTCTAAACAAAGGGTACGTGAAAGGAAGCATTATCATCCCCATTTTACTGATGGGGAGCTGAGGTGCAGAGAGATTAAGAGATTTGTCCAAGGCCAAACATGGGAAGTCTGTAGCAGAAGCAAGAACTGAACACACATCTCCTGAGTTCCAGTCTTCAGGATAGGAGATATATGAGTGTATGAAGGGGGCAAGGATTCATCTTACATCCTGTCCCTGGCTTCGTGGAATCTCAACAGGGCATTCCCACCAAGCTGCTTTTGGGGCCCCTCTTCCATCTGGCACCACGTTTCACTCAAGAGCCATGCTACCTTTGACCCACTGCCCACACCTGCATCCATTCCTCCCTTTCGTTTTCCACTGAGAGGGCCGAAGCTGCAGAACAGGAATGAATGCTATGAAAAGCATTCTCCTCTCCTCTCCTCTCTTTCCCTCTCCTCCCTCCATCATTCCAGCAGAATTTCTACTTCTTACATCTGCTCTGTATTGCCAAGAGGCTAATAAAGCCCCAGAGTAATAATTCATTCCAACATCCACAGACCATCTTTTTCTATGCTAGGAAGTCATTTGTTCTACCCATAAGAATGAATTTGGATCAGTCTTTTAATTTTGCTTTCTATTTGAAATACAACTGTTGGTCACTTTTTTCTGGCATATCAGTCTTCTTCCCCTTGCAGAATCCCAGGGTGAAATTTTGGACCCAATGAAGTCACCAGCAAAACTCCCACTGGCTCTGGTGAGGCCAGGATTTCACCCCAAGTGTGTAGCTATAAGAAGTTTCTCAAGTTAAGCAATGTACAGGATGAACTGCCCTCAAACAAGAGCTATTAAGAGTTTGGAGCACAGCCAAAAGAGGAAACAAGGTTGTTACTGGAATGATTTTAATCATGATAGACAATTAGCAAAGCTTAATTATATTGAGAAAGAAAATCCGAGTGAGTGGCAGTAATGAATTTCCCTAGTAAATCTCTTGTGTCTCAAAATAAAACTAGCTGACCTATAAATAGAATCAAATTAGAAGAGGTGTTTACCCATAAGGGTCAGATGTTTACCTCACTGAGATTTCTACTAGTGTGGCTTTTGCAATGTGTTCTTTCTTAAATGTCTTTATCTCATGGGATAATAATCCCAAAAATGGAATTGCATTTTGCTATTCAGATGGCATCCAGGGCCTATAGGAAGAAACAGGCTGCAAAAATGATTTATCTGAGCTTGATAGTATTAAAAGTTAATGTGATTATAGAGCCAACGATATTTAAAATATTGCCTGGGGCTAAAATAAGTATTAGTTACGTCTTAGTAGGTGATTTTTTAATTTTTTTGCAAAAGCTTTAATATTTGCTGAGAAATTTCTAGCTAAAATAAAAACATTAAATTGAATACCATCAAACATTTATTGAAGAATTCCTATAACTTCTACATGAGTAGCCTGTAGGTCTAGAACTGGCTAGGGGAGGGAAATGATTTGCCTGAAATCTACAGTGCCATTTAAATCATTAAAGTTTTTAATAGCTCTGTAATAAGGGAGCTTATAAACTAAAGAAGCTTCTGGGGAAAGCAAAGAAGCCCTTCTGAACAGTTTTATGTGGCACATCTTCTTATTTAATTGCAAAACATACTTTACAGAAGTGGGGGAGGCATTTTTAAAGCTCAAGAGGCCAAAGTTGAGTCCACAGGTCAATTACGCCCTGTTGAGCCACACAAAGCAGTACCCATGGCCTAAATGCTGCTCCCATGTTTGTTGGTGTAAACCTTAAGTGACCCCAATAAAGTCAATGATGTTAGTCCATTTTTACGTGAGTGTGCATGAGGACCAAGATTATCATTTTACCTTTACTACAGTGGTTCAACAAGCAGATACCTCTGGTCTGCTGATACGTGCATTGGAAATTCTCTTCATGTGTGGGTTCCAGGGGAAGCGCTGGGTGCATGACTCTATGAAGTTGGAGAGGAAGCCACATAAATGTATGGTGTGTTTGGCTGGTAGTTATGAAGAGTATCCAGTCACAGCTCTGGCCGTCTTCAGTGCCGAAGACGAGCCCAAGAGGCAAAATTCAGATATGGATCCTGTCTCCAAACTACTCCCCACCACAAAGTCTGAGTATGTTTGGAGCTGGGTTTTGGTTCAGGCAATTACAGGGATGGGCTCAGCAACAAATTCAGAACCAGGCTCAGATTCTGAAGTCCAGTGTCTGAGGCTTTAGTGTTGGCCTAATTTTAGCTCAAACCTCCTAATCTGTTATCTGCACACCATCCCTATATGACAGATGTGAAATTCTGCTTTTCCTGCTGCTTTATTTGGCATCCTAGCTTTGACAGTGAAAATAACATTTTCAGAAACCCACTAAATGAGAGATTTTCTTTCCATTTATTTTCAAAAAAATAAGAGAGTTAAACAAATTAGAGACCTTTCCCATTAGGCTATTCCTAGGAAAATGCTGTTACTGGAGTGTAGAGAATCCCTACCTATAGCTGAACGTCTTTCTTTTTAGCTCCTAAAACACAAATATTACCTTTAGCATTCTAAATAACTAATTCTGTGAGATCACATTCAATTCTTTGCTTGCAGGAAGGGAAGCAAATCTGCATTATGGGATATTTTATGAATCTGTCTTTTTTATATTTTAGTTTTCCATTTCTATTAATATTGTACTTTCATAGGGAGCTGAAATAATATCACAATTATTACATGTAAGCCATTAACAACAGAGAAGATGTAAAAATTCACGACCATCATTGCATTTAAGAGCACAGTGAAGTCAGCCTAGTTATGTTTGGTTTGTGCATATGTAATGCCGACAAACCCTGGATGTCAGTGAGCTGGATCGAACCTGGGATCTCTGGAGCTTAATGTATAAGCCTCTACCGCATGAGCAAAAAGCCAACTGGCTGTTTAGCTAAGCCTGTAAGGCAGACTCATTAATCTCTTTCTGTCTCTGTCTCAGTGCCACTAGAGGGGACAGAACACCATACCCAGTAGGTGTGTGGGTTACACATAGAACTATGTAAACTAATATAGCTCAAAGCCTTTCATCTGTAGTCAGTTCTATTTTTGAGTTAGCAGAATTCTAGTCGTGACAGAGATGGATCACATTCTGTTTTGAGTTACATCAATGTAGTCCCAGCATCATTGAAATCAGTGGAGTTACTCAGGATTTACACCACATCAGAAGCTAGCTCAGTGCACACTGTATTCAAAATAGTTTCTTTTTTTATATAAATAATAATAATAAAGTAAGTCCTGTTCCTCTTGAAAGCAATGACAAAATGGGTTGAGATACAATGAAGGGAAAGCTTGTCCTGCTCAAGGCTGCTTTAGGCTCCAGGTCTAGCAGGTAAGCACATTTTGGAAACCTAAATTCACGCTAAAAGTATGAAAGAATTAAACAAGATAAATACATATGTAAACATTGGGACAGATCCTCAGCTGATGTAAATTGTCTTGCCTTCATTAACTTCAATGGAGTTGTGACAATTTCATACCAGTTGAGAAACTATACATCAGATAATACTAAGGCCTGGTCTACAGTACGCAGTTAGGAGGATGCAAACTAGCTTTTGGTTGTCTTGTCAATTTCAGTGCTCCATCCTGGAGCCATGAAATTAACAAGAAATCCGGGCAAGATGCCCCTGGTTCCCTGCTCAAGGAGGCAAGAAGCCCCAGCGACTGGCCCCCATTCTCAGCTGGGTGAAGGGAGCCAAGAGCCCAGGGGTAGCTGGCCTCCTGGCGGGGAGCTGCATGGAACTGAGAGCCCTGGCTCCCAGCCCCCACACTCTGGAAGCACTCGTGAGGATGACGCCTGCCACCAACTGAGGGTAGTGTGGACATCAGTCACCACAGTAATTACTGTAGTGGCTCTAAGTCAACCTAACATAGGTCAACTCAAGTCTGTAGTGTAGACATGCTCTAAGAGTACACAAATATCTGAGATAGTCTTGAGTAAATACCTGTTGCAAAAGAAACATTGGTTGCTATAAGGGTGTGTAGTGATGAGAGCTATTGTTGCCAAATTTTAATTCTTTTGCATTCAATTGCTGTAAGGGTGCAAACTCCTTACAATTCTGTTCCCTTTCTGGTGTTTAATGACATACTGTCATCGTAAGGAACCTTTTGGCTGTACATTTTTTCCTCCATTCACAGCAATTGTACAATTGCATTTTGACTCCCTTTGAAGCATCAACAATTGTCCACTGCAGAAGATGGAATACCAGACTTGATGGACCAGTAGTTTGTATCCAGTTTGGGAAGTTGTGTAAGATCCCATGAAGTCAGAACTCTGCATTCATAATTCCATTCATAAAATAAAAAAGTGACTCAGGATGTGGATTGTGAAATGTTGTGGATACTTTTATCTCCAAGAAACAATAGCCAGATGATGTAGAGTGCCTAAAATTAACTCTACCCATTGTATTTTGGTTGTGCAATGCCATCCTTTCCCTCTAGATCGGGGTGGCCAACCTGTGGCTCCAGAGCCCCATGCGGCTCTTCAGAAGTTAATATGCGGCTCCTTGTGTAGGCACCGACTCCGGGGCTGGAGCTATAGGCGCCAGCTTTCCAATGGGCCAGGGGGTGCTCACTGCTCAACCCCTGGCTCTGCCGCAGACCCTGCCCCCACTCCACCCCTTCCCGCCCCCCCCCCCGAGTCCGCCATGCCCTCGCTCCTCCCACTCCCCCCCAGAGCCTCCTGAACGCCATGGAACAGCTGATTGGGGGGGGAGGGGAAGGGGGGGTGGGAGGCACTGATTGGCAGGGCTGCCAGTGGGTGGGAGGCCCTGGGAGCGAGGGGTGGGGAGCTGATGGGGGGGCTGCTGACTTATTACTGTGGCTCTTTGGCAATGTACATTGCTAAATTTTGTCTCCTTCTCACACTCAGGTTGGCCACCCCTGCTCTAAATGTCTGCTCTAATCTGGCAGGCAAATGAAATGTTGCAATGTTCAGAAGTACTGCACTTGAGTGCTCCAAGGTTCTTGTACATTTTAGCAATTGGTCTGCACAGAGGAATGGAAGAGAAAAGCAAAGATTAGATAATATGCAAAAAGAGATCAGGGAAGAACCCAGAGTATTAGCTTTGTGTTTTTAAGATCATAAAGTTGAGCATTTTATTTAAAATAATATGGTTGCAGTCCTCCTTTGTGAAGAGAATTTATATCTTTTTTTTTAATAGGATGCAGAGAGCAATGTGATTGAAAATAAAAAATGAATTCAGTGAGGGTGGGTTTAGGGCTTGTCAACTGCCTCCCTTTCAATGGAAGAATTCTAAATACAAATCACTTTTATTTTATTTTACAAAAGCAGATTAAAACCTCTTCCAGAAAATTAAAAGCCATCTACTGGTATTGCCAGAATACGGTACTTATCCAATTCACCAGAGCCAAAGCCCACAGAAAAGGAAGCAATCACCATGCGTGTTCTGTTATACAGTCAGGTATTCCCCCCCCCACTGCTGTAGGTGATAACACGAGTACCCCAGCAAGCTGTAAGGTTGTTTCAGTTTTCCTTTTTGCAAGTTGCTAATGTGGCTTGCTCTTGCTTTGGATGGTTGCATGTATGAGGCAGGTTTCTGATTTGACTTTGTCCTTTTTCTTGACTTTGTTTGGTTCATGTTAGTTTTGGTTTGTTTGTGTCCATAGTTTTTTGTACTTTGCTGAAATTCTATATTTATCTCTGTGGTGCTCCTTTCCTGGTAAATCCCCCTCTGCTACTGGCTCCTTGCCCTTGGGAAAGTCACTTACTCTTTCTTTGTCTTAGTTGTAATTACAGTTTTATGTTTCAGCACAATACATCTCATGCAAGTAGTCTTGCTGAAGTCAATGGGACTGCTCACATGAGTAAGAACTCCTTCAATGAGTAAGGGCTGCAGAATCAGGTCTATACGCTGTAAAACGGGGTAGTTAATTTTAGCCTATTCTCAGTTTGTCTTGTCAGTAAAACACTTTAAGGTAATGACTTAGGTGTATTTGATGATTGTTCATTTTGAAAGATGTCACTTTAAGAATTTCTAGAAGTTTCAAAACTGCCCTGTGGGAGATCTGTTCTATGCCAAAATGTCATTTCAGATTCGAGACTACATATTCCCCTGCACTTTCTCTATAAATGTTTCATAGCATCTGCATTTTTTATCATTGCACTTTCATGTGAACTGTGGATTCCTTATAGCTAACGTACAATGCCTATCTAAAGTGAAGTAAGTAATTTTTTAACGGTTTTTTCCTCTGTCATAAGAGATAAAACTACCTAATTATTTCCCCCCTTACGTGCAGATATTTATATTAATATTTTAACAAATGGAATCTTTATAGTGTCATTCATGGATCCAGGTGTTAAAATTAGAACAACTGTGTCCTGAAAGGGAATGTTGTATCTGTTTTCTAATAGCTTAAAATTGATAGAATTAGGTCTTATTCCTTCAACAGTAGATCAAACTCATGAAACTTCCTACAAGTCACCAAACTGCATTACCAAACACTAATTAAGGTGAAATCCCATTATCATTTTGCATGCAGAACTCCCACGCAGTACGTCAAACGGATAGAAAGATAACTTTTAAAAAGATTGCTCTTGCAACACTGGGTACTCTGTGCGCCATTAAACCCATGATCCTTACCATTTCCAGTAGTTACCTTTATTGCCTGAGTCCTAATTCAAAGAATAGTGACTACTACAAACACTTCTGTAAAGGTTTATGGGATGGTAAATATCCATAGCTAAATTCTATGCAGGCCTATGGGGCTGTATACACAAATTAGACAGACACATAGCTGAATACAAGGAGTACCTTTCCCAGATCTGAAGAAGAGCTCTGCGTAGCTTGTAGCTTGAAAACTTGTCTCTGTCACAAACAGAAGCTGGTCCAGTAAAAGCTATTGCTTCGCCTACCTTGTCTCTCTAATATCCTGGGACCAACATGGCCACAACAATGCTATATATATATATATATACACACAAATGTTTAATAATAATTGACAAAGGCGGAGAAACAGGTGACAGCAGACCTAGGGCAGCAATAACATGGGTAGCATTCAGAAACACAGAATCAGAGTCTCCTTTCTATTCTGTGGCACAGGGGGAGCACAATGTGGCTGTGAAGTGGCCGCAGACCTTTTGGGCGTGGTTTTTGCTTCCAAGCAAGTGGGGGACGCGGCATAAACAAATCTTCATTGGGGCTTTGTGAGAATTCTTGCAGCATTCGTGGTGGGGGTGAAAGCATAGGCCAGGGGTGGCCAACCGGAGCTTGAGAAGGATCCAGAATTTACCAATGTACATTGTCAAAGAGCCACAGTAACAGGTCAGCAGCCCCCCATCAGCTGCCACCCACCGGCAGCCACACCGATCAGCGCCTCCCCCTCCCTCCCTCCCTCCCTCCCCGCACCTCCTGATCAGCTGTTTAGTGGCATGCAGGAGGCTTGGGGGATGGGGAGCGAGGGCACTGCAGGCTCAGGGGAGGGGGCAGGGCCTGTGGCAGAGCCAGGGGTTGAGCAGCGAGCACCCCCCAGCACATTGGAAAGTTGGCGCCTGTACCTCCAGCCCCGGAGTCGGTGCCCGTACAAGGAGCCGCATATTAACGTCTGAAGAGCCGCATGGGGCTCCGGAGCCACAGGTTGGCCACCCCGGCATAGACGGTAGGGGTAGGAAGAAGCATTAGTCAACATGCTCCTATGTCACTCCGTGTGACCAGTGGAATCCTGCCCTCTAGTGCTGCTTATTGCAGCATTAACTTGCAGTCTGTGGCTTCTACTAGGGCTAGCTGGAAAAAAATAACTGTTTTGTGAAAAATGTTGAGGTTTTGAAATTTGTTTTGATTCCACATTGCAATGAAAGTAGGACCTTTTAAAATCTTTTGCAAGATACCCAGTCTCCTGCAACAGCCCAGTGGTTAGGGCATTGTTGTGGGAGACTCAGATTCAAGACCCTGCACTCCCTACTTCAGAGGCGGGGTTTGAACCTGGCTCTCCCACATTCTAGGCTCTCTTTATCTGGTTTTAACCAGAAATTACACCCTGGACCCGAGAAACCTTCCAGACGAAATGTTCCTCTCCACTGGCATTTTCCGACAGAAAACAAACATTCAGTTGAAAAATTCCCCACCAGCTCCAGCTTCTACTATTCTTGCAGGGAGCAGGGGTACACAACCACAAACAGAGATGAGGTGGTAGGGATAGCACTCCATGCATCAAAGGGAGGGGAGAGAGAGCCTAAGAGAGCATGCAAAGGACTATACTGTCCACATGGATGTCCCAAAATCGGAAAAGATGGGACTAGGATTCTCCCCACAGATTCTTGTACTCTACAGTTGGAAGGCTATGCTCCTTGCCCCTTATCCCTCCTTTTTAGGGGTGAATACCCCCAAGTGAAGACTCATAGTTGTTGTACCAGATTTCCCCCTTCCGCGCGGTTTTGCATAGAAGGGGACGATATCGCCCTTTGCCTGTGTCTGCACTGAAATTCTTCTTACCATTTTCCACTATTGCAGCTGCAGTGGTGAGAGGAGCTGGAAAGAAGTCAGAGTACTAGCATTTTTAGCACATTATGGTCCAGTCCTGCTCAGAGCTAATCTAGATGTCATGGTGGTAAAAATACCAGCAGACTGCAGTCGCTGTCATGTTGGGTACGTTGGGATTCCCAAAATTACTGCCAGAGTAATCTTTGTTAGCTGGTATATTAATGACTGAGATGGGGTAGGAGAGAGGGTGAGTAAAGCCAAACAAAATCAAACCAGAGAGAGGTTGCATACATGCCTAGATCCCTCCTTTTGACTCACTGGCAGATGATGTCTCTTTCCACCACACCCTCCACCTCAGTTTCCCCAACTACTACCTTCTAAACTATCTTTTGATAAACAGGTACAACAATGGATATCCAGACAGTGGGTGAAATATAGCCGGTGCAAGATTGCCTTTTTCCAGATCTCTAAAGTAGGGAGAAGAATTGGCGTTAGGGAAGCATCCCCCTCTCTCCTCCCAGGGCATTTAAAGGATCAGGAGATCTCTCTCTCTCTCTCACACACACACACACCAGACAGCCTGAAGCAAATACTTACCAGCAACCACATACCACACAACAGAACCACTAACCCAGGAATCTATCCTTGCAACAGAGCCCGTTGCCAACTGTGCCCACATATCTATTCAGGGGACACCATCACAGGGCCTAATAACATAAGCCACACTATCAGAGGCTTGTTCACCTGCACATCCACCAATGTGATATATGCCATCATGTGCCAGCAATGCCCCTCTGCCATGTACATTGGTCAAACTGGACAGTCTCTACGTAAAAGAATAAATGGACACAAATCAGATGTCAAGAATTATAACATTCATAAACCAGTTGGAGAACACTTCAATCTCTCTGGTCACGCGATTACAGACATGAAAGTTGCAATTCTTCAACAAAAAAACTTCAAAAACAGACTCCAGCGAGAGACTGTTGAATTGGAATTCATTTGCAAATTGGATACAATTAACTTAGGCTTGAATAGAGACTGCAAGTGGCTAAGTCATTATGCAAGGTAACCTATTTCCCCTTGTTTTTTCCTAACCCCTCCACCTCAGACGTTCTTGTTAAACCCTGGATTTGTGCTGGAAATGGCCCACCTTGATTATCATACACATTGTAAGGAGAGTGGTCACTTTAGATAAGTTATTGCCAGCAGGAGAGTAGAGTGGGAGGAGGTATTTTTTCATGCTTTGTGTATATAAAAGATCTTCTACACTTTCCACAGTAAGCATCCGATGAAGTGAGCTGTAGCTCACGAAAGCTTATGCTCAAATAAATTGGTTAGTCTCTAAGGTGCCACAAGTACTCCTTTTCTTTTTGCGAATACAGACTAACACGGCTGTTACTCTGAAATAGGCTTATAGTTGGTCCGTTGCCACCAGGGCTCCCCCTTCCACTGTTTACCCCAAGCAACCTGCTAAGTGGCCATATTCAGGGAAAGATTAAGTAGCAAAGTTGCCCTCCAGCCTTCTATTAGGGAAAAAAACCTTTTGTGCTGAAACCGGCTTTTAACCCAGCCAAAGAAATGTAGAAATATTTTTGTCAATAGCCTTAAATAGGCTCCCAAGCAAGGGTGAAATTGACATAAAATGTGCAGTACAAAAATGTAAAATACTATTTGCAGCAAATTTGGAGGCCTTTTTGTGTAAGCCTGTAGCTGAAATCTCGTGATATTATCCTCAAACAAAGCTGTGCTGTGCTGTACTAGCAGGTGAAGACCATAAGTGGATGTTAGAGGTGGTAGAAATTTTTTAACCTTATTTTTTAATGAAAAATGACTTTTTTGAACAATACAAAAAATTCACAAATGATGTTTTGTATCATTCAGAAGTTTCCAGTTTTTCTTTTTTTGGGTTTTGTTTTTGTTTCAGTTCAATTGAAAATGGGGAAAATAATTTGCATTCATTTTGAAGTGAAAAAAATTCATTTTGATACGAGTCGAAATGAAATTTTTTCAGTTTTCATTTCCTGTTTTACTCTTCCATCCTTCTTGCAAAGCCACATCCAACATAGCATAGTGTGTCCTGAAAAGATTCAGATGTAATGATCAAATGCTCCCACAGAAAAGTGTATCGTGATTCCCGTTTTTCTTGGTAGTCTTAGCAAGTATTCCCACTATAATTTATTTTCATGAACTCATTTTCTCCTTAGAGATTTTAGTTTAACTCAAGTAATTTACGTCACAGTACTATCTCACCAAAACAAATTATCTTTTTATTTTTAATTACATATATGGTAGTAAAATAATACAAACAATAAAATGGATTGGTCAAACTGGACTGATTCTCCAACATTTGACTCAGTTGTTGCTGATCAGGTGGGAACACATTTTCCTGTAGCCCAGCTGATGTTTATTGTACGTTATTCCAGATGTTCTTACAATATGCTGTCCCCTGAACATCATAAATTTTGTTTTTGAAGACAAATCAGATAACAGTTTAAGTCTGAGAGGTAGCTGATCATATATACTCAGTCAGTTAAGCAGCTAGCCATCAATGGACATCTTTCATGTATAAGGCAGTTTCAAGTAGATGAGATCCGAGCACTTGTCTGACTAAAATACCCCAACTACACATGATTATACTTGTTCACATGCAGTGTTTATTTCTATCATAGCTACCCCATGATGGGGTTAGGGGCAGGAGACTATTAATTAAAAAAACCTTAAGTTTCTTGCTTACATTGATTTTTGGATCAATGGAAAGTTTCAAATTACTGTCCTTCAGACATAATTTCAGATGTTTAGAATGGTACTTAGTGTTTTCATAAAAAGCAAATTTGTCTACACTTCAGTGATATAAGGGAATGCTCAACAACTCTAAATACAGCCTTAATTTCACATTTGCTAAACCACAATGTAGTGTAGCATTATAGGTTTTGTTACAGATAAACTCTATGGGAGAGAGACTGATGGATTCTGGTTTGTCGATGGATTCTGAGTTGGAACCATTTATGAAAACCATATTTATAAAGCTATTGGCCATATCACTTTTCTATACCTTTATTTCTACTTTGGTTCCTCAACTTTCAATCAGACAACTGTGAATCTGAAAAAAAGCCTTTTTATTATTGATAGAACAGGATTTAAGGACAGCTACTTGTTTTTCAAAATCCATTTTTAATATGGCTGTTAGAAGAAAGCATTGATGAGTACCTTTTAGAGTGAGAATTATGATTTCCCCCCCCCCATGAGTCTGTAATATTGATCTGAAATTTTTTATACTGGCCATAATAATTCATTTGCTAAAGAAATTCTTTCTCATGGAGGATGATACGTAATTGCTGTCCATTTATTTTTATTTTACATTCTTTATCTAAAGTGATCAAAATTGTGATACATGTTAAATTGTCTGTTCATACAATACAGTTTGATGTCCATGAGAAATTTCAGTGTAGATTTTGTATGCCTCCTAGTAATAGTAATAAACGTTTCACCACTTCTGTAAGAGCTAGATATTTAATAGTAATAGCTAATTCAGCTAATAGCACATTCAGTCTGAAGATCTTGAAGCCCTTTATCAGTGCTGATGAATTAGGTGTCTCAACAATGTCTGTGGAGTAGCTAGGTACTATTGCTCCCATTTTACAGATGAAAAAATAGAGACGGAAGAGATACTTAGGTGCCTAACTTCTGACTCCTAAATATCTTTGAGGATCTTGGCTTAAGTGACTTTCCCAGGCTCACAGAGGAAGACTGGCAGAGCTAGGAGCAGACCCCAGATCTCCTGACTCTGGGCTCAATTCAGAATTTCCCTTTGGTCTCTTTGCACAACATCGGCTGAAACCACTGAATCAAAGGCACAACTTGGGCTGCCCTAACATGGTCATGCCAGCTTCCAAAATTGGAGAGGCTGCAAGGCTGCTCCAGCACAAATTGAGGCCTCTGAATCCTGTGTTTTAACATGCACACTGCTCCATTTCCACAGTAGTTTTACAGTATACTGTTGGTAACATAAAATGTGTCTAGTTTTGTCATATTTCAAGCATAGTAGCTGAACTGTCCTATGTATAGTATTTCACCAGTTAGGTATCAAACCCCTGGGAATGTATTGTTCCCCATATACACTGTACTCTAAGACCTGCACTAAATTGTGTTGTGCAATGATTCTGATCAACAAATCACACTTTTTATTGCAATTGATCTTTGGTTTCCATTGACATTGGTAAAATGTGACTAAATAAAATATGACTGAGTAAATATTAAATGTAGCAAAATCTTTGTTTTTTTTTAAATCCATATTTTCTTAAACTACAGCATTAATAAAAGCAAAAGTTCAGACATTAGCTGTAACTACATCATGTACAAATATAATTAAAGGTGTTGACCAATTCCTTATTTTTATGTGCAGCTTTATACAAATCTATTTTAAATCCTATGAAGCCCAGCTAGTAGAAATCATTACCCAGATGCCTTTTCAAAGCCACCCTTAGCTGAAGAACATTCATGCTATTTGAACGAAGAACAAATTGTTTCAGATCATGCTGGACTCTCTCAGATTTACTGAACACAAATTCAGCAACTGTTTAGAGAGGGGATTTTAATTTACGTGCTTATCCTATGCCAGATGTGTGTACTGACAGGTTGTGGAACAACAGATCCCACTGTCTCAGTGCAGCTCCCCAGTGAGTGCCATTTTTTTGGGTGGAGGGAACATTTTCTTGCTGCATAAAGCAACCTTGGCAGCAAAAGCTGCTCAACAACCTATTTATTAGTATCTCTACTCCTCATCTGTTGTTATATTAATATAATGAATTGTTCACAGGTGCTTCAAATGAGGTTTAGATGATCACTGGGTGCTTTGTTACCAAAACAGCCCAAATTGAGAGGAGCAGATGCATTAGCAACAGTCCCCTAACAAAAGCACAAAGCTTGAATTAATGAAGGTCATCACTCACATTTGGCCTTGATGACCTTAGGAATAACCAGACTTGTCATTTGACTATTTCAAGGGAGAGGATGCTTGTTTTCTCTTAACCTTGTTTCAGTTTTTAATTTTTTAAAACTTCTTTAATATATCACTTAAAGCCCTTGTACTCCTAAGCAATAAATTAATTGTATTCCATCCTTCTTACTTTTTACCAAAAGGAGACCTTTCCCATAAGATTATAGTTAAACTGTGCTGTAAGTCATGTTTGAATTATAATGTGCATTCAAGCACCAAGACAGGGAAAACAGTTAAACCAACACCATCAACTTGAAACACAGTCATTTTTTTTTAAGTTGGGGGCATTTCAGGTGCTGCTAATATTTGTGGTTTTACAATCCTGTATGTTTGTTAATGTTTTCCTGTTTGCCTTTTGCTCCCAAGAAGGGCCCAAAAAAGCAAGAGGAGAAACCGCCTAGGATCTTGATCCTACAGCCACTTGTGAATGCTCTCAACTTTATGCACTGTGAACAGTCCCATTGAAGGTCGACACACAAGGTGCCAAGTTAAGCATGTGCATAAATCTTTGCAGGATTGGGTTCTATATAATAGCAGGATAGACTTGTGGTTAAGGCCCTGGACTAGGACTCAGGAGATCTAGGTTCTATTTCCAGCTACATAGGCTTCTTGTGTGACCTTGTCACTTAATCTCACTATCCCCTTGTTAGTATAATGGGGATAATAATATTTTCTTTTTCCAACCCTTTTCTCTCCTTGTATAGCGCTTAACGTAAAGAGGCCCTGATCTCAGTTGGGACCCACAGGTGCTACTTTAATACATATAATGAAGGAAATGGTGAAAGTGACTATACGTAAAGTACTTGTAAATGCACTAAGTAAATACACTGAAAAAGTGGAGTTTATTTTTTTCTTTAACCTCTTTCAGTGACATTAGTATAAGGTGAATGCATCTGATGAAGTGAGCTGTAGCTCACGAAAGCTTATGCTCAAATAAATTGGTTAGTCTCTAAGGTGCCACAAGTACTCCTTTTCTTTTTGCGAATACAGACTAACACAGCTGCTACTCTGAAACCTAGTACAAGGTGTTACTTGGCTCAATAGTAGATAAAAGTTTAAAATGGAAGTATGGTTTTTTTAAGTGGTTTTTCATTTAAACTCTATAGTTAGCACTTTCTATCTTAAAAATACCTTCACTTTATGTCTGATACTATCACTAGATATTATTAGAACTTATATGTGCTTTATATGTTAGTCATTAACTAATTCATCCTCAGAACACGCTTTTGAGGTAAGGACCTGATCCTGCTTCTGTTGATGTCACTGCCTAAACTACCATTGACTTGTCATTGGCTCAGGATCGAGATCTAAGTAGGTAAAATTAATATGGGGCGATTGAAGGAGAGAAGTGAAGTGATAGGCCTCAAGCCACAGAGTGAGTCAGTGGCAGAGCTTTTGATTAGCATGAAGAATTCCTGCGTCCCTGACCTGTGCACATTCCATTGTTTCATGCTGTCTCCCAACAGCATGCAGAATCTTTATTTGCAGAAATAAAGAAACGATGTCATCTCCTATGGTTCGTTGCTAAGATTTTGTTCTCTCGAACTGTAAGCTCATGGGGAGGGGGGCAGTATATATGTTTGTGTAGTACCTAATACAATGGGGCCCTGATCCTAAGTGGGCCTTGCAGGAGCTACCATATTATAAAAATGAAGGGATAAAAATTTTGTGAACAAGAGAAGCTGGGACTATGGTACAAGGTGAAATGCTCTAAATACATACTGTCAATCATATTCAAGTTAAATTGTGAAAAATATAAAATCTTATTCTATGTCTGAACTTGGGTATGGCTGAATCAACAAAGAAGTTGGCTGAATGCAACAGTTTATTTCCTTCATCATATTTTCTCTTAGGTTGGCAGTAGGAGAGACCAAGTTTAAGAAATTAAATTATAGTGCATGAGTGTTGGAATAGTGGTGAGGTGTTCATTCCATTGTTTGATCATCTACTTACGGCTCAGCAAACCTAGTGACTCATGTTCCCAGATTTCAAAAAGAGAGTCAGCCAGCACTTCACTGTGTTTTCTTTCACTACAAGTACAGAAGAGAGTAAAGTGGAGACAGAAAACCTTTCACATCTGTGGACAGGGCAGCCACACCTTTTGTGGCATGAGCTAGACACAGTGAATGGACCTTCCATCTAGAGAGGGCAGCTGGCGAATGCGCCTCTCTGTAAAGCATGGATTTAATCTGTCCTTGCTTGTACACCATTTTGGAAAGAGGGAAAGGTATAGGCACAAAGACCAGGTTCACTTGGCTCCAAAGGGCTGCTGGGAGGTGGGGTCCCAGAGACCCTTGTGAGGGGGATGGATCTGCACAGACTTCCCAGAAGATCCACTGTTTTTTTGTTGTTGTTGTTGTTGTTTTTCAGCCAGACCCCACCACAATGTCTTCACTGATGGAACGATGTTCCTTGAATTCCATGAATGCTAATACACAGTTAGAGGCGCGTATTTTCCCCATTGGTGGGTATTCCTGGGGAAGAGACATGAAGCTCACTGCCTAGCGTATGCAGTACTAGCGAGTGCATGAGGCTACTCTAGACTCCCAGAATAGATTTTTCTATGACTTATTGGGTTTTGTGTCCATAGCATAAAGCACAAAAATAATTGTAATCTCTACAGAATGCTACTTGGCATCTGTATCACATCTAATATGTCGTATTGTTCATGTGATGAAAAGGTCAGTGTTTTTGTCTCCTTCTGAAGCCCGGTGGTTGGTTTGAACAGTACGCACAGTGGTGTTTCATAAAAAGCATAAACGACGAGGAGTCCTTGTGGCACCTTAGAGACGAACAAATGTATTTGGTCATAAGCTTTTGTGGGCTAAAACCCACTTCATCAGATGAATGGAGTGATAAATACATGAACAGATGGGAGTTGCCTTACCAAGTGTGAGGTCAGTCTAATGCGACAATTCAATTAACAGTAAGATACCAAGGGAGGAAAAATAATTTTTGTAGTGGTAATGAGAGTGGCCCATTTCAAACAGTTGACAAGAAGGTGTGTGTAACAGTAGGGGGAAATTCAGTTTAGGGTTTGTAATGACCCAACCACTCCCAGTCTTTATTCAGGCCTATTTTGATGGTGTCCAGTTTGCAAATTAATTCCAGTTCTGCAGTTTCACGTTGGAGTTTGTTTTTGAAGTTTTTTTGTTGAAGAATTGCCACTTTTAGGTCTGTTATTGAGTGACCAGGGAGATTGAAGTGTTCTCCTACTGATTTTTGAATGTTATAATTCCTGATGTCAGATTTGTGTCCATTTATTCTTTTGCGTAGAGACTGTCCGGTTTGGCCAATGTACATGGCAGAGGGGCATTGCTGGCACATGATGGCGCATATCACATTGGTAAATGTGCAGGTAAAGTGGGTTCTAGCCCATGAAAGGTTATCCCCAAATAAATTTGTTAGTCTCTAAGGTGCCACAAGGACTCCTCGTCGCTTTTGCTGATACAGACTAACACGGTTACCACATAAAAAGCACACTGCACCTTAGTGCACTAGCTCAAAGCAAAAGCAGTTGCCAGTGTTGCATCAAAGAAGGATTCTTGGAATCTGGGTTCTGTATTCAGAAGAATCCAATTCCAACATTAAGTCAGAGGCAGAGCAGCAGCTAGTGGTGCCATGTAGCTTGTTATGAGAAAATCAAAGGGTTTGGAAGTGGGGGGAAGACATGAAGGTGTCCATAGCTTAGGAGGAGAGGAAAAGAGGAATAGTGTCCATGTGAACCCAAAGTTTAGGTGTCTCCTAGCCCCATTTACTGGTGTAAGCCTATTTAGGCCTCATTTCTGCAAATAATTATGCTCGTGCTTAATTTATGCACTGCAAGTAATCCCAGTGACTTCAATGGGGATTGTGCATAGTGCATAAAGTTAAGCATGTGTGTTAAGTCTCTGTAGGATTGGTACCTTATTTAGTAACCGGCTGCAGAGTTATGTTGAAAATTTATAGTACTCATTTACAAACGCTTTTGTTCAGCAGACAATAACTATTCAGTGCTATTGATCATTTCTGATGTCTTAGCCAAGTTTGATTAAAAAAATTAAGATCCCATCCTTCACTAAGGACCACGTCTATGATATGTTTGAACTCTAAAAAGGAAGACTTCTTTACATTATCAAACCAGAGAGAGACAGAATTACTATTTTTTTTAATAAAAGAAGGAATTTTTCCTTACTCTTATAACTCAAAACAATTCAGTGGCTTCTGTTCAAACTTACTTTTAGGCTGAGACTTACTTCAGCAGACAGGGAATTTATCTTTGAGACAGTTGTGAACAACTAAATAAAGAGGGGGATTTAGAATGGAATGGATGGCTTACCTTAACAATAGTTGGGATTTCTGTTCATTCTAAGTTAATAGCTTGGCTCCTTGTCACAATCTTTGGACACTGACACTGCCATTATTATCCATTTTCAATAGACTTTTCGTGTCCAGATTCTAATCTCAGGTGCACATTTCTCAGGGCCAGCTCTACAGTTTTTGCCGCCCCAAGCAGTGAAAAAAACTGCCACCGTGGACGGCAAAAGGGAGACGCTGCCGCCGAATTGCCGCCGGCGCGGAAACTCTGCCACCCCTTTCCAACTGCCGCCCCAAGCACCTGCTTGCAACGCTGCTGCCTGGAGCCGGCTCTGACGTTTGTAGCCGTGAGACTTTTGAGAGAGGTAATAATGCATGCTGTGCAGCCAAGATTAGACTCTGACCCCTAGGATTGGGCCTAGATGATCTGCTGTCGCTATTTATTTATTTACAGTCTCATCCTGATTTGGAAAAATACTGATTCAGCTTTAAAAATCTAAATTACTATTCGAAATGCAGGAGAAGAATTGATTAACTAGCAACCTGCAAAACTGGTTGGTGGAAATATAGTGTGTAAAGGATATAGAATCTTAGAGGCACTTGATGATACTCACCTTAAGTAATCATTTTAAAAGGCTTAATTGTTAAAATTTTTAGAAAACAAGAATGCTCTCATGGGAGTGGATGTTGGGACTCAAGATCTGGGTTTAATTCCTGTTTCTGCCACACAATTCCTGCGTGAGCAAGTCACTTTGGTACTTTTGAAAAGTTTACCCTAAGTAACCTAGAAACCTAAATTGGCACTTCTCAGCACTTCTGCAAGACAATAAATTAAAATACAAAGTGAGGATTTTTGCCATACATGTTAGATCATGTCTTAAACCAATGTTATAAGCTCTTTTGCGTGAAGGATTGTCTTTTGCTATATATCTTAACACCTTGCATAATGAATCCCCAATCTGATTGGCACTTCTAAATGCTATTATAAGATACAAATAATAATTATTTAAATGTAGGGTGTCTATGGTATTTGGAGTTTTATATTATTATTGTATTTATGAATTATATATGAACATGGCATTGTACAGAATAAATTACGACCCTGCCTGGAAAAAGATAACACTGTAAGGTAAGATTAAGAACAACATGAGGAGCTAGGATACAAGGAGGCAGAAATGAGAAGGATGAGGGCAAGGAAAATAAAAATGGATAGTAAGTTGGGACGCTATCACATTCTTTTCAATGCTATCATTTGAAAACTTTTTACAAATTGATTTCATATTAATAGCAATCTTGGGTGTTAATAATAGCAATTTAGATTTATGTGGTGCTTTTATCCCAAATGAGACAAAATCTTTCTGAAAATTCTATGCAGTGCATTGAGGACAGTCACCCACCATTGTAATGATGCTTCCACTGAGATGCAGCAACCATTCTGTGACAGCACTCTCTACAGCCGTTTTAAGGTGGGAGAAATCAGGAATAATCTCTGTAGTGGAAACTATAGGGGGAAGGTTAGGTAGATGATGTGCTCACCCAGTCTAGAATTGGCCAAGACATTAAGGTTAAAACTCTAGGGTTACGAAAAATGCCATGGAATCTTTTTGTATGCCTATCAGAAGAGCAGATGCTTGGTCTTATTCAGAAGCTGGCACCTACAGCAACAGTCCTGGGACATTTATTCAGGTCTAGTCTGAGGTTAGAGTGCCAGCTACTGAATAACCAGTGCCACTTACTTCAGCACTTGGGTTTTCCTTGGAGGTCTCCCATCCGATTACTGACCAGATCCAACCATGTTAAGCTTTTGAGATGTGACAAGAACAGAGCCCGAGGTAGACTGGCCACTTAAATGTTTGTTTATGTCACTGACATGTTTAAAACTCTCTACCCAGTCTAAATATTGCAAGGAGAATATAAAGGGGGAAAAAAATTGAATATGGCCTAAGAACCAAAAAAGTATATTATTCGCTTACTAGTTACTGTCTGTGATTTGAATGATCATGGTTTTGACAGAACTGGTGTGCTGGATGTTACCCTAAATATGATATTTTTTGTGACAATGATTTTTACTGCGGCATGACGGTCTTGTGCTGTCAAGATTGCAGAAGAGGTCACACCAAAAGAGGTCTCTTAGAATCTCCAGGATTTAAGTAGTTGATTGAAAAGCAAAAAGCAAGATATATTTATATTTCAGAGACTAGAAAATGTTTAGTGGATCTGAAATGCAAAGAATTTTGATTATATTTACTGGTTACCAAAGCAGATGATTGCTTAATAATAAGCTAGAGGAGTACAAAGTAAAGTTGTACAATTGTATAGATTGAGCAAGGAATAAAAAGAAATACTGCACAGCTTAGTTAACCAGGTTTGCTAACTGTCAGATGGGGCAAAGAACTGGCAAGACCTATAACTAATATGTTACATAGCAGCTTCAACACGAAAATTGTGTGAAGTAATGCTTAGTTATTATTCGATGCTTCTTCAGTCTTTGAAAAGCTTTTTAACAACTACATTGTGTATGCATTCATGCAGATATCTGTGTAAGCAAATGGATGTACCTGAAAATACTGTAGGTGCTGTGTGCAATTCTTAAGTGGCCAGGATGTTCATATTGAAACTCTAGTGTACATTTTTCTCTTTAAAACATTGCCTGTTGTCTCCCTGGAGAGATGATTGTGTTTTGTTGAGGCTAGTAAGTAGTGTACTAGAGGCCAGACTTTGTCCATGAAATCTCCCATTGTTGTCAATAGAAGCCTTTTTTCTAATTGCAGTATTGGATACAATGTTAGTCTGAGGAACACTGGCCCAATTCTTATCCTCTGTAACTGTGCATAGATGGGACTCTCTGCGGATGGAAGTAAGGATTCTTCTGCCTCCACAGACCGCTCCTCAACGCTCTCCTTTGGACGCTGTGGAGGGTGCTGCGTGATTTTTGGTTTGTGATGAGGATGGATTTAGAGACCGAGTGGGTCAGCGGAAGGAATGGGCAGGCTGATGGTAGTGTGAGGGCTGGGGTAGGAAAACATACACACACGCGCGTGCTCTGCAGAGCTTAATCAGAAAGGAGAACGCAGCTCTCATCTGCATTGACTTTAGTGTGGATCACCCAGCAGGAGTTCTGGGGAGCTCACAGCAGCTAGGGAGAGCCCCCAGAAGCATGGCTGCAATGTCCCTTGTGCTCTGGGGGCCACAGCCAGTACAGAGGCATGGTGCTGGGGCAGAGCCACAGAGCCTCCACACGGATGGCCATGGCCTCCTGTGGGTCCTCCAGTATTGAGGATTTAGGTCAGGAAATAGTCCCACTGGTTATTTGTGGGAGGTCAGAACTGACCTAGTGGAACGATAGGGAAGATACTCTCCTTGGGGATCCTCATGGAGATTTCCTCCCCCTGTGTGCTGTCCTGAGGGTTTCACTGTGGGAAGGGATGATCTGGACCCTCTGCTTAGGGCCTGGAAGAAGAGCACAGCATGACTTGGTGAGTTATAGCAATAATTATTACCCTTCCCTTTTCTGTTTGTTTACCTATGTTCTGTTTATTGTAAGTACTCCCCAAAATAACGCAGAACACGGGAAGTTCTGCAAATAAGAGAGTCAGTTATGTGCTCAGAGTATAAAATCTTGATCCAGTGACGTTTACTAGAAAGAGAGGATATTGAATGGATGGCTTCTTTCCTGTGTGGAACATCACAGCAAGCTGTGGATTGCCAACTATCGAAGATGAGCTTAAACATGGTAGCAAGAAGTGTTTATTACATGCCAGATCATCCTCAGGAGCATGTTCTCTGTTGGAGGCTGACAGTGAAGTTGCTCATCTTAAATCAGTTTGTAGTTAATTGGCAGTGAGTGGAAATGTGCCTTGCCAAAGAGGGTTTCAAATATGAAACCATTTGGATTTCTGAAGAAGCTGGTGTTTCGCAAGAAGAATTACAGGCTCTTTGATGGGCATGTGTGAAACAATGTGGTTTGTAATCCCTAGTGCTTTTACGAATTCCAGTGCTTGCAAAAACCCTCCTTGGCAAGGTGCACTTCTGTCCCCTGCCAGCTAGCTGGAAACTGATTTGAGACTGGCAACTTCAGACTGTAAAATGGAGCTGTCTAAGTAGATTTGTTTGCATCTGAGGAAACAGTCCTCACCATGTATGTGTTTATTAATGTCTTTAAATGGTTAACGGAGGCTAACAGAAACTAGCATAGTCAATTATAAGGTCCTGTTTGCAAACCCTGGAGGAAAAATAGAATATCAATAGAAGCACATATTAGTAACACTTAGTGCCTGTGTAGCACTTTCTACTGAAGATTCACAAAGATTGAGTGAGCCTCATAATACCCCTGTGAGAGAGATGGGGAAACAGAGGCACAGAGTGGCTTACCCTAGGTCACACAGCTGGTTAACTGACAGAGCTGGGACTTCAATCAAGCCAACGACTCCCTACCGCATGGCCTAACCGCAAGATCACACTGTCTTCACGGAGGTGAATTTAGGGACCAATGAACAGCTGTGACTGTGCAAATGAAACAAGTCATTCTATACATCATAGAAGAGGTGTGCAATACCATCCTCTGGATCATACTGAGGATTCAAAAGAACTTAGGGTTTTAAAAGGAACTTACAGGTCTCAATTTCATTTTTAATACGAATCCAGTGGGTCCAACATGTGCCTGCATGCTTCCTTGATCTCCCGTCTGGTTTTCACCAGATAGCACTGGATGCTCAATGCTTGCCATCCGCCTCTTCTAGTCGTGTCGTTGCCAGAAGGCTACAGAGTTAGACTCATCATTTTACTAGGAAGAGCACCATGTTTTTTTTCTACAGAGACCCTCATCATTTGAGATTACAAGGATGCCACGTTAGTCCAGCACTGTACCCTTTTTGTAACCTACAGACCAACATCTGTGAGCTTGTCTCATAAGGACCTTTCAGAGAATGCTCATGTCTGATAACATGAGTTCTATAGTGAAGTTTTAGTGAAACAAGAGAAGGTAGACAAGATTGAAATGAAAGATATAATTTCTTTCCAGCTGAGAAAAGCACTGGATACAGTACCACATCACTATTAATATAACTATTGAATGGCTGAGGAACTAATTAGGTGACTGAGGACAGACTGCAGTGGTAAAAGATAATGGATAAGAGGGGAAATGGCAAGTGAGCTACTATAGCTACAGATAATGGAGAAGATAGGGATTTTTTTTCCACTCAGTACCTAATTGACTTAGAGGAGCCTATTAAACTTAAGCCATCATCATGTGTGGAGCTACTCATGTACAGCTTCTCCAGAGTGATCAAGATGATCCTGCTGTGGGCTATAATATCAGCAAATATGGAAAGTGGTTCTTTGAGGAAGCTGAAGCCTGAGTTGGCCAAGGATATTCTATGCATTGGTCTATTTTAGTAAGATCTTAACAGCAGAGATAACGGCTGATTCACTGTTCAAATATTTGAATGCCAGGTCTGAAATCATCCTTGAATCTGGTAAAATGTAATAAATGTGTCTGTCTCTCATTTTTAGAATCCTTTTGGATTCTTTGGAAGTGGCACACAGAAATCCTTCTCAGACATTTCTCAGATTCTCTCTAATATTGCTCAGTATCTCTTTATTACTACCACAGCCCCAGATGTATCCAATAGTTTAATGAAAATGAGATATTTTCCTCCTGGAGGGGTATCTAATTTCCATTATTATTAATGGACATTCTTTGTGTGCAGTAAAAGTATCCCTGTGTTTTATTGCTTAGTGATTTAAAAGCTGACCATTTACACAGGCTGACGTTAGACTAGCTCCTAATTATGGTGGCACCACTATAGTAAAGATTGCATCACAACTTCTGTTTCAAGATCGACCTTTTAAAGTCCTCTAAAATCGAGATGCTTAGTTGGATTCCTTTGAAATTTGGCGTGCCTCAGAAGGGTGCAGAGTAGGGTTAGTGACCCAAATTTGGGGTCATTTGAACTCCGAAGTTGTGGAGCTATAAGCCCCCCCTAGCAATTTTTCAAAAAGTTTCAAGGTAGGATAGGGTTTTGTTTGGTTGGTTTTTTGTTTTGTTTGCTCAGATATCGAACTATTGATGTGATGCAGGTCAAAACAGTCTCAATCTGTCAATTTTTACCCAAGGCACCCACTAAGTCTTTGGAAGACCCAAATTGTGAACATGTTCACATCTTCGCTTGCGTAGATGTGCAGTCTGGAAGGATTACAGCGCACATGCACCGAAAAAGGGAAAACAAAACGGTGAGAGGGTTTCTATGCAGCAACTGTCTGCTTGCTTGAATAGTTTGAGGGAATATGCCAATGCCATTGCCTTGGTGAACATCCTGCCAGTGGTGTTTCTAGTCTGAACCTTTTGTACACCTGTGCAATAAAGACTTAATAACTCACGTTACTTAGTACAAGTTGTCTCTGTTACATTATAACGTGTTTTTATTCTATGGGAAGGTTTACTCTGAACACAGCAGAATAGTGAGCAGTTGGTATCTGACCAACAGTGTTGTTATACTGGGTGGGGAAGAAACAGAGACAGAGGACTTTGTGGGTACTGGAGAGACAGGGGGAGGGGTTGTGACTGCCAAGAGGCTGGGCAGTGAGGGTGCGTGGTAGGAATGCCTTGGATTGGTTGTTTGAGAATATCTCTGTATTTGACTAGCCCCTGGACACTATACTGGCCATTGGCACTAAAAGATTCAGGAGATTCCAGATCCTGGCATACACTCACGCACCTAGCCAGCTCCCAAGAAAGAACACCACCGGTGCACAATTTAAGAACCACTTCACAGACTTTTACAAGTCCCTTATTCGTACTTACAGCTCAACCCACACTTTCACTTAACCGTGATTAAAGCATTAGAGTCCTGTCATATTCCACCTCACTGCTGACAACATCTTTCATAATAAAAGCCCTGTGCCCTACTACTGATATAACCTATGCATTTCTGCATTCAAATGGTGCATTCTGGATCCTTAAGGTACACATGCACCTCTTCCCTTTGCTCACACACATTGGAGGGGGCAAAACATACATCTCCCCATATCATCATCACAGCTGTCACCCAGCTGAAAGCAGTCCTCACAAATCCTCCTATCACAAACACACCTTTACCAGGCAGTTCCAACTGACTGCACCTCCAATGTATGTAAGTAATTCCCATTGGCTACTGCCAGCTTCAGGGGACCGGAGGGAAGGTGGTATGGGCAATCTTTTTTGTTTGCTTGTTTTTTCTTTTTTGTTTTTTAATAGTTTTAGATGGAATCCTGTAGGTGAGAGTGGATGAGTTGTAAAAGAAGGTGAAGAGTCTGTATAGTTCAGCAACTGTGGGGTTGGCAGAGCAAAGATATGTACATTAACGGAGTGTATTGGGGCAC
This sequence comes from Eretmochelys imbricata, assembly GCF_965152235.1. NCBI lineage: Eukaryota > Metazoa > Chordata > Testudines > Cheloniidae > Eretmochelys > Eretmochelys imbricata. Next base: position 93,981,526 of record NC_135579.1, read on the forward strand.
TGCCGAAAGAGGGCAGAGTTAAGGGTACATGAACAACCTTAGTTATGTATTTCCTGGCTTTCAGGAGTTTGAGTTTTGCTCAGCTCAGTCTTCTGCAAGGGGATGACATACCACCAAGCAACCTTACCTCTGCAGCAAGTCTAAGGGCCTGTACAGATGGACAGAAAGTCAGCAGGGGTCTTGGGTTAAGTAAGAGAAAACCCTCTCTGGAGTTTTAGGTTTCTTAATACTTTTTTTATATATAACCAAAATATGCCCAAACTAGAAAGGTCTCTAGCTAATCCTTTGATGTAGCTAGGCTCTAAAAGAAACAAGTAGAGTAGTTGTTGGCTCTCCAGAGCTCCCCTTCCTGTCTTTCAGGCAAATGGTCCTCATTTGTTTCACTCTGAAAGGAAACCAGCTCCTTTCTTAGGCTCCATGCCTAAATAAGATCAGCTTCAGATGATTAATTTATGTGTGAGATGGAAGCTAAGTGTTTCTCAGGGAATCAGAAAACCTGATCCAGAACTCTCGCTGTGATTTAACTCCTTAATGCTGACATCTATAATGAGCTCCCTTAAAGAAACTGCAGACCTGTTGTAAGATGCATAACTGAACTTAAACCTATTGGAAGGCCAAATCCATTCGATTATTTAGAGACAAGTGGGTGGGTGTGAGTAGTACAGCCTTTGATTTTAGTGGTGTTTTGATTAGATTCTTTCATTATGAAACACAGGTTGAGTCTGATTTTTCCTAAAGAAACTGCTAAAGTCTATGTGACTCCCATCAAAAGTTACTTTTAGAAACAAATCATTTTTCATTTACTATGCATCTAGGTCCTGATCCTGCAAACACTCAGGCATGAAGTCATTGGGACTCCTTGTAGCAGTAAAGTCAAGCACATGTGTAAGTGTTTGCAGGATTGGGGCCGCGCTTTTAAAATCTGTGGGAAGGATACCTGAGAGAGTGTGGTGTGTGTGTATAGCTAATGACATGGAGCTGGATGTGAGAGATATCCATTTTATTAGTCACCACAGAAAAGCTGCATTGATAAATTAACTAAAGTTGATTGGGAGAAGGATTGTGAGATGAGGAGTAAGAAGCAGTTGCCAGACTGATTAATAAACAACTGGTACCTTCCCATTATAAATATCACAGCCAAGATAATGCTGAGGAGAGGACATGGCGAAGAGAGCAAAACACAGTCTGCATTCTTGAAGATTCTGATAATTGTATAGTTCTAAAGAAAATAGTAAGTAGAATGACCAGTTTAGAGCTGGCTAGGAAACAGCGTTTGTCCACAAAAAAAATGTGTTTAAAAAAAAAAATCCATCCCAAATCAGGATGCATGAAAAGGCAAAATCAGAGGTTGTTTTTTTTTTTTTGCTGGATGACATTCCAAAATATTTTGTTTTTCAAACACTGATGCATTCCCTTACCTTGGGCTGCTGTCCTCCACTTCTGCTCTCAAAACAGGTAGCCAGGCTCCCCAGCTCTCCATCTGCTCTGCTGGCAAGCTGCCCAGCTCCCTTTGCTCACCTGGTGGGCTGCCCCAATTTCTGGGCTTCTAGGAATTCCCAGATCCTCATCTGCCCATGTGGTGAGTTTCTGGGCTTCCCTGCTCCCGCAGCTCCCTGGCTGGGGGCTGCCCACATCCCTCTCTGCCCAACTGGCAGGATGTCCCACACCTTGGACTGCCTGCCTCTAGTCCTAGGCTACCAGTATGCACTGCTTCCTGGGCTGCTGTACCTTGCGAGCTGCCAGTCTGTCTAGCTCCTCATGCTGCCAGGATCTCATGGGCAGTGGACAAAGGGGGAGCCGGGGAGTCTGGCAGCCCATGAGGCAGACAGCCTGGGGAACTGAGCAACGCGGAAAGCAGGCAGGTTGGCTGGTGGCTCAGCCTACCCGCTTTGCATTAAAGGTTTCAATGGAATTGACACATTCCCATTAAATGGTTTTAGTTTTGTTTAATCAGCATTTTCTGACAAAACTTTTACATCTTTTTCGACTAGGAAATGTTTTTAATGAAATAAGTTATATCTACTCAAATTTACACAAGTTTTGAAAGAGCCACCTCTGACTTTAAAAATCGCCCTTGCATCAGAAAACTTTCCCATACCACATAGTTACATTAGAACACCTACATGGATTAGAACTCTGGTATGAGAAAGAGGAATGGCTGCTCTATTTTCTCAGTTTGTGTACTATGTGCCTTTGACAGCTATTTGTGTAGCATCAATTTCAATGTTTTCCCTTGTTAAGTTAGTGTATCCCTTCACCCTCAGAGAGCCGCACTGATGTCTGGTCTATTACAGAAAAAGCCACACCCAGAGTGACCTAACTCGCAGTTTAGACAGCAGTAAGCTGACGGAAGAATTCTTCCATCGACCTAGCTACTGCCTCTCAAGGAGGTGGATTAGGTATGCCAATGAGAGAACCCCATGTGTGTAGTGGAGTTTCTTGTTTTGGTCAGTTATTTGTTTTTAGTATACAAGTTCCTATGTGTTTTTAGAGAAGACAAGGTCAAAGAAATTGCCTCTTGCACTTGGAGCAGAAGATGATGAGGTTTGAGATGGTCCATTAGTTCATTCCACAGTTTTTGACTGGACACTGCACAGATGAACTTTACTCTTATTGTTGTGAGTTCCATTGTGCTGGGGAGGGAAGTTGTGACCACAGTTTTCATCTCAGAGCTTTAGGTGCTCTTTTAATACATGTCTATGCTGGAGCTGGAGGTGTAATTTCTAGCTCATGTAGACATACCTCAGACTAGTTCTGATTGAGTGCAGCCATGGTGGTATGAATTATGGGATAGGCTAGGTATGTACCATCAGTACATAGCTGAATGCAAAGCAAATGTACATTGGAAACCATAATCCCAACTATACATATAAAATGATGGGGTCTAAATTAGCTGTTACCACTCAAAGAGATCTTGGAGGCATTGTGGATAATTCTCTGAAAACATCCATTCAGTGTGCAGCAGCAGTCAAAAAAGCTAACAATGTTGGGAATCATTAGGAAAGGGATAGATAAGACAGAAAATATCATATTGCCTCTATATAAATCCATGGTACACCTACATCTTGAATACTGCATGCAGATCTGGTTGCCCCATCTCAAAAAAGATATGTTGGAATTGGAAAAGGTACAGAAAAGAGCAACAAAAATGATTACGGGTGTGGAACAGCATCCATATGAGGAGAGATTAATAAGACTGGGACTTTTCAGCTCGGAAAAGAGATGACTAAGGAGGGATATAACAGGTCTATAAAATCATGACTGGTGTGGGGAAAGTGAATATGGAAGTCAGGGGAATGTTGTGAAAGCCAAGACTATAACAGGGTTCAAAAAAGAACTAGATAAGGTCATGGAGGTTAGGTCCATCAATGGTTATTAGCCACAATGGGCAGGGGTGCAAAGCCATGCTCTGAAATGTCCTTAGCCTCGGGCCCTTTAAATAGCCGCCAGAGCCCCACCATCGCTACCCCAGGACTCCGGCAGGCTCCAGGGACGATTTAAAGGACCCGGGGTGGTAGCGGCAACCGGAGCCCCGGACTCTTTAAATCGTCCCTGGAGCCCTGCTGCCACTCCGGCAGCTATTTAAAGGGCCCGGGTCAGTAGCTGGGGCAGGAGCCCCGGGCCCTTTAAATCACCACCCAAGCCCGGCCGCTGCTTCCCCAGGGCTCTGGCAGCAGGGCTCTGGAGGCAATTTAAAGGGCCCGGGGCTCCAGCCACTGCTGGGAGCCCCAGGCCCTTTAAATTGCCGCCTGGGGAAGCCAATCCGCTCCGGTACAGCGCACAGGCTCTTGCTTTCACCTCTGACTGAGACCTTTAGATTGATTTGAAATTCTGTGGGAAGTCAGGCAGAGAGCAGAAGACAGGCTGCTGCAACATTCTGTGCTAGTTGGACTTCATTGGTGGTCTGCAGGAACACTGGATCATGAGGACTGGGACTATTGTTTATTTCCCATGTTGTTTGAATGAGTATTTAGCGCAGCAGCAGGGAAGAGGAAAGCATTTCTAAAAATAGCCCATAGCTTACCCATGGAGGCTACGGACTCCCTTAAAGCTGCAAGGAGCCTTATGTTAAAAATGACCTGCAAAATAAAAAAAAATAGATTTCTCCCCGTTTTTCCTTCCTTATGCTAAATTAAACATATTAAACAGGCCTGAAATGGTATCCTCATATCCCCTTTCAAAAAGAAAACTGTAGTGGGGGGCAGGGAAGAATTGTGGTTCTACTTATTTTTTACTTTAGAAATTCTGGTGTTGTCTGCCCCGGAAGTAGTGCTGGTCAAAATCAGAATTTCTGTCCCTCAGGTTGAAATACGGGAATTTCCTGTTTTTTCATCCTGAATCAGAGTGAAAAGTTGAAAAATCAAAATTTTTCATAGAACAGAAATTTCTTAAGTTAGGTTTGGACGTGTCAAAACATTTTGCTTTGACGTTTTCAGTGCATCGTTTCAGGTTCATCCTGGGAGATGTAGTCCTGCTTGAAAGCCTATCCGGTAGAAGAGAATGAGAGGAATGAGGCACCTGAACTGCACCTCCCATGAGTTACATCATCAGCTCAGGTGGACATATATTAATGTTGAACTGACCTGAAACGAAACATTTCAACTTGATTTGACAAACCAGAACGTTTTGATTTGGCTAACCTTGATGGCATATTGACAGAAAATTGAAAATTTTGTGGAAAAATCAATTTTCTCATGGAAAATTGGGATTTTGTGGAAACTTCAGCTTCTATTGAAAAAGACTTTTAGAAAGAGAATCCCAAACAGCTCTACAATGACTGGAGAACTAGTGAAATTGTGGCATCATAAGATCAGAGTGTGAAAACTAAGCATTTTAGAGGGGAAGAGATTTTTAGTGAGACTGTTTACAACTCTGTATTTTTTAACACTTTCATAACTTCAGTGACTTTTTAACATTCTGGATAAAAGATGATTTTGTTAAAGATTCTATAGCCTTAAACCCTTCAGTTAAAGTGTTAGGGTCTCATCTTGCACCATTAAAATTGGTAAGAGTTTTATTTATAGTAAACATGCTCTAAAACCTCAAGAAGCCCTCTAGCAAAATCCGGGAATATGAGATTTGACATTCCTGCTACTTCTAATGTTTAAGAAAAATAGACAGATTTTTTTCTCTTTTTGGAAAGTAAAGGAGAGGGCAGGGAGCCTTTGAGACCTTTTTGTGTATCACAAAGAAACAAAAAAGAGCACAAGTCGAATTAAAAAAAAAATCATTGCCAGTCACCTGTAAGTGACAAGAACATTCCATTATCTGCCAGATAAGAGTGTGTGTTCAGTGCCTTTGGCTTTACCTTGGATCCATCACTCTCTCTACCAGTCCTTACGAGAGAAAAAAGTGCTATGATGGATCCTTACCTCTTTGTTTTAAACTTAACAGAACATTGAGGAGGAAGTCCTGCTTGCCTTTCGGTAACTCTATTGATCATTAAGTGCTATAAGAGAAAAAGAGTACTACACAGAGGACCTGGACCTTACCTATGACAGCTGTTCAGCACATCAAAAGTCTGTTTACAGTATCACTTCATTAGTTTCATATCTTCATATTATGCAATTATAATAGCGTTGTCTAGGTTAGGCATTCCTGGTTAGGGTCTCTCAATTCCTCTAACTGGGCACACTCTGCTATGGAATAACCTCTCCTTTGGCCTGTATTGTATAGATTGTTGTGGGTTTATCTATTAATCTTTTTTTTTTTAAGGGGTAACTCTGTGATGGTATAAAGTGTGATTAGAATATAGAATGGAGGAATGTTGAATTTACTTAAGGTTCCTAGAAAAAGATTAACAAGCACTTTCAGACTCCCTCAAACTGAATTAATTATGTTTTTGTATCTCATGTCTTTGTCACATTGTTCACTTGGAAAAAAATCTGTGACCATTAAAATGGTCTCAGTCGGGTACCTGTGATACAACGTTATAAACTAAAAATATTTTACATTAAAACAAAACAGGTTGCTTATGGTAACTTTTGCATATTGCAGGAGTACAATGAAGAATTGCAGTTCAAATTACTTTTTGGTTTGTTCTATTTTCTTAGTTTTTAAAGTAGACAATTGCAAAGTATAATTACAGCAAGTTCATTTGCATTCATATTACAATCTGGTGAGCAATTACATTCTTTTATATTTAAAAACATATTGTAAGGAAGTGTGACTTGCATCCATACATTTCAGCAACGAGAATAGAATTAACTACTTTTATCCAAACTGGTGTTACTATTGTTACTGAGGCCTGGTCTATGCTACGTGGTTAGGTCGATGTAAGCTGCCTTGCATCGACCTAGCTGTGAAAGTGTCTTCACTTTTTTTGGGTTCTCTCTGATGTAAGTGCCTCTCTATACTGATTTAGTAACACCACCTCCCGAGTGGCGTAGAGTCACAGTTGATGTAATGAGATTGACACTGTGTCAGTGTAGACACTGTGTTGCTTACGTTGCCCGTTACTGGCTTTCAAGAGCCCTCCAACAATACAATCAATACAAGTGTTTCTGGTGAGGATGTGCATCACCGACACAAGAAGCCAAGTGTGAACACACAGAAGCAATTTAATAACTGCGGTGGCTGTATGCCAATGTAAAGTAGGTTGACATAATTTTGTAATGTAAACATGATGGCCTCAACATCTAGCATCCTTCCCGTACATAAAAGACTTGTGACAGGCTGGCTACATGGCAGATACAACTTCCTGATCAGTGTGTAAGGGCAAGCTTCATGTGGGGCATCTTGTTCACTATTGCATTGACTAATCTGAAGCATGCATTTTGAGGACTCTAGAATCCACAACTGATTTCTTATATTTTAATACCTTTTATGAAAAACAATCATAGTCAAATACAAACGGTGCAATACATAGTCCTAAGAAGTTACTTGAAATGTGACTTTTAGTTGCTGTCTTTGGACTGTTTATGCATTCCTTATTGAGGTGAAGTCCTCACTGAAGGGAAAACTTATTGCTACTAGATACCGTCACAGACAAAGGTCTGCAGGTGTATGCTCCCTGAGGCTCCATTGATAATCCCATCTGTAGTTTCTCAAGTGAATGGAACTGTGGAAAGTAGTTTTGTGGTAAAAGTAGATGGTGAGAATACAAGTTTTTAAATGGAAAGTCTGACAACTGGGATATGGCTTTTGAAAAGTATTGTAATTTATCAAATACATTACAAGGGTTACTGTACTATTATAACAGTCATTTAAAATATAACAGACTGGATACTACTGTGATGGGTGCTATAGAAATATATGCTATGTATATTATATATATATAAAATATAATTCAAGAGTTTTGAAATAGTGGGTTTCACATATTTTAATGTATTTACGGTATTTACTTCTTGCACTCTGCCTATCTAAATTCCTCCTGCAGTTTCATTTGTGTATGGTATTCTTCAAGTCTTCTCTTGAACTCCTAGACGGGAACTCCCTTGCCCTTTTTAACAGTTGTCATATTTGCCTCAGAAAAGACTGTATTTCACTAGTGGGAGAAGTATATATGTTTTCCCTTTGTGTATTTTTGATTATGAGTTTGCTAATTTGGTGGTGTGCAGTTGGATCTTTTAAGATGAAAGGGGCTATAAAGGTAAGATATTGTTTATAATTTTGAATCTGATTAGTTATTCTGTTCGGGGAATTTCCCCATTGACTTCAATGGGAGAAAGATCCAAACCTTTGTGACTTAGAATTGTTTTTCCTTTTGCAATTTACCTGGTTAGCTGTGGTAGATCTCCTTTTTTGCCTTGATTGGAGATAAACCTGGTAAATTATCGGGAAGAGGAACTAACCTCCGGAATGTACTTCTCCTCTGTATGTAAATCTTTTTCAGGAAGTGCATGACACCTCTGTTTTGTATGGGTCTACGTTTGTACAGAAGCTGTTATCACAGAATAAGTTTAATGGGTCGTGAATTGTGTGTTGAAAGGAGTGTCTCCCTCTGACTTGATCTGCTTGCAATAGACCTATGGGCTCGGCAGCAAGTGCATTAGGCTAAATATGACTCTGAAGGTAACAGCCCTTAATGCCTCATTAAATTTTCATGGGTGACTGAGAGAAGCCAGGAGGGAAAAACCACCCCATTAGCAGTAGCTATTACGGGGTCTTCTGAAGAGCAGGCCCTATGTGGCGGCAGCAACACCACGCAGCTTTCCAAGAAACTTGTTTCTTGTCGGATGTTTGCCAGGGCGAGGCCCAACATCGGCTGTTTGGTTCAGATTTCGCCTCCCCCCGAAAGGAGGGGGGAGAGATGGCTGCCGCATTGGGAAGAAGCGTGCAAAAGGCTCTCCCTTGCTGTTGAATGCCTAGGGCCCCTAAGGGGCGTGGGGGGAGCATCCTGCACTGGCCCAGGGCTGGCCTAGCTGCCCTGCTCGGGCTCTTGCATCGCTCAGCCCTGTCGTGGCCGTGGCGGCCCTTCGAAGCCTTGCACGGACAAGAGACAGCTGGCGGCCACCGCCTTGGCCCCTGGCACCGCCCTGCACCCTCGCCGGGGTGGGAGCGCCTGGGACGCGGGTGGCAGCCGGCAGCTGCCTGTTTAGTGAGGCAAGACGAGAGGCGGCTGTGGGTGGGAGCTGCAGAACTTGTGGGGTAGGGCCGAGCGCGGCTGGGCAGGAGGGGGCGGGCTGTGCGAGGGGCTGGAGGGAGATGCCCGCGCTGCTTCGCCGCCCGCCCTGCCCCGCGTTGGGGGCCAGGCCCTGCAGCGTGGCCCCGGGCTGGTGCCTTACCCGCTGTGCACCGGCCCGGGGGGGCACGGGAGAGCACAACAGCCGGGGGGGGGGGAAGAGGGGAGGGGAAGAGAGTTTGGAAGCAGCGATGCTTCCCTCCCCAGCGGGGAGACTGAGAACCGCTTTGCGCACCCCCCCCCCCCCGCAGGACACCTTCCCCCCCCCCTCGGGAGAGGAGGCGGCGGCGACCCTGGATCATCTCCTCCCCCAGCCCCCGTCTCCCGCCTCTGGGCTGGGCTGCGCGCGGACGGGGGTCGGCGGGGGCAGGCTCCCGGGGAAGCGGCTCCCGCGGGGTGGCCGAGCCACGTGCGCGGTGGGGCGCAGCGGGACGCCGAGGTTTGCCGCGGCAGGTTAGTGCTGCGAGTCTCTCTCTGCCCCCAAGCAAACGGGGGGTGGGTGTTGGGGACCGGGGGAGGGGAGGGCATGGGGGAGACGCTTGTGCGCGCAGTCCGGGTGTGTTCCCAGAGAAGTGCACAGCGGGGCGGGGGCTTCTCCTGGGTGGCACCGAATAGCAAGAGCAACGAGAAGTGCAGCCTCCCCTCCGCGGGAATAACAGCTCCGGGCTCTCCCTGTCTGTTGCAGTGGGCTCTCCGTCTGGGGACGGGGGGCGGGGGCGGGACTTTGAGAGCGGGATGGACGGGGGCGGGGGGGGGGGGAGAGAGAGAGAGAAGGGGTTGCCCGGATATTGCCATGCTGGAGTTGGGTGGCAGCTGCCACGTGCAGTTGTGATGGAGAGAGGGGGCAAGGAGGGGGTGCCTTCTGGTTGCTCCCCGGAAGAGTTGGCTGGTCGCCCCCGTGGAAGGAGGGCGGGCGGCCCCAGGCACTGCCTCCTTGGTGAGTGGGGAGGTCAGGTCGCCTCTGCGTGTGGAAGGGATGGGATGTGGGGCAGAGGGCACCCTATTGCTGCGGGGGGGGGGGCAGGTGGGGTGGACAGGAGTGCCTTTCTAGCGCCCCCCCCCCCCCCCCCATTACAGGACAACTAGCATTTCTTGCTTCTCCAGCCTTTGGCAGCAGTTTTTACCCATCATTTGCACGCTGCAAAGCCCCCTTTGCTCCCTCCCCCCTTTCCCCCGCCCGCACCAGAACAAGCGGCATTTTCTGTCCCAGCTTTTAAGCGATCCCTGGAAACCCCCAAGGTGCTGTATGAAATCTCGTGTCCCAGAGGTGCCCGGCCCCAACCAAACCCACAGCAACGCCAGCCTCACCCCGGAGTCCAAGCAGAGAGGAAAGCCAACAACCAGCGTGACCTGGAGGAGTGATTTTTTTTTTTGGTCTTGAGGATCCCCGGGCTCCTGACGAAGCGCTGCGGACGCAGGGGGGGGGAAGCTGCGTGTGTGACCGAGCAGTCATCCCCCTGGTTCAATGAGATCGCCACGCACGGCCCTGTTATTGTGACAGCCCCGCACCAAGGCGCCGCTTGTCTTGCGTTCGCTGTTGCGCACCGTTGTGTTGCCAGCGTTTGGGGCTTCCCGGGGGCTGTTGGTGAGGGAATTGCCCAGCCCATATCCCGAGCTTTGTTTCTGGTTTTGAAACGCGCTTTTGCAAGCAACCCCACTGCCCCTCCCCCCAGATAAACCCTCCTAAAAGTACAAATTGAAATGAGCCGCCTTGTTCGTGTCTGTGCTCCGGTTCCTTGGGGCTTGCAGCCCGTGTATACACTGATGCCTGGTCGGAGATGATCTTACACCTGCAGTCTGTCTTTGTGATAATGCGCCTCCTGAATGAATTGCTGCTGTCCACAGTATTTTTAAATAAGGAGCGTGTTAGCTGAGGGCGTATTTTAAAAGCACTCCGCTGGGTGTGTATTTTTTTTTCTGGGAAGATGTATTGTGAGTTGAAAACCAACCGCAAACGGGATTGTCTGATGGAAATTTATTGTGGAAATATTTAGAACCTAAGGGAGGAGTGGAAATGCCGACTTCACTGAGTTGCTTAAATATCGATGGTTCTGCGTAATAGGGCTATCCCCGGTAGCCTGGGTCCCCTGGCAGTCCATAACATTATGGTTAAAACTAAGCCCCCTGATTTAAAGCTAGTCCTCTCCTAAAGGCCTGATTCTGCAATTGGCCTGTATACCTGCATAAAGGTTACTCAGGAGTAAGGGGTCAAAATGTTCATGTTGAAAGTTTGCACACTTTCTGAGAGCTCTCTGCTAATGTATAACGTAGCAAGCCTCCCCTATTCTCATTATTAGTATCCTTTTTTAAATTACAGACAAGATGAGAGATTCCAAATTCCTTGCAGTTCCAACAATGCACAGTCAAGGAACTGAGTTAAAAAAAAAAAAAGTGAAAATTGGCTTTAATAGAGAGGTTCCTTAAATGGAATTGGATAAAATGTTTCATAGTAAGACCTAATAAGAACTGTGGGAAGAAGTCCATTTGGATTAACCAGAGAGGTTTTAATGTATGCCCTTAAGTGAATTAGTGTTCAGAATACTGTGATCTCAAGCTCTTAACTACAGTAGGGTGTTCCTGTTGGCTTGATTCACGTTTGGAATGCATTAGGTCGTGAAAGAAATCGCAATTTGGACGTTTGGGAAAAATCTCAGGGAGATTCACTGGAACATTTTGGAGTGTGTTCAGTCTTTGGGGCAGGAGTAATTGTTTTTTGATCTGTTTGTAGACCACCTAGCACAATGGAGTCCTGATCCAAGACTGGAGCCCCTAAGCGCCCCCACAATATAAATAATAATAATAAAATTATGGAAGGGGGTAGGGCAGAGCAGCCATCTGAACAAGAATGTTTTGTTCTATTGTTTTTTATTAATCCTGGCACTTGTAGATCACTGGTAAGCGTTTGTTTCATTGTAAAGTTGTGTTCTGTTGTGCATTTCAGTACAATAAACTAAACTTTAGATTCTTCATCAAAATAGTTTTAAAAGCCAAATTCTTTTTTAGAAGGGGATTTTTCTTCCATTTGCTTAAATTCTGAATACGCAACTAAAACACTTAATCACCTTTATTGTTTTCAACTACTCAAACAGAAAAACCCTTGTGGTTGACGAAGCTCATCTCTGAAGCTGATTCACAGTATGTTTCCATTGCAAGACACAATATTTTCTTCAGTCATTTCATAATTGTATTGCTTACTGTTTTTCTTTTTCTTGCTGCTATACTCACTTAAAAAGGAAATTATTGGTAAACATTGGATTGATATTCATTCAGATACTGGAGATGTACATTGTTTTGCAGAGACCCTTAAGAGATTTTTTTTGTTGCGTGGTCTAAATGCAGTTGATATCTGAAATAGAAATTAAAACAGAGAGCGAAAAGGCACATTTTCAGACTTCTGAAGTGAAACTGCAGGTGAAATTAGCATCTAGTTTACACAGTTGTCTTTAATTTCTCTATTACATGCATTACACACTTTCCTTAAATATATACTGGATTTTCTTCCAACTATTCTTTTGTCTCACAGTGCATTTAATCACCATGGCATATGAGTTCAAAACATATTGTCCCCAGTGGTATAGAAAGAATTTAGTCCGTGGACTGTACATTTGCACTGCTCTCCCTTTAACAGCCCCTCAAGATATGGATGAAGACAGCCATCCTCATGTCTCCTGGTAGGATCTGCCTTCTGGACTTCAGTGCTCACACACATCAGTGGTTTCATCTTACAAGGATTGAAATTGATTTTCTTTTTTTAGCTCAGCTTGTGAAAGATCCAGTGGGTGCCCCTTGACCTGTGGCCCCACATTATGAAGTGACACTAACAGCCAAGGATGTTGACTTGAGGCAGCTACAGGGCATCAAAAGTAGTAGCATCAGATTGAGCAGGTTGTGCTGAGCCAGTTAGGGCTAGAGCCACAAAGGGGACTCAGGCTTAGTATTACAGCACCTATCTGTAGGTGCCCTGCTGCCCAGTGGAATTCCCAGCCCCAAGTTAGGTGCCCAGGCACCCTGTTCAATGCTAGCAGAGAGTTAGATGTCTAAGAATGGGATTTGCAAAAGCCATCATACTGATCCTGGGAGCTGTCTAAACTAGCCAATAGGAAATGCTGAGAAGAGGGGTGTGGCCTAAACCCTATACCTCCAAAGGAATTAGCCCCCTGATTCTGGACTGGAGGGGTGCCTAGCCAGGAACCCCCAGCTGGAGTTAAACACCTAAACCCGGTCAACCCTTTCTCAAGAAAACCAGTGATTGTGCCCCTTTATACCTGAGAGCCACGTGGGTAGACCATTCACCTGGGATGTGGGAGATTCAGGATCAAATTTCCACCGTGTCTGATTCAGAGCAGGGACTTGGACCGCAGCCTCCCACCTTCCTGCCCTAAATACTGGATTATAGGGTATTCTGCGGAGGTGGAGGAGGCGGGGGGGGGGGAGGGTGAGAAGCTGTGTGTGTGTCAGTCTCTAGGGTTGAAGCTGCTCCTCTTTGTGTGAAATATTTAAATAGTCATTGGGCGATAGAGCGAGTGAATGACTCTCTAGCCCAGTGGTTAGAGCAGTCTCTTGGGAGCCCTGGGCCTCAGTCTCTGTGCCAGTGAATATAAGTAGGTAAATGTGTAGTTTGAGCATTCTGTTGGAGGACTTAGGAGGCTTTGGGCATGCCCACCAACAGAAATTAGGTGCTTTAGGAAATGCAGGCCCCTAGGGTATTTAGGTGCCTGAAGGTTAAGTGGCAGCTGAGCAGTGGTTTTGAGGATCAAAATTTTGGATTTAGGCACTTAAAGTTAAGCATTTAAACCTCATTGTGGATTTCACAATCAGTCTACTTGACACTGTGAGCAAACCACAATGCAGGTAGAGTCAAGAAGGTACAGGAGGCAGATCCTTTAGAGTCAAGGGCCAGCAGTTATGGAATACTCTACCCTTTCTTGTTCATTAAAACACGTCCTTGGCAACTTTTGATTAGATTTCCCTCTGTCTCTCTTGAACTTACTTGGGCAAACTGTTCATTTAAAAGTACATCAGGTTTAGTTGTTCTTTTAAGCTGCCAAGAGGTTATTGGACAGATATGTGTCTGAATAACCATTTATTTATAACATGCTTATTACTGTCCACCATACACTTGCTGATGCTATCGTCAGGTCCTGTCCCATAATCTCACTCATGCAAAACACATGACAACCATATTGCCATCCTCAGGAGATCAAAATCATAAGCTGAACCCACCCAAAACATCAAGATTTAAAAAAAAAAAAAAAAAGAGATCATATTGTATTTTTGGTCTCTCTTTTGATTTTTGAACTCTGCCTATCCCCTGTGTGTGACAATTGGTGTTTACCCCTCTGTCAGATTTATTAAGTAGGGTGATTTTGACCCCCATTACAGGAGCTCTCATCCCCACATCTGCCATCCGCTGCTCAGCAATTAATTTTGTCACCATGGCTCTCCGTGAGTTCTGTCCCTTTCTGGTGGCCCCCTCAGTTCAGCCCACCTACCCCGTTTGCCCCCATGCCCCTCAGTTCAGTTTCCTGCAACCTCCACCATCAGTTCAGCCCCTACTCAGTTCAGTGACACACACGCCCACCAGCCTCACCTCTGCTCCTCCTGAGCTCTTCACCCCCCTCTCCCAGACCTGGGGGGTGGGGGTGGGGGGCTGCAGCAGGGTTTCCGCTTCCTCTTCCCAGCCCAGGTGCTGGAGGCAGAGGAGCAGATGTGCCCTCCCCCCGCCCCCATAGGAGGGCAGTGGGGAGGAGGTTAAAGATTTGCACTGAACTGCTGGGCTCTTTGCTCCCTCCTTCCCCCTCCCATCCTGTGATAACAGTGAGCAGTGGGGAGAGATATAGCTGGCTTCTGGCAGGGCTGATGCTCGTGACAGTGCAAGATGAACTCCATAACCCTCTGAAATCCCATCACTCGTGAAAATATCACTAGAGTTGGCAGTACTTAGATGATTTCAGCATTGAGCTCATCTATGATGAGGAGACACTAACTTGATAGGTCTGCCAACCCATCCCATCCCATCCCATCCCCAGAGGCTAAGTGAATCTCTTTCTTTCTGTCTGTCTTTCTGACTCTTTGGGTTTTAAGTATTGCAAGGTTTTGGTCTGTCAGAAAAGTCTGTTGGTTTCTGTTTGATGAAATATGCTGACTAACTGCAGCCAACCTGCCCTGCTAATACGGGAGTCTCCTCAAGATATGTCAACAACAGTTAAATATTGTTTACAAGAACCTATATAATTACAATAAAATTTATGTTTGGGAAAGTGTGGATGGTTCCAGGGAATAATAATGGGAGCAAAGGTTTTTTTAAAATGGTGGCTAAAGTTAGGCTCCTAAATCTATATTTAGTCACAGAAGTAAGTGGCCTGATTTTCAAAAGTGCTGCTTTCTTGGCCACGCTTACTGAAGTTAAGAGGGATTGTTGGATATGCAGAACTTTTGACAATCCTGCCATTTATTTTGGGATATAGAGCGTGTCACTTCTCAATCACACGTTCATATCCTGTGCAGGTAAGTAGTGACCAAAAATTGTTCTGTCTGCCGTAGCTACTTACATGGCTCTATTACTATAGTACTTGAGTGCCTCACACTCTTTAATGTATTTATCTTCACAGCATCCTTGTGAGGTAAGGAAATAGTAATATCACCATTTTACACATGCAAAATTGAGGCACAGACAGATTTGCCCAAGATCACACAGGAAGTCTCTGTGTGGAGCAGGGAATTGAACCCATTCCTCTTAGGATCCAGGCTTGCATCCTAACTAGTGGACCATCCTTCCTCTCACTTCTGTGTGAAAGGCAGATTGTATAAAAGATTGTCTGGTAGCTGTGCAATGTGTTCAGTGGCCTGTGTGAAATGAGTTGTTGGTCCAAACCTCTTTCCTCACTGCCAGGTGTCTGCATTGCAAAAATGCTATAATTGACTGGAGGTTTGGCTGGAAGTAATATCAAAGAGGACAAGGACTGAATGAGCATGGAGACTGAACTATCATCTCACCTCAGCCCTTCTGGTGCAAGGTTGAGGCATGTTAGTACGATAGGGTGGGGCGAAGAAGACTGTACTGTTCCTTTTCTGGGGATAAACTTCACTTTTCTAGACTGTCAGGTCTTTTCCACCAGCATTAAGTGCATTCAAAGTTGTGTAAAAGGGACCTTAGCCTCTCAGTCTGACCTCTCTTTATACCTATAAATCAGCTATGTGCATATTTTTTGCATATTATCATGTATTCAATTAAACATGTTTAAGAAGCTAGATATTGAGTAGGATTTCACCAATTTAAACCTCAAGTGCCATTTTGCAAAATGCCTTCTTCCTTTGTATAGCAGTTCTCTGTTTCAACAATAATACAAGACTTACTGATGAATATTGATTAACAATATGAACATTTCACTAACCATTTTAAATAAAAATATTTAACCCTCCCACAAATAATTAAATAGATTAAAAAGAATGAAATTTAAACAGGTTTAAAAGGGGACACACAGAACTAAACTCCATACTTTTCCCATAATACAAGATTTTGCCCAGGCTGTGTTAAATAAAATTACATTTCATGGCCTTGGCTTAATAATTTTATCCATAAATCAATTCTGCTTAAAAGAAGTAGAATTGTTATTGCCCCATCCTTTGTAAAATGAAAACGTCAGCATAGTGGGATGCAGAAAAGCTGTCACATTATTATATGCAATGTCATCTGTGTATCTCATCTCGGACAGTCAACCATCATACATTTTCAGATGCTAAAGGTGTAAGCAGTGTTCAGACATTTTAACAATGTAATGCATAAAATTGCTGTTCTTCTATTTGAGGGTTTTTTCACTGTGGTGATAGCAAATGTTATGAGAATCCACTTAAAAGTAGTTTGTATAAATAACTACTGTATATTTTTTTTTATTTGCCATGCATACAGTCATAGGCCTAATCCTAGCACAGACCCCTCCATGGGACTCCACATGGACTCAGGGTAGCGGATCCAAGTGCAATTATAGCTTTGCAGTTGTCCTGAGTAAAGGGAAGCATGTAGCTGTGCTGCTCCAAGTGGAGACCCTTCTGACTCGGTCCCTATTGCCTTGTTGCCCCATCCCTTGCTTTTGGGAGAGTCTGGCTTACTTACTTCACCCCTTTCCTTGCAGCGGATTACTCCCCCGTGCATTAGTTAGCATCTCAGTTTGACAGGTGCTGGCGACAAAATCAGGATTCTTCTCAATTTCAATCCCCCTCCCACAGTCTCAGGGCAGCACCTGCCCTTCCCATCATCCCATTGCAGTTAGCTTAGTGGAGAGAAAGGAGGCTTATGCTTCCTCAGGACATCCATCATATCAAAAGTAGGATAGTCTGATACCTGAGGCTACAAACATACCCAGTTATTGGTTCATTTGCACTATTAAATAGGTACTGATGTATGAGCTGCTCTCTTTACTGTACAGAGATATCTGTGAACGGGTGATTTGCTCTCTGTTCTCCAGATATTGTCAAGCAGCAGTGTTCAGTTTTTTTCAGCAAATGTTGATTACTCTGGTGGGTAGGGGAACAGAAGTTTTTTGAGAGTCTTGTGATTCCCCAAACCCAAAGGCAAATAAATAGAAATTTAGTGGACCTAGAGCTCTCCAAAGAGGAGTCTGACCTAATTTATATTGTATTGAATCAAATAATCCTACCATGCATGTTCAGGACCGGATTAATTTTTTGTGGGCCCTGATGCTCGGATCATGTCCCGACCTCTGCTCTGCCCGCAATCCTCCCCTTGGCCCCTACACTCGGCCTCTTACCTCCAAGGCCCCGCCCACCGCTCGCAGGGGGAGGAAGGGCGGAGAGGAGTGAGTGGTGGGCACGGGGAGAGGGGATGAAGAGGAGCAAGCAGGAGGGAAAGGGGAGAGGGGGCTGCAATTTAAGCCATTGCTTTTTGTCCTATCCTCAGAGGTTAAGAAGAACAATTTTTCTCCCTCCTCCTTGTAAGAACCTTTTATGTACTTGAAAACTGTTACCATGTCCCCTCTCAGTCTTCTCTTCTCCAGACTAAACAAACCCCGTTTTTTCAATCTTCCCTTAAAGGTCATGTTTTCTAGACTTTTAATCATTTTTGTTGCTCATCTCTGGACTTCCTCCAGTTTTTCCACATCTTTCCTGAAATATGGCACCCAGAACTGGACACAATACTCCAGTTGAGGCCTAATCAGCACGGAGTAGAGTGGAAGAATTATGTCTCATATCTTGCTTACAACTCTCCTGCTAATACATCCCAGGATGATGTTTGCTTTTTTTGCAACACTGTTACACTGTTGACTCATATTTAGCTTTAGCACTATGACCCCCAGATCCCTTTCCGAAGTACTCCTTCCTAGGCAGTCATTTCCCATTTTGTATGTGTGCAACTGATTGTTCCTTCCTAAGTGGAGTACTTTGCATTTGTCCTTATTGAATTTCATCCTATTTGCTTCAGACCATTTCTTCAGTTTATCCAGATCATTTTGAATTTTAATTCTATCCTCCAAAGCACTTGCAACCCCTCCCAGCTTGATATTGTCAACAAACTTTATAAGTGTACTCTCTGCCATTATCTAAGTCATTGATGAAGATATTGAACAGACCCAGACCCAGAACTGATCCGTGCGGGACCCCACTCATTATGCCATTCCAGCATGACTGTGAACCACTGATAACTACTCTCTGGGGATGGTTTTCCAACCAGTTTTGCACCCGCCTTACAATAGCTCCATCTAGATTGCATTTCCCTAGTTTGTTTATGAGAAGGTCATTCGAGACTGTATTGAAAGCTTTACTAAAGTCAAGATATACCATGTCTACTGCTTCCCCCCTATCCACAAGGCTTGTTACCCTCTCAAAGAAAGCTATCAGGTTGGTTTGACATGATCTGTTCTTGACAAATCCATGCTGACTGTTACTTATCACCTTATTATCTTCTAGATGTTTGCAAATTGATTGCTTAATTATTTGCTCCATTATCTTTCCGGGTACAGAAGATAAGCTGACTGGTCTGTAATTCCTTGGGTTATCCCTATTTCCCTTTTTATAGATTGGCACTATATTTGCCCTTTTCCAGTCTTCTGGAATCTCTGCCATCTTCCATGACTTTTCAAAAATAATCGCTAATGGCTCAGATATCTCCTCAGTCACTTCCTTGAGTATTCTAGGATGCATTTCATCAGGCCCTGGTGACTTGAACACATCTAACTTGTCTAAGTAATTTTTAACTTGTTCTTTCTCTATTTTAGCCTCTGATCCTACCTCATTTTCACTGGTATTCACTATGTTAGACATCTAATCACCGCCAAGCTTTTTGGTGAAAACTGAAACAAAGAAGTCATTAAGAACCTCTGCCATTTAAACATTTTCTGTTATTGTTCCCCCCCCGCTCCTTCCATTGAGTAACAGGACTACCCTGTCCTTGGTCTTCGTCTTGCTTCTAATGTATTTGTAGAATGTTTTCTTGTTACCCTTTATGTCTCTAGTTAGTTAGATCGTGTTTTGTGCCTTTGGCTTTCTAATTTTATCCCTACATACTTGTGTTGTTCGTTTATATTCATCCTTTGTAATTTGACCTAGTGTCCACTTTTTGTAGGACTCTTTTTTGATTTTTAGATCATTGAAGATCTCCTGGATAAGCCATGGTGGTCTATTGCTATCTTTCCTGTCTTTCCTATTCAGTGGGATAGTTTGCTCTTGTGCCCTTAAAAACATGTCTCTGAAAATCTGCCAACTATCTTCAATTGTTTTTCCGCTTAGACTTGCTTCCCATGTGCGCTTGTTTTTATGTTTTTAGCAGGCATACTACTGATTTTGCAGAACTTTAGATGTAGATGTTATCAGAAAATGGCCCTATAGTTGCAAGATGCGCTTTCCTTAATGAGCAGTCAGTGCAAAATCTGTGTAAAAATAGATTTGGAGGATATTTTTCAGAAAACAGATGATAAAGAAATAACGTCAAACCCACTGGAGTTGCTTATCATAGAATTGTATAAATATAGAGCTGGAAGGAATCTCAAGAGGTCCTCAAGTCCAGCCCCCTGTAATGAAACAGTACTAAGTAAACCTAGAACATCTCTGAAAGGAGTTTATCTAACCAGTTCTTTAAAACCTACAGTGATGGGGGTTTCACAACCACAAACTCCATTGGAAACCTATTACAGAGCTTAGCTACCTTACGGTTGGAAAGTTTGTACTGTTATCTAACCTAAGTCTCATTTGCTGCCGATTAAGCCAATTACTACTTGTCCTGCCTTCAGTGGACATGGAGAGCAATTGATCACCATCCTCTTTATAACAGCCTTTAATGTGTTTGAAGACTATTATCAGGTTCCCCCCCCCCCCCCAGTCTTCCTTTCTCAAGACTAACATGCCCAGTTATTTTAACCTTTCTTCATAGGTCGGGTCAGCCTCCATCCCAAGCAAGGGGGAGATATTCATAGGAAGGGTTGCAGACTAAGATGGATGAGCAAGCATCTCAGACAGATGATTAAGAGAAGGCAGAAAGCCTACAAGGAGGGGAACGTCGGAGGGATCAGCAAGGAAAGCTACCTCTTGGAGGTCAGAAAGTGTAGGGATAAAATGAGAACTGCCAAAAGCCAAGCAGAGCTGGACCTTGCAAAGGGAATTAAAAGCAATAGTAAAAGGTTCTATAGCCATATAAATAAGATGAAAACAAGGAAAGAAGAAGTGCGATCACTAAACACTGAGGATGGGATGAAGATTAAAGAAAATTCAGGTATGGCCCAACACCTAAACAAATACTTTGCCTCAGTTTTAATGAGATTAATGAGGAGCTTGGGGTAGTGGCAGGGTGGCTAATGTGAACAAGGATAGAAAGGTAGAAATGACCACATCTGAGGTGGATGTCCAACTCAAACAGTTTAATGGGACTAAATCGGGGGGAGGGTCCTGGATAATCTCCATCCAAGAATATTAAAGGAGCTGGCACATGAAATTGCAAGCCCAATAGAAAGGATTTTTAATGAATCTCTAAACTCAGGGGTCATACCCTATGACTGGGAAATTGCTAATATAGTTCCTATTTTTAAGAAAAGGGGGGAAAGTGATCTGGGAAACTACAAGTCTGTTATTTTGACCTCAATTGTATGCAAGGTCTTGGAACAAATTTTGAAAGAGAAAGTAATTAAGGACATAGAGGTTAACGGTAATTGGGATAAAAACCAGCATGGTTTTACAAAAAGTAGATTGTGCCAGACCAACCTGGGGTTACTAGTGGAGTTGCTCAGGGAGTGGTTGAGGGATTGGTCTTGGGACCAATCTTATTTTAACATTACTGACCTTGGCACAATAAGTGAGAGCGTAGTAATACAATTTGTGGATGACACAAAATTGGGAAGTATAGCAAATTCGGAAGAGGAATATCATACAAGAAGACCTGGATGACCTTGTAAACTGGACTAGTAGAAATGGGATGAAATTTAATAGTGCAAAATGCAAGATCATAAATTTAGGGACTAACAACAAGAATTTTTGCTATAAGCTGGGGATGTATCAGTTGGAAGTGACAGAGGAGCAGAAAGACCTGGGTGCATTGGTTGATCACAGGATGACTATGAACCGACAATGTGATGCAGCCGTGAAAAAGGCTAATGCAGTTCTAGGATGCATCAGGCGAGGTATTTCCAGTAGAGACAGGGAAGTGTTACTACTATTGTACAAGGCACCGGTGAGACCTCATCTGGAATACTGTATGCAGTTCTGGTCTTCCATGTTTAAGGACAGTGAATTCAAACTGGAACAGATGCAGAGAAGGGCTACTAGGAGGAGCCGAGGAATGGAAAACCTGCGTTATGAAAGAAGACTCAAAGAGCTTGGCTTGTTTACCCTAACCAAAAGAAGGCTCAGGGGAGATGTGATTGTTCTCTATAAATATATCAGAGGGATAAATACCAGGGAGGGAGAGGATGTAATGGATATAAACTGGCCATCAACAAGTTTAGGCTTGAAATTAGGCAAAGGTTTCTAACCATCAGAGGAGTGAAGTTCTGGAGCAGCCTTCCAAGGGGAGCAGTGGGAACAAAAACCTAACTGGCTTCAAGATTGAGCTTGATATGTTTATGGTGGGGATGCTATGAGACTACAGAGAATTCTTTGTCAGATGTCTGGCTGGTGGGTCTTGCCCATGTGATCAGGGTCTAATTGATTTCCATATTTGGTGTTGGGAAGGAATTTCCCCCCGAGTCAGATTGGCAGAGACTCTGGGGCTTTTTCGCCTTCCTCTGCAGTATGGGGTATGGGTTACTTGCAGGTTTAAACTAGTGTAAATGGTGGATTCTCTGTAACTTGACGTCTTTAAACCATGATTTGAAGACTTCAGTAACTCAGCCAGAGGTCAGGGGGTCTATTACAGGAGTGAGTGGGTCAGGTTCTGTGGCTTTCAATGTGCAGGCGCTTAGACTAGATGTTCATGATGGTCCCTTCTGACCTTAATGTCTATTAGTCTGTGAGGTTTTCTAAGCTTTTTATCATTTTTGTTGCTCTCCTCTGGACTCACCAGTTTGTCCACATCTTTCCTAAAATGTGGTACTCGCAACTGGACACAGTACCCCAGCTGTGGCCTCACAGTTCCAAGTAAAATGGGACAGTTACTTCCTGTGTCTTACATATGACACTCCTGTTAATACCACCCATAATAATATTTGTCATTTTTGCAACTACATCACACTGTTGGCTCATGTTAAGTTTGTGATTCACTATAACCCTCCATCCTTTTCAGCAGTATTACCACATAGCCAATTATTCCCCATTTTGTAGTTGTGAATTTGATTTTTTTAGAGTAGTATTTTTCACTTGTCTCTACTAAATTTCACCTTGTTGATTTCAGACCAATTCTCTAATTTGCCAAGGACATTTTGAATTCTAATCCTATCCTCTAAAGTGCTTGCAATCCCTCCCATCTTGGTGTCGTTCGCAAATTTTATAAGCATACTAACCACTCTATTATCCAAGCCATTAATGAAAACATTAATCACAGTATTGAATTGTATCTGAATGTGGATAATATCTTTGTTTCGTCTTGATAGCAAGCCGATTCCCTAAGTTATTAATGCCACTGCTTGTTTTTTATGTTTTTTTGTTTATATTAACAATATAAAGGAAGCATACAGAGCCTCATAAAAGTGCTTTTTGTAGCACAAAGCTACTTTATTTCTCAACAGCATACAAGGGACACTTTATCATAATTGACTTTGGATGATTGCTATAGCTTGGTTGAGTCCCCTCTTGTGAATGTTCACCAGTCTGTAGTGTTGGACCCAGCCTTCAAATCCTTCTGAATCTGAGCAGCATCTGGCCACTGTCCCTAGCTCTGGTGTCTTACGGTGTGTCTACATAGCAACTAGACACCCACGGCTGGCACGTGCTAGCTGACTTTTGCTCCTGGGGCTTGGGCTGTAGGGACGTTTCATTGCCGTGCAGATGCCTGGGCTCGGGCTGAAGCCTTGGCTGTAGGACCTTGCGAGATGGGTGGCTCCCAGAGCTTGGGCTGCAGCCCCTCAGCCCGAGCCCCTTGAGCCCAAGTCAGCTGGCACGAACCAGCCGTGGGCTTTTCTTTGCTGTGTAGACATACTATCAGGCACGGTCCCAGAGTACAGCCTTTCTAACTGTGATGTGGGGTCCTGAGACCAAGTCTCCCTAGCAGCTTATGCTTGCTGTCCCCCATTCCACCTCACTCCAATTTACAGTTTTAACGCTTTGGGGACCACATGACGGGCAAAGCAAAGAACACAGGCTTTGTAAAGTAACATCTTAAACATCACACATTACTCTGAGGCTGCGTACACACCACAGCGTACGTTGGTATAAATTACGTGAATAAGCCACCCTCGGAGCGATGTAAGTTACAC
Organism: Eretmochelys imbricata; assembly: GCF_965152235.1. Classification (NCBI taxonomy): domain Eukaryota; kingdom Metazoa; phylum Chordata; order Testudines; family Cheloniidae; genus Eretmochelys; species Eretmochelys imbricata. The sequence goes on from NC_135579.1 coordinate 94,005,001, forward strand.
GGACCTAAGCACCGGTGTGGAAAGCACTGTGTTGGCAGGAGAGCTCGTCCTGCCGACATAGCTACCGCCGCTCATGGGAGCTGGAGTAATTAAATCGATGGAAGAGCTCTCTCCTGTCGGCTTAGAGCGTCTGCACTAGCTACGCTACAGTGGCGCAGCTGTGCTCCTATAAGCCCTGTAGTGTAGCCGTAGCCTTAGAAAGCAGAGGAGAGTTACAGATCTCTGGAAAACCAGCAAACACCCGAACTCAATTCCCTCTCTCCAGTGTTCTTGCAACTCCGAAGTGACTTTTGGGTTCTGGTCAGTATCCTTCAGGGAAGTCAGGGCCATACTGCTCCATCTTCTGGTGATGGTCTGTCCCTTGCTAGAGAGTGTGTCTCTTTTTAAAAGCACACTTTCTCCTTCTAGCTTCCCATTGTGGATTTTCCATTCTCCAGAACCGCCAGTCCTTGTGGGCTGCTGGGCATAAAAGGTTACTAAAGCACATAAGAGTAATTAGCAAGCCAGTAGTTTTGGCAGCCAGCAGATGATTCTTTTTTGTTAGGTCTCCATTAGGCGAGAAACATGCCTTCCTTTTCTGGGCTTGCTATGCAGCGCATCAGGCTACAAACATACCAGTTCAAATAGGTTCTCAACGTAAGACACACGCAGTAGGGTCATACAGAAAAGGGAAGTTCTAATCCACACTGTAGGTTTACAATCATAAAAGATGCTCACAGAACTAAATGAGATTCATAAATTGATGCAGACATATTCCCAAAACTGTCACAATGATACAATAAAATATTTCCTTTCAGGGTTTTGGTAAGATTAATAACCCACTTGATTTCGGGGGCCGGACCCACAACCTGTAAGAGATCATTTACAGAAAACCCCAAAAATGTTGAAAAGGAAGATGTAGAATAGAGAAATAGATCTTAAGAAAAATAAAACTTTTTATGTTTTTGGAAAATTGTAAACCAATACGGCATTATTTAAACTTAATAGGTTTCCACATACATCAAGTATTACCAATTTGCCATTGATTTGTCAGTATTACTATATTCTGGGTATCTAAAGTTTTTGTTTATTGCTCAAATCTATCTTCCTTTTATCATATCTTATAGGGATGTCTCTACAATTATGCCTGCTGTAATACTTATTGTTGTTGGCTGAAGACATTCTGCTTGTTTACTGTGCATTATAAAGTTTAACAGCTTTGTAAACCCACAACTATCTTAATTAAACCTATTATGTAGAGCTACCAAGAACATTTTTTCCAGTTAATTTAAGTATACCGTTTTGGACTAATAAATAAGAATATCGGCCTGTAGCTTCATGTTTAGAATTTGGAGATGCAGAGACTTTAAATATGCACATTTGAAACTGAAGACGGAATTTGAACGACTGTGGAATTGAATGAATGTCCTAAATGTTGTTTGCCTTTTACTGTACAAAGTTGTCATGAAATGTTAAAACATAAACAAGATTGGTTACTTCAGAAATAATAGAAAACCTATTGGGTACTTTTCAACCCAAAGAATTATACTTTGCTTCAGTGTTCACTGTAGGGACTGTAGGAAAAAAAATGAGAGAAAATGTGTAACTACATTAAAAGGAAAAAAGTCACTTCTGATCATGGTGCCTGAGTTGCAACTCCCACTGAACCTGATGGGAGTTGCATTTGTATACCTGAAGGTACAGTTAGGCCTACTACAACATTCCTGAAATAGGGCAGATTCTAACTTGAACTGTAAACTTGAACTTCAGTGGGATACTTTGGGTGCTTACGTACTTTTCTGGATCGGGCCCAGAATGCTCAGCAGCCTGCAGGATTGAGGTCCCACTCAGAAGTGGACAATGTGTTTGTAATTTGACCAGTTTCCAGTATTTCTGCCCAAAGGGTGGCCTTGACAGCTGACTCATATGACGTGATTTTTGGCAAGTTAACACAGGATATGTTGCTTGAACTCTGCGTTATATTTATACCACTCCTTTAGTCCTCATAAACACTGACCTGTATCCAAGGGGGGGAGGGGGGGGGGGAATCAGCACTGTATTTATAAGGATGCAAATATTTTTACTCAATTATGGTTTGTATCTTCAATTTTATTCTCTTTTTACTTCCTTGTGTAAACCTTAAACACAAACAGTTTAAAAATACTGTATTTTGCTAAAGGCTTTGGTGATGTTTGCTTCCCCTTAATCTTTGTTCAGTGCAAGGTTAACTTTGGTGGGCTGCTAGTGTTCTGATAGCTTGCACCTCAGGGCATTGCTCCATTAGGGAATTCAGGAAGTGGGATTTCGAGAGTTATGAATGTGATTAAGCCAAGCTTAAAGGTAATTATGAAAACGGCGAACTATTTTTAAACTTTAATGCGATCCAGCTGATCTTCATAAAAGTATACTGCTATTTAGTTAAGCAACAGTCAATGCAGCAAATATTTTATTAATATTTCAATTTTACAGTTCACTCCTTTATGTAATAAAATATGCAGTTACATGATTTCCTTTCTTACTGCCTTTTATGCCAGATTTTCTTCACTCTTAGATATAAAGTATATCAACAAATTAATATTTCTTTATTGCAAGATGAGATTGACTTGATAGATATAAATTCATCTTGTGTCCTAACTACCGTACCATGAAATTAGCAATCTTTCCTTAATCTGTATTTCTCCCTCTTCATCATGGCAAAGGTGGTGTGGACTGAGGAATTCCTTCCTGTGATAATGTTGCTCCCTGTATATTAGTTGGTTCTAAGCTAGTCAGTGACTGTTACACAGTCCCGTTGGCAATTTCACACCAGGATCCTAGTCTTCTATACCTTATTAGAAAGCTTGAATGTTAATATTTTTAAATTAAATCTTAGTAGCAAACAAATGAACGGGCAATGCTTCTCCACACAGTGTGGAGTCAGCCTGCAGGAATATAAATACTGTGGTGAATTTAAGAGGGATCATTTTATGCTCACTAACAACACTGGTAGTTGTGCCTGATAGGATAAGGTAATCAAATGTCACAAGGATGATTGCAGAAGGGTAGGAAATACTCTCTTCTCTGCCATTTCCATGTATCATTTCACAATTGGTCAGATCCATGATTTTTGCCTTTTGATGAAGGTTCAGTGTTGAGTAGTGCTGGAGGGACCATTTGAAATGGACCATTTGACTGATCTAGTCTGACACATCAGGTGGTCCTTAGATTCCCAGTCATAGAGAGAGATCCCCTCAAAAACATTGGGTGAGATTCGCAGTTGATGTAATTTGGTGTAGCTCCTTTGAAATCAATAGAACTCTGCTGATTTACATCAGCTAAGGATCAGGCCCATTGTTGCTATGTTACATTTATAGCAGATGGTGATCGGTTTGGGTACATGTTGCTTTTCAGAGAAAAGTGAGAATTGCCATTGAGCAAATCCCACTGTGCCAAGCTTGAGTTGCTGGATTTACTGCAAGATGATCAAGACACAACATGTGGAACAACACTAATAACTGCTCCACAACCACTAAAACCGTCTTAGGACTCTTATGGGTGGATGGAAATAGCTGGTGGATCTTTGCAGTTGGGATCCACTGGCCCAGCCCCTGTGTCTGTGGAACTTTGGCCCTGCTCCAGCAAAGAACGTTGGGTTGGGAGTAGTCCTATTGACTTCAGTGGGAACTACTCACAAGCATAAAGTTATGCCTGTGCCTAAGTAATTTGCTATCTCAGAGTCTTACATCCAGTAAGGATCTTAGGCATTGTAATGCATAACCCCTAGGCACCCCGCCACCTAGTGGAATTCTCAGCCCTGAGTTAGGTGCCTAAGAAAGGGATTTTGAGACGCAAGTTGAGCAGGGAGCTGCCTAAATGAAATGCTGAGGAAAGGTATTTAGGCACCTAACTCCCATTAATCTGGGCCCCTAGGTGCCTAATTGATGAGCCAGAGAAAAGCGCCTTCCTCCGTTTGGGGATCTCCGCTATGAACCCTTTCCTGGAGGCAGGAGCATACGTCAGGTCAGCTGCTGAGGTAGCCCCTACCCTAGCATCTGAAATCCAGACCTTTTTTGTAGAAAAACTTCACCCCTTTACAGCCAATAGCCTGCTGCTTAGGGCACTCACCTAAGACACGGGAGATTTGAATTCATGTCCCTGCTTAGCACAGGAACTTGAACTTGGGTCTCCTACATCTCAAGTAAGTGCCCTAACACTAGGCTTTAGAGTCAATCTCTGTTTTTCTCTGGCTCAGTTATAGAATCATAGAAATGGAGGGCTGGAAGGACCTTGAGAGGTAATCTAGCCCAGCCCCAATGCTGAGGCAGGACTAAGCCTACCTAGATATCTATGACAGGTGGTTGTCCAACCTGTTGTTACCACAACCTCCCTTGGAAGCCTTTTCCAAGGGTTACTTGTCCTTTTAATTAGAAGTTTTTTTCCTGATATCTAACCTAAATCTCCCTTGTTGCAGATTAAGCCAATTGCTTCTTGTCTTTTGTTCAGTGGGCATGGAGAATGACTGATCACTGTCCTCTCTATAACAGTCCTTAATATATTTGAAGACTCTTACCACGTTCCCCCTCAGCCTTTTGTTAAGACTATGCCCCATTTTTTTAACCTTTCCTTATAGGTCAGCTTTTCTAAATCTTGTATCATTTTTGTTGCTCTCCTCTGGACTCTCTCCAGCTTATTTACATCTTGCCTAAAGTATGGCCCCCAAACCTGGATACAGTCCTTCAGTTGATGCCTCACCAGTGCTGAGCAGAGTGAGGCAATTACCTCCTGTATCTTACGTCTGACATTCCTGTTAATACCCCCAGAATATTTGCCTTTTTTGTAACTGCATTGCATTGTTGACTCATATTTAATTTGTAGCCACTATAACCCCCTATCCTTTTCAGCAGTATTACCACCTAGCCATTTATTCCCCATTCTGCAGTTATGCGTTTGATTTTTAATTCCTAAACGTAGATTTTTGCATCTGGGCTTTATTGAATTTCATCTTGTTCATTTCAGACCAGTTCTTGATTTTGTCAAGGTCATTTTAAATTCTAATCTTGTCCTCCAAAATGCTGGCAATGCCTCCCAGTTTACTGCCACCTGCAAGTGTTATAAGCATACTGTCTACTCCATTATCCAAGCCGTCAATGAAAATATTGAATAGTACCAAACCCAGGACAGACCGCTGCGGGACCCCACTAGATTTATCCTTCCAGGTTGACTGCAAATTATTGATAACTACTCTTTGAATATTTAATTATTTATACAAAGTTGAACTGCTTCACAGGAGAGGTTAAGGGTATGTCTACACTTGGAGCTGGACGTGTGATTCACAGCTCATGTAGACATGCTCACAGTAGCTCTCCGTGAGCTAGTGTGCTAAAAGTAGTAATGTAGCCAGGGTAGGATAGGCAGCGGCAGCATGGGCTAGCTGTGTGGTATACATGGGGTTGAGGTGGGACTGTACTCAGTACAGCTAGCCTGTGTCACTGCTTGCTGCTGCTCTGTCAGTGCAACTATTCTTAGCGCAGGTATATCTATGTGATGTGGGAATCACACCCCTAGCTCATAGTGGATACATAGCATGAGAGAGATCTACCCTAGACTACCCTGTAGCCTGGTGGTTTGGGTCCTCACCTGGAATGGGAGAGAATTCCGTTCAATTCCTTACTCTAAATCAAGCAGAGCAGGGATTTGAAACTGGTCTTCCACATCTCAGGTGGCTTATTGGCTATTTTGGGGACACGTATGTATTCTTTATACAGTTCATATTATTTTGCTCTCTTTTACTGGATTGTACTAGGTTCTCTCCTACTGCTCCACAGTGATTTTTAAAATCTGATATTTCTATGCTGGATGATGCACGATGTGTTTTGTTACTCCCCAGAAACAGACCTGGCAATCTTTTCCTATGAAATTTTGGTGTTTCCCAAGGTAACTTGGAAAACTGGTTTAAGCAGGAGAAATGGGCCTCAGGGAACCAGTAAAAATTGTGCTGCCCTCTATGAAATTAGTTTCGGGTCACATTTGACATCACTGTCTGAGACTGAATAAGTCCCATTTCATTATTACAGAGTACAGTCTGGGAACTGTAGTTTCTAGATTTTATCTGCATCATTGTAGTCTCATGCTGTGGTGTTTGTGCTGTTTTGAGGTGGCTAAGATGTAGCAAAGCAGAACCTTGAGAGGTAGTTTAGAGACTACCATGTATTTCAGAACTTTGTCTGAAATCCTCATCGGTGATGAATTGCCTCATTAAAAGATGCCTAGATAAAAGGTGTTATGCAAATGGAAAATAGTAAGTAGTATTTGGTGCTACAAGATTCTGCAAGGACCTGGATCCTACCTCCTATGTTAAGTCGTCATCTACATAAAAGTAAGGACTGGCTTTACTGTATCAGATAACGCAGTGGGAATGCAGCTGTTTTGGAGTGTGGTTTCCTGCAATAATGTCTTGGAGTGACAGCACAATCTCAATCCCAAATTCCTTGTTATCCAAACCAGGGTGGTGCTCCCCTGATATCTACAGGTTCCCTCTTCCTCCCCCACCATTCAGAAAATGTAGTTTGTACTGTAAAATGCAAAGGGTTGACTTGTTGAGTCACCATAAAAACAGCCATACTGGATCAGACCAATGGTACATCTTGCCCAGTATCCTGTCTCTGACGAGTGGCCAGTGCCAGATGGTTCAGAGAGAATGAACAGAACAGGACAATTTTGAGTGAACCATCCCTATCATCCAGTCCCAGCTTTTGGCAATCAGAGGTGTAGGGATACCCAGAGCCATTAAGGGACCTATGCTCCAAGAACGTATCTAATTATTTTTTGAACCCAGTTATACTTTTGCCCTTCACAACGTTCCATGACAACTAGTTCCACATGTTGACTATGTGTTGTGTGAAGAAGTACTTCCTTATGTTTTTCTTAAACCTACTGCCTACTAATTGTATTAAGTGGCCCCTAGTTCTTGTGTTTTGTGAAGGGGTAAATTACACTTCCTTATTCACTTTCTGAACACCATTCCTACTTTCATTGACCTGTATCATATTCCCCCTTTGTCATCTCTTTTCTAAGATGAACAGTTCCAGTTTTTTTAATTTCTCTTTATATGGAAGCTGCTCCATACTCCTAATAATTTTTGTTGCCCCTTTCTCTGCACTTTATTCAAAGGGCTTTGCAGAAAACCTCACATCATCCCCTTCAGCTCCAATCACTAATGCTCCGTCCATTAGGACCGAGAAGGAATGTCAGTCTGTTTTGCACTTTCCTAGAAAACGGGGATTTTGGACTAGCTCTAGTTTTGATGCTAGTAGACCGTTCTGTCAGGGCTGAAACGTTCACCCTCTAGTTGCAGAGATCAGTGTTACTGCACAAAGTAGACCTGTGTACTTCAGACTTGAAGGAGGCAAAATCATTTCCATTAGATTGTCTCATAAAGAATTTAAGGCTTGCTGCCTGAGATAACACTGTTTATACACAAGGCTGCCTTCGTATCTTTTTCTTTGGGTCTCTCCTGGGGTCATAATGATTCCAACATCACTCCCCATAAGAAGATAGGCTGTTGTGGATAAAGCGGTACATATGGGGGGAGGGATAGCTCAGTGGTTTGAGCATTGGCCTGCTAACCCGAGGGTTGTGAGTTCAATCCTTGAGGGGGCCATTTAGGGATTTGGGGCAGAAACTGGGGATTGGTCCTGCTTTGAGCAGGGGGTTGGACTAGATGACCTCCTGAGGTCCCTTCCAATCCTGATATTCTATGATTCTATGAATGGATGCATTGTGCATTGAGATGTACTGTTGGCTTGTAAATATGAAAGAACAGAGAAAGTGAAGAAAGTCTTCTCCACCCACTCTAAGAGGATGACATTAATATCTGGGGAGCACATTTTCAGTGGTTTACAGTTAATAATAGCATTCTTAGATGCTGCTGTGAGCAAAAGACTGGCACACAATGGGCAATGTAGAAAAGGCTGTGTAGAAAAATATCTTAGACTCTTCAGCACAGTTTTTAACATGTAGTGTGAACAAATAGTGTTAATTAATTTTAAAAAGTTTATAAGGATTATATGGGAGTAATATTCTTACCTTCTCTTTCCGTTCCTTGCGTACTTTTTATTTATTTTCCTTTCTTTCTCTGTGCTTATGATCTTGTTTATCTTTATCTCATGTTTTATAGAATATAAGTAATATTAGAAGATAAAATATTAATATTATGTGTATGTCCCTTCTCATCATAATAAAAATACAACAAGGAAGAAGTCACAGGCAGCTGGAATTCCTTAGAACTTAGACTGACACCAGTTCAAAAATATTTCCTTTTCCTTTTTTATATTTTATATACATACATACATATATACATAATTTTCTTAGACTAAGTAAAGTGTTGAAATTGCTGGCATCATCTATTGGTGAAAGTGCAGAACTACAAATTATTTTTAACACTGTACACCCACATTTCTCAAAGTGTGGAACTTGCCTCCTTGAAGGACTTTTCATGGGTCAGACGTCTTAATTGTTCTGCAGCATCTCAGTAAGTCTTCAGTGTTTGTGATTGCAGGGAAAGACTTCAAAATGTGCCTCAGGTACAAATGGCGTGGCAATGTCTGCCTGAATCTGTAGAGACCCTGAAACAATAGCTCCAATGTGTGAATTGTCCCATTCATTTTCATGGGCATTAACTCAACTGCCAGTAATAATCCTTTAAATGTAAATATTATTAACCATTTCATTGTTCCCAAAGCATGTAAGAAAAGAGAGAAAGTATCATATTATGAAGGTCTATATCAGTATTTGCCAAAGTATGGGGTGTGTCCCTCCAGCATGTGAACAATTACTGGAGCAGAGTGTATGGAAAATGTCTGCATTAAGATGGTTAGCCTTTCAACAACACACAGTGAGGTTAAAAGGGGAGTGTGATTGGTTTCAATTTCTTGCAGGGAAGTTTGCTAAATGTGGTTGTATGCTATACTAAAGAAATTATTTTTACTTTTCTACTAAAAACTTGTTAAACGTAGGGCTTGTCTACCCTGGCACTTTACAGCGCTGCAACTTTCTTGCTCAGTTGTGTCCAAAAGCACCCCCCTGAGCACTGCAAGTTTCAGCCGCTGTCACGTGCCAGTGTGGAGAGTGTACCAGCGCTAGAAGCCGCACTCCTCGTGCATGTGGTTTTTTTAGAGTGCTGGGGGAGCTGTCTCCCAGAGGTGTGCTGTGACTGCATAAGCTGCGGTAGTGCTTTAACGTTGCCAGCGAAGATGTGCCCATAATTACACAGGAATGACCATACCGGGTGAGACTTGTTGGTCCTTCTAGCCCAGTATCTTGTCTTTCACCAGTGGCTGGTGCCAGGTGCTTCAATGGACAGGAACAGATGACAAGTTGTCATCCAGTCCCAGCTTCTGGCAGTCAGAGGTTTAGGGACACCCACAGTGTGGGGTGCATCCCAGACCATCCTGGCTAATAGCCATGGCTGGACCTATCCTCTATGAACTTATCTAATTCTTTTTTCAACCCAGTTATACTTCTGACCTTCACTATAACCCGTGGCAAGCTTTGCACAGGGTGACTCTGTTGTGGGAAGGAGTACCTCCTTACGTTGGTTTTAAAGCTGCTGCCTATTAATTTCATTGGGTGACCCCTGGTTCTTTTGTTATGTGAAGGGGTAAACAACACTTCCTCATTCACTTTCTCTGCACCATTCATGATTTTCTAGACCTTTATCATACCCCCTCCCCAGTCATCTCTTTTCTTAGCTGAACAGTTCCCAGTCTTTTTAATCTCTCCTCATAAGGAAGCTGTTCCAGACCCCTTATCACTTTTTTTGCCCTTCTCTGCACATTTTCCTATTCGAATATATCTTTTTTTTGAGATGGGGTGACCAGAACAGCACACACTTTTTAAAGTGTGGGGATACTATGGATTTATACAGTGGCATTATGGTATTTTCAGTCTTATTGTCTGTCCCTTTCCTATGGTTCCTAACATTCTGTTATCTTTTTTTCACTGTCACTGCACATTGGGCAGACAATTTCAGAGAACTATGCACAATGACACCAAGATCTCTTTTTTGAGTGGAAACAGCTAATTTAGACCACACCATTTTGTCTGTATTGTTGAGGTTATGTTTTCCAATGTGCGTTACTTTGCACTGATCAACATAGAAAATTGTTCTACTGTTGTGGCTTTAAATATTTCAAATGAAAAATATTTCTCTAGTTTCATGTCCGATATTGTTATTTAAGAATAGTTTGGAGATAAATGTATTCACTATGGACCAGATGGCGCCATGTGGCTTCATATCCGGAGATGTGAATCTTTGTCTGCCCTTGCAGAAGATGAAGTCAGCGGACTGATGTATCACTCCTTTCCCCCAGCCCCAGAGAGATCTATGAGTGTGTGAGAGAGTGAAAGGTCCTGGGAAAGGTACAGCCACCACCTTACCCTTATGAAGAATCCACTTGGAAATTAATGCAGCTTGATAACTCATGACTGGAGCATCTTCTGTGCTGGGGTAGTCCATAGGCAACAACTGGCAGGGCAGACCTGTTAGAATGAATCTTATCAGGAGGCATCACAGTTTCCCACAGCTTCCCCCCCCCCCCCCCCGCCTTGGAGGGACCCATAGAATTTAGTGGCCAAATCTACCCATTTGGCAGAACTATAGGAAACTCTCTGAGAGAAACCTCAGTGTTTCTTGATCTGCGTCTGGGTTTTTCCATAGAGGAGAGTTACTTGAGCCTATAAAAAGAGTTACCGTAGTGTGTAAATCAATGGATAAAGGTGATGGTTTTTAATGTGAAAGGTTCACATTTTCAGCGGACAGTAGAACTGCAGATGAGTAATGTGCTTACCTGTGAACACCAAGTCAGATGTCGGGCTCAGTGTATGGTGTACTTCTGACTCTGGTTATTGTCAATAATGGCTGCCTGAAAGTGATTTTTTTTTTAAAGAACCTCAATGAAAAGTTTTTGCCCATATACTATTTCTGTGTTCTACTAGAAAGAGCTCATGAGGTCTGCTTGGTGGTTTCAAAACAATATGCAACATTTACAAAGAAATATCCTGGTTTGGGCACCCAGAAAAATGGTTTTCAAAAGAAATAAAATTAATCATTTAAAAGAATGGAGCCTTTTTTTTAAAAAAAAGTATTTCTTACCGTTTTTATCTCTCAAGACTTCCAATCAACAGGATGTCACAGCCCATTTCAAAAGTATAACATGGAAGAAAATCTAGAAAAAACAGCCCATGATATAAGAGAGTGAAGAGTAAAATATTCTATCCACCCTAAGTGTGGTGTGCTATTAACATATAGTATTCTGTTCATCAGAACGACTTTCAAACTGGAATTATTGATGATTAAATGTACCACCTATCCACTTTCTGTTGGGTGCAGAATGCAGCTTTTATAACTGTTAACTCACATGCACAACAATTTAACAGTGTGCTAATCAATTGAATGGGCTAAATCTTTTAAACATTAGGGTTGGGATTTTCAAACACACTGGATCTTGTGGCATTTCAGCCCCATATATGATTCCCTGGAGCATTAATATAACCTGTAGACAAACTAATAATGAATTTTGTACAAACAAATCAGAGGTTCTGAAATACAAATACTAGAGCCCATTCACACCCTTCCTGTCCACCACAAACTTTTTTTTAAAGAATTGCTTCTGAGACTGTGCAGTGCGGGCAAGTGAGACAATTCACTGTAATGGAGACTTCAGGCTTCTGCTGCAATATAATTCATTTATATCTGGTGAAAACTTTCCCATGCTTTTCTTCCTTGCATTTTGTTAGGATGTGATTATCTAACACCTGTTCATGCTTAGAGGCTCATTTGCTGGCACTTAACATTAAAAAGGTTGAAGGGCAGTTTTTAAACTAAGAGATGGGGGAAAGCCGATTGCTGCAGAGGCGCACGTGCGTCGGTCAGAGACTTCTCTTAGAGGAGAGTCTATTGAAAGAGATTCTCTAGGTTTTAGTCAGGAGGAGGAGATGGAAGAGGATAAAGTATGGGCCAGATCAGACGAGACACATTCACATAAAAAATCTGACACATCAGAAAAGGGCAGACAAATAAACAGTGACAAGTTTTTAAAGTGTGTGTACACAAATGCTAGAAGTCTAAATAATAAGATGGGTGAACTAGAGTGCCTCATGTTAAAGGAGGATATTGATGTAATAGGCATCACAGAAACCTGGTGGAGTGAGGACAATCAATGGGACACAATCATTCCGGGGTACAAAATATATCGGAAGGACAGAACAGGTCATGCGGTGCAGGGGGAGTGGCACTATATCTGAAAGGAAATGTAGAATCAAATGAAATAAAAATCTCAAGTGAATCCACATTTTCCATAGAATCTCTATGGATAGTAATTCCATGTTCTAATAAGAATATAACAGTAGGGATCTATTATTGACCACCTGACCAGGACAGCGATAGTGACGATGAAATGCTAAGGGAGATTAGAGAGGCTATGAAAATAAAAAACTCAGTAATAGTGGGGGATTTCAATTATCCGCATATTGACTGGGTACATGTCACCTCAGGACGAAATGCAAAGACAAAATTTCTCGATACTTTAAATGACTGCTTCTTGGAGTAGCTGGTACAGGAACCCACAAGGGGAGAGGCAACTCTCGATGTAGTCCTGACTGGAGCGCAGGATCTGGTCCAAGAGGTAACTGTAACCGGACCGCTTGGAAATAGTGACCATAATATAATAACATTTAACATTCCTGTGGTGGGAAGAACACCTCAACAGCCCAACACTGTGGCATTTAATTTCAGAAAGGGGAACTATGCAAAAATGAGGTTAGTTAAACAGAAATTAAAAGGTACAGTGACTAGAGTGAAATCCCTGCAAGCTGCATGGACACTTTTCAAAGACACCATAGTAGAGGCTCAACTTAAATGTATACCTCAAATTAAAAAAACACAGTAAAAGAAGTAAAAAAGAGCTACCGTGGCTGAACAACCATGAACAAGAAGCAGTGAGAGATAAAAAGACATCTTTTAAAAAGTGGAAGTCAAATCCTAGTGAGGTAAATAGAAAGGAGCATAAACACTCCCAAATTAAATGTAAAAATGTAATAAGAAAAGCCAAAAAGGAGTTTGAAGAATAGCTAGCCAAAAACTCAAAAGGTAATAACAAAATGTTTTTTAAGTACATCAGAAGCAGGAAGCCTGCTAAACAACCAGTGGGGCCCCTGGACGTTTGAGTTGCAAAAGGAGCACTTAAAGATGAAAAAGTCTTTGCAGAGAAACTAAATGAATTTGTTGCTTCAGTCTTCACGGCTGAGGATGTTAGGGAGGTTCCCAAACCTGAGCCGTCTTTTGTAGGTGACAAATCTGAGGAATTGTCACAGATTGAAGTGTCACTAGAGGAGGTTTTGGAATTAATTGAGAAACTTAACAGTAACAAGTCACTGGGACCAGATGGCATTCACCCAAGAGTTCTGAAAGAACTCAAATGTGAAATTGCGGAACTATTAACTATGGTTTGTAACCTGTCCTTTAAATCAGCTACTGTACCCAATGACTGGAAGATAGCTAATGTAATACCAATATTTAAGATGGGCTCTAGAGGTGATCCTGGCAATTACAGACCGGTAAGTCTAACTTCAGTACTGGGCAAATTAATTGAAACAATAGGAAAGAATAAAATGGTCAGACACATAGAAGAACATAAATTGTTGCGTAAAAGTCAACATAGTTTCTGTAAAGGGAGATTATGTCTTACTGATCTATTAGAGTTCTTTGAGGGGGTCAACAAACATGTGGACAAGGGGGATCGTGTGGACACAGTGTACTTAGATTTCCAGAAAGCCTTTGACGGAGTCCCTCACCAAAGGCTCTTATGTAAATTAAGTTAAATGGGATAAGAGGGAAGATCCTTTCATGGATTGAGAACTGGTTAAAAGACAGGGAACAAAGGGTAGGAATAAATTTTCAGATAATTTTCAGAATGGAGAGGAGTAACTAGTGGTGTTCCCCGAGGGTCAGTCTTAGGACCAATCAACTTATTCATAAATGATCTGGAGATGGGGTAAACAGTGAGGTGGCAAAGTTTGCAGATGATACTAAACTGCTCAAAATAGTTAAGACCAAAGCAGACTGTGAAAAACTTCAAAAAGATCTCACAAAACTAAGTGATTGGGCAACAAAATGGCAAATGAAATTTAATGTGGATAAATGTAAAGTAAAGCACATTGGGAAAAAATAACCCCAACTATACGTACAATATGATGGGGGCTAATTTAGCTATGACGAATCAGGAGAAAGATCTTGGAGTCATCGTGGATAGTTCTCTGAAGACGTCCATGCAGCGTGCAGCGGCGGTCAAAAAAGCAAACGGGATGTTAGGAATTATTAAAAAAGGGATAGAGAATAAGACGGAGAATATCTTATTGCCCTTATATAAATCCATGGTACGCCCACATCTTGAATACTGCGTACAGATGTGGTCCCCTCATCGCAAAAAAGATATACTGGCATTAGAAAAGGTTCAGAAAAGGGCAACTAAAATGATTAAGGGTTTGGAAGGGGTGCCATATCAGGAGAGATTAAAGAGGCTAGGACTTTTCAGCTTGGAAAAGAGGAGACTAAGGGGGGATATGATAGAGGTATATAAAATCATGAGTGGTGTGGAGAAAGTGAATAAGAAAAAGTTATTTACTTTTTCCCATAATATAAGAACTAGGGGCCAACAAATGAAATTAATGGGTAGCAGGTTTAAAACAAATAAAAGGAAGTTCTTCACTCAGCAGACAGTCAACCTGTGGTACTCCTTGCCTGAGGAGGTTGTGAAGACTAGGACTATAACAGGGTTTAAAAGAGAACTGGATAAATTCATGGAGGTTAAATCCATTAATGGCTATTAGCCAGGATGGGTAAGGAATGGTGTCCCTAGCCTCCGTTTGTCAGAAGGTGGAGATGGATGGCAGGAGAGAGGTCACTAGATCATTACCTGTTAGGTTCACTCCCTCTGGGGCACCTGGCATTGGCCATTGTCAGTAGACAGGATACTGGACTGAATGGACCTTTCGTCTGACCCAGTATGGCCATTCTTATGTTCTTATCCAAATTTAAAACTTTGGGTATTAGATGACTCCTGTGATGTCAGTGAGATTGGCTTTTCCCTGCCATTAGATAATCCTAATATATTGTTGATTATGACGAATAAATGAATATTTTACTCACAAAGTTACTCACCCCAGGTGACTGACTGGTTAAATAAAATTTTATGAGGCTGCTTTACCATACCAATTTTATGCTTCAGTACAACATCATCTTTCTTATGCCTGAGAAATGCTTGAAACTTCAGAAGGCCATTGTTGTGCAGCTGCAGATCTTTCTTCCATATAGACAGCTGGGACGTGCGAGGTAGCTTTTCAGCACATTCATTTGACTTGTAAAAAGCTCTCGTTCTCCATGGAGTCCTTCAGGGCTGTAAGACATCCGTTTTCTTATGTGTAACCTGTGTGATTTCATGTGTCTTGTGTGAGAGCAGACTCTTAGGAAAAGTAGCAGGCCAATGGGTGGGTTGCTGTGGACCTTCATGGGTTTTTGCTTATGCATTTGGGTCCCTTCTATCCTTGACTGTGGGATTAAATTTTAATAAACCATAATATTAAAACTGACTGATCTATACAACTAATTAAAATGAGGCAGGTAAGAAAAATGCATCTGTCTCTGAAGCTGATCCCTAGGGAAAAAAAATCTTCCAATCAAACAGAATGTGGAGAAGATTCAGAATGAAATCTTCCTTGGGTGGTAGAGCATGGCGCTATCTCAGGATTACCTGACACTTTTTCCTGTGGTCTTTTCTCCACTTGAAGCTTCTCCAGCATCAGGCTCTGAACAGTTGTAATCAGAAAATGCATAATTTAATAGAGGGTTGTCCCTTGCAGAAAAGAAATAGTATAATAATCCTGTAATTAGAGGCTGTATCTTAATACATGCACATAAGGGGTCTGGATTAAGGTTGCACAGGCAAGTTTGAAAAAGTTTTTTATTACTTGTTTTTATGTTAAAGGCCAAATTCTGCTTTCTGATAAGTACAACCTATTCCCACTGATTTCTGTTGCAGACCTGAAAAAAGACCTGCCCCTCACACATGGTTGATGGCCTGCGTGGAGAGTACTGAGATTGGAGTGTGTGGACTCCCTCTGTAGGGACCTGAGCACAGGGTGGATTGTATCTCGGGTGCTACTCCCCACTTCAGCGTGGTTAGAGGTGAGTTCTGTGTGCACTGTATGAAAACAGATGAAAAAGAGCACCATCTATAGGGGCACAATTCTAAGTCTTTTCAAAATCCTGAACTGATTTGTTAATTCATACTTCCTGGATACAGTTTTCAAAAATGGCCATGTAGCTTAGGAGTCTAAGTCCCGATGACTTTCAGTGGGACTTCGGCCCCTATGGTACATCTGCACTGCAAAACAAACAA
Source organism: Eretmochelys imbricata (assembly GCF_965152235.1). NCBI lineage: Eukaryota > Metazoa > Chordata > Testudines > Cheloniidae > Eretmochelys > Eretmochelys imbricata. The sequence continues at coordinate 94,021,413 of NC_135579.1, forward strand.
ATAAACAAACAACAAACAAACAAAAAAAACCACTGTGTCAGCAAATCTCAGAGCCTGAGTCAGCTGACTCGGGCTCGCTGGGCTTATGCTACAAGGCAAAAAAAAAAAAATAGGAGTAAAGACGTTCAGGCTGAGGCTGGAGCCCAGGCTCGGAAACTCAGTGATGAGGGGAGCATGTCAGAGTTCGGGCTGTAGCCTACATGGGAATATGTGGCTCTTTTGAGCCCTGTGGTGCCAGCTTGAGTCAATTGAACTGGGCTCTGAGACCTGCTGCCCCAGGGTCTGTTTTTTATTTCCCCTGCAGTGTAGACATACCCTGTGATTCCCAGTGTCTTAGAATGGCTTGTTTGTGTCATTTTCCTTATAGTTAGGGCCCTGCCAAATTCACGGCCATGAAAAATGCATCGCGGACTGTGAAATCTGGTCTCCCCCTGTGAAATCTGGACTTTTTTGTGCTTTTACCCTACTCTATACAGATTTCATGGAGACCAGCGTTTCTCAAATTTGGGATCCTCACCCAAAAGGAAGTTGCAGGGGGGTCACAAGGTTATTTTAGGGGGGTTGCGGGGTATTGCTGCCCTTAATTCTGCACTGCTGCCTTCAGAGCTGGGTGGCTGGAGAGTGGCGGCTTTTGGCTGAGAGCCCAGCTCAGCAGGCAGCAGTGCGGAAGTAAGGGTGGCAAGACCAGGCCGTGCCATCCTTACTTCTGCGCGGCTGCTGGCGGTGGCTCTGCCTTCAGAGCTGGGATCCCAGCCGGCAGCCGCCGCTCTCCCGCTGCCCCGCTGTGAAGGCAGCGCCGCCGCCAGCAGCAGCACAGAAGTAATGGTAGCAGTACCACAACTCCCCCCTACAATAGCATTGCAATCCCCCCACACAACTCCTTTTTGGGTCAGGACCCCTACAATTACAACACTGTGAAATTTCAGATTTAAGTAGCTGAAATCATGAAATCTGCCCTTCTAAAAATCCTATAACTGTGAAATTGACCAAAACGGACCGTGAATTTGGTAGGGCCCTAATTATAGTTTTTGTGGGGGTCTTTCTTTTCTTTTTCTTTTTTCTTTTCCTCTCTTTCCCTTCTCACAAAAACAGTACCTTCAAGTAATGAGCAATCTGAGGTAATTCAAGGCTGATTTTAGATCAGAGTGGTAAGTTTTACTCTTGATATACATACTGTGACAGGGTCGAGCCAAATGGCTATAGGAGAGTAATAGAAGACAGATATAGTAGCCCCAGGCTAAGTAGGTCCCTTTTCCCTGGGTAAGGTAACAGGGAAGGTTCCAGAACAATCAGGAATCTTCTCGAGACAATTAAGACGGGCTGATTAGAACACCTGCAGCCAATCAAGAAGCTGCTAGAATCAAATAAGGCAGGCTAATCAGGGCACCTGGGTTTTAAAAAGGAGCTCTCTTCAGTTTGTGGTGTGCGTGTGAGGAGCTGGGCGCAAGAGGCACTAGGAGCTGAGAGTGAGAACACAGACTGTTGGAGGACTGAGGTGTACAAGCATTATCAGACACCAGGAGGAAGGTCCTGTGCTGAGGATAAAGAAGGTGTTGGGAGGAGGCCATGGGGAAGTAGCCGAGGGAGTTGTAGCTGTCGCACAGCTGTTCCAAGAGGCACTCTAGACAGCTGCATTCCACAGGGCCCTGGGCTGGAACCTGGAGTAGAGGGCGGGCCCGGGTTCCCCCCAAATCCTCCCAACTCCTGGTCAGACACAGGAGGAGTCGACCTGCACTGTGGGTTCAGAAAAACGGCCAAGCTGAGGGCTGCCGTGAAGCTCCAAGGAGAGCAAATCCGCCAATAAGCGCAAGACCCACCCAAGGTAGAGCAGGAACTTTGTCACAATACATACACACAATTTCACTGAGCTTTCATGGGAGCGAAACATACATGCGTACACATGCACACTGAGAACACAAGGCCTCAGACCTATGCAATTATGCAGCCGCCTATACTGCTGTATAATTTCCCTGTTTTTCAGATACAGCACAACTCCACCATTTTGCTATCATAGTTTCTCCTTTTGCCATTCTGCGTGCTTTTGTGGGGATCAATAGCTCCACAGAGCAGAAAGCCATGGGAGGCTGCATGCTTCAGGGATTCTGTGTTCCTGAGTGGTACGGTCAATGGCTTAAGCAACTGAAGAGTACGCAAGGAGGATAGGGAGATTTCTCATCAGAAGGTACCTGCTTAGGACTCTGTTGAGTGGGCCTTTGCTCCAGGGGGTAGAAGTGGTAGAAAATCCTGTGGGTGACTTAGACTGGAAAAAAGGGTGCAGTGGATCAGGGAGCCAGTGAGGAGCAGAAGGGGCGGAGGGAGGCATTATATCAGCTTTTCAGCAAGGAGCCATTATAATGAAGATGAGGTGGTCTTCTTCATATAAAATGCAAAGAACCTGATCCAGAGATCACTGATATCAATGGATATACTCTCAGTGATTTTGCAGGGCTCTGGAACACGTCTGAAGCACACTGAAGGCAGTGGGGACAGAATTTCACCTGTAAAGTTTTCTCTAGAGTCAGGGCTCAGTGATGTGTAGAGGATTTGAGATGAGATGGGGGAGACATGAAGACTAATCCAGCCTGACAGGTGGGAGCTCTTGTTAAAACAGGATTGGTTTCCACACCAAGAACTTTAAGTGAATAAAGGCCATGGGGCTTTGCCAGCCATGCATGTGGCTAGAATGCTTAGGCAGCAACGGGATGAGATAAAGCTGGAATGTCAGACTTAATTTCCTTGCTTTTGTTGTTTGTGTCAAAATCTTAATGTTACTTAAATATCTATCGTGCAGTAATTTAAACATGATTTACCACAGGTTTTCATAGCAAGTGGTGCATTATTAATGAGAACATAATGGGAATAGCTTCTGCTATTTACCAGCCATATCAGGTGTTGTCCTCAATTCTCAGAATTAATGGCATATAAAAGAGACTTCCATCCTTTTCTCTCATGATCCTCCAGACTGTAAGACCTTTTTAACTCATAGGCTTTGTTTAATTATGAACCACCTTCCACAAGAAAGACAGATTGGGGAGGGTGGATACACTTAAATAAAAAATAGTTCTGTTATTTATCAAACATTGTTAGAAACTGTGATGTGCAACCACAAAGCCAGATGAGTAGGGAGTTACCTTTTGCAGGGAGCAAGGGGTCGGGGTGCTAGGGCTGTGACAGAAATCTGTGCTTTGGAGTAGCTAAGTTACAAAGAACGTTTGTAGTTCTTATAATTACATGTACGAGTTTTGTGGTGTCCTTAGGTTGTTCTTTAGGTCCTATAGAACATTACAGAGTATTCTTACCTGGAGAGATCTGGAGTAAGTCTAGAAAAATCTTTCCAGATCTTTATTAATTCCTCATATACATTCAGATTGTACTGTCAATGCAGTAGTTAAATCACCCCCCTGTTCTCCAACCATTCTTTTGTATATTTTTAGGGAGTTGATGATTATGTTCTGGAAATATCTTGGCCTTGTTACTGGTTTAGACTTAACAGTTTAGACAGATGTATTCTGCTTGTTCCAGGGAATAAGACAGAAAAATGCATTTCTACCATTCTAGTTAATAGATCAGGGAAGTAATTTGCAGATGTGGTAACAATGGGTCTTATATAATAGAACAAACTGCATAGGTAATTCATGAGGAGGATAAACCTGTATTGTTAAGATTTTCACATTTTACTCTTATTTGTAAGCTGTATATTGCTCTCCTGTGCTTTCCACCATTAAGTACTAATGGTATTGCATTAATAAAAAGCACCAGTATCTTGATTGGCTCTGCAAAAATGTACACAGAGGCAAATAACCTATTTTACGGTGTTATGGTGAACTGTGTTATTTGTTTATAACTATTAACTTAGCTTATCACTCTGGGTGCTACATAACTTAGCTTATCACTCTGGGTGCTACATATCGTTAAAATTTAACCACCGCTCTTCATCACTGAGGTTATGGAGGCTGGACTGAGGGAGAAAAGGGAAAGAGCAAAATGACTGGCAGTTAGGTACTTAAATCAGGTAACATACTGATTTATTTGTTTTAAGGAACATAAAGGGGACAGAAACATAAGGTGAAATGAGGGTAGCTGTTTTTGTAACTAAGATGCACAGATCAGTCATTAGCTGTAAAGGTCATAGATGCAAATCAAAATACTTTTTGAGAATGCTAGCATACTCGAAAATGACTTACTATCCACAATGTATATAGTCGTTCTGAAACTTACATGATATCAGGGTTCTGTTAAGGTTACACAAAGAATAAGGCGAGAATCATTTTTGTTAAAACACTTTGACTGCAAAAGAACTGCATATGAAGTATACAAAAATTCAGAGGAAGGGCATTGCAAGTTCTTTATCAGCAGCAGGTTGTCTTGTACTTGTAGTTTGAAATATTTTAATCATAAACAGGACCCTTATATGTTGCTTTCTAGTACATGTAAATTGTAATGTTGGCTGCCAGACAAATGTGTCACAGTCTTACTTACATGCCAGAACAGGAGGCCTGAGTCTCTTTGTATTTAGTGTATTTGGAAATGCTAATGGTGTGGTTCTTAGCTAAAGAACAAATCCTAGAGAAACCACTGACAGTTTTATATGACCACTTTGTAAGTATTTATTTGCATGCCTGATATTTATTTGTGATATTTTTTTTTGTGGGGGCAGGGAGGTCAGACAGTAAATACTGGTTTTCACTGCCAACATCAGGAGATTTCACAAGGGATAAAACTGCATTTCTCCTAACTTTTTTGAGGGTTAACTTTGTCCATTTAGTAACTATAGCCACATTTTTTGGTCTTTACCAGTTTTTCACCTGTGGAAACTGCCTCTCCTCCCCCCCACGCACTGAAAACAGTGAACACTGATGATTATGTGATATTTGTATGAAACTTTAACTTCATATGCAGTTTCTCCAGTGGTGAGATTTATTTATTTTCACAATCCTAAAGGCTCCTGAGCTCCTAAAAGTGGTGTGAAGTCTTCAGGAAGCAAACAGATTAGGCCCTTCTGGTATTTTAAACCTCCAGAGGACACTAAAAATCTTTGCTCAACAGTGGTCACCATTTTTGAAGAGTGATGCAATCTGTTTATCAGGATTGGTTTACTTGGGCAAGCCTACTAAGGTCTGGCCTATTTTATGTTCTTGTTACTTCAGGATTGAAGTTGTTACAATAGTTTCACAAGTTGTATACAATTAAACACAGCTGGAATGCAGCCACCTGTGAAAAACAGAAATACATTAGAGGATCTTTCCATAAAATACATTGATTGGAGTGGGGTCTTTTTCAGTGTCTCACAGATGACTTCTTGTCTCACAGGGTCCAATCTAGAGCTCAGACAAGGGGAATATTCTTCTCTCAAATTTAGGATAATAGAGGCACACACAGGTGAATACGAATTCGTATTTATTTTGATGAGCATCCGGGTTGCTGAGACCTGTCCATCTCCTACTTTTCAGCTGTGCAAGCGTGCTCTCTCCCAGACCAAGAGGCAGCAGGAACAGTGGCAGGGTGTGTGGTCACACACCGGTGATCATGAGGGAAGTGGGGGAGGGAGGAAGAGAGGGAAGAGATGCTGGACAGGTAGCTGGGGATAACAGGGAATACGAAGCTCATTTCAAAGAGCTCTTTTCCTGGTCTCCTTTCTTCTGGACTGCCCCACAACTCCCCAGTGCAGAGAGTTGTTTTAAAACATGTTAGTATATTGTGTTACTTGGCCCACTCTGGCAAGCCAGCCTGTCTTCTGTGTCGGTGGAACCGCTGCTGGGTTAGTTTCAATGACCTTACTGGGCTTGGCCATAGATATTTTATGCTGAATCACCTCATTGTAGATATTCGTGTGTGTTTATTAACATTAACTAGCTAAATAAAATATACATTAGCAGTTATTTATCTAGCTGTTTAGATAGCCCATAATAAATGTACATGGGTATCTACAGTGGCCTACAATGATTTCTTTCTATGGCTTACTTGTGGGGGGATGGAAAGGGCAGGGGGAGGGGAATGTGGGAGTGAGGGGAGGGGGATGGAGAAGAAAAGGGGTTAGGGGAATCGCGGGATAAAGAGGAGCCCAGCATGCGGCATTCCCTCAGTAGCAGCAGGGGCTTCCCCATTAAACAGGCCCATTGAACCTTCGCCTGACAAGCCCTGCCCCCCATACACCTGGACCCCTTTGCTGAGCCCCCACACCCAGACCCCCACCCCATCAAGCCCCACTCCCCCAGCATCTGGGCCCCCATCTCCCCACACCCAGACCCCCCCCTGCTGAGCCCCAACCACCTTAACCTGGATCCCCTGCAGAGTCCCATTGCCCACACCTGGAACCCGCCAACGAGGCCCTGTGCATCTAGATCTCACACTGAGCCACCCGCACCCAGATTGCCCCACACATAAACCTCTCACCCCACACCTAGATCCCCTTACACTAAGCCCCTACACACTTGGATCCTGCCTACCCACACCTGGTGTGCCTGGCACAGAGAGGCAAGGCCCTGGGGTGTTTCTGGGGCAGGCCCAGCCCGTGCACTGTGTCAGAGTCAGGTGCAGCTTCACTGCCGAGTCCCTGTCCTGGGGGAGGTGGGGCCTTCAGGGTGATCTCCCATCTTAATGCAGCCAGTGGCCTGTGCTCCCAACTGCCATGCTGGAGCCATGTTTATTTATTCACAAATAAAATTTGCAGGATTTTGCAATATGGTGTCCATAATTTTTATATTTTTGGCGCAGAATTCCCTCAGGAGTAATGGCTAAAAATGAACCTCTAGGTGCTTTACATGTGACCTATACTGGAACCTATGTTAAAATGTGTTGAAGTCCAAACCTCCTCTTTCGTGGCAGTTCACACTCATACATTTTTAATGCTATCTTCCCTGAATAAATAGCTGAATATGCAGCCGCTCACTGGGTGAAATGATCTGCAGCAGTTGGCAAATGCTGAGAGATGTGAATGCCAAGGGAAAAGTGAAAATAGGTCCCTAGAAGATTACGAGTAAGGATTACCAAAAGGAGAGGATTTGTTGCATCTATAGTGTGTTTTCTCTGTAAGTGTTGTTTTACAATGAATGGAAATAGAGATTCAATTTTTAGGCCATTTTCCATTTTTTTATCGTGTCTGGAATGGAGATTAGATTTGAGATTTGTAGGATGAAATCAGGTTGAAATGATTCTTAACAATGTCTTGAACATGTCTGCAAGGTTTTAGTCGTGGGAGTTAGAACGCAGATGTGTCGCAAACATTTATTTATTTATTTATTTATTTGTATTTTTGTAGCACTTAGGAGCCCCAGTCATGGATCAGAACTACATTATGCTAGGTGCCATACAAAGACGGAACAAAAATCCTTGCCCAAAGAGCTTAAAATCTCATATAAGATAAGAGACAACAGATGGATACAGACAGATGGGGGAGAAGAAGGAAGCAATGAAACAGTATTGGTCAGTATGCTAGGCAGTAGTCTCAGCACACCTGTGGCTTAAGCACTGTCATGTTTTTTATAGGCATTATGGCAAAGGAAAGGTTTGAGGAGGGATTTGAAGGATGATAATGAGGTAGCTTTGTGGATGCTTATAAGGTGTGAGGGACAGCAAGAGAGAAAGCACAAAGGTGCATTCTCAAGTATTTCACAAGTGAGCTGGCATCATTGGCCAGTGGGAGGTGAGAATCGACATTTCAGTAGTGAATGATAGGTATACGGTTGGCATAGGCCATGAAAGGCCTTGAAAGTGAAGACAAGCATTTTATGCTTGATCCAGTAGAGAAGGAAGGGCAGTGGAGGGATTCAAAGAGAGGGAGTGAGATGATCAAAGCAACTGGCTAAGACAGTGTTTTTTTGCAGCAGCATTCTGAATGGATATGGGTGTGGCAAGATTGCAGTTGTCAAGGCCAGAGGATGTTGCAATACTCGAGATGTGAGATGAGAGCCTGGATGAGAGTTTTAGAAGTGAGGATGGATAGGAAAGGCTGTATTTTAGAGATGTTGTGCAAAAATTTAATCTGTAAGATTTAGACAGGCTGCATGTGAGTACCTAGAGAGAAGACCAAGACAAAGATACACCTAGGTTATGGGCCTGAGTTGCAGGCAGGATGGTGGGGTTGTCCACAGTGATCAAGAAAAGAGGTGGCAGGGAAAGGCTTAGGGTAAAGATTAGGAGCTCTATTTTAGCCATATTGAGCTTGAGCTGGTGGCTAGACATCCACGGAGAGATGTCAGACAGGCTGACCTTTTAGCTGATGTAAACAGTTTTTCTTTCTAGGTGTCCAGCATATCCTACTATAGCTGTGTTTCCCCCCTACCCTTCCTTCTAAGACCTCAGTCCTGTAATGAGCTCTATGAGGTTGGATCTCCTATGCCCAACTAGAGCTTCCTGTTTTGCTTACAGCGGGATTCAGTGTGGGCAAAAGAGATTGCCCACATTGAGTCATTGCAGGACCAAGGCCAGATAATTTGCAGTATCTGTTAATTTCTTCCTCAATGGAAAAACAATTAAGACATTATAGTTTTAACATGATAACCAGTAAAAAAATGATTTAGAACTTAGCACATAAAAAGCTTTTAATGATTAATAATTCTGAAACATCTACCTATAAAAATCTATGCTTTCACAAATTATTGTTCCGTAAGAAATTAACACAGTCAAGAATCAAACCAAGACACAGACATGCCCAAGTAACAATTTAAAGAGTATCTGCTGACTGCAAGCTGAAATAAAAATATGATCAAAAACATATTTGTTGGGGTTTGGATACAAGCAGCAATCATATCCAGTGGGAAAGTTTCTCCTTAATTCATATGCTTAACACCTGTAGATCTCAAAGGAATTCCTGTACGTTGACCAAGAGGGAAAATAGACTCTTCAGTGTTTTAATTCATGTGCATCAGTTTGCTGTATGAATACTGTTGCAATATTTTTAAATTAGATGTTGTGTAGAAAAATGATTTTTTGCCTCCATTTTAAGATTAAATGATTCCAGTTAGCTATTTGAAATAAACGGCTTTATTTTATTAATTGTTTGTAACTTTAAAAAAATGCCTCGTGTCTTTTCATGTTTCCAAATGAGGGCAAGATCTTAAAGGCATTAATTATATACATGCATAAAGTGTTTTTAATATATGTTACTTGTGATTTAATGTGAAAATTTCAGCTTAAAACTTAATGCTTTATTTGCATGCATTAGTAAATGGCTGATCTTTGGTTATCTCCCTACCTATTTAGATTCTTAGACACTGACTCTGCAGTGAGATCCACTCAGACAGATCCTTATACTACATGGCACCCTGCTGAAGTCAGAAGGCCTCCATGGGCACACAAGCATTGATCAGCCCAAATCTTAGTGCAGGGTTATGGTCTTCTCTTGATGTCCATCATCACAGTACTGGAATGCCTCACAGATTAATGAATTCATTCTTACAACTCTTGTGTGCAGTAGGGAGATATTCCATTTTACAGATGGAGAACTGAGGCACCAAGAGATTAAATGATTTGCCCAAGGTCATAGAGAGAGCTGGAAATTGAATCCAGACCTTCTAAATCACACAATCATCCTTCTCTTCTCTAAATGGAACATAGTTTGCATTAGTATTCCAAGTACTGACTCAAAATTAGACCCTACCAGTGGTTACTGTGAATTTATATACACACACTCTGAATTAGCGTGGCAACCCTTTTTTTATTTTGAGAAGTATGGCTTTGGTCTGACTACATTGGATACTGAAAGCAGTTTTGTGTAGTTAGGCTATGAGTGTGCTTTCTTTGTGAAGAACTCTGTCCTTGCATTTCTCAGAGTTGCATAGAGCATGTAAACAAGTTCTGAATAAGGATTTCTGTTAGATTGTATTCTTCTTGATATCCCCCAACGGCAGCGAGATCAAACATTCTGAGGTACTTTCAACATAGCTGTCTAGAAACATGACTGCAGCAGAAGGATGTTTGTGGAGGGAGAAGCATACATTTTGCTTTATTTCAGCTGAAATGCTGTACTATGTATAGAGCATCTTATTTCAGTTTTGTGTATGCAAACAGGAAATGATAGTTACGCTGCCCTCAAATGTCTTTTACTCTCTTCTCTCTAAAGATTCAAATATACATGCTTTTAACTGTAAGGCAGCAAGATCTGATACATTTTTTGTGTGTGCCCTAGAACTTGTTATGCTAATAGCAGAAAGGACTGATGAAGGAACATGCCTATAAAAATGTTCTTTCCTTGGTAGCATGATGAATTGTGGAAGCCCTGATTGAAAATTCTAATCACAGCCTTGCAGTCCTTCAGATCACAACCGTTGACAGTTGATTCACTTCTTTTCATGCCTACTGCCTCTCACTGCTTATGCATGAGTCTATCATTAGCACACAAAGCATGATGGATTGGTTGGGGTACCTCTATCCTTAGAACCTGGGAAATGCTTCTTTTTCAGAATCACAGTGCCTGGGTGTGACATCGTCATGAATGAGAGAAGAAAGTAATACAGTATTGGATGTGCCTGTTTGCTGCCACTGTTTAGAGAGAAAATGATGCATTATGGGGAATGTAAGTATATGGCCTGTTTTTCCCTCACTAGCAAGTGATGCAGAAAATCACTGATCACAATCAATGCATAACCTGAGTCTGGTCAATGCATGAAGGATGTAATGCCCTTTCAAAATCAGAAAAGTCAACCATTTTCTAAAATTACATCTAAAAATTAACCAGTGTAGGAAGTCTTTTGACTTTCAGCTTGAGCTAAGGATCAAAAGGATTAAAGCTAATTGATTTTGATCTCAGATGTGGATTCTCATCACTCCTAAAACTGTACTTCTCTTTCCTTAGACAAGAAACTCCAGACATTAAACTGGTAAATGATTTTATTTGTCTGCCTGGCTTCTAGTTGGCATTTAATGTTTCAGTGAACAAATCAGTAAAGTTTTGGGTCTGGTGAAGAATAGATGGGACCAATTTTCAAATGTGGAATCAAAACAAAGTGAAAAAATATGCCCTGTTCAGATAAAAGGCATAGCTCTGCATCATGTGGTCTCATAATAAATGAATTCTCACCACAGAGTTGACCAAAGATTTGTATTTTCAAATTTATGATGATTCATTTTTAAGATGAACCACAATAAGAAAAGTTTATTAGCGACAGAGAGAGGAAGCAGTTTCTTGGCACAGAAGACAAACAGATAATGTGAAGGGAGCCTTTGCTTTTACACTGTGGTCTCTAAAATCTGTGCAGTGAGCAAATTGATATTCGTAAAAGGTGTTCCTGCACCGGGTAATAACAAATCACGCAAGTAGAACATCGAGCAGGAGTTGGCAGGATTTGCACTGCTGCTTTTTATGGGTTGTCTAAGAAGGGCTGATGCTTTCACTGTCACTGTGAGGAGGAGCACCAGGCGGAGTTGAAGGTTTTCTCCCAAGACTGGTAATTTTTACAGAGCACTGAAATAAACCAGTGCTGCGGCTAGCGTACACACAGAAGTAGTGCTGTATTTCAGAGAAAGAAAAATAAACTTTTCCGAAGCTCAGCCTATTCTTCTATCTTTACCACTTAACGTGTTGAGTTTTATTTTGAATTGTATTGTTCCAGAATAAAACTGAGAAGAAATGCTGCCTAGGATGAAATTCGGAGAACAGCAACTAGTTTAGTCACACACTAGAACTTTGGATGGTGTTTTGGTAGAAGCATGACTTGCTACTATGTTTTATTTAGCCAGAGATCAAGCATACACATCAAATGCATAACTTTTTTTTTTAGCACTTGAGTTACTTGCTTTGTATCTTTCTATTTCACTGTGTTGGCGTGGATGTCCCGGTAGTCAACAGGCCCAGAATAGCTTTATGCACACATTAGAGCTATGTAATTGCTGACAAACATGATTTAACTGAGTGAATGAAGGAATTCTACACAACAGGACCGATCTTTCTCTGGTGTAAATCACAATAGCTCCACTGAAGTCAATGGAGCTGTGCCAGTTTATGTACTCCAGCTAAAGATCCAGCCCCTTGTCCAGTTGGCATAAAGGGGCTCTTTGAGTTGCACTTGATTCAGTGGGAATTGCAGGCTTCCCTGTTCACTCTCCTCTTCAGGCTGTGAGCTTATAAGTGAGCTTCCCTTATCTTTGCTGAAGATTCTCATTGATGTATCTAATTGTGGGTGTGAGGGTAAGTCTGACTATTAACAGTAATAACAGTTATTATTTGTATCTGGTATCGCCTGTGGACTTAAGTCATGGATCAGGACCCCTTTCTGGTTGAATCTGCACAAATACATTACAAAGATATGGTCCCTGCCCCAAAGACCTTACAGTCTAAGATGAGAGACAATAGGTGGACGCAACAAACAGATGAGGAGAACACGGAAATGATGAGACTACATAAAACAAATATAATTTATATGGTTTTGTACAATATTTATGGATATGCGCAGTATATAAATGCTTGTTCCTTCTTATCTGCCTTGTACTGGCTTTCAAATGAAAAATAGGTCATTTGGTTCTTTCTTTACCTCCAATAGCACGGACCGTCTTATTCACTGTGAATAGCATTCTGCAATGAATAATCCATGGTGTGCTGATACTGTACTGTTTCAGTGGCTAATCTGAGAAGTTACATTACTAGTCAGAGAATCTTAGATAAGGGTTGGAGATGCATGTCACATTTGCAAAGTAGAGCAATATCATATAAATGAGAATAATTTTCCAGGCTCATTTTTCCAGTAATGAGATTGAAGATAAGTTATTGAGGCTCTGGAGTTTCAACACACCTTAGATTATTCTTCAGATAATGCTATCCACCACTAGTAAAATGGTTGGTGCTATTGCAAGTAAGTGTTGGTCTTCATAATAACATCAGAAAGGCAACACATACAATTTCATTTGAGAGAGAAATGTTAAAGCATACACTTTTGGTGCACTGTAAGGAAACACGCAGATTGATAACAGCCCTAACAACTTCCCTAGATAGACTGAGGACTTGTCTTCACTGCTGCAATTGATGCATCGGGTGTTGATTTAGCAGGGCTTACTAGACCCGTTAAATCAATGGCAGAGCACTCTCTGGTCAACTCCGGTATTCCACCTCCCCGAGAAGAGTAAGGTAAGTCAACTGTAGAGCATCTCCTATCAATGCAGCGCAGTGAAGACACTATGTTAAGTCGACCTAAGCTATGTCGACTCCAGCTACGTTATTCACATAGCTGGAGTAGTGAAACTTAGGTCGACTTATGCTGATAGTGAAGACAAGCCCTTAGAATAAAAATAGCTATTTTAATCATCATATTGAAAGGTAATTATTTAGTGTTGGGAATGTTTTAGATTGGGTGAATTAAAGATAAATAAATTACTTTCCATATTTTGGAGCCCTAAGGGCCTTCTTCCAACTAATGTAATGTCTACACATTTTTTAAAAATGCACATATTTGCAGCTGTGGGTGTTATCCCTAATGAGAGAGTGTGATACCCAGGTGGGGTGCTTGTTTAGAGTATGGATTTCTTCAAGGACACAGTGAACATTTTTAAGAGAAGTCTCTTTGATCGTATTGAAACACCCTTTTATCAATACATGGATAATTTAAGTATATAGCAGAAATCAGAATTAGTTATTACCTCAAAATTCACATGATCATTTAAGAATACAGCACTAAAGCGTGCAGTACAGCAGATTGTGTAATTGTGTACATACCATACACTGTGTAGCTCATATGTATTGTATCAAAACCCCAACTGTACAGGTTGAGATTTTTAAAGCCATGCAAGCGATTTAGCCCTGCATTTAGCCCAGTGAATTTTAATGGAAGATGTGTGGCTAACTCCTCTACACTACTTTGAAAGTCTCAAACACAGTACCTAAATAAATATATGTTGAAGAGTACGTACTGTATGCTATTGAATAAATGGGTGTCATTTAGGAGCATAGGTACACCATATATTTAAAACACATCCAATACTGCATATTGAAATTCAGAACCTCTCCCTTATATGATGACTTACAGGAACCTGTCTGTCTAGGTAAGTGGGTGGGTCATTTATTTGAGTATTTGTCCTACGGATGCTTCACTGTAGGTGTGCTTGCGCTGCTGATTGGAGAACTTTGGTAGCAGTGGCCATTTGGCCCACCATGCACTGTCTGCCCTTGTACCCCATCATGAGGCTAACCAGCATGCGCAGGCTAACCCTCCCCAGTTCCTTCTAAACTGCTCCTGGCTGGAGATGGAGCCATTAGCAGTCCGTTTGCAATGGTTTGTTTTTCTCTCTTTTTTTTTTTTTAGCATTTTTAGTAGCTAGTTAGCCCCTTCAGACTGAGTTTTAGTTTTTTCCTTATTTTCTCTTCAAAAAACAAAAGCCCTTTTATTTTCCCCCTTTTGTTGGGGACTCCTTCCCACAGTGGGGTATGCCCGGTTCACTGGGCATCAAGAAGTGCCTCACTTGTAAGGAGTCCATCCCTGTAGCAGATAAACACTCCCACTGCATTCATTGCCTTGGGGGAGGCCATATTCTGCAGAAGTGTGGTCTCTTTCAGCAACTTAAATCCAGGTCTCGAAAGGACAGGAAATTGAGGCAGAAGATCATCCTGATGGATGCAGCCCTTCCGCTTTCCCTGGATCCGTGCCAAGACTCACCCAGGAAGCACGAATCTTCCCAACATCCATCAACATCCAGGGACTATGAGTTGAAGAAATAAGCTGCGGACCCCTCTTGTAAGACATCTGAAAGAGAGCTGTGAGCCCCCAGAGTGAGCACTGAGCTAGCTGTAAAAGATCACTGGCACACTTGGTATCATCCATACCCTTGATAGTGAGACAGTCCAAGCACAGTACCGTAGCTTATGAGGATCTGGAGCAGCACATACCGTTGAGGCACCCAAAGACCTGATGGGCACAGGCACTGAGCCAGTGGTACCAGTGAACAAAAACAGGAGCAGGGAGCACAGTGTTAAGAAGATGCTGCTGGTACACATTGTACCTTGGGTACCGTCAACTGTGACCCATCCAGCCCCAGAGTGTTGGGTGCGGGTGAAATCCCTGACTCCCTCTATATCAGCAGCGGATTGGTTGGCACCACAGGAGTTCCAGTACTTGAGAGAGCTCAGGGTATCTGATATACAAGAGTCTCCCCTTTGGTACCAGGTCTTCTCCAAACACGGGAAACTTCTTCAGTACCCTGCCATGCCTCTCCGCTTTCTAGTGGTGACTCAGACAGTGAGAGAGAGAACATCATCTCTTACCACTCCTCCCATGCTCCCTCCCGTTATGAACGGGCTCCACATACATATCCTCAACTTGTTCTGCCACCACAATGGTTTGGCCAGCCATGGGCACCACCATCAGACTCTATCCACCATCTCATTGGCCCTATTTGGATCACTGGATGGCATATTGAACCTACACTTGCCAGGCTTCCAGCCTGACTCACTGTGAGCCTGTGAGATGTTTTCCCTCTGCCATGGCATCCAGAGCCTCTGAAACTCCAGAGGAAATCATGGAGGAACAGGAGGGCAGAGTAGAGGAGGAAGTTACACCAAGAACGAACATATTTTCCTCCTCTCCAGATGAGGCAGTGATGCCCCCTTGCCCCATCCTTAGCCAATGATTTCTGGCTCTTCCAGGACTTGGCAAAAAGGGTGGCAAACACACCGCAGATATTCATCACAATCTCCTCAACATCTTGCACTTTTCCTCATGCTCCAGAATATGAGTGAGGCCCTATCAATGAGGCCCTTCTGGACCCAGCCAAGGCTATATGAGAAAACCCCAGGATCTGTGATACCTATGTGTAAACGGGCCAATATAAAATATTACGTCCCAGCTAAGGAGATGGAGTTCATTTTTCTCATGCTTCCCCTAATTCTGTCGGCGTAGACGCCGTAAACTCCTGGGGCCACTGGCACCAAATGAGATCCACCCCCTATGATAGGGATTGGAAATGCCTGGACCTCTTCAGGAGAAAGGCCTATTCCTCTGCCACATTGCAATTTAGAATTTCAAATTATTAAGCATTAAAGGTGAAATATGAGTGTCAATTATTCAAAGCGCAGCAGTTTTATTGAACAACTCCCAGAGTCACACTGTGACCAGTTCTGAGCTATTGTCCAAGAGGGACAACTAGTAGCCAACACAGTGTTCCAATGAGCCCTTGATTCACCCAGCAGAGCAGCCTGGTCCATCTCCACTGAAGTGGTTATGTGGTGAGCAGCGTCGTTACACCTATCTGGCTTCCCTAAGAAAGTGCAAATGACTGTAGAAGACCTTCCCTTTGAAGACACCAAGTTATTTGCTGAAAAGATTGACATGTCCCTCCATACCCTTAATGATTTCAGGGTCACTCTCCACTCATTAGGGATCTATACTCCTGGACAAAAGAGAAAATGTAGTCTGCAGTTTCAATCTAAATCCCATACTTCACAATTCCCAACTCAACGCTTCTACTAACCTCAGAGAAGGAAATCCAGATTCTCCACATGCAAACCATCAGGCCCACAGCTTTCCACTTCGCAACCATCAGCCTCAGACCATCAATTTTGACGTATTTGGTCGAAATGACCACTCCCCTCAACCACTACACCTGACCAATCTGTCCCACCCATTTGGTTACCGGCTTGCCCTGTTCTGCAGCACCTGGGAACATATAATATCAGACTGAAGGGTTCTGAAAATCATTTGCAATGGGTACTCCACCTACTTTACCTCCCTCTCACCTCCACAACACCCTTCCCTGTCTCTCTTCAGATACTGTTCTCACAAGAGTTTATGATGACAAAAAATAGATCTCCTCCTCCAGGTAAGAGCCATAGAACCAGTACCTCACCGTCTACAAGGCAAAGGTTTTCTCTCTAACCTATTTCCTGATACCCAAGAAGAAGGGAGGTTCAGACCCATACTAGACCTCAGAGTACTCAACAAGTTTGTCAAGGTTCAAAAATTCAAGATGATCACTCTAGTGGCCATTATTCCAGCATTGGAACAGGGGGACTGGTTTTCAGCCCTCGACCTTCAGGATGCTTATTTCCATATTTCAATCCTACCATCCCATAGACAGTTCCTCAGATTTACCCTAGGACAAGACTACTACCAGTACAGTGTACTCCCCTTCGGACAATCATCAGCTCCTAGAGTATTCTCCAAGGTCCTCTCAGAAGTGGCTGCTCACCTACACTCCCAAAGGGTCATGATCTCCCCCTACCTGGATGATTATCTCCTCAGAGCCCGCTCCTTCAGTGAGGCCTGCCAGATTACTAAAACTGCAGTAGACTTGTTCACGGAACTGGATCTACAGATCAACATCCAGTAATCAACCCTCACCCTTATACAGCGCCCAGAGTTCATAGGGACCAACCTCAACTCGAGACAGGCCAAAGCGCTCCTGCCTTAACACAGGTTCCTCATCTTGGCCATGCTCATAGAGAACGTACAAAAGTCCTCAAATTTCAGCCAGATACTGTCTCCAACTCCTGGGGCATATGGCGGCAGGCACAGCAGTGCTACCTCATGCCAGACTTCTCATGCGGTGTCTCCAGATATGGTTAATCTCATTCTACAGACCAAACAGAAACAGATCAGACAAACCTCTGTTGCTACCCACCAGGTCAAAAACTCCCTGGACTGGTGGAAAAATGGGATTCCTTTTTCTCAAACTTCCCTGTTGTTACTTCTCATCACCGATGCATCCCTTATAGGATGGGATGCACATCTAAACGTCCTTAAAACACAAAGCAAATGGACACCCATGGATATGTCTCTCTACATCATTCTGCTGGAACTTGGGGTGGTCAGGAATGCCTGTACCCATTTCCTTCCACTGATCAAGGGAATACACACACAAGGAAGGAGCCAGGTTTACCTCCCTTTCTGCAGAAGCATTAAAATTATGGAAGTGGTGCATTTACCACACCATCATGCTATCAGCAGCCTACCTTCCTGGAGTCCAAAACCCAGTAGTCTCAGTCGCAAGTTCCCTCACAACCACAAATGGGAGATAAATCCACCAGTGCTTCACAGCCGGTTCAGGCGGTGGGGGACACCAGCTAAGACCTGTTCTCCACTTACCTGAACAAGAAATGTCCACACTATTGCTCCAGAACAGGGATAGGACAGCACTCTCTGGGCGACTCCCTTCTTCTTCCATGGCACAAGGACCTTCTCTGTGCCTTTCCCCTGTTTCCCCTTCTGTCAAAAGTCCTTTTAAAAATAAAAAGAAAAGAAGCTTGTCCTAGTGATTGCTCCCACCTGGCCAAAACAGACCTGGTTCCCTTATGTGTCACAGCTGGTGCCGATATCCTTCCAACCTTCTCCATCCCAACCTGGGGGATACTCCACCTCAAGGCTTAGCTCCTTCATATTTCCAGTGGATAGCAAGCTCCTGCTTGGAGGAGGTCAGGTAGTGTTACGGCCCAGTAGAAAATCCATTACATATCTCACATACCTGCAAAAGTGGCCCAGGTTTCGGATTTGGTGCAATTCCCAACAAATTTCCCTGACATCTGCTATTTTCCCAAGGGTCCTACACTATGTACTGACTCCCAAAAGATCAGGACTATCTCTCAGCTCACTAAGAGTTCACCTAGCTGCTATAGCAGCCTTCCACTGATAAGTCATGATGATGGGCGATCACTTGTTACCCAGTATGATCATATTCCATGGGAGTTATGGGTCCTCAGGTGGCTAATAAAGCCAATCCTTTAACCACAAGTTCTATTACAATGAGGGCAGATGTTTTAAGGCTCAGCAGGAGACTGTTGATCATGACTGGAAGCCAGTCTCTCCTTTGTCCTGCACCTCTTGTCCTCTTCAGCTTGTCGGCGAGCAAGTTCTCCAGTGCCACTCCATTGATTTTTGATAGATGGGGCATGTAATACCTCATTTGGAGAGGGCTGATCGAGCACTTTAGTCTTCTTGATATTAAGAGTGAAACCAAGACATGTGTAAGCATTGGCAAACACATCCAAAATAGTTTGAAGATCTTTCTCAGAGTGGGCAAAGATTGCGTTGTCATCAGCATACTGAAGTTCCACAATAGATATTGTGGAGATCTTACTCTTGGCATTCAGGAGAGCCTGAACAGCTTTCCGTCCATTCTGTAAATGATTTCAACACCAGCTGTAAACTTCCCAGCAATTAGGTAAAGAATGACTGTAATAAAAACCGCAGACATGGTTGGAGCGTGATACAGCCCTGTTTGACTCCTGTTTGTACTTTGAAAGGTTCGCTCTGGAAGCCAGTGCTGCTCAGAACAGTTGTTTTCATGTTATCATGAAGCAATTTTAGGACGTTGATGTATTTATCAGGACATCCAATCTTAGAAAGTACAGTACAGAGGACACGGTGATTCACTGAATCAAAGGCTTGGTTTGATTGATAAGTAGAGGGGTACTCAGTGCTCTCACACCCAACTACAAAAGGATTCCTCAGGGATATAGTAAACCTTTTCCCCCCCAACCCCGACATCCCTGCTGTACATGGCACTTGAGCCTAGTGTTGAAAAGCCTGACTAGACCCTCCCTTTGAACCCATGGCTACTTGTTCGCTCACACACTTGTTGATGAAAATGCCGTTCCTGGTGACAATCACCTCGCTGAGGAGAATAGGGGAAATAGCCATACTGATGGCACATCCTCTCTATTCTTTCGGGACAAGGTCACACTCAAGACCGCATGTGAAGTTCATCCCCAAGGTTACCTCTCCTTTTCATATAAACCAACTGGTTCACCTCCTGACCTTTTATCCCAAGCCTCACCATGATAACAGGGAGACCATACTTCACACACTAGCCATTAAGAGAGCCCTGGCCTTTTACCTAGATAGGACAAAGGCTGTTAGGAAGTCATCTAAGCTTTTCCTTTCTATTGTGAAGAGATCCAGGGGCTCAGCAATATCAGCACAGAGACTCTCCAAATGGGTCTCGAACCATTTTAAAAAATGTTATGAGGTTTGCAGCATGACACCTCCAGCTGGTGGTTGCACTCTCTCCAAAGGAGTGGTTTCCTCTTCTGTTGCCTTCCTCAAGAATGTCCCTATCTCAGAAATCTGTAGAATGGTGACCTAGGCATTAGTCCATACCTTCGTAGAACATTATGCGATTACTGGGGACTCCACCTCTGATGCCATCTTTGGCTCCATAGAATTGTCATTTGTAAGTGATTCGACTCCAAAGCCGCAGCCCTACAATATAGGTACTGCTTGGGAGTCACCTACAGCTGAGCACCCATAGGGACACGCATGTCCAAGCACTATCATAACTGCTTGAGGTGAGTAACTTCTTTCCATGCCCATTCAATACATTGTCCTCTCTTCTAAAATTGCCAGTTAATTTGCTGATGTGGACACTAATTAATTAGAAACAGGAGTGAGACCACAAACTCATTTCAGGCATTAAGCAGCTGTCGGGGGTAACAACTTCCAGTCACTGCTGAACTTGGGGGAATTAAACTGTTAACCTGTAGGTGAAAGGGTTGGTATCCCATTACCTATCCACTGGCCATTCAGTCCTGTTGAAAATCTGTAGTTTTTAAAATGTTCTTATATTTTATTATGCTATTTCTAGGTTGATTTTAAAAAAATAAAAGGACATACATACACTTTCATTATATAGACAGATGAGTTACATTACAGTATTGACAAACAGTGGGATGGAATTCAAAGCTTCATAACAGCTGAGCACATAAGTATAAATATTCATGTACATATGACACTTCTCATGTGAAGAGTTGTTTGGTGATTCTAACGTCTGTTAGCAACAGAGTGAGTGTACAGTGACCAAAAAGACATGACCATTTCTTTGAATATTTATGTAAATTACACACGTTTTGCAGTAATACATCCAAGCTTAACTGTCAAGTATTCTGTGTGTATCCTAACAGCTAAACTGATAAATTCTTTCCAGTTTTGCAAGATAATTTTGAGAGGAATCTGCATTTTGAAATGTATTTATCACTAAAGTGACAAGGCAAAAAATACGTGGGCTGAAAAATATATAAAGGCACAGGGCTTCAAAAATCACATTTGTCTGAAATTTTTATACCTCTTGTAGTTAGGAGTTAAACCTAAGATAACAATAACTAAAAAACCATAAGCAAAACAACAACAAACCATTATTTTCTCAGTTTTGCTTTTAACAGCACTTGGTGTATAGTCAGTTTCTCTGTTCCCATGCAGGACTTCAATTGAGCTGGAGCCCACTGGAGCGGAGCAGCCCACGCCTCCCCCACGGGACTAAAGCTCCAAGTCCCAGTGCCTCCCCCCATGGGACTTGAGCCCTGAGATCCACTGCCCCATAGCCGAAGCCTGCAACCCCAAATGCGGGATGTGGGATGGGGGGTCTCCAGGAAATAATCTCTGAGAATTTAAGCCCTATTCCCATGTAATAGGCAGGCTCCAAACATGTGATGAATTCTGATGGCTAGTTCCCTGTTCCAGCTCATCTAAGTCAATGAGGGTTGCACAGGTGTGCCCATTTGGAGCAGCTTGCAGGATAAGTGTCATTGTTAGTTTAATCTTACTGAAAATATCTATGTAAATGTCAGCAAGGGATCAGAGAATTAAAATTGTTTTAATAGGATTTAAGAACATTCTCTCTGTCAGAAACTGGGCTTTTAAAAACTTTTTTTAAAAAAAAGGTAGTTGCTATACCTTAAATATTTAATGAAACTGTTACGTTCTAGTTAGCATAGTTTCTATACAGTATTCTAGCTACAATACACAGTCAGGCTCTGATCCTGCAATTCGTCTCTTCATTGGCAGGCCTGCACTGCCGTTGAGTACGCTGTCGCCTTTCACAACGTAAGGGTCTGCCTGGACAAAGGCAGTCGCAAGATTGAGCTCATGTTTGGAAAACGTGATAAAGTTTCATGCATTATATAAATATATTGCACTGAATATTGCATGTGGATATTTATTTTCTAATATATTAAAAAAATGTAAATAGTGAGAACCTAAATGCAGTTTTCTAATGAACAGGGTTCCTAAGCAAATGTAAAAGGGATTGTTTTGAAAAATCAGTTGTAAGTGATTATTTATGATCTACATAAAGCAAACCTGTAATTTGCAGCACAAGGCAGAAGATCTTTGTAAACCTAGGGTAATACTTGAATCTAATCAGAACTACCTATATTAGAGAAGTACCTGAGTGATAAATCTAGATAGGAATGTCCCAAGCTCTGAATATAGGTCCATGTGCAAAATTCAGATTTCTTTTTATAATGTGCTAGATCTGACACCTCCCTGCCCAAGGTGTGTGAAATCTGAATCTGAATTTTGCTGCTTGAGTCCATCTGTACATGTGAAATAATTAACAACTTTATAAATTCACATTGAACATTTTACTATAAATACTGTTTACACATCAAGAGAAGTTTATTCCCATCTGTGATGCATGTTGTCACTATTGAAAAATAATTCTGATTAAAGGGAGCTTTTGCTTCGGGGCCCAGATTCAAAGCCCACTTTAGTCAATCGAAAGGCTCCCGCTGAAGTCATTTGGCCTAGGATTGGGCCCTCAGTGATTTTTTTTTAGTATGAAGCACGCAAAGCTGTGCTCAAGCAGGGGCATTATCTTGCTCCTTTTAAAGTAGATGTCAACAATTCCATTGATCTCAGTGACAGAGAATCAGAGCTGTAATGGAAGTCTGTTAGACCATAAAAGCATAGTGGAGGCTGGAAATGCTGAACTTGATCCAGCCCATGGGCCCTACTTATTATAGCATACATGGTACATAAAACTATGATTGTGCAATCTGCTCCACACGGACCATGTTTCGGGATCAGGGCTTAAGGTTCATTTGGCACTCCAACATTTACGTAGGCAGAATCAGTCAAATTCTTAATGGAGCTTTTATTTCTGAAATTGCAAATATAATTTTATGCACCCAAAGTTTGGCACACACTGTTTTTTCACACCAATGTTTTTGATTGTGTACAAACTGATTTGTGTGTGTGCAAATCAGGTATGGGAGGCCCTTAAGTATCCTATTTGAATGTGTATAAATGGCAGTTTATGTGTGTAGAAATTCTGTTGTAAAATTTTGCATACCTAGAAGTTTGGCCATGTATTTAGAGGCAACTTTTGGAAAAGGTCATTCAACCATATAGCTCTAAATTTCAGTGCTTTCTCACTGCTGCTTAACGGGGGTAAAAATATGTATACCGTATATACTCGTTCATAAGCCAAATATTTTTGGTAAAAAAGTAACGCATCAAAGAGTGGGGATTGGCTTATAAATGGGTCTATACCAAAATTTGATGATTTTAAACTCTATGAAATCATTGCATTGAATATCTAATACATTGTCATTTTGTTTTCCTGAAGCGTCTGCAGGCATGGAGCCCCGCAGTTCCCTGTTTGCTGTTGCCAGCCAATGGGAGCTGCGGGAAGTGGCTCTCCCATTGGCTGGGAACGGCGAACTGCGGCCACAGGGAGCTGAAGGGCTCCATGCCTGCAGACGCTCCAGGTAAACAAAACGTCGCGTCCCGCCAGTGGCTTACCCTGACAGGCTGGGAGCTAAATTTTGCCGACCCATTTATTGATGTCAATACTGCAGCCTTTTAAAGTTGCAAAGACTTTGTTTAGTGGACTAGGTTGGCTTGAAAGGAATACTAAAAGAGCAGTGCTGCAGATCCTCATAACATTTGACCCATGCATTTCACAAAATGCTCTGCCTTCCAAGCCAATCAGAAAAACACAGTGAACGATAGTACTATAGCAATGGTGTCAGTCCGCTACTGTGTAATTTGATCTCTTCATGCATTTCTACCAATGGACCTCGTAAGTCTCAAGCCAATATGAAAATGTAACGTGCAGAATCGATGGAAATCTCTAATAAAATTGAAATAGCCTGTTATCCCCACAGACATGCCAATCTACAGGGCTGCTTTGAAATAAACGAAGAACAATAATAATTTGACAGTGATAAAGCAGCTGACATTCCTATATAAAGTCCTACAAAATCTATAACTACAATAATAATAATCTATTTTCATAGTAGTAGTTAAAATGAAGACTGGTGAAATCAAAGGAAAAAGGTCTGCTTATCATGCAGCTTTCAAACTTAGTTGTTGAATGTCCAGAAGCAAACAAGAATTGCGCCACTGCTTGTGAATTCTGTATCAATGAGAAGCAAGTAAGAGAATGGCGAAAAAATAAAACAACACTAAAAGACATGCCAAGAAACCAGAAAAAATGTCCAACGAGGTGCACTTCATTTCCTGAGCTGGAGAAAAGATCTCACTAATTGGGTTGTTGAATGTCAACAAAATGGGGACATTGTCACTAGAACAGGAATTCGTCTGCATGCTCTGCAAATGTCGAAAGATGACAGATACAACTCAGTAAAGCCATCAATGTTTGTCACATCAGCAGGTTGGTGTACTCACTTCATGAACCGTCATAGTCTCTGTCTTCGTCAGCGAACAAAGATAGTGCAAAAGCTGCCGAGAGATCTGGAAGAAAAAATCGAATCTTTCCAAAGGTTTATTATAAAATATCGAAAGGAATATGCATTTGAACTGTCACAAATAGGAAATATGGACGAAACACCGATGACATTCGATCTCCGAGCAACAGAACGGTAACTGGTGTTGGGGAAAAAACAGTTTTAATTAAAACCACTGGCCATGAAAAAATCCATTTTGCTGTGGTTTTATCGTGTTTGGCAAATGGATTAAAGCTCCCACCTGTTGTTATTTTTAAAAGAAACACCTTGCCTAAAAACACGAAATTTCCTGCTGGTGTCATTGTACATGCACTTGAAAAGGGATGGGTGGATGGATGAAAGTGGGACTATTGAGTGGCTGGAAAAAGTGTGGAATAAGAGGCCATGAGCACTTTTCAAGAAACCTGCTGTGCTCGTTTGGGACATGTTCAGGGCACACAAGATGAGGTGAAAAATGTGGCCAAAAATATGAAAATTACTTTGGCTGCCTGAACAAACCCTTTAAAGGCAGGCTACACAAAATGTGGTCTGAATGGATGTACTCAGACATGGCGAAGTTGACAAAAGGGGGGAATCTTATGAAGCCCAAAATCAGTCTGGTTGCCCAGTGGATCAAGGACATGTGGGTGTCCATTCCCTCTGAAATGATAGAAAAATCATTTAGGAAATGCTGTATCAGCAATGCACTCGATGGGTCAGAAGATTATGCCACTTTTGGTGACGACACAACAAAGACCGATGATGAGAAGTAGCGCCACTTCCTGCAGCTCCCACTGGCTGGGATTGGCAAACCGTGGCCACTGAGAGCTGAGCGGCTCCATGCCTCTGAACGCTCCCGGTGAACAAAACGTCCCGATCCGCCAGCGGCTTACCCTGATGGGCAGGGAGCCAAATTTTGCCAACCCCTGAAATATAGGGTTGGCTTATGAAAGGGTCATACAGTTTACTGTTTTTACCTATCCATCTTTGGGGCTCATCTTATACACGAACGGGCTAATGAACGAGTATATACGATGTACATACACACATTTAGTACAGTGTCTGAGCTTTCTTTTTAATTTATATCTTGTCAACTGTCTTATTAGGTCTGTCCAGGGCTGGCCTTAGGGAAAATTAATGCCCTGGAAGAACTTGTGTTTTGGTTCCTCTGGCCCCAGTGAGTGTCCCCCCCCACTGCCCCTGTCACTCGTGGGCTTCCCAGACTCCCCACCCCTGCTTTGCCCCTAGCCCCTGCACTCCCCCCTTTCATCCCTAACCACTGTACCCCCCTTCTGCGCCCACACGGGGAAACTGACCTGGATGCACGGAGCTGTTGGCATTGCTGCTTGTTGCTCCCTTTGAACACTGCTCCACCTTTGTGCACCCCTAGGGGGCTGTGAGCAGGGGGAGCGAGGAGTGACATCAGGGCACTTTCCCCACCTGGGCTGTGTTAAGGGGAGAGCAGGAGAGCAGCAACTCCTGATGCTCTGCTCGCCGCACAGCACAGCTGGGGAAAGTGACCTGGAGTTCTTTGCTCCCCACCCCCACACCTACCCCCCTACAGCCATCTCGGGGCTTTCAAAGGAACTTTGGGGTGGGCGAGCAGTATCTGTGCATCACTGCTCAAGCCCCCCCCCCATGTTCCTCTTCCGGGAGGAAGCAGGGAGAAATCTGGGTGTCCCGTTTCCCCCTCTGACGCCCCACAGCGCTCCCCTGTCAGCCAAGAGCCATTTCTGACACGACACCGCTGCATGGCACCCACTTGACCGCAAGTGCCCTGGGCAATCACCTGGCTGGCCCACCCCTAAGGTAGGCCCTGGGTCTGTCTGTCTGTGTGTCTGCCCATCAGATTATAGGTTGCGATTGAGCCAAGCTCGGTATGTAATTTAGGAAAAACATAATAATCCTTACAGGGCTCAGACCTTGTGGAGCATTTTACAGCTCAAAGCCGGTGTTAACAGATTTTATAACCCCCTAAAAACGTGGTTTGTAATAAAAATGCCCACAAGCTTCTAATTATAATGCTGTGAGATACTTTATTAATATAATGACATTCTAAGAAGCATAAATGCTAAACGAGATGACTTGTCTGAAGTGGCCTAGATGTGACTTCCACTTTAACAGCTAGTGACAAACATACAGTGGTTTAATTAATGGGGGTAATATTAGGCTCTGAATCTCCTTTAGAGCTTCTGTCTCTGTTGGAGCATTCCATGTATTGTGAATCTTCCCTAACAGTTAAAGCAAATGAACTAAAATAGCCTTTGGGCTATGTTGTAGCACTTTGTGGTTGGAAAAATTAATCCTGTGCCATTTTACATTTACTGTCTGTGAATCAAACTGTGAAAGCTAATTTAAAACCTTTCACACTTGGCTCGAATGAGGACTGTCAATGCTGGGAGAATGTTCAGTTGTACACAGTTAGCTCAAGGAGTTCTGGCTTGGACAGACCCATCAGCCTCAAAGTGCCAACGCGTAATGATTGCTCTGGTTACAAGAGAGAGTGTAAGGGTACGAAATTGCTACTAAAAACCTACGCTGTATAAAACCGAATTAGTGAACAACAGATAAAGAGAGCGCACTCCAGATAGGTAGCAAGGCCTATAGAAAGCAGAGACAGGAAGGGGGCTGAATTATGCGTTTGTGGAGAGGGAAGCTAAATATATGGAGAAACAATTGCTGTGACTGTGGTTTGAGAGACAAATCATGTAGTTACCGCGCAATATGTTGATGATTTAGATCAGGGATGAGGAACCTTTTTTTCTATCATGGGCCATGGACCCACATTAAAAATCAGTCATGGGCAACACACAAGTAAAAAGCAGCTTAATTTAGTTTTTTTTGTAAGAGAGATAAATATAAAATGTTCAACTCACCCACTTTTTTAGTGTGATGGCCGAGGTTGCAAATTAAGTCCGAGAGCAGTTTTCCACACGGCAATCCTTGCAGCCCGAACACTGCAGTAGGCATGTGGGCCTCAGGGACACTACTGACTGTTCCACACTAGAGCGCCGGAAGCACGCGTGGCTGAGAATGAGGTGTCAAGGTTCCTTCCCCATTCTGAACTCTAGGGTACAGACGTGGGGACCTGCATGAAAACCCCCCTAAGTTTACTTTTACCAGCTTAAGTTAAAACTTCCCCAAGGTGCAAACTATTTTACCTTTTGCCCTTGGACTTCTGCTGCCACCACCAAATGTCTAACACCAGTTACTGGGAACGAGTCCGTTTGGAAATGTCTTTCCCCCCAAAATCCTCCCAAATCTTACACCCCCTTTCCTGGGGAAGGTTTGATAAAAATCCTCACCAGGTTGCATAAGTGACCACAGACCCAAACCCTTGGATCTTAGAACAATGAAAAAAGCAATCAGTTCTTGAAAAGAAACATTTTAATAGAAGAAACAGTAAAAAGAATCACCTCTGTAAAATCAGGATGGTAAATACCTTACAGGGTAATTAGATTCTAAACACAGAGAATCGCTCTAGGCAAAACCTTAAATTACAAAAAAGACACACAGACAGGAATATTCATTCTATTCAGCACAGCTATTTTCTCAGCCATTTAAAGAAATCATAATCTAACACATACCTAGCTAGATTACTTACTAAATTCTAAGACTCCATTCCTGTTCTGTCCCCGGCAAAAACATCACACAGACAGACCCAGACCCTTTGTTTTTCTCCCTCCTCCCAGCTTTTGAAAGTATCTTGTCTCCTCATTGGTCATTTTGGTCAGGTGCCAGCGAGGTTACCTTTAGCTTCTTAACCCTTTACAGGTGAAAGGATTTTTCCTCTGGCCAGGAGGGATTTTAAAGGTGATTACCCTTCCCTTTATATTTATGACATGAGGCATGCACCGTCAGGCTCCAGCGCTGGCCGTTGAGAGGTCACAACGCACTAGAGTGGCTGGAGGCTCCACCTTGC
Organism: Eretmochelys imbricata; assembly: GCF_965152235.1. Lineage (NCBI taxonomy): Eukaryota > Metazoa > Chordata > Testudines > Cheloniidae > Eretmochelys > Eretmochelys imbricata. The sequence continues at coordinate 94,049,693 of NC_135579.1, forward strand.
CCCAGCATTGCTGTTAAACAGCCGTTGCCTGCAGCTCACCTCCCTCCTTGTCCCCACTGTTGTCTCTGCCCCCCCCCCCATAGGCTACTGTCATAGGTCTGTATTTTTAGAAATACTTGCCACGGGCCGGATGAAATTAAGCAGCGGGCTGAGTCCGGTCTACGGGCCGTAGGTTCCCCACCCCTGATTTGGATGTCAGTTATGCCCTGTGGAGCTGGTGACTATCATGGCTCTCAAAGAAAGGCAGCTGCCGTGTATAGCGCTGGTGCAGTAAGGTGCTGATCATGTTCTGAGAGGTAGCAAGAGCCAGATTTTCAAAAGCATTGAAGCACCTAAAGATGCAGATAGACGCTTCCTGGAATTTTTCAAAGTTTTGAAGCTGCCTAGGTGTTTAATTTTCATTGAAATCAATTGAAGTTGATGAGATTTAGGCACCTAGAGTGCTTTAGGTGTTTTTACAAAGCTCATTAGGCTCCTAGCTGCATCTTTATGTGCAGGGCTGTAATGAAAATCTTTGAAAACCTGGCCCCATGTGCCCCCAATGCCTGTTGAAGCAAATGGGGGCTGACGATGCTCAGCACCTTTGAAAATGAAGGAGCTGATTTTCAGAAAATCTGAGCAATCCTACTAACTTCAGAGTGAGTTGCTGTGCAAAGAACTTCTGAAAATCGGGCCATTACTTTTTATTGTTTTTCCGTAAAACTAATATATGTACAGTATTGTACAGATTGAGATTGCAGAATAATTATCCAGACTGTAAAATTAATGGCCTTGTGTAGATGGGCATTTTCTTAATATTTTCCTATCAATCATATGTTAGCAATACCTGCAAATCATAGGAGTGGAAAAAACTGAAAAGTCAGGAAAAAAGGATTATTCATTGTTTGCTTTTTATCTTCCATCATAAATGGCAGTGGCTCTTAGCGTAGAAGTAAATGAGGAGTTTATAGTATTTTCCAAAAGAAGATTACTACATACAGAAGTGATTCCAAATCTGTTTTGTTTGGAGTCACCCTTTTGCAACAGGCCATTCCTTTCACTTTCCCACCACAATGGACCTCTCATGTCACGCAGTTGCTGTGTTCCTCTGTTCTCCAGTCAGCAGCAGCGAGCTGCTAGGGTGAGGAAGCTTGCAGAACTTAAAAGTGCCAGAGGTACAGAGAGGCGGCAGGTGAGCTCAGGTGTTCCACAGGGGTGTGGCCAGTATTAGAGGAAACAGCTACAGCTATTGGCTCCAGTGTGAGACAACAAGATTTTATTGTCATAATTCCATGGGGAAACTACTTTACTTGGACAGTCTGGCTGCTCCAAAAATGATGAGATGCTCAGAGGAGATATTCTCCTACATCCATTTAGTTATGTGTGAGTAATGTATGGTGATCAATGGCATTTTGAAGAATGGGTTGGCTTCATATGTTCAGGCTGTTCTAAAGACTGGGTTAGAAAAATGCATGCCGGTCCTATAAAACAGAAGTTCTATAGCCTGTCATACTAATAACAAAATCTGGATGACAAACTGATTGGGAGAAACTTCTGTGTTAAATTAAAATCAGGACCTAGGTGTATTCTTACATGTTTGCCACAATCATGTTTTATTATATGTGGTTTTCAAGGCACAAAGTATTACAGAAAATGTTCCAGTTAGTATCAGAAGCCTTTTAAGATTAGGGAAATATAATACATAATTTGATCTTTCTTATAGGCTGTGATCCTTTAATAATTTGCATAGTGCTATGCACTAACCCTTCTAGTTATGCAATCAACACACAACTTTTATTGCACTGTAACACACTATCAGTTTCCCCCGTTTTCAATTGGTTCCTTCGTCCACATTTGCTACATCGCAGTGATATATACAAGGGAATTGCTTTGCTTGTAGTGTAATGTCATATTATGTCCTCCCATCTTTCCTTCTTCTCTCCTCTAATTTTTCACCACCCTATATTCTATGATGAGTATTTTTGAAAAAAGAGTGTATTTTAAGTCACTGTGGCCTTGTTTCTCCTCTCCCCCTACCTTACATGGGAGTAAAGGAGGAAAACCCACCTGTACCCACGTGGAGGCGGAGTCAGGGTTGCAACCCTGCTGTTCTCACAAGAGCCTACAGTAACTTATCTGCAGGTTCAAACTGTGATCAGGGCTCTGCAAGTTAGAAGGGGAGAAGCACTAAGAACAGCTGAAGCCTCTGATATGCTTCCCTGGGGACTTAATGGATTTCTTAGCGGAAATAGACTCGCAAAATTAATTCCTGTTTACTAGAGGGATTAGGGTTAAAGTACAGGGGTAGGGCATATAACTAACAACAATGTAGATCCTGAGGAAGGAGCATTGCAGCCAGTTTGGGGAGAACAGACTAAAACTTCATTTATCACACAGACTAAAACATAAATCAGAATAAGGATGTGTCTACCTTCGGTCCTGAGCCATGTGTTTCTTTGAAAGTCATCAGTCTGCAGAAAATAGAATGGAAAACAAAACAGTCCAGAACCTTTCCCAGCTAACCAGACCATAATCCTTATTTCAGGCCCACTGAAGCCCCTTGCGGGGCAGGAGAACTAGCCTTTATTGGACTCTTTATGTACCCCAGGAGGGATGGACACAACTTGTGGCCTAGCCAGAGGGCTGCGTCGCAGAAAGGGGCAGACCGCTGCTGGGCTGGAGCAGCTATCACCAGGAGACCAAGACAGAAGAGCTCCTGCCATGCCCACCTGACCACTAAGTGGTGCCTGTGGGGAGCAGATCTCTTGACACCCTTCCATCACCTTGCCCAGCAAGGTGACAGGATTATTTGCCCCCTGCTGGGATAATAGGGCTCAGAAGCCCAGCTGGTCCTGGATATATCCCTGTGGTAGATACAGGGGGAAATGAGGTTTCCAGTGACCAGTTTAGGACACTTTGGCCCAGATGGATTCCCCCGCAGAAGCTCCAAGCCCAGTGCACCCTATCACACATCTCTCCCCTCAGAGTGATGACCAAAACTCGTTCTTCTGGAGGTGGTTGTAACACTAGCAAAGCACCGTGCTGCTGTCTTTTGTGGTGTGTACAACAGAGAGTGGTCCAGGACCAAAGTACAAAAGCAACTCTAGGTGGCATTACCACTGAACAGCTCACTGTGAGAGACATTTTCTCCACCACTGAATATCACCTTTCTCAGGGAAAGAGTTTTCAGAAATGGCAAGAGTGTTTTCCCCTGTAAGGTTTGTGATAATACAGATGCCAATTTGATATCCAAGGCCTCAATGCAACATTTTCCCCAATTGCCTTGACTCGCATTGACCCCTAGGTTAGAGCAGAGTTGGGCATCATGTTTTCTCTTTCTCTAATTTTGGCCTAATTCCTCCAAACCATATGCTGTTGACATAATGTATCACTCCGAGGGCACATCCCTGCCCAGGACTCTTAGCAATGCTAATCAGTGAATTCTTCAATATGTGCCATTGAATGAGTGGCACAGATCACAGGCCTAACTCCCAAACCCACTATGATAAATATAAGATGCATCCGCATTGCAGTGCCCTTATTATTAGGGATCTACCAAATCTGTGGCCATAAAAAACGTGTCACGGTCTGTGAAATCCGGTTTCCCCCATGAAATCTGGTCTTTTGTGTATTTTTGCTCTATACTATAGGGTAAAAGTATACAAAAGTGCAGTGTTTCTCAAACTGGGGGTCACAAGGGGGTGAAAAGGGTGTCACAAGCCTATTGGAAGAGGGTCACAGTATTGCCACCCTTACTTCTGCGCTGCCTGCAGAGCTGGGCGGTCAGCCAGCAGCTGCTGATGCTTTCCATACCATGCTACTCTCACTTCTGCGCGGCTGCTGGCGGTGACGCTGCCTGCAGAGTTGGCACCTTGCCAGCAGCCGCTGCTCTCTGGCCACCCAGCTCTGAAGGCAGTGCAGAAGTAAGGGTGGCAATACTGTGACCCCCCCCCCTGTGAAAAATGTTGATTTCTCCGCAATTTAAGTAGACCCCCACTTACTATGTTGAATAGTGTCATTAACAGAGCCCGTCCATCCTGTGCACTGAATGAGGCAAGAATCCTATGGAAAACATAGTACGTGATCAAGTAATTAAAGCCTATATCGTAATGCATTAGAAAAGGGGAGCTGAATTAAGTTGCAAAGGCAATCTGAAGTGCTTAACTTTGCAACCTTAAAGTTCTTGTGATATAATTTTTGTTTGTAATTGCCTATCTTATTAAAAAAAGCAAACTGAAAAAACAGTCCATCGTACAACACCGTATTGACTGAAACATGATGAACCAGCTGGGTCGAACATTAGATCCAGCACAAAGACCTCTGCTACTTGAACTCATGGAGTAACTAACAGCAATAATTCTCACCCTCCTTGTGGACCAGTCCTAAAGGGGAATGAGACAAACATTTTGTTAGTGGATTTCATGGATATTTGCTGATAGGAGAGGGATGGTGAGACTTATGAATCTTGAGTTCCAACCAAGCGCTGCGGGGGGGAGAGTTCTCTAGTGGAGTGGCTCTCAAACTTTTGTACTGGTGACCCCTTTCACATACCAAGCCTCTGAGTAACCTCCCCCACTTATAAATTAAAAACACTTGTTAATATATTTAACACCATTATAAATGCTGGAGGCAAAGCGGGGTTTGGGGTGGAGGCTGACAGCTCGTGACCCCCCATGTAATAATCTCGTGACCCCCTAAGGGGTCCCGACCCCCAGTTTCAGAACCCCTGATCCAGTGAATATGGTCCCTTTGCCTATTTCCCTCCAAGTTTGGCCCTTTCTGCCTTGTCCCCGCCAATCTGACCCTGTCTCTTCCCACCTCTGGCTCCTGTCCTGTTTGCATTCTCCTTGCCTACACAGTCCCTGTCTCTATTCTTCGTGCTGTTCATCCCAATCTCCTTGCCCAGACAGTCCTAGTTTTGTCTTCAGGACTCCCCATCTGAATTCCAGTCTCCCTCCTCTTCCAGTCTGTCTCTCCATCTCAGTCCCAATCTGCTTGCCCAGTCGTTCCCTGTTTCTGACACCTGCCTCTTGGCTCCTCATCAGATCTGTTTCTCTCTTAACCTCCTCTCTGGCCTTCAGTCATCCCTGCCCACCCTTGATCCCCGCTCCCACTGGCTCCTAGTTCAGTTTCCCCCTACTTTTCCTTCCCCTCCCTGGATCCTTGTCCCAGTCTCCCTTCTTGAAGCTCTTTGACCGGGCTGTTTGACCAGCTAGTCCCAGCTCTCCCCCACTGGTCTTTGTTACCGTAGCTCAGGGGTGGGCAAACTTTTTGGCTCGAGGGCCACATCTGGGTGGGGAAATTGTATGGGCCATGAATGTAGGGCTGGGGCAGGGGATGTGGGTGCAGGAGGGAGTGCAGTGTGCAGGAAGGGGCTCGGGGCAAGGGGAGCGAGGTGCAGGAGGGGACTCAGGGAAGGGGGTTGGGGTGCAGGAGTTTGCCCTCCCCTGCACTAGCTCCTCATGCAATCTCAAACTTGCTGCAAACTTGTTCCCTCTGCTTGCTTACTCCCCTTTCTTACTTCCATTTCCCACACTTGCTCCCAGGCTTAGTCTCCTTACATAGTCAGTCACAGCCTCCCTTCGTGCCTCCCTGTGTCCCTGTCCCAGTCTCCTTGACCAGCCAGTCACAGCCTAGCCTACCCTGGCTCCCAGCCTTCTCTTTCTCCCACCCACCCAAATCCCAACCCTGGTTCCCCACACCCCAGTACCCAGTGCCAATCTTCTTGCCCACTCAGTACTAGTTTCTCCCTATTAATCCCGTGGTACCCAGTCGCTGACACTTCCCCACACACACTTCAGTCCCAGCATCGGTACATTTCGTGTCCCAGTCTACTTCTTTGCTTCCCCTAGAAAAAGTAGAAGCTGTGAGGGGATGGACTCTTTGGAGATGTTAGCTACTAAACTCTAAGTAATCTCACTGCGTTCGTGCAAATTGAGATTTTTTTCAAAGACTTAGAACTTGGCCACATACGGGGATGGCAAAAGGCATGTCCCTGACGCAGAGGCCACCACCAGGCCAAATTTCAGGGAAATTGCTACAAAACGGGAATGCTCCAGCTTCTCAAAACAAAAGTTGCCATAATTTTTTTCACATCAGGAAACAATGTATTTTTCCTTAGCGTCATCCTCAGAAAGAACTAAACTGTTTTGGCTGCAACTTTCCAGTAAAAATCAGCCTGAGGCAGACAACCAGCGTGGAAAATTTCAGCCCAAACGTTTAAAATTTGGCAAAGGTATTAGCCACTTAAAACAGAGTCTTCTAATGGGTAGTGTCCTTCAACCTAAATAAGTGATGCTACCAGCCTCACGAAAATAATAATAAAAATTCCTCGGTGGTAATGATAAAAAACACTGCAATAAAACTCTTGTAAAATGCAGTTTTGACCAAAAATACTGCAGTGTTTGTGAAGCTACTAGTTTACAATACTTGCTGTCAGTTGCTGGAATTACTAAATCTGGTGCTTATTACTTATATGGCCTACTAACCTCTCTATAAATACTATTGAATTGGAAGTATAAAATGTTAAATCAACACTTCCCAGCTTACTATTAATGAATTTGGAAATAAAGCCAGAAATGGGCACTTGTTTTGGAGAATTTAAAAGAAACAATATTTCTGCATGGGTTGATGAACATAATCTTTTCTATTTTAACCTAATCTAATGCCATCAGTTATTGAGTATTTGTTATTGATTTCAGGGCTATACATCATGTTATATTAGATTTTTCTCTATCCAAAAGATTTAGTGATGAGCAGCAACCTGCCATGCTCTCAGTATTTCAGCAATAGTGTCTCTGAAGATGAAATCTGATACAGATGTGTTTTAAAAGAGAAATACTGGAGATTGTCCTAGAATTAATGAATGTGATGCATATTAGCTTTCTTAAATCTAAACATAATGAAGAACTGAACTGTTGATAACACTGGAAAGGTTTTAAAAGAGGAGGATAATCAAGTCAGGGATAATTAGACTTGCTATTTAAATATTCAGAAAGCAAAAGGAACATCTGAAAAGGCAGAATGAAGTTATAGTGGCAGAAGACTAATGTAAAAATGAATTATAAGCAATAAAATCATATCTCCTTGACTTTATAAGTGTAAAATAATAAGCAGTATGGAATCATGGAGATTTTAACCCTAAGTAACCCACGTTACAAACCGACTATAGTGCTTTTAGTACAGAGGCAGCTGTGCAGCAAAGTTTGGATCAGGGTTTCACTCTGCCCCAAAGTTTGAGGATATTAAATCTGGGGCTTTGGTTCAGCTCATAGTTGAGCGAGACAGCCATGATTCAAATACTGAACCCTTTGCTCCAAAGTTTGAAACTGGAAGTTTTGGTGCAGCAGAATGTGTAGCATATACTGAGCTTTTTGTAATAAACCTAGCTGTTTGTGTGAGTAGGATATAGCTGTTTTGGTGTATCATAGTTTTTTAAAATTGGACTCTACACCTGTAATTTGTGGACGCACACAGTGTCAGCTGGACATGCTTCCAGTAGTCATCCATTTGGACATCTAAGTGATTTTAATTGTGCCGCTAGCTTTCTGGGAGTTCAAAAACAAGTTTGTGATTGTGTGTCCACTGGGCTGAAAATATGGACCAAAGTGTTTAAACTTGAGTTCCTAAATTTAGACACCTAACTGCATGGCTTGCTTTTTTTCAGAAAACCTGAGCACCTGCAGCTTCAAATGAAAACCGGATAATTTATTCAGGTGCCTTGCAAGTTTAATAAATTGTGTATTTAAGAGACATAGTTCATTCAAAAGCACCCGAGTCATTAAGACATTTTGAAAATCAACCCAGAAATTGCCTAGAAGAAGCCAGAGGTACCCTTTTAATGGTATGAATGTATAAATCAAAATAAGTAAAGAAATATGGATCCAGATACCTAATTTTGGGTACTCATGTTTGAAAATGTTGGCTTTGGTTCTAGCTCTCCAATCTGGACTTCCTAGCAATTTCTTTAACAAGTATGACAAAGATCAGCACAAGCTGTTAGCATATTATGAGGAATAAACAATTTACATAGACCTTGCTGGAAAACTGAGTATTTTTCCACAGAAAATTTCAACTTTTTATTAAAAACCAAAACATTTTCAGCCAAAAACTACAGACATTTAACATGAAAATTTTCATTTACTTGACAATCCAGTTTTCTATCAAAATATTTTGATGGAAAAATTTTGATTATCTCTAAGTGGTATAATCTTTTTTATAGTTTATTTTTTGTTAAATGTGTGTAGAACAGCAAATTAGCTATAATATGGCAGCAATAAAAAGTAATGAAATTTTAGGTTGTGTATGCAGGCATCTTATCACAGGCATTGGGGATATTGTCCCACTGCCTGATACTGGTGATATGGCACCTAGAATACCAAGCAGTTCTGAGTATCTCAGTATCAGAAAGCTGTCATCAAATTGGGGAGTTAAAACAAGCATTGAAGTGATTTAAGAGTGCAGAGAGTGACTAAATGCTTACAGTAGTAGTTTGACTAAGGGTATGTCTACATTGCTAATAAAAGATGTGTTCAGATCTTGGGTTAACTAACCCACATTAACTAACTGAGATTAAAATAGCAGTGAAGACACAGCAACATGGCTTTTAACTCAGGATAGCAGCTCAAGTTCAACCCCAGACTCCTCTATAGGTAGTGCCCTACCAAATTCAGGGTCCATTTTAGTCCATTTCATAGTCATGGGATTTTAAAAATTTTACGTTTCATCATTTCAGCTATTTAAATCTGAAACTTCACGGTGTTGGGGTCCTGACCCAAAAAGGAGTTGTGGGGGGTCGCAAGGTTATTGTAGGGGGGATTGCGGTACCTCTACCCGTACTTCTGCGCTGCTGCTGGCAGGGCGCTGCCTTCAGACCTGGGTGCCTGGCTAACAGCCGCTGATCTCCAGCCACCCAGCTCTGAAGGCAGCACAGAAGTAAGGGTGGGAATACTGCGGTCCTCCTAAAATAACCTTGTGACCCCCCTGAAACTCCCCTTTGGGTCATGACCCCCAATTTGAGAAACTTTGGTCTCTCCCGTGAAATCTGTATTGTATAGGGTACAAGGACACAAAAGACCAGATTTCACAGGGGGAGATCAGATTTTATGGTCTGTGACATGGTTTTCACGGCCACGAATTTGGTAGGGCCCTACCTATAGGCTTTAATTTGAGCTGCTAACCTGAGTTAAAAGCTGAGTTGTCTTCACCGCTATTTAACCTGAGTTAGCAAATGTGGGTTAGCTAACCCGAGATAAGAACACCTCTTTTTGTGGTGTAGACCTACTGTTTGTGAACGATACAAGCATTTGAAGGGTGTGAACAGTAAAGAGAGAGAGAGGGTTTGCTTGAGATGTTTCCTAGCTGAAATTTGAGGAAGGGTGATTCATGCTGAATATTAGGGGGGGAAATCTATTTGAATGTGTAATAGTCCCTGGAGGGAAGAGATGGAAGTCCTATTTCTTGAATCACCTAAAAGTGCATCGGATGAAGACTATGTCAAGAACAACTCTGCATTGGTAGGAACATGAGTTAAGATGGTCTTCAAGGTCTTTCTCATCTCTGATTTCTACAATTCTTAATTTAAATGGGTAACATAAACATTACATATCTTCCATAGCCAATATTAATATTCCTTGCTGTTAATTTTATGGGATTAAAATCAGTCAGTCATAGGAGACAATTTTATTGCATGCTACTTTATCTGACATGGTTTAATTGGAAAACAAATGCAGCCTTACTACACTGTGCAGCGGTCCTGTTAGATTTCATGAGCTAAGGAAGGTCAGGCCTGATTAATACTGTACATGGCTAGATAGCTTCCAAGGAACACATTGGTGCTGTAGGATATGTGTTGGTAACTCAGCAGTTGCATTCTTCATTATGAATTAGCTAGAGGGCACTCTGCTGCCAAAGTGCTGTATTGTAAATGAGAAATAAAATCGAGGTCTTGACCACGAGTAGTCATTAGAGTTCCCATGGCAAAAGAGTAGGGGTGTTTAACCCAGTTGTCCTGGCAAATTCCAAATGGGGTAATTAAATTCTGCATTGCTAAATTCCCTCTGGCTTTAACTGGATTAGGTACTTTTCACCTTTAGTCTTGAAACTCTGTTGTTAAACAACTACAGTTTTTTCACCCAACGAATGTCTCCATTTCAGAGTGAGTGATGTGATCCCTATATGTAGTCTGCGTCAGTTTAAGCTTGCCAGATGCTGTGGGAGATCCTGCATGGTACATTAATATAAGGTAGTTTATTTACTCATTTGTAATTGATCGTCTGTGTCAGACTGAGTTTGGGGTTACCTTTGGCCGCTCTCTCCGCTTGAAAGCCTATGTTGAAAGTGTCAGCTAGAGCTGCTGTTATCTTTGCCAGATCCAGAAAATCCTCCCAGTTCTGTCAGATGTGGACCTCCCTCTAGTCATACACATCTTTCTTACCGCCAAACTAGGCAGTGGTAATGTGATCTGAATCAGATTGCCTTTCAGTTTCAGAATGCGACCAGTTACTTGCTCCTTGAGGGCTTGATCCTGCAAGGTGCTGAGCACCCTGGCTCTGATCCAGCAAAAGCACTCAACCACATGCTTAACTTTAAGCAAGTGAGTAATTGTCCCATTGAAATCAGGTAGGCTACTCATGAGTTTAAAGTTAAGCAAGTGCTTAATGCTTTGCTAGATTAGGGCTAGAATGCTGAGCACATTGCAGGATCAAGCCTTTAAGGAGCAAGGGAATCTGTTACACCCCCAAATGTACGCTGGCTGCCCGCGTGCCCATAAATTCAATTCAGGGCATTTGTTTATAAAGCTCTTCATAATGTGTCCAGCTGTTTGTTTTAGGATTTATAGTATGAAGCTTTTTTTCCCATACACAGTGTAATACTGCAGAGATTTTAATCCATGAATTGAGATATCCAGAAGGTTTAAATGGTGTCGAGGGCTTAGTGCCCCGGGTGAATCCGACCCTAGTTCATATAGAGACATTAATTTCTGGAAAATACAAACACTTTCATGTGGATGTGTAATTTAGATTAGCTCACTTAATGGTTCACCTAGCCCTCATGATAGCTAAAGTTAGAACGTATGAGCATCGCTGGCCTGTTAATCTAAAATGTTTTAGTCTGCATAAAAATGGAATGTATTAATTTGTTGACGTTAACTAAGTCTCAGTGCGATGTCTACTTGGATTTAGTTGCATTTTTCTGATGACAGAGCTCTATCTGGCTTTTTTTCTGACCCAGACATATGTATTTTATTTACAGGTTTCAGAGTAACAGCAGTGTTAGTCTGTATTCGCAAAAAGAAAAGGAGTACTTGTGGCACCTTAGAGACTAACCAATTTATTTGAGCATGAGCTTTCGTGAGCTACAGCTCACTTCATCGGATGCATACCGTGGAAACTGCAGCAGACTTTATATATACACAGAGAATATGAAACAATACCTCCTCCCACCCCACTGTCCTGCTGGTAATAGCTTATCTAAAGTAATCATCAGGTTAGGCCATTTCCAGCACAAATTCAGGTTTTCTCACCCTTCACCCCCCCCACACAAATTCACTCTCCTGCTGGTGATAGCCCATCCAAAGTGACAACTCTTTACACAATGTGCATGATAATCAAGTTAGGCCATTTCCTGCACAAATCCAGGTTCTCTCACTCCCTCACCCCCCTCCAAAAACCCACCCCCATACACACACAAACTCACTCTCCTGCTGGTAATAGCTCATCCAAACTGACCACTCTCCAAGTTTAAATCCAAGTTAAACCAGAACATCTGGGGGGGGGGGGGTAGGAAAAAACAAGAGGAAATAGGCTACCTTGCATAATGACTTAGCCACTCCCAGTCTCTATTTAAGCCTAAATTAATAGTATCCAATTTGCAAATGAATTCCAATTCAGCAGTTTCTCGCTGGAGTCTGGATTTGAAGTTTTTTTGTTTTAAGATAGCGACCTTCATGTCTGTGATTGCGTGACCAGAGAGATTGAAGTGTTCTCCGACTGGTTTATGAATGTTATAATTCTTGACATCTGATTTGTGTCCATTTATTCTTTTACGTAGAGACTGTCCAGTTTGACCAATGTACATGGCAGAGGGGCATTGCTGGCACATGATGGCATAAATCACATTGGTGGATGTGCAGGTGAACGAGCCTCTGATAGTGTGGCTGATGTTATTAGGCCCTGTGATGGTGTCCCCTGAATAGATATGTGGGCACAATTGGCAACGGGCTTTGTTGCAAGGATAAGTTCCTGGGTTAGTGGTTCTGTTGTGTGGTATGTGGTTGTTGGTGAGTATTTGCTTCAGGTTGCGGGGCTGTCTGTAGGCAAGGACTGGCCTGTCTCCCAAGATTTGTGAGAGTGTTGGGTCATCCTTTAGGATAGGTTGTAGATCCTTAATAATGCGTTGGAGGGGTTTTAGTTGGGGGCTGAAGGTGACGGCTAGTGGCGTTCTGTTATTTTCTTTGTTAGGCCTGTCCTGTAGTAGGTAACTTCTGGGAACTCTTCTGGCTCTATCAATCTGTTTCTTTACTTCCGCAGGTGGGTATTGTAGTTGTAAGAAAGCTTGACAGAGATCTTGTAGGTGTTTGTCTCTGTCTGAGGGGTTGGAGCAAATGCGGTTGTATCGCAGAGCTTGGCTGTAGACGATGGATCGTGTGGTGTGGTCAGGGTGAAAGCTGGAGGCATGCAGGTAGGAATATCGGTCAGTAGGTTTCCGGTATAGGGTGGTGTTTATGTGACCATTGTTTATTAGCACTGTAGTGTCCAGGAAGTGGATCTCTTGTGTGGACTGGACCAGGCTGAGGTTGGTGGTGGGATGGAAATTGTTGAAATCATGGTGGAATTCCTCAAGGGCTTCTTTTCCATGGGTCCAGATGATGAAGATGTCATCAATATAGCGACATTCTTAATCTTGTCTGTGTTATCTTCACTGTACCCCTCTAAAAGAAAATCCAAAATATATAACCCCGTGCTGGATGCCTCTGTTGTACTTAAAAATTATTTTAAAGATGGGCCTTTGGACTTCCTTTTCTAGACTGGGTTAAAGAACAACATAGTATAATTATGGGCTTTGGGAAGGGTTGTCTTGCCATAGCCTCAGCAAAGATGTTTGAAAGAAGAAATATTTGGGAGGAGAAGACATCCTTATGTTAATTTCCTATAGCTCTTATTAGAAACCAATACCCCTTCCATCTTATGGAATTTAATGCAGAATTATATCCCTGTTTAAAAATGTCACAGAATTGTTAAAAATATAGAAATAATTCTATTCCCTATTAAATTCTGTACAGTTTAAAGCCATTTCGGTAGCATCCTATTTCTTCTTCTAGAGTAAATTCTCTAGGATGTTTCTGTATCTTGACAAAAAAACCTATTTACTGTGGGCTTGACTGTGTTGAGGGTGCAAGAGGAGCTCCTCTCTCTTCTCCTCCCGTTGCACCCACACAGGGGTTGTGCACAATCCCAACACAAGGATTGTGCGAGTTCAGTGCTGCTTCTACTGGGACGAGGCTCCCCAGAGAGCCAGGGGCCAAAAGGACCTGCTAGACCAGTGGTGGGTAACCTGCAGCCCGTTAGGGTCATCCGCTGGCAGGCTGCAAGACTGTGTTTACATTGGCCGTCCTCAGGCACGGCCGCCCACAGCTCCCAGTGGCCACGGTTCACCATTCCCAGTCAAAGGCTCCTCACTGCAGACTGTGTGAGGGATTTTAATATGTTTAGAAAGTAAGAGTGTGTTTCGGTGAAACTACCAACCTGGCTAGGTCTATCAGCTTGCTGAACTGTCTTACTGTTTAATATTTCTCCACCATAATAATCCAGGGAATCTCTCTTGAGGTTTTAGTGTGGCAATATGTTTGTTTTATGAGTCCTTTCCATATGCCCCAAGGCTTGTCATTTAGGCCCTGATTGTGCAAATACATGGTCTGAAGTGGACCTTTCAAACTACATGAAGATTTCAGTAAAATTTTTTCATGGACATAGAATCTGCATCTTTTTGCAGATTCAAAGGCCATAATCAATATGTTTTCACTGTGAATGATATAAATAAGAAAATCATAAAATGATTTCAAAACAAAATAACCCAGCAAAAATTTACACAGGATTAAAATTTGGTCCATCTTTTTGTACTGCATACACTTTGGGACAAGGGCTGTCTTTCTCTGTTTGGAAAACACCTGGTTAATTTTCAGCATACTGTACGTAAATAATAACAGTAATGTGCAACTGCTTAGAATCGGAGGTTTTAATGAAGGCATTTTGCACTTTTACCACAAATTGGATTTCCACTGATGTCAAAAAGTGTTTAATGCACTCAGAAATAATTTGCTTATGAATTTCAACTTGGTTAAAATACTATCTGTGAGCAGATAGCTGTTCTCTTAATTATTTATTATTTGAAATTATTAACCGATTTCTTTAGTAACTAATTTTTGGTCTGAAAGCCATTCTTGAACAGCTATTTTGGGGAAAATGTTTGAGATTTGTGCAGTGTTAGTTTCATAAATCACTTGGCATTGTTTCTGATTTTGACGGGCTGATTTATGTAATGAAGGCACACAGCACAATGTGTGATATTTTTTGGTTACTGGAAAATTGCTTTTGGTGAATATTTGAGCTTAAAGTGAACTTTTCTCAAGTATTGTGTGAGTAGATTTCAGTTGCCGGAATATTCAAAATACATATATTTATTTATGCTGCACAGAATGACCACAGACAGTCAGAATAAATTCCATGTCCCAGTATACAAATATACAAAGAAAACTCTTTATATTTTACCCCTTGCTCTGTTAATCTGTGAACCAATGTAAGAAATAAGTGCTTGGGTATGTGGTAATCAATCATCAATCCCTTTACAGCGAGACAAAGTACTCGGATTAGTTTTCCTGATACTCTGCTGAATGGAAACGATGGTCACATAGAAAAAAGGAGTGGTATATAAACAGCATGGCATGATTTTTCACTGTTGACATTAAGAAAGTTTGTTTTCTTTGCTGGAAGGAAATAAAGTATTCAGCAATGCTAATGGCACAATTTATAAGCTAAATTTTAGGACCATCTGAGCAAAACTAAAATGTGGCTTGGGAAAGTTAGTGTGAAATTCACCTCTCTGCTGAGACAGCATGTTAAATCCTATTTCAAAATAGGGCTGAAGTGAGACTTTGCACAAGCATTGTGCTGGCCTTCTTTGTGGGGCTGCATTTCACCCAAAGTGAATAAGAAACAGATCTTTAGTTCAGTCTCACTGGTAACATTGAGAAAATGATCTTGAAATAATATATATGTATAGGCAGCTGCACTCAGATATTATTCAGAGGGTAGGAAGTGAATAGGTTCACATTTGCTTCAACTTACTTGGCCACTTCAAAATGTGGGAAGGCTGTCCAGGTCTTGTGACATGAGACTTTAATTGGCTTAGAGAGTTTAAGAATTTAGAAGGCTGATTTTAAGAGTATTTATGTACCGTATATACTTGATCATAAGCAGGTTCGTTTAGAAGCTGACCCCCCCAAGATGGATAAGTAAAAATGGAAAATTTTTATGACCCATTCATAAGCCGACCCTATAGTTCAGGGTTCAGCAAACTTTGGCTTCCGGGCCATCAGGATAAGCCGCTGGCGGGCCGAGATGGTTTGTTTACCTCGAGCGTCTGCAGGCACAGAGGTAAACCTAAGTAAACAATCTGTCCTGGCCTGCCAGCGGCTTATCCTGATGGGCCGGGACAGCAGCTGGTGGGGGAGAAGCTGGGGGTCAGAGGAGTAACCCCTCTGACCACCCCCCACATGACCCCACCCCTAGCCCGGGACCCCCACACTCTCCCCATCCCATCCCTTCCCACCTTATCTGGGGAGGGCCAGGGGAGGATGTCTCTGGCCTGGCCGGAGCTGCTCCAGCAGGCTGGGCAGTGTGGCTGCAGCACGTTCCAGTGGGCTGAGACGGGCGGCGTGGCCACACCCTGCTCTGGTGGGCAGGGCCGAGCGGCGCGGCTGCAGCCTGCCAACCCCGGAGCTGCAGCTGCTTCGGAGGCTTGGGGGAGAGCAGCGTGGCAAGAAGCAGAGAGACTCTGGCCTCACCTCTTCCCCTCTGGCTCTGCTGGCTGTGCTGCCCCCTCTGTTGGGGAGAGGGGCTGTGTCCCACCTCTCCCGCTCTCTAGACCCGTTCATAAGCCGACCCCCTTCTCTGATGCTTCCCTTTTTTACTACAAAAATTCAGCTTATGGATGAGTATATATGGTAAGTAAAATAGGGTAGTGTCCCTGAGATTGCTTTTACCTTCTCCCTGGAGATGTTGCAGACTGGCTACTTAGCACTTTCCTCTAGCATGATGATTACACCATTTCGCCTTAGTAATCATTTAACAGCTCTAATTACAGTATGCTGTGATCCCGGCTATGTACTTTGTTCTTTGTCCCTTCTTAGTCTTTATTTCCCTTCCTTTTCTTCATGGTGTTGAGTGGTTGCCAAATGAATATTTCTTCTTCAGCGTTGCAAAAAATATATCCCACAGACATAGCTTTGGTAATGTACAAATTTGCTTTTTGTGTTGCTTTAGAATTACAGTATTGTAAACTAGAGTTACAGGGCTATTTTGTGATCTCGCCTACACATGAGTGTAACTCCCCTGACATTCATGGAGTTACACCAAGTTTATAGTGATGTGCCTCCATTAAAATCAATGAAGTTACCCTATTATAGGCTGATGTAACTCCATGTTTTTATATTAGTGTGACTGTATTGACTTTAATGGAGTTACAATAGTTTTATACTAGTGTAAGCGAGATCAGATTCAGGTCCTATATTTGTGAAACGTATGTCTTGGTGGTATTTGTTTGTGTGTGTTTGGTTGGTTGGTTTTTTTTATACTGAAAGCAGAAATTAGAATTTTTTCCAGTGCTGTATAGACATATTAAAGTCCAGATATATTGCGGTCTTGCGGTAATACAAGTGACATGAAAAAGACATTCAGTTAATTCAGTTTCATTCCTAAAATAGTAAAATACTACCCAAATCTGTGGGATTTCCTGTGCTCCCTGGGCATACAGCCTTTTTGCCCTCTCTATTCTAATGAAAAGGGATGACGTTGAGTTTTTAAGTATGTTTCTTTTTGTGCCCTAATCTTTGTTATTTGTAATACCCTTTTAAAAGCTTTGAAAAAAACCCCAAAACCATGGCTGGAAGTGAGTGCTGATTTCTAAGCTCTTGGTGACAGAACATTAGATTACAAAAATGATATATACTTTATTTAGGTCCCTTTTGCAGAACAACCCCCATAAGAGGGGGAAATTTACTGTAAAGATTCAAATGAAGGTGTTGATTGTACCATGGGTAGGCACACCCATGCTAGCTTTGCTCTAGGTAGCATGGATAACAATAATAGTGTAGATGTGGTGGAATGGGCTTCAGCACGGGCTGGCAACCCAAGTAGATACCCAGGCTCCCCAATGAGCAGGTACTCAGGTGGCTAGCCTGCGCTGAACCCTGTGCCACCATGATTCAAGCCCACGGGGGAGCCTGGGGATGCACTTGAGTTGCTAGCCTGTGCTGCCACCGTTATACTCCCGTCGTCACCTGTGCCGCGTAGATTAAAGCTAGCAATGGTATGGCTTACCAGGCTACAGTCGCCTCGTCACTCGCCGTATAGACATACCCAGAGTTGGAGCTGCGTTTTTCACTTCCACGGGCAGAGGCCTGAGACCTGAGTTCCTCTGGGTTCCGGAGATCCCTTGAGGGAGTGCAGAGCACAAGCCCACACTCCTCTCTCTACCTCCCTAGGGTCTCCTACCCCATGAGCACAAGGTTACTTCCTCAGCGGGTGTTGCATGCTCTCATAGCGAAGTAGAAGTACAGAATGGAGTTAGTACTGCTTTTAGTAGTATTAGCCCAAGCAGATTTCCAAGTGCGAGTATGCCATAGTCAGTGGCTTCTTCCTTATTCCACTCCCTCTTGCCTTGCAGTCAGCCCTGTGATGTGTCAGATATTGGAAGCAGTGGGGCTACTCGTGGTAGTGAGCGGTACTCTCGGAAGTAAGTGGCCATGGATTTCCAAACAGTGGGATTCAAAAGGGGATTGGACATTTATAAAGATAACAGGAATATCCAGAGTTGTTATAAGTCATATCAACAATTTTGGAAGAGATGTTAAAGCTCATGTTTCAGGATCTAAGCCTATCTCTAACTATTAGAGAGTAGGATGAGACCTAGTGTGGGGGACAGATTGTCTTACATTTGCCTTCTGTAGGGTCTTACAGCTTTATGTGAAGCATCTTGTGTTGGTCATAATTGGAGACAGAATGCTAAGCAAAGAGGACCTGGCATCTGATCCAGTCTGGCTTTTCCTGTGTTCTGAGTATTGGAATTTTTAAGTATTCTTTATTGAAATTATGTTGGAGATATAGTGTTTTTCAGTTGTATTGCAAATCCCCCTAGGGCAGGGGTGGGCAAACTTTTTGGCCTGAGGGCCACATCGGGTTTCCGAAATTATATGGAGGGCTGGTTAGGGGAGGCTGTGCCTCCCCAAACAGCCAGGCGTGGCCCAGCCCTCGCCCCCTATCCGACCCCCCCTGCTTTTTGCCCCCTGACGGCCCCTCCAGGACTACTGCCCCATCCACCCCCCCATCTCCTGACCGCCCCCGGAATCCCTGCCCTCTGCCGCTCCATCCAACCCCCCCCCCCTTCCTGACTGCCCCCCTGGGACCGCTGCCCCCATTCAACCCCCCCGTTCCCTGCCCTCTGACCGCCCCAACCCCTATCCACGCCCTGATCACCCCCCTGTACTCCCCTGCCCTCCGTCCAACCCCCCCTGCTCCCTGCCCCCTTACCATGCTTCCTGGAGTACCAGTGGCTGGCAGCTCTACAGCCGCGCCGCCCAGAGCAGCAGGACAGGCAGCCATGCCGCCTGGCTGGAGCCAGGCACACCGCTGTGCAGCACAGAGCACCGGGTCAGGCCGCGGCTCTGCAGCTGCGCTGCCCAGCAGGAGCTTGCAGCCCTGTTGCCCAGAGCATTTCACCGGCGGTGTAGTGAGTTGAGGCTGCGGGGGAGAGGGGACAGCTGGGGAGGGGTTGGGAGCTAGCTTCCCGGGCCAGGAGCTGGGTGGGAGGGTCCTGCGGGCCGTAGTTTGCCCACCTCTGTCCTAGGGAAATGGTCATTCTGTATGTCAACCTTTGAGTGAATTCCTTAAATCTAGAGCTGATCAAAAATCAGAACTTCTGTCCTGGGGCAAATTCTCAGATTTCAAAATATGGCTTTGTCCTGATTTGAGACGGAAAGTCAAAATATCAGAATTTTCTTGCAAAATGAAAATATTTTGTTTCTATCTTGTTGAAATGTTTAATTGTATTGGAACTGATCAATTTAAAATGAAGCGCTTCTACCTTATGGAAATGAAACATTTTGATAATTTCCTGTTGAAAATTTTGATGAAATTGATATGTTCTGGCAAAACAATTTAATTTCACTGAATCAGCATTTTCTAACAGAAAATATTTCCACCATCTTATTTAAATTTAATATTTCCACAGAAAAACCAGTGAAGAAATATGTAAAGTTTTATATTGTGAAGAGTGACCTGCAGGAGGAATTTTGGAAATTATTGTTGCAAGCATTGGAATAGTAATAAACATCTTAGTATTGGGCTGCTTTATAGATCCTGGCTTCATAAAGCAAAATGACTTTAGTGGGACTACACTCATTAAAATCAGTTGTAGATCTGGATTACATGCCTGCAAATTTGCCTTGGCATTAGGATAATGTAGCAGATTATAATCGATAATAAATTTAATAAAATGTGTTACTGGGTTCAGCTATATGAACCTTCTGTAGCTGTTTTTTTAAAATAAATAAATATTCATTTTGCAGATGGATCTAGAATATGTAGAATCCCAAGCGAATAAGTGAATTGGATTATTTTTTATGACTCCTGATTGCTAAGAAAGTAATTCTCTGATATCGGAAGACTAAGTAAGAATGATCCATCTGTGAAAGATAATTATGTCTTATTACAGTCATGGTAACGAAAGCATAATACAAATGCATTTTCTTTAGATCAGAGGATAGGGTAGAAGATTTTGGGGGTGGGGCATAGGAAGCATTTAAAAAATTTTAGAGGAAAAATAGCCACTTAAATAAGAAAAACAAATCAATAAATAATAACACTAAATAAGGGATGTCATAAATTGCCACAGTGTATGAAAATTGAGGGAGGAAATAAGACAAAAAAGTAATCTGCAACAAGTCAGAGGCGTGTTTTCTGCACAAAGTATACATTTTACTTCCTAAGACTTTGACTGTTGTGTGTTTGTCTTGTGAGGGGAAGAAATTGTTTATAGGATTTCCAATTGTAACATCTCATATCAAGTTTTCCTTTAACTATATGTGCTATATCTTTTAAGCATTATAAAGAAATAATGTTTAAATAAAATTATTTAAATACTGAAATGCCACAACAGCATCGTTTGACTATCTCATTGCTGCCTAGAATTAGGCAAATGACAAAACTGGAAAAAAGAGGCTAAACACATCCTACAGTTCAACCATGATCATTCTCTTTTGCAGACAAGCCAACGTTTTATGCAGTCTTTGCTTTTTTTATATAACAATTACAAAATTTGTTTCTTGAACGCAGGCCCCTCTATATTCAGTTCTTTTTTCCTCCTCTGTCATCTTTTTCTTCTGTCACCTCATAGTCTCCTTTTGCCTTCACTGCCAAATTTCTACTGCCCTCTGTCTGAGTCTCAAGCTCTCACCTTTCCATATCGTCCTTTTCTAGCTCTTGGTTAAAGTTAATGGAAAGACTGTCATTGACTTCAGTGGGCTTTGGATCAGGCCCTAAATTTTCGCTACTGGGCTAGTTTAGTGCATCTTCTATAAGAGTAGTGCTTTAATATGTGCCTACTCCAGCAAGCTCCTCACAAAACTGGAGACCATCTGTGGAAGTGGGCTGGGTGGGGTTCAATAGGGCATCTTCTGGTCAACAGCTGCTAAGGGACTCCACAAGACTGTCCCAGAAAAGAGCTCTAGGGCTTCTTTCAGGAGCGTGAGGGGACTTCGGAAGAATGAAGAGCATGTGCATTTGTGCCTCCAGTGACTACCAAATGTGCATGAGTTTTTATAGTAGTTCCATGCTTTAATAGCATAAGATTTGTGCCTGTCTAGCAAAGCATTTTCTCCTATCTGGTGAACATTTACTGTATAATTGTTCTGTGCGTTTTTTTCCCCTTTATTTTTTTTATCTTTCTCCAATAATACTTCATTTCAGACCACTAGAATTGGCTGCATAGCCGTTATCTTGTGGGCACCCAAGTTGGGCACCTTAGAGAGAAGGAAACTGAATTCTAACCATGAGGGAAGCAAAGCAGGATCTGAAGGTAGTAGCTTGAGTATTTGGTCAAAGCAAGACGGGGACCTGGGCTTCTCCTCCCCAGAAGATGCTCGGAGGAAGCTACCATACACCAGTTTGGGTATGGGGAGAACCAAAAGACCTGGGTGAAAACAATCTTAGTTACAGACCCTTTCAAAGGCTTTTTTTTTTTCTTTTGGCCTTCATGCTGATAGACATGAAACAGCTTTTGTGCAGATGGGGAAATCCTTTACATTTTGAATTGTGAATCCCTGAAGAAAATTCATAGATATTAAAGCCAGAAAGGACAATTCTGACCATCTTGTCTGACTTCCTGCATAACACAGGCCAGGGAAGTCACCTCGTAATTCCCGCACTGAGCCTAGTAGCTTGTGGGTGAAAGTAAAAAAATTATTTGAAGGCGATCATTTTGATTTTTGCAAGTACAGGAAGAAA
The DNA here is from genome assembly GCF_965152235.1 of Eretmochelys imbricata. NCBI lineage: Eukaryota > Metazoa > Chordata > Testudines > Cheloniidae > Eretmochelys > Eretmochelys imbricata. The sequence goes on from NC_135579.1 coordinate 94,071,451, forward strand.
ACCAAGGATGATGCATTTAATCAGTTTTACAGTGTAGAAAATGTACAACTCCTGCTACTCTTTCAACTAAAAAAATTCCTTCGTTAAAGCTTTAGGTATTATGCTGTTGTAAGAACAATACAGAATACAGGCTCAGTACTCCTCTCAGAATTAGAAGCCAATTAATTAAAAAAAAATAGTTGATTATAGTACTGCTGCATGCACTTAATGGGGGAATAGTAATTGTCATTATTTTGTTAAAGTGAAGACACATGACTCTTCTTTAGCAAAATCTGGAGCATGCATATAACATCATAATGACTGAGGCAGTGGTGAGGCAGAACCAGGAAATTGTTAGTCGGTAAATGTAAGACCATAGGATTTAAAAAAACAAGGATAACAAAATTGTGTGTCTTTAACTAGAGAGAGCAGTGGAAGAGATGCTATTTCCTCTAAGCAGCTCTTTGATGAAACACATGCCACAGTACTTCCCACAGTTGGAAGACTGTGGTATTTATTAACAGTGACCTAGATTGGAGGAGACAATAAAAGCTGTTGCCGGGAAGAACAGATTGACGGCCATTCTGATCTGGATAATAAACAGCTGAAATATGGACAGTGTATGAAAGTTTACTAACACAGCTTTACACAAAGACCTACAGTTTGAGCGAGGAGGTGACATTACTGCAATGAACTCATTTTGAACTGCGGTTTAGTTTGGAATTTACAGATGTTTACGTTCAGCCATTTGATTTTATATGGACATCTATTGTTTTATTTGAGCATGTATCAAATCAGGAGGATATGGCCTGACTAGATTTTTAAGTAAATTAATATGTAAACCTGTCCAAAAATAGATGTTTGTTTATTTAAAATGTTGCTCACTGGGGTAGCCGCATGAGATACACATCTTTTTCCCATGAAAGTTCTGGTAGGAAATGGCCCTAGACTGTTATTTTTACAGTAGAACCTTAGAGTTACGAACACCTCGGGAATGGAGATGGTTCGTAGCTCTGAAATGTTTGTAACTCTGAACAAAACGTTATGGTTGTTCTTTCAAAAGTTTACAACTGAACATTGACTTAATACAGCTTTGAAACTTTACTATGCAGAAGAAAAATGCTGCTTTCCCTTTATTTTTTTAGTAGATTACATTTTACACAGTACTGTACTGTATTTGCTTTTTGCTTTTTTTTTTTTTTTTGTCTCTGCTGCTGCCTGACTGCATATTTCTGGTTCCCAATGAGGTGTGTGGTTGACTGGTCAGTTTGTAACTCTGGTGTTCATAACTCTGAGTTTCTACTGTATCTTACTTCACGGCAGTACAAACAGTACCATTTGGGCCATAGGCGCCGACTCTGTGGGTGCTCGGGGGTTAGAGCACCCACGGGGAAAAATTGGTGGGTGCTCTGCACCCACCGGCAGCTCCCCGCCCCGCCCTCCCGCCCCAGCTCACCTCTGCCTCCGCCGCCTCCCCTGAGCGCACCAGGCTTCGCTTCTCCCCCTAGCTCCCAGCGCTTGCCACCACGAAACAGCTGTTTAGCAGCAGCAAGCGCTGGGAGGGAGGGGGGAGGAGGGGGAACGCGGTGCGCTCAGGGAAGAGGTGGGGTCGGGATGCAGATTTGGGGAAGGGGTCCAATAGGGGCGGGGGGGGCAGAGTTGGGGCGGGGACTTTGGGGAAGGGGTTGGAATGGGGAGGGAGTGGGGGGGGGGCCGGGGGCAGGGTTCAGCATCCACAAGCGCAGGGAAAAGTTGGCGCCTGTGATTTGGGCTACTCCATCTTAAATAGATGACACATCTATTGTTCATTAACACGGCTTTTTATGGGATTAAAACTTGCATAATTCCTACAAATGTGGGTTCCCTCTGGTCTTCTGTGAAGTTTTCTTTGTTTTGAGGGCTGCTATTGTAGGTAGGACCCTACCAAATTCGTAGCCATGAAACTTGCATCATGGACCGTGAAATCTGGTCTTTTGTGTGCTTTTACCCTACACGATACAGATTTCACTGGGGGGAGACCAATGTTTCTCAAATTGGGGGTCCTAACCCAAAAGGAAGGTGCAGGAGGGTCACAAGATTATTTTAGGGGGGTTGCGGTATTGCTATGCTTACTTCTGCGGCGCCTTCAGAGCGGGGTGGCCAGAGGGCAGTCCCAGCACTGCAGGCAGCAGAGCAGAAGTAAGGGGGCAATATGATACCATGCCATCCTTACTTCTGCGCTGCTCTGCCTTCAGAGCTGGGATCCCAGCCAGCAGCTGCCGCTCTTCAGCTGCCCAGCTCAGAAGGCAGAGCCACCACCAGCAGCAGCACAGATGTAAGGGTTATTTTAAGTACCGCAACCCCCCTTAAAATAACCTTATGACCCCCCCACTCCCAAGTCCTTTTTGTGGTCAGGACCCCTACAATTACAACATGGTGAAATTTCAGATTTAAATAGCTGAAATCATGACATGTATGATTTTTAAAGTCCTATGACTATGAAATTGACCAAAATGGACTGTGAATTTGGTAGGGCGCTAATTATGGGTTCATCATTTGTCATTTGTCTAGTAAAGTAGCTCTTAGTGCATTTTGCAGGATGTATTATATTCTTTTAACATTTAGATATAAAATATAAACCCAAATCCTAGGGTGGAAAAACCAGGCACTCTGACAGTTGGTTTCATTATCCTTATCACTTTAAATAAGTGCTGTTGAGCTGAAAATATTAAGGAAACAATGTGAAAATGTTAAGTGAAAATATCCCCTACACTTACGTTAGTGGAATGGAACTGGTGAAAAATTTCATTCTAAGAATGACCTCTCATCCAATCAGCCATTCACTTATTTTCATCTCCTCTTTTTGCTTTCCCTTAACTAGCAAAGGTAATGAAAGTTCCTTTGGGCTTCAAAGTTCTCTGAGGACGTTGTTTTAACAGGCATCATGGCGTTGTAGAGATTCTTTTTTGTTTGCATGTTTTACTTACTCATTAGAGTTTCTAGGGGAGGAGCAAGGAACTTTATATTTTTAAATCAGTTTGGCAGACTTTGAACAGCTGTCCTTCCATGTTATATAATTCTCGTACAGATTTGAAGAGCTCATTAAAGAAAAAAACCCTGACACACTTCAGGAATATTAAATCACTTCAGATAGTGCATAGAATGTAATGTTATTAAAGCATTTCAAAATGTTAAAAGAGATTTAAAAGTGCAAGTGGCTTCAGACCCTTTGCTTTGAAAAGTGATTTAAACTGTCAAATTCATTCCAAGTTTTGAAGAGCTTTAATCTCCTAAATTGCAAAGAACTAAACTTGTTAATAATTACAAGTTTGTTTGCACTGCATACTCAGAACTCTGGACTAGATGCTCCTTTCCGCTATGCAAAGGGGAGCAAACACACATCATTCATGAAGAAATGTGTTCAAGGAACTCATAGGAAGGAATACATGTACAAGGTATGGAGCCCTTTTTCTAGGTAACCACAGGCAGCCTTCTTCTGTGGTGACAACCTGGGAAAGTGACCAACCAGGAGGGGGAGGTGGTGCTATGGAGCTCTTTGTAGCATGCTGGTGTAATAACCAGCCATAACCTAGGCAGCAAATCACTGGTGTTCATTTCTGCCCCTCTGCAGCTTTACTCCACCAGAAGTACAGAAATCAACAGCAGCACAGTGACTGAGAAAGATGGCCATCCTGTTAAGGGGGCACGTGGTACCTGCTTAAGAGAGTAGTTGGGGGCAGATATTCCATGGGGAGGGCCTGGCAGACATTCCACTGGAGATCTGTTTTATGGGGAGTCCAGATTCCAAATAGATCTTTGGATTCTTCATGGCTCAGTAGCTAAGCTACCCATTCCTTCTTTGCATTCATCATGCCCCTCCCGCACCATCCTGACCACCTTTTGCACTAACTTCTCCAACAGGATGTATTTTTGCAAAAGTAGAGGAGTAAGCATAACAGTTAAAAACTAAAGGTGTATTCTGTTTATGCTTCCAAACTGTTTAAACTGTTTACAATTTAAATGATAGGTTGCTCTGTTTTCTTTTTAGCAGGCATTGCATTACAGAAATTCCAAAATTGTGTGTCCTGAATAAAGCTTTTTGGGGGAGAAGGGGAAGTCCTATTTAGAGAGGAAGGAATGTTTACGCTGCAGTTAAAAAACCCTGCATCTGGCTCTGGGACCCCAGGCTCCAGCCCGAGCCTGAACGTCTACACCACAATTAGACAGCCTCTTAGTCTGAGCCCTGTGAGCTCGAGTCAGCTGGCATATACCAACCACAGGTGTTTGATTGCAGTGCAGACATAACCAAAGGACTGTCTTGTCATTAAGAGACCGGACAGAGACTGATTTCGCATCTTGGCTTTGCAACGGACTTCCTGTGCGGCCTTGGACAAGTTGCTTATATCTCTGTGCCTCAGTTCCCCATCTTTAACATAGCACAATAATTCTTCCTGTCTGCCAGCCTTTGTTTGTCTGGTCTATTCAGACTATAAACTCTTCAGAGCAGGGACTGTCTCACTATGTGTTTGGACAACACAATGGAATACTTAGCAGAAATGAGACTCTGATCATGTATGGGGCCTATAGATACTGCTGTAGTACAAATGATGAATAATGTTACAGATTGTTCAATGCAACAAATAAACTGACAGTTTAGCCAAGGAGTATATGACTATCTGCAGTAGTGCTTGTATTGTTACAGAAATACACATAATTATGTTTTCCACAAGGCTATCATAACTCTATACCTATAGTAATTAAGACCCTGATGTTTATTTTCTAGCCTTTGATTTATGAAAACATTGTGATATTAAAAGTTAATGGAGGTGGGCACAAGCAGCAAGGTTCAGTTACAGAGGTAGAGTCAAATTTCCCCAAGGTTTGGGTATGATCTGAACCAAGGTTTAGGTTCAGTCCCATCTCTAAAAGTTGAATCTCAGACTATTGAATTGTCAGTCCCATCTCAGGGCCAGGTTATGCCAGCTTTATTCCAGTTGAATTGTTCCTTGATCCATTAGTAGCTCTGCTGAAGAAAATTGGATCATTGACAAAGTAAAGTACTACTCAGTCTGAGGATGGGTGGCACAATATGGCCCATATTTTTCACCTGATTATGTCTACAATAACAGAATCCTTAAGGCTTGTTTAAAAGAAAAAGTTATATAGAAAATTCATATGTATTTTGAGAACATACTTCAATACAAACATTTACTGAGGTACTGTGAATGGGAATGTATTTTGTTTTATGATAATGTTATTCCCCTTCTGTGCATAGCCCCTTTTAGTTCTCCATGACTTGTCCAACCCAAACCAGTCCAAAATAGACCCCTCAGTATCCTCTTGCCCATTCATTCTGGGGAACCAGTAGTTTCAACTGCTGCTGCTTCTCAGATTGCTGCAATTGTTGCTTCGCCTTCTCCAGCTAGGGAGAGCAGTAAAGTAGCTGCTGTAAATTAGCCTGAAGAAAACACTTATTTAGCTAGCTAGCAAATGTTGCTCAACCTTTGGACCCTAGTTGTGTCCCTCCATGACCCACTTAAATTCCACCAGCTCAAGGTCTGTCCCGAAGTGCAGTCAGTAACCTCACAGCTGCTGTCAAGACAATGATCTAGCCAACTGATCAACCTGGTCACATTGTCGACTGAATACCATAACATGTACACATTTTAGCGTGGCAGCATGGTCTAATGCAGGGTCCTCAATCGGGGGGTTGTGATGAACAGTTCCAGCAGGGTCACAACCACCCTCCCTTTCTCTGTGGCTAAAAGGGAGTGGGATCCTGAAACTTTTTCCTCTTGCAATGTGGTATCCTAGTGTGAAAAAGGTTGAGAATGGCAGAGCTAGTGGGCTAAGAGACCGCTGGTGGGGGGAATCTGAGGTCAGGTCCCCTAATTCACCAGCCACATTAGCTGGTCAGGTGCAAGTGGTGAATAAGGGACTCCATGAAAAGAGGTGAAGTAATTTACTCCTTCCCCAGGGCAAGGGAGGAGCAGAGGAGGAGTTATGAATCTGAGTCTCATGATTCATTCTCTGGGTTGCTCCTGGAGCAGCTGAATTACACACCATGCCTAACTGAGAGCAGGTTGTATTCTCTCTCGGTCCCATCTGAGATAATATTATCGCATTTGAATTATTAGGGTTAATAATTAATTAGTGATTGCAAAGTGCATTGAAGGGAAAATTGCTATCTGAGTTCTAAGAATTATCATGATTTTCTTTTCAATAAAACTTAGAAAAACAGATTCTGCTACACTGGGTAGCACCTTATTTGAAAAGTCTCAGCAGGATTCCCAGTGGAGTAAGATGCTTCTCAACACGAGTAAGGGTATAAGAATCTGGCCCATCAGGTTTATTTTTCTGTATACGCTCAAGAAAGTAAGGGCATAGGTAGGGCACTCACAAAAAGATAAAACTCAAGACTTAGTATCTATATACTCAATTAAGTAATGCATTTTATTTTGGAAATGTGAAATTTTAAAACTAGCATTCATGTAGGTTAGTTATCTGTGAATTCTCCCCATATCTCCCAGATCCTACTATCCTCCTATAGACCCAGAAAGCATTTTAGATTTCTCTGACAACTTTTTTTCTCTTTTTAACTCAGAAAATGACGGTTAGTGTTTGTTTGTTTGTTTGCAGCACTCAAAAGGAGTGAATGAGATGAGCTATCTGGGTTATAGTATCTGAAGGGCTAAGTTATTCTCTTGGAGAGCCATTCTAAATGAGCCTGACTGAGATACTGGATCTGTGTGAAGAAGACTAAGGATATAATAGGATGTCAACTGAGACAGAACTTCCAGTGGCTGTTAAAACCAGCGCAAAGAAAGACTCCAAAAAGAAAGGTAGTAAGTCCACTTCTCTTTATATTTAATGAAAGACCGGTTTTCTTTTACACTTCGATTTATCATAAGCATGCCTGATTCTGTGCTCCTTGTGCAGGTCAAACTGGTGTTAACGTCAGTAGAGTTTTGTCTGCCTAGGAAGCATCAGATCTGGTTCTTTGTGTATTCAAAAAATATCACTCTTAAAACAAATGAAATGCAGAAACACCCTAAGTTACTGCATTATGCTTTATTAGTTTTCTACTTTATAAGTGTGTTGTATTTGTTTTGTTGTTCAAAATAGATAATCTAAATTCTTTACTTCAGAAGTATTGGTTTAGCCACTTTTAGCAAAAACTGTTTTTATTTTGTTAGATATTCTTTTGTTGGCAAATAATTCTTCTACTAACTGTTTTGTTTGTGTCATCTTGAACCGAACAAAAGAGGTTAAATGCCCTGCTCATCCTCATAGTTTGAATCTTATGCAAGGATCTGCATAAAACACAACAGGATTCTTGAGAGACCACGGTGCTTATGGTGAAGGGGGTTGTGTTGGCTGCGTTATTAACCACATACAGGATATGTTCCTCCAGACTTTGCATGTATTGTGGTAAAAGCAATATTACTGAGCGGAAGGAGAAAACAAACAACAAAAAAATAATACACATAATAATTTTACATTCTATCCCACAGTTAAAATTCAGGATCAGGTTGCAGAGCCTTTATTCACAATGGTGCATACTTACTCCTCTGTATAGCACTACTGAAGTGGGATTACTTGAGTGAGTACTTATCAATGTGAATAATAAAAAGAAGATGATCTTGAAGCAGTGATGACTAGCATGGTGCTGCTTGCCTTCTTTTATGTTCTACAAGAGTAAAAATTAGCCTCAGTTTCACTTTCTTTATACTTGAGACCCAATTTGAAACTCAAATTTTACAAGACCAGCACCCCGGCTTCAAAAACTTCTTATGGGATAGCCCAGGATAAAGTACAGATCCTGCTATTTCTGTGTTTCAGTTGCTGGAGGTTAGTCCACTGGAGGGCATTGGCAGTGTGTGTTGTATGCTCTTCAAACAGAGAGATTCTCTGACTTTTTGCAAAAAGAACAGGAGGACTTGTGGCACCTTAGAGACTAACCATTTTATCTGAGCATAAGCTTTTGTGAGCTACAGCTCACTTCATCGGATGACTTTTTGGTGATTCATCTGTACTTTTGCTTATGTAGTGATTTTTTCTGGGTGCCTTGCTCCACTAAACCTTCTTTTGGGGTAGACTTCCTACTACTGGGACCTGACCCTCAAAATCCCAGCTAGATTTGGAAGTCCACTAGGCACCTTGAATTATATGCTTTGGAAGAGAGAAGATAAATTAGACACTTTGTTATGAGAACTCTTGAGCTATTGGTTTAAATGCATAAAAGGAGATTATTAATTTAACAGACAAACATTAAACATCATGGTTTAGCTTTGGAAAAATAATATTGGAGCTTTGTGGTAGCTGAGAAGGCATTATGTAGATCACAGGTTCCCAAACTTTTTTTTTTTTGCTATGCCCCCCTTTAGAGAGTCATATCCCATGTGGGCCTCTCTCCCCAGCCCTGTCTCCAAGCCCTCTGCTTGGCTCCCTCAGCTTCCTTGCTCTCACTCTGCCAGCTTACTGCTCCCTCGACTAGCCCTAGCCAGCTCCTCTTTCTCCCCGGCCGCACCGCAATCCCTACCAGGCAGCACCCTGCTGACTCTACTCACTGGCTCCAGCTGCTTCCTCCATGCTGCTGCTGCCTGGACCTTGCTTCCTGTGCTGCTGCCTGTTGCCAGTGGCCCAGAGTCTGGGACACGTGTAGGGAGGGGTGGGGGCATGGCAGTAACAGACACTGTGGGAGCTGGCTGGCTCTCCAGTCCCACCTCTGGGGCCTCTCCTTGTGTGCCGGCTGCTGGACAACTGTGCACAACCCACTGCTGGCAAACCTATGATGTCGATGTAAAGAGGTCCCCTCCCTTGCCAAGATGTACAGCTGAAAGTAGAGCTGGTCAAATTATTCATTACTAACAATATTTATTTTCTCTTGGCAATGAATTCCACATCTCCTAATCTCTTTGTTTAATATTCACCGAATATGGTTCAGGCAAACACAAATTTTGGCATATGGGTTGTTTACATACTGTGATTGCTCTATTTGTGGTTTGTGATTGGTAATTTAAGTCACATGGTGTTGCTTCTGCTCCATAAATCAGTTGGTGAAACTTTTGGAAATAACAAATAATTCTCTTAGGGATTGAGTTTTTGGATGAGTAATTTGTGCCAACATTCATGTAACTTTCCAGATTCACAAACATCTTCACAAATCTTCAGGGGCTGAATACTTTGTAAGTCTTATCCCCACAAATGTAAGTGAACAGGACGCACTGCCATTACTGATGAGAATATTCATGAAATATGTTGTATATTCTGTGACCAGCTCTAGCAGGAGTTACCCTTTATCCGTCATGGCGAAGTGGCTGAAAAGTGATCAGTGCACAGCAGTAAAACATCTCCAGAATTAATCATTTTCTGTATTGAATGTATAAGTCTGACTGCTTTGAATAACAGCCAGCAAGCTGCTAGGGTCACAGTAGAATAGGTTTTTTGGACAGGCTATGTATAAAATTCAGGTAATGTATTAGCTGTTCAAATCCTAGGTCGGGAAAGTGAGAAGAAACTTGATGTGTTCATTACTTTTCATTGGTTCATGTCACATCATGTATATCTCAGCAAATGAGCCCTAACCTAGAACAGTGTGATATGATGGACATTTGGAAAAATCTGTGTTTTTCAGGTTCATTAACTGACATCAGAGGGGGAGTAGCAAGTACACAACCTGAAGTTATGTTTGTAGACACTGAGTTCAGTTATCCAATGGAAATGACTATTCTGAAGAAATAAGTCTTTGCTTCATAAAGACTTCAGTGAGTCTGTGTTTATTGTTTTGACAGCTGCTTCCATTTAAAAGCAGAGATGTGCGTCTTTCACAATATAATCTGATATTCTAATGCATACAAGACAACCTACAATATTGTGTTGAGCAAGTATGTACCTGTAAACTCCAGAGCTTTACAGGACAGACTTTCCATAGGTGTGTTGCGTATTGCGTATTTTTAGATCTATACTGACTGAAAGAGAATAAGCATAAGTTAGGCTAAATTGTCTTCCCAGTTGTACCATAGGTTATCCCTGCGTTTTTAGCTAGACCACTGAAACCGTCTTTGGCTCAGTTTCTCAATCTCTATAAAAGTGATAATATTTCTGGATTTCAAAGGAGTATTGTGAAGCATAATTCATGAATGTTTGTAAGACACATGGAGATCTTCAGGTGGAAAGTGCTACAGCAGTGCAAAATATTGTCATTAACTAGGTAAAAAAAATGAAAACATGGTTATTAAGTTGATATTGCCAACCCATTTTGGGTGTTGCATAGCTGTTTTCTGCAAATTGATTGAATAACATGAATACTAAAATTAGAATTTGAATAGCAGTTTTATGTATATTATATATATTTTAATCAGATGAGGTACATGCTGACCACCTAAATCAGAGTGCCTCCTTAGTACTTTTTGAATTTCTTAGAAATGTGGATGTTTCAGAAATAGGTTTTTTTGTGATTCCCAGTGGGGAAAAAGATAAATAAAACTGGGTATGGATTTAAATGCTCTGTCTGTGATTGATACTGGTAATGACTTGATTGGCGATAATAAATTGACAGCTTAGTTTTTAACGTGATTTACATACTGGACAAAAAAGTTACTCAAAATAGCTGGTATTAACAGTAGTCTGATTATGCCAATACAAGAGATTCTACAATGTTATTTTGATGTATAGAACTCGGTGAAATTTTTCTACTAAACAATTTTCCTGCTGAAAAATGGAGTTTCATCAAAAAACAAAATGAGAATGTCATTTAAAATTAAACTTGTCTATGGAAAACTTTGAAATGAAACAAAATGAAAATGTGAGGAATCGCTAACAAATTTAGTCTTTAAGGTGCTAGCGGACTCCTTGTTGTTTTTATGGATACAGACTAACACGGCTACCCCCGATACTTGCCTCATACAAGGTGATCCTGGACAAAGGGTGGTAGTGACATGTAAAGAGGAACATAAAATGCAAGTACAATTTATTGTCTTGGGCTTGCAGTACAGTTTATCATGGGCTTACTCATTTGCAGGAGTTCATGATGCCCACATTCTGCAAGGCACTGACAGCCTATTCCATGTATGCACTTAAGGCACTATAAAAAGAATTTATTAATAAGAGTATTTAAAGATTTTAAATAATATAGGACCAGCCTAGCTCCGGAATTGCCTGGTGCCCTCTGTTTATATCACTGCAACTGAGATCTGTAGGATTGGCCATGTTGACTATATGAATATATTGGGAGGGCTGAGTTGTGGGTCCACATTTGAGCAAAAGCAGAGAAGTGGTACCCTGCAGGCCTAAGTTAAGCCTTTTGTGTTGCTCTTGCATAGTGCCCCTCGGATTTGAGCAGTTGCCCTGGTTTCTGCCATAACTTTGAATTCACTGATTGTTGTTGCTCTTAATATTATGCATTAGCCGCATTACAGTAGTGGCAGGAAGCCAAACCGTCTTCTTTCTAGTACTGTATGCACCCATAGTGACAAATAGTCTATAGGTGAAGAGTTGACAATCAAAACAGGCTAGACAGCCAGCTGACACCACTTTCATTTGTTCCTTTACAAACAAAAAATCCTTTAATTTTTATGGATATTTTAGCTTTGAATATAAACGGGATTTGATGTTAGTTTAGTCAGGTGACTGATAGAGTTGTGTGGTTAAATTTGTGACACTTGTTATTGTGCTGAACCTGCAACTGCGGATCATATTAGGGATATTGCTGCAAAGAAATCTTGAGATTAGTTAATGGTTGGAAAAGGTTTCTGAGTGCTGTTCACTCTTGAGATCTCTTAACCTTTCTTTAATGCCTTCAAATATAGCTCCACTTGTTTTCATTTGAATAATCTGCCTTAGATATAAAACAAAATGTCGCTTTGCATCTCTACAGGACCTTTTAGGTTTTATTTGTCTGCTTCTGATTATTAAAGCGATATAGACACTGTCAGGTCAAATTTATATTCTGTGGCTCTGGCTGGTGAGTAGAAAAAGGGAGATCGTTAGGAAGAAAAGATCCAGTGTACATCCTCAGCTGCACTCTGTACATAGAGACCATTTCAATGGTCTTGCTGCAAAGGTCACTGAAGTCCATGTCAAGGCTTTCATTGACTTCTGAGGGGTAGGCAGTGGGTCAAATGTGTCTAAATTTTGCTACTGGGACATTCTCCTCAGAGTATTAGCCAGAACTGTAAGCCACAGTCTTACCTTTCTGCCTCAGCAAGAAATAACTTTGTTGGAGTTTAAATCTCATGTCTGCTCCCTGCTACACCAGTCTGGTCACCTCACCAGCAAAATCCTCAAAACTCTGCTAGTCTTGACCTTGCCTTGCAGGTAACAATCAGTGAACTCTAGTTCCTGAGTTCCCCAGAGCTATCCAGTCCCCCTCACTGGATATGCCCGGAAATTATTAAGTTTGCAGCCTCCAAAGAGACATAGTACACACATCAGCCTGATAGCTTAGCTAAGGACTCAGTCTTTACTTCAATTTAACAGCACTGAGATGGCATATCATAAAACAAAGTATAAGATTATTGATAAAGAACATAGATTTAAATGAAACTAAGAGAAAAAGACACCAAAAATGGTCACAAACAAAACAAAATAAAACACGCTTTCTAGTGTCCAAGACTTAACTTTAGCAAGAGGTGATCTGTGTTTTCTCACTTACATCAAGCTAACAGCCTCTCCAGCTCTTCCAGTTGGAGGATCCAATGTTTACAGAATCAAGAGTGCCGTCCCCTTCATTCCCTAAGTGATGGGTAACTAGAATGTCTTTTTGCTCCTCTTATATTTCCCCAAGTCCATTGTTTTTGTCTCAAGAACCAGAAAGATCTCTTGGGGGTTCAGACTCTGGTGTGGCCCCCTGGTGTGCTCACCAGGATGTTCCCTCTATCACTTGTTACCTTGATTGTTTACCTTAGATGTAAATGTACTTTCATTGTCCTCCGCCTGTAATCAAGCAAGGCAGATAGGTGAATCCACATTCCTTTATCTAGGGCAGGCTTGTTTATTCGCTACCTCCGAAAAATATGTTAACATATTTCTAAAAAGAAAAGGAGTACTTGTGGCACCTTAGAGACTAACCAATTTATTTGAGCATAAGCTTTCGTGAGCTACAGCTCACTTCATCGGATGCATACTGTGGAAAGTGTAGAGGATCTTTTTATACACACAAAGCATGAAAAAATACCTCACCCCATCCCACTCTCCTGCTGGTAATAGCTTATCTAAAGTGATCACTTTCCTTACAATGTGTATGATAATCAAGTTGGGCCATTTCCAGCACAAATCCAGGTTTTCTCTCCCCCTCCTTCCCCCCCCCCCCCCCACAAACCCAGTCTCCTGTTGGTAATAGCTAATAGGTAATAGGAGAGTGGTCACTTTAGATAAGCTATTACCAACAGGAGAATGGGTTTGTGTGGGGGGGGGGAAGAGAAAACCTGGATTTGTGCTGGAAATGGCCCAACTTGATTATCATACACATTGTAAGGAAAGTGATCACTTTAGATAAGCTATTACCAGCAGGAGAGTGGGGTGGGGTGAGGTATTTTTTCATGCTTTGTGTGTATAAAAAGATCCTCTACACTTTCCACAGTATGCATCCTATGAAGTGAGCTGTAGCTCACGAAAGCTTATGCTTAAATAAATTGGTTAGTCTCTAAGGTGCCACAAGTACTCCTTTTCTTTTTGCAAATACAGACTAACACGGCTGTTACTCTGAAACATATTTCCAGAACACAATCCTTGTATCCATAACACAGTGATATTCATGACCAGTGTGTCACCAGTATTTGTATGATATCTTACTTGATTCACTTTTATAGTGCAATAATATATACAATCAGTTGATTGAGTTGTGGTTCTGACCCTTTGTTTTCCCCATGGGGTGTTTGGACCTTGATTGTTACAGTTACATAAAGTTTTCTTAATAAATTCAGCTTCTATATTGATCATTGTTTTACCTTGCTGGGAGATGGGGAGTGGGAGATTGCAATCTGCAGGGCTTTGGTGGAGAAAGATATAGGCAGGTGTCGTAGATAGCGACAAGAAACAGGATTCCCATGGTGGGAAGGAGGAGTTCTATGACAGCTGAGCCAAATGATAAATACTGTTCCTGCAAAGTCACAGAATTTATGAGACCCTGTTTATGTATCTGGAACAGCTGTTGTTTTGTGTGGTACTATAGTCATGCAAACTCATTCCCTTACAGGAAAGGTATATTGAAATATCCTCATTAAGCATCATTGTGACAATGTTTCTCTTGCTATAAACTTTTCAGTCATTCTCACATCTTTTTGCTGTCTTTCCATTATCGCTAGAGCTGATTTGTAAAACGATGTCTGTCCGACGCTGAGCGATTATTATTAAGATATGATATATAAAATCCTCCCAAAGGCTGATGTGAAAGTTCTGCTTATTTAGGATAACACATGCTATACACCACAGCTGCAAAACTGTGCAGTAACGTGAATGGTGGTTGAATTTCCTACATCAACATTATCACCTTGATGAATTCAGAAAATTAGACCATTAAAAATGTGAAGTACTAATTTTGCCTTTTTTTCAATCAATAGTGATAATATTTATCTATTGATATTATAAACCTCCGGGGTTTGATGGGCTGTAGAAATGCTACCTGTACATATTCCCAGCCACAAGTGTACATCAGGGATTTTAACTGCCTTCCTTTAGGATGGGGGTATGCAAACTCTGATAAGTGTAGCGTTTGTCAATGTAATTGTTCTGTTGCTCTTTACTACATATCTTGTCATGAGTCTAAGCAACCAGGGACCTTCATTTCAATTTGACCTCAGCAATCCTCCCCCCTTGATCTCACTCTGTCACATGAGCTGACAGTGCACCATATGTCATTAGAAAGGATTATACTTCTGCCATCCCCCACCACCAACCCTAATCTCAATACCTTTGTTGGTTGTGATCCACTCGTATGGTAAGTTACTTCCGTGCTGCAACTACCTAGAGAGACCTTGCTGGAATTTTAAAAGGCATCCTGAAGAGATTTCACATCGCTAATTAAAAGAGTCTTGTAGGTCACTTCCCCACAAATTGGACATTTTATAGCAAGAGTAGGCCCATTTATTAATGATTCAGACTACGCTACTTAGAAGCTGACTGTTGTTCTCATTGCATCATTTGATTGACTTAGTTCGCTGAGTAGTGAATAAGCCCCGGGTGTTAGTAGCCTAGGGGTAGGGAATTGTACGTTTTTATTAGTCATCCTTGATAAAAATGTGAACCACTTGTGGTCTTGTAGTACATGGAGAAATCCCACTGTGTAAATATTTATGGACCATGAATCAAATATAAAATATTTACTTCAGTCTCTTGGAATTACAAATGACTTAATAATCCCTTTTGGGAACTGGTTTGCCTTGGTTAAGGATCTATGTTAATGCTGTACATGGAAAATCTCCTTGTGGAATTTAATTTACACAGTGACATGTAAATGAAAAGTTTAATGGAGGTGAACCAAACTACCAAATTTGGATGCAGATTCTGAATCCACCAGTCTGGGCCCATATCAGTTTTAATTAAGAAACTTAATTTGACAGTTCCCACACTCATTTTTGTATTTGACATTTTTTAGATGATTTTTGCTAGTTAAACTGCTGACCATCATCGCAGTTCTTAACTCTCTTTTTCAAAAGTGACTTAAGCATTTAGGAGCCTAAAGACAAGTCTACCCTACAAAATGAAGTTGACCTAAGTTACGTTGGTATTCAGCCACCACAGTAAGTACATCGCTTTTGCATGTCCACACTTCTTGTGTTGGAGTGCACATCATCACCAGGAACGCTTGCACCGATTTAACTGTCAGTGTGGGGCATTGTGGGATGGCTTCTGAAGGCAGCAACAGTCGATGTAAGCAATGCAATGTCTACACTGACACTGCGTCGATCTAACTACATCAACAAGCGCTACCCTCTCATGGTGGTGGATTATTAAGTCGGGGTAGTGGGCAAGTTACATTTAGTGTAGACACTTAGAATTGGATCGACGTAAGCCGCCTTACATTGATCTATCTCTGTAGTGTAGACCAGGGCTTAGTCTTAATGAGAGATAGGCTCCTCAGTCACTTGAATGCTTTTGAAAACTCTACCCTAGGTCATGCCCAAGTTGAAGCTTACTTGTGCGGCTGCATGAGACGTTGCAGTACTTAAGTCTATTTCAGGTAGCCTCTAGTCAGATGGGCGTTTATCAGACCCATGAGGCCCAGGCTTTGCATTGATTATTTTGGATCATAAAAATAGCCTATTTTTTGGGTTTGTTTTGGCAAAAAGTTGCCTTTCCATCTAGTCTGGATTTTATTTGTGTCCAAACATGAATATACCCCTAGATTCATTTCTCCAAATGAAGGACTATTTGTATTCAGGCAGGACTAAACATAAATCACAACCCTGATAAAGAACTGAGTCCTTAGCAGGCCCACCATTCTCTTTTTGGAGGGAACATAGGGGAAAAGAGAGGATAGGGAGAAGACACCTTACTTACTTTTTCTTTTCCCTGATATTTTTCTTTCTTAAATACCTGATCCATTCTTCTTTGTTTTTGTCCACTGGCTCAAATTCTTTGTCCCACCAGTATTACTTTTCCACCTATGGACATTTTTCTGCCTACAGTTGTTACTCTGTAATGAATTCCCACTTTCAGAACCAACACATCCTTTCAGGAGCTGACAGGTGGTGATGCCTTGTGAAGGTCCTAAATTTTGTGCAGAAGGAGATAGGCGGTCGTATAACGGCCGGACATGTTTACACTTGTTCGTGGGACCGGTAAGCTGTTACACTGTGCTGGATCTTTTCATTTAGAGTCAGGCTTGACACGTCATAGTTTCACTAGCCCATACACTTTAATGAAAGATTCTCTAGAAATATAATGTATCATTGTAATCTTTTAGAATTTCCAGTTGCGTATTCTGGCTTCAAATGCTGTTATCAAAAAGTGACTGTAAAATGACACCTTTTGACTCAATAGATCTGCTCCCTGGGTGTACCCAGAGTCATATCTGCTGATTGTAATGAAGAATAGATTCTTACTATGTTTTTTTCCTGATAATTTTTCACAGACTTCCTTTGGGGAGTGTGAGCTGAGTTCTATTCTGCCTTGTGATTCTTCAATATAATTATTAATTAACTTCCACTTCCAGAATCACCATTGCTGGTAATGCACAAGCTGGGGGGAAAAAAGAGCTTGACTTTCAGATGACCAGTTAAGATTGTGCTGCTGGCAGTTAGGAAAACTGCAAGTAGAGCCTTTTTGAGGTAGAAGTCATCAAGATGCAATTCACATGCAACTCCATGGTACGGTTTTTACAGATTCATATCCAGATTAGAACTGCAGTTTAAAGTAATATTTCTTTTTTATGATTTGAATATTTTTATCAGTCAGTAACTGTATTTTATCAAATTTATTTTCGTTTTTTAAAATACGAAACGTCCAGAGTCAACAGTAATACAGTGCCATGAATAGCATAGTAATAACCTATGTTAAGTTGAGTCTAGTTTTCAGACATTACAAATGATGGGTGTTGTAAACAATGAAAAACAGGTGAATTTGTTCACATTATGATCTGATAACAAATCAGTTGAAGTGCCATCAGTGTAGTGAGATAGTCCAAGTTTTCGTAATGTGATTTATTTTGATTTATTTTTCTGTTTTGTTAGTAGATGGCTGTGATGCATGCTGGTATCTGGAAAAACAAATGTAGATTTTATTTAATGAGAAATCAAAGAGGATCACTGTCAAGAGCTTATTTTGTTTATGGGGAATAGACTTATTTATGTTTACCCACAGTAAGAACATGAGTTTTTCAATAATTTATGGATCAAGTACAACAAAATTAAATGATATACTAATTGAGGTTAGATGATTTGCTATAACAAACCTCTTGTGTGAAATAGTTACTGACAGCATTATCTGGAGATCTTTTGAGTGTTGGTAGACGTTCTGAATTCATTCTCAAGTGGAAATAGAATGGGAAAATCATTAATCTTGGCATTGTATAGATATAATTCACCAGAAATGGCTATCAAATAATTACTGTTGCAAATTCAGCGTGTGTGGGTCCTGTTTTAAATATCATGTCTAGACAAAATGGGTTACACCGTTGTGCTGATTAAAGAATTTTAGTTGAGGGAGTGACATCCTGCTTAAAACTACATTTACAATTGCACTGAATTGAGACACACCTCTATGAAAGATGGGGAGAGATCCCTTTCTTTGTTGTTTGGCCAAAGGAGTTGAGAGTCTGAGCAGTGTGGGATTAACTTCCTTAAAAGTCTTTCTTATGTTATCATTTCTCTGTATTGTAAAAATAGACAAAACCTTGTACCTGAAACTAATAATTAGGAGCCTACTGCAGTGTATGTCTCAAATGAGGATTTGACCTCATAGCCCATTCAGATGGGGATGAAAATGCAGGAATGTAATACTGCATTATAAGACCGGATCTACCCTAGGAAATGCACCTATTGCTGACAGTGAATGTCAGCAGTGGGTCCAGCTGACCGAGTGCTGCAAATGGTTTTACTGTACATATAGATGAGGTCAGAAAACATGGTTGAGCCCTGCTTGGAGCATCTCACAAAAAAGGGTGGTATGTGTGGGCAGAGCTATCAGACAGGCCAGCAAATTAAATTTTTGGGCAAATGTTGTGCTTGTTCCAATGCCATTTGAAATCAGTAGAAAGACTCCCAACAGGCTTGGTATCAAGACTTCAGTGCGTATCAGGGAAATTCTGTTCAGAGGATTCTAGAAGGAGAAAATCCACCCCCAAAATACTAGACTGTCGTGTAATGAATATAACTGAGCAAGAATTACTGTATTCATCCAGATTAGTAGCTAAAATGCCTCTAAAGGGTTGGATTAGTGACTAGATCCTTATGTGGCTGAGAAAGAAATATCCCACAGGGACAAACATGTTGCTAATAGCATTTTTATGCCATCTTTCATCCAAAGTTTTCAGTTTTGCTTAATAAAAATATTAATGAATGATATTCCTACTAAGCTAGTTGCATTGGGTGCACGTTAACATTTCTATTGTTTTGAAAGATTGTGCTGTTTCCAGCCGTATATGGGGAATTCTGCTAGGAATGGTAGAATCTTTCACAGTGATATCTGCTCTGAGTATAGTATCGATACACCCATTGGAAGCATAATTGTTTCCACTTTGCAGATGGGAAAGCTGAGGCATAGACAGGTTTAGGGCCCTATTCTGTCCCCAAATACTTTGATGGTATTGAAAGCCTTTCCAGTTTTACCTGAAATAAAGAGGTATTGTTATATTCATGTCTGCAATAGTGTGCTGTACATTCCTGGGCTGCTTATAGGAAATAACTTGAAAATTGTCAATGCAAAGGTCAGCTAGCTGCAAATTTTATTTGGTTATTATTTATGGAAATTAACAAGCTTCCATGTATTTCACCGTACATGGGTGAGGCTTAAATTGACTGCAAAGATAGTTGTGGCTGTGTATCTGAAGACAGAATTGATCCCTTACTGACTTATCCAAGATCACGGAGCAAAGCAGTGGCAGAGCTGGGTACATAACCTAAGGCTGCCAATTCCCAGTCATGTGCTGTAACTAACAGCTCACACTGTCTCAGTAACAGTTTATTAGTCAATCCATTGATCAACTTCTGGTGAAACAAATGCAGAGCAAAGTATGACTAGAAAAGCGTATTGGTTTCAGTTCTCATAGCCAAGAAGCCAGAGACCTAAGTAGGCATCTAGTTAAATACCTTAATACATTCACAGTAGTTAAAAAAAAAATCACAACAATCTTAACCTTTAAAGCTGTAGACTTTTTGAATACAACAGTAACTTATTCATAAGGAGGACTAGTCAACGTACACGTTGCCCTTTTGATATATGCTGTAACTGAATTTGTAAGCCCTTCATCCATTTCATATGACTTGTTCCTATCCTAGGAGTTCAAAGAGCTATAGAGTGAACCTGACTAGATAACAGGCTCAGCCTCACAACGATATATGTGTCAGGAACTGACATTCATTTTATTCCTTAGGAATAAAGAAAAGATGTGGTTATGATTCTTGTAGATTATGTGCTTTGGGTAAATCATCAATGTTTCCATTATGGGCCACACTCAGTAAATGTAATACGAGATGTACCAGTTTGGTCCTATGTTATATATTTGAGTTATCTGAAGGCAGAATGGCTGAAACCTTAAACACACTACACGTATTGGAATTACAAGTGACCATATATATTGGGGGGCAAATCACATGGTTTTGATTTTTTTTAACCTACTATTGTTACAGGTAATAGCTAAGTTTAGTGTAAAGACCTTAAAAAAATACGTTCCTATGTTTTTTTCGGTTTGCTGGCTTTGCCCGTTTGACAGCACTGTGTGTTTAGTTTCACTGTTTCCGACTTCATTTGTTTCCTTTTTTTGTGTAGGTCTTTCACATGACAACAGAGTGAAAATTAAAACAAACACACAAACTAAAAACAAGAAAATGTGATGGTAAAACCGGAACAATTGGGAGAGAATTCAGGGGTAGGTGCAGGACCTGAAACTGCTTTTAACTCCTTTTTTTAAAAAAAAGGTAGAAATTTCAAGTTGGCGAAGTCACTTTACACATCTTTTAAATCATGCCTGATTTTTCATGCAGTTGGTTATGTACCTTTTAAAGTACCAAATAACTCCAAGCAGATATGGTAAATATGCAAAATAAAGAAGATTTCCATAGGTATAAACAATATAAGACGCAGGGCTTATCTACACTTGCAGTGCTGCAGTGTTGTAATGCTTAGTGAAGACACTACCTATGCAAGTGGGAGAGCTTCTCCCATCCGCCTAGGTACTCCACCTCCACGAGAGATGGTAGTTATGTTGACAGGAGAAGACCTCCTGTCAACATAGAGCTGTCTACGCTGGGAGTTGGGTTACTGTGCCTGAGTGACATCATTATACCGACATCAGTCTGTAGTGTAGACAAGGGCTAAGATCTGAGAGAAAACTCCTTAAGAAACTTGGGAGCCATCCCAATGCAGAGGGGACGCTGTAGAGGTTTTCTTGTTTTCATGTGCAAGGGAGGGTCAGACCACTCTGCAGCAGTCTTCCCAACATTCCCTGTACCTCCCCAGAAGGATCTATGCGGGTTCTGGAGTCCTTATGTGGAATGGGATTTGGAAACGATGACGTAGATCCTCCCCTAGGCATATCCAAAGGAAATATGCCAAAACAAATATTGCAACCCTGCTGCAGTAGTCTTTTCAGATAGGCCTCTTTGAAAGGGTCACTGAGCAGTGGCAGGTGGAGGAAGCACTGTTGGAGCTGCACAGGAGCCCATTATGAGGCAGAGTCTCCTCTGTGTGGATGGCCTGTGTCCCCAGTGAACTCTTGGGAGAGTTGCAGGTTCTGAGGGCCTGTTCTGTGTAGGGCGGCAGTGGGGTGGTGGTGATTGGCCAGCCCCCCCGGATCAATCTAGGAAACGTTTTGTGAGGAGAGCCTTTGAGTAATTTTTCTCCTCCTATTCCCATCCTAATGAATATTTCCATGGGAGGGTTGATTTGCACCTAGAGATATAAGATAGATCTAGTTTGCTAGTATACAAGGTCTTAAAAACTTGGTAATGCGTGGTCAGCTGTCTCCAAGCCTGTTAGATCATTTTAAAATGCAGCCATTTTTTTAAATCAAGGTTCCAAGCTTAAAACATAGATCACTGTGGTAAGACCCGTACTTATTTTGCAGTTCAGTGAAGATGTTGTAGCTTATCTGACATAAAAAATCTAGCAATTGTATTTTCCCTAGACGCATAATAGTTCTGCTGTCTATCACCAGTTGTTCACTAAAAATCTCTATCCTGGAAGGGCCAGATACTAATAAGCATCATTCATCTTGGATAATGACGTATTCCACATAGAGTAGCTTGCTAGCTGATAGATCTCAAAAACTAATTGCAAATGATAACTCATCATCCAATGGGGGCATTTCTGATGGGTTCTATGGGGATCTGTTCTTCACCAAATACTAGTCAATATCGTTATCTGTGATTTAGAAGAAAACATAAATTTATTGCTGGTAAAGTTTTCAGAAGACACAAAAATTGGCATAGTGGTAAAATAATGAGAAGGACAGGACAGTATACAGCGTGACCTGCAGCGTATGGTAAGATTGCACTTGAGCAACATGCATTTTAGTACACCTAAATGCAAGGTCATGTATCTAGGAACTAGCAATGTAGGTCACACATGTGGGAATTACTTGGTGAGATTCTGTGGCCTGTGTTATGCAGGAGTTGAGACTATATGATCATATTGGTCCCTTATGGCCTTAAAAATCTGTAAATCTGTGAATAGTCCCAGTGACTTCAGTGGGACTGTTGCCAAGTAAGGTGCTACTTAATGCAAATAAGGACATCAGAATGGAGTTTAGTTTTAGAATCCCTTTTCTTTGTATCTGAATTGTCACCACCTTTTGAAGATTGGTCTAAAAAAAGACTAGATTGAAACTGTGGCATGTCTGCAGAGCAGAGTTCTCTGGCTCAAATCAAAACAAATTTTATTTTTCTTTGTATTCTTGATTCCTGCCAAGTTAGATGACTGCTAAGTCACTATATGGTCCAGTGTACCTTCTGTCCCTGATCTGGGAGCATCCAGCTCAGGCGTTTGTTCTCTCTCTCCCTCCCTAGGCCACCATGCAGTCTTTTCTCCCCTCTGCACTGCAGGCAGGCGGGAGTATATAGGCCATAGTTTACCATCTGTTCTGTGTTGCAGCTTGTCTCCTCTCCCTGGATGCAGATCCCTGTTCTACAGGGCTCTTCTCTTTCACAAAACGCAAAAGTTGTTATCCCACACTAGTGGGATGGGGAAGCACAAGAGGACGCATTAAACACCTTTGGCTCTTTGTAGATGCTGCAGTGAAATTATATTGTGAGATTATATGCAGGCTATTACTATTTCGAAAGGGTATTGACACAGGGCTAAGAGGTTTTACTGTAGTTTTTATGGATATGGAGACAGTCAGCACATTAACCTTTTATATAAATAGCTTTGGTGACCTCCTTGCAGGTTATGAGTATGACCTACATACTGATAAACACAGTTCTAACACATTACCACGACAACAGTGCATTTACTTCTGTCTCCATGGAGATGTACAAGAATGATATTTCAAGCCCAGGTATTGATTGGAGACCAAGGTTTTTAGACGTTCAGTAACTGGTAGAATAACATAATAAAATAATAGGGTATATAAAATATATTTACAATAAATAAAAGAATCAGTTGGGCATCCTTAAGAACGAAGACAGAGCAGAGTGCTAAATAATATCCGAGTTTCTTATGCAAAGACCATTTGCTCTATCTTATTAGACATCTGTTCATGGTGGACTTGTTCCCGTTCCTATCGGCATCAGTCAGGATTGAGCCCGCTCTCCTCTAGCTGTACTCTCGGAGGAAGTTGTCTGAGGGGGAGCATCCCTCAGCATCTGCCTTCAATAAGGAAACGAAGGCAGGCTCTGAAAATGAGAAATGCTGTGCAAAACCGATGATTTTAAAAACGACTAGTTTGGCATTTAACTACAAAGACACACCATCAGAGCTTCAGAAAATGTGAAACACTGGTATGACCGTTCTTTAAGGCTAGCGAGCAACAGATTCCAGCAGGGGAGGTGATGCTTAACTAAGCTGCTGGAGTTCTTTGAAGCTATTACTGCCTTAATAGATAAAGGAAATACAGTGGTTGTAGTTTGATTTTCAGCAAGCACTTGACAAGATTTCACAGTTTCACAGTAGAGATTAAATACGAAGGTAAAGTAAAATAGGGTTCAGGACCAAAAAAAACCAGACTAAAGAGCAGGAGACAGACTGGTCAAATATGGGAATTTTTCCACTTCAGAAGAGATTACAAACCTGGAATCCTTATCCCATGAAGTCTGTTTGAGGTCACTGGGAGTTGAAGGTGCACAGCGCTTCAGAGGAGGTGCTTATGCCTTGTAGTGTTGGGCTTTGAATACCTAAGATGTCCTTTTTAAGACATCTGGGTTTCTTACTTTAAACTTTCAGAAGTTTAGGAATGAATTAGCGTGCATGTTTTGCACATGCTCCTAATCTTCTGAAAATCATGCCTAATCAGTATCAGCTATTTTGATGTGTGTATTGAAAATGGTCATCCAGACCCTGAACTGCATTCAAGAAGTGTAGGGAAGATGATGTAAAGGGGACTGACTTCAGGCCACTTTTGTGCTTCCTGATCCTGGACCAGTCTGCACCAGGCTAATTGTCTGATACAACCGAGGCCAGCCTAGACTCCTAAAAGGTCCATTATGGTTTATTGGAGCAGCTTGTGCCCCTAAACTGTCTGCAGTAAGCACA
Organism: Eretmochelys imbricata; assembly: GCF_965152235.1. Lineage (NCBI taxonomy): Eukaryota > Metazoa > Chordata > Testudines > Cheloniidae > Eretmochelys > Eretmochelys imbricata. The sequence goes on from NC_135579.1 coordinate 94,095,757, forward strand.
AATAGTCAAGAAGCCTGGATCCTTCTGGCACCAGTTACACAGGTTTTAGGGCTGCTTTGCTGCAGGGGAGCAGTGCAAGGCTGTCTAAATGCCCCCAAGGATCTGGCCCTGAGTTTACAAACATTAATATTTCATAGTAGTCTCCCCTGCAAATGGAAGGAAAGCTCTCTCTGGAGTCAACTTGTTTTCCGTGTGTAGCAGCAGTTTAACAATCAGCAAATGTTGAGCAGCTAATGTGTGTTCTCTAATTACACCTCAGATTCTTTCAGTTTAGTTTGAGGAGAGATTATATAGTGAAAAGAATGATTCAGGGACTGAAAAGTAATTAAACAGAATAAGTCTTTTGAGGTTAGTTATTAATTTCATTTTTAACTGTCAAATTGCATCAAAGTAAATAGGGAGATAATAGCCATCACCATATTATAGATGTAATTCTGAAAATATTAAAGTGCAGGCAAAAACATCTGTAATATTTTACTGATGCAACAGAATTAATACTCCACTTTTGCTTTGTGCTGCCAGTCTCAGATATTCACATAAGTTGTAGGTTGAAGTGAAATGTACAAAATCACATGTAAACTGAATATTTCAGAGAAACAGTCTGGCACACTATAAGTTTTGGTTTTATTGGGGTTTAATTTTAATATTCATGTAGTTATATGTTTATAATGCATTTATATGCAATATCTGCTAAATTGATATTTTGTAGGAGTGTTTATGGATGTTTCAGGAATGCCATTTTTTAATAAATTCAGTGGTTTTGAAATGTCTCTTCAAGATGTGATGGGCTATCAACTCCTTTAAGGAGAATTGGATGTTGAGAAAGAGAGTCTAGAATACATTAAAAATGTCAAAAATATGAAATTCTAAAGAAGCATTGAAGATCAAAACTGAAAACTACATGCAGAGTCTCCGTCTCACTTACTTTCCTTCTCTTTGTAATATCTTTAACTAGAGCATATACAGTACTACATCCAAAAATTAATACATTAAAAGAATGTTAAGGTTGCAAAGTCAAGCATTCAAAGGTCAGGAAAAGCCAGAATTAAAGTGGTGTGTGCAACCTTAAATGAGCACCCTTGTGTGATTGCATTATGATTGCATTAATTACATGATCACATACTTTTTTTCCATAGGACCCCTACGTAATTCAGCGAACAGGATAGACAGTGCTAACTGAATGGGTAGTTATTCAGTGTTTCTTTTTATCTTCATCATTCATTGTGTGGCCTCATGCATTATTTACTGCACACATCCAAACCCTGCACTGAATGCAAAATTATTGATTTTTCTCCTGGGCTTTTCTAGGATGCTCTCATCATAATATTTTGGTGCTGTACAAATATTAATGAACTGATCTTCAGAACACTACTGTGTTCATGAATAATACTTAGGAAAACAAGTCTAGTTGTGCTTTTTTTTTAAAGAAAACATTGGAATGAAATGAAGATGGTAGCTTGGTAAACAGGAATTGGGAAAGTTCAAGCCCTAGGAGATGTGGAAGAGACATGGAGATGTTTGTGTGAGAGACTATATGGGTGTCAAAGGTGACATTGCTGGTTGAGTGGAAGTGGATTGAAGGGGGTGCAAAATGAAGACCAGGCTGGAGATATAGGTGGGAGATGTGTGATGTAGGGCACTGGCTCTCAACCTTTCCAGACTACTGCACCCCTTTCAGGAGTCTGATTTGTCTTGTGTATCCCCAAGTTTCACCTCACTTAAAAACTTCTTGCTTACAAAATCAGACCTCAAAATACAAAAGTGTCAGAGCATGCTCTTACTGAAAAATTGCTTACATTCTCATTTTTACCATATAATTATAAATAAATCAAGTGGAATATAAATTGTACTTACATTTCCATGTGTAGTATACAGAACAGTATAAACAAGTCATTGTATGAAATTTTAATTTGTACTGACTTCGCTAGTACTTTTTATGTAGCCTGTTGTAAAACTAGGCAAATATCTAGATGAGTTCATGTACCCGCTGGAAGACGACCTCTTCGTACCATGAGGGGGGGGGGTGTACTGCTGGTTGAGAACCACTGATGTAGGGCATTGAAAACAGGAACAACATTTCATATCCAGAGTGAGAGGGAGGTGGTGCAAGGAAGAATCAGAGGGACATAGCCACAAAAGCATGCAAGAAAGATTATTATGGCAGCATATTTTGAACTAATAAGAGGGGAAGTTGTAGATGTCAAGGACAGAGAGGAGGTCACCATAATCAAGGCAGGAGTTGATTAAGGTATGGACAAATAATTTAACTGTAGGGCGGGAGTGGAGAAGGATGGATGAACTTGTGAGGTCTTAGGAAGGAGGACTTAAGGCATTATTAGAAATCCAAATAGTTAAAATGTTAGAAATGACTATACTTTGTGGGTGAGGTATATGTGCATGCTTTGATGATGCCCTCAGGAGGTTAATATTTATTCATGTTCTTTTCAGGCCAAATCCTGCTCACCTGACTAATGTGGGCATACCCGCTAACTTCATTGAGAATACTTCCTTGTGTCAGGCAGGCAGGATTTTGCTCTTCAAGAGGACCTTCTAACAAATGCTGGAATGTACTACTAACCAGGATAGTTCCACTGTAATGCCAATGTGCATTTCACTTTTGACGCAGACTCATGAATTTTTAGGTTTAGTGATAAAATGGGCTTATTCCACCCAGCAGTGAGGAGGATTCCAGGTAGTTCTCTGGAGAACAATGAAATTGCTTTGAATTTACAAACCTTTAAAAAGTCAGGTGATTTCATTATTCATTCACTTTAAATAATCTCACAACTGTTTTCAAGAGCATAGTCACTTCAGCAAATTAAGATAAGCCAATAACTATATATTTAAAAACCTAGAAAATTATGTACATTAGTTACTGAAATAAGTAATTCCTCATTATTTTTATACATAAACTATTAACATGCTAAAGATATTGAAATCATAGAGGAGAGTTTGCATCTGCTGAAAAAACCAATTGGTTGAGACTTGATATCCCTAAAGTGATTAAATATGATTAAAGATATATATTTAAAAAAATCTTTACTCTGTGTTCCAATTTGAAAGAAAATAATTTCTTTTAAGAGATTTTGATTTGAGGGTGGGAAAAAATTAATCACGGCCATGACGTCAGTCAAAAGATACACAGAAGATTTGGTAGACATTTCTACAAACACATCAAGACACACCAGAATCTGTAAAAAGAAAAGGAGTACTTGTGGCACCTTAGAGACTAACCAATTTATTTGAGCATAAGCTTTCGCGAGCTACATCTCACTTGAGCTGTAGCTCGCGAAAGCTTATGCTCAAATAAATTGGTTAGTCTCTAAGGTGCCACAAGTACTCCTTTTCTTTTTGCGAATACAGACTAACACGGCTGTTACTCTGAAACCAGAATCTGTGATTCCCTGTTCTCTGATAATCAGATGCAAGCTAGACTATAAAAAATATCACTGTTAACAAGTAGTCAGACTTGGTGGCTCTTTTCTTGCTACAATCCAATTATATAAAGGAATTTTTATACTGGAGCAAATTTGAAACCAGTTTAAAATTTGTAAGATCAAATTTTAGGTACTGATTCTTGCACTCTTTACTCAGGCAAAACTCCCGGGGGGGTGAAATCAACATTGATTTAATCTTGATTTAAAAAAAATGTTTGCTAATGACAAAACCCATCTGTGTTGAAACAAATCACAGCTCCATCTTTTGTTGATACTGTAGAGGAGTGATGAATATTTAATTTTTGTGATATCCCTATCTATATCACTATTCCAGCATAAGACATGCATAAGTCTTTGAATGACCAGTGCTTAAAAGATACAAAAGCACATGAGAAAGCGATACAGCATAAAAGTAAATGATGGAGGCAAGGATTGGCACAGGTCTTGCTAGTTAAATATTTTTATTTGTATTTTACCTAGGGTCAGGGGGTGATGAAGGTGTAAGGAAGGAGCGGGGGAGCAAGGGAAAGAAAAAAACATTGGGGAAGGGAATGTATGGTCACGAGAGGACCAAATGACAGAAGGATGGTGGGGTACATGAAGGGTAGAATGAAGGTGGTGGCCCAAACCCTTCACCCTTCCTGTTCCCCTCCCATGGTGGGCAACACCTCCTTTTGGAAAATAAAAGTGCAGATGACCTCACCAGGCTATTGGCTTTGTAAAACTACTTGGCTGCTGCTCTGCTGCTCCTGGCCATCCTCCTTTGGTGGGGTGGCTCATGTAGGCTGGCCTGAGAAGGCTTCTGCCCCATGTGTCTCTGAGGCCTAGAGAGTCTTCAGAGAGGCCTTGGTTATTCAGTTTCAGGTCCTGGCTGGGCTAATTTCTTCCTCCACATATATGCTGTCATGGTGCTCCTAGATCTCTTCTTGCCGGGTAAGCAATTTGTAAAGAATTCTTGAGAAAATGAGGTGTCAGTGGATGGATGGATGGAACTATAAGTGGGATTTTTACCCATTGTTAAAATCCTTTTTAAAATATATAAGGCATACTGTAGCCGAATTTCCTTTTAAGTCTTCTGAGCTGCTAAGTAGCAGGGGTACTGTGCTAGTGAATTATCCTGAAGAGATAAAGACACTGAAGGCAGATTAGTTGGCATGTTGCTTTCAGAAATGTGTGGAGAAATCCAGAGATATAGTTTTAAACTTGTCATGTGAATTTATTGACCATCAAATACACTTACATCTACAGAGGTCAAGATTATGCATTCTTTGGTGTCTTCAGAGTATACAGTACAGTAAGTTTCCAGCTGACGACTTAAAATAATTATAATAACGTCTTTTACAAACTGCCCTATAACATCTGCAGGCCAACTTTTGTCACTTCTGTTACTACGCTCATTATCTCCAAACACATGCTGAATTTTTCAAAGCAGTTGATGTTTGGGAGAGATTGAATTCTCCAAGGTCAGTGGTGAAATTTCCATTTCAAGTAATCTAGTTCAAAGGGAAAAAATTCCCCTTTAGGTTTAAACCAGAGTTTCTAAAAGCCTGAAATCTGAAAATAAAGAGGCAGTAGCTATAAGCACCTTTCAAATTATGTCTCTTTAGACTTGCTTAAAAGTGTGGTTAAGCTTCTTACTTGCTGCTTTAAAATATTCAAGGTTATTGGCCTGCATTAAACTCTAAACCCTTTAAATACTTCTTTTGTAACAAAGTTATTCAGGGTTGACAACCTGAAACATTTAGACATGATAGTCTGTAAGAAGCAGTCTATGTAAAAGATGGAACTATGTATTTCCTTCCTAAATATTCTATAAACCTTAATATTTCAAAAGTTTTTATGAACAGTTTCGATTGACGATGGTACCAGTGTAACATAATGAATTCTCTGTTGTCAGTAGTGCTAATGTAAACTAAAAACCTTGGGAATATATTTTCAGACAGCTAGATTTTAATATTGGAGAAACATTAATATGCTTAAGATGACATGACCAAAGCAACATTCAGATGACATTACATTACTATTCAGCAGTACCTTTTGTCAGCATTTAAACTAGGATTTGTGTTAACCTATTGTGCATGACATGCCTTGAAATCTCGGAATTCACAGCAGATGTGTTTTTGAATAAATGAAAACTCATGTCTTTTATAAAAAATGTTTTAAGTAAAATTATTAATGGATGTCCCTGAAAACATAAAGTTACGTATTAACTTGTCCCAATTTACTGGAAAAATGCAGATTTTTCATAAATTCCTAAATCTGGAATTCTTAACACCCAGGGCAGAACTGGGCATGTAGCTGGACTTTACCCAATATATTCTGTGATCAGTTTTTTTGTACCATGATAACAGAAAAATCCTTGCCAATTATGATAAGGTCTCTCCAAGTTACAGTGCATTTCCTGATATGGAAAGATTGCTTGGTGATAGTATGAAGCAATTGGTTGAACCCCACCAGCTCTCATTTTCCTGTAGAGTAAGCGTGCCCAACCTACAGCCTGCAGGCTGTACATGGCCCACCAAATATTTCATAAGGTCCCCTGCAACACAATACACTAACAGCTGATTCATTACCATTTTGTCATGTTTACATCATTTTCCTTTACACAAATGTGTACATAGGTTGTGTGTATGTACAATTATGTCTAATACATATGAAACAAACAACTTAAAATATAAATCCATACAAATGACTTTAAATGTTATTAAAATATGTAGAATCTATTTGGCTCACACAAGGTTGTGCTTAGGTTTATGTGGCCCTCCTGCGTAATAAGGTTGGGCACCAGAGCATGTTTGTTGCATGATCTAACACAAATTTGTTTTTATTTTCACATTTTCAAACCTTGTGCAAAGTTTTAGCCTTGCAGTTCCCGTTAAAGTAGATGGCTGGGGCATGACAAAAAGCCTTGTGCAACACTTTCAGTGTGCCAGATCTTTGTATCCTAAGGAGTTTTTTTTTCATGTCAGGAAGGGGTGTGGTTAAAACCTCAAGTATCTGAGTGTATTTAGCCTTAGTAGGAAAGACATTTTTATTTGTGTAGCTGACCACAATGAAAGTGGATTGCAACAGTGTACTTTGGTGAAACTCCAAAAATTGCTATAATCACAGTATTAACTTACTTCAGTGCCTTATTCATGCATTCACTTTGTCAGGACTTTAAGAATCATTATTAGCTCACCGATACATATGGAGACTAACGGTTGCTCTTATTACTTCTGTCTGTAGAAGGCTGAAACTGAAATATCCTGTCTGTCTCATATTTATGGCCCTACCAAATTCACGGTGCATTTTGGTCGATTTCTCAGTCATAGGATTTTAAAAATAGTAAATTTCCTGATTTCAGCTATTTAAATCTAAAATTTCATGGTGTTGTAATTGTAGGGGTCCTGACCTAAAAAGGAATTGTGGGGGGGTTGCAAGGTTATTGTAGGTGTGATTACAGTCCTTCTACCCTTACTTCTGCGCTGCTGCTGCTGACGGCGGCGCTGCCGTCGGAGCTGGGCAACTGGAGAGCAGTGGCATGGTGTGGTCTTGCCACCCTTACTACTGCGCGGCTGCCTACAGAGCTGGGCCCTCAGTCAGCAGTCACCATTCTTTGACCAGCCAGCTCTGAAGCCATCAGCACAGAGTAAGGGTGACATGGTACGGTTTTGCCACCCGTACTTCTGCAGTGCTGCTGGTGGGGCGCTGTGTTCAGAGCTGGGCCCCCGGCCAACAGCCGCCGCTCTCCAGCTGCTCGCTCTGAAGACAGCACAGAAATAAGGGTAGCAATACTGCAACCACCCTAAAATAACCTTGCAACCCCCCCTGCAACTCTGTTTTGGGTCAGGACCCCCAATTTGAGAAATGCTGGTCTCCCCTGTGAAATCTGTATAGTATAGAGTAAAAGCACCCAAAAGACCGGATTTCACAGAGGGAGACTAGATTTCCTAGTCCGTGATGCGTTTATCATGGCTGTGAATTTGGTAAGGCCCTACTCGTATTATACTTAAGATGACATGAACTTCTGATTATATTGTCATCTAGTCTTGTTATCTAAGAATACATACATGGGAAGAATTAGCATGTCAGCATGCCTCACTCCTGATCTAGGGGTGGATAACATCCTTTAGGAGTAATGCTGCTAGTGAGAGTCCTGCAACTTTAGAGGCAGTGGAAGTCTGGTAGTCATGGAGGGTGTGGGATATGAGGTAGCCTCCTGAAGGTTTCCCCCACTCCTTATCAGCCTCTCCCATTCTATCCCAATCCCTTTTCAGCCCCTGTCCCCCATTCTGTGCCTTGTCATACTCCTGCCCTCTTCTTGGAATCCCCTCTTTAACTTCATTCTCCTCCTCCTTTTTCCCCATTCAGAACCAGCAGCCCTTATCAACCAATGCCACCGCTGCTGCGTCCTTTCCAGGTTTTGGCACCCTGTGCACATGCAGCGTCTAGTTGCTACAGGAGCTCGGCAGCTCAGCCAAAAATGCACGAGATTCAGACTGAGTTGCAGGCTGGCATAACAGGGCTGCCAAAGTGCATGAGTGTCCCGTGAGCAGCCCTGACTCCATAACAGAGCATGGTGGCCCTATTTAGATCTGAGTTTGTAGGAGTAAGCAGGTGCCAATCACGTAAGGGGGCCCAAATTTGGATTCTAGCTCCCAGGCAAACAACTGCTGTGATTGGACATGCTCGGCTCTTCAGGGAAGGCTCTTATTTTCTGGACGGCACAAGAAATGGTCATAAAGAGACCGATTCCACCACCCCCATTCACCTGGAGTAGGATCTCACTCTGTAAGAGGTTCTGTTGAAGTCTGTGACGTAACTCGCCGAATGACGTACTACTCCATGTGAGCGAGGCTGGCAGAAAGAATTAGCCACCAGCAGCATCCAGACCTCTTTCATTAGGAAGGACGATTACCTCAACATCTGGCCTTCCAGGGAGGAGGATTACAAAAGGGAAAAATAGGGGGGACTGGTTGTTCCGAGCAGCTGTGATGCTCTGGAGGGGGAAAAGGCTCCTTACAAGAATATGTTGAACCAAATATGTTAGTCCTTAGAAATGTGCTCCTGGCTTATTTATCATTTCAGGGTAACCTTTTGTGTTCTGTGTATGATTTATCAGCCATATTAGCAAAGATATTAGCACTGATTTCTATAGCCAGGATATCAGAATTTCAGTTCATCAGTATCTGAGAAAGAGGGAAGCTGCAGGGAGCAGGGGAGGGAATGTTTGGTGGCTGCCAGGAGAGCAGGGGGAGCAGCCCAGTTCAAAAAAGTGTCCCCTGGAGCTTTGAAGTCCTGGGGCTTTGAAGTCCTGTGCCCTGGGTTGGGATAGCAATTCTCAGCATAGCCACCCTCTCATTTAAAAACCATGAGTTGTACACCTCAACATTCATGAGATTTTCTAAAATAAATACACGGGGATTCTTTTTGTTGTTGCTTTTTGATCTTTTGAAGCTACTGCGGCTACACCACTATTTATACTCACGCTCGCTCTTATCGAGTTACCACGAGAACATGTATGCAATCATGGGAATCACACCTCTAGCTCACCGTGGACATATGCTAAGGGTCAAAAGGCAGCCTTCAAAACAAATGAAAAACTGTGTCCTTTCCACTGGGAATTCCCTCCTCTTACCCTCCATTAACCACAGGGTAGGGGAAGTTGTCATTCTGTCCTTCTCCATATTTCACCCCCATCTGTCTCTTTCTGCACCACTTCAGTCTCCCTCCTGCTCCTTACATTACCCTATTCTCCTTAATCTCCTACCCCCCTGCAGCCTCTGTCCTGCCCTCATGTTCCCCTGCATAGCCCCTTCCCCCTTCCTCCAAAAGCATAGAGTGGCTGCTATTTTGACTGTGGGTTTGGCTTCAGTGTTATTGAAAAGAGTGGAAGGTGGCAGCCATCTTTATACTGGGCAGCCTCAGTTCCATATGCAGATAGACTGAAGGGAAATGGTAACCGACTTGCTGGTCTGAAGTAAATAGGATGAAATTCAATAAGGACAAATGCAGAGTACTCCCCTTAGGAAGGAACAGTCAGTTGCACACATACAAAATGGGAAATGACTGGCTAGGCAGGAGTACTGCAGAAAGGGATCTGGAGTCACAGTGGATCACAAGCTAAATATAAGCCAACAGTGTAACACTGTTGCAAAAAAAAAAGAAACATCATTCTGGGATATAATAGCAGGAGTGTTGTGAGCAAGACACAAGTATTAATTCTTCCACTCTACTCTGTGCTGATTAGGCCTCAATTGGAGTATTGTGTCCAGTTCTGGGCGCCACATTTCAGGACAGATGTGGACAAATTGGAGAAAGTCCAGAGAAGAACAACAAAAATGATTAAAGCTCTAGAAAATATGACCTATTAGGAAGGTTATAAAAATTGGTTTGTTTAGTCTAGAGAAGAGAAGACTGAGGGGAAGAGGGACATAACAGTTTTCAAGTATGTAAAAAGTTGTTACAAGGAGGAGGGAGAAAAATTGTTCTCCTTAACCACTGGGGATAGGACAAGAAGCAATGGGCTTAAATAGCAGCAAGAGAGGTTTATGTTGGACATTAGAAAAAATGTCCTAACTGTCAGTGTAGTTAAGCACTGGAATAAATTGCCCAAAGAGGTATTGGAATCTCCATTATTGGAGATTTTTAAGAGCAGGTTAGATGAACACCTGTCAGAGATGGCCTAGATAATACTTAGTTCTGCCTTGAGTGCAGGGAACTGGACTCTATGACCTCTTGAGGTCCCTTCCTATCCTACAAGTCAGCCTCATTGACAGCAATGGGAGATAAGGTTGGTGAGGTAATATTGCTTATTGAACCAACTTCTGTTGGTGAGAGAGACAAGAAGTCGCTCCACACAGAGCTCTTTTTAACGTCTGGAGAAAGTACTCAGAGGGTATGTCTGCACAGCAAATAAAAACCTGCAGCTGGCCTGTGCCTGTCAACTCGGACTCACAGGGCTGTGTAGACTTCTGGGCTGGGGCTGGAGCCAGGCTGTAGGACCCTGCGAGGAGGGAGGGTCCCAGAGCTTGGGCTTCTGCCCCAGCTAGAAAATCTACACAGTAATAAAACAGCTCCACAGCCTGAGGTGATCAGTGTGTTTCTTGTCTGTTGGGTTCCATTTTTGAAGCTGATTGTGGTGTCCAGGAAGTTGATACTGGTGAGAGAGAGAGAGAGTGTTCTATCTAGAGAGTTTAATAAATGGGGGGTGGTGGTGGCGGTTAAGGTTGTGGTGAAAATCTATGAGGGAGTTTAGGTCATCTGGCCAGAGGATGAAAATATCATCGATGGTACCTCAGGTACATCATTGGTTTCTTGAAGCATTTGTCCAGGAATTTTTCCTCAAGGTGGCCTGTGAAGAGGTTGGCATATTGCAAAGCCATCCTAGTATCTATGGTTGTTCCTATAGTTTGGGCCAAGTGTTTGTTGTTGAATGTAAAATTGTTATGGGTGAGGATGAAATGAGAGAGTGTGGCAACATGTTTGGCTTGGATATTTGAGTGTTGTCCATTGTCTTATAGATATTTGTGGCAGACAGCGATGCTGTCATTGTGACGGATATTGTGTATAGGGAGATGACATTCACAGTAGCAAGAATGGGGTTCAGAGGGAGGTTGTTAATGTTGCAGACTTTGTGGAGGAAGTCGGTTGTGTCCTAGAGGAAGCTGTCCTTTGGTGGGGTGAGTGGCCTGACGATGGTTTCTAAGAGTTCCCAGGCCAGATATGATGGGTCTGCCTGGGTGCCTTGTTTATGTGTCTTGGAAAACATGTAGCAGGTCCGTGGGGTGGGTTTTTGGGGGTTGAGGTTGTAGAGTTTCTCTTGGAGTTGTTTGGGGAAGGATTTGATGTTATCATTAAATTCCTGGGTAAATAGTAGAGTGGGGTGGTCTTCGAGATTTTTAATCAGAGGTGGCATCTATTTTGAACAAGGGAGTAATAAGTAGTTGGCAGCTAGGGCTGATTTATATGGAACCATGTCCCATTAGCAAATGCTGTTTAACTTAAATCATAACTTTCCACAAGAACATGTATATTTTGACAACATTTATTTTAGAAGATAAATAGAAAAAAAGCATAGTTTTGTTTTTAAATGACTTTGTTCTGACATTTATTTTATATTATAAATTATAATATATAATTTTAAAATGTTTAAATCAGAATTAAAGTTTCACATTGATTAAAATTGAACTTTTCAATTGAAATAACTTTCATTTCACAGGACATTTATTTAGTTAGTGGTCTGTTTTTCATACTGATTCGAAATAAAGACACATGTAGGAATGTCAGAATTTCTCATGGAATGGAAATTCCAAGTGTCAGTCAGCTCTGTTGGTAGTCTTTCATTGTTTTTATGAGACAGGTAGAAAAGCCTGTATGTGATAAAATTGCAAAAGTTGGCAACAATTCCAAAATCTAGAACTGAGGGCAGCTGAGCCTCCTTCTGGACTCCAGGCACTTTTAGAATCAACTGAGGCCCTGATTCTGCAAGGTGCTGAGTGCATGCAGGCAGATGCATTTACCTACAGGAAAGCCGCCATTAAAATCAACAGGTTTCAGAGTAACAGCCGTGTTAGTCTGTATTCGCAAAAAGAAAAGGAGTACTTGTGGCACCTTAGAGACTAACCAGTTTATTTGAGCATGAGCTTTCGTGAGCTACAGCTCACTTCATCAGATACTTCATCTGATGAAGTGAGCTGTAGCTCACGAAAGCTCATGCTCAAATAAACTGGTTAGTCTCTAAGGTGCCACAAGTACTCCTTTTCTTTTTATTAAAATCAACGAGGTTCTGCAATGGTGCACAGGTACAGAAGTGCCCAGCTACTATTTATTCGCCTGCTTTAGGTCAAAAGTTAAAGTAATTAAATATGGAAAACAGGAAAATTTGTCTAATAAGCAAAGATTTAAAAAGGCTAGAATTACAAAATATGTAGAAAATTTGGAAAGTTTTCAAACAAAAACTAGCAAATGGCAAGAAATACAAGTGAACATGTTAAAAGCAGAAGTGAAGCTAATAAGTTGTGTGTTTGTAATGAATGTCTGACCAACAGAAGCACTAGTTAAGAGCGGAAAGATGGTTAGGGTGTTAGCTTGGAATGTAGGACACCCGAGTTCAGTTCCTTGTTCTGCCACAAATGTCCTGCATGACCCCGACTGCGTCACTTGGACTGTGTGTGTGCGTGCCTCAGTTTCCCAGCTGTAAAGCAGGGATAATAGCACTTCCCTTCCTCACGGGAGTATTGTGAAATGCTCAGATACTATGGTAATAGACCTATATAAATAGGTCCCAGTCACAAGTCCTGGAACAGGGCTATTAAACCTAGTCCTGTCATGTAACAGATCTGTAACCAGTGACTACTATTACAGTATCTGATCGCTTTGTGTGTAATGTTGTATGCCAGTCCCCTGAATTTGTAGGGTGTTAACACTACCATACAGAGAAGCTAGGTTTAGGATGGCCTTATGCAAGTTAAAGCATGCCACAGAAGTGAAACACTGTGTCTACTGTTAAAAAAAAAGTGTAATTAGAGGACTTCTATCTTAACAAGTACTCTATGAACAATGACACCTCATATGAATTACTAGAAGGTGAGTGCCATAATAACAATGGAAAAACAGCTTGAACTTTGTTCTTAGTAGCTGGAACATATGCACTGAAAAACAATTGTAGCTTCCTCTGTGAATAAAAGTTCCTTGCCAATATAGTAGCATAGATCAGCAGGAAAGGGGCACATTGACATGTCATTCAAACAGCTATTCTTGACAGGTTCCATTTGATTTGCCAGTTAAGTGGAAAATATAACCTGCAAATTGCAAACAGTTAGTGAGATGGTGAAATGGATGCATCCTAAGTAAAAGCTACCTAAATAACAAGCATCTTCACTCTTGACTTTTCTCTGGGAAGTTAGTGCTAAGAGAGCAAAGATTTCTTTTGTTCGCTAAATCCTACCGCTGTAGATCAAATCACACTCCAAATTGATTTGTTAGTATATTTATCAGAATGCGTTCTGCTGTGTGTAGCATATCTAGGTCCCATCTGAAATGCTAGTCAGAATGCCCACAGCTGATGTTTCTTTGGTGGGGTTGCATATTAACAAAACAATTACCAGTAATTGCTTCAAGTCATTTACAAAACTAAGATGATGGAACTAAATACTGAGGTCACTAGTACTGTAGTGGAACCAACACACACTGTAAGCATTCAGACTCACCCAGCAGCACCTCCTGCTGGTCATCCTTGGGAATTAGCTCCATTTCCAGCCCAGAGCGCCCTCCATAGACCAGTGATCCACCTTACCACTGGCCCCAGTCCCTCCCAGGACCCAGTGCCCTTGCCTCCCCACCCCAGGGAACCCTCACCCACTATCCCCACATCACCTCAGTCGTGGCTACTGCCAGTCACCATCTAGCCCCCACACCCTGGGGCGGATTGCAGTGTAAAAGCCAATCATCACAGGCAACAAGGGGTTTGGACTGGCTGCCTTTACCCACTCTCAGGCTGCCCCCTCTGCAACCCCAATACCTATATGGGCCTGGGAGCAGGCCCTGCAGGCTGGGGCGTTGCTGGCCTAGAGCTTCCTGAGGCCTTTCCCCAGCACACACACCAGAGAGAGTCTGCCTGAGCTTCTGGCTCCCAGCCTTTATAAGGGCCAGCTGGGCCCTCATTGGGGCACGGCACAGCTGCGGCTACTTCCCCAATCAGCCCAGCTTCTAGCCCACAGCCCTCTCCAGGGGCTGGCTTTTCAGCCCTTCAGGGCAAGAGGGGGTGACCACCCTGCTACACACACCAAAATGCACAGCTAGATTTATTGAATAAATCCAATGGGCCAAATTCTCTCATTTACACTGAAGTAAATCTGAAGTAATTCCACTGAAGTCAGGGCAGATGCTATTTCCAGAAATAACAAAACCATTAAAAGAAGTTATTGTAAATTATCTTTCATGTTAGGTATTAAATATTTTCATAGGAAGTGCATGCTTGAGAAAGACATTGTTTTATTGTATATTTTTAAAACTATACAGTGATATTTTCCCATTCCCATTTCTATATCTTCATTTGAATGTTTTTGTGTTTCAAGACTGGCCACTCCATTCAAACAGTTATAGACATTTGAGCCTAATTGGCAAAGTTGCTTAAATCGATAAAGAATGTCAATTTAGTGTTTAATATTGGTCTGAACAGTGTCATGTTAGTGCTATGTAGTTTTTTATTTTACTCTACTACAGCTTTTGTTCCAATTAAATGCCATTAGACTCCTTTTTTTTTTTTTTTTTTTTTTTTTGTAATTTCAGTGGAAGTAGTGGGTAACTATAGAGAATAAAAAAAAAGGTTTCTCACAAATCATTGGGTTAAAATGTAAACATTATAGATAAGCAGAACATTAAAATTCAGGCCTTTCTGACAAGATGGGCTACAATATAACAAGACTGACCAGGATCTCCATGTTTTGTCTGGATTCTACATTTCTTGTTTCTGTGGTTTTTGCAGTATTGTATGTTTGTTTATAATGATCACACACGTTGTTGGTTACCTGGTAATGAGAACAACTAATCCTGTATCTCAACTTTTCTTGTAAATTTCAGGTGTAAAGAGATGAAAAATTGGGTCAGGTCTTGTTTTATGTTGCCACAAGAAAGACATTTTTCCATAATGCATGTGTAACCCACTGGCCAATGTGTATTATGTGTCCCCCTCTGTATCCAATTCGCAGAGGATATTGTTCTGTTACATATTTCATTTTGAGAGTTGGCTCTCTAGCTCAAGCTGTAGAGACTCATACTTTAAGCTCTGGAGTCCCCTGAGTCAGTTCACAGTGTCAGTCAAAACAGTGGCCATCACACATGCGATGTGCTTGCATATTCTAACAGAGATTGCCTCAGAAATAGACAGGTCCCAAACCATTTAGGTATTTATAGTTCAAAGCAAACACCTAAACATTACTAGGAAATCCTTTGGAAGTCAGTGTAATTCACAGACTAAGGTGAATTTTGGCTTTAAAAAAGGAGGTATTTACAGTTACTGAAGTTTTGAGTGATCTTGAGGAACTGTTCAACGTAGCGCATTAATGCTCATTTCAAGGAGTCTGTGGCATGGGTACCTGTGGGAAGGCCTATATATGAAAGAAAGGTTGCAAATGTGGAAAAACATTCTTGGCCACAGCTAATGGGTCACTTAGGAGCAGCAGAGTATCTAACATGAGCCTCAGTTTAAAAGACTGAATAACAAATGATGGGCATTCTTCTCTTAGTGGAAAGAGTTGATAGAATTTCAACCAGCTTTTCCGGTTGCTTTCACCATACCCACAAGTGTTATTGTTGAGACTGGGTCTCACCCAGCTGTCATCCAATTCCCAATTTTGACTAGACACTGGCTAAGTCTCTCAGCTGTATCTAAGCTCTTATTGGAGTGTTCTGTTGACTGAATGGTATTTTATATTGACGACATCTGAAACTGAATTGGTTCTGTTGGCATCTCAGAGAGGCACCGCAAGTCCAAAAAGAAATATGGCCCCCAACAGCGAAACAGAATAATGCTGTAAAAGTGTGTGCATGTGACTTCAAATATGATGCACACTGAATCTTCCAAATAATTCTGTAAAAGGAACATACATTATGCATTAAATTTATCTTGGCATCTTTTGCTTTTCTATAAAAATGCACGTTGTTCTTTCCCATGCAAAGTGTATATAGCTGTTATAATACAGACAGCGAAATTACAGCCATGATTGTTTATAATAATTACTGCCCAGTTCAGTAAAATGTGATTTTTTTACATGGGCATTCATAGCTAGAGTGTTGGGATTCTTACTTTTGGACTTCATTCCCGTTTGACGAGAAGGTTTAACTTTTTAATGTTACTTGGAGATACCATATTACATTTGCTCAGGATGACTTCTTAATAGTTTCAGTGCAAATTTCTAAGCCTGGCTTCAGGGGACGATTGCATGAATAGCATCGTTGACATAAAATAATCCCACAAACTGCAGCAAGACCATAAAGCTGTTGGAGGAGAAAAACATTCTTAAATTTCCAGGGTTAATGTAATTGATAGGGATGCAAAATATGTGACAGAAGAGGTGGAATGGACTGAATTCTAGGTGGGCGTATGATGAACAACAAGGAGATTGGATTCAAATCTAAAAATGTATGATTTTGTGATCACATGTGAGGGAAAGAATTACAATAATGGGAATAGACTGACTGAATTTGGTGATCACTGGCCCAACATGAAGTAATATATAAGCATAATTGGAATTAATGTATTGGAGTCATTAAAAGCCCAATCAAACATGTGCCAGTTAAAAGGAAGCCCTACATCACAATGTTTTGGAACAGAAGATATATAGCAATTTATAGTTGGTGGTGGCTAAGCACATATGAACCTAATGGAATACTATTAAAGAAGACATACAGACTATGCAAGCAAATGGGTTGTGAAACCAGAACTTAAAAAGAGAGGATGGTTCTGTCAGAATTTGTCAATATTTGTGCTGTTGAAATTTGGCTTTCCCTATGCCACCATAAATATTTTGCTACCGTATAGTCATGCTCATTCTCAACTGGTGTAAAATAAACCATTATATGCATTCTTTCCTTAATCCAATTTTTGTCACAGTCCCTGTTAAAAAGACACGATTATCCTAAAACTCACACTTCTTCCTGAAAATGTTGTACCTATTATTGTTATAGGTAATACCCTGAGATTATGGAAATTAAATAGATTAGAAAAACAAACGTGTTCTCATTTTTTTAGTAATTTATTTTCTTTGTCCATTTGTTAGCACTTCACCTTTAGTTGTTTTCACTCTTTTCCCATCATGAATTTCCGTGTGGATCCAGCTGTGGGACTGGAACCTTAGCTAGTCTTATTTTCCCTGTTATTTGTGTGAATTACTCAACACAATACCAAGGGAGAGAAAAACTTTTGTGAAAATTAGGAAAATGTGATGGTAAAACCAAGGAAAATGGCAGGGGGACTCAGGGACAAGTGTAGCACCTGAACTGCTTTTAATCCATTTTTTAAAATTGGTTAGATTTGAAGTTGTCAGTGTCTCTTCAGAATATAGCTGCTGGGCTGTGAGTAACAGGTAATTACCCACTCATCTGCTGTGTGTAATGGACATTTGCAAAATTTGAACTATAATAATGACAGCTGAACCAAACCAGATTAAGAGCAAATTTAGGATGAACTTCAGCCACTTCTGTAACAAAATTTCTGTAAAAAACAAGCAAACAAAAAAATAATCACTTCGGCTGCAGTTCCTGAGGTAGTTTTTTCTTTTCTTCTTCAGATATGTGGCACATTTAGGGTATACCATACAGTTGGGTTTTAATAAACTTCTGACAGTTTCATAATGATGACTTGCTTTGCCTGGAGAAAACTTGTTATGCTGAATTTAAAATCAGACATACTAGCTCATCTGTAATTTCTGGTATGTCCCTAAACTATTTACAAATATTCTTGCAGCATATCAAAAACTTCTTAATACTATACTTTTCCTGAGTTGAGAGTGATCATTTTACCTACGTAAAGTTAATTATTGTCAGTTTTTGCTTACATTCCAATACCCTTGGCTATATTGCATCTGAACCACACCCACTTAAGTATGGGAATTTGTTCATCAGAACTGAAGGCTTGCTTGTCAAGGGAGCAGCAGCATTTCCTGCTGTCCTTCCATCTGCTCAATATGAATGTAGAAGAAGAAATGGGACTGTTCACTTGTGGTAAGTCTTCAGCTCTGTGGGCCAGATTTTTAGCAAGCGTAAACCAGAGAGATGAGTGGAGATACACTCCTCTGGGGACCTGGCCTTATGTTCCCAGTGGAATGAGTGATCGAATGTCTGCTAGAGAATGGGGCATCAGTGAGGTCCGGTGGCCTGAAGTTCCATTTGGTATAACAGATGTCGATAGGTTGGAGGAAGCAGCCAGTAGAATTAGAAAGGAGAGGCCCGACTTGACCCAAGCCCATTTGACTTGAGCCCGAGAGGGTCGAGTTGTTTTCCGACCTGACCCAATCCCAACCCTTCCCCCTAAACCTGAGTTGCCACCGCTGCTGCCTCTTGACCCTGAGTTCAGCATTCTTCCTCCTGCCTTGGGGTTGGTGCATCTGCCATGCGAGCCTCCCGGCTGCACTGCGTGTGTGCTGCCTGCAGAGTGAGAACAAGGTGGCAGTGGCCCACAGGAGCAGGTCATGCAGCTGCTCCTGCACCAACCCCATGGGCAGGAGGAGAAGAACTGATCCAAGCTGACCCTAGGTGGAGAGGGTCTGATTGTCTCCCACCCAGCCTGGCCTGGACCTGATGCTTGTAATCGGGTCCTGTTGGGTTCGAGTCATATTGCAGGATTCTGTTGGGAAGTGTTTTAGTGACACCCCTTACTGAAGGAGTGCATCTACCATGCGTCATTAAGATTTGCAGCTTAGGTCTTGCCTAGACCCAAACTGTTTCTCGGTGTGCAAGCCAAGAAGGCAGTTTTCCATCTTCGTTTTTGTGTAGTGGGTGCAATTGTTTCAGTTGTATGCAGACATATCATTGGCTTTGTCATCCACACTTCTATCCTTGATTTTGCACTCTCTGAAAAATAGGCTACTGTAATGTGCTGCAGATAGGGCTGCGGCTTGAGACTCATTGGAAATTGAACTTGGTGCTGAAGATGCCAGCCCATTTATTGAGTAAAGTTGAATGTCAGGAGTGTTGATGTTTTGGGTGCTGCACAGGTTAGCTGTCAGTTTCTGGGTGGAATTCGAGGTACTTGTTTTAACCGTTAAAGTAGGGCTGGTCAAGAAAAGGGAATTATTTTTCCATGGAAAAATTTCAAATGAAACCTTTTGTTTTGTTCCAACTTTTCCACAGAATTTTCCAATCTAATTTTCAACAGCATTCAAAAGGAAAAAGTTTATTTTGAATCACTTCTCAATGAAAAACTTTCTTTTCAGTTGGAATTGAATGGAATGAAAAATAAATCTTTTTCAGCAATCAGATTGTTATTATTCCCCCCTTGCCCTATTGCTCCAAAGATAAAAAAGCAGATAATTTCCCTTTTGCTTCCATTCAATTCTAACCGAAAGAAAGAATTTTAGTTTTGATTTGTTTTGTTAGAAAATTACAAATGCTATGATTTTGGGTGGGATCACAGACATTTTTATATAAATCCACAAGCCCTCAAAAAATCTTTGTGATTCTTTTTCTATAATTTTTTTATAATCTCTATGTAAATATCTTCAGTGGTTTCAGACCTAGATATCCATATGTCTCTGTGCCACACTGCTGCTTGTGTCACACCATTGCTGTTAAAAAGTGAAGAGGTCCTCAGACTTGGGCTCGCTTGCACCAAACAGGTGGGAGAAACCGGCGGGGGAGGGGAGTGGGGGTTTGTTCTCTGTGAAGGCATCTTGAGTCTGACATTCACTTTTTTTTTTTAATACTTTCCTGTCATGCTGCAAATTCTGTCTTCTCTACCAGGTGTCTGAGAGGTGTGTGGCTTAAGGCAGGGAGTATGTATTTATAGATTGAACTTTTATCCTGGGTTTAGCTATTAATTTATTTTTGATGGAGTGAGGAGTCTGCTAGATGCAGGGGAATGACTTCTTATTGTTAATTTTCTGTCAGGGCAACCAGAGCATTGGATGGATACCTGTTAGGTGGGATAATATCTTTTTTTAAAAATATGAATCTAAAGAATAAACAAACATGAATGTTAGGAGCTTTAATAGTCCTTTCTCTAGGGACTTCTTCATTTAAGTCTACATCTACTGTTCCTGAAAAACCTCATCAGTGGTTTTGGGATTTAGGAATCTTCTTATTTGCAAATTCACAGGCAAAGGAATTGTCCAGTACAGGGATTGTTAAATCTTCATGGTTTTGCCGTTGCAAGTAGATAACATAAATAAGTATTCCTCCCTCGGTAAGAATTAAAAGCGACGGTCATTCCTGTGGTGAAGCGACCTGAAATAAAGCATCCTGAGTTAGTTGTCTCTCATTATTTCTTATTGCCCCCCCTCCAGTTTAATTGATTTGGCTCATTTTATTTGCTGCCCTTTGGCATCAGATTTGTATCTCATCTCAGCTGCTCTCTCTGTTTATTTGTGATGCTTCTGGAATGCAGTTCACTGTCTTTTCAGGGGGCTAGAGGTACATAGCAATAGCAGTGGCTTGGAATAGAAAACGATGATGTGTGAGCAGCCCCACAGTAGTTCAAGGCAGCAGTTAGTGAGGCTCAGCACTCATGTGAAAAAGGGCCAACGCCATTTTGAGATTATTGGAAGAAGCATTTTGTAATTACAAGAAAAGTATCTTGTGTGATTGTTGAGTTCAGGACAAAAAACACAGGCCAAACACAGCAGTATATTATTTTCAGGCACAGCAATACATTACTTTCATTAAGGGATATGTACTACAGTGAACTGCCTGTAAAAGCTGCCTTGATTTCCTCTCTCCTAATGTTTTCTTGGATCTCCTACAATTTGGATTTTCCCCACCAACTCTACCAAAACTGCTTTATCAAGATCATCAGTGAGCTATTGCTGACCACGTTCAAGGACTACTTTTCTCTTCTTATTTTCCTTTTGCCTCCTTAGCAGTCCTTATCTTCCCTTTGCTTTCCTGGGTTTCCATGGGTCTTTTGTGTCTCTGCTTGTCCTTTTGGTGCTTCCTGTGGTGCCATCCTGCTCCTGCTCACATTGATTTCAGTGGTTCAGGATCCTGTCTTGAGTCAGCTTTTCTCAAAAGAATCTGGATAGATGATTCTGTCTCTCATCATCTTCACCTTTCCCTCTGTGCTTTGGCTTTGGCTGCCCTCGTCTGTTCTCATGTCTTCAAGTTCAACCAACGTACCTCTACATTGATAACTACTTTCCCCTGTCAAATTGCTGTCAAATGTATTTCACCCTTTCTATTCAATCTTGTGTTTCTGTCTGTCTTCCCATGATCTGTTCCTGAATGTTCCAATTCTGCCCAAATTCAGTTTGACTAGATATTCTCTCCTATTATTATCTCATATCCATGTGGCCACCAACTCATGTCATTTCATTCTCTATATCATCTGAAATCTCCATCCTTTTCATTCTAGTGCTAAAATGCTTTTCCATGCTTTGATTATCCCGCAGCTTGACTATTGCAATCTAACCTTGCTGTCCTTCCTGGCTCCCTAAAACCATCTTCCTACCCCCCTACCACTGTTAGTCCCATCTTTGAATCTCTCCACCAACTTCCTCTCCCTCCTGTATTCAGTACAAGATTCTCATCCTCACTCTAGTCTAAAGGCCCTGCATAACTCTGTCTCTGCCTGAATCTCTTCTGTTATCCCATTCTTGCTCCCTTCATTCCACTCAAGTCCACTCCCTTTGTATTTTCCTTCCAAGCCTTCTTCCTTGGTGTCAACTAGCCTGAAACTCACTGCCTTGACATGACTTCTTGGTTCAAATTCTTCTTAAAACACATGCTCTCCATCAAACCTAGCAGTATTAACCCACTGATGTTAAATCAATCAAACAAACTCTTCAGTGCCCTTTTATAAGTTCCATTGGGTTATCCGAGGCATACCGTTTCTCTTGTGTAGAATTTCCAGTTAGACTGCAGGTCCTGTGAGAAGAGTCTGTGTCTTCCTCTGTGTTCTGTCCAGTGCCGGTTGCACTGTCATCTGTTAACAAATGGTAAATACTACTATATCCCTGATTAAAAAAAAATAACCGATCTTGGCAACAAGGACCCGATAAGATATTGGGAGAATTGGAAGTAACTGAGCAGAACACCTCCTTCTTATGATTTCTCCTATTGAGTTCCTGAGGGGAATAATTTTAGGACCTCTCTGTGGTAGCAACAGCTATGCTTTGACACCATTGTAAAGCGTAGTTCTCTCTGAGTCACAGTTTACCCATAGCCATTCATCACCTTAGAACATTGTGTCCAATGGTAGGAAATTGAACTGAAATAAGAGGTGAACATTTAAAAAAAGTTATAACTAGCAACACATTATTCCTATTTCTATTTATGGATTTCAAATGCATCTGTGATGGGTTGCCCCACTTCAAGGTGCCACCTGATGTACTGAGATATCACTGAGCCTTACCTGTTTCGCCAGCCTGAGCCCCCTTTACCCTGTCTTGCTGAGACAGGCTCTTCAGCCTCCTCTACCACACACACAGGCAGGGCCACACCCAGCTGCAGAAAGACACAGACCTTGAGATCAGCTCTAGGAAAGCTAAGCTTAAGGGACTTGCTCCAGCACTCCCGTGCCCACCTCCCTTGGAGAGCAGACCCAAAGGTATATTGATTTGCCCTGTATAGAAAAATCCGCACAACGCAAGCTTATAAAAATTTGCCCTCCCTCAATGTGAAGAGAGATGTGCACAACTTCTTGCCCCTCTAGTTAGAAATTGCACAAGCTGGGTTTAATGATAAAACAAATGTATTAACTATAAAAGGCATATTTTAAGTGGTTATAAGAGATAGCAAACAGAACAAAACAGATTACCTTAGTAAATAAACAAAAAACGCAAACTGAACTTAACACAATAGATAGGTAAGATATAAATTAGCAAATTCTCACCCTGAGTGATGAACAGGCTGGCAGATTCTTAAGGCACAAGTTGCCTTGGCTTTCCCAGGTTTTCATACACAGGCTAAAAATCCTTCTAGCCTAAGACCATCGCTTCCCACAGTTCAGTCTTTGTTCCTCGGGTGTTTCCAGGTGTGCTGTTGTAGGGAGAGTGAGGACCCCCCATAATGTCATTTTCCCTCTTTTATATATTCTCCCCACTTGCTGGAAAGTTCTTTTGCTGTGATCTGGGTCAAACAGTTCCCGTGGTGTAGTGCTATCTCTGATAGGTTTCTGGGGTAATCCTTGTGCTTGTGTGCATTTCCTCAATAAACCATTAACATTGTTTGGCTTTTTTACTGTCGTACCTGAAAGGCTGCTTGCGGGTGTTTTCAACCTCAGGACATGTTTCAGCAACACATACATTGCCAAACATTGCACACAATGATATCACATACAATCCAACGATATATTACTGTCTAGCAGATCAAGACTTGTAGAATGACACCTCACAAAGCATACTTTGTCTAAGACATATCCTAATTACATGGCAGTGGTGAATGTTAGGGTTTTGGAGTGTAACAGCATCTATCACTGTAATATTTAGGCTCCATATATAAGAACTAGTAGATGAGACCTGTTATGGTATCGTTAGGATTGCAGTCTCAGGCCTTCTGAGTATGTTTTGAGTGAGGCTGTGTTTCACTTGATGCTCTCTCCTCATCTTGTTAATTTTGAGACTGAGCTGGAAAATACATTTTGTTTCCTTTGTTCTGGTATTAGAGACGTTACTGCAGAGTAATTACTGCAGAGTAATACTAGGAAGCCACTATATAAAATATAACCTGTCCAAGGCATAGAAAATTGAGGAAGACTTGTGCTAGATCTAGCTAGATCATTCCTACAAGCAATAAGCTTTATATCGACAAAAGGCAGTAACAGTTTGAGTCTCTGGGAACAGAGAAGATGAAAGACAGGGAACAAAGGGAGTTGGAACAATCAGCGGTGTCTGTGTTGATGGCACAGTGGAGATCTGTAAAATAACATGTTATATTGTAGGTTCAGTAAGGTGATTGGTCGTATTCATTCACCATGGCTGAGTTTTTGGTTGGAGTGCTACATTCTGTTTTACATCAAATTCAAAGAAGGCAACAAAGTGACAGTCTTTTTAGAAAGCTTTAAAGTATGCAGAAAAGATAAGATAAGTTAATTTGAAGAGATGAGAGATAATATATCATAGGGGGTAATTTTGGAGGTTTGACCTATAAATACGAAGGAGTAGGAGAGGAATTTATTTTCAGTTGCCAGTATGGAACACCACAAATAAAATCTTTTTTTCATCATCAGCAGCTTGGTAAGGGCGGAGTATGCTGATATATTGTGAGCCTTCATATTTTCACAGACCTGAATCCAGTGGAATATACTGGAGTGCTGATGTAGATTTTTGAATTCCCCGTTACTGGAAGAATTCACGGCAGACCTAAATAGAGAATTAATAGAGATGCTGTATAAAATCTCACACAGTGATCCTTGGGGATGGACTAGAGAATAACTTACTTCTGTCTCTTGGAGCCTGTGACCCAAAGTGCTTTACACATAGATTCACAATGTGCTGTCTAGAAATTATCTGTGTATGCTGCCTATTGTAAGCAGTATATATTTTATTTAAAGCTTTATTTCAAATATGTAAATGCCCCTAAAGGCATGAGTGAAGGGCACATGTTTAGCAAATACAAATATAATGAAGCAATCAGCTACCAGTGGAATTCTGCTACCTCAAGAAATGACGATAACCATTTTACAGTGCACAGCAAAGCAATATAATATCTTTCATAATTTTAATATTTGATTTGAGAAGGCCCTTGTTTCCTTCTGGTACCTGTATTTATGGCAGATATAAACCTTCTAAACTCGGAGGATGTAAAATTGTGGGTAGTGTGGCCAGATTTAGGCTTTCATGGTTATCTCTTACCAAAGAGCATTAGATTTATAAAGAAAAAGTAAAATCCGTTTAGATGGGTCTTCTCAGACAAGATATCTCTAGGTAGTTTCTGCTGATTGTATGTTACCACGTTCCATATTCTTATGAGTAACTCAGTGAAGGGTAGATACACAACATCATTGTTACAGAACCATAGTTCTAGGAAAATGCTATACCACTTTATTAAATGATACCAATGGAACCTCTAAATAATTTTAACCTCAATAGGGGCATCCCTCTCTATTCTGATGTGTTGTGTTACCTGCGTAAAGTGTTTTGTTAGTTGAGAAGTTGCAGCTGTTTTTCTGGAAAGATTCGTCACCAAACGGCCTAAACAAACTACGAATGTTTTCATTGACTTTCCGATCTACCAGCTTGAGTTAAAAGCTGCATCTTACTGAGCTGTCACTCAATTTCACTTTTGTGAAAAATGTAAAGATGTATAAGCCCCTCAGGTGGCAGTTCCAGCATGATGCTGTCACTCTGAGCTATGTCATATTGAATTCTGTCACTGAACAGAGACTAAATGAAATGCACTGAGGTGTAAAATTTCACTTCCTGTTCTTTTTAAAATCAATTTCATATCAAAGTATTAATAACTATTATTTTTAAATAAATACCTTTCTAAGCATCTTTAACTGACACAACACTAGTGATTAAATGTGATACTCAGCCTAGTTTAAATTCTGCATTACGGTAATACCTATAAAATATCTGATCTTTTGCTTTCATCTGAAACTGCTTTGGGGTGGTTTAAAAAAAATGATCTGTTGATCAGGATTATAATACAAACCAGTTCAAAATTAAGAATGATCTCTGTTGTACCTTTTCTTTACAACTAATACTAATGAGCCACATTTATATGGGATTTCCTTTATTCTTTTATTGATAGTACTGTATGCATCAAAATTATATGCTTCGTCTTCTTTTTATAAGTATTTTGCCAGACCATATTTTGCATCATTTATTACCTTTCATAAAGAGTAGGGGCTTCTGTAACTAATAATAATCTAAATACAATTTTTATTATAGACTAGGCATTAAAATATTTTGGTTGGTCTACATTTCCACTGAAAGACGAAGTTCAGGCATGGATTGAGATCACATAAAGCTGCCAAAAGTTAGCCGTCAGATACACTCAGACTTCTGATGGAAGATGCCAATTATACTATGCTGTGGCCCTCTTAGTTAGCTGATCTATGGAGTAGAATTGAAACTGACTACAAAGGCAGTTGTTCATCTTTCTTCTTGATTGAGGAAAAGGTGCTACTGACAGCAAACGACAAATGAAGTAGAGGGGAAAAGCCTCCAAGTGGGGTAGATCATTGATGTTGCTGACATCCCTTAGAAACTGTTAAGTGATCGAGGCACTAGGTTCCTACCCCTGTGGTTCTGCAAGGCGAAGGATTTTATTTTTGAAAAGTGAAGATAAAAAAAGGATTTGGGCAAAGCCCTGGGATGGATTCGGGGGGAAATTAATAAAGACCACTTTGATTATGACATTTCCTGTGACATGAGATACATTTTAACTGACTCTTTAAGTTAAATTGAAATGCACTTAAAATATACATGTAAAACTGATTGAGAAACCAAATGACTAAAAAATGCATGTATGTTCTTAAAAATTACTAATTAATGTTATTTTAAAATCATGCTGTTTAAGATCAGTTTTGTGCTAAGACCTCAGTCTCTCAGGTTGTGTATGTCCATCCCTGCTATGGGTATGACAATACCAACACCTCTAGTAGTATGAAGACTGCAAAGTATGCACCTTTTTAGGACTAGTAATGTCAGTGGGGACAGGAGAAAAATTGAAACCTAAGATCCTCAACTCAGGCCTTGTCAAGGAGAAAGCCTCTGCAGCTCACCTTTAAAAGATGGTGTGACACAAAGGAGGTAAAGGGACTCCTCTGCTTTGCAAACAACTCTCACCTCAGGGCTGACAAACTCACTGCACCAAACACGTCTGACAGGATATCTGTCCACGAAGAGTAACATGTAAGGTATCTATAGAAAGCTCATAACTTGTCAAGACTCATAATCGTTGCGAGATGTGTACACGGATAATGTTTAAGGAATAATTTATTTATTCTGAAAATATGCTTTATAGAGTTGGAGTAAAAATTAGTCACCAGAGGTAACGTGTCTCAGTGGTGACCCATTTCAGCAAGGCAAAGTTGTCACCTCTCCCTAGTCAGCCAGTAAGGTAATGCCAGTGTCTGTTGTCCACCCTTGTCACATCCCAGAACAGTTCATGGGAAACCATCAAAGACAGTTGCAAATGATTCCAACCACTTGAAGGGGAAAAGGAACAGGAGGGGGCCTTGACAACAGGATGGCCTTGACTATGAATAAAGACAAAAGATTGTTTCGCTGTAACAGAGTGTATTCATTCACTGTGGAAACCTCTTAACCAGGGGACCTTCATGACTGTTTGGATCCTGGTTTTTGTGAAACCATCCAGCTCTAGAACAGACTGAACTTTAGGAGAAAAAACCTACTTTATAATATAGGAAAGGCAACTGTTGATAAGTGTAAACCCAGGTTTTGTATTGTAACCACATACGTCCATCACTTTCTCTCATTTTTAATTAAATCTTTATGATTTCTTAATTATAAACCTACTTCTGTTTGTTTTTTTTTCAGAAGTGCTCACAAGTACTGTGAATTTTATGGCAGTGAAGAAAAGGAGTACTTGTGGCACCTTAGAGACTAACCAATTTATTTGAGCAAATAAATTGGTTAGTCTCTAAGGTGCCACAAGTACTCCTTTTCTTTTTGCGAATACAGACTAACACGGCTGTTACTCTGAAACCTGTCTTTATGGCAGTGGTGGTTTAAGGCCAAACTGGTAAATTGGGGTACATTGCACATTTGGGTGCAGAGGATCTGGGATTTCTGTGATTAGCTGGTGTCTGGGGCTAGATATCACAGTGGAACAGTTGAGTAGGGTTCGGGGATTGAAGTACACTTATTGTTAACCTGCCAGGCAAAGTTAAGGCTGGCATAGCTCAGAGGAAAGAGCTTGAGTTTCTGAAAGACTCGTGGTGTTTGGGAGCTGACCCCCCAGCTATCACAAGAGAGAGTCCCTCTTGCTGGAGGCAGGGGTAACAAGGTGCAGGGAGTAACTAAGTCCAGGGTGCCCTGAGAACCATCCCAGATGGGATCAGCTATCTCAGAAGTTTTCAGTTATTGCACTTGGCTACAAGTATTTTTTTAAGTGACACTTCAGACTGGACAGAGATGTGTTTACAGATAAGAGAAGATTTTGTTAGCCTGGTCTTGCAATTTATACATGCCAAATAGTCTTTGTGATCTTATATTAGAGAATTATTGTTGATCCATTGTACCTTGTAATGGCTCAGTTCTCCATTGTAGATGAGGCTGGAAAATCTTGTCCTGACTGCTGGATTATGTGATGTGAAATATTTATAGTAATTGACAGTATACCATTTATTTTAAATATTTTTGTTATTCAGAAACATGTTTATTTTCCAACACATTTATTTATATACATACAGGAGGAACAGGGATGTGATCCTGTGGTGGATATTAAAATGTTGCTCTTGTTAATGGGTTAAATGCATCCCAGGGTTTATGATGAGGAGATATGTCCAAAGCAATGGAGGGCATTCCCTGCCTGATGAGAGTTCTGCCATACAGCTGAGTGAGGGGGTCAAGGGAAAGCTATGTGAATGATCCTCTACCTGTTTGGCAGTGCAGGCGTTCAAGGCGAAAGAGGAAGTGAGTAAATGGTTGACTCCTAACCACTTTCCTCCTGTCTTCCCTCCACACTGCATCAGTTCTCAGTCACATTCCCCACACAGCTTCAAAACTACTTCTCTACCTTCCTTCTGTCACTCCTTCCTCACTGTAACTCAGGTCCAGCACAGCTCATAAACCCCTGCTTAGCTTCATTTTTCCCTCCTTTCCCCAACCGTTACTAATGCTCCATCCCACCTGATGCCCATCTCACTTCCTCACTCTCCCTCCGTTTTGTAAACACATGCTCATATCTCAGCAAACAGTCAGGCGTTGTCTTGAGTTTCCCCCCCTTCAGTCAAGCACTCCTGAAGGTGTGAAAGTAATGTATGGAATTAGGAGAATACAGTGACCATTGCCTAGGCTGCTTTCCATTGCCCTGCCGTGGTATGTAATCAGTTCCTCCTCAGAGGAGCATTTAGCTCTTACACTTTACCAGAGCTTGAAAGAGTTGCTTCTTTTGGCTGCTTTTATCTATTGCTCAGAGTCCATAGGTGAGAAGAAAAGAAGATAAAAGGCTACACAGAGGTGAGAGATGACTGAGAGTAAGAAAAACAGCCATCACCTGCAGCAGAAACCCTTACCCCTTTAGGCAGGCAATATAATAGGAACGAGGAAAGAGATTGGTGGCTGGTGATGCATGGTAATAGCTATATGTTTTGCTGTGCGAGAGCATAGCAAAGGTCTTAGGTTAAAACACAAGCCACAGTGCCATTATTTAAAGATACGCTAGGGAACCTTCCTATACATAGGGCTAAATATATAACTGTATATTTACTGATAAATTTATACCAGTGCCTCAGTTGGAAAAATTATGGTGAGTAATTGCTGTAGTGAAATTAAAGGTCAGAGTAGATTTTTGTGAGGAAATTGAAATATATGCCCCTCTTGTCAGTGATAGTGTGACAAGTGCTGAAGGAATTGGCGGCTGTGATTGCAGAGCCATTGGCCATTATCTTTGAAAACTCGTGGCGAACCGGGGAAGTCCCGGATGACTGGAAAAAGGCTAATGTAGTGCCAATCTTTAAAAAAGGGAAGAAGGAGGATCCTGGGAACTACAGGCCAGTCAGCCTCACCTCAGTCCCTGGAAAAATCATGGAGCAGGTCCTCAAAGAATCAATCTTGAAGTACTTGCATGAGAGGAAAGTGATCAGGAACAGCCAGCATGGATTCACCAAGGGAAGGTCATGCCTGACTAATCTAATCGCCTTTTATCATGAGATTACTGGTTCTGTGGATGAAGGGAAAGCAGTGGATGTATTGTTTCTTGACTTTAGCAAAGCTTTTGACACGGTCTCCCACAGTATTCTTGTCAGCAAGTTAAAGAAGTATGGGCTGGATGAATGCACTATAGGGTGGGTAGAAAGCTGGCTAGATTGTCGGGCTCAACGGGTAGTGATCAATGGCTCCATGTCTAGTTGGCAGCCGGTGTCAAGTGGAGTGCCCCAAGGGTCGGTCCTGGGGCCGGTTTTGTTCAATATCTTCATAAATGATCTGGAGGATGGTGTGGATTGCACTCTCAGCAAATTTGCGGACGATACTAAACTGGGAGGAGTGGTAGATACGCTGGAGGGGAGGGATAGGATACAGAAGGACCTAGACAAATTGGAGGATTGGGCCAAAAGAAATCTGATGGGGTTCAATAAGGATAAGTGCAGGGTCCTGCACTTAGGACGGAAGAATCCAATGCACCGCTACAGACTAGGGACCGAATGGCTAGGCAGCAGTTCTGCGGAAAAGGACCTAGGGGTGATAGTGGATGAGAAGCTGGATATGAGTCAGCAGTGTGCCCTTGTTGCCAAGAAGGCCAATGGCATTTTGGGATGTATACGTAGGGGCATAGCGAGCAGATCGAGGGACGTGATCGTCCCCCTCTATTCAACATTGGTGAGGCCTCATCTGGAGTACTGTGTCCAGTTTTGGGCCCCACACTACAAGAAGGATGTGGATAAATTGGAGAGAGTCCAGCGAAGGGCAACAAAAATGATTAAGGGTCTAGAACACATGACTTATGAGGAGAGGCTGAGGGAGCTGGGATTGTTTAGCCTGCAGAAGAGAAGAATGAGGGGGGATTTGATAGCTGCTTTCAACTACCTGAAAGGGGGTTCCAAAGAGGATGGCTATAGACTGTTCTCAATGGTAGCAGATGACAGAACGAGGAGTAATGGCCTCAAGTTGCAGTGGGGGAGGTTTAGATTGGATATTAGGAAAAACTTTTTCACTAAGAGGGTGGTGAAACACTGGAATGCGTTGCCTAGGGAGGTGGTGGAATCTCCTTCCTTGGAAGTTTTTAAGGTCAGGCTTGACAAAGCCCTGGCTGGGATGATTTAACTGGGAATTGGTCCTGCTTCGAGCAGGGGGTTGGACTAGATGACCTTCAGGGGTCCCTTCCAACCCTGATATTCTATGATTCTATGAAATTACTTTTTTCTTTAACTTTAATTTTATTTTATTTTATCCTATGGAAAAACTAAGGAGATTGACTTTCATTGAGACTTGGGAGCAGAAAGGCTAAGAGAACTGGGCTTATTTAGTCTGCAGAAGAGAAGAGTGTGTGGGGGATTTGATAGCAGCCTTCAGTTACCTGAAGGGAGGGGTTCCAAAAAGGATGGAGCTCAGCTGTTCTCAGCGGTGGCAGATGACAGAACAAGAAGCAGTGGTCTCAAGTGGCAGTGGGGGAGGTCTAGGTTGGATATTAGGAAACACTATTTCACTAGGAGGGAGGTGAAGCACTGGAATGGGGTACTAGGGAGGTGGTGTAATCTCCATCCTTAGAGGTTTTTAAGGCCTGGCTTGACAAAGCCTTGGCTGTGATGATTTAGTTAGTGTTGGTCCTGCTTTGAGCAGGGGATTGGACTAGATGACCTCCTGAGGTCTCTTCCAACCCTAATATTCTATGATTCTGTGATTCTAAGGGTGTGTTTTAAATTATCTACACCAAAGAACAATTTGAGAAGGTGGGCAGTGAGAAGCACCACTAACTTTGTGACCCAATAAGAGAACATTATTCTTGCAACCTTAAAATACAGACCCCTTTAGTGTGTGAACACTTCCAGGATCTTGGATGTTAAACTTCCTGGCAACAGGGAGGGAAGTGCTTGGTAAGAACAAATGCATGTGCTTCTGTAAAAACTACACATAATTCTGTATGTTTAAATAAACCTATGAAGATACCAGGCAGGGGTTTATATCACACAAACAAAATGTTAGGATGCTGGCAGAATGGGATAGAAAATAATACTGTGTGAATATTATAGTAGCATTATATAAGTAGAAGGAATGGCTTCACCTAAAATATTATGTTTAGTTCTAGTCGCTTGAAAACTATGAATCATCTTCTCATAAAAAAAAATTGGTAGAAATTGAAGGGCTCCGAAGAGGAGCCTCTAAAATGACTTCAGAAAAGGAAGAGAAACTGAAAAATATTAGGACTTTTGTTTAGAGAGGAGATGATGAGAAATTGGATATTCCCATTTACCCTTCCTCATAGCTCATGAACCAAGAAACTAAAGATCAATAAAATTAAAGTTGATAAAAATAACTACTTTTTTAACACAACATATAATTAACCCATGGAACTCACTGCTGGAAGATATAATTGAGGCTAAGAGCTGCATAGGATTCAAAAAAGCATCAGACATTTATGGCCAGACTTTTCAAAGCTGAGTGCTAAATCAGAGGTGCTTAAATAAGACGGGCCTGAATTTGCCAGGGTCACACTGAGAGGAGAGTCCCCATGGTGCATTTTATAAACCTGTTGAATCAATCAAAGGACAAAAGCCTTATTGTGTTAGTGAACAAATGAGATGAGATGAGAATGCGCCTCGTTTTAAATGTTAAATATTGCAGCCCCCAAATTAGTCAATGTGAGACTTCTTTTTATACTCTGGGAAACTGGTACACTGAATGAGCAGAAACAAAACACAAATGCAGTCAGCAAGGGTTTAATTCAAAGGATAACGTTCATACACACAAATCAAAACAGGTTAACACAAGTGTAAAAAGAGCAACAGAAACTTCTTTCCATAGGTGCTGGAACTAGGGGTGCTGAGGTAGTAATTATCCAAATATGTGGTTTCTGCCTTCAGCATCACTGCCTCTCTCCCTAAGCCTGAGGTTCAGTAGAGTTCTCTGACCTTGGGTGGGGAGTCCTCCCTTCCCATAGGCTCTCTTCCAGCACAGTCTCCCAGTTTATGGCCCTCCCTAGGAGCATTCGTGCAAACGTTAGCTTCAGCCTCCTCCTCAGGTTTGTTCACTAGTATCACATACTCCCTCCATCCTCTCATGCACTCTGTTTTAAATCAGAATGTGACAATAAATTGATCAGACGTACTATAGTTGAAAAAGAAGTCATCAGACTTCTATTTACAAAACAACGGCGTAATGCCATTTAGATGCCTCTGTCCCATAAAAAGCATTGTATGATTTTTTCCACCTCATTTTCTTCCACCTTGACACTCACTAGACTGCATTATTGGAGGGCAGCTCTCAGATACCTGGGTCTGCTCCCTCCTGTCAGCACTGCTTCCCAATTTGCATGGGTCACATGCACAGCTCTCATCAGAAGAGAGCATAAAAAAGGGCTTTCAGATCACCAGTAGGATCATGTGTTATAGGGAGGAGCTTAGGGAGACCCAACAATGAGATACTACTGCAAGATAGTAGGACACAGTATTAAAAAATCTGGTGGAATCTTAGACATCCTGTGAAATATAGGGCAGCTGAGAGTTATGGCTTTCAACAGCTACCATCTTTACTGATTTTTGTATATCTCAACTAATCAGCATAAAGAATCATTACTAGTTTATTAGTCTATAAATCTACATGTCAATAGAGATGTGCTATATAAGAAATCTAGTATATTTACAGCTTTTATTGTTGGGTAAAGCAATTGCTCTTGCAGTTGTATGGTTCATGCTGATTACCCGCTTAAGGGTGGATAGTAAGCTATTTGAATGTAACTATAGACAATAAAACTCTGACATTCATCTTTAGGGTCTGACCACCGATTTTTGTGATATTCTACAAAATCTAATCTTGCAGTTGATAGTAATTGATACATCTAGCGTGGCTATGAGCAAATCCATCCTTTGTATAAATTACCATGCCATTCCACTGCCTTGTTTAAGTTTGAAGCACACTGAAGTAGCTTCAATACAAACACTAGTAAGAAATGACCTCATTCATCTGTACTGGTGGTACATTTTTCAGGTTGTTATCATTTTAATTGGAGATGGGCTGAGGAGATGGTGACTGGAACGAAATTGCGTTTAGATGCAGCGGTGCTGCTGTAAGCTCTCTAATGTAGCTGCTTGAAGTGGATGGGAGAGAGTTCCCCCACGAGTGATAGAAACGATGTCGGCAGCAGAAGCTCTCCCGCCAGCACAGTGCTGTCCACACCAGCGCTTATGTTGGTGTAACTTATGTCACGCGGGGCGGGGGTGTGATTTATTCTCACACACACACACACCCATGAGGGACAACCAATATGCTGACATAAACTGTAGTGCAGATATAACCTTTAGACTATGGTTTGGAGTTCAGGTTTAAGGGTGGAACAGGGCAAGGGTTTAGGATCCATGGTGCTGAAGTCTCACAATCTGTTTTACCCCGAATGGCAGAAATTTCATGTGATCAGCTTATCTGTAGAGATTTCCACCATCCTAGTTCTCATACAAGCCAGAAATAGAAAACAAAACCCTGAAACTGCCTGTTCCAGGCAATGTTAGCAGAAACAGACAGCAGTATGAGAGACAAGGAGCCACAATCTCAACATCTGAACATTCCAGATTTGGAGAAGTGTAGGATTTAGATGGAAAGTGAGGGTTTAATTGCTGCTGTGAAGCTTTCTAGATAGATAATACAGGTATTTGTATATGCCCTCAAATGATGTGTATGTGGTTCAGCCAGTCTCTAAGGAGTATTTTTTACAAGTTGATTGTCCTGCAGATAACAGGGAGATGTCCATTCTCTACAGATGTTTTCCTTTTTATTTGCTGAAAACAAGGTGCCAATCCTGCAAGGTTCTGAGCAACTTCTGGGAGGTGCTAAGTGAGTGGGAGTTGAAGGAGTTAGTGCCTTGCATTCAATGGAGCTCTGCGGATTTATACTAGCCTTTAATGTGCAAGGAATTCAGGGTTCTCATTCTTTGCTGCCCTGAAGGCAGTGCACACTGTGAAGAAAAGACTGCTGTCTGCCTGTAGATAGGCAACATGGGAAACAACTTGAAGGGAGTTTAATTTAAACTTAATCAGGCAGAGAGTCCTTGAGTTGAACGGACAGATTCTGCCCTCTGATATGTTCATATAACTTCCATTGCCGTCAGTGGGATTTGTGATAATGTTACTGAGAGACGGATTTGACCATAAATCTTTTCCCTTCTCTTTTCCCCCTTTCTCTTTCTTTCCCCAAACTTCAATATTTTTATAATATCACCCTTTCACTTTTCTCCTTGAAGAATTTCCCACAGAATTTAACATTCACTGAACGTGAGTTTGTCTATCTCAACTAAGCCGTACTCCAAATATGGATATAATTATGTCTCCTGCTCCCCTCTTCATATTTATCTAAGAGGACATAATCTTATTATTTGTTATCTATAAAATATTAGCACTGGACCATTTTTCTTGTGCAGAGTGACAGAGTATTTTCATGAAGGGGAAAAAAAGGATGAATTTCCTGAGTAAAATATGCTTGACTTTCTTTCAATAACCTACAAACAATTCTGTGAGTAAAATGTTGTCTGAATTAATTCCAGGATCTTTCTATATATATTGGTCGTGAGATATTAAAACATCAGGGAGGAATTAGGGAGACCAGAGAAAGTTCCCTGCTGTTCCCAATACCCAAAATAACAGGGAGACAGCTTTTAGTGTATAGTGCCCTCTTCCCATCTAGAACAATTAGTGTCAATGTAGTAGATGATAATTGTTTCTATAAATTAGTCTTAATTATTTATGCAAGAAGCTACTTAAGGATCTAGTTCCAACAGTTCTGTGGGTGGGATTTTCCCCTCTCACTGACTGTTTCCCCCATTCGTCTCTTTTATGTGCTGGTTATTTTCCTGTGTTTAAAATATTAATTGAGACTATCCAGGCTTCTTGGAATGTTGGTATAACTGATTTATATAGAGCACAAAGTGACTTGAAAAGAGTTAGAATTATCTATTTTATAGATAGATTCTCCTCCAAAGTCATTCTGTAATTACTAACTGTTAATTTTCCTCTGGTGTAATCCATCTTTACCAAGGCTTCTGTGCCAGCAATAATGTGCACCTATTGTCATTTCACTCTCAACAGTTTAAGCAAAGGTGACAAAGTGCCCTTCTCTCTCAGATGTTTAAGTTTTCATCTGAGTCAGATATTGGAGTGTCTGTTTTATAATCTTGTGTATTTAGCTCTGAACTATCCCTACTGAGTTACGGTGTACAATAGGAAAAGTATTAGTTAATTGAAAAACTTCTGGATAACCATTTGTTATGCTGTTTCTTATAATTGTCTTATGAACAGAGAAAATATTTTAAGCTGCAAGATCTCATACCTTATTTGATATCATTTAAGATGTTTTGAAGGGTCATTTGAAACAATGTAAGGCGGAGGAAAGTATCTGTGTTTACTGTGCTTTTTAGTTAACTGCCATTGTTCTGCTTTGGACTTTGTTCACACTGTTAGCTCACCTTGCTGTCTGAGCCTGCTGTCTGCTAGAACCCTTGCCCGTCCTGTTTCATCATTGCACTTTATGGTGTGCGTGTAGGATAGAGAGCGCTATTTGTAATACGTAATTGGCATACTTTGCCATAGGTTGCATAATGTAAAATGCACGTTTTCATTTAGTTGTGGTTTGTGTTTATTGCATGCACTATATTCTCAGGTTTCAGAGTAGCAGCCGTGTTAGTCTGTATTCACTAAAAGAAAAGGAGTACTTGTGGCACCTTAGAGACTAACAAATTTATTTATTTATTGAATGCATCCTATGAAGTGAGCTGTAGCTCACGAAAGCTTATGCTCAAATAAATTTGTTAGTCTCTTAAGGTGCCACAAGTACTCCTTTTCTTTTAACTATATTCTCATTATTTTATGTGCACAGTGTATTTATTGAGAGATTCCAGGAGTCAGACATCTTTTATGTTTCCTTTTTAGCATCACTGGTGCTGTTTTCCTAACTCATTGGCATAAAATCATGGTTTAAATTAATTCACTTAATTATTTTGAGAAGTATTTTCTATCAGTTGAATTCCCTTCTTTAGTTTTTAAAAACATCAATCTCTTCGAAGCCTTTCTTTTAGAAGCTAATTTTTTTTACCCTGTTGGTGTTGCTGAAACTGATCAGACCCAATTCTGATAGTCTTACTCATGTTAAATAGCACCTTACTCCATAAATATTCCATTGAAACTAACAGTGAAGTAAGGGTATCAGAATCTCACTCTTTATTTGCATTTTGGTGAAGGTAATTTTACAATATGTTTATTTTTAATGTGTGTAAAGTGTGTATAATTGTCCTTAGTCTTATTTTAGAGCTCCTTGAAAGCAAGGTCTGGAATCTCATTAGAAGTGGTTTACTATGATTTGTTTAAACAATATAAAAATCAACCAATATCAATAGGATTTGTACTGATTAAATGAGATTGGCCAGCATATTCCTTTAGTGATTTACATAAAAGTCAGAATTTGCTTTGTGATTGTATTATGACTTTTTTAATGCATAGCAGTCCTGAACTTAATGAAAGTAACTAGATATCAAAAGTAGATAAAATTAGCCTAATCAGGTTTTAATTGTCTGGCTTAGTGTCAGGGTAAGACCTACAATCATTAAAATAGTTGCATATTACTAACAAGCCATTATTATTCAAGCTTCCATAGGTTATCACTACCTACAGGGTTCTTGTTTTTTTTCTCCCCAGAGACATAAATAGTGAATAGAAATATTTACAGTGATATTCAGATCTGGCATGTATGAGCCCAAATGGCTGGAGTTCAGTGCTTTGACATTATGGGAATAGTAGCGATAAACAGAGTGGTGTTTATTGTAGGCCTTCCTAATTCAGCACTTGAGGAAGAGTTTGTGGGATAAATTACTGTTTCTTCAAGGATAGTAACTTTAGGGCGTACTTCAATAAGAGTCTTGTAGCTTTACAGAAAATTCTGTACACTCTGTTGTAGTTGAATGATGCAAGACCAGGGCCAAGATCTCTGCAGTGTTGTTCCCCAATCATCTGGTCCTTTTATGTCCAGTTATGAGGAGACTGTGCACGCAATGGACAACCTGGAAAGTGAAACTCCACTGATTGGAGTTGATAACTTATTGGGGCAAGTCTCATACTACACCAGTGCAATGTATCTACACTAGGGATTTTCACTGACATAGCTACATCAGTATAGTTACACTGGTTCAGATGTCCCTAATGTAATTTAATTGTTACTCCCCATACATTCCTGTTAAGGTCAGTGGGTTTTCATTGGGCATAAATCAGGTATTCTCTCTCAAGAATGGTCATATCTGTGGGTGTCTGTTTAAGCACCAGTCTGTGTATTTCAATAAGATTTTCATCTTTCTGGTTTCAGAAGCACTTGCACCATTTTGTTTATCAAGTGTACAGTACCATCACAGCCTTCCTTGGTTCTCAGTGTTGAGCAAAAGTGGAGGTGGTAGGCGTACAGTCCAGGGTCTGATAGAATAGGTTGCCTGACGGTTAGAATGTACACTTTTATCAACATATATTGCACAAGGCACAAGTAGATGTTTCTTTTAATCAAGGTTGATTAAATTGCTATCAGAAAGATGTCTCTGCTCCCTCAGGCACTTTGCAACCTTGTTATCATCTCAAATTCTTCCAGCCTTCCAACAGGGTTTTATTAGCTCTTCCTAATCCCCAAATAATTACTCTAGACAAAGAGCTATTTGTAGAGAACATCTTGTTTGAAGAAAAGGGATTCACAAGAAATTGCAAGCCCTAATAAATTCTCTAGTGCTCTGTAACTCTAGTTACCCTGGGTGTCCTTGATCTTAAATCACAACTGGGTCATGCTGCTAAATAGCAGCAAGGGGAATGGAACTTCTGTCAACAGTGATACCTCAATGCCAGGGACAATTAGGCTGAAGTTCATCTTTCGGTACTTAAGCACTATATTTGAAAGAGAGAAGAACTTTTTGAGCTGTGAAGAAGAGACTTTGTAAGTGCTTGCTGCCATGTGTGTTTGCATAGCTTGGAAAAGCAGTGCTGCCAGCCACATATAACAAGGTGTGCAGAAATGTGTCCTCAGTGGAGCATAAATTCAATAAATAAATTCACCTAGGTTTGAATGCTTAATCTCTCCAACTCTTCACATTGGCCCTGTGAAAAGTGAGAGGTGGGTGAGCTTCTAGTGAAGTCATAAAGAGGTTAAAATTAATGAGTTTCATTTTGTGACAGGTTTCAGAGTAGCAGCCGTGTTAGTCTGTATTCGCAAAAAGAAAAAGAGTACTTGTGGCACCTTAGAGACTAACCAATTTATTTGAGCATAAGCTTTCGTGAGCTACAGCTCACTTCATCGGATGCATTCCGTGGAAAGTACAGTGGAGAGATTTATATACATAGAGAACATGAAACAATGGGTGTTACCATAAACACTGTAAAGAGAGTGATCACTTAAGGTGAGCTGTTACCAGCAGGCGAGGGAGGGTTGGGGGAGACTTTTTGTAGTGATAATCAAGGTGGGCCATTTCCAGCAGTTGACAAGAATGTCTGAGGGACAGTGGGGGGTGGGAATAAACAAGGGGAAATAGTTTTACTTTGTGTAATGACCCATCAACTCCCAGTCTCTATTCAAGCCTAAGTTAATTGTATCCAGTTTGCAAATTAATTCCAATTCAGCAGTCTCTCCTTGGAGTCTGTTTTTGAAGTCTTTTTGTTGAAGAATTGCAACTTTTAGGTCTGTAATCGAGTGACCAAAGAGATTTAAGTGTTCTCCAGCTGGTTTTCGAATGTTATAATTTTTGACATCTGATTTGTGTCCATTTATTCTTTTATGTAGAGACTGTCCAGTTTGACCAATGTACATGGCAGAGGGGCATTGCTGGCACATGATGGCATATATCACATTGGTAGATGTGCAGGTGAACAAGCCTCTGATAGTGTGGCTGATGTGATTAAGCCCTATGATGGTGTCCCCTGAATAGATATGTGGACACAGTTGGCAACAGGCTTTGTTGCAAGGATAGGTTCCTGGGTTAGTGGTTCTGGTGTGTGGTGTGTGGTTGCCGGTGAGTATTTGCTTCAGGTTGGGGGGCTGTCTGTAAGCAAGGACTGGCCTGTCTCCCAAGATCTGTGAGAGTGATGGGTCGTCCTTCAGGATAGGTTGTAGATCCTTGATGATGCGTTGGGAGAGGTTTTAGTTGGGGGCTGAAGGTGATGGCTAGTGGCTTTCTGTTATTTTCTTTGTTGGGCCTGTCCTGTAGTAGGTGACTTCTGAGTACTCTTCTGGCTCTGTCAATCTGTTTCTTCACTTCAGCAGGTGGGTACTGTAGTTGTAAGAATGCTTGATAGAGATCTTGTAGATGTTTGTCTCTGTCTGAGGGGTTGGAGCAAATGCGGTTGTATCATAGAGGTTGGCTGTAGACAATGGATCGTGTGGTGTGGTCTGGATGAAAGCTGGAGGCATGTAGGTAGGAATAGTGGTCAGTAGGTTTCCGGTATAGGGTTGTGTTTATGTGACTATCGCTTATTAGCACCGTAGTGTCCAGGAAGTGGATCTCTTGTGTGGACTGGTCCAGGCTGAGGTTGAACCGTGTCCACATATCTATTCAGGGGACACCATCATAGGGCCTAACCATATCAGCCACACTGTCAGAGGCTCGTTCACCTGCACATCTACCAATGTGATATATGCCATCATGTGCCAGCAGTGCCCCTCTGCCAGGTACATTGGTCAAACTGGACAGTCTCCACGTGAAAGAATAAATGGACACAAATCAGACATCAAGAATTATAACATTCAAAAACCAGCTGGAGAATACTTCAATCTCTTGGTTCTTAGCAACTTGCAGGATCGGGCCCCTTCATCAATAAAATCTAGTGGATTGACAGGATGATGAGTCAGTGCAAAAACTTGCCCAGAGAGTTGGTGCTATAATTTGAGGTGTTGAAGCAAGGTTAGGTAAGAATTATGGAAGGAATAATGTGGGGCCCGTCTGCTGGTTAAATTTTCCATGAAGACCTTGCCAACTCTGTCAAATATGAATTTTCATCTTGCACAAAAACAACTGAGTTATTTCAGCCTTTACAATTTAGCTGCAACCTGAGCTCGGCTCTCTTGTTTATCATGTAGTCCCTCTCTTCCTCCTTTGTGACATTTTACCACCCTGTCTCGTATGCAAAGTGGTTTAGGAAACCAAAGTATCATATGGCAGGAAAAGAAAAGGAATCATTGTATTCTTTTAAAGTGTAATATTAGTGTCAGACCAAGCCTATCATTTTCTTAGCACAGCTCTTTCTGAGACCACATTTATAATTCTGGAGCTTGTAGTACCTCTGAAACCTGCAGTACTTTTTGTGGGCTTTATAAAAGTTGAAAGACTAGGTAAATTTATTTATGTCTGCGTGGTTTATTTACTGCTAAAAACTGGCAGGCTACTAACACCTATTCCTATTACTACTGCAAACAGAGAAATACATCATAACTGATGTGTTCCCAGCACATACTCCTGGGGTGCTAGAAGGGGGTGTTGATGAATTTTTTTTCAAATAAGGAAGTTTAAATTACTTAGGGGACTACTTAACTACCACTGGTGGAATTAGATTAGTGAAGAAGGGATTTTGATATATTCCTGAAGATTGTATATTTTTCTGAGTCAGTAATTCCTTTTTAGAGAAACCTTAAATCTTTTTTGTTTTTAAAGAAATCCAAATGTATTAAGTGCATGGCTCACCATTTGAGTTTCTCTTCAGTATTCTTCTGCTTCTCCCCCCCCCGCCCCTTTTTGGGGGAAGCAGCATACATATTGTAGAATGTTAGCATGTAGGATTAGGAAACAAATTAGTGAATAAATTATTAAAGTGCTGAGGAGGGCCCACACAACTCTTTCTGAACCACTGAAGCCCCACAGTGGACTACTTGGGAGGAATGCTGCAGGAGGATTGATTCCACACAGAGAACTGTAATGCACCCCTTAAGTACCATCAGAAGTCTGTGTTGGC
Source organism: Eretmochelys imbricata (assembly GCF_965152235.1). Classification (NCBI taxonomy): domain Eukaryota; kingdom Metazoa; phylum Chordata; order Testudines; family Cheloniidae; genus Eretmochelys; species Eretmochelys imbricata. Next base: position 94,137,625 of record NC_135579.1, read on the forward strand.
CCACTTAGGGCAATAGAAAGCCATGCTGAGAGTAGGCCAGCATTGGGGGTCACAGGACCAGCATTTCTGAGGATCCAGGGACCTCAACACTCTCTGCAACCAGCCTGGAAACACTGCAGCATGGGCTGAAATAGCAGCCATGTAGCAGACCTACTCACTGGTCACTGTGGAAGATGGATTTTACTTCACCAACTCCTCCACACTTACCCTTCCAGATGGTTGACCTGTGCATTAAGCAGGTGAAATGGATTTCACTTATCAGCATGAGACATCTGTGTTATATTTGATAGAGAAACCAGTGCTCTAACTTTATCCGATCACTAAAGACATATTTTTGGTCAAGTAGATTTCAAACTCTATAGTTTTTGAGGGCTCTACTTGGAGCTGGTTGAGATAATGAAACCCTCACCATGTACATTATGAGGAAGTTATACATATCTGTGGTGTTTAAAAAATTCTTCTCCCCTCCCCCAATTAGGCATACAGTATAATGAACTTTCTTCACCACAGCTAACATATCCTTTAAATTTAGTTTTCTGAAAATAAAACAATGACACCTAGCACACGCACAGCAAACTGTAAATCAGTTAGTTGCGTCTGCTGGATTCTGGTGCCGTTTATTCCCTTCTAAGAAAAACAGTATCAGAGTTTACAGCCAGATACTAAATTATTCTATATTTGCCACATTATTTTAGATTTACTGAATTATTTTATATGTAGTGTAATTGGAAAACAAATCGAGTCTCCTCAAATACTTACTGTTCTAGTAACCATTCTCCACCTACCTATAATGAACAATAAGCATTCTTCTGCCATGTCTTAGGTTTTGGTACCTGGGGAATGCGACCCATTATGTATGAACATGTTTGTTCACAGTACAAATAATAACTATGTAGTTGTGGAGTTTTAGGTTTCTTGTGGTATTCAGAAGAGTTTTTCTCGTTGCTGATGATGTTAGCAGAATTTCTGTTTTGAGTTATGGATTAGATATATGCCTTATTATACAATTTCCTTCTGATGGTTTTCTCCTTAAAATTTAAATAATAAAACTTGAATCCCATTGTAAATGACTGGACACCTATAAAATAAAATTCCATGTTACACAGGTATACAAGATGCAACATCATGTAAGGCTAAAAGAAGATGCAGTGTATCTACTGGAAGTGTGTGGAAGTGTTTTCTTGCAAGGCGGTGGAATTTTCCATTTTCATAATGTAGTGAAAACGTAGAGTCCTTTCTACAGTCTCTGATTCATCTCTCTGGCCATTGTTACTTGAATGTTTCATTGGATCCCAGATGTTGGTTCCAAAAGACCTGTTTTGACTATCTTTTTTTTCCTCCCTTCTGAGTTTGGAACATTCTGTAGCACAGTTTAGACTAAAACACGCTTGGAAGCCCAAGCTAGGACTGTCATGGTTCCCAGGGCTAGCTGCGCCTCTGACTCCTCTCCCATCTCTCTGAGTGCACCCAAAGAGATGCTAGGCCCTGCACCTTCACTTCTCTCAGGGTGGGAACCACGATTCTTCCACTCATAGATCTCGTAGACCCGGGTACTATACCCCGTTTTCCAACCATGATTGCTCAGCAGGTGTGACTGAGTTAAAGTATCTGCGATTCTTCTCTTCGGGAGCTGTAACCAGTGGTGAATACAGTGACCCAAGACAGGTTTTCAAAACAAAGCAAATTTGTTTTGAAGGGGAGGGGAGCATCAGGGGTGGAGCAAGGAGGTTGGGGTGTCTGTCTTGTTGGGGGTAGCTGCTTCTGGCTCCAGCTCAGTCATCCTGGATCCTACCTGCTCCCCAGCCTAATCCTGGGCACTGCAGCAGCCTCTCCAGGCCCTGCTCTTGCCTCTGCTCCTAGCAGTCACAGAGCTCTGTGCAGCATGGTTTGTGTCCTGACATGCATGAGGATGGAAACACAGAGTGGGACCCAGAATATTATCATTGCAGGGGTGCTATTGTTCACTGCCCCCCACCCGGTTCTTCTACCTCTGATCGTAACAGTGGGAATAAAACAGAAAAGGGTTTTCAGCACAGTAAAATGTCTGAATGTATATCTGTCTGCCTGATAGGCTCAGGTAGCTTAATCCAGACACCCCCATTTCTGGGGACTGGGGTTCAGTCTACTCCTCAACAGTCTGGTATTCCCTCTCACCTCTCCTTCAGGGGATGTCTTTTTATCTACCCCAGTGATCTTTGTTTCAGTTTTTCACATCTGGATTCCCCCTCCTGTGGTTACAAGCCAACCTGTACAACTCCGGCAGGGTCAGAGGTAAACCTTCAAAAGCGAATACCACCTGCATTGTCCTTTAAGTACTAGTCAATGGGCTGTTTGAATCTGCTGTCCCTTTCCTGCATACCTGCCAGTAACCCCTGCCTGAATTCCTCTTTATTTACATCAGGCAAATCACACGCTGATAATCAGACAAACAGATGGAACATATGGTACAGTAATTCCTCACTTAACATTGTAGTTGTGTTCCTGAAAAATGCTACTTTAAGCAAAACGATGTTAAGTGAATCCAATTTCCCCATAAGAATTAATGTAAATTGGGGGGGTTAGGTTCCAGGGAAATTTTTTTCACCAGACAAAAACTATATATATATCTGTCTGGTGGAAAAAATATATATATACACACACACAGACACAGAATAAGTTTTACACAAACAATTTAATCCTGTCCACAGTAATTATGATTGTGAAGCTTGGATGAGCTGGTGGAGTCAGAGGGTGGGATATTTCCCAGGGAATGCCTTACTGCGAAATGATGAACTAGCACTCGGCTGAGCCCTCAAGGGTTAACACATTGTTGTTAATGAAGCCTCACACTCTACAAGGCAGCAGGAATGGAGGCAGGAGACACAGCATGGCAGAGAAGGACAAAGACACACGCAGTGTGTGAGAGTGAGAGATACCGAGACACACACCGTGTGTGTGAGAGAGAGAGAGACTGAAAGAGATACACTGTGTGTGAGAGAGACGCGCATTGTCCCTTTAAGTACGCTGACCCCACTCTAAGTACACTGCCTTTTAAAGTAGATCAGCAAGTTGAGGCAGTAGCTGCTGCCAGCAAGCTCCCTCCGTCCTGAGCCCTGTCCTGTTTCCCCCCCCTGCTCTGTTGAGATGGGGGGCAGGAGCGGGGAGGGGGGAAGAGGGACACTCTGACATTAGCACCCCTCTTCTCTCTTCCCAGGGGCAGCTCCAAGGCAGAGGGCAGGAGCAGCACAGGGCAGTGGGGGGAGGGACAGCTGAACTGCCCGGCATTGATGCATCCTGGGCGGCTGCCGCACTGGGAACTTAGGGGAGCTGATAGGGAGCTGCCGGTCCACCCTGGTTTCAAGCCCCCACCAGCAGCTAGCTCCAACCCGCTGCTCTTTTTGCAAGCAGTGGACAGAGCAGGCGGCTGCCAAACAACGTTATAAGGGAGCATTGCGCAACTTTAAATGAGCATGTTCTCTGGTTGATCAGTAACATAACAATGTTAACCGGGACGACGTTAAGTGAGGAGTTATTGTATTCGTAAAATAGTACAGGCATTCCACATCCTTCACAAGGACTTAGTAGCAGTATCTGTTTTTTCCAAACATGATGGTGTCCAGCTTTACTCCAAAACTGCTTTCACTAGTTGCTAGTGGTAACAAGATCTGTCAACTCCTGAGTGCCCCCTCATGGCTGAGGATGGCTCTGCAATGCCCTGCCTCAGTTTCCCCTCTGAGGTAACCCAATAACTTCACTTCAGGCTCTCTTCTCTCAATAGTACCCCTCCTAAAACTTCAGACAAAATAGTTAATAACAAAAGTCCCAAAGTAAAATCCGTCTATCACCCCCAGTGCAATTAGTCATTAAGATAATCCAATATCTTGTCCTTCCATGTCCCACATACAGCACACCAGCCCCTTAGGTGATGCCTGGACTCTGTCCTCTTCTTCCTTGTTCCCCTGGACAGCCACCCCAGTCCTTCCATCTGGAGTGCAGCTTCACTCTTCCGAAAAGAATCCTCTAAGCCTCCCTGCTAGGAGCATCCCTCACTTTCCCTGGCCTTCTGACTGTCCCAATGGATCCCGGTGTCTGGCCTGGGCGAAATCAGTGGGTAAAATCTTCCGCTGCTCCCTTGCCTTCAGCCTTCTCCAGCCCGTATCTCTGGCTCTCCCCCTGACGAGCCAGCAGGCAACTTCCTCTGTTGCTCCTTCAACCTTCAGCCGTCTGCAGCTCTGGCTCTTGGCCTGAGGATGCCAGTGAGAAAATCCCTCTTGCTGCTCGCCTGCCTTCAGCTTTCTCCCAGGACCCACATACAGTCTCTGCCAGCTCTCATCTTCTCCTTCCAGGCAGCCCTGACTCACCAGGTCTCTCCTCACCTAGGACCCTGAGGCCTTCTTTTAAACCCAGTTAATTTGGCACATTGGAATGTACTGATTTCTCTTCCAGGGCCAGTGACACCAAGATGTATTTCTAAACATGGAAATTGTTTAAATAGCATGCGCAGGATTAGTTTTTGTACTTTGCTTATTTCTTGCCAAAACTCCCTTCTTTTAAAGCATTGCTAATGTTCGTTGTGGTCTGGAAACTGCATCTTATAACCAAAGAGAAATGGGTAGTTAATGTAACATTTCCCCAATCTGGTTTTGTCCACTGCTGTCGATTTCCATGAATGGAGAGCACCATATTTGTTATACTGTTTATTTGTGTGGTGGCAGTGCCCAAAGGCCCAAAATAGCACCAAAACCCCATTGTACCAGGTTCTGTACAAATATCTCAGAAAATACAGTGGGTGCTTTAAAAACGTACGATCTAAACAAAGGGAGAGCGAAAAGACTGACACACACAACACCCTTTAAAAATGACTCAAAGGCTGGTCTCCGCCATCAGTTGTTTCAGACATCCTGCAGACTTGGGAAGATATCAGTGCACTTTCAGTTCTCAGTAAAAGAAACAAGTATTTTACTGGCTCATATGGCAAAATCCACAAAACATGCTTAATATTCAAGTCATATAGAGCTGGGTGTCCAATAATAACACTATCACCATGGCAGTATCTGGGTAGATTTACAGCATATGCAAAAAACTGAAATGCCACATTTTGGACTTTCTGTTCTTAACATTTATTTTTAAAAAGTTGTTTGCGATGTTTTTGAACTGGTAGTTGGCAGTCTATGGTCCTGAGGGTCAAGTCTTCCATGTCTTGTCTCATCTGTCTCAGTTTTTTCTTGTTTCATATTCAAGTTGTTAGTTTAAAAAAAAAAAACCCTTTGCTACAAATTGATAATGGTTTAACACTAAAATCCATACACAGAATACAACAGAAATATTTCAGCCTCTAAATTAGTGGCTTGAGCTGCTGGCTCAGGCTAAACCATTGATATGGTTCATACTGAATAGCTCTTTGTCTTCCCGCTGATATGTAAGTAGCTGGCTGTGGGAAAGGATTGGCATTTAATTTTAAAATAATTATATTTAAGTAGTAGTTCTGACCCTACCCTTGTTAGCCACTGTTGTGAATGTTCTTTTAAACCAATGCAGCAGGCAGTTAAATAATTACTATAGACATAATCAACAATCAGATAACATTGAATGCCTACAGACAGTAACATAAAGGTCTAAGGAAGGCTATTAACGATGAAAACAAAACATACTATTTAAATCCTAGCATGAGAACTCACCAGACAAAAAGGATACAGATTTCAGTTTGATTACCCCAGCAAAATAAAATGTAGAATAAAATAAAATAAAATGTAGAAAGTTAATATTAGGACAGTGGTAATTGAAAGTATTTAAAAATCATAATGCCCTCTTTGATTAAAAGGGTCATTGGCGAAAAGAAAAGCTGTATGCATACCTGGCTACTAGAGCAAATGTAGGGATAATGCACATTTCTCTGTTCATCTCTTGTTGATGTCAGAGAATTGAACTCTCAAGGGCAGTATGTGGCCCCTTATGTTCTCTGCATCCCAGAAACATGGCTTCGTATTTAAAACCTCACAATAGAAGAGCTCGATGCTAAATGTATTATGGAGACTCGTCCATTAATGATTTTTCAGACTTAGAGCCTTTCTGTCTTAGTGGCTGGGGCACCTGAAGATATCTCAACTTACAGGAGTGAATTTGGTCTATCTTAGGAACTGGGAAGGGGCTTTGAATCACCTTTATGCTTCCTGTATTCTGGAACCTGGCAGGGGGACTGCAGGTCCCTCGGAGAGGAGTAACTTAAATCCTGCTTCCCCTGCCCCCCACATGGGCCCTGGGAAGCAGAGAATACCATAGTACAGTACATTCCAGCCATGTCCTTGATCCTGTCTTTATAGTGAGGGTTTAGCAGGGCCTGTGTAGAGCCCTTATGCCAGTTCCACACTAGCTCAGGGGTCATTGTCAGGAAGGCTTCTGATCATTTCAAAGTCTTTCTGTGCTAGTAGAAAGGTGTAAGAATCTGACCCATAATTTTTATTAGCAGGAATCTCTATAGTGCTGTACATTTCTCTGTTGCAGCTGTTGGTAAGAAATTAGAAGATTAAATGTAGGCAGCACTTTCCCTGGAGAGAAATATCCAAAGCTATTTATTCTACAAGCCCTGAAGTTTGCAGGGCATTTTGCTGGGGTGCTGTTGATCACAAATACAATCCTTTAAGCGGGCATCAAGAACTCCAGAAAGCAAGTTAACGCCACACGCAATCTGAATACTGCAGAATGGTACAATGAATGAATAAACTTGTGAACCTGTAGAAGCTTACTGCTTATGAAGTAATTTAGAGCACCTTGAGTCTTGGTTCCTATATTTATGTGATCTATGAATCAGATAGATTAGATGGGATAGTAGGCCTTTCCCATCTCCCAGCTAATGCAGGAATGTTCCTTGCAGTATATTTTCTGTCCAGACTAGTAGTCCTGCTTACGGCACAGGAAATTATTCTAACTGGATAAGCCTGTATGTCATTTCCCCCACCTCTCCTCTTATATTCTTCTCACTTTTATGAAATAATAATAATTAATAAATAATAAACATTAAAACAGATAAGAGTAAAAGAAAACAATTCTGCTATTACAGAGCACATGGATATGGGAAGAAACTGATTAATCTTTCTGGGTCAGTAACCATAACCTGGTCATTGCAACCATAATTTAGATTTAATATTTTTTACGTGAATATGACTTATTCTGAAGTATGCTGAATTAGGAAACTCATGAATAAATACTTTGACATAATCAGAATTATATGGCTAGAAATTGACCTACTTTGCATGAAAGATGCCTGAGAATCCCCTAGCTAATAGCCTACTAACCTAGCATAGCAATATCCTGTTTTATAGCACACTAATAATTCAATGTTTGCATGCGGATTAGACTGTTTTCTCACAAAAGATTAGACGTGGTCAATTTTGTTTGAAAATGAGTAGATATGTATGAACTAGTGAAAATACATGGGGCTATGATGGATCTATGCTGGTGGCTCTGGTAGGGCTTCCAGAAAGGAAATCATAGCATTTTGAGCACTGTAATATTGTCTCTTGAAAAAGTATTGATGGCAGTAATAGCATGGAAAGCACAGTGGCACAAGTGACAAAGTAGCAAAATAACTGGGTTATGCTGTGAAGCATCTAATTTTTGTTTTCTTGAAAAGCTCAGCAATTTTTCACTAAAAGTAATATAAAAAACCTGTCTCTTAATATTGATATCCTGCAGTAATACAGATAGGTTCTATTTTTTTCCCTTGAGGTTATACTGTAACTCTGCTTGCTCTTGTTGATTTCAGCAGTCTGGTTTTATCTGCATTCCCTTGAAGTAACATAATGACAAGCATTGTATATGATGCAGACAACAGTAAGGGACATCGCTGACCTCAGATTAGAAAACTCTTTGGCTGCCTAAGAGTTCATATGTAAAGCTTTTGGAATTAACCTGTTTTATTTTTTAAGAAATGGAGGTGTTAAGCAGTTCATGTGATCTACCACAACATATGATTTTCAAGTTTCGTAAACTTTCATCATCTAAGTCTAGGATAAGAACTATTAGTGATCTTATTTTTGAAATACCATAACTGTGCCTTTTTACGCTAGAGAGGGGAAAAGTTAGCTTTATCTTTATCCATTTTAGGGAGAAGAACCTGTTGGTATTTTTTAATTTCTGGAAAGAACAATAATATCTTATCCACCTTCATTAGCTCCTTTATCCAGTTCCCACTTGATTTATCCATTGTTCAAGGAGCATTTGAGATGAAATAAAGTTAGTTCCCCACACCTTTTTCAAGCCCTTCAAAGGAATCAAATTTGTTTTCATATAGCTTTTATTACCATAAGACAGCCTCAAAAGTTGTATATATAATAATGGAAAATAACATTTCATCCTAATCTTAAATATCTGGATATTGGGTCAGACCTGTAGCTCCACTCCACCTGCCTTGCCTTACTCTTACAGCACAAAACGTCCTTAAAGCCAATGTAACCAGCTCCTCTAGGATTCCTCTTATTCCATGCTCTCCTGGCCCCTGAAACAGGGGTCATAACCGGGAGGTCCATATACACTCCTTGTTTCTGGCTGCCAGAAGGACTGTAGGTAGGTGGTGTAAGTTAGATCAGCTCCCACAGGCAGGTCGGCCCTGAGCCCGGCTTGGCTCGAGTTTATAAGCTGCCCTTTATCTTTCACCTCCCTCTTGATGGATTTGCACTGTTAACTACTGTACTGTTCATTGTCATTCGCACTATGTTCTGTGTATTAATCAACCTTTGGGTTAAGACTTCAGTGGGGCCATGCTGACTTGCAATAGCTGAGGATCTGACCCTATGTTGTTGTTTTTTTGCACTAGCAAAATGCATTTGTGCACACACGTTCTGTAACTAAAACACAAATCCAGTTTGTGAGCACAAATACATGCTTCGGCACGCACAGGACCGTAGATGTGGAAATTTGTGCACATAATTTGAGTGGGCCCAAGTGAGGATTTACTTATTCATTATAGACAGCTTTCACATTTTTGTTTTTATTGGTGTGTCTTTCTTTAAAAAATCAATAAGGAAAGAAGGAAACAGAATTCATAGTACCCATTTGAAGCAGAATCTATCATAGACACAGTGCCCCAACATTTACAAACTCAAAATGGAAGACCTACTGGCACACAGCAAAATAGAAACAGTTTCTAAATAGATTTCATAATGTTGGTATGACGTCCCACTAGTACACAGAAGAGTACCCCCCCCCCATTGCTATGTCCCCCGATCCCTAGAGTGCCTTCACTAATTGCTGCATTCTCACATGCAGAGAAGAAAAGGAACACTTTATTCCTGCCTTGATCAGCTTTAAATTGCTCATCTTCCTTTTTTTTTTTTCTTTTTCTTTTTTTTTTTAAATACTGCTTCTAGAGAGAAAGATACACTGGAAGAACTTTGCCCTTGTTCATGCCTGCCTTCCAGTAGGCCAAACCCACTTTTTATCACTGTGTTGTGTGCATCGCTCCATGTTCAAGATGGCAGTGTTGTGGTGTATAATTTGTGCAACCAAATCCTGCTTTTGGTTACACCCCTGCCAGTCAAATGACTTATCTCGGGCTGCATGATACAAGTGAAGGCAGAATTTGTCCTGCTCTGTCTCATACATGATGAGTGTATGGTGGGATGATGTGGCGCTTGGTCTCCTAAAAGGTGTCTTATCCTCAATCCCAGGAAAATAAAAGGCTTGGTGGTGGGTACAGCTTGGTGGTATGAAGAGACTTTCTCCTTTTCCTCCCATCTCCCCTGTGCTGTTATTGATGGGAATTGTTCTGAGGTAGTAAGGTTAGCTTTTCCATGGGAAATCATGTACAGAAAGTGGTTTGAAGTTGTCGGTTTCTAGTTGTGCAGGCAATATTCTGTAAAGACCTCACAACAGTACCAAAACCAATTGTAACTACTTGGCTGGATTATCGTAGTTATGTTTTTCAGAGCCTTGTCCATTATTTGGAGCTGGTTCAATATGCAGTAGTCCATAAGATTACTGGTTTGGTCAACCATAATCAGATTATGCCTTCCCAGCATTATTTCTCTTTGATGCCTCTGAAATACTAGACTGATTTTGAGTTGGCAATGCTAGTTCTTAAAGTCTTTAACTGAATATACTCAAGTAACATTAGAGAACTTGACTTTAATCCTAATTGGAGCAGGTATCCTCACTTGTACAGCAACCTTCTGTTAGGATTCTACTTTCACACCTTAGCATGGTTGGCAGTTGAATTAGTTTGCTGTATATTGCTAAACTCATTCCCCCAATAATCCGAGTCACTGTCTCTCAAAAAAATCCAACAAAAAACCAAAAAAACACCTCAACCTTTCTTTCCCCCAGTGGTTTCCTTTTAGTAATTTCACTTCCTTTCTTTCCCTTTCCCTGGAGTGGACATTTGTGTTTATTTTTGCATTTTATTATTTTTATAACAAAGTATTTTTTTGCATGGTAAATGTTTTTAAACATATGTATTGCACCCCTAGCACTTGGAGTGCGCAGAGGGTGAGTGGATGTAGCTCTAAAAAATAAAACAATTATTGTGATGTTATGATTCTCTGTGGTGCCATATACAAGAGGTGCACAAGCTCCATTTTCTGGCCTCTGGAATTCTTTTTGCTGTAGGGGTGTTTTTCTTCTTCTTGATGTTTTGCCCAAGGGCGAGTGGCGGCCGTAGTCTTTTCATTTCTGCCTCCTGCTGCTGCTTCGACAATAGCAACAGCAGCGGGAGGCAAAAATGAAAGGAACAAATTGAAAGAAGCACTTTGCCACTGTTGTAATTTTGAAATTGACAGCATTTTTTTGCCCAAAGTCTCAAGAAAAAGCTGCTTTCCTCTTTGCCTCCTGTTGCTTCTCCAGCAGGGAGAGACATTCTGTGATGCTGGAGAGGCAGCGGGAGGCCAACATGAAAATAATTTTCTTCCCGAAACATTGGATTGCAAAACACGAACAATTTCCAGAGGAAAGCAGTGCTATGGGGGTTTTTTTTTATTGCCCATAGGGGCAGAAATGGAAAGAATCCTGCTGCCACAGCTCCCCAAATGGGCACTCTCCAGAGGGCCACCGGAGTACTGCTGTGAGTGGCATCGTGGTAAACATTAGTAGAAGATGAGGTGGAGTGAGCACAGAAGCAGGCAAAGGACCAGCATGCTGCCTTTGACAGTGGTTTAAACTGAGTTCAGCAGCTCCCTCCCTGAGTCCAGCCATTCTCTGAAAGAAACAAAACCCCAGTGATTTTTCATTGTTTATTAGGATTAGCTAATCCAGTCAGAGAATAGAAACAACACTGCATGATTTACTTGGTCCAAAACAAATCACAAATACTCACAGTTCACAATCAGGCCATAAGATAGAAAGCTTCTTGTCACACAGGATTCTTCAAACAAATTTGCAGCTCTTACAACTTGCTTGGAGATGATACACAAACACAAAACAAGGGCTAAATTCACCAAACAAAAAATCACTTGCAATTTTTTCAACCAGTTTGTTTTACAGTCCTATTTGCCATTATTGTACAAATTACTGGTGCTGCTAGCTATTGGCCAAAGAGGGTAAAAATGTAAATCTTGTCAGTGGGCAGTGTCTTCGTGTTACAGCTTTTTGGGCTATATCTTGTTTTCTTGGCCATTTAATTTACGCTTTTTAGCTATTTTCAAAGGAAATACATATTTTCTCTTTGAACATGTATGAGAGATTTGTTGACTCTAAACAGAACCCCTTCTTAACTTACTCTTCCTGCTGCCTTGGGGAATTATCACATCCATTAAGGGAACACGAGAATATGGTATTGGGGTTGGGGTTGGTCCTGCTTTGAGCAGGGGATTGGACTAGATGACCTCCTGAGGCCTTTGTTTTTACATGTCATATCAGAAATGCACAACTGGTATTCAGGTCCTGGCAGGTAGGTGAGAGAGGAACTGACTTGCCCCGCTCTTTTTAATACTACTGTATTTATTTTTCATTTGTTATCTATTTGTTATTTTTAAAGTATTTTCACTTATCTTTAAATGGTAAGAGAAGACATAAATTATTCTTTTGTTGAACTCCATTATGATTTTGAAGAGCAAAGTCTGCAGAAATCCCCTGTATTGTACATAAGGCATCATTTTTTATTAATAAGCTCTGACAATGAAAGATTACATCAATTTTAAAATGAACTTTTGACCAGTTTAGCTTCCTGTAATTCCCGAGGGCACATTAACTAAACCTAATGAGCGAAACTTACTTCTTATTTAAACCCTAGGGAATTCTTCTGACTTCAGTAGAAGTCCCTGCAGAATATGGGGTGCTAAATTGTTTTCTGAATCAGAGAAGACAGCCTATGCCATGCACACCCTGACAAAACAGCTTTCCAAGATTTATGAAGACTTGCATGGTACAGAACCTGAAAGGAAGTTTAATTACACCTGGCTTCCTGTCATTTCTGCATTTTAGGATGTGACCATATGCTGTGCCCTCAAAAGTCCATCTAAGAAAATAAAATTAATCAGTGAACCTTTTAACTAAAATTAAAGTGAATGATTTGTCATCTATCCTTGCATCCATTACCTGTGGAATGTAAGTGTTCAGTCATTGTCACTTCTGATGTGCTTACCCTAACCTCACTATCACTGAGATTTATCTAAAAGTGTCATCAAGTGTAATTTTATACTGAGGCCTTCTCAGTAAATAATTGAATTGTCCTCTCATCTTAGTCACAAATACTTCTTTGTACTGGTAAGAAATAGTTTAATCAGTTACAAGTCTATGCAGCAATGGAAATGACTGCTTGCTTATATATTTATTATATCTTTTGTTCCAGAAATTGGGATGTCCATATGCATTTGAATACAGTAATTCTGTTCAAGTACTAATAATCCAAAATGCCATAAAGCTAGAGTAGAGTTTACAGTGAAAGACAATGATAAACAAGTGGAAAGTATCATTGAGATGATTGGCTAAATAACTTTATAGATATCCTTGTATTTCTGGTTAAATTTACAGGTAATACTTTAAATCTAATCCTAATGGAAGTTCACTGAGAGTGCAAAATTTCTTTTTATCTCTTTAAATAATTCTCACATTGGGCACAATTCTGTTCCCATTTAAGTCAATGGAGGTTTTTTCCCCCCACTGGAGGATGGAAGGTGATGCGTGTGTGTCTCCTGTGGTTCTCTTTGTTAGAAAGTGTTGGAACCCTACACGGAGTTGCAGGTTCCATCCTGTTGACAAGCTGGGACAGGAGTGGCTCGTTAGAGTTCGCCATAACTGTAAAGGAGGTGGGAGCAGCCCTCAAGCAGAGTGGGCCTGGGCCTGTGGAAGACTCTGAGGGAAGAAGCTGCAGCTGAGGCTTCGTGTAGCATTACCTTGGGGATATCTGTTTGTTAATGAAGCAGATCGCAGTAGGGGTGACTTTTTAACTCTACCGCAAGCAGGTAGCTTTTGCTTGGAGCTCGATGGTGACTGTTAACAGATCCATGTTGGGAGTGGAAGGGAAACATTTTGCATTGGAAGGGTTCTAGTAACACTCACATTCCCTGGTAGGGAATATAATGTAAGAGCATAGAGAGATGGTAAATGTTGGGTTTCTTTTTAATCCTGTCATGCCTTTAAATTTATCAACCTTTTTGGGGTCTTGGATTACATTTCACTATATGAATAGTTATTTCAGTTGCTTTAAAACTACCTTTCAGAAACATAGTTTAAATTCAAGTTTTTCATTTCATTTTCATTTCAAAGTACATCTTCATTTAGAACAATGATTCGTGTTACTATTATATGCAGATCTTGGACAGGCAAGTCTAGGCTCACCCAATGGGGGAAGAGCTAATGGGGAAGAGCCGGTAAGCCAGGGACACAAGTGAGTACGTGGGGCAACAAATGAAAAGCAGAAATGGTAGTGCAGTTAAAGGTTAAGGTAGTGAAGTCAAAAGTTAAAAATCAGGGAACCAGAGGGAGACACCAAGCATAGAAACCTGGACAGCGCCCACTGCTCGCTCCTCAAAGGCATCTAAGGAGTCAGTGGACACTGCCCAGAGAAACTCTACCTGGAGATATGATTGGACAAGGGAATGGAAATAGGCCCCACAGTCACGGAGCGCACACACCCCATCCACCTTCTTCCTCCTGGTATGATGGGTGGCCATCTTGGCCAGCACCGGGAGGAGACTGACAAAGAGGTCCCGCGACTGTGTGGGCCCACTGCATTTATCAGGCGGTGCAGGGAAAAGTGCAGCAGGAACCTCAGTAAGAGGTTCTGGAAGAGGGGCTGCAACTGGATGCACCCTACATAGATGTGCACCAGGATCTCCCTCTCACAGCAGAAGGGACACGTGCAGGGGGATTTTGTGAACCATTCCAGGTACATGCCTACACTCATGGCTCCATGGAGCAGCTGCCAAATAATATGCCCGATGGGCCATGGAACCAGAGTGGACTACAGGCTGGCCCACTGGGGTTCCTTGCCCTCCTCCAGTGGCAGCCCTCTTGGTATCAGGTGGGACATGAGGGTGAGGAAGTGGACAGCGTGAAGCAAGAGCATGTACAGATGTTTTCTGGACATAGTGCAGAGGTAAACTGGTTGCATGGGTGTGGCACATTGTGGGCAGCCAGGGAGGCTCGCAGGACGAGGGCCTGATGATGACTTCTAGAGGCTCAGGGGTGAGGGATTGCAGGAGCCGCTAGAGGAAAGCAAGAGAAGCAGGTGGCAAGGCTTGCCTCACCTCCTGAAGTACATGGCAGGGGACATGCAGGGTAGACAGCCCTGTGCTCTGCCCATGAGGTCCACCCAGTACTAAGCTTATTTGTCTGGTATGTAAAATAAAATATATATTATAGTCTCCTGAGATATGTTATGGACTGTAGAAATTAAATGCTAAATAACCTTGTAATAATGAACAGCAAATTCTGTGGGAAGCCTGTTTGAATACATTGTTAGAGAAGAATTATCCTGATGATATAGGAAATAAACTTTATGCACATATAGTGCAAGGCTTTGCTGCTTTATTGTCTAGCTTTGTGCAGGAGATACTGAGAAGACTTATCTGCTGTCTTTCAAATATTAATATAATTACATATTTTCACTTTGCTGCAGTAATAAAACTAAAATAAACCCAATATGTTAAGAGAAAAAACATTTTTCTGTATCTCCATGTCTTTGAATGATATTGCTATTCTAGAAATACCACAATGGCATCTAGCAATCCTGTTCCCAATGAATTTAGTGTGGATGCAGAATCTAGATATTTAGAAATTCTTCTTCCAGAAGTGCACAAGTTCACTAGAGGGGGAAACGAGGAAATTTGATAAGATTCCGCAAATTTCCTGTTTGTTGTTTTCTTTTTTTGTTTTGTGTGGGTTTTGAAAAATTGTTTAAGCTCCCTGTACCAGACTGTCTTTTACACACCAAAAAGAAACTGGAAAGTAATTTGGACTGTGTTTTCTATGATACTGCAGTCTCAACAAACATTTTGTGCGGCTTGCTTCTTCTGGATCCAGTTCCTGTGAAATCAATGGGGAAAACTTGCCTGACTGCAGGACAGATTCCTGTTAGAGTAAGAGTTTTATTTGAGCTGTTAATGTAATATTGTATATATAAAAGAAAAAGAAAAGAAAACATATAGAGCATATAGCTCCACGTGAATATTGAATTTTATGCTCAATTGAACTTTAAATGCATGATTATGTTAAAAAATGGTGGACCAAGTCTTCAGCAGGTTTCAGTTGGAGTAAACTTCCTTTAATATAGTTACACAGTCTACACCAGCTGAAGGTCTGTGCTGTGTGTGTGTGTGTTTGTGTGTGTGTATACCTCTATGGATGGGGGCATACATACACACACTGAATGGGAAACATCTTTTACTTAGCATTTAACTCTTTTACCTATGATGTCCAGTATGCACTGCCTTAGATGTCATTCTGAGCTGTAGTGTTTGTTTGTATTCTTCACTGCCTCAGTGCTGTAGAAATGCTAATTGTCTCCATGAAAATGTAGACTGTTTACAATTGTGTGCCATTGGTTTAGATCTCTGTGAAATCTAAAAATAAAAATGTCATTTCAGTTTATAATTTGAAAGTATGGTGACTACAAATTTGACAGTTTTTTAGTATAAAAGACAGTGGAGTGTCATTCTTCAGAGAATTGACTCCTGGAGGCATGTTATTGACTTCGCTGATAACATCACTATATATTTTATACACTTAAAAATCAGAAATGTGCATTATGCCCTGAGGGGGGGGATACACATTTAAATAAAGAATATAGCCATTTCCAGGGTTATCCGTTTAGATTACTGGATGCTGTTAAAACACTGTTTAGTCTAGTATATTAGCATAAAGAAAAAGCTACAATAAAACTGCTTTCTTCTATGATGGTTTGTTGTTTTTATTCCTGTTTATGAAATACACCCATTTGCAAAGTCTCCAAGTGAATGTACAGAATGTAATACAAAGTTAGCACGTTGATACAACATTAACATGGAGCTCTGTTAGACCAGGAGTCAAGGTCAGGTGGGACTTCATATTCTGGCCCACAACTGAGTGTGAGTCCTACTGATACATACTGTCAACTGATGTAAAGTGGCTGGAGGATAAACCTCGGATGACCATTTTGTCAATCTCTAATTTTCAAAATTCAGTGGATTAGCTGGAGTCTAATAGTCAAAAAATGTGTACATTCGTTAAAATAGCTTTATACTACCTGCTGAAATCATAGTTCTGGAGTAAGTCTGCAAATCAAAGTGTGTATTCAACTGCAGTTGTTATGCTGTTCTAATTGTAACCCTGTTCTGTTCTATCAGTGCTGGCAGAATCCTAAAGCAAGTTTAAGAAACAACTTCTTGTGGGTAGGAGTCTTGGAAGCATCTCAACTGCCTGCTGTCAAGTTAATATGGTTAAAATTGGATTGGCTGCAATAACTTATTTTTCACTTGATCTTTATAACAGTTTATAGAGAGCATGTGTAGCAGTAACCTCATAGAATTGAGAGGCAGGACCTTGGATTTCGTTTTTGGCTCTGCCACTGGTTTTCTTTGTGATTTTTAGCAAATTCTTAACCTCTGTTCCACCCATTCCCCAGTAGTAAAATGTGGGGTGTTGCTGTATCTACCTTACAGGGTGTTGCTTGTCTTAATTTAATTACTGTAAAATACAGTGCCTTGAATAAAATGCACTAGACATGTGCAAACTATCTGTTTACTTTTATTGTTGATTTATAGACCTAGATAAAATAGTCTTAAATCCTGTCCGTGATAACAAAGATGTCTCTACTTTGGATGCAGAAACACAGTTATGTTGAAAGGCTCTGGGGATTTATCAGTTGAGTGAAAAGGGTAAAGAGGTTTAGGTTTAATGTTCTAACTCAACTGCAAAGGTCACACCATTCAAGGTCACAGGGGAACAGTGGATCCAGCTGGAACATATAGTTTGGCTTAAAGGAGAACTGCAGCGTATATGGGGATAGGCTTGATCATTACCAATGCATTTACATAGTAAAGGACCACTGTGAATTTAAAATACATATGCTGCAAACAAAACATTTTTGCCTATCTTAACTCTGAAATCTTTAGAAATAGAAAGTGAATGAATTTTTAGAATCAGATTTGTGTGGACTTAATGTTTTTTTCCATTTTGTATTTTTCTGAGCCTGGGTTATAAAAATCAATCCAATTTTAGTTTACATTTTCGGTTCTTGGTTTTACTGTGTAGGAATACAGATGTTTGCTTACAAACAGCTGTTTACAATGGGATTTTAGAACAAATGCTTGAAAAATGTTTTTTGGACTTGGGGTTTGTAAAAGTTTGTTCTTACGTCATTTAAATTCTGAAGCCATTTAACAGCCTGTAAAACAAAATAATTGTCAAGTCTTCAATCTGGCAATGAGCTCTGGACAGACCCCTATATCTGCAGGATTGAAGCCTAAATTAGCAACCTGCCCGCCATGATATTCAGACATCTTGTAGTATCAGTTGTAGCAGGAGAATTGCAGAATCCTATACTCAGTTCTCAGCAGATGTGTAATGTAGAAAGAAATGTTCTCTTGTTAAAACTGTATTTAATTTGAACAGTATAGTCTGGCAACATTTTGAGATCTGAAACAGGCTTCAATTTGCTTTAAAAGCTTTATTGTTTATCTGGGAACTTCCACCCTTTTAAGATAATTTGCATTTTTCTGGAAGGCATAGCTGGAAGTGAAAAACTACAGGCTGAAGCTTCTCTATGTAGTTTCTCATAGTTCACATGAGCAATAAAACTGAGAGACATGAAACAGATGAGGAAGCTTGGGCCTGAGAAGAAGCAGGAGAAAACAAATGGGAAGGGAGTGGTAGTGTGGAAGATTTGGGGTGAATGAGTGCAAGAAGGGATGAGGATTGGGGGGGGCTGAGGAGAAGCAAAAGAAAGAGATGGGGGGGAAGGAGAGTAAGGCTGGATCTGTTTGTTGTACAGAATAAAATACAGCGTAGTAATTCCACTGAACGGGCTCTTAAATGTCCGGTTGATGGCACAGCAGGGCTAAGGCAGGCTCCCTTCCTACCCTGGCTCTGTGCAGCTCCTGGAAGCAGCCAGTATGTCAGGCTTCTAGGCGTAGGGGTGACCACGGGGGCTCCACATGCTGCCCGCACCCTGAGCGCCAACTCCACAGCTCCCATTGGCCAGGAACAGAATTACAACCCCATACTTCAGGTATACACTATTTATGCTATTTCTAAAACATAGAGGACCTTGCTCAAGAACTTGAATTAAAAAGTTCCCTTTTAATGGTGGCATATTGAATGAGAGTCTGGACTGTCTGCTGCATAAGTGCCCATCATACAAATGAGACATTCCTTTACCTTAAATCTAAAGTCCTATCTATGCTATAAAGTCAGCTGCATTGGGGAACTTGCTTACAGCAGGATAATACTGCAATACAGTTGAAACAAGGTTACGCCTTAACCAGGAATTGGGAAAACAGTAAAAATAGGGACCTGTCGTGTCCACACTGTGTGAAAGAAACATGTTGGTAACTATGCTGGGAGACTACTAGGACTTCCGGTACTACATTGATGGGCATCACTGTAAGAACTTGGGATAGATAGATACCATGTCGTAACTAGGTCCCGCAGCATGGTTGGTTTTGTAATTTAGACAAAGTCTACAGGTTTTTTTATTTGTGAATTTGTAGTCTTCACTCATTTTTCATTTCCAGCACACTTTACAGTTCCTACATCATTCTCAATTTGCTGACCATTCCCCATCATATATCAAAAAAGCACTTCATTCTGCTGTATCCACTTCTTAATAAATGCTGAATGTACATAAATGAAATGGGTGTTGCCTGTAAGCATACAGCGCCATAAAATGTATGTTAGTGAGACTGTTCGTGTTGTGAATTAGAGTACATTCAGAAAAAATGATCATAGGCTGGGGTATAAATTTACAAATATCTGAATTGGGTACAAATTAATGATCATGATGCAGATACAGAAAGCATTCTAGATCACTTATGAGCTTAGACTGATGGCAATATTAATATTAACTAACAGCTGCTTTTGCTGTAATGAAGATACAAGATTGGAAACTGTTGGTGTGAATGCTTTTTGAATTGGATTTTATTTACTGCAACATAAAATTGACTAGGCATGTTGTTTACACATGTGACAGGCATGCAGCAAAGCCCACTGATCTGGCTCCGCATTGTTGTGTATCCAGATGTTTTTTCAGGGCTTAGTGTAGCAAATGTTCTTTCATTGCTTTAGCTGTCGATACTGACATCTGCCTTAGCATTTCCCTAAGCCATAATTTTAACATTACTTACAGTTTCTGACTCATCATCTATCTGCCATTAGTCTTTTATCAAATATCATTTAAAAGCATGAAGACTCATTCCCCTATTTAATCCCTTTTGGGAAAGCAGAGGGTAAACCTAATTGAGGGAGGGAGGTAGATGACAAGGATTGCTTGTCATTGCCCTTATTTTTGGGGTTATAATTCAGCCATAAAATATTTGCCATGAGCTAATATTTGCCATGGAATTTTGCAGGTCACTTGTTCATAGTGTGAACTGTAGTGCTTGTGAGTACTCTGGGTGAAGAGGAACCGAAATGAGTCCTTCATTTTTAAATGTTCTTTCTTGTGCATGTTCGCTACGTATTTTTCCTGATGAAAATGTTAGAAGGATTTTAACCATGTAGATTTAGCTAATCATAGATTGAGGGAAGAAGTCTAATCAGCTTGGAATGTATGTAAATATAGTTGAGTTGATAGTTATTCATTACTTTTTAAAAAGTCTCTAAATTCTACACATTAGCAGCCAATAGCACAGAAGCAGCTATTAGTTTTTCTTTGTAAGAGTCATTGTTTAAAGTGCTCAAATGCAAGTTTTAAAATAGAAATCAGAGCTGGAAGAGACAGAGACCAGATTTTTCAACCTAGAGTGCCTAACATTAGATTGTTAGTTACTTAGATTATAAGTCATTTGGGGCCAGCAATCATCCTTTTATTTTGTGTTAGTACAGCACCTACCACAATGAGGTCTTGATCCATGACTAGGCCTTCTAGGTGTTACCACAATGTAAACAATAAATAATAAGAGTATAAATCCACCGGTGGGCACTTAAGCAAGTTACCTGATTTTCAGAGGTTCTAAGCATATACTTCTGCCACTGAAGTGCTCAGCATTTCTAATTTTTATGTAGCCCTTTTAATCTTTCTTTCTCAGTAAAGCTGGTCAGAAAATGGGATTTTTTTTTTCCTGCAGAAAATTTTGACTTCTCAAAAAATCTAAAAAATTTCATCGGAAAACTGGAAGTTTTAAGGTTCTGGGGTTTGGATTTCTCAATGAAAACCTGGACTCTTTTTCTGATCTGTTTTTACCTCGCAGATCTTTTAGATATTTCAGTTGTCGCTCGTGAGGACATACTGGACTCACCTTATCCCTTGCTTTCTTTTCCAGGAGCAGGTTCAATTACTGCGTGCTCAAGATTGTGCCTGAATCAGAACCTCACGTCC
Source organism: Eretmochelys imbricata (assembly GCF_965152235.1). Lineage (NCBI taxonomy): Eukaryota > Metazoa > Chordata > Testudines > Cheloniidae > Eretmochelys > Eretmochelys imbricata. The sequence goes on from NC_135579.1 coordinate 94,158,548, forward strand.
AAACACTTCTGAACTTTGTGGAGATTTGGATTCAGATTTGGATCTGAAGTCTGTCACTTGGGCCTGTCATTATTTCATTATGGGTTTTCATTTTTCCTATCCTCTTCTCTCCCACCCTCATATTCTTGCCTTTCTTTATCTGTTACATTACTGTGTTCTTTTTGGTTTGTACCTTGTAGCGACGTGGTCCACCTGATTCAATTTCTCAGAGTCTCTCCTGCTTCTGCAAAATGGAAAGCAGCATGTGAATGTGTAACTCTCCTAATTCTCACAGAAGAATGGGAGCACTGCACTTCTATTTTGCGTTAGTAGCTATTTTGTGTGTAATTGATGCAGCTTGCTTTTAGAAATGCCCGCTTCTCTTACTGGAACCAATCAGTGTCTAGACTCTCAATTCTGTCTTCTTCTTTGAACTTTCTTCAGGAACTCACCATTTCATAAATCATTAGGTTTGTTGGACTCCTGCTGCTATATTCTCTAATTTGCATTTGCAATCGCTCGCAAACGCAAAGCTGTATTACCATTCCCAATCAAGAACGTCAGGGTTCTTGATCAAGGTCTTCAACCAGCTCTCAAAAAGACTGATTCCCAAATCAGTCTATTTTCCCCAACCACTCAAGGTACAGAATCTACCCTTGCTTCTGTAAATGCTCAGGAATAACCCACTTGGGAGCTCATCTGTTTGCTGTCTTTCTAAGAAAGTTCTCCTTCTCGTAGTTTGTTATAGTTTTTTTGATTCTCAGCTTTGCTCTGTCACTTGTTTCTGTTTGCCCTCTCAGCACCTAACTGTCTCACTCAAAGCAAATTCCTTTTTAATAAGAATCACCATTTCCTCCTCTAGGCTCTGAGTGACTCTGTGTGAATTCCTGTTGACATTTATGTTGTTACTATGTATTGAGAAACAAAAAGAATAGTACCCGGAAGCAGTAGTTGCTATGACTTTTGAGCAACAAAGTTGTATAGACAGACGATGTAATTTATTTTTTTGATTTTGTGAAATGGAAATGATAAAATACAAATCCTGACATTACAAATATTAGTAGTACAACTGGATAAGTTGGAGTACAGAGAGGCAGTATCATATCTCTATTAGAGGTGGACTCAAGATGCAAAATTCTGATCTGGATTGAGATTTCCAACATCCTGCACTAATCAGAAGTGTTCAGGTGTATGGGTTTGATTCAGGCTCATCTCTTATTTCTGTAAACTGACATAGCTGGCAAATTTCATGCAGAAGATTTCATAAACTTGCAATCCCACTGTGTACACATTTGAGGAATATAGGTTTTATTACACTTGTAAATTTCTCCTAATTTTATGCAGATACTCACATGCTCAGGTACTGAGGCATGAACGTAAATTTAACCTTAAACTTACTTGTGAGTGTTTGTTTATTTTTTTCTTTTCGGTCACGTGAATTTCAAATTTTCACTTCTGTCTTTTCAGGTCAGGATCGCAGTGAAGCCACTTTAATAAAGAGGTTTAAAGGTGATGGTGTCCGATACAAAGCAAAACTGATTGGTATAGATGAGGTTTCTGCAGCGCGAGGAGACAAGTTATGCCAAGATTCCATGATGAAACTCAAGGTGCAGTGTAACTTTTAATGTTTAGGTGTTACAGAATCAAGTGGGGAGAATTTCAGATTGAACTCTGTCATTTTACTTCCATGGCATTGGATCAAATTCCCTTTCACTTAGACCACTGTACACACAGGTGTCATAAAATAGAATTTGGATAGTTCTGTACAAGGTCCTGACTCTGATGTTGATAAGTTGGGAGTTGCTTCACATTCTGATGTTAGGAATCCAAGATGGCTCTAGCAGTGGTTTTGGCTCTAACCTAGACTTTTAATCTAACTTCCTCTTTTCCTCCCGTGTCCCCTCTCCCCCCAATACCCCACCTAAAATATGGGGGCTTAGATTTGAGGTGTTCTCCCATCTCTAGTTTTTATAGTCAGAAAAACACAATAAATAGTGTCCATAATGTGGCAGGCACTTTACGGAACTAGAAAAGACAGTCCCTGCCCTGATGAGCTGTACAATCTAGATGGATAACAGACAAGCTGAAGGAAAGGAGCAGGAGGTGACATAAAGCAGCATGAATGAATAGTGAAGTGCAACACACATCTCATGGTCCAGCAATTTTGTAAATATTTCCTTATAAGTAGATTGAAAAAGAGCTACGAGCATTTTGTAATGGGGGAAAGGGGAAATCTGTTTTAAAGGAGGGCCCTTAATTTCTCAAAACAGCATCTGCCACAAAACTCTAATATGATTTATCTGCATGTAGGCCCTTTTCCATTCATTGCTTGGTTCCGTCTGCCAACAAGCTGTGTGGGAGACCTGTGGCTATTAGGACACCGGGCTAGGCTTTTTTGATCTTTCTCCAACAGGAATGCCATTTCCATATCTCCAAGATGCTTGATTCCTGTTAGCATAATGGAGAGACTTACCTAAGTAATGTGAGGCAATTAGCTCCATCCAGAGCTGGTGGTCTCACAAATGCATATACTTGTCTTTTGAGCTAAGCTCCTAGCTCTCACCATGTAACGTAAGGGAATCATTCTCTTCATTTTAATATTCATGTCCTTCTGCTGAAGTATTATGTTACCTTCGACATTCTGGTCAAGTTCCAGTAAAGCCACCCTGGTCTAGTGGTCTGAGTGGGGAACTTGGGAACCAGCGACTCCTGAGTTTTAGCACTGGCTCTGACGTTAAGTGGCTGTATGGCCTTGGGCAGGTCACTTAACCTTTCTGTGTATCAGTCTCCTTATCTGTAAAATGGGGATAATAATACTGACTTCATACCTGAGTTATGAGGATTAATTAGTTAATGTTTGTAAAGCATTTTGAAGATGCAAAGCATTAGGCTAAGCATTTTTATTTATTCACAAATGTAATTTGTGACACTGAATCCTAGGCTGATAGCATTGGTAACTGATAGAAGTAGGACTCTGAAGATGGAAAGAGAAGTTGCTAGGTGAATGCCAGGTTATGTTTCAGCTATAATAATATACAGAATGCACAAACAGCAAGTCCACCCACTGGACAGAAGAATCCAATAATAGGGTAAGTCCACTAGACAAAAGGAGAATAAACAGAAAAGGCACTACATTTTCCAGTCCAGGCATTGTGAACTTGTAAAGAAGATCTTTCTTTAAAAATGAAAGGTCAGTTGGCTCATTCTGTTCCATGAAAGAGAGAGCCTTTTCCCTCTTGCCTTATTAAAAAACTAAGCAAGAAAAAATAAATTTTTAGAGCGAAAAAGCCTCCTAGAAATCACAGGTTATCCTCAGCTCAAATAAGAACAAATTCCAAGGAGGACTGTATGGCTCAGGGAATTGGTAAGTTTCTGTGTGGATCATGCATTGAACAGGCTGTGAGGAACATGAAGAAAATTAGTATCGGGGTGGGGAAGGGCAGAAGACGATGGTGAGGGGGAGGCTCAACCTGGATTGGCCTTTAAATTGTGGCTGCATATAGTAAGGAAGAGCTTGGGCTTGATTCTGAGAAGTGCTGAGCATGCCCAGAAGCCAGAGAGAAGCATCAGGTGCTCAGCTCCTCTGAAGTGATGCCCCCGCTTTTTGATGTGTGGGCACCTACCAGAAAATAAAACAAAAAGTAGTGAAATCAACCCAACCATTCTTTGTCTCAACAGGGAATTGTTGCTGCGGCTCGTTCGAAAGGAGAACATAAACAGAAAATATTTTTAACTGTCTCCTTTGGAGGAATCAAAATCTTTGATGAAAAGACAGGAGTAAGTAAAATAATCACATGATGGAACAAACTTGAATCTCGTGATGGATGTATCCATAAAAGCTTTTCCTAGCTGGGCAGTAATATCAGACTAACATGGGAACACATAAAGCATCTGACAAACTTGATAAAGCTTTATCATATATCAAAGCAAGCCGTTAGTTGACTCAGGTGCAAGGGAATTACACTAGAGTTTGTTATAGAGCCTGATCCTGAGTACCTCAGTGAACTAATAACATGAGTTATGTTACTCATGTGCCTACATGTTCTCTGTTTGGGCCCATAAGGTATTGTGGATGGAGGAGTCAAATAACTGCTCTACATTCAGATCATGTTGGTTTAGGCTGAAGAGGTGAAGGTGGATATGCTGGTCTTTTGGCAGCCTTGATGTAGTACATACTAAAGAGCTCCTGTGATAAGTTGTTTGCACTTCACATTTAACCTGCTTTAAAATTGTTAAAATATAATGGAAGAAAATACCATCAATTTGCTTGGGAGGAAAATGCAGCTGTGTGTTGTAGTTCTAGCAAAAAGAACAGTTCATGTTCCTCCTTATTGTATGATACTGTTTGATGTTATCAATAATTATATTCCCTAGTTTCAGAAAGCTTATAAAGACAGTTGGCCACAAACAGAAAAAGACTGACCATTGTCAGAGAATTATCTCTGTGTAGGAGATATCAAAGCAAATTGAATTGTGCTCACAAATAAGAATATGGTAGCTATGGAAATATTAGGTAAATAATAACATGATATGCTTTGGGTCCCACAGTAATCGCAAAGGTTTACGTTCTGTGCCCTGCGCGTAGCTAGAGGAGCGGGATGAGGACTGGGCAAGGACGAGGAAGGAATTCTCCTTCCCCTATGAGGCCACCAAGGATACAGCTACACTGTAGCCGGGAGCATTCTTCTCAATTCGGGTACCCCAACATGTGCTAGCTGTCCACAAGCTAGCCCACTAAAAATAGCAATGTAGCAACTTAGGTTAACTGGCTGACTTACGTACCCGGGGGACTGGGTAGGCTTTTACTCAGGTGGCTAGTCCAAGCCACCTCCTGTGCGAGCCTTTGCTATGCTGGTATTTGTAACATGTTGGCTCAAGCAGAGCTAGTGTGTGTCTGTCTACCTGAGCTAGGAAACGCACTGCCATCTGCAACGTAAACATAGTTACTGTGTCTGTAGACTGGCTCCATGGAGGCTTCTCCAGCCCAGTAGCTGCAGTACCGGGCTGGCCCATCCACTTTTCACCATGGCGGACTCCCCTTCTTTCCCCCCAGACCCTATCCCCTGGCCAGGCCAGAGTGGAGCCCAGCCAAAGAACCGAGCAGTTGTGGGAGCCATGTGGACCCACCACCTGCCCGCGGTAAAGGGGGGGCTGAAAGCAGTGCTCGGCTGTGTCCCCGCCCCCTGGGCTGCCCAGGGCAGATGGAGGTGGAGGGTGTGCGACTCCGCACCAGCTCACCACAGCTGCCCGCTCAGCTTTGTCCCCGACCTGGCTCTGGCCGGGGGGGGCCCTCAGAGCCACAGCCCAGCCATGGTAAGAGCCATGGACTCTCTACCTGCCCATCGTGTGGGAGGCCCGGGGAGCAGAGCCAGGGGCTGCTCTCAGCCCCCACCCCTTCCTCAGGCTGGGGGGCAGGCTCCCTGGCCCCACTCCAGCTTCCGGCTTGACTGGGGGTAGGGCCTCCAGGGGAAGAGGCGGGGCGGGCCCTAAGGGGAGCGGTGTTGGGGTGAAGAGGAGACCGGGGAGCGGCTCCCCCACTTCTTTGAAGGCTCCGACACCCTTGAGCAGGATCCTTGTCACAAACCTGCACCCCATCCGCAGGTCCAGCTCTGACCCCCTCTGCACTGGAATCAGGATTCCTCCTCCACGCTGCCTATGCGCAGAAAAGGGTCATTGAAAGCAAAGAAGAAACAGGCTCCCTGGTTTCATTTCAGGTGCCTGGATCCAATGCAGCCTGCAGCAGCCCAGAACGGCAGTTGCAGGGAACATGGTGCCCAGCCCTGGCCAGAGCACGGCCAGTGTGGATGGAGTCTTCAGATAATTTAACTGCCTAAAACAAGTCTCTATGGAGCATGAGCCAACTGCTGTTTTTCCAAAGCTCATCACTTGGCCAAGGGTGGGTGGATTTCCACAGAGATGGCCACAGACACATCCCTGGCACAAAGGCCCCCGCTTTCCAAATTTCAAATCCCTGCTCCGAAACGTAAGGGGTCACCCATAATTTTTTAGCATGTGCAAACCAGTGTGTTTTTCCCATGGCTTTGTTCTCAGAAACAGCTGGGCCATTTTGGCTGTGGTTTTCCCCAGATAATCAGACTGAGGCAGACCTCAGCTTGGGAAATTGTAACCCAAGCGGTTAACATTAGGCCAGGTTATAAGCAACTGAAAACAGGGTCTTATAATGGTAAGTGTTGGCCCACCTTAATAACAGGTCGTGGTTCCAACCCCACCTATAATAACTAGGGTTGTCAAACGATTAAAACAATTAATCGTGATTAATCGTGCAATTAATCACACAGTTAATATAGAATACAATATAATTTAAATATTTTTGGATGCTTTCTACATTTTCAAATATATTGATTTCAGTTACAACACAGAATGCAAAATGTACAGTCCTCACTTTATATTTATTTTTATTACAAATATTTTCACTGTAAAAATCACAAGAAATAGTTTTTTCAGTTCACCTAATACAATTACTGTAGTGCAATCTCTTTATCATGAAAGTTGAACTCACAAATGTAGAATTATGTACAAAAAGCCTATATTCAAAAATAAAACAATGTAAAACTTTAGAGTCTGCACATCCACTCAGTCCTATTTCTTGTTCAGCCAATCACTTAGACAAACAAGTTTGTTTACATTTGCAGGAGATAATGCTGCCTGCTTCTTGTTTACAGTGTCACCTGAAAGTGAGTCAGGCGTTCGCATGGCACTGCTGTAGACAGCGTCGCAAGATATTTACATGCCAGATGCGCAAAAGATTCATATGTCCCTTCATGCTTCAACCACCATTTCAGAGGACATGCGTCCATGCTGATGATGGGTTCTGCTTGATAACAACCCAGAGCAGTGTGGACCAAAGCATGTTCATTTTCATCATCTGAGTCAGATGCCACCAGCAGAAAGCTGATTTTCTTTTTTGGTGGTTCGGGTTCTGTAGTTTCCGCATCAGAATGTTGTTTTTTTTAAAACTTCTGAAAGCATGCTCCAGACCTCATCCCTCTGAGATTTTGGAAGGCACTTCAGATTCTTAAACCTTGGGTCAAATGCTGTAGCTATCTTTAGAATTCGCACATTGGTACCTTCTTTGTGTTTTGTCAGATCTGTTCTTAAAATGAATAACGTGCTGAGTCATCATTCGAGATTACTAAAACATGAAATATATGGCAGAATGCAGGTAAAACAGAGCTGGAGACATACAGTTCTCCCCCAAAGAGGTCAGTCACAAATTTAATTAGCGCATTTTTTTTTAATGAGCATCATCAGCATTGGAAGCATGTCCTCTGGATTGGTGGCCGAAGCATGAAGGGGTGTATGAATGGTTAGCATATCTGGCACATAATACCTTGCAATGCCAGCTACAAAAGTTCCATGCAAACTCCTTTTCTCACTTTCTGGTGACATTGTAAATCAGAAGTGGGTAGCATTATCTCCTGTAAATGTAAACAAACTTGGTTGTCTTAACGATTGGCTGAACAAGAAGTACGACTGAGTGGACTTGTAGGCTCTAAAGTTTTGAATTGTTTTGTTTTTGAGTGCAATTATGTACCAAAAAAACATACATTTGTAAGTTGCACTTTCACAATAAAGAGATTGTACTACAGTATTTGTATGAGGTGAATTGAAAAATACTATTTCTTTTGTTTATCATTTTTACAGTGCAAATATTTGTAATAAAAATCATATTATAAAGTGAGCACTGTACACTTTGTATTCTGTGTTGTAACTGAAATCAATATATTTGAAAATGTAGAAAAACATCCAAAAATATTTAATAAATTTCAGTTGGTATTCTGTTGTTTAACAGTGTGATTAAAATGGCGATTAATTTTGTTGAATTAATCGCGTGAGTTAACTGCGATTAATTGACAGCCCTAATACACCTCTACCCGGATTTAACGCTGTCCTCAGGAGCCAAAAAATCTTAGCGTGTTATAGGTGAAACCGCGTTATATCGAATTTGCTTTGATCCGCCAGAGCGCGCAGCCCCCCCTGGAGCGCTGCTTTACTGCGTTATATCCGAATTCGTGTTATATCAGGTCGCATTATATTGGGGTAGAGGTGTAATAACAAATCTCCCTATGTACTGGTTCAGTTTGGTGATTTGTCTCCATGATGCTTTTGGTAGCACAGGAGACAAGGATTTAAGAGTGACCTAGTGTTTTTCTCATGCGGCCTCATGAGCAGTGCGGAGGATAGAGAAAGGGTGGACGCAATCATTTTGGCAGTTGTGATCGGAAAGCTGTATAGTAATCGAGGTTTAGTGATTGGAGAGCTAAATTCAGCTCTGAGTAGCTGGATTCTGCTGCCATAACGCAAGGTGCGAGGCCCTTGGTAGTGAAAAATCTCCTCAGAGAGGAAACTGGGTTGAAACAAGACACTCATAACTCCTTTAATGCGAGATCCTGTGAGCCTAAGCCGCCACAGCTGGGGAAACCATGGTTGCTTGGTTGTAACTGATCTGCACTGCCATGTGGATGGGAAGGAAGAGCCAATGCAGAGAGTGATTACATGCAGATTGCACAGGCATCTGTTGCCTGAGGCAGATTCCCCTGCCATCCATGTGGAACACAGAGATCTGTGGAGCTTAGGGACAGAACCTCCTGTTCATTCCACAGGGGAGAAAACAGTATGGGCAAAGTTTCCTTTTCCCAAGCCCTCTCCTCCAGGTATTCCCTGGAAGAGGATGCTTTCAGCCTCCCTAATTACATTCGCTACCTCGGGCCCCATTACTCATTTGTTTGGAAAGGTTATTTAGTTCTCCAAAATGTCAGTCCTTGGCTCTTGTCATTAGCTTGTGTTGCTCTTACATGAGCTGTGGTGGCAGCAGATCAGATCTCAGACAAAAAGGAGAAAACGGTCAGGAAAAATGTATGCTTCTGTATGGTTAGTGTCTTCTTGGTTCATATTGGATTTTAATTTATCAGAGTAAAATATCAATTTGAAGCTCAAAACTAGCACTTTTTTTTAAATTGGCAACTCCAGTGGCAACTCCATACAGATGATTTAGAGGAACTGCTCCATAATTCATTATAGATGAAAGGCTGTATTTGGATTACTATTGGAAATCTTGCATATGATTGTCTGTGCATTATAACTGACTTCAGTATGGTCCAGACCTAATGTTCATTGAAGAATATTGATTTTAATAACACAGAATTCCAGCAATCTGGATTTTCTCCCTCCAAGTAATCTTATTCCAGGAGGGGGTTGAGGTAGGGTAGGATATCATTTGGGAAGAATTTCTCTTGCCAAGGAAAAATAAGAGAAGAATTTGTAAGGAGTTTGCGATGTAAATGTGGAATAATTTAGTACATTTATAGCATTACAGAAGAAGTTCTATAAATAACACTAATAACACCTCTCTGCTATGCCTCTCCTATTTATATCCCTTGGACCAACCTAAACAGCTTCTCTCCCATCTTGAAACTCATACTTTTCAAATATTTGTCAATGGTTAGCATGTGCCTCCCTGTAAGGCTGTGTCCTGTGCTGAGATACTCACAGCATCTAATCTCCTTTAAGAACCTGCAATCAAGCATGTCACTCACTGCAATGTAAGCCCACGTTAGTGGGACTCAAGTCAGCTGACCCATGTTAGGGAACCCGGGGCTTGAGCGTCTACATTGTATTTTAAACCTATGTTAAGACTTTTCTAACCCATGCTCAAACCTAGTGCTCCGGCATCCACCTGGAGTGCACAGACCCGAGTCAAAGTAACCAGATCCTGGTTAGGGATCCGGGAGGCGAAAGGCGGAAGAGAAGGTGCCTTGAAAAAAATGCATAGCCCGGATAAACACAGCAGGGCCACAGCAAAATACCTGGTAGGTGGCCCTGAACCTCCCCTGAATCCCATGAAAACAAACCCAGTTCCTCCTGTGGTGGCCTGAAGTAAAAGTAAAATAAAAAGCCCTTTAGCAAGCAATAGCAATTACTAATCTCGGAATATAATATTGTTGCTGTAATCTCCTAAACCAGGCAAACAACATCTATAACGAAAGCCAGGGAGGGCTGGAACAAAACAACTAATCATTTTAAAAGTTGTTGTATGTGCCTCAGTTTCCCCAATAGGTGCATTTACGTTGTTGCTTTTTCCCCCTTTTCCTCTGTTAACAAAACATGGCAGTAATAGCAAAAGCCCAGAAACACCCCAAACAAAAGTGGTGGAACCGCTCTTGCTGCTTAAAGACTTCAAAATTTGTCAGGGCAAAACAGCGTATGTATGGTGGCATTTCTCTCTGAAAATCTTAGGGTTCCCGATGGGCCTTGGGCCCTTTGGGCCTCCTTTGTTCATTTTACCACTGTTCAAAATTAACCATAGTTTAAAAAAAAAAAAAAGTCAATTATTCATTGGCAGGGAAGGGCAATTGTGGCTTAGCTTCCTAAAAATGTGGCCTCACATATTATCCAGGATTGGGTGGTCCATCACGACGTGTGGGAGGTGGCTCCCCCAATAACACAATTAAGCGGTATGTGCTAACCACAGCCACTAACCATCAGCACGTATGGATTGCAAAGGACAACACCTGGCAATTGTGGCCTAGGGAGCCCCCCCAAATAATGTGTAAAAAAAAAAAAAAGGGAGATGCCAGGCCACTTTTATGAGATGGGTCAACACATCTGCTGGGAAGGGGAGGCTTTGGAATACGCCCCCACGAAGGCCCATGTGTTTACCAATACCTCTGTGTGTGTTTGGAAAACCACCGACCCTAAGGTGCCCCTTAATTTGCTGTTACAGTCTCAGGTGCAGAATTTTTCGGTGCATTGGCCTGCAGTTACACAAAGTATGCTTAATATCTCTAACTGTGTTGTGTTTAATTTTTCATGAATTGCACCCAATGTTTTCCTGCCCTTGACGCGCACCCAGGAACAACTAACCATATTCCAAACGAATGCCTCCTCCTTTACAGTGTTGCAATACACGTTTAATCTAAAAAAAGTTGCCTTTGTCACAGTCGTTCAGCCGGGGCATTTATGTCAACAGGGGGATGTGTTATGCTATGTTACTACTGCAGCCAAAAGCTACTACTGGCTAGCGTATGCAATTGTTGCCACCCTAAGAATCTTGTTTGTGCTATATTGCTGTTTATGTAGGTGGCCAACCGTAACCCTAGCCACCGTGTCAGAGGGAGGGTGGAAACCTAAGTGGTACCCCCTTACAACAAAATGTTGATTTGGGGTCAAGGGGGGGAATGTCACAACCTCAGGGGTTCCCCTGGGGAAGGCAGATCAGCACTGCATGTTGCTAACGCTGTTGCAAGCATCGCAAAGCATTTTGGGGAGGGTCAAAGGTGTGAGTGAAGAGTGAAAGATTCTTTTGCAGGCTGCAAGAGACCAAAGGAGGAAGGAGAAAGAGAGCAAAGGACGGGTTAACTCAACACTGCAGCTAGCAAGCTCAGTCCAAAGCTGGCCCCAGTCCAGACGCTGGCCCCAGTCCAAGGTCACAGCGCTAGATGAGAAGTTTATCTCTCACCCAGCCACAGCTAGCCAAGAAAAAAACAGGGCTGCAGAGATGAAAGACACAGGTGAAACAATGAAGGCCGTTGTCTTTTGGGAAAGCAAAAAAACCCACAAAAAGCTGGTTTGGACTGGCACAAAGAGCACCAGAAACAGAGGACGCAGAATGAAACGCCCAAAGAAACCCATAATTTAAAACCCTTCTGAGAGCTGGAGTAATTCGGAGATCACAGCAAATCCTGGACGACCCATGCACGGGAGAAGAACTCCCATCCACCCCTCCCCCTCTCTTCTTACGTTACACACAGGCTTGGCCAGCCTCGGGTAGTGTGGGTGTGAGTATGAAAGTGGGTTAGGGCTTCGGGCACTTCCTCTGAGTGAAGTGGGGAACCCCCCTTCCCCCCCCCCCCAGCAGCACTCTCCCCCGTTATTTTATTATTTTATCAATAAAGCTTTAAAACGCAGTTACGTGGTGTGCTCTGTCATCTCCCTAAAGATGCTGCGGCCTCAGCTTGATCACCTGGTGCCCCAGGCAGATTGGTAACATAAATCTGTCACAGAGGTACCTCTGTTTACATCACATGGGGATTTGGCTCTCTATTTATATGCAGCAGTCTACATTGCACCTTGATTTTTATAAGACTACTTAAAAAATCATTCCCTGTGATCATTTGAGGAACAGTAATCTTTATTTATTGAAGGATGACCCAACACTCTCACAAATCTTGGGAGACAGGCCAGTCCTTGCCTACAGACAGCCCCCCAACCTGAAGCGAATACTCACCAGCAACCACATACCACACAACAGAACCACTAACCCAGGAACCTATCCTTGCAACAAAGCCCGTTGCCAACTGTGCCCACATAGCTATTCAGGGGACACCATCACAGGGCCTAATAACATCAGCCACACTATCAGAGGCTCGTTCACCTGCACATCTACCAATGTGATATATGCCATCATGTGCCAGCAATGCTCCTCTGCCATGTACATAGGTCAAACTGGACAGTCTCTACATAAAAGAATAAATGGACACAAATCAGATGTCAAGAATTATAACATTCATAAACCAGTCGGAGAACACTTCAATCTCTCTGGTCACGCGATTACAGACATGAAAGTTGCAATATTACAACAGAAAAACTTCAAATCCAGACTCCAGCGAGAAACTGCTGCATTGGAATTAATTTGCAAACTGGATACAATTAACTTAGGCTTGAATAGAGACTGGGAGTGGCTAAGTCATTATGCAAGGTAACCTATTTCCCCTTGTTTTTTCCTACACCCCTCCACCCCCCTTCCTCAGACGTTCTTGTTAAACCCTGGATTTGTGCTGGAAATGGCCCACCTTGATTATCATACACATTGTAAGGAGAGTCGTCACTTTAGATAAGCTATTACCAACAGGAGAGTGGGTTTGTGTGTGCATTGGGGGGCGGGGACGGAGAAAACCTGGATTTGTGCTGGAAATGGCCCAACTTGATTATCATACACATTGTAAGGAGAATGATCACTTTAGATAAGCTATTACCAGCAGGAGAGTGGGGTGGGGGGAGAGAAAACCTTTTGTAGTGAAATCACCCATTTTTTCATGGTTTGTATGTATAAAAACGTCTTCTGTACATTCCAAAGTATGCATCCGATGAAGTGAGCTGTAGCTCACGAAAGCTTATGCTCAAATAAATTGGATAGTCTCTAAGGTGCCACAAATACTCCTTTTCTTTTTATTTATACAGTTTGTTTTATTTGGCATGTCATGGTTTATCCAGCTGGTTTAACTGGCATGTCCTTGCCTTCTCCTATTTGTATATCACCAACCACCCAAAGGAGGAGTACAATATCCTTTAAAATAATGTATATGCAGTCAAAATTACTACCAAACCACGGACCTGTTGTTCAGTCCTATTCTAAGTTCTGTGGCTGTATGCTATCTGTTCAGACATCATAATTGTCCACTATACCCCACTCATCCAACACGGGATTAAACTAAAGACTTTCAAAACTCTTCCACTTAAGCTAAAGGAAAGTCTCCATTCATTGGCTTCACAAGTATGGCTTTTATCTTCTTACAAGGATAATCACTAAAAGGCATTTATTGCAAGTGCAAATACATACCTTACATTCTTGCCCCTTTAAAATTCCTCCTGTTCTGCAGGGTGAAATCTACTGAATCATGAGTTTCTTTAAAACAACCCCACATACAAAAAAGGACACCCACCCTTTTACCAGGATAGAAGAAATTTGAAAGGACCAGCACCATTTCTTCTATGTCTATGATTGTCTAAACTCTATGATTAACAATCTTACTGTAATAACTTAGTCATGCATCATTAGATGTGTATTACTAAAATGGGATCCATAAACTGAACATCATCTTGTCTCATTGTTTATTCGTATATCAATAATCTTGGTTTATTGCATGTTATTAATCAACAATTGTATTTAGTATATAATAAATTAATGCTCTAGTAGGACTTTGGAAACATTTTTCTCCTAGATACATACAGTGAAAGATATTTTTGTCACAGTTCAGGGCAACTGCACCTTAGTCCACCAATGGCACCGTCTCCCATGCTTCCAGCTCCCTAGCCTTTGTCTCCCTAGGGCAGAGACCCATGTCTTTCTCCCTTCTCACTGGGGTTTTTCCAGGCTGTAAAGTTGCAAGCCTGCACTGAGTTATTCCAAGCAAGCCAGACAGCCTAACAGACCGCATCTGCGCTTTGCTTTCTCCTCAGAGGCTATAAACAGCGTAATTGCGCAGAGTTATAAATTGCCACACAGCTCTTACTAAGCAAGCACATTTATTGTTTAGGTGAAAGCTTTAAAGAGAAAGCATAAACAATAAAAGAACCTATACACATGCTAAGAACCTTACCAGAGATTAGACCCTACTCCAACAAGGGCTCTCTGGTAGGCAATCAGTCCTTCAGGCCCCCACAGGGGTTTTCCTGTGGTTACAAGTTCATGACAGCTTTTGCTCAGATAAGCACAACAGGAAAAGGTCAGTCTCTACTTTATACATTGTGGGCCTTAGATCTTTAGAATCAAGGAATAGGTAATCAGCAGGCAATGATTCTCTCCTCTGGGTGAGCTTCAAAAGACTGAGTCCGAAGGTTGCAATTTGCATTCACCTCCTCTCAGGTATTAATGGACTCCAGAGATACTTAAAACTAATTCAGTAAGGATTTTATTGCAGGATATTGCAGGAAATTGCTCTTTGTCAACAACTTTTATGTTGCTTTTTTCTTGCATGTGCAGTGTTTCATTGATATCAAGGGAAAATCCTTACAAATTGTGGTGGGGGAAGGGGAGGGGGAAGCATACTGAGATCAAAATCCCCTGTTTGGTTTTGAGGAGATAATTTTATCCTTAAACTCTCTGAGATCCAGATGTGCAAATCACTGCAAATTGCTTAAATAATCTGCAATATATAATCCTGGTTCTATCAGATGCTGTCATGCAAAAACATTTCTTTATTTGGATTTTGCCATCCTCCAAAAGGTGTGATAGGCTAAATATCTATATCTAATTTATTGTGGGAAATCTCCCAAATGGGGCACAGGTTGACCCACATAGGAAGGTTCATCCCATTTCACCAGTTTTTCTTATTCTGTCATCTAAAACATACATATCAAAGCAAATTCTGTGAGTATTATTTTTTCCATGCACTTGCTGGAATAATTAGTCCTCCTGAGCCTCCTCAAATGTGCATCTCTGAGATCCAGATGCAAAATCTGGCACTTGGGGACAGGCTGTGGATTTGTAACATTTCCTGGAATACTTGGGGACTATAAACTCATGAATGGGTTTCAATGATACATGAATACAGTCTTTTCATTTCTGTCAGAGTATTTTTCGTGTTTCGTCAAGGAAATCTGTCACCATTTTGTTCAGGCTAGCTGTCTAAAAGTTAGGAGGGGAAAGTAACTGCTCTGCATAAACTATGAACTATCTGTTCTCACTCCCCCAATTTATTCCTTATCAAAGCTTCTGTCTCCTCTAGGAAAGATAATCATAAAGGCTTATTATCTCCAGTACCCAACTCTGGCATCTATTTCTCATATTGAATTGTATCTTCCTACACGAGTTGTCTATTGAAAGGTATAAGTCAGTGTAAGTGCAACAGAATCAGGCCCTTCAGTAGTTTTTCTGTCCTATAACATTTAGCACAAGATAATTCCGTTCATTTTTTTGTGCTGGCCACACCACAGAGTATAAAGTGTAATATACTGATAAATAAAAGTGAACGATCATTCCTACTGTTCTGTAACCTTTGGGTACATATGCTTGTCAATCTGGGGACACTCTAACCTGGTTTACCTTTGACTGGTCAGTTCTGATTAGTTCATATTCTAATCCTGATACGGCCAATTCTAATGTTCTGTCCATCTGTAGAGGTTTTTATACTGTGCCCATCACCATGGCATCTGAGCTCTGTTGGCCACAGGTTGCCTACCAACTCTTCAAAGTTTATGTGCTGTGACTGCTGCAAAATATTGTACAGTAGAATCTGAGATACATTTTATGTTGACGACCCCGCTATTTACTTGGCTTTTCATGTAGATTTGAATGATGGCATAATTATGCTGGTAAACTGCCAAAGAATAGCTGAAAGTGGCTGAAACAAAATTCCAGCAAGATGAAAGTTCTTGTTCTTGGCACAAGACACCTCTTGTCAAATGTTCCCCCAGGTGCCTCTTACCTTTCCTGGAAATCTGGTGGTTGTAGCATCTTCGGCCAGAAATGTAGGTATTATTATGGAATTTCATTTATCCTTTGAGATTTACATGCCAAAGGTGATGTCTGTCCGTCAGCTGAAGGAAAGCTAAATGGAATAAATTCGTTTTTCATGTAGTTCTGAAAGTGGTGATGTCTGTGTTCATTCTTATAGCCTGTGAGAGAGAGCTCCAGCACTAGTAAAGGGTCTGTCTCCAACACGTCTGAGCGTTCCCCTACTAGTTGTGGGTTTCGTTGTTCCTTTCTTTCAACCTCTTGATAAAATAGTTAGGCACAAACATTTCCTGTTATAAATGGACTAAATGTATCTAATTAGTATGTGTAGAATAGGTGCCTTAAAAACTTTGCATTTGCTGTCATATGGTATTTACAGTTTTTGATGTACTCCCTATACTTAAAATAGGAAACAATAACACATTTAACAAATAGTATTTAAACTTTTTTTATTGGTCAGTGGCAAGGTTTTAAGAAAACCCTCTGTACTAGTTATATCCGTATTGATCATTGTAACTCATTTCAGGTTAGCCTTTTAAAATCTAGACTATGCATTAAAGAGTTTAGATGATCTAAGATACTTCAGAAGGGCTTATGATAGGCACAAAGCCAGGGTGATGTGTTTCACCAATTCTCGGTGCTAAATATGGATTTCATAATGAGAATGTTGTGTAATTCAGTCACATAGTGAAGAAAGAGAGATGGCCTCAAAATGAAAAATTCAGATTCAGTTTTCAAAAACCCTCCAATATTTGTGTGTAATTGGATCCAGAGTTTTGGCTGAACCCATAAAGTTCCTTGTTTTTCAAAATTCACATGCAGATTTAGGTTTGGTTTTCAGCTGCACCAACACTTGTGGGCATGTTCTCATCTGGATTTGTGGGTTGGCCCTTTCTGTAATGAATGTAGAATATTTCTACTCCAGCTTTACCTGCAATTTCTGTAATATATAATGCTTAATTTTTTTCTTAAAATCCATTGTTTATTTTATGAAGAAAGTCTTTTTCTCAAGAGGTTCCATATGTTTTCAATGGGCTTATTTGTCAATTACCTTTAAGGATGGGATTTTCAGAAAAGTCACTAAGGCAGTTAAACATCCAACTCCCAGTGTATTTCAATGGAGTGTTGATTTCTAGACCCTTTCAGAATTTCAGACCAAATTGCTTATGAGTAATGCTCCTTGCCTTACTAATTTGAACAGTCCCATTGATTTCATGGATTCAGTGAGACCTTATGGCTTCAATGGGCCATCAATGACACCTAACTTTTGTCATTCAAGTGTCACCCTGCACCTTCCACATGTAATCTTTAATTAATAACTGTGGTAATAATAAAAGAGGGTGTCATAACAGTGGTTATTCCAATTCCCTCTAATTCCTCAGTAGACTTGTATCCAATAAATTCCAGCTATAAATGCGGTGCAGCTGATTTGCTAAATATATTGTTGTCATAAGAAAATAGATGAGTAGCTAATAAAGTGGCTTACAGTTATCCATTCAAATTTTGGTTAGGCCAGAGCATTTAAAGAGTGATTGCTAAAACAAGGTAAGTATGTTAGTATGTGTAGAAACTACACCGTTTCTCACAGGACTAATTGACATGGGGATAAAACACTGATATCTCAGTTTTGATATTTTATAAATACTGTAAACTCCGTTTTTTATTGTCAAGTTGTAAAATCTTAATCCTGCAATAAGCTCCATTCGAGCAGACCTGTATGGCATGTATACTGCACGTGTTGCTAAAAGAAATGAGGTGTTTTAACAGTATCCTAGAGATGTCAGTGTAATTGAAGCCTAGAAGATTAAAAACACTGAGTGTAAAAGGGAACATGTTTGCTCTTCATAAATTTATTAAGGTTTGAATTGAATTTCAGACACTTCGTTTGCTTTGCTAGAGGCATTGCAAAACGTAAGGTTCAGCTTCACAGGAGATACTGATCCAGTACTCCGACAACACTTTCACAGTTCCCACATCGGACTGGGTCTGGGTCTTTCTCCCATTGATGTCAATGGCAAAACTCTCTTTAGCTTCGGTAGATTCAGAATTGAGCCTGGGAAGTTGAGAAGTGTGTGTGCGCACAGCCCACTGGTTAGTGTGTGTTACATGCCCCCCTCTGTGCCAGTCCAGGGAGGATATGAGTATAGCCAGTCAGAAAAATGTAAATAGAGCAGTTTTCAATTAAATGATGCAGTTTTTTCAAAATCTGAACATTTCTCAGGAACATGTCTTTTTCGACTAAATTTGTCATTGACAAAAAGGACTAAATAAATGGTTACAATAATGTTAAAATGTTTCTTTTTGATTAATTTCATTTTGACTTGTATACTACAATATTAAATTTAATATGATATTCTGTTTTACTTATGTATATTTAATGTTGTAAAACATTTTTTAAAATGAATCACAACTAAATGAAATGTATCAATAGTTCTGAAGAAGAAAATTTTCAGACTTTTTTTTTTGTTTTGTAGGGAATTTCAAAATTTTGGCTTTTCATGCAGAATTGGATATTTTTTTAATGCCAGAATTTCTTGAGGAAAGGAAATTCTGGTTCTGTTACAGCTCCAGCTGCAGAGATGGGCTATAGCAACTTGCTCTTTTAACTCAGGAGGTCCCTGGTTCAATCCTTGGTCTATCAGCGAAGATGGTGTCCATCACATGTACTTTGATTAATGCAGTACAGTACAAAGAGTTTCCGGGGTTATGGATCTTAGCGTTAGAGAACAAAAGAAAGAGGTGTCAGAAACAATTTGCTGAGTCAGATAATAAGGAACCAGAAAAGCAACTGCAGAGAGGAGGAGGGAGAGAGGGAAAGGAACAGCCGAAATGGAGTCCTTTGAAGAATGAGCAAAGAGGGAAAAATACGGAGACTAAGGAAGTCATCAGCTGACCCTTCATCTTTTTTCCCTTGAGAAACTCTAAAGGTCTCCGGAAACCTCTGTATTCTGAGGGGTGGACTTTTGGAATTTTATCTTGGATGTAAGGGGATTCTTATTTTTTTCCCTGTCTCTCTGTGGGAGCACAGCACTAGTTCTTAGGTACAAGGTCAAAAGGTTGGAATGAGGAAGATGCCTTGTTAGGACTGGGAATTGCTTGTATTTTCATGGTTGTCAAACTAAAAAATTGCTGATGGTATCTTGGTGTAAGTACAGAGCAAGTGTATTTAAAACAAATATATTTCTTCTATAAAACAGAAATATTGTAGTGTAGGATTTAATATAAAATATCCTTAGGAAGCAAACTTTTCTGCAGGGAAAATGTTAGAAGTTACAAGTAAAAGATGAAGGGATAATATGGGACATTTTTAACTGGCTTAATTTTGGTGTCTCAGTGCTGACATTTGGCATGAATTGGCGTGGCTCCTTTGAACTCCACAAGGCTATGGCAGATTACGCCCGGTAAGGATCTGGCACTAAGTGAAACGTATGAGATGGAATCCGGCTGCTCTCACTCATGAAAGCTGTCTCATTGGCTACTAGGATTTGGCTTTATTCTTTCCATGGTTAACCAAAATTGAACTCTTATTGTAATGAAGGTCTATGGGTAATGCATAGAACCAGCGTAATACAAATACTGTGCCAACTCTATAGCCAGCGTTCAGACATTGATAACTAGCACCTTTTCAACAAAAATTTGGTGCACATTTTATTAAGTGCTCCATTGGTTATCTGATTTATACTAGCTTTCCTCAGAATCCAAAGCTGTTAACCCAGTTAAAACACCTAAACTACACAGCTGTCTTTTCCCCTGACTGGAGCTACTTCAAACAAGGGTTTACACTCAGTAAAAAAATTGGCATGCCAGTTTCCAAAAGAGAGAGAATTGTAGTGGATGAATTCCAAAGTACTCAGAAAAGGATTTAGTTGCACAAGTGCTGACATACTAATACAGCAGGCCATCTGAGAACCTGTGAAACTTTTCCCCAGAACGGTGGGAAACATTCTGCAAGCGTCATAACAAAGAGCTGTGTTCGTCTTTGAAATCCTCAGTCGCTTCTTCTTCTACAAGTGTGTGAAGCACTGCTCCCCAGATGTGCCCGTGATTTTCCTTTCTATTCAGTGCATTTTATACAGTAGGTTGCTCTGCAATTTTCTGTTTGTTCCGGTGAGAGCAATACCAATGGCAGCACTTCTGACTTCTTGCATCAACTTGTAGGCTTTCGAACCTCTCCTGTTGCTAGTGTCAAATGCAGGAGAGAGAGATGACCTCAGACATTAGAGTAATAGGTTGGGAAGAATACAAGAAGGTTTATTTTTAAAGTTACCTGAAGTCTGTTTGATGATAGGTCTGGCTCCCAAATGGCAGCAAAGTCCGTGGCCGAAGTTCTGCCCTCAGGCACACGTCTGAAATTCCCAGAGAAGTCAGCGTGAGCTGTGTGGAATCTGATTGCAGAACCTGACCCAGTGATTATAGTGAATATCTTTCAGTGGTGGACAAATTCAGTTTATTATACTGAATCAATTTTCCTGTGGAAAATGGGGAGAAAGGACAGCTGCTGGTGTTAAATGTCAGTATTTGTCTACAACTGTCAGACTGCTGGCATATATTTTTTTTCTACTCCTACTTAGAATAAGAAACAACTGCCTCAGATACCAGTAAATACATCAGTGCTAAATGTTTACGTAACTGTCAATAAATGTTAACTTTTTAATGATGACCACTGGAATCTGAACCTTTCTATCTAATTCATTCATAATGCCCTAATCAGTGTTTAAGGGCTATATCCTTCACCTTTACTTATGCTGACCAGTACCTAGTGCTATTTGAGGAGTAAGGTGCTAGGGAATATGAGATAACAGAATCTGGCCCTAAAAAATAACACTGTCTAAGCAGGAGTGATGTTTAGTAAACATGAGGTCCCTTTATTTCTTTGTCCTTAGTGCCTACCACCCTTCGCTACTATGCAGCATCCTTCTCTCACTGAAGTCATCATCAATTTAATGAGAACAACATAAAAAGAGATGAGTCTGAACTAAAATTGAATTTCTGCATACCTCTCAGCTTTGGGGAAAGAGGGGTTTTGGCATTTTGTAAACGGTTTCTGGCCCCAGATCAGAACATCTCTGAACTTTGGAGAGTTCAAAACATGGATCCAGATCCAGATTTTATTTGAGAAAGTCTCTAGGCCTAACAGCTTTATGATGTATGTGATGAGCCAAAATCTCGCATTCAGTCATGTGATTGATGCTGTAGGATAGTGAAAGCACCTTGAAGTACATAACATGTGTGAGGCCTGTTATTGAACTGTGCTGAGACTGAATTAATTAGGTGATTTAGTTTTGACTAAGAGGACAAACCATATGCTGTGCACACAAGTTATAAAGGGGGGGGCGGGGAGTAAAGCGATAGGTATTAAGAAATAGAAGCAAGCATTGCTGCATCAAAACCATAAAAGGCTCTGTTGCTTGCATTTAAGTAAGAAGTGAGGGCAGCACAGTGTGACCGACATTCTGAAAAGCAGACCTTGGGTGACACCCATTGATTATAAAACAGAAAAGCTAAAGAATGGGGGGGAAGCAACACAGAAGATCCATGTCTTCTTTTGGGCCAAGTCTGCATACAGACTGTTTAACTGGAGTTTGGCTTTTGAGATTTAAATTAGAGGCTGAAAAGTGGAAGTGAGCATTAAATCTGGTTTAAATGAAAATGAGAAGGGGGAAAAACAACTTTGGGCATTTAAATGTGTGAGTGGAAGCCTTAGATCTCTGTCTTGTGAATA
Source organism: Eretmochelys imbricata (assembly GCF_965152235.1). Lineage (NCBI taxonomy): Eukaryota > Metazoa > Chordata > Testudines > Cheloniidae > Eretmochelys > Eretmochelys imbricata. The sequence continues at coordinate 94,180,444 of NC_135579.1, forward strand.
GTGGTGTGGCAGAACTTTAAAATTGGCTGTATTGGTTTAATTGAAATATAGATTTGTAATAACAGAAAGTGACAAGCAACTTCTGAGTGAGACTACCAAAATTCCCTCCTCTGGATAAGGCAGAAGAAACCTTTTTTAAAAAGGGGCATTTGAAACGTTTTTGTTGTTTTTCAGAGTTTCTTTGAGGTTTCCCTTTAAAATTGTGTTTTATTTTTTAGCTTTAAGACTCAGCTAAAACACAGACAAAAACACGCACAGATTTTGCCCCAGATGTACTATTCACCAGTTAAGGTATTTGTGGAAACAATACAAAATGAAACAGTGATAATCCCATTCATACCCTGGAATTTATCTGAGGTCATTTGATACTTACAATCATAAATCACAGGGATTTATCCTGTTTTCCAGTCGAAGGACAGACTATAAATTGGCATGAAAAATTTGCAGGTATTTCTTATTAACAAAGTGGCAGCATTCACTGTTCTGTGTATTCTGAAAGCCGCAGGTTCCTATGCCGAATGTATTATATACAAACTACTCCTTTTAGAGTTAATGGTCATGTAAAGTCTATCACTAACACTCAGGCATACTGAACCCAATGATTGTTTAATATTCAGTATGTCCTAAGACAAAGGGACCGTTGTATTGTCCTATGGGTGTAGCTTACCAGTTTTGGAATTATCAAGGATCCTGCAAGAAATTGTTTCTTATCTTTGTCAACGACCATGCCATAAGCTTACAGAGAATTCCTGTATTTGGAACAGTATATTGTGTCGCATAGAGATCTACTGAGTACCAGAAGAATGTCTTTTGGTAGTATAGTTTTGCATCAGTGAAGTCATGGATAACAATCCATGAGCAAGTACATACATACCACATGTTCTGCAGTTTTTCCATGTATGAATAGCATGGAAAAAAGAACTCACAACTTTCTGCAATTAAGCTAAAGGGAAATCTCACTTAGCTGTTAGCAGATGTGTTTGTTCTGTATTCTTTTGAGGCCTGACACTAGAAGGCTAATAAACCACTGGAGACAGATGAAGAGTTGAACATGTCTTACACATTCCATACTATAGAGAACAGTACACTGCTCCCAAGGAGTAATTTAGGATGCTCTGGTCTCTTCAGAAATATGTTTTGTTTTGTTTTTTCCTTCGTAATGAATAAAGTCACTTTCCACATTTGGGAAGAGTAAAACAAGTTTTCTTCTGAATCTTCCCACCTTTTCGATTTCACCTTAATGGATTCAGAACATAAGATAGTGGTTTGCAGAGAAGTGGGGTTTTTATGAGTGAATAATGCCTTTCCAGCCTTCCCCACCCCCCCTTCACCCCCACGTAGAAGCCTCACCCACACGCTCTATTTTAAAGTCAAATTGAACTGCTACAAACCCATGGCCTACAAATATGGCAGCTGCATCTCTTCCCTTTCATCTGTTTTTGCTTTTCTGCAGACTCCTGCAGATTACTTTCCATTATTATGGACTTGGATCTTATGGTTAAAGAGGGTTACTGCTTGCTGACCACCCAGTGCACCCTGAATTTTAACACTGTCGATCCGAGTGTTTTTTTATGTTCTTTGTAAACTCTGAGGCTTAAAGTTTGTGTGCCAGATCAGCAGAGTCTGAGACTGCTTTTCAGGGATGAGCTTTTCAAATAACAAGTTCCAGGAGGGGATGTGTATCATATATTAAATCTATAGGCATTTAAAAAAAAAAACAACCCTCCTAAGTGTCATATGAAGAAAATCATTGTGATTTGTGTAAATGAAATACCATTTAATGAGATGAAGAATGTTTTTGTTCTTTTTTGTTCTAAAGGTTAAAAAAAAGACCTCCTAAGAGTAATAGCTTCTTGAAAAGCACTCACAGTCCAGGATGATAAACCCAGTCTAAATATCCAGATATGTTGATACTGCTGGCTCATTACTGGATACCATGTTATCCCTCCCAGATTCAACATCCAGTCAGTAGAGGGCTCCATAATCCCTAAAGTATATCAAAGAAAAATATAACCTGAGATCAGAGAGACCAGGCTTGGAGGCTTGTTCACAGCAGGTAGGGAGTCAGGGCTGGCATATTCGTGGCTATGCTGTCCAATGATCAGTGTACATGATAGGGGAGAGTGCAGCAGTCATGGGCTGTGGCAGCCCTGAGGCTGCTGTGGCCCTCTTGGGGCATGATTTTCCCCAGGTCCCTGCAGACCTCAACAGCTTTTCATAGGGGCAAGGATTTGCCCCTTATTTCCTCCCCCAAAGCCAATAAAAAACTTTCTTACAAGTGAACATTGTGCTTCATATTATCCAGTGCATAGACAAGGCAATATAAGGTGTCAGTATAATATCTAATACAGAGATGGCATTGAACAAGAACCCCAGAATTGAACAGCTCTAAACTTTAGAAGTGATCAAAATGCAGATCCATATTTCAGGTACGGGCCTTATTTGTATAAAGGGATGAACTGTCTACCTTCAAACTTTGGGGTGTATGAAAATCAGGATGAATTTTCCAGGTACTCGGTGCCCCTCTTCAAAACTTGATAGAGGTGGGGGCTTCTTGGCACTAGCCAGGAGGCCCATGAAGAAGTAACATGCAGGGCTGTAGTAAAGTAGGAGTGTGTGTTTGGGGGTTCCAGACTCTTTCTAACTCAAACTTCCAAACAAGGGTTGATTGTCATTTTCTACAAACAGACTTGGTAGGTTTACACAGCCCAGTCAGCTCCGCTACCACCCTTCCAAATACAACCCCATCCACCAAGTCCAGGATAACTAATTGTACTATCATCTATACATACCACTTGCAGTAAAGGAGAATCTCTATTAGGTGTCAGACGTATTAGAGCCTTTATGTTCTGGAGACAAAAACATTAGAGTATTTTTTGTTATTATTATGGACTTTCTCCAAAAGTCCTCTTGCCTATGGAAGTCCTCATGCAAAGCCAGGATCCACAGTTTTCCAGGGCCCATACATACTTTTTAATTATTCTGTGTCATGTAACCCTTTACTCATCATTCATCATCTCTTTCATAATGTAGCCCTTCTAACCAGCCTGATGTAAACAACCGATTTAAACTGGGGCAGAAATGACAGAAAAATAATACAGTCGATCACAGGAAATCCAGCAATATAACGTCTGTGTAGTATATGGTTTTCCAAAGCTCTACAAAAAGAGACTTTGCTTTCTGTGCTTCAGGATTTCTTTTGTCCCTGAACAATATTTGCAAGTACATATTTTAAATATAACTTGGAATTAATACTAATTGGCTAAAGCTTTTACATTTAGCCAGCTAGTTCCTACCCCCAATACACTCAACAACTTTAAAACTTTTGCAGAGATGTTATGAAATTGCCCTTGTATGCATTCCAGTTTTGTTTTATTCTTTTCATAAGTTCATATATCTCATAAATGGATCTTCTGCATGAGCAATTTAGCATTTGCTTTCCAAGCCAAGGCACAATAACTAAATGTGTATCTGGTCTTTGTCAGACATTATTACAAATTATGAGAGCTAGGCAGAAATATATTATCATAGGAGTGTTCTTTTTTCTCAAATTAGGTTCCTGGAATTTCCAGCGACATCAGCTAGACCTATTCATCACAATTAGGATGTGTGCTTGCAAAGTAAGGCCTCGCTGACTTCATTGACTAACTATGGGTATGTCTTCACAACAGAGAAAAACCTGTGGCCTGCCTGGGCCAGCTGACTCGGGCTTGCGGGGCTCGGGCTGCTTCATTGCCATGTAGACTTCTGAGCTTGGGCTGGAGCCTGAGCTGTAGGACCCTGCAGAGTGGGAAGGTCCCAGAGCTCGGGCTCCAGCCTGAGCCCAGAAGTCTACTCAGCAATGAAACAGCCCCGCAGCCTGAATCGGCTGGCATGGACCCACTGCGGGTTTTTCTTTGCTGTGTAGATATATCCAAAATGACCTTTGTTTCAGGCCCTAACGCGGTAGCACCCAGAGGCCCGAATCAGATTCACAGCCCCAATGTACTTAGCAATATACAAACACAAATAAAGGCAATAGTTCCTGCCCTGAAGAACTTATCTCAGTTTTCCACCTGTAAAATGGGGGTAATACAGTACTTCCCTACATAACAGAGGGGGTTCTGAGGACTAATTCAACACATTGAGCCACTATGAATGTACATATTGGGTTCAATTCAGCAACGCATGAAGGACATGCTTTAAACAGGTGATTAGGTGATTTGATTCTCTTCTTGGTTCTACCACAGACTTTCTGTGTGAGCTTAGACAAGTGATGTAGCATTTTTGTGCATCAGTCTTGTCATCTAGAAAAAGAGACTGACTTTCATGGGGCTGCTCACATGCTTAAAGTTAAGCAGGTGCTGAAGTGCTTTGTTGGGTCAGGGTTACGGTGCTCAGCAGCTTGCAGGGTTGAGCCCATTGAAACAGCTGATCATTTTTTAATGATGCCAAATAGGTTTACATGCTCATTTATGGTACAGACACAATTCTTTAATGTATGTGTAATTTGAAAGTGTGCAACATCGGGTATGATTTTTGTGTTTATAAAGAATATCCACTGAAATTCCTTTTAGAAGGATTTGCAAAAGCCTTTCCTCAAGTTATTGTGGGTAAAATCTGTCCTTACTAAAGAGGCTCAGGGATTAGACAGATTTATTTTCCTTTCATTGTGAAGCCATGTTTTAAAGGCCAGCCATCTGAAGAGAGCACCATTCATGCTTGGAGAACATTCCAAAGGTTACAACTTCCTTTTTTCCTCCTGTGCTTGTTTTCCACAAGGGAGAAATTCTGTTACCTATTGTCCTCTAAGACTGAATGAATGGCTTAGGGTCAAATAGCTTCAATGGTGGACCATTCAGTTTCAGCCACACAGAGCTTTGCAAATGTTCGGCAGAACAGACAGTCTCTTTCAGTGAGAGGGTTCAGTCATATTCATGCTCAAAACTCCTGCTTCCAAACCCATTTTGCGGTACACGCTGCAATCAAACTGCAAATTGTCATGTTGCTCTTTGTTCACTTTTCTTGCTCTGTGCTACCAGGTTCAATTTGTACTCTTTTATTTGTTTCTGAGCTGTGTAAATCCCTGGTGTCTCAGCCAGGATGTGAAACCTACCATATTATACTGATATGTTCAGGACCACAAGAGAGACTCCCGTTTGGGTTTGCTTATTTGACTGTTAAAATATGAGATGCTTCTTTCTGAAGGCTAAATTGAAAAGAAACCTTGTCCAAAAAATCTTCAATAGAAGTTTAATATGTTGTTCATTTGCTAACCCTGAACTATATCCCACCTCATTCACAATCAATCTAGGTTCCACACACAGTTATTTGTATTAGCCTATTGATTTTTAATGTTATCGCATCAAAGGGCTAGATAATCATATCTAATGAAGTGTACTTTTTATTTTATTTAGTACTGTGTATTTGTGTTTTAGGGGCCTCGTTACAGGTGTCCATGGCATTTACCAGCATTACAGCATATAAATGGTAAAATACACATAGCTGAATAGTTGGGATATGATCTTATATAGGAAGGATGGCATGGAATTGTGATTAAGGCATAGGGCTGGGTGTCAGGAGGACTGGGTTCTAATGCTGGGTCTACCACAGATTTCTTGTGTGGCCTTAGACAAAGCATGTAATCTCTTTATGCCTTAGTTTCCCCACCTGTTTAGAGCATCAAACAGAAGATATACTATACGTGCAGAGTATGAAACAATGAGACCACAAGTACCTGGTGCTACATTATTAATCACAAATATATGCACAGTTAAACAGTGCACCATTGTTACATACAAATATACCTGGCGTTATATATATATTTTGTATTCACAACATATAGCAGAATTGGGTATTTGGGCAGAATGATTATACTTGCATAGATATTCAGGAGTTATTTATTCAGTATATAAATAAGAGACTGACACTTTCCTAGATATACGGCAATTTGTGCTTACTGTTTGCTTTTCAAGTGTTACAAGTATGCTCCTTATGGTAAGATTAAAGCTCTGATCTGTCCCACATCTCATATTTTGTTTAGCCACAACATTTCTCTAGGCTTTTTCTCTTGTGAGTTGCAAGGTGTTGCTGGTAATATTCCAAATAAATAACTCCGTTTGTTACTTGGAAGATTTGGGGGAACACCTCCCAGATCATAAAAGTTGGATATTTAATCAAAGTGTATTTTTCAGGTTTGCTGAAAGCTTAAGCGTGACTGACCAAATTGTTTGGATCTGTGAGTGGAAAAAATGTATGATTTGGGTGTTCTATTTACTTACACCCTTTCTTGCTTGGGCTTCAAACACAATCCAGGAAGCTATTGTGTAACTATTAGAAAAATTAGCAGACATTATAAGAGACATTCAATCAAAAGAAACGATGGTGCAAAAACTGTGCCTAACCCTGAGAGAAAGGAGAAGAGCAACTTGCCACCAATTCAAAAATCAACAGCAATGACAAATTCACATAGGAAATAATATTCCAAATACACTGTGAAGCCTTCCCTGTTTACACTGTAGCTACCTCTGTTAGAGACCAGATGATTCTATCTCTGCTTTTACACTTTTGTTGACATAACAAATGTTGCCAGAGTGTTCTTGAATTGAACTGAATGTGCCAATAAACTATCAGAAAGAGATGGAGAGAGAAATGCCAGGGATGAATCCAGCTGGCTCTCCCAGTGAAGGAACTCTGGCTCTACCTCTGCTCATGTTTGCTTTGTGCTGTAGTCAATGATTTTTAAACTGTTTAACTACAGCTCTGAAATACACCAAGCTGAATCCTCTTTACTACTTCACATTAAATGGAGAATTTCTGCAGCCGGTGCTCAGTGCACTTCCCCATCTGCTCCCTCACCACATAGCTCCGTAGGCAAATTCTTTGCCACTCCATCTGCCACCCCAAATGCTAACTTCTAGAAAATCAACACTGAAAAGTTCATGTTGCAAACTGATTTGCAGATTTCTTTTCCATTTCACCAACATTTGAATTCTGATGTAGAAGCTGTTATATTTTTTCCCGAAACTGCATATGTATAATACCACTGAAATGCAGGCACCCCTAGGGTGGAAGGTAGCCAAAAGGTGGACATCGTCATCCTAGCCCTCTGGTGCGCCCTAATGGAGATCACCAGGGAAAATCCCTACCAATGGGATCTGAAATGTCGATAGAGGACCTACAGGAAGTACCTACATACCATAAACTGCATGAAATGCAGTCTCTCTGTCACTGAAAGGTGTAAAGCTGGCTGCTAATTGTACCTGCAATTCTAAAGAACCTTGGTATTTCAAATCTGCTGCTTAAGCCACTAGTCCATCCTACGCTAGAAATAGATGTTTTGAACTGCTGTTGCATTTAACCCTGCAAATCCAGAAGGTCTCTCATTAAACTGACTGCTAGAAAGATGGAAGTGAAAAGTGTTTAGGGAAGATGATTGTGTGTGTGTGTGCACCAAAGCAACATCAATATTTGTACTAAAGTCTCACATCTAGAAGAGAAACTAGCCAAACTTCTGTACCTCTCTTGTCTTGATGGCAGCAGTGGAGACAAGGCTTAATCTCAGAATCACTGCAGTGCCACATTGTTTTAATTTAACATGGTGCCGTAAATTGTGGTAAAACATGCTATTACATTTTCCAGTTCACCAAGCCTGTTACTAAGGGGATGCAATAATTTTACTCCACAAGTTAAAATTCTGAAATTCTTATTTAGTAAGAGCTCTGGACATTTATGGCCGGATTTTCTGAAGTGCGAAGCACTCACAACTTGAGTCAGAATTTATGGCAGCTGCAGGTTCTGAGCATTTCTGCAGCTGTGGCCCTTAAAGTAATTTTTTAATATATTATATATATTGTCATGAGAATGTATGTATAGCTAGATAACTATAAACAGAAAACTATAATAAAGCCTAAGTGGTGCAGAGGACCTTATTATATTTGTCTTCCATGCACAAGTGAATCTCACCCAGCATGCAGAAGTAGTTCTTGCAAAGCCTTAAAAGATTGCTGGCTCAAATGGAGTAGGAAATGCTCTTGACAGATATCAAATAGGAATAGAAATATAGAAAATGGGTGGACGAGGTCTCTCACTCCTCTCACAAAGCTAAAAGTGGCAGTAATGGCACATAAATTTGAGTCAGTTGATACCACTGATCTGAAAGCAGGCTTATCGGGTAAATTAATTCATATGAAAGGTTCTTTATATGAAATCCCTGTGGACCTTGTCCATATAAATATAACATTGTTTTATTTGTGATTTTTGCTATTGATTGGGCACCATTTACAAGATGCTTTGCTGCTTTCCCTGCAGGATAATTCTCATTGGGAGTCTTACTGCTCTGCCCCAGGACTCAGTAAATAGGCAGCCTCATTAAAAAGGGAATAGTGATATTATGGCCGTGACTTTGTAACACCACCCAACGCTCATATTTGACATGATTGCTGGCCTCTCTAAGTGCTTAATTGATTCAGGAGAACTGGAGGCCAGAGCGTGGAAATCCAAGGGGCAAAATGAGGATCAAGGGTGAACAAATTTATGACAGGCTCTAAGCAGCCTGAGGGAAATTAGAAATGCTACTGATCTCTGCGGTACCTCAATCAATTCAGTATGGTGTACGGAGGGGGCAACATGGGAAAGGGGCAGAAGCAGAGGACAGACTGTAGAAAAAGGAGAGAAAATAATGACTAGGTAGGTACAGAGGCCAAAAGTGCCTGTGGAAGGGGAGCGCGGGGTCAGTGGACATTACAGCGACCCTTAAATTGCAGTACCAAAGACGAAACAGGCCCATTGCTACACCATAGTTTGCATCGAGGATTCCGCCCACCACTCCACCTGCCAAACCTGTTCAGAGACCCCCTGCGCAAAGCCTGTTTACTTGTTCTTCGTGCACAGGTCAGGGTTAGGCCTGCTTTGTATGGTGGTAGTGACTGAGCTCTCTGGCTTTTTAAAGTGTTGTTTGCCACTCTATCTCCTAAACTTCAAATTCAGAAAATCCGTCCAAAAATGTAAGGAAAACAAAAGGGCTGTACTAATGAGGTCCCATTCCCCTTAGCCTTGCGAGACTGCAAGTACTGTGAACAGCTAGAGTACTGAGCAGTCGTGTATACCACTCTTCGTTATCCTGTGTGTGGCTACTTATCCATGCTTTTATCGTATTTTTGAATCCTGTATATTTTGTACTGCGGATAGTGTTGCATACGGACTCGAACCATAATATCGACGATATGTATAATGGATTTTTTTAAAACAACTAAGGCTTAAATGGTAAAGCAAATTACTTTCTAATTTATGCAGAATTTAATTGACTGTATTGAACCATAATACAAATTAAGCCATCGCTGTAATTTGTTCTGTCATACTGCAGCCCTCCAAACAATTTGATACTTCATTTATAAATTGGTAAATGGCTCATAGAAGCACTCAGCAAAGATATTGTAAAATTGTCAAATCACAGCTGAAGTAATGTATCAGGGAGGATAATAAACGGGGGTCTGATGAACACCCCTTGAGTGAATTATGGAATACTTATTTCATATGCCCATCATCCTCTAGAGGCAGGATTATGTCATCATAAAAGTCCTGAGGATAAAAGAGAAGGAGAGAGAGAAAATTAGAATGTGAGCATGAGTACTTGAGTGTGGAACAACAGCTCCAACTGAACGATGGGGGGTTGGCGTTGTTTCATTTCTGGTTGGGGCTATGGAACAGTGTTTAAGAGTAGTAACTGGATGCAAGCAGTATTATAAAACTCATTGGATAAAGAAAATATTTGCATCGATTAGTCATATTTTACAGGCCAGATTAAATTAGCGTCTGGTGGATTCTCCTAAATTAATCACAATCTATAAAGATCATGTATTTGTAGACTGACTCTGTTCTTTTGTTCTGCTGGCCATTTCTAATTTCTGCTTGAGAAGAGAGAGACATCTGGCCATATTCTGCATCACTTTACACCAGTGCAAAGTGGGGGTTAAATGCTACCATATCTGATTAGCTACAGGACATGATTCTGATCTCCAGTTTTATACAGATTTTACTCCATTGACCACAATGGGGTTACTTCCAATTTACTACAACAGTGTAAGTGTATGGTAGAGAAGATTCAGGCACATACTTATTAAGCCAAAACTTTAGATTAAGTTAGTTGAAAATTAAAAAAAATAAATCAAGTAACTCATAGACTCACCTAGGTTTGCAAAAGAACAATTTCAAATGATTATGTTCATCTGCATTTCAGTACAACTGTATGCACAACATTTCATTTTATGTATGTGTTCCAAGACTGGACGAAATTATGACACTTGTGCTCAGAATCTCTCTCTGACTAATGAAAACTTCTTGAGAGCAATCTTTCTAAACACTCCATAAAGTGAAATATGCAAAAGGATAAAGCTGCAGACACCTTTACTTATTTTGATACCAAGGCAATATTGAGCATCATCACCAATTACAAATGTAATGATTTTAGAACCATTAATGAGGGTTTCCAAATAAATTAAAATGTCTCCATCTGATGTCTTGCCTTGTAGATGATATTTTTCCACGTCAGAATAATCTTCAAATCTAATTCTACCAGGAACAAGTTTAATTTCAGTGCAAAATGCTGCCTGGCGATCAATAAAAAACTTTTATTTAAGAGGAGTCTGAGATAACATTCTCTATAATGTACAGCATTTAGAGAAAGGGGAACATTTAATTTCACTGTTACAGAGAGCATGCAACTTGAGCTGAGAATAAACAAAATCAATATCCCTATATTATATAACTACGATCTCATCGTCAGTTTTACATCATTAACACATTGGGAAATCAGCATCTCTCATGAACAACAGCCATCTAAAACCCAGCCTTGTTCAAATTGAAGTCAATGGCAGTACACCCATTAGCCTGAACATGAGCCATCTTGAACCCCAAAAGTTGTGTGACACTAACAAAATGAAAAAATATCCAGTCTTTTGTCTTAAAAGCAGTCATCTCTATCCTATATGTTACATTTCCATTTTAATTTCATTCTCCATTTCTACAGCAATCTCATCACTCGCACCCCTCTCACACACAGACACACACTCGCTCTGTTTTCACACATTTCAAAAAATGTTTTTAAACTGTAAAGATAACCGATTGTTTAGAGCTCAGGGTACCAGGCTGATTGTCCATATGTGTTTTTTCTCAAAAAGGGCAGGAATCTGATCCTCCAGATTCTGAGGTTGTGTCTGCAGTTGAGAGTGGTATTCTTTTTAGACTGTAAAAATGATCTACTCATCTGAACTTCTCACTTCCTACATGTCTCCTGCTCTTTACAGTCTGGAGGATCAGATCCCTTTTAGACTGTGAAGAGCAGGAGACATGTGGGAAGTAAGAAATTCAGACAAGTAGATCATTTTAGGTAAATAGTTCGAGAACAGACATATAAAGGAGTTGTCTGCACTCGAGGTAGCCCTGACTCAATAATTGGTGTAGACGGGGACGTAGTAGAGGGGTTTGGTTCAGTTGGTGCAAACCTTGGCTTGCCCTTGGTTACGCTTAAGGGGTCATCACTTGTGCTACTCTTCTGTACTCTTAGCTCCGTCCATGGCATCCCTCTCTACGTGGTCCAAAGAGATGGGCTTGGCGCTTCCATGGACAAAGGGACTGCTGCTTATATATTTGCCTCTGCAGCTCCTATATTGTCTCTGGACCTGAGGTAGACTATGGGGTCTCAGCCCCTTTTATACCAGGCTTTATAAAGCCTTTTTATTTCAGAAGGACTTTGAAAGAGGATGCTAGTTTATTTACTGCATTAAATACAGCTGTATAGAAACGTTCACAATTAAAATGAAAAGCCATGCATTTGGGTGCTTTCATATTTTCTTGTGACATCAAAAACAGGCCTTTCATACACAGTTTTGCAATAAAATTTGCAAATTTTTCAGACAGAAATGGGCCATTGTCAACTAAAAACCAATCCCTTTTCAAACCAAAAAGGGGAAAAATTTCACGAGTTTTCTAGAAAAGTAAATTTTTGCCGCTCCAAGGTTCCCTGAATGAAATTCTAAAAATACAATTTTATAGTCTGATAATTTTGCAATTGATTCCATAGGGAGTAAGATTAGGCCTTAGGCCCCAGTCCTACAGTCAGTGTGGCTCTCTGCTGCCATAGAAGTCCTCCCATATGGATCCAGTAAGAGGCTTGGAGCCATAATCCTGATAATCAGATAGGTGGTGCTTGTTATTTTATAAATTTTAGTCATAAAATCAATTGCTAAGGTGCCTAGAATACTTTCATATGTCAGAATTAGGTAATAATATCATACTTCTATTCAATTATCTCTCACCATAAAGTATTGGCAGAAACGTTTATGCAAAACGTGAACACAATGCTTAAATTGGTCAAAACACTTGTTTAGAGATCGCCTCGGTACCATACTGATTGCACTCTCCAAACATTGCTATTCATTTTGACGCAATGACTTTTTAAAATTTGGTAGACATACGAAGCCACAGGTAAAATGTGTGTCTTGAGAATGAAATTATAGCTTAAATGGAATGTTTTTATAGATGTGTTTTGGTATGCTTTTTTAATAGCTACTACAGCACCATCATGCAGTTCATGAAATTTCGTACATTGCAAAGGATATCACAGACCACCGAGCCTTTGGATATGTGTGTGGAAAGGAAGGAAATCATAGATTTGTGGCAATAAAAACCGCCCAGGCAGTAAGTATCAAATCTTTGTCATTTTCTATAGTTTAACTCACTTTGAAAGTTATGTCTATTATGTTGCTGTTCAAAAGGGCATGCTAGCTTGTTTGTGCAAAATACGTGCTGTCAAATGTGTCTGCAAAGAAGTTCTTAGATGGAGGATTAGCAATACCAGTCTGAGAAAAAGGGAATGTACTTCACCCTTCTTAATTTTTCTTGATGTATTCCTTCTAATTAGTAATTATTTTCCTTTCTAATTAAATTAGATACATTGACGGAATACAAATCATAGAATCATAGAATATCAGGGTTGGAAGGGATCTCAGGAGGTCATCTAGTCCAACCCCCTGCTCAAAGCAGGACTAATCCCCAATTTTTGCCCCAGATCCCTAAATGACCCCTTCAAGGATTGAACTCACAACCCTGGCTTTAGCAGGCTAATGCTCAAACCACTGAGCTATCTCTCCCTCCTTCCCCCAAAATAAATAAGTTTACATATATTCGTAGACTCATTTAAACAGAAAATGATAGAAAACAAATAGCCACTTAGCATAAAATCTGCCCTAATTTCGTTGTATTAGAAACCACCAATAAATATAAGCAATGCTTTCAATACTCATAAGTATAATTATCATTAATCTGCAAATATAATTAGTTATATAGAAATGAACCTTAGCCTAGATTCAATTTTCTAAACTAATATAAACAAGGTAGAAATTAAGTCAGTGTGAATTTCCTTCTCTTGAAAGATAGCTATCACTGTTCTACCAACAGGACCCTGGGAAAAGTCGTCTTTCCTTTATTAAAACTTACTTACTGTTTTTGCTTCAATAGGCTGAGCCTGTAATTCTGGACTTGCGAGACCTGTTTCAGCTCATTTATGAATTGAAACAAAGGGAAGAAATGGAAAAAAAGGCACAAAAGGACAAGCAGTGTGAACAAGCAGTATACCAGGTATCTATGTGTGCTTAGCTTATTGCCAGTCAGAGGATAGTGGTAGGGGTTTCAGGATCATGCTCCACACGGACAAATGGAAAGGCAACAGCTCTCACTGTGTCAACGTAGGGTTAAACAGTGATGGAAATTGTAACACTGGGAAAGATGAAAATCTTAGAAACATGAAATGATCTACTCATTTCCTATCGGGAGTGTTGCTTTGAATTAGAGTGACAAATTTTAGTGGAAGCCAGCATGTTGGGTAGATCTGTTTTAAGAGTGACTGGTAATTGTAGCACAGTTCAAATTTTGCTTCAGAATGTGTCATCTTAAATAAAATCAGACAAGGTGCAGCTTTGATTAAAAGTTACCTTGTGCAATAACACAACAGTTATCTGTAAACTCAAAAAGAAATATCTATTTTTAACGTACAATGAGCTCATTTCTTTGCTGTCCTTTAATTTCCGAATGCAGTCTTGTTTCTCTGCTGTTTATGTTCTTTGCTTTTACTGCCTGGCCTCTTTGCTGTAGACAATTTTGGAAGAAGATGTAGAAGATCCTGTGTACCAGGTAATTTCTGAAGCTGTACAGATTATGTTTCAGAAATAGTTAGATATACATTATCCTATTTTCAGACACAGGCTACCGTTGTAACAAAGTACTGCTTTTTAATACATTTTAAGTAGAGGGAGAGTTTAAATACATTTTAAATAGAGTAGTACTTAATACATTTTAAATAGAGGGAGAAAAATCTCAAAGCAGAATATTTACTAGAGACTAAGTTCTAAATAATAATACTAATATGTAATATTACAATATAGGATGGAAACATTAAATATTAGTTTAGAATGTCATTTAGAAACTGAATTGAAAGTTTTCTCTCCAGAAATAATGACACATCTTTGGGGGAAAGGTAACAAAAACATAAGCTATTTTGAAAACAACAAAGAGGGTGAAATCCTGGCCCCATGGAAGTCAATGGAAGTTTTGCCATTGACTTGCCTGGGGCCAGAATTTCTCCCAGAGCATCAATATTTGTATCAGGGGGAAAAATGGAATTGACTACTGTAACCAGTTGATTTGCTGTATTCGCAGTTTGGGTTTTATTAAATAATAGAGCCTAACTTTAAAGCCCAACGTTATTCAGACTATGATTTCTTCCAACTTAATGGAAAAGGTGATGAATTTAGAAATACACCAATATATTTACATCCAGCAAGTTAGTCAGATTTTTAAAAAGACGTCGGCTGTTGTGCATACTCACTCTAATGTTTTGCTGGAAACGTAGGATCCTAATAATGTGAAATGCTATTTCATTTGAGGCTAAGATTTTCAGAAATAATTAGAGACTTCAGGTGCCTCTATTTATGCATGCCAGCTTAATACACTTTAAAGGAGCCTGGTTTCAGGAGGGTGAGCTTTCAGTGAAAATCAGGCCCCGTTGAAATGCCCCATAGGAGGCATCCAAAATGGAGACAACCTTAATCATTATTCACTTTTGAAAAACTTGGCTAAAAGTTTTATTTTGAAAACCCTAAACAGTAAGGACTGTAAAGCTGTAACCTAAAAAAAGTAAAGCAAAGTAGCAAACTATTACTATGAAACTTGTGACATAAGCATCAAACTGTTCTCTGAATTTTGGTTTAGCTTTCTTATTCACTACTAATAAATGTGTGTGTGGGCGGGAATGATGGCTATGCAGCCCAGAGGCCTGTTCCTGCTTCCATTGAAGTCCATGTCAGAATTCCCGTTTACTTCAATGGGAGCAGAAACTGGCTTCAGACTGTATCCCTAGTGAGAAAGCAGCAGGAAGTTGATCTAATAATCATTAAAGAAGAGCCAGGTCTGTTTTTTTTCTCTTTCATTAAAAATAAAACAATATAACTCTGTGCTTTCCAGCAAACCAGTTATCGTTGTGCCAACCTATACTTTGAACCTGTTTCCTTAATACCTGCCTGTGTTTTTTTGTTTTGTTTTTTTTTTAATCTGGAATTCCAAATTGCCTTTTTTCCCTTCTGTTTCATCTTTGACCTTTCCTCTTTGGCGGCTGATGTAATAGTACATTGTGTTTGAGGCTGGACATGAGCCAATCCGTGAGCCTGAAACAGAAGAAAACATATATCAGGTATAAAATGGCTACATCTGTGTTACTAGTGCACCCAATGCAAACATTTAGCAAAGCACATTTCATAGACTGAAGTTCACTTTTATTAGTTTTCATTCACCATGACATTTCATCCTCATTCAAGTTACATAAATAATTTTTACAGTCTCAGTATGCTTTCAAAATGTATCCACTTTATCTTTGGTAACTGATGTAGGGTCCTAAACATTGTGCACTCTGTATAGTATGACAAATAGTAGATTCCTTTCTTTCCTTTTAATCTGCAATGTTTTTTATAACTACATCCAGTTTTACAACATGCATACACATACACACACAGCCCAGTCCTGCATTCTGTACTCTGACAAATCTCCCATTGATGATAATCTAAAATACCCCTTTTGTCATTCAGTCCATCCTCCAGGGGTCAGTGCAGGACTTATCAAAAGATTATTTAATTCAGTTTAAATCACAAACAAGAGCATATCTGGAGACAGAGAGATCTCTGTTCTATTAAAAGAAATTACAACCGAAAAATCAAGATTCCAATAAATCCTTCTTAGGGTGGAGAGTTACAAAGTGCCCCAGCATTTTGTTGGGATGTAGTATAGGTTGATCTGGTTGTAACTCAAACCTTTAAAAACAGACACAAGTTGGGATGGAATGGAGGAGGAGGGGAGGGAAATTAAAAGAAAAAAAGAGAGTAATGAAAGAAAGAATGAAGAAAAGAATAGAAGAACAAAGGAACAGAATGGGATTTAGGCCAGAAGAGAGAGGAGTAAGAAGGTGGAACACAAGTAAATGAGTGGGATTTAGCACATTCTGTAATTTAATCATTGGCTCATTAAGTTCATATGTTCATTTAAGCCTACAAAGCTGTGTTGTTCTCCCATTACTAACTAAAATAGGCTATGTAGCCCGCTGCCAGTGCGCTAAAGCCACTCAGGGTGAATGTATTTTCCTGCACACACAGTGTGTTAAGTTTGGAGATAAGCTAGGACAGGGTCCTCAACCCTTTTCTTTCTGAGGGCCCCCCAACATGCAATAGCCACGGCTCACCTGTGCCACAAGAACTGCTTTTCTGCACATCCTGCAGATTAAAAGCCAGGACCGGTGTTAGGGGGTAGCAAGCAGGGCAATTGCCATGGGCCCCATGCCACAAAGCTAAGTTGTTTGGGCTTCAGCTTCAGCCCCGAGTGATGGGGCTCGGGCTTCGGCTTTCTTGTTTATTTTGGCAGACTCCTGAAACCTGCTCACATCCCCTCAGGGGGCCCTGGACCCCTGGTTGAGAACTGCTGAGTTAGGACACATGGTTTGAAGTGTAGTTGCTGTCTGAAAAGTGACCTTATTTAAAATTCTCTCTGTAAGTGTCATACTCCTGCTTACCCCATAATTTTCATATCAAATGCATGCAGTCAGCTTAAGATATTTTGACTGGTGGTGACCAAAATGCAGAGCTGTTGAAGAAGTCATAGAATATCTGGGTTGGAAGGAACCTCAGGAGGTCATCTAGTCCAACCCCCTGCTCAAAGCAGGACCAATCCCCAATTTTTGCCCCAGGTCCCTAAATGGCCCCCTCAAGGATTGAATTCACAACCCTGGGTTTAGCAGGCCAATGCTCAAACCACTGAGCTTTCCCTCCCCTCATAAATGTATCAGTGAAGCCAGGGAAGGAAGGTGAAGGAGATCCCTAAGAAGTGTTAATAGGTGGCTGAAAGGGAGTCCTGGTCAATGGTATCAGACAAGGCACTGAGGTTGAGAAGAATGAGAGAGAGGAGCCCATTCATACAAACGGCAGTTGCCTTTCCAGGAGCGATGGAAGCCAGACCAGACTCAATCAAAACCATTTGTTCTGAGGGACCTAGAGAACGTGAATGAATAACCATTGTGTTTCCAAGGTTTTGCTAAAATGGAAAGAAAGGATGGTAAACCAGGGATGAGATCTGTATTGATCTGGAAGTGCTGCCTCTGCCCTCTGAGTCACCAGTGAATTGTTCAGGCTTCATTTGATGGAAGCTGGACATGGTGAAAGTTTTCTTTCCTAAGTGGTGGCAATGAAAATCATGCCAGTTTCACCTGTGATCCCTTGTACTTCTCTACGTTTACTACAGGCAATACACTGAATATGGCTAGCACTGCGATTAGCTAACCACAAATCTTAGTTAGTTATCTATTGCAATAGACAAACACTGAAGTATCACCACAGTAGAGTTTCCAATGGCCATGGCACTCTAGTCTCAATGTACCTTATGATTTCCCTAGCTGCTGTAAATCTAGGTGCTCAGAACCTTCCGATTACACTTACATCATTGAAAAAGCTGTTTCTTTTACAGGTCTTGACGAACTCAGAACCAGTCAGTTTAGTATCATTAGTAAGATTCCTCTGAACTAGATTCTTCCTTGTTGCCTAATTCTTTCTGTCTCCTACAAGTTACTGTTTCTGTCCATACTTAACTATGGGAATCTTGCAAGCTCCTCATTGACCTGTAACTTAAGCACTCTGAAATGACACATCCTCATTGCCTGTAATAAGCAGTGTACAAGACAGACAGGCCACAGCGATGTTTTGACTCAAGGCAGTTTCTCTCTGTGGTGGCTGGCTCCCCAGGAACAAGTGTCCTCCATCTCAGACATTTTGTTCGGTCTTATTCACCCCTTCTTTTTGTGGTGCCATCCTGCTTTTCCTACCTAAGGCCGTTGTACAAAGAGTTCATTTTCCCTCAGGTACAAAAGGTCCCTGAGTGGTAGTTAGTTAAATAAAAAACTTAAACATTAAATCTCACTATTGGGATAACATTCCACTGTTTAATATCACTGAGCTTGCATTCTCTCTTATTAGGCATGGTTTTTCTATTAATTTCTTTCTTTGACTCATTACCCCAAAGCGTGTGTGTGTATGTGTGTGTGTTTTTTCTGTGTATTTAATCTAATCTAATCTACCCATGTATTTCTAATGCACTAGTTACTGTGGGATTTGACCACCAAACATGCAGGAGTCCTTTCTGTACTGGACTTTTCATCACATTTCCTTACCTGACAGCTGGTTTTATGTTAGTGCCATCATTTTTATGGACTGGGGCCTTTATTAATTAATTTCATATTATTTATATAGTATCACTGATCTTTATGATGCTTTACAGCCAAAGATGAAGGCAAGGTCTGTACTCCAAGGAGCCTGCAGTCTAAGGGTATGTCTATATTACCCACCAGATCAGCAGGCAGCGATCAATCCAGCGGGGGTCGATTTATTGTCTCTAGTCTAGATGCAATAAATCAACCCCCGAGCGCTCTCCCATCAACTCCTGTACTCCACCGTCACGAGAGGCGCAGGCAGAGTTGACAGGGGAGCGGCAGCAGTAGACTCACTGCAGTGAAGACACCGCAGTGAGTAGGTCTAAGTACGTCGACTTAAGCTACGTTATTCACATAGCTGACGTTGTGTAACTTAGATCGATCCTCCCCCCTCCTCCCCCAGTGTAGACCAGGCCTAAGGGCTTGTCTACACTTACCGAAGGATTGACCTGCGGCGATCGATGCATCAGCGGTCGATTTAGCGGGTCTAGTGAAGACCCGCTAAATCGACCGCAGATCGCTCTCCCGTCGACTCCTGTACTCCACCTGCTCGAGAAGACTAAGGGGAGTCCACGGGAGAGCGTCTCCCGTCGACGTTGCGTAATATGGACCCCGCGGTAAGTATATCTAAGCTACGTGGATTTGAGTTACGCTATTCACTTAACTCAAATTGCATAGCTTAACTGACTTTTCCCTTTAGTGTAGACAAGGCCTAAGCAACAGTAGGCATACAGCAGAATATGGTGATAGGGAGGGGAAAGGGAAAACGTGATGATTTATGGGCAATATTCTCTACAGGAGCTCAGATCAGTGGTTATGTTGTGATTCATGTGATCATCATTATTTCATATACTCATATTGGAAAGGGGGTTTGGATAGCCAGAAAGTGACCCTGCCAGAGTAGATTAGTGTTGGAAAACATGTTCAGTATAATAATTTTCAGAGCGATTAGGAGGAAAAGAGGGAGAGTGACTAGGAGGAAGGAGGAGACTGTTCCAGGTATTAGGGGCAGTGTGAAAAAGATCCAGAGTCTTGAGTAGTGTTTTTGGAATTTTTTCCCATGAAAAGGTTTTCTGAGGGAAAAAGACCTCTTTAAAATTTTTTGTCAATATTTGAATCAAAATTGTATTCCCAAGGGTTAGTGAACATTTTCCTGCATGCGTGGGGCATACATGGGAGCTGAGCTGTAGGCAGGGCAGTTCAGTCAGAATAGAACAAGTCTGAACTTTGATGTCGAAGGAGACACGGCCTTCACTTTTATAGAAGGCAAAAGAGACTGTAAGCTTCAGGGTTATGTCTAGGAGGAAAAGGTGAGTAAGGGAGGGCAGAAAGGAGGAGGCAGTATTATTTGTGGCAACAAATAAACAAGGTGTGGATCACTCTTTTGGCAGTAGGGAGAAAGAGGAGAGGACAAATTGCAGAGAAGTTCTGAAAGGAAGAGTCACAAAACTTAACGAGAGCTTGGACATGGGATAAGGTAGATACCAAAGAGTCTAAATGTGACCCCATGATTGTGACACTCAGTAAAAGGTAGGGTAATGCCGCTGTCAAGTGTGAGATAGAAAGGGGAAAGCAAGAAGGTCTGATTTAATCTTCTACAGCCCTGCAGCAGGATCCACTGTGGTTTGCTAAGACATCTAACTTCCAGGGGTGCCTCACTCAGTAGGATGTGGCCACAAGGTTGTATCATGTTCTTTTTCATTAAAATATATGATGATTAGGAGTTAGGTGTCAAAGACCCTAATGATTCCTGGGTGGGGGTATTTAAATGGAATGAGTCCAAACTTTTCTTCCCCTGAAAGAAGTGAAAATTGAAGTTACAACTTCTTTAAAAAAGAGTGGTGAATCGTTCAAATACTGAACACAGTGCAGCGCACCAGGGCCTTTACAATTGGTATATGCAACCTTTGCTGAATCAAATCACCTTGTTCCAGAAGAAAGGAAAACAAGAGAGTGTGATGGGCAGCACTGGTTTACATTCAAGAAAAATATCCTAGTAACGATACAGCAGCTTCTCAGGTACTGTTTGTACCTCTCTCAAGGAATAACAGAACTCCAAGCAACTTGTTAAATGAAAATTCTTGGTTCCTGACCTTTCGGTGCAACATAGCAGTCTGCCAATGGGTAGACGGTTGATTCCCTTAAATTGAATTTCTCCATTATTACTAACTTCACACATCTAATGTGATGGATTTTTTAGTGGAATGGAGGGCACAGTGAGAGCACTATGGGAAATACTTATCATTGGTCATTCTTGAAATAGAAATAGGAAAATTCTTGAAATAGGAATAAAAAGCACCTGAAAGGTTTAGGAGAACATGTCCCATTCTCTTTTGATGGGACTTTGCTCTTAAATCTCTTAGGTATTTTTGATGAGTTCCTCTATATTTTCTTATTTAAAATGCATAGTGTTTCTTGGAAAATGACACTGTCATAATAAAATGTGAGCTTTGTGAAAGTGTGAATGGTTGGGGCTGACACCCTCTTGGACTAATTTGGAGGTTGTGCCATATATCACTGGATAGGTAACTTCTGATAAATTTACAGTAAGATTGTGGACTTGACCTACTGTATCATCTCTCTCAGAGTATTTGTTCTCTTCATGCTTATATTATATGGGCAAAAAAATAGATTTATTTAAAGATTTACAAGATGTTTTATTAAATTTGTGAGGATTAATTTCAGTAGTAAAGCTCATTGACTTCTAAAACGTAACCTTCTTCCAAAGAACAAGGATAGTCAATATAAAGGTGATACTAGTATATTATATGTACAGGACATTTGTTTCACTATTAAGTTTGGTATTTCCCATTTACAACAGGCTTTCAGTGTTTTCTAGAAGGAAAAAACAATCAGATTTAAAAAATCAATCATAGAATCATAGAATATCAGGGTTGGAAGGGACCCCTGAAGGTCATCTAGTCCAACCCCCTGCTCGAAGCAGGACCAATTCCCAGTTAAATCATCCCAGCCAGGGCTTTGTCAAGCCTGACCTTAAAAACCTCTAAGGAAGGAGATTCTACCACCTCCCTAGGTAACGCATTCCAGTGTTTCACCACCCTCTTAGTGAAAAAGTTTTTCCTAATATCCAATCTAAACCTCCCCCACTGCAACTTGAGACCATTACTCCTCGTTCTGTCATCTGCTACCATTGAGAACAGTCTAGAGCCATCCTCTTTGGAACCCCCTTTCAGGTAGTTGAAAGCAGCTATCAAATCCCCCCTCATTCTTCTCTTCTGCAGGCTAAACAATCCCAGCTCCCTCAGCCTCTCCTCATAAGTCATGTGTTCTAGACCCCTAATCATTTTTGTTGCCCTTCGCTGGACTCTCTCCAATTTATCCACATCCTTCTTGTAGTGTGTGGCCCAAAACTGGACACAGTACTCCAGATGAGGCCTCACCAATGTCGAATAGAGGGGAACGATCACGTCCCTCGATCTGCTCGCTATGCCCCTACTTATACATCCCAAAATGCCATTGGCCTTCTTGGCAACAAGGGCACACTGCTGACTCATATCCAGCTTCTCGTCCACTGTCACCCCTAGGTCCTTTTCCGCAGAACTGCTGCCTAGCCATTCGGTCCCTAGTCTGTAGCGGTGCATTGGATTCTTCCATCCTAAGTGCAGGACTCTGCACTTATCCTTATTGAACCTCATCAGATTTCTTTTGGCCCAATCCTCCAATTTGTCTAGGTCCTTCTGTATCCTATCCCTCCCCTCCAGCGTATCTACCACTCCTCCCAGTTTAGTATCATCCGCAAATTTGCTGAGAGTGCAATCCACACCATCCTCCAGATCATTTATGAAGATATTGAACAAAACCGGCCCCAGGACCGACCCTTGGGGCACTCCACTTGATACCGGCTGCCAACTAGACATGGAGCCATTGATCACTACCCGTTGAGCCCGACAATCTAGCCAGCTTTCTACCCACCTTATAGTGCATTCATCCAGCCCATACTTCCTTAACTTGCTGACAAGAATACTGTGGGAGACCGTGTCAAAAGCTTTGCTAAAGTCAAGAAACAATACATCCACTGCTTTCCCTTCATCCACAGAACCAGTAATCTCATCATAAAAGGTAATTAGATTAGTCAGGCATGACCTTCCCTTGGTGAATCCATGCTGGCTGTTCCTGATCACTTCCCTCTCATGCAAGTGCATCAGGATTGATTCTTTGAGGACCTGCTCCATGATTTTTCCAGGGACTGAGGTGAGGCTGACTGGCCTGTAGTTCCCAGGATCCTCCTTCTTCCCTTTTTTAAAGATTGGCACTACATTAGCCTTTTTCCAGTCATCCGGGACTTCCCTCGTTCGCCACGAGTTTTCAAAGATAATGGCCAATGGCTCTGCAATCACAGCCGCCAATTCCTTCAGCACTCTCGGATGCAACTCGTCCGGCCCCATGGACTTGTGCACGTCCAGCTTTTCTAAATAGTCCCTAACCACCTCTATCTCCACAGAGGGCTGGCCATCTCTTCCCCATTTTGTAATGCCCAGCGCAGCAGTCTGGGAGCTGACCTTGTTAGTGAAGACAGAGGCAAAAAAAGCATTGAGTACATTAGCTTTTTCCACATCCTCTGTCACTAGGTTGCCTCCCTCATTCGGTAAGGGGCCCACACTTTCCTTGGCTTTCTTCTTGTTGCCAACATACCTGAAGAAACCCTTCTTGTTACTCTTGACATCTCTTGCTAGCTGCAGCTCCAGGTGCGATTTGGCCCTCCTGATATCGTTCCTACATGCCCGAGCAATATTTTTATACTCTTCCCTGGTCATATGTCCAACCTTCCACTTCTTGTAAGCTTCTTTTTTATGTTTAAGATCCGCTAGGATTTCACTATTAAGCCAAGCTGGTCGCCTGCCATATTTACTATTCTTTCGACTCATCGGGATGGTTTGTCCCTGTAACCTCAACAGGGATTCCTTGAAATACAGCCAGCTCTCCTGGACTCCTTTCCCCTTCAAGTTAGTCCCCCAGGGGATCCTGGCCATCCGTTCCCTGAGGGAGTCGAAGTCTGCTTTCCTGAAGTCCAGGGTCCGTATCCTGCTGCTTACCTTTCTTCCCTGTGTCAGGATCCTGAACTCAACCAACTCATGGTCACTGCCTCCCAGATTCCCATCCACTTTTGCTTCCCCCACTAATTCTACCTGGTTTGTGAGCAGCAGGTCAAGAAAAGCGGCCCCCCTAGTTGGCTCCTCTAGCACTTGCGCCAGGAAATTGTCCCCTACGCTTTCCAAAAACTTCCTGGATTGTCTATGCACCGCTGTATTGCTCTCCCAGCAGATATCAGGAAAATTAAAGTCACCCATGAGAATCATAACTGATCATAAAAATCATAGCTCTCTTGGATTTACTTTATAAGCGGATAGTGCCCAATTCCTTTCTCACTCATGCTGTAGCTGAACTCCACTGACATCAGAGGAATTTCTCCTCACACATTATAAATCATGACTATCAAGCATAGGAGGAGAGTTGGGCCCAAACTTACTAAAGTACAACAGCCTGTGCCCAGTAGAAGGGCCGATGACTTCAGTTCCCTCGTTATGCTTCTGTAGATGCTGCCCCAGACTCTGAAAGGACATTTTCCCTCTCATCAAGAGTTGCAGAATGCTAGGTCACACATTATATAGCGGCCTGTGATTAGCCCCACCCCAGGAATATGGGTGTTTACTAGGCTTGGCAAAATATGATTTTTTTTTATTATTTTGACAGATAATATCCATGTTTGTTTTTAAGCTTTTTTTTTCAACTTTTATCTATTTAAATTTTCAGTTTCAGGAAATTGTGTAAGGGTCGTATAATTGCTATTTAATTACGGTTCGACATGGAGATTCAAAAACTTAAAGCTGTATCACCATTAAAACACAAATTGTCAACAATTGTCAAATTGTCAAAATATAAAAAGTAAATATCCTTAAGTCAAATGCCAATAAGTTCTCAAGCAGCATTTTTCTTACTTTGCCTATTTGTAAATTTCAGCCATCATCAATGGAAATATTTTTTCGTTGGGTCATGTGTGTATGATGAAAATAGCATTTACTGATAAAAATTTAACCCTTCCAAGACTAGTTTTTGTTTTTTTCTGATTAACAATAATAAATTAGGTGAGGCAAGGACATTAATATTGCTGCTGGCCGAACTGATAGCTCCATTAAAAAAGCTCATCTGAGGAGAAAATGGAGCCCTGGCCCAAACATGACTCCCATTTTGTACCCCCCGACCCGTCCTAGAAAAAAGCAAACACTTATGTAGAAGAGGGATGCAAAAGCACCTTAACTTCATGGAAATTCATACCCAGATGCAACTTTGGGGTGTTCAAAAACCAGATCCAAGTTTTGCCACTCATGGTCATCTCCTCTGAAAGACATTCCCTATATTAAAAGGGATCATTCTTGATTTCAGTCACATAGAATGACTTAATTCTTTTGTAAAATACAGGGAACTTAGCTACAACTTGCAAATTTTCCAGACTCCTACCTCGATGATGATTGTGCATTTGATTTACTGTCACAGGTTCCGACGAGCCAAAAGAAGGAAGGTGTTTATGACGTGCCAAAAAGTCAACCTGTAAGTGTAAGTATTTTCCCTGTTTATACAAGGTAGAGGTGGTATGTGGCACAGCTGCTTTGACTCTCATAGTTCTCTGGAGTGTATGGTTCCTTCTAGCATTGTGATTTTCAATGTTCTGCGATACTAGTACTGGTTCAATCCCACTGGGGAACCTGGGCGAGCCATTCAGTTAGGGCCCCTTAATATGTACATATTTATTGAGGTCACCCCACTCAGATACCTACAACCTCCTCCTTCCTGATCTCTTTTATTCACGCTCCCCCTTCTAACCACTTGTAATGCAAAATCTTTCAGTAAATGTATAAACCTCTGCAGCTTGATCCGAAAGAGCTAGTTCTGGTAGGCTTATCAATCTCTGTATCTGACCCAGCCACCACTAGAGAGGGACAGAGCACCATACTGAGTAGATGTGGGTTATATTGCCTTCCCCCATACTTACAATTAAAACTGTACATTGTGTAAAGGTTTATTAAATTAGTGAAGGACAACTGTGAACGCGGGGGCCAGCTGGGTTGGAAGTGAGGAGAGGAGCATTAGGAACAGACAGAAGGAGTCAGAATTCTTGGGGTCTTGATGCAACATCTGCAGCCTCTCAGAATCACCCCCTGGCAAATACAATAGGCTGATGTGTAAAGAGTGCAGAAGAAGCTTCAAATTAGACAGTGACCAAACATCAGGAACTTGCATAAAATTACAGTTCTGTAAACTGAAAAAAGCTATATAAAAATCCCACTTAACATGTGGCACAGGAAAGCAATCGTTTTTAATAAAGCCAGCTTCTTTAGTAACTTCATATTATAACCTCTGTACAATTGCAATACAGAGATATAGGTAATTGTTATTGGTCTGAACAACAGTGAGCAGCTCCAGAAGGAAATAGTCCAAGCTCAGATGACTGAAAAAAGGGACCTCATTTAACAAATCTTCCAGCTGACAGAATCTTTGCTGTATTTAGCATGTTGCTTTCGTGGTCATTACTAGCCATAATCAGCACAGGGAGGTTTTCCTCCCACCATTACTATGTGTAATTTCCACCATGCGGCAAGCTTACAGCATGTTACAGACCAATAAAGACTGCTGGGTTGACCCTCCTTTTCTTGTTCCTTGTGAAGGTATTTGCACTTGTGTAAAGTGGGTGTCACTTGCTACCCGATCAGCTTGTTATCATTTTGCATTCACTCTCCATAGATGCACATGTGCAAGGCAGTGTAGAATTGACCCCATATCCTTACCCGAAAAAGGGCTAGTGACAAACAGTAAGGGGAGTGGAAGGACAGGGGCTTTAGTGATAAGATTATGCACTGGCTGAGGTTAATGAGGCATGCATCTTGAGGGTTGCACAGGTTTGGGCTGGTTTTGTGTTTTACGCATAAAGGTAGGTTGAGAGGCAATTTAGGCTAGTAGACTTCATGGGAAAAGTGTGTTTTGAGGAAGGATTTGCAGAAGAGTGCAGAGGTGCAAAGATGAAAGGTCAGGAAAGGGATTCTAAGTCCAAAATGCCCCTGGGCAAGAGAGTGCAGAAGAAAAATGTCCTCTGTACATCTTGGGCTGAGCACAAAGAGCAAGATGGGAAGTAAAGAGGATGGTGGGAGCTAAGATGTTACACACAATCAAACAAAGAAATAAAGCCCACTCTAAATAGTTTGTAATAATCCACTATGGGTGATCCACTTGTTGCTAGGCTAAATATAGTAAGACAATTCTTGTTGAATAATTAAGATTGTTGTGGGCAAGGAATAGTTATAAATTCCTCAGAGTCCAGTGTTAGAATTTTCTGTGTAAGTTTCTAGTTGGGGTTTTTGTGGTGGGGGGGGTTGATGACATTTCAGGCTGACTTTGTATATTGGACTCTGCTTAGGGTTCATGCAGTATGAAAGACGGTACAGTATTCTCGCTAAAGTCTTCACAAAAGCTTGTACAGTAAAACCGCCCTGGTAAAGAGGATGATTTTGTTAAGATGCTGGGCTCTGAGTTCAGCCCATGACGACATATTGCAGCTCTCAACTCCATGAAGTTTGTTATTAACTTTCACTTTGGCCCCTTCTCAGTAAAATTCAAAATAATTGGACCTGAAAAACACAGTGTCAGTATGCACTTTAATATAACATAGAAAAGAAAAAGAAAATGGAGGCATTAAGTAAGAAATAAGTAGCCAGGACCTTTCACCTTTCTATTGGTTTATAAAATAGAAAACCGAGGCAGCTATTAAAATCTGTGTAATATTCCACTACACATCTAGTTTTATTACTCATCTTTCTGCATGCAAGACACTTTGTTATGGAGATGCTTGCCATGATTTTATTTTTCTTTTTATAGCTGTCCTTATTACATAAACCTCTAAAATTCAATTTGTGCTCAAATTACCCAGCCACCTCTACTTGATTTAGACATACAAGGACACTTTCTTTATTAGTAAATCTTGCTTCCATTAATTTCTTAAAGGCTGAAATAAGGGGAAAGTTTTCTCTAGTTTCTAAAAGATATTTGGGATTTTGAATTCCCTCTTCTTACTTGTATAAACAGCCCTCCATAAAAATGCAGCAGATTTCACCTGAGCTCAAGTGGATGGACTGGGCAATATAGACAAGAGTCTATTTCCAAACCCAAGTATTTTTGTCTCATGTGGTTATTGATCCGGAAGGCAACAGTTGTTGGAACAGGGGATTGAGAGTCAAAATCCTGGTTTTGTTGACAGTTTTGCCTCAGGGCACAATGTGTGACCTTATTTAAATTACTTAAGGTAACACTAAGCGATTTAGAAGCCTAATCCAGTTTTCAAAAGTGATGTCAGCACATATGTAACATAGACAGACCCCAGTCATTGATGGGCGGGATCAAACCTGGGATCTCTGGAGCTCAGTGCATGAGCCTCTACTGCATGAGCTAAAAGCTATATGCCTGTTAGCAAAGGCTGTAGAGCAGGCTCATTAATCTCTCTCTCTTTCTCTCTCTCGTTGCCACTAAATGGGACAGAACACCACATCCAGGAGGCGTGTGGGTTACACATAGAAGTCTACACTGTCTTTCAGTGAGACTTGGCTCCCAAGTCTTTTTTGGAAATGGGACTTAGGCTCCTAAGTCACTTGGACATTTTTGAAAAATTTGCCCTTAGCCCCTCTGTATTATCTGTCTGCCCCTCTGTAGGAGGATTGTGATGACATCTACTCTCCTTCACAGTTGTGTTACAAAGCTTAATTAATTAGGGTTGTATGTATAGGCTTTGAGACAAGAATATTATAATGCTTTGCGTTGTGTAGTGTCTTTACAACCTTAAGTCTCGTGGCATGCATGTGAGGTAAGTATCATTATCCCCAATTTACGGGTGATGAAAGTAAGGCACAGAGATGTGAGGTGACTTGCCTAAGCTCACAAGAAAGTCAGAAGGAATGCCTTGCTAATAACAGATTACAAATCTCCTCATACCCAGCTCTGTAGACAAGTCTCCCTCTCAGACATCCTGGGCAGAGGTTTCTTTATAAATGTAAAGCGCTGGGATTAGGTTTCCTGTGCTCTCTCTCCAGTTCTTTGCTGCTTTCCCTTTGCAGCAGCTCCTGCTTTCCTGATATATCCCCATTCCCAGACATGTCTCCTGCCTCTTTAAACATTCCTTCCATGGCTTTCAACTTCCTCCCTAGGACCCCTATCTTGTGGTATACCCTGTTCTCTCCCTGCTTCCTTTCCCAGACAAACCTGTTTAGAATGGATGTCAGGCAAATCAGGCTTTCCCCGAATGGTATGTTTTTTTTAAGTGGGGTGTACGCCACTCAGAAATTGTGGCTCAGCATTTGAAATTAGCCCATCTAAAAGTACTAGTTGTTTAATGAGCTCCTTTTCTCATAATTTTCCACAGTCTTCCCATTATACATACATGTCAGGTTTTACCTGTCATGGTGTTTTTAGTAACAAGAGTCAAGCTGTAAATACCCTTCACTAAGCTTGTCAGTCAAGTCACAATAAAACCTACTTTTTTCATCAATGTGTCTAAACTATCTGCTTACAATTTTATGCAGGCTTTCAAACAACTCATCTTACTGCCATATAAAGATTCAGAGCCTGATTCCCAGCTGCCTCACATATTGGGTATGAAACATTTTTGGTGGATGGGAATTTTTTTAAAGAAAGAAATGGATGCATACTATGGACTTCTATGGATTAGAAATTCTGTCAGTGGTTGCTATAGACGGATGTACTTTTGTGCAGTGTGGGCAATATGCATTGACAGCATGCGCTCGATGTGAATTTACTGCCTTTAGGTCTAATGGTAATACTGGTGTGTAATGGAAGCGCTAAACGCGGTATAGTTTCAGCACTGAAGGTGAGATGTAGCTGTGAGGTGTCTTCAGTGGTGAGACTCACACTGTAGCAAAAGGCCATTATTGTAACAGCCTCTCCACACTAGAGTGATTTGTTTCCAGTCAACACGTGAATACCATCCCCTTTGTGACCTATGTCATCAGCCTTGTGTCACACTGTACATGTTTCCTTGCAGTGTTGCTAGGTGACCTCTAGCAGTGTGTATCTTACCATATGCTGCTTGCATCTGATGTTTTACACTGCGCTGTCATGTCTTTAGTCGACTTAGATTTGTTTTTCCTGTAGTTTGGATTCAGAAGTAGACAGATAGCATCCTAGAAAGCATCTGCATTCATTGTTGTCTGGCACTGGGTGCAGCTGATTGAAATGAGGCAAAAATCTTGTCCTTGTTTGGCACAATTATTTTGTCATGCCATTGGAGGTCACATTTATTTTGCTAGGGCTGTGTGTTAGGTCCATTGAATGGCTATTACAAATCATGGATGTTATCCATGATTAAAATACTTCCACGTTGTGGGAATCCCACAGAAAATTCAGCTACATTTTAAGTGTCTTTTTCATTCATCTTATAGAGGCCAACAAGCCTGATTTTCCACTGCCTCGCACTTGGTTCATTCACTTACACCTTTGCAAAAGGAAGGAAGAAGGTCTGACGTGGTAGTCTTTTGCACTTACTTTGCACTGGTGTAAATAACCATATAACATGTGAAGCAGTGGAGAACTAGTCCCCACTATGTTCTGACGTGTTTCTTAATGATATCTACAAATCACATTATGACTGCTTTTCCTGTAGCAACACAGGACTAACATTGCTATCGTTAACTATGCAGATTCTATAGGAAAGTCCTGTAAATTTTAATGGGGATTAAACCAATCAGATTTTGTAGAAATTACCTCCAAAACCTGTTGAATTTAATAGAGTGATCTCCTATTTTATTGCCTTTTGGAATCATTGTGTATATTTCTGTAGCAGAGATGTACTTTTCTATTAAATTCTATAGTGTGATTGTAAAAAATATTCCCTATTACATTCTGTATGACTTTTCCACAAGGCACCAATGGGAGCTTTGTATGGTAAAAGAGCAGAATTTTACCCCCTTAAACCATGGGGCAGAAAGTCGTGGTCATCATAAAGGTCATCTTCCTAAATAGGACCCACGATTTGAAACAGAGGGCCAGATTTGGATATCATTGATGTCAGTGGCCAAGCCCCCATCGAGATTTTGCCCTTAGCTAGTAGCATTTGAAAGGAAAGGGAGGAATGTTAATACAGTACATACATTATTTCAGAAGTAAACAGAGCAGCTTATGGGTTTCCTGCAGCTCATGAAGTTCTACTCAATAAAAGAATAATTAGTTAATATTTGTAATTGCTTTGAAGATTAGAAGTACCATGAAAGTACTAATATTGTGTTTTTATATGCTGCAATATGGCCCCTGGGTGCCCTTACCTTAAGTACGAAGGCACCGTTTACATGGATCCCAATATCTGGTGATCCAGCTGGATCCAAGGGGAAATTTAAATAAGACTCTTTGTCACTGAGACACTTGCCATCAGCTTTGTAATTTATGGCTGTGCCTGTTATATAAATCTCTAGAATTCTTTGTGGCCAAATTACCTTTACCTCCAAAATTCATTATATGCCAGATGACCCAGGTGACCTGTGTCTGATTTAGGCACACAAGGACACTTTATTTAGTAGTAGAAGTTGCCTCTATTAATTTGCTAAAGGCTAAAACAAAGAACATAAGAAACTCGGGACGGCTCTGCTCCTGAAAGCCCTTTTGGGAATTGAGTGTTCCCTTTTCTTTTCAGTCTATAGAAACAGAACACTTTCCCCTTGAAGCAGGAATAGATGGGACAGCAATCAAAGGCAGTCTCTTTCCAAACGCATATCATTTTTCTGTCATGAGCAGATGTAGCACAAATGGGATTTGTAGTCTCTGTGGCGTCTACCTCCATATTAGAGTTAAGAGCAGCTATCATGCTCTTGGTTTCATTCTTACAACTCTTGCGCTCCTAGTAAGCTGACCATAGTGCCATAGTTAGGCAAACTTTGGATGCACCTCGTACTGTATATGTGATGTGTACCAAGTCTCCGTAGACTGGATTGTAGGGGTTAAGACTTGGAGCTCTGCATCCCTCCCAGTTAAGACTTCCCCAAACAAATAAGGGTCTTCCTTCACCCTTTTCACCTCTATATTCTCCTCCCCAAGAATGTTGGAACACTCTGGATCTACAGGTGATAGACTCAGAACTAGATGCAGCAGAAGTTGGATTGATTCCCCTAAAAGAAGGGAGGGAGGTGGGACCCAATCCACTGATGAGTCCAAACTTGCCCTGTCTCCTAGTATCTGGAAGCTTCTTTCTGCCCACAGCAAAACCCTAATAAATTAGCAAGTCCACAGGTGCTAGCTACCTGGGAAATAGCCCATATACCAAAGGTTGATATAAAAGTTATTTT
The DNA here is from genome assembly GCF_965152235.1 of Eretmochelys imbricata. NCBI lineage: Eukaryota > Metazoa > Chordata > Testudines > Cheloniidae > Eretmochelys > Eretmochelys imbricata. Next base: position 94,212,565 of record NC_135579.1, read on the forward strand.
GGTTGGCAAATAGACTTTACCTTAAACCAGGGTTCCCAAACTTGGTTTGCACCTTGTTCAGGGTAAGCCCCTGGTGGGCCGCGAGACACTTTGTTTACCTGAGTGTCCGCAGGTAGGGCCGCTCGCAGCTCCCAGTGGCCACAGTTCGCCATTCCCGCAGCTCCCATTGGCCAGGAATGTCGAACCGTGGCCACTGGGAGCTGCAGGAGGCTGTACCTGCGGCTGCTCAGGTAAACAGAGTGTCTCGTGGCCCACCAGGGGCTTACCCTGAACAAGCCGCTAACCAAGTTTGGGAACCCCTGCCTTAAACGAATAGATCTTACCTTAGCAAACACGGTTCTCAAAGTGCTCACTCAATAAATTGAGTTCTTTGACTCTCTGTAACAAAGAGGTTGGTATTTTCTTTTAAAGTCTTTTATTTTTGTGGATTTTACAGAATGGCAGGGTTAAAAGAGGAGTGTTTTTTTTAAACATATGCCTACCAATTTGAAAATCCATTTCTTAGCGTAAGTCAAGATAAGACATACTATTTGAGAAGCAATCCGGGGGATTAAAATCAACGTTTTTGCCCCCATTTTATCTGGAATAGAATAAAAATTATAAATCTTGGCAGAATCTTCAGTGGGAGGAAACATAAAGTGCTAAGATTTATAAAATGCTACCCATCTTCTCAATTTGAATATATGACAAATTGAGAAACTGAAAACTTCACCTTGTTCAAGTTGTTTTGATTTTTGGAAGCACTTTTGCAAACAGTAAGAGGAAAAAAATCACAAATGAGTATCATTTATAAAAGCAGCATTTACTGTTGGCTCTAATTTTCAAAATAATAATTGCAATTTCTTTACACACCGTGCATTAAGACAGATTTATTATTACTTCTAGCATTTCTGTTTGAAGAGACATAGCACTTGTACATTGGCCATTTGCAGTCAGTTTGATTTAGTGTTTTCCCCTTTCCTCCTGTTGCCATTGTCTACACCCATAGCTTATCTACACTTCCCTCCCAGGGACAGTTTTCCAATGTGAGCTATGTTTAGTTTCTCAAAGGTGCTATAATCAGTGCAGTTTGTTTATATCCTACTGTGAGAGCAGTAACTGAGTTGGAAGTCTTTCAGTAAACATTCTGTAATGTAGTTGTTACACTACGATGATTATACTTTCCCTATGGTACAATGCTTCATAAGAAAGGAATACTGATGCATGTACAAAATAGATGTTAGTAGTACTTTGGACAATCGTTTTAATTTTGTTTCTTTAATGGCATATCAATTTCTGTTCACAGTCCAAGTGGTTGACTATTTTTTTTAATCTTAAAAACTTGACAGAGATAGTGTATAATTGGATTACATCTATTTTGAACATATGTCAGTATTCCCTTTTGATTAAGCATTGTACCATAAGGAAATTATAATCATCATTGACCAAGTTAGCATAGATGTCATACAAGATACAATTACTGTTACGCAATAGAAGAGGGAAAGATTTCAAAGTCCAGTCTTCTCTGAAAATGTAGATTACTGGGAAGATTTCACTTGCCTCATTTTAGGAAGGTCTTTAGCTAGGCCAGGGCTCAGGCCAGAAACTTTGTTTCTGGACTCAGATCCTGATTTCCTGCAACCCCCCTGACCTGATGCAACTTCCTGTGCACCCTAGGGTGCACTTTGGATTGACACCCAGAGGGGTTCACATGGGATGGTGGGGCCTGTGGAGCCCCATGCCATGAGTCCCAGCACATGGTCCTCATGGGGATAGATCCATAGTGTGGGGCTGGGCAGGGCTGCTGACCCCTTAGGGTGGAGGTCTTTTCAGAGAAGCTTGTTTACAAAGGAGCACACTGCTATATTTGCTATTCTCTCATCCCCAAAGGGGAACTGACCTAGGTGGCAGGGTCAGAATGTCACAGGGAGTCAAAGGGGATGCATGGGCATCCCCTTTGAAATGTGGGTGCAGTTTTACAGGAGTCACTTAGGTCCCATAAACCTTTATACCCGATCCCAAGAAGATGTGGGAGGGCACTTCCCCATCCAGCCAGGTTTAGTACCACAGTTCAATCCAGTCCATGTGGACCAGACTTTCTCAGGGGGGGCTTATTTTCAATATTTTCCTCCTACCTTCAGTCTCCAGATCCTCAAGTGTAGGGGGCTTTGTTCCTTTTACCCCTGCTGGAAACTTCACCTCCTGACTACTGGGCCCTGCCTGGCACCCATGTAAAGGAACTATTAATACACACAGGGGTCATGCTGTGTGGTAGGAGAGAGCGGGCACGCTGATGTTCTGCCTAGGGTGGCAGATTATCTTGAGCAGCCTCTGACTGCTATATTTATGTTATCTACAGAGAGCCCCATCCTGCATATCTTTACTCATGCGAGTAATCCCCTTGGTGCCAGTGGGAGAGCACAATTACGTTTGCAAGTTCAGATCCTGAATGTGTCCATAAGCCATAAATTTCCCATCTCCAACATTCATTCTCAAAACCCTGTAACAGCTAGCATATCTTTGCTTAGTAATTTTTCTCTGTTTCCCTATTCATGTCGAGTATATGTTCTGGAGACGTGTGATAAAGTTTTGGGTAGAAAAAGCATCATTATAAATGATGCTGTTTTCTTATCTCACTGTTCAGAAACCTGCTTTACTGGACAATGTTAGTTACTGAGGTCAAAGAAAGAGCTCTTAGAAGTTTGTTCAATTACAAGGCTATTTCACAAGATACTTTTCCTGACTTCAAAATTATATACGGCTGTGTATAAAATTCATAGTTGTATAGTTGAATGAATTTTAAAGTCGTGACAGTAAAAAAAAAACGTTTTGGCCATAAAAAATAAGACAAAAATAAAGTAATTTCTGAATTTCAAATGTGTCCTAGAGAAACTGTTAAAACAAAACCAAAAAACACCGGCATTTCTTTTAGAGGATTTAAGGTAAAGTTTTGAGTATATGGATCTGTTATTTTCAAAGAAACACAGTTTTTCCTTTCAGAGATAAGTACCATTTGTGACAGGGTCGGGCCAGATGGCTACAGGAGAGTGATAGAAGGCAGATATATTAGCCCCAGGTTAAGTAGGTCCTTTTTCCCTGGGTAAGGTAACGGGTAAGGTAACAGGGAAGGTTCCAGAACAATCAGAAACTTTCTGGAAGCAATTAAGGCAAACAGGCTGATTAGAACACCTGCGGCCAATCAAGAAGCTGCTAGAATCAATTAAGGCAGGCTAATCAGGGCACCTGGATTTTAAAAAGGAGCTCACTTCAGTTTGTGGTGTGCGTGTGAGGAGCTGGGAGCAAGAGGTGCAAGAAGCTGAGAGGGACAAGGCATACTACTGGAAGACTGAGAAGTACAAGCATTATCAGACATCAGGAGGAAGGTCCTGTGGTGAGAATAAAGAAGGTGTTGGGAGGAGGCCAGGGCGAAGTAGCCCAGGGAGTTGTAGCTGTCTTGAAGTTACCTGGGAGTAGTTTTGGGCAAGTATTGCAAAAGATTTACCCTTAAAATCTGCAAATGAATTTCCTTTGGCTGAGCTTGTGCCCTAAGTTGTGTTCGCTTTCTATAAACATCCAAGCAAGTGCAATTTACCTGCACAAATTCTCACAGAATTGTAATGTTAAGTTCAGCAAATCAAATATATTTCTGCCAAAAATGGTATATTTAACACAATAGAGGAACAGTGAGGCAGGCAGAGATCTGACTGCATCCTCCATAATTAGGACCACACAGTACTAGCATTGAGATGGTATCGTGCTCTTTGTCACCAAGTTTTATTTCCTAGCTTAGTGCTTTCAGTGACTTTCAATTTAGGCATTCAGCATGAGGATGCTACTCATACATCTTCAAGTGTGTCCCAGCAGCACTCCCTTTGATCAGTCTCCGTGCCTGCTTGCTTGTAGCACATGTACAGCAGGGAACCAGCAAGCAAACAGAGAGCACAGAGAATGATCTGATGATGTGGAAATAGCCTGAAAGGAAGGAAGGGCTGATTCTGGACTTACAGTTGCACTGCGTTTCACTGTCACTGGGCTTGCCCAGCTTTGTTCTTTAACATGGAATTTTGCAGGATGTGTGCCCAAAAGAGAGATTAGTTCCCCTTGATACAATGGGCCTGATTTCAATTTCATGCTATTTCCATTGACTTCTATGGAGTTGGTTTGGATTAATTGTGATTTACATTGGTATAGATGAGATGAGAATCAGTTCCATTGACTTTTTCATTTTTAATTGAATGGTTAAGTTGTTCATGCTTTAAAAAATTCTCCCCGTATAGTAACCGTTTCTGATTAACATCATTTACCAGCCATGCCCCTGTTAACACCCTCATGGCAACATATAACAGATGACCATTATAGATCATACCAGGTCCTTTAGTGGTGTTCATGGCAAAAGTTAATAATAAAGTCTTATATGATGTGGTGATTCTATGGAGTCACTATCACTTTTCTTCATGTTTTTAAACTGGACAATAAGAATTTTAGACAAATTGGAGGGTATGGCATTGGATGATCTAGAGTTAAGCTCCTTAGTTTATGCAAGTGACATCATACAACTGGCAGACAATGTTTGAATTAATGCTTATGCTCTTTGCAACCTTGGAAAATTGAACTTATGCTACTTTGTCTCCTTAGAGTTCGTTGTATCGTTGAAAAGAGACAATAGATAATGTGCTGAAATGCAGCAGCAGTGAAGTAGTAGAACAAGTAGAACCTTATATTTACCTAGGAAGTTTGATCAGTGCCAACAGTTCCATCAAGCAGGTCCGTCCCTAGGGGGGTGCGGGACCCGGACAAATCACCACCCGCCGGTGTGGGGGGACCCGCTCTGCATTGGCAGCTGGGCTGGCGGGATGGATCTGGGCTGGCAGGACGGATCTGGACTGGTGCTGGGCTGCCTACTGCTGCTGGCAGTTGACGATGCCTACTGCGGGGCTATTGTTGGTCATAGCACCATGCTAGCTCAGATCTCTGGCCAGGGCTGGGGACTCTCTGCACCGAAATGTGAATGGCCAAGCCGGGCGCTGTTTCCGCTAACTGCCAACAAGATGGTGGGCCCTGCGGAAGTGACGGATTCGTCTTCCAACGGTGGCACTGAAACATTTTTAATAGAGGGGTGGAAGCCGGGACCTCGGGGGCGCTGCAGCATCGCCCGCACACCTAGTTCCTGTGCCTATGTCTTCCGGGACCGACCGTGACAGCCAATTGCACCGGCCCACGGGGCCCAGAGCAGTCACCCTGATTCACCCTACCCAAGGGATGGCTCTGCCATCAAGGATGAGGTTAAAAGGAGATGTTCCTTAGCTACAACTGCTGCACAGAAACTGAAGAAATTATGGACTAATAGAAACATGTTTGGTACCAAAATGAAAATTTCTCAAACCAGCGTGCTAACACTCTGTGGGCTGGAAGCAGCTGCATTAAATGCAACTGACATCAGAAGGCTGGAGGCAGTAGAGATGAGAGTTCTTCAAAAGATGGCAGCTGTCAAGTGGAATGATTTTAAAACAAATGAAGTTAGAAGGAGAATAGCAAGTGAAATCATGGGAGAGGATTGGCTACAATCAGAAAGATTATAATGGTGGAGGTACCGTGGAAGATGATAAGAAAATAAAATAAACACAATGAAGGTTAGTTTGACGTAGAGGCTGATCACTGACTGTGATAGAACACTGTATGCCAGGACATGACCCGGCTGGGCTTAATGGAGGAACTAGCCATAGACAGGAGTGAATGGTGACCCTGAAGTGCTCTCTGTGTTTGTACAGATGCTCCAGGATTAAATGATGATGGTGTCTGATGCATTGTAATGTCTGTGCATTCAGATAACTTTAAAGGCAGATTCACAAATATCCACCCAGTTTCTGCATTATGGAAGCTGGATGGAATTTTCACTGTATTAGCCTCTGAAAAAAACTCCAACACAGAGAAATAGAAAATTAGAGGTAGAAGTTTACCTGGCATTGTTTTCCTATATATTATTATATTTTCTTTACACAGTGAACATTAAGCTGTATCATTTTCTGTGACTTTAAGAAATAATATAGAACATAACTTTGTCAAAGAGTAACATTCTTCTGCTGCTACATAAAAGTCAATGTGACTGAGGCAGTGGAGTGTTGGAGTGATCAGCGCATAATATGAAGATGGAAGGCAAAGGTGGTATTACTCCATTGTTGCGCTTCCCCAGTCCTGGATGGTCCTAGAAAAGGGAGTCACCAGCTGGCTGTCACAGTTACTGGGCTGACTGCACCTCTGACCCCTCCTAGTGTCTTTGAGTGCATCCCTGCCCCGATCCGGTGTCAGGCCTTGAGCCATCACCTCTCTTGGTATGGAATCACTCATGTCTCCCATTCTCAGGCTGGTCTTGGGCTGCAGTTGCCTGGGTTTGACCATAATTAACTCAGCAGACCTGAGTTAGGTTCAGTACCTGCGATTCTGAAGCTATGACCACTGGCATTCGATGACCAGACAGCCTTCTTTAAGCCAAGTATTGTTTATTTGGAACTAATGCTTTTCTGAGGAAACTATCTTAAACCAGACTATATTTACATTTACATTTACCAGATGTCTATCCATCTTCCACCTGGGTATCCTAGTAGATATAAATTGCCTACAGGCACCCCAAGACCCGCAGGACATTGTTTTAAATCCACCAGTCTTTCAATCATACCCCCAGCCACGCCAACACCCACATGCAAATGGCGTGTCTACATTTAAAACACCACACCACTGACACACGTAGGTAACCAGAGTTAATTTTCTAGTGTAGACCAGGCCTCATAAGGCTACGTCCGCGCGGGTGTAAATTGCACAGTGTAGCCGCTCTTTGTCACCGGGAAAGAGCTCTCCCGTTGACAAAATAAAATCACCCCCACCAAGGGTCAGTAACTTTGTCGTCAGGAGAGTGGCTCCCACCGTTGAAGCGCTGTCCACACCAGCGCTTTTCATCATTAAAACTTTTGTCATTCAGGCAGCGTTTTTCTCACACCCTTGAGCGAAATAAGTTTTAACGATGAAAGTGCAGTGTAGACGTGGCCTAACTGTTTATAGCCCTTTGGTCTGTCCGTTCGCACCAGTGGCCAAACAAGTCTTGCAACTTCCTTGGGAACAGGATGCAGGATCGTCAAGTCTAACAGATTTCCAATTGTCTTTTCAAGTATGTGCTAGGCTGTTCTTTCTTACCTTTCTTGTCTTCCTGGGAAGAGCCCCCGTTGAATTAAAGCAATATAGGTGCATAATAAACATTCCACTAACCCAATGTAGGTATACAGTCCATCTCAACAGGTACGTCTCATACAGTATTCATAAATTATTAAGGCACGTCCAAACCTATTACACAATGCATGGTAAAAGGTATTCGAATACAGTGCGTTACTATTTCATGATGACACCCTTGGAGACTTGTGCAGGTCATCTTATACAAGTGCCAATACAACCGTTACACCACACTATTATGAGTAGACATATGTGAAGCCCCATTTTTTTATCATATGTGATTACACATGCATGGACTTCAGGAAAGTATCACCCTAATGCAGAATTCAACATTGCTGGGATAAATAAAGGGCTTGATTCTCAAGCCTGGTTATGGCTCCAGTACTGCTAATCCCTAGAGTTCAAAAACCAGGAGTGGCTTAAAAATAAGTGTGTTTTTTAAAAAATAATCAATTCTGGGTTATTTTTTATTTGCCTCTGGTTGGGGGTGGGAGATTGAGTCTTTAGGGTACTGGAGTCGTTTCATGTTTCCAGATTTTCCTCTGTAACCACATAGGCCTGTAGCTTAGCTTTTATTACCAAAAAAAAAAAAAGAGAGAGAGAGAGAGAGATTCTCACATCACCACGACTCTAGCAGTTGGAACCTTAAGAAAGCCACCAAATGTCATGGAACTCACAATACAGACACAAGAACTGACACTGTGGGCCCCTTTATGCCACACAGGTGCCATAAACATGCTATCATCCAGCCAAGAATTCCCCTGGCATCGGGGAATACTCTTGTGGTGCATGTGCTGTGTCCGGGCCCTTCGCCTGTTTCCCATTCCCAGCTTAGGGGCAGGGAAGATGTCAGAGCTCTGCTCCGCTGACGTAGAGGCTATGAAGGGGACTAGAACTCTAAATGGAATTAGAGCTGAGGCTGAGGTGAGCCCTGAGACATTCAGCCAGAATCAGCTCCATTACACTCTCTCAACCTCCCACCCCCTTCCTGTGCTGAACAGAAAACTGATGCAGGCCAGAATCTGCCACAGTATATACCAAAACGTTGGACCTCATTTGTGTGTTGGCATTTAAACTCTGTCATATATATGCGCATACGCTTTCATACACATACACCAGTGTAGCAACAGTATATAAATCTACAACTAAGAAGGGGGTGTTCTATAGTACATGGTAAGAAATACTGTATATTAAATTCTCTTTGTATTCCAGTGGCTACATACAGTGAAAGTGAACTCTCCAGGGTGTTGTTAGCACAGTACTTAAAGAAGGACACTCATTTTTCTAGAGTGTGAATATCAAGCCCTGTTAGTACATATTAAATATAAATTTCAATGGCAAGCAGGCTGTGTCAACTCTCAAAGCCATGAGTAATGTGGTGACATTTAGTTTAACTGCTTAAGTGGCATTTCTGGGCTTCCAAAGTTTTTTTAATATTTGTGACGTGACTACTCATTGTAAATGAAAAATGGATTGTTCTGATAATACAAAAAGGGAAGGAAGAAACTGATTTTAGCAGTTTAAAATGCTAAATATTGAGGTTCACTGATGCATCCTATTTGTGTGTTTTTTGTTTTGCTCGGGATACAAGAAAAACAATGTGGTGGCAACAGGTTAATACCTGATAACGTGGGCTTTCTTTATTATCAGATCTCTTCAGGTTTTAACCTGCTTCATTTTTAATACACTTTCTAAATTCATAAGCCACTCCCAACCTCAAAGGTGTTCAGATTTGAGGAGTTGTTTAGCCCATTATGAATATGCTATATGATATTCAGATCTAAGCCCCAAATTCAAATGAGGTTTTGGTCTCATTCCTGTTTTTAATAATAATTACAGTAGTGTGCAAATGCCAGTCACTGCACAGATAAAGGAAAAAAATGTCTGCCTCAAAGAGTCAGAAAAGAAAATTGGAGAAGGGGTTATGATGCAAAATAACCAGGGTTATTTTAGGCACATGTTAGTTCCATTTGTATTTTCTAACAGGTAAATAAAATAATTGTTTTAGACTAGTTCTGTGTGGGAAGATCTCTGTGTAGAATAGCTTAAAAGGGAATTTTTAACTACTAGAGAGTAAAACTTAAAAACGAAGGAGAAGTTGTTAGGTACTGTATATGGGGATTGGTCCTGCTTTGAGCAGGGGGTTGGACTAGATGACCTCCTGAGGTCCCTTCCAACCCTGATATTCTATGACAGATAATAGTCACCACTTTGGATTCTTGATTGACTAGAGTCTATCAGAGGTAAACACCTAGAATGAATCTTTCAAATTGCATTTCCATCAAGAATAAACACCTATGGCACAGAGGGAATTCAGAATTAACTCAGCTTCAAATCAAATGGAATAAAATAAGCCTAAAGGAATCAATACACATATTTAGATTATCTGAGGAAGCCTACTTTGTATGAAATACTAACAAATGAGAGGATAATTATACTCAAACACTTCTTAAACAACCCACCAAGTGTGTCAATTACTCTTGAACTTACCCCATACCTCATTTATTGCTATACCATTTACTTACAAAAAACATTTTAACCACCATTTAAACATAGCAATCCCCAGTGAACTAACAAAGGGGCAGAGGGGGGCAGGAACAGAGAAACTGGCTGAAAGTACAGCTGCACTGCAGCTGGAGGTTTAATTTCCAACTCGGATTCACAGACACACTAGCGCTGGTGGAGTCAGCATACTTACTATAACTCTGTAGCTGTGGTGGCATGGGCTGGCCGCCCAAGTACTTACCTAGCGTCTCGGATGGATTTGCACTCAGATGGCTAGCCCAGGCCATCACCTGCACTGTCCTGGCTATGCTGCTATTGTTAACAGGATAGCTTGATCAAAGCTGGTACATGTACATCTATCCAGCTGCAGTGTAGACATGCTCTAAAGATGGAGATTCAAGCCAAAGCTAACGTAGCTGAATACATCTTACATCATGATCTGAATCTTGCCAAGCTCAATCTCAGGTTTACTCCCCCAGTGAGAAATGTCCAAAAGAAGGACCTCTCAAGTGGGAGAACCTTCCTTTGGACATTAAAGAGAGTTTTGTCCCATGGGACCAGCAACAAGAGACCGTAGCAGAAAGGGTTTAAGGAGAGAAGCAAACTGTCAGGAACCAAGTCAACTAAAGATAAACATCAGCACTTGAACTGCACCTGAAAGTGATCAGAGAGCTAGTGCAGTTACTCTGGGCCAGATACTCATATGGTTTAAATAGATGTAGCTCAGTTGGAGTCTGTGGAGCTAAGCCAACCTACAGCAGTTGAAGATCTGGTCCTAAGTTCTTTTAGCAACCTGTTCCATTAAGGTTAGCAACTGCATTCTGCACCGGCAGAGTAGGCCAGATTCTGCCCTCGGTTACACTTGTGTAAATCCGGAGTAGCAGCAATATGCTATGTGGAGTTACTCCACTGTAACTGAGAGAAGAATATGGTACATGGAGTGCTCGTCAAGATATGGCAATCTTTACCTGTGTGTGAATTCACTAGAGATGGGCCTGGACCAAAATCCCAGATCCAAACATTCCTGGACTTTTGGGAAGTTCAGACCCAACTTTAAACATGGCTCAGCTTTTTACAATGGGTTATAAATAATAAATAAACTCCCAGATGTGCAAACACTTCAAGTTTTGAATAATGACAGGTTTCAGAGTAACAGCCGTGTTAGTCTGTATTCGCAAAAAGAAAAGGAGTACTTGTGGCACCTTAGAGACTAACCAATTTATTTGAGCATGAGCTTTCGTGAGCTACAGCTCACTTCATCAGATGCATACCGTGGAAACTGCAGCAGACTTTATATATACACAGAGAATATGAAACAATACCTCCTCCCACCCCACTGTCCTGCTGGTAATAGCTTATCTAAAGTAATCTTCAGGTTAGGCCATTTCCAGCACAAATCCAGGTTTTCTCACCCTCCACCCCCCCCCACAAATTCACTCTCCTGCTGGTGATAGCCCATCCAAAGTGACAACTCTTTACACAATGTGCATGATAATGGAGTTAGGCCATTTCCTGCACAAATCCAGGTTCTCTCACTCCCTCACCCCCCTCCAAAAACCCACCCCCATACACACACAGACTCACTCTCCTGCTGGTAATAGCTCATCCAAACTGACCACTCTCCAAGTTTAAATCCAAGTTAAACCAGAACATCTGGGGGGGGGGGGTAGGAAAAAACAAGAGGAAATAGGCTACCTTGCATAATGACTTAGCCACTCCCAGTCTCTATTTAAGCCTAAATTAATAGTATCCAATTTGCAAATGAATTCCAATTCAGCAGTTTCTCGCTGGAGTCTGGATTTGAAGTTTTTTTGTTTTAAGATAGCGACCTACATGTCTGTGATTGCGTGACCAGAGAGATTGAAGTGTTCTCCGACTGGTTTATGAATGTTATAATTCTTGACATCTGATTTGTGTCCATTTATTCTTTTACGTAAAGACTGTCCAGTTTGACCAATGTACATGGCAGAGGGGCATTGCTGGCACATGATGGCATAAATCACATTGGTGGATGTGCAGGTGAACGAGCCTCTGATAGTGTGGCTGATGTTATTAGGCCCTGTGATGGTGTCCCCTGAATAGATATGTGGGCACAATTGGCAACGGGCTTTGTTGCAAGGATAAGTTCCTGGGTTAGTGGTTCTGTTGTGTGGTATGTGGTTGTTGGTGAGTATTTGCTTCAGGTTGCGGGGCTGTCTGTAGGCAAGGACTGGCCTGTCTCCCAAGATTTGTGAGAGTGTTGGGTCATCCTTTAGGATAGGTTGTAGATCCTTAATAATGCGTTGGAGGGGTTTTAGTTGGGGGCTGAAGGTGACGGCTAGTGGCGTTCTGTTATTTTCTTTGTTAGGCCTGTCCTGTAGTAGGTAACTTCTGGGAACTCTTCTGGCTCTATCAATCTGTTTCTTTACTTCCGCAGGTGGGTATTGTAGTTGTAAGAAAGCTTGACAGAGATCTTGTAGGTGTTTGTCTCTGTCTGAGGGGTTGGAGCAAATGCGGTTGTATCGCAGAGCTTGGCTGTAGACGATGGATCGTGTGGTGTGGTCAGGGTGAAAGCTGGAGGCATGCAGGTAGGAATAGCGGTCAGTAGGTTTCCGGTATAGGGTGATGTTTATGTGACCATTGTTTATTAGCACTGTAGTGTCCAGGAAGTGATCTCTCTGGTCACGCAATCACAGACATGAAGGTCGCTATCTTAAAACAAAAAAACTTCAAATCCAGACTCCAGCGAGAAACTGCTGAATTGGAATTCATTTGCAAATTGGATACTATTAATTTAGGCTTAAATAGAGACTGGGAGTGGCTAAGTCATTATGCAAGGTAGCCTATTTCCTCTTGTTTTTTCCTACCCCCCCCCCCAGATGTTCTGGTTTAACTTGGATTTAAACTTGGAGAGTGGTCAGTTTGGATGAGCTATTACCAGCAGGAGAGTGAGTTTGTGTGTGTATGGGGGTGGGTTTTTGGAGGGGGGTGAGGGAGTGAGAGAACCTGGATTTGTGCAGGAAATGGCCTAACTCCATTATCATGCACATTGTGTAAAGAGTTGTCACTTTGGATGGGCTATCACCAGCAGGAGAGTGAATTTGTGGGGGGGGGTGGAGGGTGAGAAAACCTGGATTTGTGCTGGAAATGGCCTAACCTGAAGATTACTTTAGATAAGCTATTACCAGCAGGACAGTGGGGTGGGAGGAGGTATTGTTTCATATTCTCTGTGTATATATAAAGTCTGCTGCAGTTTCCACGGTATGCATCTGATGAAGTGAGCTGTAGCTCACGAAAGCTCATGCTCAAATAAATTGGTTAGTCTCTAAGGTGCCACAAGTACTCCTTTTCTTTTTTCAAGTTTTGAGACATTTTGGAACCTGACTCAAGCATTGTGGCTCATGCCCATCTCTAAAATATACAATGGGGACGCTGAAAGAAGTTATTTTGCTTCTACAGCTGTTAGCAGTCTGAACTGTAAATCGCCATTTAAGGAAACATCTGTATATATAATGTTGAAAATTCTGAAAGCTTAAAATATTTAATATGCATTTGATTTGAAATATATTTAACAAGATATAAATATTTCATAAAGATACAAACTGAAGGACTTGACGTATGAACTTTAGTGGCCAGCTAACTTCAGAATGTGAATAGTTCAGGTCCTTGCCAAGGCATTTTCAGGCAGAGCATCTTTTTAACTGGGGCACTGAGAATCTTATCCTGTCTTACCGAGAATTGGTCTTCTATGTATTGCCTTTTTGGTCTCCAGGTGTCATTTTGCTTTTCTTCTAGTGCCCTGCTGGCTGTCTTGCATCACTCACTTCAGTCTCCTGAACTTTATATACAAAGTTAGCTGAAACACAGTCAAGCAACCTCAGTTCAATGTAAGAGCTACTTTAAATTATTTACTCCAAACCAGAGGGTCTGTTCCTTATCACAACTTGTACAGACAGACGCCTTCAGACTCAACATCCACCCTTGCAAACAAGTAGCTGTGTCAAGCATCTGTCCTCTTATCATGCTAGACCTATGCAGCTTGAATTAGCTGAGTGATATTCTGCTCTTTGGAGTGCTCATGATATTCTCAAGAACCCACTAAGAGGAAAGAAGGAAGAAATAAAAAGTAAATTACTTTCCTTACTGGTTAATTACTGTACTTCCTACAGTACTTCTGTCATTTTAACCCACTGAACTCTATATTAGACAATAAGATGAGCTGCCATGCACTATTCATCCTTTTTGACCACTCCCTCTCCTTTCATCCTCTGAAGTTTCAACACCATGATTCCTGAGTCATCACTGTTACTGCCTCATTCATAATCAAAGTACAGAAATATTAACTTAGGTCCTCAGCTGTTGTAAATCAGCATGTGTCCATTGACGTCAGTGGAGCTATGCTGATTAACAACAGCTGAGTACCTGGCCTATTATTTCTGTAGCAAGGTTTGCAAGGTGTTTTACCAGCCCCTCAATACAGGGGTCCCTGCCTCAGAGTTCTTCTACTGTAAATCTGTATCTTTGCAATAATTCAAGAAACACAACAAAGTACTTTTCCAACCCCTACTGCATCAACAGATAAAGTGTAGAAGTGACTTTCTTGTATTTAGGTGTATGAAAGCTACAACTTGCATAACTCTGTAGTCATAGTCTCTAGGCTTTCTTCTGTATAATGCACCTTCCGCTCCCTTGTATCCACTGAATAGTGAAAAATGTCACAAGAAGTTTCATTGCCAGCTGGAGTGGTTTAAAGCCTGCTTTAAGAAGCCAGATTTAAATATTTAATGTTTAAAAGACTACAGCATATGTCTACATGGGAAGACTCAGCTTTCACTATAAGGTTTAATACCACCAAGATATGAGGATTAATAGTATTTCCACTGCCCACCTCTGAGTGGTTACAGCTGACTTTTGTTTTCCTTGCTGAATAAGCTGTGGCGGTGTTTTCATGTAAGACAAGATGCATTTTCCAGTAATTAAAGGCAGCTTTTACATCACGACACAGAGAAATCCACAGAGACAGGAATTCTACAGAAAGATCAAGGAACCAAGCATCTTTCCAGATTTCTCTTTTTTTATATAGTCGAGTGGGAGAGGATTGTTTACTTTCGCTGATAAAGATAAATCCTTTTGTATTGAAATGTGTAACCAAAGAAAGACTCAATAAGCCAAATTCTGTCCTCAGTTACACTAATGCAACCCTGGAGAAGTTGCTATTGAACACTCCCACGCTCTCTCTAATAGACACTAATATTTCACCTTTTGGAAGTCTCTCCTCAACAGGAAGTGATGCTGAACGTGAACTGATGGAGGATGTAGTCCAAGTGCGACATGATAATTGGGCACTTGGGGATGTGCAGTGACATGATAGGCAAACTGTTTTCAGGGATGTCCCACTGTAGCACTGTCAAGTTATTACTAATGGTCTGTTATTATGCTGCACACGTGTTTCTTCCATGCTACAGTATGGTTACTTTTCAAATGGTTTTGCAGAGCAATCAGTGTAGGTGCAGGAGTATGGCTGAGGGCAGAATCTGACTCAGAACTACCATGATTGTAAAACCTGTAAAGAATTGGGAGAGATGACTAGGTGAAGTGATGGTCAAAATCAAGAAATATAATCTGTTGGCTAAAGCCTGAGGTCCTTATTCAAGGCCTAAGCCTTTCAATTTTTATATCAAGAATGCTTTCTGGATTTATAGTGAGGTTCTGGGGCTAATAGCCTAAACCTGATTTCATGCTTCCCTTAACTTCAGTAGGAATTTCTCATATACAGAGTCTACAGTATTGGGCCCTGTATATATAATATGTCATACTTTCTTCATCTGAAGTTGCTTTTTGCCCAAATTTTATTATCAGAGACACAGGAGAACCACCCTTTCAGGCTATTTTTAAACTTCCAGTGAATTGCTGACTGGTGGGTTTGTCATCAGGTAACAGGGCTGCCACTTCCTGAGCAGTCCCTCATGACCAGAATTCCCTTTGCACCAGCTGTCCCTGGGTGCTCCCTCTTTCCTTACAAACTCCCCCCACGGCATCTTAGAAGTTCTACTGCCTTCTGCTTGGGGCTGGTGTAATGCTGGGAAACACTTCCAAACTGCCCCACCAATAAAGTCTGTCACTGCAGCTCAAAGGTTCACGTTTATCTCTGGCTCTTCTGCCATCCACACACAGCCACAGCCTGCTCTTCACAGGGCTGCTTCTCATGGCTGTCTCTCCCTGGAATTTAGCCTTCTGGCTCTGACCTCCTTCTCTTGCCAGTGTCTTTACTTTTCTGAAGGAGAAAGCAGTCTGTATACTGCCCTCCTCCAGAGAGCTCCTCCCGATTGACTGGAAAAGAAGGGAGTCCTGTCCAATCCTACATGACAGGGCTCCTGATCTCGGGCCCTTAATGGAATAGCGTTCTGGGGTTTCCCCTACATCCAACTCCTAATTCCCCAGGACTCCTGGCTCTCTTCTGCTGTCAGCCCATTTCCTGGGCCTTTGTTATTCCAGCTTCCTGGAATGGCATCTTCTGGCCCCCTCCACTCTTAAACGGAGCACAGATTAAACTTTAATTCATTTGCTCTTGTAGTTCTCGCTATTGCAAAAATCATTCTGATTTGTCCCCTCCCACTTTAAAACAGTTATGTTTATCACATTGAAATTTAGTCCTCTGATGACATTTAAGTCAGGTGATCAGCTATTATTTTTATAGCTAATAGTGGGATTTTTAGTATATTCCATTATACATACATTTACACACAACCCTGTAGATTTAGATTTATCTTGGATTCATTAATACCACCATTTTAAAAAATATTTTCTTGCAGATTATAGAAAGGGTATTTGTAATCTTAGATATGCATTTATTAATTTATAAATACACTTTTCAAAACCCATAGTTTTACCTAGTTAAATAGACACTGTATTTTGCTGCATATATTATTTGCTTTTAGAGCCTTTTCTTACCCCACATGTATATTATCAAATTGTTTAGCTGAGAATGCCAACTCCCTCCCCCAGTGAAGTCAATAAAGATTCCCATTAACTTCAATGGGAGCAGGCACCATAATGAATTTTTATAGCTAAACTTATAAATCCCTTAAAGAGTAACTATTTCTAATGTCTGCACTGATGTAGCCTTATACATGACAGAACTGGCGTTGTACAAGAGTGTACTACAGGCAAGTGTCGTGTATATTTGCACTTTATGTTAGCAGCATTCAAATGCACCATTTTTAAACGTGTGATTTGTTATCTTTGAGGTGAGTACAGCAGCTTGCTACAAGACTGAAAGGGTTTTCGTTTCCATAGGGAAGTCAATAATTATGGAGGTTATCATTGTCATGCTCAGAACTCATGTCATTTTTATAAATCATTCATTTCATTATCATAAATCATGCTTTACAGCTGCAGAATGGAAACTTATTGCTGGATATTGATGAAAATCTTGTTACAGTCACTCAGGTAAGGTTATGACACTAAAAATATGAAAGGGAAATGTAGATGAAATCACCACTAGAATTAGTGCAATTTGAAAATGTTCCATTTGGGTTTAGCTGCACCAGAATGTAGCTAATGCCAAGTACGGATAATTTAAAAAGAAATTATATAGTTGGAAAATTCATCTGTTTGGTGACCCAGAAAGTGAAACTGTTTAAAACCAATGAAAGGTAAAGATTAGCTGCCAAAATGTCTGCCAATGTCTGAAACTCCATTTATGTAAAAAGAGCTGTACTCATTTAGACCAGTAGAGAATTTAGCCCTAGCAAGGATCCAGAACTAGAACTCCTCATCCAAACAATCCCAGACTTCGTGGGATTTGAAATCCAGATTCAAATGTTGCAGTTTAAGCCTCTCTAACAAGTATCCTCAAAAGTTATTTTCACGCTAAATTACAATTTACATTTGCTGACATAGCTTTCTAGCATCTGTTGTACACAAAGTTGCAGTCATGCCAATATATTGCTCTTTTTCTGGGGTCACCATGTAGAAGGGCTTATTAGCATAAACAGTAATGGCAACTCAATAGTGCTCTATCCAGCAATCGGTTTATATAGTCCCCATCGCTGTGATATCAGAGAGGCTCTCGTGAGCTCCTTGGAGTTTTACCTGAGATGAATTTCCACAGGTGCACACATCTTAAAGCACTTTGAAAAGTATCATTATCTCCATTTTACAGAGTGACAGTCACAGAGTGGTTATGTGACCTGCTGCTGTTGAACTAAATGCTGAAACCTTGAGTTCAAAAAGAATCATTGTGTTAAATTCTCAGTTATACTTATTCTGCATTAGGCTAGAATATGAATCATGGGATTCATTCTAATGTAGATTCATTAATGTAGATTATTCTACATTAGGCTACATTAATATGAATCGTGGGATAAGGGTTCCATCAAAACTTCTGCCCCTCGCCCACTACACAGACTCTTCCCCTAGGCTGACAACCTGGGTAGTGCAGGACACGGTCTCACTACCTGGTACCCCTTGCAGTCACTGGCAGCTCTGCTTCTCACTTTCTCTCCCTTATGGTGGGAGAGGAAGGCTTGGAGGATCTTTCCCTGTGGGCAGGGAAAACCCACACGGTCTCATCTATGAAGGGACATGTACAGTTTCTTTAGAATGCTAGCAGGAAGTCAGACAAGAGGAGGCTGGGGGAGGTTCTAGCCAGAAGCTTTACAGTGATGCAGAGACAGAAGTTTTAGGGACAACCTCAAACAAGCAATTTAGAGTTCTTAGAAGGAAGTGACTCTGTGCTATTGTTACAACCCCCGCAGCCATTGGTGGCAGCTGGTTGGCATGAAGTTTCATCTGAAATGATTAAATTAGGAGTATCAGTATTATTCAGGTTTTTCTAGACATTGCTAAGATTAAATGGTTAGCAATTTTGTGCATGGTACTAGAGTGATCTGCTTCTTCTCTTGGAGAGACTAGTTCTATAGTTCTTCTATTAGTACCCAAGAAAATAAGTGCAGCCTTAAAAAATGAAGGGGGCTAATCCTCTCCCCATATACATGCGTAAATCCCATTCCCGTGACTATAATAAGAATTACACTCACACTCTTGAAAGGAAATATAGACCTTTAGTGGAAAATGTCTTAGCATATCACCAAAACACAAAATGATCTATTTAACACAATACAGAATGTGAGGAGATGTGAAATAATTCATTCCTAGGCTGAGTGCCATTAATGCAGCTAGACTAATTCAAGGCAGAGAGTGTCTAATTTACTGTAGCGTTGCCTCTTTTTTAAACAATACATATATAAGAAAAATATAAAAATCACTCAAACTATTGCATTTTGAATTAGTAGCCTTCCTCCTTAAAAGATCATTCGTGGCAAAAAGCTGGGAACTGATGATATGAGGAGAACCTTTAACATTTGCCCTCTTTTTTTGTTTCATGTAAGATGATTCAGAAAATAGAATGTGGCCCAACTGTCCTAAGTGCTAAGCATCGGCTACTCCCATGGCCCTATATGATTTAGAACTCAGCAGAATTCCAAGCCTATCATCAACTCTCCTATTGAATTAGAGGGCTGCAAAGTTGTCTCCAGACCTTGTGATCCCACCTAAAGTGGGGGATGGGACAAGAAACAGAGTTAAGATGGATGTTCAATCCCATTAAAATTTAAAAGCCTGATTTTTCATGTTCTTGGGCTCCAGAAGAAGCCACAGGAGAAGTGGAGGAAAGGAGGAGAACCTCACTGAATTCCCCTCTGAGCATTCCCTGTAATGTCCCTTCGGTAAGAAAAGTAGGGGGTAGATTTTAAACTCTTCCATGTGAAGCTAGGAACTGTTCTGCCAGTTTGGCTTCTTGCTTCAGTGGCCCCTACCCCTGACAGAACAGATGTGCAGTGCCATTGGCTGAGTCCCCCAACATCTGCCCCGTGGCTCTGATGGAGAGCACCCATAGTTATGCAAGTCCTAAGTGTTATTACTTGCTCTGTTACCTCCCATGCATGGAGTTTTAGGTGGAGAGCAGTGGAAGTTCCGTGGATACCTCAACTCTCAGAACCATTTGGAGTTCCCGAATATTTTGGTTCTTTCTGGTTTTAACTATGGCCCAAACTCTGTAACCTTTGCCTATCGAATAATCTATACTGAAAACTCCCATAACTTCAGTGGGGTTACTTATTTGAATAAAGGATACAGGATAAAGCTTTGGAAGAACTACTGTCAGAACTGGGAGCTGCTCAGAGCTTTGGATTCCCACCAGAATCCTTCAAAGTGGTGTGTCTATGGATAAATTTAAAATGAAACTATGAAGATTTTTACCCTGATATTTTTCAGAGGTTGGGTGAAACAGGGGCTATCCCTGGTCTAAATTATAAGGTTGGTGGGGGAAGGCAATTTGACTCCAGAATCTTGACCAGTAATTAATTGTTAAAGCTAGTCAGAAAATGGTGAGTATTTTCCTTGGGGAAAAAATTAAAGTAACAAAAATTCCCCCTGCCTTTTTTTGGTAATTTTCACAGGAATTTTCCAGTTTCACAATGAAAAAAAATCAAATACCACACATTTTTTTGTTGGGAAGGTTCATGTTTTCATCACAAAACTGGAAAAATTTTGAAAGGAACAAAAATTTTCATTTCCAGCAAATTTATTTCTCAAAAAGAAAAAAGTATCCCACCTAAACAATTTCAACCAGCTCTATTAATTGTGTATAAATTTCACTCCTCTGAATACTCATCAATTTATCATGTCATCTTGTTTTCCTAGGCTGTTTCATAATGGGACAATAATTCACACTGCACAGATACAGTAGTAATCTGACTTTGTGCAATACAACAGGAAATGTGATAAGTTCCTTTAAAAATTAAATATACAAATAATTTTGGGAGGATAGTACTGCAGCAACTGATCCCACTTACGATCAGTACCTAAATACCTTCAAGCAGCTCTTTTTGATCAAAATACTTAAATTATACTTTCATAGAAGTTTGGTGCAGGAGGAATCATTAATATTATATGGCAGATGTAAATACTTGATCACTATCAAGTTTCATGCTATTTTGGCTTGTGTACTGTAGAAGACACAGTCAAAGCAAGGCTTCCTCAGAACTGCTTGGGTTTCCATGTCACTAGTGGCTCTGTCCAGTCTAAATTCATCTCTGTAAGTGCTGAGTCTGAGCTTCGGCCGATACTTTGCTTATGCAGCCACTGAGGCTGCTATATGTTATGAATGGGTTTTCCCCCTTCTGGTCCAACTGAGAGAGACCTCTTTGGTTGATCTGTTTCAAAACCAAACTCCAAATGGAGTCCCTGGTAAAACATTTCTAGCATTTAGAGCTATCCAGTTGTAATGCCTAGCTGTGTCTCCCCTCATCGCCTAGGGCTCGTACAGGCCGCACTCATCCCATGGGGAAGGGGGGGCCTCAGCCAACTCCATAGCAACATTCGACCCACTTCCCCTGGACCCCACAGAGGTTGTAGTCTGGGGCTTGAGAGATCAGAGATGGGGCCATGGTGGAAGGGTTGGGTGGCAATGGGACATACACACATCCCCTGTGCCCAGTGAAGCTAAGAGTGGAAAGAGAATATAGCCCCATTGTGGATGCTTTCTCTCTGCCCTATCCCCTTCTGTGGTGGATCCCCCATAAGAGAGTTTCCCAGGGGCTGTTTGAGCTTCCTCTAGGTTTGTGAGCCAGCCCCAGGGCCTAGTCCGTCCCCACGGAGGGGACAATCAAGGCATAAATAGCTTTATTTTGGATAGATGATATGAATTCATTACTTGTTTACAGTCTCAGGCACCCTCTTCCTTGATTCTCCTTAAAGGATAAATACAGATGTATTCTTCTCTTTGCAGGCTGTTACCCAACTAGAGCTTTTTGGGGACATGTCCACTCCTCCTGATGTAACCTCTCCCCCAGTAAGTACCCAGGGAAACTTGCCCTGCCTTTTTCTACCTGTCCGGTAAAAAGCAGGTTTACTGTAGCCATGTCTAGAAATGCAGGAGGGTGAGTAGCATGCACTCAAAATGAAGGATTTCAAAGTGTTTTTTCAAACAGTAGTGAAATAAAGGTGAACTAGGAAGCAAACATATTCAAAAAGGAAAAAAAATGGTTTTCTCCAATCACTGCTTGTCTCGGGGTGCTCTACTCACCGCTGGCACATCTCCTTCTGACCACGTCTGGGGATTAACTCTGCCAGGCTGATGCCTCTTCCTGCGGTTGCACACCGTCACCCCCTGTCTTGCTCTCTCAGGACTCAACTGCTCCCACTTCATGGCTTGATCCCCCAGTCCGGTCACTGTGGTTTTCCCCTACCGGGGAAATCACATGCATCAATGTCTCTCAGGACCCACTGTTCCTCACAGTCTTCTCTTTCACTGCCCTAATGGTGCCACTTCCCCCGTAGCTGGTAGGGGAACTCAGGCCTGCCCTCTACAAGGAGTTCCAGACCAGGGACTCTACAACAAGTAATCGGGTCCTAGCCCTTACCGTGTATCCCTGGGCGATTTCCTCCCTTGCCATCTGTCACCGTAACAGTGACTGCAGCCTCTCTCTCTCTCTGCAGCCCCATTGTCCTCTCAGCTACTGGGCTTTATGCAGGCCCCTCCTGTTCTTGTGCAGCTGAGCTTCCTTTTTAATTAATCCTCATTGCTCCCTGTCTCTTCCTCCAGATACAGCCAGTGCAGTTAATTGGCCTACCCAGCCACTACAACCCCTTCAGGCCTTGTGTAGGCTGAACACCCCATCGCACTGCTCCTTTGTGATGTGCAAGGATGGCCTCAACCTTTTTTTTTTTTTTTTTTTTAAATAGAGATCTGAATGGTGATGTCATACAGGGCTGTAACCTGAGCTACAGCTCCCATCACTTCCGTTTAGCAGCGGCATCTGCTGTGTGGGACTCTGTCTAAAACTCAGTTGTTTGGGAAGGAGAGCATCAGATGTGGTAACAGCTTTGAATGACATCACTCTTTGGAACCTCCAAAGATCATATCCCAGTCCTTCAGCTAAGGGAGGGAAGAAGGACCTAAAAGGACCTAAAAACAAGTTAAAAACAAAAATGTGTGTGTTACTTTAAGGAGATGGAAGCCTTTGAAACAAGCTGTTTTCATTATAAAGTAGAAATAGAGAATTTTTCCAGTTCATTTTTAAGCCTCAAAACAGATTGTGACATAGGGGAATATTAATATTCTCCTTTTCCAGATAGGGAAACTGAGGCACTGTGCAGTAAGGTAACAAAGGAATTTTGTGGCACATCTAGGAAGAGAGTTCAGATCTCCCATCTTCTAATCCTTATCTTTAACAATGGGACCAGTCTTCTTCTAACATGCAAGACTTTGCCTCTAGGCCTATTGATGAACTGGATCAATATTTAATCATTCTTCTGTAATACAGTAATTTCACCCTGGTTTAAAATCCTTTCTGCATTATTTTCTGTGTCTGTTGTTTACATCAATCCTCAGTTAAACTATTAAGCTTCAGAATCACAGACTTCTATTTCTTAAGAAACAGGTGCTGTCAGAAATTTGCACGTGATACATGATTATGCAAGTTATATTGTTCTTTTTCTTCATGGCCTAAGAGTTCTGTATTTTTTCTCTCTTTTCCTGTTGTCTTCTGTCTTGTGGTGCTGATGATCTTTTTCCTGCTGCTTCTTTACATCTGCATCTCTCTTTTTGGAGATAAAGGTGATGTGGCACCTCAGTGCATGCCGATTGCTGATGGCAGAAACAGTAGCTGATATGTCACTGTTGTATTTTATTCCTGTCTCATTTTGTAGACTCCTGCAACTCCAGGTGATGCCTTTATCCCATCTTCATGCCAGTCACTTCCTGCTAGTACAGACACGTTTGGTTCTGTACCTTTCAGCACTGCTGCTGTACCCTCAGGTAAGAACCCGATAGGATTATTTAAAGACTAATTTTAGGGCTGGTTATTTTGAAAATATTAGCTCAACTAAACTGTGGAACTCAGGTATCTGTTCTGTTTTATGTCTCAACGTCCAAAACATAAGGGTTAAAAAAAAGTTTTCCACTATAGAAATGTGAAAGTACAGCCTGTCTTACGGTAATGTACTTACTTACAGTAATGTCTTACGGTACTGTACTTCAGGACAAAGAAAATCCAAATCAGTACCAAGTCGAACCTTCAGTATATTGAGTTTGCTAACATCTAATGAAGTAAAGAAAGATCTGGGACTAAAAAGTCTCTGGAAGTTCAAGTATATAGTTTACATACCTATAAGCGATTGTTGTAATAGGAGAGGGAAAGTTATTTAGCTTTGAATTTCCAGTAATAACTGTAGACATTCTGAACTATGTACAGTAAATGATGGCACAGCAAGAAACATGAAAAATTTGTGACCATTTTTAAAGCTATTCCATGTAGCCGAAGTGTGACGTTTCAGCTAGGCTTTGCTATGTTCCTCAAAGTGCTCAAAATTCAGAGTTCGTGTAAGATTCTGCACTGACATGCAGGAAATGTGGGTTTGACTTCTGGTCTTGCTCTCTGGTCTGCCAGGGGCTGGGAGCATTGCAAAAACAGCTCATTCCATCCCATTTGGGAAGGAGAAAAAGGAGTGTCTTGAATCATTCAACAGTAGTTTTCTGGATGGTTAGCACCTTCAGTGCTATGATGTATGGCATCATCTGTCCTGAAATGTAACACAGTGGAAATCTTTTACTGTATCAATGTTCCATTATTATGTTAGCACTTGAAAGTAACATACCTGATACATGGAATAGAACCAGATAAGCACTTTGATCCTGTTTGTTAACTGGTTATGGAAAACTCTGATGTACTTCCAAAGAAGTACCCTCCAGTGTCCTTTCGTCAGAAAGGTCATAACTACAATGCTGTGTTTTGGGGTTATGGAGTGGGAAATTCCTCATTGCTCTGACAAAGTTGCGGAGGCTCCTACTTCACATTCCCCATCATAACCGTTTGTTGAAATACATATTCAGCTATGTTATTGTTCTCCTTGGCTAAATGATTCCAAGATCAATTGCTTATGATTTTTGTTTTGCTGTCTTACTCCTTTACAGTTTGCATTTCAATAAACCCAGAAATAAACCAAAAGTAAAAGGTAAAAGAAGGGTAAGGAAAACTTATAGGTCAAGGAAAGGTTTCTTTTCTACTGCTATACCAGTAAAAAAAAGAGGAAAGAGAGATCCCACATTGTAAAATATTAACAATAAATTAAAATTATTAATGTAGCACTTGGGTCTCGTATTAATATAACATCATTTTGTATTAGTAAAACATAAGCGCTGTCACTTAGTTTCTTCTTTAATAGAGGTTTTCAGGGTAGAGTTTCAGAAATCCTTTTATATTAAACACAGTCGAAAACTCTGTTGGATTCATCTGCTTTTTTTCTTTTTAATTGTAAATGACAAACTAAAGGTCTAGTCATACAGTCCAGACTCAGCCAAGATTCCCATTAGTTTGACAGGGAAGTTTTGTCTGAGCAGTGTCAAATCAAAGTTAGAATGTTTTAATGACTCCAGTTTTTAATATTCAACTCTTTCCCCTAGCTAGAAGGTTTTCATTATAAGCTATTACCCAGTGCAATTTTTTGGCATCTATTATACAAAACAACATACCTCTAATTTTTCAAGTATGTTTTCTTAATTCATAGCATGCATGCTTAGCAGCTTCTGGGTGTTGAAGTAGCCAAGTGTGCTTTTTCATCTGTATTTGGTGAGGTTATGCCTTTATCTTTTATAGATCTTGCCTCAGTTATCTGTAACTTTCAGATAGGATTATTGCAAAGTGTTCTACTTAGTGCCAAGCCTGAAGACCACTAAGAAACATGAACTATTTGAAATTTAGCCATTCCTTTACTTAGGGTTGCTTCTCAGAGGGAGCCCATGTGCTTCATAATCTGCACTGTGTCCATTTCTGGGTGCAATTTAAAAGGCTGGTTTTCCTCTACAAAGGCCTTAATGGTTTGAGTCCTGCCTCCCTCAGAGAAAACCTCTATTATCATGAGATACAGTAGCAGTTGCAATCAAAGCAGGCCCCTGAGCTAACCGTCGTCTGGCTTGAACCGGAACGGTAAATTTGATGGCTCCCATCTGGGCCGACATACTAAGGATTGAATCAGGGACCTCCAGAGCAAAACGCATGAGCTGCTATAGCATGAGCTAACAAGGTAGAGTTCTTTAGTGAGGCTGTAAGAGACTCCTGTTCTCTGCGGATCTAGCATAGAAGTGGGGTAGAGTTACACAAGATGGCATTTTTTGAGAGGAGTCCTCTGCTCTGGCGCTCACGTTACTCTTTCGTCTACCAAAACCCAGGTTAGCTGATTTTCAAGGCAAACTGTGTTCCAACATGCCACCTTTTCTCTCTAGTTTATGGGAAGGGGGAGGATTCATGTGATTTGAGGAGGAGGGAAATAATTTTTTTTCCCTAATGAGTGGGGATGAGGATTATTATTAAAGTCAGTCCAGTTACGCTTTATTTATTGAACTGTTTGTACACCTGCCAAGAGCACAGGATTGACACATTTAAGGAAGTGATGTAAATTGGTAAAAGTGCCTGTGACTCCTAACACAGTCTGTGTATTTTTGACTAACAGTGTTTCCTGTACCACATCCTCTTGCTGTTCATGTTCATGCGCTAAAACAATCCTGTTGTTATTCTTTAAGGTTACGTTGCAATGGGAGCTGTCCTGCCCTCCTTCTGGGGACAGCAACCCCTCGTTCAACAACAATTGGCCATGAGTGCTCAGCCTCCAGTTGCTCAGGTGATGCAGGGAGGACAGCCAATAGCATGGGGCCAACCTGGTATTTTTTCTCCTACCCAGCAACCATGGCCATCTGTAGCTGGTCAGTTCCAACCAACTGCCTTCATGCCAACACAAACTGTTATGCCTTTACAAGCAGCCATGTTTCAAGGTACCATTGCTCCCATAGCTACTGTTCCACCCACAAGCGATTCCACCAGATCAAGTCCACAGACAGACAGGCCCAGACAGAAAATGGGAAAAGAAATGTTCAAAGATTTCCAGATGGCTCAGCCTCCGCCAGTGCCATCACGAAAACCAGACCAGCCTTCCCTCAGTTGTACCTCAGAGGCCTTCTCCAGCTATTTTAACAAAGTCGGGATGGCACAGGATGCAGATGATTGTGATGACTTTGACATCTCTCAATTAAATTTGACTCCTGTGACTTCTACAACGCCATCTACAAATTCACGTAAGTACCCAAATCCTTCCAGTCGCAGTCTCTTCCTCAAATGTGACCATCTCCTCAAAGCTTTTCCCTTTTCTCTGGTGTACTATGTTGGACTACACGTGAGCTTAGTATCTTCATGCAAGATCAAGCTTGTTAGTGGCATCCTGGAGCTAGGGAAACATGATTTAAGCTACAAATTACAGAGGCGATTGAAATCAACAACTTCAAAGGTTGAAAGCTAAAATTTAATTTTTAATAAAACAGTAATAGGTCTGCTCTTCAAAATATGCCTAAACTAAGCACATTTAAACTGGTTTGGAAAATATTAAAAATATTGATGAGAAAATATTCACTCAGTAGGCGTGAAATTCATCCCTACAGGGGGCCATTTTAAGTCCCACTCCAGCTGTATTTTTGGAGACTTCAGTAGGATTTAAGTGTTGAATAGGCCTTCTTCAGGCCCTCTGTACTGGAGTGAATTTCACTCTAGGTGCATAAATGTGCTAATACTGTGGAGTTGCAAAAAATTGTTTATAAAGAGATTCCATTATACGAGTGCTAACACTGGTATAGATCTAACTCCCATGGAAGCCAACAGGTGTCTATTGAGTTGCGTAGAAGCTAGATTGAACTTAATAACACTAATCATAGAAGACTCAAAGCAGGACCAACACCAACTAAATAATCTGTCATCTGCCACCACTGAGAACAGCCCAGCAAGCCATCCCAATGTGCAGAAAGAATAGCAAATATGGCACGTGACCAGGTTGGCTTAACAGAGAAATCTTCGATGAGCTTACAACACAAAAAGGAAGCTTACAAGAAGTGGAAACTTGGACAGATGACTAGGGAGGAGTATAAAAATATTGCTCAACCATGCAGGGGTGTAAAGCACAATTGGAGCTGTAGCTAGGAAAGGATGTGAAGGGTAACAAGAAGGGTTTCTACAGGTATGTTAGCAACCAGAAGAAGGTCAGGGAAAGTGTGGGACCTTTACTGAATGGGGGAGGCAACCTAGTGACAGATGATGTGGAAAAAGCTGAAGTACTCAATGCTTTTTTTGCCTTGGTCTTCACAGACAAGGTCAGCTCCCAGACTGCTGCACTGGGCAGCACAGTATGGGGAGGAGATGAGCAGCCCTCAGTGGTGAAAGAACAGGTTAAGGACTATTTAGAAAAGCTGGACATACACAAGTCCATGGGGCCGATTGCAATGTATCCAAGGGTGCTGAGGGAGTTGGCTGATGTGATTGCAGAGCCATTGGCCATTATCTTTGAAAACTCAAGGTGATCGGGGGAGGTCTTGGACAATTGGAAAAAGGCAAATATAGTGCCCATCTTTAAAAAAGGGAAGAAGGAGAATCCGGGGAACTACAGACCGGTCAACCTCACCTCAGTCACTGAAAAATCATGGAGCAGGTCCTCAAGGAATCCATTTGGAAGCACTTGGAGGAGAGGAAGGTGATCAGGAACAGTCAACATGGATTCACGAAGGGCAAGTCATGCCTGACCAATCAGATTGCCTTTGATGATGAGATAACTGGTTCTGTGGATATGGGGAAAGCAGTGGATGTCATATATCTTGACTTTAGCAAGTTTTTGATACGATCCCCACAGTATTCTTGCCAGCAAGTTAAAAAAGTATGGATTGGATGAATGTACTATAAGGTGGATAGAAAGCTGGCTAGATCGTAGGACTCAACCAGTAGTGATCAACGGCTCGATGTCTAGTTGGCAGCTGGTATCAAGCAGAATGCCCCAGGAGTCAGTCCTGGGGCCGGTTTTGTTTAACATCTTCATTAATGATCTGGATGATGGGATGGACTACACCCTCAGCAAGTTTGTGGATGACACTAAGCTGGGAGGATAGGTAGATATGCCGGAGGGGAGGGACAGGGTCCAAAGTGACCTAGACAAATTGGAGGATTGGGCTAAAAGAAATCTGATGAGGTTCAACAAGAACAAGTGCAGAGTCCTGCACTTAGGATGGAAGAATCCCATGCACCGCTACAGGCTGGGGACCAACTGGCTAAGCAGCAGTTTGGCAGAAAAAGACCCGGGAGGCTACAGTGGACGAGAAGCTGGATGTGAGTCAACAGTGTGCCCTTGTTGCCAAGAAGGCTAACGGCATATTGGGCTGCATTAGTAGGAGTGCTGCCAGCAGATTGAGGGAAGTGATTATTCCCCTCTATTGGGCATTGGTGAGGCCACATCTGGAGTATTGCATCCAGTTTGGGGCCCCCCACTACAGAAAGGATGTGGACAAATTGGAGAGAGTCCAGCGGAAGGCAACGAAAATGATTAAGGAGCTGGAGCACATGACTTATGAGGAGAAGCTGAGGGAACTGGGCTTATTTAACCTGCAGAAGAGAAGAGTGAGGGGAGATTTGATAGCAGCCTTCAACTACCTGAAGGGGAGCTCCAGAGGTTGGAACTAGGCTGTTTTCAATGGTGTCAGATGACAGAACAAGGAGCTATGGTCTCAAGTTGCAGTGGGGGAGGTCTAGAGTGGATATTAGGAAACACTATTTCACTAGGACGGTGGTGAAGCACTGGAATGGGTTACCTAAGGAGGTGGTGGAATCTCCATCCTTAGAGGTTTTTAAGGCCTGGCTTGACAAAGCCCTGGCTGGGATGATTTAGTTGGGGTTGGTCCTGCTTTGAGCAGGGGGTTGGACTAGATGATCTCCTGAGGTCTCTTCCAACCCTAATCTTCTATGATTCTCTTTGATTCTGGGTAGATGCTGCTGCCATGCACTATTCGTTCTGTAGAGTGCTTTGACCTACTGCTATTTCAGGCTAGAGTGCAGCCGATTTACAACCCGGCTTTCCGTGCACTGTGTCTCCATATAGACAAGCCTTGTGTTTTCAGAGTCTACCTAAAGATGCACCATCAATATCTTTTTCTTGGCATTTGAAATTTCTTTTTGGTCAAAAACTCCCCCGACATCCATCTGGTCTAAAAACAAACATCCTAGTTTCTGAAAAGGCTGACAGAGGAAATAGGTTTTACATTAAGTTTGTTTGTTTCAAATCACAGAATTCGAACACTGATTTGTGGAGTTTTCTTATGTTGGGGTAAATGAATTTAAAGCTCGGAATAAAAATAAGGAGTTGGTGACATTTTTGTTATAATTTTCAGTCTATAGACTATGATTTTGTTTGCTTCATTTTACAAAACACATCTTAGCAGAAAACAAGCAATTTAGGAATAATATAATTGGGGGGTTTAAGTATGACTAGATTTTCAATAGTGTGTCCATCTTGAACAAATTTAATGAATTGATTTCCTATTATTATTGCCGTCATCTTTGTTTAGCTCCAACCCCTGCTCCTAGACAGAGTTCTCCATCAAAATCATCCGTGTCTCATACCAGTGATCCTACTGCAGATGACCTCTTCGAAGAGGGGTTTGAAAGCCCAAGCAAAAGTGAAGAGCAGGAGGCTGTGAGTAGCATGACTCCTAATACTAACTAGACTTTTCTAGCTAGAAAATATCAGGGAGTAACTGAAAGTTAGCTGGAAATGTCAAATAGATTTTTCAACAGGATTGGTGGATTTTTTTTTTAAGGGAAGTTGCAGAGAACGTTCCTTTCCAAGTATGGGTTTGATAGCTATCGAACATTAACAAGATATTTACAATAGTATGTATTCATATTAAGGAGCCAAACTCCAAGGTGATATGTAAAGCAGTGTAAGTTAGTTACCCTCAAACATCCATAAAAGTACTTACACCACTTACGGATGTGTAAGGGACTTCAGGTTGATGTAACATACATGCCAAGGAAGCAGAAGAAGGTGTAAGAGTATATATGTTAAAACACTGTGGCCCACACTGACTTACACATTCCTACATTTTCTTGCTAGTTGCTATTCTTGTTACATACCTTACTTGTGGGCCTTTAGTATGTGATTTTTCTCCATTAAGATTCCATTACACTTAGTGAGACTCAGTGGGCCAAAGTCAAAGGTTGGCTAAATGGGGATTGTATGTCATAAAATGCTCTGGTAATTGGCTTTGAGTTTAAGTCAAAGAAAGGCTAGACAGAGCCCAAATTGCTGTAATTTACATGCAGAGGGGATAGAAGAGGGCATAAATTACACAAGATTAGACTCTCTCTGATTCACATAGATTTGCTCATGAATTTAGTCAAAGATCTGCTTTCAGGGATTGGGCCTGCAGTCATTTTGGGTCTGACCAATGCCTATTGCAGTCGTGGCATCTCTTTTATCACCTTCAACAGGCATTAAATCAGTGCCTTTATGTATGCAACACCCATTTGAAGTCCTTGCAAATTTTGAAAGCACATTAACTGTAGGATCTCACCCTTTGTGTTTTAAAATGTACAGTAGCTGCACGTGATAGAATGTGTCCCTAGCATGAAAATAACCTCTTACTGCCTTTTCACTTCCTGTTGTTGAGAAAAAAGGTGTTATGTTCTTGTATTCTAGCCTGATGGATCTCAGGCCTCTTCCAACAGTGATCCATTTGGTGAGCCTACTGGTGATACTATAAGTCCACAGGTCGGTAGCTAGATAGCGCAGGTTGGGGTAGGTATCTGTCCTTTTTTTCTCTCTCCATCTTGAGGTGTTCACTTATTCTTTTACCAATGCCTACCATCGCTCCCATGGATGCATCATTTATTTTTCCTTTACTACATCATTCCCTTTCCCTCTCCACTCCCACCCCCTATTTATTCCTCATCCTCAGTGGTTTGCATGGCTTTTGCCGTTTGCTAAGTGTTTCACGTTGTGCACTTCTCTGTTGCAGCTGCCTACATGCTTTAAACCAGTGATACTCTGCAACTGGCGAGCCGCAAGCGGCTTTTTAATGCGTCTCCTGCGGCTCTTTGCAGCACCTGATATTAAAATCGTGTGTGATTTAATTATTAACCGGTCTAAGTTATGAACTGATCAGGAGGCTTTTACTATGTTATTAGCCATTTAAGTTATCAACTTGCATTAAGTTATTAACTTATTTGCTGTGAGGAAAAAAAAATACACACATAAATTAGATATTTCCAGTCACACTGTTTAAATATGAATAGTACTATAGTAAATGAAACAATGAGTTCACACCGCTGTGGCTCCTTCGGGTAATGTTGATCGCTAATTTGGCTCCTGAATCGTGAGGTCTGAGTATCACTGGTTCAAACAAATGTACTGTGAGTGCAGACTTGTTTTTAAGTGATGTCAGAATTTTAGGGAGTAAATACAGAAATTTCAGCTATTACTAGTAAACCTCAATATGTTGTGCAGAAGTTTATCTTAGATAAAAATGATACTGGTATTTGCACAGATGTAACAGATTCAGTGGAATAAAACAACTTGCTCACTGGAAGGAATTTTAAAAAATAAATAAATAAAGATGTGCCCGCACGTCCCCCTAAATCAGTGCGGTAGAGCAGTTGAAGAACTCCATTTATTATCATCTGTGTATCAAAAATGTAACACTGAAGTTGAAGTTTTTGGCTTTTTATCTCCAATGTCAAATTAAAACCATCAGGAAGTGATGGCGATTTTACATATGCACATTTTAGGTATGATGATTTTCATTAATTGACCAGGACACAAAACAGTGTTAAATCCAGTTATATGGGGGAGATGATCTTTGCATCTTTTTCCTTACAGAACACATTGGAAATGTAGCACTTAGTGAAAGTTCTGTGAGACACTCAGAGATATTTGCAGTCCAGTATATATGTTTTGCAAAGAGACAGTGAAGCTACAGTAATTCCGGTTGTTGAGCATTGTCTTTCCATCCAAATATGTTTTAACGTTACGATTTGAAAAATATGTTTAATTAGCTGTGCTCTTTTGTCATTCATATTTTTTTAACACTCAAATATGTGACTTACTATAGCTTCTGTTTCTCAGCACACTGCTGCTGGAACAAATCCCTTACACTGATAGAATAATTTTCATTTTTGTCTAGATACTGCACTATATTCAACAGCTACTTATGTATCTTATGCATAAATAAGTTGTCTCTTCTGAAAATGAATAGTTGCTTTAGGAGCCCACTTGCTTAATATATTAAATCTGGTGAAAGAATTTAAGATAACTTTGCTTTGGTACATTTTGGGGGCATTTCGACTATTTACTAACCATAAATAATGCAGTGCAAAAAGCATCACACCAGTCTTCAGCGGCATAAGGATGAGTGTGAGGGGAAGCAAAAGTGGCTCTAAGCCATCTTTATGCCTCCCTAAATTTGGGTCCAAAGATGTTCAAGTGGTGGAATCCACCACAGGTCAAGTCAGAGCACCCAGAAGGCTAATTTAAATGAGCTAGAGTTGCTCCCTAAGGATCATTCCACCAGCAGGGGTTGGTGGACCACATGGTAATTCAGATCCACCTTTTTCTACTCCCTTCTGCCCCAGCCAGCATTGACACAACCCCTGCACTGGGGAGTCGGGTACCGCTAGAGGCTGGCAATAAGCCAGCTATGCCAGCTTTGTACCTTTCCAGGATTCCCCCATTGTGAACTTTAATTGAAGGTTGAAGATCTGGGCCTTCTCCCCATATTACAGTGTCTCTGCAAAGTACATCTACAGATTTATGAACAAATGTTTATTGATGATTATCAGGGTCAAGATAATTTTCAGAACTATCTGACAGTAATGAAGAGTTCCTCCTTCTCGTTTGTTGACTGATACAAAGATGGCTCGTGCATTTCATACAAGTTTTGCTTATCAAGGCTACTGCAGGTTGCTTGTGACAACCATCAAAGTCGATTGTTACATACTACATTAGATTGTACACTCCTTGTGGCAGAGATGTCTTTTTGTTCTGTTTTTATATTGCCAAGCACAATGGAGAGAACTAGGGCTCCTAGACACTACAGTGATACAAATTATAACCACAACTTCTGGTTGATTTCAATGTTGTCATTCATTTTGGGCCTAGCCAAAAGTACATGTTTCACAATTCAACCTATTCAAGTTAACACACATTATCATTACATCATATAACTCTGGGCAATATAAAATATCATTGTTATTTATTATTTGTATTGTAGTCATATCTAGGGGCTCTAGTCATGGGCCAGGGCCCTGTTGTGGTACACAGTATGCAAACACAGAACAAAAATGCAGTCCCTGCCCCAAAGAGCTTACAATCTAAATACCATAGGGTCTCAATTCAGTACCATTCAACAGCAGACTAGAAGAAATCCACTTGCTAGGATCAGTTCCTCTTACACAGAAACATTGTATCATCAATGATGGGGGCGGGGGGGGGAAGGCCTAAGTTCTGGAGAGACTCCAAGGAGAATTTTTAATTCAACACGTAAAATAGCGTATATGTCAGGCCAAGCATTTTTTAGCCTCATTGTAATGAGAAACATATTCTAGTACAAAAGAAGACCTAGGATTAC
Source organism: Eretmochelys imbricata (assembly GCF_965152235.1). Taxonomy (NCBI): domain Eukaryota; kingdom Metazoa; phylum Chordata; order Testudines; family Cheloniidae; genus Eretmochelys; species Eretmochelys imbricata. Next base: position 94,246,733 of record NC_135579.1, read on the forward strand.
AGTCTGTGTAGAGGCTGGTTTTTTACATTAAAAGGTAGATGAGATCACATGGTCATTTCAGAACCTAGTTCTTTATTGCAAGAATCGCATAATATACAAGTGGGATGAATGGACTTCCCAAGAACATTTTGTTTGCAGTGTTGTTTTAGCTGTGTTGGTCCCAGGATATTAGCAATACAAGGTGGGTGAGGTAATATCTTTTATTGGACCAGCTTCTGTTGGTGAAAGCGACAAGCTTTTGAGCTACACAAAACTCATTTTCAGACCAGAAGAATTCTGTATAGCTCAAAAACTTGTCTCTTTCACCAGCAGAAGCTGGTCCAATAAAAGACATTACGTCACCCACCTTGTCCTTTCCAAGAACAGGACATTCTATGATGCATTATGAAGGGATTTCAGAATTTATCTGTTCCCAGCATCTTCATAATCAGCTCTGCACATATAATATCTTCTATCTCAGTGTATTCAGGTACAGTATAGTCACCAACTGATATTTCTTAATCTGATTTATTTCCTATGTTAACCGTTTGGTTTCTCAGTTCCTTGCAGTCTTAGGTGTTCTCGTTTAGACTAAGTTGGCATTTTTCAGTTGCTATCTCCATGTCTGTATTTCTCCTCTCATCCTCTTGTAGTTTTAAACTGAATCTTTCCAACTTCTTATCACACAGCAGCTGTTGTCACAACTAACTTGTTTAGTAATGGCTGTTGAGTGCTTAGGTAAATCTGGTATTTATTGATAAGTTAAATCTTTGCCCCACTGTTGTTTGAGACCAAAAGCAGGCAGGCCTGACTTCACAGCTAAAGGAAGCTTGAGTATCTGCAGAGCTATTCCTAATAAGAATTTAATCCAGTCATTTTCTCTCTAGTTGAGAAAAGCAAATTTGTGAAGTGATTGTACAGAAAGGAGGAGAAAAACAGTGTATAAAAAGAATGCTTTCATTAGCTGGGTTTTGATTTATGCTTGAGGTGGCATAATCCTATTTCTCTTTCTAGATTACCAAAGTGAAAGGGGAAGAAAAAAGAAAATATTTGTTTAGCTAAAATTCTGTAAAATAAGCTACATATCTTACTTCTCCATTGCCTAGTCAAAGCACTATTGACAATAGAAAAGGGATTTTCAGTTATTCTGCTTTAGTCCCTGTGGATACCATCACCATGTATAAAAAGTATGGGCCTGATCCTGAGATATGTTGAGTACCTGCAACTCTTACTGATGCGGAAGTTGCTGGTCCTCAGTATATTTCAAGTTCAGCCACTAACTCTACATCAGCAGGGACTTGTAATCTTTATCAGCATATTGATCTATTATCAAGCAACACTGGATAGTTTCAGTGGTGAAAGTCAATGCAAGTAAGAGTGTGAGAAGGGACAAAGGGACCTTTGGCTTTTTGACATCAATGTATTTGGTTCATCCATGACTGGCATCTCAAGAATATACATGTTAACTGTGGAAGTAATTCTTCTAGGTCATTTGAATCTGAACCCTAGTCCCTGATATCCTAGTACCACAAAAATAATACAGTCCTTTGTGGACTATTGGGACTAATTCCTAAAGAAGAGTAAGGTCTGACAGTGAGCAAGCTCTGAAAAAGTGTGAGATGTTCTTTGGCACCATGGTTATTTCAACACAAGCTATTTAAAGTAATGGAACAAATACGGATGCAATGATTTGTTACCCAGTGTTCATGTATGTGAATCTTAGAAGTGATTCTCGGCAAATCTTCAAAATATTTGTGGCTAGAGCTGATCACGTTCTCCTGGAGGAATCCTTCCTAGAAAAGCTCTGCAACTGCTGTCTGAGGTGTGTGCAGACAACTATAAGATCTTGAAATAAGTCAAACTCATGATGCTGTTGTCATCACTGACATATGTCAGTAGTCCAACAATTAGCTGGTTGACTCCTGGCTTCCATCTCTGGGTGGTCAGAAAACAACATGTGTCCTCCTTGACAAAAGTACTTACTGGGTTTATCAGTTCCAGGATGGACTATTATAAGCCAGCTGTTAATCCATGCTAAGCAAGATGATGAACCATAGAGGGTATAATACATTGATGCTGCCCAGCGTGCCCTGGCTTTCCATCAACTTCAAGGTTCTGGCATTGTATTAGGAATCTCAGAACAGAATAGACTCGCAACATCTCAGAGACCTCTTTCCAGAATCCATCAGTTCAGCTTAATTCAATAAACTCAATCAGAGCCTAGATAGAAACTCGTAGGGTTGGTGGTAGCTCCTTCCCTGCAGTTGGCTGTAAACTCTGGAACGTCCACTGAAAGGAAATCATGAAGAGTCCCATTTTGCCCTTTGCAGGCCCAGTCACCTCTTCACCATGGTATTCTCCAAAGAACCTGAACAGGAAAAAAAATAGCAGCAGTGCAATTCTACATAGCAACCCTAAATTACACCAGGACCAAGAGGGTGGGATTTTCTTTCTGGATTGTCCTCACAGTTGTCTGTACTAAGATACTAAGTGACTTGCCTTTTAAAATTCTAATAGTTAATTAAATGTTGGACATTGAAAAATGTTTCCAGTCTGATATAGTCACTATAACATCCAAAACACTGAATATCAAATAATATTAACTAAATAGATGATTGGAGTAAAATTTACACAGCTACTGGAATTTAAACACAATTGAAGTTATTTTGAAAAATACCTTAAGCATCAGTAGAAGAATAGGACAAGCCCTTCTATTACACCAGGGTTTATACTTTTTGACTGCTGTCAGGTCCCTTAGAGCCTGGTTTATTGAATCTGGGTTTTATACACACAAAGCATGTTGTATCAAAGACACATTACACTCCAGAGTGCTGTTCTCCCAGATTCCCTTAACCTCCCTTTTCTGCTGCAGATTCTCAGCACAGGCTGGATGATCAGAAAGTCCAGTCTCATTTCATGAAGCTTATCTGCTGAGATTGTGCTTACTGATCACCTAGCCAGAAGGAAAACCCTGTGCTGAAAATCTGCATGAGAGGAGCGAGGTTAAAGAAATCTGAGAGGACAGCAACTGTAGAATGTAATGCATCTTTTATGCAGCATTGTACATGTACAATGTATATTGAAATGATCACTTGAGGACTGCAGAAAGTTGCCAATGAACACCCGCAAGTCTTGTGCATACTCTCACATCACAAACCCACCCTGATACCGACACTTGTTGATTATGCCCTACGGTAACTGATTTGTTTGAGGAGAACATATTAGTAATACATTAAAAATGGAATTATGTTTATAATGTTTACATCCAGTTAGCTGATACAGTTCTAAGCCAGAGCTGTGAACAGTCACCCAAATAAATGCATGTTGTTTGCTTTTGGTATCGATTATTACAAAAAACACCCCTTAAAAAGAAATATTGAAGTATGAGGTATAACTTCAACAAAAATATGTAGTTATTTTTTGAAAAACATACTGTTCATTGCAATCAAGGGTAAGTAGGCCAAACTTCTTTAAACTTGGGGGCCTAAAGTTATGGTCCTAAATAAATGGCCAGATTTTCAGAGGTACTGAATATCCACAGTTCCCAGTGAGATTGGTACTCATCACCTCTAAATACAGGGTACTACTTTAGTTTCCCAGATATGGATTTAGATGTCTCATTTCAGGCACCTATCTTTGAACATTTTGGACCTACTTCCTAATAGGCCAGGCCCTTTTCTCAAATAATTTACTTGGGTGCCCATATCCTTTTTCATTGAACATTTATAATCACAGTCATTTGTATTTAACAGACACTGTCCACAATAAGTAGCCATACACTGGCATCTGAGTAGGGTTGAGCCAAACACTAATTTGATTATTGATTGCAAATATGGATTGGGAGAGTCACTTTTTAAAGCATCTATGATAAACTGCACATCTTAATGTCAATGGAACACTTCAAGTAATATTTAGCAATAAAAAAGAAGTATCCATTTCTGTTCAGTGCACAGAAGCTCAGTTTCCCCCTATAGTTAGGGCCCTACCAAATTCACTGTACATTTTAATCAATTTCACGGTCATGGGATTTTAAAAATAGTAAATGTCATGATTTCAGCTATTTAAATCTGAAATTTTACGATGGTGTAATTGTTGGGATCCTGACCCAAAAAGAAGTTGGGGGGGGGGGTCGCAAAGTTACTGTGGGGGGGGGGTGTTGCAGTACTGTTACCCTAAATTCTGCGCTGCTGCTGCTGGTGGCTCTGCCTTCAGAGCTGGGCAGCTGGAGAGCGGCAGCTGTTGGCCAGGAGCCCAGCTCTGAAGGCAGAGCCATCTGCCCTGCTGTCTGCAGAGCTGAGCCCTCAGTCAGCAGCTGCCGCTCCCCAACCACCCAGCTCTCAAGGCAGCAGCGCAGTTTTGCCACCCCCTACTTCTGCACTGCTACTGACGGGGCGCTGCCTTCAGAGCTGGGCACCCCACCAACAGCCGCTACTCTCCGGCCTCCCAGCTCTGAAGGCAGCGCAGAAGTAAGGGTGGCAATGCCGCAACCCCCCTAAAATAACCTTGCAACCCCCCCGCAACTCCCTTTTGGGTCAGGACCCCCAATTTGAGAAAAGCTGTTCTCCCCCGTGAAATCTGTATCGTTTAGGCTAAAAGCACACAAAAGATCAGCTTTCACAGGAGGAGACCAGATTTCACGGTCCATGATGCGTTTTTCATGGCCGTGAATTTGGTAGGGCCCTACCTATAGGAACTGGATATTCCAGCATTTTTCTGATATTGCCATTGGGTCCAACCATCCTGTCTCATACAAGGGGAAAACTCTGTGAGGTTCAAGATATCTACATGAACTGTCAACCCTCCGTGCTACTTTCAGGCTCCTATTTTCCCTGACAGGAGCCTCACTCAAGAGTCATTCTCCCATTTGCTCTTTCTGCCGTTACCAATATCCTACCATCCCTCATTGGGAGGAAGGTAGAAAGCTTAGAGTAAAGGTTAATGCTGCTATGAGAATCATTAAGTTTGGTTGCCTTTAAGTAGTATTTCATCTGAGTTTTGATAGGAATGCACTCTGTAAGAAGACCGCTTTTCATTTCTGCTTCCCTCATCCGTCTGGCAGGGACACCCACAGAGCCCTACATGTGTGGTGTTTGTGAGGAGGGGCTACCTCTGGTCTTGAGAGGATGAGATGAGCATGCTCTTTAGAATCTGCTCTCCTCTCTTCTTTTTTTATTTTTTATTTTCAGGACCTTTCTGTCCCTTTGTGCTGTCCTTTGCTCCTCTCTAAAGCATTGCTGTTAATTCTTCACTGCTGGGGTATGGTCAACAACCACTCTCTGAATTTTCTCAGACTAATCTTAGGAGATCATTCTCTGTCTCTGACAAAAACAGAATTTCTTATTGAGGAGATCACCTGGAATCTTGCTTTGGCACTAGTAAGGGAAACCCTATTAAAGGAGGAGAGACAAAAGTGCCTAACCCCATCCTTTATCTGCCAGGGCTCTGGGAGAACAGAAAAAAAAATGTAAATGAAATCAGAGTGGCATTATGATTACTTTGGCCACCTTAAATGTATGTTCCAGATGAACACTGGGTGAAAGTAATAAGTTAGGCACATCTAATGTTTTGCCTCTTTATGCCTAATACGCTGGAGAAACTCTTGAAGAAGAGTTCATCCTGACATATATATAAATCTCCTATATGATTACAAGGTCGGTGAGATCTTGGGGATCTGCCACTTAAGTGCATCTGCATAAGTTAGAGCTATTTGAGGACAGCTTTAATAAGCACACACGACATTTTCAGAGATTTTTTTTCTTTGTAGCATTTAATAACTGGAATTCTTGTCCTGGATTAATTGTCCCTTTTTTTTCCCCTACCCCAGGACCAGCAACTGCCAGGAGAGTGGCCTATGATGCGTTAAATTTCTCATGTTATTAGTACTGATTTTCTCTGGACTAGCCAGGATCATTCTGCCAGTTCTGTGTCGACTGTGCATGAAAATTTGGCGCAGGTGGGGTGTTCTTCAGAACAGAGCATATGAGCCATATTTCTGGTCACCTCTTCTGTGTACCTTCAGTTTTTCAAGGTCACAACATATGTGTGCTTCTGACTGTAGATAATTGCTTCACCCCTTAACCAAATCATTCAGGAGAAGATTTTTCTTACTGTTCACCAGTTGCCATAGTTAGCTCGGGGTTGGCATGGGTAGGAGAGGGACAGCTCGAACCTTTGCAACGTACAGCTGTTTTGAGGAGTAAAGTGAAGACGGGCACAGAGAGACAGATGGGCTTCCACTGAGATGTATGGAAGCAGTTCACACATTATGGGAAAACCACATCCCACTGGTCTGCAGCCATGGAGAGTTTAACAGTAGGGCAGGATTTTATGAGTTTGTACCAGGAGTGTGAAATCCCCATGAGCCATGAAGCCTAGATGTGTGTGGGATCTCTGCAAATGGGGGACACAGCAGTGACTGAAAGTGAGAAAAGTGGTTCCAGCCAGCCATTGTTCCTCCATAAAAGCACAATCAACACTGAGGCTGAGGCTATATAGGATCCATGGAAAAGCTCGACTCCTGCAAATTCACATGGGAATGAAGGATTCCTTCTCTTAACTCCAGAGAAACTCCCTCGCACACAGACCAGCAGCTTGGGCATTACACTGAGGCCAGGATTTGAGATGTGGATAGTTCACACTTCAGGTTGTGTGTGTGCAGATTCAGGAAGACAGGCGTGTGTTGGTTTACATTCAGCAGGTTACCTTTGCAACTGTAATGGCTAGCAACTAATGAGTAGCCACCAACTCAACACAATAAGCTTTCTTATTCCCCATTGGCCAGTTGTTCAGTTTGCCAAACCCTATAACTTATTTATTTCATGTTAGCTTTTGCTGTCCTCTCTGTAATGTGAATTTGATTCTAACGGCTAAATTTAACTTCATACCATGGTATTTGAATATTTATCATATTGTGTGTGGAAAGTTAATGCAATGTGGCATTAATTAGCCTTTCTGCCTGTCTCGTTCTCTTTTGAGGTGTCATTCTCAGTTTAAAAGATTAGTTTCTGAAAATGAAGTAGAGGGCAGTCTTACGATATCTTGCAGCCAGAATGAATATAGTATCAAGAAAACACAGTGTCAGATATATGAAATATCACTCTGAAGACATGGCAGTTTTCTATTTCTAAGAAATTCATAATAAAATATCTGTTGAGCAAAACAGCATGCTTTCTTTCAGTAGTGGTATAATTAGACTTATCATCAACCCCTGCAAAATTAACTTTCATGGTTTTTCATATCGGAACTCATAACATATATAGTAGAAATGTAAAGTTTATTCATCTTAAATCTAATTGCAGTGTCATGAGGTCATCTTACAATAGCAATTTATCGGTTAGCAAACATTAGTTCTATATCAACCATATAAAAATACCCAGCTATGTTTTGTGCTGTAATGTTTGGGCCAGATCCTTAGCCTGAAATCCGTGGAGTTATGGTGATTTGCACCACCGAAGGATCTGGCCCATGAACTTCAGAATATCTAGATATATAATTATTACTGAATTTCTTCACACACACATACCCACCAACACCTCCTGAGAACCAGTGTACAGTGCATATGGTAAAGTTTAATTGAGGCTCAGTATATGTCTGAAACTTCTCTCTGATGTAATGTTGAATTGCTTTTTCTTAAAAATTCCTTTGGGAAGCCATGATCATTCAACACATGAAAGCAAGCAAACATTTCCTTAGCTGTTACCTTTGGGTTTTCTCTCTAGATGCATTGCTATTCACAAGCAGATGTTCTAAAAACGTCTTCAGACATCTCTGCTTATTTTTATTTTTATTGTCTTCAGGAAACAGAACCTCTCTACGCCCAGATCAACAGACCTAAGAAATAGCATTATTACAGGCTTGTGGTGCTTCAAGACTCAAGTGAAAATCTACAACCTGACAGGCCTTTTGGCTCTTATGCTTGATTTCGATTGATCTTGTCCGACAAAGGATAGAGGATTGCCCTACCAAACGTACCTGACAGTTTTTGGCAACGAATGGCAAATTTCTATGGCAGCACAAACATAAAAACAAGCCCCGCTTACCATGCCAAGCGTCTGAGTTCTGAGCACCCACAGTATGAAATCTTACTCCTTGTTCTTCATTTAAACTTTTGTCCTCTTCGATACCTCCCACCTGGACAACGGGCATTTGAAATTGAATAAGTATTAGCCATTGTTTTTCTTTTAAGCAAAAAAATCAGAATCCATATGTAGCAGTGGCATCATATTCAACAGCCTTTCAGGCACAAGTCTGCACTTTTTATGTCATGGTGACATGTTTCTCATTGTCATTTATATCAGGCTACTCTTGACATTATATTCCCCTCCCTCACCCCACCTCACCTCCGTCTTGGCATATTTTAAAAAAAAAGACAGGCTGTGTTATTTTTTTGTATTTCCTATTCTGTTGTTTTGTATGGGTAACAGAATTTAACAGCAAAATGCCTCCTATGGAAATGATTCTTAACTTGAAACCGCAGAATCAAACTGTGTTGATTATCCATCCTGGTTGAAAAACATTGCCAAATGGACCTTTAAGTTATAGCGCATCGTGAGGAAGAATTGCTGCTTTCCGTTTGAGTACTCATTCTGTGGGTGGAAAAAGGACATCAACTCCCATTGATGAAAGAGGTGAAAAATATGTTATTTCCTAGGAAACACATAAAACAAAGTACAGTAAAGGAATATTTTTTATTTCTTCGCTATCTTGCTGCTGTAATGCTATGCAGACAAGTGTTTTCTTCTCTGTGTGCCATTTTTGAAGAAAAAAATCATTTGCCAAATAATTCTGGTATAATTCTGGTTTATGGATTTTAGACGAAACAGACTTTAATAAATGGGACAATGACGGCATGAATTTTGGAACAACAAACTGATTCTGTGATCAAATTGTTCATCTTTATCACTTTTTGTACATCAGAAAATTCAAATGGGATTTTTATTTTATAACTTGAAAAAAATCTCACCGTTAAACTCTTTAAATGTTTAAGGGGAAATGGCTTTAAGGAGTTCAAATGAAAGTTGCCAGTTTTTTGTAAATATAAATGTTATGAAAATTCTTTTAATAATGCCATTACACTGTAGAGAAGGTAGCAAATTGCAGTGCTTGGGAGGCGTGGCAAACCCAGTTTGTGGTTTTTGCATCCCATATGTTTTTTCACATGCTTATTACAATAGGCAGAGAGGCTGGAGTGCCTCTGCCAACAGCAATTTGCTTGTCAGCAACTCGTAAAATTGCTGGGAACGCAAGATTTTATGATCTAGATTTTTCCACACAAGTATACATTCTCCACATTAAAAAAAAAAAAAAAAACCACATTTCATAGACATTTCTTTGATTCTGAAATCTCTAAATGGAAGTCATCAAACTGTTTACACACAGAGCAGAAGAATTAAAAAGCTCCTTTTTTTACATTTATGAAGCAAACGTGCCGTGTTTGGGTTCATATGTTAGCACATGATTTTCATAAAGAATCTATATATTTTTGCCCTACAGAGAATTGTTATACAGGTCAAATGTGTTTTCCTGGTGTTCCTATGCAGTTACAGTCTATTGAATTTAGTGGTTTAACACTAAAAAAAAAAAAATATTAAAGAAATCAACTGATTAATCTGTTTTTAGGCTTATTGCGCAGATTTTGTTTTTAACTTGAAACGTTAGGATTTATATTTCTGTCATTGATTTAAATAGGCCTGGAGTTGTAAATCTTTTACTTTCTTTCATCTCTATATAAGCTAAAAATGGTTTAGAAGACGGCGTATTTACTGTAAACAAAGAAAGCTGAAAGATGAACTGGTGATTGTTGATATGTACACCCAAATCTCATGGTTCCAGTCTGATCTTTTGAATTAGCTAAACTAGAGAATTGTGAGTTACCGAAGATATATGAATGACATATTACATATGGGTAGACCTAATGACCATGCAGAGAAGAGATCTTATCCTCCGGTCCGTCATTGTTTGGTGCATATTCCATAGGCATGTAGAGACACTTGTAGCAAAGTCATATTTTCACATCAGAAGAAAGATGCAAACAGTTTTCTAACTGTAGGAGTTAAATCAAAACCAGATGGATTGTGTAGTTTGGGGATTAAAATAAGGAAAAAAATATTTCCACGGGGCATTTCTTTTTTAAGGATATTTTCATAATTTTGATCTCAATAAGTGGTGCTACTTTCTTCCTCAATACGACAGTTTTTAGGTTTTGTCTTGCGGTATTGAACCATGAAGACAATCATTTTGTTTCCTCATAAACATTCAAAGCTTTCCATAGTCAAGACATTTTCAGTTATGCAGTAAAATGTTTAAAGAGAAGGAAAAGCAGAGTCAAGACTCCGTGAATCCACTGACATTACATATGTAGGGCTCAGATTGGAAAAGTAGTACAAACTAAATGAGGTTGGGATTTTAAGATCAGTTTTATGAGAGACCATAGTCCACATTGTCATTGGGCATTTTTTTATTTTTAACCAATATTTTTTTAAAATACATTGATAGCTACCATATTATTATCACTAGACTGCCCTTCCTTGTGATAGTTGAGATGCAGAGGAATGTGGGGAGTCTGCACTGTACCAGTATTGTAGATAAATAACAGATCCAGCTTGTGCAATTGTTTAAACCCTCATCCTTCACTAGCACTAAATTTGTCACTTTAAATTTTAAAACCAGGGAATCCCACCCAACATCCTGTTACCATCCCCAGAAGTTTCTTGATCTTTACATGTCATGAAAAATATTTTGATAGACAGTAGTCATCCAAGTGTCTGATGAAACCTATCATCTAATAATGTACTGGGCACCTTCTTTGCAAAAATGTTTACTATGTGGTTTTCATTCATTTTTATTTCTGCATTCTGACACATATTTTTTTAATAAAGATGAGAAAGATAAAATGACTGTTGCAGTATGTTTCTAGACCTACTTTAACTTTACCTCAGATGATGACCATTTGTTAACATATATGGACACATTATTTTTAACTTTGTGTAATGCATTCAACAAAAAAACCAACAAATTTTTAGAAATTTTCCATTAATTTCTGTAACACACCATGTAATACTGTTACAAATAAAAATGTTTAAAAAAATCATTGTCCTTCAAGTTAATTTGTTCCATAGTCTCTGCCCATTGCAGAAAGCTGCTCACAGAAAGGTGCCAGAGTTTCTCTTGAGTACAATTTGCCATGGACAAGCTTATCTAAGACTAGGGATTTTTTGGGGGTGCCCAACCTTAAGCGGACCTTGTACCCAGAAGTGTTGAGGACCTGCCCTCCAAAAATTAGTCCCCTTTTTGGGTTTCTTAAGGTAGACACCCAACATCACTAGTCATTTTTGAAAATATTGGCCCATATCTCACATCTAATCAAATATATGATCATATGAGGAAGACCATGGCGTATAAGACCCTCTCAAGCGGAAGCTGGTTCATGACTAGAGAAGTTGTGAATCATCATCATACTGAAATTTCAGCCTTCAGAAAAATCATGTAATCATGACAACTCTTAGGCTAGGCAAAAGCCGTATAATGAAAGTAAAAGTTTGACTTTATGGCCAACATTTTCAAAAGGAGGTGCCCAAAGGCACTTAAGCATGTGTGTAATTTTAAGCAGTTGAGTAGCCCCATTTATTTCACATGCTTAACGTTATATATACGTCTGGATGCCTTATTGTATTGAGGCACCAGGTCAACCTGTGGAACTCCTTGCCAGGGGATGTTGTGAAGGCCAAGACTATAACAGGGTAACTAGATAAATGCATGGAGGATAGGTCCATCATTGGCTATTAGCCAGGATGGGCAGGGATGGTGTCCCTAGCCTCTTGTTTGTCAGAAGTTGGGAATGGGCGACAGTGGATAGATCCTTTGATGATTACCTGTTGTGTTCATTCCCTTTGGGGCGCCTGGTATTGGCCACTGTTGGAAGACAGGATATTGGGCTAGATAGATCTTTGGTCTGACCCAGTATGGCCGTTTTTATCTTCTTAAGTCCATATTTTCACAGCAGAATAAAATTGGCCTGATTTTCTTAATTGCTGAGCACCAAAATTGAAGGTAACAGGAGCTGCGTATGGAGAATAACTGACATGTTTTGTCCAGTGAATGATGCCAAAATATACAATATGTGGGATGGAAATTTAAGCAGAAAAAAAAATCTTGTTTTGATGCTGCCTCCTCTCCTCTAAAAGAAAACAACAACAAAGAAGTGTCCCATCTTCCTGCAGATTATACTGAGCCATTAATTGCTTACATGGATGCATACTGTTTGATAAGAGTTTAATCCGAGCTCATGTTCCTAAAGTAAATGCATGCAAAAGCTAATCTAATTATAACAGTCAATGTATTTAAATATTAGATAAATATTAGTAAACTTTCCATGGAAAGTTCTTTTGATAAAAACTTGAGAAATGCCGTAAAATTTAGGTTCTGACCATTTAAATGCAATAATAAAGAGAGTTATTGGCTTAATTTGATGTGACAGCCTAACTTTTTACATTAGGGACCAAATTCTTGACTCACTTATACTCATGAAACTCTGTTTACTTCAATTATTTTGCAGAGCTGTAAGTGGGAGGAGAATTCAGTCCAACATTTGCACTTTTAACATGTGACTTCATAGATTTTTGAGGCCAGAATGGATCGTTTGGGTCATCTAGTCTGACCACCTGCATAACACAGGTTTATGGCCCTTTTTCATGTACCAATCTCAGTCTGCACAGATCAAATAAGGTGATATGCTTCCTTCTTTGCTTAGATTGTAAGATCCTTGGGGCAAGGGATGTCTTTCATTATATGTGTGTACACTGCATAGCACAATGGAAACCCAATCCTAATCGGAGTCTCTAGGCACCACACAATAAATATCAAATTATAACATCAACAAGCCAATAAAGTCTTAAAATTATTCTTTCAAAGGCTCGAGGACTCCAGAAGTCTAAAGTTCGTATGTAGGAGGAGAATTTCCATCTAAAAGGGTGAAAGAAGAAGAAAGAATCAAAAATAAAACTGGCAAAAACCAGAAGTACAGTATAGGAAACAAACCCTCAGAATTTGTTCAGGATTGGAAGAGATAAATTATGTCACAAAGATAAGCAGGAGCAAAACTTCTAGGTATTTGCATGTATTATTAGGGGATTTCTAATAGTGATTTGTTGGATTCCTGGCAGTCAACACAGAGTCCTCAAGAGAGGAGAAATCTGCTCAGAGATACAGGTACTTGAAAGCATCCTATTGCTATAGTTCTGCACAAGATGCAAACACTTAATGGAGGAAGACAAAGATATTTTTAATTATAAAACTCCAATGTGGGCTAGGGGTGATGAGCAGTCCTATAGCACGCATCACAAATGGAAAGATACTCTGTGGTAGCAACGGTGCAATTACAGTTTTGTGGTGAAGTAAAGACTGAAGAGCTAATCTGCAAAATATAACAACTGTATAAAGGCTTGAAGCAGAGTTCATTAAGAAATAAAATACAATGCACCTTATCAGGTGTAACTGAACGCACCCAGCATGGCAAAGGAAGAACTGATATACAACTAAGTAACTAGTTATGTTAATATAGTGAGAAATAATATTTTTTTCCACTTCTCTAGTACCTTAAATTCTAAGGATCTCAAAGCCTTTTACGAAGGTGGAAGAGCATGACTCGTCTTATGGCAAGATTACCAAAAAGGGAAAATATCATAAACAAATCTGATTCTTATTGCAGTAACTCAATGCATAATGCTAACATTATAATCTGGGCTAGGTGGATCACTAACAGAATGTGAGTATAACCCAAGAAATACATTTGGATATGTTCTATAAAATGATAAGGAAATTATATTCATTTGATAGATGCTAATTAAGGGCATGATCCATGTAGCAGTCAGAGTGTCACTGGCAGAAGGCTTGAGGCTCAGCCAGTAAAATCACAAAGGCTCAAGGTTCTGGCAGATTTCCCTTTCCATGTCAGTGAATTCTTATAAAGCAATTGGTGAGGTAGATGGCAATTCATGGTTTTACCTTTACTGCATTATAATAGCCATGGTGGTTTCGTACAATGAAATCTTAACCACCATAATGTGATAACAGTTGCTAAAGATAATTGCTTCTTTTTCCTATGCTATGACATAGCTTCTCATGCAAGTCCTTTTCCTGAACTGTGTCTTTTTTTTTACATGACTTATGTCCTTTACAGAGTAATTCAATTTCATATGTATTACTTTTCTAGCAAACGACATTAGCAATTAGGAGAACGTCGTCAGAAAGGAGCGAGTGAGAATGCCTGCTCTCAAATAGCCATGGAGCAAATTTGAAGCCATGTTGTGTGACTGTTTCTTTCCACCAAATGCTAAACGTGTCAGGGTAAATGAACAAAATAAAAGTCTCTTTGGCTACCAGCAAATGCAATATTTGGAAAAAATCTCTGGAACGACTCTCTGAGCCTGAGTCATTTGTGACTCTTTTCACTGATACCATTTTTCACAAGTATTTGTATTGTACCTTCTGGCATCACTACACTACCTGCTCTGCAGAATATTTGGGTTCATCATGGAGATGATGCCCTCGTAGAGCCCCATTGAAATCCATGGGACTCTGCATGAAGTTCAGTGAAGAACTGTGGCTATGGTTTGGTATTGCTTTCCTATACCACCAGTACAGATTTCCTGATTGTAGGGCCAGTCCTACAAACTCTCCCAAGGGTAGATCTTATTTAAGTAGGACTTACTCAAGTACGATTAAGGATTTGCAGGATCAGGCTCTGTATAGAATCAAAGAAGTGTAGGACTGGAAGGGACTTGGAGAAGTCTTCTCGTCCAGTCCCCTGCACTCAAGTATAAAGGACTGCAAAAGGAGTAAGTCTCATAAATAACTTAGGATAAATAAATGGCTTGGCTCAGAAGATAAAAGGGTATTTTTTTCCTTCTTGTGGTTGTTGTCAAAAGGTGTGTGGAAACTGAATTATACATTGCCACGTGTAGCAACCTGACAATGAGAACTATGGCGAGATAGCCTGATACGATTCCCTGATTACTCGTAACAAAATGAAATCATCCTGGAATATCAGGTCCATTAGTAAAACGACTGTCCACCTATTAGTTTTTACAGCTCTAAATAGTCTTATCTCAATGGAACTGTTTGCCTTGTGGTTCATCTATCAAGCCTAACATCTCTTATCAGGGCCTGACAACTCTCAAAAAGAATAATAGACTTAAAATACTCTCTTTAAGTAGTTTTCAGCAAGAGAAGAATTTTTAAAGTATCTTTAAATATCTGGTATTATTTGCTATCTTTTCAATCCCATTTCATAGCTCTCTAGGCACCATCTGTATTTGTCAGAGCACCCCTTACCAGCAAGGCAGGGAAATCACAGCCAATTTAAAGGAAACAATACCAGGGTTAAGAAAGCAGGAAATCTGTGTTCATTCAGAGTCAGAGATATCCGTGAAAGTAAAGGGCAGGAAAAAACTAGGGCTAAATGGCGGGCCTTGTTGATGGCAAGAAAAAAAACCATTTCCTTAGTATTTGGGCCCACTAAAAAAATCAGTGAATTCTGATTGGCCTGCTAAACCCAGGGTTGTGAGTTCAATCCTTGAGGGGGCCATTTAGGGATCTGGGGCAAAAATTGGGGATTGGTCCTGCTTTGAGCAGGGTGTTGGACTAGATGACCTCCTGAGGTCCCTTCCAACCCTGATATTCTATGATTCTATGAGTTGAAATTTAGAGGATCCAGCTCTGAATTTTGCATTTTAGGCCCATCTCTTATTGTATGTGCCTGATTTTGCTTTGAAGTCCACTTTGGAGAGTGCAGTGGTGTATGGTGAACGCCAGCACATGGGTACCTCTATCTCTTTCTGATTAATACCACCCCCTTTATCTGTTAATCCAGTAACTCAAATGTGGTTAATGTGCAGATCACTCTGCACTCAATTGTTGGTTTTAAAGTATACATTGCATGCCTTATGTCTGTAATCTTGGCTCTGGTATGGTTACTGCTAAATGGTATACTGCCTTCCCACACAGACCCCCACACTGAGAGATCTTTCCTGTAAATGGGGTTTATCTGTGCACCAATGATTAACAACCAAATCGATCGTGTCAAAGGTTGAGTCAGCTACATCTGATAGACACAACATTGTTTTATATTGAGACAGCATAATTTGAAACAGATATAAAACTCTGAACAGCCTAGACCATCTTTCCTAATCATTTGTCCTCCATGTATAGAGATGAAAGAGGAGTTAATCATTGTCTCCATGCTCAGTGATATTAGGTTAAAAGGTGGCCAACATAACCACAGATTTTCATGAGCATTTCCCATAAAGACTTTTGCTTGTTCTGTGTTAAATCATTAACATTATGTTGCTTTGTTCTAAAGATGCAGAAGCTGATTGCTTCAGATGCATGGCTGAATAATATAGTTATAAGTAACTGGAGAACCAAAAGAGACCAGTTCACTAAACTGAGGTTGGATTTTAGTTTTAACTATGATTTCTATTGTTAGAATTGATGTGCTTAATTTTTATAGGACACCTTTCATTCACATACGAGCAAAAGCACTTTACCAATATTATTTAGTATTTGTGTGACAATAATGCCTAGAAGCCCAAACCAAGATCAGGGTCCCCCCTGTGCCTTATGTGTACATATGCAGTGAGACACAGTCTGTTTTAAAGAGCTTATAATCTCAATAGTAAGCTCCCATTTAGGCACCAAAATGAGAGCTGAACTAAGTCTAGCCATTAATGTCGATGCTTACGCTGGAGCTGTAGAGCGCATGTGAAAATCTGGCCCTCTGGGTCTTGTCTCAGGTCTCCCAAGAAGTCTATGGCAGAGCAAGGCGTTGAACCCAGATCTCTGGAGTCCCCATCCAGCACCGAATCACCAGATCATTCCTCCTCCTTTACCATTTATTGTAGTTTATGCCAGTTTGTCTGAGAGCATGTATAATTCCTTGGGCAAGTTATTGATAAAAAGGTAAGAGAGGTGTCATGATTTGTAATAATCTACCGAATCATAATGTCAATGGTGTCACCCTCTGCAGCATAGTCGGGGGTGGGGAGGGGCTTGCTACTTCACCCCACCTCTAGCTGTAGGTCCTCTGGTTGATGGAAATGTTGACAATACAGTCTTATCAGAAATGGGTCAAGTTGAGCCTTATTCAAAAGCCCTTTCTCTCGCAAACACAATGGTACCAAACATGAGACCCCTGGGACAATTATGTAGCTATATATTTGATAAAATATTTAGCAATGTTTTTAATTATACTTTAACATGGGCATGTGAAACATGCAGCCCTTGCAAAAGGCTCTCAACTGACAGTGCTGTGTTATATCAGTTAATGCTTAGAACAGAATACCGGTTACAGACTTCTGTAAATGGAAGGAGTGCTTCCAGTTGATTTGCCCTCATCGGCAAAAAAGAAGCAATTCAGTGGTATTGATTGTCATCTTTGTTTATTATGCCAAAATAGCTGTAATGAGTCGCCATTAAGAATCAACATCCGGCAAGAAATTTACTGGAATCCATCCGCCAATGGTATGCAAACAGGTCCGCAACATACATTACATAACATAACTCATTGCAATCCCAAAGTAATTTATTACAAAATCCTTGTTTTCACTTTGGTCTGGATCCATTTTGGACATCAGGAGGTAGAGGACTAGTAGTTGAATCTTTGGTAAATACCATCACAGAGGATCTGGTTAAACACAATGCTTGGTGGCACCTTACATGCTATAAGAAGTGCACTCATTAGCTGAATTTGACAAGGTTGGAGAGAACGTAAATCAAGCATCAGGAAAAAGTTGAAGATGTTGGGACAAGTGCGAGACTCGCCTTACAGTAGGTCTGATGGCATGTGTTTTGAGAAGAACACCTGCTTCTGTGATACGCTGGAAGCCTGAAGGCATGCATTAAGCACAGTTTCAACATGCGAGAAGGTGAGAAACTGTATGAAGCAGTCATTCTTAGTGAGAACGTTGCTTGGAAAGTGGGTGCATTGACCCCAGAGTCACCCACGCGTATGACATCATGTATCATACTGAGTGCTACATCAAAAATATATGTAATGTGTTGCGGCAAAAGTAAAAGTAACAGAAACAAATAAAGGTTTTACTACGGAAAACGGTGCAACTCAGCTGGAGTTCATAAATTGCCTCACAGAGGCTCTAATGGATGGAAAAGTGGTGGCGATGGCTGACGCAAAGGCTAAGTACAGAGAAATACATGCTTAGAATGGGATTGAAGAGGAACTCACGCTTCGCAGAAAGGCTTTTAAAGCACTTGTCGTCAGGGGCCGGACCAGCTGCTGGCCTGCTCCCTGACAAACTTCGCTGCTGGGTAACCAGTGAGCCTACTTGCGCTGCCTTGGAACTGACGGAGTAGCCACAGCATCTGATTGGTTGCTGTTTAGCGGCCCTGCTTCTGAGCCTGGCACCCACAGCAGATCAGTGGCAGCTCAATGTGTACCATGCTCGCATCTGTGCTCGCCTGCTCCTGCTTCTAATCCCTGCATCTGCCCTGCTCCATAGAATCATAGAATATCAGGGTTGGAAGGGACCCCTGAAGGTCATCTAGTCCAACCCCCTGCTCGAAGCAGGACCAATTCCCAGTTAAATCATCCCAGCCAGGCCTTTGTCAAGCCTGACCTTAAAAACCTCTAAGGAAGGAGATTCTACCACCTCCCTAGGTAACGCATTCCAGTGTTTCACCACCCTCTTAGTGAAAAAGTTTTTCCTAATATCCAACCTAAACCTCCCCCACTGCAACTTGAAACTCCAATCTGCTTCCAGTCTATGCTTCTGCCTGGTTCCCATCCTTGTTTCCAAACCTGCTCCTGTTCCAGCTACCTTCCGCTCTGGTGCCAGCCCCTGTTCCTCTCTGGCTTCTCAGTTCTGGATTTGATCCTTTGGCCTATGACTCTGGTTATCCTCCAGCTCCAGCATTCAGCTTCTGTTCCTCTAGTACTGATCTTTGGCTCCACCTCTGGCCAACGACTCTCGTTACCCACTGGCTCTGGCATTCAGTTACTGTGCCTCCAGTGCTGACCCTTGGCTCATCCATGGACTCTGTTCTCCCGCACCCATCTCTAAGCAGTAGACCAAACTCTTGTTTCAATCACCAGGCCTGACCACCCACAGCCCAGTCAGTCGCACATATTGAAAATGAACTGTGGGATATGGGTAGTTTTTAGCAATCCTATCCGCAGAAATGAATCGCAGCACATATCCTTAAATGCAGCAAAAGACGTGGCACTATCAAAAGCAGAAGAAAGTGCTAATGTCAACAGTGATATGAAGACTCTATTTGCAGCTGCTAAATTTTTATGGAGAACTAGTTTGTCCTGCTAGATGGACATTCAGGGATCCATAGCTGATGTCAAACCTGAAAAAATTGTACTGCATGTGAAGAATTGCTTGAAGAATTTTGGCATCGCCTGATGTAATGAAGCTGCTGCCTTGCACTGTTCAGTGGAGTTTCTTCATAGTTCCCATGTGTAGGCTTGCACTAAAATTATCTTGCTTGCCATCAATGCCACAGAGAGAGAGTTCTAATGAACTCTGGAGTTTTGCACAAGACACAGATGTTCTAGAGCTCTCTGTGAAACATTACCCCAGACTTCCGCAGGATTCCATTTTTGTGACTGCTGCTGGGGAACAGAATCGCTGTATATCCCTCAGAGATGCGTTCGTATCACTCGGACCATTAAAAGTCACCCCATTGCCAGGCTTCCACATCCTTTCGGGATGTGACACTACTGGAAGGTTGGCTGGAAAGATCAAATTATCTTACTGGGAAGCATCTGAGTCAGCCTCTGAAGACTTTTTCCTTGCTCTGAAAGTGCTTGGAATGGTTGAGATAGACACTGATTTGGTCATAAATGCACTGGAGGTGTTCATACACCAGGTTTACCATTTGAAGACCAACATTACAACACTTGCAGAGCTACATTTTCCAAGAAGCAGACAAACAGAGAAAAGTTGACAAGAAATGCATTTATACCCTCTAGCAAGAGGGTAAATTATCAAGCAATGGAATGGCTCCAGGATGGTCGAGTGCATCCAAAACTACCCTTCCCTGTCAGGCATAGATGGGTCTTGGAGGGTGGACTGATCACACCAGTTACATGTGAAATACCATGCATTCCTGAATCAGCCCTTCAGGTAATAAAATGCTCATGTGGAAAGACCAAATGCTTAGCAACCTGGAAATATTTGGCTAGCAGCCTGCCTTGTACAGAGATGTGCAAGTGCAGCATGAAGGAGGAGGAGTGTGACAACGTGCCTAGCAGTGCCACCCTGGAAGGAGATGACACTGCTGATGACCTGATGAATAAATGTTTTCAGTCCTACACGTCAAGGCTAACTTCTTTAGGATTACCAAAGATCAGTGCCTTTTTTTATGTCAGACATGCGTCCCTGTGTTAAAGTATCATTAAAAAAGTTGAGTTGTAAATATTTTTTGACTATATATCGATACAATTGTTCTAGGCATCTCGTGTCCGTGGGAGAAAGGGCTTTCGAATGACATCCAACTCTTCACCCATTTCTGATGGTATATTATCAAAATTTCCACAGACCAGAGGACCTGAAGCTAGTGGCCAGCGTTTTCCCCCTTTCACACCACAGAGGGTAAAACCATTAAAATAATGATTCTGTAGATTTTTACGATTCAAATGACACCTCCCTTACTTTTCTATCACTAACTTGCCCGCGGAATGAGATTTTACTACATTGTGCTCCCAGACAAATTACCAAAGTGACTATGTAGGCCACTGAAACAGCCGTTTTGCACACGGATGTCGCTCACATGCCGCCTTAGGACACAAATCTGCAAGATATTGAGCACCCTGAACTCTTTTCTGAAATCAGTGAGAATTGAGGGTGCTCGTTACCTAGGTGGAGTTCAGCAGCGCCTAGAAGGATCCATCCGTTCAGCACTGGGATCTATTTTATTAAGAGAGGAGATGTTCACCAGGACCGTGGGGCCATTCTCATAATTTCTGAGAATCCCAGGGCATCTTTAAATTCCACCCAGATGGCCACCAAACATGAACAAACAGAACCAGCAATGCTGTCAACTAAGGTGCTATGCAAACACATAAATAAGACCATCCCTGCCCCAGAGAGCTCAGTCTACACAAGGGGAAAAAGAGGGGTGGAACAGCACGGTAAGAGTAAAATGGAACCCATTATGCATAATAAATACTATCCCCAGGTCACCTCTTGCCTAGCCATTGTAAAACCTTAGATATGAGGAAAAAGGCAATTTCTATGTAACCTGACATTTAATACAAGATGATTCATAAATTTTAAGGCTAGAAGCGACCCCTATCGTTATCTGATCTGATCTCCATAGAACTAGAGGCTCTCTTTTAGAAAGGCAATTTAATTGGGTTGGATACTGCAATCCTTACTCCGCAAGTGGCATGGGCCCAAACAGGGCCAAACACTTCTAACTTCCAGTGTAGTGCCTGCACTTCTCAGGAAATGGCCTCTTGTCTGTGGAATGGAAAGTTTCACTGCAGAATTAAGCAGAAACCTGTCCATGCCTTGTCTCTCTCATTCCTTTTCAACAACAAACAGATAGGTTGGGGTTTTTTAAGTATTTTTCCAGTCGTCCCATCTCCTAGCCGCCAGATTTTTAACTCACATGTCACTTCCCATTGACTATTTTCTAAGGCAAGATTTAAATATGTGACTTTACTGGTGAAATATTTACTTTTTCAGCAATGCCTTGAGGAAACCTAACAAATGTAGGAGAAATGTAAATTGCTCCTAAGCTGATTTTTATTTTCTCTGACATTCTCCAACAGAGTTTTCAGAACTTCCTGTAGAAAGCTGTGTGCTTGCAACTATAAAGGTTGTCATGTGAATTTGTCAGGAGGTGGGTCATAGTTTTTCTACATGGTAAACAAAAGATCGACTAATTTACCCTTTGCTGCTTGAACCACTTTCAGAGCCCATAGAAGGCTGAACTGGAGTTCTGGTGGCTTAGGATTGCCAGTGATATTTGCTGATATTACCTTAGAATCATGAATATATCGCATACTATACTTCTCTTGTACCCAGTGAAACTGTTTCTGTTTTGTGCAGTACTGGGCTTCCTAACTGTGCATTGCTTTAGGTAAGTGAATGTTCTTGAATAAATATCCATGCAATGACATGATAGATAATGAAATGTAACGCTGACCCTCTGCTTTTCCTTTTATGGTGAATAAGGAATGTCATCTGAAGCCATTTTGGAGTTTCTAGTGAAGTAAGAAAAGGCACTGTTTTTAAGCATATTATGAAGTGACTGGCTTGAAAAAAATAATCCAGTCTGATAAATCTTACATGCCAAAATGTTGTAGTCACGTTGTGATGAAGTGAAAATCTGTTTGCAGTGCAGTTATTTACTGTGTGTACCTCACAAGGGCATTTTGAGGATTATTAGATTTAAGCTTGATTTAGGGGTCAAAAGAAAATTAATGTAGGCTAATATTTGATAGCTCTTCTACTATCTGAATATAATTGGTACTTGCCAGGGGATGGAGTATTAGATCATATAAGAGCTCTTTCCTTTTTTTACCTAGCTACTATGACCCCAAATTTCTCAACTGGTCTAATACCTTTTGGTCCTCATTTCATATAAACAAAACCCAGCACCTGGACTACATAGCTGGCTGATCATTTTCCCCTCTTTCTTTTTTACATGTAATATTGAATGCACAATATTAAGAATAATTTGCTATACAGGAGGGTCTTCCTCACAGCTTAATTTTTTTTGCATTTCTTGTGCTAGTGGAGGCTGGGGGCACTGATGGGGCAATTTGCTTCTTGATAGTGGGTTGTGTGGAGGAGGCATCTAACATCAGGCCCCCCAAACTCCTAAGGCCTTTAGGGAATAGCATTGGTAAGCTCTGCAGGAAACAGAAAAGCCAAGGAGAGAGGATAGAATTACTGTGCTCCCTGGGAGTTCCTGGAACTCTTTTGTAGGTGAGAGAGGGCGCAGTTGTCAATCAACCCCAAATCAGGGCTTAGGCCTTCAAGACAAAATTGAGCTCTAAGTTTTAGAATAAAAAGTCCTTTGCAATGTTCTTGAAAAAAAATATGCACATTCTTTTAATCCATAGTTGAGAAAGTGCAGTGTGCCCTTGGCTATAGATATTAATTTAAAACCAGTCTTCATACTTGGAAAAAAGATTTATACAGTGTGGGTAAAATTCTGCTTCCAGATACACCAGTGTCAAGCTGGTGTAGTGAAGTCAGTGGAACTGCCTGGGATTCACAGCAGTATCGCTATGAGCAGACTTTGTCTCAGCACCTCTCCAAGAGAAGTGATTGGCATTTTTAACAAATCACCACCAGCAACTATAAATATTCTGCATTATTTATCTAAATCGTCATCTTGGTTGACTGACTTTTTGATTAACCACCGGTAAAATGAATTAATTTCATCTGTTTTGTCATTAAAGTCACTGGTGAGAATAAATGTACAGATGCCCTTGAGACTTTCAAATTACTGATAGAAAGACAGGGATTTTTAGTTTGCTATTAGTAGGTGTCATGGATCCACAAGCCATGCCAGGCCTCAGACCTTAACATAGACTCTTTAGGAGTATACTCTTCTTCGTGCTAGGCCCTGGATCTCCACTTTTGACTGGGTCGCAGACTTCAGCACTTTGTTTCTCACCATGACTCCTTCAACAGGTCTTAAAGAGCTTGGCTCCTGTTGGAGACTTACCCTCTTTGGAGCTGTGCAACCAGCAGATGTTTGCTGAGACTCAGGACAGATGTTTCCTAACAAGACACCTTTTATTAGACAACTGGAATGCAGTAATTAGTGTCCTCAGAGTAGAATGGAAAAGCAAAGCCTACGTGCATGTGCAGGCTGGCAGCCCAAACTCTCTCTCGTGCCCAAACATCCAGGATTGACACATGCACCCCTCCAGCCCCACCAGCTAGCCCTGGACAGCAGGATTCTTACTGCAGTCTGCTCACACCTCAGTTCTTTGGTTCAAGCTCCAGTCACACCATTTCATGTTCTGCCCCCCTGGGCTGGCAGTCTTTACAAGTTAATGCCTGGTCGGTGGTCTTCTATTGTATCTTCAAGGTAACTCCATTCATATGATGACATACTCTTATCCACACTGACCTGCCTACTTGACTCCCACCCACTCACTCCATTTTCTGTTCTTCTGTCCCAGAAAAGAAACTAACCCATTCTCACACACTGGTTAACAATATAAAAGTGAGTGGGGAAACTGAGACACACATACTTTTGCGAAAAATAATACCAACATTTCTCACAAATGGAAGGTACAGTAAAAGCTGCTTGGAGGACCATCAGCAACAGACACTCCCATTGCTTTAAGCGACCCACGCAGTTTCCAGTGGAATTTTGTCCGGCCTTTAGATAAACAAGTCTGCTACAAAATCAATTTTTGCTAATTCTTTCGGAGAGACCATGGTGTTTACAGTTACGATCCAGCTGCAGGATTTTTGTCAAGTCGTGATTGTATCCTTAATTACCTTGTTTGAGACCATGGTGATGGGCATGATTTGAGAACCTGAATAGAACAGAGCAGTATGTTTGTGTGGTGATGTTTTACACTTAGATAATACCTTACCCTTTGACACTCAAATTAAAACATTATGGTCCTGATTCTGCTCTCAGTTATAACAGTGTAAATCAGGAGCCGCACAGTTGTATACCCAGTGTGAGATCGGTAGCCAACTCTGTATTTTGCATGAAAGATTTTAGTAGAGCACAACAAAGAGATTGTTTTAATGTGGAGAGACACACACACACACAGCCTCTGTTCCATTCTCCTAGCTTTGTAATCCTACACACTCAAGTTTTTATTCATTGTGAACATTTAGTGGTGAAAGGGAACCCCTCCTTCGGCTAAATGGAGTCAATGTGAGCCTAGCCAAAGGCAGATGGGCCCGATCAGTAAACAACCCTCCGCAGCCGATTGACTGTGTGCTTTCCAGCTGGTCATCGTGGAGCACCTGTGACCCCTGTCAAAAGAAAAGAGTGAGTATCGATGACCTTAATATGAAGCATGAGAAATACGAGAGACTAAAAGGCAAGACAGTCTTTCATAATATTGTCTCTGCAAAGACTCAGTGATGGAGTCACTCTTTCTGGCCCATGGCCCCTCACATCTCCTGCAGGGAGAATCTGCACAGGCAATGTTCAAGACCTACGTACCTCGGGAGCATCACAAGAGACCTCCTAGGGCTTAAGTGCACGTCTAGGCCTTGTGCTAGGCTTCCCTGCACAGGGATGAAATTCATGTCAGAGTTCCCGGCAAGTAACTCTTCTTTTTATTGGGACGTGTGGGGCTTGCAACCCTTTGCTTTGGAATTCCGCTTCACCTTTGTCAGCTCAATCCTGCAATTCTTTATCTAAACATAGCTACCATTGACTTCCATGGAAATTTGCTGCGGTAAGGGAGTGTAGGAACAGGCCATTAATTTTTCCTGTCTTTTATAAAAAGTAGCAAGTGATCATAGTCCTTTGGCGGGAGCATTCACACATAGGGCCAGTGATCACAGGGCTCCTGCAGGTTGCTAAGCACTCTCAGCAACTCTAGATTTGAATGGGAATTGAGGTCACACAACACCTCACGGGGCTGGGAGACTCTTTTCATTACCTGCCATTGAGCATTTTCTATATATGGAACAGCTTCAAACTAAGATCCTGTTCCTAATGAAGTCAATGGCAAAAATCCCATTGTTTTAAACAGTGCACAGGATCACTTGTTAACAGGTTAAGATAACCATTCTTAGAGTGGCTATCCCACGTCAGTCTTGCTTCAGCCCTTTGCAGTCAGAGTAATGATGCTCCAGCTGTGTAAGGAGTGAAGACTCTCAGTTATGAGTTTGTCTAGGAAATGGAAAAGGTGCAGAAGGATAATCTATTGGATGGATCAGAGAATTACCTCACGGGGTGTGGTCAGGAAAATATTGATAATGGTGTGGAAGGTTTAGTAAGTACACAGATAGACAGAGAATAACAAGAGGTGTCATTACCAACTCTAATTAAAAGAAGGGAAATGCCATTGAACCCTTCCTTATTCTTTCGCACTCCGAGCGATTAGTCCTATTTAAACAAAATCTATCTTAATGACAAACTAAAAACTATATTTTTTTATTCCAACACTACTAAGTGTGGAAAATCTTGTTTAATAAAATGAAAACTACCCCAAATTAATTTTTAAATTAGGTCCATTGCAAGAAAATCAAAATTCTGCCATATTTACTGTTTTTCTTGGTGTTACTCCTATAGCAAATATGTCTCAATACAAGAAGTTTGTATTTTAATTTAGGAACCATAAAATTCATCCATTCTACACAGGTGAGTAAATGTTTTCTATGTCATTACAGTACAGATTTGCTCATGTGGAAAGGCCTTCTCAGTTCAATGGAGACCTGTGTGACTACTCTGACAAAGAAACCGAAGATTGTGTTACAAACCGTCCTTGCAGAAATAAAGTTAGATGCGAAGGCTTTGTATGTGCAATTACAGGTAAGTTCTTGAATTGGGGGACACTCCTGCTCCTGTTGAAATTAATGACAGAACTCACAAGAGCTTTTTGCTTTTTTATGGGGTTTGCCCGAGTAAAGGTATGCCAGGATGAGGCCCAAAGTGTATCAGCACTTACATCACATTTGCAAATGACTGTGATTTTAACTGTAATGTAGGCCAAGTTCCAGTCTGCCAATCTTGAGCATCTCTTTAAAATCCAGTTGTTTTGGAAAGTAGGAAATTAAAAAATAGTCTTGATAATAAAAGCTGCCATAAAAGTGGTTCAAAAAGTCAGATAGCAGCTGCAAAATATGTGCCCATGATTTTTGCACATGCCTGAGATCATAAGGGAAAAGCTTTATATGGATTTGTTGTTGTAGTCGTGGCAGTTCTGCCTACCCCATATAAATTACTGTTCTGTAGCATTCATTAGTTCTCTTTTCACAATCACATTCGTGGAACTGGTGGAGCCCTCTAAAGAGATTAAGGGAAATATAACGAGAGCTGGGTGAATAATTGAGTTTTCAGTTCGGCTGACTGGAAATAACAATTATTTGTTTTTTCTTGGCAAAATGAAAAACTGATTTTTTTTTTATTTGGTCAAACCAAACATTTAGCCTCTCTGTGCCTCAGTTCCCCTTCCATAAAATGAGAATAAAAGCACTTCCCTAGCTCACAAGAGTGTTGTGAGAATAAATACATCAAAGATTGTGAAGTGTTTAAAGGCCTACTTATGAAAAGCATCATATAAGAGTGAGGTATTATTTTTATATAATTCATTAACATCTCAGTTGTAAGGATCTTATTATGGATGGAAAACACAGCATGAGAAAACAAAATTGTTCTGTCTCTGCCTTGATTCATAGAATTCTTTTGAGGTCTCTGTAGAGCAATTATAATAATAAAAGAAATGATAGACACGCAGCCTTCATGTCTGTTATTTCTCTTATTAAGAATGTGTTACCAGTATGCTCCTCTCTCATTTTAATTAATCCTGTCATTTAAAATGTCCCAAATTAGTTCATTGGAATTTCAAGTTATTTGTTCTTGTAATCAATCATATACGTAAGAAAATAATTATAATTATTTATTATTGGGGCTGGTGGAAAAATTTCCAAGGACATTTTTTTTTTCAGAAGAAAATTGGATTTTTGACTAAACAAAAATTTTTGCAGAAAATTTCTGCCCTAATCAAAAGTGTTTGATTTTTCCATTGGAGAAACAAACTAACTTAACTTTTTTTTCAGCTTGTATCCATTTTACACTTTTTAGCAGTTTTCAGACTTTTTTTAATGAAAAGTAGAAATTTCTAGGGCGGATAACAAAATATTTTCCAACCAGCTCTCATCAACATGTTGTATTCTATTAGTTTATAAGCTTTATGGGGTGACGACTGTGGCTTTGTAGTTTTTAATAATAAAAATGGTAAAGGACTTCTTAATTAAGCAATTTCAATGTTGCCTCTTAGGAAGATGCATTACACGGAGGTTGCTTTGCAATGGAGATGATGACTGTGGGGATCAGTCAGATGAAAAAAACTGTAAAAAGGTGTATAGAAAATGCAACCAGAAGATGGAGCAATATTGGGCAATAGAGAATCTGGCAAGAGGGTAAGTAGGCATCCTTTGCATAAACCAAACATAGCAAATTTAATTAAATGACTTCTTGAGAATGGAGACATATAGTAACCTGAAATGGTTAAAGTTCCCTGCACTTCCCTTTCAGATAAGGAAAATATGTTGATGTAGTCTCAGATTGCTAAATATTAAACTGTAAATGTTGTAACAATTGACGGGTCTTGGGTCCTGATCCAAAGCCCACTGGAAAAATTCATACTGACCCGAAAAGGTTTTCATTGGAACCTTAGTAAATAACAGTCACTGAGACCAAAAAACATCAGTGTGTGCAATGAACACACTAAATGAATTGTCTGGTTGTAATGCTCCACATGGCATAGGTAGTTAGCCTGCCAGTAGTCATGTGAAGGGAGCTGCTTTGTAGGGTAGTGTGTTCACTTATTCTCTTCTGGAAATGTGCCAATTGTGCCAAAGCTGGGTGGGTAGGTAGTGAACGACAAACCTTCTAAAACATCTACAGATCATTGTTATTTGAACCATTGGACACCTGAGAAATCATGGATTTTGTTGTTGTGTGGGTTGAAGTCAAAGGAGTTACTCCAGATTTACATGGGTGTAATCGAGATCAGAATATGGCCTGATAACTACTCTATGTGTATGAAAAATTTTGCCTGGCCTCCAGGAGGCTGGGATGACGCCTATTTAAATATCTGGCTCTGAAATAAAACACTGGGTGGGGATGTTGATATTTGAAAAGAAAATTAAATCATGATTAAATTATAGAATGGCCTGAATCAAAATCCTGTGTCCAAAGTGGGACATTTTCTCGGGGCACCTAGACCTATGGGTGACCTTGTTACCCCTCTGCTTTAGCAAAAGAGAGACTTGCTGGTGCTAAACTAGGTGAGAGCTCCCTGTCAGCAGAGTCTGTTAGCCACCCCAGACAAACTTCTCAGGATTCTGCCAGGCCACACTTTGCCTTGCACGTAACACTTGGTGCACCCAAGTTTCCGAGTCCCTGGAAGAACATTCCTCTGGGGTATCCAGCCCATCATTTGACACTCACAGAGATTACCAAATTTGCTATCTGCAGAGAGACAGTGTACACACCAGCTTGTTTGATTAAACCGAGTAGTCACACTTAATTTAATATTACAGCACTGAATTCTACTTCTGGTAAAACAAAGAGAAGTTTTTAGTAACAGCTGAGTAAGGGTAGTGGAAACAGAACTGGTTACAAATAAAACAAAAATATAAAGCACTGGGAAGAGATTAAACATACTGTGACAGGGTCGGGCCAGATGGCTATAGGAGAGTAATAGAAGGCAGATATATTAGCCCCAGGCTCAGTAGGTCCCTTTTCCCTGGGTAAGGTAACAGGGAAGGTTCCAGAACAATCAGGAACCTTCTCGAGACAATTAAGACGGGCTGATTAGAACACCTGCAGCCAATCAAGAAGCTGCTAGAATCAAGTAAGGCAGGCTAATCAGGGCACCTGGGTTTTTAAAAGGAGCTCACTTCAGTTTGTGGTGTGTGTGTGAGGAGCTGGGAGCAAGAGGCGCTAGGAGCTGAGAGTGAGAATGCGGACTGTTGGAGGACTGAGGTGTACAAGCATTATCAGACACCAGGAGGAAGGTCCTGTGCTGAGGATAAAGAAGGTGTTGGGAGGAGGCCATGGGGAAGTAGCCCAGGGAGTTGTAGCTGTCACACAGCTGTTCCAGGAGGCACTCTAGACAGCTGCATTCCACAGGGCCCTGGGCTGGAACCTGGAGTAGAGGGCGGGCCCGGGTTCCCCCCAGATCTTCCCAACTCCTGGTCAGACACAGGAGGAGTCGACCTGGACTGTGGGTTCAGAAAAACAGCTGAGGGCTGCCGTGAAGCTCCAAGGTGAGCAAATCCGCCAATAAGCGCAAGACCCACCAAGGTAGAGCAGGAACTTTGTCACAATACCTTTAGCCAGCTACAGTCTTTTGGCTAAAGCATTTTTCTCACCCTCAGTCCTTTTGCATACATTGCTGATTTTCAGTCAAATCGGGATCCACATTTTTCATTTTTCACTCCTCTCTGCCAGGAGTGTCCCTCAGTTCCTTTCCTCTTCCTTAGGCTCCAGAAAACCTTTGGAATGTATCCCTATGATGTGTACCCCCAGACAAAGTTGTTCTCCCCTGCTTTTTGCTCTTCAGTGTGCTGATGCCATATTGTCTTTCTCATTCTCCTGGCAACTTGCTTTTCCTGTTGTCTTTCAAATGAAGCTTGCTTTGTGTTGATTTGCACAATGCTAGCTAGACATTGGAGGCAGGCAGGTAAATAAACATTGCTTTGTCTGGGAAAAACTGGTTTATCTACCCTACCTGTTTACATGGTTCAAACATATTTTTAGTACATACATACACCTTCTTGACTAATGACCATATGTACGTCTCGCAATGCTTATGATGACCAGTATGATATAAGCTTTCATTTGGCACTCTAAACAACATTCTTTAGAGATAAATACTATGACAGCAATTTGTTAGGTATAGTGAGTTTGTCAGGCCTGATAGGAGTTGCTGTTATGTGATAGTGAACTCTTTGTCAGTGGGCACTGAAGGGCTCTTAGGGTCACACAAACATCCTGGAGCATTGGACTGCTTAAAATCTGAATCTGGATTCAGATTTATATGTTGCAGTGGACCTCTACATTTGAAATGGATGGAAACAAAACTCCCAGGGTGAAATCCTGGCCCCATTTAAGCCAATGGATGTTTCGCCATCATCTTCAGAGGGCGCAAAATTTCACCCAAGAACTAAACAATCCTGAATTTTGGGGTGGTTGAATATGATCCAACTCTTATAGGATGATAACTGCCTTTAAGATCCTACTGTGGGAAAATAGTCCCCTAATCTCACTTCACATGCACCCCCCAAAAAAATATTGCTTCATATTGTAAAAATCACATTAAAGGGAAAATGCTCATTTCTGTGCAACTCTCTGAAGATGTTACTGCTGTGTGTGTCATCACTGATGCTTCATACTGCTTCATACCGTAGTACAAATTAAAAAATAATTTGAACTCTTACAGAAACATGCCTCTCATCTCTTTGAAGCCACAATTGCTCAGTCATATAATTTTAGTGTACCTTCCCACTTTTCACTTTGTTCTAAGATTGAAGCTAATTTTAACAATTTCGGAGACCTTTTTATGCAACTTTTTGACTCCAAACTAAGGAAAGTGAGGACTAACAAAGACCTGGAGCACAACATAACAGTTATAGGTTCTGGGGATTTCCCAATTTCATCGGTATTTTTTCTTTTGTGATTTTTCCTCTAGTGATGCTCACTGCTATTTAAACATGATCTCATTCAGATTAGCGCCATATCCTGAGACTGTGCACCACTGTCTAGATGAGATTCCACTGGGATTCACCCTTCGGTGATGGTGGTGAATAAGAGAGAACTCTTGGTCCCATCACCAAAAAAAAGCCATTCTCCCTACATAAAAAGATTGCCAGACTGCATGTTTACTGTTTACAGATGGATTTAGGATCTAATCCAGTACCTAGTGTATATTTTGCCCACCTCTGCCCCTTCTGCCATTCCTGAAAGAGCTACTCCAAATCCTTACTTTCCAGCACAATTTCAATTCCATGTACGTTTATTGGCTGGGTAAAGTATACAAATGTTGCTCGCACTGATGGTATGATGCCATAATGTCAGTCCCAGCTGACTGAATGTAATTCTTCTGTGGTTAATATTATCTTCAGCAATGTTTCAAAACATGACTCCCTCTTTCATTTGCTTGTTGGATGGGAAGGTTCTCCTAGACCACTTAGAGTGGATGATAGAAGATGGAAAGTTCTGATGACAGAATCCCTAGGCAACAAAATAGGCAGGCACAAAAGGAAATAGGGAAAAAACCTTGCCTTTCTTAGCCAAATTGTATATTTTGCTGCTACTTAAATTATAAACGTTATTGTTTCACTGTTATGCCTCCTACACAGGTTAAATATCCTCACGAACAATCTGGAAGGTTTGGTTCTTGATCACAGGTACTATGCTGGGGGGTGTACTCCACATTATATTATGGATACCAGGTTTAGAAAACCATACAATGTAGAAAGCTACTCCCCAGAGGTAAGAATCAGATATTTTTTCTGCAAGCAAACTTTAATTAAATTTCCAATAGTTTTCAGTGCAGCGTGTCGACACATAACATTTTAATGAATTTCAAGAATTGGGGTCAAGTGGTTTAGGACTAAATTTTGACCTACTTTGAAAATATTAGGGAACATAATAAGTTATTGTTATATTCTAATAATCATGTATATGTTCTCTAAATGTCACAAATATGAAAAAGTAAAGTTTCTGTAATGAAGCCATCCAAAATTCTCAGCTAGGTTCTGTTGTTTCCTTGATTTGCTTGCAAGAAAGTGAACTAGATTTCAGAGATTCTCTATAATGATGCAGTACACAATGGGTGCCTGAAATAGTAATGCTCATAATATGAGGAAATCGATTATTAAATATAAAACTGTAGGGGAAGGAGAAAGGAATGATTCCAGTGTCCATCATGAAAGTGAAATATTTGTGTTCATGGTAACATGCAATGTGGGGCACTTTTACCATTGTTCGCTGTTGCACACAGCACAGACTTTATTTTGACTGAGTTGCATGTTCAGGGGAAGGATGATCTCATGGTCCAGGCAGAGGACTGGAAATCAGGGGATCTGGGACCTAATTCTGGCTCTGCCAAAGATTTCTGATGTGAATTTTGGCAAATTCAGGTAGGGTTTGATCTTCTGCGCACTGAAGTCAATGGCAAAACTCCCAATGACTTTAACGGTGGGGGATCAGGGCCTTACTTTCTCTTTGCCTCAAAAACCTGATTCATAAAAGTGGTGTGAAAATACTGACATCCAAGGGGCAGTGTGAGGAAAGCACCTTGAGGTCCTCTGATAGAAAGGAGGTTGTGATGGGATGTGCCAACTCCACACTGAGCCTGAAGGGGTTAATGAGAATCTGAGGGCGCAATCAGCCTTGCCCTGCTACACCTGTCGTAAGTGTCAAAGCTGGAGGGAGGAGCTAAAAGGGCCGAACCAGGCTCAGTTAGGGGTAAACCAGGAAGGAGTGCAGACCTCTGGGTCTCTCTCAGTGAGAGAAGCCTGGCTGGAGTCAGGGAGCTGAGTTGGTGAGCTCACCCCAGGGTTCAGCATGCTGCTTGACGGATCTGCAGGGAGCATGAAGACTCCTGCTGAGTCAGTTGAGAAAACTCTCCTGCAGCAGAACCAGATGCTAAGAAGCTGTGCAGTGGGCCCGTGGACGAGGCCTGGGAAGAGTGGTACTGATACACTGGGAGCCAGGAAAGAGGTTGCAGCAAAGGCTGCAGACTGGGCAAGGCAGGAGGTGGTCCAGGGAGGCAGCCAGGGGTCTGTGTAGCGAGGCCTTGACTTCCTACTCAAGTCTGGACTCCAGGGGAGAGGGAGGGCATTGGGTTTCCCTACCAGCCCACCAGGGAAGGTGGAACGGAAACCCCCCTGCAAGGTGTAAGGACTGTTGAAGCCCCCCTGATATCAGGCGTAAGGACTGGTGAGTCCAGACTCAGACTGAAAGTTCAACAGGATGTTGGACTGTTATTTGTTGGACTGCTGGTTTACCCCAGAAGGAGTGAGACTCTGTGTGACCTGGCCGAGTTGCAAGGAGAAGCTGGTCACCACAGGGCACTAAAGGAGAAGAGCTTCCTATGCTACACCCAGCCACCAGGGGCGTGCTGGCAGTGAGTCATAGAATCATAGAATATCAGGGTTGGAAGGGACCTCAGGAGCTCATCTAGTCCAACCCCCTGCTCAAAGCAGGACCAATCCCCAACTAAATCATCCCAGCCAGGGCTTTGTCAAGCCTGACCTTTAAAACCTCAAAGGAAGGAGATTCCACCACCTCCCTAAGTAACCCATTCCAGTGTTTCACCACCCTCCTAGTGAAAAAGGTTTTCCTAATATCCACCCTAAACCTCCCCCACTGCAACTTGAGACCATTAGTCCTCGTTCTATCATCTGCTACCACTGAGAACAGTCTAGATCCATCCTCTTTGGAACCCTCTTTCAGGTAGTTGAAAACAGCTATCAAATCCCCCCTCATTCTTCTCTTCTGCAGACTAAACAATCCCAGTTCCCTCAGCCTTCCCTCAAAAGTCATGTGTTCTAGTCCCCTAATTATTTTTGTTGCCTTCCGCTGGACATTTTCCAATTTTTCCACATCCTTCTTGCAGTGATGAGCTGCCAAAATCTTAACAACCGGTTCCCTATAAAAAGTTCTGATTTAAGGGATGTGCCCCAGTATGTATTTTTTGTACCAACAGGGTTACCATAAATCCGTATTTTCCCGGGAGTAATTTTTAAAATTTAAAAATTCCTCCCGGACGGCGATTTAAGAACCAAAAAACTTGACCTGTCCAGGAAAATACGGGTGTGTGTTAACCCTGTCTAAAGTTCTTTTTTAAAAAGATGGGCCTGAACTAGAAACGAGCTCTGTTTCACATGTGTGGGGCCCTGCCACTCCCTGGGGGTGTGCTAGGGTGACCAGATGTCCCGATTTTATAGGTACAGTCCTGATTTTGGGTCTTTTTCTTATATAGGCTCCTATTACCCCCCACCCCCTGTCCTGATTTTTCACACTTGCTGTCTGGTCACCCTAGGGTGTGCACATGTGTGGGTGCCAGCTGCTCCCTGCCCCCCTCATTGAAGCAGGTGTGCAGGGTTACTGCCCTGGGAACTGCAGGACACCAGTGGACGTGGGGCCAGCTGCAGATAGGGGCGTGGGGCAGGGCTAGCTGGAGGCAGGGGGTACAGGGCTGCCTGCGGGCAGGGCAGGGGGTGCGGGGTTGACTGGAGGCAAGGGGGTGCGGAGCTGGCTGCAGGCAGGGCAAGGGGGTGTGGAGCTGGCTGCAGGCAGGGCAAGGGGTGCGGAGCTGGCTGGAGGCAGGAGGGTGCGGGGTTGGCTGGAGGCAAGCGGGTGTGGGGTGGCTGGAGACAGGGCAGGGGCTGACTGGAGGTAGGGGCTGGCTGCAGGCAGGGCAGGGGGTGCAGGGCAGGGGGTGCGGCAGGGGCTGGTGCGGGCAGGGCAGAGGGTGCGGGGGTGGCTGAAGACAGGAGCTGGCTGTGAGCAGGGCAGGGGGTGCATGTGGCAGGGGTTGACTGGATACTGGGCAGGGGGTGCGGCAGGGGCTGGCTGCAGGCAGGGGGTGCAGGGCTGGCTGGAAATAGGGCAGGGGTGCGTGCGGCAGGGGTTGGCTGCGGGAAGGGCAGGGGTGCGTGCGGCAGGGGTTGGCTGCGGGAAGGGCAGGGGTGTGTGCGGCAGGGGTTGGCTGCGGGAAGGGCAGGGGTGTGTGCAGCAGGGGCTGGCTGCGGGCAGGGCAGGGGGTGCGGGGGTGGCTGGAGACAGGGGCTGGCTGCAGGGAGGGGGTGCGGCAGGGGTGGTGCGGGTAGGGCAGGGGGTGTGCCGGGGTTGGCTGGGGGCAGGGGGTGCGGCAGGGGCTGCTGCGGGGGTGGCTGGAGGCAGGGGCTGGCTGCAGGCAGGGGGTGCGGCAGGGGGTGCTGCGGGCAGGGCGTGCGGGGGTGGCTGGAGGCAGAGTGGTGGGTGCTCACGGGGAGAGCAGCAGGACGCAGCCCAGGCCCAGCAGAGCAGCCGGGGACCCACCAAGCAGCATCGGGAGCCCTGGGGCCAGGGGAGGGGCAGCAGCAACAGGGCTTGTGCTCAGGGCCAGGCGGCAGCCCACATGGATCCCACAGCGCAGCGACCCCGGTGGCCGGAGGAGGAATTACATCACTTCCCGGCCGGAGCCCATCAAAGCGTCAGCGCCCCCTGCAGGGAAGCGGGTTAACAACTGGTTCTAAAACTGCCTCAAAATTTAATAACTGGTTCGCGCTAACTGGTGCGAACCGGCTCCTGCTCACCACTGCCTTCTTGTAGTGTGGGGCCCAGAACTGGACACAGTACTCCGGATGAGGCCTCACCAATGTTGAATAGAGGGGAACAATCACGTCCCTCGATCTGCTGGCAATGCCCCTACTTATACATCCCAAAATGCCATTGGCCTTCTTGGCAGCAAGGGCACACTGTTGACTCATATCCAGCTTCTCGTCCACTGTAACCCCTAGGTCCTTTTCTGCCTAGCCATTCGGTCCCTAGTCTGTAGTGGTGCATGGGATTCTTCCGTCCTAAGTGCAGGACTCTGCACTTGTCCTTGTTGAACCTCATCAGATTTCTTTTGGCCCAATCCTCTAATTTGTCTAGGGCCCTCTGTATCCTATCCCTACCCTCCAGCATATCTACCTCTCTTCCCAGTTTAGTGTCCTCTGCAAACTTGCTGAGGGTGCAATCCACACCATATGCTTATAGGAGTCATATGGTTATAGGAGGCTACAGAAGTGCAAATAAGTATTATTGTTTTAAAATATCCAGAACGTACTGTATGAAAGGGCAGGCACCCAAGTAATTTTCAGACTTGTCATTTACCTTTAATGGGCATCAAAGATACAGAGCCTGATTAAAAGCCCATTGAAGTTAATGCTGTGTGTTGTCTAGTGTGATTTGATACGTGATGCCTATTAAGCAAGCTTTGTTCCTTTCACAATTTTAAACTTGTTTAAACTTTCATGGACTTTAAGACGTAGGTAATTGCAATACGGAGGAGACAGTAGCTCTCATCTGCATTTTATTAACCTGTGCTGCAAATCAAGGGGTATTGTCGTAATAATAATAATTAGCAATTATACCAGGCTTTTCATCTTCAAAGTGCAAGCACTAATTCAAAAGTATATTTGTTGCAAGACTATCAAGACATCTTCCCTCTGCTTCAGGTATGAAATCAGTATGCAAGAAATAAAGTGTGTTGGTTTTGCTTTTTGTTTAGACCAAAGGCAAATATGAATTTACATTGACTGAATACGAATCTTATTCAAGTTTTGAAGAAAATATCCTCAGGGCAAAAGCTTCGCAGACTAGCTTTGGCTTTGGAATAAAGATACCAGGAGTGTTTGAACTTGGTTACAGTTATAGTGACAACAGGTTCAAGAAGTTCATTCAAAGGATGAAAAAGTTTTCTGCAACTGTAAGTGACTTCCCACTTAAAACTGTTCTCAGTTTAGTAGTTAACACCTGAGGTGTGAAGTTTAAATGTACATGTGTGTATATGTGTATAAAAAAATATAGGACTAGATCCTCAGCTTTTGAAGTTTAGCTCCAAGGAAATCAGTAGAACTACACTTTGTTCGAAGTGTTGCTCACCAAGGGCCCGAGAAGCTCCTGCAATAGACACCATTAGAGAGAGAAGGAGAACCTGGGGTAACTCACACATTCATTGATTTTTGAGGACAGAAAGGACCACTATGATCACCTAGTGTGACTTCTTCCATAACACAGCCCACAGAATTCCACCCAGTGAGTCCTGCTTTGAGCCTGATAAGGGGCCTAGATTTGATTATCCAGGTTGCAAGGCTTTTTAAATTGAAAGATCCTCAGCTCCTGAAAGTGTTTCCCTTGATGGCCCAAACAAACCTGAGTCTGAATGCATTTAGGGCACAGTGGAAAGCCCATTTTATTATCCAGGCTTTTGTCCCAAAAGGGGTATGGAGGGGAAGGATATACGTTGGGTTGGACAATAGTTTGTTTGAGGGAATGTCTTTGTTTCCATTGTGTAAAGTTGCTCCCTCACTTTACGTGTTGGTAATGGCACATTTTACAAATTAAGATCTATGTAGAGTATACAGATTTGTGTGAGCTGTTTAATGCAGACCAGTAACATCCATTTATACAATGCACGGACAGTATATATAACACTCACTGAGGTAACATACTTTGCATGGAGAACCATGTCCCTCATTTCACTTGGATGCTGTTGTGTGTCTACATTTCATGTAGTCCAGCAAATTTATTCACGCCCGTTCTGAGCTGGATGTTGCCCGTTATAAACTGAAGCCTCGGACTCTGATGCTCCATTATGAGTTCCTGCAGAGACTCCATCAGCTGCCTTTAGAGTACAGCTATGGTGAATACAG
The DNA here is from genome assembly GCF_965152235.1 of Eretmochelys imbricata. Lineage (NCBI taxonomy): Eukaryota > Metazoa > Chordata > Testudines > Cheloniidae > Eretmochelys > Eretmochelys imbricata. Next base: position 94,284,820 of record NC_135579.1, read on the forward strand.
AGAACTTTACAGAGATTATGGGACGCATTACATTACTGAAGCTACTCTTGGCGGCATCTACGAATATACTTTAGTTGTGAACAGCGAAGAACTCCACAAGGCAGGTATGTGTATCCAGTACTATACAACATTTAATGAAAGAGAGTTCTTAAAGCTTTGGGGTCAGATCTACTACTTCTGCTGCCACACGCATTCCTACCTAGGACACCAGTTACCGCCTCCACAGCATTGGTCCTACCTGAACCTCCAGACGCTGCTCTGTGGGGATTAGGCTCTGTGGCTAGAGAGGGGGTAAGCCTGGGGTGAGATGAGGCTATCGGAGGCAGGGGCACTGATGTCTGTAGCATTATCCCTAAGAGATTCTGAACAAGATAATGCTCTCCCCTTCTGTATGTAAACCCAAGAACCTAATTTTCAAATGGTGCTGAACACCCTTCGCTTTCATCAACCTCAGCTGGAGCTGCTGGTGCTTATCGCTTCAGCATACCAGGCCCTGCAGTTGATCTTTCCAAAGCTGACTAGAATGAGAATCCCATGGCTAAATCCCTAGTTGGCTTTGAAAATCAAAACCTACATTCTTCTATTCAGTGCTTTACAAGTGGTAGTTGTGAAACTCCTCTAGCCTCCATAACTTTACCAGCATGCAGGAATCTAGGAGACAGTCATTTGCTGGGTGACTTTTCTGCCGGATGCTGCTCTAGTTGTTTGACTCGTGCTCCTTTACAAGGGTTTGTGTGGAACACAGAGAGTTGTGGGATGAGCAGCATTATTTTGTTTACCCATTGGCATTGGAGGTTCAGGGACAGCCTTCAGTGCCTATTTGCAAACGTACTCTTTGTGTTACACAGCAGGATCCACTATCTGTTTGCTCTTCTGTTGAGTAGTACATTAGTAGGTAATGCTATATTTAGACTCGAGCCATAGGGACAGAACTTACATCTGTATTTCAGGCACTCAGAATTTCAGTGGTATTCAAGATCTGAGGTTTTGTTTTGGGCCCATCTCTAGCTATATATTTTTTCTAGAAGCTCACATCTAAACACCAATATATTACTATTACTGTTTATTACTGGGATTACAATAGTGTCTAGAAGCTCCAGTTGATCACGAGATTAGGCACTATACATACACATTGCAAGAGACAGTCCTTGAATCAAAGATCTTACAGTCAAAATAAACAATATAAGCGTGAATGGAGGGTCCATCAGATGGATTTGCCAAGGTGCCAGTTAGATGTTAAAGCTGAAATCTAACTTTATTTGCCAGTTTGATAAGTTCTATAGCCAATGTTGGAATGTAATTTAATTAGGATAATCCCTTTTTATTGAGTCCAGTGAGCACTAATTTAGTGCTAGTAGTATTCCCTGGCAGTGAGTGACTGTCACATGTGATTGCTGGCAGAGAGGCTGTCATTGATGAAGTGAAGGTAGTGCATCATCCTTGCTTGTTAAGGCCCAAGTTCAGCTAGGTACTGAAGCACATGTCTAACTTCAATGGGACTGCTAATTTGTTAAAGTAAGTCATGTGGTTAAGTACACTGCTGAATTGGGACCTTAACTGCTAACTCATTTAGGGCCGAATCCTGCAAACATTTGCTACTGAATGCATGGTTTACAGCCCTAAGGAATCTCATTTAAGTCACCCAGCATGGTAAGCACTATGCTCGATGGCAAGGCAGGATTGGGCCCTTAGTCATTAATTTGCAAACCTGTAACTTGCAACAGGGCTTGGGTCAAAAGGGGTAACCATATCTTTATGATGCTCATTATTTGTAATGTGCCACTTCCTCTGTGCCAGGAATTCCATGACATTTGATGTAGCCCCGCAAGCAAAAACATATAAACGCTTGAGAGGAAATTTTTTCTTTACTAAAGGTCTGATCCCGAGAGCACTCAACTCCATCAAAGTCACTGGGAGCTGAGGGCACCAGATCCATTTTTAGAGCAGGATTGGGCCCTAAAAATTCCCTTTGGGGGAGGGGGAAGGCAAAAAAATTCAGCAAAAAGTGCTTAAAATGGAGTGTTGTTTTTATAAATATGTGTTGTTTTACTGTGTTTTTTAGGTTACTCTTTAAGTGACATCCAGTCCTGTGCACAGCATGGCTTTAAAGTTGGTGGAAATGTCTATGGAGTTTATATAAGTTTGGGAATGTCAGCTGCTGGCTGTAAGGCTGTTTTAAATGAAATTGGAGGTAAACATCAAATAATCTTGTGCTTTGTATGTTCTTTTTTATGTGAGAGCAATATATGCTCAATTTCAGACGTAAAATGGATCTGCACGCAGGAAATGGGCTTTGTTTTATGGAGTTTGATTTCACACCATTGACTTTAACAGAAGCAGGATCAAGTCCTTTACTCAGGAAAGAGGTGCTGCACCCTGCACTAGTTGCAGTTTCTGGTGCTTTTCAGTGATAGCCCCCGTAAGGGGAGGCTGGTTTATTATTCTTTCCCCTGTGGCTAAGTGATCCCCTCCTTCCTTTAAAATCTGTGAATGCATCTATTGTTTGTTTGTTTGTTTTCATTTACAGTAATGTCAAAAGAAAAACTATGGGCCAAATCTTGAAGTCCTCCCTCAGACACCACTCCCTTTTAAGACAGAGGGAGTGCCAGATATTTGGCTCTATATAAATAATTGTGACCAAGGTCACTTTCCCGTTTTGTTTCTAAATGGGATATGTAACTGGCAGAGTCCACTTTGCTCCTAGCTTTTTATTTTATTTGTGATCCACAAAGAAATAGCAAAGCTGAGCTGGTCGCTTTACCCCTGTTTGCAGACAGCATCAGGCAAAAGCAAGTTGTGGAAGATTTCATAGTCCTTGTTCGTGGAGGAGGGAGTGAGCATATCACGACACTTGCCTACAAAGATCTGCCAACTGCTCAGCTAATGCAGGAGTGGGGAGATGCAGTACAGTACAATCCTGAAATCATAGAGCTAAAGGTACTGAAAATAATACACCATAGAGCCTCAATTAATCGAGTGCCATGGGGGACTTGGAATTCATTCAGATAAGTGAGGTTTTGAATAATCAGGGAGATTTTCAGAGTAACTAATTGACCTGTTTTAGGTAACAAGGCATGTCAGATAATTGAAGTTTGAAGAATCTAGGCAGTGCTGTATTAGAAATATACCTGATGGCATTTAATATTAGAGTGTAATAAAATGACCTTCCTTTTTTCTGAATTACCCTTGCCTTCCATATTTACCATGCACTGTATAGTAGCAATTCTGTTTGGTTCAGAAAACCAAGGAGTGCATCAAAGAGTCTGGCTGTTTGTCCAGACTATCTAAAGCTCATAAATCTGTAAAACTAAGATAGAATCTCATGAGAATAGATTTTTACTAGGCTTTCCTACTTCCAGTCTTGGCCAGGTCTCGAATGTATAGAGGAGCATGAATGTGAAAAATAACAAGAGGAAAAAATGTCAGTAGAGCCTCATAATTTTGAATGTCACAATTAGTTCATTTAATGTTTGGTTGACTATTGTGAGGGCAGAAGAATATTCTTCTTGGGTATGGCCCTGCACTAGGGCTGTTTTTTGTTGGACTGCTCTTCAGTGGAAAATTGGATTTTGGTTAAATAAATGTTTTGGGGAAAAGTGTCTGTTTTTCACAAAAAAAAATATATTTTGTCAAAAAAAACTAACACTCAAATCCCAAAATGTATTCTAAAAAGTGGAAAAATGTTGATTTGGAATACACACACACACATACACACATACATACACACGCACCCCGCCTCTCAGTGCCTCATAAGATCTGTAGCTTAGGTGCCTCATATTCCTCTATAGGCCTGGTTCCCCTGCACAGGCTACATCTCCCATGATGCACTGTAGCTAGGGACTCCCCAGGATGCGCTGATGTCTCAGCGAGAGGGGAGACCGTGGTGCATCATGGGAGATGTAGCCCAGCCAGAGAGCCTGGGCCAGGGAGGAGAATGAGGGCATAAGGCAGCTGAACTATGACTCCCATGAGGCACTGTGGCAGAAATCCTATATCGTTTTTTTTGTTTGTTTTTTGACTGAAACTTGTCAATTAGAAAAATGGAAATGTCTAAATTTTCTGTGGAACCTTTTGATGAAAATGTGTTCTTTTCTCTGTCACAGACAATTTTCTTTAAAAAAGCCATTTTTCAGCCTGCTCTAGTCTGAACCCAAAAGCCTTGATTCAAACCCACTGGAGCTTTGGGGTGTTCATTTGAAATCTGGATCCAGATAAAAGTCCTTAGATTGAGCCCATAGCTAGTGTTTATTTTCTCTCTAGTGGAAATATGTTTAATACTTTGGCAATCTACGCATTCAAGGACTAATCCAAAGCCCCCTGAGCCAACAGAAAGACTGTTGACTTCAACGGGCTTTAGAGCAGCCCTTTCTACATTTGACTGTATTGGTCAAATAGGTGTTTATTTTTCCAGGGCTTCATAGTTCACTCTGGCTTGGCACTGATTATTATGTTGGTTTTCCCCTTTTTTTTAATAAAAATTTCACATAATGTCCATGTTTTCAGCTTGCCCTCAATCCACTCAAATCTTCTGCTTTGACAATATAATCCATTTCTTTGTTAACTAGAACTCATCTCAGGTTTAAAGGAAGATATAAAATCAACTGTTTCAGGTAATCTACTCATGATTTCATAATTGCATTGAGTCCCAGAGATTTCAGTGTCTGTACTTGTCCAAGTATCCCATTTAAAGAAAATTCTGAAGACAAACTAAGGCTAGGTTTTTTTCCTAACTCTTTAGATTCTAACCTGATATCAGTGACCAGATCAGCTAGTAGAAACCACAGATTGATATAATTTGGATTTGGCCTGCTGATATCCTGGAGGAGTATGAAGATCAAAAGCACCAGTAGTGTGCGACTAAACATGAGCCCTAAAAATGCTTCCACAGGGAAAAAATAAAGCAAAGCAGTTCATAAATCATCTACTAAAAGTACTTGGCAGGTCATTCTCAAGGCATTTCCTTATTTATATGATATGAATTCAAAAAGTAAAAGGTGGATCAAAGATCATTGTTGAGAAATGGAGAGACAGGGGCAGTAACAAGAAAGTACCTTTTTTCCTTAAAATGCATTTGTCCTCTGAATGACGTGACCTTGTACAAATGGTATTGTGGGACTTCATGTTTGCTGTGTCCTGATGGCACGCATAGCAAATTTGCTCAGCTTACAATAATGACTTTGGGCTGGATCATCAGGTGATACAAACTGAGGAACTGATCCTTTGATTGTAACTACCAAACATGCAAACTTATCCTAGGAATTCTCCGATTTTATTCTTACTGGCTACTGTGTTATCATCTGCCAAGAAGAATCTGTGGGGCAAATTCTATTCTCCGTTACACCTGGTTCTACTCTGTATCAAATTCTACCCTTGGCAACCCCATGATGTTCAGTCTGTGCCCTCACTTACACGTGTGCACGCCCATTATAGTCGTGGGGGTGCAGAAGTGTAACTGGTGGCAGAATTTGTCCCTGCAGCAGGAACTTAACATAATTATTCTGCTGAAGATGCACAAAATAGAGGCAAGTCCAGCTCTTTCTCCCAAAGCTGTAGCTGCTCTGCACAGCTGATAGGACTAATACGTTCCCATTTTAGAAAGCTTTTATTGGTATCTCCACGGAACACAAATCTCATTAACACAGGGCCTACGTTTTGTTCACAAACTGAGGTCCCACCATAGCTTGCAGTGCAGGGCTGACCTTATGAAAACATCTTGACCTTTGGAATGAATACAACACTTGTTTCTTCCCCTCTTTTCTCCCTCCTGCTTAGGCAGAACCCCTGTCTGAACTGGTGACTGCAACGGACTTTGCAAATGCAAATACACTAAGGGAAAATATGAAGCGTGCCCTTGTGGAGTTTCAGCTGGAGACCAGTTCCTGTCATTGCGCTCCATGCCATGGCAATGGAATTGCCTTTTTGAAAGGTAGAATCTCACGTCTAATACGTCTCTAGTATAAACGAACAGGGGAGCTGTAGGTAGGAGGCTTAACTGGCTGGTAATCTGTGTTCATTCCGTTCTCCTGTTCATCCTGGTTAACATTATAAAGAAAATATATTTTTAAAAAGAGCAATTTCATTCATAAATCTCCATTGTTCAGTAGCCGCAGCAGCAAATTAACACCATTTTAGCAAGTGTCTTTATCAGTTACATTTAAGAAACAGTTCCCACCTCAATTATTCATCAGAAGAAAAGTTCATGTCTTTAAGTCTCTTTCTTTGCTTTCAAGATCATTACCATCATCCTAATGTCTCGGCATTAATTAATGTTGTGTTGTGAAGATGAAAAACACCATATAAGTGCTCAGTACTGGTATCATCATCAGAATTGTTCAGTATTGTATCCTTTCCTTCCCTCCATTTTTAATGGAAGCTGCCCTCATTTTGAAGCTGACAATGATTTGAAAATGCTGGGGGAAAGTAATTAAATTGAATAAAAAACACATTTTCTAAATGGAGATTTATGGTGTGTGGGTTTTGCTAATAAAAGAAGATATCTTTCAAGTACCTAATTCAAATTTGAATCTGCAAAAGTCTTGATGAGAATCTGGTTATCATCTAAATGTGTCTAATGCAGAAATTATTGATTCAGGTACCAACCAGTTTAATTATAGCTCTTAACTGATTCCTCGGGTGATTACAGTTGTTTAAATAACTTATTAGGCCTTGAGTCCTCTTATCATTCCATTTAGGTTAATTTGCCATGAAAGATGTTTTCAAATGACTATTGTCATTAACACCCAGACAATGAATTCTGGGATCAGGGCCCCATTCTGCTAGGTGATGCACTTGCATGTACAGAAAAGATGGTCTCTGCCCCAGAGAGGCAGCCTCTTCACCTACCCATATATGGAAACTGGAGTCGATAGAGAAATGTTCAGTACAATAATATACTGTAGTGAAGTACAGTAATCCAGCTTTCACTGTTATCCTTCTAGAAACGCGCTGTGAATGTATCTGTCCTATAGGATATCGTGGTACTGCCTGTGAGATCACAGAAAGAAAAGGTAAGAGGGATTAGAAAGATGATTAAATAAATGTGGATCCCAAGTTAAAGAGAAAAACAACCCTAAAAGGAGAGTTGAAATGGAATGGCCAGTCATATGATTATGTGTGTAAGTTATTTTGGTCTTTTTATGCAATCATCAAGAACTATATGGCCTAGTGGCTAAAGCACAGGGCTGGGAATCGGAACTGTTAGGGCCTGGAGCATTTAAGTCAAGGTGAGTTTTGCCGCTGATTTTGGGGACCCCCACACTCTCCCCATCCCATCCCTTCCCACCTTATCTGGGGAGGCCCAGGGGAGGATGCTCCGGAACGCTGGGCAGCACGGCTGCAGCGCCCTCCGGCGGGCCAGACTGGGAGGCGCAGCTGCAGCCTGCCAGCCCCGGAGCTGCAGTTGCTTCGGAGGCTTGGGGGAGAGCAGCGTGGCAAGAAGCAGAGAGACTCTGGCCTCACCTCTTCCCTTCTGGCTCTGCTGGCTGTGCTGCCTCTCCTTGCCCCCTCTGTAGGGGGGAGGGGCTGCGTCCCACCTCTCCCACTCTCCATACCCGTTCATAAGGCGACCCCCTTCTCTGATGCTTCCCTTTTTTACTACAAAAATTCGGCTTATGAATGAGTATATACGGTATATCAAAGTATGGAAAAATTAAAAGATAGATTTTAATCTTTCCTTATAAATCCATCCCTTTGGTCCTTTCCTCAGAAGTCCCTCCAGTGTGGCGGTATGTTTCTGTTGCTGTGGTGTCCAGAACTCAGTGCAATTTTATACACGATTTCACACCAAAGCCTTATCATTATTTCTGTGCTTTGAGGAGGAGCTGATTTTGAATATGCAGCACAAACCAGCACTTATATCCCATTATAAACTCATGACTACTTTGCAGTCCATTATGGGCCTTTGGTCTCCTCCAGCATCTCTGCTTCCCAAGTTTGTCCCTTCCACTGAGTAAATGTGTCAGATTATTCTTCCTCAGCTATACTACAGCACATTTTAATTTTTCCCAGTCAAATCTCATTTTGTTATTTTCCACCCCTGGTGCTAATGTCCCTAGGTTCCTTTGTATAATTTTTCTCTCCAGACTAGTGTTCATAACTCCTCCCAATTTAATATCATCTGCAAATGTAATTGCTATTTATTTCCTTCAGATCATTAATTGTAATGTTAAATAAGACTAGTTTTTACATCAATCCCTGCAGAGCTACAGTAGATCCCCGTAATTTGGTACATTGCCATTTATCATTGCCCTTCATTTACAGTCATTTCTTCAGTTTTCAATCTAAATGACTGTATCCTATCCAAGCCAGAGTGAAATACATTTTCAGCTAAAATTTCCCAGGGCACAGGGACAACTTCATAGCTAATTCTAAGTGAGTCCTATAGTCTTTAATTGCTGTCACTTACACATTGTTCAGGTCTGCTTACTGTGTATGCCTTAGCAGTAAAATCTCCATTAGATACTTATCAACATGTAACTTCACCTGCATTGAGTTTGGCTTACTGAATCTAAAGAGTTTAATATGTGTCACTTGCATGTCCAGGATTAAGAAGAGGTGACCATATTTCCTAAAGAGAAAATGTGACACCACCAGCTGCTCCCCACCCCCCCCCCACCACGCGAGGCTGTTGCCCGGTCGCTGGAACCCTGCAGTGGTCCCCTCAGGAGGCTGTTGCCCGGTCGCTGGAACCCTGTGGGGGTCCCCTCAGGAGGCTGTTGCCCGGTCCCCTCAGGAGGCTGTTGCCCGGTCGCTGGAACCCCGCGGGGGTCCCCTCAGGAGGCTGTTGCCCGGTCGCTGGAACCCCGCGGGGGCCCCCTCAGGAGGCTGTTGCCCGGTCGCTGGAACCCCGCGGGGGTCCCCTCAGGAGGCTGTTGCCCGGTCCCTGGAACCCCGCGGGGGCCCCCTCAGGAGGCTGTTGCCCGGTTGCTGGAACCCTGCTGCCTCCTCCCCCCATGCTGGAATGCTCTCTCCCTCCCTCCCCCCACCCCCCGCAACTCTGTGTCCTCCCCTGCAAGGGGCTGGCATCTCTGCTCTCCCGCCTCCACGTTCCTCTGCACCACACCCTACCTTTTTTGACAAAAGTGGGCATTTGTCCTATTTGCTCTTGTCAACTGATCAAGTCAGCAAGAGCAAACGGGACAAATGCCTCCTTTTGGAAAAAAAAAAAAAAAAAAAAAAAGTCGGGACAGCTGGGCCTGGGTTTAAAAAAGGGACTGTCCTGGCCAAAAATGGGATGTTTTGAAGAGAGGGGGTCTGGCAGAAAAAGTAAGATAAAGTAGGCCACCTGCTACTTAAACATAAACCTGCTAACAGCTTCCTCTGACTCCTCAGAATGTAAAGTGATCCCAGTTTGTGTCCTTCAGCTCCCTCAGACTCCCTTAGTCTCAAACAGAAGAGGTAAAATCACCTTGTGTCTTTTCATTTTCCCAGTTGAATGAAATGCAGAGTTTGAACAAGCACCATCAACAATGAATAGAGAATTAGCATCTTTAAATAATTGTCCAGTTTTAATAGTTCAAGATATTCTTAGTAATGTGGACGAGGGGTATTGTGTTTGCATGTAGGTATGATTTGTGTGAGCTGGGAGCACCCTGTTTGAAAAGAAACCTCTGTTGTGACACCCTTTTCTTTCTTCACGGTTTCTCCAGATGTTACTATAGATGGAAACTGGGGTTGCTGGTCCAGCTGGTCTGCATGCTCTGGAGGACAACGGATGACAAGAAGACAGTGCAATAACCCTGCCCCACAAAATGGTGGCAAGCCATGCACTGGGCCAGATGTTGAAACTATTAGGTGTTAAGGAAAATTACTAAAAATATATAAACTAAAATGACTACCGCCTTGAAAAGTTAGTGGGAAGATAATTATAATTGACTTGATCAAGCCTCTTTATTCCTCTTCAAGGGCCTGATCCAATGCACACTGAAGTCAACAGAAAGATCTAACAGGCATTGGAACAGGATTCGTATTTTTAATATGAGTCATTCTGATTTGACATGCTGGACAATTGTCCTGCAGGATAAAGTGTCCTTGTTTGTTTTAATATTGTGGCTTTGCTATAGGCCTTCATTTCAATGGGCTAATCAAACAAAACTTTATTTCTTGCATTATGTGATACCTGTTGATTTTTCTTGAGTTTTAATCTAATGTGTTCTCAGATTCCCCTGAGATAGGGAAAAGGGCATTTTATCTTGCATACACAGGAAAGCAGATGTGACTCCTCAGAAGACAGCTGTGTCGTGTTGAGCAAAATGCAGAAAATTAAAAACAAAATCTGCATCAGAGCAACAGCAACTAATGTGAAATTTGAGTCAGATGTTTATCCTATTAGAAATTGTTTTGAAGGAAAGAGAATTGAATTGAGTAGTACTCTCAAATACTCAAATACACCAAAGCATCAAATACACTCTCAAATACTCAAATACACGCTAACCTGTGCAATAGTTTGTACTCTTATTCATGTGTAGCCCCCTGTCCTGTTCACTGGCCCAGCATGAAGTTATTCAAGCTAGGGAAATCTGCCTTGTGACTTTTTACACAACTTTGGGAAACTGCTCCTGAGGCTCCTCTGTGTGCTCTGTATTGTGTGTCAGTGTGTATTCACCTCAGTCAAACCACCAGGAACAAGAGCAAGACTTTATTCTGTAAAGAAACACAGAACAGGATTACAGTCCAGCAGCCACCTCTCTGCTTGCTTGCCTCGTGCTTCCAGCTTCAGTCAGTGCTGAAACTTCCTGCTGGGAGGGCAGAGGGTACATCCTGGCAGAAACCAAGAAAGTCTCCCAACATGCCGCAGTCTGTAGCCCACAACTTATAGTTCCCATGGCTACTGCTGAAGCACACAGGACCTTGGGCTGCGCATGGGATAAGCTTTCCATAGAACAAATACATTTAGAAGGAGGCTGGAGCATAATATCCAAAAGGCAATTAAAGAAATTAAAATCATGAATTTTGAAGTATGCAAAACCATATGCCAGAATGAATACTGTACCCCATGGATGTTGTGGCCAAACGGGAAGTGGTGTATGGAAAATGATGTTTCAGAATGAGGTCATAATGCAAGCCAATCAGCATTCTACTTTACATTCTCCAGAAATATCACTGTCTTGGGAACAGCTCTAGCAATGATGGCAAAACTAGCCTTCGTTGTCACAAAGGTGGGCCAATTGCTCCACTATTTGGTCCCCCTGAACACCTCAGTGTTTCAACACACCCACTGCTAGTCCAGCCAGTTCAAATATTTGAAATACAGAGAGGCCAGCAAACAAACCATAGCAAAAACAAACTAGCTGTCTTCATGCATTTCTGATGTACCTATCATGATTGCCCCAGGTTCTTAAGACTCAAATTCTGTGTGAAATGGGACAGAAACACTCAGTTCTTGTATCTTCATTATTGGATGATGACCTTTGCAAAGACATTAGTCTGTAGGTGACCATGCTGTGTAATAACTATAGTCATGTCAGTGTTCCAGCAAAACTATGAATATGGCAACATATGCAAATATTTATCTGCTTGCCTATTTGTTGTAGGTTTGTAACATTTGCAAGGGCAAATATTCTTTTGTCTGGTTTTCCAGTCCTTGCCACTTACTGTCCTTTCTAACTGACATTCTCTTTATGCAATTCTGCTAAAAAGAACTCATGCTCACTGACATTTTAAACAATGGAACATACATTTGATTTTAATCCTCATGCTGTCTACACAGTTATGGACTAGGTCTTTGTGACGGCATTAAGAAAGGAAAAACATGTTGCAGATATAAAAGCAGAAAACACTCTTCTCATAATGGGCTACATAATTGAGCTGCCAACCCAAAAACGCTTCCGTTTTTATGCTGTAACTGTTAACGCTTTTATGTGCTGGAAGTTTGCCAGGAGGCTCATTAGGGTCCCCGTCAAAGAGGGCACAGCCAAAGCAAAATATATTTAAAGGGATACCAGCATGCCTGTTAGACACAGAACCCTGATTAACCAACATTGTTGCATCTCACAGGTGTCCATGCAACTTGCATGCAAACATGCAGTGCCGCACTTGAGTTCTCCCTGCTTCGAAACAGGCCAAGGATGGAAATTAACAAGGTATCCTGCTCTACAGGAGTGTGTTCTGTTTTGTATTTCAACAGCTTTCCTGAGCATGATGATGGAGTAATCAGGCAGATCAGAGGCTCACATGCCCATCCATCAACTGCATCTGCAGTCACAAACAAACTTTGTAACCTGACTTCGAAAGATCCACTGAGCAGACAAATATTTTATCAGTGTGTCAGGCCTGGGGTGAAGGGTAACACCGATATTTCAAAATCAGCAGGATTATTTAAGTATAATTTCTGTTGGAGATTCAATTTGGGGCCTGTAAGCCTTGGAATTCTCCCTTAAAAGACAGAACTTCGTTTTGTCCTTGTGGTTTTTGAACTAACTTATGATTTATTATGGCCTAGGGTAATAAAAAATCATGATGCACAAGCCACTAGCCGTCACCTTCAGCCCCCAACTAAAACCTCTCCAACGCATCATCAAGGATCTACAACCTATCCTGAAGGACGACCCATTGCTCTCACAAATCTTGGGAGACAGGCCAGTCCTTGCCTACAGACAGCCCCCCAACCTGAAGCAAATACTCACCAGCAACCACACACCACACAACAGAACCACTAACCCAGGAACCTATTCTTGCAACAAAGCCCATTGCCAGCCACGTCCACATATCTATTCAGGGGACACCATCATAGGGCCTAATCACTATCAGAGGCTCGTTCACCTGCACATCTACCAATGTGATATATGCCATCATGAGCCAGCAGTGCCCCTCTGCCATGTACATTGGTCAAACTGGACAGTCTCTGCGTAAAAGAATAAATGGACACAAATCAGATGTCAAGAATTATAACATTCATAAACCAGTCGGAGAACACTTCAGTCTCTCTGGTCACTCGATTTCTGACCTAAAAGTGGCAATTCTTCAACAAAAAGACTTCAAAAACAGACTCCAACGAGAGACTGCTAAATTGGAATTAATTTGCAAACTGGATACAATTAACTTAGGCTTGAATAGAGACTGGGAGTGGATGGGTCATTACACAAAGTAAAACTATTTCCCCATGTTTATTTCCTCCCTCCCCCCCCCCCCCCACTGTTCCTCAGACGTTCTTGTCAACTGCTGGAAATGGCCCACCTTGATTGTCACTACAAAAGGTCCACCCCCCCACACCCCCCACTCTCCTGCTGGTAATAGCTCATCTTAAGTGATCACTCTCCTTAGAGTGTGCATGATAAACACCCATTGTTTCATGTTCTGTGTGTATATAAATCTCCTCACTGTATTTTCCACTGAATGCATCCGAGGAAGTGAGCTGTAGCTCACGAAAGCTTATGCTCAGATAAATTGGTTAGTCTCTAAGGTGCCACAAGTCCTCCTTTTCTTTTTGCGAATACAGACTAACATGGCTGCTACTCCAAAGCTTTTATTGCTTCATTTAGCTACATATTAAATAAATGCTACAGTCTTTTTGGTGGTTCTGATTTCTCTGGAAATTTGTATTAATATTTCACGTATGATAACATGAGAGAGCTACAGTAAAAAATCCAATTGTGTACAGGATGTTTGCATGCTCCTTCATTCTACTTTTCTAGTCCTTTTTAGTGATGCTCATTCAGTGTTTTGGCTCAATGGGCCTTTCACATGCAGGGATCCAATCTAGAGTAAGTGGCAATCATCTCTTCACTTTTGACTAGCTCTTAGCAGTTCTGAGAAATGGGCTTCTCTGAGATCACAATAGAACTACATGTACCAAGATCTTATTTCCCAAAACAATATCCCCAGCAAACCATTTAGACGCTTCCTGGGCTGGAGACCAAGGATCAGGTTCTGTTAAAAGTCTCAGCACACTTCTGTGTTTACAGGCACAATTTTGGCATGTGCAAACACTTAGGCCAGGTCTACACTGAAAAATTAGGTTGATCCAGCTGCATCACTCAGGGGTGTGAAAAATTCACACCCCAAGTGACATAGTTAAACCAATCTAACCCCTAAGGAAGACAGCACTATATTGACAGAAGAATTCATCTGTTGACATAGCTACCACCTCTCGGGGAGGTGGATTCGCTATGGTGATGGGAGAACCCCTTTTGTCGCTGTAGTGAGTGTTTACACTGAAACATCACAGAGGTGCCACTGTCGTTATTTAAGTATAGACACGGACTCCTAGTTAACTAGCAACCAAGTGCCATTTGGATAAGTAAAGTATAAGGCTAACTCCCAGTTCATACATGAAATTGTCCTTTGCTCATGGCTAATACAGGTTTTTTTCTTGTGCAAAAATTGTGAATGCAAATGTGCCAGTTACTTTTATAAATATGGTTGTCAGTGTAGAGGATATCTCTAAAATTTTCTACTTTTTGCTTGAAGGCCATCACACTGGTCTGTCTTTTTAGTTTGTCTTCTGGATCCTATAAGTGCTGTTTCTCAATCTACTAAAGGGGTGTGCTAGTCAATTATGTGAGCCACATTTCATCTTTCCAGGGCAAAGCCTATTTGATACTCTCAGTCCCTAATAGGTTGGGGAACAAGCAAATCAACTTGGTGTCCAATTTACACCCTTCATTCTACCTTTTTCTCACCAGGTAAGACTATGCACTCTTCTTTTGTAATAATTAGCTATACAGACAAACTTTACTTATCTTCTCCCATACTGGCGTAGCTGTGGCCTGCTCATCTGACCACAAGACTAGGGGCTTGGAATCCCTGAGTTCTAATCCCAGTGCAGTAGCCTTGGTCAGCTTCTCCTGTGTCAAATGGATATAATTATACTGCTCCAACTTCTCCTGGGATATCTAGTAGTAAATAAGCATAACTTTAATTTTCTTAATCTAAGTACAATAAGACCAATTTCTGTCTAGCAACCAGTATTCTCAAATATTCACAGAAAGACACATTTGTTGACTCTGCAGAGGGCCCACATATTGGTGAGGGAATATTGGTGAGGTAAAGAATGGCCATCAATGCACTACCCTTTCAACTCTGCCCTTCAGAGCTGCATTAAAAAATCAGTTTCTCCCCAAAGCCTCCTTTGTCCAAGCACTTTTCAGAATTAATAAAGCTCCATGACATCTCTGTGCAGTAGATAAGTGTTATTTCACACAGTTTACAGATAGAATAACAGAGACACAAAAAGATTAAGCGACAAATCTAGGCAGAGTAGGGAATAGGACCTAGAATCCAGGCTCCAAATCCTGGATATAGCATTAAAAAAAATAACTAAATAAAGCAAAGTAAGAAAGAAAATGAGAGTGGAAAGGGGGAAGAGGTTTGCAGGAAGGAGAAGGAGACATAATGCTACAACCACTAAAACATTCCACCTCTTGGTAAGTGCCCAGTAGAATTGCCATAATTTGACCAAGTTACACAACCACATTTGTCTCCTTTCTTTGTCTCCTAGTATAGTTGTGTTTTAACTTTTCCTACTTTGAGAAATCAGTGGAACTATTACTTCCTTATTTATGATAATGATGCAACATTTGTAATGTAGGGATCATGACCTCATTGTGGTAGGCGCTTTCCAAACACACGAGACAGCTCTCCCCAAAGAATCTGGAATCTAGGGAATTTTTTTGATGTGTCATTTGCTTATGTACATTTGTATTGCACAGTATACAGAAAGGAAAGGCAGTAATTTTAGAGCAGATATTGCTGGGGATCCTTGTGGCTGTGAAAACCCAGCCTCAAAGGGAATCAGAGAGTCAGGTAGTCAGCATGACATTGACCTTTAGGGAGAAAACAGTTCTCTGTCTGAAGCTCTGCCATTATCTGCTCTTCTATATGTCAGTTATCTTGGGTCTGCACCTTGCAAACTAAGTTGTACTGTCATAAATCATTTGCTGTTGTCTGTTGTGTACTGGTTCCTTGCTGCCCTCCCTTTGTTAATAAACTCGTTGGCTTACATGCATAAAATTACCTGATTTTGAGACTGTTTATTCACAGCATCATCCGTCTAGCACAGAGGTCGGCAACCTATGGCACGCTGCTGCCTGCTGAGTCCTAGCCACGCCCCGCTCAGCCCACTGCCGAACCCAGGCCGGGAACCCGGCAGGGAGCAGCGTGCTATTAAAAATCCTGCCCGCCCCGGCCCGCTCTTGTCCGCCCCCACCCCCAGTCAGGGTGAAGAAGCTTGGTCCTGCCGGCTGCTGCTGCAGGGCAGGCAAGCTTCCCTCCTCCCCTGCCTCTTCCCCCAGTGTGCGGGGTTCCTGCCCCTCCTCCTCTCCCTCCCTGGCCCCGATCAGCTGATGGCCCTTGCGGGGGAATGGGGAGAAGAGGAGCTGCCCCGCCCTCGCTGCTCTGGGGAGGAGGTGGAGAAGAGGTGGGGACAGGGCCATGGGGACTGGGGGTGGAATTAGGGCATATCCCCTACAGCCCCCTGCCATGACCCGCTCTGGGCAGGGGACTGGGAGCACCCCCACGACCCCAGCCCACACCCCCAGCCCTCTGCCCTGACCCCTGCACCCCCCACACACACACCCAGCCCTCTGCCCTCACCCCTGCACCCCTCTCACACACACCCAGCCCTCTGCCCTGATCCCTGCACCCCCCTCACACACACCCAACCCTCTGCTCTGACCCCTGCACTCCCCCAACACACACACACAGCTCTCTGCCCTCACCCCTGCACCCCCCCGTGACCCCAGCCCTAACTCCAGCACACCCACACACACATACCCAGCGCCCCCACAGCTCTTGCCCTGACTTCTGCACCCCCTCACACACCTCCAGCCCCCTGCCCTGACTACTGCACCCCACACACACATACCCAGCCCCCCCAAACCCCATGTCCTGACTCTTGCACCCCCTACATTCCCACCCCCTCACCAAATGGGAGCTGCCCAGGGAAGCACTCCACCCCCAAACCTCCTGCCCCAACCCTGAGCCCCCTCCCTCATTCTAGCTCCTGGCCAGACCCTACATCCCAACCCCCAGCCCAGTGCTCAGTGCACTCCCACCCTCAGCTCAGTGCAGAGAGAGAGGAAGAGAATGGGCTAGAACCAGGGAGAAGGTAGGTACCCACTCTATGTGGGCAGGGCCGGGATCCCAGACTGGCAGTGGGCTGAGCAGGGCTGGCAGCCGGGACCCTGGCTGGCAGGAGCCGGTGGACGGAACCCCAGACCGGTAGCAGGCTGAGCCACTCAGCCCACTGCCGATCTCGGGTTCCGGCTGCCAGCCCCGCTCAACCCACTGCCAGTCTGGGGTCCTGGCCGCCAGCCCCACTCAGCCTGCTGCTGGTCTGGGGTTCTGGCTGCTGGCCCCTTGCCAGCCAGGGCCCCGCTCAGCCTGCTGCTGGACTAGGTGAATGGAACCGCAGGCTGGCAGTAGGCTGAGTGGGCTGGCGCCGTAAGATCAGCATTTTAATTTAATTTGAAATGAAGCTTCTTAAACATTTTGAAAACCTTGTTTACTTTACATACGACAATAGTTTAGTTATATAATATATAGACTGATAGCACAAGACCTTCTAAAAAATGTTAAAATGTATTACTGGCACACGAAACCTTAAATTAAAGTGAATAAATGAAGACTGGGCACACCACTTCTGAAAGGTTGCTGACCCCTGGTCTAGCATTTAACTATAAGAGAAATAAACAAGGTCTCTGAAGAGCTATCCCTTAAGAAATATATAGGATAAATAGCGGCATTAAATATATATCAGTGTGCAGGAGGGTAGAATTCATTCATTAAAAGCAGGATGGAATGCTATTTTAATGTACCTTATAAGATTTTAGTTTAGGTAAAAAAACGAGGAGTACTTGTGGCACCTTAGAAACTAGCAAATTTATTTGGGCATAAGCTTTCGTGGGCTAAAATCCACTTCATCAGGTGCATGCAGTGGAAAATACAGTTGGAAGATATATATATATATATATACACAGAACATGGAAAAATGGGTGTTGCCATATCAACTGTAATGAGACTAATCAGTTAAGGTGGGCTATTATCAGCAGGAGAAAAAAATTTTTTGTAGTGATAATTAGGATGGCCCATTTCAGACAGTTGACAAGAAGGTGTGAGTAACAATAGGGGGGAAATATTAGCATGGGGAAATAGTTTTTACTTTGTGTAATGACCCATCCACTCCCAGTCTTTTATTCAAGCCTAATTTAATGGTGTCCAGTTTGCAAATGAATTCAGATTCTGCAGTTTCTCGTTGGAGTCTGTTTTTGAAGTTGTTTTGTTGGAGAATTGCAACTTTTAGGTCTGAAATTGAGTGACCAGGGAGATTGAAGTGTTCTCCGACTGGTTTTTGAATGTTATAATTCTTGACGTCTGATTTGTGTCCATTTATTCTTTTGCATGGAGACTGTCCAGTTTGGCCAATGTACATGGCAGAGGGCACATGATGGCATATATCACATTGGTAGATGCGCAGGTGAACGAGCCTCTGATAGTGTGGCTGATGTGATTAGGTCCTATGATGGTGTCCCTTGAATAAATATGTGGACAGAGTTGGTAATGGGCTTTGTTGCAAGGATAGGTTCCTGGGTTAGTGTTTTTGTTGTGTGGTATGTGGTTGCTGGTGAGTATTTGCTTCAGGTTGGGGGGCTGTCTGTAAGCAAGGACTGGCCTATCTCCCAAGATCTGTGAGAGTGAGGGATTGTCCTTCAGGATAGGTTGTAGATCCTTGATGATGTGCTGGAGAGGTTTTAATTGGGGGCTGAAGGTGACAGCTAGTGGCGTTCTGTTACTTTCTTTGTTGGGCCTGTCCTGGAGTAGGTGACTTCTGGGTATTCTGGCTCTGTCAATCTGTTTCTTCACTTCAGCAGGTGGGTACTGTAGTTTTAAGAACGCTTGATAGAGAGCTTGTAGGTGTTTGTCTCTGCTAATTTTTTTCCCTACTGTTACTCACACCTTCTTGTCAACTGTTTGAAATGGGCCATCCTACAAAAGTTTTTTTCTCTTGCTGATAATAGCCCACCTTAATTGATTGGTCTCCTTACAGTTGGTATGGCAACACCCATTTTTTCATGTTCTCTGTGTATATATATCTTCCTACTGTATTTTCCACTGCATGAATCCGATGAAGTGGGAAAGCTTATGCCCAGATAAATTTGTTAGTCTCTAAGGTGCCACAAGTACTCCCGGTTATTTTTTGCTGATACACACTGACACGGCTACCACTCTGAAACTAGTTTAGGTAAGAAACCTACTCTTCCTTGTCTCATCTCATCTGCTGCAACTTGCATGCCGGGCTCCTTGTTGTTGGTTATCTTAGTTTCTTTGACTGGATCATAAATGCATAATTTCTCATAATCTTTTACAGACCACAGAGGCACGTTCCCTCTTTCTCTGCACTTCCATTTCATTTCTCTGAGTTCTCAGTTTCAGTTCTGAGAATGTCTGGGCCCTGGATGAAGTGGGAAAGCCTCGGGGGAGTTAGGAGACTTCTAACTGACATTTGAATAAAACCTCAGCGTCTGTTTTTCACTGTCATTTGTTATAGGGAGATTGTTGAACAGTCTTTTTTGTAGATCTGTGATCATTTGGAGAAATCGCTCTGTACAACTTAGAATCATAGACTTTAAGGTCAGAAGGGACTATCACGATCATCTAGTCTGACCTCGTGCACAATGCGGGCCACAGAATCTCACCCACCAACTCCTGTAACAAACCCCTAACTTATGTCTGAGCTATTGAAGTCCTCAAATCGTGGTTTAAAGACTTCAAGGTGCAGAGAATCCTCCAGCAAGTGACCCATGCCCCACGCTGCAGAGGAAGGCGAAAAACCCCCAGGGCCTCTGCCAATCTGTCCTGGGGGAAAATTCCTTCCCGACCCCAAATATGGCAATCAGCTAAACCCTGAGCACATGGGCAAGACTCACCAGCCAGACACCCAGGAAAGAATTTTCTGTAGTAACTCAGATCCCACCCCATCTAACATCCCATCACAGGCCATTGGGCATATCTACCACTAATAGTCAAAGATCTATTAATTGCCAAAATTAGGCTATCCCATCATATCATCTCCTCCATAAACTTATCAAGCTTTGTCTTGAAACCAGATATGTCTTTTGTCCCCACTGCTTCCCTTGGAAGGCTGTTCCAGAACTTCACTCCCCTGATGGTTATAGAAACCTTCGTCTAATTTCGAGTCTAAACTTCCTGATGACCAGTTTATATCCATTTGTTCTTGTGTCCACATTGGTATTGAGCTTAAATAATTCTTCTCCCTCGGTGGTATTTATCCCTCTGATACATTTATAGATAGCAATCATATCTCCTCTCAGCCTTCTTTTAGTTAGAACCAAGCTCATTGAGTCTCCTTTCATAAGACAGGTTTTCCATTCCTCGGATCCTCCTAGTAGCCCTTCTCTGTACCTGTTCCAGTTTGAATTCATCCTTCTTAAACATGGGAGACCAGAACTGCACACAATATTCCAGATGAGGTCACACCAGTGCCTTGTATAACGGTACTAACACCTCCTTATCTCTACTGGAAATACCTTGCCTGATGCAGCCCAAGACCGCATTAGCTTTTTTCACAGCCATATCACATTGGTGGCTCATAGTCATCCTGTGATCAACCAATACTCCGAGGTCCTTCTCCTCCTCTGTTACTTCCAAGTAATGCATCCCCAGTTTATAACAGAAATTCTTGTTATTAATCCCTAAATGCATGACCTTGCACTTTTCACTATTAAATTTCATCCTATTACTCCATTTTAAAAGGTCATCCAGATCTTCCTGTATGATATCCTGGTCCTTTTCTGTATTGGCAATACCTCTCAGCTTTGTGTCATCTGCAAACTTTATTAGCACATTCCCGCTTTTTGTGCCAAGTTCAATAATAAAAAGATTAAATAATATTGGTCCCAAAACTGATCCCTGAGGAACTCCACTATTAACCTCCTTCCAGCCTGACAGTTCACCTTTCAGTGTGACCCACTGTAGTCTCCCCTTTAACCAGTTCCTTATCCACCTTTCAATTTTCATGTTGATCCCCGTCTTTTCCAATTTAGCTCATAATTCTCCATGTGGAACCATATCAAATGCCTTACTGAAATAGAGATAACTTAGATCCGCTGGGTTCCCTTTGTCTAAAAAATCTATTACCTTCTCAAAGAAGGAGATCAGGTTGGTTTGACACGATCTACCTTTTGTAAAGCCATGTTGTATTTTGTCCCAATTACCATTGACTTCAATGTCCTTAACTACTTTCTCCTTCAAATTTTTTCCAAGACCTTGCATACTACAGATGTCAAACTAACAGGCCTGTAGTTACCCGGATCACTTTTTTTACTTTTCTTAAAAATAGGAACTATGTTAGCAATTCTCCAGTCATACGGTACAACCCCTGAGTTTACAGATTGATTAAAAATTCTTGCTAATGGGCTTGCAATTTCATGTGCCAGTTCCTTTAATATTCTTGGATGAAGATTATCCGGGGCCCCCAATTTAGTCCCATTAAGCTGTTCGGGTTTCGCTTCTACCTCGGATGTGATAATGTCTACCTCCATATCCTCATTTCCATTTCTCGTCCTACCATTATCCCCAAGTTGCTCATTAGCCTCATTAAAGACTGAGGCAGAGTATTTGTTTAGATATTGGGCCATCCCTAGATTATCCTTAACCTCCACTCCATCCTCAGTGTTAAGCGGTCCCACTTCTTCTTTGTTTGTTTTCTTCTTATTTATACATCTATAGAACCTTTTACTATTGTTTTTAATTCCCTTTGGAAGGTCCAACTCTGCATGGCTTTTGGTCTTTCTCACTTTATTCCTACATGTTCTGTCCTCAGTAAATTAGCTTTCCTTGCTAATCCCTTCCATCTTCCACTCCTTATAGGCTTTCTGCTTTTTCCTAATCACCTCTCTGAGATGCTTGCTCATCCAGCCTGGTCTACAACTCCCGCCTATGAATTTTTTCCCCTTTCTTGGGATGCAGGCTTCTGATTAGTTTCTGCAATTTTGACTTGAAGTAATTCCAAGCCTCCTCCACCTTTAGATCCACAAGTTTTTCAGTCCAATCCACTTCCCTAACTAATTTCCTTAATTTTTTAAAGTTAGCCTTTTTGAAATAAAAAACCCTAGTCATAGATCTATTTTTGTTTATCCTTCCATTTAGTTTGAACTGAACTAGCTCATGATCACTCAAACCAAGGTTGTCCCCTACAACCATTTCTTCTATGAGGTCCTCACTGCTCACCAAAACCAAATCTAAAATGGCATCTCCTCTTGTCGATTCAGCAACTGCTTGGTGAAGGAATCCATCAGCTATCGCATCCAGGAAAATCTGAGCCCTATTATTATTATTAGCACTTGTCCTCCAGGCTGTATCTGGGAAGTTAAAGTCTCCCATGATCACACAATTCCCATTAGTATTTACTTCTTTTAAAACATTAAAGAGGTCTCTATCCATATCTAGATCGGATCCTGGCGGTCTATAGCACACCCCAAGCACTATCCCAGGGGACGCTCTAGTAGCTTTCTTCCCCAATGTGATTTTTTGCCCAGACAGACTCTGTCTTATCCATTCCATCACTTCTTATTTCTTTACAGTCTACCTCATCATTGATATACAATGCTACTCCACCACCTTTGCCTTTATTTCTGTCTTTCCTAAACAGCACATACCCTTCAATACCTGTAGTCCAGTCATGACGACTATTCCACCATGTTTCTGTTATCCCTATAATATATGGTTTCACTTCGTGCACCAGTAGCTCTAGTTCCTCCATTTTGTTATCTAGGCTCCTCGCATTAGTGTACAAACATCTTAATTTTTACTGTTTGGCTTCGCTCACATTCTTTACCCAATTAGGCACAGATATTCCACCGCCAATATTACCTATTAGATTGGTATGTACACTGCCCTTCTGCCTTATGTCCATTCTCCTACCCACGGC
This sequence comes from Eretmochelys imbricata, assembly GCF_965152235.1. Taxonomy (NCBI): domain Eukaryota; kingdom Metazoa; phylum Chordata; order Testudines; family Cheloniidae; genus Eretmochelys; species Eretmochelys imbricata. Next base: position 94,307,705 of record NC_135579.1, read on the forward strand.
TGTATCCTGTCTTACTTCGTTTTCTTCCCTCTCAAAGAGAAAATCTGGCGTGGAGATTACCTGGACATCTCCCAACCATCTCCCCTAAATTCCTAGTTTAAAGCTCTCTTGATCAGTTGTGCCATCCTTCATCCTACAAGTCTATTTCCCTCCCTACTCAGGTGATGTCCATCCCGAGAGAACAGTCCTCTGACCATGGATGCTTCCCAGTGGCCAAACATCCCAAAGCCCTCCTTATAGCACCACTGCCTGAGCCATCTTTTGAGCATCATAATCTTGTCACACCTTTGTTGTCCTTCTCTAGGAACAGGCAGAATGCCACTGAAGATCACCTGAGCCTCGATTTCCTTAAGCATCTTCCCCAGCCTGGCATAGTCTCCCTTGATATGTTCCAGAGAGAATCTTAGAACTTCAGATTGATATGATGAAGTTGTTACTATAAAAATTGCTGTAACATTGAATGCCTCTATGTTAATGTGGAATCCACAATGGGCTGACAGGGTTTCTAGCACATCCCCATCTGGTTAGGGACAATGGAGATTAGTTAGTTTTACCAAATGTACTCTGACCACACAATGGGTATGCTGAGAAGTTTTTCTCATGTGAAAACAGTTTTCCCCAACCCCTCAACAGGGGCCAGGGATTTGGAGAGTGGAAAATTAGCAGCAGCAGGGCAAACAAATCAAGGTACTGATGTTAGCCTTTAAAAATCACAGAGGATGGATGCGTCGGGAAGACTCAGAGAGCCACACAGGAAGTTTTGGGCGGGAGAGGGAAGAAGACTGGGATGCTTTCATAGCTGAGGAGTGATTTAGCTGAGGGGATCAACCAAGATCAGAGCATGGTGAGCTGGCAGGAGAGAGAGAAAAACTCCATGACTGAGAAGACAAGCCATGCATTGCAGGAGAAAGATCCTGAATGCCCCCAGAGAACTGTGACCCCAGCCCAAAGAATGCTGGGGAGCGGTGTGGAAATTGAGGCAGGGAAATGCATGTAGAGTTTGACATTTTATATAGGTTTATTTATTTATTGTGTGAGTACAGAGCAATGGTGTTAAAATCCTGTGCAAAGTGTCTGTGTGTGTGTTTCCTACTACATGCTCCTGAAGCATTAACCTGTGGACCAAGAATGACCACATGGCTGGAGTTCTGGGTGAGGGTGTGTTCAACCAATGAGGATGTCATGGGAAGGGGGGGTCAGCACTAGTCCCAAGAGTCAAGCAACTGGACCACAGGGTCAAAGCTCTCAGGACCCCAAGCTAGGGACAGTGCATGGGCACTGTTCAGATTTTGGAGGCTTAAAGCACACAGGGGATTCGGCAGCTGTCACAGAAGTATAGTGATTGTCCAAGAAGGGGCATTTGTCCAAGATGATGTGACAGCATCACCTTGTCTTGAGCCCTCTCCCAGAATATTACACATTCAGGAAAACTGAAATTGAATCCCAGTTATTGCTTCTAGCTAAAAACCATTCTATAGTTACTAGGTTCCTTTCATTTCAGTCATTTATTCAGTCCTAAACGGACAGTATTAGGTAAAAACTGGGCCAGATTAATGTAACTGCATTGCCCCATATATTTACACGCAATTGCCATTCCTTTGTTATTAATAATGCCATAGATTATTAAAACTAAGGCCCAGTCCTACAACTGGTTGCATGGGCAGGCCCCTGCAGTCATGAAGGTTTCAGTCAGGTTTTGCACAGGTGCAGTATCCCACATGAGTGGAGCTAGTTACAATTTGAAGGTCTTAAAATATTTATTACTGAGCTAGTGTTTGTGGCTCCAGTCCTGGTGAACATAGCCTTTCTCTGCAAAAATGGCAAAAAGCTGCAACTTCTGAGCAGATGGATGAATTCGTATCCCAGTAGATGTTGTTGAGATATTTTGCCATTTTCACAGAAAACTATATTTTGGATGTTCAGGTCAAAACAGTGCATTCCCTCTTACAAAAAACTAGCCTCTAGTTTTTGAAAACAAAAGTGAAAAATAAATTCAAGGTAAAATGAAAAATGTTTGTCTTTCTGGCAAACTCACAAAAATATGGGGCTCGAGCTGAGCAGCTGGTGTCAATCTGCTGAGTCAATGGAGCTACTCCACTGATTTACGCCAGCTGAGGACTTGGCCCTAATTCGCCATTGACATGTTATTGGAAAACTCTCTTTCCCCAAAAGAATAGCAATAACCAAGCAATTTCTTCTGCCGAACAATGGAACTATAGCATTTTTCTCCCTCTTTCCCAAGCATTGTTCCTTGTACTTGGGTTTGGTTTTTTTCATAATACCAGATTCACATTCATGACTCTTTTTTCCGCCTTTTAATGAAAAGCACAGTAAAACTAAGTGCCAAAAATAAATAGGCCTAAAAATGAAATATGCATCAATTATACAATTAGGGCAACCACATAAACAATGACAGGTTTCAGAGTAACAGCCGCGTTAGTCTGTATTCGCAAAAAGAAAAGGAGTACTTGTGGCACCTTAGAGACTAACCAATTTATTTGAGCATAAGCTTTCGTGAGCTACAGCTCACTTCATCGGATGCATACTGTAGACTATGCATCCGATGAAGTGAGCTGTAGCTCACGAAAGCTTATGCTCAAATAAATTGGTTAGTCTCTAAGGTGCCACAAGTACTCCTTTTCTTTTCACATAAACAATGTGGCCCACCCTGATTGGTTGGTCTGTTCTAAAACACGGCCGTCAGACCAGATAAAAAGACGAAGGCACGGGAGTTTGTGTGTTGTCGGTCGTACCTGACCCACACCCCCTGAACCAAAGGGACGTGCACTTCTCAACTGTCTGTACCTGGCCAGTGCAGAAAACAGCCGACTGAAGGGTAACATATTTTTCGGACAAATGCAGGGTAAGTCTATGGAGTAAAGAAGTCTGGTTGCTCGAGCTGAACTGACCATAGTCGTATTGATATCATAGTATAAAATCAGTAGTAGATGGCTGATGCATAATAGCTTTGCATGTGTTATTGCTCGTCTTTTACATAGCCCTAGCAAATGCGTGTAGCACTGTCATTCATCAGCTTTATGTTGCCTTTAAAAACACCAGAAATATAGGGCTGGTGAACAATAGTTTTAGCTGTGCTTGTCTTCGGGGCTTTTATTATAACCTGCCAGGACCAGCATATGTAGAGTCTCTCTTCAGGAACTCGCAAATGGTCCACAATATTACTTGTACTTGTGCTTGTCTTTGGTATAATCTGCCTTTTGTATTAATTCTTATTCAGTGTTGGTCTTTCATTTTCCTTTTCTTGTTTTGTTTATGCTGTTATTTTAGTTGAAATTATTAAAAGCCTTTCTTGAGGAATAATTAATAGTTCTTACTTATTTTATACGGACACCACTTAACCTCATTACATCTGTGTTGGGTGGTAGGAAGTAGTGAACACCCCAGGGTGAAATAGGGCCCCGAGGCATGCCTCCTTCTTCCTTGATCTCCGCACATTTCACCCTGGAACTTTAGCATCTTTGGGCTTAATATTGCTCCCATTGAAAACGACAGCAAAAATCCATCTGGAGTCACTGGAAGCAGGATCCTGCCAGATATGCTGTGCTTAAAGTTCTGAGTGCACCAACCTGAAATAGCTTGCTTGCATTGTTACAGAAATAAAAATTATATGAGACACATGTCAACACAAAACTCATTCAATTCAAGGATCATGAGCTTTTAATTTGTCTTCCAAATACAAACAGTTCAGTTAGTGAAGCTTACTAGGCAAACTGTTTTACTAAATGTGTTTTATTACTTTATAACCCCATTGTTGTTCAGTAAAAAGCATTTGCTCTGATTCTCCACCACCTTGCAAACTGTCATCACAAATTGAGGGTAAAATGCTACCCTGTGTGTGTGTTGCAGAATTTATTGGGCAATGTTCAGATTTCATTTGGTGGCTCCACTATGTCTTCCTGTGAATGTAAAACTATAGGCCAGATTTATCACTAGTGTAATTCTACTGACTTCAGATGGGTTACTCCAGTGGTAGTTACGACCTACTATGCAAACCACTATCTAACATATACTCCCATTAATCAGTGTCATAACTTATCCCAGACATAGCCAGCCCTTAGCACGTCTCCGTCTGCACACTCTTTCCAGCACACCATGTTCCACCATTTTGTGGGGCTGGGTTATTACATTGCCTTGTACGTCTCTTTGTTCCAGACTGGCAGGGAGTCCAGGATGACCAGCAGCTCCAGCTACCATTTGTCTTACTGCCTGTAAAATGATTTTTAAAAATATATTAGATTATAAGGTTCATTTCACAAGTAAGTGAGTCTCAGCTGAAAGCTAAATTGCTTTATTGCAGTGGCATGCTGCACTTGAGAGCTGGTGCAAAGTCAACTGAAGTTTCTTATGGGAGTAAGTCAGAGGCTACCATGATAAACTTATTCTTTAGACCAGAGATCTAATCCTAGCTCTGACACTGGTTCCCTCTGCATCCTTGAGACTTACCTAGTATGTAGGGTTGTTGTGAGGATAAATGTTTATATGGCACTTTGAAAATAGGATCTTCTAAAGAATATTTACCCAATTCAGATTGGTAGTTCATTGCTTTTTATTCTGCTTCTCTGATAATTTGCTGGGTTACAATTTGGCTTCTCTTTCCAAAGTGATTGGCAACGTGTCTCGGTGATGCATCTGTCTCACCTCCAAAAGGATAAAAGTTTCAGTCTTGTTCCAGGCAGGTCATCATAGTAATGCTGCTTGGGGAAATGCTGCAGAGATTCTTTGTGGAAGGGTCATTTCAGGACTTTTTCATTACTGTATACTCTTACTTGTCAGCAGAGTTCAATACTATAGATTGTGGTGTCAGTTTAGATTGATGGGAGCACATGATGGGGCTGTCACTGCATTTTTTTTTTTATTTACTCAACTGGTCTCTTTGTGTATCACAGACACTGTATTAATCCAGTTGTGCTGAAGTTTGCTATGAAGTCCTGATGAACCCATATGCTCTTACTATCTGTATTACCAAGGCATCAGTTTTCCAGTGACATGAGCCCAGGGCCTAACTCCTATTGATTTCAATCAGTGTTAGGTATTTAGGTGCTTTTGAAAATCCCATAAGGTGCCTATCTCCACCTTCAGGTGTCTAAATGCTTTTTAAAATCTGACCTCTAGTCACTACTGTTTTGCTGATAGCATCAAGCATCACCCCCTGGCCTCTGCCATGGCTTTCTCAGTCTATCTATTCTCTCTCTCTTACTCTGGGTTTTGCATTGTTATCCATCACTGTAATACCTACAAGTATCTTCCTGATTAGCAGAGGTCCAAAAGCGGATGTCACATTACCTCTTGCAAATCAGTACCTCAAGGACGCCTGGGTCAAATGGCTCTAGAAGTCTAGTTCCTCCCAGTGACACACAGATCAATGAGGACCATCTGGGTATAATGACTCCTTTCAGTTTCCATAGTGAGAGATCAGTGTTGGGCCATTTAAAGGGTATTTCCACATTTCCGCCTCGGTTATTTCTGTCTGACACTGAAGAGTCGATCCAACCTCCAGTCAGATCATATTTCACGGGCTCCTTGATGGAGCCTGGTGCACCTTACAACTGCAGCAGAGTGCTGCTGTCGGGTTCTGCACATTTCCCCAGCCTTGCTGGTGATTGATTCCTTTCCCTGACATGTCTGAGATCACACTTGTAACCACAAAAGAAGAAGAAGGATCTAGTCTGGTTTACTGTAGTGGTCTACACATGCCTTATATACACTGAGCAGTGCACTAAGGCCTAAAAAAACTGATCCCTTGATGATTCTCACAGAGCTGGGCAAAGCTGGCTGTTAGAGCTGTTAGCCGGCTGCTATTCTTCAGCTCAGACTTTGCTGTCTCCGCCAATTTGTGGTGCTGACATCTCTCCAGCTTTTAAAGCCTCCCTTGTTTAACCTGGCTTATTTATAATAATTACTTGAGCAGTTAATTTTACTCTTTTGCAAAGCCCCTAAGACTGCTTGGCACGAAAGGTGGTTTAGAAGTGAAGGTTTGATTGATGAATGGATTCAAATAGCTGCTGATTAGTATTGCCCAGGGTGAGAATACAGTTGCTATTTCCCGCCCCCCTCCTCACCGCCATGTATGCATGTTGTCGCCCTACCTTTGCGTCTGGTCTTCTCGCAGGCTGGGCCCTCATAACCCTGTGGACACTGACAAACACAGGTGTCCCCGAGAAGCATGGGTTCAGCATTGTTCTGACAAGGGCCACAGCGGCAGGCGTTGAACTCTGTTAAGTAATCGTCCAAAGCCCTTTTCAGGTTTTGCCTTTTTGTTTCAATATCACCAAGGTTGCTTCTACGGAGGATTTCATGTATGGGTTGTAGCTGCATAGAACAGAAGAGAAAATGTGGCAGTGATGGATTATAATTGCTTTAGTGGGTACACAAAAAAGGGGATTTAATTTAATGAGTACAGTTCAATTTATAAAGTACTACAGCCACAGCATGTTGGAAATTTATTGGAGAACACCTCAGAGCTAAAGAAAAAATTTACAGACAGATAGATATGGGCTGTGTACAATATTACAGATGGGCTAGAGCCAGAAACCTCCTCTCCAAAGCCCTGGTAATTTTGGAGGTGTTGGAATTATTTGAATACGTGGACTTATGTGCATCCCTTTGATTCTGCTCCCAAATCAGATCAAAAACCACAAGGGGCCTTATTTTGTTATTCATATTTAAATGATCCCACCCACAGTCTTGCAAGAGTTTTGCATGATTTCTGCCATCTTGGATCAGAATCCTTTGGTAGCAGCTGGTGGCATTTCAATGCCATTTAATCTAAACTCTAGCCTAACCACCTTAATCAAAGCAGTATCAGTTCAGCATCAATATATACTACACGCATAGATCTCTATGTATGAAGCACACATACTAGGTACATCCATGATACGGTATGCTACAGTTAAAACATATTGTACCATATGAAATATTTAAAACATCATGAGTCTAAAAATACTAACATCTAAATCTGCCATGTATTTAGGCCAATGGATTGAAATGTGGGTATCTAAAACTATGAACCTAACGTCCATATTTAGCCACTTAAGTGAAAGTGAACTGGTTTCCTGCGGTGCTAAGGACCCACCATTCCTATTGAAATGTTCAGCACCCTGAAAAAGGAGGCTTTCATTTGGCTGTCTATATAAGTATTTTAGCTAGCTAATTTTAGGCACCGAAAAGTAGCAAAAGTTGGACTTAATATCCTGCCCCTTATAGGTTTCAAAATAGGTTTTGTCAAGGACATGACTGTTCAAACAAAGTGCATTTTAAAAATCAAGGTTGGCTTTATATGTGTGTGTGTGTGTGTGTGTGTGTGTGTGTGTGTGTACATATACATGAATGAGACTGATACATACACAAATGATCACACTGGTTGCAGAGACTGGGTTTTCTCCTATTACACAAAGAGCATAGAAAAGGTTTTCTGAGGAAGTCCTACATGGCTTTGAAAATGCTGCTTAAAAACAATGTGCACAAGACTCTTTAACAAATAAGAGTGAGCTAAAGATAAGCTCGTCTGGCTTCTCCTTCTTACATAGCTCAGTGATGGGGGCAGTTAGGGAGCTCAAGTGGGGTACAAACCTCCAACAGTACCCCGCTATCCCAATAGAGACCTGGACCTGTTCCTTGGTCTGGGGAACAGGCCACTCTCTGATTATCTCCACCTTACACTTTTAAGCTTTTATTGTTGGTCCTGCCTCCTTGAGGCAGCCCAGCACCCTCTTCACCTGGGACACATACTGTTCACTTACAGAATTAGCATGGGGACATTCCTTTCTCAACAACCTGGTCTCCCCAACAAGTTGGCCAAACACAGCCACTTGGTTATGGGACTGTTTAACTTTCTTAACAGCTTTCACTCCATCTGAGACCTTCTCAAAGCTATCCACACTGGATCCTTCAACAGGAAAGTCAGTGGCTTCATTCACAACAGAAAATTTCTGGCTGTTAGGAACTGAAACTTTCTTGATTAAATCACTTTCACACCCTTCAGTTGCAGTAATCTGCTTGCAAAGACTACCATGAGGATTCCTTTCCCTAGGGGCTTTTCTATGCAACAATTCACACCTCTCAGAAATTCTGCCCTTACCCTCTTTACCTAGGGCTTGCTCTAGAGGAACATTCAAGTGGACACAAGTGCTTAGCAGCTATCTGAACTCACTCCAGATCCCCAAGCAATTGCAGAGCTCCCAAAGCCGCCAACTGAGAGGTCACCGAGTGAGTTACTAGAAAATTGCAGCAAATTTTGCCCAGAGTTGATGGAAACTTGCACAGAAGGGTGGATAACCTGCAGCAGAATGCTCAGCTGATACTGAGAGTGTTTCTATTTAAACAAAAAGAAAAGGAGTACTTGTGGCACCTTAGAGACTAACAAATTTATTTGAGCATAAGCTTTCGTGAGCTACAGCTCACATGAAGTGAGCTGTAGCTCACAAAAGCTTATGTTCAAATAAATGTGTTTGTCTCTAAGATGCCACAAGTACTCCTTTTCTTTTTGCGAATACAGACTAACATGGCTGCTACTCTGAAATCTATTTAAACAGACCATTTTGTCAATATGGCAGAATGTTCTGTAATTTCCTGTTTACCCAGCTAATAGTGTGGATAATTCCTGTTTCTGGGTTCCTTTCTACCTTCTATCACATTTTGTTGCCAAAGTCAGAGGCAGACATGCTTTTAAGTTAGAATGAGGGGAATGACAATGGAGTGGCACGACTCCATACCTGTACAATTACCTAGATGCTCCTCATTTCCTCGCACAGCTGTAGTCCCAGAGTGGGCTGGCAATTATAAATTCTCATGGAAGATTTTCCACCCTTAAGTGCAAGGAGAGAAACGCCCCCTCCACTGCCACACACTCAGAGCCATGCCTTTTAAGAAAATGTCTTGTCAAAGGCGGTGATGCGCTGAGAGATAGCAATGGCACAAAATAAAAGCTGCAGCGTATGACCACACTGAATTCTTTTTCCTCCTCACTGATCTCCTCCTTTCCTGTTCTATCTCCTCTCAATGACTCCCTTCCTGAAAACACTCAGGGTGGTGAGGCAGTTTGTCTGGAATGTCCTTGTTCCATTTTATGGGACACACAAGACTTGTGGGCATTCTGGTTAGGGTGACTAGACAGCAAGTGTGAAAAATGGGGACAGGGGGTGGAGGGTAATAGGTGCCTATATAAGCAAAAGCTCCAAATATCAGGACTGTCCCTATAAAATCGGAACATCTGATCACCCTAGTTCTGGTTTTGGCCCCTCCAGTTTTAGTTGTGATTTTTCCTGATTTTTATTTCACTTATTGTTTGTCCGGAAGCAGCAGGACCTAGACTACTAATTTACAGAGGCCATCAAACAGCCAGCAAACTGTGTGTTTAGAACTCCAAGAACTGCCTAGAGAGGGCACCCAGAATCAGCTGCTGGTCTGACCAACATGAATTGGTCCTCCAGCAGCTAGCAGGGCCGGGAGCAGGCTGAAGGCAATCAGCGCTCAGCTGGCAAGATAAAAAGGTCTGAATGATTTTTTCCAGGGGACATTTCTGGGTGAAATTGGGACCAGGGGAGGAAGGATTTCTCCTGTCTTAACCCAGGAGGCCCAGCCTGGTCAGGAGTTCTGATTACACCTTTTTGGTTGAGCCAACACAGGATTGTTGATTTTTGTTATGGAAAGTAATGCCCAGGTAGCCATCTTGAGTTGAATATCTATTCACTGCTGTAAAATTCAAGTGAGTGCACTTTGTGAATTGCCCCACTGTTTCAGGCAAACACAATGACAGGGTAACCTAGAAGTCAGAGATTCTGTATTTCATGCACTTGATCTGCTTATTCCTATAACTAGAACAATGCCTAATCCCTCAGAGCCATCCCCACATTGCCTTCAAGAAGGGGGATTTTTTTATAAAGGCATGGAGTGGAACATAACGGCCACACTGGATCAGACCAATGGTCCATTCAGCCCAGCATCCTGTCTTCTGACAGTGCCCAATGCCAGGTGCTTCAAAGGGAATGAACAGAACAGGTAATCATCAAGTGATCCATTGCCTGTTGCCCATTCCCAGCTTCTGGCAAACAGAGGTGAGGGACACTTCAGAGCATGGTTATGCACCGCTGCCCATCATGGCTAATAACCATTGATGGACCTATCCTCCATGAACTTATCTAATTCTTTTTTGAACCCTGTTATAGTTTTGGCCTTCACACCATCCCCTGGCAATGAGTTCCACAGGTTAACTGTGCGTTGTGCGAAGAAATACTTCCTTTTGTTTGTTTTAAACTTGGTGCCTGTTAAGTCATTGGATGACCCCTGGTTCTTGTGTTATGTGCAGAAGTAAATAACACTTCCTTATTCACTTTCTCCACACCAGTCATGAGTAAGGCTAAGATTTTGTCACGGATATTTTTAGTAAAAGCCATGGACAGGTCACAGGCAATAATGACCTGTCCCTGACTTTTACTAAAAATATCCATGACAAAATGAGGAGCCTGGACATCTGCCCATGGGCTGGGAGCTCCAGGGGCCCTCACCCCCATTGGGACTCAGAGCTCCAGGGCTCCCCTCCACTGGTGGCTCTGAGCTGCGGGGGTCCTTCCTGCCACTGCTGTGGTCAGGAGTGGCAGGGGTCCTCCCTGCCGCTTGGGGCAGCCAGGAGCTCCAGGGGACAGGCGGCAGGGGACCCTGCAGCTCCCCAGATGGCACTGGCTGAAGAAATGGATTCCATGACCTCCGTGACTAAATTGCAAACTTACTCATGATTATGCAGACCTCCATCATATCCCCCTTTAGTTGTCTCTTTTCCAAGCTGAAAAGCCCCAGTCTTTTTAATCTCTCCTCATATGGAAGCTGTTCCATACCCCTAATCATTTTAGTTGCCCTTCTCTGCACCCTTTCCAATTCCAATATACATTTTTTGAGATGGGATGACCAGATCTTCATGCAGTATTCAAGATGTGGGCATACCATGGATTTATATGGAGGTATTATGATATTTTCTATCTTGTTATCTATCCCTTTCCTAGTGGTTTGTAACATTTTGTTAGCTTTTTTGACTGCCACTGCAAATTGAGCGGATGTTTTCAGCGACCTATCCACCATGACTCCAAGATCTCTTTCTTGAGTGGTAACAGCTAACTTAGCCCCCATCATTTTGTATGTATAGTTGGGATTATGTTTTCCAATGTGCATTACTTTGCATTTATCAGCACTGAATTTCATCTGCCATTTTCTTGCCCAGTCACCCAGTTTTGTGAGATCCCTTTGTAACTCTTTGCAGTCAGCTTTGAGACTGAACTATCTTGAGCAATTTTGTATCATCTACAAATTTTTCCTCCTCCCCGTTTACCCCTTTTTCCAGATCATTTGTGAATATGATGAACAGCACTAGTCCCAGTACAGACCCCTGAGGGACACCACTATTTACCTCTCTCCATGCTGAAAACTGACCATTTATTCCTACTCTTTGTTTTCTATCTTTTAACCAGTTACTGATCCATGAAAGAACCTTCCCTCTTATTAAAGTCTGGGAAAAGCAGTGGCCAAATTCTGTTTACTATTTCAATTAAAAGAAGCAGTTGCATCAAATGTGGGATTAGCTTTTCTACCAGCCTAGCACAGAACTGTCTCTGGATATTTTTTTTTATTTTGTTGATCTTCTTTGACAGTGTTGCAAGTTGAGATATAAACTTTGCTCCTAAATTAGAGCATTCAACATGCAACCTTTTTTGCAAAGACTGCCTAAAACTAGCACTCTTGCCGATGACGAATTTTGTATTACTACTTACAACAAATAGGAGATAGGTATTTGCTAATACCCTTGAGAATTATAGTTCCCTAAACTGCTGCAGTGATTAATCAAGAATTGAATTAAAGGTAAATCCATCTGAGTTTATTTTTAACTTGTGGCATTTAACATTTGTGGGGGCGGGCGGTTGTAGGCAGTTTTAAGTTTTGCGGAAGTTTTTTAGGTTTCCCATTTCATTGCAAGAAAATTGTATGAAAGGCAAGAAATGTAAAAATGCTTCATTATGCCCCAGCGGTACAATCTAACCAATAAAATATCGTTTATCCTAACTAGAAAACTCTATGCTCTTTGCTATTTTGTCTCATCTTTAAGAATGAAATACTGGATCCTGCTCCATGGCCACTGGAGGGCAAAACCTCAGAAGAAATAGCTACCTATTTTGGTATGTATATAGTGCCTAACACCGTGATATCGAAGGGCAGCGGAGCAACATTTAAGCAGCGCAAGAAGCCAAGACAAAGGAATGTCTTGAAGCCAAGTTCTGCAGTACCCCACTCCATAGGAGCAGGTATGTCTATTGAAGTGCAGGGGGTTATGAGCATGACCACCAGACCTGTAAATTGTCTTTATTCCCCACATTGGATTGCATGGGGTGCATCCACTATGACAGCCTATGAGCTCTATTAGCATCTGCAAAATGGCTGTGTTGGGGAGGAGCCCATCCCTTCACGTCTCCTTTTGGTTCCCTATTTAACTGGGAGAACACAAATTTCAGCTGTCATGAGAATAATAGTGATTAGGTGACCACTGAAAACCATTCCTTGGGAAGCTGTTTTGTTGTGCATAGGGACACATCAAAAACTAAACTCTGCACTAAGCCAGCATTAAGCTTCTTGTCTGTCTCACCTTTGATGCTGTTGCTAAGAAGTGCACTCCCCATTGTGGAAGGTCTGAGAGGTTACCAGATCAGCGGCTCATTACATTTAATCTTGTTCTCTGATGGGATCACAATGAAAATATGAAATGATCTGGTCTACTCCACTTTCATTCCTCATAGTGGTGGAGTTTCTTCAACTGCAGAAAGTCTTACCTCAAAATCAATAACAGCAGGATTATATTTTAATGACCTTCCCCAGTGACGATACATATTGGCATTCCAACTGTTTAAAAGCCCTCCACTTGAACCAACATCTCCACCTTGAATCCGAGAGATAATATCTTCCACTACTGCATGCTTGGTTTCAGGATCTGGAAAGTTGAATTATAGCTAAATATTAGTTACCATTTCCACACGCAATAGAAAGTGTGACTCGGTGGATGGGCACTTGCCCCCATTAAGGCCCTGATCCTGCACCATTAAAGTCAATGGGAGATTTGCCATTGACTTCAATGAGCCTAGGAGCAAGCCCTAAACAGCCTTCCCCATCATTACAAGATAGCGTCTGATGAGTTAAACATTCTAGCTGCTATAATCATGGTGATGTAGGAGTTAAAGAATTTCTAAACTCCATGGCTCTGATCCTCTTGTCTCTCTGACATATACACAGGACCCAATATGTGGGGCAAAGATGGCTTTATATGATCTTTGTACCCCCCAGTCCATGTACAAAATAGCAATACTTGTCACTTGTATCATTTTCAAATCTTGGTAAATACCATTATTCCCCTACACATTTTTGTTTGCTTGGTTAATAGAGGCGAAGAGACTTGCCCAAGGTCACACACATCACGTCATCAGGGAATAGTACTCAGGTCCCCTGAGTCTAAATGAGATAGTTGGAGATGGAAAAAAAATCAAATAGACTGTGGAAGACATAGGCAGAAAGAGAGAAACATTCTAAGGAGGAAATGAGAGCTATTGGGAATGTTCTGTTGAAATGCTTTTTCTACAGCAAATGGATTTTCTGCACAATTGAAATTTTATGTGGTGTGACAAAGTCAGACTGGACAGCTGCAAGAGAGTGGTGGAAGCCCTAGACTGATAAAAGCCATTTTTCCTATCAGCTGAGAAGGAGTTACCTCAAGTCAATTAGGGACACCTGAGTCCAGTTAAGGGCTACCTGAGACCTTTTAAAACTCGTGGGGGGAGGAGGGAGAGAAGCTGCTGCAGGGATAGTGGCAGCAAGGAGATGGGTTTCTCCAGCATGAGAGGCTGTTCTCTTCCCCAGAGGGTAAACAACCAAAATTGAGTGCCTGTTTAGGGGAAGGACTGACACCCCAGGGGAAACAACAGGACAACGTCCCCCCCACAGTGTGGGGGCCGGGAAAGGTATTCCCCCTTTGTTCCTATGTTTGTAAATTTGTTTCTTTTTTGGTTGGTGGAGGTGCACTGCTTAGGTTTGCCCTGAGGCCTACCCTGAAAATACAGACAAATAAACGCAGAGGGAGAAAACAAACACTGTCTAGAGTGGGCCTGACTTACCCCAAGCCCGGCCACCACCAGATGGGGAAGTGCTATGTCTGGTGAGATGCCTTGCCACAGTGGGGAAATTACAACGAAATATTTTGTTTTGGGTCAGTTTGATCTAAATTAAAATATTTTGGTTTCTTGAATTGAAACAAAACATACACTTTTGACTTAGTTTGACCTTAAACTGCATCTACATATGGCGCAATGATGTCTCATGGGAGTTGTAGTTTGGGTGCCCCATGTCCCCCAGAATGATATTTTGATTTGAGACTGTCAGAAAGTTTTGTTTCAATTCAAAATTGTCCAAACAAAACATTTCCAAACTGAAAAATTTTGTTCCATTAAAAGTTTTGCTCTTTTGACTTTTTGTTCTGATTTGGAGTAATAGTAAATATTGCAATACTGGAATTTTCTGTAAGATGGATATTCCAATTTTTGCTCAGGTCTAGTCAAAATAAACACGTGGGAAGTTCCTCAGCTGGTGTAAATCAGTGTATCTCCATTACTGATTTACACCAGTTCAGGATCTTGACCCACCATGTAGAATGCCCACTTGTACTACCCTAGCTTTAGAGGTTGTGGACAGGGAATTGTTCAAACCCTAATGCATATTACCCTTTAGTTAGAGGTTAAATTGAATCTCCCTTGAAAAAACACAAGTTAGAATAATAGGGAAAATGGTTTGTGAATCTGAATTAGTTTTGTGAACACTACAACCCAACATTTATTTTGAGAGGTTCATTTAACCTCTTGAGCTTCATCCATCTCTACTTTAAACCATAGCCTAACCTCCACTTGCACCTCCAGATCCAGGGTAGTCAGAAATCTGCTAATGGCAACAGGGATAATAGGCCAGATTCATTACTGACATCAGTGGGTAAGAACTCCACAAATGCAGTTTGATCCACTTACACCAATGGTGAATTCAGCTCAAGATTTACTAGTAAAACAAATATATTCTGTGTATTCCCTTTTCGGGCATCATACCAGTTTTAAGGAATCCTTCCTTATCACACTTTTTGTATGATAGTGACATTGATATATCTGTTCTTTCCTTTTGGTACATGAGGCCTCCTGACAGACCAAAACAGGAACTTATTGTTTCAGCACTAATGGCTGTAAAACAAAACAAGAAAAACAATAATGTCAGTGTCATTATTGGTAAGAACGGCATTATTTTTTTCCCAGTGGTACTTGCGGGCACATCAACCAATAAAATATTCATACAGCTATGTATGGCACATTTGTGGAAGCTAAGAAATTATTGCCATCATTGTGAAAATGATTTTGCTGGGCTTTGTCGTTCTGGTGTGGAAGCCAAATATATGGCTCAGGTATGTCAGTGATTGTTAAGTCTGAAAGGGCAAAATACTTGCCCCAAAAGATTTTCTTCTAAAAGAAGAGTGAAAAATCTCAAATCTAGGAAGTCCTTTCATATGTCAGGTTCCGTTCTATCTGTTTACATTCTATTTAAACCCACTAAAGTCAATAGACCTATGCCAATTTTTAGCAACAGAGTATCTGGTGCCTACATCATAATATGCTTCTTAATCATCTGCATACTGAGACTGGCATATTAGCTACATAATTAGATAGAGGGTCAGAAGACAGTGTTGCAGAGAGCGTTTGCCTTTTTGTAGGAGTTTGGCCTTAGCCAAATATGACTTCCTGGGATACATTGATCATAACCTGAGCTGATATAAATTGACGTAGCTCAAGTGACCAGCTGAAGTACTGGCCCCATAGATTTTGGCCAGTAGATAATGTTTTACAAAACATGACTGAACGGATACTGAAAAAACCTCCATACTGAAAATAGCTGCCACAGAATTACAATACCATTTGGGTCAATTTGCATGAGTTGTTCTAGTGAGATAAAATGACTGGCTAGAATAGTAACTTCAATAAAAATGTATCAATTGTTTATCCTTTGAAAATCACTGAAGGTTTATTGCATGCTCTTATATTACCGTTAACCACCACTACGGCTGTATGTATTGTAAAAAATAAATAACTGGAGTCCTGTGAACAAGCTGTAGAGAAGAGAACTGAAATAAAGAAGTGGTTTCACCAAAGTACAGTAGCAGACACATTTCTTAGGTCAACAATGTTTTGTTATGTGTAAATTTCAGTGTGTGTGTGTGTGTGTGTGTGTGTATATACACACACACATATATATATTTATAAAGGCAAGTTCAGCAGAAGTTAATGGCAAGTCTTCCATTGATTTCAGTGAATGCAGGATAATAATACCTAGCTTTTATATAGCCCTTTTCATCAGTAGTAGAGCCCTGCGTGAATACAAAATTTGTATCCATGGATATAAGGTGGATATCTGCAGCGTTGCAGGGCTCTACTGCCAACGAGTGAGACCATGGCCAGCGACGGGGCCAGGAACCACAGCGGTGAAAGCAGCAGCATGTCGGGCCGCTGCTTGCAGGAACCAGTGCCCAGTGCAAGCAGTTCCTCTGGCGTGGCTGTACCCCCTCCCCCCCAGCCCTGCCCACTGGGGCGGGCACCAGGCTCACTGGCAGCTGTCCCTGGTCACAGCGTCCCTTCAACGCTCCTTCGCATCTCCTGTCCAGGACCGTGTGAGCTACTTGCATACACACACTAGCGTGACCAGGGATAGCTACTTTTGTATCCATGCAGGGCTCTAATCAGTAGTGCTTTACGAAGAACTTTACTGTATCATTATGCCCATTTTACAGATCGAGAAACTGAAGCATAAAGAGGCAAACAGACTTGCCCAAGGTCACCCAGCAGGCCGGTTGCCAAGGCGGGAATAGAACATAGCTGGCCTGATGCTAAGTTCAGTCCTCCCACTAGGCCACACTGCCTCTCATCAGCATCAGGCCTGTAGGCCTGAGTTTGCTTCCATTGAAGTAACTAGCAAATGCTGTTGAGCACAAGTCTCTTCTCTACTGCTACTCCTGTGAATAAGGAGTAACTCCAGTTGAGTCACACCTGTGCATGCCTGCAACAATTGAGACCAGAATCTGGCTCATTGACTTACTGGTGCAGGATCAGACCCTGAGCATGTGAGATGCTGACCACCTCAAGAGAGGCAGTCTGCTCCCTGAACTCCCATTCAAGTTGATGGGAGATGGAGAGTGCCTAACCCTTCATTTCTCATTGACTTCAATAGGAATAGAAGGTCTCATTGCATTGTAGGCCTGGGCCCTGAGAAAGAGTAAACATGCAGCATTCAATTACAAGGAGTAAAATATTCAACAGTTGTAAACAGAAATAGATAAAATTCCCTTCATCGGATGCATTTAGTGGAAAATACAGTGGGGAGATTTATATACACAGAGAACATGAAACAATGGGTGTTATCATACACACTGTAAGGAGAGTGATCGCTTAAGATGAGCTATTACCAGCAGGAGCGTGGAGGGGGGGGAACCTTTTGTAGTGATAATCAAGATGGGCCATTTCCAGCAGTTGATAAGAACATCTAAGGAACAATGGGGGAGGGGGGTAATAAACATGGGGAAATAGTTTTACTTTGTATAATGACCCATCCACTCCCAGTCTCTATTCAAGCCTAAATTAATTGTATCCAGTTTGCAAATTAATTCCAATTCAGCAGTCTCTTGTTGGAGTCTGTTTTTGAAGTCTTTTTGTTGTAATATTGCGACTTTTAGGTCTGTAATCGAGTGACCAGAGAGACTGAAGTGTTCTCCGACTGGTTTATGAATGTTATAATTCTTGACATCTGATTTGTGTCCATTTATTCTTTTACGTAGAGACTGTCCAGTTTGACCATGGCAGAGGGGCATTGCTGGCACATGATGGCACATATCACATTGGTAGATGTGCAGGTGAAAGAGCCTCTGATAGTGTGGCTGATGTGATTAGGCCCTATGATGGTGTCCCCTGAATAGATATGTGGACACAGTTGGCAACGGGCTTTGTTGCAAGGATAGGTTCCTGGGTTAGTGGTTCTGTTGTGTGGTGTGTGGTTGCCAGTGAGTATTTGCTTCAGGTTGGGGGGCTGTCTGTAAGCAAGGACTGGCCTGTCTCCCAAGATCTGTGAGAGCAATGGGTCGTCTTTCAGGATAGGTTGTAGATCCTTGATGATGCGTTGGAGAGGTTTTAGTTGGGGGCTGAAGGTGACGGCTAGTGGAGTTCTGTTATTTTCTTTTTTGGGCCTGTCCTGTAGTAGGTGACTTCTGGGTACTCTTCTGACTGTTCCTCAGACGTTCTTGTCAACTGCTGGAAATGGCCCACCTTGATTATCACTACAAAAGGTTTTCTTCCCCCCTCCCCCCCCCGTCCCGCTCTCCTGCTGGTATTAGCTCATCTTAAGTGATCACTCTCCTTACTGTGTGTATGATAACACCCATTGTTTCATGTTCTCTGTGTATATAAATCTCCCCACTGTATTTTCCATTGAATGCATCTGATGAAGTGAGCTGTAGCTCACGAAAGCTTATGCTCAAATAAATTGGTTAGTCTCTAAGGTGCCACAAGTACTCCTTTTCTTTTTGCAAATACAGACTAACACGGCTGCTACTCTGAAACCAGATAAAATTCATTCACTCAAAGCAACATGAATGATTGCTTATCTCAGCATTGAAGTGCCATAAAATTAAAGTTGAGATACACTCTGATTAATTGATTCACCATGGTTCCTGTTGAATAATTATGCTCAGCAAGGGTCTGTCAATACAATTTGCAATTGGTTGTCACGAACAGTGTAGATCCAGTCTTGATAAATATTGAAGTGGTTATTGTTGCAAAAGGGTGGTCATACAGAATACTGGCTCTTTGCAGGAGGGGAAACCATGATTGTTTATCATCTGATATAATTTCAGATAGTTGAATGTGTCCTACTCATGAGATTTATTGCTGCATTTTGAATTAATCAGAATATGAAAAGGCTCTTTCCATACTATTCTGTGCTGACTGCATCTCCCCAAAACGTCGTTATAGCTGTTAATGAATTACTCAATTTTTCTGCTGTGTAATAAAATAAGAATTTATTTTAAAAAGAAGGAATGAAAAATGTTGGTGGCATGATTCACAAGGTGCCTTATCCTGATACCCTTATTCATTTTTACTCAGTCCTTATTGAGACAAATTTCCACTTCAATGGGATTTTTGCCTTCGTTCTAAATGGCGTAATATCGGGATATAGCTTAGTAATTGGTTAGGACAAACTAGTTGTATTAGTTAGTGCTCGTTTATGCAGCTCAGTGGCTCAAGTTTTAGTGATAACATTTTTTGGTGGTTTTTTTTAAGGAAGTACAGGGCCAGTTCTTCAACTGGTGTAAATTCAACTGATTTCAATTGAGCTGTGCTGATTTACAGCAGCTGAGGATCTGACTCATACACACCATGTAACAACATAGTGAGGAACGACCTCATTCAATAGGAAATCTGTCCAGTACCCATGTATGGCATGATATAAGCCCTGCACTGATATTTTAGGATATAGATGCCTACGTAACTTTCTATGACATATAGTGGTCACTATTAAACCATCAACACTTACCAATTATTACCATGTGGTGGAATCTGAGACTCTGCAGTTTCATTCCCTATGGGATATAATGCTTTATCAGTTGATAAATGTTGAGTTTTTACTGGTATCCACTATAAATGGAAATTATACAAGTATCCTACATTAGAATGAAAATTATCTCTCTTCTGGGGCACATTTTTTATCTCTTGCAGAACTCCAACATCCCTCATTTTTAAAATAGGGCACCTTTGTAGCAGTAAATCTCATCTCAGATACACAGTAAGCACAAGATAAAGTAAAATAACAGCTCCTGTCCAGCTACTGGTGATTAATCCTTTCCTCTAACTTGGCAGTCTGCTTCTTAAAGTCTTCCTTGCCAAGACCTTGCTCACCTCTTTGTCACTCACTCTTCCAGGAGTGGAGGACACAGAGCGTCTCCAAGAATAAGGACACGGACTTCAGGAGAGCTGTACAAATCATTTCTGTTGCTAAGTACTTCTTTTGTAACACTCTCTATGGTTGGCTGTGAGCACTGAATATGTGTCATTGTAGATACCCAAACTACTCCAGGCCAAATCATAAACTGCCATAGTCTTACTGAAGTCAATGAAGCTGATTTATACCAGCTGAGCATCTGGCTGTCTTTTACTATTGCTATCATCATAGTCTCCATCTTAGGCCACCAGGTTGAAACCAAAGCAGAACCTCTAACAGATACTATAGATGACTAATGTCTGCTTGTATCATTGGATGTATAAAGGTTGTGGTATCTATCACACGGTAGTTGACTTTGCATTTTCACTAACAATCTTGTGAGTGTACCAAAGGACTATGTTGTTCTGCATCCTCATTCTTGATTAGATGAGGCTTTGTGTTTCAACTACCCAGAAACTGATGTGCATGCAATCCAAACTGCAGATGATACATTACATAAACATAATTTACAGGCATAACCAGGCAGCCCCGCACATCTCCATTGATTGAAAGCTGTAGTGAGCAGAACTCTGTCATTCCTGAGATTACAAGCCATCCAGTGTAAAATGGCAGATGTAAGGCCAAGTACAATGCATTTTTCACACATTCAGAACAAACAAATGCCTTTGAGTGTATCTTGATCTGTCTGTGTAATGCCTTTTTTCTTGATCTTAGTGCTAGCAAGTATAATCAAAGCTACAATTTTCCCCACCAGTGTGAAGAGAATGTCCTTGGGGGTCGATCCTGATACACTTGTGTCTGGGTCACTCATGGCGACCCTCTCAGAGGAGAGCTTGGTTTTTAGACTAGGTCTCACTAAGGGTTCCATCATATATGATTGAGGCCTGCACTGATTGTTGAAGTTTGAGTGACA
This sequence comes from Eretmochelys imbricata, assembly GCF_965152235.1. Lineage (NCBI taxonomy): Eukaryota > Metazoa > Chordata > Testudines > Cheloniidae > Eretmochelys > Eretmochelys imbricata. The sequence goes on from NC_135579.1 coordinate 94,328,673, forward strand.
GTGTCATTCTTTCCTCTGGATCTCTGTATGTGGTTGTTTTGTTCCCAGGCAGCCAGTTATTAAGTCTTCAGGCTTCTGAATATGGACATGAAATCCCTTACTGCATTCTGGACCCGTCCCGATCTCTGTACTGATAAATGAACTTTTCTCCAGGTACTGTCCTCCCTTTCTGTAGTAATAAGCCGGGGAGAGCAAAAAGGATGTGAAAAGAACAGGTTCAGATTTGGGAAGCCTAGATGCTGATGACACAAGGCAGTCATTGGTTGCAAAATTAGCTGGTGGAAAAGATGCAGCGCCATTATATGTAAGTTATAGGAGAATGATACGGTCAAGAAAGGGTACTGGACAAATCCAGACTCCTGCCGAAACTACTAATTACTGCCAAGGGAAACTTTGATGTAAGAAAGTAGAACAAGATGCCTTACTGGTGACTTTCCTCTGTTTTCATCCCCACAGGATATACCTGTTTGTTTAACCAGGCGTCGTGCAAAAGATAATTGACAGTCCTTCTTCTGGGAGGTAATGAGAGCTGCAAAATTTGGATCCATATTGGGTCTGGATGTAGAAACTACCCCCAAAGTGTGAGGAGGTTTGGACTTGTGGTTCTGGTTTGACCCATAGGAAAGGGAAACCCTAATCATGAATTTTAAAACCCCCTGACAGGTCACATCTTTTCAGAGTCAAGGTTACAGAATACCTCAGTCTTCTGAGTTCGCCTGTTTTGAGAGAGCACATTGGAGATGAGTTCATGTCCACTGGGATGATGCCTCCCATATAGCAGCCATACTAATATAAAGATTAAGCAGATGAAAAGCCATGTAGATTCCCCAGTACAATGAATGAGCTGGACAGGAACTGCATGCTGACTGTGAGGTGTACTTATTGGTTTATTTAACACCTTACAGCAGGATAAAAGATAAATAATCGAACCTAGAGAGCCTCCAGTTTAACTTCTCACATGCCTCCTAGTGACCAAAAGGAGATGTACTTTAAAAAAGATTTAGGGCCAGAACCTCAGCTGGTGTAAATCAGTGTAATTCCATTTATGCCAAATGACGCCAGCTGCGGAATCTGACTCATTATATTTAACTCACCTATGAAATGTACTGAAGCCAAGAATACTAAAGCGCTGGGAGTGACTCAGAGTGCCTAATTTTAGCCACTGTGAGCTCACTCCTGGCCCTGCTCTCTAAGGCCAGAAGGCCCAAATGCTACTCAGAAGCTGCTGATTTGCTGCACAGGAGGGCAAACTATGGAAAGTCAGTGTAAGTGGCTCTGCATGAGCATAGTGTGGAACAGTGGCAGCTGGTCCCGTGAGCGGTGGTGAGGGGGAATTTGGTGGAGGTAGATGGGTCAGGGGTAGGACGTGCCAGTTGGTGAGTGGCTATATGTACCCTCTGGTGGTAGGTGCTGCTTTAGCCGGGCTAGCACTATTGCTCCATGCCTGGGAGGATGAAGAGGGAGGAACCCAGCCGTTAGTCTGAACAGTTTATAACATTAAACAATCAGAGGGGGACAGTCGGAGAATAAAATGACGGACATGGAATTTGTAGCATTATTCTAACCTTTTCTATCCATTTCTTCTTTGTTAATGACGAGGATATATTCAAAGATGCCTCCCATGGTCCCAGATGTCATGAAATGGGTACCGTAGTCATTAATAAATTGGGCATACATTCCATAGTTGTAGCTTTCTGGAAGCGCCATCAGGGACTGAAGCACGTCTTCATCCAGAACTATGTTATCCCGTCTCATTTTGAACCGCGCTGTCTGTACCTTTGTTATGGCTCTAATGAATTCTATGTTCTGCAGATAAAGCAAAACAGACATTAAAAGGGAAACGTGCCTCTTCCCTGAGAAATATGCATGGGTCCACATTGCAGAATAGCGATATAAACATTCAGTGGGTTTACACCAAGCTGGGAGCCCTCTAAAGGAACATTGTCTGAGCCTGATTCTCCACTAAAGAACACTAATGTATCCTCACTGAAGCCAATAGAGATATATTGGTCTGGAATGGAGGTAAGCAGTGTTGCCAACTCTTGTGATTTTTATCTCAAATCTCTCAATATCTGCTCTTTTTCTTACAGCTTCAGTTCCTGGAGTCAAGTGATTCTGAGAAAATCTCAGCTTTCATTTAAAAAAAAAGTTTCTAGCTCTTACGGTTGCAGAGAAAAGCTTGAAAGTGTGACCCAAGTGTCCCTTAAAGGATCAAAAAACAAGAAGGAAACTAAAAATACATTTTATTTCTTAACATATTTTAAAGCAAATCTCGTGATTTTGGGGAGCTGGAGTCATGATTTTTGATCACCTGGGCAGTGGAGCTGGAACAATTTGTATAGTAGGGGTACTGAGAGCCATCGAACCAAGCTGCAAACCCTGTATATGATGGAAACCACTTCAAGCCAGAGGGTGTGGCTGCACCCCCCAGGAACCTCTAGTCCCAGCACCTGTGCACTTGGCGTTAGCAATACTGTATACGTGAAATCAGAATAGGCTCCTTATGCTTTTTTCCCCTGTAAATCGGATGCTCTACTCCAGGGGTTCTCACACTTCATTGCACCGTGACCCCTTTCTGACAACAAAAATTACTTCACAACCCCAGGAGGGGCACTGAAGCCTGAGCCCACCCAAGGCCCACTGCCCCGCGGAGGAGAGAGTCCAAAGCCCAAGCCCCACCACTCCGGGCGGGCTGTGGGGGGTACAAAGCTGAAACTCAAAGGCTTCAGCCCCTTGTCAGGGGGCTTGCAATCTGAGCCCTGCCACCCAGAGCTGAAGCCCTTGGGCTTTGGCTTCAGCACTGGGCAGTAGGGTTTGGGCTTCAGCCCCAGGCCCCAGCAAGTCTAAGCCACCCCTGGTGACGCCATTCAAAGAGGGTCCCGACCCACAGTTTGAGAACTGCTTCTCTACTCCTTTCCTGTATTACAAATAATTCCTTTGACAATTGAACATCTAACTGACATGTCACTGTTTATGCTGTTTGTTCACTTTTGCGTATCTCTCAGCTTTGACCATTAAAGTCGGCTTGTCAGTTTCACTTTACAATTTTTAGTCAATTTTGGTGCGGGCTTCTATGGCCTAGCCCAAAGCTTCAATAATGGAATTGCAATGCTTCCAGAGAATGTTTATATGTCTTAAAAATAGAAATATTTTTTAAAAATTGAATCATTTCTATTGGTGTTAGGTTCTGTTAAAATGTATTTGTTTTGTAAAACCTAAACCTAGTGGCCAGATTTAACCTGGTAACTTCCCTTTACACAGCAAAACTATGTTATGGCCACTCTGCTGGACAGCCAAGCAATGGAGAACCTCTGCAGGGGAACTCCACCAAGCAAAGTCGATGTGATTCTTGGGGCCATGTAAAAGATCCAGGTGCCACACCCAGATGCAATTACTACATTGCTCACACATGCTCGCTAACACACAAATACACACTCTCCTCTCCCCTTGGCGCTGGTACTAGAACTGTGGTCCTTCAGCTCCAGAAAACATAAGCTTTTACCACTTAAGTTAAAGAAGACCTTCTTTAGATAGTTCTAATAGTAGAATCTTGTATCTTCTCTATAGCAATGTCACATGTGTGCACACACACACCTAGTACATTTCATAGCATGTCTCTGCAAGGGGGTGCAGAGGAGAAGAATGAGTATATCAACAAATCCACATGGCAGCTGGTGCCTGGCGTTGCTTCCCCTACTCAGCATTAATTAGCTGTGTCTCAGCTGTGCAGACACCCTGGCTGTTCTCCTGTTGAGGGCAGAGGATGCTGTTCCCCAAAGTCCACGTGACTGGAGAGCATTCTCCTGCAAGTTCTCTCATGTTTAAGCCATTGCTCCAAGTCTCAGAAACTGACACAATGGGCTGCCCTGCCTGTGATGGGGTGTCAGCCCCACACAGACTTGGAAGAGGTTAAGGTGGCCAAGCAGGCCAATTAAATCCCCTAGGTGCACCTGAAGGGGGAGCCAGGGAGCTGGCCACTAATTATGAGTAGGCTCAGCTGTGCCGGAGCAGGAGGGGTCCAGTATATAGCCAAGTAGCTGGCCACAAGCAGTGGTGGTAGGAAGGCAGGCTACACTCACTCACTCAAAGTGGAAGGAGTTAAGATGCTGGTAAACCCAGAGAGGGGAGAAACCAGTGAAGTAGGAAGAAGCCCAGGGAAATAAAGAGATATAGGCCTTGGCTACATGTTATAGGATCCCTGAGCTGGAACCCAGTGTAGAGGGCAGGCCTTGGTTCCCCTACCAGCCACTGGATAGTGGCACAACGTGTCGGAGATCCCATCCTGACAGCAGAGTCTGGAAGACCTTTGAATTCCCCAGAAGGGGAGGACTTTAGTGACCTGGCCGGAGGGCCAAGTCATGAAGAGGAAGATGTAGATCTGGGAGTGAGCAGTGTAGTGGGAGATAGGATGGCGGAAGACACCACCGGAATGGGAGCACAGGCTGGTGGAGCTATTCCCTGGGAGAACCAGCAGGAGGTGCGGTGAGTGACCCTTGTGACCCAGCCCTTTTAATGAGTCATTTTCTGAGGATATAAAATCACTGATTGTTTTCATCAAAAAAATTATGTGACTCTAGACAAGGAAGAACTAGATACTTTAATGGTGCCAGCTTAGAGCAGTTTTGTAAGCACTTCAAGTAGGACACTGTCAAGATCATTCTCTTTTACTGTTCCTTGTCACTAACCAAGAGAAAAGTAGATCACAGGCATAGTATAAATATAAAATATTATCATTAATATTATTAAATCTAAATGGGAGTCACGACATATTTGGCCATGATACAAACTTTCTACTAAAAATAAACAGTTCCATTTAGTACTATTTGTTTACTAAGATACTTTTAACTTATGATACAATAGAAGCTTAATTTACCACCATATTGCAGCTTGTATTAAATTGAACAAGATCTATTTGCCACTGGAGCTCATTCCCTGAGGACAACTGTTTTGATGAACATCTTGATATTTTCCCCTCCCTGTTTGTCACTTTAAGCATTTCTTTATTTATATACTTAATATAGCCATGAAACAGGAAGGGGCAAGATGACATTTATTCTTATACTTTGTAATTCAATTTTATTCCCATTATAATGATTCTGTTTGCTTAAATGTAATAAGACCAACAAACAAGATTACTAATGATGACACATTTGCAATTACATGAACAAATGAAGGTACGATTACTATTGTTTAAAAAACATGCAAGTAAGGGAATAAACTAACAGAAGTTAAATTGAAATTGCACAATGCAACAAGACATGACTGAGAGAACACATGCACCATTATTTTGTTACCTTCTCGTTATACTGTGTGAAATTCTTCAGGGATCCTTTACCCTTTGATAAACTGAAACCTAGCTCAAAAAGGGGAGGTATGTTAGCATAACTTATTCCAAAGGTAAAGCCATAATTTGTGTATTTATCTTTTTTTATGGCATCAATTAAATCTCTCGAATCATCATAAAACTCAACAGAGAATCCAGAATCAGCATGAGCCTGAAATGAAAAGAAGAGGCATTACTTTTGCAGCTATGACCTGCCTTCTTTATCCTATAACTCTCTGTGCTGACGTATCTGATCCTGCCCCAAATGAAGTCAGTGGTAAGGTAATGCAGCTTATTATTAAAGTAGTCTGACACTTCCCATTACAAAACCCTGTTTTCAGTTGCTTATAACTTTGCCAAACCTTAATTGTTTTTGCTGAAATTTTCCCAGGTGGTGCCTAACTCACTCTGAATATTTTCTGGAAAATATCATCAAAAATGGTTCAACTATTTCTGAGAATGGGGTTAGGGGGAAATAATTTTTTTTTTGTTTTTGCTCACAATAAAAATATTCTTTGAACAACTCTAGTGCCCCTATACTTGAGAGCAGTGACTTGAAATTTGGCATGGTGGTGGCCTTTGTGTTAGGGATGTGCCTTTTGCCAAATCTGACTCAATTTAACCAAGTTTTGAGTCTTTTAAAAATCTACACCATAGATTAAGTTATAAATTATAAACACCTGCTCAGTAGAGACTGCTTAGATTTTAGCAATTAAAATCTAAGCACATTCCACCCACAGTGAGCCCCTGACAGCTCCTAGCATGAGCATGCACCATTCCCACAGAGTTACTGAACACGGTCCATCCCCGGGCTACAGGGCCTCAGATGGACTTTTGCTGTAAGTGCTGCTCCTAGCTGTCTATGCTGGGCAGGGGTCTCTCTCTCTTAGGGTATATCTGTACTACCCGCGGGATCGGTGGGCCACTATCGATCCAGCGGGGGACGATTTATCGAATCTAGTCTAGACGCGATAAATCGACCCCCGAGCGCTCTCCCATCGACTCCTGTACTCCAGCGCCATGAGACGCGCAGGCAGAGTCGCCGGGGGAGCGGCAGCAGTAGACTCGCGGCAGTGAAGACACCGCAGTGAGTAGGTCTAAGTACATCGACATCAGCTACGTTATTCATGTAAGCTGAAGTGGCGTAACTTAGATCAGTTCCCGCCCCCACCCCCATGTAGCCCAGGCCTTGGACCCTCAGCGATGGCACCCAGGCAGTGTGGAGGAGAAAGCTCTCTGATCTGAACACACAATGGTCAAAAAGCTGGACCAGGGAGGGGGAAAATGAGTAGATTGGGACAAGATGTCTGGGGCGGGAGAGAAACTGGGATTGGCTGGGCAAAGAAATTGTAACTGGGAGCAGAAAGGGAAGCTGAGACTGAGAGTTGGTGTGGGGGAGGCAGGGTAGAGGGAGTAGAAGTTGGGACGAGTTGGGCAGGGAGCCAGGTCGAGGAGTGGGAGCTAGTGAGGAAAACAGGAAGAGGGTGTCAGTTGGTGGTGGTGTGAGGGACATGGAAATTGGATGAGGAGCTGGGAGGAGGGGGGCTGTGCTTTCACCACATGAACTGCTTTATAATGCTACGTACTCTGAAAAATTAGGTCCTCCTAAACTCAAAATTTGTGGATTTTAATCTCGGTACTTCAACCCCCCATCTCTAAAATGGGGATAATATTACCCTCCTCACAGGGATGTTGTGAAGATAATTTAATAGATGTCTGTGAATCACTCAGATACTGTAGGGATGAGTGCCAGAGAAAAGACCATGAAGAAATTAGTAATTCTTTCTTCAGAGCACTATTTGAATAGTATGCAGTGAATAAGCCCTTCGGAGTTGGGGAACAAAATATTGAACAGGTGCTTGTTAAGTGAGCACCGTCCATCCTGTGCATTGAATTTTCTATCCTGTGGAAAATATGGTATGTGATCATGTAATTATAAACTGCAGCATAACGCTTACACACAAGAGGGCCAAATTAAGATTGCACAGGCAACCTTAGTTCTGGCTTCCTTAACTTTTTAGTGCTTGACTTTGCAATCTTAACATTCTTTTAATTTTTTGGTAGTTTATACAGTGCATAACATTTGTTAGTGAAAGCAACAAGTCTCTGCATGGAATAGCTTGCCATCTTGAGGGGCATACAGAGAAAATACCGTTTTGGAGCTTTACAGTGAAGTAACGCATTTAGAGTTCTGCAAGGCATTTGGTACTGCACCACATTTTGATTAAGAAACTAGAATGACACAAGCAACACGGCAAACATTAAATGGATTAAAAATGGGATGCGTCTCTCAATATAATTGCAAATGGGGAAAACGTCATCTAATAGGTGTTTTTTCTCTTGGAGTCCTGCAGATTCTTGGCCCTAAATATTTAAAATTTTTATCAATGACTTGGAAGAAAACATGAAGTCATGACTGCTAAAGTTTGTAGATGACTCACAGATCAGGGGAGTGGTAAATAACAAATAGAACTGGTCACGGATACAGAGCCATCTAGATTGCTTGATAAGCTGGGATCTGGCAAACAATATGCCTTTCAATATGGCCAAAATCAAAATTCATACATCTAGGCACAAAATATACAAGCCATATTTATAGGATGGACTCTATCCAGGCAAGCAGGGACTGAACAGAAGTCTGAAGTGTGACACTGTAGCCAAAAGAGCTAATGGAATCCTTGGCTGTATAAACAGGGGAATATTGAGAGAAGTAAGGAGGTTATATTACTTCTGCATTTGGCACTGGGTGACCACTGCAGGAATACCAGGTCCAGTTCTGGTGTCCGTACTTCAGGAAGGATGTTGAAAAATTGGAGAGGGTTCAGAGAAGAGTCTCGAGAATGATTAAAAGGATTGGACAGCATGCCATATACTGAGACACTCCAGGAGCTCGATCTCTTTAGCTTATCTAAGAGAAAGGGGGTGATTTTATCACAGTTTATATATATCTACATGGGAATACAAATTTGGTCTGCTAGATTGAAGAGCCTTCTATTATCAAGGTAAAACAAGATCCAGTGGCTGGAGATTGAAGCTAGACAAATTCACACGGGAAATAAGGTGGAATTTTTTTAACAGCGAGGGCAACTAACCATTGGAACAATTTACCAATGGTTCTTCGTGACTGAAAATGTTTAAGATACGCTCTAGTTTGAGCACAACAACTGGACTTGAAGCAGGAATTTAATTTAGGGAAGTCCTGCGGGGTGTGTTGTTCAGGTGGTCAGACTAGATCACAGTGGTCCCTTCTGGCCTTAAAATGTATTAATCTGAGGGCATGTCTTCATTAGCAACGTTAAGCACTGCCATGGCAGCGCTTTAACGTGGCTGCGTAGTCGCGGCCCCAGTGCTGGGAGAGCGCTGTAAAAAAACCACCCCCACGAGGGGAGTAGCTCCCAGCGCTGGTCCACTGTCTACACTGCCACTTTGTAGCGCTAAAACTTGCAGCACTCAGGGGGGTGTTTTTTTCACATCCTTGAGTGAGAAAGTTGCAGTGCTAAAAAGTAGCAGGGTAGACCAGGCCTAAAAGTCCATCTCCACTGCAGGAAGAAGTGTGTGTTCTGTGGGAATGCATAGTAAAATTTTTGAAAGGGTGAAAATTGACTTAGAAGCTGAAGACCCATTTTCAAATATGGCCTAGGGCTAGGGCCAGATTTTCAAAGGCACCTAAAAATGAAGACAGGTCCCTTCTAGGATTTTCGGAAGTCCCTGTGGCATGACTATAGCACTCCTGTTTCTCCACAGTTAACAGACATGATCAGGATATTTTCCTATGGGGAGCTTACTAAATGGGGGACCTTCCTGGTGAGAGGGTTCTCTACTAGGTGCGTAAAGCATGGCTCTCTGTGTTTGACCTCATGCTACAGATCCTAAGCAAGTTAAGCATCTAACTCAAAACTATTTCAATGGGATTTAGGGTTGTGGGCCCAGATCCTTAAAGATACTCTGTTCAGCACTGCAATGCCTAACACATAGGCTGCCTGCCACGCAGTGGAATCTTCAGCCTCAAGCTGGGTGCCCAGGCCCCGCATACGATGAATGGAGAGAGTTAGGCATAAGAAAGCACCTTCTTACAATCCTTAGGTGCTTTTGAAAACCACGCTAGGCTCTGATCTGTATTTTTAGGTGCTGAAATATCTTTGAAATCTGGTTCTGAGTGACTTAACCAAGCTCACATAGAAAGTCTGTGGCAGAGCAAAATCTCCATAGTTCCTAGACTAGTACCCTAACCATTAGATTATCCTTCCTCCCCTGTTTATTTGTTTTGTGTTAGTGCCTAAAAGCCCTTGCCTCCATGTACTGGGAAATGTACAAAGAGGTAACAAAGAGGCCTTCCCTGCCTCAAAGAGGCTATAGACAAAAAGTGGGTATAACAACCTGACAGGAGGAGCAAAAAGTAACAAAGCGGGGATTAGGATAAGCAATGGTCAAAGCACACTAACTGCTAACCATGGCAGTTATGACTTTACCCTGCAGTGTAGGAAGTTCTCAGCAGGAGAAGCTCCAGCATTATACAGACAGAGGTGGGGGTGGGAGGTGCCTTAGCTCTTCTATGGCACTTGTCATCCAGCCTGCAGATCTCAAAGCACTGTAAAAGTGGGCAAGTATCATCATCCCCATTTAACAAATGGGGAAACTGAGGCACAGAGAGGGTGACGTGACTTGTCCAAGGTGTCACAGTTCGTTAATAACCGAGCTGGGAGCAGAAACCCAGTTCAGTGCCTTGTCCACTCAACCAGAATAAGTAATAGGATTGCTTGGGTGATGCAGCAAGAATCACATTAGTTCCTTGATGTGTGGATTTTAAAAATAACTATGTTGTGCAAATGCTTCTTGTTAACTAAAAAAATGTTGCTTTAGAGACTGTTGTAAAAGGTGGGTGTTGTGGAAGGATTTGAAGGAGAGCCTGATTGAAGGGAGTACTGGACCCAAAACATATGGAATTGCTCTAGTAATCTATTGTATCAAAATGCACAATCTCAGTAACAGCCCCAGAGCATATGAGGCTGCTCATCCATGAAAGTAGGTCTTCAATGTTATCTTTCTACTGCTGGAAATAACTGTAATATATATCCTGAGAAAATCTACATAACATCTCTAAGGCAAACTTCAGTTCCTAGTGAGAAAATGTTTCTAAATTAACATCTTAAATACTTACTAGAAATTGATATACATGGAAATTGTAGGGTTTTCTAAAATATTTCTCATCATCCCCATAGTACAAATGTTCACATGCAGAGTCATACTTCAATTCCCGCCATTCTCCATTGTAAATGTACTCACACTGGCCTCCATAATACTTAGGATCATATACAAATTGCATTTCTTCTTGTGTAAGAACATTATATCTTTAATGAAAAGAGACATCATCCAGAAATTAACTATAGCTTTCTTTGCTACTACAAGAAAAATCGCTACCTTTTCTCTCTCCCCCCGCCCCCTTTGACTTTACATACATTCTGTTCTCAGACACTGGACTCTGTTTGCTTTGGATAGCAATGACTCAGGATCTTCGACTTCATAAATGGGAGGTTTTGATTCCACATCTCTCCATTTTTGCCCTCTCCTGGGGGAACTAAGCTAAAGTGATTTGTCTCTCTGACTAAAAATGAGACAAATAGCCTGTTATTTCAAAGACAGTATTGTAGAATCATAAATTAGAGATGGAAGACACTAATGAAATCATCCAGTTCATCTCTCTTCCAATAAAAGATGGTTCTCTGTAGTTCATTTTCTAGTATTTGGTCAGGTAGAGTTATAAAAATGTCCCAAATTGTGGGGCTTCCATCAAGTCCCTTGAGAAATCATTTCACAGCCTCCTAATCCATCTCACTGTCACAAAATTCTTCCTGGTATTCAAAGTAAGCATTCTGTTTCTCAATTTCACCACTTTTCTGCTAGTTCTCTCATTTACCTGTTTCCCCTTGGGTGTTAACACCCTCCATATATTTGTAGACTGCTCCCACTTAGTCAGATTATTCATAGTTGGTTCACTTAGTCATTCCATATTAGTCATTTCCTCCTGCTCCCTGACCATTTTAGATTCTCTTCTCTCAATTCCCTTCAGTTTGTCAATGTCTTTTTGCTAACTTGGTAGCCTGAAATGAAAGTAGCATACACTGATGTCCATTAAGAAATTCCTCAGAACCGGAAATTCTCTTCAAGAACATAAGAATGGCCATACTGGGTCAGACCTAAGGTCCATCTAGCCCAGTGTCCTGTCTTCCGACAGTGGCCAATGCCAGGTGCCCCAGAGGGAATGAACAGAACAGGTAATCATCAAGTGATCCATCCCCTGTCGCCCATCCCCAGGTTCTGCCAAACAGAGGCTAGGGACACCATCTCTGCCCATCCTGGCTAATAGCCATTGATGGACCTATCCTCCATGAACTTATCTAGTTCTTTTTTGAATCCTGTTAGTCTTGGCCTTCACAACATACTCTGGCAAAGAATTCCAATGACTGACTGCGTTTTGTGAAAAAATATTTCTTTTTTATTTTTTTTTAAACATGCTGCCTATTAATTTCATTTGGTGACCCCTAGTTCTTGTGTTATGAGAAGGAGTAAATAACACTTCCTTATTTACTTTCTCCACACCAGTCACGATTTTATAGACCTCTATCATATCCCCCCTTTGTCGTCGTCTCTTTTTCAAGCAGAAAAGTCCCAGTCTTATTAATCTTTCCTCATACAGAAGCCGTTCCATACCCCTAATTTTTGTTGCCCTTTTCTGAAACTTTTCCAATTTCAATATATCTTTTTTGAGATGGAGTGACCACATCTGCATGCAGTATTCAAGATGTGGGCGTACCATGGGTTTATATAGGGGCAATATGATATTTTCTGTCTTATTATCTTGCCCTTTCTTAATGATGCCCAACATGCTGGTCGCTTTTTTGACTGCCACTGCCCATTGACTGGATGTTTTCAGAGAATTATCCACAAGATCTTTCTTGAGTGGCAACAGCTAATTTAGACCCCATCATTTTATATGTATAGTTGGGATTATGTTTTCCAATGTGCTTTACTTTGCATTTATCCACATTGAATTTCATCTGCCATTTTGTTGCCCAGTCACCCAGTTTTCAGAGGTCCCTTTGTAGCTGTTTGTAGTCTGCCTTGGACTTAACTATCCTGAGTAGTTTTGTATCATCTGCAAAGTTTGCCACCTCACCGTTTTACCCTTTTTCCCAGATCATTTATGAATATGTTGAATAGGACTGGTCCCAGTACAGACCACTGGGGGACACCACTATTTACCGCTCTCCATTCTGAAAACCGACCATTTATTCCTACCCTTTGTTTCCTATCTTTTAACCAGTTACCAGTCCATGAGAGGACCTTCCCTCTTATCCCATGACAGCTTACTTTGCTTAAGAGCCTTTAGTCAGGGACCTGGTCAAAGGCTTTCTGAAAATCTAAGTACACTATCTTCAATGGTTTTCCCCCTTGTCCACAGGCATGTTGATCCCTTCAAAGAATTCTAATAGATTGGTGAGGCATGATTTCCAATTATGAAGATACTGAACACTTAATATTGTGTGCTTTGCCGAGGGAAATATAAATGACAGTAGTCTATGGCAATGAAAACAAAATAAATATGTGGACTGATAAGCTTTTGATAGACTCCTTTGGGGCTTCTTCCAAAAAAACCCCACCAACACCATTTAACTCATAAGGAGTCTTTCCACCAACTTCTGTAGCTTTGGATCAAGCTAATGTAGTGGTTATATGATGAAGGACCACATTCTCATACTGTAGCTCCTATTTTCTTTCACATAAGGCTAAGCTTATAAATATATAAATATATATATATATATACTTTAAATTATGCCATCATAGAGAGTTTGCCAGTGTTACCTGTCTTAGATTCCACTTTTTTCTTACCTAATTCAGTCATAATCAGTTTAGGATTTGATTAAGCAATACTTTCTCCTGCAAGTAGGTACACTGAGGACAGGCCCTGAATGCTCTAAATCAATGCTCTTAATTCTTCAAAGTGGGGAAAGCAATCAGACTTAGCATTCAGAATGTTCTATTTCACTTCATATATTGCTTTCATTAAATAGAGAAAGTTATAGCTTAATAGGGCATTACAAAGGTGGGGAATTATTATTATTACCCTGAGGGGCAAGCAGAAACATGGAGGGCATGTCTACACTGCAACTGAATGCCAGTGGCTGGCCTGTGTCAGCTGACTCCTGCTCAGAGGGCTCCGGCTAGGGGGCTGTTTAATTGTGGGGTAGACGCTTGGGTTGAAGCCTGGGCTCTGAGAGACTGCCAGGCGAGCCCGAGCCCGAGCCCAAGCCCAAATGTCAACACTGCAATGAAATAGCCCCCTAGCCTAAGTCTTGCGAGACTGAGCCAGCTGACATGGGCCAGCTGCAGGTGTTAACCTCTCTGGGCATGTCTGCACTGCAGTTAAAGTGATTTGTTGAAGCTTCCAGAGTGAGTCAGATGCAGAACTTGGATCAGATGCCGTGTCTGTTGACTCAAAGTCCAGTGCCCTGTCTGCTACAGTGCTACTCACTGCTGTACCATTTAGACTGTGAAGTCCTTGGGACAATATCCTCCTCCTCTGTTTTGTACAGTACTATGCATGCTGTCAGAGCTCAATTCATAGAGAAATGATGCTACTACAGAATAAGAGCAACATAAAAATGTAATCCTGGTCTGACTGAAAGAACAGCAAATAGAGATTAATTACTCACCCTTGGGCTGCTCTTTCAGACCCAGGAATTGGCTGTAGGTTTTCACAGAGGATTTCAATATCTTCATCCTCACAGTTACTCTCATCAGACCCATCTCTGCAGTCTGGCTCTCCGTTACATACAAGGTGGGGTTTTATACAGCGACCTGAAGTGTATATGTACATGTAATCTCTTAATCATCTCTACAATGCTTGTTCAGTCTAAGTAGGTAATTTTGGTTTAAGTGTTCAGTGACACAAGTCCATAAAGAAGGGTTGAGCCTGCATCTCCTTACTCAGGCAAAAGTTCCATTTATTTCAGTAAAAGGAGTGTATTACACTCCAGGGTCTACACTGGCTTCTGCCATTGTAGAGTCTTCAGAGACCCTAGCAGCTAAAGCTCCTTCATGGGCACAGGTGGTGCAGAACAACCACAATCTTCTTTCACTGGTGGCCCATAGAGAGACATCTGAGTGTGGGCAGCCCTGGCTGTGGTAGCAGTATGGCTTGAGCATCCAGGGATCCAGTGACTCAGCTTCTTCTTGCAGCTGGATGCTAAGCTGCCATAGGCAACCTGCTTCCCTTCATGGTGAATTACCTACTCTGGTTCAAGAGGCCAGTAGGCAAGGTGCACTTGATGTCTTGTTCACAGAAAACTGTACAGTGGTCAACATTAAAAAGTCACCCTTTGTTAAGTTACCCCCCACACTGGCATTTACAATACCCCTATTCATGGACAGGGGAAAGCTTGGTATCTCAGAAACCTCTGTGTGGTCAGGGCTGGCAAATGGTGGAACTATTAAAGGTGACCACTGTACATAAGAACGGCTATACTGGGTCAGACCAAAGGTTCATCCAGCCCAGTATCCTGTCTACCGACAGTGGCCAATGCCAGGTGCCCCAGAGGGAGTGAACCTAACAGATGGTGATCTAGTGATCTCTCTCTCCTGCCATCCATCTCCGCCCTCTGACAAACAGAGGCTAGGGACACCATTCCTTACCCATCCTGGCTAATAGCCATTAATGGACTTAACCTCCATGAATTTATCCAGTTCTCTTTTAAACCCTGTTTTAGTCCTAGCCTTCACAACCTCCTCAGGCAAGGAGTTCCACAGGTTGACTGTGCGCTGAGTGAAGAAGAGCTTCCTTTTATTTGTTTTAAACCTGCTACCCATTAATTTCATTTGGTGGCCTCTAGTTCTTATATTATGGGAACGAGTAAATAACTTTTCCTTATTCAATTTCTCCACACCACTCATGATTTTATATACCTCTATCATATCATCATAGAATATCAGGGTTGGAAGGGACCTCAGGAGGTCATCTAGTCCAACCCCCTGCTCAAAGCAGGACCAATCCCCAACTAAATCATCCCAGCCAGGGCTTTGTCAAGCCTGACCTTAAAAACTTCAAAGGAAGGAGATTCCACCACCTCCCTAAGTAACCCATTCCAGTGCTTCACCACCCTCCTAGTGAAATAGTGTTTCCTAATATCCAACCTAAACCTCTCCCACTGCAACTTGAGACCATTACTCCTTGTTCTGTCATCTGCTACCACTAAGAACAGCCTAGATCCATCCTCTTTGGAGCCCCCTTTCAGGTAGTTGAAAGCAGTTATCAAATTCTTCTCATTCTCATTCTTCTCTTCTGCAGACTAAACAATCCTAGTTCCCTCGGCCTCTCCTCATAAATCATGTGTTCCAGTCCCCTAATCATTTTTGTTGCCCTTTTCTGAAGCTTTTCTAATGCCAGTATGTCTTTTTTGAGATGAGGGGACCACATCTGAACACAGTATTCATGGATTTCTATAAGGGGAATAAGATCTTCTCCTTCTTATTCTCTATCCCTTTTTTAATGATTCCTAACATCCCATTAGCATTTTTGAATGCCGCTGCACACTGGGTGGACATCTTCAGAGAACTATCCACGATGACTCCAAGATCTTTCTCCTGATTCGTCATAGCTAAATTAGCCCCAGTCATAGTTGGAGTTATTTTTTCCAGTGTGCATTACTTTACATTTATCCACATTAAATTTCATTTGCCATTTTGTTGCCCAATCACTTAGTTTTGTGAGATCTTTTCGAAGTTCTTCACAGTCTGCTTTGGTCTTAACTATCTTGAGCAATTTAGTATCATCTGCAAACTTTGCCACCTCACTGTTTACCCCATCTCCAGATCATTTATGAATAAGTTGAATATGATTGGTCCTAGGACTAACCCTTGGGGAACTACCACTAGTTACCCCTTTCCATTCTGAAAATTTACCATTTATTTCTATCCTTTGTTCCCTGTCTTTTAACCAGTTCTCAGTCCATGAAAGGATCTTTCCTCTTACCTATGACAACTTGATTTACGTAAGAGCCTTTGGTAAAGGACCTTGTCAAAGGCTTTCTGGAAATCTAAGTACACTATGTCCACTGGATCCCCCTTGTCCACATGTTTGTTTGACCCCCTCAAAGAACTCTAATAGATTAGTAAGACATGATCTCCCTTTATAGAAACCATGTTGACTTTTGCGCAACAATTTATGTTCTTCTATGTGTCTGACCATTTTATTCCTGTATTTATATCCTGTATTGTTTTTCATATGTATTACAATGTCTTACCTGCACTATTCACTCCCTCTGGGACACCTGGCATTGGCCACTTTCAGAAGACAGGATATTGGGCTAGATGGACCTTAGGTCTGACCCAGTATGGCCATTCTTATGTCTTAGGAAGTCACACTGCCCTCTCTCTCTCCCTTCCAGGTAGAGATGAGCTATTGCAGGAGTAGAACTGGTATCTTCTGCCTGCAGCAGAGAGGGGGCAGGATTCCAGAGGACTAGGCAGGGGGCATATACTCTGTGATTCATGGGGATCCATGCACCCCTTTGAGCAGGAGTTTAGGGAGCCAGCAAGCTGGTGGATCTGTGATCTGCTAGCTATTCTTCACTACAGCGATGGGCAAAAGAGCCACAAGGGCTACTTCAGTGCTTTCTGCTATATCACTATAGCTTGAAAGAAAGGACTATTCCCTCCCTGCATCTACAAATCTTCTTAATGCTTATCTGGGTTACTTGGACCAGGATTTGGGCCTTATTGTTTAGAAAAAAGCAGAGTTTGAACTTGAAACCATCCTAAAACTTTCCCTGGCAATGTGCAGTGGAGCACAACTGTGGAGCCTGGGTTGGACACCTCCTAAGTTCTAAATAATGGATCCACTGTGTGGGAATCTTGTCAAGTTCATTTTGCGATGCTCCAGTATGTTTATTATCTAAGATCATGTTCCTGAATAGGAACTACAAGAATAAATTGCTTCTTCAGTTGGCTAAGTGCAATTAACTCTGTCAGGTTAATGTACAGATTTGCCTTTTCAAGTTGCAGAAGGTGCTTTGGGAATTTGTTACAATAATTATATTCAGAAATGAATGTTTGCAGGAGGCACAACTTGAGAATACTTGTGCCACTGAAAATGAAGGGACATATCTGCCGCTGGAGTAAATTGGTGTCGCTCCATTGATGTCTGCAAAGGAATGCTGATTTCCACCAGCTAAAGATCTGGCCCTAGATATGGTGCAAATATTTCCTAATATCTATAATGGTATTATATACTAGAAAGCAGAACTTGGCACTATTGTGTTGTAAGTAAAAAACTATACTGATTCAACCTAATCTTGCAGGGACAGCCACCTGATCTCCTGATTCTACCGTAGCTAGTGCTGGTAGAAAAAATTTCTGTCAAAACTCTTTTTGATAGAAAATTGTTTGTTTGGTTTTTTGACAAAACAACATTTTCATGAAAGCTATCTGTTTTCCACAAATTTTAATTTTTCATCAAAAAACCGAATACCTGAAATGAGAGAGGTTGTGATTAAGCCAATATCTGAAATCTGGGCAGACTACATCTCCCATGATACACCACATCCAGGGACTCATAGGACACATTCCCTTCCCTTACCATGAGGAGAGAAAGTGGTGCATCATGGGAAATGTAATCTAGCCAGAGAATTTACACTGAGGAAGCTGAGGTACTGGTCCATTGCTCTCATTGATTATCTCATCCAGGACCAAAATTCATTTGCTGTTATTCCCGATAGCATTTCACTTACCTGTCTCTTCACACTGAAAATCTTTTCCACAGCGTTGGCTTGCTGCACATGTTTCTGTTGCTCGGCATGCTGCCTCATCCCAAAAATGACCAGTGCATTTACTCCCCTTAAACTTGGCAGGCTGCAGCAAAGTTCTGTATCTGTACTAAATCACATTGAATAATAAAATAAAATAAAATAAAAAAGCAAAGAAACTGGCCAATTAACAAGAACTTTATACCCAGAAATTATAAGATTTCGATTAAATATTTAGTGGTAAAAACAAATCTCCTTTACAAATTAACCTGTTAGAACATGTTTTAATTATTTAGGAATAAATAAATATTACTGCAGCCAACTATGGAAATTAAAGGGCTTAGCAAGAATGAAAATAAGGTGAGAGACAATGGGCTGGATTTTTTTTTCTCCCCCTCCTTGCACTGTTGTAAATTTGGTGTACATCCATTGACTTCAGTGGAGTTACTCCTGATTTACACCAGTGTGAGTTGAATAACACCTATTATTTTGAACTAAGCGGCTCTTTAACAGTGGTGGAATAGATTACATATTATTTTCAACATCCTGCAGATACTGCAGTCCTTTCGGATGGAGCAGAGAAACTTCCCAGTTCTCACTTTCTGTTAATTGCACACATTTTAACTAACTGTCCCTGTTCCATTAGGCCCAACACCTGGCAAAGTTAATTAATTTTTCCAAATTCTGGACCTTGTGCCTTTGTTCTATGCCTTTGATGTGGTATTAAGCTTTTCCAGTTACATATGTTTTGGAGTGGAATGTGGTGAAAGCTATAGGAGTATCAGATGCAGACAAACAAAAATCACAACTGAGATCCTGAAAGGCACACAGCATTTTTGGCTGATTAATGGTGGATGCTGCTGCCTATCACACTGAACAAAAAGAAAAGGAAGAGCAACCCCATCTGGAGTATGGTTCTTCCTTTCTCTCTCATTCCATATGCTTGACCTCTTGCTTTCTGCCTATAATATAAGTGGAAAATAGAAGTTATGACCAATACTTAACAGTTATGAAGAAACACGTGAAATGATACAAAAATCAGAGTAAACAGAGATGATGAACAAAGAATGCTTTCCAAAGTGTTTTTATATCTGAATATTTGCATTGAGTCAACAGAAATTCAATTAAAACCCAGCTAAATAAAGAAGAAAACAATTAGCCAAATATTGCATGCCTGATTCTTCTCTCATTTGCACCAGTTTTGCACCTTTCTAACACTTTTGGCTTCAATTAAATTACTCCTAATTTACACCAGCATAAGTAAGAGGAGACTTAGGCCCCGTGTTTCTAATACAAGATAATGTTTATCATATTTGGATGAGTTTACTGGATGTTTCAGAAACTATGAATATGCATAATACATATAATTAATCTGTGTACGTGCTCATCAGACACATCTGAAGATAAGTGAATACATTATGGTTGAGACTTACTTTTTTCTCTTGGCAAGGAAAGCAACCAGTCCATTCTGACCACTGGCTTAGCTGACAGTTCACAGGAGCTGGAGTATTGACATCTCGGCTGGTTCTTCTGAAGAGAGTAAATGATACCGGCCTAAGTTTTGGCGTGGAGTTTTAAGAAGAGGTAATAGCTGTGAAGCCAAGCAGCAGGAGGAAAATCATATCCATTTTCCATACAATCACAGATTTTAGAGGAAACTAGAAACTTTTGTTGGGGAGAGTTGGCTCCAAACCACAGGTGGTGTAAATCAGTGTAACTGCACTGAGCTCATTGGAGCTGCACCAGGCTGCGCCAGCTAAAAATCTGACCAGTAGAATTTGCCAGTGGCAGAAGAAAAAGCAGGAACTGTATGTCTTGATCTCCTGTTTCCTGCTCTACCAATAGATGACATCCTTTTCCAGTATGGTATATGTGATAATGGGTGTTGTAAAAACCAAACATAAAGCTCCTAATAAATAATGGTTTATACCCACGTTCTAGAATATGACCAGAAACAGAATGCTGGAGACAGAAGAGAAAGCTGATTTGAATTCACACTGAGAATCCAAGTAAAAATAACAAACAGCATTTTGACCTTGAAGCTTCTTTTGAGGACAATTTGTAAAGGAAAGCATATAATTAATATGAGAGGAAATGTAAAGGTGGAGGCCACGAATATAATAGATACAGAAGATCCAGTAGGAGAGGGTATTGCAAAAGGATGAGGTGCAACCACTACATTGAGGAAAAAGAAAGCAAAATACTCTGTAGTGAAGTGGAGGAATAGCAAAAATATAAAAGTTTCGAGTGAAATCCACTTTTTGCTTTTCCTCTCACATCTCACCCCCAAATTGTCAAGATAATGTAATTACAAGTGCATGAACATGGCATTACAATGTCAACACAGAGTTAAAAAACATTAATGGAAATTTGGAAATGATTCTGAAATGCGTAGATGGAATGAAACCATGTCAATACAATTCTAAATGTGATTGGGCTAAATTGTACCCTTCCTTATGCCTGTGAAATCCCTTTGCCATCAGTCTATTGCACTGGCTTTTTATCGGTATAACTGAGAGCAGAATAACCATTCAAATCTGTAAAGACCACGGGTCAAATTCTCTTCTGGTGTAAATAAGTGAAACTCCACTGAAGTCAACAGAGCTCTACACATTTGCACCAACCAGTAATTTGCCCCAGTGTTCTGATAACACAACCAAACAATATCCGTGTGAGTATATGGAATCCACCTTATAATTTTACAGTTTAATTTAATGATATGGTTGAAATGCACTGTACACTATAGCATATAGGGAAACTAAATCCCCCCAAAGGAAAGGACACAACAACTATTAAGGCTGAGGCATAGAGGGCCTTATTCAAAACTCCTCACTCACTCCCTACTCAAAGAAAACTCTCATTGTCCTCAAAGGGAGTTTTAGCCACGTAAGGAGTAAAAAATAAAAAAAAAAAGTGCTGTATAAGGCTCAGAAATTCAGTGTACAGACATAATTCTCTCTAGGCCTGATCCAAAGCCCATTGAAAGACTCTTATTGACTTCAACGGGCTTTGGATCAGATCCTCAAAGAAGCTCATACATAGCACCAGGGAAATATTTGTCTTATCACCCAGTGCAGTACTTATGAGCTTTTGCCCATCAAATCTTACAATTTGTATTTGGATAAAGCATTGTTTTGTGTTGTGGAGTACTGTACCAAAATAGCGGTGTCTGCCTTAGCTCAAAACATGTTTTGTGGGTTTATTTCTAACCCTCAGCATGATGATTATTTTTGGCGATTAACTAATGAGCAATCTGTTTTACTTAAGAGACTATGGTCCAAAAAGAAACACTGATAATTAGAGGAGGTATGGGGTACATTAGGGATTCAGCAGAAGCTTGAGAAGAGAGAATACTAAATGAAACACACAAATGCTCAGCAAAGGAGCCTGTGGATACAGATCAGTGTGCTAGATGAAAACACACTGGATCTGCAGACAAACAGCAGAAACATGAAGACTGAGCACCCTAGAAAACATATATTCGTCCTGACGGAAGGGTTTGGTGGCTATACCCTTCAGCATTTCATAAAGTATTTAATTGGCTCACCTTCACCTAGCTTTTTAAATTTACCTCTTCATTATTCTGCCTTGTTTGATAAGTTCATCAAACATCAAAAATCTCTGCTTTGTTCACTTTCAAAAGGGATTACCAGAGTAAGCCTTCATAATTAAATGTATCTCTACCAAGCATTATTTCCTTTCTATGTCCTCCCTGCCTCCATGTTCCAATTATCATGGATATCTTTTTTGAGCCTTCAAAATCATATTTGCCTTTAAAACAAGTTTGCAATTAACAGCTGCAGAAAAATCCAATATTTTTTCCTATCTTCAAACTGTTTTCTTTAAAGAAATGTCACTTGTTTGTTCCTTTTTTAAGCCACAATGACATCGTAACGAGATACAATGGGGAAATAAATATAAAGACATATAATTCCCATTTAATTCATAATTTCAATGTTGAGCAAATCAAATAATGTTTAACATTCAAATCATAAATATGACATAACATAGTGTTGCAAACACTACAATTGAAAGCAAAATATTAATTATAAATAAAGCTTGATATATAGGAGATAGCAACCCAAAGTACACAAATATAGCACAGTAAATTTAAAATGAATGAATATTCTCCCTTAAAAGAATAAAGTACTATGCAAACAACAAGGAATGCCAATTACTAGACTATGATTTGGATGATTGCCAATATTCTTTTCTGGTAGCTGTTTACAGATAACAGTGCCCATATGCCTCCATTTGAGACTGAATTGATGGGCTAGCCAGATAGAGAGTAATGTACAGCTGTATGTTAAATTATATAGAGATAGACTTACCTCTGGGAAGGCAATCCTGTTACCTCACTATGTGCTGTAACTGTATCCTGACATGATATTAGATAGGCTAACCAGAGAATCAGAGGAGAAACTTCATTCAGGCTCCACCACATTTCTTTTACATATGTAAATATTTCCTATAAAATAGTTGAAAACAAGTTTTTCCTTTGCCTTGGAGACCCTTTGGTTCCAGTGCTGATGGGTAGAATACCAAAACCTCCCAATTCTGAGCATTGCAGAATACTGTAAATCATTGACAAAAGCACAAATCAAATCACGGGGCCCCAAGATGTATTCTGAAGGTCATTGCCTTCTTTTTAAACAAATGCCCAGATATTAGGCAAGGGAATATATTTAACCAAGTTTCTATTTACACATTAAAGTCAAATAAGACTTATCAGTGAAATGATCATTGGACCAACCTCAGGCACTCTGACTAATTTTGTGGGACAGGGATTCCTATTTTATTTAATTTTGTAACTTGTATGTAATTTTTGGTGTTTCTGATAACTAAAATAATTAGCTGTGGGGAAGTTTGGCAGTATGGCAAATTGAATATTCTAGAATTCGGTTACAAGGAACAGAAAGTGCCATGCACTGTAAGGAATACTAAAGGTAATGGCAATTCATTTTTCTCCATTGTCTGTTTCAATAAAATAGTTCCCAGAGTCCAAGGATGTGGGTGAGTTATTGCCTGACTCATAATGGCTGTCGGGTTTGCCTATGCAGTCACTGCGTCACCGGAATCTAAATCTTTGTTTTCTAAAGTGATCTGGGATGAAAAAGATGCACCTGAAATCTAAAGTTCTGTTCTGTTCTATATGCTCTGTGAACCCAGCTATCAAATCCATCTGCAGCCCAAAGTTCTGATGACCTTTAATATAAATGGCTGCTTTGCACAGTCAAATGCCTTCTCCATGATAACAGATCAGAAACATACCATATATAATGAAAATTATTTGTGGAATGCCTCCTAGAAATAAGGCTGGGCTGGTTTGTGCAACAATTTCTAACTGCTGGGCTTGGTCAATTATTTATTTTTTATTAGAGGGCGAATTGATATGGAGAGATTTAAGCAGTAAAGCAATGCACATCCTGTTAGAGGTGGAATTAAAGAAATGCTTTCCAAGGTGTTACATATAATCTCACTTTCAGTTATGATTCCATTTACAACATTATGAATTGAACTTGTCTGTGTGTTGGATTGCTGTTTCTAATTCTTTGAGCCTCTTTGCTTGAAATGCTGACAATGCGTTAGATGCACAATTTATACTGTCTAACTTCAGGAAAGTATCCCCAGAGCTTCAGATTGGGACAAAACAATAAGCTGGATAAATGGGGATAAAAAAAGACTCTCAAATCGGGGTTAGGCTATGGGCTTGATCCTGTACCTGGTGAAGTCAATAGAAAAGCTCCCACTGGTTTCAATGGAAGCTCTGGATCAGGTACTATGTTAATATTTTTATTCCAAATCAGTTTCTCCTCATGTTGAGGTACTCTGTATTGCTGGCATATAATTAGAAGCCTCATAACTTTTCATTTAGAGCCCTTGTGTACCTAAAATCTGAGGCAGATTAGCTCAGTGTAAACAAATTTGATCACACGTGTTCCTTGCTGTTCTCTGTTCCAGTTGAAGAGATTTAGATGGCTCTTGTGTGAATTGCATCTCTACTTTCTTAATGTTTTGCTCAAGCTGCATGGGGGAATCATTCATTTTCCTCACTGATAACAATATAGTATTTTGTTTCACTTCAACAGGTCTCCAGCTCAGTCATAAATACTAGTGTCTTATCCACAACAGCTGGAATTAATTTCTGCATGCAGAAACCATCAGTCTTGTAAATATCACCTGAATGCCACATATGGTAAGACAGCTGTATTAAACAATAAGCCTACAAAAGCCTGGGCTTACGGTATGATGATATCACACTAACTAACATTAAATTTCTGTGTAGCAATTTAGAACTAGCACTTCTGTATTTGAGGGTTACATTTTTTACTGTATTCAAATCTCTTCCACTGTAAGGAATCAGATTCTCTGAGAGAACTACCCTTACTTTTTCCATAGACATTTTGGGGTACACTATTTTTAATACTATAAATCTTAATTCCTGAATATGATGCTAATTTAGGACTGATCTAAAGACCACTGAAATCAACTTCTTTTCTAGTTCCTATACCACACTCATCACTGTAGTAACTGAGTACTTTCCAGTATTGCATTATGCAATGTGCCTAACATCTGTCGCATGTTTGTGCTCTCATTTTCTCCCCAAGAGGAGAAATGTATGCAGTGGAGTGTCTTCTGCTGGTCGGGTTGTGTTGTGTGTGGGTTGTTGTTTTTTTTATATACATATGCACATTGGTATGTATTAATGTTAGAGAAGGCAACGTCAAATAAATGTGCCTCGCACTTAGGGCTTGTCTACACTACTGTGTGGGGTCCATCTAAGATCTGCAACTTCAGCTATGTGAATAGCGTAGCTGAAGTCAATGTACGTAGCTGTCAACTTATTGCAGTGAAGACACCGCGGTAAGTAGATCTAACGCTCTCCTGTCGACTCCGCTTGCACTTCTCGTTCTGGTGGAGTACTAGAGTCAATGGGAGAGCGCTCAGTGGTTGATTTATCACGTCTATACTAGATGCGATAAATCGACCCCCGCTGGATCGATCGCTGCCTGCTGATCCAGTGGGTAGTGTAGACAAGCCCTTAGAGTGGAAGGTGATGAATTTGTGATGGACCTTAATTCCTGGGGGAGTTCATTCCATAGTCTCAGACTGGACCCTGTGAAAGGTTTACCTTCTAAGCAGATGAGCGTTACCCTTATTGTTGAGAGTTTCACTGTGTCAGAGGAACAGAGTTGTCAACCATGGTCTTCATCCCAAAGCTTTAGGTGGCCTTTTAAATATCCTGGGCCAAGGCTACGGAGAACCTTGAAGCTAAGGAGTAAGACTTTGAACTTAATTCAATATTCTCTGGAAAGCCAGTGTACAGGGTGGAGAACAGGTTTGATGGGCCTGCGTGCAATGAGTCATTTCTGAGCCTGACAAGTCCTGCTGAGCCTGCTGTCATTCCTAAACCTGATTGCTTGAGGGCTCCATGTAAATTAACCAGCACTCAGCCAGTCCACAGGCAAAGGTTTAACCAGGTGACCCCAAGGCCAGGGATATAGGCTCCCAAGGAGAGCAGCCATTCCAGTCTGCTCAACGTTGCTACCTCAGAGAGACTATCCCTTGTTGCTTCTGTTCCAGCCCCACCCTCTGCATGTTCCTGCTCCAACCATGTTCCAACCCCCTTCTTGATTCCTGCTCTGACCCCTGGCTCCAACCCCAGGCCTGACCGCTAGGCCTGACCGCCGATGCGCCAATCACTAGGCCTGACCATCCGTTTCTCAGTTTCTGACATTGTGGTAGCCTGTGTTGTTGAGGAGATACGCTGCAGCATTCTCTTTTAGCTGGAGTTTCCTAAGCGCCGAAGGCTTCATGCCCAGGTATATTACATTGCAATAGTCCACCCGAGAGGTGACAAAGACGTGAATAGCTGAGGGCAGGTCATTATCCGTCAGGATGCGATGCAGTCTCCTAGTCCACTGGAGGATGGTAGAAAGTGTTGTTCACAGATGCTGCTATATGAGAGCGTAGCCGCAGTGAGGAATCCAAGAGCACTAAAGCATAGACTATATTGACCAGTTGTGGTGTGTACCTTCAATGAAAGCAGACTGCACCGTGGCTGCTAACTCTTCAAAAGGCTTCCTCTTGCCCACCACATCACCGTTTACTTAGGTTCAGCTTCACCCAACTCTTCTTTGTCCATGAACTGATCTTGTCCAGTGGCTGTGCATTTTGGTGGCAGTGGTGTGATTGTATGGATGAAGGAGAAGTCGAGCTGGAAATGGCCTCACTGTAATATACCACCCCGTCCTCTACATTTTGCTGGCACTTGATTCCAGTTGCCTGATCATTTTATCTAGTGCAGGGGTTGGCAAACTATGGTCTGTGGGCTGGATCCAGCCCCTCAGGACTTTGGATCTGGCCCACGGGATTGCCCCCCATGGTGCTGCAGGCCCCGCGCCACTCTCAGAAGTGGCCAGCACCACATCCCTGGGGCCCCAGGGGAGTGGGGGGCAGAGGGCTTCATGTTTGCCCTTGCCTCCAGGCACCGTCCCCTGCAGCTCCCATTTGCTGGGAACGGGGAACCGTGGCCAATGGGAGCTTCGGGGGAGGTACCTGGAGGTGTGGCAAGGGCAGCGCATGGAACCCTGTGCCCCCCACTCTAGGGTCCACGCATGGACGTGGTGCCGGCTGCTTCCCGGAGCAGTGCCGTGTGGGGCCAGGGAAGGCAGGCAGGGAGCCTGCCCTGGCCCCGGTGCACGCTGCTGCCACCCCAGAGCCGCTTTAGGTAAGCAGCACAGGGCTGGAGCCTGAACCCCTCCTGCACCCCACCCCACAACTCCCTGCCTGCAGCTCACACCCCTCCTGCACCCTAACTCCCTGCCCTGAGGCCCCTGCACCCCTCCTGCACCCCAACCCCCTTCCCTGAGCTCACTCATACACCCCTCCTCTGCCCAATCCCTTGCCCTGAGCCCGTTCCTGCACCCCAACCCCTGCCCCGGCCCTGCATACAATTTCCCCACCTAGATGTGGCCCTCGGCTCAAAAAGTTTGCCCACCCCTGATATAGTGGCTGCATGTAGATGTTGAAGAGGTCCAGAAAGAATTGATCTCTATGGGATTCAACAAGTGAGGAGTCTAATAGTGGGGGTACAGGTCTCCATTGACTTCAATGGGCTTTGGTTCATGTCCATAGTATGTGATCCATCCAAGCACATGTTTAACTTTAAAGACATGAATTGTCCTTTTGCATGCAATGGGACTTCCTGCATGTTTTAAGTTTAAAGATGCTTTGGGGCTTTGATGGATCAGGACCATATTATGACAACCAGTCCCTTAGTAATACCTACAACAGATACTTGGATAGATAAAAGACAAAGCTCAAGAAGTCTTTTTTTTTTAATTGTGGTTTTTCATTGCCCTCCCTACAATGCCTGAATAGAGCTCCTCTTAAAATTTCTGAAATTAATCATGTGATAACTTTGATTGGACTGACCAATACTTTTCAGCTTGTTCAATTAAAAAGTATCATCTACATTGTCTACTTTTAGGATCAGTAAAGTTGCAAACATCTTAAAATAGCTAAACAGTTACCATGATTCTAAACCCTGATAGAGACAGATGAGCCTAGCACTCCCTCTAGTGGAAAACAAATGCAATAGAATACCTTTCTACGGAAATAACTAGAAGCTCAGTTTAGTAGGAATGATCCATCTCTGAAAGTGACTTCAGCACAAGGCTCTGCACCACTTTAGCTGGGTAGCATTACGTGAGGGTTAAGTGATGCGCAGTCTTTGAGCTTTCCTCTGCAGAGTGTGATATACAGCAAGTCCTCCAGGGAGTGTAGAGATACTATACTTCATGGAGGACTTGCTGGACGCTCTTTATGCAGACTTTGGTTTCTGACATGCTTTGTGCTGGGACAGAAACGAAGAAGCCCAGCACAGGATAGTTGCAGGCTGCAGCTATGCAAAGCATCAGCAAGTTTGTTAAATCATTTCTGTACATCATTCTCTTAATAAAAAGGGCTATCTTGCCACCAGTCTGTTCATCCTAAAGACACTGCACTGAGAATCAGTTTCAGCCTGTTGGAATCTGATGCTGCTCAATACATATAGTTACATGTGAGTTATATTTTAAAGCCAGTCCTGTCAACACAGGTTCCAAATTTCTTCAAAGTTCTGGAGTGTTTCAGTGTGAGGTTTCAGAGTAACAGCCGTGTTAGTCTGTATTCGCAAAAAGAAAAGGAGTACTAGTGGCACCTTAGAGACTAACCAATTTATTTGAGCATAAGCTTTCTTGAGCTACAGCTCACTTCGTTGGATGAATTCAGTGTGAGGTGTTTAATTTGGGTCCATCACTGGTCCAGACCTGTAATCTTGGTAACCACCGACAACTTTGGGGGAATTCATAGATTCTGTCTGACTGGCCTATCAGCAGTTTTTTGTGCAGCCATCATCATGGCATTGAGGCACCACTGTATCCAAACAAACCTTTGTGATGATCTTGAATCACACATGGTCACTTTAGCCAAAATTTCCACATGTTGGTGCCTAAAGTTAGACAATTTAATCCATATTTACGCACCTAAAAACATGGCCTGGTTTTCAACATGCTGAGCCCCCAGTGAAGTCATTCAGAACTATGGGTGCTCAGCATCTCTGGAAAAACAAGTTGCTTTTAGGTGTCTCATTAGGAATTGACATGTGTCAGGAGGTACACTAACCATTTCCCTCCTTGGCCTGGTTAGCTGGGCCTAGGTCACTTAGGCAGAGCCAAGGATTAAACCTCTTCTTCTTTTTTGTGTCAGGCCTGCTGATGTTTGGAACGAGAATATGGAGCTGTTAAGTGTCTGGGGAACAGATGGAGTAGGAGCTTCTTAACCTACTGGGCCTAAGTACCATGGATAACAGGAGATAGAAAATAAGGAGTGGCTTATCTAGTCTTTTCTCTCTCAAACTCAGGAAGACATTTTGCTTTCCTGACTGGTCCCCAGAAAAGGGCTTTCATTCTGATTTCGTTTGTACATAGACAGGGAGAGTTCCTTATTGGAAACTTTTGTTTATACCCTGAGAAACTACCATGTTCCTGTTTTGGGAGCATGCTGGAGAGACATCCAAGCCAGTGCAAACTTGCCTAACTGTATGCACCTGAGTTTGGGCCTTAACATTTTGCACTCATCCAAAAGTTCCAGATGGTAGTGCACCCTGTTGCAAGGTAGCTAGATGGAGCATTTCGCTAAGGTATAGCTTCCAAGCAATAGTAAGTTTAGACCAGCAGGCTCCATAGCACTGCAAGTGCCATCTCTTCTTCAGGAAGTCCTTCTTCTAGGCCAGCAATGCCTCAGGTTTGTCCGTGGATAGCATAAGGCAAGCTACTCGATGGAAATACGTTTGCAGGCATCAGTTAGAGAGAGGTCAAACTGAAAACCAACCCTGTGGTTTTACTCTTCTAAGCTCCACCCGCAAAATAAGCTTCGCCCACTTGCGCAATGTCAAAATGAGACACTTGAGATACTCAAATTCTGGTCAGGCATGCTCTGCACTGGGCTTCTTGTGCTTGTCTTCTCCACAGTGGGGTTCAAATACACCTCTTGCTGAGCTCCTCTTGCTTCCCATATGTGGGTGTCAGATACCACTAGAATGCCTCAGCTATGCCCTTCTCTTTTCTTAGGGCAATGTGTGCATTTACACAGTACACATGCGGCTCTGTCAGCTTGTGAAACCTATTCAGTTGCAGCTGTCAGTCTCCGCTCACTTTCCTTTCCACAAACCTGCAACGACCTTAGGAAACATTCTCTGGAAATATCTATTTTCCCCTTCCTTTTGGGGTCTGTGACTGCACACGCAACATGCAATTACTTCTGTGGCTATGATGAGTGACAATGAATTTTCAGTCTATTCCCACCCTCTAATACTATGACAGTAACCTCATGTTTCCAGCAATGATGTCCCAGGCATCACTTGACTCAAGCAGTCTAGGAAAGAAAGGGTCTGAAATGTCCTTACATTTCCCTACTCTTTTTGGGCTGGCTCCTCTCAGCTCCACAAACTGCTCCTGCCCCCTCTCTGAGAGATTCAAAGGCCCAGAATAAAGAATATTCCTAGGGTTATCTGTTTCGGTCTATTTCAAGGCCCCAAAGAGAACAATTAAAGGGACAGAACCAATACCAACTGACCAATCAGAGAGTAGCGATAATGAAATATATTTGCCAAATGCAGTTTGTGTGCACCCTATGAACTGCTGCAGTTTCCACGATATGCATCTGATGAAGTGAGCTGTAGCTCACGAAAGCTCATGCTCAAATAAATTCGTTAGTCTCTAAGGTGCCACAAGTACTCCTTTTCTTCCTATGAAGTGTGTTTGTGTGAAACATTAATTGAATTGAATCATTTCAAAAACCAAATAAACTCCTAAATTTTAAAGCCTATGAGTCAGGGAAATTTGCTGAGTAAATGATTGGCTCTGGATAGTTTGCACACCTCTAATAATAATTAATCTGTATTTATACTGCAGGTGGTAGTAGTAGGCTTTTATTTGTATTGTGGTACTGCCTAAGAACTCCAGTCATGACCCAGAATCTACTGTGCTGAGCATTGTACACAGAACAAAAAGTTGGTCCCCTGCCCCAATGAGTTTACAATCTAATATCCACACTAGGCAGGCCAGTCATTGTGTGTCCTGCTGTTAATTCTCTAATTGTGTTAATTTGCAATTCACTTTGGCTTAAAGAAATACATTTTTATTGTGGTGAGGTTTGGGGAAGGAAAGGAAGGACTATTAAATTGAGTCCTAATCCGCTTTGGTTTTTTTATTCCCTGATGTCTCCATGTAGTTTTTTTTAAAAACATACTGTCTTGAGTAAATCCTGTGATGTGCTCCCTTTAAAAGGGTCTTAAAGGGGGTTGACGTGCCCCCACTGAGTACCCCATCTTAGGCCATGTCCCAGCAGCTTAGAGCTGGTGTAAAAACTCTACCCTGGCTTCCATTTCCTGGGAGTACCCCACGTGCACTGCACTCCAGCTACGTGGTATTGATATAATGACCTATACAGGGCCATTATACGATGGTGCCATTTAGAGCAACCTGAGGGTTGCTCTACATTGTGTTGGGGGGGCCAAGAAGACCCTCAGCCTGGGCCAGAATTCAGGAGATGTAAATGTATTTTAAGGCCACCTTTGCCACCTCCTCTCTTTTTCTGTCCAAAGGATAATTTGGCCTTTTCTTTAGAAGGCCATCTTAAGCAGCCTGCCTTTCTTATGTCCATGAGATGAAGTGATCGGTCATAACCCCCCAGTTTCTCGAACAGTAGCTACCCCAAAAGGACTCGGTCATTACCTGAAAACTCCAAATGAGGCTGTGAAAGAAGTCAACACTGTGAGAAGTGTCATTCTTGAAGTTTTTTTCCTTAGGATCCTTTCCAAGAAAAAAGTAAACATCTGTGTGTGCAAAAGAAATTTGTGCGTGTGTGTAACCAGGACCTACGTGGAGGATTTTCCAAAAGGCCTAGAGCAGCTCTTAGTAAAAGTCTTTGTGAGAAGAAAAAACTTCTAAATATCTCATTGATATTGTGAATGGAAAACAACACTTTCCTTTCTCAGCTTTTAAAGTGCCTTTTTATCCCCATTGGTCTTCCTAGTCCCAGGTAGGGAGCAGGAGGGATATCAGATCTTTTAGTCTCTCTTGCTCTCCCCACCCAAAACAAAAGTCATAACATGATCCTCCTTATACTGTACCCCCACTTAACAATGATCAGTTAATGATTTAATACAGGCTGAACCCAGCCAGCCCGAACAAACATGAGTGCACAGAGCCTGATTGTCTTCTCACTCATTCTGATGTGACTGTGTATGTGTATATTCAGGACCTGGCCCCGAATACTTTCCCTTGAGTCTACATGCCACATTAATAGAAGTGTTAGGTGGGACAACCCAAGGGGCAATCTATCATCTCCATTAAGAGCCTGCCCAATTAAGAGAAGAGGCCATGCAAACAAAAAAGCCTGAAAGTATTTTAAGATTTAAACACAGTTGTACCAATGAAATTCTCTTGCAATTCATCTGTATTTCTGATTCTTTTAATCTTTCTTTGGAAACTTCTATATTTAAAAAAATCCAGAGTTTGAATGTCACAAGTGGCTTGATTATTCATTTGCACCATTAAGCAGCATTTATGCTACTGTTTCCTGACTCTCTTTGGTACTGAGACACAACTCTAGACGTGCACCAGGAGTACTCCGAGCTCAACAGGTTGCAACCCACCTCTTTTGTTTTTGCACCCTTTTCATAACACCCACTCCTTTCATCAGCCGCCTCCTTTGTTCCACATTAGCCCTTCCTGCTCTTATCTTGGGGCCATTTCCATAATCCTCTCCTGCTGAGGGTGCCAGCTCGCTGCTCCTACTGGTTCCACATTCCGTAAAAGGTGGTTTTCTGGTCCTGCCTCTCTCTTGGTGGACCTGAAGCCTTTCACCTGCCTGTGATCTGCCATTCTGCTTCTCCGCCTTTAGACTCCAGGTGCACCTGACTCTCCCAGTGGCCTCTGCGCTGCCAATGCACTTGAAGGTTTCTAAGAGAACATTGGAGTGGAAAGCATCTCCAGTCCTCCCCTGTCCTGGCCCCATCCATCCTTTCCAGATCTAGGGAACCCCATCCATGCAGAAGAGATTTGCGGGCATGGAGCAAACATACCTTCACACATGCACGGTGAGGTGTGTTTCACAGCATTTATACCTCATTTTGCTCTCTGCTCCTTGGTCTCCAGTGTTTTGATCCCTAAGGCAGTAAAATTCTAGATAATTTTCTTTCATTTTCAGCACAAATATGCAGTATATTTGAAATATTCTCTCCTATTCTTTATTCGCTCTTAGCTGTGTGATCTGAGCAGAGTACTGGTTTGAAGGATATGCTGCTGCTGAGAAGAAATACTTGGTTTCACATGAACACAAATCTGAGTTTGCCTTCATTGCATTGATCAAACTGTAGCAGCAAATAAAGCTTGTAATTAAAGCAATGAGGTGATACATCTCTCTGGCTCATCAATGACTCTACTCTGCCTTTTAGAAGACTTTAGTACTAAGGCATATAATGGGTGTTATGCTCAACCTACCTTAAGGGCAAGATGCAGCTAATAAGCATCTTGCTTCTGGCTCAAACTAACATGTACAATAGCACGCTGGCTTTTTGTTTTCACTGAGACCAGTGTACAATGTTCCACCCTAAAAGCTTCACACAAGCTTCTGAAGAGCCTAGCAAATGCAGCATGATTTAACGGTGTGGACATATGTCACACTGCCTAAGCAACTTCAGAACATCCAGCCACCTGTATGGCCAGCCCCTAAATGCCACAGGATCTGCTGCAGTAGCCCAGCCAGCCCATTCTCCGGCACACTGGTGCCATTAAAGTTAGACCGTCCTGAATGAATGCAGTCAGGGCTTTCCTTCTACCTGATGCACAGGTTTCAGGAAGGCTGGAATGGGGTTTAGTGAAGAACAGAGAGAAATGGATCTCTACTTGGATTTGAAAAAATAAATGGAAGGGCAGGGTACTGCACTCTCAAAGCGCATTATTGTTGAGTTGTACCCCAAAAGCAGTATCTGTCTATAGTACATACAAAGAGTGCCATCTACTGGCACATAGGGATAAGATCTGCATATTGTTTATAAATATGAACGTCCCATAAAGTTGCTGTCACACTGCAAGATCGCTTTTAGCTGAGTAGATGTTAACCACTACTGTACAGCCCTGGTCAGTTCTCTTCTATGATATGCATTCTGTGGGCTTAAGGAGAACATTGACTTCTCTCACTGAGAAAGATAACAGTCGCCAATCAGTTAAAAGGAAAAGGAGAATTCATGAGTGCTGGGGCAGTTAATTCTCCAATTGCTGGATTAACAAGTCTTGTTCCTGGGAAAGCTGCTCTGAAGAAAATTGGCTCTGTGTTGAAACAAAAGACAGAACCCTCTAGGCCATTCTCTAGGGAAGATATATCCCACGATAACAGAAGACAGGCATGTCCCTAGGACTCTGATAAATAGCTCACTAAGAAGCAGAGATACCTCACTATGAAATACATTTAGACTTGTTAAGAAGGGATGTTTGTTTGTACTAAGCTCTGCTACCTGGTGAGAAGGAAGAAGCTCTTTCCTGCTGGGGAAATGTCTGCTGTCATCTCTCTGATGGCTCTTATTTATGCTCGAGGAGGAGTAGTCATGCTGTCTGATTTATAATGGATAGGACTGGTGGACTGATGAAATACAATATCTGTACCCTTCATTTTTCCTGCTGGTAAAGAGGAAAGGATTAGTGTCAAAGAAAAGGCCTGACAGAGCACCATGGAATGGAAATAAGATGTCCAAGGATAAGAGCACAGGATAGATTCAGGGCATCTGGCTTCTAGTCCCAATTCAGTGATAACTTGTCTTGCTGTGCATTCCTTTACTCCTCAGGAAAATGGATATAATTGATAAGTACTTAACACCTGTATAACACTTTACAAGCAGTAATTAGTTAATGGATCCTCCCAGGTCTGTGTGGCATAGGTGGTATTTTACAACCAAATCTTTCCATGTCTTGGACTGTGTACCTTGAAGCTGGGAATTCACATACTGATTAAACCATCTCACTTTGGGATTGGACTGACACACGTCTTTCTTTATGCAAAAATAAAGGGTACCAAAGGGGATTGTGGTAAGAAGTTAGCAATACAAAAGGCATGATGCATGCAGGTGAAGTACTAAAGCAGAGATGCTAATGCCATGGGGAGTTCTGCATGAGTCAGACAATTTGTCCCTACAAATGTAGAACCTCCTAGATCGGGGCAGGCAACCTTTTTGACCAGAGGACCACACTGGGGTAAAAACTGTATGGCGGGCCAGGTAGGGAAGGCTGTGCCTCCCCAAACAGCCTGGCCCCGCCCTCTCCCACTTCCTGCCCCCCTCAGAACTTCCAACCCCCCCCCCGCTCCTTGTCCCCTGACCGTGCTCCCCCCCCCCAGGATCCCACCCCCTAGTCCCTGTCTGCCCCCCCGACCCCTAACAGGCCCCCCTGGATTCTCACACCCTATCCAACCCCCTGTTCCCCAACCCCTGACTGTCCCACCCCAGAACCTCCGCCCCATCCAACCACCCCCTGTCCCCTGACTGCCCCCCCAGACCGCTTGCCCCCTGCCATGCACGCCACCACCCCATTACCATGCTGCTCAGAGCAGCAGGAGCTCGCAGCCCGGACAGAAATACGCTGAGGCGGCAGGGGACGGACGGCGGCTAGCCTCCCCAGCCGGGAGCTCAGAAGCCGGGCAGGACCATCCCGCGGGCTGTAGTTTGCCCACCTCTGTCCTAGATAGATAACAAGTGGGAGTTTTATAACCAACAGCATGAGGGGTAAAGTTTGGCTAATGCTGAACACTTCTGAAAATCCCATCCAATATATCTAGAAGGGTCTAACATGAAGGGGCAAATGCTGCTTGTCCTACTCATCAACAATTCCCAATGACATTAATTGAAGTCTGGCATTAAAGGAGAGTAGGGGTCTAATGGTTAAGGAGAAGCACTGTTCCTAGGTAATACGCACAATTGGAATTCTGTTTCCATTTAAAGAAGTTTTTAAAATAAAGTAAAGCCCTCTGTGATTAGGAGGCTGCATGTCTTGTGCAGAATCAGCAATTCAGGAAACTTCTGAACTGCATAACTGATCCTTCTGTACCCTTAACTCAGAGTATGTGAGCTTATGACGGGGCTAGATAGACCTTTAGTCTGACCCAGTATGGCCGCTCTTATGTTCTTATGAGTCCTGGGGATCCAAAAAATCAAACATGGGGCCTGATTTTTTCAGAGGAGTGAGAAACTGCAGCTCCTCCTGCTGACTCCAGCTGGAGGTGCACACGTTCAGCTCTTCTGAAATCCAGCCCCCACATGGCAGCCCATAAGTTCTCCTGCCTGCCATGAGCCATCATTACACAGCTCATCCACGGAGTGAGGGTGGAGACGAGAGATCTCATGGGGGAAGAACATGATGCCTCAGAAAATAGCATAAGGCTTTCTTGTACAATACAAGAGTTTTTGGCAAAGGCCACAACAAAGATTTGCAGAACACTGCTGAGGTTCAGAATTAAATGCAATAAGAAGGTATAGTGCTTTCCTCCGGCACTACTCTGTCTGTCTGTAGTGATATAACCCGAGGCCTTCAGCAAATGCAGGGCCTAATCACATCAGCCACACTATCAGAGGCTCGTTCACCTGCACCTCTACCAATGTGATATATGCCATCATGTGCCAGCAATGCCCCTCTGCCATGTACATTGATCAAACTGGACAGTCTACGTAAAAGAATGGACACAAATCAGACGTCAAGAATTATAACATTCAAAAACCAGTTGGAGAACACTTCAGTCTCTTTGGTCACTCAATTACAGACCTAAAAGTGGCAATTCTTCAACAAAAAAACCAAAACAAGACTCCAACGAGAGACTGCTGAATTGGAATTAATTTGCAAACTGGATACAATTAACTTAGGCTTGAATAGAGACTGGGAGTGGATGTGTCATTACATAAAGTAAAACTATTCCCCCCCCCTCCCCCAAACGTTCTTGTCAACTGCTGGAAATGGCCCACCTTGATTATCACTACAAAAGGTTCCCCCCTCCCCGCTCTCCTGCTGGTAATAGCTCACCTTACCAGATCACTATCGCTACAGTGTGTATGTTAACACCCATTGTTTCATGTTCTCTGTGTATACAAATCTCCCCACTGTATTTTCCACTGAATGCATCCGATGAAGTGAGCTGAAGCTCACGAAAGCTTATGCTCAAATAAATTTGTTAGTCTCTGAGGTGCCACAAGTCCTCCTTTTCTTTTTGCAGATACCGACTAACATGGCTGCTACTCTGAAACCAGTATTTAGATTGTTAGCTCCACAGGGCAGGGGTTTACAGGTTCTTAAACAGAGCAGAGCATGTTGCTGGCTTTTTTTCAAATTGTTAGCAGCAGCAGCAAGAAGATAGGAAACTGTGCTGAACTGTGGCAAGCCAGCCTATGTTTGAAAATGGATCTACCTTAGTGTATGGACACCTTTTGAGACTTAGTTTGTCCCCTCACTCACCCTGCCCCCAACTCTCTACTACTCACTGATAGGCAGTCCTACTGCCCCCATTCCCTAATCAGGGTACTCCTCTAGAACCCTCTTACCTCTCAATCTTGTCCTTCCCATACACCAACTGAAACCTTCCACCTAACTCCACTCCTGATTATTCCCAACACATCTCTTCCTTCTGCATCCTACCCCTGGCTCATACACAAGCTCTTTGCAGCTGGAACCTCACTCATACACCACTGATAACTCCTGCCCCCAGACAACTCACCTGCCTTCCACCCCCTCCCTCTAGTCTCTGCCCTGCCCTTACATAAGCTTTCTCAATTTGGCAGACAAATGCTGCATAGTGAGTGGCTCCATTGCAGAGCACAGGTTGCTTATCTGTAGTGCTGATCCTGGGCTGCTTCTTGCCACTTCAGAAGCAGAGGCTATGAAAGGTCCTGAGGTGCCATAGACAACTATACAATTCACACTGCCCCAGGTGTGACCCTTAGACGTTCTGAACAGGGAGGTCCATCTGAGTGAGGCAGAGCTGGCTCCAGGTGAAGATATTCTGCACTCCACGCCCCTGAGGGACTGGAAAGGGAGGAGCCAGGTCTGGGTGCTGCAGGACTGGTGCTTAGGTGTGCTGTGCATGCCCCACCTTCCCTTGGCTTTTACTTCTTCAGCTCTCTGCAGTGTAATTGCTAACAGCTGCTGGGGAGAGAGGACGTGAATCTCTGTAAACGCTGGCTGGAGACAGTGAGAGTAAAATATGCTACAAAGCTGAGCTACTCGGTGGCTGTTGGACAGCTGAGAAGATATGGAAGTAGTAAGTGTTGTTATTTATCGTTGCTGCCTTTGGCTTTGCAATGCTAGGGCTAATGGATATTCCCCTGGGACATGTTTGCTGTTTGACTTTTTCTTGCTCTGCTTTATAGTTTCAGGCGATTGTCTTTGTGACTAGGCAACAGGTGTGGAAATAACTTCTGAGCATTGCCTGAGGAGGACATCCCAGACAGCCTGTCTGCTCTCTGTTTCTTCTGGTTAGCTGGGGTCTCTTGTCCTGCTCCTATGGTGGAAACTTAAGGGGCTGGGGAAGAAACTTCAGCTGGGGGTGTTGTATTCTCCATTAACAATACCTGTTTCTCCTAGTTCTGATATCAGCCTGTACTGAGCTCCTCTTCTGCATTTGCATCTAAGCACGGGTGGATTTGCAGGAAAAATCTAGATAGCTAGTTAACAGGTGATGCACCTCTTATTGTGAAATAGAGCAGTCCGGGAAGTATGTGGCAAGTCTTCAGCTATCTGTGTTGCGTGTGTCGTGTAGGGTCAGAGTGCAGTTGGGGTCCAACAAGACAAGCTCCTTTGATCCATTTTCTGTTCAGACTTCACCAACCAATAACTTTCACAAAGGGGATTGCAGTTCTTTTCTCTCAAATCTGTCATGTGTACTATCTGAGTGAGGTTATGGTTTCTTATACCAAAATATTAAATTGCCAATTATCCTACATGTGTATAGACTGACCTAGCGAGATACTATTACCAGCACCAAAATCCCCTAGCTGTTCCTCTTTCTTACACAGATCCTTTGTTTTGCTTTTTCTTTTCTTTTTTTTTTTAATTGGGAGGTATTTATTTGCAAGGGGAAAGTCAGTTTCCTGGCTGTAAAACATCAGTAGCTTTCAAGCCTGAGAATGTCTTTGTCTTTTTTTTTTTTTTTTTTTTAAGTTGGTGTTGTACTTGCTAAGCGTATTATGACTACAGCAGGGCAAATAATTCACTGACTACTTGCTGCAAGTTTCTGGTAATCTCTTAAATATAGTGACTTGGTGAATTCTCTTTCATTGCCTGACTGGCTCTAATTTATAGCTAGCTGCCTCTGACCACAGCCTTGAGCTCTGTTATCTACTCTCAGAGGGCTGACATGGAGACTTGGTATAGAGGGACTGCTAGCTTGCATTGAGAAATGTACTTCTGCATTGAGGTGCTGCTTTGTTTTAAGGCTGCACTGAGGTTAGCCACATGGTCCATCTGAGTGTGACTGACTGTTGTCACACAGGCTGAATCTGTGCAAAGGGTTTGCAGGGAGTGTTGGACCCCCTCTGATCAGTCAAGTTTGAAATTATCATGATTCTGACCAGAGGATGCTTATATAGCTAAAAGGCCTGTGAATCTTACCAGGACATCTCAGTTCTACTCCTTTCTCCACCCAACATTCCCTGGAAGTCCAGTGCCCTTTACCTGTTTGGGCACCTGGTGGTCCTGGAGACCCATCTCCCATTTTGTATCTTTTGGAGACAGGTCTGTACCACTCCTGTGGCTCTTGGAAGCCCTAGGAAAAGACCTATCCCCACCCAGAACAGGCAACTGGAAAGGAAAATACATCCTTTACCCCCGCAGCAGTTTTATATTGTCAAGTAGGGGAGCGGGGGGCATTACTTCTAAGCTCCTCTGATGCCTGGAATTGAAGCTCCCTAACTCTGTGAATGCTTGATTTCCAGGGAGCCCTGAGGCTACTGTTAAATGCCATTTAAATTAATACGTGGGCCAAAGGTGTTAAGATAACCTAGTTGAAGAGCAACATTAAGCAGTTTAAAAGAAGGTTCTGGTTTGGTGTACAGCGACCTCAACCTGCATAGTACAATGGCAAACACCATTAAAAATCACTTTAATCCAGGGGTTGGCAG
Organism: Eretmochelys imbricata; assembly: GCF_965152235.1. Classification (NCBI taxonomy): domain Eukaryota; kingdom Metazoa; phylum Chordata; order Testudines; family Cheloniidae; genus Eretmochelys; species Eretmochelys imbricata. The sequence goes on from NC_135579.1 coordinate 94,368,493, forward strand.
CCTTCGGCCCGCAGCCCAGCAAGGTAATACGCTGGCGGGCTGCGAGACGTTTTGTTACGTTGATCGTCCTCAGGCATGGCCCCCTGCAGCTCCCAGTGCCCGCGGTCTGCTGTTCCCAGCCAATGGGAGCTGCGGGAAGTGGTGTGGGCCTCAGGGATGTGCTGGCTGCCACTTCCCGCAGCTCCTATTGGCTGGGAACAGTGACACACAGCCACTGGGAACTGCGGTGGCTATGCCTGCAGATGGTCAATGTAAACAAAACGTCTCACGGCCCGCCAGCAGATTACCCTGATGGGCTGCATGCCGAAGATTGCTGACCCCTGCTTTAACCTTTTTTTATTAAGGATGAAGAAAAGAAGGGAAAACAGTGAAAGCATTTGAAATTAAGATATTAAGTAAGGCTTTAATTTTAACAACATCTCTTGTTCCCTTGCCCTTACACTGGAGAGTTTTTGTTTTTAGAAGGAAAGCTGCCCTTGTTTGACGGTCTCTTAGATGGTGTGAAAGACTGTAATAACTGTCCTTGTGAGGAAAAGAGAAGTTAGCTGAGATGGGCTGGAACTGTTGCTGTTGAAATCTAATCCTGTATCCTAGAACATACTCATGAGAGGGGAGAGAAAAGACCATCAAAAGCAGAGAAAACAGCTACTTGTCTCTGGTGTTGACTCACATGCACTTGCAACCTCGCTGCTGGTGAAACACCAGCCCAGCCCATGGCCTTATCAGTCACACTGAAACCTGGTTAACTTGTAGCAGGACTGGGTTGCTTAGGGCATTGCTGTTGCTTCTTTCTGGTCACGCTGCTGTAACCTTGTTGCAAAAATGTTGTCTTAAGCAGAAGGAACGAGAAAAGAAATAAGGTGAGGCAGGAAAAGTTCGCCGGGGGTCAGAGGAGAGATACAGGGTCACATCTCAGGTGGTGGGGTGTGTCAAATGACTTCCTTTCTGGCCAATTTGGTCAGGACATCTCAAGATTAGGGTGAAGAAGGATAGGAGTCCTGGGGGGACAGGCGTGGCAGCAGCCATAATGGTGAAGCTCACTCTGGTTGCTGATTTTGGCGTGGAGGGGGGAAGTCTTTCCTTAAGGACCCCCAAAAGGGAGTGATGGATGGAATATCCTGTAATTATTTTGTCTCCTATCCAGGTCTAGTTTCCAACACCTCAATTCTAGTTCGCCATTTCTAGTTCCACGCTCTTCTTATTTACCCAGCATGGTCTTAACGGAGTCCTTGAGTTCTGTCAGCGGGCCTCTTCGTTTGGACTGATTCATTCTTTGTCTGCCTTCTGCAACTCTTTCCACCAGCATTTGTTGTTTTATAGATTATTGCAACATCTTATGAAATTACATTCACTTTTTACAATTGAACTCCCAATTAGAGTAAATTTGTAGTTATCACAATAGTACCATGCTAATCTTTGCAGGTTGCTCTCTGCCTGCAGTGTTTTCCTTTCTTACCACATAGGGTGCTTTGGTTGCTATTGTAGGGTGCGCTTCAGGCTATTTCCTATTTCTACTCCAGAAATTCATGGGGAATTGGGGAAGAAGTGACCATATATTGGGAAGAACCTCAAGATACCTGGTAGGTTGGTAGGGGTGAAGGGCCACCATGGATTTCATTGTGAAACTGACCTCTCTAAGATTTGTCTAGCTAGCATGTGCTTGCGTCTCTTTACCTCCGCTATTACATTTGCGGTTCGACAATGTCCTCATTCACTTGGTCGTATTTCCATAACAGGCACCCTCCTGCATGGAATGTTAGATCTGCTCAAGTGTTATAACTTTTCATAAATAATTTGCCCAGCTCTAGTACGTATGGTCGTGCCAAGTGTGCCTTTCTTAGGTCTGTGTTTCGTGGGCATACAAAGTGTAGCAAGTGCCAACTACCTGAATCTGACCAGGTTTGTGATATGCGTTTCCTTTTCAAGAAGTGTGGGGAGGGGGAAGGTGGGGAGAATTGGAGAGTCTCTAAAGTACTATGGGTGTAGTTAGTCTAGAAATATTATAAAGCTTTAACAACATCTGCACTTAAAAATCACTCTTCCTTCCTAGATCCCATGTCTGCAAAGTGGAGCGGGGGGGTGGGGGGGGAATAGCAGTTCAGCAAAGAACACAGACACTTAAAGAAGCCAGGGTGAAACTAGATAATCTGTCAATTAATTAAGCAAAGTGAATTATAGTTGCCATTTCAAGGCAAGAGAAATAACCTGAGGGAAAGAGGGATTTGTATTCACATCCTTTTTAATTAAGGCAAGGGTGGGGAGAGGTAGGACACAGAACAGAAGATGGAACCGTTAACTCTTGCCATCCCATTTTACCATTAGGTGGTTAACAAACAGGTGTGGGTTTAATGAACTACGTACACTGTACCAAAGAAGACCAGTCTTGTCTAACATGCTGATTGCATTTATAAGCACAAAAATACTGGTTTCCTCATGTACGGTTGCGTATGTCTCATGTATTAACCAGTTTCTCATTGGTACCATTAAACACCTGAAATGCATTTAAGGAGCTATTATCAGTGTTAAGTCCTTCAGGTGTTGCTTCAGTATACACAGCTGCTTGGTGCCCCTGCAACAGAAACAATGGCACCTGATTTTGTCCCGTTGTCTGTTTGGTGTACGTGTGGCTCTCTGTGGTGACTTGGACAGGGGGTGAATCAGTTTTTCTTTCTTTCTGGAAATCTCCATAATAGACTAGAATCATAGAATATCAGGGTTGGAAGGGACCCCTGAAGGTCATCTAGTCCAACCCCCTGCTCGAAGCAGGACCAATTCCCAGTTAAATCATCCCAGACAGGGCTTTGTCAAGCCTGACCTTAAAAACTTCCAAGGAAGGAGATTCCACCACCTCCCTAGGCAACGCATTCCAGTGTTTCACCACCCTCTTAGTGAAAAAGTTTTTCCTAATATCCAATCTAAACCTCCCCCACTGCAACTTGAGGCCATTACTCCTCGTTCTGTCATCTGCTACCATTGAGAACAGTCTAGAGCCATCCTCTTTGGAACCCCCTTTCAGGTAGTTGAAAGCAGCTATCAAATCCCCCCTCATTCTTCTCTTCTGCAGACTAAACAATCCCAGCTCCCTCAGCCTCTCCTCATAAGTCATGTGTTCTAGACCCCTAATCATTTTTGTTGCCCTTCGCTGGACTCTCTCCAATTTATCCACATCCTTCTTGTAGTGTGGGGCCCAAAACTGGACACAGTACTCCAGATGAGGCCTCACCAATGTCGAATAGAGGGGGACGATCACGTCCCTCGATCTGCTCGCTATGCCCCTACGTATACATCCCAAAATGCCATTGGCCTTCTTGGCAACAAGGGCACACTGCTGACTCATATCCAGCTTCTCGTCCACTGTCACCCCTAGGTCCTTTTCCGCAGAACTGCTGCCTAGCCATTCGGTCCCTAGTCTGTAGCGGTGCATTGGATTCTTCCGTCCTAAGTGCAGGACCCTGCACTTATCCTTATTGAACCTCATCAGATTTCTTTTGGCCCAATCCTCCAATTTGTCTAGGTCCTTCTGTATCCTATCCCTCCCCTCCAGCGTATCTACCACTCCTCCCAGTTTAGTATCGTCCGCAAATTTGCTGAGAGTGCAATCCACACCATCCTCCAGATCATTTATGAAGATATTGAACAAAACCGGCTCCAGGACCGACCCCTGGGGCACTCCACTTGACACCGGCTGCCAACTAGACATGGAGCCATTGATCACTACCCGTTGAGCCCGACAATCTAGCCAGCTTTCTACCCACCCTATAGTGCATTCATCCAGCCCATACTTCTTTAACTTGCTGACAAGAATACTGTGGGAGACCGTGTCAAAAGCTTTGCTAAAGTCAAGAAACAATACATCCACTGCTTTCCCTTCATCCACAGAACCAGTAATCTCATGATAAAAGGCGATTAGATTAGTCAGGCATTACCTTCCCTTGGTGAATCCATGCTGGCTGTTCCTGATCACTTTCCTCTCATGCAAGTACTTCAAGATTGATTCTTTGAGGACCTGCTCCATGATTTTTCCAGGGACTGAGGTGAGGCTGACTGGCCTGTAGTTCCCAGGATCCTCCTTCTTCCCTTTTTTAAAGATTGGCACTACATTAGCCTTTTTCCAGTCATCCGGGACTTCCCCGGTTCGCCACGAGTTTTCAAAGATAATGGCCAATGGCTCTGCAATCACAGCCGCCAATTCCTTCAGCACTCTCGGATGCAACTCGTCCGTCCCCATGGACTTGTGCACGTCCAGCTTTTCTAAATAGTCCCTAACCACCTCTATCTCCACAGAGGGCTGGCCATCTCTTCCCCATTTTGTGATGCCCAGCGTAGCAGTCTGGGAGCTGACCTTGTTAGTGAAAACAGAGGCAAAAAAAGCATTGAGTACATTAGCTTTTTCCACATCCTCTGTCACTAGGTTGCCTCCCTCATTCAGTAAGGGTCCCACACTTTCCTTGGCTTTCTTCTTGTTGCCAACATACCTGAAGAAACCCTTCTTGTTACTCTTGACATCTCTTGCTAGCTGCAGCTCCAGGTGCGATTTGGCCCTCCTGATTTCATTCCTACATGCCCGAGCAATATTTTTATACTCTTCCCTGGTCATATGTCCAACCTTCCACTTCTTGTAAGCTTCTTTTTTATGTTTAAGATCCGCTAGGATTTCACCGTTAAGCCAAGCCGGTCGCCTGCCATATTTACTATTCTTTCGACTCATCGGGATGGTTTGTCCCTGTAACCTCAACAGGGATTCCTTGAAATACAGCCAGCTCTCCTGGACTCCTTTCCCCTTCAAGTTAGTCCCCCAGGGGATCCTGGCCATCCGTTCCCTGAGGGAGTCGAAGTCTGCTTTCCTGAAGTCCAGGGTCCGTATCCTGCTGCTTACCTTTCTTCCCTGCGTCAGGATCCTGAACTCAACCAACTCATGGTCACTGCCTCCCAGATTCCCATCCACTTTTGCTTCCCCCACTAATTCTACCTGGTTTGTGAGCAGCAGGTCAAGAAAAGCGCCCCCCCTAGTTGGCTCCTCTAGCACTTGCACCAGGAAATTGTCCCCTACGCTTTCCAAAAACTTCCTGGATTGTCTATGCACCGCAGTATTGCTCTCCCAGCAGATATCAGGAAAATTAAAGTCACCCATGAGAATCAGGGCATGCGATCTAATAGCTTCCGTGAGCTGCCAGAAGAAAGCCTCATCTACCTCATCCCCCTGGTCCGGTGGTCTATAGCAGACTCCCACCACTACATCACTCTTGTTGCACACACTTCTAAACTTAATCCAGAGACACTCAGGTTTTTCTACAGTTTCGTACCGGAGCTCTGAGCAGTCATACTGCTCCCTTACATACAGTGCTACTCCCCCACCTTTTCTGCCCTGCCTGTCCTTCCTGAACAGTTTATAACCATCCATGACAGTACTCCAGTCATGTGAGTTATCCCACCAAGTCTCTGTGATTCCAATCGCATCATAGTTCCTTGACATCACCAGGACCTCCAGTTCTCCCTGCTTGTTTCCAAGGCTTTGTGCATTTGTATATAAGCACTTGAGATAACCTGTTGATCGCCCCTCATTCCCAGTATGAGGCAGGAGCCCTCCCCTCACAGACATTTCTGCCTGTGCTTCCTCCCGGTATCCCTCTTTCCCACTTACCTCAGGGCTTTGGTCTCCTTCCCCCGGTGAACCTAGTTTAAAGCCCTCCTCACTAGGTTAGCCAGCCTGCTGGCAAAGATGCTCTTCCCTCTCTTCGTAAGATGGAGCCCGTCTCTGCCCAGCACTCCTCCTTCATGGAACACCATCCCATGGTCAAAGAATCCAAAGCCTTCTCTCCGACACCACCTGCGTAGCCATTCGTTGACTTCCACGATTCGACGGTCCCTACCCAGGCCTTTTCCTTCCACGGGGAGGATGGACGAGAACACCACTTGTGCCTCAAACTCCTTTATCCTTCTTCCCAGAGCCACGTAGTCCGCAGTGATCCGCTCAAGGTCATTCTTGGCAGTATCATTGGTGCCCACGTGGAGAAGCAGGAAGGGGTAGCGATCCGCGGGCTTGATGAGTCTCGGCAGTCTCTCCGTCACATCGCGAATCTTAGCCCCCGGCAAGCAGCAGACTTCTCGGTTTTCCCTGTCAGGGCGGCAGATAGATGACTCAGTCCCCCGGAGGAGAGAGTCCCCGACCACCACCACCCGCCTTCTCCTCTTGGGAGTGGTGGTCGTGGAACCCCCAACCTCAGGACATCGCATCTCATGCCTTCCAACCAGCGGAGTCTCCTTCTGCTTTCTCGCCCCAGACATATCATCTGGTCCACTCTCCGCAACGGTACCTGTGGAGAGAACATGAAAGCGGTTAGTTACCTGTGTCTGTGTTACTGGAACCCGGACATTCCGCTTACCTCTTCTGGAGGTCACATGTTGCCAAGCTTCTTCACTGGCCTCTTGGCTCCTGTGTGCAACCTGCTCTATATCTTTAGAGCTTTGTGCCCCTAGAAGCCTATCCTGAGTTTTGTCTAGAAAATCCTCAGTTTCTCGTATGCAACGCAGGGTTGTTATCTGTTGCTCCAGACCTTCAATCTTCTCTTCCAATATGGAGACCAGCTTGCAGTTTACAACCATCACACAGCTAGCCCCAATTATGAAATATAATAGAAGCAATTCACTCTCCTCTGCGGGTAGGTTCTTTACATCATACGCTGTTATGTGAAAGTAATATTACTGAAAGGGGTTATTCAAGAGAAATGCAGTGTTTAATAAATTGCGCAATTAAATAAAATTCAGTAAAACCTCAGTATGCTATTCATCTGTTCTGCCTTAATGTTAAGGGTCTAAACACTTCCTCTGCCCTGCCCCCACCCTGAAGAAGGAAGTTGTGTCCTAAATTATTTTTTCCAATTTCCTCATTAGACAGGGTCTTGTGAAGTATCGCAATTCTTTGCATTGAACTAAATAGTTTACATTAGGTGCACTGCACCAGGTTATGTAATTGCTTCTATTATATTTCATAATTGGGGCTAGCTGTGTGATTCACTATAAGAAGCCGGACTAGTCTATTATGGAGATTTCCAGAAAGAAAGAAAAACTGATTCACCCCCTGTCCAAGTCACCACAGAGAGCCACACGTACACCAAACAGACAACGGGACAAAATCAGGTGCCATTGTTTCTGTTGCAGGGGCACCAAGCAGCTGTGTATACTGAAGCAACACTTGAAGGACTTAACACTGTTTATAGCTCCTTAAATGCATTTCAGGTGTTTAATGGTACCAATGAGAAACTGGTTAATACATATATAACAAGTTTTATAGAGCAGTCCAAGTCCAAGGACTTGAGTAGCTCATAAATTTGATGTCCGGCTTTCTTTAGTTTTACTCAGGACTGAATTCAAAAAGTGTATTGCAGATAAATATCACAGACTCCTTATTTTTTATCATAGGACAGCAAAATGCCTGGGACAAACCTACAAAGTTCACTAAACTTTGCCCACACCTTTTTTTAAAATTTAAATTAAAAAGTTCGGGGGTTTTTTTGTGTTTTTTTTAATGTTAATGTTTCAGGCAAATGTAGAAAACTGACTTTTACTGAAAATGTATTCTCCTGCCTGGATAACTTGCCGTTCCTACCCCATGTTATGTGTTTATCTGGCACGCTGAATGAGTAGTGGTGATTATAAATCTGAGGATCAAGGAAAGTGTTGGAAATCTGATACAAGTTCCATGCTGCACTGACCTGAGATAAAAGAATGAGTGAATTACCACTTGATGAAGTGAGCTGTAGCTCACGAAAGCTCATGCTCAAATAAATTGGTTAGTCTCTAAGGTGCCACAAGTACTCCTTTTCTTTTCACTTATTCTAACAGGTTTCAGAGTAGCAGCTGTGTTAGTCTGTATCCGCAAAAAGAAAAAGGAGGACTTGTGGCATCTTAGAGACTAACCAATTTATTTGAGCATAAGCTTTCGTGAGCTACAGCTACATGCATCCGATGAAAGCTTATACTCAAATAAATTGGTTAGTCTCTAAGATGCCACAAGTCCTCCTTTTTCTTTTTGCGGATACAGACTAACACGGCTCCTTCTCAGAAAAGTTTCAGAGTAGCAGACTCTAGAAAGCTAGTCTGTGGGTGGACGGGTATTAAGTGCTCTGGCAGCAGCAGACACACATGACTGTGTTTCATGTCCTTAAATAAAATAGGTTTCAGAGTAACAGCCGTGTTAGTCTGTATTCGCAAAAAGAAAAGGAGTACTTGTGGCACCTTAGAGACGAACCAATTTATTTGAGCATGAGCTTTCGTGAGCTACAGCTCACTTCATCAAGTGGTAATTCACTCATTCTTTTATCTCAGGTCAGTGCAGCATGGAACTTGTATCAGATTTCCAACACTTTCCTTGATCCTCAGATTTATAATTTATAAGAAAAATAGTTTTCTTAATGTCAGTTAGCTTGTATCGTTCCCAGCACTTACCTCCATCGGCCCCCTGCCCCCCACGCTTCATTGTACTGAAACAATTAGCACTTGAAAAGTACTAGCTTATGAGGTGTGGAACTAGTGATGAGTCAGTCTTCATTTGGGGGCAGATCAACTGAAATCAATGGATCTATGACCAGTTTACACCAGCTCCCTTCTTGTTTTCCTATTTGGTGTACGCAGCTGCCTTCTTACCAAAAATACATCCTGGTGGATGTGTGTACGTGAAATTTGCTCTTGATTTGAAGAAATCTTTTGGCTCAGCTGCTGCTTGGTTAACTATGTCTCTCTGGTAATAATAGTGTGTCCATCTGTCTCAGAACTCCCTCTAGGACTCTCCTTTCACTGTGCTGTCATTCAAAGGGGTCCCTGAATCCCAGTTCTCATCTCCACCTCCCTCGTTAGTAATGACTCCTAAGCCCTTGTCTCTCACCTCAGCCCTGATGGGGTGTGGTCTGAGTGTCTTCTCATGCCATTGGCTTCAATGGAATATTGGTGTGTTCAGCACCTTGCGGGATGGTAATGAGTGTAACCAAGCAACTATCTTCCAGTCCGCACCTATGCGGGTCCATATCCAGTGTACCTGTAGCTGTGTCAATCCCAGGATATGAGAGAGACGAGGTGGGTGAGGTAATATCTTTTACTGGACCAATTTATGTTGGTGAGAGAGACGTGCTTTCCAGCCCCACAGAGCTCTTCCCCAGGCCTGGGAAAAGGACTGCCAGCATCACAGCAAAATGCAGGCTGGAACAGCGACTTTAGAATAAGTAGTTAGCACCTATGGTAAGGATCTGTTGGAGGTAGAGTGGCCCATTAACACCTCTGCAACAAAGGGACAAAAAGAGCAGGTGAGTGGGTTACAGATTGGATTTATGGCATATTACAGCAGTATTTCTGTTCAGTCCATGAGTTTTAGTGTTTAGCAGAGCAATGAATTTCAGCTTCCAGGCTCGTCTTGTCTTTTGAAAGTGTTGTGCAGGTTTCCTTTGAGGATGCAGTCTGATAGGTCAGATTGCTTTGCAGAAAGCATTCGTCCGCAGGTGATAGGCTGATCTTTCCTGTGTAACAGCCGTGTTAGTCTGTATTCGCAAAAAGAAAAGGAGTACTTGTGGCACCTTAGACTAACCAATTTATTTGAGCATAAGCTTTTGTGAGCTACAGCTCACTTCATCGGATGCATAAAGTGGAAAATACAGTGAAGATGTTTTTATACACACAGACCATGAGAGTTTTTTCATGGTCTGTGTATAAAACTATTATGCATCTGATGAAGTGAGCTGTAGCTCATGAAAGCTTCTGCTCAAATTGGTTAGTCTCTAAGGTGCCACAAGTACTCCTCATTAATAGTGTAGTGATAGGGACACCGCGTGTTGTGATAGGCATGTGTAGGATCCATGGATCTTGAAAAGTGTTGATCATTGTAGCAGTGGAGATGTATTGTTCTGGCAGTGTCTCATGCCACTTTGCATTGCTGTGTTGTGGGGAACCTGCCACTGATGATGATGATGATCTTGGAGAGGTTGTGGTGGTGGTTGAGGCCAGCCAGAGGTGGGGTTTGAGGATGGCGTCCCCACTGAGTATGGATTGTGGTTGTTTGTTTGATTACCCCACATGGATTCCACTGTGAGGTGACAACTAAGTGTGTCATCAGAAGGGATTTTATTTTTGCACTGAAGCAAGTTCTCTTGGGGTATTTGCATGGCCTGTTCCATGATTTGATCTACTTCTCTGGGGGAGTGTCCTTGTTTGGCAAAAGCTTGTCTCTCTCCAACAGAAGTTGGTCCAATAAAAGATATTACATCACCCACCTTGTCTCTGTGGCTGAAAGTCACTCTCTTTACTCCTTTTGGAGACTGTGTAAGTCGAGGGGAGGGTTTTATGCTGAAGTAGCTCATCTAAATTTAAACACATGAGACTTAATATTGGTCTTCTGTTTAGTTTCGGGTGAGCGGTATGGTGTTTACACGCTTTGGTAATTCACATAATGTTTTTTTGTAAATGGCCATTAAATTTTAATCCACTTTTCCACCAAATGAACCGTCTGGACTAATTGCCTCTTTGGAGAATGCCAATAACCTTTCTGCTGCTTTTCCCCACCTTTAGGAAGGCATAAGTGACTTCAGAGCACTCAGAGCAAAATTTCAAAATGATGCCAATTTTTCAAATACTGTGTCACAACCACCCAAGAAGCCTCCTGCAGAACGTGTACATCTACCAAGCTCCAACACTAAGGGTGTGTCCAGTCCCAGAATCCTGAACCAAGGAAAAGTGCTGGAGTCTGAACAAAAGAGAGAACAACTTTGTTTTGCTGTGCATAGCTCAGAGCTAATGCAGGCCAAACCTTTGATATTGCCTAGAGTCAAGCATGGCAACTTGTACCTAGCAGGGAAGAACGAAGATACAAAGAATAAAGCTTTGGAGGGATCCCTTTGTGGAGATGCACCTCCTAGAGGGGATTCGCAGAGACCCTGTCCAACTTCTTGCATTTATCAGCAGGCAGCTGTTAATGCACATTCGGAGGAAGGACTGTTAAACTCCTTCCATCATACTCTGCAGATCTGGGAAAGTGCTTCAGCTCAGAATGACAGAAAGTGTGCAGTGCTGCCATCGTGTGTAAGTGGGAATCCTTCTGCTCAGCCAGGGGTTCTGAACGCTGCCCTCGGAGCAGAGAGCAACAAAATGAGAAGTACTTGCTCCTTCCCAGCACTGGATTTCTCTACCCAAAAGAGATCTCTCCCAGACAGCAAAATGCCTGTACTGCCCCAGTCTTCATCACCTCCCCGTCCATCCAGAGGTTACAAGAGCACTGAGCAAAGCCCTAAGGTGACTGGATTCTCTCAGCCTGCTTATGATCCACACAAGCCAAGTGAGACCTCTCAGTATCTGAAAGGTAAATCCAGCCTCTCAACATTTACGTGGTATTTATATGGCATTCTGCCAGTTTTGAGGCTCAGCCATGAAAACTTTAATGCAGATCCAAAAGAGAGAGCATATAGGATCAGTTTGGATGGGTACCTACATGCTGCAGAATTGAACAGGAGGCTTCCAGAGAGAACTCTCTTCTAGTGGTGCTTCGCCGTAGCAAGATATGGCGAGAACTGATATGTAGGGGTGCACAAAACTGACAAATAATTTTGGTAGGAAAAGAAAGGAAGGTGAGTAACTGGCTAGCTAGGTCCTTTCAAACTCGGTTGGGGGGGCAGAGGACTGTAGGGTGCGGGGGGGGGGGTGGGGGTTCAAGTTCTGGAAACAAGGTTAAGGGGGAAGAATGTGTTTCATTTGAATCAGTTTGCCTTCCTTACACTGAACATTGGACAGACTGGATTCTTATGCCATGGTATTAATTTTTTTGCAGAGCATATGAAACATGAAGGGATTTATTTTCTATAAAGCTAACTTTTGAGTAAAAATGGAGCTGGTTTGAATCCTCCAATCTGTACATTTCCCCCAACTTTGGGAAGTTCAGGTCCAAACTAAGAATGCGCTTGCTCCTTTGGGTATTTCTTCTAGAAACGTGCTACCAAGGAGGTATTGAGCAGCAAGTTCATTTTATCAGCTTCAGATTTAGTGCCAAAATATTGAAAAGATTAAATCCTTAGCCCTGCTTTGAGTACAGGGGACTGGATTAGATGACCCTCTCGAGTTCCCTTCCAGTTCTATGATTCTATGAAATCCTGTTTACTCTGGAAAGCTACCTTACTGGAACTGCATATTTAAAAAAGTTATACTGCTGAAGTCTAGAAAATGAAAAACTTACTGGCACAGAAAATTCAATTTTTTTTAACAACAAATCAAGAAACAGATCACTCTCAAATGTGGCCCCATTGTATAACACTCTGAAGAAACAGAAAAAGAGCCTTCTGCTTTCTTTCTTCTACTCCTTCTGTAGCACCACTGAAAAATCAGGCCCCACACTGAGTCAGTGTCTACATATAAAATGAGAATAGGTAAATTTTAACTGGGAAGGAAACTGTTAGACATTCCTACCAATTTTTGCCAATTTATGCAAACAGTCGTAGATGCATTTTTACTTGAAATGAGAAGTAATAACTGACTCTCTCCTTGTGGCTCTTGTTACAAACAGCATCAGAACCTTTCCTCCATCAAGCTGGTACAGAAAGACAACTTGATGTCAAAGATAGCAAGCCTCCAAAAGTTAAACCACTTCCTTCAGTTGAATCTCTTGGTTCCCCTCCAAAGAAACCTCTAAGGCCCCCAAAAGTGAATCTCTGTGCCTTCTGGCAGTCAGCTCCGCATGTCAACAGAAAAAACAAAACAGGTAAGAGATTTTTTGTCTTGGTTTTCAACCAGCTCTGCTAGAAACTCCTTTGATTTTAAGTTTTCTGTCAGAAAATGCCATTTCATCGAAGACCTTGTTTACGCGACACGCCACCATGAGCTACTCGCTGCCTCGGAAGGCAGTCCGTGTCCACGCTCACTGGTGTGTTGGGCAAACATGGCAGTGAAAGGCTCTAGCAGGGGAAATTGTGGGGAAAGGCTCCTAAGGGAGCTGCCAGAGCCTTTCCCCATGCTTCCCTGCTGTAAGAGCCTTTCACTGCAGTGGGCACTGTTTGGGTGTGTAGGGTATACACCCCGGGGCTGAGGCGTATAGGGCATTCTACTCACCTAAGACGTGCATTACCATATACTCTGCTATTTATACCAATGCTATCTGGGCATGTAGCATCTACACTCTACCTGCCACTGCAAGTGTATACCTACCTTAACTTGAAATGTTTTGTAGGAACAGGGTGGATTTTTTTTTTTTTTAAAAGACCTTTTGGATGGAAAGGGAGTCAAGATTTTGTTTTGACAGTTTTTTTTGGAGGGCTGGGGTTTCAGATTCAGAACCAAAATGAACTTAAAATTTCCCATGGGACAGAGGCCATTTTCCTACCAGCTGTAATTTCTAGGCATTCTTTTATAATGACTATTATTGCTGACAACTGCAAACTAGCTGCTCAAAATGTGAGCTGATTTGTATCCCTCTTTTGACTATTTCAATGGGAAGTTCCATAAACTTCTGACAATACAGCTGTGGACATGCACAATGAAATCAGTAGGAGTTGGTGCATTAATCTTTTTTTCATTGAAATTCAGTGGTGAAGCTTTAAACCCTCAAATGTTGAGAAACAAAACTTTTTGTCGGGGTAAACTTAACTCACTGGAACTGTGTGTGTGGGATACTATGGATTACTGACTAAGTTTCTTATCTTACATCTGCACTTGGATGTAGTGGCATGATTCCCATCTCACACAGTGCAAGTATGTCATCTCTCATTGAGCTAGCCTGTTAAAAATAGTAGTGTAGCCATTGTGGTGTGAGCTAGTTGCCTGAGTGCAAATGTTCCTGGACTCTGTGTGTGTGTGTGTGTGTGTGTACACACTCAGAGTGGCTAGCATGTGCTACGCTGCTATTTTTAGAGCACTAATTCAGATGAGTGCTAGCACAAATATCTGCAGAAAGTTGGGAAACCTTTAGTACCATTCCCACGAGAACCCTAGGTCGTCTTGCATTTTCTGACTTCTAATTACATTAAAATTATAACCTATTGTTACGTTATTGAAAACTTTGTTTTAAAACTTAACTTATACCCTTTTTTTGGCCATCTTCCTTTGCTGGTCAACTATTTATCTACAGAAAAAGACCATGGCCATACTAGGTCAGACCAATGGTCCATCTAGCCATTGGCCAGTGCCAGCTGTTTCTGAGGGAGTGAACAGAACAGGGCAATTTACTGAGTGATCCATCCCCTGTCATCAGTTCTAGCTTCTAGCAGTCATACGTTTAGCAACATCGATAGCATGGAGTTGTGTCCTTGACCATCTTGGCTAATAGCCATTGATGGACCTGTCCTCCATCCATGAACTTGTCTAATTCTGTTTTGAATCCAGCTATCCTTTTGGTCTTCACAACATCCCCTGGTAATGAGTTCTACTAGTTGGCTATGCCCTGTGGGAAGAAGTACTTCTTTATGTATGGTTTTTAAACCGGCTGCCTATTAATTTCATTGGGTAATCCAGAGTTTGTGTTTATATGAATAGGTAAATAACACCTTCCTCCTTCATTTTATCCACACCACTCATGATTTTTATAGACCTCTATCATATTCCCCCTTACTCACTTCTTTTCCAAGCTGATTAGTACCAGTCTTTTTAATCTCTCCTCATAGGGAAGCTGTTCCATGCCCCTCGTGATTTTTGTTGCCCTTCTCTGAACTTTTTCCTATTCTAATATATCTTTTTTTTTCTTTTTCTTTTTTTTTTTTTTTTTTTGAGATGGAGCAACCAGAACTACAGGAAGTATTCAGGGTGTGGGTGTACTATGGATTTATATAGAGACAGCGTGATATTTTCTGTCTTATTATCTATCCCTTTCCTAATGGTTCCTAACATTGTTAGCTGCTTTTTTTTGACTGCTGCTGCACATTTAAGCAGTTCAGAGGACTATCCATGATGACTCCAAGATCTTTCTTGAGTTTAAACAACAAATTTAAACCACATCATTTTGTATGTATAGTTGGGATTATGTTTTCCAACATGCATTACTCTGCACTTATCAACATTGACTTTCATCTGCCATTTTCTTACCCAGTCATCCAGTTTAGTGAGATGCCTCTGTAACTCTTTGCAGTCTGCTTTGGACTTAACTAGCTTGATTAGTTTTGTATCGTCTGCAGATTTTGTCACCTCACTGTTTACCCCCTTTTTCCAGATCATTTATGAATGTTGAACAGCACTGGTTCCATACAGATCCTTGTGGAACTGCTGCTATTTACCTCTCTATTGTGAAAACTGTTTATTGATACCCTTTGTTTCCTATCTTTTAACCAGTTACTGATCCATGAGAAGACCTTCCCTCTTATCCTGTGACTGCTTAAGCACCTTTTGGTGAGGGACCTTGTCAAAGGCTTTCTGAAAGTCCAAGTACACTAGATCACCCTTATCTACATGTTTGACACCCTCAAAGAACTCTAATAGATTGGTGAGGCAGGATTTCCTTTTACAAATGCCATGTTGACTCAATATGGGGATAGTTGAAATCCCCCATTATTGGGTTTCCTGTTTTTTGTAGCCTTTCTAATCTCCTTGAGCATTTCAAAATCCCTGTCCTGGTCAGGTGGTCGGAAGTGTATATTCCTACCACTATCCTCTTGTTTAAGAATGGAGTTTCTATCCATAAAGAGTCTATGGTACAGTTTGATTCATATAAGATTTTCACTATAGTTGACTGCTTTCTTTCACGTATAGGGCCACTCTCCAACCTACTCTGCCATTTCCATATATATTGTAGCCTGGGATTACTGTGTGCCACTGATTATCATTTGTTCCATCAAGTTTCTGTGATGCCTGTTGCATCAAAATCCTCATTTAATACCAGGTATTCAACTTCCCCATCTTAATATTTAGACTTCATGTGTTTTGTGTGCAATCACTTATAAAATTGGTCAATATTTAGTTGTCTGCCTTCATGTGATGTAATTGAATGGGATTCTTTTTCATTTGACTCGTTTCTTTTCAGTCTCAACTATAGGCCTGGCTTGATCTGAGTAATTGGAGGTGGGTGAGGCCTCGTTTCTTGGGAGATAGGATTAGGGAGCTAAATGAACTAGTAAGCTAGAAACAGAATGTCTGTACTAAGATGGGGTGGGGAGGGGGAACACTTGAGGAACCATTTACAGTGGGTAAATAAGCCTGGAACATAAGAGGGGGGAAAAAATAAGTCATGCTTGTACAGAGCACAGTGACCAAGCCAATCCATAAATGTATATAAAGGAAGAGGTTTGCTGTGTAACTTTTGGATGTTTGGTATGCCCTGTACCCATCCCCTGTGCTTCAGCCTGATCAACTCAAGTGTAGTTTAATTGTATGCAAACAAAGAAATTTCAGTGACATGTTTTGAAGTCTAACTGAGTTCTTGGGAACGGAGTGGGTAAGGTCTTGGAGGCTACTGAGTCAATAGGTGGTGGGGCAGCTTCTAAGACCCTATCTGTACTTTATCAACTTTTTCCTCTCCTCTTTACTAGGCTATAGAGTATCCCCTTTAATGAAGCCTCCTCTAAGGATGTCTGTCTGAACCATGTGGTCCTCCGCATCTGTCAGCTTTCCCTCAGCTGTTAGTTTAAAGACTCCTCTATGACTTTTACATTTTACATGACTGCAATCTGGTTTGGTTTTGGTTTAGGTGAAGCCCATCCTTCCTGTATAGGATCCTCCTTCGCCAAAAGGTTCCTCGGTTCCTAATAAACCTAAATTCCGAACACCATTTTCTCATCCACGCATTGAGACTCTGCAGTCAGGGCCGGCTCTAGGTTGTTTGTTTGTTTGTTTTTTTGCCACCCCAAGCAAAAAATTTGCTGCCCCAAGCTCCAAGAGCATAACTGCCCATGCAAAACAACTCCCTCCTTCCCTCCCCCCCACCCAAAAAAAAAAGGGTGGCCAGAATGCCACCCCTGGAATTGTGCCACCCCAAGCACGTGCTTGCTTTGCTGGTGCCTAGAGCCGGTCCTGCCTGCAGTTCTGCCGGTCTAACTGCCCCTTTGTGGAACCATGATAGCATTCTCTGAAATGCTTCCAGAAGTCCTGAACTTTAATCTCTTTCCTAGTAGCCTAAATTTGCCCTCCAGGACCTCACTTCTACCTTTCTGTATGTCATTGGTACCTACATCTACCATGACCACTGGCTCCTCCCCAGCACAGCCCATAAATCTATCTCGATGTTTGGAGAGGTCCACAACCTTCGCACCCTGCAGGCAATTCACCATGTTCTCCTGGTCATCACAAACTCAATTAGCTATATTTCGAATGATCAAATCCCCTATTACTGTACTAGTACCTCTTTTTCCAGGGAAACGGAATAACTGCGCATAGGAAGAGGTATACAGACAAAAGATCTTAATTTTAATGTTTACACCTGGAAACTTGTGTCAATACCCTTCTTTGCCACATGGTCCTCTGTCACGCTGACTACTGTGCTCCTCAGCCCATTCTCTTGTTCCACTGTAGTCTCGTGTTGAATGCCGTAGCAACCATATTTTGTTTGCCACTTGTCAAACTTGTTGTTTTTGTTTGCAGCTGTTGTAGAAGATGACTACGTGACTCCTGAAAAGTAAGTGTGTGGATTTAACTTTAGGCTACAGAAACATATTCCTGTCAGAATTTTAAGCTCTTCTGAAGATGGGACATACTTGTAAGCAATAAAGTGCTACTTTTATAATTCCATTATGCACAATTTTTGCATTTAAATGACACTGAAAGAATCCTCCTGAAGCAAGCACTTTGTATAATGTGTGGGGATTCACTAAATTACATGTCTGACTGGTATAACTCCTATTCAAGAAGACCTGGGTGGCTGAGGGAATTAATAATGGGAGTTCCTTCTCGCTAGATAATCTGTTTTGAATATAGCCTGGACAGGTCTTTGAGTGAGTAGGCTTTCCTTGCTGCCAGTGTGAATTGAGTTGGTGTTCCTTGCAGACGCACACATGTCTGAAAAGTACCACCATAGGCCACCAATGAGAGTGTCAGATATTTGCTGAGTCAAAGGTTATGTCTACACAACCATGGTAAGTCAACCTACGCTATGCAACTCCAGCTATGTGAATAACGTAGCTGGAGTTGACGTACCTTAGGTCAAGTTACTGTGGGGCCTACACCAGAGGGGTCAATGGGAGTAGAGTTCTTGTTGGGGGTAGAGTACAGGGGTCAACTGGAGAGTGATCTGCAGTTGATTTTTGGGTTTTTACTAGACCTGCTAAATCGACTGCTGCTGGATCGATCTCAGAGTATGGATTCCCTGCGGTAGTGTAGGCCTGCCCTAAGATATGAATGACTAGCAACCAAATTACCCTCTTATACTTAGGCAAGGTCCTGATAGACACATACAATAAGAACTTAAAGCTTACACGAGCTATAAACTTTACAACAATAGAGGAAAGGAAATTACAAAATTCCCCAAAGTCTTTAGAATGTCATGAGGTGGTAAATGGAGACGTTTGAACCTGGGAGAGCTAGGTTCATAGGTGGCTTGTGAACCGACCTTGCAGAAAAGAAGTCTTAAAAAAATAATGCTTAGACCAGGAGACCTTGTTCTCATCTCCTGTCCTCTGTTTACTATGAACATTATTGAAAGGCTAGAGGTGTGTGTGTGTGTGTGTGTGTATCTAGCTGGTTCTTGCTAGTGCTCCTTCGTTTAGCCTGCAGTAAACACTACATGACATGCTTTCTGACAAGCTGTCTTCTGGTTTCAAAGCAGATTGTTACCCACACACATGGGGGTGGTGATCTCCTCCCACCCCCCTCATTTCCCATATTCTCCAGCTTGATGTTTTAGAAATGAAATGCTTTGAGAATTATTGCCGAAACACAGACCTGGCATAATCTGCAGGTGCTGGAGGTTTACTGTTCTCCTTATCTGTCCACAGAAAAGGATTTTGATCTTTTGTTCTGTTTATGCAGAAAGCACAGCCCTAAAATATATGAGATTTTGCTCCCCACTCTTGGTATTTTTTGTTTATACTTGTGTGATCTTCGGAATGGGATTTGTATTGCTCATGTTCTACACTGGCCACCTCATAGGTACCTCTTTGAACCCAGAGCAGTACACTGATTCCTAGGTACTTGTATGCTTAAAGTTTAAGCATGTGTTCTAAGTACCTTGCAGAACTGTGTGCCCAAAGACTTAAATAAAAATAGAGAATCTAAGGCCAAGTGTCCACATTAATAGTCTTAATTTGGCATTTGGAATCTCCATACTGATGATGACTCCATAAGTGTTGTCAATAGAAGCTGAGGTTTGCATCAGTTGATTCTTTCAAGGTTAATACCTGCTTCAAAGGGTCAGCATCTGTGCAACTACACCAAATGCTAAACCAGGACTTTTTTGGAGTGTAGGCAAGGCCTTGAATCGGTCCAGAAAGTCTGGCTGTACAAGGGGACTCTGATGAAGAGCCATGGGGACTGGGGAGGGAAGAGATTGGGCTGGGCAGAAGGAATCCATCTTGGAGTGGGTAGGTAGGTGGGGAAGGGCAAAAGGGGCACATTCTCCTTCAGAACCTGTAATGGAACCCAAGATTCCTGAGTCTCAACATTCCTGCCAGGAAATATCTCTGAAACCAGCTGGCAAAGTGTCTTATCTCTGCTAGTTCCTCCCCCTCCTAGAGGATGACTTACTACTGCTCTCCATTAGACATTTAGCTCAAGTGGCAGCAGTCTGTGCGGTAGACCTAAAGGTTCCAACCCTGCTGATGGCCCATGTGGATGTTAATGTTTCCATGTGATGGAATTTTTTTTTCCAGTTTGCTTATTTTAAATACATACAAAACCATGTTAAACAACATGAAGATTGCAAAACTAAGCACTGAAAAGGTAGGAAATGCCAGATTTCCTACGATGTGACAGACTGCCAAGACTCATCAAGCCCTCAGATCGCTACCCCTTCCTACTTCTCCACGTGGGCACCAATGATACTGCCAAGAATGACCTTGAGCGGATCACTGCGGACTACGTGGCTCTGGGAAGAAGGATAAAGGAGTTTGAGGCGCAAGTGGTCTTCTCATCCGTCCTCCCCTTGGAAGGAAAAGGCCTGGGTAGAGACCATCGAATCGTGGAAGTCAACGAATGGCTATGCAGGTGGTGTCTGAGAGAAGGCTTTGGATTCTTTGACCATGGGATGGTGCTACAAGAAGGAGGAGTGCTAGGCAGAGACGGGCTCCACCTAACGAACAGAGGGAAGAGCATCTTCGCAAGCAGGCTGGCTAACCTAGTGAGGAGGGCTTTAAACTAGGTTCACCAGGGGAAGGAGACCAAAGCCCTGAGGTAGGTGGGAAGTGAGATACCAGGAGGAAGCACGAGCAGGAGCACGCGAGAGAGCAGGCCTCCTGCCTCAGACTGAGAAAGAGGGATGATGTACCTATACACAAATGCAAGAAGCCTGGGAAACAAGCAGGGAGAACTGGAAATCCTGGCACAGTCAAGGAATTATGATGAGATTGGAATAACAGAGACTTGGTGAGATAACTCACATGACTGGAATACTGTCATGGATGGATATAAACTGTTCAGAAAGGACAGGCAGGGCAGAAAAGGTGGGGGAGTTGCACTGTATGTAAGAGAGCAGTATGATTGCTCAGAGCTCTGGTATGAAACTGCAGAAAAACCTGTGTCTCTGGATTAAGTTTAGAAGTGTGAGTGCCAAGGGTGATGTCGTGGTGGGAGTCTGCTATAGACCATTGGACCAGGGGGATGAGGTGGATGAGGCTTTCTTCTGGCAACTCACAGAAGTTACTAGATCGCAGGCCCTGGTTCTCATGGGGAGACTTTAATCATCCTGATATCTGCTGGGAGAGCAATACAGCAGTGCACAGACAATCCAGGAAGTTTTTGGAAAGCATAGGGGACAATTTCCTGGTGCAAGTGCTGGAGGAACCAACTAGGGGCAGAGCTCTTCTTGACCTGCTGCTCACAAACCAGGAAGAACTAGTAGGGGAAGCAAAAGTGGATGGGAACCTGGGAGGCAGTGACCATGAGATAGTCGAGTTCAGGATGCTGACACAGGGAAGAAAGGAGAGCAGCAGAATACGGACCCTGGACTTCAGAAAAGCAGACTTTGACTCCCTCAGGGAACTGATGGGCAGGATCCCCTGGGAGAATAACATGAGGGGAAAAAGGAGTCCAGGAGAGCTGGCTGTATTTTAAAGAATCCTTATTGAGGTTACAGGGACAAACCATCCCGATGTGTACAAAGAATAGTAAATATGGCAGATGACCAGCTTGGCTTAACAGTGAAATCCTTGCTGATCTTAAACACAAAAGGGAAGCTTATAAGAAGTGGAAGATTGGACAAATGACCAGGGAAGAGTATAAAAATATTGCTCGGGCATGCAGGAGTGAAATCAGGAAGGCCAAATAACACCTGGAGTTGCAGCTAGCAAGAGATGTTAAGAGCAGCAAGAAGGGTTTCTTCAAGTATGTTAGCAACAAGAAGAAAGTCAAGGAAAGTGTGGGCCCGTTAATGAATGAGGGAGGCAACCTAGTGACAGAGGATGTGGAAAAAGCTAACGTACTCGATGCCTTTTTTGCCTCTGTCTTCATGAACAAAGTCAGCTCCCAGACTACTGCACTGGGCAGCACAGCCTGGTGAGGAGGTGACCAGTCCTCTGTGGAGAAAGAAGTGGTTCGGGACTATTTAGAAAAGCTGGATGAGCACAAGTTCATGGGGCTGAATGCGCTGCATCAGAGAGTGCTAAAGGAGCTGTCGGATGTGATTGCAGAGCCATTGACCATTATCTTTGAAAACTCATGGCAATCGGGGGAAGTCCCAGATGACTGGAAAAAGGTTAATGTAGTGCCCATCTTTTAAAAAGGGAAGGAGGAGGATCCTGGCAACTACAGGCCAGTCAGCCTCACCTCAGTCCCTGGAAAAATCATGGAGCAGGTCCTCAAGGAATCAATTCTGAAGCACTTAGAGGAGAGGAAAGTGATCAGGAACAGTCAGCATGGATTCACCAAGGGAAAGTCATGCCTGACTAATCTAATTGCCTTCTATGACGAGATAACTGTCCCTGTGGATGAGGGAAAAGCGGTGAACGTGTTGTTCCTTGACTTTAACAAAGCTTTTGACACTGTCTCCCACAGTATTCTTGCCAGCCAGTTAAAGAAGTATGGGCTGGATGAATGGACTGTAAGGTGGATAGAAAGTGGGTTAGATTGTCAGGCTCAAGGGGGTAGTGATCAATGGCTCCATGTCTAGTTGGCAGCCGGTATCAAGTGGAGTGCCGCAAGGGTCTGTCCTCGGGCCGGTTTTATTCAATATCTTCATTAATGATCTGGAGGATGGTGTGGATTGCACTTTCAGCAAGTCTGCAGATGACACTAAACTGGGAGGAGAGGTAGATATGCTGGAGGATAGGGATAGGATACAGAGGGCCCTAGACCAATTAGAGGATTGGGCCAAAAGAAATCTGATGAGGTTCAACAAGGACAAGTGCAGAGTCCTGCACTTAGGATGGAAGAATCCCATGCACTGCTACAGACTAGGGACCGAGCGGCTAGGCAGCAGTTCTGCAGAAAAGGACCTAGGGGTTACAGTGGACGAGAAGCTGGATATGAGTGAACAGGGTGCCCTCATTGGCCTTCTTGGCAATGGCATTTTGGGATGTATATGTAGGGGCATTGCCAGCAGATCAAGGGACGTGATTGTTCCCCTCTATTCGACATTGGTGAAGCCTCATCTGGAGTACTGTGTCCAGTTTTGGGCCCCACACTACAAGAAGGATGTGGAAAAATTTGGAAGGAGTCCAGCGGAGGGCAACAAAAATGATTAGGGGACTGGAACACGTGACTTATGAGGAGAGGCTGAGGGAACTGGGATTGTTTAGTCTGCGGAAGAGAAGAATGAGGGGGGATTTGATAGCTGCTTTCAACTACCTGAAAGGGGGTTCCAAAGAGGATGGCTCTAGACTGTTCTCAGTGGTAGCAGATGACAGAACAAGGAGTAATGGTCTCAAGTTGCAGTGGGGGAGGTTTAGGTTGGATATTAGGAAAAACTTTTTCACTAGGAGGGTGGTGAAACACTGGAATGCGTTACCTAGGGAGGTGGTGGAATCTCCTTCCCTAGAAGTTTTTAAGGTCAGGCTTGACAAAGCCCTGGCTGGGATGATTTAGTTGGGGATTGGTCCTGGTTTGAGCAGGGGGTTGGACTAGATGACCTCCTGAGGTCCCTTCCAACCCTGATATTCTGTGATTTTTAAGGTTGCCTGTTGAACCTTACATGTGCACACGGAGTGCAAATTTATTAGGATTAGCATCTAATTATAGAATCATACTCTCCCCTCTCCCCTCCTCGTACCCCCCCGCCCCCCCCAACCAGACCCCAGTGGAAAGTGCACATTTTGATTTGGCTGTTTGCAACTCTGCAAAAGCCTTATGCAAATACACTTACATCTATTGGTGGTTCAGCATTTATTTGACGGTTTGCTTTTCATAGAATCATAGAATATCAGGATTGGAAGGGACCCCTGAAGGTCATCTAGTCCAACCCCCTGCTCGAAGCAGGACCAATTCCCAGTTAAATCATCCCAGCCAGGGCTTTGTCAAGCCTGACCTTAAAAACTTCCAAGGAAGGAGATTCCACCACCTCCCTAGGCAACGCATTCCAGTGTTTCACCACCATCTTAGTGAAAAAGTTTTTCCTAATATCCAATCTAAACCTCCCCCACTGCAACTTGAGACCATTACTCCTCGTTCTGTCATCTGCTACCATTGAGAACAGTCTAGAGCCATCCTCTTTGGAACCCCCTTTCAGGTAGTTGAAAGCAGCTATCAAATCCCCCCTCATTCTTCTCTTCTGCAGGCTAAACAATCCCAGCTCCCTCAGCCTCTCCTCATAAGTCATGTGTTCTAGACCCCTAATCATTTTTGTTGCCCTTCGCTGGACTCTCTCCAATTTATCCACATCCTTCTTGTAGTGTGGGGCCCAAAACTGGACACAGTACTCCAGATGAGGCCTCACCAATGTCGAATAGAGGGGGACGATCACGTCCCTCGATCTGCTCGCTATGCCCCTACGTATACATCCCAAAATGCCATTGGCCTTCTTGGCAACAAGGGCACACTGCTGACTCATATCCAGCTTCTCGTCCACTGTCACCCCTAGGTCCTTTTCCGCAGAACTGCTGCCTAGCCATTCGGTCCCTAGTCTGTAGCGGTGCATTGGATTCTTCCGTCCTAAGTGCAGGACCCTGCACTTATCCTTATTGAACCTCATCAGATTTCTTTTGGCCCATCCTCCAATTTGTCTAGGTCCTTCTGTATCCTATCCCTCCCCTCCAGCGTATCTACCACTCCTCCCAGTTTAGTATCGTCCGCAAATTTGCTGAGAGTGCAATCCACACCATCCTCCAGATCATTTATGAAGATATTGAACAAAACCGGCCCCAGGACCGACCCCTGGGGCACTCCACTTGACACCAGCTGCCAACTAGACATGGAGCCATTGATCACTACCCGTTGAGCCCGACAATCTAGCCAGCTTTCTACTCACCCTATAGTGCATTCATCCAGCCCATACTTCCTTAACTTGCTGACAAGAATACTGTGGGAGACCGTGTCAAAAGCTTTGCTAAAGTCAAGAAACAATACATCCACTGCTTTCCCTTCATCCACAGAACCAGTAATCTCATGATAAAAGGCGATTAGATTAGTCAGGCATTACCTTCCCTTGGTGAATCCATGCTGGCTGTTCCTGATCACTTTCCTCTCATGCAAGTACTTCAAGATTGATTCTTTGAGGACCTGCTCCATGATTTTTCCAGGGACTGAGGTGAGGCTGACTGGCCTGTAGTTCCCTGGATCCTCCTTCTTCCCTTTTTTAAAGATTGGCACTACATTAGCCTTTTTCCAGTCATCCGGGACTTCCCCGGTTCGCCACGAGTTTTCAAAGATAATGGCCAATGGCTCTGCAATCACAGCCGCCAATTCCTTCAGCACTCTCGGATGCAACTCGTCCGGCCCCATGGACTTGTGCACGTCCAGCTTTTCTAAATAGTCCCTAACCACCTCTATCTCCACAGAGGGCTGGCCATCTCTTCCCCATTTTGTGATGCCCAGCGTAGCAGACTGGGAGCTGACCTTGTTAGTGAAAACAGAGGCAAAAAAAGCATTGAGTACATTAGCTTTTTCCACATCCTCTGTCACTAGGTTGCCTCCCTCATTCAGTAAGGGTCCCACACTTTCCTTGGCTTTCTTCTTGTTGCCAACATACCTGAAGAAACCCTTCTTGTTACTCTTGACATCTCTCGCTAGCTGCAGCTCCAGGTGCGATTTGGCCCTCCTGATTTCATTCCTACATGCCCGAGCAATATTTTTATACTCTTCCCTGGTCATATGTCCAACCTTCCACTTCTTGTAAGCTTCTTTTTTATGTTTAAGATCCGCTAGGATTTCACCGTTAAGCCAAGCCGGTCGCCTGCCATATTTACTATTCTTTCGACTCATCGGGATGGTTTGTCCCTGTAACCTCAACAGGGATTCCTTGAAATACAGCCAGCTCTCCTGGACTCCTTTCCCCTTCAAGTTAGTCCCCCAGGGGATCCTGGCCATCCGTTCCCTGAGGGAGTCGAAGTCTGCTTTCCTGAAGTCCAGGGTCCGTATCCTGCTGCTTACCTTTCTTCCCTGCGTCAGGATCCTGAACTCAACCAACTCATGGTCACTGCCTCCCAGATTCCCATCCACTTTTGCTTCCCCCACTAATTCTACCTGGTTTGTGAGCAGCAGGTCAAGAAAAGCGCCCCCCCTAGTTGGCTCCTCTAGCACTTGCACCAGGAAATTGTCCCCTACGCTTTCCAAAAACTTCCTGGATTGTCTATGCACCGCAGTATTGCTCTCCCAGCAGATATCAGGAAAATTAAAGTCACCCATGAGAATCAGGGCATGCGATCTAGTAGCTTCCGTGAGCTGCCAGAAGAAAGCCTCATCTACCTCATCCCCCTGGTCCGGTGGTCTATAGCAGACTCCCACCACTACATCACTCTTGTTGCACACACTTCTAAACTTAATCCAGAGACACTCAGGTTTTTCTACAGTTTCGTACCGGAGCTCTGAGCAGTCATACTGCTCCCTTACATACAGTGCTACTCCCCCACCTTTTCTGCCCTGCCTGTCCTTCCTGAACAGTTTATAACCATCCATGACAGTACTCCAGTCATGTGAGTTATCCCACCAAGTCTCTGTGATTCCAATCACATCATAGTTCCTTGACATTACCAGGACCTCCAGTTCTCCCTGCTTGTTTCCAAGGCTTTGTGCATTTGTATATAAGCACTTGAGATAACCTGTTGATCGCCCCTCATTCCCAGTATGAGGCAGGAGCCCTCCCCTCACAGACATTTCTGCCTGTGCTTCCTCCCGGTATCCCTCTTTCCCACTTACCTCAGGGCTTTGGTCTCCTTCCCCCGGTGAACCTAGTTTAAAGCCCTCCTCACTAGGTTAGCCAGCCTGCTGGCAAAGATGCTCTTCCCTCTCTTCGTAAGATGGAGCCCGTCTCTGCCCAGCACTCCTCCTTCATGGAACACCATCCCATGGTCAAAGAATCCAAAGCCTTCTCTCCGACACCACCTGCATAGCCATTCGTTGACTTCCACGATTCGACGGTCCCTACCCAGGCCTTTTCCTTCCACGGGGAGGATGGACGAGAACACCACTTGCGCCTCAAACTCCTTTATCCTTCTTCCCAGAGCCACGTAGTCCGCAGTGATCCGCTCAAGGTCATTCTTGGCAGTATCATTGGTGCCCACGTGGAGAAGCAGGAAGGGGTAGCGATCCGCGGGCTTGATGAGTCTCGGCAGTCTCTCCGTCACATCGCGAATCTTAGCCCCCGGCAAGCAGCAGACTTCTCGGTTTTCCCTGTCAGGGCGGCAGATAGATGACTCAGTCCCCCGGAGGAGAGAGTCCCCGACCACCACCACCCGCCTTCTCCTCTTGGGAGTGGTGGTCGTGGAACCCCCAACCTCAGGACATCGCATCTCATGCCTTCCAACCAGCGGAGTCTCCTTCTGCTTTCTCGCCCCAGACATATCATCTGGTCCACTCTCCGCAACGGTACCTGTGGAGAGAACATGAAAGCGGTTAGTTGATCAATCACATCATAAACAAGAAAGTCGTGGTAATTTGGCTGCATTTCTGGAAAACTGGAACTGTAGTGGCAAGGAGTGAACAACTCTGGTGTGAAAAACCAAATACCAAATATGGATAAATATCTTTTTCGCTGTGGGTGCAAACATTGATATGGGCAAGCACCTTTTACTCATGACTATTCATGTTTGACTAAACAAAGGGAATACACTGGCTGAATTGAAAATTCATGTATTTTAAATAACACAGTGGGGAAGTTAATGCATGTAATTGTAGTTTTCAATCCATTACAATAAATACCACACACATTCTAAATGTTACTGAGGCAATCAGTTTATAAATTAACCAAGTTTCCTTGTATATGCCAAGCAGGAAGAGACTTATTTTTCCACGTGTTCCACTGTATATTAGCAATATAATTCTTGTTTAGAAATTAAACTGTTCAAGTAATATATTGCAACAAAGATTAGTTACTTTGAACTCCTAATATGATACAGATAGTAGGCTGTTTAATATTTAACAGTGAAATTATCTAACTTGAGTTGCAATTCACCCTGCCCCCATGATAAATTGAAATGAGATCATGGACGCTTTGCACAACCAAAACTATGCTCATCAGTAGACCAAGTCACATGAGTTCCCTGGCCCTACCAGGATCATTTAGGGATGTGGATTTGTGAAGGTGCAGTGGTTACAGGGCTGCTTGCATCTGTCCCTTCTCTGAATGCACTCCCCCTCTCTTCAGAAAGGGAATCATGTGATTCTACTATTTCGAGACTGGACGCTGGGCTACAGTATCCTGTATATGCCTTGTGTTTATCCAGCACGTCCCTCTCTGGATTAAGTGCCTGTGGTTCCTCCCTTCAGGAGTCTATCTTCAGATACTTTGGTTTTAACAGGCTATTTAATCTTAACAATAGAATAAAACAGAGGAGAACTTTAAAACAACAAGCAGTCTATACATGTTTAGCTCCTCGAAAGCCCAATTATCAGTAATGGTGGCCCAGGCAGGATTAGATACTTCTGTCAGCCTGAACACCTCACCAACAACATCCCCGAACAGCTACTACCTTTGCATGTGGGGGGCCGGGGGAATCAATTTTTATCCAGCCAGAGATCCTGTGTCTTCTCAGGGTCCCTGTATGGCAAAACAAGTTTTCAAACTTGGCTGGGCCCCAGGAGTAGAATCCTCACAGCTAATAGCTCGAGCATCATCTCTGAATGGTCCTGAAGTGTTTATCAGGATCCTGGGCTCTTCTCAAGCAATTGTTTTGCTGCTTGCTTGCATTTTCCACCAGCCCTGTAGATTGAACGTTCTATAGTCACCAGTTCACTAACTGATCAACTTACATAATCATGTGTGAATACAGTAACAGCTCTGTTTATCACAGGGGGTCTAGCACAGCCCTGTCCACCACGGTGAATTTCAGTGTGGCAGACATTCATTGGGGTAGCAGCTGAAATCCTGCATGATGCTGGGGGGAGGCACAGGGTGGCTAGAGCTTTTGAAATGGACATGTTTGCGGGAGATGGGTAGGAATCTGTTTCTGCCTCCACAATATTTCCTGGAGATAAGAGCAGGACATGACTATGCTCCACCCTGTGTGCATACAGAAGGGGGGCAG
The DNA here is from genome assembly GCF_965152235.1 of Eretmochelys imbricata. Taxonomy (NCBI): domain Eukaryota; kingdom Metazoa; phylum Chordata; order Testudines; family Cheloniidae; genus Eretmochelys; species Eretmochelys imbricata. The sequence continues at coordinate 94,397,196 of NC_135579.1, forward strand.
AGACAAGAGTGGGGCCTGGAGGAAGGGATAGAGCAGCTGCTGCAGTTAGGGCTGCCAACCCTCCAAGATTTGTCCTGGAGTCTCCAGAAATTAAAGATTGTCCTGTGATGAAACCTCCAGGAATACGTCCAACCAAAACTGGCAACCTCAGTTGCAGTATGTGGGATCAGGCTGGCCGTTAGGGAGCAGGTATGACTCACAGTCCTGCGTTCCAGCCACCACAGGCTCCGTGGAGACACCCAGCCTGGGAGAGGAGCAGGTGCATGCCAACCAGCTGCCAGGGAAGCGTGGGAGACAGCACAGGACAATAGCACGTGGGCAGAGGCTAGAGGGAGTGCACAGGGCACCAGCCACCGATGTGGGTGATGGGATAGAGCTCTGGCACCAGGGTGGGGGCAGGGTGTTGGGGGGAGGGGGGTATGCAAAGTGCACTTGCTTCCTTCCCACCCCATCTCACTAGCTCTCCACACCCATTCACAGGGAGCTTCTCCCCTCCCCATGCTGTAATTTAATCCCTAGAGTGTAGCACAGTGATAGGGTCATTAGAAATGAATGCATGAAGTGACTGAGCAATCTGCATATGAAAGCTACATACTGCCAAGTTTGGCTTGATTTCTGGTAGATCCGCTAATAAAATGAACAGGGTGTGATGGGGAAATTTTGTTCAACAGTGGCAGACTTATTTTTTAATAGTTCTACCTCAAGCACTGACTTCAGTATTTTAATGTTTGTTTCTTTTCTTACCCTCTGATTTCCTCCCCCTCCCGCTTAACTGCTTAGTAGGAAAACGTAATCTTTACTCTGTTCCTACTAAGTTTAATAACAGTATAGTGACATCTTAGGGGTTCCAGAAACGGTTTTCTGATGAACTTGTGTTAAGGGATCTTGTCAGTTGGCTTTTAATAAAAGAAAAAAGTTTTCTAATGTTCTTACATCGCTATTTCACATTCAATGTGCACGCTGCTATAGCTATCCAGTTCTGGCCTTTTTAAAATGCCAAGTGCAAAACCTTGCTAGAAAATTGCATTGATTTGCAGAAATCAGAAAAGGAAACTTCCCCTGTTTTCTGTGTGCTCTCAACAAAGCCTCTCCCACTTATACTGGTTGAGAGTTTGCTGGAACTGGACTTCAAGCTGTGTGGGTTTCTCCACTCCCTGCATCCAAAGGAAAAATGTCTATGGTTCAATGCTTCTATTCAATTTCAGTGGTGGAGCTGAAACTTCTGCACCAGAGTGGGCCTGGGCCCCACCCCCACCCTGCCGAGAATTATCAGTACGTAGCAACCCGAACAAACTAATCACGCTTCAAAGAAGCAATCTGCATGCTGAAGTGCAAAAGTCTCTGCTGTTCTTGTGGTTGTTATTATGTATTTGTATTCTCCTAGTCCCGAGGAGCCCTAGACCAAAATCCTGTTGTGCTCGGTGCTGTACAAATGCAAAACAAAAGGACAGTCCCTGCCACAAACAGATTACAATCTAAGTAAAAGACAAAAGACCCATGAGGGAGTATCAGGAAACAATGGGATACTATTGGTCAGCATGACAGGGAGTGGACTCTGCACACAAGCAACCAAGTAGCGTGTTGTAGGCTCATCCCAATGATACACTGGGGATTGTCATGAATAATTTCCAGAGCACACTAGTGCTTCGGTCTAGAGGTTTTGGTGATGCAAAGTGGCCATGAGCTCACTTCAAGTGCAGTGAATGTTGATCACTAAGGGAGGTATGGCTGCTGCCTTTTGTTCTGGACTCAGGTTGCGGGATGGGGGTATATGTGGAGGTTTGTGTCTACACAAAGCCCAGTAACTTGGGCTTTATGTGGGCAAGGTGAATTTCAACTAAAGTTCTCCTATGGATGATTTCTAGAGTAGATGTAGCATGAGACAGTGTGCATCTTAGTGCAGGCCTCTTAATTAAGATAGATATTCCAGTAATAATTCATTTCTCATAGATTGTATGCCAAAGTTCTTCAAGATCCATTACTTTATTGTGTAGGGTTTTTCAAAAAAACTCTCCCACCCCACCCCTTCCTCTCATCATTCCCTAGTGCTGAATCTGAAGAAATACATAATTATGAAGAAACCATGTCATATGTGAAACAATCTGGGAACTCTCTAACCTCGTGTGCCATTCAGGATATTGCTGACTGTGAGTCTGTTAAGCCAATTAATATAGGTATAGTATGTGGGGTGTAACTACTTTTTAAAGAAATGGCATTGTTCCTCCTAATCTGTTAGAAGCTCTGTTGCATGTCTGAGTTACCCTTTTTCACAAAAATGCCCCGTTTGTGACTAAAGGGGAATTTTCCTGCTTTACAGCCTAACCTCACCTCTCCTCTTTGCCACTAGAAGGAAACAGAGGTGTGTGTGTGACTGAAAATGTGTGTGGAGTTATAGGATCACGATGGGGGGGAGGGGGCTGAAGTAGAACGGCAATGGAAAAAGTCACTTGACTGTCGAGGAGGGGGCAAAGGAGGAGACGTTAACTTGGCAGACTTTAGCCTCCTTTTTGTTTTGTTTGGTGTTTTTTTTTTTTTTTGGGGGGGGGGGGGGGCGCGGAGGTGCTACTTCCAATGCATGGAACTCTTCCATCCCCTTATGACTTATGCCACCTTCATTACCCTCTTCCTCCCCCCCCCTCCCCGCCTTTGCCTTGTTTGTTCTGTCAAGTTTATTTTTGTGCTTTTTTTTTTTTTTTTTTTTTTTTCCTTGTTCCCCTTCCTGGTGGCTCTTCCTCCCTGTTTCTCCTTGACCGAATACAACTTATTTGCTCAGGGTTGTGTTTGGGACAGGCCAATTCTTGTACTTGATCCAAGGGGCGTGAAAAGATTAAGCTGACAGCGTGTGAACCAGTTCTCATTCAGGGAACTGACCATTGGGCCCTGCAAAAGTGGGTGTTTTCCCCCATGTAGCCTAGAGTACCCTTGGCTGAATATGTGGGCCAGTCTTCTTTATAGCCACAGTTCCCTTTTTAACGCCACTGAACTACAGCCTGTGAAACTGTGGAAGATTGTATCTCCAGAACATGCTAAAATACAGTAATTGTTTATAAATCTTTATTCTAGTATTGAGCACGGGAATCCGAGAACACGAAAAGGTAGGTAATCTTCTGCAACCCTCACCTGACATTATAGATAAATCTATAAGACATGCTGGTGCTGTGTTTTGATGCCTTGGAAACTTGTGACTATTGTATCCTTCACATAATGGGCTGTTCTGGGGGGGCTCTGGAGACTTATGTACCCATCCTGTGGGATCTATGGAACCAATTTCCTTAGCTCTCTTTGAAAACCCTAGCCTCACGCTTCCGATGTTTAAAGAAATAGTGATACAATCTAAATTTAACAGCGTGTTTTATATCAAACAGGTCTTGAGTAAGTCTCTGAGAGCTTTAAAATTCCATAAGGGAGATGCCTGTGTAAACCTCTGTCAAAGATAGGAATGTGCTGGTAATTCTCTACTCAAAGGCTTGATGGCAAAAACTGTGTTCATGCTTCCTCGCCACTGCGACATATTTAGCCAGCGTCTGATGGGTATGGAAGAAAATAGTTGAACTGGTGTCAGAAAATATCTCTTAAGGGTGTGACTTCTGGTTCTGTCACACATGAAGGGAAATCAGATGGGGCCATCGCCTCTGAAATTCTTAAATCCGATTCCAAGAGGGCAAAAGACTTGAAACATGAGGATATTTCCTGGACACATTGATCACTTTTCAGTTCAGAGCTAAAATTTGAAACTGGACCTCACTCAATAAAGCAAATAAGCACTTTTTTTTTTTTTTTTAACTCTCAAGTGGCTTATCTATAATGCAGTAGAAGAGGAGTTTTGGCTTTCTTTATTTCTAATGGTCAAAAAAGCAAATTGTATTTAGAAATATTTTGTGAAACAAAACTAGTATTTAAAAGATTAGGCCCAATCTTGCAAGCACCTCAGCACATGCTTGACTTTACTCCCATGAGTAATTTCATTGACTCTTTTCTTTCTTTCTTTTGTTACTCAGGTCAATATGCACATCTTTTTCAGAAACTGCTTTTATGCTAGAAAAGAAGGGAAAGATCCTGCTTTTATGCTAATCATAAAACTCATGTTTAAATGCAGGCTACTACGTGGGTTAATGTTGCTTGTACAGAGAAACACTTTAAAATATCAAATATTGAGTGGCATTGTGTAAAGCTTGACTTCTTGCCGAACAAGGCATAATAAGTGAAGGTGTTTTTACTTTCTTTTTCAATAGAAGCAGAAAACTTTTCTGTTTGCCTCATCCAGGTAACTTCTTCATTTATTTGAATCACTTTTTATTTCTGTTCTTCTAAACAGGTTTAGCAAAGGCAAATTACCTTTTTAACTCTGTAATAGAGCTGGGTAAATAACCTGTAAGGTATTCACAGAATATTTTATTTGAGAAATACAGTGAAATTCCACAAACACACTTGTGAATACAATTGCATTTTCTGGCAGCGTTCAAGGTTTCAAACTTCATTTTTGTTTTGCAGTGGAACAAAAGCAAAACCTCTCAAACGATTTTGCAAAAAGCTGAATTGTCAATGTCCTTTTCCTCTCCCCCGGGAAATGTGAACTTTTTAATGTGGGAACGGGAAAGAGACTGACACTCTAGCCTAGGAGACCCAGGTTCAAGTGTGTGATCTGGGATGACAAAACTCTGCTCTCAGTCAGGCACCTTAGGAAGTCTCCCATCGCTCTCTAGAAGTCACCAGAGAGCCCTGAACCCAGATCCAAAACAACTTGAAATGAATTTTTCATCCAAACTGATGTCTCCACAAAACATTTCAATTTCATTTAATTGAAAATATTCCAACCGGCTCTACTTAAGAATTATTTGTCCAGCTCTTCAACTAGATGTGATGAAGGAAAAAGGCAACTTTGAAGTTCACCCTGGATTATTGTAAGAGTAAAAATAAATACTTCAAATGCTGTAGTAAATGTAATTTATTGTAGCTTGGTAACCTGCTTGCTTTAATGGAGATTGCCGTAGCATGTGATAAATTGGATTATTTTTGTTAAATGTGTGCCTGAGGGGAAAAAAGCAATTTGGGAATAGAATGAGGAGAGACGTTGCATCACCAAAGTGGCTTGGGTGTTCAGAGGGACACCAAAATGATTTCACAAGTAAACATACATGAAAGTGGGCTTTGGGATTATGTAGTAGGATGGGAGGGCAACTGTAGAGGAGAATGTGGAAGGGATGGTGTAGTCCTGGAGAGTCCTGATGGAGTCAGGAACCAAAGAGGGAGACGGAGACTGTATGAGGGAGAGCTAAGCTGTGCCAAATCAGAGTGTGTGAGGGACACTGAAACAGAAACACATGTCAGAATTGGTTCACCCATCCTAATGTATGTCTGATATAGTGCTGGGAATTAAACATAAAGTGAACCAGTCAAGCTGACTAGATAAATATGGGACAGGTGATAGGAGTTGTGGTCTTGATAACCCAGAAGGTCATTGGCTATGGACTGCCTCATCTTTTTCTCTCATCAACCCGTACTTTTTTTTTTAGTTGGCAAGACTTTTTTTCTGTAAAGCTGGACCAGGGTCAGCCACATGAAACCACCCAGGCGAGATCATCCGCAATGGATCTAGTCTATGGGCTGTCCATTATCAAAGAGTCCATTCCTCCTGGCTTGCTGTCATTCAAATTGTGAATAGTGCTTTGAAAATTATTGCTCTGGGTTACCATCTGCTCTGTCTGCATGTTGGAGCTGACTCAGATTTTAGCACTGGCATTATGGAATATAATACTGTCTACACAATACAGCCTCATCTCTCTCCTAACAAGTAGAGTAGGGGGGAGATGCTATGTAGTAACACATCTATCTTAGCCTGGGCTTGTGTAAGTATCTTCTAATATTTCAGCACTGAAAGAGTCACAGAGGATGAAAAAAAGGAAAAATTGAAATGGGATCTTGGTAGAGAGAGGCAACAGCAAATGAATAAAGCATCCAAGGTAATATGTCATTGAGGTGCCCCTTATATGTTTAGGTGCAGTGTTGGGGTGGACAATGAGGGACTAGGGTATGATGCAATTTTGTTTTTAAAGCACAGTGAAACTAACTCTTGGTCCAGGGATTGGAAGCAGTCTTTAGTCTCCCAAATGAGGATAGATGATGGAATTTTAAATCCTTTGTTTTCTCCCTTCAGTGATGATAAATGTTTAGTAATATGACCGATACTATTTCTGTTTCTGAGTTGCATATAATCTATTATACCTCTGTTCTATATAGTGGGTTACTAGTTGAGCTATGTTTTTTCATGTTGCTTGTAAATTATGAATCTGATTCAAGCACTGCACTAACCACATCTACATTTCTCTCATTAGATTAGTGGTGGTGAGGACATGCTACATAAATCACAAATACATCAAGGCAATGAAGGTAGGAAGAACAAGCTACAGGCTAAGCAGGGAGATACAACTGACATCATCCAAACTGGGAAATGGCTGGCAAAAGATGGAGTAGAACATTGTGAGTATCACATTGCCTTTGTTTTATTGTACTCTTTCTTCAAACTTCTGTTCACTTTTTTTTTTTATTATTACCTAAAATATTTCAGGCCTTGTCTGCATGAGAAAGTCACACTGGTCTAACTTACCGTGTAATTTTAAACCAGTTAAGTTACAGTAGCACAGAATGCTGCATGGACACTAATACTTCTTTAGTTTAAGACTATCTGTTCAAATTAGATTGTCCTGACTTGGGAGTGTTGAACAGAGTTGTGCAAATAACTGATTTTTCAGCTCTCTGGAAGTTTTGGTTTGAGTTGAACGAAAACCAAAAATTTTCAGTGAATTAAAAGTAAGCAGAGAGAAATTTCATATCAAACCATGCATTCTTATGTTGGGCGTTAACTTAAAAGCGAAGGAAATGAAGGGCTAGACTGTCAAAACTGGAACTGGCGGTGTCCCCTTTCTATGGAGTGACCAGGGCACTAACCTGGGATATGGAAACCTGGGTTTGAATCCCCACTCTGGAGCTGGCACTTGAAGTCAGGTCTCCAACGTACCAGGTAAGTGGCTGAAGCATCGCACAAGGATGTTCTGAGGTGGGACTCTGTCTGTCTGTCGTGTTGAAGCCGTTCTACTTTGTCCAGAGTCCTTGAATAGTCATTGGGGAAGAGAGTAAGAATGATGCTATAGGCTGTTGGTTAGGGCACTCAGCTGGAAGGGAGAAGAGCTGAGTTCAAGATCCTACTCCAGAGCATGGATTCAAATGTGGGTCTCCCACATCCCGGGTGAGCGCCCAAACCGCAAGGTTACTGGGCGTAAGGGGGATGGCTTCATTACTACCACCTCCTCTGGGTTTTGCGAATGGCACCAAAGTCCCCTTGTGAATCTAGGCTTAAGCTTTTTTTGGTTGAAACTATTTATTTGGCAAATTCATCACAAACTTAGGCCAAATAGCTTCAATTGACCACATATACAAATTATTTTTTTTGTTTGTTTTTCGTTTGCCAATTTCCACCTCCCCACCCCTTGCTGGCATGATTAGTTCTAATGAGACTACAAAATTTAAAGAATGAGCCCTTATTTTCTTCATTATGGTGCAGACCCAAAGTGCTAGTACGTTGTTTGGGCTTCTGTTACTATCTTAAACTATACAGTTGCCAGACGCACTCCACTTACTTTAGTTTGTAGTGAATGGGGAACATACTTCTTCTTTTTCAAATTATTCTGCAGCTTCCAAGTGTAAATTGGCTTTCCCTGTAAGTAATTTATTTCAATTCATTCCTGACATCGTTGTTATTTTTAAACCATGCTGCTTAACTTTGCTGCTATTGACAGAGACTGTTCAGGATTGAGCTGTAGATTATGACGGATCTCTTGAATGGCTGGAGGTACTTTTGGGTGGAGTTTTTAGTATTGTTCAAGGTTGGCCTATCTCTGCTCCATTGATGTAAATGGGAGCAGAGTGCGGCCAATGCTAGGTGCTTTTGAAAAATCAGAGAGACCAAAAGTGAGAAGTTAGTTTTGCTCTGAAGCATTATGATGAAATTCATAATATGGGCAGAAATGTCAGTGTTGCATATTTCTGGTGTGGCAGCTGAGCATGGAGGCATCCATTTAAAAATACTAGTTGCTTTTGGCTCTGTCTCTTAAGTTTCTTAATCCAACCTGTTTTTTTCCTTCAAACTCCTTCAAGGCCTAACTAGGCTTGGCAAGCTGGTCAACTGATCACTTAATATTTGACAGTGATCAAATAATGTAATACATTCTAGCAAGGACGTCCTGATGGCAGTGGCAGCCTATCTTTTGGCTTGCATCATGGTGCCCGTCTTCTTACAACAAAACCAAACCAAAAAACCCCATAACTACATTTAATTGTTTCATATTTTTCTGAGTTACTGAACTGGAGTTGTATTAACTTTTGTTTTGAAATTAGGCATAAGTATCTCTCGAAGGCTAAGCCTATTGGAGAACATAAAGTCTTAGTCTTTTTTTTTTTTTTTATTCTAATAAATTAGTGCTTTAAAATGTTTGACCAGTATTTAAGGCTGTAAGAAAATTATGGGCCATAACTCTGAACACACATCGCAGGGTGGTTGTTGGGTTGTGGGGTTTTTTTTGTTTTAACAGGTGCCACAAATTTGAGGGGTGTTGGCACTGCAAGCTTGTGTGCCAGGTTGTAATACCATTCCCTCAAATTTGGCCTAGCTTCTCTCCATCATGACAGAGGCAGCTGAGCCAAATTCGGGTGATCGGGGTTGGGGGTTACAAATTGGTGAATGAGGTAGCAACAGCACTCAAATTTGGGTCGTCGGGGTGGGGGTGTTTCCCCTTATTTGTGAGGTAGCAACAGTACTCCAATTTGGATGGCTACCTCTTGGTCACGCTTGCCTTCAAGAGCTATTGGGACATATCTGAGCTGTTGCCCTGCTTAGAAGGCAGGCTGCGTGCCTTGGAAGAAGGTGCTGAAGTATATGGGTGGGTGAGCACCCAGGGGTGGTGAATCTATTTTAAAAGCAAGTATATAAAGGCAACCTGTTTTTGTTTTTCAAATGGGTTGTGCACTGAGCACACCAAAACCTCGGCTTCAACAAACGGTGGCTGCAACTTTTGAACCAGAAAAAATCCATACTTTTGTACAGCCTTACATATACTTGACTTGTAAATTTACCAATAATTTTTGGACTGGTCAAATGCACAACCTTAGACCTAACATTGTTGGAGGAGTGTCTGTTGAGCTGGTATCTATTTTTTACTTAACTGAAACAGTTCACGCACTTAATTGTCCTGTTCTCAGTGTAATAGACATCAGCTAAAATCACAAATGAGACTTTTTTTTATTTTTTTTTCCTCTACCGTGATTTGCAGGTATATTCCCCAGGCTTAAGTAATCTATCAATCCTTACTCTCTAAACCATATCAACCACTCCAAAGATCCTAACAATTCAATCTCTTCATTTATTTCAGTAAATGCTCATCTTATTTTATTTTATTTATTTTTTTAAATCCTATTTTGGTTCTTGCAGTTGAAAAATTTCACAGTTGAGGGCTTCAGGTACTGAGCAAACTGGTAAATCTCTAAAATAAGTCTTTAAGACTCTCTTTTTTGCTTTTCTTTCAAAGCAGCTTAGAGCAATCAAAGACCCTCTTAACTCCTAGATCTAAGGAAGTTTGGCTTCCTCTGCAACTGACATATTTATTGTGACACCAACATGAGTCATCAAAGATGATCATCCTTGACCTGATAGTAGGCGATCAGAAGAGCTTCTAAGGCAAGATGCTGTTTCATTTTCAGCTCGCTATGTGTGCGTGGGTGCCCTGAAAGCAGATGAAGACATGGTGGCTTTAAGCCAAAGGATTCTGAAGCCAATGCAGACATCAGAGGATGTGTATGATGATGTAGAAGATATAAAGCATGCTGTGTGAGTACATGCTAACGACTGGGTTTTGAGATGTCTTCTAAAACCTGCAATATAGTAAACTGATATATCAAACTGTCTTGATACTTCATTTTCCAGGAATCAAGCCTCTGACGCCTTTAGCTCGTTCACTTCAGATAGCTGTAAGTATGGCAAAGTTGGGAAGTTTGAACTTGGGGATCATTCATTACGTTGAGGCATACCTCCATTTAAAAGGGTGCCTCTTGTGCCTGGAGTGGAGCTCACCCCAGAAAAAAGAGTTGCATATGGCCCTATGCTGCACTTGAATCTCACACTACAGTCCAGTCCTCTGCTACGTTTCCAGTCAGCCCAGGAAAGTGAGCAGGGCACTGGGATCTCTGCCAAGACAATGAGGAAAGAATTCTTCCTTTACCCCTAAGCTGTGCATTGCAGCTGCTACTGCAGCCTAACTGCAGGAGTAGACTCTGTGACTTTAGCATTATATAGCGGTGGTGATCCTGGATCTAACCCTTAAATAGCTCTGCAGTGCTTTGAGAGTGGCCTCTTCAAAACCTGCCCATATTCCTTTCTTTTCTTCCTCCTCCTCCTCCTCCTCCTCTTCCTCCCCCAGCCCGGAATTGCACTGGTTTCCTCTCCATGTGGAAACCTCCATGCCCATGGAACCAGGGACAGGATTTTCCACCAATATATTGTTGAAGCTTCACTTGGCCATATGGATCTGCTATAATGAATTTCACCCATAAGCGCCTGTCTGTATCCATTTTAAGCAATTGTAGTTAAAGTTGTCACGTCCATATTACTGGGAGACAAAATCACAAATACCATCGTTAAACCTACCACTTTTCTGGTGGTGTGATAGATTTTTTCTTAGTGGGATTCCTAGTGCGATGTGACAGCAATCTCATGTTAGTCAAATATTATCCTAATAATGTCATTCATTGGATGAATTTTGATATCTTAATAAATCTACCCCTGCAGCTCATATGCAAGATTTGTTTAAGCCTTAGACTGCACAGTTTTAGCCACCTGATTGTAATACATTTTCTAACCACTAGAGCACTAACACTTTAAAAAGAAAACAAGTTTACAAAGAACGGCGTGTGCATTGTGTTGAACGTTCCACTGTTAGCTCATGTATAAATACAATGAGTGTTCTTAGATTCTTTTATTGATCAGTACCACTCCAATGCTGAGCGTTCAGCAATGTGGCAAGCTTCCATCTGGGAATAAACGGTCTCTTGTGAATGTTTGTTGCACTTTATGCTACAAGCTAGGGGGTCTGATTCCCAGCTTGCATAGACAGCAGGGTCCTGGTAGTCTGGTAGCTAGCTGGTGCTGTGGCAGCTACACTTCTGTGTTTAGTATGCTAGCTGAGATGTGCGCTAGTGTGACTATTTACACGTGAGCTGGGAATCCCACCGCTAGCTCATAGTGTAGCCATAGCCTATTTAGTGCTAAGTGGTTCTCCTGTTCCAGAGCTGTTTGTTCTGTTTAGCAGACCTTGAAGATTGTTACCCTTGAATGTGATTTGTGAATACATCTGTCTTGTTTTTAAGTTTCAGAAGACAAGTATGACGAAATATATGAAGATATTCATAATGGGGATTATAATCCAATCAAACTGGAGTGAGTTGCCATTTGTATGCCTTCAAGCAGCTGAATGCACTTCTATGTACTGTGCCTGTTGGCTATTGGATATAAGTACATGTTTTACAACTGTAGAAGGGATATTGATTTTTGTTGTTTGACATTAGCTGACATTTACTAACTGCATTTCCAATCATTAGCTCAGTAAGATCACTCTGTGTGTGGAATGAGACTTCATACACCTTTCCACAGTGTAGCTGACTCAGCCCTTGACTATAGCAAATGGTGAGGCATTGCTCCACAAAACTGCTTAAAAGGTGCACCTGATGTCTGGTTTTTATACAGCAGAATGTGGAGTTATTTATCTTGTGCATAGTGCTCCTTTATGGACGTGAGGAGTAATTGCACCTGGGTTTAAACCTAACTTTTATATCTTTCGTGTGGAGAAAATATGGGAAGTTTGAAACCTAGAGGATTGGGAGAGGGGGAATAGCAATGCTCTTTGGTGCCTCTAGGTGCACCTTTAATTTAAACAAGACCATGGTCCATTGTGCTAAATGCCATACGTGCACAGCCAGTCCCTTGTCTAAATAGATACTAAATAGTAGGAGAAATGAAGTTTCCTTATCCTCCCGTTGCAGATGGGGAAATGGAGAAATAGATTGTGACTTGCCCAAGATTGCACAAAGAAGTTTACAGCAGAGCTGGGCATTGAAACTTAATATCCTGAGTCTTAGTTCAGTGCCGTAACCACAAGGCCATCCTTTTAGATAGTCTTCCTGCCAGTACAACGTGCAGCCAGTGTTCAAGGAATTGTGCTCGCTGTATTTAGTACTTACTTATCGAGTACCTTCTATCTTGGTGGTTCTTAAACACCTCAGTATACATCCACTATGGGAAATAAGTTTTTTGCAACACCCCTGTGCCATAAGCAAGTACAGTTCCCCCTTTTGTAGACATAAATAGAATTTGTCTTGCCCAAGGCCATACAGGACAGAGATGTGTGGTGGAGCCTGGAAAGAAAGAGGTGGTTTGACTCCCAGGCTTGGCCTTAACCACAAGACTGTCCTTCCATCTGTAATGTCTACCAGGAACTGGACCCAGCAAAGCACTGTTCCTTTTATCCGAGATTTGGAGTTCCACGAAAACACTCAATTTCTGAATGTGGTAGGGGAAGAAACTGACTTTTTTTTCATTAGTAACTAACTGGCTTTGAAAAATCCCATGTGTGAACTAAAACCAATGCAAGAGGGAATTTAGATTGAAGGCCTCAGTCCAGCAAAGCACTTAAGCTTAACTCTAAGCATGTGAGTAGTCCCCAGTGAGTTAAGCACATGCTTAAGTGCTTTGCTGGACTGGGGCCTAAGTACTTCTTAAGGTGCAGTCCCTGCTTTCTGAATAGAGGATAATCTCTAGCACTGCCAATATGGCAACTTTTGTGGGCATTCAGCATTCTTAAGTCTCTCGCTTTTTTTTTTTTTCTTCTTCCCAATGTATTTTCTTCGTACCTAGTTCAGATAGAAAAGAAAAACTAAAGCAACTTGGGAAGTTTTTCAAGAAAGACATAATTAAATTGAAGCATGCCAAGATGAAGGAAAACCGCCGGTAAGAAATGTTGCCTAAACAGCTCCTGCTGGGTTCATGTTTGGAAACTATCACTTTTTCTTTTTGTAGTTCTGGACATAGCTTGTTTGGCAAATCTGCCTAAAAAGTCATTTATGATGACCAGCTGTTCCATAGGAATTTCCATAATGGATCTCGCCTAGGGTGCATCTGGTCCAGTATCTTGTCTCTCACAATGGACAGCACCAAACACTTCAGAAAAAGGTGCAAGAAACCCTGAATATGTCAAGTATGGAATAATCTGCAAGTTTCTTCCTAAATCATAGGTTGGATAATGTCTTGAAGCATGAGGATGCTTATGTCTTTCCAAACTGCTGATTGGCTTGGGTTGTGATGATGGTCCAGTAATCAAAACAAGTTGAACAGATGTAGATCAGTGAAAAGGAAAAATTAATTGATTTAATATTTTCCTTTTCCAGTTGGTGGGCAAAGACCTTCTTAAATTCAAGTTCATGAAGAGGGAAAAAAATCTTGTGTTGTAACTGTATTATTTAGCACCCTTAAAGAATCCAAAGATAATGCTTTCCATTAGGGGTATCTGACCAGTACATCCATTCTGTTAATCTATGATTCTAAAATTGTTGTTAAGGCAGCTGTTTTACTCATGAGATATTTGGTTTATTTGGTTCCTTTTTTGAGTAATGAAAGTAGGAATCTGACTTCTTCCACCCCCCCTCCCCCCAAAATCACTGGGCCTGATTCTGATCCAAATATACAATGGTATAACTGCAGGGAAGTTACTCTGGATTTCCATCAGTGGGAGGTCAGAACAAGGTTCTGTTAGTCTGATCCATCATTCTTAGAAGCAGCAATATCAATGGCTTTTCCCCCACTTTTTGCCTTGAGAGGCAGAATTAAACCCTAATCATTGGGGCAGAGGCAGAGGACGGCAGAGTAGAAATTTTGAAGTCCGTGGAAAGCCTCCCATCTACTTCATGGATTAGTCTGGCATAAAAACCCACTGATCTCAACCAACTCCTTTATTTTCAAAATGACTTAACTGAACCACATTCTGTGGAGAGCTAAGTAAAGCTCTGACTTCCTCTCTCTGCACTGCTGATGAAACCTTGAAAAATGTTGCATGTCTGTAGGAGACAGACACAGCAATATGGTATTAGCAACGCAGAGACCTGCATGTGCTTGTGTCACCTATAGGCTGGGAAAGGTGGTACCTTAGAGAAGATGATTTGCCTTTCACATTCAAGCTGGCAATAGTATCTGATAAGAAAGAGGAGACCATTCAGTCTCTGATATAACAAGTTAATGACACATGAAGGAATATTGTCTACCTTTTTCTAGTACTCTTTCGAGTCCTGTTGGCTTCATATTCAAGATGCTGGCTTGTGTCAGTTTCTCACTTCATGAATGCATGATGGTTGGCTGCAGAACATAAGGTCTCTCGACCCCTCTCTGCAAAACGCCTACTGTCAGATGAAGCAGGTGCACTATGGTGCCATACTCTTTTGGTCCTGAGAATGTCTGTCTGGGATTTTTTTTCTGGCTTTAAAGGAATATAGCTGTGTTTTGGGAATGTGTAGTGGGAGCTACAGTATGAAAGCTGTCTGTCATGTACATAACTTCTCTTAATATCCAGCACTTGAATTTAGGGAAAGCAGACCGCTTTTAGAAAGAGTTGGATAAGTGGCTGCAAGTTGACTGAACTCCGGCACTTGTGCAAAATATTATCTACACACACATTGGATGTGAATTGATTTGTCTGCTTCATTTTCTAAAAAGAGAAGATGTGGGTATTTAGTGGGTCTTTAACCACAGGTACAGTATGTGTCCTCTCTTCTTTTAGGTACTCATCCATCATTTTGGCTGTCTTGGGTTTTTTATTTCTGTAAAAAGCTCTGATGATGCTTGCCTCATTTCTTTAAATCCGTTCTCACTCTATTTCCTCTGTTCTCTCACTCTTTAGCATCTTCTTGCTCCATACCTGCTAAATTATGATCATACTAATGATCTACCATATGTTGCTTAAACTTTCACACTATACCTTCTTGTATCACAGAAAAGAGTTCTGAACACTGCTGTGGATCTTGTAATTAAGACCTAATAAGGAGGTCATCATAAAACTCCATGTTAGCTTACAGACAGGTGCATGGCATGCTGCATTCATTGACCAGGATGGGAGAAATATTTGGCCAGTGTCAGCTCTTTCCTTTCTTCTATGTTCTGGTCTTTGAAAAGGCACTTTCAATTGTGGCGTCCCCATAATAACCATTTTAGACTGTGTGTCTGCCTCTTAGCTTTGGAGGTCTGAAAAGTGTTCACGCGTATGTTAGGGAGGCGCAGAATATAAAAGGACAGACTGACTCTTCAAAGATTTAATGGATCATTGGGACAAGGGGGCGTGAGAACATAATTTATTCTTAGACCTGTAGCATTCCAGAGCCTCAGTGTAGAATCTTCCCTTGAGCCACCGGTACAGTTGCCATGCTGCTAAGATGGCTGTTTTAACATGTTTGTATGTAAATAATTTTTTTTTCCTCCATGTGTTTTCTCTCTCTCCCTCCCGCCCCCTCCAGCATATTGTCCAGTTCAGTACCAAACTTAGGTAAGCTGTGTATGTGTGTGATTACGTTGGAATGTGCCTGGAAGGGGTGGTATGGGTGTCTTGCCTCTTTTGAAACAGACTGTGTACTGTAACGCTCTAAAATTGGTATGTAGCAGTGTTAATTTTAAAGACTTAATATAGGTGTGCACTTTACTTGTGGTTTTGAGGTAGGGTATGGAGGCGAGGTTATTCTTGCGCAGATGTAAACTGTTTCAGTAGCCGACTTGCTCAATAAAGCACTCCAGGATTCCTCTGACCGTTCTTGAGAATCTTTTTGTGAAAGCCATTTCGGGTCGTGAAGGGGAAAGGGCTAGATTTGGATCTGGTACAAATGGGAATGATTCCAGTGGACTCAACTGGATTGCCTCCACTTTAACAGAGTCTGAATTGAGCCCTAGAATTTCATCCTCCTATCAGAACGAATGTACCATATTCCTCAGAATAATTTATAGGGCCTGACTGTGTCCCATGTGTAAATTGGGGCTAATTCCTTAGAAAGTCTGGTCCAGTGCTTAGGGCACAAACCTGGGACTTGAGACCTGGGTTCAAATTCCTGGCCTGTGTTATGTAGGAAGTTGGGGTAGGTGATCATAATAGTCCTTTCTAGCATTAAAAAATATAGATTTTCTTTTTAAATGGCATTAAACTAGTTGAGAGCAGAATGAAATCCCAACTGTTACATCCCAAGAACTGTAAATTTCCAACCAGAGCAGTGCGCTCAGGCAAATGACTCTTTTAGAGATGTCTTTGGGTGTTTTTAATTATTTCTCCCTAGCCTCCGGTGCCTACTCATGGGGAAGTCTCCTTCCTTTTGCCTTGAGAATCCTTCATTGCTACAACATTTAGTTTCTTTGGATTGATAGCGTTTCAGACAGGCGAGGTGCAGTCCCAGTTTTATTGCAGTCAGTGGTTTCAAATACCATACTCAGATGAATGTTTTCTGACTCACCATTACTCTGAATGTTTTGATAACAGAGGTGGTGTCCCAAGGAAACATGGCATATGATGGCATTGATGTGGATCAAAAAGATGCAAAGTAAGTAACCCACTTTTACAAAAGAGGATGACTACTGTAATATTTCTCCAAAACAGGTTCTTATGCTGCAGGCAACATTCCTCCACAAATCTGTGGCATACTATGTTGGCCTTCAGAGAGACACTTTCACTGTACCTTTTTATAAGCTAAGCAAGGTAGGGTCAGTATTTATAGGAGTTCTCTAGGAAAAGTTCAGGTGCTCTAGGAAAGGATGTTTCTGAATTGGCAGGTGGCATCCTAAAAGTGTTGTAAGTGAACCCTAGCATAGTGCTGTCTTTTGGATACAATGTAAAGTGAAGCCTTGTCTCCTTGTGGCTCATGAAACTATCCATAAGAGATGGGGATTAAATCCCCAATGTGCCCAGTCCAACTCTTGTGTAGCTGCATTTTGCCTTCTGCAAAAATGTCTCCCTGTAATCTGAACTAGATAGCATGTACTTCATTTCTTGCTCTTCAACTATTGAGCAGTATTGATGTAAACTGGTATAAGCAGCAAGGTTCCTGCATTAAGTGTTTGCGTTTCAGTGGTGTGTGAAATTCGATATCTCTTTAAATAAAAAATCCTTGTGCCGCCCTTCTGTTTGAAAAGGATTGTTATAAATATCCTCAATTGCTCCTTTTTTCCCCTAGAGAGAAGGACGACAAACACAACAATTGGAAGCTAAAATTTCTGATGCCAAAAGATAAAGATCAAACAAGAAGCAGTGAAGATATAGAAAGGTAACGAAAGATCTTTTTTTCTATAATTGTATGTATTCTTCCCAATTAAGTACAAGGTGTCAGTCTTCCCAGTCCAACATTAATTTAAACTTTGAGAGAGAGCATTTTATTAGACTTTGATAACACTGAGAGAGTATCCTTTCACTTTACAAAATTTCATGAAAACGGTCTACCAAAGTTTGCAGAAACTAGACTTGAAGGAAACGTATAACCTTGGTGTGTATGTGTGAGTGGGGAATTCTTCAAGGGCCTTCTTTCCCCAAAGTTTTATCCTGAAGTTTTGTAGCCTCTTTTCTCTCTAGTTGAGGTAGGACTATATCTACCTAATGCTGTGCAGTGTAGTGGAACAGCTCCTCAGCCTAAATACAACCTCTTTAAACAAGCATTTGAGACCAAAGTATCAGTGATTGGTCTGTGCTGGGAGAAAACACTGGCCAGAAGAACTACCTCTTTTTAGATGTCTCTCTAGGATGTGCATACAACATAGGCAGTGTCCACACAAGCATGTACCATGTGGCAAGCTGGGATTAGTCCTCCAGGGTGCTGCACAGTAACTGTCTGTGTAGATCCTGCTGAAACACATTAAAAGTTCCCTAGTGCTCATTGATGTACGGATGCTTTAACCCACCATGTAAGATAAGGTGAGAGCTTTGGGTAAGCTTGAAAGCTTCTCTTTCTAACCAACAGAAGTTGACCAATAAAAGAAATTACCTCATGCACCTTGTCTCTCTAATATCCTGGGACCAACATGGCCACAATAACACTACATTCAGTAATGTTGGCTTTTCCTGCTGTGAAAACTTAAGCGAAATGCCCCAAACTTTCCAGTTTCACTTCAAATACAAACGTGTGCACAGCTCTAGATAGCAACTAATATTCTGGGACTTTTAAACAAGCATTGCTGACCCTTCACAGGTATCACCTAGCATGTTGACTAGCAGTCACTCTTATTCTGTTTCTACTGAGACTTGTGTAATGGCTGAAGGAAGAAATGCAATGTAACTAACATGAGATTTCCTCTGTTACGTGGACATAGAGATTTTAGGGGCTGAAAGTATCAATGAAGAATCTTGTTAATATGATCTTAAATGCTTAGTCTTTAAGAACTGCCTAATATTGGATCTTATTTCCTATTTTTTTTAACTGAATGGTGGAAAGTAGCTGAAGGTAAGTAACTTACAAGTGTGTCTTATTTTAGTTTTAGAATATTCTGATATCGTCATCACACTGTATGACCCTCCTTTCCAAATAATGGGGATCAACGCTTCTTGTACCTAGAGAAAATTAATCTCAAACAAGACTGACTTCAGTGGTACAAGATTTCACCCACAATTGGAGTTTTGCCAGTGGTTGCAATGGGGCTGGGATTTCACCCTGTGTTTAAAAGCTCAAAGGACATTTAATCCTATGCCACTGAAGTCTATAGAGAGCCCTTGCAAAAAAACTTGAGCCCAAAATTCCCTCGTCTGAGTTAATAGAAGCATATAATATTAACTGGAGATTTACCACTGAATTTCAAAGGTAAACTTCACTGACTAAAACGTAATAATAAATGTGTTCTAGAATGGCTATTGAGGTGGAAAGGGTATACTCCTTTTTCCATAGTTTCCTATTTATTAATGATCCAGAATTGATCACTATTCTGGATTTTTTTCAAACCATCTTTAACATCTCTCAAATGCAAGTGGAGGGGAAGATCCTGAGCTGGTGTAAACTATTATAGCTCCACTTAAGTCTCAGACTGGAAAGGCTTATTAATTTTGTAGCCTTTCTGATTTCTAATTGTACATCATTTGATAGTGTACTAGGAAAGTGGGGCTTTCAGAGCACTATGCTTCTCCATTGATTAAAAAAGGGTAATGATGTAGACTCCCATTCCCGCATTCTGTCCCATTGACTTCATTTGGACTCTACGCAGATCAGGGCCTTAAGTGTCCAATAAAATCTTAAATAGCAGGGTGGGGGTAGGGAATGGAAATTGCTGAAGGGAGAAAGCTGCCCCATTCTCCTCCTGCCCTACCTCCATAAAAATTACTAACTTAAACTATTTAAAATGCTCTATCGTGACTGTATCCCAAAAAAAAAAAAAAAAAAAAAAGCACAGCTTTATGCAAAACACAGGTGAAGTGAATCTGTTACTAAGCCTAGATTGATCCAAGCTGCATATGTTTGTGTTTTTAATACCTACTGTGAGAAGACACTGACACGGTCCACTTGCTTTGTTCTTGCAATGATTCATTCCAGACTAAATTAGAATTGTTCAGTGCTGCTGTATGCATTGTGCTGTGTTTCATGCTGCTTCGCTCACTGAAGGATTAAAAAGGAGCTTCTAAGAATGTCTCCCTTCTTGATGCAGTCTTTCCTCTAGAAACTTCTTCAAAGCCAAGAAATATAACATAGACAAGAGAAAGAAGGTGGCAAAAGAAGAGAAGTTATTTAGAGAGAAATTTATGGTATGTGTTCTTTTTCTTTCCTCTTTAAAGAAAACAATCAGCAGTGTGAGAGGCCAACTATGGTTATGTGCGATACTTAAAGGATGAGCTACAGAAAGCGAACAATCTTTATTCATGGTACGCTAGATAGTCAGCAGCATCCTATATTCCAGATCTGTGGTTCAGTCCCTTTAAAAGGCCACACAAATCCCCTTGTAACCTAGTATATCTCACAATCCTTTTCCAGCTGGGGATGGTGGGAATAGAGCTGCCTCAGAATTGGCTGGGGCCAGAATAGGGGTGGAACAGAGAAATCATCAGGTCCTCTTTCCCTCCCCTAATCCAACTTTTTGGTTCTAGTGACTCAGCAGGTGCAGTCTAACCCAGATGGTACCCTTTCCTGAGCCACCTCTCGATTGCACCCACCAAACTGGGAGATACTGATTCAAAGGACCTTTATATAAACATTTTCCATAATGCTGTACAGGCTTGGTAGGCTATAAGCTGCCCTGCTGAGTTCGTGCTATAGTTTATAAGAGTAGGATTGCTGCTTCTGCTCTAGCAGAGTCTTTGGGAATCTAGTCCTCTGTAACAAATGAATTCGCTTTAATTATTAACATCATTCAAGAACTGCCTGCTGCAACGGGGAACTCGGTCTAGTCTTCTGGATGGTGAAATTAGGTGTCTCTCACAGCGGAGAGGCCAGTCTGTTTGGGGAGGGAATAGAGAGGCACTCGGAAGGAAGGGTCCTGCTGCTAGGAAGAAAGTGGGAATGGTAAACTAACAGATGCCAGTAGCTGCACAATTAGGAGATCTTTCCCAAAGGGCACAGGAAAGGATCTCTCTCAACCTCTCAGCAACACCTCTGTTCTTAATATGGAGAGGCAGGAGTTGAGCTGACATCAGCCATCCCTGGGAGGAGCTGCAATGTGGATTAGAGACTTGTCATGGCAAGTTATGACTAAGTTTCCTCTGAGAATTTTTGTTCTGTCATGTGTGGTTGTGAAGTGTGTGTGTGTGTGTGTGTGGGGGGGGGGGGGTTGTGTTTTTTGTTTTTTTTTTTTGTTTTTAATGGGAGAATTTTTGGATCAAACCTATGCACACATGTGATTACGGTATCACCTTAAAGCCCGTTATTTAGTATGTTCAGTCCATTTTTAAATGTCCCATGAGACACTTCAATCACTTCCCCCAGGAGGCTGTACCATAGTTGTAATTGATCTCACTGTCTTGAACACTTACACGGGCATTAAGGAAACTTTATTTTTTAAAATGTGGTTTAATTTACTTAAATTTATCCTCCTTTGTGTGCAGCTCTAAGAATTCCTGTCCTTCTTTGGGTTTTCACTATCTTTAAACACTTGTAATAGTTCTCCCCCCAAATCACCTTAATCATTATTTTACAAAAGTACTTCATCTTCGATAGTTATAGTTCTGAGATCAGAAGATAGATAAAGGGCCTAATATGTAGTGATGTGTTTTTATATATATCATATTTTTTTAGTACAATAAGGAAATCACGATCATCAACACAGCAGTTGCACACTGTTCTGTCGCAAGCAAAGGAAAACTTGATTTACCAATCGCCGCTGGAGAACAACTCGATGTTATTGACGTCACGGAAGAGAATCAAGTAATATGTCGCAATTCTGAGGGCAAATGTAAGTTTGCAACGGTTGCTTAACGACACGGGATCATGTTTTAATCAACTTTTGTGAGACAAAGATATTTAGAAAGTTGCTGCAGGCAGTTTGTGACTAGCACAGCAAGCAAATATACAAAGTTGCAGATGAATCATGTGCATATTGATTTTCTTTTCCTCCTTAGATGGCTATGTGCTATTGGAGCATTTGGATTTCAGGTAAATCTGGATTTATTTGTTTTTACAATTCCTATGGTCAGAAACTCTCGCTGTATTGAGGTGCATATAAAACTTATATTGCTGGTGGGAAAGTTTGTGTTTGTTCATATAAAAATAGTGTTTAACTCAAATATTTCCCTACTTTGTAATACTAAGCAGTAGTAACTTTAAGCAGCAACTTAAAGCTGTACTAATGCTAGTCTGACTGCAGCTAGAAATATACTGAGCCAGCATACTAGACTGACGTAAACGGACGATGTGCCATTGAAGTCAGGGAAGCTAGGCCAATTTACGCCTGCTGACAATGTGGTAGATTTTTATATACGTTCAGCTTAGTATTAAAAGTTTAAATGCATCAGATGTAAATAAGTATATAAATGCAATATTGCAACAGACAATTCGATGCATATTTTGGCAAGATGCCTATTACAGTAAAACTTTTTTTTTTCTTTTGTGGGCCAGCCATTAATATTGGTCATCTGATGGACAGCCTCTTCCTGGGGAGCCTTGTGGAGAATCTGCTTTAAGCTTCCCAAAGATGGTGCAGGTGTGCCTATACATGCCAGTTGTGGAAAGCGGATATGAATGTAAATTAGAAGTGTGTGGTTTTTTTTTCCCATTTAAAAGGATCTATATATTTTAAAAAGATGAAACACCCATTGAATGTACAACAGGTAACACGTGCAACTTGTTTAGGGAATTATCCCTCTGTTCACTACTTCTAGTGTTGCTTACTTTGTACAAGGTCTACCTAAAGGTGGACATTCAGTTACCTTACCTGTGAATTTTTCTACACTGTATGTAGCTTGGAATTTGTAGGGTAGGATTCTTAATATTTACTAGGCATTCACTGTGCATAATGATTACATGACATTTGTCTTGTTACTGTCACTTTCTTAATGATGTTGGAAATGTTAACTTCCTGAGGAACTTTTGATGCACTTGTATGCAAATTATGGATTCTTATGACTAAGCTATGTTTCTGGATTTGAGCCAGAGAACGAATTGTGAAATATTTGGTACTGTTGTTGCTGGGTTAAAAACCATATTAGCGATGGAGGAGTTACTTGTATCTTTAAGAAATATTAATTTTAAAAGTAGTTTGTAAATAAACACTAAATGCAAAATTCACTTTATTATATTGATTTTTGACTTTAGAAAGCTAAATTGCTGGGGCTACTGGGGCCATATTTCAAAGGCAGAAATGACAGGTACCTTACTCCCATTGACAGAGGTAAGTGTCTGTCACTTGTGCATTTACAATCTAGTCCTAACCATTTTTTAAAATCTGTTCCTAAAATGGAGGACTATATATACTAGTAATGCCTTGCTTTTGGTCTACCATGTAGTTACTGGTCCTAAAAAGAATAGGTGGGGAATCTGATCCACTTCTAGTCTAAAGGACCATGAGGAAATACTGCTCAGAAAAATTACGCTACGGCTCTAACTCTGTCTCCTGTATGTATTAAAAGTTTTTCAAGATTCTGTGGCATGAAATACCTGCACCTGAGACTGGAATCTGTTCCTTTATACACAGTAAGCTGAGTAGTCCTAAAAATTGTTAGAGGGTGGCTTATTCAGAAATAGATGTTTTCCGTGGCTAAATGCACACGCCACAACAAAAATGCTGTGTTCGCTCCACAGTTAATTCAAGCCTGGCATGGAAACCTTCAAGAAAACAGAGCAAATATTTCACATTTACTCAGAAGTAGACATACAGGGATTTTTATTATTATTTTAACATGTGGTTACCATTAAGTGTGCTGGCCCGCATCCATACTTACAAAAAAAAGTTAAGCATGCACAGCTTTGCAAGGTTGCCAGCACAAATATTTAGACTTCTCAAAATCTAGATGGACTACTTGTGATGCTGAAGTGTTCATCTGGTTTCAGAACAGACTGGAATTTGTATTATGTCCGTCATCTACCGCCTTTTCAGTGTAACTATATTTAGCTAAGTTGCTATGGCAAGTTGCCTATCGCTTTCTTATATAAGAATCTTAAATTTGGGCTTTAGCAATGCAAATGCATCTGAGTCTTAATTTTTTTTTTTTTTTTTTTTTAAGAACACTGTTGGCCTGGATTTTTTTTATTTTTTTATTTGGTTTATTGAAATCAGTAAGAAAAAAATTACGTGTAGGATGGTTCATTTTTTATATATATATATATATATATATATATATATATATATATATATATATATATATAGTTCATTATATAGTAACAAAGGTATCTGTTCTAAAACTGACAGAACAACCAAAAAACCCCATCAAACCATAGAATGAAGGTGCAGCTGTAAAATACTTACTGGAGCAGATCCTCAACTTGAGCCCATGGAGACGTGACAATCTATACCAGCTGAGGAGCTGGTGTCATTCCATAACTCTCTGAATCCAATCCTCTTCAACCTGTACTTTACTGACTTCAATGCATGACACTGAGGATCACAGGATTGGGCCCTAAATCACCATATGCCACTAGTGAAACTCTATCCCTTCAAGGCAATTAAAAAGAAAAATAGATTGTGTCCTTTTTACAGAACAGCTTCATGTTGGTGTTGGCTGCAATGAACATGTGTCTTTCTCTTGTTTAAAACAAAATTAAACCATCTCTACAAGGCATCAGTTTGCCGACAGATTCCAACATACTGTTCTGGCAACTGTATGTACTGAACAATAGTACTTGATATGTGAAAGGCTGATTGTGCATAAACTTCTGTAGTGCATACTAATTTGTACTCCAGTGAATTAGGAAAATTTTAATACACGCATTTAGTTGTAATCACATCAATGCGTTGCACACAGGAAACTATTTTAGAGATGGCTCCCCTTTGTAGTTCTGTTTTGAAAATTGATGAAGACTTAAAATAAAATCTATATAAACTTCCCACCCATTTTCTGAAAACACAAATGCTCTTGGTAATATGCCAACCATCATTTTATTGGTACTGAGAGACAACCCAAGTTTCTTTGGCTTAGTTGTCAGTTCTGTGGCCATGGAAACACCATGTAAAGAAGCTGAGGAACTGAGAGGAAATCAAAATGCATGTTGCAAACTATGTAAAACCACTAGATCACCCATTCCATGTGCTGCAATAGAGCCTGCAACCAGATCACAAGCTTTCCAAACCAGCTTTTATACCATTCCCCTGCAATCAAGGGATGTGCCGTTGCAAGATCTCCCCCGCCCCACAGCCCCTTGCTCCTCCCCAGCTTTTTGCACAGGGAGCCAAGGTTGGATTCTGTGTGTTTGTGTTAGTAACCACTAGATCACATTGATTTCATCCATCCCGTTAAGGTGTTTGGCTATTAATATTATGGAATCCAGTGAAATTTTGAGGTCTAAAATATCCAAACATGAGGTACGTCAAGAATACTGGGACAGAAAGTGAGATCCTGGCCCCTTGAAGCCAGTGGCAAAATGATTATGAAATAACTGATCTGTAAGGCGAAGTTCATTTTCTTTTGTGTGGCGAACCTTAATTTTTCTCAGTTGTCTCTTGATATTGGCAACTAGGGGGAAATGGACTAATCATAAGTCCAACAGTACTGAGGTATTCTAGTTTATATTTAAAACATTTGTTGCTATCATTTTTTTTTCTTCTGAGTTTATTAAAGTGCAAATGTCAACCATGGAGACCGCATCCCATGCAGTGCAGTACACAAAGACAAAGTTTCCACACCATAAATGGAAGGTAAAAGGCTTTTTTTGTGATTATCTGAGACATAATTATGTGCACAAAGAACAAAACTGAAACTATGCTCAGTGCCCTTCCACAATAATGATTATCCAAAAAATATTTTAATCATAAGAGTTTAAAAAAAGAACAAAAACAAAACCCTTTCCTTTCTTGGTTCTTCTGTTAATGAAATGTGAAAAGCCAAGAAAAACAAAACTCTTTAGAGAATTTGTCTTCTGAACCCCATGTTTGACATTCCTTTTTTTAAATCTTTATAGTCTGAGCTCTTAATATTAGCAGCTAAAATATTTTAATGAGAAAATCATAAATATCCATTTTCTTTAAAATAAAATATTAATAGGAAAATGCAATGTACTAGTCTGAGATTACTTGGAACTTAGGATATCTGTCTTAATATAATGGGTCAAGGACACTATAGCTGTCATGTAATTTTCAGTTTTGCTTTGTACTCTAAAGGGGGAAAAAAAAGCTATAAGATATACAATTATAACATATGAAACACACGAACAGGCTTCCAGCAACAAGAATAAATATTACAATGTTTGCAGTATCTACTTCACAGCTTTGTGAAATGCTATCTCCCCCTGTCCCCCACCCCACATTTTAAAAGATCAGAAAACCACAGATGAGCATGAACAGTCTTATAAATAAGTTACAAAGATAAGTTAAGGCAGCTGCAGCAGGAGCATCAAGACTTTGCTTGAGAATAGAGTACTACTTGGTTTTATAGGAAAAAATGATTCACGCTTACCATTTGGATCTTTGATATGCTGATCAGTTCTCCTGATTATTAACAATGGCAAAGATGTGTGCATAAAATGCTTAGACCATTGCATATAATATCAACATCCTAGTTTGTACTGAGTCAGTGTTCAGTCACACAAACACATACACAAAGTGGGATTTTTTTTTTAGTGTCGGTTAAAAATCTGATACCAATATCCATGAAGACTTGAAGCATGTGTGTGGGGGGGGGGGATAGGGTAAGTGGGTACATTTTACTCACCAATACATTTATAGTCCATGTTAAATCTGAGTAATGATCTTCTAGTGTGTCTTACAAAAAGAAGCTATAAAAATAAATATCCAAATGTGTGATGGGGAAGAACCAAAAGCATACTAAAGGGAAGTGTTAAATAAGCAACAGGAAATATTGAAAATAAGACTGAGGGGAAAACAGAAGGGTGAATGCAGTAGCTTGATGGTACATTTTAAGTTGCACTTCACTGCATCCTTGTACACTACAAGTAAAATATTAAAGAAATTAGAGCAGGTGTCTTTTATCAATAGGGTGACATTTCTTTCTAGAACTAAACTAGTTAAAGACTGAGCCAAAATGAGAACACAACAAATGCACTTCAAGTATTTATAAAGATTCTATGCATTTCTTGTCAGCATGATGCTGAATCAAACATGTTGTTTGCAGACCAAGTGAAATGAAATTATGACTTTCTGCAATTAACATATGTAGAAGGCACAAATTCATTTTGTATGTAAAATGTATGGATTTTTCTTCTAAATCTGATATATAAAATACCCCATTGATGCTTGAGTTTTTTTGTAAATTGGGCAGGAATTGATTGATAGGTCGTCTAAACTAGATAACCTCTTCTGTTTTGATGTAAATGAATTGGTATGACCACAATAAGAATACAGCAGAGACTGACAAAAAGCTGTGTCATTTCTTCCTACGGTGTTAGTATGTCTGTCCTAAAGTACACCTTTGGAAGGACTAAATTTCAATATGTTGAGTGTTGGGTAAAAATTAACTTGTCTTGTTTAAAAAAAAAAAAAAAAAAAAAAAAAAAAAAATCCTGCCTTCAATCTTGAAAAGTTCAGTTTTGAGTCTAGAAAATGTCAGTGTTCTGACATCCCGGTAAACCTGTGATTTGCAAAATGTAGATATCCACTGCTTGAAAATTGCACTTAGAGTAGTTCAAGTCTGTATAATTAAAATATATCTACCCTGCTTGCCCAAATGATGATAAATGCATAAGTATAACCAAAAAGTTGGCTAAAGATGTGGCTAATGACCATCTGAAACTATATCTGAGTACAGCAGCTTCTGTATCGTTAGACGCCAGAAGCATGGTCCTATATAAGTAGCATTAACTAATACAGTTCCTCAAAAGATTGCAAAATATACAGCTGAGTTGGGTTAGATAGTTGAATGGGTAGTTTAATGTTCTATATTAATAGAGGTGCTACTATATCAAGCCTTCTGCAGAGGCAGTGTTATCTAGTAAATTGACTATAGGAGTTGACAGTTAGGAACACCTGAGTACTAATGTGGTTGCTACTAATGTGTTCTGTTGACTTATAGTACAAAAGTTGCTTAGCCTCTTTTGGAAAGTGTTTCTTCATCTGTAAAACTGGGATATTCTATTACTACCTACTCAACAAGGCATGGCTGTGTGGCTTCATTCATTAGTTAATGTTTGCACAGCATCTTAAAGATGTAAAGTGCTATGTAAGTGGTAAGTCTTACCCTAGTGCCTAGTAATTCCACATGCCCTAACCCTGTAGGAAGGGAGTGTGTCATCTTAAAGGAACTCTAGTGTTGCCAATGTAGGATGTGGGAGAAGAGAGTTCAGTTCCCTGCTCTCCTACAGACTTGGTGTGTTACCTTAGGCGAGTGGGGATAATTAACACTTCCCTACCTGACAATAAAGGACAAACAGATTGAAGACTATGGTGCACAATGCGGTGGTGATGG
Source organism: Eretmochelys imbricata (assembly GCF_965152235.1). NCBI lineage: Eukaryota > Metazoa > Chordata > Testudines > Cheloniidae > Eretmochelys > Eretmochelys imbricata. The sequence goes on from NC_135579.1 coordinate 94,425,287, forward strand.
AGGCCATGTTGTCATGACTCAGATACTAATGAGTAGTAGGCCCTGCTCACCTCTCAGATGCCCTCCATCTACAATGTCCAAACAACTGCCAGCCTCCAGTAGTCCACCGCTGTACTATTCTACCCCTTCCTGCCTTAAAACTGAAAACTTGCTCTGGTTAAGGCCTATTAGGCATATTCTATGGATCAGAAAGGTCCATTTCCCCTATGCCCAGGGTTTTTTCCCCAAAGGTGTCATAAAAAATTTGGAGCAGACATTATGCAGGTCATGTGCATCACTTTCTCCAGGCATGGGCCTGGATCTGCAGGATCCTGAGGTACATTATCAGCACTGTATTTTTTGATAGAAGAACAAAGTTCTGTTACTTTTTGTGTTTAAAATGCTAGGTAAGCGATGCGTGGACAAAACTGGAATCCCTATTACGAAAGTGACATGAACTTACAGGGGCCAGAAGGAAATCACATTTGGCCCCAAATGTATAGAGGTAGGGGGCTGGATTCTCCACTGACTTGCATCATCAATGAGACACAAACAAAAGGCTTGTAAAATTTTACAAATACCAGGCACAGGTTCAAAGCCATGGAGATCCCTCCCCCCTACAGTATTTTATTTTATTTTTTCAAAAATAGGTTATGTAACAAGCAAAGAACCTGACACGCATTCCTTGCGTTTCTTTGAAAAGCACAGTCATTCTGCTGCAGGGCTTGTAATTCAAATACTGCAGCACTGGGCTAGTATTGTATACAGGACTCTGACAGTGAAATTGATTTTGAAACAGACTACGCTGCTCTTCTTGTCTAACCTGAAAGACAGGCAGAGAGTAAATAATGGGCACGGATAGTGGAAAAGCCAGAGTTGTAAAGTTACACTTGTGTAAGTCTAAAGTGTGATCTGCAACAAAAGTAAGGCAACTTGTTTTTAAAAATTAGACTTTTTTTTAGGCTGAAGTGTCCCACTAACAGCCAGTAGGTAGCAAAATATCCCATATTTGTCTACATTATCTCAAACGATTAAGACAAAAGGCCTAATGTATGATGATTTTTTCTTGCTTCTTATAGAAACTTTCAGGATGTATAGTGGAGTTTAATAACACAATAAATAGTTCCTAGCCAAAGAACCTTATGGACTGTTTTTAATAGCTTTACGAGTAGAATGATGATCATTTTCACTAATGTAGAAGCAGCCCCCTTGCCAAAATTCTCCTTTTACTTTTTTAAATAAACAGTCAAGATTTTTGGCAATGTTTTATGCAGTGTCTGTTTCTTGAATTGATTAGTTTGACACTGGTCTCTGATAGTCAGGTGATAGGAATTAAATATCATAGCAAAACTAGGCAAATGCCAATGGTACCCATTAGATTAAGCCTAAGTCATTTTAAAAAAAAAAAAGTTTTGGTAAAAGTTCATCCATGGAGTTTACCCTTGTGTAACAAAACTTTTAACCTTACATGTCCATCTCTTTATTTTAGCAAAAGCTTATCCTTCAGTTAGCCAATAGTAAAGAAATAATAAATCTATAAGACATCCCTGCCTTATCACTATAGCAGCGAAGGTCACAGTCTAGTAAGTGTTAGAAGTACATGAAAGCCCTACGGTCTGGAACGCCACTTTGAAACTTAACTGCTGACTATCTTGAAACAGTACAAGAGGGAGACCCTCTGCGCTGTAGGACTGGTAAGGTACATTTGGCAGCTGACTTGGGAAAGGGATCAAGGATAAAGAAAAGGACCTGCTCTGAGAGATCATTTGAAATATAAACCCTATGGAAACTCCCAGGTGCCTGTGCATTTCACAAAGGAAAATTGCCACTACCACTTAAGCAATCCAACTATTTGTCACTTATGGGCTGAACAAGGATTGGGATGGGCCTGGGCAGCTAATGGGGTGAGGAGCAGAATGGAGTGGTTCTCTCCGCCTCCCTCCCCCACCCCTTCCCCACTGTCCTTGATAATACCACCCAGACAGTGTCAACTCCCCACCAATCTCTCAGGCTATCTCCCTCCAGAAATCCCTTGTCTAGTTTCTTTTTTCCTTTGCTCCTACCAAGTACCTTCAGTGTAGTGTGTTCTAATGGCTCCCTCCACCCAGTCCCTCTACCTCCCCAACACTTGCTTCTGCTCAGGAGGGCTGATACCCTGAAAGGGAGACCAGTGACTATTTCTCACCGCTCCAGAAATGTTAAACAGAGCGTTGCACAAACCTTGGTATCGGCTTCATCTACTGAGAAGTTAAGAATTTTTCCCCAGCTCAGAAATCTGTGCTGCTTACAAGACAGCTATCTGAAATATTTGGTAGGAGGTGAGGCAAGGCTTGTAGTAATTTACAGGAGCCCTAATGTGACCAAAAGCAGGTTGAGTATATATTGTGCAATGCAATTGGTGGCCAGAGAGGGGGAAAAACCAAGTAGCCTTGAACATTAAAAGGAGGCCACCAGGCCAGGACTATTCCATAGACCCAAAGCAGGAGGAGGGAGGGGGAAATCTTCTGGGGAAACAGCTCTCTCTAATTCAAAGCCTTAATGTGTGAAGGTCTCTGAGGGGTGTGAGCCGTGCCTCATGTGTGATACTGCACTTCTGCCACCTGATATCTAAAACGGGGTTGCATGTTCCAAGATCCCAGAAACCTCCATGCAGCTGCTGGTTTTTATGCCAGAGCTGTTCACAGAGATTGGCTGGCATCAGTTTGTAAATATTGCAGGAGTTTTATTAGAGCTGGATTTTGTTTAATATAGTTACTTGTTTATACCTCTCATCTGGTTCATGCAAGTGAGCCCCCTTGACTAGCAGAGGGGATACAATATGTATGTCACTAGAGAATACCCATATTGTAGATATTGAGGTTCAGCCAAGTTTCCATACGTAGAGACAGGCAGCACTGCGGGAAGGGTTGCTCACTGATGCAGTTACTGTTTTAAAACCAGGCCCGGTTTTTCACATTTCATCTTCACTAGTAAAAGCAGTTTGGTTTATACTGTGGTGAAACTAGTGTAATAAATGAGACAAACCTGTTTCTAGTTTTCCGCAGTGCTTTGTAATGGCAACTGGAGCCACCGAAGGGAGTATTTGGGTCTGGAGGGAGTGTTTGTGCACGACAGTGTACGCTATGCCCAGGATACGACAAAACAAACGGAAAAAGAAACCACCTAGGACCAGATTCTCCGTGCAATCACGCGTGTCGAGGGACAGGTGCCTCAGCACTGAGCATCAGCGAGCTAATGCCATGATCAGACTGGCACACATTTCAAAAAAATCCATGGTGTGGCTACCCAGGCGTGGCGTAACGGAGGCCACGCTCCCCATCAAGGAGCCAGTCAGGGATCCAGTAAGCGACTGGAATTCAGCAGTGGTAGAATCAATACTCAGTCTTGGTCTGTGCAAGCCAGCCGCAGAGCATGAGCGCTGTGGTGTGGATGAGCCTGACCTCTGCTCCATGACATCATCTTAAATGCACAAACAAACAGCGTTATTTAAAATCTACTCAGCTGCTACCCCGGGGGTGGGACCTGGCCAAGAAAGGAACACTTGCATCAACAGCGCACCCATGCTAGGAATGAAATTCTGGCTCCGCTGAAGTCAGTGACCAAACTCCTGTTACCTTCAGTGGGGCCAGGATTTCACCCTAGAAGTGTACCAGCTAAAATGGGTGTTACATTAGGAGGGGGAAAAGGAAGTCTTAGATTAAAGCTCGCTGCGTGTACCTGCTTGGGAGATTCTATAAAGTAAAAATACATAAGTGCTCTGGTATCTAGCTACTTCTACACACTTTGCTGTGTGTGATCACTTAAGATCAAAATGCATTTGCAGCAGATGAGGGAAAAGTATGTGGTGCAGTGACAAATGGGTAGGCTCGCTGGAATTGATTTTTCCCCTTTCGCAAGTATAAAGAACTATTAAACTGTCACAGTCGTGCTAGTGGAGATGAATGGACCAGAGTTACTCAAGTGGACTAGAGATACTATAGGAGAGTCTGAAAATAGAAAGTGACAAAACCCTCCAAATTCCCCCTTCTATGCGATTCAACTGTCATGCCACAACACTTCCTGCTTACCATCAATGCTTTTAAAGTCCAAAAGATAGCTGCGATTGTCAACCTGGTAAAGCTGTAAACTCATTTTCACATAATTCCCAGTCACCGGATTCTTTCGACGCACTCTAAGATGATAGGCGTTCACCACCTAAAACAGGTAACTTTCTTTCAGGAATAAAATTCAAGGTGGTAGAACATTTCCCACCTCCCCAGCGTGAAACATTTCAAGAAAAGAACACTCTGGAAAGAATGATTGCTTTAACATACATAAATAAATATCCTAGTTGCTTCTAAAATATGTGTGTGGGCTTTTTTATGTTAAGTGGTTTTCAGTTAGGGTTGCGCAGACCTCTCTTGCCACCCTACGAAGCCCACACGTGTAACTCTCAATATAATCTGTTCCTTTTGTACACTATTTATAAAGGATTTGCATGGATGGCAGGTCTGTTGGGATGCGAATCGTGTTTGTGGAGTTAGTCTTAGGGTGCGGACAATATTGCTCAAGCCTAATACTAGAAAAAACTTCATCGCCTACAGAACTATTTAGCTAACTTCATTCTGGTTAGAATTCCACTTCCATTTGTAGAGCTACACGAGGGATAAATTTGGCTCATTAGCTCTCTGTCTTGCTGTGCATCTAACAAAGCTGCTAGCTGTTACAGACCCCAATATCTTTATTTAGGCTGTAAGCTCTTTGGGGCAGGGACTCTGTCATATGTTTGGACAATGCCTTGGGCATCAGGGACTTGGCCTCTAGGTGCTACTGTCACACAAATAAATAATACTGAGAAAGGGAGCAGGCTTTCAGAAATGACAGCAAATCAATTCACTGAACAGAGAGAGAATATTCTTGGGGAAGAAGAGCGACACATTCAGATTTACTTCAGAGAGCAAATATTAGTTGAATGAAATGGTAATATAACTAAACACCCTTATTCTGCCCTCTGCCTGCCAAAACAGGGAGTAGGGTAAAACATGAATACAGTCACCTGTGTTCAAAAATAGTCCAAGGTTTAGAAGATACGCTTTAGTCAAACACAAGTAATTGGGATCTCTACTTGGGTGACTGGGAGAAGTTCTACAGTCTGTCTTATGCAGATCAGACTAGATCAGTGGTTCTCAATCAGGGGTACGTGTACCCCTGGAGGCATGCAGAAGTCTTCTACATCAACTCATCTAGCTAGATATTTGCCTAGTTTTACAACAGGGGACATAAAAAGCACTAGCAAAGTCAGTAGAAACTAAAATTTCATACAATGACTTGTAGATAGCGCAATATAAACTATACACTGAAATGTAAGTAAAATATTTATATTCCAATTGATGTATTTTATAGTTTTATGATAAAAATGAGAAAGTCAGCCATTTTCAGTGCTGTGACACTTTTGTATTTTTATGTCTGATTTTGTAAGCAAGTTGTTTTTAAGTGAGGTGAAACTTGGGGTACGCAAGACCTATCAGACTGCTGAAAGGGGTACAGTAGTTGAGAGCCACTGGACTAGACAATCGAATGGTTCATTCTGGATTTATAATCTATGAAAAGTTCCACTCGGTTAACTCCTTTGGGAACCACTAAAACTTGTACTTGCCACAATCTGTAAATCCGCTTTCAAATCTGTCTTGAGCTGCCTCTAATGATGGGACTCTGTTACTGCACGCAGGGGCCTGAGCTGAGCCATTTTCCCACTCATTTCACATAGCTACCCACAAATGAATTAAATGTTGGAAACTTTAACACATTATTATGGGTGATTTTTTAAATGCTGGCATTTCAAAAGTAGCATATGCAGCAATGGTAACGTTCACACGCTTTACACCATTAAGTAAACCATTCTCGAATGAGCTACTGGGCATAAACGTAGGTGCGTCATGCCAGCGTGTCAATGGTTATGGTCCTGATTCTGCACTGCCTTCCATCTTGTGTTGCTATTTACCCTGGTGCAAAGTGGGTGTAAAAGGCTAATGAGTCAGATGGTCACAGGTAAGTGACTACACAAGGCGGTGGAGAATCAGGCACAGTAGTTCTTAATGAGGGTTAAATCAATGGCAAGAACTTATCTGAGCACAAGAAAAATTGAATTGCTAGCTACTGCAAAAATACCTGTCCTGTCTCATGCACCAATATTTCAGAAAACCCAGTTAAAAGAGAATATTACCAAGCAAAAAAAGAAAAATCAAGCATGGAAAGTTCAGCCCCAACCGGCGCATTGTTTGGGAAGCGTTAAGTGACTGTAAGCATGAGCTAGACATGGCTGTGCCTTCACCCAGAAGTACAGTTTCACTAGTGCAATGCTATAATCAGTTCCCTTGTAGTAAAAGAACTTTTGTCTACAAAGTAACATAGCCTATATATTCCTTAGGAAGAGAATAAAGGAAACCGATTGTGTAGTTTCAGGGCATGTGATTGTTATGACCCATGCGGGAGGTTTCAAGGTATTCAGTCGCTAAAATTAGAAATATGACCAGCTCCTGCTAGCCCTACAGCTCAACAAGGCAGGCTGAGAGAGTTAAAATAAGGAAGTGCATTTTATGCATTTTATAAGTATTTTATGTCAGTAATACAGGTGGAGCTTATTTAGCCACAACTAGCATTTTTCAGGTTGAGTGTTTGTTTAAAAATAATAAACTAGAGATGATGATATAGTTCAAAACAGACAATCCTGTAACAATACTTACTATCTGCACTGATCAATTCAGATCAGGAGAACTTATAAGAAAATGATCCTTGAAAATGGCCACAAAGCACTGATATTTCCTACCTTCCATTCAAAATCCAGCTGTTTCATAGCTCGGTACACTTCAGCCATAATGTCATACGGTTTGCTTTGACTGCGGATTCCTAGATGCCACTTGGCTTTTTTCACAGTCAGAGATTTTGGCTTGGTAGTATTCAGTGCATCCAAGGGACACCGTGCTTTGGGACTGTCTGCTATTAAAGGAGGCATCCGCTCTGGGTGCGGTTTCACCCCCGGAGGTATGTGCATAGTGCTGTCATCCATAAATGAGCCAGTGGGCGGACTAGAGGCGAGGTAGAATTCACTGGCTTGATTCATGATTCTCCGATTGTCAATGATAAGGTGGTAAGCTACTGCAAGCTGGTCTTGTGGGTCACCACTATACAAGCTGTTCATCACCTCTGACTCCGTGCATTCAAACTTCTCACAAACTTCCCGCACTGCGTCATCATCAATGACATTAGCATCGTAAGAAGGATCCTCTGGAAACAAGTAACTGGGCAAGTCTTGTTTAAACCACTCGTGTTCTCTAGGGGGAAAAAGAAATGAAACTGTGACTACAGAGAGAGAGAGAGAGAGAGAGCGAGCATAGCCGTGAGTCTGTATTTGCAGATGGGCAACCTAGCTGTGATTCATTCTATGAGCTACAGCCTGGGGTGGTGGGGAGGGTGAAGGGGGTCGAACCAACGAGACAGACCCTCAGCTGGTGTAAACTGGCAAAACTTTGTTGTTTCAATAGAGCTACAATGATTTACACTGGTTGACAATCAAGTTCATTATTTTTAGTGATGTCTGAGTCTTCAGTCAGGCAGTGGAACTCATTGCCACAAGACATCAGTGTGGCCAAGAGTTTGGTGGAACTCGAAACAGGCATGGCCACTACTATCATATTCAAGAAAACAAAATGCTCGTCGAAGGCCTTCATTTGACAGCCCTGCAAACTATTAATTATTTATCAACACACAGGTAGCACCAGTGCATGCTTTCTTCAGATTAAGGTACCGCAACAATACTGACGAGACGGGCGAAGGACAGTTTCCATTTTTGGTCTTTCTGTTGTAACTTCCAACAAGACTGTGAGTTGTGTGAAACAGTCACACCAAACAAAGCAATGAGCGTGTGTGCAAGGTCTCCTGCATGTGATAGGGTGTCCACCCGACACAAGGCTTGCAAGGGTTAAGGTGGCCAAGTAGACCAATTACCTCCCCAACCTGCGCCTGGAGGCGGAGCCAGGGATTTAAATAGAACAGGCTCACCTGGGCAGGACCAAGTAAGACCTATATAAGCTAGGAAGCTGGCAATGGGGGCACTGCAGGCATTTCCTGGGAGAAGCGAAGGTGTATTCAGGAATATAGAGGGTAGTGTGTGGGTGCTCCCTGGGAGGAGGGAGGCTGGCGGGAGAGCCAAGAAGGTGGGAGACAGTTCAGGGGAACAGTAGCAAGGAATAGGAATGCAGACCTTGGCTGCTGACTAGCGGCCCCTGAGACAGGACCCGGAGTAGAGGGTGGGCCTGGGTCCCCCGACCGGCTGCTGACCAAGTGGCACCAGCAGGGCAGTGAGCAGGAAGACTGCCTGAGCCCATCTGTCAAGAGGGACTTTGTTACCCCTGGAAAGGGGAACATGGGGTGACTGCGGCTGGAGGGGAGGCTGTGGTTCCTGGAGCAAGAGGGGCCTGCAGGATGGGTGAGACAACACTGGAGGAGGGTGAAACGGCTGGTCAGAGCTAATCCCCAGAGCGCCCTGGCGGTGGTGCCGCCAGTGGTGAGTGGACCCCGTGACACCGCATCAGTGAACGACAGCCTTGGTTCACAAATCCAGGCTGATGTTCAGTTTACAGACAGGCCACTCTCCAAAAGGCACCTCCACCCTTGCTCCCTCCCTGTTTCGCCTGTGCTGTCTGCAGACAGGCCCCCGCTACAGGCCTCCCTTGGGATTTCAGTTTTTCATGAGGCATAAACTGTGGCCACTGCCTTTTCCAATGCTTTCAAAGTCTTTGAGTGGGAGGGGAGGTGTTCAGCATGCATCAATCTTCCATCTCCACAGGGCCGTGGGACTGGGGAAACACTCGCGGCAATCGCTGGTTATTTCATCAGGAACTATGGGGCAACTCAGCCTTAGGGACAGTTGACAATCAGAGTGTTTCTCTGCTCCTGCATGGGGATGGAGTGGTCACTAACATCTCCCTCTCACGCATGGCCTGTGGTAGGCATTGGTCACACCCTGGAGAGCATAATCTGGGTGTGAGGATGGCGTTGCCACAAAATTGCGCCTTTAAACCTCCAGGAGCAATTGGATGGTCGTATGCAGCCCAAAGGCAGTAAACATAATGTGTAGGATGGCATCCCAGAGCTGGGGCCCTTGGTGGTGGGGCGGGATTCCTCATGCAAACCCACACCTACAGGACTGTGTGTGCTGCCAACCCCTAATAATCGCACCTGCATGTGAACTAAACCCTATATTGTTCGTCCGGCACGGCAACTGTGATTTTATTTGTATGTTAGGAACTGGCCTGAGACCCAAACACCCATCAGACGGTAAAGACTCTTGGTCGCTGATGTAGCTACAAAGTGGTCACCCATCCGCCACATCCCATTACCACCTGTCGTCCCCTCAAAGGCGCTCCTCCCCTAAGATGCATTAGAGTCACTAAACCGAGAGACTTGGGAAAAAAAGCCCCATTTTCACTTTAGGACAGCAGTGGCACTATAAAACCATCATTTCCAAACGAATTAAAGACCCAAGGACTTTCAGATGGCTGTGACATTTATATACCTATTCTAAAACACCATTTAGATTTAATGATTATTCTGTATTTCACAGAAGATCGAGCATGCTCCTAGTTTACACCGTACTAAAATTATTCAGTTTAAGTCCTGCTGTCAGACAGGCATTTTTAATTATATTTAAAGGCCCAAATATGGACTAAAAAAACCTCAGTGCTCACATTAAGCTGAATTTATATGGGAATGTGAGCAGGCAGAAGTACAGCACCAGCTTATTCATTTGCTAGATGAGAAAATTATACTACATTTAAAGGTGAGCCATTTGCCCTCATTAAGGAATATTTTTCAGGTGTTTCATTTTTAGAGCGCGGGCTGTGGATCCTGCATTCTTGGTCTATGCATCTTTTCATGTTTTGCTGTGACTCTGCATATTAAATACACCGTATGCTGAACCTGCATTCAGAAGGAAGGAGAAGTTTTTTAATTAAGTAACAAAACATGGCAGATGAATGCTAATTTCTTAGCATTACTGCATCACGTGGCTACTTTTGCCAAGCACCGTTAAGGATATTTGAGACCATTTTTTAACGCAATAGAAAAGGGCCCGGTTACTTGCTGAAATGCACCTACTAACCTTCATAAACTATGGGTATGTTGACACTTAAAAGCTGCCGCTGCACCACTGTAGCGCTTCAGGGTAGAAGCTCGTTACAGCGATGGGAGGGGTTCTCCAGTCACTGTAGTTAATATACCTACCTGAGATGCAGTAGGTAGTTCAACAGAAGAATTCTTCCATCAACGTAGCACTGTCTACACCAGGCTTAGGTAGTCATCGCTACATTTCTCAGGGGTATGGATTTTTCGCACCTCCGAGAGATGTAGCTTTGCCATTGTAAGTTTTCAGGGTCAACTAGCCTTGTGTCCGCAACGCAGCTTGCCCACCACACGCAAGAAGGTATATTTGAGGAGAGAGGCTTCTGCTGTGACTTCTGATGTGTGACGTTACCTTATGTCCTTGATGGTTGCTCGCTTGAGTGGGTCAACCTGCAGCATGTGCATGAGGAGAGTGGCAACTGAACGGTTGAGGTATTCGGGGATGTAGAAAACACCTCCACGGATCTTCTTAAAGAGCGTGGGAACGTGTTCGTCATCAAATGGCAGCGTCCCGCAGAGAAGAGCATAGAGAATAACACCACAACTCCAGATATCCACCTCAGGCCCAGCATACAACCTAAACAAAGTCAAGGCAACAGAGAAGATTTCCTTTCCATGTTTTATCCGTTTGCCAATTGGCATTATATGCTTTGTAGTAGAGGTTATAATATAGCAGAGGAGCTTAAAAGTGGACCCTGAAAGCTAAATGCTTCAGTTCGTACTCCTACCCCAGTGTCCTAAAACTGAGCCTCACTGAAGCGTCTCTGGTTCACTCAGACTGAGACACGAAGGTGCAACCCACAGAAGCTAATGAAGAGGCAAGGAAACAAGTTTGCTCTTCCTTCCCAACAGCTCTGTGAAAAGCTTCTTCTCTTGTTCCAATGACTGATGGACTCAGCCAACTATTTCTATACATCCACCAAGACAGATATAACTACAAGCAAATATTGCACCTCTGTACATTTATTTTTTCTGTAAGAAATTTGTATTCAAGTCCGATCCAGTACTTAGGTTTCTAGGAAACTGCTAATGTGGGCATGGTTATCACAAAGCTTGGGTGCCCTTGATACACTGCTTTGATTACTGCGTGTTGGATTTTTTTCAGTAACATTGTGAGCATGCTCCTCCTTGGCCAAAATTTCAAAAGTTGGGCTCCTACAGCCATACTCAGGCACCTAAATAGCTCGCTTTATTTTCAAAAGTGCTTGTCACCCAGCAGCTCCTTCTGAGGACAATGAGAGCAGCTCCGTACTCAGCATTTTTTGAAAAAACTGGCCAATTATTTAGATGCATAAGTATACCGCCCTTTATGGTCTTGTTTTTGACAATTCTGGGGGCCCAGTGTTTCTGCTGGTTCCCAGATTGATAGGATGATCACGGATTTGTATTTTAGACCCAAGCGGATATATCTACTCTGTCTTACAACCTGTCCTTTCATGCTTTGTTACTCATCAGGCCATGGCAGAAGGTGAATTTTGAATCTGCTCACATACTCTGGTCTCCTACATAAATCCATGTGCAATGTCATACAACAGAACTAGTAGTCTGACCAATCTCCATGCTATGTGAAAAACATTGTAATGATAACTCTGACAGGTGCTGTCCCTTTAAGAGCAAGGCAGGTTGGGAAACCCTTCCAGGATATAAAATGAGAAGCTGAGCAGCAGTGAGGGAGTTTGCGGGGAGGCCTGATAAAGGGAAGGCAATACAGTCAGGGGATTAGTAGATGAACCTGGTTTAGACGTATATGGTGTTTTTGTTTCATTTATTCATTGCTAATAAGCTGAATTGGTTGAGTCCTTGCAATCCTTCGGGACCTAGAGGGCAATAACTTGTACCTTTTCTCTTGCTGTCCTCTGATAGAACACTCTCTTCTATACTGCTTGAATGAAAGCACAGTTAGGGCTCTACTAAATGAAGTGGGGACAACCTTGATTTGCAGCTTCTTTCTGGAGCTGCAGCAGCTGTGGACTTCCTGGCTTTGCCCCGTGTCCAGCCAGCATGACTCACTGATCCCTGTAAGTGGAGTTGTTGCCTCAACTCAGTCCTCCGGAGGGCCTAATTCAGAAGGAACTCTGCCATCACTTCCACTGGCATAAGTGACAGGGAACTTAATCAAAAATAATCCACATTAACCAAAATGCTGTGTTTATTTGGCCTGTTAGATGAGATACAGCAGGAAAAATGATATGGGGAAAGTGTACTGCGATTTTGCCACCTGGTTTCTGTTAAAATGAATGCAAACAAGACATGGTATAAAAAAATAACTGGTACGAGACTGGAAAACAGGTGGTTATGAAGAATATGTGCAAGATTCTAAATTAGGAAATCCTTCCTTCTAATCCTGGTTTTGTCACTGGCCTGCTGTATGGGCTTGGCCAAATCAGTTTTTCTCCGAAACTCCATTTTCAGAACTGTGAAATGGGAAAGGAAAGGTCGTACTTCCATCTGGGTGTGATGAAGATTAATTCAGGATTGGGCAGTGCTTTCAATAGGTAAGGGTGCTATAGAAATGCCAAACAACAGCCGTTCGGTAGGGCATGACTGCTTCACAGGTTTGTTCATCATTAATTTAACAGGAAGTCATGACCATTCCGTCCCATGACAGCAGCAACCATTCTTCTGAAAAAAGAAATTGATTAAAAGAAGCCAGAAGATAAGACTTTTCAGATGGAACCACTGGGAAGGTATGGAAAAGGGGTAGAGACCATTGTTAAGGTTTGGGAAGCGGGTGGGTAAAATTGGTTGGTCTATCATTGACTAGTTCTCTTTAACAACATAACAAAATTAAAGATAGACAGATGAAACATTTAGCATGTTAGGTGAATAAGAATTTTGGGGAGGAAAACTCCTTGCACATGAAAAGGATTCAGGTCAAAAATATATTTACCTAATTCTTTATTTAGGTATATAAACCACAAATGTCTTTTAATAACTCTTTACAATTTTTAGAAAGATCGTTTTCTATTTTTAATCATAGAAAGAAAACGACACAAGGCTTTGTGACTAGATTCACTCCCACTTTTAAAAATGAAGGCGTGTGAGGGGAAGTTTCAGCTATCTTTAACAGTAGTACAAAATAAGTTTCAAATACAAGAACAAATGCAAGAATCACACCGGACCATACACTTGCATTCAAATGGGTTTTCTCAATGATAAGTTATACCTTCCGGAGATGACTTCAGGAGCTGCATAGTTTGGGGAGCCACAGCTGGTTCGCAGAAATTCACCATCTGACATCATGTTCGACAACCCTAAAAGTAAGACTCTTGCATATTGACGCATGCTTTGAATGTATGGTTAGCGAGAATTCTATGCTTCTAAAAGGATGACGGGAGGAGTACCAAGGGAAGGAGTGGGGGAAATTATGAAATAATAAAATTAAACAATTGGGGGTTTCTGGAATGGTGGGGCATTATGTATTACAAATAATTCTCACATCACTTATCACTAGGAGAAAGAATGCATCTGCAGTAAGCTGCCTCAGACTGTTAACTAGCTTTCTAAATCATATTGAAGACTCCTGTCACTGCTTGTGTGTAAAATGAAGTGATCCCAACACACAAATAGTTCTACAAAAGGAGTAGGCATATGAGATTAGACATAACAGGCTTCAAAAAACCCCCCAAAACTTAGATACATTCATGGAGCATAGGTCCATCAATGGCTATTAGCCAAGATGGGCAGGGATGGTGTCCCTAGCCTCTGTCTGCTGGATGCTGGTAATGGGCAACAGGGATGGATCACTTGATAATTACGGGTTCTGTTCATTCCCTCTGAAGTACCTGGCATTGGCCACTGTCGGAAGACAGGATACTAGGCTAGATGGACCTTTGGTCTGACCCAGTGTGGCCGTTCTTATGGTCATACAGGGACAAATTCTGTCCTGATGTTACTGCATTGGAGTCTACCATGAATGTTAGCTAATTTTTTTTAATTATTACGCTGAAAACAGTGATGAATTTGCAAATTACCTTGTTTCTCCACTGTGCTAAAACCCATGTATGTTTATACTACAAACACAAGAGATCTCACTAGCAATGCCTGTCTTCGTTGAAGGGTGAGTGTTTACGATTATGAACTCTTCAATTAAAATTATGAAATTGTTCATGGCCATGCAAACTGACTCAGTTCTGTAAGGCATGTTATGTTGACACACTCCAGCAAGTGGCTTGTAGCTGGCTACATTTCTGGAATGCTGTTGGGGTCACATACCAAAATCAGCTATCTTGGCATTCATGTGTGCATCCAGCAGCACATTCTCTGGTTTCAGGTCTCTGTGGACAACCATATGCCTGTGACAGTAATCCACTGCAGAGAGAATCTGCTGGAAAAGGCGTCTAGCTTCCGCATCTTCCACCTACAAAACACCGGGAGACGGTTAAACCTTTCTCTGAAACGACACTTGGCAAAACACCTTTGGCTCCGTCGTGAGCTGAAAAGCTCTATGATGCACAGATAAAATTACAGTAAAAACACTGTAAACAGAGACAAATGTATAAAGCAGATTTTTCCCCTTGCATTTTATACTGCATTACTGCTTTGAAATAAAGCTAATAACTAGGAGCCATGTGACAAAATTAGGAAAAGCTCAATTTAGACTGGCTGTCACAAAGACCTGTGTTTAATTTGTGTCAGGGCTGAGCCCCGGCACATCTTGGCTTGGCAGTTTATAGCCCCTGCACCTCTGGGCTTGCTGTGTCAATGCAAAAAAAAATTGCTTTGAGCCTCAACACCTCTTTCATTACAAATTAAGCACTGACAAAGACCTTCCTAATAGTGAAATATATTAAACTGTGGCCTAGTCTCTCAAGGGAACCAATAGCAGTCCTATCACAGGAGATTTTAATCTAGACTTGAGAAAGCATTGCACAATGTTCTACAGGGAACAAATTCAGCCATGAGGAATGAAGTAGGTGGTTTTGTAGAGGTTAAAAATGGAGCAGCTCTATGATTCTATAATTAGGAAGAATGCAATGGGGAATTAGATCGAATAAAGTGCGTTTCTGGTCATTTATACTGACCAGTTTGTAATGTTCTTTCACGAAAAATGTCGTTTCTAAATGTCAAAGTCCAGAAAGGGCCTAACTTTAATACTTAGAAAGATCAAGTATTTTCTATAAACTGAGAAAAAAAAATCATGCTGTAAATCAGAATTGTATTCATAAATGTAAAGGACCAATGGAAATGACTTCTCCTATCAGTGTCCTCATACGAAATAGGTTAGTACAAAATGCATTTCTTTTGTGACCCTACAGGAAGAGAAGAACATTAGCACTGTAGCCTGAACTTTCCCGGTATCCTAACTGAGACCTTTATTCGTCCATCTTATACGTTCTGCTGTTCCTGGCTGGTGGCTGTATGAAACCTACCAAGACATCCATAAGGGAGTTACGAGTGATTCTCCTTGTACTTAACAGTAGGTTTATTATTTGATTGGCTTATTTTTCTGGCTTGTTTTTATTTTTTGTTTATATGTTGTAACACAACATGGAGTAGTTGCAAAGAGATGTATACAACTGTATTCTAGGCCAAATGCAAGATATTCAGGATAGGACTATTTTTGTTCCATTTAGCTAAAAAGCATCCCATTTTGCAAACCATTTTATTCTGCAGCACCATCCTTTTCCCACCCAAATCTTTATCTTGACAATATACAGTCACTTACACGTCCATGCTTACAGATGTAATCAAACAATTCGCCACCAGATACATATTCCATTACCATGAAAAAATCCGTTGGAGTGCTGATGACCTGGTATCTTCAAAAACAAAAGAGAGAATTTAGAAAGACTTAATTAGTAACAACAGAGCAAGATTTTTAAACAGTTTACTATTATAACTTCTTCTGTAAAATAAACATTTGTTTTGATCTTGTGTATAAACTTGCTTTCTATATATGAAAAGCAATTGCTTATATTTCAAGATGCAAACAAATATAATCTCTTTCAATGGTCTGTTGAAAGCATCTGTTTCACAAATTCACTTCTTTATTTCTTAAGCTTTTACATAATTCTCTGAAATCTTTGCTACATTAGTTTACCACACTTAGGACTAACCTGATTTTCAAACTTCCATTTTGGCTAAGATTTACAGCAATGTTTTAAGAGATTGCTGTAAAAGCAAAAAAGGAATATTAACCTTCCCTCCCCCCCTCCACTGCGGATGCAGGAGAAAAGAACTCTAGGTACTATAGGCAGGTAAAGTTTGAATCTGTCCTATTACACTCCAGTTTCTCAGCTAGAGTAAATTGGCATAACTTTATTGACTTCACTGAAGCTACATAAATTTATAGCAACACCAGCTAAGGTTCACAACCATTTTCTTGTACTCAGATTTTGTGTTTGCACTGCTTATAGTTGAATTTGTGTTCTGTATCATTACACTAGAAGTGAACAAATAACTTCCTGTCTTCTTAAAACTGCATGTAAATACATCGTGTTCAGTAAAACCCGCAAAAAATCAATGAGGGTTAATACACTTTAAAGTGGTTTGAGATCCAGTATACCAAAGTCTCTGATAATTCGTTACTGTGTACAGGGAAAAAAATCAAATAAAATGGAAAGTAAATGTAATCCATTCTCACTTCCTAATTTTCTTTTAACATACCATTTCATGATTCAATTAGTTAGCCCAGACCCTATTGATGTTCTTAACTTCGATTTAATTTTTAGGCCATAATTTGTTCTCTTTGACATATATGAGAACCAGCTGAGACTCAGAGTGCCAGATGCCTCTTTGAGAAGCACTTTTTGCTACCTGATTTATGAAATGGTACCAATCTGTTCTCAAAGATGCTAATGATACTGTGGAATAACTCCATTAAAGTCAATAGTAACTTCAGAATTATGGTGGATTAACTGGAAGCAGAATTTGACCCCTTCCCTCTAAGAGGAAGGCTCACTAGATGACATGCCAGTTTCAAGAGTGCTCTAAACAACAAATTATATTTCTAATAGCCATTCAACCACTTTATTTTATAAACATGCCAAATGTATTTAATGGCTGGCTACTATAATAACTTGATTTGTGCATTTAAACCTGGAGGTTTCTGGATTTTTAATCTGAGAACACTAAACTACTGCAGTGCAGTTACCTATTTGCAACTTAAATTCGGATACCTCAGAGTGTCAATTTTGGAACCTCTTTCCTGAATTTCAACATCATAAACAGAAAATGGTAACTTTAGTCTTCTGATATCCAGACCACTAATGGAGAACTCCTATTGGTTTGGGGCTAGGATTTCGAGAGCCTGATCATGTAGTCATTACACAGACAAAAGTCACATTAACTTCAAAGTCTCATTAACTGCTGGATCAGGCCAAAAGAGAAGAGAGAACACTAACTCCCATTGACATCTATGGTAGTTCCTTGTAGCCCTCAGTTCTCAGTCACCATTGCCATTCCATTGAAAAACAACAGGGCTTACACAGGTGTAAGTATGCAGAACTTGATTCAATAAAGTTTACTATGCATGGGATTGCCAAGATAATACCCCAAACTTCCCAGCAAAACTGGTCTGTATAGTTTTCTAAGGCTCTGACTCTGCTCTTATTGACTTCAGTGTTGCAAGACTGGGCCCTAACTCAGCAAAAACCTGCACACCTGCTTAGCTTTGTATATTACTGGGAGTCATTCCACTGAAGTCAAGTAAAGTGAAGCATGTGTATAAGACTTGTAGGATCAAGGCCTTAATTTATAACTTGGTAGGTCCATGACTGGAACAGCACAAAGGCAGCCTGATCCAAAGCCCTTTGAAATCGCTGATTTCAGTGGGCATGGGACAGGCCCATAATGAATAGATGTGTCAACTTATTTGCAAAAAACTAAAGAATGTCTTGAATGAATTATTTAGAGAATATTAATTAGCTGGCTCCGTTCCCCGATACACTTCTCAAAATGCAAACTAACCATTTCAGTCTTTTCCATCTTCTGCAAGTGTAATTTAATTTGCTAGTAAAACAAAAATGCATTCAAGAGAATTCCCTCTGACACAACATAGAACTGAAATGCAATATGAACACAGAGAACACTAGCAATAGTACTTACAGTTTGATAATATGAGGGTGCCGAAAGAGTTTTAGGTTTTGAATTTCTCTCTTGATTTTCCCAACCACATCCAAGCTCCGAATTTTCTGTCTATTTAAAATTTTTACGGCTACTTTATGTCCTGTCAGCTGGTGTTCTCCAACTAATGGAAAGAGAACATTAGAATGTCACTAAAGAGGATGCAATGACCTGTAGAAGTAATTTAGCTTACTGACATAGGTGGGTTCTGAGGGAACAATGGAAGGAGGGTCATGATGGGTAAACTGTCTGAAAGTTGGGAACCACCAGGCCTGCACAGGGGACTGGTGTTTGGACTCCATGACTCAGATGACTAATAAAGGAGTATCACCTCTAGGTTAGTGATTCAAGTCCAAAACACGTTGTTACCATCTGAAGATGACTCAGTGGCCCTGTGTGAAATGAGTCTGGTGACCTCAGTCCAGGCCCCAAGCCTGGATTTATAATGTGGACACAACTGACCACTTTACAGAAAGTTTCAGAGGCCACAGCTCTGATGGACATGGAAACTATGTGGTCAGAGAGCTTGTTTCTGAGGCACTTTTTCCACTCACTCCTAAGCAGGTCCTCCCATCGTCACTCAGGATGGAGAAAATGGAATTGAACATTATCTATGAAGTTCTATACAGAGTGCTCAAAATCCTGCAAGCTTTACTGAAGGATGACAAGTCTATACATGTTTTACCCAGAGATCCACAAGCAAGTAGTTTCTGACTAGTTATGTATTTTAAAGTGCAGCTTCGTTCTCACTGAACGTCAAACCATTAGGGAGGTGAAAGGATGGAGTTAACCCTGTCTCTCCCATCATGTTGCAAAACTTCCCCTAACTACACATATTTCTAATCCTTCCTATGCTGCCTTCTGGTTTCTAACCACATTAAACTAAAGCTACTTTCTCTCGCCCACAAAGCCCTGCATAAATCATATACTGGGATTTTCCAAGCATGCCTTATCGAGCGCTTCAGTAGAGCAAGCCAAACTCTGCTCTGAGTTGTACTGGTCCATATCACTTACATGGGTGACAGTGGTGTAACACGAGAGGAGAATCTGGCTCAGAGTTTTTAACTTAATGTGAAATTTCCCAGCTTTTGTCAGTTTAAGCCAGCCTCCTTCTGTCATCACTTAATGTACTACTTCTTGTGAGAATTAGAAAATACTTAGCTGCTAAAATGCATTTAGACTGAATGACAGGTTATGTTCACATGCCATACTATGGACTTGATGAATACTCCAACCAACCTCTCCCAAACTGTTTTCACCATAACCAAAGGGTCCAGTCTTGAAGGCCTTACACAGACATCTATCTTTGCAAAAGCTTAATCAACACTTGGTGGAAATCTCAGGATTTTCTTGTGGTCTCTAGGGGCGGGCTGTCTGGAAAATAATTCCATTTGGTAAAAAAATTTGTAATGTAAAAATCTGTTTTCATTCTGCATCAGAACAAAAAGTAGATCTTTAAAAACTTCTGTGAGTGTGAGATATTATGACCCTTGGCCTTCCCCTAAGAACAGACAATAGCCCAGTGGTTAGGGCCCTCACATGGGAGCCTGACGCTCAGTTTTGCTGAAAAATTCCAGACCGGCTCTAGTTAGAGTGTCCTCTAAGGCAGTGCTTCTCAAGCTATCTGATGTGGAGGACCGGCAATTTTTTTCCCCCCAATGTGTGCGCGCAGACCGGCAGCCGGTGGCTCGGTCCGCGGACCAACACTTTGAGTAGCACTGGTCTAGGGAGTAGGATGCCAGGAAGGGACTTGCCTTTACATAGGGCTTCCAGTTCTTCAAGGGAGAAACTGATTAATACAAGGCTTATGTACCACTTAGGCCTTGTCTACACTACAGGGGAAATTCGATATAAGCTACACTATTTGAGTTAGGTGAATAGCCTAATTCAAATTGACATAGCTTAGACCTACTTACCACAGGGTCCACATTATGCAGTGTTGACAGGAGACGCTCTCCCGTCGACTCCCCCTACCCTTCTCGATCCAGTGGAGTACAGGAGTCGACAGGAGAGCAATCTGCGGTTGATTTAGCAGTTCTTCACTAGATTTAGCGGGTCTTCACTAGACCCGCTAAATTGACCGCTGATGCATCGATCGCTGCTCGTCAATTCCCCCAATAAGTGTAGACAAGCTCTCAGTGGACTTACAGGGCTTAAATGGGACTTATGTGATGCACAGGTCTTAAACTAGCCCTCTGAACGAGGGTTAAGTTCAGCACAAAGATATAATCAAGAATAATGACAAGTTCTAGACCGTTATGTAGTCTGGCGTAGATTACTTTCCCTATAGAGTCTTAGCACACAAGTGCTAAAAACAAATTAAACAAAAAATATTGAAAAAATATGTCCCTGAAGGGGCAATCTGTCTCTGTGGAGCTCATATCCAAGGCTAAGTTGCAAGGATTTACAGCATGTAAAGATTAGGTTAATCAGAAATAGATATACATATATCACGGGGACGAATATTCATTGTCACACAGGGGTAGAGTAAATCTCAAATAACCTAGTCTTAAAAATAGAACTTTACACACTTAAATAATTATATGCAATCCTCCCGCTGTGCAAACTAACAGCAAAGGCCAAATTCTGCAGAAGTCTTTATTCAATGGAAGTTTCCACAGTTGTGTTTCTTGGCTCCTGAATACTGCAGTGGGAAATCAGTCCTTAAGCCTTGTAGTAAGCCCTGATTTTAGGGGGGATGCTGCAGCTGCAAACTTGAGTACATTCTTTAAAAATACAGGTTAGAGAGAAATGTGTTGATGCTGTTTGTCTCCTGTTGAGCACATTGGGACTGACTTTGCTCTCACTTACACTGATGTAAACTGGGAGTAATTCTACTGAGGTTAGTGGAATCACATCAGATTAAAAATGGTGTGAGAGAACTCGGAATTAGACCCATTCCTTATGATTGAACAGCCTGTGCCACGAAGTGTTCTGCGTGTATGAAGGCAAAATTATAACAAAGTTAAATCTATAGGAAGCTCCTTGCATATCATAGCAATAATGCCTTTGGCATTACCATTTATATTGCAGCTGACAACTTGAAACTCTTTAACGCCATTTTTTGGCCATAATTTTATAAATGGTGAGGATCCTGCAAAGACTTACACATGCTTAACTTGACATCGAGTGGGTGGAATTCTGGCTCAACGGATGTTAATAGGAGTTTTTGACACTGAGACTTCAGAGGCCAGAATTTCAACATGTAAGTTATCCCATAGTTACTCACAGCGTGCAAACGTAAGTACCTGTATACGTTTTTGCAGGATTGGTTAATATTTTGCTTTTAGCTTCATATAGTTAATTACCATTACATAACATACTTCCCAGGCCTATATTAGAACACATGGCAAAAACTAGTATCTTCCATTCCTCTCTGTCATTTGCTGCTACTTCTATCTCTTCTATGGCACAGAGATGGCCTGTTCTGCCCCCCGTTTCTAAGAGGTCTTCTTCAGATTTCTCTTGACTGCCCTCGTTTCCTTACACCAGTACCTTCATGTGGGAATCTGTGTGTTGGTAGCTGGAGTACGTGCCCCAGATATGTCCAGTGCATCCTTCTGATTCTGGTGGCAATGAATGAGCTGATAGTTGGCGATTTCTCAGAACTCTTCATTGTAACAAAGTCTTTCCGGCCAATGCCCAGAATCTTTCGCAGACATTTATTTTCAAAACTAACTACTTCTCTGTCTAAAATTTTTGGTAAATATCCAGCTCTCGCACTCGCAGCTGTATTTTAGCACTGAGATTACGTTTGAACTGAAAATTCTCAGTTTTGTCCTGATTCTACATATCTTTAATTGCCATACGTTTAGTAAATGCTGTGGGTGCCTTTCCTATCGTTGATGTCACTTATTGTACTATCTTCCATAGCAATCAACTTTATTTAAGTCTTTAAAATAAATCTATACTTAATCAGTACAGATCTAAGGAGTTCTCTGTATGAAAAGAGATCCAAAATTTAATCTAAAACCAGGGAAAACCAATGAAACCATTGACATATTTTAAGAGATTAAGATCACTACATTTTTAAAAAGCTGATTTATTTCTACTTGAGAATTTGCTTAATGCACTCTAATACGTATTTTCTAAAGTATGCCATAATCAGCTGTTTCTATCTAACAGCGCTGGATTACATACAGTTACAAAACTGTTAATGTTTCTTATACTACATTAAAAAGGTGGGGCACAGGTGGGGTTTTCGTTTGTTTTGGTTTTGATTTTTTTTTTTTTTTACATTACACTGAAAACTTGTTTACAATAAACACAAAGATACAGTGACATTCGTAATCAGGGAGGCCACAGAATAATATTCTGAAGCACAAGACAGGGAGTAAAAACCCTGCCATTAACTTATTAACAGCATATCATTTTAAAGGCTTTAAGCAGATCACTAGAAGCTCACTGCAGTGTGTGAGTGCGGACAGGAGCAGAGCATGAAAATGACAGAGCAGTAAGGCTGTTACCATTCTGGGTGAAGGAGGTCATTATTATTAGCGAAGAGATAAACACTGCCAGAGATTCTTTCCTCAATAAGAGTGTCCCAAAAATAAAACACTTGGCCACCCTTGAAAATAAAAGCCCCGTTTTGCATGAACTGCAATATGCTACAGTTTGTATTGCACATGCAAGTCAGGGATTTAACTATGGGCTGAGGTAAACAGGGTCATTCTCATTGTGCAGTATGTAGAAAATACCAGTCATCAGTATTAGGATGCACCTTTGCATCTCTTGGGATTCTGGAAATTACAGCTTCCCAAGGTTTCAGAGTAGCAGCCATGTTAGTCTGTATCCACAGAAAGAAAAGGAGGACTTGTGGCACCATAGAGACTAACAAATTTATTTGAGCATAAGCTTTCATGAGCTACAGCTCCTACAGCACCCTATGCCATGCTGCTAATGGACTGCTCTGTAGCCCAGAATTTCTAGAAAACGCTATGCTAAAGCAACCCCCCTTCTACATCTGTGAGGGGGACAGTGTATGGCCACTTATGGTGACCCTGCCCTGGGAGAATTCTCCCCAGGCCCTTTGTGGCATAGTTCTGGAAGGAAGTCGGTCTCTCTTCCAGCCAGGGTTAATGTAACATGTACATGGAGTACAGGTTAATAGTGTAATGAGAAGAGGGAGAGGAGAGAAAGGGGGCCGGAATGGAGCACATCAGATCAATACCTATAGACCTTGCATCAGGGATGAATAAGCCCACAGGACATATGATTTGGTAGGACAATAGAAACCCCACATTTAAGGCCTACAAATCACACACCTCAACAGTGTGATGCATAATAAATAATACTTTGCCTGTGCCCACAGAAGCACCTTCTATTGGAGAATCTCAAACCATTTTCCGAAATTAAAGAATGATACCATGCCCCATCTCTTGTGGTCAGTAAGAATGAAATAACTGCTTTGGGTGGGGAAACTGAGGCACAACACAGTTAAGTAGCTTGGTCACAGTCATGCACAAGTCACACAGCCAGGAACAAAACCCAGATCTCATCCCTAGGTTCAGCACCATCCTTTATATACAAATGACATATTATATTCTACTATGTATTTACATCACTCCCATCCTCACTCATAAGGATAGACCAGGCCTGAAAGACTGTATTTAAAGAAATAATGTTACTGAGTAGCTTATCTTCTTTCCATCCCTGAAAAACAACACGCATCTTTGCAGGGTTTTTTTTTTTTTTAAGTTCAAACACATCAATAATTAAAAATAACAGTCTGCTTTGTAATCCATCTTTTGCTTACAGTAAGCATCAGATACAGAGCTATTATTGTTTCACTCCCCAGTGACTTGTTAAGTCTACACGCATGTCTTGAGAGACAAAAGAGTGACTATAAATTGCCTTTTAAACACAGCAGGTTTCCAATGTAGCTGTTTCCAGCCAGAGGAATCTTTCCATACTGGAGTAAACACACTTTTCCACCCCGTTTAGTAGGTTGTTGTGCCTAGCCTTCATTTCATCTTTAGTTGTTAGCTTGTGTTCTGTTCTTTCTAAAGATTTTATCTTAAGCTACTGGGTCTAGTTAGGAGTCTGTGTTCCTCTACATAGTGGGGCATAACTGGCTAGGGGGCAGTACTGCTGAAAAGGATCTGAGGATCACAGTAGATCACGACTTGAATATGAGTCAACAATGTGATGCAGTTGCTAAAAAGGGTTGTATCATTCTGGGTGGTATTAACAGGAATGTCATATGTAAGACATGGCAGGTAATTATCCCACTCTAGCTGGCACTGGTGAGGAGGCCTCAGGTGGAGTATCATGTCAATCCTGGGCACCACTCCTTAGGAAAGATGTGGACAAACTGGAGACCGGCCAGAGGCAAGCAACCAAAACGATAAAAGGTTTAGAAACCTGATCTCTGAGGAAAGGTTATAAAACCTGGGCATGTTTTGTCTTGAGAAAAGAAGAATGAGGGTGCCCCTGATATCAGCTGTTAAGAGCTGTTATAAAGAGGATAGTGATCAATTGTCAGAGGCTGTTAAAAAGAGGACAGTTCTCCCTATCCACTGGAGTTAGTCAAGTATTAATCTGCTTAATCTGCATCAATGGAGATTTATGGTAGATATTAGGAAAAAGTTTCTAACTATAAGGGTAGTTAAGCTCTGGAATAGGTTCTAAAGGAGGTTGTGGAACCCCATCACTGGAGATTTTTAAGAAGCACCTGTCAGGGATAGTCTAAGGTTACTTGGTCCTGCCTCAGCGCAGGGGGCTGGACTTGATGACTTCTTGAGGTCCCTCCAGCCTTACATTTCTAGATTCCATGTAGCGGAAGGTGTGAAACTTGTTGCTCGCAGTACATGAACAATTTTTCATACACTAATATTAGAAATAGGTTTTAGAAATGTAGATCCTGCAATTAATTTCCCCCAGGGGGGATATTGGTTCCTGTCCTTTGCTCACACACAGCCCAAAACAAAAGGTTCTCTCTTCCTCTGATTCTGATGGAGGGGGGATAATACGAACATATCTTGGAAGGGGTGATGTGATATGGAAGGAGCAGCAGCTCCAATGTACACTCCTTTGAGAACTGCAGAAATCCCCCTGCACCATCATGTATGTGGGGCTCCACAAACAAGGGAGGAGTGAGAAGCAGATGGTATTGTAGCACATTCTCTTTTGGTACCTGGTGGTTGTTTGCTGGGAAACCTCCATGAAGTAATGTTGCTGGAACTCACCTCTGTACCTCCCCTCCCTGTTAGGCGTGAGGTGAGCAGTAGTGGGGTGGGCTATTCAGCCAGTGGCAGCAAACCTTCATAGTAGCATTGGCTGCCATTGGAAATGGGGTGACCTTACTATGTGCGTGGAGGGGAAGACAATCATTAGGCCTGGGGGGGTAGTGCTACTTTGACCCACAGATCCTTGGGGTTGGCAGGATGTACCCCTCCATGGGGTCACAGAACCCTCCCTTTGGGGGGGAAAGGTGTGGGCACACTCCACAAAGGAGAGACTCAGAGATTTTTGATGTAGTTTTTCCTCCTAAAGAGAGGGGCCCAGAGAGCCCAAAAATGCTAACACTCCTGGATTATCAGCATCACCACCATTTTTCAGTGCACTTCTCCCTTTACTTTATTACGCCGGTTCAGGGCCTGATGCAAAGCCTATTCGAGTCAATAGATGTCTTCTCCTGACTGCAGTGGCCTGACACAAGCCCCGTAGAGCTTTCAGCTCTTGACATTTGCCATGAGCCATTGGGAAGAGAGGGGGAATTTCTCAGAAAGTTAATACAAACAAAACCAAATAATTTGCTCACTCGATTCCCTAGACGAGAAAGGTGGGAGGGCTGTGTTTGAAATTGGCTTTAGTCACTTTCCTGTTAGTGAAGAGTATTCTGGCCAATTTCTGCAACCACAAACAGAAGTGACACTGGGACTATCAAGGCCTGGGCTAGTGTAGGTTAGGCTGGTGGTGGAAGTGACCAGGATAATGAGAGAAAAAGCAGCAGCCATCCAGTTCTTACAAGACAATGACTGCACGGGCTAGTCATCAGCGCTGACTGCAGCCTCAGAGAAGCCAAGTCAAAAGAAAATTAATAGTGTTACTCTTCTTAAGTACCTACTTCTGCTATTGAACACTGTATTATTGTCAGCGTATGGCAAACATGCATCTCAAGCGGTTAGCAAGGCGCGCATGGAAGAGATGTAAACAAATCTGTTTCAAAAAATGGCCCTTCCTGATTTAGCTATTTTGAGCAAAAAATAGTTGTGAAAAGAAACAATATTTCTCTTGCAATAAGTTGTACCAGTCATGAAAGTTGAATGAACGCTGAAGTCCCCAAATGTCCTAGCTCTCCACAGAAACTCTGTATGAACTTTACTTCATAGGCACCTGGGTTTCTCTGATGCAGTAAAAGTCAAAGCACTTACTGCTTCTGCAAGTACTACCACGGGAACACAAGAGCTGATGGGACAGTGAGAGAACTCATTTCCTTCTATTAACTTCCCCTCTCCTGCCCCTACCTCCACCCCCCATTAAAAAGAAAAACAATAAAACATGTAACTAACACAGCTGCCCAATTCTTCATCATAATCATTTGCGTGTGTGTTATATCACCATCCCCTACTTGTGGCTAATTTGTCTTCTAGATTGTCAGCCCTCTGGCACAGGGTTTGACTCTGATCTGTTTGCACAGTGCCCAGGACAACGGGGCAGTGATCTTGGCTGGGGCTCTTGGGCGCTGCCATAATATGTTTACTGCTATTATTAATCACTATAATTTTGCCTACACCTAACGAAACCCTGTGACCTGTAATCTCACTGTTGTCTTTGACACTTCTCACAACTCCTTTTAGCCACTCAACCCATCCCATCCTGGATCTCTTGCTGGATCCTATTACCTGTTCCTCTTTTAACCAAAATCCAGTCCCTGCTTAAAACCATCCATCATCTTCAAGAAATCACTTCTTTTTTTCCTCCTTGATAATCCCCACACTTTTCCCCCCCTCTTAATTATTGTGTGGTACCTTATGTTTTCTTATCTTTGTTCTTGCCTCCCAAAAGCATACTCTTCAGTGACTTCCCTAATGCACTGTGCAAAGTGCGAGTGCCAGATCACTAGGGTTATTAAAAACAAATCAGCCTGAAAAATGGTTGTAAAATGACTACATATCTCATATTCTTAGTGAATAGGAAATAATTATGCAAAATATATATATGCTTGAATCAATAGCTCATAATATATCTAATTTCCTTCATGTTTCTTGTTAGAACATAATGATTACAGGCTACTTTAGTGCCCATTAAATCAAAATTGCTATAATTTAGCACACAAAGAGCACACCTAGTTTAATCTCAGTTTGGATACCATAAATCCACTTTGCATATACCGAACTCCCACTAGAAAAGGGGATGGTGGTTTCGGCAAAATACTGAGAAAAATTATACGTATAAGGCACTACTCCATGAAAAGAACTGTTCTTAAATCCCAATAGTTTCCATTGATTTACACATGTCTTTTGGAACCTGCTGGCTGTGTATGAAAGTCAGGATTGTGTACAGTAATGGTTTAACGATTTAAATGGCCCCCTTTTGCCAGGCTTTGAGTGAAGAGGGACATTTTTTTTTCTTAGCGAGCGGATGAATTGTGTATTTTTCTTTGGCACTGTTACCTGAGAAAAGTCAAACTTCAACTTAACGTTGGAATTAATAGGGGGAAAAAGAAGGTGCATGTACTTTTATTCACAAGTCTTTCAGAGCGCTGAGGGAAAGCTTGTATCTGACTTGAAAGGGCAAGGTGAATTCTGACTGACCACCAATCAGCCTTTGCTGTAGGAATCCCTATGAATAAATCAACCCTGACTCCCCCATCCCTTCTGCTACAGTTCTGAACCCAAAGCCCCTGTCTAGGGATAGGGAGATGAAATCATCTTTGGCTCTTGCTCCTATTCCCCAACATGACACCTGCTACTTCTTCTACAGTGGTGACACAGCTGGAACTCAAGGATGATCTATATCACACAACAGGGGCAAAGATGCTAAGACAGGTCCCTTCAGTCACCATTTCGGTCCCAATCTCCTCCATGCTGAGGAACGAACGTTTGAACACTCTCTATTCTTACCCACAGGCAAAGGAGGAATGTAAAGGTCAGGGTTAGAAACGGCTGCATGTGGTTATTGAAGAGCGGGGGTTGAATCTCCCTGAAACTTCCTGCCCACACCCAATTACCCTCTTCTCTCCAGGATTACCCTGCGTCCCCACTCTCCACCAGCCCCACAGGCAGCAGGGACACTCCAGCTTTAGGAAGGACAGACGCCAGGTGAAGAGGGAAGCATTCAGTTCTTCAAGTTGACACCCACTAGGACTAGGGTGACCAGAGAGCAAGTGTGAAAAATTGGGAGGGGGTGGGAGTAACAGGCACCTATATAAGAAAAAGCCCCGAATATTGGGACTGTCCCTGTGAAATCAGGAGATTTGGTCACCCTAACAGCCACGCTCTTTTGTGTGGTGAACAACAGAGAGGGTATCATTCAGCTATAATCACCGCCCTGCTTCACAAGCCAATTCTCTGCAGCATGCCTGGCTGCCTCAGCCTGCTACCTATGCGGCTTGACATTGTGCTGCTGCCTGAACATGCCCGTGGCAAATATTTCCAGCCTTGGTTGCCAGGTCTGATTCCCTGCACAGGAATCCCAGTCACTGTGGTCTCTGGCTGTAGTAACCGACCACAAGAAAGCCTGTCCCCTGCTGTGGCTATGGCGAGGGTACCGGGCATGCACAGAGGAAGTGGATTCCAGACGCTGCCCGCCTGGCCTGGTTTATGATGGGTAGAGAAAGGCTGCACAGCGGAGGGAGGGAAGGAGTACAGGCACTGGAGTGGTGAGGGTGACACAGGGAAGAGGGACTCACCTAGTAGATGCCTACAGATTGCACAGGCCTCACCTGGTGCACTGGACATAGGAAAGGGGCATACATGAGGGGAGAGAGCATAGGCGAGAGGAGAGGGAGTGGACAGGACTTCACCGAGTGCATCCATGAGAGGGAGGGTGCAGGCCAGTGGAGGGAACTGGAGGGATGAACGGTGCGTGCACTGGTGGCAAGAGGGGTACTGCACTGTGCTTGTGCCGGGGCAGGAAATGGGGGGTGGCGCGCACTGGGGCAAGGGGATGGGGCTGCACGGCTGGTGCCCTGGGGGAAGGGAGCCAGGGGCTGCATGGAGCATGCACAGAGGACTGCCCGGTGCGTGCCCTGGGGAAGGGAGCGAGGGGGCTGCCCGGTGCATGCCCTGGGGAAGAGAGCAACGGGGCTGCCCAGTGCGTGTCCTGGGGAAGGGAGCGAGGGGGCTGCACAGCTGGTTCCCTGGGGGAAGGGAGCCAGGGGCTGCCCGGTGCGTGCCCTGGGGGAAGAGAGCCGGGGGCTGCCCGATGCGTGCCCTGGGGGGAAGGGAGCCAGGGGCTGCCCGGTGCGTGCCCTGGGGGATGGGAGCGAGGGGGCTGCCCGGTGCGTGCCCTGGGGGAAGGGAGTGAGGGGGCTGCCCGGCGCGTGCCCTGGGGAAGGGAGTGAGGGGGCTGCCCCGTGTGTGCCTGGGGGAAGAGAGCCGGGGACTGCCCAGCGCTTGCCCTGGGGGGAAGGGAGCCGGGGACTGCCCAGCGCTTGCCCTGGGGGGAAGGGAGCCGGGGGCTGCCTGTGCGTGCCCTGGGGGGATGGGAGCGAGAGGGCTGCCCGGTGCGTGACCTGGGGAAGGGAGCAAGGGGGCTGCCTGTGCGTGCCCTGGGGGGATGGGAGCGAGGGGGCTGCCCGGTGTGTGCCCTGGGGGGATGGGAGTGAGGGGGCTGCCCGGTGCGTGCCCTGGGGGGAAGGGAGCCAGGGGCTGCCTGGTGCGTGCCCTGGGGAAGGGAGCCGGGGGCTGCCCGGTGCGTGCCCTGGGGGGAAGGGAGTGAGGGGGCTGCCCGGTGCGTGCCCTGGGGGGAAGGGAGCCGGGGGCTGCCTGGTGCGTGCCCTGGGGGGAAGAGAGCCGGGGGCTGCCCGGTGCGTGCCCTGGGGAAAGGGAGCCGGGGGCTGCCCGGTGCGTGCCCTGGGGGAAGGGAGCCGGGGGCTGCCCGGTGCGTGCCCTGGGGGAAGGGAGCCGGGGGCTGCCGGTGCGTGCCCTGGGGAAGGGAGCCGGGGGCTGCCCGGTGCGTGCCCTGGGGGAAGGGAGCCGGGGGCTGCCCGGTGCGTGCCCTGGGGGAAGGGAGCCGGGGGCTGCCCGGTGCGTGCCCTGGGGAAGGGAGCCGGGGGCTGCCGGTGCAGGCCGTGCTGGGGGGACGCGGGGGCTGCCCGGTGCGTGCCCTGGGGGAAGGGAGCCGGGGGTTGCCTGGTGCGGGCCGTGCTGGGGGGATGCGGG
This sequence comes from Eretmochelys imbricata, assembly GCF_965152235.1. Classification (NCBI taxonomy): domain Eukaryota; kingdom Metazoa; phylum Chordata; order Testudines; family Cheloniidae; genus Eretmochelys; species Eretmochelys imbricata. The sequence goes on from NC_135579.1 coordinate 94,455,820, forward strand.
GGCTGCCGGGTGCGTGCCCTGGGGGAAGGGAGCCGGGGGCTGCCGGTGCGGGCCGTACTGGGCAGACGCGGGGGCTGCCCGGGGCGTGCCCTGGGGGAAGGGAGCCGGGGGTTGCCCGGTGCGGGCCGTGCTGGGCGGACGCGGGGGCTGCCCGGTGCGTGCCCTGGGGGAAGGGAGCTGGGGGTTGCCGGTGCGGGCCGTGCTGGGGGGGACGCGGGGGCTGCCCGGTGCGTGTCCTGGGGGAAGGAAGCTGGGGGTTGCCCGGTGCGTGCCCTGGGGGAAGGGAGCCGGGGGGATGCGGGGGCTGCCCGGTGCGTGCCCTGGGGGAAGGGAGCCGGGGGCTGCCGGTGCGGGCCGTGCTGGGGGGGGGTGGGCGCGGGGGCTGCCCTGTGCGTGCCCTGGGGGAAGGGAGCCGGGGGCTGCCGGTGCGGGCCGTGCTGGGCGGACGCGGGGGCTGCCCGGTGCGTGCCCTGGGGGAAGGGAGCCGGGGGCTGCCCGGTGCGTGCCCTGGGGGAAGGGAGCCGGGGGCTGCCCGGTGCGTGCCCTGGGGAAGGGAGCCGGGGGCTGCCGGTGCAGGCCGTGCTGGGGGGACGCGGGGGCTGCCCGGTGCGTGCCCTGGGGGAAGGGAGCCGGGGGTTGCCTGGTGCGGGCCGTGCTGGGGGGATGCGGGGGCTGCCGGGTGCGTGCCCTGGGGGAAGGGAGCCGGGGGCTGCCGGTGCGGGCCGTACTGGGCAGACGCGGGGGCTGCCCGGGGCGTGCCCTGGGGGAAGGGAGCCGGGGGTTGCCCGGTGCGGGCCGTGCTGGGCGGACGCGGGGGCTGCCCGGTGCGTGCCCTGGGGGAAGGGAGCTGGGGGTTGCCGGTGCGGGCCGTGCTGGGGGGGACGCGGGGGCTGCCCGGTGCGTGTCCTGGGGGAAGGAAGCTGGGGGTTGCCCGGTGCGTGCCCTGGGGGAAGGGAGCCGGGGGGATGCGGGGGCTGCCCGGTGCGTGCCCTGGGGGAAGGGAGCCGGGGGCTGCCGGTGCGGGCCGTGCTGGGGGGGGTGGGCGCGGGGGCTGCCCTGTGCGTGCCCTGGGGGAAGGGAGCCGGGGGCTGCCGGTGCGGGCCGTGCTGGGCGGACGCGGGGGCTGCCCGGTGCGTGCCCTGGGGGAAGGGAGCCGGGGGTTGCCCGGTGCGGGCCGTGCTGGGCGGACGCGGGGGCTGCCCGGTGCGTGCCCTGGGGGAAGGGAGCCGGGGGCTGCCGGTGCGGGCCGTGCTGGGGGGGACGCGGGGGCTGCCCGGTGCATGTCCTGGGGGAAGGGAGCTGGGGGTTGCCCGGTGCGTGCCCTGGGGGAAGGGAGCCGGGGGCTGCCCAGTGCGGGCCGTGCTGGGGGGACGCGGGGGCTGCCCGGTGCGTGCCCTGGGGGAAGGGAGCCGGGGGCTGCCCGGTGCGTGCCTTGGGGAAGGGAGCCGGGGGCTGCCCAGTGCGGGCCGTGCTGGGGGGACGCGGGGGCTGCCCGGTGCGTGCCCTGGGGAAGGGAGCTGGGGGCTGCCCGGTGCGGGCCGTGCTGGGGGGACGCGGGGGCTGCCCGGTGCGTGCCCTGGGGGAAGGGAGCTGGGGGTTGCCCGGTGCGTGCCCTGGGGGAAGGGAGCCGGGGGTTGCCCGGTGCGGGCCGTGCTGGGGGGACGCGGGGGCTGCCCGGTGCGTGCCCTGGGGAAGGGAGCCGGGGGCTGCCCGGTGCGTGCCCTGGGGGAAGGGAGCCGGGGGCTGCCCGGTGCGGGCCGTGCTGGGGGGGGCGCGGGGGCTGCCGGTGCGTGCCCTGGGGGAAGGGAGCCGGGGGCTGCCCGGTGCGTGCCCTGGGGAAGGGAGCCGGGGGCTGCCGGTGCGGGCCGTGCTGGGGGGGGCGGGCGCGGGGGCTGCCCGGTGCGTGCCCTGGGGAAGGGAGCCGGGGGCTGCCCGGTGCGGGCCGTGCTGGGGGGACGCGGGGGCTGCCCGGTGCGTGCCCTGGGGGAAGGGAGCCGGGGGCTGCCCGGTGCGTGCCCTGGGGAAGGGAGCCGGGGGTTGCCCGGTGCGGGCCGTGCTGGGGGGACGCGGGGGCTGCCCGGTGCGTGCCCTGGGGGAAGGGAGCCGGGGGTTGCCCGGTGCGGGCTGTGCTGGGGGGACGCGGGGGCTGCCCGGTGCGTGCCCTGGGGAAGGGAGCCGGGGGCTGCCGGTGCGGGCCGTGCTGGGGGGGCGGGTGCGGGGGCTGCCGGTGCGTGCCCTTGGGGAAGGGAGCCGGGGGCTGCCCGGTGCGTGCCCTGGGGAAGGGAGCCGGGGGCTGCCCGGTGCGTGCCCTGGGGAAGGGAGCCGGGGGCTGCCGGTGCGGGCCGTGCTGGGGGGGCGGGTGCGGGGGCTGCCCGGTGCGTGCCCTTGGGGAAGGGAGCCGGGGGCTGCCCGGTGCGTGCCCTGGGGAAGGGAGCCGGGGGCTGCCGGTGCGGGCCGTGCTGCGGGGGGCGCGGGGGCTGCCCGGTGCGTGCCCTGGGGAAGGGAGCCGGGGGCTGCCCGGTGCGTGCCCTGGGGAAGGGAGCCGGGGGCTGCCGGTGCGGGCCGTGCTGCGGGGGGCGCGGGGGCTGCCCGGTGCGTGCCCTGGGGAAGGGAGCCGGGGGCTGCCGGTGCGGGCCGTGCTGGGGGGGCGGGTGCGGGGGCTGCCCGGTGCGTGCCCTTGGGGAAGGGAGCCGGGGGCTGCCCGGTGCGTGCCCTGGGGAAGGGAGCCGGGGGCTGCCGGTGCGGGCCGTGCTGCGGGGGGCGCGGGGGCTGCCCTGTGCGTGCCCTGGGGAAGGGAGCCGGGGGCTGCCCGGTGCGGGCCGTGCTGGGGGGGGCGCGGGGGCTGCCCGGTGCGTGCCCTGGGGAAGGGAGCCGGGGGCTGCCCGGTGCGTGCCCTGGGGAAGGGAGCCGGGGGCTGCCCGGTGCGGGCCGTGCTGGGGGGGCGGGCGCGGGGGCTGCCCGGTGCGTGCCCTGGGGAAGGGAGCCGGGGGCTGCCGGTGCGGGCCGTGCTGGGGGGGGCGCGGGGGCTGCCCGGTGCGTGCCCTGGGGAAGGGAGCCGGGGGCTGCCCGGTGCGTGCCCTGGGGAAGGGAGCCGGGGGCTGCCGGTGCGGGCCGTGCTGCGGGGGGCGCGGGGGCTGCCCGGTGCGTGCCCTGGGGAAGGGAGCCGGGGGCTGCCCGGTGCGTGCCCTGGGGAAGGGAGCCGGGGGCTGCCGGTGCGGGCCGTGCTGCGGGGGGCGCGGGGGCTGCCCGGTGCGTGCCCTGGGGAAGGGAGCCGGGGGCTGCCGGTGCGGGCCGTGCTGGGGGGGCGGGCGCGGGGGCTGCCCGGTGCGTGCCCTGGGGAAGGGAGCCGGGGGCTGCCCGGTGCGGGCCGTGCTGGGGGGGGCGCGGGGGCTGCCCGGTGCGTGCCCTGGGGAAGGGAGCCGGGGGCTGCCGGTGCGGGCCGTGCTGCGGGGGGCGCGGGGGCTCGCCGCTGCCCAGCCCGTGGAGCAGAAGCCAGGGCTGCTCCCAGCCCGGCGCCGGGCGACCCCGTTTCCCCGGCGCCCCCTGCCCGGGCGGCGGCCGCCGCGCCCAGCCCCGATACTCAGCTCTTGACTTTGCCGAAGGTGCCGACGCCGAGGGTGTCCCCCAGCACGTAGTGCCCGATCTTCACCCGCCCGTCGTGCTTCTGCCTCTCAGCCATCTTCGCTGCGCGCTGCCGGAGGGACCACAATGCAGCAGGGCCGGGCGGGGGGGCGCGGGCAGAGGGGCGGCCCGGGGCAGGGCGATGCCAGCCCGGGCGTGGGGGGTGGCACGGGGGAGGGGGCCGGGTGGCGCGGTGCCAGGCTGGGGGGATGGGAATAGCGCAAGGGCTGGCCGGGAGGGAGGCGGGGTGCAGGGTGCATGCAGAGGGGGAGGAGGGGTAAATGCCACGCTGAAGAGTGGGCGCAAGGCTGGGGGGCGGCGGGGGGGGGGGCTAGGAATAGCAGAATGTCAGGGAGGGAGGGAGGCTAGCAGGGTGCGTGCCCAGGGGGAGGAGGGGTGGGTGCCAGGCTGAGGGGTGGGTGCCAGGCTTGGGGGCAGGGGTAGGAATGTCTGAGTGTCAGGCTAGCAGGGTGCGTGCCCAGGGGGAGGAGGGGTGGGTGCCAGGCTGAGGGGTGGGTGCCAGGCTTGGGGGCAGGGGTAGGAATGTCTGAGTGTCAGGCTAGCAGGGTGCGTGCCCAGGGGGAGGAGGGGTGGGTGCCAGGCTGAGGGGTGGGTGCCAGGCTTGGGGGCAGGGATAGGAATGTCTGAGTGTCAGGCTAGCAGGGTGCGTGCCCAGGGGGAGGAGGGGGGGGTGCCAGGCTGAGGGGTGGGTGCCAGGCTTGGGGGCAGGGGTAGGAATGTCTGAGTGTCAGGCTAGCAGGGTGCGTGCCCAGGGGGAGGAGGGGTGGGTGCCAGGCTGAGGGGTGGGTGCCAGGCTTGGGGGCAGGGGTAGGAATGTCTGAGTGTCAGGCTAGCAGGGTGCGTGCCCAGGGGGAGGAGGGGTGGGTGCCAGGCTGAGGGGTGGGTGCCAGGCTTGGGGGCAGGGGTAGGAATGTCTGAGTGTCAGGCTAGCAGGGTGCGTGCCCAGGGGGAGGAGGGGTGGGTGCCAGGCTGAGGGGTGGGTGCCAGGCTTGGGGGCAGGGGTAGGAATGTCTGAGTGTCAGGCTAGCAGGGTGCGTGCCCAGGGGGAGGAGGGGTGGGTGCCAGGCTGAGGGGTGGGTGCCAGGCTTGGGGGCAGGGGTAGGAATGTCTGAGTGTCAGGCTAGCAGGGTGCGTGCCCAGGGGGAGGAGGGGGGAGTGCCAGGCTGAGGGGTGGGTGCCAGGCTTGGGGGCAGGGGTAGGAATGTCTGAGTGTCAGGCTAGCAGGGTGCGTGCACAGGGGGAGGAGGGGTGGGTGCCAGGCTGAGGGGTGGCTGCCAGGCTTGGGAAGGGGAGAGGGATGGCACAGTGTCAGGGGTGGGAGGGAGGCAGAGTGCACAGCGTCAGTATTGGGGAATGTCAAGGGGAGCATGGTGTCCCTAACCTCTGTGTGCCAGGCGCTGGGAATGGGCGAGGGAGTGGATCACTTGTTGGGTACCTGTTCTGTTCATTCCCGCTGGGGCACCTGGCATTGGCCGCTGTCAGGAGACAGGATACGGGGCTCGATGGACCTGTGGTCTGACCCAGTATGGCCTGGTACTGTGCTAGGCGGGTGGGAAATAGATGTGAGACTGGGAGTCGAGGCAGCACATTCCAGGACAGAGTAGGGGAGAGGACAGGGGCAGCACAGGGACAGGCAAGGAACGGGGACATCGTCGGGTCAAGTTGGAAGGGGGGATTCAAGCTGGGGAGGAAGGGGTAGCACTGTGAAATGGAGGGTGGAAACATTGTGCCAAGATGATGGGGAAGGGAGTGGGGCAGTGCTAAGCTGGGGGGAGACTGGGGGAGGTGGACGAAGGGGTGGTCGCACAGTGTCAGGCCAGGAGAAGGGCATGGGGCTAGGCCACTGGGGGTGCGGATAGGTGTCCGGTGGCAGCATCATGGTGCCAGGCTGGGGGAAGAAAGGGACGCAGAGTGGAAGAGGAAGACTGCATGATGCCAAGCTGGGGGTGGGTGGGAAGAGTGGTGCTAGGTGACGACAATGGGATATGGGTGCTGGGGCTGCAGGGCTAGGATAAGGCATTGAGCCGGGGGTGGGGGAGGTGGTACCAAGCCACAAAGGTTTGATGCCAGTCTGTGGAGGGAAGGCGAGCCTGGACTGCCCAGGACTGGAGGTGTCGGGGAGGGGCTGGGGGGGATATGCTGGGAGGGGGGGGGGCAGTGTGTATTTCGGCAAACTACTTGCTTTGTTACCAATTGCCTAGTCTTAAACTTGTAGTTTGGTGCCAGTGTTTGATGACCAGTAGTACCCATTTGTCCAAGCCTTAGACATAGTTTAATGGCCTGGATGCAGGAGCATTCCTGTCAGATGGACAGTCTATTAGTACGACAGAATAAAGGTGATGCACAGGAAGGGAAAAATGATTAATAATCAGAAATCAGTGCAGCAGCTAAAGCTGCCTTCCTTGCCCATTGATCCATGTCGCTTCCTTCTTCAAACCAGTGCCCCATCCATTAGCACAACAAATGTTACTATCCTGTCACCACATTCAAACCTGTGTCCCTTCCTCTTTGTCAAGCTTCATGTTGCCTCTCCCCATTCCCAAACATGCTTCCTGGTTTATCAGTTTCTCATGGGATCACATCCAGTCTTCTTCCACACAGCCTGCACTCGGCCCTGGCCACAACTAAGTCTCTTTTGAAGACCCTCTTCTACTTGCCCTGTATAAAAAAGCCATATGTGTTCTGCCCTTTCCCCTAATCTCTGTCAGTCCCGAGGCCGTGAGCACCTTGGGGCAGGGACTGTCCCATCATGAGTGGCTGGAAAGCGCCCCTCAGCTAGTGAGTGCCACCATAAACAAACCAGTAATAAAAATGATAAACATTAGTGAGTCTTTTCCATTTCAACACTGAAGCAATCAGAGATAATCATGTCATATAATAATAGCTAACATAGCTGTTTCAAGTAGACTATTTTTACTCATTCTTGTTAGAATTGCTCTCAAAAACTAGACAGATAATTTTAAACTCACCATTTATGACCCAGACTAAGCACCTGAAGGCTATGCTTATTTATTGCTAATTAGCCTTTTCCCTACTAGCGACTTCCCCTTTCTTACTCATTTAAAAAAATAAAAATAAAAAAATAAAAAAAAAAAACCCCTTGCGTTGCAGAGTAAAAGAGTTGGCAACCAGGCTGTATAGGCTCTTTAGATGAACAAGACTAATGTCTTCCTTTCCTTCTGAATCCTTTGGCACCTCCTGTAGCAGCATCACCCTCAGGTTGGTTCAAGACCAGGGGTGGGCAAACTTTTTGGCCTGAGGGCCACATCTGGGTATGGAAATTGTATGGTGGGCCATAAATGCTCACAAAAGTGGGGGTTGGGGTGCGGGAGGGAGGTGAGGGCCCCGACTGGGGGTGTGGGCTCTGGGGTGGTGCCAGAAATGAGGAGTTCAGGGTGCAAGAGGGGGCTCCGGGTTGGGGCAGGGGCCTCCAGCTGAGGGCGGGCTCTGGGGTGGGTGCCATTCATGGTGTACGGTGACAGTACTTCATTTACTGTTGTTATTGCTGTACAAACACATCCATAAACATGTTAGTCTCCCTCTTCCCTGGGCCCATGGAAGTCCATGATGTGGGAGCACAAAGCATCCCTGGGTTCTGTGGCCTGGAGGCATCCTGCTCCAGCTGTGGTGGGACATTTTCTGGCTGAGTGTACTGAGTCTGCCATCTATTACTGTCAGAGGTCCATTCAGCGGCAAATGGCTCCTCTTTGGCTTCACAAAGATTGGGAAGAGCACAGCTAGCCATAATAATGCGGACGTCATGGATGCCACTGGAATCCAAACAGGTCTGTAAGCAGCACCAGCGGGTTCTCAGTCTGCCAAATGGAAATTCAATGACTATTCTATGCCTACAGAGAGTGTAATAAATCCTCCTTTTGCCAGGGTCTCTGAGATCAGGATACAGTTTCATAAGCCAAGCAAAAAGGAGGTAGGTGGGTTCCCCTAGAATAATAGTGGGGACTGATACTCTATTTATGACAATGTCATTTGGTGGGAATAGTGTCTTGGCATGACAATGAAGGTAGACTCCCGATCAGCAGAAAACTCCGGCATCAGGAACTGTTCCAATACAGCCCACGTTGGCATCCACAGGTCAGTGATTATGGGCCACAAGAGCCTGCATAACAATACAGTAGTATCTTTTGCAGTTTATGAACTCATGTGCTCCTTGAGGGAGGCAAACTATGAACATGAGTCCCATCAATGGCCTTGGCATGGTCTGGAAAACCCATTCTCAAAACCAGCAATTACTTCAGGGCTATTGGTTGTGCCTACTGTCTTTGAGTAACTCACACGCCTGCTTGCCTCAGAAACTTCTGCCCCCGCTTTTCCCACAGTTGACTTTCCAACACCAAACTGGTTAGCAACTGACCTGTAGTAGTCTGGGGTAGCCAGCTTCCAGGTGGTTATAGCAACCTGCTTCTGGACCAGGAAGGCCAGCCTCATTGATGTGTCATGATGCTGGAGGTTGGGGCAAGCTGCTCACAAAGCTCCAGAAATGTGGTATTCTTTTTCATGCAAAAGTTCTGGAACAACGGCTTGTCATCCCAGGCCTACAAGATGATGGGATTCCATCACTCTGTGCTTGTGGCTACTGCAGAAGTGCCAGGCTTTGTGAGGGGCGTCAGCGGCTACACCGAGAGTCATGCGCAGCATCAGCCAATTCAAGTCTGCCATGTCTGTAGCGTCCTCCTCCTCCTCCAGGTGTAGGCCAAAAAATGCCACTGAAATGTCCACCAGTGTCTCCTGGATGGTCTGCCCGTTTTCTGAAATAGGAACAAAAGTCCAAGCTATTCCAAATTCTTCCAATGGTGACTCCTCTATGTTCCTGACTCCGGCCACCAGGAGTTGCATTTTCCTCCCTGCTTTCCACACAGGCACAGTTTCATTAGGGGTTTGACTGACAATGGACTTCAGGATTTGGCCAATCATGCATACAGTAAGTCAAGCCTTGTTTGAGCTTACTGCATTTTCTTCATTCAGAAGCCAGGAATGCAGAATAAGCCCACAGCTTTATGCATCCCACTTCATTGGTTTTTCTCCACTATATTTTCTTTGCTCCCTGCCCTGTGTTTAGCTTATATAATTTATGTTCTCATGGTTAAGGCACTAGACTGGGACTCAGGTGATCTCACTTCAGTTTGCAGCTCTGCCACAGAGTTTCTGTACAATCTTGGGAAAGTTACTTAATCTCTGTGTGTCCCGGTTCCCCATCTGTACAAATTGATAATAATCCTCCCTTTCTCCCACCCTTTGCCTGTCTGTTTAGACTGTAAGTTCTTTGGGGCAAGGAGTACCTGTTACTTTATGTACAGCACCTTGTACAGTGGGGCTCCAAGCTTGACTGGGACTGCTATTGTAATATAAGAAAATAAAATGATCATAATACATTTTAAAAATCTTGTACTAATTACTTTTATGCCCTTTTTTTAGAATCATTTGCTCTAACATACTTTAATATATTGGCAGACTGCTAGGATAATGGGTTATTCGCATCCTTGTTAGCTTTGTTATGGCTCCTGTGGTCTGTAATTGGTCTGGGCAGTCTCCAGTTTTGCCCTAACATCCATGTGATACTGTTGTGTGTGTGTGTGTGTTTAATAAGCACATTGAAGTCTCCCTCTTTTTGGGTCTTGTCCCTTTGAGAAGCATTCTCTTCTCTCCTCTCCCCCCTGCCCCACCCAATCCCAGTGGCAAACTACGAAAGGCTTAATTTTAGTGAATGGTGTGGGGAGAGGGGAAAGGATTTATGAATTGGATAAATGCATTCCTGATGTGGAAAAGGCACATTCCACATTTTTTCTCTGTGCTCAATAAATGTGCCATTTTTGTGGCAAATCGCCAAAGGTTTCATGAATAGGGTCCTTACTTTCTCCATCTGCTAGGAACCTTTCTCAAATGTGAATTAAAATTAAAGCACTGCTCGAACAGTTTAAGCACATAGAGATTTGCTGTTTTGGGGCTCTAATCTGGCGTTTTGTGTCAGAAGTCTTAGTTTGAGTGACTTCTTTAAAATATTATTACATGGGGGGAAAAAAACCAAACAAACCCTGAAGATGTATTCCATGATTTGAAATATTCTTCTCACTAGAGTCTGTATTGCTACTGACTCAAAATAATCATGTTCCTACATTTGGTTGAGAAGACAAGCATTCATTTAGATCCCTGGTTGATTGTCTTACAGCTGTTATTATTATTAAGTACGTAGATGCGGCATGCGCCATGGGTAGTAAATTTCAGCTGTCGCTTTCCCTGAGTTGCATTTTGACTGCTGAATTCTCTTTTCCAAACTGAAAATGTTCTCAGTTTTCAGTGGTAGGTATTAAACATTCAAAACATACCAGCTGTTTCCACACTGTGGGCCAATGATAAAACCCATGCAGAAGTGTCTGCGAATAGGAGCTCCCTTTTCTCATTGGGCCCCATTCACTGTCTTAAAGAGGATAGTTTCATCTTGTGTGAATCAGTCTAGTAAATAAAAGGAAACTATTTTATTATTCAGGCAAATATAGGGCTCTCTATAAGGTTAATGGCTTTTGACTTATTCCTATGTTTGGTTACTTTAGGGCCTATTATTGACTTCAGGAGTCAAGTGGGAGTCAATGAGACCCTTAAAGTACCACACTGGGGGACTGCATTCTGGGGTAACTTGCAATGGAAAATAGAGATTTTCACTTCTGCATCATTGGTCTGAATCCAGACCTGGCTGGTAGTAACCAAAAGTTATACTCTGTTGGCTGTTTGTTGACTTACATGAAATGATTTTGGTAGTCACTGTGACCCTGAAAGTCCCTTTATATCAGCTGGCAAAAGGTACACCGAACACACTATTGTCAGAATATCTAGCCAGTGTCTTGTAAGGTATCATGTAAAACTGGTGACACGCTGGTCATGAATATCATTGTGTGATGTATGTATGGGCTGGAAATATGTTCTTAACCTATGTTTTGGAGGCAGTTGATAAACAACCCTGTCCAAGAATATGGATTTATCTGGCTGCAAGGCTGGATTACATGCAAAGAACAATGAAAGTACATTTACATATAATGTGAACAAAGTCATTAAGACAATGAAAAAAACAAGTTGACCAGTGGATGAGGAAGACAGCATGGCATCTGCACACCCATGGGGAAGAAGAACTCGGTCTGGGGTGTACATGTCAAAAGAATGCTGGTTTACTGGACTATGAAAAGAAGAGGAAAGAACCCCTTAGTTATCCAACACTTAAGGGACCAAGGGGAAAGCGCCCTCTGTGTCTATGAAGGGTGGATCCTCCTGTCTGAGAGGCTGGAGACACTGCAAATTTGGTGGGAGTGAGAAGGCTAATCAGGCCAAGATTGTAGCTTGCTAAAGTTATTTAGCTATTAGAAAGCATGTTATTTTTGTTTTGTTTGTAACCAGACCTGGCTGTTTTTCTTCTGCTTAGTATCATTTAAATCGGTGTTTTTTATTAATAGACTTATTTTCAGTTTTACTGTAAACCACCTCAGTGCTGTTATATGCATCCTCAGCCCTGTTGCTTGGTGTGTTTTCTGTCTCTTTGGAGACAACAGACTTGGTTAATTGCTGTGAGTGTCCAGGGAGAGGGACTGAATGCTGCAGAGAGGTAGATGCGTCTGGGGAACTCAGGAACTGGGGTTCACTGAATGTTACCTGCAAGGCAAGGTTTAGACTGGCAGAGTATCGAGGAGTTTGCTGGTTAGGCAGACAGATTGGTACGGCAGGGAGCTGTCACACAGTTTAAACTCCAGCAGAACTCTCTTGCTGAGGCTGAGAGGTTATATCGTGGCTTACGGTTCTGGGCTCCCTGAAGAGAGCAATCTAAGTTGGGGAGGCTATATGAATGTGTAGTAACTCCTCACTTAACGTTGTAGTTGTGTTCCTGAAAAATGCAACTTTAAGCGAAACTATGTTAAGTGAATCCAGTTTCCCCATAAGAATTAATGTAAATAGGGGGGTTAGGTTTCAGGGAAATTTTTTTCACTAGACAAAAGACATTATATACATATACAATATAAATTTTAAATAATTTTAAACAAACAATGTAATGCTGTACTCACCAATGATGATTGTGAAGCTTGGTTGAGGCAGGGGTTTAGTGGGGTTGGGGTACATGGGCTTGCCCGCTCTGCCCACCTGGCACTCCTGCTAGGGAGTGGGGTTGGGGCATGTGGGCTTGCCCTGTTCCACCAGCTCAGCGCTTCTGCCGGGGAGTGGGGGTCAGTAACTTATCTTCTAATGCTTAGTACATCTCTGGCCTCTCCCACCTATGCATCTCAAAGCACTGTGCAAATTTGAATTCCAAAAGACACCTGTCAAGCAGGTATTATCATTTACTGACAGGAAACTAAGATGCAAATCACATACAATCTGGGGCATTCCTCCTCACTTCTGGACCTCTGATTTGCCCACTCAACCATGCTTCCTTTGTCCACTCACCATCATATTTTAAAAGCAAACCCAAATCAGGTCAGGCATATTAAAAATTCTTTCTCTTGTATATAGGTAAAATTGTTTGTGATAATTTTAGCTGTGTGCATGAGTGCTGTGGAATTCCAAACTCCTTAATGGCAGTGCAATGATTGCAATGATACTGCTATATTATACTAGAGATATTATTTTACATGTGCTCTTTAGTATGTTTATGCATCACCATAATTTTGCAATATCAGCCAATGCACATTTGAAGTCAATGGGTTTTCCACTGCCTTCAATGTATGTTGGATCAGGGTCTTTCTGAATAATGCAGGAAATAGGCATTTTTAAGATTATTAAACTATACTAATTCACACTCATGGTGTTATACCAATAAAATAAAAACCAGCAGGATCTTATTAAAGGGGAAAAGGCAAAATGCCACATTTATTGTGAATATAGAAAGAATCATAGTAAGCAGTTAGTTATAGCTATAACATTCCATTCAATTTCATATTTATTCACACATTCATTCATACACACGCGCACACACTCACAGGTTCTGCAAGGTTGTTATCATAGTTACCAGCCTTGGAGTTGCTCATGCCAAGCCACTGGCTGGGACATGAGGAGGAAGCAGGACCTTGTCAGATGCTCATCTGGTGCTCCTGGAAGTTGGTTTGCAGAATCAGACCCCAAAGTTCTCACTTTCCAGAGTCCATTTTTATAGGAATTTCTTCCTGTGCCAGTCTATTGGAATTGCTTCATCATGCTGTTGCTGAATCACTCAGCAGATAGCACATTCCTGATGGCTCCGTGCTGCCAGATGTTATCTTGTTCTTTGGTTCTCCCATTCTTCAGGCTGTTGGGTGGATTCCAGTCTGTCCTCCGGGGGTCCTCTGGTTATTTCCACTTGACGCCTTCTTCAGCCGATGGACACTGGATTCTTAGGCTGGCACCTCCCTGATCATTCAGTTATTATCCACACCAAGCATCCATCCACATACATCCTCTATCTCTATTTTAATCACAATTGTTAAAAAAGCGAGATGAATACAACAAAAGGGCGGGGAGTCTCTGGATGCTGTTTCTGTTGTTACAGAGTATTGCTTTGAGTCTCTCTCTGTGTGAGTAGTTGTTGTTACAAAGAATTGCTTTGAGAACAGACTCTGTCTTAGAATGTACTAACACAATTAGCAGCTTGCAAGTTTCACACATAGAGGGAGAGAAACAGTACCAAAAACCAAGAGACCTCTTAATTAGTAATACCCTGGAATTTAAACGATGGGGAATCAAACTCATTTGTGATTTTAATAGAGAACTTCTTTAATATGATCCAACAATGGGATAGAAACCTTCCTTCTTCAGCAGAGAGATTGGCTTATTCTAGTGCATATTGGATAGGGTGACCAAATAGCAAGTGTGAAAAATCAGGATGGGGGTAGTGGGTAATAGGTGCCTATATAAGAAAAAGCCCCAAATATCAGGACTGTCCCTATAACACTGGGACATCTGGTCACCCTAAAACTGGATATTTGTCATGTAAATGAAAAATCTTTTCAGAGCTGATTTTTCAGACCGTTTTTCTCTGTCCTCAGGAGATCGACTTATCTGTTTTCATCATGTTTGTAAATCTGGCATATTATAAACAATTCCTCTCTCGGTTAAGATTATAGTGCCCTCCCCTCCTTAGAATGCTCTCAGGAGTAATTTTAAGAAACCAAGAAGCAGCAACAATAGCCTCTGGAGATATGTTCATAAATAGAAACTAGAATGTTTTCACAGAGTTTGCTGAATCAGGAAAAGAGAAAAATGTTTTGGATACACAGATTTATTTGAATTCCCTTGAACTTTTGTAGTGAGCCCCACCCCCCACCCGCCCCAGTACAAACAAACACAGCCCCACAACCATACAGCTGGAAGCTTAGATCTTTCAAGGTCAAATCTTGGTCCCAGTGAAGTCCACAGCAAATGGGCTTCAATGAGACCAGGTTTGGGCCTCCACTGAGGTGACTGCCAATCAGTAGGGCTGAATTGGCGCTTGCAGTAAATAGGCAACAACAAATGCCATATTGCATCTTTTAAGTCAGTGTGTCTAATGTCTGCTTATTAAGAGTGTCTCAGAGATGCATGTTATGCAAAGCAGATTACAATATGCTCACTTCTTTCTGTATGTGGGCGAAGGGGAAGATCGTTTGGATGATTTTTCCGGACAGAAATGACTAATCAAGCAATAGTGAAAACAAAAGGCTTCGGGCCAATGAATTTGGCCCTCATTTTTTTAGGTAAGTGGGTAGTAGACTTGGCCAATGATTAGTTGCAAAGACATTTAACCCTCTTCAATAAATTGAACCCTCTTTATAATAAAATATTGGCCTTCAATGGAGAACTGTCATTAGAAAGAATGTAGGCAAAAAATCCAAAGGAATGCTCATCTGCAGAATGATTTCCAGCATGTCATGTAACCCAGTGCAGTAACTGTATGAAGGTTATACTAGGGTGATCATTTATTTTTATGGGAAGGAACTATTATGTGTTCCAGCTCATAGGGAAACCTTTTAGGCAATGCATTGCTCCTATTAATATTGTTATTTATTTATTAGTTGTATTAGCATAGTGCCTAGGGGCCCTAGTCATGGACCAGGACCACGTTGTGCTGGGCGCTGTACAACCCAGAACAAAAAAAGGGGGTCCTGCCCTAAGATCCCTCTAAGCTGCGTGGCTACGCAACTGCCTATAAAGCCCCGCGCAGGGGCTCACGGCTGTGCATGGGAGATGCCTCTCCCCCAGCATGGACCTGCCGCAGTGGTGAGAGGTGCCCCTTCCCGCCGGCCCTGGCACAGACTTGCCGCGGCGGGGGGAGAGGCACCCCTCCCCCGTCCCCGGCCCAGACTTGCCACGGCCAGGGAGAGAAGCCCCTCCCCTGGCCCAGCCCTGCCCAGGCCCACAGGAGATGCCGGGTAAAGGAGCCCCTCCCTCAGCCCATCCCAGTCCCGCAGCTGGGGAGAGGCACCTTTACTCTGTCCCCAAGCTGCTGCAGTGAGAGAGTGCTGGGGGAAGTCCTCTCTCCCCACCACAAATCCAGGGCAGCCTGCACCCCAAACCTCTCATCCCCGGCCCCACCCCAGAGCCTGCACCCCCCTTGTACCCCAACCCTCTGCACCAGGCCTGAGCCCCCTCCTGCATCTTGAACCCCTCATCCCCGGCCCCTCCCCAGAGCCCGCACCCCCCCGTACCTCCAACCCTCTGCCTCAGCCCTGAGCCCCCTCCTGCATCCCAAACCCCTCGTGCCTGGCCCCACCCCAGAGCCTTCATCCCTAGCTGGAGCCCTCACCCCCTGCACCCAACCCTCTGCCACAGTCCTGAGCCCCCTCCTGCACCTTGAACCTCTCATTCCCAGCCCCACCCCAGAGCTTGCACCCCCTGCACCCCAAATCTCTGTCTCAGCCCTGAGCCCCCTCCCACACTCCAAAGCCCTCATCCCCAGCCCCACCTCAGAGCCTGCACCCTCCCAGCCAGAGCCCTCACCTCTTCCCCCACACCCAATCCTCTGCCCCAGCCCTGGGCCCCCTCCCACACTCCGAACCCCTCGGCCCCACCCCCACCACATGAATTTTGTAACTTAACATAACAAAATTCATTCCACACATGGACGTAAAAAATTAGAGGGAACACTGGCCTCCTGCCCATCGCTCTACCTGCAACATGCCACCACGTTTTCCCTTTCCTCTGCCCCATCAGTTAGGACCTAGGAGTCTCAAACCACAGCAAATGACACCAGGCTGCCAGCTAGACCTTTTATACTGAAACTTACATTAGATTACCATTGGTTTCTAGTGCACAAATAACTGCGAATCCAAACTTGATTCCACTGCTTGGAATACATTTAGCTAACACTTTCATGAAGTCAACATACAGAGAGATGCTATAGCTGTCAGTCAGTTGTGTACATGGAGCTTTTCTTTTTAGTTCAGGCGCGATGCATCTGAAAGGCCACGTAAGGAGGACGCTGCTTTGCATTCCTGTTTGTGGCTCTTGGTGGCCACCAACAGTGCTTTTGTCAGCATAGCTTATACCTGTTCCCCACATGAAAAAAGCTCAACCAGCGAAAGCCCTTTTATGCTAGTATAATTGTATCTACACTAGAGCTCATGCTTGTCTAGAAATGTTTAAAAAAAAAAAATCACAGCATTAACAAGATTGCTATGCTGGCAAAAGTTTCTACTGTAGGCCTGGCTTTATTCTTACATTACCGTGGTTCCACGCCAGTACTAGGTTCATTAATTTTACCATCAGGGTAAAGCTCACCTGTGGAGGAAACAGAGTGTGTGGGTTGGGGGGGGTGGGGAGCAGTATGTGTGTGTCTACATTGCAAAAAAGGACCCGGCGGCGGCAAGTCTCAGAGTCTTCCGACTCGGGCGCACCGGCCTTGCGCTGTGGACTGTGCCACTTGGAGAGGCTCAAACTGGGGGAGGGGAGGATGGGTTTCCCGCGCGGGAACATCTCCACACACCCTAGCGTGAAGCCAGGTCTGCAGACGCTGGCTCTGAGACTCGCTGCGGCTGGATTTTTTTTTATTTTTTTTTTTTGCAGCGTAGACATTCCCTATGAAGCTGTTGAACAAACTTTCCCAGGAACTAAGGCCCATCCCAAATCTCCCCACTTTCTATGCCAAGTGCAAGGTGCAGTTTTTCAACCTGCCTTTTCCAATATAAACACACTGCTGCGTGTACATTTTTTTTTAATCCCCAGACAAAACCCTACGAAACCAAAACTCTCCACTGCACACACAAATCTCCTTGGAGAGGATGCAAGAGAGAATGATCCACAGACGACAGATGTTAGACACATCACTTAAGGCACTACTGGAAGGCACTCAGCTACGTTGGTGATGGGAGCAGTATAAGAACCTAAATAGAATATATTTCAGAGTAACAGCCGTGTTAGTTTTTATCAGCAAAAAGAACGAGGAGGACTTGTGGCACCTTAGAGACTAACAAATTTATTTGAGCATAAGCTTTCATGCATTCTGATGAATGCAGTGGAAAATACAGTAGGAAGATATATATATATACACAAGGAGAACATGAAAAATGAGTGTTGCCATATCCACTATAATGAGAGTGATCAGTTAAGATGAGCTATTATCAGCAGGAGAAAAAAAACCTTTTGTAGTGATAATCAGGATGGCCCATTTCCAACAGTTGACAAGAAGGTGTGAGTAACAGTAGGGGGGAAAATAAACAGGGGGAAATAGTTTTGCTTTGATTCCTGTTTTCTTATCTTAATTTTCCCCATATAGTGTACTGATGCAGCAACTACTGAGGTTTTCCCTTTATACACTGCTACTGGGGGTAGATCATAGAATAAAAAGTCTTTACTGAAGTCTTTACTCAGGCAAAATTCCCATCAATTTCAGAAATTCAGTATTAAGGCCTTCAGGACTTGGCTTGGTGAAATTAGAGATGAAAAAGACCTAGTAGGTTGTCTTCATCATCCTTTACTTAGATTATAAGGTCTTTGGGGCAGGGGCCATCTCTTTTGCTATGTGATTGTACAGCACGTACCACAATGGACTCCCATTGCACGACTGGGGCTCCCACACAGTACCACAACATTAATAACAATAACATGAAAATAACAGAGGATTGTTCCCCGCAATATACTGCTTTGTCACTTTAGTTTTAAATATGTCTCTGACATGCTGTATTCATTCTTCATGACTGACTTGTTTCTCTAGTGCATTTTTTTTTTAAACTATCTACCTACCAACTTGTTTGAATGTAAGTTTTAAAACCATGGAAAGCTTTGATAAGGAATCCTATTCAATATCAAGGAATTCTTGGCTCAGTAGGATCTTGAGAGGTACTGTTATATTGATCTGGTAATGTCTGTTTTCCCAGCAACACACAAATCATAAGACAGTATATGCAGTGGATGTACCTATTGGGCATAATAGGAAAAGAGAAAAGACTCTGATCTCGCAGACTCTTCTGCTTGCTAGCCAACATGAACGGACTAAGAGGGTGAGGACTTTTTTTTGTAAACAAGGGGTGATGGAGTATGTGTATGAGAAAAGGAGTCACCTTATTCCAAATTCAAGGGAAGCTGTGTTGCTCCTGATTCACAGACTTGAGTATGCAAGTGATTCACGTACTGTCACACAGCAGAGACAAATGCAGTCTGGCTCCAGCAAAACAGATGAGCCGAATAGTTCGTGAAAGTGCAGTATCACTGAGGAGGGTCATATATAAAGGAACAAACCTGGAACCTGGCATCAGAAGGTTCCTTTAAGTTGCACTTGTAATACAGTGAGTGATGACACTGCAGACAGAATAGCCAATTTATTGACAGAACTGTCATTATTATAGTTTAACATTTACATCGCAGTAGTGCCATGCCAGGAATGGTGCAAATGTATACTCAGTGGCAGTCCTTGCCCCAAAGAGCTTACAATCTAAAAGAGAAAGCCTCATGTGATAGTGAGAAGAATGTGTGCGCCTGCTGAGTTTGGCTGCCTTGTGCATCTAAGGGTCTGGGTTGAACTGATAAGAAAGGATAGGCCATAAAGCAAACACACAACACTAAGGTAGAACTCATTTTGAGCACTGAGGGCCACATTCAAAGGGGACTATCACTAGTCTGGAGAGTAAGTCTAGTTGTTGCCACTTACACCTTCTTCCAACACCCTAAAGGTGGCAATTTCAAAGCTGCCTGAGGAACATGGGTACCCAGTTCCCTTTAGAAATAATTGGCCATACAACTCTTTTGAAAAGTCTATTTTTCTTTCTCGCTCTCTTCTTTTCTCTAACTGTTCATTTATTTAGGAGGTTTTATCAGGTTTACAAATCCTGGCCATGTAAATATCAGAAACAAAACACAACTATAGTCATTACAACACTGTTTGTTTAGAGAAACATTATACAGTAATATAATCATCAGATCTCTGTACTTAACAGGATGTTACCACGGAACAGAGTGAACATCTGTGCATATTCCACGGCATAGAAAATTCTACCCTTAATGTTCAAGGCTTTGCTTATCCACAAGTTTGCAGCAACTTAATTAGGCCTTGTCTATATGGTTCTGAAACAGATTTAATTAAATGGCTGCAATCCTGGCATAGACACTCATTTTGGCTTGTTTGAGTTTAGTTTAAACTAATTCCTAATTGACTTAGGCTATGTCTACACTATAGATGCAGTGTATGCTGACAGAAAGAGTTCTGCCAGCATAGGAACACCCCACCCTACCCCACCGACCGACAGAAGCTGTGCTGACAGAAGCCATTTTCTGTGGGCACAGTTGCATCTATTATGCTGAGGGTTTGGTTGGCATAGCTCTGTCTTTTGTGGGGGGGGGGGGGGAGATGAGGGGTTTCACACCTCTGACTGTCATAGCTATGCTGATATATGTTTAAAGTGCCAACCAGGCCTTAAACCAAAATAAATGTCCACACAACCTTTTGCACAAGTTCATCTAAATCTGTTTAACATCACACCTTAAATTAAACTGGTATAACTCTCTCAAGTAGACAGAGCTTAAAACTGATTTAGTTAAACCAAAAGAAGTCACTCTTAAACCAAAATCAGAATGCCTACACAGGGATTTGCACTGGTTATGCTAAAATGGTTTATCTTAAACCAGTTCCTAATCATCATCACCACCATCATTCTTCCCATGTCATCAGATGCATCAGGCAGAAGTCAAATGGCACCTATCAGCCCTCTCCTGGGCTTGTTGTTCCAAGTCCTTTATATTCAGATGTAATTACTCTGCTTCAGCCATTATTGTGCTATGGCGTATGCACTAGTGTGCTAAGGAGGTTGGCCTCTCCAATATCTTGCCCTGGGGTCACTAAATAAATGCTTATTCAGGCAGCCTATTATTCTTAAAAGATGTCCCAGTTATGCCCCTCACTTCTTCTGTACTTCTTTGTAAATAGATGTACAGCCCTCTTCATTACTTATTCTAGCAGGCCATTTACCTGGAATATTCTACACAGACCCCTGCATTGACAGCTGTTCAATTTGTGGTGGATGGACATATTAATTTTCCAGGACTGTGCTCTACAGAGGAGGATGCTCAGGTTGTTGCTTCTTAAGATCTTACTGGTTTTGCTTATCACATTGGACATCCATACTATATTGTTTTTAAAATACAGCACTTGCTTTACCTATGCTGGCCTTTACATCCAACAATGATGCTACCCAGAAAAGTAACTTATTAACAGTTTTCAAGGCTTCACTTTCCATGTAGATAAAATCATTGGTAGGTAAATTAATTTTCATAACTTTCTTCTTTGATTTATTGATAATAAGACCTATTTGCTTGGCAGAATTTGTAAGATTATCTCTCTTTTGCTGCATATCTTCATAAAACTGATGTCATCTGCTAAATCTCCAGGCTTGCCTTTTTTCCCCTGCAGAGCCAGTTTCCAATCAACTCAAGATAAACTGTTATAAACCAGCTTTAAACTGATGTAAGAGTGTCCACCCAGCCTCCTGCACCAGTTTAGGCTTGTCTGTCTTGGAAAATTTACCGGCAGAACTACACCAGTATAACTATACTGCTATAGCTATGCTGGTATAACTCACCATTTAGATGCTCCCTTAGGGGATTTTGAGTGCCTTTTTGGGGGGATTAGCTTAAACCACTTCCAAAGAGACATAAACGAAACCAAAAAAAAAGAAGGCATTCTAAATCCAGAAATGGAATATCAACATGAGGAGTTATATCAGCATAGTTATGGTGGTATAATTATACTGATATAGTTCTGTCAATAAATTTCCCCATGTAGACAAGCCCTTAGACTCCCTCTGCCCTTAGTGAGCCAAATTCAGAGGCGATAGTTATATTCACATCTAATCACTAATGTGGAACTTACACCTTACCCAAAAATATGGGTGCCTAGGTCTGCACTATAAAGCTCATCTGGGCCCCAGTATGGAAAAACCCCACATCTCTGACTGACACAGCTATGCTGGTTTCAGAGTAGCAGCTGTGCAAAAGCCCCTGTGTGGATCCAGCTTACATCAGCAAAAGGTTTCAGAGTAGCAGCTGTGCAAAAGCCCCTGTGTAGATCCAGCTTACATCAGCAAAAGGTTTCAGAGTAGCAGCCGTGTTAGTCTGTATTCACAAAAAGAAAAGGAGTACTCGTGGCACCTTAGTCTCTCAGGTGCCACAAGTCCTCCTTTTCTTTCTATCAGCAAAAGGGTCTTTTTGCCAATTTGGGAAGGTGGTTTACCTTTACCCGCAAAGGAACTCCTTTTGCTAGTAGAAGGTGCATCTCCACTAGCAGGCTAGATCGGTTCTGTTGTATTGGCAAAGCCTGTGCAATGTAGACTAGCCTGGGGCATCTGAGCTGCTGTTGCTCACACAAGGAGTCAGAAGAGGGGAATGTTGCAAGAAAAGCAATTAGCATGAGAATGTAAAGGAAGTGTCAGTTAAAGTAGCCCTCACCCTGTTCTAACTTACACATTCTTACACCTTGTTATGGCTCTTCAGTGTGCTGCAAAGGCAGGTCTACACTACAAAGCTTTGTTGGCACAGCTTTGTTGCTTAGGGGTGTGACAGAACCCACACATTCTGCGAACATCATTATGCTGGCAAAAACCCCCGTGTAGATGCAGCTAGGCTGACAGAAGATAAAGGCAGATAGACCTTTAGGGAGGAGGGGCTGTGGGACTGGGGTGAAAGAAGTAAACTTAAAAGGAGAGACAGACCCTCAGAAAGGAGGGGCTGGGCCCCGTTGAAACAGGAATGAAGACTTTGTAGGTATGAGTTCTATCTGGAAAGTCTTTGTGCAGGACTTAATAAACTGGATCCCAGGTGGGGAATGCTTTGAATATATGGACTGTGTGGACTTTTTAAGAGGAACTGATGCAGGCTTCAGCAGAGCTATGCTGGCTAGAAGGGGGTGCTACAGGGCAGGTGCACCCTTTGACAACAAGACAGAAACAGGGTGGGGAAAGAGAGAGAGAGCACAGAAGTAGAGCGATGATTTATCAGGAGGAGGTTAACTAGATGGAAAGATGGAAAGATAAATGAAGGCAGAGGGGCCAACCCGCCCACCTACCTATACAGGGAGAGGGGTGAGTAGCAGGAGTGCAAACCCACTTATCTTGGGGACCTGAATATAGGGCTGTGTTTGAGCACTGGGTTTAATTCCCCCATAAGTCCTTGTGCAGCCACACAGCCTGGGTAATGAGCCGGCCATCAGTGAACCTTTCACTGGTCCTTCACTTTCTGCTTATCCTTACATCTGAAATGCAGTCTCTTTGATAGGCCCTTAACTAAATGTTTGTAAAAAGAAAAGGAGTACTTGTGGCACCTTAGAGACTAAGGTGCCACAAGTACTCCTTTTCTTTTTGCGAATACAGACTAACACGGCTGTTACTCTGAAACTAAATGTTTGTGTACACAAGCCTTTAGGTTCCTGCATGCCAACCTAACTTTCGAAAATAGGAATTAGGCTCCTAAATCAGTTAGGCACATGAGAAAAAAATTATCCTCAATTAAGAAGACACTCTCTCTCCTATGTCCTTGTCCATCAGAGGAAAACATATGAGTGTTAGAAAAAAATATAGCAACACAGGGAGAAAAGACTGACCCTGTTCATATTAGTTGCTATTGGATGGCTTCCTAGTTATGTTTCCATTTCCACTAGTAATGCTGAGTGCTACTATATATCAACTTGCTGGCTTAATACTTTCTTTTTGAAGGTGTTGCCATTCTATTTAATTAGCTGTTCTTTCTTTATTTCCTGCCTTCCCTTGGTTGTTTTTATTTCTTTTCTGTATCTCAAATTGTTGTCTATTTTTCTTCCATTCTCTCCTCTCCTCTCTTACTCTGTGACCTGTAGGAACAATCTCCCCACACAGACAATGGCAGCTAAGCCATTAACAATTGGCTTAAATTCACTCAGCACGCTGGCTATCTTTTAGAAATTGTGTGAATGATATTGTGTTGGCTTCTGGCAAGCTATCTGAATGTTTGTGGAATTGATCTCAAAAGCCTGCTGGTTGCCTGTTTGTGTTATCCTTAATGTTGTAATTTAACAAACAAAGAGAAGAAATCAGAAGAAGCCCTATCTCCCAACACCAGATATGATTTCTGTCAAGGTCCTGAAAAAATTCAACAAGAAAGTCCTGTCAGACAAGGCAAACAAACTCACTGAAAAATCAATTGGTTCAGTGACACAGAAAGGAAATGGCAGCCTATGGCAAAATCAATGAACAAGGAAGACAACAGCGTCTAACCCAGACAAGTGCTCAGACCATAAGAGTGTTTCAGAGGAGTAGCTAAAACTGGGGTATTTGCACAGGACTTCAGGCCTGAAAATACTGGTTAGTCTCTAAGGTGCCACAAGTACTCCTTTTCTTTGAGCTCCTACTGCCCCTCTAACTAACTAGCGAGCTGGCGCCTTATTTGCTATATTAGTTCATCTGTATTGATAGAGGTGGAGGTTGTCTGATATCCGAGGACAATTTCATGCACGGTGTAACTCCATTTAATGGAGTTGTCTCAAAGATGAATTTGGCTCTCTAGGTCTTGACAAGTCTGCATTTCACAGTGAATGAACACTAGATGGCGCATGTGCCAGAGAATTAGAATTCCTGAATTCTTCAATGCTAGTCAAGCCTCAGCTTGGAAAGTGATCGTTACAGCCTTATGAAAAGAAAAAGGAGAAAAGTAAAGAAATGGTGATTTTGCCATTTGCTGTGTACATCCACTATCCATAATGCTCTCCCTATATTTTACTTCACTAAAAAAACCCCTCAGCTCTGTTTTACAGTCATTCACTGCCCCCCTCCTAGTAGAAACTAAGGTATGAAATCAGAAATGTGACTGCATTTGACTGGAAAAGAGGCTGTTCTGTTTGAAAAACATCTCCTCGGGCAGACTCTCTCCCCAGACTTCCTTAAAACGTCTTAACTGTCACCCCACCCAGCTCTTATCCCAAATTACGCAAGTTGAAACCATGCTATCGATATACTCTGGAACAAAGCATAAACAATTACAGTTATGGGCAGCTTGAGGTGAGCTCATTTGCCCAGTGATTTTGTCTCCTGCTGTTATTTTTGCTACAATGGGAAAACAACTTAATAGATTTATCAGAGCTTCCCCCCTCCCCAACGCATAGAATAAACATTGTTCATACCAGACTACAGGGACTGACATGGGGTGGGGGGATAATTTGCAGTACCTGACTCCAAAAATAGATGCTTGCTGTGATGAATGAGCTACTTAAACTGGCCACTCTTGCACAGTTGAGTAATACCTTTGCTAATGAAGGCCCTGAATCAAGAAGACACTTAAGCACATGTGTGACTGTAAACACATGAGAGAGACAAGGTAGGGGGAAGTGATATCTTTTAGTGGATGCTTTCAAGCTCCACAGAGATGAACTCAAATGCAGTTTCTTGTGTCCTCAGGCACAACGCCCCTCTTCTGCTTCCGCCCATACCCAATCGTAAAAAATAGACTGAAATAGCAAAGGTGGGTCCAGAACCTTTATTCTACAACTCGCATGATCGCAATCGGGAACCTGATCACTGTCTCTCTTCCTCCTAGTCTGATCGAATTAAGGGCTTGTCTTCACATACAGCGCTACAGCCAGGGCCGGCTCCAGGCACCAGCTTTCCAAGCACTGAGGCGGCATTGAGAATGGGGCGGCAGTCCGTGTCCCGCGGCGGGAATTCGGCGGCCGCTCCGCTGCTCTTCCCGCGGCGGCGGCTTTTGGGTGGGAGCTCCGACGCTCTTCTGGGCTCGGCGGCAATTCGGGGCCGGCTGCTTGGGGTGGCACCGATGCAGCTGCACTGTTGTAGGGCTTTAGTGAAGATACTACTACACCAACGGGAGAAATTCTTCTGTCAGGTAGTTAATCCACACCCCCAAGGGGCGGCAGCTATGTGAACGGGAGAAACTCCCCCATCAACACCGCGCTGTCTGCACGGGGGCGGGGCGCACGCGGGGGTTAGGTCAGTATAACTATGTCTCTCAGAGGTGTGGATTTTTCGTAAGTATACCGATTATAGGTGTGTAGTGTAGACCTGGCCTCAACTGTAGCCCTGAGATCTGAATAACAGCCATGGAAGTATCTGCTTGGATTCCTTGCCTGTTTGTCAGCCTAAAGACATGTCATATGGGTGGTTAAGGTGTCTTGGTCTCCTAGAAATCATTTCCCATTTGAAACACCTTTGTGTTTAAATAACAGGCACTTTCAGCCACTCTGAATAAGGCTCTGTGCAAAGATTCAGGAGAATTATTCCAGGGTCCTTTGGATGCTAAAACACTTTTCTTTCATAACATACATGTGCCCATAAGAAATCTCTTCAACCCAAAGCACTGGGCAATACTTATTCACCACAGGCTACTATTTGTATACCCTTTTCTGTTCCTTTCAATTATGGGGAAATTGACATCTTGTAACCAGTGCAAATGTATGAATAGCGTTATTATTTATTATTAGTCCTAGAGGTGTGTTTTTCTACAGATCATATCTGCACAAATAGGAATAAAATAATCTTTTTGGCTGATCGTGAATTGGCTTGGTTTTATTACTGAAGACCCTGGAACTTTTGAAGCGAGGTCCCTGTTTATTGCTTTTTTTTTTTTTAAATAAATGATATTAAAATGACCGTCATGGCGGAAAAGCCCTCACTTTTTCCAGGCTGAGTTCCGTAAAGGCAGACTGTCATTCTGTCATCCTTCTCCACCAGTGAAAGGCTGTCTCTTGTTACAGCTTGGTGCCAAGCTATTTTAAGAGTCCCCTTTTATAGAATTAATTTCTTCTCATCTGAATTTAACAAAGGGTATTGCATTTGTTGACATTCTATTTCACCGGTTTACTCTGTTCCACCAGAGCCATCTCAATCCCAACTAGCATGCATAATTTATGGAATAACAGTGTCTGATATTAAGACATTACAGTGACAGGCATGGTAGAAAACCCTAAAATAGCTAGATTAAGTGGATTAAGAGCAGACATGGAAAATATGCTGATTTCTCCACAAGAACTTTAAGTATGGACACATGCAATCTTTTCAGTGAAGTCCAGCGGCAATAGATAAAATCAGTGTTTGGGTTCATTAGTATTCATTGGTAACATACTAGCATTTCTCCAGGCTAATCATCAGACACAGAAAGCCATCCACAGGATCCACCTTGATAAAGGTTCTGGCAACAACTGAGGGGAAGGTGAAAACTAAAGTGAATGTAAAGAGATTCCATGAGTCAACCATGCCATGACTTGTAGTTTTGGCATCAGGCAAGCCACACTGCCAATGAGTTTCAGGATATTTGATGTTTGACTTAAAGCTCCAGCTCTTAGAGGCCGTTTCATTGGGGTGAGAATCCCAGCTTTCATTTTTAAAAAGAGGATGTTTCTTGCCCTCATGATTGTGCAGAAGCTTGAACATGTGACCCAGGTGCACTCTGAAGGCTCAAAGCCCAAAGGGCAAATAAAAACAACTCAACATTGATTATTTTTTTTAAAACTCTGGTGATTTGGGGTGGGGGAGAAGGAAGATGAGGGACTGATTCATGATTTTTAACATTTGGAGTTGGCAATACTTGATAAGCCAGTCCAGAGAATGAGGGATGTGGTGTTATACAAGCAATTTGGGGACTGTTGTGCAGTGGCTGTTGATGAGTCTGTGCTTCCATATGTTTCAAATGTGTTTACTGGCATTGCCCTATCAGCTATTTCAATTGTTCCAGAGTCAGAGAGCATTCAAAGATTTAAGGCCAGAAGGGATCCTCTATTCTGACCCACAGGCCGTATAGAATTTCATCCAGATACCCCTGTATTGAGCCCAATAACATGTGTTTGGCTAAAACATATCTTTCTGCAAAGCATCTAGTCTGGATACAAAGACTTCAGGAGCTGGAGAATCAGTGCTTAATTTGTGCCAGGGTTTGCCAGGGCTGAGCCCCGTAGGGTGACCAGATGAAATGAAGAAAATATCGGGACACATGGGGGAAGCAAAAAAAAAAAGAAAGAAAAGTGGCCAGAGTTGCTGAAGCAAATATAAAATTGGTCGGGACGTGGGACAAAGACCTAAAAATCGGGACAGTCCTGATTTTATCGGGATGTCTGGTCACCCTAGAGCCCCGGCACCTCTAAATTTGGGAGTTCATAGGCCTGACACCGCTGGGCTTGCCATATTACTTATGAAAGTAAAAAAATTGCTTGAGCCCCAGCACCTAGTTGCTCGAGCCCTGGCAGCTTTTTCATTACAAATTAAGCACTGTGGAGAATCTACCCCTTCCTCTGGTATTTTGTTGCAGTGGATAATCAGCTGTTAAAAATGTGTGCCTTATTTCTAATTGGAATTTGTCTGGCTTTTCCAACTACTAGAAGTTTGAGTATGAGAAGGCATACCTATTAAGATAAAGTATGCCTACGGCCCTTGTTGAAGTAGAAGATATCAAGAAGTTTTGATGATTTGCAGAGAAAGCAACATCAGGAGCATCCATCGAGTGGTTCTGTATTTCACACTAGTGGCAACATAAATTTTATCATGAAGTCAGCCCAGTTGTCTAAGGTCAATATGAGTTCTTTAGCATCATTTGTCTCAAAGGTTGTTTTCATGGCATTTCTGTAGCCTTTTAAAATTGGGTGTTCTCCTGTGATGTTGAATTGACTCTCGGAAACGCAGTTTAAAACAAGTTTTGGACACAGGCGCATGGAACAAAACCAGAATTGGTGGGGAATTCATTCTGGCCGCAAAAAGAAGATGGTGAGAGAAGTCTTCCTCATGAGGCATCATATGGAAGGAGGCCTGAACCAAAAAGCCAGGCCCGCACCCTTTTGGGGTATTTGAAATCCATACCCAGATCTGAATGTGAATTTTGTAAGTGTCTTCTAACTTTATAGTGGATTGAGCCAAAAACCTGGATCCAAATACTCCTAAATTTGGTGGCTTGGACTCATCTCTGATCATAGTTATCTAAATACCTTAGACGAAAGTATTCAAGTGGAGAATGAAAATCCTTTTCCCAGATTTACACCAAACCATCTTTTCCTTTTGTAGGAAGCTTGGCAGCTTTTGGTAAGGCCTTGAAAAAAGAATGTGTCAAGATCCCAACCAGGAATGAAACATTAATAACAGTAGGGGTGTTTTAAGTAAATCTGTACTTCAGTGAAGCACTTGATAAGTTAAATAAGAGCTGAAGAGCAGGCTTTGAAGATTCTGGGTGAGATTCTGTGCTGAGCCTGTAAAAGACACAGCACAGAACTTATAGCCCAGAGGAATGGCAGCCCGGGGAGGGAAGGGCGGGGGGGCAGAGAGAGGGGGCAGGAGGGCTAAGGTGCCTTTAAGCCAGCTTTGTACTCTGCTGATCCTGGAGAGGCCCCTGCATACTGCAGACAGCTGTTTAAGTTGTGGCAGCCTCCTTGGGCAGCCTTATCGGCTGCCGTGCTGCCCAGAATCTCTGCAGTGCTGTGGTCTTGTCCTTGATGAGCCCTTCCTTCATCCAGCCTGAGCTGCTTGACCCATCTGCCAGGGCTTGAGATTGTCTCAGAAGGCAGCCTTATTGCAGCTGTCATCCAGAGCGGGGTGCCTTCACCAAGCAGAACGGGGGCTTTTATGGCCCTTTGACACCACTCTGGCTCTTCTGTGTGGCAAAAAGGGGCTGAAGCAGGCGGAGTGAGGTCAGGAGCTCACCCTATGTGCTTTGGCTAGTGTCAACCACAGACATTTTTTATCTTGGAACAAATATTTGAGTAGTAAGCACAGTCGGGAAAGTAACTGAAACACTTCCCTGATGGATTTTCTAACAGGTCAACCTATCCTAAATTCTCAATTACTAAGGGACAATCTTCACTCTTTGGTTTACAGAGAGTTGGTTGTGGAAAGCAAATATAACTTTTTATGAGTGATGTACCTGAATATTTGGATGCTAATATCTAAATTGTATCATTAAATTTATTAATCATATTTAGGTTATTGCTGATTGTGTACTATATGTATTGTATTACTTTTAAACCAGTGTTTGTACTTTTGGCTAATTTAAGCACTATACCCAGATGTACAGAGACTCTTTTCTTAACCTATGGATTATATAATTTTAAAATTAGCATTAATAAATTGTTTAAATTCAGCTTTGTCTTGTCAAACGTGTTAGTGACCTGAAGATAACCCACAGTGAGTTAACTATGGTAAAAACTCTAGTGTAGACAAGCCCATGGCAAGAGCTGCATATACATCTATGACTCAGCTCTGCAGACATTTCATATGCAGACATCCCATTGGCATTGAAAGGACTGATCTTGAAGTCCTTTCATAGGCAAAGCTCCCATTAATTTCAGTCATCCCCAATAGGAAACACGTAGGTTGACTTCAAAATTGGACCAATACTGGAAACAGAGCAGACCTAGGGACTAGATGTGTTGTTTACCTTGTTCCTCCTTATCTCTTGATCAGTCTATCAGCTATCCATACATATGCTTCTCTAAGATCCATTTTAAGAGTTTATGCTTGTTTTTCTAGTAATTCATCCAGCCCCCATCAGTGTCAACCTGCAAGGGGTTTTGTCTCCTGCTTAGAAGACGCAAGCCTACACACGCAAACTTCAAAACCTACTCTTCAGCTCTCATTTACCTTGTCAAGTGCTTCATTGAAGCACAAATTTACAAAATACAGCTATATGAATCTTCTCATTCATTGTCATGAATGTGCCTATTCATCTTTTAAGGCTTTACCAAAAGCTATCTAGTGTCCTATAAAATGGGAAGATGGTTTGGTATAGATCTGAAAAAGGGATTTTTTTCATTTGCATGCTGACCTGTGTACATAATTAACACATGCCATATTACTTGAATTTTTCAAACAAACTTCTGGAAGCCAGCCAGCAAAAAGCACAAACTCAGATTTTACCAGCCTTTACAAAGACTGTTAGATGATTTACCACTTCTTTCATTAACTATGGACTGTGAAAATACTTGTCCTGGATAAATTGCACATCAGTATACGTGGTGCAGGGTGCAGTATACGTACAACCCTTTAAGGTTTTTCTAATAAATGCGTGAAAGTATTTGGGGAAAATATAGAAATATATAAACTGTTATACATAAACTCTTTTTTAAAAAATCACTAAAGCAATAAAATGACTACGATTTTATGCTGGGATTTCTAACAATGTCCATGTTTCATAACTAAGAATCCAGCCTTTATTTTAAAGGCAAAAACTTATTCTAATTCCCCAGTAAATACTATATTTGACCAGAATAGCATTGTAGAAATCCAATGATGATAAGATCCTGGAAGCGTTTAATTATGACCCTTTGAAATCAGTTTCATTGAATTTTTATTATTTTATAAAATTATAAAGAAGGGCACTAGATGGTGCTATCATTCTCTTTTTGAGCAATCAGGCTGTTGCTCAAGCTTTAAATATACACAGACATGATTACTGCTGCAAGTACAGTATTGCTAGCCCCAAGTGATCAAAAATGTTAGCCCCCCTACAATCATGAGATTGCTTTAAAAATCATGAAGTTAGATTAAAAATAATGATTTTTTAAAAATCTAAAAAATTTGGCTTTTATTTTGTCCCCCACACTCCCCCCCCCCTTCTGGATTTTGAACCTTTAGGTTACACTATTAGGTCACATTTTCCAGCTTTCCTCCATATCCAAGAAACTAGAAACCAACTGGCTTATTTCTTTAAATGAAAGCTGAGATTCCCATGTAATCAGCTCTTCCCTGGAGCAGAGGCTTTAAGACAAACATTAAATATCACAAGACTCACGATAAAAATCAGGAGTGCTGACAACACTGCAAATGTATGCTTCAAAATACACTTGACTTTACTAAAAAGCACAAAGCTGATTGTATGAGCAGGGTGTTAATCGGCTAAGTAGCCTTTCAAATGAGTCAGATATTTGTGGCCTGATTCTTCACTCAGTTACACCAGTTTTACCCTGCTGTCCTTATGGTGCAGCAGAGTGGAGAATTAACACCCCCTTCCAGTTTATGCATTTGTGCAAATGTATCTCTATAACAGAACTGATCTCGTGGCTAGGGACTCTTGAACTTTCCTCAGACCTGGCAAATAGTTCTTTGCAGGGTGCCAGGCTAATGGTAGGTGGCGGGTAGGTATCCGGAAAGGCGGATGATATCTAAAAGAGGGCATGGCCCGTCATGGACCGTTCGGAGCCAAGTGACAGCAGTAATTAAACGCCATGCTAGCTCTGACTCAGAATAGGGTTAGTCCTTAGAAGTGCTCTCTTGGATGGTAACCTCTCAGATAGTATTCCCTCAGGATATGCAACAGCCTGTGGTGTGAGAAATGGACCCCAGCTGAAAAGTTTCAATCCGGATCGGAGCTTTCCACAACTGTGGTGCTGTTCTGGGTTAGAGCTTTGATTCAGGCCTATTTGGTATGCACAGTATCTCCCAGCTCTGTTCCTCCATCTGAGTTTGAAACTTGTGTAGACAACAACCAATGAAACAAACCTTTCTTTCTCATTTTGGTTTTGTTATATTCTTGGTAGTTAGTGACTTAAAAATAAGACCCAGGGTCTGATTCTCTACTGCCTTGCATCTTACGTAGGGATTTGCAGCCGCAGGAAGGATCTGAAAGCCCATGAAAAAGTCAATGAGTCTTTCCACTGACTTCAATGGACCTTGTAGCTATCAGGCCCAAAGTAAGAGTAACCTGGGTATAAAATACTAGCACTGGTTTGAGGGGAGAACTCTGATCTGGTAGTGTTTTACACAGGGGTAAATGAATATAAAAGGAGCATGCTTTAATAACAAAAAAGACAGGCAACAGAATTAATTTTTATGGTGTGGAGTGTTGGCAATAGAAAGATGAACCTCGTAGATGAACAAGAAAACTGACCGGAGAGGTCTAACTTGAATCATGGGGACCGATCAGTTCTGCATTGCCATTTAAAGCAGCTCTACTCTTCCATCCTGTCAGCCCCAAGAAGAAGGTGCTTTCAGGAAGGATGTTCTTCTGAGGAGTGTCTTCTCAGCCTTGCACCTGTTGCATCTCTAAGTAGAGCTAATTCTTCTCTCAGACTTGGGATGGTGGATATCATCTTTGATATTTGGCTCTGCTTACATGGGAGAAATTCCCAATAACATTAAAGATAGTCTAAGCAGACAGGAAAGTTAAAGTGGAGAGCCACTGTGCCCGATCTGAGAGCAGAAATTTAGCCTAACAGTGCACCATCTCAGATAAGGACCAGTTCAGCTTGTTAAATGGAAGCATATTTAGAAGAGGCTGTTGCTGTGGAAAAGCCCACCTGCCATGGTAATAGTTACTTACAGAAAGTAGCTACCAGTAAAATAAAATAAATGATCCGCCCATAGCACCGAAAGGAAGTTTGGGAATATAGGAATTGCCAGACTAAACCAAACCTGACATCAGTCTAGTCCAGTATTATGTCCCTGAAAGTAACCAAGACCAGATATTTCAGAGAATGGTGTAAGAACTCCACAATAGGCAAATGTGGGATAATCAGCCTCCCTCCCCCATTTTAGGCTTGGTTTAAGCCTTGAAGCATGAGGTTTAATATCCCTTCAAAAATTGTTATAATTAATTATGATAATTATGGATATTCTTCTTATCCATATAAATGTCCAATCCCTTTTTGAAACTTGCTAAATTCTTGTCCTGAGTGACTTGCAAGGGAAATGAGTTCCACAGGTCTGAGTCACCTTGATTTGCCTTTCTACTTTTCTCCATCTGAAACTTCAAACAATTTTTTAGAAATTGAGATTGGGAGATAAAGAGACACACCAAGGAGAAAGATGGGAGAAGTGAGATAGGAGAACGGAAGAGTAAAAGAAATGATAGATAGCTAATAACCTGCATTTATCTAGTGTCTTTCTTTCTGAAGGATCTCAACGGAATTTAGAAAGAAATTCATGTTAAAAAGTACAAATTGGAGTCAATTTGAGATTGAATGAAACCACCGGGCTGAAATGTAATGACTACTCATGCTTCTCTCAATTTTAAAGTGAATATAACTGAATGGGAAGTTTTTAGTGAGATTGCTTATTAAACTCAGTTATTCATTAAAATATCAAGATTAAATAAATGAAATGTAATTATCATTTTAATATATGTGTTTAAAATATTCCCATTAAACAATTAGATACAATTCTGATCAGTAATGACCTTTGCTATGAACATAGTTTATCATGATGAAGCCTGATCTGGCACCCCTTTTACAATCCTGCCTCTGCTGATGAGTTTTGTCATTGACTTCAGTGGGATTAGGACTAGGTCCCAAAACAGCCAGGGCCAAATTCTCTGCTGGTGTAAATCAAGTGACTTAGTGAAGTAAATCTGGCCCCCATTTGGAAAGTTGAGTATGGGAGAAATGAAAGATTGGGCCCTAAAATGATAGCTAATGCATAATTTATTAAATAATTGAATTTATGAATAAACAACATACCAAATTATTATGAATCTCTCTGGCATTTTATTAACTAAAGTCTTAAAGCTGCTTTTCAGTGCTAACAGTTTGATCAGCTCACGATTTGCAATGGAGAATTGTAGTGTTCTTTTCCCTTAAGAAAAAAAATCCAAAATTTGGACTAAATTGTGTGCAATTGCATGAATCAATTAACAGTACAATCATTTTGTTATGAAAACGTAAACATTAATAGCCTGAAGGGTCTTGTAAATGGAAATGAAGAACTTTAATTTAAACACCCCCTCACTTTCCCTTGAAGTACAAGAAAAGCCTCTTTTTTTTTTTTCATTTGCCGTTACAATAACAGTTTTCCCCCCTCTCACTTTAAAAAGGTACTTGAATTTAATCTAGAGAATTCTACACTGGGATAATCTACAGTCAACATATTTTGAAACAACCTAATGCAGGCTGAAACGAAGCGTTCTTCAACGAATGAATTCATCTCATAGGCCACGAGCTACCAAACAGAAAAGTCACATTTGACTACAGTCAGTAGTAATCTCTTGCTGTTTTTTCTAAGCGTCTGATGCAAGAAACTCTCTGGATACTGTTGACTGTTATTGTGAACCAGTTGCAAATTTCTTAGGACTAGATGGGGCCTTTAAAAACAGCCCTGAGCAAGGAACCCTGAAGGAGCCCCTGAAAACACTGTACCCCACAATTTCCTTTTGCTCCAGAGCAACTAATTAGCTTGTGTTATACGCCAGCAGCAAATTATGACCCCCCCCCAACACACCAGCTTAGATGAGTGCATTGTAGGAGGCACAGTGGCAGAGACATGGCTTCTGCTCAAGTGGAGAATAAAGCGAAGACGCATGCAGATCTAAGGTCCACGTAAGCCAGTGGTTCTCAACAAGGGGTATGTGTACCCCTGAGGGTACACAGAGGTCTTCCAGGGGGTACGTCAACTCCTCTAATTATTTGCCTAGTTTTACAACGGGCGACATAAAAAGCACTAGCGAAGTCAGTACAAACTGAAATTTCATACAGACAATGACTTGTTTATGCTGCTCTACTTACTATACATTGAAATGTAAGTATAATATTTATATTCCAATTGATTTATTTTATAATTCTATGGTAAAAATGAGAAAGTCAGCAGTTTTTCAGTAATAGTGTGCTGTGATACTTTTGTATTCTTATGTCTGATTTTGTAAACAAGTAGTTCTTAAGTGAGGTATTGGGGGTATGCAAGACAAATCAGACTCCTGAAAGGGGTACAGTCGTCTGGAGAGGTTGAGAGCCACTGAGGTAGGCTGTATTGGAGCATAGGAGGGGTTCCTGCCAAATCACAACTGATAATGAATTCATGTAAAAAATGAGAGTAAATTTAATACTCATATCAGACACGAGAGAAAAAATCCTGTGAGAATGCATATGTGAGTAAGGCAAGTAGGATTTTGCTAGAGGTGTATAGATGCAGGTTTACCATTATCTGCAATGCCACAGGAAATGGATACACGTAGAGTTTCAGGCTCATTTGGGCTTTGTCTAAACAGGTTCACAGGAAACTTTGGAGGTGCTATCCTGTAGTCGCTCACATACGATAATCCCCCTGACCTTCATGTGAGTGTTTCTTAGAATGTTACTGGAAATGCCACACTTGGATGCTTGACCTAGACGTGTTTCCTCACTGGAAACTTACTACCCTCCTACCCAGAATATACATAAGCTTGTTACTGTAGGGTTGCTCTTTTCAGAGTTGCTTCTTATTAACTAGAAGAAGACCGGTCCCTCTCAGTGCACACTGGAAGCACTGTGATTGCACAGGCTGTCATTCAACACAGGGTTTGGTCCAGTGGTTGCTTTCCTTGGGCAATGACTGAAGGGACCACTCCAGCGTAAGGTGTAGGCAGGAGCAGGGGCAGCGAGTTATATCTCCACGTGGTGCCTTGGCACCAGCAATATTCAGAGCCCAGAGGCCCAGCTCCACTAATATTTGGGGCCGGGTGTACCCTCCCAGCCCCACCTGCTGCCCCCCACGCCTCCCCTGAGTCTGTCCCCGGGTGCCTCCCTGGGCCCTGGAGCAGAACGTCCCTGCCTCTTGTCTCTGCCATGCAGCTCCATGCTGCCCCCCTGCAGCAACTGCTGCCGCGGGGTCCTAGTGCCCCACAGCTCCACTGCCAGGGCAGACTGACTGAGCCTGCCCTTCCACCTCAGACCCTTCCCTTTTCCAGAAGGACCCTCCACCAGCACAGGGGGCCCACCCTCCCGCAGTCACCGCTCCTGCCCCATGCTGGGCAAGGGGGCAGCCCCATCCCTCACTCCTAGTGAGGCTACAGTCAGGGGCAACAGCAGGGGAGGAGGTGCATGAAGCACCCCCGGCACCGACCACGGGGGAGGCGAGGGAGATTCCTGGACCCGAGAGGGGCCCTAGGAGCACATGCGGTGACAGTGGTGGGGGTGAGTGTGCTGCTGGGGGGGCGGGAAAGGGGGGCTCCTCCCTCAGAGCTCGCTGCTACCAGCAGGGAAAGGGCTGGGGGGGAGTCCTCCTCTCTGGCCCCTGTCCTGAAGCAGCCTGCCCGCA
This sequence comes from Eretmochelys imbricata, assembly GCF_965152235.1. Classification (NCBI taxonomy): domain Eukaryota; kingdom Metazoa; phylum Chordata; order Testudines; family Cheloniidae; genus Eretmochelys; species Eretmochelys imbricata. The sequence goes on from NC_135579.1 coordinate 94,491,846, forward strand.
CCCCAAACTCATCCCCAGCCCTGCCCCACCCCAGAGCCCATACCCCCAGCCAGAGCCCTCACCCCTCCTGCACCCAACCCTCTACCCCAGCCCTGAGCCCGCTCCAACACCACGAACCCCTCATCTCCAGTCCCAGCCAGAGCTCTCATCCCCCCACACCCTAACCCTCTGCCCAAGCCAGAGCACCTCCAACACCCCAAACCCTTCATCTCCAGCCCCAGACAGAGCCCTCACCCCTACACCTGCCCTGAGCCCCTCCCATCCCCCAAACCCCTCAACTGCAGCCACACCCCACAGCCCTCACCCCTGCACCCCCTCCCATCCCCAAACTCCCTCCCAGAACCTGCACCCCCTCCCTCTGCACCCCCTCCCACCCCCAAACTCCCTCCCGGAGCCTGCACCCCAATCCCCTGCCCCAGCCTAGGGCCTGCACCCCAGACCTCCTCCCCCACCCAAACTCCCTCCCAGAGCCTTGGGCAGATGGGGGGCAGAGTTTGGGTGGGGGCAGGTTCTGGGCACCACCAAAATTTCTACAAACCCGCCACCCCTGGGCAGGTGGCATCCTTAAGCATAAAAGCTCTGTGTAAGCTCAAAAGCTTCTGTCTCTCATCAACAGAAATTGGTCCAATCAAAGATATCACTTCACCCTTCTTGTCTCTCTAATATCCTGGGACTGACTGGCTACAACGACACTGCATACATGTCCTTAACAGTGTCCCTTTAATTCAATTTCCAGCATCTCCATACCTTGGTCTCCCTGCCTTCAACTCAGGGTTGTTAAAATTACAACCCCGCCAGTCAGGATTCCAAGGCAGAATTTCCATTACTTCCTAGGCAATTTTTAATCAGATCAAAGGGGAGATCAACAGAGGTAATAATCCTGGGTAAATAGTGTGTGTGCAGCCTTATAACTCTGCGACTGTTCAAGCCAAAAATCTAAATGCTTTAGTTATTCTAGCTTCATTAACACAACATTCCTTCTGCAGCCCGGCAAAGCAGTCAATTTTGTGGAGGGATTATGCCATTGGATTAAGCAGCCAGGAGGGATGTCTGTGGTCAACCTATTCCCTACATACTGTGCCGTGGTTGTGTCCAGGCCCCCAAGAGCAGCTGAGACCCAAACTTGCTTCTGTAGCCCTGTTTGTGGTCTGGCATAGTAGGGTGCTTGCAAAGAGGTTTCAAAATACTGGGTCACAAGGCACAACAGAGCGCAGCTGAGCTCCCTCCGAGGGGGTTGATCTCAGCACACCTCACCTGTCGAGCCGATCAGAAGAAAAACCCAGTGGAGAGATTTAAAGAGGCATTTGCCACCACGTCTCCCTCCCCCGAAATGTGGAAATCCTCTCCAGCCTGAAAACGTTTTTTTTTTTTTTTTCTTGTTCTTTTTACACTTGGATCGTGGACACTAGGGGCTCCCTTCTGCTTGGAGAGAAGCTTTTCCTGACTTCTTTTTTCGCTTTTCTTCCCTCTGCAAAAAAATAAAAAAATAAAACAATGTGGAGTTAATTATCATATGTATATGTCAGCTTCAGGAAGGGGGCTGTACTTGGATATCCCATCAGAGTCAGAGTGACTTCGGGTTTCTTTTCTGTGTGTGTGTGTGTGCGTTGTTAAAGGGGTGGAAAGGACCTTGTGAAATAAAAGTTCAGACACCAGCCCCTGCCAGCGGCAGAAGCAGCAGTCCCCAATCCGAACCAGAGCTTTGTGTTAAACCGGCTGGGGAAGTTGCTTTGCAAGATCCCAACTTCCATTCATTGAGCCAGCATCCAAAGGGGGCTGCGGTGCCGCTACTACCATCCCCCCGGACTTGGTGATTTCCAAACTTGGCAACCTTTTTCTCGATCGCATTTCCCGCCCCCCCCCCCCCCCCGCGCCTTTATTTTTCTCTCCCCACGAGGACACTGAACGATTTCAGACGAACACAAACGTCCTCTCGCCTCCCTCTGTCCCTCCCCTGCTTTCCCCCGCCGGGAAGAAGTTTATACTGCAGCCACACCACCGCCTAAACAAAGTCTGTCCACCAGCGACCGCCTCCCGCGAGCCCAGCCCGGGCAGCGCGCCCCTGCCGCTCCAGCGCCTGGATCGCCGCTCGGGGACCGCGTCTGCTCCCCCCCAGATCATGCAGAACTACAAGTACGACAAAGCGATCGCCCCGGAGAGCAAGAACGGGGGCAGCCCTGCCCTGAACAACAACCCGGCCAAGAGCAGCAGCAAGAAAGGGCTGCTCATCTGCCTGGATCTCCTCTGCCTTCTCATGGGTGAGCGTCGCCGACCCGCAACTTTCCTCTCTCTCTCCTGTGGTTCATGCACTTTCTTGGGCAGCCCTCGCGGCTCTTTCTCGGCTGTCCCCCGCCCCCCCCCTTGCCGCTCGCTCTCTGCTGAAACTGAGAAGGAAGAGCTTTGGGTGTTTTTTTTTTTTGCCTTTTGCAAATGCATCTGACTTGCTAACTTCTCCCCCCCCCCTTGCATTTTTCAGAGTTTTGCAGCTGCTGGCGGTCTCTTTTGCAAGAGGTCTTTTTGTCCCCCTACCTTCTCTCTTTTGCTCGCGTGCAGTCAGCTGTATAGTCCCAGTCTGCTCGCCCTGTTTGAAAAATTATGCCAAAAAAAAAAAAAAAAAAGCACTGCAAAGATTTGCTAGAGTGGCAGTTTACACTGGCTGTGTGCAAACCAAAGCCCCATCCCGGGAAGTTTGTTACAAAAGTAGGGACAAAGTTGTGAAGAGGTTGCTAAAGGCCACTGGGGCAATGAACGCGGCTTGGTTTGGCTTTCGAAAGCCCCCTCCTTTCCCCCCTGTGAAAGCCACAGCGATGTATTGAAAACACAAAGTAGTCCTGGTGTCAGTCCAAATAAAATGGATGTCCCAGCAGCGAGCAGAGCTTCTGTCTGTCCTCAGTATGTAAACACAGCATCTCCCACCCTTGCTAGCTTTAGGAGCAGAGAGGGGAACAGGCATGGTTTTCATTTTGCTTGAGTCTAAACAATAGTTTGAAAGGTGCCATCGCAGATTTCGTCTGTTGGGAGCATGTAGTCTGTCCCTCTGCAAAATACAACAACTGCAGGGGGGAGGGGAGGCAGTGGTTACAGATTGGAGATAATGTGTGGTTTGTCCTACCAGGTTGTTGATGGCTTCAGGGTTTTAGTTTTTTTCAGACTACAGTGCAAGTATATCTCTGCAACTAAGCAAAAAGAGGAGAAACATATTGGTCTTATGGGTGGACTTGGTTCTACACAGGTCAGTGTAAGAGGTTGAAAAGAGTGAGATACAGCAGTTGATATGCCACAGGGCTGACAACCACTCATCTCCCACAGTAGCGATGGACCTCATTAATCAAGAAACAGGCATGCTTCAAGTTCAGAAAACTCTCTGAAAGAGATCTGGCTAGGTCAGATTAAGTCAGGAGATTGATGAATTCACAGTTTTTACTTGTAATAAATTTAGCTACCAGGCCTTGTTTTGATATGATGATAGAGGTTTCATAGAGAGATTACAATGATAAAGAAGCCAGGCCCTGCTTCCTCTTGAATCAGGCCAGGTTGTGCAATTTAAAGACCCCCAGGCTGGTGTAAACTGGCCCCATTCTACTGACTGCATTGGAGGTTCACCAGTTTACAGCAGATGAGGATCTGACCATGTGCTGAGTAATCTGTGTTGATATTACCTAGTGCCATGACCTGCTGCATGTATATAACGTGTTAAAAGCACTCTCACAATCATAATAATACCTCCCCAGTGTAAATTAATGCAAGGACAAGACATAATAAGTCACGCTTGTGAAAACAAACTCGTCCCGTTGCCCTCAGGCGCTGTATAGTTTGTAAATGCTGACTGAGATGCTGTGTCAAGCTGCTGGACTTGGAGACATTATTTCAGGAGGTGAAAGCCCTCTCTCATTACTCTATTATGTGTCATATGATGATTAACACTTAAACTCAGAGGATTCAGAACAATCCTCTTAATCTCAGAAAGACTTTGTCAAATGCTCATTTTCCCTTACGGACTGTGTGGACACAGATAAGAATGTGTTAACTATTTGCAGTAACCCATCCCTGACTCATAAGGCAAACTCAAGAAAAGCATGGCACGTGTGTTTCGGTGGCTGTGAGGGGCTGGCGAAGGTGGTTTTTTTTTCTTAACCAAATAGAGACGAGATCCTACAGTGCTCCCGGGGAGAGTTTTGCTTCAGTGGAGTAGGATCAGGCTCCCTGCTTCTCTTCATACTCTCTTAGACACAAGTTCGTAATGCTGGAAAGTAGCACCACTAACTTTTCTGACAGCTGTAATGGACAGGAAAAAGAACCAATGGGGTAGGCTTTTAGGCTGATTTTTGCAAGCAGCAATTCGCTTCTTCCCACATGAGGGAAAAAATGTGCATAGAAATGTATAAAATCCATGTGCCAAACATAGCGTAGAGACTGGAGAAAGCACTTGGAGTTTATTGCAGCTTCCTCCCCCCCCGCCGCCACCGCCCCTCAAAATGATGTATCACAACACACTGTGCTGGCAACAAAAGAAAAAGGATATGGCTCTAAACAGTGTCCAGGGGGCACTGTGGTCTAGTGTATCAATCATATGGCTAGAAATCCCAGACCTGGGTTCCAATCCTGTTTCCAGTGCAGACTTGCTGTGTATCCTTGGGGAATTCAACTTTCTGCGCTTCAGTTATGGCATCTGAATAACCATACTTATTCCCCTTTTGTAAGCTTCAAAGGCAGCTACAGGTGGAGATGGCTGCTGTGTAACAAACAACTAAACACATAACAAATGACTAAGCACATTTCATGAAGTTTAGAAACAGCTGAGAAGGAAACGGTGGGCATTGTAGGTTACTTTTGGTTGTTGGGATACATCATTTGCTCTAGTCCAGCCTTCCCCTTCCCCCTCAAAGGTACAGACATCTCATTATATGTATTTACAGAATAAAAAATAACTATTTCCTTGAAGTATTGTGTGTGCACCGAAGAAAGTGATTTAAGACATCTTGTAGTAACATATCTAGAAATCTGTTGATTTGCTTTGCTAGAGAAACTCTGCTTTTGCATTTAAAGGAAAGTATAGTATTGTCAACAGTTTCTTTCCAAATACCTTGCATGCTGAAACATCTAGCATTTGAAAATAGTTATGTATAAGGTTGACTATCTAATTGACACATGCATGCAGGAAAAGTCGACTAGCTTCCAACAAATAAATTAATAACAGAAGCATGGGATTTTAATATTCTAGACACCACAGTCTTTAAAACAATTGTTTCTGCTTAGAGCACATTTTTCTGAAGACTGTCAGTTTGATTTAATTTTTGCGTAGTTTATTGATCATCTGGTCTCTATTACTAGGCACTAATATATTAAGAAGAGAGACATGGTTTTCTCTTTATATTCCCACAGGAATACAGACTAGTGCAGAAAGCTTAATCTTCTTGTATCTGGAAAAAATAAAACATTTGATATGCTCTATATAAAACTGATAAAAGTAGAAAGATATAAACTAGCTTGACTTACCTCATTCTTCTAAACAGAAGGTTAAATTCCTGGTGAAATGATTCCTACAGGTCAAATCCTCCAACCCTTTACTCACGTGAGTTCTGTTGACTCCTCGCATGAGCAAGTACTACTTGAATGAGTAAAGTTTTGCAGGCTGGATTCCTAAACCCTACAAGAATTATCTGACATATGTTACCAAAGCACCAATTTACAACTGATGTTAGAAATGGATAATGTATGCAGTGTAACTGCCCCTTTATGTTGTTTTATGCTGATTATTTCAGGTGAGAGCAGAAAGGGAATGGTGAATATTCTAGTATATCTGAGTAACATTTGAAAGTGAGAGCATAATTTGAACAGCTGAAGGAAGGAGTCTGAGTCTCGCTTAATCATGCGCAGATGCAGAGAGTTGGTAAAACATAGTAAGACAATTATATAACCTGTAACCATGATGCACTTGTGTGGAAGGTCTTTACAAATATACTCAAATTAATAATGATTTCAGGATTGTTGGGGGATTATTCTGTGACACAACTACCATGTGCAAATACAGTAACAAAGATCAGAAGTTATTAACTTCAAGGGAAGGAACTTTTCTGCTGACCAGCTGACAGAAGAAGAGTCATTACCATCTTAATATAATCTCATCTGTGGAAGAGAACCCAGTAAAATTTTGCAGTGTTCATGAGCTCTTGATTCCCATCTAATCTTCATTTATACCTTTGAGCTCTTTAGAAAAAGGCCTGTTTTAGTTCAGTTTGTCTCGTGTTCACTTGGTTTGTGATGCAAAGATGGTATTTCAGTGAAAGGAAATGTGATCTATTGGCAAAGATGGGAAAAATTTAAGAAGATGAGTGTTCAGTTGTTTAGTAAAATGAAGAGTAGTGACTCCTGTTCAGAACTATAATGAAAAAAGTGATCTATTTTATGGTGATGGGAGGCACTAGTAAAGACACTGAGCCAGATTCTCAGCTGGTGCAAACCGTCAAAGGCCTGTTGAATTCAATGGACCTGTGCTGATTTATACCAGCTGAGAACCTGGCCCATAACATACAGAATGACAAGGAGACAAGTCCTTAGGCTCTTCTGATTTGGAGGTAATTCATAAAAATAGTAAAAGTTTCCTTTTCATTTGCACTGTTCTATGATGCCATATTTACTTCTACCAGGGATATGAATAAATATTGGGGGAGGAGGGAAATATAAAATATTCTTAAAAATTTCCATTAAAAACATGCTTTATCCACTATTAACTTTCCAGGAGTTAGTTCTGTATAGACTCCCTTCTGAGAGCAAAATTACCAATGAGAAGGAGATTACCTAGACTTTTTTTTCCCTCTAGATGTGAAACATTTATTCTGAGACAGCCAGATGGAAATAAGTACAGTAGCCTGTCTCAGGTGCTTCCTTTAACTTTAATCTAAATGTGAATAGTTATGGGAACCTAGCCCACCTTTCCACTCATCACTAAGTAAAATGTTTATCTTGATGTGCGGAGAGTGGTAAACACTTAAAAGACTTAAAACACTTATACCTGCCTCTGAAAATTTCCACTATGTGCATCTGAAGAAGTGGGTATTCACCTGCGAAAGCTTATGCTCCAATATGTCTGTTAGTCTATAAGGTGCCACAGGACTCTTTGCCACTTAAAAGAAGGAGTCACATCTTTATTACAGAGGGATCACTGGGAATAAACTAACTGAAAAGCTAGCAGGAAAGGGTTCATTTTACTGGCTGTCAATTAATTACAGGTTGAATGGATTAGACCTGGATGAAGATCTTTTGAAACAGACCAGGTCATGTGTCTTGCTTGTTTACACATTTACCTTTCATTCCTTGTTATCAGAGTTCTAAAACTTTCTAAGCATGGGACTCTGAGTGAAATATATTTGAGTTGATTAAAGCTTATACAGACAACACCTCTATCAGTATTCAGTAACTCAGCCAGAGGTTAGGGGTCTATTACAGGACTGGGTGAGTGAGGTTCTGTGGCCGGCCATGTGCAGGAACCCAGACTAGCTGATCATGATGGTCCCTTCTTACCTTAAAGTCTATGAATCTATGAGTAACATGGATGATTTTAACCTTTATTTTTGGCTTTGAGCAATGTCCACAGATTTTATGTCAGCTTGATTCATTAACAGAAATAAGCACCTTACTTAGCTGGACTTTAAACTAGGTCATCTGAAAAACAACAACAAAAACCCCTCTCTGTCTCCTTCCTCATCACTCTGTTTAGAGAATAAGAGGATACTTCTTGAAATTGCTAGGACAGCAAGCAAGCCAGTTAAGAGTCCCTAGTCATGCATCCTCTTGGTTGTTTGTTGTGTTTCACCAGAAAATGATACACCCACAGGTCTGCCAGGAAGGAGTTAAATCTCTACAGTGCTCTAGCTACACAGTGAAATAGGAGCAAGCACTGCTTCACATTCAAAGAGTAAAGTGTAGGACAAGCATGCAGCTCTCTACCTCACTGTAGGAAAGATTTATAGCCAGGGAGGGAGAAGCCCCTGCTCTTGATGGGAGTGTCTAGCTCCACCTGTGTATTAAGCTCTGCCCAACAATCATATATTCCTTTATCTTTGCTGACAGTCTTTGACACTTCTCCTCCATGCACAGAGCAGCATTTGGCAACAGTAATGCACGGCAAAAGGAAAGAGTGTCTGCTACCTGAAGCCCAGACACAGAAGCTAGCCAGAAATTCTGTGTAGGCAAACTGCCATTAGTTATGGCAGGAGGGATTACAGAATAACATAGTACCGTGGAGAGCTGAAGACTAGAGCATGTGCACTCAGGATAGGGTGAAAAAGCAACCAAGACGCACACAGCCGTCCCTGGAGAGCAAACACAGGATATTCTCCTCCTCATGTTAATATGCACTATGACTCTGAGGGCAAGTCTACACTACAAAATTAAGTCAACTGAAGTTACGTTGACATACAGCCACCACAGTAATTAAATCAATTTTTCATGTCCACACTACCCTTCTTCTCTCAGAGGTGTGCATCCTCACCAGGAGTGCATCCACTGATTTAGCTGACCGCTCCGGGCTGACAGCACCCCACAATGCCCCAGGCTGTCAGCTGCCATGGTCTGACAGCCAGAACAGTCAACACAGTGTCTGCACCGACACTGCTTTGACCTAACTGCATTGACCGAAGCACCATGCCTACCACAGTGGTGAAGTTATTACATTTGGCGGGAGCAGCGTTGTAGTGTAGATGCTTTGTAGTGTAGACCAGGCCTCAGAGTGAAGGCCTCGCCTCAGCCGTACCACTGACAGTAGCGTGACAGTACGACTGAGCAGCAGTGTTTTCCTGGAGAGCGGGACATATAGATCGAGGCAAGCTAGTGGAGGAGGATCCATGTCCGGCTATTATACAGACTGAACTGATCCTTCATGAGGGAATGTCCTTGGCCAGGCAAGCTTGTAGATAGCCTGTTACTCCATCTACGGGACTTGTGGACAAACTGGACCAGTTGCCTGGAGCATTGGTTGGGTGCAGGTGGTTGGGTAATGGGCCAGACAGATCTGCCTTCACACTTTGCCTCCTGCACAGCAAGGGCCCCTTCCCCTATATCCTATAGTTGGGCTGCATTGGAAGATGCCCAGACCATTGATGAATATAGGGTACTCTGCACAAAACAGCCTTTTTTGCTTGGCAGGGGACCTATGTCAGGAAAGCTCTAGCCAGCTGAACTTTGTCAGCCGGCACTCAGTCAAGCATCATTTCTATGGAAGCAGGGAGGACTCTGCCAGCAAGGACGATAGGGCAGATTTGGATCTTCAGGAACTTTTCTATAGCTCACACAGGTGTAGTGACTTTCCAAAAGTCCTAATGGTGCCTCATGACAGGCAGATTTCATTTAGCCTACGTGGTTGTTGGAATCCTGGAAGTCAAATGATAGACTCTCTTGAGTCTTGAGGCTTAGGTAGATTGTTTTTTACACTGGACAGCTGTAAGCTTTAGACTGTTTTCTCTTATACTCTCAACTCACTACACTTCTCATTCCTCTGTCTGAACATAGCTTTAATTTTCTCCTTTACTGTCACCAGTCCAGGGCAATCATTACAGCAGACAACCGCTGCAGCTGGGAAATCTGGAAGCAACTGAGCGGCAGCCCCACTGAGCATTTAAAAATCTCTTCACTTTTCTCAAAGGACTCCATGTCTCTCTTTTATATATACATATAGTTTTAGACCTGGTTTGATCCTAAATCTCACTTTAAAAAATAAACTTAAATATTATATTGGCAAAAATTTCAAATGCATACGTGAGCAAAGTATGTAATCTAGAAATTTGGGAACGAGTAATCTAGTAACTTTCTCTATGGGGAAAAATGTGTGTACAAAATTCTGTTGCCTTCCAGTAAAGCATCAAGATTAAACTGATTAATTTGGGACTTTTAAAATCTCGTTTTATCACACATGACTGTAGGCAATTCAGATTTGATTTGGGTTGCCTTGATGTATGCCATTGTCTTAGTGGATGCCAGCCTCACTATATCTGAGAAGCTGATCATTTCATTTGTTTGAATTGTTTATAATGAAAATGACCTAGGCATGTTTCAGTGTGAAGGTTGCTGAGAGGTATGGCAGAGGCTTGCTGTGAGGTTGTTGTAGTAAGATGTTATCCAAAACACTATGGGCATGCTGTTCATAACCTTGGTATTCCATTTAGTGTGTGCAAGATAGGTAGTTAGACACCTACATGCCCCCATCTGTGCCTGAAATGAATTGTGGGTGATTATTTGTGGCTGCAAAAAGGAGAGTTGCGTTAAGGTTCCTTTAAAAAATTAGGGACTATGGCACTGCACTTGGCAAGCTCAATCCTCCATACTTCACTCACACGATACACCTGTGGAGTCAAAAGCAACTGCCTTCCCACCCTTTGGGTAGACTATCTTTATGTAAGTACAGTATAATTCCAGGTACCTGAATTCCCTGTATCTGAAAATCCTACTTATCCAAATCCCCAGTGTGTCCCCCAGGTAGCCCTACATTAGTTAATAGCACTTCCGGTTATCTGAACATCTGGTTATCTGAAAGTTTCGGATGTCCCCCAGGCATTTGGATAACGGGGAGTGTACTGTACATCCATAGCAGAGAACTGTAGACTGTTTTCAGTCTGACTGCAGCATGCTGTGCAACTACCATTAGGGTTAAGTAAATATTGTGTACATAAATACATAGCTGCATGGTCTAGTGATAAGAGAAAGGGGAAAGGCGGGGAACAGGGAATCTCCCATCCCCAAATAGAGCTTTCTGCCCACACGCAGAAGGATATTAGCACAATGTTGCCAAATGTCATGATTTTATTTTGTGTCTGATGACTTTTCTTAAAGCTCCACTTCGCGCATTTATGTTACTGTGGGAGAATGTCGGCTTTTGTTTTCTAAAAAAAGTAGATTTCTAGCCCTTGTGGTTGTGTGGTGAAGCTTGAAAACATGACGTGGGTGAAAGCTAAAGGCTCAGAAAATGGATGGTAAATTAAAAGAGTCCAACATCTATTCATGTATTATAAATCTCATGATTTCTAAGCCAATCTCATGATTTTTGGAGCCTGACTCATGAATTTTGAATGCGTGGGGTTGGCAAGACCATAATACCCAGAGTCAGTGCGGGGCTCATTGAGTCCTCTATGTCTCACCCATTTGGAGGCTGCAGTAGGCCACATCTTTCATCTCTTCCTTGTGTACCTGAAACCTGCCTGCTTGAAGATTTGGGGCCTGAACCTGTAAGTGGCCCAGGAATGGAATTGCCATTGAAGTCAGTGGGAATCCCATTTGTGGGACATCTTCACAGCTTGGACACAGGAAATACAAATAATAACAATAATAATGATAGCTTTTTCCTATAGGAGCTCTAACCTATCAGGAAGACTCATGTCCATCACTTTTAAACATGCCTTATATTTCTTTAATTCCATTCTCTTTTTATCTCCTGTCTCTCCTGCACCTTCTAGCATGCTAGAGCACTTAAGTGTCATTTTCCACATTTCATTGTATGTGATGACCTAATTACAGCTGTGTGGTTTAATCAATAGAAGGAGCTTCTGAACTCCTGTGAAACTTCCTTCATGCTGAATAGGTAGACAGCTGCTAAAAAGAAGAGTTGAAGCATCTTTAAATAGCTTTTGATGGAAGGATCAGACTTGCAATAAGAGTAAGATAGTTCCCAAAAGAGTATATTTTAAAAGTATGGAAATTGCGTTCATCCCAAAGAAATTAGGTGTATCAGTGATTTCCACAAACTCCAACTCTGTCAAATTTTGTCCTTTATTTCACTGACAACAATGTCTTATTCTTTATTTTGTTGGGTATTTTGGATGTTAGTTGTAACCAGACTAGTGGGAGAGAGGGCAATTATTTGTCTCCCCAAATCAATATTAACTATTAAACAACATGGTTTTGGCATATTTAATGTATTGAACTCCAGGTCCTGTGATGAGTTTGGTTCTCAAGATGGTTATAATATTTATGCCTTTTGTATTTGTATCACTGTGTTAAAATTGATCTAAATAATGTGTGTGTGTGTGTGAGAAAGTGGTTAATAAACTAGGAAGGAAATATAGCTCAAATAACCGAGGATCCAATTTTGCAGGCCACACTCTGGCTAAGCTCTCATTGATTTCAGCCATGCAAAGTACATCTTGACTGCCGAGTAACGTGGGCTGTTACTCAGGTGTTGTCCCTAATTCCCCTCCTGCCCATGCACAAAACCTGCTCACCTGGGTTTAGTGGCGTGTTCAGCCTGAGATGGCCGGGCTGTCTGAGGCTGTCATAAAGCCCAAGTGAGGCTGTCAGGCAGGCTGGTAACCCTAAACCACCCACTTTGCAGCAAAGATGCAGGCTAACTCCCTTGAGTGCTGATTGTCCTCTAATGCCGTCCCACAATTCACTGGGAAAGAATCATAGAGTGGCTCAGCTTACTGTACCTCAGAGAACCATGGGATCTGTCCGTGGAAGCCCTAGCAACACACATGGAGGTGAGTGCATCCAGCCCTGAGGGCAGAATTACGCGAGTTGGGCGTTGCACTGTGGCTATTCACACCAGTGCTGGGCTAACCTGAGTGCTGATCGTCCAAGTTCACTCTGCAGTGAAGCCGTGCCCTTACTGAGGCCATGATCCGGCAAACACTAATTAATGCTTATGGGTAAACATGAGTAGGTCCACTGAAATTTAATGGAACTGTGCTTAGGGTTAAATGCATATGTAAGTGTTTGCAGGGTCAGGGCAGTAAAGACTGCAGGATCAGGAGTCACTTTTGTTTCATCAGTAACACCAACCGAAAAGAAGGCCTGTTCTTCCTTTCCCTAGATCAAACGGGAAGGCAGAGATTCGCTGGTTAGCAGCCTTGGGCGTTCCTCTCTTTCATGCAGTAAATGACAGGTTTTCTGACAGCTTGTTCCTTCGAAGGGTGGTAGTTGTGGATGCTTGCCACCACAAAAAGGAAGTGACAAAATGGTATCACACCTATATGTAACTAACCACAAAATGGTTTTATTGTAAACCTGTCAAAGTTACAGCTGTTTTGGAAAGTTTTTACAGCATTGCCCTAGGGTCTGATCATACCTGTGCTGAAGCTGGGACCACAGAATGCATATGAATTCCATCATCCATTGCATGATACGCTTATTCAGAGTTTAGACATAATTGCATGACTTGCAATGTATTTGCCCAAACATTTAATTATAAAGAGAAAAACCAAACAGTGAATGTGGTGGAAGCATTTTCTTCTTCTTCAGTCTTTCTGATATTTTCAAAGTAATTACAACTCGGCATTTTGGATGTTACGCCACTTTCCTTAAACCTTCTTGCTGAGGTCAGTTCATGCTGTACGGAACTCATACAGAAGACGGCTCCAGTTATCTTTCCCACTGATGTTTACAGGAAAGTTTTCACTATAGTCAGTGTACAAGTGCAGTGTCCATAGCAACTGTCCAAGAACCCCAAACACTTCTTAGCAGCAGCAATCGAAAATCTGTGGCTTTTTTTAAAGCCCTAGCAAAAATATATTGCCCCACTCCTTGTTTTTAAACTGATATTTTCATAAGGGAAACCCTAGTTATAAATATTTTATTACGACATTGTCTTTACTGATCCCCTGTTGAGTTCGTTTTAGTGGATCTCCCTGTGCATTTGTTTTCTGCAGCTGGTCTAATAGTTTGGGGCAGATTCTCAGCTGCTGTAAATCAGTGTCACTCCGTGGAAGTCAATAGAAATAGGACAGTTGACACCAGCTGAGGGTCGTGCACTGTGTGTTAAACAACAAGTTGATCCTATGATTACTTAAACCATCAGGGTTTTTTTTCTTCCTTGTGATGCATTATTTATTATTGTTTTTGGATCACAGAAGCACATAGAGTCTGCAATTGAAATCAGAGCCCCATTGTGCTAGGTGCTGTACAGAGGCATAATAAGAGACAGCCCCTGTCCCAAGGAGTTTACAGTTTAAATAGACAAGACAGACCAAGGATGGGGGGAAAAGGAAGGATTTTTATCCCCAGTTTTCAGGTGGGAAACTGAGGTACAGAGATTTTTTTTTAGGGAGGGTCACATTTTTAAAGGTATTTAGGTACCTAAAGATACAGAGAGGCACCTACTGGGATTTTCAAAAGTGTCTAGGCACCTAACTCACATGGGAACTAGGTGCCTAGGTGCTTTTGAAAATCCTACTGGGTCCCTAATACTTTGCCCAAAGTCACACAGGAAGTCTTGTGGCAGAAGACGGAATTAAACCCAAATCTCCCAAGTCTCAGTCCATTGCCTTAAACTTCGTCTCAAAGGAGGAATGCATATAACTCATGTTAATATTAATGGGAGTTCTGTGCATCTATCAGTAAGACACTAGACTGCTAGGACTTTGAAAATTAATGTTTGATTAACCGAACCTATTAAAGTTTAAGTGACCACAGTGTCATGTGTACTTCTCAAATAAGGGGAAATGAGTGTCGTGCCATCTGGCTACCTTTTGCATTTGGAACTGGCTCGTCCAAACCTGGAACAGAAGAGTTGTGGTGTCCCTTGATAAAAACATACATGAGACATCTGTTAAACAATGACACATAGTACAAATGGTTAATCCTAAAGCGAAATGATTTACCAAAGTGTTATCCTACTTGTAATTGTCAAACTAACAAAAATCTTCCCGATTTGACTAGCCACAAAAGGCTATGCTTTTATTTTAAGGCCTAATCCTTACTTATATGAGTGTTTGCAGGATCAGGCCCTATATTCCATTCAAATATGTTAAGTAGGATAATAAAGTGGGTTTTTCTTAGTCAAGAAATCTTTGTCGCTTTCATATGCCCACAGAAGGAGTGCAGCTTTAGCACACAGCTGTCATTCTGGTGCAGTTTCCACAAAGCAGTTAAAAACCAAGGTAACAGCAACATTTTGAGTGAAGGGGCATGAAATGTGGAATAGGTTCAGTGTATTTCTGTGCCATTGTTGGAGTCCTATTCACTCTGAAGCTGAATAGTAGAGTGATTAGCATATGGGCAAGTTTCTAAAGCGCTGGTCTGTACGTTTTTTCTTAAATGACAAGTTTTGTGGCATTTATTTTTCTGACTGAGTTGGCATGAATCTTTGACAAATACAAACCCATGAGAAAGTCAGATGGGGTTTTGGAGAAGGCCCATTTTGATAAAATCTGCACATTCAAGGTTACAAAGAAGCTTTCTAAAGACTGGGCTTTAAGGGCTGTTACAGAATGTATTCTGGGCACAAAGTTTTTTTTTAATTAGTAGATGGCTACAAATAGGATATGCTACTGTTGGCCATAGGTCCCAGTGGAGTCCCCTGCATGGATATAATTATGCCTTTAGAGACCCTGATAATGCTTGCGTTGAAGTCACTTGCAAAACTGCTGATTCTCTATCATTGGCAGTACAAAAAATCTGAGGTTGATGGGAATCAAATGCCATTGAGAGCAAACTGTCTGCTGACAGAGAGGTTGATTAAAGTTGCAGGGCCTGAGTCTGATTTCAGACAGGCATAAGTTCTGTGGTTTATGCATCCGATGAAGTGAGCTGTAGCTCACGAAAGCTTATGCTCAAATAAATTTGTTACTCTCTAAGGTGCCACAAGTCCTCCTTTTCTTTTTGCGAATACAGACTAACACGGCTGCTACTCTGAAACCTCTCATTTGACAGTTATGTGAAATCTTCAAATCAAGACAGGATACCTTACTGGACCATATGCTTTAGTCAAATACAAGCTATCAGCTCAATATAGGGGTATCTGGATGAAATTCTGTGGCTTGTGTGTTATACGGGGGTCAGACTTGAGGACGTAAGTCTATGAATGAAATCAGAGTCAAACCACGCATATCAGTGGAGCTGCGCCAGTCCCTCATAAGGGCCAGTCCTCAGTCAAGTGGTT
The DNA here is from genome assembly GCF_965152235.1 of Eretmochelys imbricata. NCBI lineage: Eukaryota > Metazoa > Chordata > Testudines > Cheloniidae > Eretmochelys > Eretmochelys imbricata. Next base: position 94,507,711 of record NC_135579.1, read on the forward strand.
TGAAAGTGTTCCCATTATAGCCCATTGTTTTAAGGGAATTATAACATGCCTTTGAAACTCTGCTGGGCTGAAGGGTAGATGACATATAATCAGGGGCATTTTTCCCCTGCAGCGTATATTGTAAAATAGTCTAGTGGGTTGAATTTACAGTCGAGTACAATAAATGAAAAGTAAAAACCTGTTTTGAATATTTTTGAATATTGACTCTGTTACTGTCATTTAAAAGCATTCCCTACCCCATTATTCCATACTATGACACTGGGGCCTTCTATTGCCATCAAAAGGTACGTTTAGACTAACCTATGATTTTTGATTAAGGGCATGAGCTAAATCCATAAAGGCCAGGGATATTCTAAGTAAGGGTTTGGAACCCAGTCCTGTTCCCATTGAAGTCAATGGCAAGAATCCCACTGACTTGGGTACTCTGGTTCTACTCTGCTTTTTAGAGTCATTTAATCTGTGCAACTGGGTGCAGTCTGCCGGCAGACCAGAATGGTAACATTTCTGCGCTCATTCTGCTCAGAGATAAATGCTTTCACAAGGGCGAGGCAGGGGAAATCAGGCTTTCAGATCCTTATCTCACTTTGGTCTGCTCAGGTAAGGCTTTATCCAAAGCCTACTGAAGTCAAGAGAAAGAACCCTCCCGCATTGGCTTGAATGGGCTTTGGACCAGACCTGTATCAAGGGTCGGGGGGGGGGCGGGGAGGGGGGTCCTCGAACAACTGGCTGGGTTCTGTTGTAGGGGTGTAGTAAAATCTAGGCGCTATGTAGAGAGTCACAACCTTCATTCATGCTGCGATGTTCAGGTTAGACACTTAAAGGCATTTGTGTGATGTAACAGTAAGTGGGAGTCTAAACTGCATCACTGGTACTAGTAGAAAGAGGCTGGATTCAGAAGTCAGCACAGGACAGAAACCAAGATATATTGGGGTTGTTTTTTAGGTAGATCAGATTTAAACATTTGGGTCTGAAACATTGAGCTCAGCATCGTATTAACTCCAAGCCTCACAAGTGCATTACGCTGCAGTGTTATTATTGATTTGTATTCTAGTAGTGCTAGTACCCCTCGTGCGCGGTGCAATACAAACAGATAGCAAGAGACAGTCCCTGCCCCAAAGACACAAGTGAGAAAGGCAGGCTTGTTATCCTCATTTTTTCAGATGGGGCATAGAGGGTTTTAGTGATTTCCCTCAGGTGGTACAGGAAGTCTGTGGCAGGTCTGGGAATTGAATCTAAAACCTCCCTAGTCCCAGTCCCATAAGTCCATGCTTCCTCTCATGAAATGTGGAGCCTGTGATTGTGCTTTCAGATGAGGAAAATACACTTTTTTTTTCTTTTCCCTTTAAAATATCCAGGCTTTGGAGGACACACTGCATTTCAAGCTTTCTGGTGTGTCTTACCCTATATCATTTAATGTTGATTAAAGCTATCATTTAGACTGGGGGAGAGGTGAGGGAAGGAATTTAGCTCTTCTGGTAGCAATTAATGATTAAAGAGTTGTTGGAAGTAATTTTGTAATACTTTCTTTTTTCTCTCTTTTAACTTGAAACCAGTTCCTTAGCAATGTACGTGCCCCAGCAGTGAGGTTTTGAAAGCTATTACGGGACCACAAACCTGCTGGAGGCTCTTTCTGCTGCCAGGGCATCCGAGCATTAAAAAAAAGCATTGGGGGTTCAATCTGAGGATATGCTGATTTGGAAAGAGAATACAAACAAAGAGGCTGTTCAGTGGAGAGGCTGAGGGTTGGCTTCTAAATTAGAGCAGTTTAGGATTGGTGAAGCATCCGCAGGACTAGAACAGTATGAGGTGGATGCAGGAAAGTATAAGACTTCCCAACACAGCATGGTTTTGTTTTTCAGGGGAGGGAATAAGCTGTAGGTGCTTGTCTCTTTTCCCTACCAGTGGGGGAATCGCCAGAGGGGTGTGAATATAGTTTTGCATTTTTGTAATGGAGCGGGGAAAGATTCTCTTCCCACAAAGATAGGTGGATTTCTCTCCCTAGCATTTCTGGCTCCAGGAGTTCTGCTTGTATCTCTGTCTGACTGCCCCTCAATGCCGCCACAATCCCAGCACTCCACAATGAGCTGGTCAGGAAGGGCTATTTACTTCTGAAATCACAATCCCGTCGCTGGTTGGCTAAGGAGACAGACACGGGGGAGAGCTGAGGAGGTAGCTACCAGAGATATTGTGGTATAAGGCATGATATAAATCAGTAGCCAGATCAGATAAAGGGGCAGAGTGGTCGGAGAAAAAAAATGGAGATGGAAGAGAAAGCACTGTACTCTGCCTCCAGTAATGAACTCTTACTTGGGCTGCAGGAGAGAGTAAAGAGAGGAGGACGAGAGATGGAGGGGCAAGGGTCTGCGTCCACGTTTGTCCATGTTCATAGGGCAACAGCTGAAGGTGGAGAGTTGTGAGCTCTTTGGAGCAGGGACTGTCTTTTCATTGTATGTGTACTGCACCTAGTACAAAATAGCCCCAGCCCCGAACAGGAGCCTTTGAGTGCCACCACAATACAAACAAATAATACTCATATAAAAGGAGAGAGCTGCCTATAATGTCCCCGTCCAGCCACCTGGATATTTGGTTGTAATAGAGGAGAGCTGAAGGGTTTATGACCTTTCTCACATATTGTTTGTTGTTTTTGTATTTGTGGCCAGGATAAAACCATGCCCCATAACCTGCCAGTGAATAACAGAACTCACTATTTTGATGCTCTCTCTCTCTCTCTCTCTCTCTCTCTCTCCCTCTCCTATGATGGTATTAAGTTTTTCCCCAACTTGATTTTCCCATAAATTATCCAGGTAGAGATAACTGGCATAAAGACTCAAAGCTTTAAAACAATCCCAGTTAAGCAGATTAGCATAAGTACAAATGAAGAAAACTTAAGTATCTACATGTCAAGCACAAGGAAGCAATAAAATGTCAGGTCCATATTTTCACTTCCTTAGTAGATCAAACTCTGGGTTGTAAAGTGATAACTGCATTTGGTTCGCAATATGAACATGCATGGTACAAAAAACACAACAGATATAAACCTGCATGTCCTAATAACAGCTATCTGGAACAAAAGGATTAAAAGGGACAGTGTCAACTATCCCATTTATGTCAGGTGGGTTTTTTTTCCCCCTTACTATTTAGGTGTTACAAATAACACCTAAAATGAGTGCAACTGAAAAAGATTAGCGTAGAAAAATATTTTTCTTTTCTTCCCCACCCCCACCCTCCCAGTTTGTTTACACTGTGTATCCAACTGCACAGGGAGTCTTGTCACTGACTTCAGTGGATCAAGGATTTCTGCATGTAGTCAGTTTCACTATTTTCCCTGTGCAGTCCTGCGATCTTGCTTCATATGAGTAGACCCCCTGTGTGCCACTCCTGCAATGCATTACTGGATTGGGAGCATTAGTCAATTTCTCCTCTTGTTTATGAGACACTTTCACACTACAATAGGGAAGAAAAATATTTTTATTAACATAGAACAAAATGTGATTGTAAACCCACAAAAATTAGCAGGGGGTCTCAGTGGGAAACCTGAAATTACTTTTAAATCATTTCCCTGTATTGTTTTTGAAGTGAACTAGATTAAAGCTTCCCCTATCCCTTCAAAATCAAATGAATTGGAGCAGTGCAGCATGCCATTGTATTACCTTCCTGCCGTAGTGCATTATTATGGAACGTTTGACAGACTATTTAACATGTATGTTTAATATTAGGCTTAATAGAATAACAAATGTACCTCTGCAGAGCTCCGATTGATCTGCTGAATGGCATCTGAAACATTAAGCTCACTGGGTGTCCGAAGGAATATCCATAGCAACACTAATCAGTTGTTAGATATGTGTTATCATTTTCCCATTCTTTTGTTTCCTATCTTCCAGTGGATTCCCACTATAGGCTTCCAGTACAGGCTGCCTCTTAGCTATGAGATTGGAACCAAATCCAAGATAGGCGTGAAAGTCCTTATGCTTTTTCATGGCTTATGGTTCGCGGAACAGCCTGGAAGGATAATAATGGCACAATCTATCAGCACATTGTTCTCAGGACCAAGAGCTTGCAAACAAGATGAGTCATTAGTTTTATGGTGCCTGTGCAAGTTGTTGGCTAATGCAGGATGCAGATGGAGACTGGCTATCAGAAGAATGCATTCAATCAAGGGACTGGAGACAAATCGTTAGAGAGTGTCAAGTAGAATAATTTTTACCTGGCAAACCAATCATTGTGATAAATTGGGGTATTTGAAAATCTCTGTTATTATTTTTACCCCGTTCCGATGACTGTGGGTCGAGAGAGTGAACAATCCTTAAATATAGCTTTTTTGCACAGAATTGCAGTTCTAAGTTTCCTAAAAAATGTATAATGTAGAGGAATTTTTATATTTATGCACGTCACTTTTTTTTCCCCCCCCAAAAATTGCCACTTAGCCTATGAGTGAAGAATACCCTTTTAATAAGATCTCTTGAATCGCTGCACTTTTGCTCATTAATTTTTTCCGGGCTATGATTGGAAGGGTCAAATTCTGCATATATTCACATCATATACAATCACATGAAAGTCAAAGATGTCAGTGCAGCCTACTGTTGTATACACAGTCCTTTAGGCTTGATCCACAAATAATATGAATCTGTTATAGCTGCCAGCTGGAAGAATTAGTCTTTTATCTCTGGCTACAGAAGCTCATGCTTTAGTTGTGTAGGTCCTGGGTTCAACTGCCAGTGACATTCAAGATGATAGCCTTTACGAAAGCAAAAATGATGACCCATGGAGTATTGGTAACATGGGTTGTTACGTTACTAGTATCTTCTACTTGACTTCAGCAATCCATCCCTGTCTTGCAATGATGTTTCCTTTTGTGGATTGAACAAAGCTGAGAACCAAATGAGGGAGAATTGAAAATTAGTTTAGAATTCGATTAGATCTGAGTTTCAAAACTTGGAGTTTGGGGGGCTCAGAGCTCACCACAAAGGGAACAGCAGTGACACTAACCAACCAGCTTTGAAGGCTGTTAATGCTCAGGAAGAAGGAGGATCCTTTGGTTAAAGATTGTAGTGTTTATAAAATAGATTCACTCCCTGAACACTCTCAGTCATGACTCAGTTTGTATGCACCTCTCTGGTGGTGTGGGGAAGCAAAGAGACATAGCCTAGTGGGTGGATAATGAGCAGTTTAATTCCAATCATCAAGATTAAAGATTAATATTAATTTTGCTCAGTTAAATTGAATTGTAGCATTATGCCTTCCAGTGATGGAAACTCATAATTATTTCATAATCATTAATTAATTCTTACATAGTTGCGAAACAACTGCCTCCATGCATCATGCTTCACTGAATGTTAGGTGGAGAATGCTTCTTTGTTAGTAATAGGAGTAACGTGCATTCTTGGTAGGGGAGGGGCACTTCAGCATTGGAAAGTGCAGGAAGAAAGCAATTTGGTGCATATGATTGCGGGGGCCGGGGGGAGGGGGAGATTTTTCCAAACTAGTGTGATAGTGAGTGAAAAATGACACCATTTCCCATAGTGTTGAGGGCAACTGGTTGATCCTGTGCTAGGATTTTAGGTTGCTTTTAGGAAGGTGTTGACAGGGGAAATAATAAGTGGGTTTGATATATACAGTAGCCTATTTGCCTCTGAAGATCTACACTGAAATTCTAATCAAGTCATAAAGGAAATGAGTTGCATTGTCACAACCTAGTTCCCAAGGAAGTGTTTGCCTACAGAAATTAAAACCTCTTCAAAGTATGGCACAACTGTGCTCATGAAAGAGAGCAATGAAAGCAATGAGAGTGAAATGACCTGGCTTGTATCAGATTTAGGGCCCTATCCTTCAGTTCTCATTCAGGCAAAACACCCAGCGACTGGGAAAAACATGAATTCCATGGGAGGCTTAGCCTGGGAAAAAATTGCGAGATCAGGCTTATTGGTTTGTGTCCTATTAGCAGAAAGCATGAGGAAGCTTGTTCAGTACTCTCCTACCATCTGTCATGGTAATAATATCTCCTTTCCCCAGCACCATGAAAGTTCACTACTTTAAAAAAAGTCAGCTAAAATCAGCATATGAAGTTTGGTGTGTGGGGTGCGTAAGTCTTGACACTAACTACCTGTGAATCATCCAGCAGCATGTTAATTGGTACCCCTTAATAGATTAAGATCTGGCATCAAGTCTGCATGTAATTACAAGCCACACACAGAAAAGACATAGGCAGCTAATGAACTCTTGCCAAACCCGAGCTCAGTTTGTGAAGCTTTTGAAGTTTGCTGGTCTTTCAGCAGTTTATATAGTAAGCATATTGAAAAGCGTCAAATCTTTCCTTTTGACAGGATTTAATAAAGGTTAGTTTGTTGAATAACTAAGACCCTCCAAGTCCCAGTCTGAGGACTAAAGCATCTATTTGCTTATTTTTAAATGCGGCAGTGATTGGAAATAGAAGGCATTCCTAAGAATTCTCAGAGATCCTGTCTCTTAACAGCAGCCAGAAATATTCCTTTTTAAGAAAATAAACTTTTTTTATTAGAAATCATTAAATAGTTTTAATGGTGTGGAAAAAAAATGCTTTCATGTAATTAGAATGCTTAAAATACTTGGCTGTGAAAAGATATTTAAAATGCATTCTCTGTATCTATACTAGGCTCAGTGTTATAAGGTAGGTGGTAAAGGAGTTTGAGAATGTTACCGTCTGGGAAGGGAGTATACATTTTAATGAACTCCGGGAGCCGTATTGTGCAGTGCTGAATTCAGATGTTATTTGTGCTTTTCTCGTAGTTGCTGTGGCATTTGCTCAGTGCTTTGTTCCTGTGATTAGATTTCAGCCTGAGCGCTTCTCCTCCTCTTTTCATGTCTAATTTTACAAAGGGAGTTGTTGTGGAGGAAAAACAATTTCCATGAAAACCTACGATTTTCAGGCAAACATACCAGGCTGATTTCATGGCAGTACCATGGTGAAGAGGAATAATGTTACTTGGCACTAAGCCTTTCAGAAAAAATGGAGAGAACAGTGAAGGCTTTGTCGAAATTTACCTCAATAAAGAAAAAGGGACTGCCATTCCCTTGGGCTTCTTTAACCTTTTTTCCCCAATTTATTCACACATTGCTTGACAGCAGGGCACTGCATTGTTACAAGAGATCTGAAAAGGGAAGTTGGGAATTATCCATTTTTGTGTTTAAAAGAACACTATACACATTGTGTCCCTGGAGTACAAGTGATTAGCAGGCTAGCTGCTGCCTGCACCATTAGAATTAGGAACAAACTTGGGCCTGATTTAAACTGTAATCGACGAAAACATGTGCATAAACCAGCACATTACCTGCCTGCTTGCAAAAAGCAACTGGGCAAAGTATCAGCCCTTCAAATGCATTGCTATTGCCATTACAGTGTTGACTTCAGCTGCATTATGGTAGGAGCTAATTTGATAATGGTGGGAAATTGTGCCAAAGTGTAAGCTAAGATGACATAGTAATGGTCTAATGCTGCTCCTTGCTTACATGGAAGACAGGGCCTGCATTTTTGAAAGCGGCTAGGATATTTTTAAGTGTCCAACTTGATACGCCTACTAGGGGCCTGATTTTCAAAATGTAGGTGCTCAGCAATTTCTAAAAAACCAAACCCATCTAAGGTCCCTGCAATTTGGGCACCCAAAAATGGAAGCACTCAAAATCCCTGGTCGCTTTTGAAAATCTCAACCCAAAGAATGTTGGGAATATAAATAATGTGCCAGGCAAATTAGTTGCCTCAGAACCTTTCCACAGAGGGGGAGGAACGTCAGGGTGGCGATTCATCCTCCTCTGGTAATGGCTTTTGAGGGATTTTTCAACCCTGTAGACAGTGGCTTTCCCTTTCACTGTAGGTTTTCCAGCTACTTCACACCAGTGTAATTGAAACCATGAAAGGTCTATCAGTTCACTGTGCTGTGGTTGTGTATGAACCTGTGTGCCACATGACAAATCCAGGAGACTTAGCACTTCTGTATTCCCAGTGAAACCAGGAGATTGAGGAGACCGAAACAGGATTTTCAAAGGTTTAAATTTCATTCCTAGTTAAAATGGCTCTAAGGGGACGTCTGATTTAGTTCTACTCTCCCTGTTATCCATTTCACAGTAGTCCATATCCTCAAGGCACTATGGTTGCTATGGGGATCTGGTTTACAGCATCCAGGCAAGATCCTCACCTGAAGGAGAACATGGGTTGGTATGAGAAGAGAATGGGCAAGGATTGGGGGTGGGGTATTCAGAACAGGGCCCATAATCTCTGTGGGCAACTTGGTTCATCAGTCCTTACTCAGGAAAGCTCCCATGGACCTCAAAAAGGACTAAGTAAGGACCTCACTGCTGGCCTTTGGATAAGAAAGTGTTTATTTAGGCCTGGTCTACACACACAATAGCTATTTCAGTTACAGGTGTGATTTTTTTAACTGATCAATGCGACCTCTAGTGTAGATACTGTTATTGTGGTATAAAGTTGTCTTATGACAATGTAGCTTATTCCCTTTCCTGAATGGTAATAAGCTGTACTGATATAATCACCTTTATGCAAGTGTAACTGCATCCACACTGTGTGGGTTTGTGTGTACTGCTGTAACAGCAACGTTAAACTGGTACATCTTCAGTGCGTAGGGTCTGATCAAAAGTTCATTAAGGTCAAACTCCTGTTGATGTCAATGGGCTTTTGACTGGTCCCTTAAACACCTGCCCTTTTCTCTTTGTTGTGTGCTGCATATTGCTTCTTGGACAGGTCTGTGGAAAATGTACCAACCCTTGATTATCTAGGGGGGGAAGAGCTTCACTTCCACTTAATCCTGGGAGTTGCATAATACTGTACTATTTATTCCTGGGGAACTTCCAAAAAAAAGTGTATTATTTATGCCAAATATAGCAAGAGGAAATAAATTATAAATAAAAAGTGATTAGCGAACTTTTAAATAGAAGGTCAAAAGGATTTTTTTGGACTACAAACTTTTTAAGCTTTCAGTACTTGTATTCAGTTACAGAGTTATATCCCTCCGTTATTTATGCAGGTGGCCGCTGCTTCAAATCTGAAGAAGGTTTCTGCCTTTACAATAGGGTACATTGACAGACCTGCATCAGAAAGCTCCTCGTTGCAATCTTCAGTGCTACAAGCATGTGGCTTGTCTTATCCTGAGCAGGCTGGAAAGGGAAAGTTGCTCCAAAAACATGCTTAATTACAGCTGAAATGGTTGGACAGGAATCTCAGGGGGGGAGCAAACAAAGCTTGGGAGTAAAACAGATGAAACTGAAAATTTAATTTTAAAATGTCCACATATGGACAAGGTGAACTGGCTTCACTTTCATTTCAAAAAACTTCTGCATTCATCCTTTCATTTTTTCCCCCCAATGTATATGAAGTTTTGTGAATGTCAAAATGTGGACCTATGAAATTGCAGGGATGTTATAATGAATGTTGTATGAAAAGTAGCCAGGGGTTATAGCTTATGCTGTTTGAGGACAGTGTGCTGCGAAATTGAGGCCACTGTGTGTTGTTTGCATATATATTAAGGGCAAGCTCCATCAGTCCCTATTCACAGGAACAATCCCATTACATTTCAGCATATGTCACAACTGATGGAATAGAGCTAATCCTGCCCCCTCTCCTTGCACCCAACTCACATTGACCTCAATAGCAGGATCTGGTCCATAATTACAATAAAAAGTCTCTGAATACTTGGGTTTGTTCATGATTCCTATTTGTGTCAATGGGAGTAGTGTGTCTCAAGGAGAGAACGGATCCATTTACTCTTAAACCAGTTTAAAGAAGAGCTCCCAGGTTTCCTTGAAAGAATATAATTTGGGCTTTGTGGAATTCCTTCTTTCCCACCCTTACCGCCTTTGCCCCCCCCAATTATGAACTTAATCATGGGATTCAAATCCAGAGGTCTTATGTGGTCTCAGACCCTTCCATTGGCATGACAAGTCATAGTAGAGCAATTTATACACAAACATGAAGTCATGATGAAGCAAAACTCATTCCAAAATTCCATTGACCAATATAGTAAGCTACATTCACTGCATTTATAACTGAAAACATAATAATCTCCTCAATATATTTTTCACATGGTGTATTTGCCATGAGTATTGGAGACGTTGCAAACCCATTTTAAAACCATTTCCCATTCTAGCTGGGACATCCAAGGTCAGCTGTGTCATATCTGCCTATTTCTTCCAAATGTTCAGATTTATAGAGGCATCTTGTAAGATCTTGACACTTTGGATTTTTACTGCATATCACATTTTATTTCTTGCTTTAGACCATCTGAAATGATGTCTTTGTTCCCGTTCATGTTGGGCTGCAGCTGGCCCTGGTTTAGTATTTATAATAGCTTTTGTATTCACCCTGTCTGACACTGGCTGTCCTGCCAGTCTGGCCTTTGTTCTACCACATAAACACAGAATTTTATATACACCTGGGAAGTGTGTCTTGGACAAGGACTTTTAATTCTTATTAGTGCATTTTTAGCCATTTAAAAAAAAGTGCACTTTAATATAAGCCTTTTTAAATATAGAACTGCAGGTAGAAATCCCAAGAGGAACACCTGAGTTTACTGCTTGATATTTTCTTCTTGTGTCATTTTCTTTCTTTCTTTGCATGTGTTGTTTACCTCAGTAAATAGGTAACAGACACTTTTAGAAGCCTAGTCTTGCTCCCACCAAAATCAAAGGAAAACTCCCATTCATGTAATTTGAAACCGGACCTGGCACCCTAAGATCCCAATAGTAGACTGCTTAGACTTTGAATCAGAAAGAGTTTGATGGTGATCTATCAAACCCTTCCGTGTGTGAGGATGATTTGCCATTTGTTTTAAATGTGTTTGCTGCCAAGATCTTTTCTATATAACCAGCCCGGAAAGCCCACACAGATAATCACTGTCAGGATCTGACCTTTTAGCAGCGTTATGCTTACAGATGTACCTCAAAATCCTGAAATTGTTCATTGCTGCTTTCCTGATAAATGCATTTGACCACTAGGTGGAGACATAGTTTACCTTGGGCCAGCAGTTCCCAAATTATTGGTTCATGTGTCACCTTCTTAAAAAAAATTGTTGTGAAGTGAATGGATGGAACATCAAGCTCAAGCACCACTAGTAAATTCCTGCCTTAGACCTCGGCATTCCAGTGGGATTCTCTACACCCATGGTTTTCAACCTTTATTCATGTGTGGGCCCCTAAAATATTTCGAATGGAGGTGCAGATCCCTTTGGAAATCTTAGACCGCCAGGGGTCCGTGGTTCATAGGCTGAAAATCACTGCTCTACTCCAAATCACAGTCTCATTCACTTCAGAAGGAATACACATGTGCAGAAGGGTCATTAGTAGCACATCTCAATGGGGCCATAAACATTACAGGGATGTACATGCAGGAATTAAATATTCTTTCCTTCCAGGTTATTTGAAGCACACTGCAAGTATCATGTGGGGAAACAGAGAGATTAACGTTGCTCAGAAACCATGAATAACGAGCTCGTCGCAAATCATTAGACAGCAAGATTCACATCTTGATCACAGTGTGCTCTGCTTTCTCATTGCCACACCTCCAGGCTCTGTAGCAGACGATGGACTTGGCAGTCTGTCCATGCTTAAGTTAAGTTATGTCTCTGCCTATTGGCTTAAATGCGATTAGTTATCGTAGAAAAAAAAGGTGAAATGAAATGCCACCCCTTTTGTAAGCAGGAGGGGCCCCAGACCAGACTAACACAGACAGAAACAAAGGTTAGTGAGTTCTGTAGCAAAACCTGTTGTGAGTAGAAAATAAACTAAAGCCTGTATATTTTGGTTAAAATCAACAAGCACATCACCGGCCACCGACTGTACCAGGAGGAGTGAGCCGGTACGACATTGTGCACACACTGTGGGAAAGAGACTGAGAGACCTTCCCCATGGGACCGTATGAACTGGAACCGTAAACCCACTGAACATTAAACCCCACCAAATGAGGGTAGACGCATCCCCACCCCCGTATTCACTCACTATACCCAGCATACTGAACATAGCCGTTGTGTGGATAACTTACCCCATATCTCGATGTCTGTACTCTGACCGGTTAAACTTTTCCCCCAGTCGGGGAGATTGCAGATTATTATGTGATCCTTGCTCCACCAGCTCCTAAATCGAATTTTGTACCCCTGGATAATCTGTACCTTATCCCCTGACAACCAGAAACTTCTATGCTTGAACTCTGTACCGTTCCTTATTTCAACATTATCTTAATAAAATCATATGACTTTTTCCATAGAGTTAAACAATCAAATTGAATAGCGAGTGATGACTTTCTATAGGATTTGTAGGATTCTAAAGCAGGTTTATGACCCACATTAAATTGAGTGGGGTTTTAGAGTCAGTTTTATCCCTATTCATTTCTGTAGGACTTTTCCCTAAGGGAAGTGGAACTGCTAATTGATTTGAATGGGGAGTTCTATTTAAAATGTGGATGGTAAAATTTGGCCACTTGTTAAAGAAATCAGATCAATTTCCATGTAGACAAGGACAGAGAGAGGTGTATGGGACTGCTGAAACCAAAGGAATAACAATTTAAAGAAGCAGTCCATTACAATAGGGAGCTAAAGTGATTTCATTTACTTTCAATAAGACACAAATATTAGTAATTTAGGCTGAGGTTTCCATAGGAGTCTAAAGGAGGTAGGCACTCAAATTCATTGGGCGTTGGGCCTATAACTGCCTCAGACTGCTTCCGAAATCCCAGCCTTAGGGCCCAATCCAACACCCACTGAAGTCAACAGGATCCTTTCCATTGACTTCAGTAGGCATTGGCTCAGGCTCCCTCTTTTTTTTTTTTTTTTAAACTGTTGATAAAAATCCCACTGGTTTCATTGCTGTTGAAGCCCCTTGGGAAGGCTGGCATGGTAGGGTTCCCTGTGCTTGACATGGGGGAGGCACCTCAAGTCTTCTTATAAATATTTGTTTTTTAAATGAGCCATACTCAGAATATTTCACATTAGCAGCAGCAGCCAGGGCTAGTGCTTTCCTTGTCTGAAATGGCAGTTCTTCTTTAAGAGCTGGGGAAAGTCTCAATAGGGGCCCATCTTAGTCTAATCTGGATTTTATCCAGCCTTCAAAATCTGAAGAAAAATTGTAAACCAAATAAGTTTTATACATTCCCAAGCCCAGCCATTAATTACTCTAAAAGGAACCCCTGTCACTTACATGTAACCCAAATATTTATACTCTATGTCCTGAGTGAGGAATCAGATACACCACACAGCCCCACCGTATTATTCAAAGATCTTTTTCAACTATTAGGCTAGAACCCTAATGCAGTGAAACTTTAAAAACCTCCATGGGGTCTGAGCATCATAGACTCTAAAGCAAATACAGTGAAGAATACTTGTAGCAAAGGCTCAAGTAGCGATTCCTGACATTTAGCTGAGATGCCTATGATGGGAAATATAATTCTTGATGACCTGTGATGTCTAGGGAGAGCAAAGAGTAAAGATTCTTCCAAGGATTTAAAAAAAAAAAAAACCTTCAAAAAAGAGACTGTTTCATTTAGTGCAAAGGTGAAGCTTTGGCTGGGAAGATCAGAGCTTCATGGCTGGGTCACCCCAGTAACACCTCCCACATGAGTTTATCAATGGGTGGCCAATGAAAGCTTATCCTGTTTTTTTTAAAAAAAAATCTGCACAAGTGCTAGCTTTTCAAAGACTCCACGTTTCAAAGCATCTCAACACAGAATCCTTTCTTCAGCCTTTGATTTTATGCATGTTGGAAGCTGGTCAGTGAGCGCATGGGTTTTTTTTTGTTTTTTTTTTTTCTGTACGTTGTTAGCTTTCCCAGGAGGTATTGAAAATGAATTGAGTGTTGGGGAAAGGCATTAATAAACAGGGGAAGAGATATCTCTCCTCGATACTAGATTTCAAAACCTGAGTGGCCTCCAAGATAATTTATTAAATATAAAGGCAAATACATTTAAATCCTTTACTGAAATATCTTAGTGTAGGACACCAGCCGCGAGGGGTTAGAAAGTCGCTTTGACTTCCTCCCAACAAAAGCAACATAATTTTTCACTGCACAGCACCACGGAGTCCTGCAGTGCCTAACTGAATTCATTAATATCCACACCTGCTTCACGCTGCATTTAGCAGAGGCTCGATCCAGCTTCAAATGAAGTCAACGGCTAAACTCCCATTGGTTTTAATGGTCCGGGATCAGGCCTCAAGAGATTTCTATTATGTTCATGGTTTGGAGCAGAGCCCTGTTGGGGAGCAGAGCATATCTAGTTCAGGGTGTGCGGTTGGAATTTCATTGTTATGTTATTACACCAGAAACTCTTTATATGACCACAGGGTAGAAAGATCGTCCTGCAGTTAAGAGACTGGACTAGGAATCCAAAAAAAAAAAAAAAAAGGCATTTATTTCCCAGCTCTGCCAAAACTCCCTGTGTAACCTTGGGCAAATTCCTTAATTGCTCTATGCCTCTGTTTCCCTATAGGTAAAATGGGGATAATAGCACTTCCCTACCTCACAGGGGTCTGGTGAGGGTAAATCTGTATGTGAATGCCTCAGGGACGGTCTACCCTATAGTGCTACGTCTACACAGCGTCGCTGTAGCGCGTCTAGTGAAGATGCTCTATGCCGAGGGGAGGCTGCTCTCCCGTCAGTATAATTACTCCATCTCGGCGAGAAGCATAAGCTGTGTCAGCGGGAGAGACTCTCCTGCCGACATAGTGCCAGTGTGGACATTGCGAAACTTGCATCGCTGGGGGCGTGGTGGGAGGCTTTTTCATACCCTTGAGCGACATAAGTCAGATCGACTTAACCAGTAGTGTAGAACTGCCCTCAAGTAGTAGGGAAATGGTATGTTCTTGAAGCATTACAGTAAAGTCTGCCTGCCATTATCTAGGTGTCCAGAAGGGAACTGTCAGTACTAAAGAGGATGTGATCCCTTTGCGCTGTAGGGGTACTAGAGGACAGGTCTATTCATGTCAACCTTTCCCATAGAACTGAAAGCACAGGTCTCACCCCCTCCTTATTCCTCTCTGCCCCCCACCCCCATGGCCAGGGGTAAGGGGGCCGAGGCTGGGGCCGCAGCTCGGGGTGGGTCTGGGGCCAGGAGCAGTGCCGCAGCCAGGGGCCGAGGCTGGAGGTGGGGACAGGAGCTGGGCTGTGGTTGGGGCTGGCAGCCGGGCCAGTGGCCAGGTGCAGCTCCGCTCCCGGCTTTGCCCCCAGCCTTGGCCCTGGCCCGGGAACATACCGCGGCCAGCGTGAGAGGCTGGGGGCTGGTGTGGTGCCAGGAGCTGAGCTGAGCCATGCCAAAGCTGGGGCCAGGGCCAGGCGCAGGGCCAGGAGTCAGTTACTTGGCTGGGAGTGGGACTGGAGTGGAGAGGGGCTGGATGGCGTTCCCTCCCTGCCATTTTGGGGGCTGGCCTGGCCCTGCCATGCCCTGGCCATGCCATGCCCCCCCGTCTGTTCCTCCACACACCCCTGGGGTGAGGGGACGCCCCTCACTTTGGGGATCTCTGGCATAGATGAACATGAGCCATGGACAGAAGCACCAGGATAAATTGCTACCAGAGATCATTTTAGGATGGAGTGACCATTCCATTGGTACAATCTATTGCCTACTACATGGATCAACTGATCACCTTGGTATGGACTTACCACCTGTCCCTGCTTTCTAGGGGCTGCCTCTTTGACTGCCATTACTTTTTAAACATTCTGAGGGCTCCTGCCATTGTCTTCTAGTGATGTTAAGGGATCATGGGGGATGGTAGCTTTTAAAAGTTGGGTGCCTTAAAATGTTGTCCAGATCTTGAATTTGGACACACAAATCAGTTCGTAAGGGCACAGTATGTACGTTTATGGGAAAGTGTTAATATGAGCATCCAAAATGCAAAATGTCTTATTAAGATGCCCCAGATGAAAATTGGACTTGCCTTTTTATTCTCCTTATGGCACTAGTACAGGAAAAGTGATGGGACCAAACTTTTCTCTCCTGCTGTAACTTCATTGATTTAACTCTATTGTTTGTCACCGTCCATGACTCTTACCTTGTCTTTCTGATAGACAATTGCAGCCTCTCTAATCTGGAAGTCTTTAACTCTCTGGTGAATATTCCAGTGTAAATGAAAGCGGAATCAGGAACATCTCTGTAAGGAACCCTGAAGGGACCTTTCCTTTTGTTCCTTTACTGAGTTCTTTTTCATTCATAGCATCTTCTGCAAAATCCTTTCTCCAAATAGCTTCTGGTACTAGTACAGGCTTCCCCATGTTGCAGTCTCAGTGCTAATCATTGCCAGAAAGCGTGAGAGTGCCTGAAAGTGTGAGTGGTGACAGTCACTTAGACAATCTGTGCTCAGAGAGATAATCTTTTCAAAGAAGGGCCATCTTTAGCCGGGTATCTGGCAGCACATTCTTTATTACAAGAGTGATGCCTTCTGTCACTTGGATAATAACCTTTGAAAGAACAGCCTCTAGCCCACAGTCTAGGGTATATTATGTCTTCTAAGCAATATCCGTTCAGCTATTGAGGGTATGTTTATGCTTCTCTTGTAAAAAAAGAGAAAAAAAAGAAAAAAGAAAAGAAGGGAATCTGAGGTTACTGTTTGCTGGAAAAATGTCAAGACTCTATTGGCAATATCCCACTAAACCACAAGTTTGTAGGAGAGAAAACAAAACCATTGGATTTTTCTAAACTATGTCTATGCGCATTTTAAGAAAATATACACAATGTATGCCACTTATGCTCTTATTATAGCTGTGGCAGTCAAACATATGATTGAACACACAGAAATACTACAACCTCATGCTGTTCAATGAATGAAGGGAAAACAAATCTTTATTATTCCTGGGTTCATATAGTACACAGAAACACTATTGTTCTTTCTTTCTTTCTTTCTTTCTTTCTTTCTTTCTTAGCTTTCAGATGTGTTTCATTGTCTGTGGGAACATGTGTTTTACAGACCTGTCATGTGAAAGCTATTAAAAAGAAGAACTGGAGAAATAACAATAAGCCATGTAACTGTGGTATGTCTACTCCCCAAGTTCAACTGTTATGCTGCTGTTTCAAGTGGTGGTGAAACTGGATCACACCAAACAGCGTTAGCTTTTTGGGTGCAGTTTTTCATTAGGATACTCTGGATCTTTAAAGAAGGTTATTAATATCATATTGCCGGCTTAAGAGATACCTTTCAGAGCCAAACTGGCTAGGTTTCAAAACTCTTGGAGAGTGGAATGAAGATGAGCTGGATCCACATGAGATGTCCAATTTTATTTGCAAAGCCTGAGATGAGTTGACAAGAGGAATAGTTCTGAGACATTTATTCACTATTTCATTAGTGTCTTCGAAAACAGACAGCCCAGTGCAGGCAGTCTGTGTGTTTAATATTACCAGCTCCTTATATTCTTATAGAAAATCACACACACAATAACCCAGAACATTGTGCCAAATTGTAGTCTCGGCTATATTTGAGAAACTGAGAACAGAATTCGGCTCTGTGTGTGTGTGTGTGTGTGTGAGAGAGAGATCTTTTTCAGAGTACAGTTATACATTTCACATTGTGAATCATTTATTTAAGGCAATCAGCAAAAAGTAATAATTTGTGGATTGGAAAAAGCTGTTAAAACAGAATGAAGGAACTCCAAAACGGATTACAAAAATGTAAGCAGCTTAACTTGTTTACACACAAATTGAAAACATTTTTAAAATGAGCCTTTGATTTTACCTTTCTGGACAAAATCCTTCACTAATTACAGGATAGCTGTCTATGACAGCAGTAAAACTGCTCTAGGCAAATCATGTGAAAACCAAGAAGCAACATTTCTTAATTTAAGAGAAAAAATCTGATAATTTTAAAGTTGTAGGAGTGTAAATAAGAACTCAGACATTTAACCCAGTTAGTGGTCAATAAATATTCCATGACACTTTTTGCAACAGTAGGGCGCGCAGTCTTGGTGTTTTAGCCAAATGCCAACTTGGATAACTACATTACCTAAATGCTATCCTCCGTAGTTTCAGTCAAACATTGTTTTTTGTTGCTCTTTGCATCATGTCCCAAACTGTTGAGTAGTGTTGCTGCATTCTTAAATTGTTTTTTGCTTCACCTCAGTGGGATATCATTTCAGAGACGGAAGAAGATTTTCCTATATGTGTAGTTGTAAATCACTTTGAAAGGGTTACAAAGAGCTTTTGGATCAAATGTACTGATCCTCCTGTTATTGAAGTCAACAGCAAAACACTTGGTGAAACCAAGGCACATAGACGACTTAAGTGGCCTGCCCATACTCATCCAGGATCAGCAACAGAACTGGGAAAGATTCCCAATCCTCTACTCTAACTTCTAGACAAAGCTACATTCCTCTGAAATAGCATTATTATTGCTTATTATTGAATTATACTAGTGCAACAAATCTAAGTTTTATTATCTTGTACCATAACCAGTTTATATTGGTCTGTGACCGTATATTGTACATCTGGTTTGAAGTTCCAGCTACAGTGTGGAAATTAAGGTCTTTAAAACTGTTTTTAAAACATATTTCTCATGGTCGCACCCAATAGGATCTGATGTGGTTTCACCAGCTATTGTGGATGGTTGGATAGATGCTGTGTTTGACCAGCATTCAAAAAGTGTTCAAAGAAAGGTTGCTCTCACGATGTTTATATCCTTTGTCCACATTGGTGAGGCAAACTGTGGTGGAACCCCTTTAAGACACAGAGGTATATTAACCATGGAAATGCAGTTTTGTTTTGTTTTTAAACACTGTATCGAAGCCTGTGTAGATGGGGCTTGGCCTGGTTCAATATGGCAGGAAAAGCATGACCTGATACTTGATAGTTTCCTGTTGGTTTATTCAGTAACTCCTCCTACAATCCTGCTGAACTCAGCTTCCATCACGTCATTTCAGAGAGACATTTTGGTGCTCTGGTCACAGTACATAATAACATAAGAACGGCCATACTGGGTCAGACCAAAGGTCCATCCAGCCCGGTATCCTGTCCTCTGACAGTGGCCAATGGCAGGTGCCCCAAAGGGAATGAACAGACAGGTTATCATCAAGTGATCCATGCCCTGTCACCCAATCCCAGCTTCTGGCAAACAGAGGCTAGGGACACCATTCCTGCCCATCCTGCCTAATAGCCATTGATGGACCTATCTTCCATGAATCTATCTAGCTCCCTTTTGAACTCCGTTATAGTATTGGCCTTTACAACACCCTCTGGCAAGGAGTTCCAGGCGCTCTGTGGGGAATACTGTCATATTTTTTTCCATGATTTCTTGCAGCGGGGATGCTGTTGGCATTCATTCCTGTAAGTTAATATTTGCAGTGTGCAAGGCTTCACTAGGAGCATGCAGCATTTACATCTGATAACCACAGCAGAATAGGTACTTTCCCCCAGGAGAAACTTAATAAAACAGTTCCCAACACTGTGCACTTTGGAAACTTATTAGGAAAAAAAGAAAAGCCTCATCAAAGGGGTGGTGAATTGGGGAGGGCTCTTTGTTGTTTTTTGTTCGTATTTGTCCAAGTTACTGATGTTTTTCTTTTGTGTTGTTCTCTATTGTTTGTCTTTTCTCTCCCCCAGCCGGTCTGCCCTTTCTGATCATTGAAACTAGCACAATCCAGCCGTACCAAAGGGGGTTTTACTGCAACGACGAGAGTATCAAGTACCCTTTGAAAACGGGCGAGACGATTAACGACGCTGTGCTGTGTGCTGCAGGGATTCTCATTGCCATCCTTGCTGTAAGTAAAATCGGTCACGCTCTTCTGCCCCTCTCTGACAGGACTGTATGTTTGTGTTGTCCCCTAAGCAGGTAATGCTGACAGGGCCCTATTGACACTCCCAGACAGCGTGTCAATCAACGCAAAAAGACTATTAGAAAATCTCTGCTCAGCAATTAATTTATAGGGATTGGGAGTTAGGACTGTGCCTGGAACAAGTTAAAAAATCTACTGCAACAGCAACAAAGACAAGATGGTGTTGGTAATAGGATATGAAGCCTTTCACGTCTGGGGTCAGTTGTTCAAAATCAGTCCAGGTTAGTGACTGAAACTCATTACCATCCAAAGACAGTCTGGTGTCCATGGTGAAATTAGCCAGTTAATAATTTGGTGGGTAGCTGGGGGTTGATTTGCTTAGTTTGTGGCAGAAGAGCTCCCCATTTCAAATACAGCTATAGTAGTGAGCACAGACCTGTATGCAGACAGTTGAAGTAGATAAACGAAAAGGCCTATGGTCTGCTCCAGCACCTATTGAAACCAGGGAGCTTTTCTGCTGACTTTTAAACGGAAATGGATGGGGACTGATGAGACTGGCCTACTGTCCCAATGGAAGAAGCCCTTTCCATATCAGATTATCAGCATAGGGAAGCATCATCCTACTGGTGTGCCTTTACTGTGAATATGAGGCATAAATTTCAATCATCTTCCACAACACGCACAACAATCTGCAGCGATGTGCAAATGAAAATTTACAGCAGGAAGAGTAAGATTATTTCTGAAGCAAGTAAACAAGTCAAACTATTTGGGCACGTCCTGCAAACTTTGCAATATAAGATAGAGTTCACGTTTCAGGGAGCATGTTCCTTACAAGCTAAAGGATTTGGTGCCAATAAGGATTTGGCATGTTGTGTCCACATTTGAGTGATTGCTGTGGTATTTACATATTCCGCATTTCATGCAGTTTTTAAAAAGAGGTGGTGCCTTTTCAGCCAACTGCTGCATGGAAAAGTTTTGGAGGCAGTATTAGGCTTTAATAAATAATAAACTAGACATATATTAAAGGGCAGCTGTGATCTTGTGTCGCCTTTCTAATTACTTTTGATATTTTTTTTTCCTATCAAATTTCCCACTACTGTGTGGAGGGATTATGTTGTGTGTGAACATATTTGCTTTAAGTTTCAGCAAATCCAGCCCTGGAAGAGTCGGCTGAGTTGAGGTGCCTTACACCAGTACATTTGTCAGCTATTTACTAAAAACACTTTGGGCTAACCATGTAACAGGAGGCCTCATTACACTCAAGTCACAATGCTCTACTAAAATTTGACAGGTATCTGTAGTGCCATCATGAAAAGCTGAAATGAAGTGCAGTTTGTTATTTAAAAACAAAATAACACCTTTGGAGGTGGCAGATCCTTGCCCCTGTTCCAGTCCCTTGGCTCCACTCCTGCGGTGCAAAAGAATATCTGGGGATTCCTTTGATGCGGGGGCATCCATTGGTGACACACCCCCGGCTCTGCACCACCTGCTCCACCCCATCCCAGCCTGATGGAGAGGGGTGTGGACAGAATTTGCACTCTGACATTCCCCAGCTGCATAATGGCCCCAGACAGGTGTCAGTGGCCACAATAAGTGAAAGCAGCCTGCAGTCTGCTCTAACGTATGATGGGTGCCAGACCCAAGCTCCCACGACTGGGAGAGTGCAAAGGTGGTTTTAAACCACCTTCCTCCCCCTCCCCACAGGTCTAGCACCGCCCGTTGCTCGTTCACATGCAAGGTTCTGACCCCTTCATTTTTGTTTAAGCATTTATATCAAGATACCATTGCCATGCCCTCCCGCCCCCAGCATTTCTGTATGAGAAGTACCTAAGTTTCTAGCATAATTTAGGTTTCAGAGTAGCAGCCGTGTTAGTCTGTATTCGCAAAAAGAAAAGGAGGACTTGTGGCACCTTAGAGACTAACCAATTTATTTGAGCAAATAAATTGGTTAGTCTCTAAGGTGCCACAAGTCCTCCTTTTCTTTTAGCATAATTTAGTTTTTTCCTTAAGGATCACTTTCATAACAGTCCTTTTCTTAGTTCTGTCAGCTAAAGGAACTGTATTGTGGGTAGGCAGGTTAAGGCAGGGATTCTCAACCTTTTCCTTTCTGAGCCGCCCCCCCCCCCCGCCCGCTGTAAAAGCTTCACAGCCCACCTGTGCCACAACAACTGGTTTTCAGCCTATAAAAGCCAGGGCCGGCGTTGTATCAAGCAGGGCAATGGCCTGGGGCCCCACACCACAGGGGCTGTTGCGTAGCTACATTGCTCAGACTTTAGCTTCAGCCCCCGGTGGCGGGGCTTACGGCCCTGGGCTTCAGCCTCATGCGGTTGGGCTATGGCTTTCTATCCTGGGCCCCAGCAAGTCTAATGCCGGCCTGCTTGGCGGCCCCCCTGAAACCTGCTTGCGACCCCCCGCGGAGACCTCGGACCCCTGGTTGAGAACCATTGGGTTAAGGGACAGAAAGAAATGACTTTAAGCTCCTATTTCCCCCTAGCTTTCATTCTTTGTCCTACAAGCACTGTAATGCCCCATATCTTTAGCACATCTAAGCTTTATACTGTTCGTTCATACTTACACTGGTGGTTCAAATAGTAAATTGTGCACATGAGTTTTCCTTTCCTTTTACTCCATCAGAAGCTATAGCGGTAAATTAATCAGAATCGTGATATTGTCTGTTTAATTAGAAGGTTCATGCATTCTGGGTAGCATTCACTTCACATGAATAAAGCCAGAGGTGTTTGGTATTGCATGGATGAAGTGCACGTGGTGTGTGTAGGGGGCGTTGTTGGGGGCTGTGGGGAAGGATTGGCGGGGAGAGAGTTGTATATGTGAAATCCACTTCCCAATGGGAGCAGCATGAGGAACTGATGCGCAGGCTCTCTCAAGCAGGCTCATGCTCAAATAAATTGGTTAGTCTCTAAGGTGCCACTAGTTCTCCTGTTCTTTCTGCGAATACAGACTAACGCGGCTGCTACTCTGAAAGGCTCTCTGTAGCTGCTATGCAAGCCTGTGGGATACAATAGCAGTCACAGCCTCTTTATGCCACTTTCAGAGGAATGTGGATCCCTCCCTCTGATTTGGCCCAATCACTGCCTTACCCCCACTAGTCTTTGCAGGGCCATAGGGAGAGAGCTTAGCTTGCACAGAGTACCAACTCAAGGCTTAAGCTGTATAGAGGGGTCCTGTGCAGAATCTGTGCACTGGGGTGAATTTCATCCTATAAATTTTTCCCTCGGGGAAATATTTCAAACGTATTTCAGTATTACTGTCTGATCCTTTCAGCAGTGATTAAAGCTACATTAGAGTCAGTGCAAAGATAGGAAGCGATCCCCAATGGAACTCTCTCTCCTGTCAATGGGAGTCATGTATGTATAGGGTTGAGGATAGCATATGACTCATTGTGTTGTGTCTACCAAACAGATGGCTGATTTCTTTTCAAAGTCATCCTTTGGCTTGGGTTATTCCATTTTCAAGATAATTATCTGTTAGTTTCTCCTCTCCCCCAAGCAGAATTGAAATGAAGCCAGGTTTCAGGTTTCATTGATCGCAACATCGTTTGCCAGTCAGTTTATTCATAGAGCCATGGGCAAACAGTCCCAATAATTCTCTGTCTCTCATTCTAAAAGTGAAAGTGAAAAAAAAATCTATAAACAAGAAGAAATTTTTACCCTGCAGGTAAAATTCCATACCCCCAAGTATGGAAAAGCCATAAAATAAAATGAAAAAAACCTCATTTTCACATTACTGCCTGACATACCGTCATGTCGGCTCCATGCAGAATCTGCTTCTGATCAGTAGTGAGCCAGTGGCAAATGCAAGAGTTGGAACTGAAATTGGAAACATAATCAGCTGGCTATTTAATCCATCAAGTTCCTAACATGAAATGGCAGGTCAATTAAAAAGAAAAAAAGTTTCCCTGAAAGAAATGGATGTTTTCTACATAGGTTTCACTTCACTCATGACAAAAGTAAATTGGTAAGGAAAATACAAAAGCTCAGTTATTTGTTGCTGAGTGATACAAATGGCTAACAAGTGATTTAAGAAACAGATTTCTTGCTATGGCAGAATATATGGAAAATTCAAGTCATGCTGACCTCTTTTTCAGATGTAACCCAGATACCAGAATTTTTGTAGTATAATATGAATTCCTTGCAAATCCACAAAGCACCAATATCTCTTCTTTCATTTGAAATGTTTGCTTTTCAAAGACATGACTGTAGATAAGAGCAATTTAGGACAATAAATAAAACAAAAAAATTTCATGTTCCCAACTCCCAGCTTTAAATACTGGCACCGGCAGAATCTTCAGGCCAGAGCAAAAGGTCCAGGTTGTGTTTTATGTGTCTTGAAGACTGCCAGAGTTCTTGCTAAGTAAACTTTAGAAGTGAAGACTTATGCTTCTGTCAGGACATAGGAGGATATGCATTTGTGTTCAGTGCCTACATATTTACGGATTTGGAGGCAAAGACTGCCTTTGGCGTTACACATGCATAAGACCCTTGAAATACTAATTGCCCCTAAGATTTTTGCTCTCAGACCTCTACTAAATGTTCATAGACTCACAGACTTCAAGGTCAGAAGGGACCATCATGATCATTTAGTCCAGGGATTCTCAAACTGTGGGTCGCAACCCCATTTTAATGGGGTCGCCAAGGCTGGTATTGGCCCCGGGCCCCCACAAGTCTGAAGCCCAAGCCCCACCACCCAGGGCTCAAGCCCAAGCCCCACCAACCAGGGCTAAGGTTACATGCCCCCACCCAGGGCAGAAACCCTTGGGCTTCAGCTTTGGCCCTCCCCTCCCCCGCCTAGGGTGATGGGGCTTGGGTGGGCTCGGTCTTCGGTTCCCCCCTCCTGGGGTCGTGTAGTAATTTTTTGTTGTCAGAAGGGGGTCACGGTGCAATGAAGTTTGAGAACCGCTGATCTAGTCTGACCTCCTGCACATTGCAGGCCACTGAACCTCATCCACCCACTCCTGTAATAGATCCCTAACCTCTGTGCTTTCACTTGTGGAAAATATTTGACTCTCATGGAGACTAAAGGCCTCTTTTTAGCCATAGACGAGGCTTTGCATAAGCTGTGATAATACAAGATTCTCCACACTGACCAGCCAGTAACCATTAAAAGCCAGTTGTGGAGGGATTCCCTGTATAAGGGAGAGAATGATCATGTCCATTCAGTTCTTGGTCTCTCTGTTCCGAATGCTAACAAGGGAGGGGCAATTGCTCACTAGGACTGAAATTCAACCTGTGCGGAGGACAGCACAAGGCTTATGCATCACTGATGTCCTCAAAGAGGGCCGTCTGTGGTGCACAGGCTTTGTGGTGGTTTTCTGCACAGGGATGAATTGCACCTGCTGATCTTGAGTGAGGCCACAAACCCATTTCACATAGGCCACTGAACAGGTGGTAACAACTGGCAATCACTTCCAGCTACGCTTGGATTTGAAGCCATACCCTGGAGGTAAAAGGTTCTTTACTCCATTTCCTGAGCCCCCTTATGGATAATACTGTTGTTTGTATCCAACTCCATGTACTGTCGGATCTTGAGAGCTTTCGAAAAAAACCAACAAGTTTTCTAGATCAGCTAATTTATAAGAATACAAATGTGGATAGTCAGATACTTTATATTTCAATGTTAAGTGCTCCCATTTGGCAAGACACAGAAAAACAATACATTGGAGACAAAACTGATTAGAAAGACCCTGAAAGTGTAATTACTGGGGCAACTGATAATTGATGATAATTGCATATAAAACTTACACTTGATCAGAAAGATTGTAGAAGAGACTAGAGAGAAAAATTTGATATTTGTTTCTTTGTAGTGACTATGTTAAATGTTTCCAGCATTTCACACTGGGAAATTCTCTATATACCACATGCAAATTATTTGCTGGAGACACAAGTCAGAAAAGGAGATTAGTACCTTTAAGAGTTGTTTGTTCAGGATGAAGTTTCAGTTTGTGCACATCTGTGCTGAATTAGTTTTCTTAGTCGCTCTTTATCAGGGAGAGCATTGCCAAAAAACAACTTTGCCCTATTTTAGCTTTTCATTAACGTTCAGCCATGATTTTAACTAAAGTGGGGAGGGGTCATGACTACCCAGCAGTGTGTTAGCGGGAGACTAAAGTCTCCAATTTACAATCTGCTACATCTGTGCAATTACCAAGACCACCAGCAGTGAGAAAAAATATTAATCCCTAGACTTTGTTGGTCCCTGTTTAAAATGGGTCACATGTCTAAGCTTTAAGGAGATCCGTTTGTGAACTCTGAGAATAATGGTACATCCTGTGGTGTCAAATATCATCCTTAATTCAATTTATTTTCCCTCTGCAGTTCTAAGCCTTATAAGATGCAGGCCCCTCTTCCCTGCATGACTAGATGCACCCAGCCATCAAAGAAAGTTGCAGTACGCAGTTGGGATGAGGTATCCTTCTGAGGTGCAGTTGCAGACTGGACGCCCTCACTTTGAGAGTGGCAAAATCCACAGGCCATTTCTTTGGGTATGTCGACACTATGAGTGGCACAGCTGCAGCTATGCCACTGTAGTGCCGTAATATCGACACTTCCTAAATTGACGGAAGAGGTTTTTCCGTCAGTGTAGGTAACCCAGCTCCCTAAGCGGCGGTAGCTACCCAGTGGTTAGGTTGGCTTAACTACAGCTAGGTCAATCTAAATTTGACGCGTAGACCAGGGCTTTGTGTGTAGTGGAAGTAGATTCCTGGGTGCCCACAAAACCCACAGGGGATTCCTAAACCACCCATTCGCAGATAAATGTGCAAACACCGAGAGAAATTGAAACGACAGTGGCAGGGAGAAGAGCTGCCTCCAAATGACAATTAGAAAGCATGAATGTCCTTTCCATGACACAAATGAACTGTGTTCTGCCACAGCAGAAATGTTCAGACATTCTTTTTTGGTCTTCATGCAAATATACTTCCTGGCTCGCAGCCTGCATTTGAAGATAGTCCAAAATCTAGATACACCATCATCTGCAGAGCACTTGGATTCTTAAGGGATTACAAATGACTCTGGAACAGGTCAGCTGCAAGACCCTAGACAACCTCAGTCAAGCCCATAGGGAGCTCGATACTAATAGTCTTTTGTAAAATGTGACTGTGGTTTGTAAACCCTTCGTGGCAGGTCAATGACCCCGATGTCTTTCTCCAAGAAGTATGGAAGTATAAGTGCCTGCTTGCAGCATTTGGGGTTTTTTTTTACTTCCCTTTGATAAAGCCTGCATAGCTATTATTTCAATTACTTTAGGTCAACCTTTGTTTATCAAGCCCTGGTACTCAGAGTTCAAACCATGATACAGTTTCATCTCCTCTTAGTCTAATTGCAATACTTTTCCAGTTTATTAGTTTCCAAATGTTGTGCCAAGTTTTTAAAAAGGTAGGTAGGGGAGAATTCTCTTCTGCATGGAGTTGGCAGGCTGCCATGCTGTGAAGAATATTGCTAGCTGTTTCAGAAAGGGATTAGCAAGAAGGCATTTTTCCTGACAGCTAAATTTACATATCACAATGCTGCTGACTGGAACAGAAAGGGGAGTGAAGGAGAAAAAAAACCCACCTCATTTTATTACTCAGGTATAAAAACATTGAAAGTAATGAATAAAATCCTAAAGCTATAAATCTGGAGCTCAAAAACTAGGGTGTAATGTGACAGAACAATTTAAGCCTTTGCCTCTTTTGGAGAGGTGAGACATTTGGACTTCATTTCATGGCCTGATTTTCATTAAATTGCCTTTTAAGAGTTAGGATTACAAGAAGCCAGGTACTCAGGTCCTCAGGTTCATAACTATGATTTATGACAACATTGTCAAATCCACAACACTCCCCCCCACGTGGCACAAGAAATACATAATTTGCTGCTTAATAACTACAAGGACCATTGGAATGCCCAGGAAAGTCCTGTGTTTATGGAAGTTTATATGATTTAAATTGGGTCTGGCCACTGCAAATTTTGGGCCAGATTCTAAATACTTTGAGTATCTCAGAATCTGATTCTTTGTGTTCATTTTTTTTTAAAGCTATGAAAAATAATTAAAAAAAAACCCCACCTCTGAAATGTTAAACTTTTTTTTTCTATATGGAATTTAATATAGTAACTTTGCACCTCAAAGAACCTTGATTCTTTTGTCTCTGTTATTAGGTTGTAATTGAATTCTGATCTCAGTTACACTGGTATAAATCTGGGGGAGCTGGAGCATTTGAAGTCAATGCAATTATTGCGGCTTTACACCAATGTACCCGAGAGCAGAATTTGATCCAATAACTTTAGCTTGGCCTTAGAATTTTTCCTTACGTTTTTTAAAAAAAAAGTTGGTCTTGATTTCTGGAAAGTATAAATGGAAAATTTAGGATGTGTCGGAGAAGAGAATTCCAAATGGTGAGCTCCTGCAGGTGGCAGAATGCTCTCCCACTTGACATGGTGGAAGCCCCATTACTTGAGATATTCAGAACAAAGCAAACCATTGTAAATTATACAAAATATAATGAGGAAACAATTTGCACTAGCATGGGGAAGAACAGAACACCCTAGCAGGTGTTTTTTGTCTCTGATATCTATGATTCCATGAACATCATCCAGTTACAAAGGTTTCTCTGGAACTTAAGGGATCTCTGGTTTGATCAAGTTCAGCTTTATCCATGTGTGAAGAAAACAAAATGGCTGGAGATTTCTGAAATGGAGTGTACTGTACTGACATACTGGTCTGTTATTTACTTTCCTGTTGTGGATGGACTGCTTGCTTTATGCATCAAGAACATAGTGAAAGGAGTGGGGAATGTCTCTCTCACCCTTTCCCTGCACCCCGGGAAAAAAAAAGGTGAAAATGCACTGTGGTTTTGTTATAGTAAGAACCGTGGCATTCCTAGGGCTCTCTCTCTCTCTTGCTCAGGTGGCTGACTCAGACCAAGTGAGCACTTCTTAGGAAGTATTCACCTTTTGGAATCATTTGCTGTTGATTTGGGCCACAACTGCACTGTGTATCTTGCTACGTCCATGAAGCAAGTGTCCAATCGCCAATATGACCTTTTTAGGTCTGACTGACGGCTTTTGTTGACACGGTAATATGGGATAGCTAGAATCTACAAACAAAAGAGGTTAAACCAGTTTCTTCATGTCTCTGGGCATGTCACTGTTACCTGCAGGCTGACAGAGGAGGGAAAGAGAGAGACTGGTAAGTGCCATTTTACAATGCTCCCGGCAATAAAGAAAAGCATTTTTTTTTAACCCCGTGTTGCATTCTGAGATATAATGGAATCTAATAGGTTTCAGATGGGCAAGTTGTTCTTGGAATTCCATCAATATTTATTTAACTTGAGTCTGCTTCTAAGACAGGATTTGCGGATAAATATGTATCGTTCAGAAACATGCTCGCCTTCTGTCTGAAACAAAAATTCTCTCACTAAGAAGTGTTAATATGCATCTGGCCTTAAGCCTACAGTAATTAATGGGATTCTGAAAGACTTGAATGCAGGACCCTGTAGTTTATTTCTTAACAAATGCTCTTTTATTCTGAGATCTTATTATCCTGTATGGTTGCACATTTACCTGATGTGACCTCTTAATGCAAACTGTGTTTTTTATTTATATATATTTTTTAAAATTCCTCCCTCAGATCATAACAGGGGAGTTCTACCGGATTCACTACTTAAAGGAGAAGTCTCGGTCCTTCATCCAGAACCCATATGTGGCGGCTCTCTACAAACAAGTGGGCTGTTTCGCCTTTGGCTGTGCCATCAGCCAGTCCTTCACAGACATTGCCAAAGTGTCTGTCGGACGCTTGCGACCTCATTTCCTGGAAGTTTGTAATCCAGACTTTTCAGTAATCGACTGCTCTAAAGGCTACATTCAAAACTACACCTGTAGGGGAAATGACAGCAGAGTCCAGGAAGCCAGGTGAGAGGCATTTCCTTGACAACATAGGGGGAAAAATGGTTGTTTCTGCCAAAATGGTGTCCCACAAAATACAACTCAGGTCCCTTCTGCCAGCAGTGGATCATTTGGAAACTTTCTTCTCTGGGAAGACTGCCACTGAGCTACCACTATTGACTGGCAATTTCCCTAAGGAGTTACTGAACTCTGCTGAATAATACTTCTCCTTCCTTCTATTAACTCCCACAACATTGTTTCATGAATGCTTGCTCAATGTGGGAATTTACCATAAGAGCTGACATCACAGGTGAGTGGTTTGGATCTACACAGCAAAACAGCCCTTCCTTTATGTAAAGACAACAAACAGCGTCAGGAAGTCTTTTTCAAAGTCTTTATGTCGTGTTCATTGGATATTTAATTTTGATATTTTTTTGGGTGAACTTTACAAGTTATACTTAATGCACCCTGATTGGTGTTTGCCTAAATTCCCAGATATCTTGGGCTGGTTTGTAAGTTACCAGTCTGCTGAGTATATAACAGTTCATAGCTGCCCCAAAAGCAGACCAGGAAGGGAACTGCAATCCCATGATTCTCCACCTCTTGATCCGTAGAGGAAATAATTTGCTACTGGTCTACTTAATCATGTTGCCATGCTCAGCTGCATTGGCTGGAGTGTCAGGATGGGGGTGGAGCCAATGCTTGATACATACCCTCCTCATCCACTCACTGTCCACCATACTAGGTGTGGGGGGAGCAGCAGCCCCAGATAAGTTGCTTCCCCACCCACAATGCCAGGTAGCCCATACTGAAAAAATAAGGGTGTACCTTACATCTCCTAATTCCCCTGTTGTAAGAGGCAGGTCACAGTCTTGCCTCTTGATTATTCATAGGCAGGTTCAATCTAATATTACAATGGCTGGTTCATACGTGTTCTCTGTCTTACAGGAAATCCTTCTTCTCTGGTCACGCCTCCTTCTCGCTCTATACCATGCTTTATTTGGTGGTGAGTACCCTCCATTTTTTGAGAGTCAAACCTGTTTGCACACCTCAGCATCCCCACATGGGACGCTCACCCCCACTTGTAGCAATTTGGCAGCTGATTACGTTGCTCTGACTACATCAGAAGACTGCAGGGACTGAATAAAAAACTGCCATTAAAAACTCAAAAATACTTGAACTTTTTAGCATTGTTTGGTCTTGTGACTCCTGAAATTTCTGTCCGGTTACACAGACCTTGGCTGCACCAAGACTGTTACCAAATCTCCAGATCAGTCCTGCATTCCTTGCTCAAATTCCCACTGAAGTCAACAAGAGTTTGGGGTGAGCCAAACAAGGAAGCTGCATCTCCTAAGATCAATGCACAGGGGCTCTATTTACAGTTATATTAGGCAGCTTGCTCTGGTCTCTGCACTTGATGAATATATAAGCCTAACCTGCTGCCCCTATAGGTTAAAGTCTGGTTTCCATGTTACATTTGCGGCCAAATCTGAAAGCAAAGCAGGTGAACTGGCCTCCCCACACAGTCTGATCTAACACTGTGGGCTGGTCTGTTTTTCTCTGTCAATGAAAAATGGTTCTGCCCTTCCTCTACTCTGCCCTTGAATAGAGCAGTGTGCCAAGGTGCTTCCTGCCTTTAGCTGCTGGAGGCATGCTTGATAGCACTCATGAAACAACCCAGCACAGGTCAATTATGGGTGGAACTATGGTAAACTTTTTGGGAAAGGAGATTTGGACAGTGATTTGTGTAAAAAGTAATTAGGAAAAAGGTTTTTGGATACTTTCAAAGATTTGCGGCCCCCATATCTCCTGTAACCTTAGATTGGAAACCAAAGAAACAGCCCTGTACTTATGAAAACATTAAACATGAACTTTTATTTATCCACGAGCTGCACTTCCCCACCCCTCCTTTACTTTGCCATCTGAAAAGATAAATTACCATGGCTCTCTCCTGGTTTTTAATCATGGATTTTTTTTTTACCCCCCTTCCCCGGGCTGGAAGCAGTTTCTGTAATTTAATTACTGGGTTTTTTAGACAGTTCGGGGGGGTTCCCTTAATTTATTTCCTCATTTTCTTTTTTCTTTCCTTGAAACATTTCAAATTTATTCTGTAAACATTCACGCCATTTCCTCTCAGCGACGTTAAAACAACGTTGTCAGTGAATGGCTGGGGAGATGTGATGTGAAAGGAATTGGACATTTCCCACCCCACCCCATCCGCAAACAAAATAGGGTTTAATGTTGTGTTTGTGTGTGTAAGAGAAAGAGAGACCCAGGGTTGTGGCAACAGTTCTGCACTGTTTCTGAATGACTGTTTTGTTTTACCCATCAACAAAAATCACTACTTCAGTTTTCCATGAAACAGTAACTCCCCCCGACCCCAGCACGCCATCACGAGTGAT
This sequence comes from Eretmochelys imbricata, assembly GCF_965152235.1. Classification (NCBI taxonomy): domain Eukaryota; kingdom Metazoa; phylum Chordata; order Testudines; family Cheloniidae; genus Eretmochelys; species Eretmochelys imbricata. The sequence continues at coordinate 94,539,707 of NC_135579.1, forward strand.
TTGTATTTATATACCCTAAAGTGCAGCGTTTTTAATTAAAGTTAACAGGTTAAAAGTTCCTTTGCCGTGTCAGGAGAGGAGGGGAATCATTCATAGTGCCAAAGCCCACGCAGTGACGTTTCACAGAAATCTAAGCCCTTAATGGCTGATTTGCAAAACTTTCCAAACTGTGCTTGGAGCCATTGCTTGACATGAGTATTAAATAAGGTTCTGCAGGCAGTCAAGTAGGTCATCTCTAATAGGCTTCCAGGCTTGGCTTCAGGAAATTGAGGACTGGCAGCTTTAATTAAACAGGTGGCTGGTTCTGTCAGAACAATAAGCGAGACTGGTGCTGTCTTTCTGTGTTTGATCCTATTGTTTGCTAGATTCCGCCACTACCTTTTCAAGGCCTCTGCTGATCCTGATACCACAAAGGAGTAACTCACACTCTTAAATCATAAGGACTCTGTTCTGCTGCTTTCTTTATTAAAATACATGGGGACAAATCTTGAAGTGCTGACTCAGGCAAATCCCCCCTTTCCCAAGATGTGCCGGGTGTCTTCAACAACAACAAGAGATGCCGGTCAGCACCTCTCGGGATTTTTGCCCAACTGGCTTCACTGGAAGTTGACGAAAGACCTCCAAGTTTCTCTCTCCTATGTTAAAAGCACTGCGCGGTTTGTTTTATTCTCACAAACTTTGCCAGGTTTTTTTCTGCGAGGCCAGCAGTTACACAGCAAGTTAGAAACAAAAGGGAACACTGACCGTTCAGGTATGCAGGATGGGCCTGACCATATAAATGCTCCATGCACTGGGTTCCCTGCAGAGGCCAGAGCCAGGCCTGGAGATGGCATCTTGCAGGAGATGCTCCCACAGGACGTTAGGAACAATGCTTTTTTGGTCCTGCCATTTTTCACCACTTTGCCCCAGTGCCTGCCATATATTTTTCTCCGAGCTCCACAGAAGGCTTTTAATGACTGCCCTGTATTTGGGGTAGCGCACAACTGAATAGTCGCAGCCCATGAGTCTTGTGCTAGACTCCTCCAGAAGGGCAGCATGTTCATCTGAATCTACTGGGAAGTACATTGTGGGACAGGGCCCCGGTTGCAGCTGCTAGCAGTGATAGAGAGAGAGTGAGATTGCGGCCATGGCACTCCAACAGTAATCAAGCTCTGATTTCTCGTCCCTGCCCTTGCCCTTCCCATCGTCCTCATATGGAAGTACTTCGGCTGTCAGCACTCTGCAGTGTCTGCCTCTCTCCCCCAACCCATTAGAGACTGAAAACAAAACAGTGTGGAAGCTGGCTTTTGACCAGTAGAGCCTATGTCCTCCAAGACTGCAGTCTGGAAGGCACCGACCTCTGCTCCTTGGCTGGGATATAACAATCTGACCTGTGACATTGGATTGGTTCCATTTATTCCTCTGGATAGAGGATTACTGGCCCAGAATTCCCAGAGGTTTTTAAGGCTTGAAATACTGAGCTAGGATTGGTAGCAGGCACTGTCAGGCTATCTGTTCAATTGTGCTCATAGAGCTGGGGCAAAAATTATGCTAATGGATTTGATGGAAATTGAAGGGGGGGCGGGAAAAAGAAACAAATGGAGACATAGTTGTGTATAGTGAGTGTCTGATGTCACGAAGCCAGTCCCTCTCCTTGTCCAGTAGTGGCTTTCTCTTTGTCATTCCACACCTTCCTGCCACTCCGTGCAAGAGTCTTCTCCTTTGTATTTTCTGCTACCAAAAGCATAATGAAAATATACCACCCCAGCACAAAATCCATTGTAGTGAAAAACTGATAATGATAGAAAAACTAATGATATTGTATTAGTGGGTGTTAAAAAACCCTCTCTCCTTCCCAGTTGTTTGGGTGAGAAGAGCTTTGTAAGACAGGTTTGAAACACAGATAAATCACTTCCAAGCACTATTTCTGCATGCTTGTAATATGTCTCTGTGTCAGTAAGTTTGATGGACCCAATTATCTTGATGTAAACAAATCATTTGCTCTCCAATTCCTGAGAAGCTGCTTAACAAAAGTTTGGCTGCTGCACTGCTGAGGGCTCATGTGATGGAGGGCTTGGCAGGGGCCTGTGGACCAGGAAACTGGCTGAATTTTTTCAGGCATCTCCTGCAGATTGGGGGTCATTAGTCACCAGGTCCTTTTTTAAAGACATGCTTGGACAAATTAATGGGGGCTTAGTGAACAATGCAGAATCTCACCTTCAGCAAGTATCTCATTCTTAAATGATCAGCCCCACGAAACCATTGAGATGTTGTGTTTGTGAGTGTGTGGGTATCTAAAATAATTCACTGATGTGCAAAATCCTCAATAAAGATATATATTGTTCATGCTAACCTTTCTTTTCAACAGGTCTGTGCCATTCATTGGCCAGATCTCTGGCCATGAGAGCCTAGATGGAGAATTCAAACTCACTGGGAAATATGTACTTGTGTGGGGAAACACTACCAAAAACTGTCAGACACTTTTAGAAAATGTCCAGATTTTGTGGTGTCCAAATATGGGGTGGATTTAGCATTCCTGAAGGGTGCCTGACTGATAGCCCCAGCCTGTCATTTATCCACAGAAATGATCCAGAGTAGAAATAGTATTGCAAGATTCCCCCACAGTGCCCAACCCAAGTGCTCCAACTTTGACCTGGAGAGTGTAGCCCTGGGGATGAGAAGATGGGACAGTCCTTGGTTTCCCTGGTGATGCTGTCAACTAGTGTAAATTGTAGTGGCTCCCCACCCCCCAGTGAGACCATTTATCCACTAGGAACTGGACCGATAAAATATCCAAATGGGGCCAAGAGTTTTGTTACTATTTTCCCCCATTAGTGAAACAAGAATAAATACTAAATACCAGAGGGGATTCTATATTCCAAATCCTTATGGAAGTGACTCCAGGAAGACATTTAATACACACAGAAAGTGCTTGAGGCTCAATTTGAAACACAGATTCAGGGCTACATTTTGTATCATTTTCTGGTCCTCAGAAACATGCAATTAACGTCACCTGCTTTGTATAACAATTTACAAAGGGAAATGACTCTCTGGTAATCCTGTTAGTAGGATGTTGGGGGGGGGGGGAGGAGGAGGATAGGATGTGTTCTTCACTCAAGGTAAAACCCTACTGAAGACAAGGAGGTTTGTAGTTTTCACAGGACTTAGCAGGTCAAGTTAAAGACTATAGGGAAACCTGGCGTTTATCTCAACCTGCTAATGTGAAAACTACAAACTGCCTGATCTGCAATAGGATTTTACTTCCTGGTAGTTAACCTGAGTTAAGAACACAGCTTTTTTTCTCCCCCGAGTGAAGACAAGGCGGAAGGTCAGATAAGGCCCATAAGGATGTTGAACTACAAGGATGCAGATGGCCTGTACAATAGGACTTTTCAGCCCACGTGGATCATAGAGCTAAGCGCAGTGGGGAGGAAGGAGGAAGCTGGTGGATTCTAGGGCGATCATTAACCTGAAGTAACATCTTTGGACTAGCTATGTTGATGCCCTAATGCCCTGGCTCTGGGCTGAAGGGAGAATTCTATTCCTCAAGCCCTGCATAAAGCTTCAGCTTTGTGCTGGGAACCAAACTTTTACTCAGAGTTCTTTTCTCTGTTCTTTGAAAGCAAGAATAGCAGCGAATTTTTTCCCATCTGTCAATGAGCATAATTAAGGAGAAACATTAGTTATCAACTTGCAATTCAATGCCGCATGGTAACAGAATCTTCCTAATAACCTCACAACTATCAGAGTTATCTGTATTCCAGTGATCCTGATTCCCTCATGAGAACTGAGATGCCAGCGGTTATCACTTAGGTTTGCTGTTATTATGTCACCTTAGATTAACTGACTGATTGCAGTCCTTTAGCATTGTTCTTTGCTTGTGGCTTAGTGGGGAGAGCTGGGTCATGGAATACTGTCTCTGGTCCAAGAATGGTGTGAGTTTAGTGGCATGCAGATGCAAGCTCAGGGGGCATTCTGGAGTCATTTAAGAAAAACAAGTGCTGGGTTCAAGTTCTACTTAGCTGATAATTTTGGGGTTTCGATGGGATCAGGGCCAAAATGTGACCCCTAGATAACCATCTGCAATTAAATTTCAGATTATACAGTCAACAAAAGGAAGAAAATGCAAACGTGCTTTTGCTCCTATGAGGTCTTTTGTGCTTCTAATCCTGCAGTTCACAATCAGTCAGCTAACTGCATCCCGTCAGTCTAGTGGACTTCGCCAGGGATGAATTTGGCTTAGAGAGTTTTGCCCAAATAAGCATTCCAGGATTTGTGCCCTCTTCAAAGGGAGGGGGGGATGGAGAGAGGTTTACATGGAAGATAACTTCAGGTCAAGCGTAAAGAGTCCAGTCAGGGAAATACGATAAGGCCCTGCCAATGCTCAGAGCGAAATCTTAGGAAAGAAAATGACAAATTTCCTAGATCTGGCTGAATGCAGCCATGTGATATGGATGCAGTGAGATGGGAGTTCTGTTTGACAGCCAAGTTACTTACTCAGCACCTTCCTCAGTAAACGCCTCCAAACCATAAAGATAAAGTGTATATATTCTTCTCTCCCTGCCTGCTCCTGACTTGTAATCCTACAGATGGACATAAACTGTTTGTTTGCTTAGGCTCACTTGCTGACCACACTCTGTTCTCCCTGACATCAGTGGAAGTTCCCTGGCAGGAGAAAAGCTATGTATTGCTCCTAAAGCCATCTTGGTTCTGTGGTAACTTCTCGGCTCTCTAAATAGCTACTACTACATATTATTGCAGGTCACTTCATCCTCCCTTCCCTCTTGCCTTTTGTCAGGCCTGCTCCTTTTAATCATTGTATGTTACTTTCTTTTAATGCTACACAGTGGGCTGCAGTGGGAGTAACATATTTTACATTATTATCTTACCCCCAGCTAGACTTCTCCTGCATGGCAGCATTTACACATTTAGCAGAAGCCACTTGCAAATTGCTTACAGTCTGCTCTGAAAAAGATTAGTAGAGAAGCTGCTGGGGGTTTCCTGCCTTACGTTATACCACTGATTTTTCTGTGCCAGGAGATTCTGATGCTTTCTGTTTTCCCTTTAGCTCTCCGATTTGCTTTGCTTTTCTTCCCATATGATATGTATTTCACACACACACCGAGGGCTACAGTTTCAATATAGCCTCAGTCCAGCCTCCTAAATTCATGCCTAGAAATGTTATGTTTTAGGTACAGTCTTCTGTGTATTTATCCTCACAACCCCCTTTGAGGTAAGAAAGTGCAATTATCCCCATTTCACAGAGGTGGAACTGAGGCACAGAGAGGCTAAGTGACTTGCCCCTGGTCACACAGGATGTCTGTGGCAGAGCAAAGAATTGAATCGGGGTCCCCCAAGTCCCAGGCTAGTGCTCTGATTTTTGGACTGTCCTCCCTATTGTACTTGCATGTTTTTTGAATATCCAAAATCAGGTGTATGTGCATAAGAACATAAGACTGGCCATACTGGTCCAGTCTAGCCCAGTAGCCTGTCTTCTGACGGTGGCCAATGCCAGGTGCCTCACAGGGAATGAATAGAACAGGCAATCACCAAGTGATCCATCCCCTGTCATCCACTCCCAGTTTTTGGCAAACAGAGGCTAGGGACACTCAGAGCATGGGATTGCATCATTGATCATCCTGGCTAATAGCCATTGATGGACCTATCGTACATGAAGTTATCTAGTTCTTTTCTGAACCCTGTTTTATTTTTGGCCTTCACAACATCACCTAGCAAGGAGTTCCACAGTTTGACTGTGTGTTGAAGTGCATGCAACTTGGGCACCTAGAAGTCTTAATTACCTAATAAAGGAATGCATTGCTCTTGTCTCATATTTACAGAAGGACATGTGCAAGTCTGAACTGTGTGCATGCAATACCTGATGTGTGGCACAATTAGGACATTTGTTTTTGGAAAGGTGGGCACACAAACAGTTGCACTTGTACATTTTGAAGCCATTTTTTCTTGTTTTACCCCCAAATGTCTTGAGTTTGTCACTGTTGAGCTTATGTTCTATTTAAATCAATGCTCATTTTTAATTGGTTATTTTAAAATTAAATTCTTGCTTTCTCTACTCTGAACTCTTTAGTCAAAGCCTTTTGGCTGCAATGAGGAGAGGACAGAGAAGTAATTCAAAACGGTATACAGAAGGGGATAGATGCATTATTGTTGCATATCAAACATTTGAAACCTCTTTCTTAAGGAATTGGAATGAACACTGCATAAAGCTTTATGCATGAAATTAGCTCTTGAGTTCTTCTAGCAAAGCTGAGCAGCACTGTGTGTAAAGTGTAATGCTGTATACAGGGTCCATGCTTGTATCGGAATGAGGCAGAGGCTGCAATCTTGCATCTGAACATCAGTGGCAATGAAAATTTAGTTGACATCCCTCAGCTGCTTTAAAAACCACCACCCTTGATCCCAAAATGTAGACTTTTAAAGGGACAACACTGTATAAAAACTTCAAGAAAGTGCATTTGAATGATAAAGGAGCAGATTGTGAGCCCCTTAAATCCTGTTCTACAGTATCTTATCTCTACAATTAGTTCTCATTGACTGATTTCTTAAGGAGTAAAGGACTACTCAGTATGACCAAGGGTATCAGAATTTGGCCCAGATTGAGCACATAGACATTTGAAAAACAGTCAGAAGCCAGTTCACTGTTAATGAAACACGTGGAAGGTACTGGTTCTGTGAATAAAGAAGTGCCCACCGTTACATAGTTTTAAATTGCTATGTAGTGTTGCACTGTGCTATTAAACAGCTTAAGTCTTCCACTTCCGTGATGACTGCATTTTAGCAGTATCTGAAGTGCGTGTACTTTGAGCAGTGCTTTTAAATCCTTCTGGATGAGAGATGCAGTGTGTTTATAACGCATTTTTATGATTAACTAATTCTTTCCGTAGCATATAAATTATTATTAAAAACTGAAGTACAAATGTGTGGGAGTGAATTTACTAGCATATATGTTGCTGTATTCCATAGACTCTGTAATGTGCTTTGGCCAACACTGAGCTGCTTTGGTACTGCTCTGTTCAATCCTAATTGGCTATCAATTTGGATAATATGAAGCATCTGCTAGATTCATGCAAATGCTTCTTCAGATCATTTTAACGTTATTCTGCATACTTTTTCCAAATGGGGCAAATAAAAGGTTTGTGAAACAGACACAATGTATTAAACCATTTAGTACGGCTTTCCAGGTTTGCCTTTGCACAGTGTTGCTGTGTTTTTTGGGATGCTATGGAAATATCCATGGGCTTGATTCTCATTTACACAAAGGCCACTTTACACCATTCTGCCAGCAGAGCAGCTGACCTAAAAACCTTACTCAATCACCATTTTTTTTCCATGTGGCTACTGGCTATATTTTCTATTTCATTGGTAAGGAGTGCAGAGCTGTGTAGGATGTTTAGCTGGGCTACAATTCTAGACATTAGGGGGGTTTTGTATTCTGTCTTGCAAGTGTTAATGAAGAAGCTGCTGCTCCTGTCCCCTCCCCAGGCACCCACATATCCCCGACAGTGCTATGACTTCCTGACCTACATCCTTCCCACATCTCCCCCATCCAGCCCTCCCCACCCCACCCCACCCGTCTCCACTTCCTCACTCATGCACAGGAAGGGAGCACTTTCTGGGAGGGCACTGCTCCTCTTGGCTCTGCCTTGTGGGGTGATCAGCCTCAGGCAACTTTGATTTGTAGACAGAAGGTTCCAGTTTTCCTGTCGTCTCTTCCCGTTTGGTTTCCCCAGTTCCCACAGGAACCTGGGAAGTAGGTTGTGCCCACCGTTTGCAACGGAAAAAAGCTCAAGATAACTGTAGGGGGGACAATACCCATTTGACGTCACTTCAACTTCTTCACTTCAGGTCAAGTCCTTTTGTTTCCCCTTGTAAGTAAAAGTAACATTGCCCCCCACCCCCCACCACACACACCCCTCTCTATATTTTGAGTGACACAAAGGCACTGTAGAATTCTGTATGTTGAAGGATCAGGGCTCAATCTGGCAAAGAGAGGGTCTTTCCTGATATGAATAGCCACAACATAAGGTCTGCTTGCGTGAGTAGTGAGTGCACCCCACTGTAACACGTCAGTTATTCTGGAGCAGGGCTGGCTCTTTGTTTGTCCATTAATAATTATCCTGTTTGCACAGATTGAAGGAGATGGATATGTGCATAGTTACCATCAGCTTTTTCTTGTGGAAGAGTTCCTGCATTTAGATAAACAGCTTGCCTCCCTCTCAGATTAGCTTTTTATTGGTAAATGTTGGTAAATGTCAAGTTCAGGGTTATTCACACAAACTGACAAAAAATATTTCCATTGATGATCATTGAAATTGACAGATAGGCAAAGAAAGAAAGTGAGAACTTATCAGCGTTTGACATAAGGATATTTGCTTTGTATATTTTAACACGTGCTGTTGGCACTTTATGTTTTAATGGCTGTAAAGCTTTAATTTTTTGAATCTCTACACTGCCATTAAATAATTATTGTCTGACACCCCCATGCCAAATTTCCCACAGTTGTGAAAATATAAATTGATCACAGAAAAAGATGCTTAAATCCCATAATTTTGCATAACTGAACATTTAAATAGATAAAATTGGAAAAAATGCTTAAAAATAAACATCAATATGATCTGCTGAAATTATAAAAATAAAATAAAAATTGAATTCTGCCAAGCCTAATTTTGGGTCTGGCTAAATAGAAGCAATAGTGTTAATGTGAACTCTCATTGCTCTGCTTGGCAAACGTTGGATAAAAACAACAATTCTCTGTTACCTTCAGCAGGCTTGTCAATGCACAATGAACTGGAATTGGAAACGCTCAGTGGTGTGGACCGCTTTCTCGGAGGGTCCGTCTACATCAGGGGTGGCCAACCTGTGGCTCCAGAGCCAGATGTGTCTCTTTGGAAGTTAATATGCGGCTCCTGGTACAGGCACCCACTCCGGGGCTGGAGCTACAGAAGCCAACTTTCCAAAGGGCCAGGGGGTGCTCACTGCTCAACCCCTGGCTCTGCCACAGCCCTGTCCCCACTCCATAGCTAGGTAGACATTGCAGCTTGGGCTGGAGCTCAGGCTCTGAAGCCTAAGCGTGGGGTTTGGCTCACAGTCCAAGCTCCAGCCTGAGCCCCCAGAAATCCAGCTCCCCTTGCCGCTCACCACTGGATTAGAATCCCACCCGTTCTGCTGCCATGACGACTACCTCAGGCACCCCTCTCTGGGCAGCTTTTGTTATCTGAAGTAATTCATCTCCTTTAACACCCCCCCCCCCCGCCCCTTCCACCATAACACGCTACTGACCAAGTTCTTCCCTTGGATACATGCATGAAATTCCTGCTGTATCCAGTGGCAGCCAGCTGCATGTATCCGAGGGCAGAATGACATTCCTCCGCTCCATTTCCACAGCTAGCTGGTGCATTTGTTCTACGTTGCTGCACACACTGTGACCGAGGTGTAAAATTAATGCTCCCCTTTGTTTTTCTTTTCAATCCTTAGTTATATCTGCAGGCCAGATTCACATGGAGAGGAGCCCGTCTGCTACGTCCCCTGCTGCAGTTTACCCTGATCATGATGGCATTTTACACAGGATTGTCCCGTGTATCTGACCACAAGCATCACCCTACAGATGTGCTGGCAGGATTTGCACAAGGAGCCCTGGTGGCTTACTGCATAGTGAGTGCCATCTCTTACTATTGCACTAATGACAGGGCAATCCTGGTAACTCTGGAGATGCTGGTGGGGCATAACCTGTGAGAGAGGCTATTGACCATGTTAGGGAATCCAGCCACTTTAGGGCAGCTGGGGCTGTTGAGAGTTAACATTTACATGGTGGATGGCTCTCTCAAGTGGGTTGCAGGGTAGAAGATGCAGCGTAAACCAAATGACTCTCTAAAAATCTGTCTTCGTTGGGGGCATGGATGTTGCCAGAGCAGGTAGGGAGTGCTGTGAGACGTGAGACAGAGGACTCAATCCTGCATCAGAGAACTGCTGCAATGCCACCTGGTTACTCCTGTGCAGCAGCTGCTCTGAGGCTTAAGAGCAGAGAGCCTCATTAGCAGGAGTATGGCTGTTAAGCTCCTGTGTCTTCAGCTGTGCACGTTCTCCACCCCTGAGCCCTTGCAAATAAGGGAGCAGACATGCGGGCACTTGGCAGTGCTTTGCAATGAGGACAGCTACACGTAGTGCATCCCCCTACTTGGCACTACTGAGTAATGACACTGACAAATGCACCAGCCAAGGATTTGCAGGATCAAAGTCCATATGTAGAGAGTCTCATCTGTAAATGAGTCTCATATGTAAAATGTAGAGAATCTCATCTGAAACCCTAGTTATGTAAAACCCACACAGCATCTTAAGTGAAGCAGCTGAGTTCTGGTCTGCCCTGTCAGCATTAGGGTCAGTGTGTTCGCTGATTAGCAAGGATTCAATTATCAGTGGCCCTCTCCAATCCAAGCACATTATGAGTGCAGCTTAGGGAGGCTAATATGCAAACAGTGGTGGCAGTTTTTCCTTAAAGGTTAAACACTCCTTTGTTGATGCAAACTGTGTTGCTTTTCAAACCTCTGCAGAGGATCTATACAGAATCAAAGATCCCAGAAGACTGTCTTGGAGGTGGGGAACATATATGTTCCCTTCAGAGTTAAACCAAAAAAATTCCCTGCCTGGGAATGTGGATCTTGGGTTTGTTCTTTTGATTGTAGTTGTTTTTTGTTTTGTTTTTTTATGTGGCAAAAAGGTTTGTGAGAAAATGGTTTACAAAAGCCATGATTGCTTGTCTGCCACTGCCTGGCTTGTTCTCATGCAATTTACTTTCCAAAGAGTGACCTGATTGCACAGTCCTTTAACTCAAAGTGACACATGTAAACGTTTAATGTAGGCAGAATGGGAGGCGCTGGCTCCGTGTAATGACGTGATTGTTTTCAGTGTAGTTATCTTGTTTAGAAACAAAGGGACTGGGGACTAAAGTAATTATGTGGCTTTAGAAACTCCTAAAACCAAGTTTTCAAAAGGTTACACACTTTTTATTTTGCTTGATCTGGAAGTAAAGTAAACCTTGAGGCAAGAAATAAAGTTCACTCGAGATTTGCAGGAGTGGAAAATAGGTTGCTTGTGCATTTTCCACTTTGTGATAAAATGCTAAACCTGAGCAAAAACCCAAACAAATGCTGTAATCTAATTGTTTAAAAAATGATTAACCCGTTTGGCTGTGGGAGTTGGGTTTTGCCATTGCCAAGTGCCAATGCACCATTATGGCTTAGTGTCAGCAAATCCTAAATGCCAGTGCCAAAGGGTTAACTGATGAAAGTCTTCCACATAGACCACTACTGTGTGTGACTTTCCTTCTTAAATTTGCCTCTTTTATGCATAGCAGGAGCAAAATCATTATGGTTCATATCTATCTTTTGTTCAAATCTCACGGTATTCCTCAAAGCCTTGGAAACCTTTTAATACCCTTAGCAGCCAATTAAAGAAACAACACCTCATTGCTGAAAGCTCTGGGAGCAAAAAGGTCTTGGGCAACCTTTGGAACAGTGAAGCAGGTTTTCTCAGTTCAGGTGCTTCATATGACATCATGTGGCTTAATGTCTAGATACTAACCGTGTATGTAGTCAGACTGGTTTTTTATGTGTGCATTTCCTAAGCCACATATTCTTCTTCTTGACACTTTTTTAAAGCTTTGTCACAGGTAGAGGGGGAAAAGAATATGCACAACAACATGATAAAAGGATGAAACACGATATTGATCTAAGTAGTGGGTTCTGAAAGACAATAGAGGTCCAGATGCTAGGGACAGACATTCGTACATTTCCTGTCTAGTGACAAGTTGCAAATCTGGTGGTCTCCTCCCTGACCCTTTAACAGATGGCAAATTGTACTGGGCCAGGAGGAGGGTGAGAATGTTGCTCCCATAGGCTGATTTTCCTGTGACGAAGTAAATCAACATAGGAAGCAGCTGCCTCATTATTTCACAAACAGGCCTGGTCTTTCCCTTCGAGCTCAGGGCACACCCATTTTACTCACCGCTCTTTTGTATGCCTCTATTCCTTGCCCGGATGTGGAGGGGACACTGATCATTCATTGCCCTGTTCCTACTGCCTGGAAATGATACAAGGGGTTTCCAATGGGATTCAAACCCAACCCCCTGTCACATGTTTGTCCAGGTGCAAATAACAGCTAAATATTCTTGGAACCCTGAACTCACTTGTTTAAAAAATGAGGGCCAGGGTTAATATTTGCCCACTATGGGCCTACATTTCTTCCCTTCTTTTGGGGGAGATGGTTGGGGGCCCCCTTAGCCGTAAGAGCCAAGGGCCCTAACAAGCTGCTAGGCTGTTGCCACTGTGAAGTCACTCCAGGGCTCCCTGCAGCTGGAATCAGGGCAGTGGTGTAGGAATAAGCAACCTTCCCACCTCCTGCCAAATTAAAGTGTCAGAATGTCAGAGGAACGGCTCACATGAGTAAAGGACCCAGGATCAGGCTTTCTCTAAATCCTACCTTAGACCTTCTCTTGTAAGCAGTAGGCTTTTGTTTTCATAATAGAATTCACTAGCTTCCCGTTCCATCCTATGCCTAGGGTCAGACTCACCCCCAATTAATAGCCCTAGATCCTAGAAATTTGCTACCACATCTATTACGTCTACCACTATGTCCCAGAACAGCTCAGAGATCACAGGGTTGCATCTCTCCTACCACCCTGCAGCTTCAGGGTTAGCTCTCATTGGCTGGCTGCACAACTTCCCTGCACTCCCACGCCAAGCTCTCCATTTTCTCTTCCTCCCTCTCCTGCCCAGCTGCTAACTGCTTGTAGGCTAGCAATCAGCCACTCTTCAAAGGTTGTCTCCCCACCCCTTACCACTATGGCCTTGTCTATACTAAGGTGGGACAAGAAAAGCTCCTGATCATTGCATCAAGTGTAGAATTTGTTGTTTGTTAGGTTCGCTCTCTGGGCTGGATGCTGTGCAGCAGCATCTTGCTATTAACAGCTCTGCTCCACAGAGTGGGGCGAGGAGTAAGTACTCTGTCATAAGCCACAGCTGAAACCTTGAGGTCTCCACAGTCCTAATGCATCACATCCCCTCCTATGAAAGAGGACTTAGGCCTGGGAGCTCCCAACTCACTTCCTTATGCTCCCCGCCAGATCCGAGCCCCCTCTCACTTCCACATCAACCTAATGACCCCTCCCGCCCCCAGGATTCTGCTATACCTTTGTAAAACAGATTTCAGGCCAGTTCTGAAAGCTGGAAATTCACTGGAACCAGTGAGGCAGGGGCAAGATTTGCCTTGAAATGAATTGCTAGTTAATATCAGCCATTACAAGTTACAGTTCTTTGTCTTGCCCTTTGTCTTGCCCTTATTGAGCTAATCAGCCCATAGAACAATAAACTCCTGCTTGTCATGGAACCCTTTTTGGAGATGCACACTGAGTAATTTCCCCTTCACTTGACTGGGGCTTTCTCTCTGTTACATTACTAGCTGGTTAAGATAATAAAGCCAGGCTTGACCTTTGATTCCCAGGGCATTCAAGGCCTCCTTGCTTAGCTACAGGTTTATCACTCCTTACTACACTACATTGTGTCAGAGAGGGGTGACTCAAAATCATTTCTTACGGCACTCAGCCTGAAGAACAGCCTTCTGCTGTGACTCAAGAACTGTGTCACAGGCTGTTGATATTAAAAGGCCGTTAAGTGCAGTAGTAATCATGCCGTAATTCTCCGTGGAAGCCAGTTGTGTGTTTCATCTCCAAGAGTTACCAAAGCTAAAAGTTGTAGCAGACACATTTGTCCTTCCTGGCCTGAAATAACAAACGCAAGACGTTCGTGTCAAGCACTTCCAGCTGGTGAAACATTTTTACTTGGTTCCAAAGTGAAATATGATGAGAATTTCCGAAAATCAAAATAGCACTATAAGCAGATTAATACGTATCACATAGTTTACATGAGTGGAAACATTTAAACAGACAAGATACCTTTTGGTGTCAACTCATAAAAGTCATATTAGTTTGTTTTACTATTGTGTATCTGAGTATGGATTTCTTTAATATGATGAAAAGAAATGGGATTATTAAGTGGAAATATAAGATACTGACTTAGTTTGTATAGTACAATCCCAGTTCTCTGCTGTCAATTTTTTTTTTATGGGTGGAAAGCACCTTCTACAGGAAATGGAACAAATCCAAGTAAAAACTTTGCACATTTATTAGCCTTTTTAGTGTTAAACAGTTCAAGCATTAGGAGGATTTAGCAGACTGTTTTGACCCTAAAAGATCATGTTTCAGGATTCCTATAAGTGTGTACATAGCCTCAAGCCATGCTAGAGAGAAATACAGTTTAAAGGGGAATTAAAACTACTACCAAGTATTTGAATTAAACCCTCAAAAGCAAGAAACTGCAGAGTAAAGGCTAAAAAACAACCAACCATAGGATAATACTCTATCCATAACTGACATTTATAAAATAAAGCCACATTCAATATAATCCCCATCTGCCTCTTGCACGCCACCTACCTCCTCCCACAAATTGATTTGTCATGAATTTCTTGATGTAGAAGTTGGACACTTTTCTGATTGAATCCAATGATAGGTGGCAGGCATGTGAAAGAAATGGCAACAAAATTACTCCAAAACAGCTGGTTTATTTTATTTTATTTTATTTTTTGAGTACTAACAACCAAAAAAAGAAAAATATTTTACAGCAATGCATTCTCTCGTCGGGATATTCTTTTTGTTTGTTTTAGAAAGGACTCATCCAAATCTCTGTTTTTGTGGGTGCAATTTTACCCCCTCAGTTTACTATAGCACAAATGCTAGCATTTATTTGTCTAATCAGCAGATATGTGGGCACAGGTAGTTAGCTAGACATCTGAATGTCAGCATTTTCACTCAAGGAAAAAATACTTTTTTTAAATGTTGGGCCTCTTATGCTTTTCTGCTGAAGACAAATATTTATGGATAAGTCATAAAACTTGAAAAGTGAAGGATTCAGACCCCCAGATTCTCAGTTTTAGATGTAGCAATAAATTGTCATTTCAGATCAGGCCAGTTGTTCATATAACCTGGTTTCCTGTCTCCAATAGTAGCTTAGAAAAGAGGTGGAGGTGGAAAAGGAATATTCCTGCTGAATAGTGCATCTGGACAGCTGTATGATGGGGAAGGGAGTGAAAGGAAAATGCCTTCCTGTCTTCACCAATAAACCACCCTGAAACATGCAGCTCAATAACCCTTGTACTTGGACTAGCTAATATCATTGTGTAGTCTAGTCTTATTCATGTAAGCATTTTATCCCTTTTCCATTTGAGTGTGTTAAATCAAACACTGCAGTAGGAAGAGATACAAACACATTTATAATTTGAAGGCTGCCATCCTATCAGCTTGATTGGAATTTAGGAATGTAGGACTTGCTATACCAGATCAGCTCACTAGTCCATCCAATCCAGTATCCTGTCTGCACCAGATGCTTTAGAAACCCCATAATGGACCATTAAAAAAGGATAACCTTTCCTTAAGGGAAGCTTAACCCCACACAGCCAATGTTTGGTTTATGCTTGGAACTAATAAGCTTCTATGGAAGCTTGTGGAATCCCCATCACTGGAGGTTTTTAAGAACAAGTTGAACAAACACCTCTCAGGGATGGTCTAGGCATACTTGGTTCTGCCTCAGCATAGGGGGCTGGACTTGATGACCTCTTGAGGTCCTTTCCAGCCCTGCATTGCTATGATTCTGCAAACATTAAAATACCAAGTATCATTCGCCCTATCACTTTGGCTATAGTAAAATGCCATGCGTTATCTATGGACAGCTGTCAAATTTCAGTGTCAAAATAAGTTTCAGCTCAGCTGGTAAATTCTGACTCACAGACTTATCAAAAGTGGGGCAGTGAAGTAGCCTGGGTGCTTGTTGGCATGTGTGTTCACCAGTCACTGATGTTTGTTTTTGTTTTTTTGTTTTGTTATCAAACTTCTGGTGTAAATAACAAAGATGAGTCCTCTCTGTATTTTGCTGTTTACGGAGAGTTACACGGTCTGACTGTTTCCCCTTCTGGCTTCAGGTTTAAGTTTAGTAAGGGAGAAAGTGCAGCAGTCACGCTGGACTGATAAGGGTTAGGCCATGGCTGCCAAGGAGGAAATGAAGGTTTCCTCCCAGTACTTTGTTTCTTATTGTGTTTCTGCCTCCCTAAATTGTCAAACACTGGCCTTTTCACATCCGGCAGCGTGGTTACTTCATTGGGTATTCAGGAATATCTCCTCCTTCCGTTGGACTCTGACTGCTAGACAGTCATCCGGACTAAACGTTAATTTTGTAGCTCATGTGTCATGAGAAAAGGGGAAAGCAGAGAATATCAAGCAGCCCCGATTCATTACAGATAGCGTCATTTGTAGAGTAGTTTTAACTTTAGGGCTTTTAATTGCCCATCAGAGACCGTTTTAAGTCAGCGGGGCTATTTGTGTGAGTCAGGCAAGCAGGATTTAAACTTTGGGAGGGGGGGTTCTTTGAGTCTAGAATATTGATCATTATTATTATTATTTATTTGTATTACTGTAGTGCCTAGGAGGCCTATGTCTGGACCAGGACCCTGTTGTGCTAGGTGCTGTACAAACACAGAACAAAAAGATGGTCCCTGCCCCAAGGAACTCTCTTTATTTCTGAGCTTCAAGCCTAAGCTGTGGAGTTGTGTGTTTATCAATCTATTTATAGCGTATAAATGCAATAATTTATTAATGCCCACAACAGTTCATATTGAGCCATTATCCGTTAACCTCCCAACACCCCATGTGGCTTGTAGTCAAGAATTGTACATGCCTATGCCACAACTAGGAAAACAGCCCTACGTAGGCTAAGGGCCCAATCTTACAAAGTGCTAAGTACTCCTATTGCCCCAGTGGGAGCTGAGGATGCTCAGTACCTTCTGAGACCAGACCCTGCGTCTAAAGACACACGGTGAGGTGGTGTCAAAGCTGGGAATTCCTAGGTCCCAGTCCTGTGGTCGGTCATTTGCTAACACAAAGAATTTGATTGCAGTAAAATAGAACATGAATACTCTCTCACTGATAACCTATCAAATAGTGTGTGAGTAAATGTCGCGACATTGATTTCTAAATTATGTTTACAGGTGTTTTATGTGTCAGACCTCTTCAAACCCAAGATGAAGACCTCCCTGCCTCCTCCTCCAATCCGGAAAGATATCCTTTCACCTGTGGACATCATTGAACGGAATAATCACCACAATATGGTGTAGACCTTTGCAACCCTCCTCCCTCCACAATCCTTCCCCCCTCCCTTTTTTTTTTTTTTTTTTTTTGCAAAAATGACTGCTGACAGCAACTACCTGCTGCTCTCAAATCTCATCAGACAGTAGAATGTAGGGAGAGACTTTCTTGCCCGACTAATAAGGTCTTACTCTCTGGCCTTTTCACTTGCAACATTTGCATGAAATGGGTGTTGTTCAACTAAGTCAAAAGCAACAATGAGAAAAACAAACAAACAGCGATGCCGGAATTCTGGATGTGCAATTGGTTGAGTGTTCATGTTGTAGTGAACCCAAATTGTTCATAGCATAATGAACACTAAATGATTATGTAAAGCCGGCCATCTTAGCTTTTACTATGAAGATTTCCAATGCCGGTAAGAAAAACTCAAAACTAAATTATATAGCACTGTATACAAGAAACAGCACTGATTCAAGATTTGGGACTGGTTTCTAAGTGTCACCGCTCTTTTCTCCTCCCCTCCTCTTTGTAATATTGCTTTGTTTCACTCCGTTCCATACTGTGATGTTGGTTCAGAAGAAGCTTGCCCAGTCAGAAATGTCAGAAGGGTGCCTGGTCATATTACACAAACTTAACCCTCCCCCCCCCACAACAATCTAAGGTGTTTCCACAACAAACTGAGCATGAGTGAATCTGTTATCCACTTAGAAGCCAAATCTTTTCATTTACACTACGTACCTGGTGACATTAGTACTGTACGAGGCATCAAGCCTACACAAAATTGACAAATGGCCTAATT
This sequence comes from Eretmochelys imbricata, assembly GCF_965152235.1. Lineage (NCBI taxonomy): Eukaryota > Metazoa > Chordata > Testudines > Cheloniidae > Eretmochelys > Eretmochelys imbricata. The sequence goes on from NC_135579.1 coordinate 94,557,688, forward strand.
TTTAAAAAGGCTCCCTTCACTACTTCTGGCCCTGATAAATTGCAGAAGGATTTTCTGTGTTATTGCTGCCACCTTTGGGAGTTCACGTCATGTCAGTTGTTAGTGGTCGATCTTGTTGAAGATATGTTAGCACTATGAATTTGGGATTGAGTCCCAGGGAACATTGATTCTGCAGTTTTAGGACGGGCTGCTGGGTGGAACGTCCTAGCCTGGATTTCAAACAGTTTTGAGCATTCCCTCATCTCCTCTGTTTAGGGTCTTGTTATAAGCCATTCAATAGACATTAGGCCAAATTCTGATCTCCGTTACATCGGTAGTGCATCAAGAGTGTGTAAAAGAGAGCAGAATCTTGCCTACTTCTCCTAGCTTTTTGGCTTTCTGTTGGAAGTTAAAGACAAATATTGAAGATCTATCTTAAAACTTTGAAAAAACGCTAAATGGAAAAGGGATCATGCAAACCACGTGGAATGGCCATTTGCACATCTATATTACACAATCCGTCCTATCATTTCAGCTATAGCAAGCTATGATTTTTTATATATAAATATTATATAAATAATGTATAAAACATTAAAAATTAACTATGTAAAATATTATTTCTGAAACAATTTTTTTAGATATATCCACTATGATTATAAACTGTGTCTTGACCTGTGTTATTTACATTTTGCTGCTTAAAAAAGCATTGAATTAATTTTTTTTTGTAGTCGACTAAAATATTGTAGGTCTGTGGTAGTAATATTTTAATGAAAATAACTACAACTAGAGACAATTGTATAAAAAAATCATATTAAATTGTCTGTATTTTTGTAATGTTTCATTTTGTAAAGAGAAGAATATTCAAAGACTTTTGTAGAATACAAAATTGAAGTTTGTATCTGCGAAATTATTGCTGTATAAATGTGCTTTTTAAATAAAAGCTCATAACATAACTAAATATCCTATTTTAACCATGTTCTGCATTTGTGTTGTTCTTAGATTAATCTGAATAAAATGCACTGGGGTGGTATATGTGAGGCTTTACACTGCACTGGGTAAATGTTGCATATATCTGTTCCAGGCTCAAAAAAGCCCTGAACCTGATCCCATTTTAAATGAGAGCTCTGATGTGGGGGTCACCAAGGACATGCCCACACTGTGGGCATTACAGAAGCACCACTACAAGGCCGTAGTGTAGATGCTTCCTACATCGACGGAAAGGTTTTTTTGGTCGATGTAGATAATCCATGTCTCCGAGTGGCAGTAGCTAGGGCGATGCAAGAATTCTTCTGTTGGCCTAGCTGCGTCTGCCCCAGGGTTTAGGTCAGTTTGACTGCGGCACTCAAGGCGTGAATTTTTCATACCCCTGAGCGATGCAGCTATGCCTGTCTACATTTTAAGTGTAGACCAGGACTTTGGCTTATTTCTGTCACAAGGCAGAAGTAACTGAGATGGAAGCCCATAGCTAAACCCCTTATTTACATAGTAAGGATGAGCTCTCCTCTGGCCACACCTCTTTCTTACCCAGTGCTCTTGTGTATGAAGGAGTGGTGCTCAAGGAGCTTGAAATTTACTTCTACTTATTTATGTTAAGGTAGGCCCCTCTCTGCTGGGCACGATGCAAATGGGAGACACAGTCCTTGCTCTGGAGGGCTTATAGTCTAAATAGAGAACACTGAACAGGGAAATAGAAGCCTAGAAGACAAGTGACTTGTCCACTGTCATGCAGAAGATCAGTGGCAGGGCGAGAACCAGCTTTCCAATCCTGCGCCCTATCCGCTAGACCACAGTGCTTCCAATTAACGTCAAGGGCTGCCAGGCATTTAACCGTACATGTGTCCATGTGTTACGTCTGCTCACGTTTGCACTGGAGCACAACAGCCTCGCGCTGTCTGTTGTGTACAGGACAAAGACCCACAGTCTGCAGCCCTTCCACTTTCCACACTCCGCCTCTCTTTCAGCATTTTCAAAGAAATCTCTTTTGTCTCCATTCTATTTATGCCACAGTTATTTTCCAAGACCAACAACTTTCCAATGTAATAGGAAACTTTCATCTGGATGGAGATGGAAGATCTTTTCTGAGTGCAAAAATAAATTAAATAAATAAATAAAAATGCCCACATCTATTGATGTCCGCACACAGGTGACAGTTAAACGTCAAGGTAACTCTCTGACAGCTCACTCTGGAGTGAAGCACTGTAGCAGCAAAGATGCATGACAGTTTGTGATAGGATGTGAATTCCACATCAAAGTGAAACAGCAGGGGGGAAATTAAGCAGGCAGAACATGGTAGGAGTTATTATTACTCATATTGAAACTTTGTACAGCTGGGTAAATGCTCCTATTCTTAGTGCAAGGGGATTTTTTTATATTAACATCCATCAGCAGGACTTATCTGAAAGATGACATCTCTAGCTGCACTGTGTCCGATAATATCTCCAGAGGGAAGAGTCGCCCCCTACTGAGTCACCTTCAGCAGCCTGAATTTTCCCTTGAGAGAAACCCTAACTGGGTTTAGCAACATGCAGCCCACAAACAGACTGTAGCTGAATGCAAAATTCTCTAAGTGCTCTGAAGGCAAACTTAAGGAAGTCTTCACTGTTGGACTAAATGAAGTGCTTGCTTGGATTTTAATGTCAGGTCTTAAACCACCCAGGCAGGAGGGCAGGAATACAGATCTATGGGTGGAAGAGTAGGGATTGGAGGAGTGTCAAAGGAAATGGGAAGCAGAATAGGAGATATTAGGAGCAGTGGGAGGGATTGGGGTTTCTGATTGCTTCTGGGAAGTATTTATAAGCACAAAATGAGGAATGGCAGAAAGACTGGGTCAGTCAGGAGAGTGGAAGAAGAGGAATGAAGTGGAAGAACATAAGAACGGCTGTACTGGGTCAACTCAATGGTGCATCTAGCCCTGTATCCTGTCTTCCAACAGTGGCCAGTGCCACATAACTTCAGAGGGAATGACCAGAACAGGGCAATGTTGAGTGATCCATCCCCTGTCATCCAGCTTTTGGCAGTCGGAAGTTTAAGGACAACCATGGGGTTGTGTCCCTCCCCATCTTGGCTAATAGTCATTGACAGACCTATCCTCCAGGAACTTTATTCAATACATGTTCTACTGGTTAGGGCATCAGACTGGGCCTCAGAAAACCTGGGTTCTATTTCTGGGGCTCTGCCACTGACCTGCTGTGTGATCTGAGGTAAGCATGGCCCCTTCTGGGGTCTGTTTCTCCTCCTACCCTTTGTCTGTCTTGGCTATTTACATTGTAAGCTCTTCAGGGCAGGGGCTGTCTCTTACTTTGCATATGTACAGTGCCTAATGTAATGGGACCCTGATATCAGCTCATGCATCTAGGCATTGTGGCAACACAAATAATAATAACTGAGTGGAGATGGGTCTAATGGAATATGCAAGAGTAAGGTCGTTTTGGAGGAGTGCCTACAGGGAGGGAATATTAAGGAGTGGGATGGTACAGTGGAGAGGTGCTTGGATGCCACAGACAGAAAACAATTTAATTAGGGTGACCAGATGTCCAGATTTTATAAGGACAGTCACGCTATTTGGGGCTTTTTTAAATATGGGCTCCTATTACCCCCCAACCCCTGTCCCGATTTTTCACACTTGCTTTCTGGTCACCCTAACTTTAATAGAGGAAGATTTAGCAAATGGGGAGGAAAGATATAGATTGCTAGGATATGGGTAGGGTGCATTAGTGAAGAGCCTATTAAAGCTAGTAGAGAGTAGGTTTATGGAAGACAGGCATATAAGAGGAGAATAAATTGAAGAAAATTAACAAATCATGGGATTTAAATTGTATTATGGAAAGGAGCCATGGAGGTTTGTGGCAGTTTCTGGCACCACTTGAGTAGTTTCCTGACTTTTACAGAGAAATGAGGTTGCAGAATGAAGAAGATCAGAGGTCTTCAGTATCCGCAGAGGTGTGTAATTTAGCTTGCAACCATTGTACCACTAGCAAGCAGTAAAAAATTCTATTAAACATCATATATGTGTTGGTGATACAGCATAGCTGGATTAAAATAGTGGGGAAGAGATAATGAAAATTAAACAAAAGTTTTTAAAAAAACTAATCACACCAGAGAAGACAGACAAGAGACGCTGACAGGCAAGCCAAGGAAGTAACATTTGCTTGAGCAGAACAAAAACAAAACAGAGAACCGGATAGATGAAGAATGGAGTCAGAAAAGAGAACAGGAGAGTCTCAGGGGATGCAAGCTAAAGACCAGATGGCAGGTTATAGGAACAGGGTTAACTGCAGAGGGCCTAGTAAAGGTCGGAGTTGATTGGGTCCAAAGTAGCAGCACCTGTCAGGTAGGAGAAAAAGAGGGAAGACTGAATAGTGTGAGTAGAGGTCAGCATAGTTCTAGAATACCTTGTTTGTGCAGGCAGTGAGTGGAGTAGGCTTAACTAAAAAGGTCTAGATTCCAGAAAGGGCAGCAGACACTGCAGACAATAAAAGATTCATCTGGAGAAAAACAGGTAGGTCATGATCAATGTGTAGCTGGCAGGAGGGAAGTGAATGAGAAGCCAATGAAATGGAGAACCAGACAAGGAAACCAAGGCAGCAGACTGAAGTCCAGTGAGGTAAGTCAAGCCTTTTAGAAGTGGCCAATGGTTAGAATCTCTCTGCAGCAGATGGTCTTCAATTTACAGCTGTAAATTGGAGCTGTCTAAAGGAGGGCCTAATGCAGCCTGCTTTCATCTGTAGGAGGTAGATCTTGTCCCCATGGCTACTTCCTTCACTAGGTGAAGTAGAGCAGATATGGAATTTTATTGTTGATGAACTCAATCAACCAGCAATTTCAGTTACACTGGGAAAGCTATGAGTCCCTGGATGGTTGGATTAAAAAATTAAGCACATCTCTCTGCAAATTAGGAACATTGCTCAATCCCCAGGTAAATTTCTGATATGGCCCTTAGTACTGCCAAAAATAAAAATTGGATGCCATTCTTGGCCAGCCCCTAGAGAGCATGAAAAATCGCTTTCAGCCGTTGATCTTTTGGCCTTTCTGTGAAAGTTTCAGAGCTGTGGGGGAATACCTACCAAAAACCCTATAGTTTTGCCTGCAAACATTTTTAACATATTTGTACCTGGGGCTGCATGCAAGCACCTGAAGTTCATGGAGTAGAGACTTTGGCTCCAAGGTAAGATTTGAAACTTTCTGTGACAGTAAATTGCCATCCCCAGAAAGAGGTCTAACCAATTTTCAAACAGTAAAGGTATTCTGGTACTGTTCAGTCATTTTGATGTGTGTAGTTTTCCATACTAGGAGGAAGGTTAGAGCATGTTCCACAAGCAGAGGCAATTTAATACTAAAGATCTTTACTTTAGATTTTTAATATTCCAATGTTTGGGTATAGGGTTTTTCTTTGCTCTTTATAAAGATAAAACCAAGAACAAAATTTGGATCCAGATTCAATTAACAATCACTCCTAACATTGGGAGCTGGGGTTTTGGGCCAGACCCAACTCTAAGACTATATGTAACCTGGATCCAAGAAAAATTTGAGAACTTCCAAAGCCATTAGGTCCCGCCTCTGACTCCATGATCTCTCTCTCGCCACCGTACCTGTGACCACCTCTTCCCCTTGACACACTCTTCTCCTTATTCCCCATTCCCAATAAACTGATTGATCTTCCCCTTATCACCACCTTTTATAGACTTGTTTATACATCCTGCCAAATATCTCCAGTGTTTAATGGATACTTGTGAATGGAGGTTGACATCTCTATTGAATTAAGCAGAAATTAGGGAAAGTTTGGGGGTAACAGGTAGGATCAGCTAAACATCACCTTCTAAGACACACATCTCCCGAAAAGTCTTTCAGCAGTGATCTTTGCACTCTACCCCCCAAGCTCATATTGGTTCCAGATGCATTATGTGTGTCTGAACTGTGTTATGTCTAGATTGTAAATTCCTCAGGGCACAGACTGTCTCCTCATGTGTTGGTATAGTACTGATCAAACTGTCAGCAATGACTAATTGCCCAATCCCTTGTTTTCATCCTATCCATAGCTGATAAGGGAAATGATCCTGAATTTCTTGTTCACCCAACACTTGCAGGGAAGTCACAAGAGAGATCAATTCTCTTATCCACACATATCATTTGTTTTTCTTAGAAAAGTCTATGTCTACAAAGCTTATTCTCTACTTGTGGACTAAACAATAGAATACACGTTGAGGTGTTATGGTAATACCACTACTACTAATGTCAGCAAGGCACTAAGTAGTCGTGTACCTTCCTTGTGATCACGGTATTGGAGCTGCCTCAAGTAATAATGTATCTTTTTATTTAATCTAGAAATAAACTTGATCTCTCTTTAACCAGATAACTTTCAATGTCATGTTTTGGGACACCTCACAATACAAGTCTGTTAGTGAACTCACTGGTAGTAGCTAAAATATCAGCATATGCAACCTGTAATGGCCTGAAGTTTACAGTTTTTGATCTCGCTTTATGTTAAAAGTTCATAACCAGAGGGAACAACGAGCTGTTATTTTAAAAAACACCTTTTAGCGTTGCCACGTCAGCAGAAATGTTTAAATATATATATTCTTATCCCAACTCTGTCACTATGACCTCTTGTGCAGAAATGAATTCAGACCACTTCTGATGGGAATCTTTGAAGTAATTCAAATTGGGCAAAAGTTCCAAATATTAAAGGTGTAATTTCTCTCTCTACCCCAAACTAACAAACATTCACTTCGTTTCTACAGGAACTGGTACAAATAGCTTGGCTTTTCCATCCAAGATTTTTATATATTTATTTGTGTGTGTGTGTGTGTGTGGTTTCAGTTCTGTAGTGTTGGGTGAGCTCATGCTGAGGTATAAATTAAACAAGATAGCACACACATTACACTATGCTAACTTTTTCCCAAAAGAGACACCAAAAGTAACTATGCTGTTTTAATTAAGGTCTCAGAAATAAAACTCTTCTCAAGATAAAGTGAGGGCCAGGTTAGCCCCATTGACTTCAGAAGGCTCTGGCTCCCTGTGGTAATGCAAACTAATGGACAAATATTGTGTTCTCATCAATTTATGCTGGAGAATGAACACTTCTTCTTTCAGGAAAATTTGAATACTGGTGGAAGGTACACGAATAACATCTCCAGAGTTTAAAGGGCTTGTGTATACAATAAAGTTGCACCAGTTTGACTTAAGATGTGAATTTAAACCAATTTAGTTAAGCCAAAGCCAAAGACAGTGTGGATGCTTTTCTTTCATTTTTCACCAAACTTTTTGCTGTTTAGTTTAAGTTGTTTAGGAACAGGATTGAGTTAAACAGAAATAATACAGCTGAAAACAAAATAGGAACTGGTGGGAAGTTTTCCATTGAAACTGTTTAAAAAAAATACAGGAAACTGGGTTTTAATTAAGTGACTTTTCCCCCCTCTTGAAAATTTCAGTTTTTGTTGAAAAAAAAATGACATACCCAAAAACTGAAATATTTGAGCCAAACCCCAAAATATTGTGATTCAGATGTCCCATGTTTGTTCCTCCTGTGAGTTGTAGTTTGGTTACCTCATGTCCCCATTCTCCTTTCTGGGCCAGGCTTCCCAACCTCACTACAGCTTCCACTCTGCACCATGGCCAGGGTCTCCCATGATGCAACCACCTCCCCTCTCCATGAGAGGAGACCATGGTTCATCATGGGAGATGTAGTCCAATCTGTCTTTAAAAGAAAGCTGCAACTCCCACAAGACAGCATTTCCTAATCAAACTATTTTGATTTTCAGCCAAAATATTTTGGTGTTTGATTTTTCACTGAAAAGTTGGATTTTCTGCTAAATAAATAAAGCTAATTTTCCAACTTGCTGTTATGAGCACACAGAGGTTTGCACTGGTTTAACTAAATAGATTTTACATACTGATTTAAGTTAAACCTGTGCAACTTTCTTTTTGCGTACAAGGCCTAAGTCATCCTCCTTTCCACAGAACAGGTACAGCAGGGGCATTAGTAAGACCTGTAAGACATTGCTAATCCATGTGGTTAACACAACAGCTCCCCACTCCTGAATGTCACCCCAAAACTGAATCAAGACCAACTAGAACCATATTTGAGATTCATGCAACAACTTTGTCCAAATTAGCCAAAGGGATCCATTATGATCATGTAGTCTGACCTCATGCATAACACAGGCTAGATTTCACTTACTGATTCTTCATCTAGCTTAACAAGTTGCTGCAGTGATAAAGCATATCTTTTAGAAAGGCATCTAATCTTGATTTAAAGATTCCAAGTGATGGAGAATTTATCACATCCCTTGGCAATCTGTTCCAATGATCAATGACACTCACTGTTAAAAATGCACTGCTAATTCTTTCCTTATTTTTCATTTCCAGCTGTCTGTTTGCTTCTGTGCTACAAATAAAATTGGAAGTGGGAGTGTTGGGAAAATTTCAAAATTGTTTGCTAATATTAGATCTTTGCCCCAATTTTTTAGACCCAGCCTCTCAGATAAGCATCCATGCTGTGGTTGCTCATCACTAATTCTTCTAAAATTAAGATGGTTGTGTTCTACACTCAGTCTGTCTTTTGTCCTCTGTGACACGGTCACATCAGTGTTGTCAAATGTTTCGGTGGTGATAAGGCCACTTTGCACCACACTGTGACCATCAACTCATATCATATAAGCCACCAAACAGCCACAAGACAAGAGTAACTTTTAGTCAGAAATCAGATTTCTCCGAGTGTCCCATTAAAAAAAAAAAGTCTTTGTGTTCCATTTTAAGGCCCTGAACCTTCCAGTCCCCTGGAGAATGACAATTTTGTAACCTTTTCCCACTCCACTGGTGCTATATTTAACCCCACATCTCCATCTAATGGAGCCCAGAGTGCATATCAGAGGGGACAACAACTTTTCAAGTGGATGGTTGGTTGGTTCATCACTTTAGAACTGGCTTACATCAGAGATTATACTCCACCAAGACTTGCCACTTCTGTGGCATGGGACGAGACCCATCTCTTCATGAAGACCTAATGGATGGTGTGACAGAGTGCTATCTGTAGCACCCTGGTCACTTAGGTGATTGCATAACCAAAAAGGTAACAGGCTTAATTGGAATCAATTAACCTATTATGGTGGGGAATGTTGCCACTTGGGGACAATGGTTGGGCTAATGAGGTAATTAGCTCAGTACAGGGGATCTTGGCTGTGCTAGGGCAAAGGATCTGGATGCAGTGGATGGATGAGATGCTGTACTGGCTAACTGAACAACAAAAAGAGATGCAGAAGGACCCAGAAAGGAGAGAGACAAGCACTCCTGGGTTGGCAGATGAAACAGCAACAGGCCTTACAGGAGTTCATCAAGAAACAATCCCAGCTATAGCAGCATCTCCTGCAGAGGCTGGTGAATGCCAATGCGGGAACAGGACATTGGACAGTAGGCCTGGGACTATGTAAGATGGCTTTGAAGGATGACCCTGATGCCTTTTTGATAATGTTTGAGCATTTGGCTATGAGTGCCAGATGGGACAAATGGGCATGGGGCTGCAGCTTGACCCTTAACTCATCGGTGCGGACCAGGTGGCTGAAATAGCGCTAACGGAGCATCAAGCCAAGGACTATGACACATTGAAGGCTGCTATTTTGGATAGGGTGGGCATGTCAGTGGAGAAATACCCCCCAAAATTTAGGGCAGCAGGATGGAATGATGGGGTACATCCCCAGGCATTCATACAAAAGCTATTGGACAGGGCCAATTGGTGACTGAGGCCAGAAAGACAGGACACAGGGGCCGTACTGGACTCAATTACCCTGGAACGGTTCACACAGAGCTTCCATGAGACTCTGAAAGGTTAGGTAGTGGGAGAAAAAGTTTGAGGAGCCGCTGTCACCAAAGCCTGGAAAGGGGATGATGTCAGAGGTGAAGAAAGGTGCTTCTAGTGCCCACCCAGTAGTGTGTTATCAGCGAGGGGGTCAAAGGACAGATAAAGAAAGACTGCCATGCGTAGACCATGGGATTCTGAGTTCTGCGGCGGGTGGAGGTAAAGGCCAGTCTGGGCATAAGGACAATTCCAGTCAAAGTGAACTGGACAACCACAATTATGGATTCTGCAGCTGCATGTTCCCTGGTGACAGAAAGGGGTGCTGATTACAACGAATTGTGCCCACAGGGAAAGGAACACTTAGCCAGTGGCTGTTTTTCCAATAGAGGTAGAAGGGAAGTTTCAGTGGCAGAGAGTGGGAGTTCTGAAGTCGTTGCCCTATGCAGGAATGATTGGAATAGACTGGTCTCCATTTCTGGTACAAAAAAAAGCGGGAGGACGGAGGAGGCAACCTCTGTGGTGGGGCTTGTGTAAAGAACTCTCTGTCATACACCCTCCAGGCAACCCTTCAGGACTAGTGTTAAATAATGCTAGGCACAGGCCAACAAGCTCAGAGAGAATCCAAATGCTCGTGGACTTGAGGGGGGAGGGAGGGAGAGAAGTACTGGCAGGGGGCACTATATCTGGGAGTGATGGATCTAGTGGACAAGCAGGGCAGAGTCTCAGCCAGCTCCCAGGCGGAGCAAGTCATAGGCAAAGCCCAAGATGGAAAATATACTAATGAGGGAGAGAAGGTCCCTAATAATGAGGCTCTGGGGGGAGAAAGCCTGAGGCACGGCAAGTTGAGGGAAGAGAGAAATCTCTATATAGATACAACCCAGGGACAAAGAAAGCTGGAGGAAACGTCAACGGGACGCGAGTGGTGTGGTAACTGATAGGTCAAGGTGGAAATATGGAACAAACCTCTCGTCTCTGAGTTTACTTTCTGTGGGTAGGGGTTCCTTGTCTTCTACGGGTGCCCCATGGACAGCCAGTGTAAAAGGGCACATGATGATCTGGTAGAACCCCAGCCCTGCAGAGTGAATAGGGCTCCAATGGGGAGGAAGAGCCCCCTCCCTTCCAGGAGGCAATAAAAGGTCTCAAATGACATAAGAAGGGGAAAGGTATGTGATAGAATGCTATCTGCAGCACCCTGGTTACTTAGGTAATTGCATACCAGAGAAGATTACAGGCTTAATTGGAATCAATTAACCTGTTATGGTGGGAATTGTTGACACTTGGGGGCAATGGTTAGATTAATGAGGTAATTAGCTCAATAAGGGGAAGAGGTATAATTGGCAGGAAAAGTAAGTAAAGGGAGAGCTCAGAGAGTGAGCAGGGTGTGTGGAGAAAGCTGGGTGGAAGGCTCCTCCTGACACATGGCTGTGTTATGTTCTGCAGTGCTTGGTATCGAAAGATTAAAGGTACACGTGGGGAAAAGAAATAGGCTGTGTGTGTGTGTTGTGAATAAGAGACCACCCAAACGGGCTAGGCAGTGTGACACACTGGGTAGCTGAGGGAGTGTCCTGTGGCAGATGGGCCGCATCCTCCGAACTCTACCTCAGGTCTGATTATCCTCTAACTTACACTGGTATACATAAAGGGTGATTCCTATCAAGTCAATTGAGCGACCAAGGTGGAAAACCAGTACAACACTAGATTTAGGTCTTTGGAGCCTAATTCCTCTCAGGGGAAGTGAGGAGGTGAAGTTGGAGAGTTAAGCTCATTGGGAGCAGACTTTGTCCGCTGCTGATGAGCACCTTCAATATTCATGCAGTAGAAGTATTAACTGTGTGTAAAAATTTCAGCTTTCCAGGGCAATGCAGACACATTGTTACAAAGAAATGGTAGGAAATCCACACAAGTTCTTGAAATGCAACTGTTTGCCTGCAAAGACACAACAGGCAAATGTAGCCTTGGCCTTGATCCGAACAAACAACTGTACATTGCGTCAATAATGGATAACTGCATAGATGCTGGCTCATGGAATCTTAAAATAATTCATCAGGCTTTTCTCCCCCAGTGGCTGCTCCCTGACCTACTAATCTACAGGGAGCGAGTCAGTGGAAGGTTGCTTTTTCAGTTGTATTTGTTAAGGACAAGATATTAAAAGATCTTGAATGCCTTCTGCTCCCCTGAAAACAGCATTTGCAATAGGTACGTAATTGTATTTTCAGGCTCCTGCATTGGGATTTGGATATAGAAGGCAAAGTCACGCAGGGTGTTAATCCATGCATGCACTGTCATTCAATACATACAGTAGCTCCCAAAAGCAGGTGGCGAATGGGCCTGGCTATAAATTTAACATGCGGATTAACTCTTCCAAGGAAATGCTTGTGCAAAGCAGTATCCTGCAGAGCAGCTCCCCATACAAATAACGGTATTGTAAGGCGCACATGTCTCTAGGGACAATAATTAGAAAAAGGAATACCCAGGGAGCAAATTGACCCATCAAAATATAGTCCTTTTCTGATTTATCAGGGAACAACTGTTTGTACGTATTGGTGTGACACTTGGACAATTTAGCATCTCTAATCAGGCTGGAGGGTCAAACATTCATGAACTACAACAGTGACATATAATATATTGAGTATTGTGCATAACTAAGCTATCAGCATACCCTGTATACTTTATTAGAAGCAAAATATAAATATTTCCAGTGCAAGACACTTACTGTACTTTGAGTTTGCTTGCCCAGTAATACTTGGTTAAGAAACCATTTTTGGTTACCTGGTGGGAAAAACTGAATAGATTTCCCCAACCCACTTCCATCTTTTTCTCTGCCAGCCTCTACACTGTCCCTTTGCCCCCAGGCCTCCCCAGCACATAGGGATCAACACAGGATAAGGAAGAAACAGGCCCATGTTCATATATTGGCTGCCATGCTTGTGTGTGCGGGGTGGAATCAAGTTATACAGACAAGAGATTTAATAAACAGCATGAAGGGGAAGCAAATATGATTGGAAATGGGGCAAAGGCTCCACATGAAGGTTAGTATTACTACACTGCATTCTTTCCCCTTCCCAGCCAGTGGAAAGCCATTCATACTTTGCTTTGGGGGCTATGCAAGAATTCAGGGCAGTTGTAAGTCGCCAGAAGAGAAGTGTCCTCAAGGGACTTCTACGCGGCACTTCCCTCAAGACAAGAGTAACTTGTAATGGAATTCAGTCTACTTTGAAGAGCCCAAGAGGTGTGCAGCAGCACCTGGCTGGTAGGGGTGGAGACTAGCCAAAAGCAGCACAGCATGGTAGGACCGCCAAACTAGTGCGACAGGTGGACCTTTGATCTGCAGTGAGCCCAAGAACCACATATACTGACCCTGCTCCTGCAAATCTCAGCCTTATAAAAGGAAGACTGGCCTCAATCCTGGCCTGTCCGTCATTCTACTGAAGGTCCTTCTTCCAACAGGTGTTGTGGAGCACAGAAGCCATGTCTCTGTCCTTGTCTTCTGGAGCTTTATTATTTATGTTACAATAGCATTTAGAGGTCCCCACCGACATCAGGATCCCATTGTGTTAAGTGCTGTACAAACACATAGTAAGACATTCCTTTCTCTGAAGAGCTCATAATCTATTTATAGTCTGAAAAGGGGCTGGAAAAAGGAAGCATTATTATTAATTTACAATGGAAAACTGGGGTATAGACAGATACAGTGATTTCCCTAGTCTGTGGCAGTGCCGAGAGTTCAACCCAAACCAGGGTTACAGTCCAGTGCCTTCACCACAAGACCCTCCTTCTTCCTCTCTTGGGAAGTGGAGGAATCTTGTAAATGGATTCCTGGATACATTTCTCTTTTATAGGATGCTTTCACAAAATCTGCTTATTTTAAACTATATTACTATGTTATCTTATCTTTATGTATGATTTTTTGGTACTAAGGGGTAATGTTCAACGTTAAGAGTATTTAGCCATTTAGCAATTCACCAAGCGTTGTGGTGGATTCTCCATCACTGACCATTTTAAAATCAAGATTGGATGCTTTTTTCTAAAAGATCGGCTTTAGGAATTATTTTGGGGAAGTTCTGTGGCATGTTTTAGACAGGAGGCCAGACTAGATAATCACAATGGTCCCTTCTGGCATTGGAATCTATGAATTATGCAAAAACCTTGAATTGAGTCTCATAATGATGAATGAGAGAATAAGACATTCATTTATTTCCTTTAAGAATGAGTGACAATCTGATTCCAGATATCATTTTTGGTCAACCATAATACACTATAATTCCAAAGTAATTGTGTAGTCTTGTGTAATGTATTGGAGTTATTTGAAGGCAGCAGATATGCTAGATGTATGTATTTACTTAGGCCAAATATGTTTAGAGTTTCTCCTACACATTTCTGTAATTACTAGAGCTGGTCAAACATTGGAATTTCCAACCCATGAGAAATTCTGATATTTTGATGTTTGTTTCTTTTCATTCTGAATCAGGATAAAAAAGTCAAAATACCAACATTTTTCATTGAATGGAAAGTTCTGAAAAATTTCCCTTTGGAAATATCAAAATGTTTTGTGTAGGTGTTTTTGATCAAAATGAAATGCTCTGACATTCCTGAATCAAAATGTGTTATTTGGAGTCAGTCTGACACTGAACTGCATCTATCTGAGTTGCTGCAGTGCCTTTGGGTGCCTCATGCCCCATTTTTTCCCCTATGGGCTGGGTGGCTGGGCCAGACTACCTCTCCCATGATGCACTTTGGCTATTAAACTCCCATGATGCAGCACACTGGTTCCACAGAAGAATCATACTTTCCCTGTGGGGGTGGAAGAAGGCAGGGAAAGATTTTGCAAAAAGGAGTTTTCCATCAAAGAACCATTGACAGAAAATTCCTTACCAGCTCTCTGTGTTGTTATTATTGGTATTGCAGCTGTGCCTCTGGACCCCAGTTATAGTTCAGAGCCCCTCAGTATTAGGCAGCATACACATAACAGAAAGGTTGTCCTTGCTCTGATAAATGTATCATCTGGTGGTTGTTTCTATTTGATGTTGTTTTATTTACTCTAGCAAGTACCTCAATACACTCCAAAACAATAGAAGGGATTTCTTAACTATGCTAAGTGGCAAGACTCATCGATGGTCAAATCTTCAGCTGGTGTAAATGGACATTACTCCATGGAAGTCTATGGGTATATGTACACTGCAATCAACAGCTGCGGCTGATTGGGGCTTGTGGGATTTGGACTAAGGGGCTGTTTAACTGTGGTGTTGAAGTTTGGGCTTGGGCTGGAGCCCAGGCTCTGGGACTTTATGAGAGGGGAGTGGACCAGGCTCCAGTACGAGCCCAAACATCTATACCTCAGTTAAACAGCCCCCTAGCCCAAGCCTCATGAGCATGAGTCAGCTGACATGGGTTAGCTGTGGGTGTTTAATTGCAGTGTAGACTAAACCTATAGGGCTATGTACATTTTCATCAGCTGAGGAAGTGGTCCAATATATTTACTCGGAATGGGCGTTCAGAAATGGATGTTGACTGGAGTTTTGCTACTAACTTCAATAAGAATGGGTCCATATGCCATGCCTCTCAGGGTTCATTGTACATAGCGTTTACTTGCTTCTTTTCTTTCATTCCCACACGTCGTATAGCCATTCTTGGATAATCACCAATTGATTCTCAGTGTAAGTTAGCCTTGATACCTCCCTCATAAACTCAGAAACCTCCATAAAGGTGATATGCACATTTTCACATATTGCAACAACCCACTTACACGTTGTTCACAGGAGCGTAAGTCCTGGCAATAAACGGGGCCCACTGCACTCACACTGATATACTGTGCATGTCCTACCCACCATAACACACAATACTTAGAGCTGCAAAAGCAAATCATAATTAGAGGGCAGGCAAATGAATCATCCTTTGTTGCATTATGTAAATAACTAAATCCAAGTCAAAATAATTGCCAGCAGACTATGGAAACCTCATTTAAGGACGAATACAGAAATGTTGCTTTCCTTACTGAAAATATCTGTTGTCTAGTGATGTTCAATGTTTGAACAAACCCAGTCTAAGTCAAAGTGAGAACTAACTGCCTGGGCCTGGTGACATATGTTTTATATTAAGAAACTGTTTGAGGGGCCTGTATGACTTAGTGGATAAATCATCAGGTCTGTCCCCTTGTAACTCAAGGCAAGAATAGCCTGTGGCCCTAAAGGAAAAGAAACTTGGTCTGAGCTTAGTTCTCACTGGAACAATAGTTTACATCATAGAACTTATGCTTCACCAAGAAAAGGTTGGTGCACCGGAAAAGGTTGTGGACTAAACTAATAGGAAACCTGAATCCTATATAAGTTACTTGTATCAGGCCTTGTAATCTGTATTTAAGAGCTGACTCTTCAAGACCTGCCATCATGGACCTGTTCTATGGGTTTCCTTTTTTTATCTGTAACCTTGAATGTGAACTTCTTGACTAAATACAGCCAAAGGAATGAAAAGGACGATAAGAAAGGCCAAGGATATGGAACACAAATAGCAAAGGAAATAAAGAGAAATGCTAAGATGGTCTTTAAATATCTTAGGAGGAAACCAGCAAGGAGTCAGTAAGGCGACTAGGAGACATGGGCTGGAACTTAATGACAGATGATGCTGATATTACTAGGAAGATGAATGGATTATTTACTGCCACATTCACAAAAAAAGTTGAACATCACATCCTAGAGATTGGAGACGTTTTCCTGGGAGGGGAAGAAATGTTAAAAAGCTTTTAATAGCTGCTGTCCAAGCAAGATAGGTAACAAACATGAGTATTCAGAGGTTACAAGGAAACATGCTCCAATGAATTACATGCCAGAAATCTGAACAAAGTAAATGAGGGCAAGAAGCATGTCTATTCTGACAGTGTGTTAAGTGCAGAGGAAATGTCAGGCATAAGAGGATGCTTATGCATAGTGGCTCCCAGTCCTGTATTTAAGACCTGATAAAGGTAAGGTAGGAAATTATGGGCATCTACAAATAAGTATAGATCTTTGATCTCAGATGTGGGAAGCTGCTGAGAACACTGATAATAGATGAAATTGCGCACCAGTAGGAAATAAGACCATACTAAGGCTAAGTCTACACTACCGCGGTAAGTCAACCTACGCTACGCAACTCCAGCTACGTGAATAACATAGCTGGAGTCGACATACCTTAGGTTTACTTACTGCGGGGTCTACACTGCGGGGGGTCGACGGGAGAAAATCTCCTGTTGACTTATCTTACTCTTCTTGTCAGGGGTAGAGAAAAGGGGTCGACTGGAGAGCGATCTGCAGTTGATTTGGCAAGCCTTTACTAGACCTGCTAAATCGACCACCGGTGGATTGATCTCAGAGCATTGATCCCCACTGTAATGTAGACCTGCCCTAACTCCCATACTCGATCAGACCAGTGGGTCCATCTAATCCAGTAGCCTGTCTCTGACAGGGGTCAATATTATATGCTTCAGGGAAAGGTGCAAGGAGCCCTGAAGTGGTCAGTTATCTTCCCTATTGGTTGGAGTTTGGTTTCTGCTCTGAAGCATGAGGCTTTATAGCCCTTCTAATGTTTTTATTTTTAAAACAGATAAATTTAATAAATAAAATCCTTCAAATTCATGAAAAGTAAAGCATGACTCCCTCTGGGTCCAGGCACAATTATGCCTAGACACCACAATAATTGGAGGCCTATAGATACTGTAGATTCATGTCCCAGGATTCTGCAAGGAAACAATGTGCTGACAGATGTGATGTAAGACTGAACATCTAACCATCTGTGCCACACTATGAGACTGATGGCATTTTTGGGTTAAGAAGAGGTATTAATTAGTCCCATTGCTCAAACCGGAATTTAACTACAACAAGTTTGCTCTGCCTCCCAAATCAAACCATCAGCAGGATGTCAAAATACTGGAGTTCAAAATAGTATCAAAGAGTAAAATGTTGTAGTGTGCTGAAACATGGATTAACAACAGTTAGAAAGTTTAATGTCCCCCAGTACTGGATTGTTTAAGAATTTATTTGAATGTTTAAATGCTACTTCATCTCCATTTAGATCTAAAACAATCAGAAATCCAAAGACTAACTTCTGAGGTCACCAGACTCTTTGTTTTGTATTAGATAATAATTGTAATTATACTTGACTTTTCATCCCTAGATTGAAGAACACTTCACACAAGTGGGTAAGTATCATTATTTCCATTTCACAGCTGGGGAAAATAAGGATCAGGGAAGTTAAATTACTTGAGTGCAGGGTTACTCAATGTCTGGGTTTTCCCGGACAAAGCCTCTTTTTTGAGTGTCCTTTTTCTGTCCGGGGAGGATTTTAAAAGTAATAGGCAATGGCCCTGGTTTTTGTAGCGCAGAAAAGCTGCAGGTCAGAAAGAGCCCCAATTAAGTGCCCCAAAGAGCCCCAGAAAGAGCCTCAAACTGCTTCTTGATTGGTCCCTCCCCTGCATCTGCAGCTGATTGGTTCATTCCCCTGAAAGCACAGCTGCTGGATCCCACTCACGCAAGCCCCAGCTCTCCGCTCTGGGAGGCAGCTTTGGATTAGGGGTCTGTGGGGCCCTGGGCCAGAGCAAGTTCTGCTTGCAGTTCCATCCCCCATCCCCCCGGCTGGGTCAGGGCATGAGGGCTTGCCACGCTTTGCCCACCTGATGGTTCTGCTGGGGGCAGGAGTGCTGGATGGGCAGAGCAGGTCAGGGCATGGGGGTGCCCATTTTTCCCGGGGCCCCCCAATTGGCCAGGGCCCCTGGGCATGGTCCCCATTGGCCCAGTGGCTAATCTGCCACTGCTGGGAGGGAGTCCCACAGAAAGGCGCTGACTGTTGGCTGTTGCTGCGTCCTGGACTTGCACCAGCTGCCCTGCCGCTGTAACAGGGAGTGACATTGCCCCCCCGTCCAGTGAGTACCCCCGCTGCAGGTACCTCTTCCAGAACCCCCAACTGAACCCCCCAGCCTCCCAATCCTCCAGCCCCCTCCAGTGCCCCAGGAATGTTCTCTTTTTGGGAACCTGAAATATGGTAACCCAACTTGTGTGTCTAAGGTCACGCAGCAGGGCTGGGAAGCAAACCTAGTTTTCCTGATTTCAAGTCCTGTGCCACATCAACTGGACCACACTGCTGCTTCTAAATAGATCGCATAGAGCAGTAGTTCTCAAACTTCTGTACTGGTGATCCCTTTCACACAGCAAGCCTCTGAGTGCGACCTCCCCTTGTACATTAAAAACACTTTTTTATATATTTAACCCCATTATAAATGCTGGATGCAAAGCGGGGTTTGGGGTGGAGGCTGACAGCTCGCAACCCCAGCCCCATGCAATAACCTCGCCACCCCCTGTTTGAGAACCCCTGGCGTAGGGTTAGCCACACTCTCACCTGGGAGTTTTTCTGCCCACAATTTAACTCTCTCCAGGTCCCTTTCTAGTATTTCTCATTTCTAATAAAAAGAAAAGGACAAATATAGGTAAGAAAAAGTTGATTTTCAGCTGCTAAATGGGGGTTACAAACAAAAGAGTAAAAAAAAGCTCCCTCTCTCTCTCTCTCACACACACACACACACATATACTTGGCTGTGTCCTCTTAAGAAAGAAGTAAATATTACATTATCCAGCTAAAGACCTTCATTTCAAACTGCTTCATAATTAATCAGAGTTCAACTCCATTCCAAGAGTCAGCTCCAGGAAAAACATCAACTAGTTTTTTGACAAGAAACACTGCATCTTGGGGGGGAATAACAATCCTTAGTGCAGTTAAAAGAAAACAAATTTTTGAACGGTTCTCCTAATATTTGAGCAGGGGTGGTTTATAATGTGTGAAGTCATTTGTACTTTGGGTTTCGGAATGTGTTGGGTTCTTGCCTGTGACTGGATAATCTTTTGTGCAGAAACAAACCAACTTGCAAGGGTCACTTGGGTTTTGTGATTCACATTTTGGTGCCAGAGGGTATTTGATATAAAAAAGATGGAAAAAGTCATGTCCCACAATTTTGGCAGTCTGCATATGCTTTATTAATTATGTAAATCAACTACAGGAACTTTTACGTAGGTATTATCTAGACCTTTTGTCCCCACCCCCCACACATGTACACAGGTGGAACAGGTACATTTCCTACAAATAAATAGCTTGCGGATTAAGAGCAAGTATAATATATTTGCATTCTAAAGTCCTCAGGAGTAGGACAGCGTAAATTTTGCCAGTTTTTGTTCAAACCATCTGTTAACTCAGTTTCAGACAATTCAGTTTTACTCCTCTGGGATTGTTTCAGGTTTCTTTGATCCCAGCATAGTGAAGGGAGAATTACTAGTGAGTTTCATTAAGCTCTGTGCTTAACAAGGTTTTATAAGAATTCAGGAAAAAATGGTTTGTTCAACACAGAAGACTTAGGCCATGTCTGCACGAGCGAGCACACAGCAGTACTGATGCAGCTGTGCTCCTGTAAGATTGCTCTTTTAGCCACTCTGTGCCAACAGGAGAGAGCTCTCCTGTGCACATAATCAAACCACCCCCAATGAGCAGCGGTAGCTGTGTCAGCAGGAATGTGTCTCCCACCAACACTGCGCTGTCCACACCAGCGCTTCTGTTGGTGTAACTTATGTTGCTCAAAGGGGTTTTTTTTTAATACCCTTGAGTGACATAAATTATACCGACAAAAAATTATACCCACAAAAGTGCTAGTGTAGACATAGCCTTACTGTGTGACAAACAGTTGGCAGTAGTGTCACAAAATCAAAACGAAACCAGGAAACTCGGTGTCAAAACCCCTTTTTTACTTTTAGGGGCAAAAATAAGTCCTGATGTCACTCTTTACACCAGCAACTAGTTGAATTTGACCTACGTTTCAATGAAAGGTTTATGTGTTCAACTAAAGTTTGCATGAAACTCACTGGGTTTCACTACTCATTTTGAACCTGAAATCTACAAAGTTTTGTGTGGCCTCCTGCTTTACACAGATCACATGGACTAAAAGGAAACTGAATCAGACATCAGGTGATACCCATTGCCCTGAATGCACAGATCAGGTATTTAGGTGCTAACGGTCATGATAAATGGATCAGTGATGGGAGAATGGTAAGTGCCACTTTTCTGATTATGCAATAGGTTAAGAGGGTGTAACTGTCAACATTTCACCACAGCAAATGTTTGAGCTATAGTAAAGCTGGCAGAGAAGACAGTTCTCAAGTTAATTTTGGAAATTAAGTTAACCTCCTGAATAATCAATTGAGGGGTAAGGGGGAAGACTCAGACTGGGATATTCAAAGTTGCATAAGGGAGTTTCATCGGGAACTGAGCACCTAATTCCCTCCCAGCTCCAGTGCAAGGAATGTGTAGGACCAAGTTGTGGACATCAAATAAGATTAGCAGATACTTTAGAGTTTCACATAGAGATATAAAGTGGAAAAGGAATGAGATTCCTAAAGGCTTGTGAGAGATAAAGTAAAAGCAGCTTAGCTAACACCCTTCTAGAATACTGGTAGAATGTCAGGTCCATACAAAAACAAGCAACATTCCAAGCTAGGGAAAAGGTTATTCTCAACAGCCTGAGCTGCATTGAAAAGGTGAGTGACTCAAGACTTAGCTGATAACATCCACAGATACAGTCCTGTCAGTCGAGTGGCACCATAAACACTCCTCAAATTCCAAGGAGATAAAGCAGCTCTGAAAACCTTATCCATTTTAAGACTTTCTAGATATAAAATTGCATCTAATGAGTAAACATGTTTTATTACTCTTGAATAATCTACCCATTTGCCTCGAGGGTTAAATTATCAAAATTCCCTCTGCCTGGCCACAAAATTTGAGCCTGTGAATGTTTTTTAATGTTAATATTTTCGGTTAAACCCTTCAGAGGCTAACTGGTGACTGGTTTCAGAGGGGTAGCCGTGTTAGTCTGTATCAGTAAAAACAACGAGGAGTCCTTGTGGCACTTTAGAGACTAACGCATTTATTTGGGCATAAGCTTTCATGGGATATAAGTCTCTAAGGTGCCACAAGGACTCCTCGTTGTTTTTATCTGGTGACTGAAGACACTTGATGAAGCTTTTACAAAATGGTCTGGGCAAACCCAGTCAGCTTAGTCTGGCATTTAACCGCTGCTCATAGAATTTAATGGCTGAATCCATGTTCTTCCCATATAGTAAATACTCACTATAACTCTCTGTGACTGTAATGGAATATCTGATAAACATGCCATTCACAAGGGAGCTTATTCAAATAAAAACTAGTAAGATGAGGTTATGAATAACCTGGACAGCATTAGGACATTTTAGATTGCTCTACCATCAAAAGTACAAATATGTTTAGCAGCGGTACAGCTTGGCCATGAGAGTTATACTTATATTTATATTGTTTTGATCATTGCGTATAATAAGCAAGCACAAAATTGCACACAGAAACAGCAGAGCAGGGAAAAGCCACGTAGTAGGCTGGTTTGGTTTTACAGTGAAAAACAAATGGAATTACAACACGAGGCTGGAAGTAAGGGAAAACTTCCAAGTGTAGTGAGGGAATAGCCTGTCAGAGTGTGAGAGCGGCACTGAAAAGAATTCTTCAGTTAAGTGAGGTAATGTAAACAAGACCTTTCCTTGGAGCAACCTAGAATGATATAACATGGATCAGAATAAATACTGTGGACATTACGTCCCTAAGCCTGTCCTGGTTGGGGAAACTTTCTCTTTTTTGTTTTTGTTTTTGTTTGGCCACTAGCACAAAGGTTGGAAGCTAGTTTCAAGAGTGTTTTAAAGCTCTCACTTTTCTATCAATTTCCCTCTTTCTCCACTTATTAGGGGCCAATTCTAACAAGGATGCAATCTTTTGTGAGTCTTTACCTTTGAGGATGGAGACCCCCTAGGTTGGCCTCTTTCTATAAGACACTGTTTTGTAAAATGTACTGTCACTGGTGTTCTGCAAAGAATTTTGCATGTAATGTGAAACATGTGTCACTTATTTGCTTGGAATCTTCTAAGAGCCGGAGAACTCAGTCAGCACTGAACTGGGACCCCCTTCTCCACGGAAAGTACCGATAGAGGGGACTTGGAAAGTTACACGAGAGATGACAACTTGGGTTTTTTTGTGTGTTTCAAAAGTGAAGGATCTTGCATATAAAGGTTATGAGAAAATCCTTTTTTCTTTTTGGAAGGGCGCAGGTGGATGGTAATATTTGGCCATAATGACAATAAAGGAAGGAAGGGGGAAAAAGGAGTGAGAGAAACTGTAGATTAGAAGATGACAAAAGCAGAATAATGGGGACATGACCTTCAGCAACCAGATTCCCAACACACTTCCAGGAAAGAGATAAGGGCAGAGGTGGAGACGGCAGAAGATGCAGAAATTTCAGGAAGATGGTCATTTTCTTTTAATTGGTGATTTATCATCCAGAGGAAAAAAAATCAGGACAGAGATAACTATTCTAAGTTGTTTGTATTCCTGGATTTAGCTATTTGAAACTGTGGGCTGTATACCAAGGAGACGCTATATGGCAGTTCACAACACAGTGGTTACTGCACCCAATTCTCAGTTTTGCTCCAGCAGTACAAAGCAGCTGTATCCATCTTAACAGGCTCCTGATGGATTTTCTTTCAGTGAGGGAATCCCAGGGGATGTAGAGCCAATGTAGTTGCTCTATGCCACCCTTCCTCCTAGCCTCTGGGAATTTCCCAGGAGAAAGAGAATGGCCAGGGAATCCCTATGACTCAATGACCTTCAAATGCCTGAACACACTTCTTGGGAGAATGGATATGTAATTAAGAGTAGCCCTAAGGCTGCTCTAACTTATACCAGGGCCTAGCCAACCACAGGATTTGGAGGAGGGGGGGGAACAAAAGGTGTCATAAAGTGTCCCCTTCCACTCAGCACAGTTGTGGTAATATATCTCAGCCACTGTTAGGGTTCTAGCTTACTAAGTCTCAATACAAAAAGGAAATGTGAGAAATAATAAAGACAATAGCAGAAAGAAGTAGAGGGGTGAGTATGTGGACAGATGTGAGAGAGAAGGAGAAAGGGATGTTAGCTCTATACCCCAGGTTTAGACAGAACTTTACAATACAGGGTAGAATAATTAGAAATGAGGGGCATGGATCCCATTATCCTGAGTAAAACCTGAGTGTGTTTGGCGTGAGTCAGGCTTGGTCTCTAAATGAGCAAACCAAGCAGGATCCTGCACTATCTAATAGAGATGCTTTCTGAGCTTCTGGGAAGCACCCATTTTTATACAGCCAAGACAATATAAGAAAGAACCTAGCTACATGACTGAGCACGTTATTTCCTAACCAGTTCCCTTGGGAAGGTCACTGGTCCCTATATCACCCTCTTTGCCCGACTCTCTTATTGTAGCAAACATTGTTTTAGTTAGTCAAGCAGACGACCTCAGCACCACATTTGTCTGGTTACCAGCAGCAGTGTAGTTTTCCCCCGTCAGATCATAAACCCTGACAGGAACGTATGTACTGTATGCAGGGTTGCCACCTTTGGGTGCAAAAAAACCAGGAGACCTGGGATGATGCTGAGCCCATAAAACTGGACAGCTGGCAGTGTGTTCGGAACACCCTTACTGATTTCCCAGGACAGCTACCTCCAAAAGGGATTATCCGAGGAAAACTTGGATAGGGACAACTCTAGCAATAGGGCTTGCAGTGATATTTCTTGCATGTAAGGTTATCTTTCAATGTTACAGCTAACAGTCATGTTCTCACTAATGCTATACACAGCGGTAATAAGCCCACTCTACTTTCACTCTAAATGTAGGCCTTTGTCTTTGTTTTGTTTTGCTATGCTATTATGTTGCTATAATAAATATCCAGAGGAATTCTGGGCATCTGTTGTATCCTTTGTTTGACGTTCACCACCGCATCTTCCCAGTAGTATAGTAGCATATGATTACATACATGCCATATAAATAATTCTCGATGTCAGTGTTACTTTTCTACTGGAGGTCTTCCTTCAGATCCTCTCTTTTGCATTTCCCATCCACATTCACATGCTTGCATTACTTGTCTAGCCTATATTTTACTCTCTTGGTTCTAGCTTGAGTTTCTTTTAGTAAGGGAAGTCTTGATTATATGTTACAGCCTATAGACTTAAATCACAGAAAAATGAACACAGAGAAGCATTCCGTTGAGGTCAAAATGTAGTCAGCACTCTCTGATCAGGAGTCAGACTGTTTCCAAGAGAGCTGGCAGGCACAGTGCTGAGGTGCACCTTCTTTTTGCTCCAAGTGACCCTAACCATGAACATAAGGATTAATGCAGCCACACCACTTCCTTAAGGGAAATTGTAAACATTCCAAGTCAGTCCAAGGTAAACTGGGTGTAGGTCAATTTTTTAAAAAGGGCTGCAATATTCATGTCTGGGAAGAATCCTATATGATTCCAACACTGGGAAAATGTACAAGTGAGGAAGTAATATTTATATAAGTCAAGGAAAACACTGTTTCCTTCTTCAGCAGGAAACAGCAGCTATTCTCAGAGCTTCAGCGATAGGAGGAGAAATTAAATAAAGCATTGGCAGCCTACACTTGTTTTATTTCTGTGGTTTTACAGTCTGAGTCAAAATAAACACGTTTTTTAATCTCAAGAGAATTATTAGGGTAATAATTGAGAAATAATGTTATTTACAAGTTTCAGTGGAACAATTCAGTAAATCGCTTAAGCTGAAACAAAAGATTCAATGCAAAAAAAAAATCTGAGTTCATGCAATCATCTAATTTAGTTTTAAAAGCCTTAGGGCTGTGATCTCGCAATCTCTGCACAGACAAACCTCCAATTGATATCAATGAGTGTTTTGTCTGAGTAAGGACTGCAAAAATCAATGCTATTGGGGCCTGAGTGTGGTCTCATTTAAGCCAGTTTACCGCAGTGTAATTCCATTTATTTTAGTGGATTTTTGCCCCTTGTTTATAATGATCCAGCCCCATAGTTACCAAAACAACAAGCTTCTATGTCCAGGGATTGACTGAGTCACTGTTTACGGTGTTAGTTTATTTTGCCTTAGGATGTACAATGAGGCAGATTTAATGGGAATGATAACTTTACAATTCCATACTCTTATGTGTTTAAAAGCTCAATCTTTACAATAAGTTCATGAATAACAGATTTTTGCATGTAATCTCTTTAGGATGAGGAGGAAGATTTTCTTTAAATGAAATTGAAAACAATAGAAAAGTTGGATCACACCTTCAGGTGAATGCATGAGTTGCATCTATTTCCATAATTACACAGTCCCAGGTTCTGTAACTACATTACACATGGACCCCAAAGTCTCTGTGAAACCAGTGGAAATTTGGGTGGGCATGGACTGCAGGACTGAGACTCTCCGTGTGTTTATTTGAAAGGTCTCACATCCTCCATGGCATATTTAGAGTTCCTACCCCAAACAATTTTTTCATTGTCTTGTTTACTGAATCAGCTCCAGGACTGAAATTCATCTTCTGTGATTATGCAGAAAAACAAAACTTTGCATGAACATCTGTACAGAACCCCGTGTGAATAAGAAGGGGTGCAAACAGAACTGAAGCAAGATTTTCTTTAGAAATTGCTGAAATGGTCACAGACCACTTTTCTTACTATTTGCCCAGCTGGAACCAGTCTGCCCATGGGACTGCCCAGCAGTCCGTAGTAAAACCAGAAGACAAACCAAGATATGAAGCAGAAACTTCCATGGGTCTGATCCCATGGTCGTCCTCCACATAGAACTCCCGCTGACTTTGATGGGTGCTCTGTATGGTTAAGGCCAGCAGAACCAGGCAAAGCACTTACATTGATGAACTCCCAAGTGTTTCCTAGACTGATTATTCCTGGCATGAAATTGGCAATAGCACTTGCAGCTAGAATTTAGGAAAACCAGAGCTTTTTAAATCCTTCATTAGATATTTTAAATACCTTTTGTTGATGTCTCCAACCATTTACATGTCTTCACTTTTCTGTCATCTGATGTTGTGTATGATCACTAAGCTGATAAAGTGCAATTTGCACTTACAGCCTAAGATTAGAGCTTCCAGTCCCTGCTTGCTCAACTGAGACAGGCTTACTCTGAGTCACAGGGCTACTTTAAAATTCAGAACTCCATAGAGCGTTAAATACAACTGTTTCGAAATGGAATTCCTCTGCGTTCCTTTTTATTTATAAAACTCCAAATCCTGGTCCAATGTAAATCAATGGTCATTTTGTCATTCACTGTATTATTACAAAAAGAAAAGGAGTACTTGTGGCACCTTAGAGACTAACCAATTTATTTGAGCATAAGCTTTCGTGAGCTACAGCTCACTTCATCGGATGCATTCAGTGGAAAGTGAAGTGGAAGTGAGCTGTAGCTCACGAAAGCTTATGCTCAAATAAATTGGTTAGTCTCTAAGGCGCCACAAGTTCTCCTTTTCTTTTTGTGAATACAGACTAACACAGCTGCTACTCTGAAACCTGTATTATTACAGTAACACCCAGAGGCCTCAGGTAGGGCTAGCGCTCCATCTTGTTAAGCATTGTACAAACATATACAGTAGTGAGAAACAGTCCGTGACTTAAAGATTCTGTGATTATGCAGAAAAACAAAACTTTGCATGAACATCTGTACAGAACCCCGTGTGAATAAGAAGGGGTGCAAACGGAACTGAAGCAAGATTTTCTTTAGAAATTGCTGAAATGGTCACAGACCACTTTTCTTACTATTTGCCCAGCTGGAACCAGTCCATGAGCTCAGTCTAGTAAAGGAGTAACACAAAGGAGTAACTTTACTCATACGAACGGTCCCCTTTATTTCAATGAGAGCATTCCTGTAAGTAAAGCTTCTTCTGTGTTTATTTTCAGGGTCATAAAGACAGGACACAATGTGATAGCTGCCATTTTAACCAACTTCAGAGATTGAACTACAGCTCTCTGCGGCTCAGAGCTTGAGCCTTCACAGCTTGAGCTGAAAAGCCAGCCTGTTTAGCTGAGAGCTGTACTGGACTCACATCCTATGTGGACTGTGCTCAGAAGGGGACGTGTAACATACACTGACCAGTGGGTTACAACAAAAAGAGGTTAAAACAAACAATTAGATGGTCTCCACTAATTAAACATTTGTTTGTTTTACATTATAAGAAATATTCAAGGAAAATGAAATACAGTAGATGTCACTATCTCTACCTGTTTAGCTATTATCAGATGGTCATTTATCATAGGTTCCATGTTAGTCTTGGGGAGTGACTAGAAAGAGGACTGGTAGGGGCTTTATGGACTAGCTCAGTGAGGGAATTTTACACTGAAGGGGTTGTATGGAAGAAAGCACACAGGTGTTTGTAGAAGAAATGGTCAAATGGATAATGCAGATTGGCCTCAGTGATGGAGTAGAGGGGACTAGAGGCTGCAATAAGCTACAAAAGCAGATAAATATGAAGAAACAAAACTCATAAACGTGAGGTCAAGAACATGTCATTGTATATGGTAGGGAAAGAGGAGACTGTGGATGGACCCAAAACGTGTGGGGTGGAGTCTGTGTGTGAAACCGTCAGAACAACAGGCCCAAAAGATGATCATAACAACATTGTTTTCAATGGACACGTGAGGACAAAGATGGGTGTCGGGAAGAGTAGATTCTGAGTGGTATACTACCTACGGATCCATACTGGATCACAAGAACATCTTGTCCATTCAAAACTATTCTCTGACTTAAGACACTGTTTAAAGGCTAGAGGTTAAATACCCAAGAAAGGGTGTAATTTTCATAAATAGGGTTCATATTTCCCATCTGGAAATATATATGGAAAATCATGTACAGACGATGTCTAAGAAATGCACAAGAAGAAGTACATCTAAGCCTAATTATCTTTGCTTTTGTTCTACTTTCCTGATACTTTTTAAATACTCTTACCGGTATTGACCTGGGCTTTACTGCTTTTTCCACTATAAACTTTTTACAAGGTTGAAGATTCTTTGTTCTCTCTTCCCCCCCTCCCCCATCCCTTTGAACTATTTGTTGTGCTGTTCCTTGCGTGTGCTTTTTCTCTTCCAGGGAGCCATTGGTGAGGCGGAAGAGGCAGAGGATGTGAACTCCCATATACAGTACAAATATAGAGGATGACCCATTAAACGTTATGTTGAAATGCTTCCCAGACAAACGGAGAGCTCTCCAAGATTCTAAACAAAGTACACTGATAATAATGGGGATGGGAGATGTAACACTGATGACTGTAATGGCACTAGGAACTCTTGTTACCAAATGGTTAAACCCCTCAACGCTAAAATGCCAACATTTGCAGCACCGTGCTCTAGCTATGATTACCTGTTTTCTGAGTTGTATCATTTGCCTAATATCTGTGATGGAGCCATTTATGTTATTTCCAGGTATGAAATGCATTGGATCCCAGGGCTCTTGCTGCATATATAATGGTTAAAAGATTAAATACATATTAGCATTGCTGGCATATTTGGAAAGGGCCTTTAATGATAATTCAAGGGTGGAATACAATAGTTTTGTAGATAAGTAATTGATCTAGTAGTTAAAGCAAGAGGCAGGGAGCCAGGACTCCTGCATTCTATTCCGTCTTCCCAATGATTTACCATAAGATCTTGTTCAGGTCACTTAACCTCAACAATCCTCAGTTTAACAATAGGTGTAACAAAGCATAAGTACTGTGAAGCTTACATAGTTAGGACTGAGTTGTGGCTAACTCCAGTTCACACCTGCAGGAGGCAACCAGAAAGCTGAGTGCATTGTGTGGTGGGGGCTGACCAGACTTGCATAGCCATCAGTGTGTTCTAGTTCAAAGAGGGCATGAAGGTTGTTGCATGGATCCAACATGAAGTACACAAGTACACAGAATATGGCGGTGGTGGGAGTGATATGAAATCCTAGCGAGGGTGAAGGTCATGGGCCTTGTACAAATGCCAGCAATGGGCAAAGTGGGCAACACATATTTTTAACGATATAGTAATTCCCACTTCTGAGTGTTGCTCATGAGAATCTTCAGCTACCCTTGATTAACTACAGACCCACTCACGAGTAAGCCTCTGGCTGCTGAAGTCATAAGAACATAAGAATGGCCAAACACCAGACATGATTTTATACATTTCTATCATGATTTTATATGTGTATACATTAGTTGTCTCTTTTCCAAGCTGAAAAGTCGCCGTCTTATTACTCTCTCCTCATATGGAAGCTGCTCAATGCCCCTAATAATTTTATTGCCCTTTTCTGTACCTTTTTCCATTTCCAATATATCTTTTTTGAGATGGGGTAACGACATCTGCATGCAGTATTCAAGGTGTGGGCATACCAGGGGTTTATATAGAGGCAATATGATATTTTCTGTCCTATTATCTATTCCTTTCTTAATGATTCCCAACATTCTGTTCGCTTTTTTGACTGCCGCTGGACATTTTCAGAGAACTATCCACAATGACTCCAAGATCTCTTTCTTGAGTGGTGACAGCTAATTTGATCCCATCATTTTATATGTATAGTTGGGATTATGTTTTCCAATGTGCATCACTTGGCATTTATCAACATTGAATTTCATCTGCCATTTTGTTGCCCAGTCACTCAGTTTTGTGCGATCCCTTTGTAACTCTTCGCAGTCAGCTTTGGACTTAACTATCTTGAGTAGTTTTGTGTCTGCAAATTTTGCCACCTCACTGTTTACCCCCTTTTCCAGATCATTTATGAATATGTTGAACAGTACTAGTTCCAAGACAGACCAGTAGCATAGCCGGGGAGGAGCGGCCGCTCCTGCTCTGAGCACAAGTGGTGCCTTTTTAATTTATAGGCGCCTTTTAAAATTTTTACTCATCCGGCAGCGCTCCGGGTCTTCGGCGGCATGGGCCTTCTCTCGCTCCGGGTCGTCGGCGACATTTCGGCATTTCTGACAGACCCTTGGGGGACACCACTATTTACCTCTCTCTCTTTTGAAAACTGACCTTTTATTCCTCCCCTTTGTTTCAGAATTAAGCCCATAATGCTTTGGGTTTCCAGGTGAAAGTGGCTGTGTAAGTACACATAATGATAATGATCTAAAAATGTATTTTGCCTCCATTATCCTGGAGCAACCACCCTGTAGAATTTGTCCAACTGGATTTAAGATTGGAAGCTCTTTGGGACAAGGACCATCTGTGTGTACAGAGCCAAGAACACTGGTGGTCTGGGCCAGCATCTTAGGTGTTTCCACACCACAAATACAATAGTGATAATAATTAAATTTCAATTGTATTTTGGGTGAAACCTGGTGATCATGTGACCACATAAAACCAAATGTAAATTTTCAATCAAAAATAAAGAGGGTGCAATATCTTCAGCTCAGCACCAGCTGTTGCAAATACCTTCAGGAGTTAAGCATTCCGTTGACAAAGCTAATGTTTTTTACAGCACACAGACATGTAACATACAATACAGTACTATATGTTCTGTTGGTGTCTTTAAAAAAAAAAGCTTAATGGAGAAACAGGCTGTTAGAATACAGGACACTTTATAGGTTAGCTCTTCTCCATCCTTCATCACCAGATATGTGGCCAGTTTGCGTTCATCAGATTTGACAGTGTACAAATACTTGGATACAAGCTCATCAAGTCAGCTACAGGTTTCTTTAGAGCAGTTTGCCCACTAAAACACTTACATGAAAGCTGTAGCTATTAATGAAACTTATTCTTGTCACACTGCTTTGTCTACAAAATCGTCACAAATCCTGCATTTCATTTTTCAAATCAAGTGAAAACAAAACCACCTTTATTTTGTTCAACAATTGTTCATATACTTTCTGAAGAATGTAGAATGCACTAAAAATGGAAAGCGGCTGGGTTTTCTTCACATAAAGTAGCTTCTTCTGCTTTTGAACATAAGCAACATCCTTATTTTCCAACAAACAAACAAACAAATAAATAACCAGCACACTGATCCAAAATGAAAGCCTGAAAGTCAGAACTCCCTTGGGGATTTCATTTGCACTCTGGTCACTCGTACAGTTGATTACTATGTTTCTTACAGGATTCAATAGATGACTTCATTCCTAATACGCCACAGCAAGTTTGGTATCCCACAACATAAGGGCATTTTTTTTTAATCTGGGGGGATTTAACTGTGGACATTTGTGTGTACTTTTGTTGCTGCTGTTGGCTTGTGATAGTACCATAGGAGAGAAAAAAACTGCCTTGGGAGGAGGTGTGTGCATGTGTGTGTACAGGGTGAGGTGGGGGAAAGGGGTTGAGTTGGTAGTGGAAGAAAGACTTTCTAAAATGACACCAACATGTAACGGAAGGGAACAGCCCCACATGATCTCTCACTGCTGCAGGGCTACGAATCTGAAATTCCTTGTGGTCTTCTGAAGTTTTACTCTGATATTTTCATGCTTACATTGTGACTTTGTTGTATTACCTCACAGTCTCTGTCTGTGGCAGTCTAGCAAACAAAAAGTCCTTCCTAGACAGTTAGGGCACATGGTATTAGCACATTAGATCTGGGCCCGCTGCACACTAAGAAGATGACTTCAGATGTTGGTTCTAAAGGTTTGCCTACACTTAGGTCTGCGGTGGCCACAGCTACATGAGTGCAGCTACCTACGCTGGTGGGAGAGTTTCTCCCATCGGTGTTGTGCTCTACCTCCCCAAGAGGCAGTAGCTATGTTGACAGGAGAAACCTTCCCATCAACATAGCACTGTCTACACGGAGGGGTTAGGTTGGTTTAAGTCTGGATTTTCCACACCGATGAATGACATAGTTATACCAACGGAAGTTGGTACTGTAGATCAAGTCTCTGTAATGCAAACAAAAAGGACTTCTGTAACGATAACAGTTTTCAGAAGAAATGCCAGAATGGAAATGCTTAAGGCCATTGGAAGTCCAAAGAAATGGCACTAGAGAGAATTTATAAAGGTGATGTCAAACCAAAACCACAATCTGAACGACCCCCAGACTTTAGGGGAGTTTGAAGCAAAGTCCAGAAGAACCAAACTTGGTGGCTTGGACCCACTCACAAAAATAATGTAGAATGGGCTAACATTTTTGATGTTCAAAATTGGTTCGGGATTTGTTCATGATGATTCACATTTTTGGACAAAAGGTTGAAAGAGGCTTTTATTGTACCTGAACTGCATTGTCGAGCTCTAATAAGCAGCCTTTCTTGGTGAATATCTCCCACTCATTGCTCAACAGCCAGGATAGCAGCAGTTACAAATCGACAAAGATTTGTGAAGTTCTTACGGAACATGTGCTGTGGTTAATTATTCTGCTGGCTGCTGGAGGAGTAAAAGCAGATGGTGCCATTTTGTTTTTTTCCTGCCTCTACCTTTTATTAGTCATGCCTTGTAATTGAATTTTTGTTTCTTAAACTAAAACATCTGCCACAGCTATGGCTTTAAGGTGGTTAAGAATTTTGTAGCACAACACTGAAAGCGGGCAGCAAACAGTACAGATGAGAGAATGAGCCTTGCAGCAGTTTTAATTCACTAGTTCAAGCAATCAGTTGGCAGAGTACACAAGCAATGCCTAGGAGGTGGTTGGTAATGACTCCCCAAACTAAAAATCTGGCTAGATTGTAACATTATCAGAACAAGAAAGCTCTGGCAGAGATGGACTTCGATTTGGCCGCTGACTCATTGTGGCTATAAAATTCTCAGCTGGCGACCAGTCATTGCATCACTGTTTTCTGATTAAATCCTTATTAAGTGCAGAAATGGCAAAATGTCCTGTGAGTGGAATGAGAAATGTTGGAAGGAAAGATCTTCACGGGGGGTTGGGAGAGCTATGAATGGGTAGCCATCACTAAACCAGCAAATGGGGGAAATGGCTTTAAGAAAGCCAAGTCTCTGCTTTTGCGTGCTATGGTTTAATGTAGCAGTAGGAGCCCAAAGACAAGATTCACATTTCAGCCAAGGCCCTTTGTGGCAAGGAAAAAGGCTGTAAAGGGGAAATTAACTCCTCTAAGTGAGAATAAAGCCCCAGATCCTATGGCAGTGTGTCTCTCACAAGGGATGGAGTGAGCTCAACATGCTTCTTATTTGTGTCTGATTTTTGTTCCACCGTTTTGATTCCAACTATCTGACCCTTTTCCCATTGTCCTTCTCTTTCCACACTGTCTGACAGTCAGGCAAACAAGGCTTGCCAGCAGACAGAAGGACCCAGAGAATACTTCTGCATCACACAGTCCAACCGAACATGAAGACAGACCAGTTAGAGATTGGTCCATGGAACTAAGTTTGGATCCATAATGCCCAAAGTCCAGGGATGTGTGGATTCAGAGTTCTTGTTTGGGCTCATTTGTAGCACCAAGAATGATCAACACTCTGCACCAGCATGACTGGGAGCAGTACTTTAAGCAGTAAGTTTTTATTCCAGGTTAGCCTATCATCTCTCTTCATCTTATAAGTATTGAGGGCTTGATTGTAATCTTTCACCATCTGCTCCAAGTAGGGGTAGCATGTAGCTATGCAGTGTAGATCATCTCTACCTTCCCCTTCACAGAGTTGCCATCTGATCCCTGAATCCTCCTTCCTTCATGGTGAAAGAAAGCTGCACCAGCATGTTTCCTGGCACAGCTCACTTTGCTTCCACATTGGCTCAGCTCTGCTGACTGGAGCATCGGGGAGATGGAGCTAAAGCTCACATCCCTTCCCATTCCTGCCTGCCCACCTGCTTGGGAAGGGCAGTGGCCTGGAAACATCTGCTCTTTCCACACACCGCTAGCCTCAGTACAGGTAGGAAATTCAGGGAAATAGGGGGGCTCGTTACCTGCATTGGCACAAAGCAAAGACCAGGATCTGGTCCACAGTAATGCAAAAGACGAGGAGAGGTAGATTTCTCAAATGATTTGTACCAGCAAAATAGAACAAATAGCATTGCTTCATACCAACCTGCCATCTTATTAATTAGTATCAAATGTCAATAACCTGGCATTTTATCAGTTGCTTTTATATATTACTGATCAATCGTCTGTGAAATGTCCCCACCTCTGACATTACTACCTGGTTAGCTGTTGTGCAGCGCATTACTCTTCTACTGGAAATGTCACAACTCTAATAGGAAGCTGATGAGCTGCCCTGTTGCTAGTGTTGTCAGATCAGTAACAAGATGCAACGTCAGTAACAAAAACATGAGGCTATATGTTACTTGGTATTCTGATCCCAACAGCTACCAGAAGGAGAGTGCATAAACAGATAATGTACTCGTCTGCAGTTTAGCATATTTCTGCTTTCATTTATAGCTGTTCAGCAAATCTGTAAACCCTATTTAAAAATCGGACAAGGGAATGGGTTTTCAACATTTGCATTGCAACATTGCGCTTTTTCAAAGAGATCTTACTGATTTCATATTGTTCCAAAACACATACAAACTGATTTCAGGCTGTGAGGATTGAGTAGAGAGACACAATATTTAGTTCAATGTAAACTCCAGTTGGATTGGATCAGCACTATCAGTGTGAGTAAACCACAACTTAATTGTCTGCCATTTTCTAAGATAGTCATCTTCTTCCTTGTGTTAAGACCATCAAATGGGGTCTGGTCTGTAAGTCCTCTCCCTCCAAAGTGCTCCGTTCAGTGCCATATCCTTGATCATACCACATGTGAACAGATCATTCCTTATGACATCCCACTACTTCTTCTTGGGTCAGCCTCTCTGTCTTTTTACTTCAGTCTTGATCTGTTCGACATGCCCACATAGTGCTTTATATGACCAAACCATCTGAGCCTACACTCCAAAATAAAGTATTTTTCTAAAATAGTCCAGCATATTAATTTTAAATCATGAAATATTGAGACTAAAGACTTAATTAAGAACCTCAGAATTTAGTCCAAAGAAAGGAATCCAGCATTCTAGATTCTTCTCCTTCTTGTGGCTTCTTATATGGGTTAGTTTTTTCATCCATAAAATGTCTCCATATTTGGTTAAAAGACTCAATCCCATTTGAGGAGTCAGGCTTCTGCAAATGTTATTTAATTTATTTATTTATTTCACTGTTACACTGTATATTGTTATATTTGATTGTCTTCTAGCATTTTTATTGATGAAAACCCAGAGGCCCCAACAGGGGATCAGAATCACATTGTCCGAGGTACACATCTGGTGTCTGGCTTCTGACGGCTCAAACAATGAATTAAATGTTGGGTAAGTGATGGAGCCATGGTATCATGGCAGCATCATGGGGGATTCAGGAGCCTTCAGACCGCCATCCTCCATTAACCCTCCAGGATGGCGGGGAACCAATCCTGACCACTTGGCCATTTGCACTCTAACAATCTTACAGCTGAATACAGAGGGGATCTCTGCCCCTAAGTGTCATGTTTTTCAGCAGCTAGCTGCTAATATGATCCTAGATACAGACCACACATAATAAAAAGACAAATCCTTTCCTAAAGAGCCTTGATGCAGCAGCCGGAAAATGATATTTGTTTTTACGGCACACTTCCTCCCTCTTCATGCCTAGCAATGAAACCGAGTCCCAGAGTCGCTGGGCACTTATTAAGGATAACGGGATAAAAGAAATTCCTGGGAAACTCAACCTGAAATGCAGAAAGGATCTGATAGCACCACAATTTCCGCAACACCCTGGTATGGGGGTTGTGCTATAAATCCTTTGGTAGTCTAGCTGGATGTAAATGACAGTGACTGAGTATTTTAGTAATGGTCTTCCTGTATTAATCTACAAATGGAGGAAGTGGCCACCCTCTGCTCATTTTGCTTGTTTTCCCACTTCTCTCCAAGCCTACATTATATATTTTTCTTTATTACAATCATCTTCATTGCCCTGTTTACCCATGAATAGTGAAACATACGTCTGATCTTATAGCCCACTAGTCACCCCAATCTGTAAAAAAAAAAAAAAAAAAGAGGAATAATGAACTACAATTCAAACATGGAATTTAAAAGAGGGAACATTAGGAAATAATTAATGTTTGACACTATGGCTATGTGGAAAAATTCTGACTTGGGTTTTGTGTATCCCAAGCTATAATTTGGCCCTAAGGTTTATAGGGCATTCTTTTTTTTTTCTTTTTTTTTGTGGTGTCATCAATAATAGAAAGCTTATTTTGTGTATTGTGATGAACTAGCTAGTATATGTATCTATGCTGTTGAGTGAAATAAGAACTGCACAACCACGTCACAGACTCTCTACCACTAACACTTAAAGGAGGGTCACATTTAGCTCAAGTGGTAGGGGTTAATGTTTTTGTAGGAGGACCAGAGTTAATTCAGCTGCAGTTTTGCCTAGCCTTGGTGTGTAGCATAGTGACTGCTCTGAAGTCCGACCTGGGTGTGTGTTATACCAATAAAATAAAAACCAGCAGGATCTTATTAAAGGGAAAAAGCAAAATACCACATTTATTGTGAATGTAGAAAGAATCATAGTAAGCAGTTAGTTATAGCTATAACATTCCATTCAATTTCATATTTATTCACACATTCATTCATACACACATACACTCACAGGTTCTGCAAGGTTGTTATCATAGTTACCAGCCTTAGAGTTGCTCATGCCAAGCCACTGGCCAGGACATGAGGAGGAAGCAGGGCCTTATCAGATGCTCATCTGATGCTCCTAGAAGTTGGTTTGCAGAATCAGATCCCAAAGTTCTCACTTTCTAGAGTCCATTTTTATAGCAATTTCTTCCTATGCCAGTCTATGGGAATTGCTTCATCATGCTGTTGCTGAATTACTCAGCAGATGGCACATTCCTGACGGCTCCGTGCTGCCAGTTGTTATCTTGTTCTTTGGTTCTTCCATTCTTCAGGCTGTTGGGTGGATTCCAGTCTGCCCTCCGGGGGGGTCCTCTGGTTATTTCCACTTGACGCCTTCTTCAGCCGATGGACACTGGATTCTTAGGCTGGCACCTCCCTGATCATTCAGTTATTATCCACACCAAGCATCCATCCATATACATCCTCTATCTCTATTTTAATCACAATTGTTAACAAAGCGAGATGAATACAACAAAAGGGTGGGGAGTCTCTGGGTGCTGTTTCTGTTGTTACAGAGTATTGCTTTGAGTCTCTCTCTGTGTGAATTGCTTTGAGAACAGAGTCTGTCTTAGACTGTACTAACGCAATTAGCAGCTTGCAAGTTTCACACAGAGAGGGAGAGAAACAGTACCAAAAACCAAGAGACTGCTTAATTAGTAATACCCTGGAATTTAAACGATGGGGAATCAAACTCATTTGTGATTTTAATACAGAACTTCTTTAATATGATCCAACATGTGGAATATTTTTCCTTTTTTTAAAAACAGTGTATTAAAGTCAATCAACAGTCATCACCAGCCTTTTCTGTTACGTGTTCTAATCCTATGTCTGGAGGCAGGAAGGGCTGCAAGAGTCAACGTGTGATATAAATGCCGGGTAGATGGGTTTTGACTTTTTTAAGGACTAGCACCTTTCATACAACAGTGAGGCAAGACCAGCTGATGTTTGTAAGGGTTCATTCAGAGTTCTATAGTGCTTGTCTAAACAATGTTAGAAAATGCTTGTCTGCACTTTGTCTTACCCATGCTGGGGGCTACTCTCCTCCTTCTGATGTGCCTGCCTAACTCCTGCGAAGAGTGTGCACTGAATGGAGAACAAACCCCTTTCTTTGTGGAGCTGCATCAAATGGTCAGAATTGAGATCTCTGGTGATCAAGCCCCTTAAAGCTTATGAGCTGTCTGTCTCCCACCCAATAAGCTGTCTGTGAATGCACCCTATAGACTCAAAGAGCAGGCCTGAAAAAAAGAAAAAAAGGGAAAAAAAACCCAAAAACCACAGGTTAGTTAACTGAGCTTGTGGGAGATTCAAACTGTGCCAAGCATGGGAGCCAATGGATGGGAATGTTTAGAGCAGGATCCTGGCATCATGACTTTCGTCTTGAATGTTTATTTCCGACATGTTTCAGAGTGGTAGCCATGTTAGTCTGTATCAGCAACACCACCAAGGAGTCCTTGTGGCACCTTTCACTATTTCTGACATGTCTTTCTGGCAGTCTGTGCGGCTTGTGCCTCTGGCTCTTGGACTGCTGAGTCTCAGTGAGTGAGGCGACAAGAGGGGAGCGGGTGTAAGAGCACAGCTTACGTGTTTGTAAAAGAACGACGTACACAACATAAATACTAGGACCTCGGGCACAGTCCTCTGCTGTGATGAGGTCATGCATGGTGCAGCCAAAGGGAGGAACCAAAGGTAGCTCTAAGTCATCTTTATTCCAATCTGATTTTGGGCCAGCTGGGGCCAAACCAGCCTCCAGGGTAAATTACAGCAGTGGAGGGCTAGGACAATGTTCTAGGGATTGTTCCACCATTCAACAATCAGAGAAATGAAACACACTTTGGGCCCTTCTCCTCCTACGCCCGGAATGCCTCCTCCCATGCCCAGCCAGCCCTGCCTTGTCTCCCAGTACAACTCCAGCTCCTTAGCAGGACCAAGGATCTGACCAATCAGCTTTCAGTTTATTCACTGTTTGGCCTTTGACATTTTTTTCCCTTTATTGAGTCAGATCTGATGTAAGCAGCTGATTGGATACATCAGAGTTGCACCTGCTTACAACAGCTCTGAATTTGGCCCACTGACTCTTCGCTAGAGCTGGAATATTTCTAAAAAAATGTATGCAGATGATTCCGCTTCCCTCACCCACTCCATCCACCCTCAATTCCCCGGTTCTGTTGTCTGAACTGCGGTCTCTCTATGTGAAGAGCAGTCTCTGAGCTTTGTAAGTATTGATCCCTTCACATTTCTAAACACGGCCCAAATCCAGTGCCTGTTGTTCCAGTGATCTTATGGCCCATATTCTTTTTTTTTTTTTTACTCTTCCCTTCCTTGGATTAAATTCTCACTGCCACCTGAAACGACTGAGTAAGGGACTCAGGATTCGGTCCATTAGATTTTGCCACTTACTTGTCTAAATAAGACAATAAATGCTCCTGCATTTCAGCTCGAGCGATCTAAAATAAGTGTAGAACGGGAGAAGTGAAAATGGAAGTCTTGGTGGCTTGAGGTGTTGTTTTTCTAAACATTCCCCATTAGTAAGCGAGCAGTCTCTTAATGCTGCATGGTCCCATAGAGATCTTTAAATAGCATTGCTAGGATTTCGGTAAAACAGGGGCCCCGAGCTTTTAAACACAAAGAAACTAGGGAATGGTTTCCTTTTTCACGAGATCTGAGCAGATCACTGTTTTCTTGGCCTCTCCTCTTTTTTTTATTGGACATCTGCTGGGATCTGTATTTTTTTTGATGGGGCGGGAGTAAAGGGGGTTGGGGTGGGGGTAATCACAACATATTCTGGAAAAAATCCCGGATGCTATAAATGGAAGCCCCCAACAGTTCAGATCATCTGAAGCAAGATGAAAATATCCAAGAAACATATGTGCACATGGCTTATAGCCCAATCTCCTAGCTAGGGCTCTGCATTAAATAAAATGCAGCAGGTCATGTTGCTACAGCTATAACAGATTACTAGGTGCAGTGTGCACCCCTCTATGAAACTGCAGGTTTTTAAACAACTGGAAATATAGATCCTGTTTATGGATAATGCAAATGGATTCAGTCAGGCACAGCTGCATTTTAGGAGGTGAGGTTATGGGGCTTTTTTGAAGATTTTGGTACTTTGCAACAGAATCCTTCAGAAACAGATCTGTGCCAAAGCTAAACTGGAGACCAGTGTCTAAGAGGACTATTGACTATGACCTACATTTTTAAAGGATGATATGAATCAATCCAGATCTTTGGCAAGAGTTCGCAGCTGGGGGGTTGCGTTTTAAGCCAATGTCAATTATGTCATTACTGAGCCTGCAGAAGCTATTACTAATGTTACTTTTACAGTTCACTGCCGACCAGAGAAAAGAGTTTTTCACACTGTTGTCGTTTTGTTGGAGCAAGACTATACGAATCGCAGATGGCTTCCTTGCCAGATGTAGCCTCGTGGGACTGCAGTTTTGAGTTTACAAGAGGTTTAATGAAAACTTGGCACTTTCCCAACTTTTGGCGAATACTCTTGGGCTGTCAACTCACGCAAACAAGTCAAGATCCCTAAAACTTCCAACTACTTCTCCCTGAACAGGGAAGTGGAAAAAGTTTTACCTGAGAAGCAAAACCCAAACAAACAAACAAACCAACACCCCACCACTGTCAGCCTGAGTCAGTATGCATTGAAATCAATGGGAAGGCTCTCACAGACTTTTGTGGACATTTGATTAGTTCCCAAGTCTTTGTTGTTGTGGATGACAGCAACAGCATATTTCAGAAGATGAGGTGCGTTGAATAGGAGG
This sequence comes from Eretmochelys imbricata, assembly GCF_965152235.1. Lineage (NCBI taxonomy): Eukaryota > Metazoa > Chordata > Testudines > Cheloniidae > Eretmochelys > Eretmochelys imbricata. The sequence goes on from NC_135579.1 coordinate 94,598,617, forward strand.
GGGAAGCTCTAATGTTCAGACATGTCATAGTCCTTGCTTTTGATGTCTGCTGTTCTTTTTAAGTTGTGCCTTTTTTCAGCTCCTTCTCGAATTAAAAGTTCATTTGGTAGACTTTGTGTTTGCTTTACTTTTCTCAGTGGTACAAGGAGTTCAATGGGATTGGGTTAAAAGGAATTGTCAAGAATATGCCACAAGAATGACGACTTCTCTTTCTCGCAACCCAGGCCTTGGCCGCAGGGTGGGGGTGGGGAATTGAGCGAACTGATTTCACCAACACCACACCATCACATCTTTCCACATTATTTTAATTTTAAAGTATATAATTCCCCTCTTCTTCTCCTCCCCCCAGTCCCCATATTTATAACTAACATAGCTGATCAATGGCTTGACATTCTCAAACAGCATCTCACAATAGCTGTGTGATATTCACTTGAAGTGAAACACTGGGATGGCTTTAACTACAATAGGAACAGGTGGTAAATCTACCTACACTATCACAACAAACCCCACCTTTAGAGCTTCTTTGGACTAGAGAGCGCTACCACCAGCTGGTAAGTATGATTCAGCTGTACCTATCTACTGCTGGCCTCAAAATATGATCTCAGCTGTGGGATGGGGGTGGCTGGGAAGAAGGAACCAAATAGCTAGATGAAATCTCTCCTAGAAAATGCATCATTATTCCTAGAAGTATATGTGAATGAAGAGGGCATTTCAGAGGGTAATTAGAAAAGCCTGCTGCTATTCATAATGGGTAGAAAGGTAAAGCTCCCATCTGATTTGTGGGCCTTTAACAACCCTGTCCACCCACCCTTGCATTAGCTAGAAAGTGTTTGCACATATTTAAATCTCTCTGGCTCGACTCTAATACATTTTGGTATCATTCCCCACCTTAAGTTCTTATGACAGAGGGTTTGATTCTCCATGGCCTGGCACACAATAGTCCCATTTGCATCTGACTAAAGTGGGAGTACCAGAGCAGCACAATAGTGTCTTAAACCCACTTGGCAAAGGTGCAAATGCCTGTGCCATAAGATGAAAGTCATGGGGAGTTCATCTTGTTTCCACAGATCTAGGGTCAGATCCCCAGCTACTGTAAATCAGCATTGACTTCAAGGGAGCTATGTTGATTTACATGGTCCGAGGATCTGGCCCTTCATTCTTAAGCACTGTTATTCTATTGCCTTTCACAAGAACTAAAATCACTGTACAAAACCAAAACCAGCTGGAGTAATTTTCACTAGATTCAAAGCACATTGAAGTCAATGGAGATTTTTCATATGACTAGAGTGGGAGTTGGATCAGGCTGTAGACCACCACAATGGCACATCTCTTGTCATCTGAAACATAAGCCCTCCACTGCAAAGTGATGGACTTCACCAAATGCAATATTCATTAGCCTTAACTTCTGCAGCAATGAATATTAGAAACCACACTAAAAGAAATCACTGGTGATATGATGATTTGACTTTACAATCTTTGTCTCTTGCACATTTTACTTATGCCCAGGTCTCTTTAGGCTGTCCTGCCTACCTCTAACGAAGCACCTTAGATACCTTCACAGCTGCATTTTCTTCCTTGTTTTACACAGCAGGGAGCATATTGTTCGTACTCAAAATATAACACCAGTAACAACAACGTGAAGCTTCTGTTAGCAAGGACCATGGTGCTTGTGAAATAATTTTCAGCTTGCAACTGGTCTAAGTCTTTTAGAGAGCCATTTCTACTTTGGTGACACATCGGAAGCCTTTATACTAGTGATATATAATACCTACACCCCCAACCTGCAAAGATTTCTGTGCAGGTGGAGCCCTGACCTTGAGTGGAGTCTTATTGACTGTTGGAGTTCTGCATGGAGCTTTTTGTAGGATTGGGGCCCTAGACTGTTATCACTTTGTAGCAGAGGAAGGACGATTCCATGGTTAGGGAGCTAGGGGACTCGGGAGATTGGGGTTCAGTTCTTTGCTCTGCTACAGACTTTCTTGGTGATCTCAGGCAAGACACTGAAGGTCTGTCGATGCTGATGGTGGCATGTAGAGTGCAGACATAGTATGTCCAGCTGACCTGGGTATACACAGCAGTGAAGATGGTGGGGGATGGCTTAGGTGAACCTCCAGGGCTCATGCCTGAACCTCCAGGGTATATATATCCTACCCAGGCTCCCTACATGCCCAAGCAGTGCCTCCTGTGTTTACAATGCTGTTTTTAGCAGTGTAATGTCCTGCTGCCTCCCCCTGCCAGAGCCTTTCCTTGCCATGCAGCAGTGACAAGTGTGGCCAGAGCTGCCTTTCATAGTGGTGTGTAGTGCCTGTATTCTACCCGCTGCCATAAGTGTGGACACAGTTTTAGTCTCTCGCTGGGCCTCAGTTCCCTCATCTGTGAAATGGGGATGAGCACTTCTCTCACTCATAGGAGTGTTATCAGGTCAACTAGCGTTGTCAGAGTATGAGGTGAAGAGTATGAGGTGCCACAGTAATGGTGCCCATATAAATTCCTAGAGATGGACGGCGCGCCTGGCTGATAATGCACAACATTACCCAAGTTAAAAAAAATCATAGCATTGTGCACTTAACTCCTTTGGCTTTTACACCTGGTAAACGCAAGACATGAAATCTGGCTCCATGATCCATCGTGTCAGGCTCTGAAAAGGAGCCAGCTTGGGTGCAATTTGAGTCAGCCATTAAAAATGCATTGCAGGTTAAAGCAACATGAACATTTTAGTCAGCTGTGATGTCATCTCTAATACTTTTAAATGGTGGTGGGGGGGGGGGGGGACTGTTTACCAGAGGTGTAGAAGAAGAGAGGAGAAAAAACCCACACATACATTTAAATATTCAAAGCTGCTACAAGACATTACTTCAATATTGAGGTAATTTCCTAGATGGGTTTAAAATTTGATTCAATTATGAATCAAAAGGAAAAAATGAAAAAGGATGTGAAATGTCGGCTTAATAATTGCTTAATTATTTGAATGGGAACTTGTTGAGCTATGATATATGGCAATGACTAGGGAACCGGCTAAGACAGCATATGAATAGTTACTACTAGGTGCAGTGCAATGTGAATGGGAAGAGATTACTGTGTGAAATGAATGGAGACTGGGTACAGTATTGTACATGAGAAATGGAAGCAGACCAGAACTTGAAATAATATGAATGAGCACTTCTAAGATGCACTTTAGATCTATTTCTGGCTGGCAGTGAACTTTGAGGTGGCAAAATTAAAGAGAGAAAGATCTGATAGATGTAGAATATAGCAGGACATCTAATCAGATAGCTTGAGCAGTATCTGATATGCTCCCTGATTTGTTTCATTACCTGATAAAGTAACACATTTTCAGAATTAGTAAATAGCATCATGCTCACTTATGTGTAAATATGCAAATAGCATCATCCACAATCATGATGACCATAATTCCGAACAACTAATTGTCTTCTAAGTACCAGGGTAGGAAATATTTTGTCTCAAGTTGAAGCTAGTGTTGTGTGGCAAACTAGAATGGAGGTCCTAGAGAATGGGTTCAATAACTGGGAGCTAGCTAAATAATACAATATGTAATCTGGCAGCAGATTATTCCCCTAGGTGTGTGGAGGGCATTCCTCCACCTGTCATTTGCCCCTGACTGCCTGTTTGGGGGTAGGGAAGTGTTGTCTCCACAGATCCATCCCCCACTGTTCCCTGACCCAGTGAAGAGCCTGTCATGGACCCATATGTGGGAAGAGAGACAAGAGGGCAGGCTGGGGGGGAGGCAGGTGCACTATTCACATCTCTCTCTCTTGCTCTCCTCGCCCTAGACACTAGTAGATACTCTGCGGTAAAGCCTGAGTTCTTCCATTCTGTAGAATGCCCATTTGGGATCTGCCAAAGCCAGAAGAACCAAATGGATTACATGATAGTCATATTGCTTAAGGCTTTTCTGGAAGGGGCTTAGGTGAAGAGGGCCGTATAAGGAATAGAATAGAATGCTGGGAGTAGAGAGGGGAGAGCAGAAGCAAAGAGTCTGCTTACAGATAGGTCTTGCCTCCTGCATATTCACCGTGATCCTTCTCGATCTCATTGGATCTATGGGTATGGGTGCCAAACCCAGCACCCATTATGTGGGTCAGGCCCCTGTTCCCTGCAAGAATATTCTCAGGTGAAAATTTCGTAAAGAGGACCACATAGGGGAGCAATCTGAAATAAATGGCACCATGCTTGGCAAACAGGTATGGAGTAGGCACCTGAATACCCGTGTGAAGAGTTGGTGCAGAGAGCTGAATCTTGTATTTAAGAGCTACACCGAGAAAGAAGGGGTGCCCGTGTAGTAGCTGAGATGGCAGACATAGCTGTTGGGGAATTTTCAGCTGGCGGATGAGCAAAAAAGGACAGGTAGTTCTCTGGGGTATGTCTATAGCAAAGCTAACACAGAAGGAGAAAATGCGTCTAAAATAGGCAGAGGAGTACAGAGGGAAGAGAGAGCTATCTCCTTCACTGTTGTGTACTAAGACTAGAGAAGACAAATATATAGAATGTTGTGAATGAACATTCAGGAATAGCAGAAAACAATAAACCTGTCAAATGTGTCTATGCTGAAAGCCATCTACGTGCTTGAGTTGGCATACATCAGATAGCCAATACAGCTTTGCCAATTTACACCAACCAAGGATCTGGCCCTCGGTACTTACTCCAGATCTATAGACAAATGTTAAGAGTGTGACAAATGAAATAAAGAAATGAGAATAAAGCTACATACACAATAGTGGTTTTGCCATTTTGATGTACTTGTATGCTAATCTGAATAATGCTAGTAAAGAAAAATGGAACTGAGGTTATTTTCTGACAAAGAGAAGCCTTTCAGAGGGAACTGGAGAAAGCAGAAGAGGTTAAGATTATAGGTCACATAGAAGACAAAAGGACTACTGATATGAATAAAGCCAGAAAGGTTTGGCCTTGTATAGAAAGATGAAAGTGAAATTAACTGACAACAACCACTGGAATAGCATCATTGAAGTTCAAAACAAATCAGCAGTCAGCAATTATTATTTCATAGAATCATAGAAGATTAGGGTTGGAAGAGACCTCAGGAGGTCATCTAGTCCAACCCCTGCTCAAAGCAGGACCAACCCCACTAAATCATCCCAATCAGGGCTTTGTCAAGCTGGGCCTTAAAAAACCTCTAAGGATGGAGATTCCATCACCTCCCTAAGTAACCCATTCCAGTACTTCACCACCCTCCTAGTGAAATAATTGTTCCTAATATCCAACCCAGACCTCCCGCACTGCAATATGAGACCATTGCTCTTTGTTCTGTCATCTGCCACCATTGAAAACAGCCAAGCTCCATTCTCTTTGGAACCCCCCTTCAGGTGATTGAAGGCTGCTATCAAATCCTCCCTCACTCTTCTTTTCTGCAGACTAAATAAGCCCAGTTCCCTCAGCCTCTCCTCATAAGTCATGTGTTCCAGTCCCCTAATCATTTTCATTGCCCTCCGCTGGACTCTCTCCAATTTGTTCGCATCCTCTCTGTAGTGGGGGGCCCAAACTGGATGCCATACTCCAGATTTGGCCTGACCAGTGCCGAATAGAGGGGAATAATCACTTCCCTCAATCTGCTGGCAATGCTCCTACTAATGCAGCCCATTATGCCGTTAGCCTTGGCAACAAGGGCACACTGTTGACTCATATCCAGCTTCTCGTCCACTGTAATCTCCAGGTCCTTTTCTGCCGAACTACTGCTTAGCCAGTCGGTCCCCAGCCTATAGCAGTGCATGGGATTCTTCCATCCTAAGTGCAGGACTCTACCCTTGTCCTTGCTGAACCTCATCAGATTTCTTTTAGTCCGATCCTCCAATTTGTCTAGGTCATTCTGGACCATATCTATACCCTCCAGTGTATCTACCTCTCCCCCCAGCTTAGTGTCAACCACGAATGTGCTGAGGATGCAATCCATCCCATCATCCAGTTCATTAATGAAGATGTTGAACAAAACCAGCCCCAGGACCGACCCCTGGGCACTCCACTTGATACCAGCTGCCAACTAGACATTGGGCTGTTGAGCCTGACGATCTAGCCAGCTTTCTATCCACCTTATAGTCCATTCATCCAATCCATACTTCTTTAACTTGCTGGCAAGAATACTGTGGGAGACTGTATCAAAAGCTTTGCTAAAATCAAGGTATATCACATGCACCCTTTCCCCATACCCACAGAGCCAATTATCTCATCATAGAAGGCAATCAGGTTAGTGAGGCATGACTTGCCCTTGGTGAATCCATGTTGACTGTTCCTGATCACCTTCCTCTCTTCCAAGTGCTTCAGAATTGATTCCTTGAGCTCCTGCTCCATGATTTTTCCAGGGACTGAGGTGAGGCTGACCGGTCTGTAGTTCCCTGGATTCTCCTTCTGTCCTTTTTAAAAGATGGGCACTATATTTGCCTTTTTCCAATCGTCCGGCAATTGTATTGCTTGTGCCTAGGAGCCCCAGTCGGAGATCAGGACCACATTATGCTAGGCACTTACAAACGGAATGGAATAAAATTGTCCCTATACCAAAGTACTTACAATCTGCATTTCTAATGGTACTGAAGTTTTCCACTTTCCAGGGGATTTTTTGCAACCTGAAGGAAGAGATGGTAGTCTGAAATGATTGGCTTTTCCGGTTAATGGCACATGGTTTGTAGATAGATTTTTTTTTAACTCTAAACATTCCTTTTGAAGACAAATGGCTTTTGGGGGGGCAATACATTTTTTAAGTTTTCCATTAACACGCCTCCATTTTTGTCAGCAAAGAAAAATATCCCAAAATTCAGATTTTTAAAATAAAAAGAAAACACAGTTTTTAGAAAATCAGGTTTTGGCAATTGAAAACTTAAAGAGAGAGAGAGAGATATATATATAGAGAGAAAGGCTCACCATTTTTTTGGTTTCCAGGAATCAAAAACCAAATATTTAAAAAAAAAATCAATTTTGGGGCACCAAAACCTGAAACATTTCAGATGGTGGGCAAAAACCTTTCAGTAAGATTAGAGACAGGCCATTTTTTTTTTTTTTTTTTTTTGCCAAAAACTGGAAAAAATGTTTTCGAATGAAAACCCCAAAACATCTGTAGAAAAACTGACAAAAACAAAAAACTGGTAGGAAAATATATATTTGTCAAACAGCTTTAGTAACCAGGCACTTTGACATAGTTTTTCTTTTAACAAGATATTTGTATTTCCAAGTTTCTTAGATACCAAGGCCAGAACTTAAAGCTAAAGCTGTCAGGAGAATGGAGGCTGCCTTTCTCCTAATTTTGATAACACCTCTGCAGCCCTTACACTCCAGAGTGGCTTCTTGGTAACCCCTTCCCCACCATTCTAGTGGTCCCCGTGGCAGTAGTGTACGAATCCCTTTTCAACACATTCGTGGTCCACATCTGCAGCGAGGCCCAACTGGTTGTTTGGAGCTCTGTGACTCAGAACCTAACATCCAGTTGCTGCCCTACATTGAAGTTTGCTGGGATCAAAACACAATGATTCAGAGCTCAAGAAAACATTGCCAACTCAAGCCGTTGGAGTTGGAGATTTTTCCCCACCTAGTAAATTTTACTTGAGCTGCATAAGTCTTGTAAAACATTGGACTATCTAATAAGAGCTACCATTATTCCATTTGCCTGTAAAAATGACTTTTTGCCTATGTCCCAAATCAGAGATGGGCTTTTGTTTTGTTTGTAAAAACTAGTTTTTGAGGAATCTGTCCTTTGTACCAAGGAGCCTTGAATTCAACAGCAGCACTTACTACTTGAGTCAAAGCAGCACTGTTAGTGGAAGTTGCAAGGAGTAGCAAATATTCTTTCCCAGTCTTTTGCTACTGCAGAGCCCATCAAATGTTGCTGCTTAGTATATGGCTGAGTCAATACAGTGGCATTTCAATTCACTGGAAGTCTGAGAGGTCCCTTGTCAGCAAGACTTTGATTTGAGTAAATCACGGCTGCCCGGGCTCGTGTCTAGTGATACAGCCCTTTAGTCGCTCTTTGTCAGCCTAATCATACTCTATACACAGCCTGCAATCCCATGGAAGTGCTAGGGCTGCTTCTGCACCCCTTGCACAGCACAAATGAGACACCCCATTGTTAAAATACAAAGGAGTCTGTTTGCTGCTCTTTAGCAGCCCCTTTGCACCATGGGACTACAGGACAGCCAAAGTCTCTTTTGGATGGGAGTAAATTGATAGGGATTGTCTGTTGATCTTCTGATCAGAATGTGGTACAGCTACAGGATGAAGAGATAGCAGACTGTTTTCAAAAGACGTTAGCGGATGTGATGAGAGATTTCTGTTGTAACTCATACCCATGGAAGTAGCGGCCGAAGTGTTATTCTTTCTTGCAACTGAACAATTCTCTCCTGGTTCTCTCTCTTACTCCCCACCTCGCCATGCTCAGCATCGCTGGGACTATGCACAGGCGCACCAAGGCTGAAGTGTCAATAAGCCTGTCTTGTTTAAAACCTTAGGGGGAGCAAGGAAGGGAATTCTGAATCTTAACATTCACTTTCTGTTGTGACTATACCTACAATGAAACCTCTGTGTGTTTTATCTGCAGCAGTTAAAGGAGCAATGTGGCTATTCTCTAGAGGGGAAGTAAAATACTGTGTAGCAGCTGAAAAGTGCTAAGAGATGTTAGGGTGAAGGACATGTAGCACATCTTCCTGCCTAGAAAAGGAAGTTAGATCTGAATTCTGTACAGCATCAGGATAGGGTTGCCAGTTTTGGTTGGACGTATTCCTGGAGGTTTCATCACATGACATAATCTTTAAGTAAAGCTTAATATTTAATTCCTGGAGACTCCAAGACAATCCTGGAGGGTTGGCAACCCTATATCATGAGAATGTTTTCCCTCCAAACCACCATTGTGAACAGTAGTTCCATTACAGGGGGATTATTCTTGAGTTTCTGCTAGCAGCACAGTTGGAGAAATCACTGGTGGATAAGCTGCATAAGCACGTTGGGGAGGTGGGTGGAAAGAAGACCACGAATAGGACAGGTTTCAGAGAAGTAGCCATGTTAGTCTGTATCAGCAAAAACAACAAGGAGTCCTTGTGGTACCTTAGAGAAGGACGAAATATGGGTCAATAGGACAAACAGGACAAAAATATAAGGCATGCAGAGGATAGGATGTGCAGCTGCTGTTGTGGGCTAGAGGACTCCCCTCTCCATGCCCACAGAACACTTGACCATGATAAGGAGGAGAAAGAAGAGGACATGGGAGGATATGATCAGTGAGATCCTGCAAGCCAGTGCTGCACTGAACCGTGAACAGAGGGCCTGGGTGAATATTTCAGACAGTATGGAGAAGGAAAGAGCAGACAGGAGAAAGGCCCAGAAGTCCCAGCAGGAAAAGGAGGAGGAGAGGGAGAGGGAGATACACCAGAACATAATAGGGCTTCTCTAGCAGCAAACAGATGCTGTAGACTCTTGTTGACCTACAGGTTCAACAAGCACAAGGCTTGCCTTGCTGTGCACTCAATGGAGAACTCCATTTCAGCATCTCACTACACCCCCACCCCACTTTCCACATGGCATCAGGACCCACATCCCACCCCTACCACTCCATGCCGGGAACAGTGAGAAAAACCACAGCTTCACATACATACATCAATGGCTCTCACAGGTCAGTGTGCAGCCCAAATGAACTTAGATGGACTTAGATGTTTCCCCCTTCTTAAGTCCTGTTCTGTTAATTTATTTCAGAAGTTTTTTATTGTATCTGTTTCTTACTTGCATAGGGTGAGCAGATGTCCCATTTTTAAAGGGACAGTCCCATATTTAAGCCCTTCTGCAGATGTCCTGACTTTTTCTTAAAAACAGGCAAATTGTCCCATTTTTCTGTCTCCCCCGCGTCAGTACTGGCAGGTCCTGCTGCTGGCCAGATCTCTGCTCATCAGCCGCCTGCCCACCAGTGGTGAGTGGGGGGCCCAGTTGCTGACAATGGGGGTGGGTATGCAAGGCTGGTGGTGGGGCAAAGATGCAGCGCACGGGGCTGGCCACTTCCCCTGCTTGTCCGTCAGCATAGCCTGTGCTGAGTCTTGGCAAGCAGGGCCCTGCTGCCCGCCCTGTTTCCAGCCAGCACTGGCCACGTGCTGCACTGGTTGGTGAGTGTGGGCAGGCGCCAGGCAGTGGCAGGTTATGTGTCACCTCTCCTGTCCGCCCATCAGCCCCTTATGTGCTCCCCCTCTCACTGTCCTCTCCCTGCTTTGCCCCTTCATAGAATCATAGAATATCAGGGTTGGAAGGGACCTCAGGAGGTCATCTAGTCCAACCCCCTGCTCAAAGCAGGACCGATCCCCAATTAAATCATCCCAGCCAGGGCTTTGTCAAGCCTGACCTTAAAAACCTCAAAGGAAGGAAATTCCACCATCTCCCTAGGTAACCCATTCCAGTGCTTCACCACCCTCCTAGTGAAAAAGTTTTTCCTAATATCCAACCTAAACCTCCCCCACTGCAACTTGAGACCATTACTCCTTGTTCTGTCATCTACTGCCACTGAGAACAGTCTAGATTCATCCTCTTTGGAGCCCCCATTCAGGTAGGTGAAAGCAGTTACCAAATCCCCCCTCATTCTTTTCTTCTGCAGACTAAACAATTCCAGTTCCCTCAGCCTCTCCTCATAAATCATGTGTTCCAGTCCCCTAATCATTTTTGTTGCCCTTCGCTGGACTCTCTCCAATTTATCCACATCCTTCTTGTAGTGTGGGGCCCAAAACTGGACACAGTACTCCAGATGGGGCCTCACCAATGTCGAATAGAGGGCAACGATCACGTCCCTCGATCTGCTGGCAATGCCCCTACATATACATCTCAAAATGCCGTTAGCCTTCTTGGCAACAAGGGCACACTCTTGACTCATATCCAGCTTCTCATCCACTGTAACCCCTAGGTCCTTTTCTGCAGAACTGCTGCCTAGCTGCTCGGTCCCTAGTCTGTAGCGGTGCATTGGATTCTTCCGTCCTAAGTGCAGGACTCTGCACTTGTCCTTGTTGAACCTCATCAGATTTCTTTTGGCCCAGTCCTCCAATTTGTCTAGGTCACTCTGTATCCTATCCTACCCTCCAGCATATCTACCACTCCTCCCAGTTTAGTGTCATCTGCAAACTTGCTGAGGCTGCAGTCCACGCCATCCTCCAGATCATTAATGAAGATATTGAACAAAACCGGCCCCAGGACCGACAGTTGGGGCACTCCACTTGATACTGGCTGCCAACTAGACATGGTACCATTGACCACTACCTGTTGAGCCCAATGATCTAGCCAGCTTTCTATCCACCTTATAGTCCATTCATCCAGCCCATACTTCTTTAACTTGCTGGCAAGAATACTGTGGGAGACCATATCAAAAGCTTTGCTACAGTCAAGGAATAACACATCTAATGCTTTCCCCTCATCCACAGAGCCAGTTATCTCATCATAGAAGGCAATTAGATTAGTCAGGCATGACTTACCCTTGGTGAATCCATGCTGACTGTTCCTGATCACCTTCCTCTCCTCTAAGTGCTTCAGAACTGATTCCTTGAGGACCTGTTCCATGATTTTTCCAGGGACTGAGATGAGGCTGACTGGCCTGTAGTTCCCCGGATCCTCCTTCTTCCCTTTTTTAAAGATGGGCACTACATTAGCCTTTTTCCAGTCGTCCAGGACCTCCCCCGATTGCCATGAGTTTTCAAAGATAATGGCCAATGGCTCTGCAATCACATCCGCCAACTGCAACTCGGATGCAGCGCATCCAGCCCCATGGACTTGTGCTCCTCCAGCTTTTCTAAATAGTCACTTCTTTCTCCACTGAGGGCTGGTCACCTCCTCCCCTTCGCTCTAACAATTCTCTATAACACAAACTAAAAAAGGTGGTTCATAGATTCATGGATTTTAAGACCAGGAGGGACCACCATGGTCATGGGATATGAAGCGCTATGATCATAGCTACTAGCTACTCGCTTGACACAGATCATAGAACTTCACCAAGTAATTCTGGCATTAAACCCATAACTTCTGTTTGAGCAGTAGACTAATTTTCATCAAAAAGTTTGACCTCTTTCACATTTACATTACAATACACAAGATTCCAGTCATTTTTAGAAGTAAACATAATGAAATGGTACAAGGTAGACTTCAGAACTAATCACAGACACAGTCATTGCTGCCGGAAGTCACTATGAAGCTTTTGCCAGGATGTTAGAGTTAAAAGCTAAAAATTGCCAGGGAAATCCGTTCCCCACCCCCTTGGAATAAAAGCACTGACTAGAGCCAGGCTACTTTCATTCCAATTAAATTTTCATTAAAATTAACAAGGCTCATCCAGTCATTTAAAAGAGAAAAGGGAAAATAGGGGAATTATCTGCAAGTGTCATCACTAGTCCAAACAACCAAAACCTGCTGTACTATCTATCGCTGATCTAAGTTGAATGGGGACTTTGTTAGTCAGTCGGGATGGGGCCATAAAGTAGACGTGTCACTACAGACCCGTAGATGCTTGTATGATATTTTCTCCTTTATGCTATGCTTTACCATGTGTCAAGACACCTCTAGAAGCGATGTTATAGTTTTCTGAAACATGGTTTTCTGTTAAGTGCACAATAAATAAAAGCACTCTGCATGTAACACACTACAGGAAATATCTGCTTCACATCCCATGATTTGTCTACACGCAAAGCCAAAGAAAATTCACAAAGCGGGCATAGTTCTGAACTGGATTGGCTCAGGGACCAGAGACCACTAGGCCTTGTCACCCAGGACAAAGACAATGTTTTGTCACATTAACATTTTGAGCTGTGTAAAGCATGAGAGGAAAGGGGCACTTTGAAGATTGTAAGTGCTACGCACTAGGTTGCCATTAAGAAACCTACACCGCTCCCACCGACTTCCATGGAAGCAGGAATAGGCCCTTATCGTGGACACCCAAATGTTATCAATATTTTTTCTTACCTGGATTCCTACTTCTCCCTACAAAACTGAGACAGCTTGCATTGGCCATCCATGTTCTTTTATCCATAGCAAGTGACTTTCATAATAAAATGTCATCTTCAAAGGCATCTGTGATGACTAGATTTGTCACAGTCCATGAGAAACAATTTTAGCAGTCATCTTGACGTAAGACTTGATTTAAATGCAAAGTCATGCACATTGGAAAACATAATCCCAACTATACATACAAAATGATGAAATCTAAATTTAGCTGTTACCACTCAAGAAATATCTTGGCGTCACTGTGGATAGTTCTCTGATACATCTGCTCAATGTGCAGTGGCAGTCAATAAAAAAAAAAAACCCTAACAGAATGTTAGGAACCATTAGGAAAGAGACAGGTAATAAGACAGTAAATATCATTATGCCACTATATAAATCCAAGGTATGTGCACACCTTGAATACTGCTTGCATTTCTGGTTGTCCCATCTCAAAACAGCTATTAGAAATGGAGAAGGTACAGCGAAAGGCAACAAAAATAATTTAGGGTCTGGAACAGCTTCCATCTGAGGAGAGATTAAAAAGACTGGGACTGTTCATCTTTGACAAGAGATGATATCGGGGGGGGGACGGCGGTATGACAGAGGTCTATAAAGTCATGACTGGTGTGGAGAAAGTGAATAATGTAGTGTTATTTACCCCTTCACATAATACAAGAACTGGGGGGGGGGGGGGTGTCATCGGATGAAATTAATGGCAGCAAATTTAAAGCAAATGAAAGGAAGTACTTCTTCACACAATAAACCGTCAACCTGTGGAACTCATTGCCAGGGGATGTGAAGGCCAAAAGTCTAACTGGGTTTAAAAAAGAACTGGTTAAGTTCATGGACGATAGGTCCATCAATGGCCAAGATGGTCAGGGATGCAACCCTATGCTCTGGGTGTCCCTATATCTGACTGCTAAATGCTTGGGCTGGATGACAGGGGATGAATCATTTGATAATTGCCCTGTTCTGTTCATTCCCTTTGAAGCAGCTGGCTTTGGCCAGTGTCAGAAGACAGGATACTGGGCTAGATGGGTCACTGGTCTGACCCAGTATGGCTGTTCTGATGTTCTTAAGACACATGGACACGGAAAGGAAGGCAATGGTTTACATGATTAGCTGGAGCTACAGAGCCCACAGACAGGAAATTTCAGGATGGTCAAGTAAGGCCAAAGGGCCAGAGTGAAATGACCTAGATTTCACATACACCTTCTCTCTACTTGTATCATTTTCTTGTTCCTTCCCAAAGATGCCCCATGTATCGCACTCTGATGCTATTTAGGATATGTCTACACTACAGCTGGGAGCAAGCCGCCCAGCCCTGTTAGACAGACTTCTGCTATCAGGTCTCCAGCTACAGTGCTAAAAATAGCAGAGTGGATGTATCAGTCAGGTGGCAGCTCAGGGGCTCAAGCCCACCTGACTCCTGGGTCTGAGCCTGGGGGCCAGCCCAAGTCTCTATCACAGCCACAATGTCCACACAGCTATTTTTGGCTTGAGCCCTGCTAGCATGAGTCTGTCAGGCCTGGGAGGCACATTTCCAGCTGCAGTGTAGACATACCCTTAGAGGTTTGCTTACTTAGATCTCAGCAGAGATTTGCCAGATGAACTATTCTAGCAATGTAACCATTTGTTGTTTCAAAGACCTGAACGCGAGCCCTTTATAACTCTGGATTTTCACTCTCCATTTTCCCCTGTCACAGTGACAGATGAATTAATTAATTCACCTTTCCTAAACCAGCCAATAGCCCATCCACAGCAACTGACATCAGCACTATCTTCTGTGCATACTTCACTGATCACCCGTATCAAAGGCACTGACCTCAGCCGACAAGCTGGACCAGGTTTATTCTTTATCAGCTGGATCCTCAACCCTGACAATATTCCAGTGTAAATGAGAACTCCCCAACTAGTATGACTCATGCCCTTATTTGACATTTCTGTCATTAACCTTGTCAAGTTACTTGCGGGATTTATCAGAATGAAGAGGTTTCCTCTGTACACCCTTTTTTTAATACCCCAAAGCCTGGCTGAGGACATCTGCTTGGAAGTATGGTGATTCGTCTGTCTGACAAAATATACGCTTCCCAAAACCAGCACAATGTGGGCTGGAATAAGATAGTCCTTTAATGATATTATAGGCAGCCGTTTAGTAGGGCCAGAGTAAAACAGATGTCAAGAGTAAATTTAAACAGTAAAAACACTGTGTATCAGATATGAGCAAGACCTTGCTACGATACTGTACAATGTTATTCAGAGCTGGGTATGATTATATCTGTGGCACTGCGGTCTTCTGCAGTTTGTCTGGAAGGAAAGTCACATAATTCTTTCACTGCTGTAGGTAGGCCCATGGATCTGAGTCCCTGCCACCCAGAGAAGAGAGGCTAAAGAACATCTAATGATACTATAGAAACACAATGACCAAACACGACACTTCCCAGTTAATACAATTTCAGAAATGACATTTTTGCATTTTTGAAGGCTGAAGGCAGCAGCCTAAATTTCAACCAACTTCTCCAAGTGATTTCAACTGTCTCCTCCGTTCGTTTAGCTATAGTAAATCCTGAGTGTTTTCTGAATATTGAAGGAGTATGAATGATAAGTTGTATGCAAAATGGAGATGATCCAGACATAGATTTGTGAAGGGATGATTGTTCCAATATATTAAAAACTAGATTTCCCCCCCATTTTATTGCATAATGGGCACATTTTATTGACCAAAATAACAAAGAAACAAAAAATAGAAAAGAAAAGAATAAAAACAAGACTTTTTTGGCTCAACATCTTATAAGCCCAATTGGTTACGTTCAGAGTGGCCATAGGTTTTACATAGGACAGCAGGCACCCACTCTACTGGCTTTGTACCACTCAGTCAGCTCAAGGGGAACAGAGACTGTCTACAATTCCCTTGCCAGGGCTTTCCCTGGCGGGGGCGGGGGGAGTGCCTTCAGTGGGCATGCAGCCAACAGAGCAGGCTCTTGAGCCTCCCCCATCCACATCCCACAAGCCCTGGAGCAGGGAACGTGACAGGGATGGGGAAGAGGAGTGGCTTTGATGAACTCCAGCAATCCCGAACTGGTGGATAGTCCCTTGGGAACCATAGCCAGCTATTGTAAATTACAGCAGCTCCCAGGCTGTTCTAATGCATGTCCAGGCAGCGAATCTGGAAACTCCAACCAGGCCCTTGTGCCTTGCAGTGCCCAATGGTAACTGGCTGCAGCCAAGAGCCTAGCCCCTAGAATCTAACACAAGATCTGTTTGGTGATCAGTGTCAGACTGTCAGGTGTATGAGCCTAACAAGCACTTTCCTAGAGGCAATACCTACATTTTATAAAGCACAAACAATACATTTCTCATCATATTGCTCCTTCTCCTCTCCTCTCCCCAGAGAGCACAGTACAACACACACATTTTGCATACGCTGAAAACTATAAATAAACCTACATTTTGCTGGTTCAGCCTTCTGCTGGCAACCTTTATGTATTTTGTCACTGAAGCCCAGAGTGCCTCTCAAAGTGACCATTTTGTCCTGGCAGGACTCGCTCACTCTGTAGCTCTGCTAGAAAACCTGACTTGGTGCCAAACAAACAAATAAAAGAAGCACCACTCCTTACTTGCTTTTGGCTCTGCAAAGGACTGCTGACCTGCAGGGATGCTCCATGCCAGAGGAAAGGAAAAATAAAATACTGCTTGGCAGGGTAAATGAAAAGAGAAGAGGAATTTTGTGGAAGTGGATGTTTCTACTCTCAGGCATTAGTTACCAAAAACTAAATAGTCCCTTGGTCTTAATGAATAAAGGCGTTTGATTGAAAGGAGAATAGCTCCTCATACCATGTCCCGGAAAAGCACCAGGCCTGAGTTTGCACCCCAGGGATGAAAAGGAACTTCCACCTCCTTTTCACTAAGGAGGTTACTTTCAGATACTATAACAAGTTCCCCCTGCCCAACTTTTCTTATTGTGGATTGGCGCCTCCCTTGCTACAAGCAGGAACACTGCACTTGGAAAAACAGAGGTACAAATGGAAAAGAAAGAGACAAGAGTCTGCAGCCCTGCTTCCAAACACACACACACACACCCTGTCCAGGTGACTTCATGCCCTCAGCGGGAGGTGTTGGTGTACACCCTAAATGTGTCCTAAAGAGTTGCAATGGGTGCTCAGCATCTCTGAAAAGCAGGCCCTCAACATATTTGAAAATAAAAGGCTACGATTTTGAAAAATGACTAGTGATTTTGAGGCCCCGATTTTTGAGTGGCCAATTCTGAAGGAGTCTGATTTTCAGAGGGCAGATCCTCAGCACTTTCTGAAACTCAGGCCCCTTTCAAGTGGGACATCTAATTTTGAGGCACCCAAAATTATAGCCACATTTCAAAATCTTGACCAAAACATTTAAGTTGTGTAAACAAGATGTGACATTGTTTAGTAAGGATTTTTTTTTCCTTCAACCATGTGGAGCCCTGTATTTCATTACCCTTCTTTACAAAATTTCTGGACCTAAAAGTTCATTTCCCTCTTATAAGCAAACAGAAGAATGCAGCTGCCACCCAATATTCTTTAAATAGAACCACATGTAAGCCACTTAGTCTCCAAATATGAAAGCAAAACATAATGCTGTCATCACTGCACAGCACCGTCAATCAGAGCCACTCTGCAGCATATCTTATACCATGTTTAGTATATGGCTATGTAAAATAATGAAACTGTGTGACAGGTTCTAGGAATCACAGAGAAATGGATGAGGGGTCGGTGAAACTGAAGACGTTTAGATCTGGATTCTTTTACTGAGCATGAAATTTGGTGAACTCAGACTCATCTGTTACTTGCTCTTGTGGGGGACGGGTGTTTCCCACAGCATATACTTCTTGAGCATGGACTCTGCCTGGGTTATCTTAATATCTGATCAAGAGGAACTTCTGCACCTATTTTAGTTGTACCGTCTGCCATCTCTGCTGAAATGTTTTGCATGGCAGTTCAGTAAACCGAGTCCTTCTAGCAGTAATTAGCACATCATACTGCACTTTCCATTTTCAAAGCATTTTGGAAACAGGCTCATCCTCACAAATGTCACCACTGATTGCATGCAGGCAGTTGGAGAATACACACCAGACAGTAAGGTTTTGCCTGGGAAAAGTCATGCAGTGAGACTGAGGAAAATGAGAAGGCTGTTACTACATGTACTCAGCCAGGCCTCTGCTGCCACAGTCTCTGCTAACACAGCTACACAGCTATTTATATTCACACTAGCTTGAGTATGTGCACACGAGCAGAGGACTCACACCCCTAGTTCATAGTGCACGGGGGGGAGGAGGGTGCAAGGAACCATTTCCACAGCAGCAGGGAGGGACAAGAACCTAAATCTCCCATGAATGCTGTGGAAGGGGAATGGGTACTGTGCTGGCCAGGATGTCATGGTCTTCTGGCCATGATCTACTGAGGAGGGGATCTGGCCAAGCTCCTAGCGAGTTATTGCTTATGTTATCTGCAGCACACAGATCTGGTGGTGCACACTTATCCCTTTGAATGGAGAAGGAAGCGTACCCCAATATGCACCCTCCCTTGACATGGCTTCATGGACTTCAGCCATCCTGCCAGCCACAGGCAAAACAGCTCGCATGGATGCGGTTTTGCTACTCCCTGTTCCAAGCATGGCTCCTGCTTGGAAACACAGGGTAGTGCTGTCAACATGTAGTTGCTAGGAAGGTATGAAGTTTTTCTGGTGCCTGGCCCCTACAATCACAGGAAACTGATCACATGGAATATGGCCATCTGATTTTGATGCACAATTCTAGCTCAGTGCTCCAGAAGACGGCAAAGCACTCCCATGGTCCCCGCCAATATGCTTTTGAGGAAAATTCTTTCAACACCAAAACTAGTGACCACTTAAACCAATGAAAGAACCAGCAGGGTAAAATATTATGGGCCAAGCTCTCAACTTCAAAAAAAATTGGTGTAACTCCCCTGAAGGCAATGGAGCTGTGCTGACTTACCTGAGAGGTGAACACGTTGAGGGCAAATCCTCATGTGTTGTAAACCATAAGAACACAAGAATGGCCATACTGGGTGAGACAAATGATCCATCTAGCCCTGTTTCTGGTCTTCTGACAGTGGCCAGTACCAGCTGCTTCAGGGGGCATGAACAGAGCAGGGCAATTATTGAATGATCCATCCCCTGTCATCCAGGCCAGCTTCTGCATAGCTCCATTAATACCAGCTGATGATCTGGCCCTTGAAATCCAAGTATTTCTCTATTTTTAATGAAAATGTAGAGTTTGGCACAGGTCTATGGGTAGGCAGAGAACCTCATGTTTAGAATAAATTCCAGAGAAGGTTTGTAACTAGTGATCTACAGCATTTATGTGCTCCCCATCCCTGTAGTATCTGAGCGCATCTCAATCTTTAATGTATGTCTCCCCACAAAAATATGGTGCATGGGGAAATACTATTACCCCTATTTTACAGATAGTTTCTCTGTGCCTCAGTGCCCTAAAGACAGGTTTCAGAGTAACAGCCGTGTTAGTCTGTATTCGCAAAAAGAAAAGGAGTACTTGTGGCACCTTAGAGACTAACCAATTTATTTGAGCATAAGCTTTTGTGAGCTACAGCTCACTTCATCGGATGCATACTGTGGAAAGTACAGAAGATCTTTTTATACACACAAACCATGAAAAAATGGGTGTTTACCACTACAAAAGGTTTTCTCTCCCCCCACCCCACTCTCCTGTTGGTAATAGCTTATCTAAAGTGATCACTCTCCTTACAATGTGTATGATAATCAAGGTGGGCCATTTCCAGCACAAATCCAGGTTTTCTGCCCTCCCCTTCCCCCCCCCCCCACAAACCCACTCTCCTGTTGGTAATAGCTTATCTAAAGTGATCACTCTCCTTACAATGTGTATGATAATCAAGGTGGGCCATTTCCAGCACAAATCCAGGGTTTCTGCCCTCCCCTTCTTCCCCCCCCCCCCCCAAACCCACTCTCCTGTTGGTAATAGCTTATCTAAAGTGATCACTCTCCTTACAATGTGTATGATAATCAAGGTGGGCCATTTCCAGCACAAATCCAGGTTTTCTGCCCTCCCCTTCTTCCCCCCCCCCCCCACAAACCCACTCTCCTGTTGGTAATAGCTTATCTAAAGTGATCACTCTCCTTACAATGTGTATGATAATCAAGGTGGGCCATTTCCAGCACAAATCCAGGGTTTAACAAGAACGTCTGAGGGGGGGGGAAGGGGTAAGGAAAAAACAAGGGGAAACAGGTTACCTTGCATAATGACTTAGCCACTCCCAGTCTCTATTCAAGCCTAAGTTAATTGTATCCAATTTGCAAACGAGTTCCCTGAAGGCTTGTCTACAGTTGGTGCGGCAGTGCACACCAAAGGGATGTGATCTGTAGAGCATTCTATGGTGCTGTGCTCAAAGTGGGCCATGTAGACCCTGCTGGTGCACTCTGCAAGGTATCTCATGCAGGTTGATGTAGTCCTGTTTGAAACAAGACTGCGTTAATCCTCCCCAGAAATCTTTCACAGCATGTCAGCGGGGGCTACATGGGGCAACTAGAGTGCAACGCTTTCAAGCACCTTTGCACACAGTGCGCATTACCACACGGTGTAGACAAGCCCTAAGTGACTTGCCCATGGTCACATAGGAAGTCTGTGGTGGGGTAGAACACTGAACCCAGGTCTTCCGAGCCCGAGGCCACTAATACCAGAAAGGCAAAGATGAATGTATTATGTCAGACTGAAATAGAACGTTGCATTTCTTTCACTGCACTTGAGACCTTGATTCCTTCTCCTACTGAGAACTGAGGCAGATGTAGAAGAGAAGAAAGGGCCACCAACTGTGTACAAAATATTCAAATAATGTATAGAATTATAAGAAGAGATTGTGATAAATAACAGTGACCTGATGGTAGCTCCACCATTCATGTTGCTTATAAAAGCACCAAAAGTTGCAGGGAGTAATTTAATGTGTATAATGTACGCCATTATTAACAACCCAGATATGAAAAGGAATTGCTTTAGCTCGTTTGGTATTACACTTTTGCGAGGGTCTAATCCTAAATGCAGCAGCAAAGACAAGGCTAACTGAAAGATTAGAGGTGAGGTTAGAGTGTACACCATGAGAATGAATGGTCAGGGAGAGGAGCCCCTGATGGACTCCAAGAGTGAGCAGAAGAGGGGAAGGAGATGAGTTACCAAGGGATCAGTTGGTGAGGCAGGAGGAATTAAGGAGCACAGTCCATGAAGTCCAGAGTGGACTTCCATAGCATTTGGGAGCAAGGTGTGTTAAATGCAGCAGAAGGAACCAGAGCGACGAAGACAGAAGAGGATAAACATTTCAGGGGATTGTTTGTATTAAAATACATCTAACTGCATTGTCGTTTCAAAAAAAGGAAACCACGAAAATATTTCTCTTCATTGTTTGTTTGGCTGAGCCCAACCGTGTTGACAGGGTCTTTTTAACAAAAGAAAAGGGAAATATAAGAAATAAATAAATAGCACTGGAGTCTGGAACTTCTGGGTGGGTGAATTTCTGTGTGGGATGGCATTTCCATTCCTTTACATGTGCACTGAGTGAAAAAATAAGTTGGATGCTTATATGAACCAGCTGGCATTGGTTTTAAATATTTGTTGTTATTCATATGTATTTAAGTATGAAACAAGGGCTCTATAATGCTGAGTAAATAAACACACACTCACTAATCTTTCAGTTAGGAGGACTGTGTCATTTTATTCACACTTTTTACCATACACTCTAGGGTAACTTTCCAGACTAGGAATCAACGACATCTGGCAGCACTATAACCCAGAGCCTGATTCTACTCATAGTTACAAATGTTACCTTTTTGGCTTCCAGGGTGCAACACCACTGTTAGAGAGGAAAATCAGGTCCCAAAAATGTCTTAAAAACCGATAATAGTCTAGGGCCTTATTCTGAATTCACTTACTTCCTTTTTACACCACTGAGGGTGGATGGAGAATCAAGCAATCTGTGTTTTATTTGTAGTCAATTGGAATGTTGTGTGACTTGATATTTGTTACCCATTTTCTCAGCCTCAATAGGAGCAATTTCAATAAAACAATTGCTTTTTAAAAACCTACAATAAAGTTCCTACTAAATCTAACATAATTTGTTATGTGAGACATTTAATGAAGTTGGAGGGAAGACTCCAGAATGCAAACTGTGGCAGTAGGGAAACCATTCATTTCACAAAGCAAATTTGTTCAACAACAGAGAGATTCCCTTGCTGCTTACTTCAACTTTATATCAATGTAATGCCATTGACTTCAGTGGAGCTACTCCTGATTTACACCAGAATGAGAGGAAATCTGGCCTAAGAGGTCACCTTAGATAGGATTCTTGAACCCAAGTTATTAATGACATCATTAAGGTGTATATTAAATTCAAGTAAGGCTTGGATCTTCTTCCCATTGGCTTCAATGGAAATAGTGACAAAGATTTATGAAGGTGAATGGTTTTGCGTGCTAGGGTCAATGATACATGCTATTTATAACAAATAAAACAGCTCGAAAGCTAAGAGAAAAATGGAAGTTGAGGATGAAGTGCCATGAATTTGCTCCTCGTCTCATGAAATCTTACAATATTAATTCAAGTCGGCTTGGATATAAAAACCGACACATGGGCTGAAACCTGGGCTCAGAGGCTGAGGTTGTGAATGCCCTCTGTCACCACCACAGCTCCCAAATGGCTGCATTTGCTACCACCAGAAGCAGTGGCTGAGACTTGTCTCGGGCTGAATCTAGCCCATCAAAATGTGTTTAACAATAACATATCTATGTTCATTTGCTATTGGCAAGTCTTACATGAAGAAAAAAAAAAAAAAAGACAAGCAGGTTTTTGAGGTCAGGCTTGACAAAGCCCTGACTGGGATGATTTAGTTGGGGTTGGTCCTGCTTTGAGCAGGGGGTTGGACTAGATGACCTCCTGAGGTCCCTTCCAACCCTGATATTCTGTGATTCTATGATTCTAAGCCGGTACTGCAGCACCTGTGATTCACCGTGAACCTCACGAATGTTCCTGCAGGTGCACAAGGGGAGAAAATAAAAATTGTGTAGGTTAGTTAGCCCCCGCCACTGCAGAGGTTGTGAGATCTGAGGGTAGGTTGGTTTCCACAGTCAAGGCAAGGCAGATCACTGGCAAAATACTTCATGCTCTGGGTATGTTCAAAACCCTCTGTATTATTTATTTTGTAAACCCTTTCTTATAACTGTTAAATATTATCTCTGTTGGGAATGTTTTGTATTTCTAAAGGTAAAACTATGGATATGGTAAAGTTCACGGTGGGATTGCCTGATGCAGTTTGTTTGGCCTCATCCGATTTCATGGGGTGCACACAATGATAAGGAAGTTTTAGTTTATTTGCCATTGCAAGGGCAACACAATTGTAGATCTTCGTGGCCCGATTCCTGCTGCTGTTGAAATAAATGGGATTTTTGCCATTGACTTGTGTGGGAGTAGGAGTCGCCCAGAGTGTAGGGTAGCCATAAAATTAGAGCACTGCGGAACAGTATTAATTATGGTATGGTTAGTATAGAAGTGAATTCCCAGTGGTATGGGAGATTACTTAGTGGTGGAGTGGTGTGGGATCTTGCCTACTATTATGTATCACTACCAACCAGTGTTAGGTCTTGCACTGTGTTCCTAGCTTAATAAATACACCTTTCTTCATCTTTAATGAGACAATCTGCTAGGACTTTGTTGTGGTCTGAGCTGGATGAACACACTGGCTTGGGTAGGGGGTTTATCAAACATGACAGGGAAAGGAAGGCTTGCACATACAATAGATGTACCTTTGAAGACCAACAGTACGGCTACCGTCTCCTACTCTACTGTGACCAAATCCAGGTGCATCAGAGTATGAACCCCTCACCTGCCACCTACTGTCATGTACCTGATTGTGCAATATTATCTTATGGGAATTCTGTCCTTGGCTGTTGTTCAGTTTAGATCTTGCAGCATAAAACCTACTACCCCTTGTATTTTTAGCCTAGCTCATGTAGTTGCTGATATGACTCTATTTCATGTGTCTAATTCTGTTTTCTATGCACAATATGTAACACCATAAAAGTATTCTATCTTGAAGAATTACAAAACACAACTTCCATGTAACATAGGCTATTAGCTTAATTTCTGGTTCCCAGCATGTAACAGGGCTTTGGACAAGTACAAGAGGTCTGATCCCACAGGCCAAACACATTTGAATAGCCCCACTGATTTCAATGGGAGTACTTCCATAAGTAAGTTTACTCATGTTTGCACAACTGGGCCTCAAGGCCTTACTCCTATTGACTTCAGAGGGCTTTGGATCAGCCTGCAAGCATTTGGGGGCTACATGGGGTCCATGGTTGGGGTGGTGTCTAGGAAAAATACAAACGGAATGAAGGATGTGCAGACTGTGATGGGAGCAGATTTCATTAGTCTGAACTTTTCCTGTTCATAGATTAGTTGCTGAGAAGAATGTATTTTTAAATACGCACATGGAATTAATTTATTTAATGAAGAATTTTCCTGGAAAGGAACCTTGTTTTTAACATACAAAATGATGGGCTCTGAATTAACTGTTACCAGTCAAGAAAGAGATCTTGGACTCATCATGGATAGTTCTCTGAAAACATCCACTCAATATGCAGCGTCAGTCAAAAAAAAGTTAACTCAATGTTAGGAACCATTAGGAAAGGGATAGATAAATCAGAACATATCATAAAATTTCTAGACATCATAAATGACTGCTTCTTGGAGAAGCTACTCCTGAAACCCACAAGAGGAGAGGCATTTCTTGATTTAGTTCTAAGTGGAGCACAAGATCTGGACCAAGAGGAGAATATAGCTGAAGCACTCAATGATAGCAACCATAATGTAATTAAAATTAACATCATTGTAGTGGGGAAATGCCAAAGAAACCCACCTCAGTAGCATGTAACTTCAAAAAGGAGAACTACACAAAAATGAGGAAGCTAATTAAAGGGAAATTAAAAGGAACAATCACACAGGTGAAATGCCTGCAAACTGCCTGGAAGCCATTCAAAACCACCATAATAAGGCTCAAAGTAAATATATACACCAAATTTTAAAAAAAAACCTAACAAAAATATGCCACCATGGAAAAACAACAAAGTAAAGAGGCGGTTCAATGCAAAATGACATCATTTAAATATTGGATGTCAAATCCTAGTGCAGAAAACAAAAAAGGAGCAGAAACTCTGGCAAGTCAAGTGTAAGAGTATAATAAAGCAGGCCAAGAAAGCCTCTGAAGAGCAACTAGCTAAAGAAATAAAAACGTCCAGTATTAAAAAGGTACATCAGATGCCGGAAGCCTGCCAAACAATCATGGGGGCCACTGAACGATCGAGGTGCTACAGGAGCACGAAAGGTAGAAAAGGCCATTGTGGGGAAGCAATGAATTCTTTGCATGAGTCTTCACTGCAGAGGATGTGAGGGAGATTATCAAATCCGAGCTACCCTTTTTAGGTGACAAATCTGAAGAATTGTCCCAGATTGAGGTGTCATTAGAGGAGGTTTTGGAACAAATTGATAAATTGAACAGTAATAAGTCACCCAAGAGCAGATGGTATTCACCCGAGAGTTTTGAAGGAACTCAAATATGAAGTTTCACAACTAATAATTGTGGTATGAAACGTATCACTTAAATCAGCCTATGTACCAGATGACTGGCAGATAGCTAATGTGATACTGATTTTTTAAAAGGCTCCAGAGGCGATCCTGTCAATTGCAGGCTGGTAAACCTAACTTCAGTACCAGGCAAATTGCTTGAACTTATCAGATACATAGATGAACACAATTTGTTTGGGAAGAGTCAACAAGGCTTTTGTAAAGGGAAATCATGCCTCAGCAATCTATTAAAATTCTTTGGGGGTTCAGCAAACATGTGAACAAGCACGATCCAGTGGATATAGTGTACTTGGACTTTCAGAAAGCCTTTTTGACAAGGTTACTCAAAGGCTCATCAGCAAACTAAGCAGTTATGGGAGAAGAGGAAAGATCCTCTCATCAGTAACTGGTTAAAAGATAGGAGACAAAGGGTAGGAATAAATGGTCAGTTTTCACAGTGGATAGAGGTAAATAGCGGGATCCCACAAGAATCTGTACTGGAACCAGTGCTGTTCAAAATATGCATAAATGATCTGGAAAAGGAAGTGAACAGTGAGATGGCAAAATGTGCAGATGATACAAAATTACTGAAAATAGTAAAGTCCAAAGCTGACTGCAAAGAGTTACAAAGAGATCTCACAAAACTGGGTGACTGGGCAACAAAATGGCAGAGGAATTTCAATGCTGATAAATGCAAAGCAATGCACATCGGAAAAATAATCCCAACTCTACATAAAAAATAAGGAGGTCTAAATTAGCTGTTACCATTCAAGAAAGAGATCTTGGAGTCAGTGTAGAGAGTCCTCTGAAAACAGGGCAAGTCATGCCTGACTAATCTAATTGCCTTCTATGATGAGATAACTGGTTCTGTGGATGAAGGGAAAGCAGTGGACGTGTTGTTCCTTGACTTTAGCAAAGCTTTTGACACTGTCTCCCACAGTATTCTTGCCAGCCAGTTAAAGAAGTATGGGCTGGATGAATGGGCTATAAAGTGGATAGAAAGCTGGCTAGATTGTCGGGCTCAGCGTGTAGTGATCAATGGCTCCATGTCTACTTGGCAGCCGGTATCAAGTAGAGTGCCCCAAGGGTCGGTCCTGGGGCCGGTTTTGTTCAATATCTTCATTAATGATCTGGAGGATGGTGTGGATTGCACCCTCAGCAAGTTTGCAGATGACAAACTGGGAGGAGAGGTAGATACGCTGGAGGGTAGGGATAGGATACAGAGAGACCTAGACAAATTGGAGGATTGGGCCAAAAGAAATCTGATGAGGTTCAACAAGGACAAGTGCAGAGTCCTGCACCTAGGATGGAAGAATCCAATGCACCGCTACAGACTAGGGACCGAGCAGCTAGACAGCAGTTCTGCAGAAAAGGACCTAGGGGTTACAGTGGATGAGAAGCTGGATATGAGTCAACAGTGTGCCCTTATTGCCAAGAAGGCCAATGGCATTTTGGGATGTATAAGTAGGGGCATTGCCAGCAGATCAAGGGATGTGATCTTTCCCCTCTATTCGACATTGGTGAGGCCCCATCTGGAGTACTGTGTCCAGTTTTGGGCCCCACACTACAAGAAGGATGTGGAAAAATTGGAAAGAGTCCAGCGGAGGGCAACAAAAATGATTAGGGGAATGGAACACATGACTTATGATGAGAGGCTGAGGGAACTGGGATTGTTTAGTCTTCGGAAGAGAAGAATGAGGGGGGATTTGATAGCTGCTTTCAACTACCTGAAAGGGGGTTCCAAAGTGGATGGCTCTAGACTGTTCTCAGTGGTAGCAGATGACAGAACAAGGAGTAATGGTCTCAAGTTGCAGTGGAGGAGATTTAGGTTGGATATTAGGAAAAAATTTTTCACCAGGAGGGTGGTGAAACACTGGAATGTGTTACCTAGGGAGGTGGTGGAATCTCCTTCCTTAGAAGTTTTTAAGGTCAGGCTTGACAAAGCCCTGGCTGGGATGATTTAATTGGGGATCGATCCTGCTTTGAGCAGGGGTTTGGACTAGATGACCTCCTGAGGTCCCTTCCAACCCTCATATTCTATGATTCTATGATCTACTCAATGTAGAGTGGCAGATGGATTGTTAACAATCATTAGGAAAAGGATACATAATAAGACAGAAAATGTCATAATGTCACTATATAAATCCATTGTATGCCCAATGCTGTTCTGGTTTGCCACATCTCAAAAATGGTATATTACAATTAGAAAAGATGCAGAGAAGGGTGACAAAAATGATTAGGGGTATTGAATAGCTTCCATACAAGGAGAGATTAAAAAGACTGGAACTGTTCAGTTTAGATAAAAGACAACAAAAAGGGGATATGATGGATATGATGAAGGGCTAAAAAATCATGAATGGTGTGGAAAAAGTGAATAAGGAAGAGTTATTTACCCCTTGACATAATACAAGAACTAGGGGCCACCCAATGAAATTAATAGGCAGCAGGTTTAAAGCAAAAAAAAGGAAATACTTCTTCACACAATGCACAGTCAATCTGTGGAACTTGTTGTCATGGGATGTTGTGAAGGCCAAAAGTATAACTGCATTCGAAAAATAATTTGATAAGTTCATGGAGGATAGGTCCATCAATGGTTATTAACTAAGATGGGATGATTTAATTGGGAATTGGTCCTGCTTTGAGCAGGGGGTTGGATTAGATGACCTCCTGAGGTCCCTTCCAACCCTGATATTCTATGATTCTATGATGACCAGGGACACAACCCGATTCTCTTGGTGTCGCTAAACCTCTGAGCGCTAGAAGCTAGGACTGAACAACAGGAGATGGATCACTTGATAATTGCCCTGTTGTGTTCACTCTCTCTGAAGCATCTGGCACTGGCCACTGTTAGAAGATAGGCTACGGGCAGTGGTGAGCTGGAGCAGGTCCGCACCGGTTCGCGTGAACCGGTTGTTAAATTTTGAAGCCAGTTTAGAACCGGTTGTTAAAGGGGTGGGCAAACTCTGGCCTGCAGGCCACATGCTGCCTGTGGCACTGTCCTTTCTGTCCCGCCTGAGTCCCCAGCTGGGGAAGCGCCCCTGAGAATTTTTACTCACCCAGCGGCACTCCGGACCTTCGGAGACACTGCAGTGGCGGGTCCTTCACTCGCTCCGGGACTTTGGCAGCACTTCAGCGGCAGGTCCTTCAGTGCCGCAGAAGACCCAGAGCGACTGAAGGAACCGGTTCTTCAGCTTCTGGCAGCTCATCACTGGCTATGGGGCTAGATGGACCATTGGTCTGAGCCAGTACAGCCATTCTTGTGTTCTAACTCTGGGATATCATTACTGAACAAAAGAAAAAAAATATCAGGGCTCAATTATTTGTTGTCAGAATTGATACTTCCAAAGTGTATTATTGCAAGGCAGCAGAAAAAAATGCAACTCACCCCAGTTCAGATAAAGGTTCAGTAATGTTCATGAATCAGGCAAATGTGGTGCCAAAAGCCAGGGCTTCTCCCCAGGTTCCAAGCATACACTGCCCCCTACCAGTGTCCTTCAGAAAGGTTTATGGTCCAAACATAAGCAAAACAAACGAACAATTCTTCAGCTCACCCTTTTTAGCCAGGCCTTTTTCAGCTCGCTCAACTCTCTGCTGGCTCTGTTACTCTTCTGCCACAGCAGGTTCCTTCCTTCCTGGCCCTTTGTCCCCTAACCCTCTCACAAGAGATAGCACCTCTCCACAGGCACTGCCTGCCCCAATCAGTTTGTGTGACCTCTGACAGATCTTTATAACCCCAGGTATAGCTCTGCCCCCTTTAAATTGGCGCAGTTGAGTCCACCTGTTCTGACACAGGGGAGCTGGGCCTGATCTACTCACAGGGACTGGCTCCTCTGTGACACACGGGTTATGGTTGTGCATCAAAACCATGTGGAACTCACAGCTTTGTGTGGGTTGGGCACAAAACCAGGTGAAACTGGATAGTTTGACTGGGGTTTGCACTGAGTTTTGAGTTGATTTCAAACCCATCAGAGACCCCAAAGCTCAGGTTGCGTGAACCATCAAGTGTTGAAACCAAAGAGAGGGTTTTTGTGAATCGCAGTTGTAGTTCAAACTGCTGAGTCTCACACACCTCTAATGATTGCTTTTTTATTTTGTTTTTTAATAAGACGTATAATGCATTTAATGCTCTGTAATTACATTTTTGGGGACTATTGTGTCAGAATTGATTAGAGCGTATTGTACTTTCCAGTGATTAAAGTAAACCTGTCAAATTAAAAATCAGATGCTGTAATGAAGTGTCTATTTTCTATTTGTGAAACATCACCCTCTCCTGGGTGGGATCACAACTGCTCAGCCATGTGCTATAAGCTCTATACGAGAGCAAACTGGAAAAAAACCAACCAACACAAATCACTAAAAATGGTTTGAAAAATATCCTCTATTCTTTTTAAAATTAAAATGAGACCTTTCATCAAAATTTCAAAATGTGAAAAAAATTGGACCAGCTTTGCACGGCTAGTCACAAATGAATGAGCTCAAGCGGCAAGTTGTTGGAGTAAGATGATCTCTGATTTATCCCTACTGTCACTGGTAAGCTCTGAATGGCCATGAAGTGCAGCATAATTATAACATTCCTAGGCAGTCATGGCTGGTACAATAATTGCATAAGACACTTATTCTAATAATAATTTTGGATGAGTGTAATTGAAAGTACTTTAAAAAACTAATTACAGTACTGTTCACCATTTGCTTACTTTTTGCATTTCTAGTGTATCAGACAATGGAAATAAATATGAGGATTTTAATGTTGCTTCTGGTCAGATTCACTTGCAGGTCGCCGGCTTTTGTGCAATGCCAAAAAGATTCACTGCAAAAATTGCAATATGTTCAGGGGAACATTTCCATCCAACCAAAAAAATCCAATTGTTTTCACTGAAATGGAAAAAAAATCATGCAAATGTTTCTTCTGATCTTAGGGTTTGTTATCATAATGTTTCTATAACACCTTCCTGTTAGGCCTGAATCTAGTTGACACTGTCCCTTTAAATACGAATAGACAAACAGGTTTGGCTAAAATAAGCCTGAAGCTTTCATTTGTCCAACAACAAATCAAATCCAAATCTTATCAAGAGGTGAAACAAAAGTGGAAATATCATAAATAAAAATGATTCTTTCAGCATTTCAATCCCTGGAGGTGCTGGCTAATGCACAAAAAAGCCTGCTCTGGACATTGGTATGTCCACATCCAGCCATTCAGTTTGGAAAGGTGACGGGTGTTTGTTTTTGATCAGTGGAAAATACATTGTCCTTTGAATCTTTCATAGTAAAATTAGATGCTTACAACATGTGTCTCTGTGTTTTAAGCATTTAATGTAAGCATGTATAGCATGGATCAGATGCTATTAGATATGATTTACTCTGAGCCTGGTGTTGTACATCACGTAGAGTAAGACCGTCTCTGCCTTCAGATGACAGACGTATGCAACCACATAGTGTAGATTTATAGGGGTGTATTTGATTTTTTCTGATTCAAAAAAAATATCATGTGTGAGTTTTCAGAAGGATTAAGGTTTGAGACACTTAGCCCTGGTCTACACTGGTGGGGGATCGGTCTAAGTTACGCAACTTCAGCTACGTGAATAATGTAGCTGAAGTCGACATACTTAGATCTACTCACTGCAGTGTCTTCACTACAGCGAGTCGACTGTTGCCGCTCCCCTGTCAACTCCGCTTATGCCTCTCGCGGCAGTGGAGTACAGGAGTCGACGGGAGAATGCTTGGGGATCGATATATCGCATCTAGACCCCCGCTGGATTGATTGCTGCCCACCGATACGGCAGGTAGTTTAGATATACCCTTAGATTTGCTGTAGGTGATAGGTGATAGACATTTGTTTTTTAAGGTCTAACAGCAGTTCTTTTGCAGTCATAGAAACAAATGATATGAATTAGAACTGTTGACTTTAAAACACAATGGTTTTATTAGGGAGCATTTGTTGAATTTTACCAGCTTAGTTTAATGTTAATTTATTGGCACATGAATTCTGGGATTTGATAATTCATAGATTTTAAGATCAGAAGGGACCACTGTTCATCAGTTTGGATCTCTTGCATGAAGTGGGAAATTGGCTCAGTAATTCCTTTATCTAGCCCAATAACATGTGGCAGAACTAGAACATTGTTTTCAGAATGACATCCAGTCTTGATTTAAAGATTCCAAGTGATGGAGAATTAACCACATCCTTTGGGAAGCTCTTCCAATTGTTAATTACCCTCATTGTTGAAAATGTGTGCCTTATTTCTTGTCTGAATTTTTTCTAACTTCAGCTTCGAGACATTGGTTATGCCTTTCTCTGCTAAACTGAAGAGCAATCTGGACTCAGACAGCTGCTCCTTGTATGGATACTTATTTAATACAGGCTTACATAGCATCTTGCTTCCATGCATGGGGAACTTGCCTGTGGAGTTTTTGTTTGGCAGATGTCAGTCATGTAGAATGTTCTGGCCTTTTGCACTTCAGTCAAGGCTGCTATTTCCAGACTGTTTATTAAAGACAAATGATAGAGCCTCATCTGGTTTCCCCCATAAGAGGGAATTATAGATGGAATATAGTTTTTCTTGCCCATGGAGTTCAGCTGCATGCAAAAAGAGTAGCACAGTGAAGCATGATAACTCTTTGCCCCTGGCATGTCCTGGTGTGGGCAGGAATCCAGAGAGGCACCTGAGGTTACACAAGAGGTTAGTAATAACCAAAGAGTGATGAGAAAAGTCAGCACTATTGCTGGCTGTTGTGAGACCTACGGGAACAGCATTAACTCTTTAGGTGCCTTCCAGTACAGAGCCTGCAGTGGAGCCAAGATGGGAGGTTGCTAAAACTAGAGAAACTAAGAGATTTGTTGCCCCTTCTACTGACATCAGTGTCCTTCATCCCTCTGCTGAGTGGTAGCAGATGTCTGAGGTGTTGCAAGTTGGCTTCCCAGTGGAAGAGAAAACAGTGATGTGGAGCCTGGGTATACTGTAATTGTAACTTGTTTTATTTACATACTTACATACACCAGTCCTGGAACACAGGTGGTCAAACAGCATGCAGGCAATCCCTTCTTTCAGGGACCTCAGCCCAACTCCAGTACTAGAGTCAAGAAATGACACTCTTCAGGAGGTCAAGGCAAAAAGCAAACTCTCCTAATGCTTGTACTGCCCTCTTTCTAGGAGCACTCTACACAGAACCTTGTATACCAAAAACTAACAACAACACAGCATGTTTCCCCAAGACCAAACATTTCCCAAAGCTGAACACACAAAGAAAAAGAATTGGAAGATTATGTGTAGTAGCGTCACCTGATGATGTCTGACATAACAATATTGGTTAAGAGAGTAATTTGGGGATTTT
The DNA here is from genome assembly GCF_965152235.1 of Eretmochelys imbricata. NCBI lineage: Eukaryota > Metazoa > Chordata > Testudines > Cheloniidae > Eretmochelys > Eretmochelys imbricata. Next base: position 94,631,526 of record NC_135579.1, read on the forward strand.
TTGAGTTATTCCAGTACAGCCAAAATTTTGACCAGTATCTGTTATAACTAGAGATGGAGAAGCATTTGGAGTTCCTTAACAAATGCTTAACTTCTATTTAAACAGAGAAAGAAAATTCAAAGGTGTTTAGCGATTCAGGCTGGGGTTTTCAAAGATGCCTCAGCGAGTTAGACACCCAGGTTTTGTGTACTTAAATCCCTTATACACCTTTGAAAATCCCAGCCAAAAAGGAGAGTATAATTCCAATTTCCAAATTCCTTTGTTGCCATAGTGATTAAACACATGTGTATAATAGAACATTAATTGTAACTATGTACCATATTCTGTCTATGTACAGACAGTAGGAAAACAGCAAGTCACACAGATTTTAGTTTAGTCGATGAGCAGAGACTGAGGTGACTAACTGTTTAGGTTCTGGACACATGTATAAACACATTCTTTTTATTAATTTATTATTTGTTGTTGTGACAAAAGTAACAACAATTATTAGTTACTTTACAAGAATAATTAGTTAAGTATTTAACTGAAAATATCTATGGTTTTGGTCTTAAAAACCAAAACCTAGCTGATGAGAATCCAAAGCCATCCTACTTTTGCCCATATTCTAGTTATGAGGTACATATTTAGCCTTGCAACAATTGGCAAGTGTTGAAATTTAGACACCTCTTGTGCTTTGACTTTGCATGGGGACAGTGAGTGTGATTTTGGCATTGCTTTTTGTATTTTGCATGTATGGACAAATGCACACATTTTGTGGCTGACTTTACCTGCATTTGTTAATATTTCCAAAGCCAGATCTGTGAATGTATTTATTTTTAATGCACCTTAGACTGAAAGACTAGCAACCTTATTAACATCATTCAGCCTTCCATGAAATATGGTAGATGACAAGGCGCAAAGAATGGTCAGCAGTGCCTCTTGAGCTTCAAACCAAGGGCCAGGTCCTCACCATTTTTGCATGACATGGAAGGGATCAAAGAAGGGGGAAAAATTGTATTAAAGAGCCTGACACTCAGGAAATCTGATCACTACACAGTATGCTCCACCCCCCTTGCAAGCTTATGGAAATGTGTCTATGAATACTGCAGGGCATCTGGGAGTTTTGGGAGCAGATATGGGTGGTGGGTAAAGCCAGGGAGGTTCCATCGTCTTCACTATAGATTTCTAGGTTTAAGTCCACTTAGAAATTAATGTTACTCCCACATTTGTAAGTTCTCCTCTGTGGCTTCTTCTCCCACCTTAGACAAGCAGGAAGGCTAGCCTCCCTAGTGAGACTTTGGGAGTTACCAGATGGTGCTGTTACAGATAATCTCAGAAGTTCTCTTTAATTGAATATATAAGTAGATAGATCCTGGAAGAAATACCGTTAATTGTGATGCAGTTCTTTTTAGGCTGGAAACTTTTGCTCATTGCCTGAGTGTCTCTTTGATGTGAATAAATTTTTAGGTGCACTGCCATTACCTACAGGATATGTCTCACACAAGCAAGACTAAACACGATAATATGATGTCCGCAACTTTATATAGCAACACTAGCTATATGGGTAAAATTTTTCCTAGGCTTTTCCAAGGATCTGCTGGTTTGTGATATGCTATATCCATGGAGCCTGAGACTCTGTAGGGGTTTCCCTGTCTGGGCAGCCACAGACACTTCCCGTAAAGGGATGATCAAGTGGTAATGATGGAGGTTGCAGAAGCTGATGAGTCATTTTCCCTCTTATGTTTCCCTTTCTTTCATGTGGAAGGGAAGCATTTAATCCATTGTTTTAAAACCCCTTATTAAAATATATTTCACAACCCAAATGATCCAATAGTCTTGAAAGGAATGTGGAAGACAGCTGGGTGATTTTTCCCAGGAAAAAAAGCAAACTGGGAAAAAATTGTTTTCCAACCACATACAAGTTCATTTTCTTTTCAAAATCTGAATTTATTTTTAATGGGCTGCATATCCAGCTAACATGGATGTCAACCAGTTGGAATGCAAAGCTGGGAATGACAAAGGATCGAAGTGATATTGATACAAACCAAATGTGATTGTGTTGGAAAGGAAGCAATATTTATCAGCATGCAGCTGGTGTCATCTCTATGTTCTGCCTTCCTTCTGGGTTAACTCTTAGGCATTCCAAATGGGAAGAAGCAGTATTACTACGGTCCCTATATGACTGGGACAATAGAGAATATTACTGAGTTTGGTGTAAAAAAACCAAGGGGAGTTTATTACACAGAAATTCCTTCACCTAATAACAGTGGCACATTAAACGATATATTGAAAATATATTTAGTTTCATTATTAGACTAGCCAATTTAATCCATTATTAGTTATTATTTGTATTACAGCAGAGCCCACAATATTCTAGGCACTAGACACCCACACACACACAAAGACACCATCCCTGCGCCAAAGACTTACAGTCTATCTATTCTATTTTTTCTCTTAATTAGAGCCCTGCTTGGATAAAAATTTATATCCGCATCTGTGGGTATCTGCGGATATAAATTGGCTATTGCCCCATGCTGGCAGCTCCTCTGGTGCGGCTGTACTGGCCCCAGCCCTGCCCACATCCTTCATGCAGCTGTCTGTGTGGCTGTGTCTCCTGTCTGGGGTCTGTACAGCTGCACCAAAGGACAGGGCTGGGGGGCGGGGCTGGGGGCAGTTCAGCCGCGCCAGAGGAGCTGCCGGTGCCAGGCGCTGGCTCCTGGGAGCGGCCACCCCACCTTCTGCTCCTTTCCCCGCTAGGGTTCCCGGGATAGCCCTGTGGTTCCACAGGTATCATTTTCTATCCGCAGATATCCAAATCCGTGGGTATAAATTTGTATCCATGCAGGGCTCTACTTTTAATGCAACCATCACCATAATACCTAGGCACTTATATAGGTGCTTTAGTTCATCCTTATTAAGGAAAGTACTTAAACGCATGTTTAATTCTAAGGGTGCTATCCTGAATAAGAAAATAAGAATGCTCATACTGGGTCAGACCAATGGTCCATCTAGCCCAGTATCCTGTCTTCCAACAGTGGCCAGTACCAGATGTTTCAGAGGCAGTGAACAGAACAGGGCATTTATCAAGGGATCCATCCTTTGTTGTCCAGTCCCAGCGTCTAGCACTCAGAGGTTTAGGGACACCCATAGTATGGGGTTGTGTCCTTGGCCATCTTAGCTAATAGCCATTGATGGACCTATGCTCCATGAACTCATCTAATTCTTTTTTGAAGGCAGTTGTACTTTGACTCTCACAACATCCCTTGGCAACAAATTCCACAGGTTGACCTTGCATTGTGTGAAGAAGTACAAAAGGCATCCTTTAAAAAGTGGAAGTTAAATCCTAGTGAGGAAAATAGAAAGGAGCATAAACTCTGGCAAATAAAGTGTAAAAATATAATTAGGAGGCCAAAAAAGTATTTGAAGAACAGCTAGCCAAAGACTCAAAAAGTAATAGCAATTTTTTTAAAGTACATCAGAAGCAAGAAGCCTGCTAAACAACCAGTGGAGCCACTGGACAATCGAGAAGGAGCACTCAAGGATGATAAGGCCATTGTGGAAAAACTAAATGAATTCTTTGTATCGATCTTCACGGCTGAGGATGTGAGGGAGATTCCCAAACCTGAGCCATTCTTTTAAGGTGACAAACCTGAGGAATTGTCCCAGATTGAGGTGTCATTAGAGGAGGTTTTGGAACAAATTGATAAACTAAACAGTAATAAGTCACCCGGACCAGATGGCATTCACCCAAGAGTTCTGAAGGAACTCAAATGTGAAATTGCAGAACTACTAACTAGTCTGTAACCTATCATTTAAATCAGCTTCTGTACCAAATGACTGGAGGATAGCTACTGTGACCCCAATTTTTAAAAAGGGCGCCAGAGGTGATCCTGGCAATTACAGTCCGGTAAGCCTGACTTCAGTACCAGGGAAACTGGTTGAAACTATAGTAAAGAACAAAATTGTCAGACACATAGATGCACATAATTTGTTGGGGAAGAGTCAACATGGTTTTTGTTGAGTGAAATCTTGCCACACCAATCTACTAGAATTCTCTGAGGGAGTCAACAAGCAAGTGGACAAGGAGGATCCAGTGGATACAGTGTACTTAGCTTTTCAGAAAGCCTTTGACAAGGTCTCTCACCAAAGGTTCTTAAGCAAAGTAAGTTGTCATGGGATAAGAGGGAAGGTCCTCTAATGGATTGGTAACTGGTTAAAAGATAGGAAACAATGGGTAGGAATAAATGGTCAGTTTTCAGACTGGAGAGAGGTAAGTAGTGATGTCCCCCAGGGATCTGTACTGGGACCAGTCCTATTCAACATATTAATAAATGATCTGGAAAAAGGGGTAAACAGTGAGATGGCAAAATTTACAGATGACGCAAAACTGCTCAAGATGGTTAAGTCCCAGGCAGATTGCGAAGAGCTACAAAAGGATCTCTCAAAACTAGGTGACTGGGCAACAAAATGGCAAATGAAATTCAATGTTGATAAATGCAAAGTGATGCACATTGGAAAACATAATCCCAACTATACATATAAAATGATGGGATCAAATTAGCTGTCACCACTCAAGAAAGAGATCTTGGAGTTATTGTGGATAGTTCTCTGAAAATGTCCAGCAGCAGTCAAAAAAGCGAAGAGAATGTTGGGCATCATTAAGAAAGGAATAGATGATAAGACAGAAAATATCAGATCGCCTCTATATAAATCCATGATACGTCCACATCTTGAATACTGCGTGCAGATGTGGTCTCCCCATCACAAAAAAGATATAGTGGAATTGGAAAAGGTTCAGAAAAGGGCAACAAAAATGAGTAGGGGTATGGAACGTCTAATGTATGAGGAGAGATTAATAAGACTGGGACTTTTAAGCTTGGAAAAGAGAAGACTAAGGGGGATATGATAGAGGTCTATACAATCATGACTGGCATGCAGAAAGTAAATAAGGAAGTGTTATTTACTCCTCCTTATAACACAAGAACTAGGGAGTCACCAAATGAAATTAATAGGCAGCAGGTTTAAAACAAACAAAAGGAAGAATTTTTTCACACAACACACAGTCAACTTCTGGAACTCCTTGCGAGAGGATGTTGTGAAGGCCAAGACTATAACAGGGTTCAAAAAAGAAATAAATAAATTAATGGAGAATAGGCCATTAGCCAGGATGGGCAGGGATGGTATCCCTAGCCTGTTTGCCAGAAGCTGGGAATGAGCGATAGGGAAAGATTCACTTGATGATTACCTGTTCTGCTCATTCCCTGTGAAGGCCCTGGCATTGGCCACTATCGGAAGACAGGATACTGGGCTAGACGGACCTTTGGTCTGACCCAATATGGTTGTTCTTGTGTTCTTATGTTTTGTTTGTTTTACACCTGCTCCCTATTATTTTCATTGGGTGACTCCTAGTTCTTGTGTTATGTGGCGGGGTAAATAACACTTTGTTATTCACTTTCTTCACACCATTAATGATTTTATTGACCTCCATAATTAGATTTCTCTTTTCTAAATTGAACATTCCCGTCTTTTTAATCTCTCCTCATATGGAAACTGTTCTATACCTCTAATCATTTTTGTTGCCCATTTCTGTATCTTCTCCAATTCTAATATATCGTTTTTTGAGATGGGACAACCAGAACTGCCCGCAATATTCAAGGTGTGGGCATACAATGGATTTATATAGTGGCATTATGATATTTTCTGTCTTAGTAGCCATCCCTTTCCTAATGGTTCCTAATATTCTGTTAGCTTTTTTTGCTGCTGCTGCACAATGAGAGAATGTTTTCAGACAACTATCCATGATGATGCCAAGATGTCTTTCATTTTGTATGTATAGTTGGGATTTTATTTTCCAATGTGCATTTCTTTGCATTTATCAACATTGAATTTCATCTGCCATTTTGTTGCCCAGTCACCCAGTTTTGTGAGATCCCTTTGAAACTCTTCACAGTCTGCTTTGGACTTAAGGTTGGCAGATAATACTAAATTACTCAAGATAGTTGTCACCTCACTCTTCATGCCCGTTTCCAAATTATTTATGAATATGTTGAAGAGCACTGGTCCCAGTACACATCCTTGGGGGTCCCCACTATTTACCCCTCTCCACTGCAAAAACTGAACATTTATTCCTATCCTTTGTTTCCTATCTTTTAACCAGTTACTGCTGAGAGGATCTTAGTTCCCTCTTATCCCATGACTGCTTAGTTTGCTTGTGGGACTTTGGTGAGGGACCTTGTCAAAGGTTTTCTGAAAGTCCAAGTACACTATATCCACTGGATCACCCTTGTCTGCATGTTTGTTGACCGCTTCAATGAATTCTAATAGATTGGTGAAGCATGATTTCCCTTTATGAAAGCCATGTTGACTCTTCCCCAACAAATTATGTTCACCTATGTGTCTGATAATTCTGTTCTTTACTATAGTTTCAAACAATTTGCCTGGTACTGAAGTTAGGTTTTCCAGCCTGTAATTACCAGGATTACCTCTGAAGCCTTTTTAAAAAATCAGTGTCACATGAGCTATCCACCAGTCATTTGGTACAGAAGCTGATTTAAGTGATAGGTTACATACCAGTTAGTACAATTTCATATTTGAGTGCCTTCAGAACTATTGGGTGAAAACCATCTGGTCCTGGTGACTTACTATTATTTAATTCATCAGTTTGGTCCAAAACCTCCTCGATTGACACCTCGGTCTGGGACAGTTCCTCAGATATGTCCCTACAAAGAATGGCTCAGGTGTGGGAATCTCCCCCACAGCCTCTACAGTGAAGACTGATGCAAATAATTCATTTAGCTTCTTTGTAAGAGCCTTGTCTTCCTTGAATGGTCTTTTAGCACTTTGATGGTCCAGTGGCACCACTGAGTGTTTGGCAGGCTTCTTGCTTCTTACGTACTTAAAATTTGTTGTTTGTTTTTGTGTCTTTTGCTAGTTTCTCTTCAAATTCTTTTTTAGCCTGCCTAATTGCACTTTTACACTTGACTTGAATCAGGGCCAGAAAGAAGAATCATAATTTCCAATGAATAGACCAATTTCATCACTCTTTCCGTATTCAAACTGTGTTTCTAAGGCTATGTCTACACTACTGCGGTAAGTTGACCTATGCTATGCAACTCCAGCTATGTGAATAACATAGCTGGAGTCGACGTACCTTAGATCAAGTTATCACAGGGTCTACACCACGGGGGGTTGATGGGAGAAACTCTCCTGTCGACTTACCTTACTCTTCTCGTCAAGAGTAGAGTACAGGGGTCGACTGGAGAGCAATCTGATGTCGATTTGGCAGGTCTTCCCTAGACCCGCTAAATCGACCACCAGTGGATCAATCTCAGAGTGTTGATCCCAGCTGTAGTGTAGATGTAGCCTAAGAATTACAGGAAGGGGAAGAGTGTATCCCAAAATCAGAGAGAAAACTAACATGTCATTAATTCAAATACTGTCAAGTGGAAGGTCCATGAATCCTTTGTTGTTTGAGTTTCTGTTTTGTTTCCCAATGACATGTGGCTACTGGGAAGTTTCAGAGAAAGATGTCACCCAAATATTTCTCAGAATCACTGATGAGTGAGAAGGAAATGCAGCTTCTAAGGGTCGTACCAATATATGCTTTCCCCCTGTGATTGTTAAAGTTGTCCATTTCCCTCCTATGCTTTAAAGATGAGCAGATATGATGTACATACGAACCAAAAATTGATTTCACACTCATCTGCTTCCCTTAGAAGGGGCTACATGCCGACCCTCCAAAGGATAAACTTCAGAAGAGTAAAACATGAGCCCACTCACAAAGTTACTAGTCAGTCATCCTCAGTAGTGTAGCTACAGCATCGTGGTGTCACGCGCTAGTGGCTCCTAGTATGTGGTTCATGTGGGTTTGTATTCGGGGCGGGGGAGCAGGGCTAGCATGGTGCCGCTGCTCCCCGCCACTACCCCGGCTACACTATGATTTTTAGCCTGCTAACTCGAGGTGAGCTAGCATAAGTATGTCTACACAGCTATGATTCTATGCGCCAGGAATCTCACCCCAAGCTCATAGTGTCGACGTAGCCTGAAGGAGGAAGTTTTGAGGGTACCACAGCGGTGGAACAAGTGAAACCTGTGTCCACGTTGGGATCACCATGCAGAACTGCAGGGCCCCCCGTATGGAAGGCTAAACTCTCTTCATGGCTGACTGGGCTCCGGCCTCCATGGAAACATGGCTCCCTTTGAAGCCATGCTGCCATGGCTTATGTCCCTCATACTGGTGCAGTAACCCCCCTTCCTGGAGATGGGTGGAGAGCACAGAGGGGAAATGGTGATAGATCAGTTAGAACGGACTTCCATGCAGATGTCTTCTTGGCCCGGAGGGTAACATGCTATGGAGAAACATTGCTCCTTGCCTTTTGCCCCATCCCAAATGGGCACAGTCCCATCAGAAAGCCACAGAGATGGTGCACAGAGGTTGTGGATGGGGCTTTGGTGATTTCGGGAGGCAATAGAGAGCTGAACTCTTCAGGGCACCTCAAAATAGAGGGGGAGCATATTACCCAAAGTTTGATTACGTCAATAATATACATGAAGCCATATGCTGAATACATCACCACCCCCTGCCCAGCAGTGCTCCTTTTCTTGTGGTATTGTCGCCTACTGCCACAGTAGCACAAACCCATAGTGATTAAACAGGGATCCTACAGTAAAACAGGAAACGCATCAAGTTCACAGCTTCTGCAGTGTATCTACACACCCATCCTATATTCTGTGCAGGGTGAAATTCACTCAGGGACAGAGGCTGTGGAAAGCTCCCAGTTCTGCTGTGCAAAAAGCACAGAATGAGCACACAGCAGGGCTCGGCCGGAGACCTGGTTCTATGTAGAAGACATCATAAAGCGTTATGGGGAAGAGGTTAGTTTGGAGACATTGGGGCTATGGTTATTCGGATTCAGTAGCCCCAGCATAAGGGTGCACTCTGATCACAGTGCAAAGCACCTCACCGTCGGCACACACAACCTCCCAGATCTGCCCTGTGTGTAGCACCCCTCTACAAAGACACAATACATTCCCTCCTTCCTAACTGGTTACCCGCGTTTGCCGGTGCAGCAGAGAGGCTGAGACACACCCTGCTCCCCACCTCCTCATCCTCCTTGAGGCAGCTCACACATGACATCTGAAATTTCACTTTTTTTTTTTCAGTTTCATTTGTTAAAGGCAAAATGGGATGCGTTGTGGTCTTTTGGTTTCTACTCCAAGTGCTGCTGCCAACACAGAACCTTTAAAGAGGACAAAAGCAGTTCACTGGAGGGGGGAGTGGGAGGGAGAAGAAGACGACGATGACACCAAACACTCAATATTTCACAATGCAGCCAAGAGAGCAAATTTAATTGCAGAGGAAATTCTGGTAGGAAAAACATAATTAAAAACAAAACAGTCAATACAGCACTGAAGAGAATGAAAACAAGTATGTTTTCCTCCCGCCCTGTTAAATGGACTAAGGGGCTGTCACACTACATGCCTAGGAAGGCTTAGGAAAACTCACTGCTATGTTTGTACAGCCCCTAGCACAGTAGGAAACCAATATTGGCTGGTGCCTTTGGGTACTACCATAAACAATTATAATGATGGTAACATCATAATGCCAAGTGACTCTGCCTGAGAGGGCCTCATAAAAACTCTTCACCGACACGGGCTGTGCACAGGATTTCTATGCTGATTACAAACAGATGAGCACAGAATTGGCCATTGTGGATAGGCTAGATGTGGGGCCATGGGATCTACACTTACAGGCATCCAATGGCACTGACCCCAGAGATGAGGTGCAGAGAAATTGCTCACAGGAACTGTGGGGTGAATTACAGTTCATGCCCCAATCCAGGAAAGCACTTGAGCATGTGTTTAAATTTAAGCATGTCCCATTGATTTCGGGAAAGGAATGTCTTCAGGGGGACTACTCACATGCTTAAATGCTTTGCTGGATCAGGGCCAGAGTGCTCAGCACCTGGCAAGACCAAGCTTAGTTGCCAGCACAGAGCTTGATTCCTGGGGGAAGGGAGGACTCTGACTGCCGAAGGATAAGATGAAAATGATCTATCAGCCGGTGCAAAGTGTGTAAATGTCCCCAAAATAAGAACTTGATTCACAGGTTGTTTGTGTAACCATCACATTGCACTGACAACAGACGCGACCACAAGCAGTCTAGCTCGATTAGTAACGTGGCGTCTGTTCTGTTTGAACGCCCCCATTCATCAGCAATTTCACAGTCAATACAGCCGAGATAGAGCTCAGAAAGCCACACATATTTGATTGTTTTCTCATCATTTCTTTCCCACGAGCAGCGTTTGCTTCAGTCCAGAAGAAAATCAGTTTCACTAGCTAACTTCTCAGCCAGCTGCAGAATTCCATGCTTTCCATTAGGGCTTCAGCTCAAGGTAAAATCTTGGAGTCTTCAAATTCCACCTCTCTTGTAGGGGAAATTCCAGCAGTGCAGGGTGAATTTCACTGAATACCTCTGAGTGCCTGGTATGAAAAGACACACCTTTCTCACAGGACAGGAGGAATTTTAAGACACCAGGACAGTAGGTAACGTTACCAGGGCTTTCTTCACTGTAACAGTAAAGAGAGGAAGCACTGTGCTCAGTATTTGGACCCTTACAACCTGATTAAATCTGAATAGCATCTCCGGACAACTGAGAAGTTTGGAAAGTATGGAACTGGGTCTGAATCCAGACACCACGGGCGGATCCATCTGTAATTTCTACATAGGCAGTCTTCAAAAACGGGGAAGGATGATCTCGTGCCTGCAGAAGATGGGAGTGAGCAGATCTGGACTCTGTCCCATGTTCTACCATGCACTTCATCTCTCTGGGCAAGCTGCTGAAACGCTGTGCCCCCATCTTTACAATGGGGGCAGGAATACAGCCCGACCTCACAGGCTGCTATGAGGTTTGATTCACAAATGTTAGGAGAGTGGTCTGAGCTCCTAGTAATGAAGGGACGATGTTAAATACAAATATTAGATTTCATATTTTTAAGTCTACTGAATTCCTTGAAATTTGCAGTCCCTTTGAGAGGCATTTGTTCCAAATCATAAATTTGCTGAGTCTTGGTGGCAGTGCTCTCCATGCATGAGATGCGACCTGGACTGCTTACTCTTGTTTTGCAATTAACAGCACAGCCATTACTTATTAAGTCCTACGAAATGTCTAGAGGGTATTGAGAGAAAAGAAAGTCCCTTATCACTAGCTAATTCCATAATTTTTGGAAACAGAAACTCCATGTGTTTTCTCAATAAGCACTTCTCCTTCTGACAGGGCTAGATCTTTCATAAACACAGCAAGAATAACCTCTGGATCCTAGCCTGCAGCAGTGAAGTATGAAATTTTGAATTCCGTGGGTCACTGTTTTTGCTTCAGCCAGATGTGGATAAAAGGCAAGGGGTGTTTTATTGTTGTTTTCTCAAGAAACAGAGAAAGTTTTGTACTAAGATACATACAGTTCCCCCCCTCGCCTCAAAAACAAATGGCCAACATGTGGCTCGAATATCACCAATTGCCATTTCAAAAGATGAAACTTTTTTAAAAAATATTTTGAATTTAAATATTCCGTCCGCAGCTAATAAAATACATTTTGACTCTAAATTGGATTTAGGAAAACATCAAGGGCTGTGGCTACCTTACTAGCAAGCTGTGCATTAACATAAGTCAGAGTAACAGCCGTGTTAGTCTGTATTCGCAAAAAGAAAAGGAGTACTTGTGGCACCTTAGAGACTAACCAATTTATTTGAGCATAAACTTTCGAAGTGAGCTGTAGCTCACAAAAGCTTATGCTCAAATAAATTGGTTAGTCTCTAAGGTGCCACAAGTACTCCTTTTCTTATTAACATGAGCGAAACTGTAACTGGTTATGAGTTGGTGATATAACTGAAATAACTGGTGTCAGTAATTCTCTGTAAGAGTAATGAGGAGTCACCCAAAACAAATGATGGGAAGAAGCTGTAGAGTGAGACCCCTTTTATTTTCTATTGTCATGGATCTTTCAGTTATTTTAGAACTAAAACTGGTCAAATTATTAATGGGGAGTAAATTATCAGGTGAATTTGGCCCCTTTTCCTGTTGATATATGAATCCTAATTTCTACAAAGACATTCATTATTCATACGTGAACAAATTTTGGCCAATGTGATGTCTACAAACTGCTCAGTTCGACTACTCATAAGTCACAGTGTGCAATTGATGACTTACGTCCTCGGTCATGTCTCTTTCTTGATTGGATGACTGAATATTGACTAACAAAGAGTCACATCTGGCATGAGTTTTCAGAGGAATACTCTTTATGCTAAACTTTGTAAGACTTCCTATTTCGCAGACACTGTCCTGGATAACCCGATGGTTGCCTGTGTACTTGCAAAGAAAGAATAACAGCCCCATAAATAACAAATGAAAAACCTTATATGTTAATTTGTGAAAATACTTATTTTTATTTTACTCAACTAACCCTACCTATAATATACTAAATTTTGAAAAACTCTCGAATGTACCCACTGCATTTAACTTTCTGTTAACACAGCAAAAGATCCAGATGAAGATAGTAATACCTAAACATTATGGAGTCATGATGTAGTTTTTGGGTTGCTGAAGCCTTTGACCTTGTTCTTGACAGTATGCCCATTGGATGCAAATAATAACCAAGCCATGTATACACCCTGTTATGTCTTCTCGCCTAAATTAAACTTTTATACTGTGAGCATAGATGCATACTGCAAATGATATTTCACTACATAAAGTATCTTAAAATTCAACTGTGTCCTATGAACAGGAAAAGCTTGAGACCCATCAATTTTCTGAGAACAATATTTCATTAAGGATGGTTTTTCCATGCATAAATCTGTAGTTTTCACCTGCCTCTGCATGAATTCTCCTTCCTGATTAGATAAATTATTTGGTAAAGATACAGATCTGAAAAATAAGTTCCAGTATTTGCACACTGACATTAGTCTGCTAGATTCTCAGAGTAATCCCAAATATCTTTGTTTAAAATTCCTTAAAATGTTTTTATGACCAGTTATAGATTAGAATCTGACGAATTATACCCTGCGATTAACCAATGCATGAAAAAGCCATTCCTAAAGAAAAGGTGAAGAAAATAAGTAGTTGTGCATTTATAAATGTTCAGAACACTAATTTTACCCCTAAATAATGCAATTATTTTGCCCCTATATTTGACAAACGTCTCCCCCTAAATTATAATAATGTTTTTTGAACCATTGTGTATAGCAGATTTATAAAGAGAGTGTAAATGAGGGGCTTCAAATAACATGGCACCCTGGGAAATGTGGAACTCCTCCCAATGGTGCAACAAATTTCAAAGATGAGTGCAACTCCATACAAGAGGATAAAAAAGAAAATAAAGCCTCACGAGAAGAAAGGGAATCAAACTCCTGGTGGGAGACATCTCCCCTACCTGACTATTGCAGAAATATATCCTTGCAAGGGACATATTCCATCTTTAGTGTAACTCCATGCACTATGTTTGCACTTGGGTCATGGTGACTAAATCAGGATGATGGAGAGGAGGAATGGGTTTTGTGGTTTCATCATTGGTCTGGAGCTCAGGAGATTTAGGTTCATTTCCTAGCTTTGCTACAGAATTCCTGTGTGATCCTAGGCAAGTAATTTAATCTCTATGGCCAGATCCAGGTTAGGAGCTTAAATACCTTTGTGGATATGGCCCTCAGGTTCCTATCTGTGAAATGGGATAAGAGTACTTCCTTTTTCTAAGGTTTTTCTGTGACACTGTAAGCTCTTCGGGGGCAGGGGTTGTTTCTTTGCATTGTCATGTGCATTGGGTCCCTGCTCTAATTTACGATCCCTTGACCTTAACTATAATATAAATAGTAATGTAAAAATCACCAAGCAGATTTAACAGTGAGATACAGATAACAGCCTTGATAATCCAGCTGCAGTGTGAAGAGTAGATTCCCCCCACCATTCTAATTTATAGTTCAGACCAAGAGTTATTTTTGTTCCTGACCCTTTGAAGTTACCTCAAGCTTTTCAGCCTCAGAACTACTGCCCATATTCTAGAGTCATTTGAAATCCCCGTGTCAAAACATCTGGCTCCTGGTGAGTGCAATACCTGCTTCCCACCATTCAAGTTCCAGCAGCAATGAGATGTCTTATGGAGATGAACTATCCCTTGATTTAACACATGAAAACCCAGTGTAAATAAATAAAGCCAAGTGCAGGACACATGTAGATCATGAACTCATATTCTGCATCTTGCACTTTTGCTCACAGCACATGTTTTTGCAGCTTATCTCCATAGGTATCGATATTGGTGCCTTCCCATTTGTTTGTTTTTTGTGTGTGAATATTTGGCAAGAAACTGATGCGTTGGGAGAAAAGCTGTGTCTCCTAATTAAGAGCCTTCTCCATGGGCTTGGACCAAAAGGCACAGGGTGAGATATCTAACAATGGGCCTGATCCAAAGCCCATTTGTCATCATCATCATTGGCGATCCCTTGATTCGAGGATGATCTCGACCATGGATTTGCAAATGGGTCCTGAGATGACTCAAGAGTCCGATCCTGGGACCACAGTTCTGCCTGCAGACATTTCCTGGAGGGTCAGCTGGCTGCTGGGAGAAAGTTCTTTCTTTTTCCCTTCCTTCTCTCTCTCTTTGCAGCTTCAAGGGCAAGGCGCTTCTCCTCGAAGTGGGCCGCTGCCTGATGGAGGATATGGTGCCATTGGGGTTAGTTGGTGGCTTGCTCTCCCAGCTTGTGATGTCCACATCAGTTTTCTTGAGATTTGCTTTCAGTGTGTCTTTGTAGCATTTCCTTGACTTCAGCGGGTATCCCTTTCCCCTAAGTTTCTCACTTTCACTATAGAGCAGATTGTCTTTCACTAACTGGTTTCTGGTTTGACTGTTTTTGCTGATGAGGGAACTTCCTGTAATTCCTAGGTGTAATTTAGTATATTAGGGCAGCGAGCATGGCAGAGATTTTCCTTTCTCCTCTGACATCAGAGTTGTTTATTGATTGTTTAATTAAGCATTTTAATTAAGCAACTGTCTAGAGCAGGATCTCTGTTCTGAAGGGGCTCTGCTAAAGGAAAGAGGGGAATAGCTGCTTCTCGTTGCTGGTGGGAGAATCACTGCACATCAAAGGATGAAGCTTCAGCTGTTGATGTTTCTCCCGTAAAGCAGAAGGAGCAAACCTCACCTCTCTCAATAGTATTAGGGAGCTGGAGCAAAGGTTGTTAACACACTTTCTAGTATAAGTTCAATATTAATTCTCCCTAACTATCACAAAAACTGTCCTTTTCCC
Organism: Eretmochelys imbricata; assembly: GCF_965152235.1. Classification (NCBI taxonomy): domain Eukaryota; kingdom Metazoa; phylum Chordata; order Testudines; family Cheloniidae; genus Eretmochelys; species Eretmochelys imbricata. Next base: position 94,646,794 of record NC_135579.1, read on the forward strand.
CTGAGATTTCATGTATATCATTTTCTCCTAGAGCTCATTCTCTGAAGCTGGCTCAAGATTTAGATATAAATATAAGATATGCTACATCAAATATACGACTGGCATTCCACTACTGGAAACATCTAACGTTTTTGCTATTGCATATCTCAAAAATCATTTGGACTAGGGACTCCAAGTTCTGGTACAAACATTAGTCCTTACTGAGAACTACTATAGTGTTTAGGAATATTTTAAAGTATGTTTGGTACTGATCAGCGTAAACTTGTGTACTATGGTAAATCATAGTGAGTAAATATGGTAAATAAATTGGGCATGGTGGCACAAGCCTGTAATCCCAGCTACCTGGGAGGCTGAGGCTGGCAGATCGCTCAGGGGTTCTGGGCTGCAGTGCGCTATGACGATTGGGTGTCTGGTGCCACTGACAGCCTGGCAAGTGGGTGGCTGAAGGATTGGCTAGAACAGCACGAATGATGTGCTGTGATTGGCGCTCTCTCTGTGAGGGCTGATGGACCGATAGATCAAGGTGACTGTGGTAAATCAAAACTCTGGGAACGCCACAGTGTCTCCATGGACATCAATGGGCCTGATTCTAAACTCAAGAGTTTTCACATCAATGTAACTCTATTGATATTAATGAATGTCGTCCTGATTTACGCTGGGGTAAGCAAGATCAGAATCAGGCCCTGGAGGGCTGAAAGAAGTCATGGACGTCTTGTAGATTCCATAGGCATCCCTTGCAATGATTGTACCCCACAAACACTATTTTATAGGTCTGATTCTGCTGTCAGTTCTGTATGGCTAGACCGCAGTGCCCTCACAGACCTCCATTGGTTTAATGGGACTTTACGCAGACGCAGGGGTCTGTACACTGTCTGAGCTCTTTGCCTGGTCAGGGCCTAAATTGTTCACCTAACAAAACATGTTCTTACACAAGAGAGGAACATGATGCAGCTGACACATTCTTAGCTGCTGGTGGTGGACAAAAAAACATCCTTTCAAATACATTTGCTTAACAATGAACCAAATCATGAAGAATAATCAACTGAGGAGTTACAGGGCGAAATATAAAGCTAACTGCCAGTTAGTGATTTAGATCAGGCAGGGTTAAGATGAGGCATCTCAATGTCAGCAGAGAAAAAGGCTTCAAGTGTCCTTGAAATCTCCATATGACATTTAGGCATCAATGACATCGTTGTTCAAATCTGATAACTCGTGTTCTAAGAAATGCAGCTTACTTGCTTCTGAATGGACTGTCAGTAACTGATGATGCTGGGCATCCTGTGAGCCAGGAGTTTGCTAGTTAATTTAGGAGATGTACAAGTTAAATGGCAAATGGTTCAAAATCAGCATAGCTCCACTGAAGTTCAGCTACACCCATTTAAAACAACCGAGGATACAGACTTTAAAATGTTCAGCAATCTCTTCTCTTATGCAAAATTTTCAAGAGCTTTTGGGTGGCTAATGTTTCTTCATTTTTCTTTGAAAAGCCATTCCCCGTCTTTTTTATTTTATTTTTAAAGGATTATCTGCTAATCTTACCCCGTTACAAAATGTATTCATAATTCTCGTGGCAGTTACTTAGCAAATCTTAAACCTGTCATTAAAATACCTCCTCTTGCAACTACGATCTGCAGTTTTAATCCATCAAGGGCCTCTTTTTTCCCCTTTTCTCACTTTGTTCCCAAATGATTCCAATGAAAGTATGGCAGGTAGCAAACAATTCATTACTGAAAATTTTGGAACCAACCACCTCAAGAAGTGTGAAGAGCACAGAAGGCCAGATCCTCATCAGGGACTTGATCCTACAAGGTGCTGAACACATGGGGCCCCAATCCTGTAAAACACATGCTTAGCTTTAGCCACATGGCTTTGCACTGCTTTACTTAGACTACTCTCATGCTCAAAGTTAAGTGCTTTGCAGTATTAGGGCCAGCATGCTCAGGACTGTGTAGGAATGAACCCCTGGTATAAGTGGATGTAGCTCTATTGAAACCAAAAGAGCCAGACACTGATTTATACCAGCTAAGCTTTATGGTGCACAGAAGCAGTAAAGAGTGGAGGATGATCAAGCCTGGTGCAGAGAAGGGACTGCTCTGCAAGAAAAAAGAGGGATGTGATCATGAGAAAAACACCCTGTAGCAGGTTGTGGCCTGATTCAAAGGAACGAGATGGGGGTTAAACTAAACAAAGGATGAGGAGCAGAGGAGAGAATTCCTGGAGATGAGCACAGCTCCACCTTAACTTCTACAATGCTTTTGATGGGCAAGGGGAAGGTTCAGAAGCATTTTGGATAGTCTTTAGATGGTCCAGACATCTTTCCGTTGGAATCCTTCAAAGGAGAGCCCCCTTGAGATAAAATGTATCAAAGAGAACTCCCACTTGCTTTAAGTCTGGAGATTTTCCTTCACCATCACCTCCACGGAAAGTGGAGGCATATTTCTGGGGAGAACTGTGACCAAAACCACTCTCAGCACGTCTCTCTATGAAACTCTCACATGGGACACACTAGCACTTACAAGTCACCACGGGAATTGTGTAATACATACAGCACTAGTCTGAAATCAGATATCTCCTGTATAAAATGTTCCACAAGATAATTAGGCTGGAAGTGGTATTTTTAAATGCATTAAGTCCATGAACTTTTGAATGTAAAACAAAGTCATGATTATATCAGGAATAAAGCCTTGTGTTCCTTTTTGGATATCATGTGTGAAATTGCCTTGTTAGTAATTAGATGCTAATGCAATAAATAAACGCATTGTGGCATGGGACAGCTGCGCTTTTCCAAGTGGAAGCTTATATGTATATGATTAATGACCAAAATGGGATTTCTGGGGCTCTGCACTTATACTGCATACAAACATATTCACATTTTGAAATGGGTACATGATATTTCTTTTTCTTTTTTACATTTTAATAAGTGAGGATTTTTGTGTTCATGGCATACACACAGAGAAGTTAGTTAAAAACATAAAATATACTTTGTGGTTGCAATGTAACACTACTTTATTTCTTAGAATCCAGAACCCAAACACACAAGAAACAAAAGCAGAGAGAGACAAAGCAGACTGCTCCTTAAGTTACAGAGGCACAACTCAACCCAGCTTATTCTAGGCTGAGTCTTTACAAACTGAATGCTGAAGACCCAGATCATATGCTTCCTTACAGAGCCCCCTAGCCTACAAGCAGGACCAGGAAACGGCTTACACTTAGAGTAGTAGATAGCCATTTTAACAGTTTTTTATGTACCACAATGATGATGATAATGTTTCATTTATATACATATATGTGATAAAATGACATATTCATTTTGTGTAAGTGCTGTTGATAATTAAGCTGGTTGGGAATGTTTCAACAAATCTTGACACAAATAGGTTGAGGACTATAAGACTAGAGGACTTTAGTCACAGCCCTGAACAGTGGGTGTTGTGAAAGCTGCATTACTCTCAGAGAAGCCCCAGGGGGCACTGCACTCAGAGACATCCTTGTTGTCTTCCTGCTTCCCCCTTGCTCCAGGGGAAGCAGCAGCAAATTTCAACCCTCCAGTTGTGTCCCCCCGACTTTCTCCAAGAGGTATGTAGTTCTAAGTGATTTGCTCAAGGTGATAGAATAAGTACTGGCAGAGCTGAGAATAGCAGATCTCCTACTTTGTAGTCCCAGACTTAATCCTTCATTCCTATTTCTCATGTAACGTTCACAAGTGATCAGTACCTTTTACACACACCGACTCAGCAATCAGTACTTGGGCTCAGCTCTGAAAGGGAGCAAAGGATGGGAAAGGGCACAAAGGACCTTCTTCCATTTACTCTCTGCCATAGGGCAGGTAGGCACAAACACTCTGCTGCCCTCTGTAGGCACTAGCTTTTTTGTAAGGATAGGTACTGTGTGACCTGACTTCTGAGGGAGTGACTTTACAAATGCGATGAATCATAGAATCATAGAATAACAGGGTTGGAAGGGACCTCAGGAGGTCATCTAGTCCAACCCCCTGCTCAAAGCAGGACCGATCCCCAATTAAATCATGAGGGAAAGTCAATATGGACGGGACTGTGCCATTGTCTGCGTTAAGCCTGGGAACATGCCCACTGTGAACGGATGGATTATAGAACCAGTGAATTAGGATTGCAGTCTCATAACAACAACATAGTGTACATTTCTTGCCATCACTACTGGAAAACAGCACTGCTTGAAATTGTTATTCAGCATCACAAATACTGATTTGTCATTGGTGGTTCTTTAATTGGTAGGTGGCAATGTTGGGACTCAGTTGATAGTCTGATAGTATATATATATATACACACATACTCATAGATACATTTAACCTATCTGTGGGTAGAATGACTAACAGGTAATCAATTATGGTAACTGCACTACCCTAAATTGTATACCTAATTCTTCATATAATGTCTTGCCAAAGTTTAGAGCCAGATTGCGGCTTTTAAGTAAAATTATTTGGAGAGCAAGAAAAGCATTTTGACTAACTGTGTGAGCAGTTGGCTCCATCTGAGCCTGCTCTGGCCACGGTAAACATGTAGTTTGTATAATGATTACATTTGCAACTTGTATTACCCTGATTCTGAAAGGTACGACCAGAAATTAACACTCCTCTGTGATTCCCAGTTGCAGGTGAATGTTTTTTTCTCTAGCGTGTATACTGGCTTGTATTATCCAATATCCTTGGCTTTAGGATACGCTAGAGAAAAGTTTCCCCAACATCCCTCTTAAACACTCTGTATTTTTCTAAATATTGCAGTCTCATTGACTGAAACAGGTTTTGAGGTGGCTACTTCAAATCAAAACCAGGAGCATTTTCCTCACCCACCTAAAACCTACCCTGAACAGTCAGTGGTTCGGAACTATCCCAACAAAGGGAGTTTCTTTAAGAGCTGTTTGCTTTTCCTCTCAGACTCTTTCTCCCTACCCCGAATTGTTTGTGGAAAAAATGTTCTTGTGGTGGGTCATTTAGCTGTAGTGGTTAGGAAGCTATAGCTGAAGTCTGGTGCTGTGTGGAAGAAAAACATGTCAAAACAGCCTTAAAAATATAGTTGAACTTTTTTCCCCCTGAGATGCCAGGATGTTATGTTTCTCCCTCCATGAAATGGTTTCTGTCCATGAAATGAAAAAAAAAATAGCCCTTGCTACCTGAGGACATTTGCTAGGTTTGCCAAGGTGCATTAGAACATAACCCTCTTTTCGTGGTAGGAAAACAAATATCTTCTTGAATAAACTTATGCCTATGGTTTCCTCTGTGTTTTTATGTTGCTTGTGCATTCACTCCTGAATATCTCAATATCAGGAAAACATGCTTAATTACTGTTGCGTAATTTTGCCTGTTGGGCTTCAGTTCCTTAAATAAATGCCACGTGGGTATTTTTTTTTTTAAGCATTGCCAAACAAGCAGATATCCCTACTGCCCCTTTGGCTTTTACCTAGTTCCTTTAAAGCAAATTTTGTATGTTCCTTAAGCAAACACTCACTTGGGATACTTTTACAGAGTGGCATGTACACTAAGTGCCAAAAATGGCATGAATGCATTTTTCTTCTGGGGTTTTGGAATGACGTGCATATAATGTGAACGTGTGTTGTCCCAGAGCATGCTCTGTTTTCTTGTCTTGCGTTTGAGTTCATACAGCTGGCTAGCTGAGTTTCACAGGTGGTTGCTGATGCTTATTAGATGATTCATAACTGTTTATTTCTTTATTTTTAAAAAGCAATTAAAAACACATGTAAAAGGGAGAGCACAATGATTACAAGTGCTGCTGACACCTATTTCCAGGTTACCTTTTTCTGTTTTCACTCAGGTTTTAAAAAGCTGCACTGAAACTTGTATATTCCTGCTGCTTAAAGATATGAAAATGGCTTCTTGGGTTCCAGCAGTCAAAGAAGCAAGAAACTGGTTGTGTTTCTGGAGAAAACGATTTACTGATGGTTTGCCAGAGAATCCCACTTGAGAAACCTCTGTTGTTTCCTTGGAAATAAAAAACAAAAGGAATAATAACTGTATAATGACCTGACATGTCTCTAGCACTTGTCATATGACTATCCCAAATCACTTGACAAATTTTACAAATTACTGACAGGGAGCAATTTGTCTGTCACTGAGATATAGTCATATCTTGGCTGGAGGGTGGCAGTCTCTAAACAGCACATACAACAGTTCGGGAAGGGAAAAGGATACTCTCTCTACATGTGAAACTGTGGGGAGAAGGCAGGTAGACAGAATGGGCCAGATTGAAAGCCCATTGAAGTTAACAATACAAGTGGAATTTAGCTGCTATAACAAGGTTATTGCCTGGTCCCCCACCCTGCAAGACATTCCTTGGGCATTTTCATGACTACATGTGATCCAGACATCAGTTTTACATCTCCTCCAAAGGATACTTCTGGTTGCTCTGTTGCTGGCTGTCCAGCTTGTGGATCCCAGATAAGACAAGGCTGGCCTAATTTTCAGAGTTATTGAGCTCTCTTTGGCTTCAGATCAGGCTGTACGTTTCCAGTTCGGGGAGAATCAACCCAAAAAGGCTGAGTTCACTCTCAGAAGCTGCCAGTGAGAGAAAATACTAAAAACCCCATATGTTATTTTTTCTGTCTCTTTCTTTAAAGCAATCAAAATTCACATTGCTGAGCCAGAATTTTTAAAAGGATCCTCTGGCATGATGAAAGGTGGTGAAGTGAAAGAGCTAAAGCTAGAAATGGTACTGGCAGCAAAGAAAGTGGAAAATGGAAAGGGTCTTGTGAATCTGCCATTGCACTGATGGCAAAGATGTCACCATGCAGGAGACTGTTCAAAACTCTTGAAATGTTGCTGCCAGGGGAGAGTCCTAAAAAATCTCAAGTTACTTTAAAGTCTACTCTATACAAGTCAATGAAAAGCAAAACTCTGCTGCCCATTTCTGATGCTATCTGCCTTTGATGCAGATCTCTAGGAAGTGGAAGTTAGGTGAGCATTTAAATGTACATTTGCATAGTGATGAATGAGCTTGTGAAAGCAAAGCTGAAGAAGGTCTTTGCATTCTTGTTTGCCAGTTAATATGGCCCTGCACCAACATTTTATAAAATGTTCTCACTCACTTCTGTTGTAAAGTCTTTATGCTCCCTCTCTTTGATTTTCATCTTTGCCTTATCTTGTTTATAGTGAGAGTCTTATTCCCCGTTGGCTCCTACGCTCCAGCAGACTCTAGTTTATGTAGCCTGCACATATGCTTCACAGGCTGTTCCCCAGCTCCACCAGAACTTCTCCCAAATAATCTAGATGCTGAAAAGTGTTATTTTAAGAAGGTACTGTCTTGTTATTACCCCTCATGCAGCATGATGTTCTGCACTGTATCATTCTCTGCCTTCAGGGCATTTCTTATACACAGGAAACAAGAACAGGATGGCCAAGTTTGCATAAAATATCTATTCTCACTCAGGAGAAAACAGAGTGCTGACTCAGAGTATGTGCACAAACAATCCAAAGCCTGAAAAATGTATAGCTCCACTGCTCCTCCAGCTGTGTACTTTCCCTATAACCTTCAGCCACGATCTGTTTGCATGGTTGGCCACTTCAGAATCCACCCATCATTAAGTGCTGATCTTGAAAACTTAGAAACAAATGGTTTAAAAATTATTTTAGGGGCTTAGGGACCAAATTCGGATCATTTATACCTGTGCAACCTAATTCAAGTCAGATCTGTGGGAAACATTCGACCTGAAAACATATTTGATACCAGCCTTGCTTAGAGTTTAATCGGAATCCATGAACCAGTGGAGAGATTTGACGAGCTTTGTTCCTGTCTGTGACCTTTCTTTCAAAGCCGGATATGAACTTCTTTGCTTTATCTTCACATCTGTGAACAATCTGAGATGGCTTTACACTGCCATATCTTGGGTTTGAAACAGTTTTGGTCTGGAAAGTGCATGCGGAGAAAGTCAAATGGTATTTTCCATTGTGTCCACTAGTCTGACTTCTGGTTCCAATCATCATATGGAAATCAGGAGTTACAAGGGGCATGTGACTATGTGAGAAACTAGATTAACTCATTAAGGGAAGTAAACCCATGTGAACTGCCACTTCTCAAGTAAAAAGTTAGCAGATCTATTTCACACAACAGTTGAATTAATATTTAAGGGGAAGAAACAAAGTATATAAACATAAATGATGATCGACTTACATGGCTGGCGAAGGAGCAGTCCTGGTTTTTAGTAAAGGATTGTCCTTTTGTCCCCAGAAAATTGCCCTTGTTAGTCATTCTCCCTTCTAGAGCTTAGTCCCTGATGGCTCAAAAGCTGTTCAAGAGAGCCAGCACCCAGTACCAAGACTTATGATTAAGATACCAGCCTGAGACTGGGTTCTACTCCCAGCTCTGTGTGAACTTGAGCAAGTCACAGAGGGTGTGTCTACACTGTGAGCCGGGGGTGTAATTCCAGCTCAAGGAGACATACCTGCACTCTGATTGAGCTAGTGCACTAAAAACAGAGTGTAGCCGCAGCAGCATGAGCTGCAGGACGAGCTAGCTGCCCCATGTACATGCCTGGCACCTGGGACGAGAATGTACTTGGTGTGGCTAGCCCCTCCCACCGCTCATGCCACCGTGACTATGTTATTTTTACACTCAATCAGAGCTAGAGCAGGTCTGTCTCCTGGAGCTGGGAATCACAGCCCCAGCTCAAAATGAAGCTATACCCATAACATGTGATTTTCAGAAACACTCAATGCTGGCTGCATTACGCTCCCATTGAAGTCACTAACAAAACTCCCGTGGGAGCAGAGTTAGGCCAATATTAAGTGCTTTTGAAAACCCCACCCTTTCTGTCTTTCTGTCTCAGTTCCCCCTGGGGATAATAATACTTTTTTTGTCTGTCTTTTCTAGGGAGACTTTAAATGCTTTGGGGCATGAATTCTACTGCTGTGTGTTTATACTGTACTTAGCACAATGGGACCCTGATCTCAGTTGGGCTCTCTAGCTGGTACCATAATACAAATAAAGAAATAATAATAATTTTTCAGTTAGCACCACTTTAATTTTGCCAGACTATGGGATTGATGCTTCATTCCTAGCTTGAGTAAGATACTTTTTCCATTGGAGAAGCAGTGTGTTTTTATGGAATTCTCTTGGTGAAGAGAACCCCCCCCCATCCCTTTTATGATTCGTCAGCTTTCTCCCTTTTCTGCTTTAATAATCTTGGGTTTTCCTTGGTTATCTGAAATACCAATGTCTCTCACATTTCCCCGCACATCTGCAGTGTTCAGAGAGCTTCCACAAACATTACACTCCCTTTCTTCCTCTCCTCACTCTGGAATATTACTCTGCCAATATCATTTTCTATAAATGCGTTTTCCACTGCTTCCAAACATGACCAAAGTGACTTAGTTTTAACGTAGATTTGGTTCAAGTTTTTGTTTCAGTTAATGATTAAGGTGGGGCTGCGATGAGGAATCAACTGAGGCTATATACTTTTCTCAAGTACTATATGCTTATTAGATTATTCATAACTGTTTATTTCTTTATTTTTTAAAAAGATTGCAACTTGAGGGCCCCATGTATCTAGCAGAGGACCAGCAGCAAATAACCCCACCTAAACGCTGTCCAATTTGACACAGTCCACTCTAGAAAGGGATGAGCATAAGAGACTTGCTGTCAATTTAGAGTGTTGGGAGGAAGATCTCACCATCCCGTAAAACCTGAACCCCAAGGTTTGTGATGGAAACTATTTGAAGAACACTTTCCCCCCTTATCTTTCCTGGCATTGCTGTTCACCAACATTTTTATGAGCAATATCTGTGCTTTCTTTTTGCTGAGGCAAGTGAGGCACTCATTCTGTGGGATTAACAGATTTTTGCATTAAATGGAGAAGCTCCGAGAGATGTGCACTTCTTTCTTCTGTCCGCTCCGTGGTTAGCCCTGAAACCCAAAGGATTTTGGTTTTACAGGTCAAATCACAAAGACCTTTTTGACTCAGTATCTGAGCTAACCCTTTTCCCTGAATTACAGCATTTCATTTTTCTTAATCTAACATTTGCAAAGGATTCAAAGAGTCTTTTTCCTAGCCCACTCCATTGCTGAAGTTGTGTAAGTAATTTCATCATAGTAGGAATCACAGCCAAAATAAGTAGCTTAATGCCTTTTCTCAGAAAAAGGTTGTAAATATTATCAGTCTCAGATCCATTTTGACACTGAATCAAAATTATGTTATATACTCTAGCTGTGGACCACTCTGGATGGAAAAAACTACTGACAAAAGAGGATCAGATAAACTGTATTTTGAAAAACAAAAGGGGGACTTGTGGCACCTTAGAGACTAACCAATTTATCTGAGCATAAGCTTTCGTGAGCTACAGCTCACTTCATCGGATGCATTCAATTTTTCCACTGAATGCATCCGATGAAGTGAGCTGTAGCTCACGAAAGCTTATGCTCAGATAAATTGGTTAGTCTCTAAGGTGCCACAAGTCCTCCTTTTGTTTTTGTGAATACAGACTAACACGGCTGCTCCTCTGAAACTTGTATTTTGTAAGTCATACAGGGCCTGATTCGCCACTGCCTTGCAGAGTTATTTACTCTTGTGCAATGTGGATGTAAAACACTATCACTCTCGCTGGATAGTATTTTACACTCACTGCTCACGTGTAATCACTTTCAATCATGGAGGCTGTTCTCAGTCATGCTTTGTTTCCCAGTCACATTAATCCTCTAGGCATCAGCCTGATCAGTCTTGCAGAATGCTGTCTTTGTGTATGGGTGTGTGTGCAAAAAGGAATGAGCAAATTTGAAAAGCATTAATGCCCAAACTTTTGCTGTGACTTAATAATACATTCATTCCTTAATCTATGGTATTTCTGTAGCACCAATCCCAGTAGTGCCTAGGCACTGCTGTTTTAATTCACTGCAGTGAATACAACTGTTGTGAATCCAGAGATAATTCTTAGCTTGGCCTGCTAGACACTTTCTGAGGCCTCGGTATTTCTATTTTTCTCTGCAACTCCAATACTGGATAACGTAGCCTGTGGTATTTAGTGTCACTACAACAGGCATTTGTGATTCTTAGCAACCCAAACTAGGCAGGCATGGGATAGGTGGTGAATTACATTACAATTCCAGGATGCAGTATCTTCCGTGGGTATTTTTGAAATATTTAAGCAACTGAGCATGTTTCTGCCCTAGAGACCTTGCTTAGAGAAAAGTTAACATGAGATAATCACATATGAGTTAGCGTGAAAGGTAAAGTCTTTCTTTATCCTCCCTCTCCTCCCTCCAAGCCCCTCTCAATTGCTCATGGCAATATCAATTACAAGGGAAGGTTTTTTTTCCTGTGGATATTAGGTTTGGTCACCATACACTCTTTGTCCACAGGGCAGTTACCTCGTAACTTGTGCAGATCTTGGCAGAACTCAAAAATAGCCCATATGTAGATCTTAAGAAGCTGGAGTTATGTCTTTCTTCAGTGAATTTAGATAACCAGGTAAATCTTTTGCACGTGTCCAACAGACAAATCATAAAATAGGGATTCAGAGAAACTGGAATAAAAGCATCCCTCAAACTCAAGGGATGTGGGTTATACAGAGAGAAACATAAAGATCTCACATCATAAATTCTCATCTAATTCATTACATTCCCCAAACTACATGTATGCCATTAATGCTCATTATCCGATTTTCTTAGTACCTTAAAACCAATGTTTTAAAGCATTTACATTTTTTTCAAGCCCATTCTATGTCTATGTTTGGTTAAAAACCTTCTTCATGGTGGGAATGATTGCCAAATACTTAATCTTCTCCCCTCATAAAAGTGCTTCTGGAAAGAGCAAAGATTACAGCATTTATTAAAGCAATTATCTAGAATTTCATGTTAATTTTTATGACCTCACAATAAAAATACAGTTTTGAACTCAGGGGATGGGTTTGGATGGGATGATGTGTTATGCTTAATGGGAATTCGGTTCAGTAGGAAATACACTGAAAGAGTACATTAGTGAAAAGCATACTTGTCAGGTACCCTGAGCTGGAATGCACCATGTATGCACTAAACACTATTCCGTATACCACAAAAATCACTTCAAAGTGACTATTTTGGCCTTCACAAGTTACTGCATCACTGCCACTGATGGTAAGATCGCTGTTAGGGTACTTCTACACTTGAAGCTGGGGGTATGATTCCCAGTTCGTGTAGACATATTCGTGCTAGCTCTCTTTGAGCTGGTATGCTAAAAACAGCATTGTAGCCAGGGGAAGCTCTGCCAAGTACAAACCCACCTGAACCCTTTGAGCATATACTTGGCATGGCTAGCCCATGCCACTGTAGCCCCACTACTATTTTTAGCACACTAGCTCAAGTTTGTCTTCAAGAGCAAGGAATCACACCCCTAACTCCAAGCTTTGGTACTTATATATGGTCTCCATTACCGTGGTATCTCACAACACTCCTATGAAATATGGAAGTGCAGTAGCTAATACTTAGTCCTGCCATGAGTGCAGGGGACTGTACTAGATGACCTCTCAAGGACTCTTCCAGTCCTATGAATCTATTGTCCCCATTTGACAGATGGAGCATTTAGGCACAGAGAAACTAAAGGTCAGGCAGGAAGTCTGTGGAAGAGCAGGGAATTGAACCCAGGTCTCCTAAATCCGAGGCTAGCATCCTAATCATTGGACCATCCTTCTGTATGACGGGGAAGAGAATACACTGCTCGATGACTTACACTGAGCAGCACAGTGGATTAATACACTAACCCTGCACTTCTGGCAATTGCAAATGGAAATGAGTATTTTTACCCTGGACCATAGTTGATATTCATGCTCATCACAAAACTTACTATTGCATGTGGCGTAATTCAGGCAAGGCTAGCAGAATCCACTCTGGACCACGCGAGGAATGGAGTAACAGGGATATGCAGCTCAGGATTGACATTCATTGCTGGAGTTGTGTGTGTGTGTGGAAGTCCCAGATATACCTGAGTCTAGTCAGCACTATTATTCTCTTGTTTACTTGACCACTAAGGTGGTTTTGTACACACATGTGTAGGTGTATCGTTATAATCTCCCAATAACACTATAACTAGACCTGGTTGAAAAATCAGTGGATGTGTAGAGAACTTTTTTCAAAACTGTTTTACAGGTGCTTCGAAGTTTCAGTGAATTAAAAAAGAACAAAACAAACAATCAAACAAAAACAGCCTCCACAGCAGCCTGAAAAACCAAAAACTGACAAAAATTGTCAAGATTTTTTTGTTTTTCATCAAAATTTTAATTTGATGAAAATTTCATCCAAAAATTAAAATTTTAAAAATTTCGGTCTGCTCTAGCTAGAACTACAAGCCATTGCTTCAGAAAGTACTGCCCATTCCTCAACACACGCACACACTTCCCAGTGTGGGTCGGTGTCTCTCTCTCTCTCTCTCATACACACACACACACACACACACAGAGCATGTGAGTCTGCTGTTGGAGGACAAAATTTGGTATGCTATGGCTGGGTTACACCTGCCTCTCCCCACCCTCCCCCACAATGAAGAGCCCTGCTCCAGACATGGCACAAGGCACATGCCATGGAGCCTACAAGGCAAGATTCCTCTTCAAGATCCCTGTGCATTTTGGTTTGGTTCTGGGCTGGGGATTTGGCCCTTCAGGAAGATTCCCTTGCTGCTTTCAATACAGAAAGGAGTACAGGACGTTATAATGCCAAGCTTCATAGGCATGATTGGTAGCACCATTTAAAACAGGTGTATGATGCACCATAGGATCTGGCACCTCATGGGGGCTGCAGGGAGCGCCAGAGCTAAACCATCTGGCTGTCCTCCGAGTCTTCATTCCTTTGCATCTTTACACTCACACTGCAGATTTATTGCTATGCTTTATTGGTAGAAATCAAAAAGAGTCAACTAAGAAATATGTTTTCAATAGTAACATGTCTGATGAATGCTGAAGATCTAGAAAACTAATCATTAAGCAAAGGCAGGAGTGAAATGAGATTCATTTGTTTGTTGCCAGTTTTGTTAGACTGGCTTTCATTTACAAGAGAAGAAAAAATTCCAAATCATTGCTAGCAAGGTTACAGTGAAAAATATTCTTTGTTGGCAGCAAGTCAAAATATAGAGAGATATAATTTTCAGAGAGCTAAATTCACATTTTCTGATCTAAATGCACCACACTTGTCCTTTTCGCTGGATTCCCTTTCCTCAATTAGTCACATATGTTTTCTGGTTCAGTTATAACCCAGCTGTTGTCCCTAAAGGAAAAACTTGCAATTACAGATTTTGTTACATTCTAGTGGAGCAGATACTTCTTCTCTGCCATAGCTTATTCCAGAGGTTGAGCCATAATGCCATCATTCTTGGACTAGGAGAGGCTAAACCAATTTCTGCTAGTATACAAAAGTAAGCAGCTAAAAATACTGTTGAGCTATTTAGTGCAGAGGGTTGAAACCCCTGAAGGCTTCAGTCTAGTGGCTTAGATAACAAACAAAGCGAATCTGATGGTCTCACTCTAATAACTAATGAGTATTTTTACACATCACAAAATCACTCTGTAGTCCGGCATGTTTGGAACTGTCTGCTAAGGAGTGTCAGCATATTACATCCCCATTGTGAAATATTAAATGTAAATTAACATGAACTATGGCCGTGTTTGTTGTGCTCCATGTCTTTGATGTACGATTTAGTATGGTGTGCAGCATGTCTAATTAATTATGACAGTTTTAGTTATGGGAGATGGTTGGAGATTACATGCAATGTCAACATACCCTACTGCCTATACCACTGATTCACAAAAATCCTTATAAACACATTATCTTGGCAGGAGCAATCTTTTGAGGTAGTTAGTACTTATGGTAGAAGAGACTATGAAGAAGAATCAAGGAGGATGGTTATGTAGAATATTAATTGGAGGATCTTATGCTGAAGTTCTTCGGAACTTTTTGTCATGGTGTGACAGGCTGCTGAGTGAGAAGCACTTAATCAGCCCCTGCCACTCCAGTCCCAATCAAGGGGAATGGATTGGGGCTGGGTTGGATAGCCCTGTGTCTGCCTGGTAACGGGCAGCACCTGGCCACCTCATTAGCCAGGGCTATAAAGGCTGGGAGGAAGCCAGCAAGAAGGGAGGAATGGCAGGGAAGAGAAAGGCCAGGCACAGAGGGAGGTGGGAGCCTTCTGGTCTGTTGCTGGCCAGGCCTGCACTAGGCAAAGTTGGCTGTGAAACTGGTACATAGGTGGAAAGCGGTGGCAGGAAAACAACTGTAAATAAAGAACACTGGTGTTGCATCAAGCTGAGGGGTTCCTGACTGATTGGAGAGGGCAACAGGGGCCAAAACTAGAGGGGCCCAGAGTGTGCCCCACTACACAAGACAATGATTCAAATTCTTTGGAAAGAAAAACTGAAAAGAAAATTGGCTTGGAGGACACGTGAGTCCATCAACAAACCTCATGACAACCAGCCAGCTCCATCATTATTCTGCTGCCTCTGCCAGCAAAGCTATTAGCGGAACCAGACACAAATCCAGATGCCTCTGCTTGGAGGGGAAAAGATCCAAGCTTTGACATCTGGGTTCTGCTACAGTTGTAGCCACAAAATGCTGACCCCACTGGTGGAGGCTACAGAGGCCAGATGGAAAGAGAAGCATCACCCTCAGTGTAGCCCACAAAATCTGATGATACAGCCTGGTTGCTGATGAAACGGCACACATACTTCTCCCGGTATGTAATCCGTGGTAACATAACCATACTGCTTTGTGAGCTTCAGGGCTGGTGTACAGAAAACAAAATCCTCTGATTCCACAGCTTTGTACACCCCAAGTTTTCCCTAATTTCTTGGAAGTTACATTTTCTGAACTGTGGAATGCTCACACTTTTGTGCTGAATGTCTGAGAATTAGGGTCATGATTTTAAAAAGTGACTAGTGATTTGTGGGAGGGAAGGGACAATCTTGAAACACCTTAAAGGTACCTGATTTTCAGAAAACACTGAGCACTCTGTGAAAATCAGGCCCCATTAAGATATTTTAATGTGTGTACCCCAAGTCACTGGTCACTGTTGAAAATCTTTGCCTTACCGTATGTCTGAGATAATGTAGGTACATGCAAAAAAGCCCCCCTTTCAAAACACAATTTAGGCTGTAACACTCGGGAGCCCAGTTTCTCCTTATGCATCCTTTCACAGACTGATCTGTCAAGGTAAGTGACACATTGAACATAACTGCCACATTCTACATCTGAAAGTGCCCAATACATACCACACCAAGCCCAAGGAACCACAGAAGAAGAAACCAGCTTGGAGAAACTGTGCCAGATCCAGACAGTTGTGCCCCATCCTCGAGCTCATTGGTTCTGCCTGCCTCAGTACAGAAAAGAAATAACGCAAGTTCAGTCAGAAACAAAAATGGATGACACATGAGCTAGTCGCAGATGAGACGCCTGCCTTCTTGTGCCTTTCGAACACCTGTTTGGACAAGTTTGCCAACATCACACTAGCTCAGTTCATCCCATCTGGCTGCTTGGCCTACCAGACCCATGGACTGACAAACAAGGAGGAGTGACTGTGTTTGCATCTGACCTCAGACACAGGAGAAACACACCCCTAAAAGTGAAAATTCTGTGAGAGCACCCACCTAGACTACCCAATCTATGATTACTCTGATGGAGTATTGGCCTTCAGACAGCATCAGGAGCTTCACAGCAGACTTGAAGAAGCTTGTGTCATCCTTTAAATTCATCATAGCAGGTTGCTTCAACATCCATGTGGGTGACTCCCACCACAACAGGTTGGACCAGAATCTGTTAGCCAGCATGCAGAGCATTGACTTATTCCTAGGAGACATTAGTTCCTCTCACTCTGTAAGCATACCCTAGACCTAATCTTCAGGGCAGGGGCAGGCAGTTGGGACACAGCTAACATGCCCTTAGCCTCGTATAATCACCACTTGGTGATGGGAGAGGTCTCAGCACCACATACCTCCTGAGGGCTTTGTATAAATCGCATAATCTAGACCTCAAATGGGAGAAAGTTCATGACCTACATAATTAGCAGCAAAATGCAACCCTCAAAAGGCCTAGAGATTTCGTTTGGATAAACTCTCAGAAATTCAGATGTTCAGTTGAATCTCTTGAAACAGCGGGAAATCTGTGAGGATTCCCCTTGAGATTTCTTGTTACTGATATATGATATATGATGCATGAGAACATCCTTTCTTAGGACACATCTATGCTTCTGCTTCTCATCCCCACGGGAACCCAAGACTGTAAAGGTCCACGGTGATTACAAATAATGGGGAAAAAAGTTAAATTAACTTTTTTCAAACATCTGAAAAATCTGGCTAGATTTGTGCTTTATTAGAAGTTTTTAGTCAGCTCTTAATGAGGTTGAAGTAATTCACTCATTCCCAATAAGAAGAAACATTTCAATGTCACTTATGAAAAAACATGGAAGCTGTGATTTCAGTTTGGAGTCCTCTAGTTTTAAAACACGTCATTTTGATGTTTAAATTACCAAAGGACTCATGATAGACTTTAGTCACATTGTCTGACTGTGCAAATAACCTTTCCAGTTTAATAGATTAACTATTAGCTCTGCTCCTGGGAAACTTGTCCCTGGCTGAAATGGGTGCAGAAACATAACACCCGTAATAAGGTTTCCATCTTTCTTCTATCTGGATCATTTTAATTAGTTTCCACTCAGCCATTAGTGAAAATCCAGAAAGGGGAAAAAGCAAGGAGCCTGGGGGATGCCAGGAGTCAAGTGTGAATTGTTTTCATCCTTTACCAACACTTCTTGTGTAGATTAATTAGGTGTTGAGAGATATTAACAATTGTTAAGACACAACTCTCCTTGATCATTTGACAACCTGTGTTTAAACCTGCAAAATAGATCACTTTTTATTGGAGAAGGGCCACTTAGTGCATATGACAATGACAAAATTTAAATGCAGTGAAACACTTTGTAACCGACCTCAACAAACCCCTGAAAACTTGTGAGTTTTTCAGTTTTTTGCCTGGTTGGCTTTGGCTTTCTAGGTCTCTCTTTCCTCCTCTCCCCCAGCAATAGCACACACAATAATTACTGACAATAAAGATGTGGTTTGTTAAAGGGAAAGCAATGGAGAATCTTAGCACAGTGCTTGGCTTAACAGGCTGGAGCGGTTGGGGCGACCCAACCCAGATAGAAATCCCATTGAAGCCAGTAGAACGATTTTCCTGATGATGAATTCAAAACCAACATTATATCAGACTGATAACGGTGACTTATGATGTGAATATTTGTGCAGTGAAACTTGCACTAGGCACCACACTAAGATAGGCCTCCTGTCTTAAATGACCAATTTATAGGATCCCCACGCATTATACTTTTATCTGATACACCTCTACTACGTGACTGTTTTGCTAGTTCCTTGGGTGGTCACTTACAGGGGGGCTTTAGCTGGGCTCTTATCTCATCAATAGAAAGGTTAATGCTTTTATAGCATTTTTGCTACATTCCTTTGTGCTGCTTGGAACAGAAAAAAAAATACATTTTACACCATTAACTGTTGCTGTTCCATTAATAATAAAACAAATATGTGCAACTCAGGGCCAAAGCCTACCTTGTATAGTGGTGGGTGCACTGTGCGTGGGCAGGGCAGGGCGTTGCTACCATGCACCCTTACAGCACCAACCAAGCACTCAAGAGAATTCTATGACAAGGTTATTGACATACCAAAGCCTTGAGTCGGAGGGCATGAACTACTGCCGAGTGGGTGCAGTCATGTCTCCATCTCCCAAAGGCATAAGCTGCATATACCTGTGTATACAACAAGTATAGGCCTTGTCTACAATGGCATCCTGTAGGACACTTGTAGCTACACATTGCAGTGAACAGCAGACTGCACCCACCTTGTGGCATGTAGCTACGTGTGAAGTGTACCTACATATAGCAGCAAAAGGCTCTGGCAACTTGGCAGAGAGAGGCAGCGGGGAAAGGCTCTGGCAGGTGGAGGCAACGGGGCACTACACTGCTAAAAGTAGCAGCATAGACTTGGGTAGCACTTGGGCGGGTAGAGAGCTATACCCTAAGGCGGGGTATATACCCTAAGATTCTGCCGTGTCCTTCCTTCACTTATCGAAGCTCGCTTGGTCTCTGTACCGCTATTTATACCTGTACTAGAGGCACTAGCTGTATATGTACTCTGCATGACACCGTAAGTATAGACAGAGACTTAAAAGAAGAAGGTATTACCCACTGAGTTGTTCCCTTGCCATGCTACGTCCCCTGCCTTGCATTGGCAGGATGGTGCTGGGACCATGACTGGCCCCACTTTGCTCCCCACCCATTGGGCAGCTCTATAAAGCAAAGGTAAGATTTTGCCCTAGAAGTTCATGATGGAAATCTCCCTTGGTGCATTTGCACTGCTCCTATAATCTACCAGCTCACTAGTATCCTTCTACTTCGGCCCAGATGCAGGCAATATGATCGGAGCTAGTGAAGTACAAACCTCAGACTTGGTATGCTTAGCAAAAGCTTGTCTGAGCCTCTTGGATGGGCTAGAAACCTCATGAGAATGGCCTTTCTTGTACCATTTCTGGTACTCCAAGGTCCTCTGGAGTCCTTTCAACATGTTCTGGCACACCTGCCTCTACCACTGGCTGGCTCCCAAAAGGGAAGAGGGTGCACAAAAAGGAAAAATAATGAGGAAAATGTAAATATGCCCAGAGCACCACTTTTTCCCAAACCCAAAGGAGGAGTTGGTTCTGAATTGGGAGAGAATGTTCCAGCCGGTTCTTGCATTGCTCATCCCCAGCTAGAACGTGTGTGGTTAACAATGTGGAAAACTGAGTTCCTAGAGCAGGGTGTTCAAGTACAAAGGAGGCCTGGAGAGAGCTGCTGACTTTACAGACCAGATAAACCGTATTAACTAGCCATATGGATGGAGTTTTGCCCTTAACTTTCCATTTATCCATTCTGCACAGGAACCTTTTGTTATTGCAACGATCCCATAAAGAATGGTGACCACAGAGGAGGCAATCGAAGTGATAAACAAAAATAAAGTAGCCCCTTCAAGAAGCCATTCCCATGTCAGGGCACTTCAGTATACAAAAGCATTGTTGCTTTTTCTATAGAACCTGTCAGAACAATAGCCCTGCATATCCATGTTATACATGTCTGTGTGTGGCTGAACTGCGTAGGGCTAGTCTGGCCCCTTGCAGTACGCCTTGAGTAAGAGCCAGCGCAAAGCTGCACTGCCCCAGGAATTGTGAATCACAATTCAGTCCTTTGTTCCCAAGGGGAAGTAATCTACCCCAGCCCTTTCCTTGGTGCAGCTCTCTTTTCTTCATACACTGGTACAGCTGTCTTGGTCAGTGTGCTGCAGCAGGGTCAGAATGCTGGCTCTGCCCATTCCATGCTAACCCTAATTCTAGCTGCTCTCTCTCTCTCTCGTGTTGTGTCCCATAAGGTGGATAGTCCACCAGAAAAAGGACTCTTTACTGCCCTCTGTAGGTGTATTGGCCAGCTCCGGGGCCCTATCTATTTTTACAGGGGTTCCGTGTAATTGAGCTAAGCTGTCTGGGCTTCTGCTCTTTAACTTTTTAAATCTGTTGTGCAGGTCTGTACTTCAAGCTGGCCACAGCAAATGAAGGTAAATGAATGATGGTGAATGAAGGTAAATAAGCCCTTATTCCAGTGCCAGTGATATAACTGTCTGCTTTGGCACCACACACCTCTTCTATTGATCTCTAGTCATCTCTTCACCACTGAGATTTTCCAGATACCAGATACACAGAGTTGACTGAGTACAGATTCTTGCTCCATGCTCTCTGTTTTTAGCGAAAACGAGCTTCATCCTTGTTCAGTGAGTGGTATTGCCTGGTGACCTCTGAACCAATGCAAACCCCTGGAGCACTGAAATTAGACTTTAGTCTGGAAGGACCTGTACTAACAGATGACCTGTTATTTCATCTTGAACAGGAGCAGCAGAGCAGCGTTGGCAAATGGCATTTAGAGCTCTGTCTTTGTATATGTTAGGAATTTTGATCCCCTACCCCGCTCTCAAGCCTGGAGACAAACCTGAACCTTATTTCAAGTTTGGATCAGTGTAGATGAACCCTCCCTGCCTGTTTCTTGCCTCTTTCCCTCTCTGATTCCTGTGCTGCCCCACACCCAGGCTCTGATATAATTAATAATCCTCCCTACTGCATGTGATGTGGGTTCTTCACTTGAGCTAGCCAAACCGAACCCTCACTCCACTCCAATCACCTCCTCCCCCTCTCACCCCGTTCCTGACTCCACCTCTCTTCTCACTCAAATCTTCCTGACTCTCCCCGTCACTGGCACCTGATCCAAATCTTGTCCTCTTTTCCACTTCACAGTCACATCACTACCTTTGAAGATCCACAGGGCATAACCAATGTAATGGACTCAGGCAACGCTGTCACTTTTCCTCCCACTTTCCATCAGACCCCAGAATGCACAGTGAGCCTCTGAAGCTAAAAGCAAACAAGAGAAGCCAATCTCCATTTTTGTACATTCTGGCGCTTCATATATTTGTCACTTACTCAGTTGGAGGCTACTTCCAGTTCAACTTCGCTGGACAAGACAGCAATATCAACACTTCCCATCTTCCTAATATTCTTCCCTCATGCTCGCTGTTCAAAATTGTAACTCTTTACAGGCCCTCTGTGGCTGCCAACATCTTATATCTCTTATCCTCTACAGCAAGGCTACCTCTACTGTGCTGCATAATCTGCTGTGGAACTATTTGAAGATGTGAGCAGCTGCAGACGAACGAGCAAATTCCACAGTGTTTAAGATGTCCTCAACCATCACAGTTCCTGGCTGAACTCACATGAGACCCAGGGTTTAACCTGTCTAGTTGTGATAGCTGTCTTCTCCTTATGTATGGATGGATTGAGTGTGAGAGATGCAGGGGACAGAGTTAAGGTTGTTTGGCATAATTTAGTTCTGCATTTAACTTTGAATTTCTTAGCTTTCAGATGACTGTATTTCACAAAATGACATTTTAATACATTCCCTCCTCTTTATGCCATAAACATAAATCCAGTTTTGAGAAGATTTTTCCCCTCTCAGATTGTCAAAGGAGCAGGAATAAAGGTTTAATGGCACAGGTCATAGTTTTATGAGCTATCATGCAAACTCAGGTGTACATCAGATGATGCCAGTTGTCCAAGTAAATTCAGCAGAATAGTTGGTTTGAAATATTTGTCCATGTGATTTGGGTGTAATGGTTTCGGTTTGATCTTGCAACCTGTCCACATGCAGAATATCTATTAATTGGAAAGGGTCGTGGACTGGGTCTTATTCTAAAGCAAAGATGATTCAAATTTTGGCCATGTTCTTGCAAAGATGTGCTTAATTTACGCACCACGAGTAGTCCCACTGGCCTCTACTCAAAGTGTGTAAAATTAAGAACATGCATAAATTTTTGCAAGATTAGGGACTTGGGTAGTAAAAGTTAGTTGTAACTAACTAAACTGTGGAGGGACAGAACAGCTTTACTTGCTGATTGGTGGTTTCATATTGCACAGAAGTACACAAACCCCCTTGTTACTACACTGTATGCTGCTCTGAGGAAACATGAATTTACAAATGTGTTCAGACAGCATTATTATCCTAAAGAAACAGGAGCAGAGAGAAAAACAAGAGAAGAAAATGTTGCAATAACAAGACCTCTAATTAAAGTGTTCAGTGTTATGTGTATACTGGAAGCTACTGGTGAAAGGCTGCCAAAAAGCAGATTTACTGGTAAATATGAGTTCATAATGAAAAGGAAAAAAAAAACCCTTGACTTTTTTGCACAAGTTTCATGCCACTTCCACTTGATTGCACAGGGAAGTAGGCGTGAATACAGACTGAGAGCAATGCAGAAGGAGAGCATAATGAAAGCATTCCTAGAAGAACTAAGCTTTTCAGCTCTGCATTTATTTTCAGAGTGTAGGACTATATTTTTCAATATGCAGTGGATAAAACACAGAGGTCCTACTTATAATCAGATTAGAATGGGCTAACGGTTTCTGATACAGCCCTCTCTTCCTCCCCAGACACCGTGGGGCAAAATTCAAACCAAACGCTTTGAGGTTCAAAGAAGTTCAGTTACATTTAAAAAAAATATATTTTTTCAAATGCCTCTGCACTTCCTTGTTCTGTTCAGATCTGGAGTGCAAGTGTCCAAGTACAGAGAGGTTCAATCCAATTTTGCAGATCCATAATGCCTGATTAAGCATCTAAATCGTGGGGTGCTTACACTTTTGAGGTTCACTACTTGTAAAAGCAAGATATAATTTTTTTCTGGGGGCAACAGTAGTTCTAATTTGTTTATACACAAGCTCAGTTTCCATATAGTGATTGGTGAGTACACTAATCTGGTCACCTTTAAACTATACATAGGACAGTCAAGAAATGCGTGATACCTTCCCTCACACAAGTGCTTAAAGTCCCTAGGCAGATATGGTCCTATGCCTAGTTGAATTGTCTCCAGGTTCTTGGTGTCTGCCCTGGTGTATGCTATCAGTCTTAAAAAGTATTCTTTTGAGATATGTGACCATCCCAATACCAGATGAAACTGAGTGGATGACACTGTGATAGATGTGCCCAGAGGTTCTGCTTTCTAGAGAGGGTGCCTCTTGGACTGATGTAACACAAACGTTGCATCTGTTCATCTGTCTCTATCACCTGTGGTGTTTATAGTTTGTCATTCGTCTGGTATCTACAGTAGGTATCACAGTATCCATCCGTATACAGTAGAACCCCATGTATCCGAGCCTCCATGACCCGGCTCTCTGTATTAATCGAACAACCAGTGTACATACAGGAATACAGTATGGGAAATTGATGTCACCTCCATGGCAATACTACTGTAACCATTGCATCTTTTCAGCCTTGTAAAATGACCATGACTGTTAGGCGAAAATGTGTAATATTGTCATTGTATGCTAAAATAAAAAAGAAGAATCACTGGCAAAAATAGCCCAAGATTATAATACTGGAAAGCGACTCCCTGATTGCAATGAAGAGAACCTCTCATCTAAAACAGCGCAAACGGTCAGATTTTTTCCAGGCATTATATGCATGAGTGCTTCTGTATCTGCCACTGTGCTGTATACAGTACTCTATTTTAATGTGATACTTTATGCTTATTAAGTATTGTTAGTTGTTACCATTACTGTTGCTGTTGCTGCAATTTAAAATGATCCTTTCTGCATTTTTAAAAAGTGGTTCCCTTTACTAGAAGTAACTGTTTGTGTACGCTGCAAATAAAGAAGAGGGGTATGTTTTAATGCTTTTCTGGGAGGCAATAGCTAGTTTAAAAGCAACTCCGCATCTTAAAATAACAGAACACTCTTTGCCCGTTCTCCTGATAATCCAAATTTTTGATTATCTGATCTGGCCCCGGTTTCAATTAGATCTGATAAACGGGGTTCTACTGAATTCATACCTTGGCAGATACTTTGGGTATTTTGTAAAGAGGCCACTCTGTGTTTAAAAAACCCACGAAACCAAAAAATACAAAACAAAACAAACAACCCACAGACAAACACCCTCTTTACTCACAGTACTGCAGGCTGGGAATTTGCTGTTTTATTCAACTGCATCATAAACAGAGTGCAAATGGAGGTGGGGGTGGGAATTCTCACTAATAAAACAAGCCGCGAGAAAGGGGTAGAGTATGGCTCCATGCCATAAGTAACCCACCCCATGATGACCACTTTACTACAGGGCAAATACACACACACAATTATGCTCATGAGTCTAGGTATTTCAGCCCTAAACAGGTCTAACTAAAATATACTTGCATTTTTTTAAACTAATGTTCACAGAAATGACATTTAATGACAATACTGGAGTAGGAATTTATTGTTTGGTTTGGGATGTTGCAACTGTAAATAGACTTTGTGGTCTTTTGCAAAGTACTGTATTCAAAGTAAAAAAGAAAAAAGAGACCAACTTCATTTTACCGCCTGTGAGCAAACTGCAACAGCATACCAAGTGGGGAAGAAAGCAAATATGCCTAGCCCCCTGGGCTATTTACTATTTATACCACTGTGCCTAGATAAACTATCCCTTGAAAGATTAGGACAAAAATAATTCTGCAATGTGGAAACAAACTACGTATTTAATGTGATTTTGTGTCTGAATGGCCTCATTATAAAAACAGTCTGCTTGCAATAACTTTTTACCTTTTTGTACATTATCCAATGAACTGCTTTTTGTCGCTCTCACCAGTTCAGTACTTTCATGGAACCACCTTAGTAGAAGGCCTCAGTGGTTACCGTAGAAACGTCTTCCTTCCTGGATGTTGACCCACAGTGGTTGAGGCAGCTAAAACCCAGGAGAGGCCTTGTTTAAACAGGAAAGAGCAGACAGTTTAATGGCCAGCTTTGCAGCTCTATTCCTCCACAGTTTACAGTAGTTGGGAGCAATAAAAATCATAATGAATGTTTCTTTATTTTACAGCTAATGTGGAGTTGTTGTCCTCGTTTTCAGCAGATCACAACCGGAGGACATGCAGAAACAGCCTATTGTCAATCTGTTGCAGAACAATGCAGCTCTCTCGCAGAAAGCTGGGGCTTGGGTAAATGTTTCCCTGATGTAAAAAGGCTTTGTCCTTTGAACAAAATGTACATGCTCAGGTTTATAGATACGTTCATAAGTGGCTAGCGCAAAGGGATGCAGTCTGAGATTCTATATATAATGTCACTTTTCAGGTGTTTGACCATGCTTATTATACGTTAGTGTTCTGAAATGCCTGCACAAAAATAAGATGTGCACATGTATCCGTTAGAGAGAGACAACTGGATAAACCCCTCTCAGGACGGCTCATATGGGTTCTTTTCGTTTATTTTATTGTATTTATTATTTTGTGGTTGTATTCCAATGCAAATAGCAAACATGTTCCTAATGGACAGGTGTCATATTACAAATGAGTCACAGCATCTGGCATTACTTCACATGGGTGTTGGCAATAGAGGGTCCCTCCAGATTAGGGATGAGGCCAGGAGTCAGACTGGGGGAAAATAGGAGAATGTATTCTTCCATGCTCCACCCACAGAATAAGGTCCACCCATGGGAGTTGTCAAAATGAGATGCCAACATAGTAGAGATTGTGCAGATGTTTAGTAGATGATCATGTGTACTCTGGACGTCAGAGGCACTTATATATGCCCGGGGCCTGGTTCCTTCTTGACTGGGGGGGAAAGAAATTGATGGTATCTCCCAAACACAGCCTGCTTGTAGCACCAAAGTGAGACATGGTTCACAATACATTGTGAAGTTCTGATCCTCCTTCTCCTTTCTATCAGGAGGAATAAAATAGTTAACACTGATGACATTTAAATGATCAACCCTGGGCATCTGGGTTAGCATCTGACTGTGGTAAATGGGGCAGTTCAAACCTCTCAGAGCTGTTCTTGCAGGCTCTCTGCAGACTCTGCATCAGATACACTCCATTCACATTTGACTAGAGACTCATGTTTTTTATGAAAGAAAAACAGATTCTGGAGAACAAGAGATGTGTCAAGACACTGTACCACTCGGTACCAGCTGTTTTTGAGCCTGAATTGAGTCACTTTGTTGGAATAGTGGGGAAAGTCTGTACTATGCCTGTCTGCGATATACCTGTTGTTTTCTTGATAAATCTGTGGATAAATCTTCATTCTTAAAGGCAGTTAAACTAGCACATTTGACAAGGGAAAATTCACTTACAGAAACAAATTAAACAAAACAAACAAGGAGAGCTGTAATTAACAAAATCAGTTACTCAAGAATATTTCTCCTCAAAATTTTGAACAGCTTAAAATTCAGAAAGCAGATTTTCCAAGCGACAAAAATGCAACTCATTCATAGAATTTTAGAATCTGGACTATCAAAAAACAACCTGTGGACAGGAACTGATGAAATACAAGTCTCTAAAGAAACTGAAGATTCATGAGTGATCAGAGTAGTTTAAAAATGTTAAGCCTAAAATAAAAATAGGTCCACAGATAAATAAGGCAGCTGATCCTAGGCCTGAGAGGTACGAGCTGTGAGGAGAGACTTAATCCACACAATTTACAAATCTTAAAATGGTTGAGGAAATTAATTTGGGTATGTGTATAAATCTTAAATGGTATAGATAATGTCCATGAGAGTTATTGCTGTTAGCTCAGCAGTGATAACAGAAAGGGAGAAAACAAACCCAGAGGCCAACCATTAGGTAGTCTTTTCCCCATCAAAGGATAATAGACGTAAGAAATAATCCAGGTACCAGGCACAGTTAAGGCAGAGACACTGAGGTCATATAAGAAACAATTTAACTCTCCAGGGAGATTGGCTATATGATAAGGATGAGCTGTGATGGGCTAAATTGCTTTTATTTCTTTTCAGGCATGTCTCAAGTTCTAATCATTTAATGTTTCCAATGATACAACAACAGACAAGGTTTAAATACCTACATGCAAGAGTCAAATAGCCTCCTGGTGACATGTTTAAATTAATATGCAGACAACTGCTCCAGAAAGCAATGGCAAACAAATATTTATTAGCTGTTCCAAAGAGCCACAGTCATAAATGTTTGTTTTTGGATTACAGAAGTTTTCATGTTTTTATTGAAACCAGTGCTAAAGAGTGCTAAAGCTTTATGCCTAACTGAGGTAACATCTGTAACTCAACCATTTACTGCCTTCTGGTAATAAAAACAATCAGAATTTGTTTTATTATGCGGTGCATAGTCCTCTTTCAGTCAACTGAGAAGATGCCAAGTACAGGCTTTAAATTATCATTTTATGTGAGTGAAATTGCTCTTGGCTTGACTATATGGTCGATTGCCTCTGATTTTGTGGTCCGTTGTGTTCTTTTGAGAACAACTGACCCCTTCCTGGGCAAACAGCTCCTGCTAATGACCATGCACTGACACAAAATGGTTTAATAAACAAGGGTAAAATGGACATCGTTAGCGTTGGTTATTGAATTAGGCCATAAAGTGATATCTAAAGAATACCCAAACATGTTCTGTTGCATTGAAAACTCAGAAGAAAACGCAATGGCCAATGAGTTTTCAAAAATGGGAGCCTAAAGTCAGGCTCAAAAGTCTATATTTTAGCACCTGAATAAATAGCCAGATATCCAAAAGCGCTGAACACCCAAGAACTCATTTTTACTTCATTGGGGGCTACATGTAAGGTACAGTACTATTCACGGTGAGTAAAAATACCAGAATCAGACTCTATGTATATACATGCATTCTTGTATCTAGAGCATTTAATACTGCTCCTGCATCTCTGTACAACAAATATAGATGTACAGCATGCACTGTCTTACATGATCAAACTAGCCCATCAGGGAGGTGCATATTAAATTTAAACAGCAGCTGAGCTCCTTTAAATAAATTATTTAATGCTAATATTTTAATAGTAGCTATCAAAAATCTATTGTGGTTTGACCAAGATTATAAAAAAAAGAGAAATTTAATTTCAGCTCCCAAGTCCATATGTAGGCTCCTAAATAAGA
The DNA here is from genome assembly GCF_965152235.1 of Eretmochelys imbricata. Classification (NCBI taxonomy): domain Eukaryota; kingdom Metazoa; phylum Chordata; order Testudines; family Cheloniidae; genus Eretmochelys; species Eretmochelys imbricata. The sequence continues at coordinate 94,675,231 of NC_135579.1, forward strand.
GTTCAATCCTGGAAGGTGCTGAGCACTTTGGCCCAGACCCAGCAAAGAATTTAGGCTACAGTTCAGAAAAGTGCATAAGTACGTGCCTAACTATAAACGTGTCACTTTACTTCAACAGTGCTTAAGTACTTTGTGGAATGGGGGCCTTATGCATCTGTCATTGGGGTCAGAGTACTGCAAACTTTGCAGACCTGAGCAGCCAGATTTTCAAATGTGCTTAGTAGCCAGCAGCTCCCATCAGGTACTTATTTAGAACTATGCTTTTCTTGTTGAATTCTGCAGCATTAGCTATTGGCATAGTGTGCTGGGTATTACAGACAAGTGAGAAGGCCTGGTCCCTGTCCAGAAAAGTGAACAATCTAAGAGGTTGCAGATGAGATTTTCAGTAGTGCTCCGCATTCACCGAATTCTGCTCCCATTGAAGTCAGAGGTCAACTGTGCAGCTCTGTAAGATAGAAATAATGATTTTATGTCAGAGTTTATAATTTACAAAACAATAAACATTGTGGAAAGACCCTGAAATCTGCAAATGTACATGCCTGCAGGTAATGGTGGGCCCTCACCACAAGAGCACCCCTTGTGTCAGGGCATGATGTTGCAAAGGGCCCTCATCTCCGGCATCCCCTGCTGGCCACTTCTTTGGCCCTGCAATGGCCTTTCTCTGTCCATGTCTTCTCCCAAGTCTCTGTCTGGAGGTTCTGTGGCCTAGCCCTCTGGCCAAGTTCACTCCCCTTCCAGGGGTGACAAAGGGCCAAGTATCCATTCAAACGAATACATCTTCCTCCCCCTTGAGTCACTCTGCAGCCTTCTGCTCTGCCTCTACTACTGGGCCCTGCAGAGTTCCCCCTTCTTCCCCAGCACTATTCCCCCCTCCCTTCCCCAGTTTACCTTGAGGCAGTTTACCTCAAGGACCTCCCTGCCCCTTACAAGCCCTATCTCAAGGCATCCCCCACAGGTACCTAACCTACTCCCTGTGGGTTTTTTCTAGGCCAGCTTTCCCAGAGAGAGACCCCCTCCTAGTTCCTCTCTCCTTTGCCTCCTCCGTCTCCACTGAGTTCAGCTTTGTTTAAGTACTCCTCCACAGCTGAGGTCAGTCATTCTAATTAAGCTCTATCACACCAGCTAGGATCATTAATTACCACTAAACTGCTATGTCATAGGCAAGGCTGAAGGGTAGCTGCTAGTGATGCTCAGCTTGTCTTAAAGAGCCTGCCTGCCTCTGACACTACCATTCTTCTTCTTCTATAGTTATTATTAACAAAGCATCATACCTGTTCCTGGTATGAAGATCATGCATTATTATTAATATTGGGAAGACAATGCTATAAGTCTTGGTGAGAAAAGGTCTTGAAGGTAAATTATCCTAGCAGCAGGCATCATCTGTGCCCGAGTCCTCTAAGTCTGTCTAAGCAGAGAGAATATGCATTGTGATCTCACAAAAGTCGCTAGAGGCATTCCATAGCTCTGTTGAGGACTTCAGTGCCTAGTGAACATGCTCAAAAGCTATTGCTCAATCTCTGCTCATCTAATATCCTCAATTACCTAATTAGATTTCATTAATATCTAGTATTTTTCAAACTTGGACACACTCCAAAATGGACACTATTTAAAGTGTTTGCACTTGAAAAGTTCTGTTTGAGGGCTAAGACTACCATTTTAAATGCAGGGAATATCTCCCAAACTAGCAGAAGCTTTCAAAACCAAAGGAACCTTTCTTGTTGTACGTGCCAGGTTACAAGTTTAGCCAGGAAGTTGTTTTTGAGTTCTGTGTGGAAAGGTGAAGCAACAATCTTTTTTCCAGTGGGGAAAAATGTATTTTTGTTTTTAGCTACACGTCAGAAAAATGGCAAAAAAAGATTTTTTTTCTTAAATGTGCACCTTTCAGCCAAGACCAAGCATGGCAAATTTCATCCCCAAAGGGGGATCTTTTTTGGAAAGTTGCAGACGAAGGCAAACAGGGGGTTATAATAATTGAAACTGATTTGCAATCTTAATACTGTAATAGCATTTTTTCCTCATCTATTGAATCAAGACGAAAAAGGAACAGCTGCTGGGGTCAACACAATGGCTTTGCCAAATGCTGTCACATGGGGTTGGGGAATGAGATCTGGGCTATCACTCATTGGAAGAACTGAATGTGTGTGATTAGACCAGGGGTGGCCAACCTGTGGCTCTGGAGCCATGGGCGGCTCTTCAGAAGTTAATATGCGGCTCCTTGCAGACACCGACTCCGGGGCTGGAGCTACAGGCTGCAACTCTCCAATGTGCCGGGGGGTGCTCACTGTTCAACCCCTGGCTCTACCACAGGCCCTGCCCCCGCTCCACCCCTTCTCATCCCCTCCCCTGAGCCTGCAGTGCCCTCGCTCTCCTCGTCCCCCATCTGCCAGAGCCTCCTGCACACTAAGAAACAGCTGATCGGGAGGTGCACGGAAGGAGCGAGAGGCACTGATCAGCAGGGCTGCCATTGGGCCGGAGGCTCGCGGGGCGGGGGCTAATGGGGGGCTGCTGATGTATTACTGTGGCTCCTTCTCAGGGTCAGGTTGGCCACTCCTGGATTAGACAGATGATCCCAGCCTCTCAAAGCAACACCCTCTCACGCTTCCTTGGAAAGCAAGGAGCAATTGTCTTGGAGGGGATCTTTGCTCTCAGCTGCAAGGTGAGTTCTGAAAATATTTTCAAGCTGGAGGCTTTGGAAGAAGATCACAAAAAGGAAGTGACAGCTCAGAATGAACGTAGATTATTGACATGAATTTATTTATTATTATTAATATTAATAAAAAGCATTTTGTATAATAAGCTCCGACCGTGACTTCATTTCTTGGGTTAGTGGGGCAAATAAAACCCTGTGCTTGGATGCCTGGACTGAAGGGGAATAAAAAATGGAATGACTGTCTGCCATATCTGGCAAGAACTGATACATTAAATAAACAGTCAAAGACTGATTCTGTGCTTATTTACACCAGTTTTATGTTGATGTAGCTGCATTGACTTCAGTGGCATTACTGCAGGTTTGCACTAGTGTGAAGAAAAATAGAATCAAGACCTCTTTTTTCTCTCTGCTGATCTAGTTTCTATGTGACCCCAAACCCAGGCTAAAATATTTGGTAGAACCTGGATGGTAATCTCCCATGCCTCTTTTTCCTCTGAAGAAGCCCACCTCTTTCTTAGTGTGGAAGGTAAATTTTACGGTGACACTGCAATTTGTTCTCTTGTGCTTATCTTTGTCCAGAGAATAGGACTTTTGAGATAAACCTGGGAGGTTTATGTAAACACACATCCATTTTTTGTACTTTAGAAATAGGTAATGTAAGAGTTGAAAGGTGAAGGTTATTGGCAGTTCTTGTTTATTTCACCAAGAGCCAAGAGATGGGAAACATCTGGCACTTACACACCGTGTAAGTCTTAAAAACAAAGAGACCTAGACTTTAGTCTGGCTGAGCAAGCACTGGGATAAAAGCTAATGACAGGCTGCTTATTTAAAAGGATCATAATACAGGACAGTCATGTAGGCAACCAAAGAGGATCCAAGAGACTGAATATGAGGGTAAAATTTAGCTTTGTGTTTCCAAGCTAAGGATCAGATTCTGATCTCAGTTACACTAGCGTCTATCCCTTCCTGCAGGTCTTAAATAGTGCATAGGACCCTCTGAATTTTACCCACAATTAAAAAAAAATAGCTAACTGTTCATAGTGATAATCAGAAATGAGGATGATGAAAATTATTGTTAGTATGTTTATTATGGTAACACCTACATGGCTCAATCAAGGTTGGGGCCCTAGATGCTGTAACATTTATAGAGGATGAGATAGGCTCCAATCCCAAAATGCTTGTAGTCTAAATAGGTGAGACAAAGGGCGGAAGGAGATATAGACACAGAGAGGTGATGTGACTTGTCCCGAGGTCACCCAGTGGGTCACTGGCAGAGCTGGTACTAGAACTCAAGTCTCCTGACTCCCACAAGAGTCTAAGCCCCTGGCTTTCAGTGATGATATGTCTTGAATTAAAACACGCAGAAATAGCAATGGGAGTGATTGGACACACATTCTGGATTCAAATAGATGGCAATTCTGTAACAAGAGTCATGGGTAATGGAGAGAGGGATTCTGTGCATTATATACTCCATCAATATAAATGGAGAAAATATAAGTAAAGCGAGAAGACAATGCCTGGATTTGCAAAAAGCATGTTTGCAGATAGTAGTTTGAAGTATTTCTTTAGGCACCAACCAAGTATCGCTTGACAAAAGGCAGTTAGGTAAACAAACTGAAACTCAGGAGTAGTTTTATCTGCATGTGTGTTTTCCTGAAGGGTTTTGAATGGGAAATTCAAAAGTTCCAGGTGCCCAACTTTGAATGGGAATAGGGCACCTAACTCACTTAGGTGCTTTTGAAAATCCCATCCTTTGTGCTTTTGGAAACATTGAACATGGTCATTTAGGCTGGATACACTCCTCCATTTTGCTGCCTCTTCTTTTACATGCCACAAAAAGGGCTCGTTGCATGGGAACCGTTCCGTGATTTCAATATCCATTCCTCACACTGTGTGTTATATGGGAAAGCCAGATTCTATCATGTTTTTGTCTAAGTTGCATGAAAATTGACCCTATTTGTTGTAGAAAAATCTCCTTGGAGGAAAAATAGATCCATTGGATCACAATGCCTACACCCATGTGCTATTTCATATGCTTGGGACACATTGCACCATGACCGTGGGGTCTTCATTCACATGCTTCACTATCTTATGTTCATAAGTTCAAGCATGTGCTTTGTCATTGTGTTTTTCTGATTTTAAATTGCATCCAGAGAACAGGCTCACATCTGAAGTCAACCTCAGTGTTGAAACACTGACAATCTGGCTCTATGGAAGCTGATCTTCAAGGACAGCTCCTTTGTCTGGCGCTCCAAACAATCTGTGCACATGGCATTTGGCACTGCAAGAGGAAATTAAAGGCTGTAGGAAAGCAACCTTTGGCCTTTACTTCACTTTTTAATAAAATCATTAAAAGAAACTTACTCCCTGCCAGACATAATGGGAAGTTGCCTTAATTATACTTTTAAACAACACACGTTCACTCAGATGCATGCATGGCTTGTTCTTAGCTTCAGCTTTTTTATTTATGTGTTTGCAAGCATGAAAATGGCTTGAATTATAAAGTCAGATAATTTTATGTAAGCCTGCCATGGATCTGATAACAATTCAGGTTTAAATCTTGTATGCTCTGTTTTCCCACCACCCAAAGAACAATTAAAAACATTCAGTATAAACAACTTTCATCTTTGATCAAGAGAACAGCAGCAACAATGATAAAAAAGAACAAAGAGCACAGCGTATGTGTGTGTGTGTCTTCTCTAACAATCTGCACTGAACTTTGAGAACAAAATGGCCACTGCACTCTACGTGTAGGGAAAATGCATAGAAATTTATATCTACAGTATGCAGGAACAAAAAGCCATCAGTTTCATAGCTATAAACATACTGTAGTTCTTACTCAGGTAAGACTCCCACTGACTTCCAGAGTTGGCCTTACATGGTCATACAAGCAATTGAGAAAAATTCATGGGATTCTCAGGCTAGAGCTGTGTCAAACCTCAGATTGTAATTGTTAAATGTCTTTTGTTTATGAGACCTTCATAACTTACAGCGTTCACATGGAAGAGCCTCTTTAATCAATCCTATTAGATGATCTGAGTCAGTAGAAATGTAGTTATGAGAAGGAGCTCTTAAAAAAAAAAAAAAGTCAGCCCTTAAACCTAAGATGGGCCAACTATTCCCTTCAGTTACAACTGTGAAATTGAAGAAGGTTGAATGGGTGTAGCTTACAGCAGAATTTGTCCTCACGTATTTCAGATCTCGAGCATTTTCATTGTACAGAAAAATACACGATGCAACAAATCCAGTAGGTAGTTTTCTACAATCTATAAATTCTAAGCTCAACAGGCGCAGTAGCTTTCATGTAAGATGTTGTAAAAGTAAATTTACGTCATATGTCAAACATTACACATATGCATGTAAAGAACAACATTGATTTTGGTCATAAAAAAATCTGCGTGTATCTATAAAATCAGCAAGCTGTGTCTTCAGGTGTTTTGTAAAGGGGCATATAGCACATTTGTATCTTGAACTGATGATTTATAAATGACAGAGTGAGCCACTGATACTTACATAGTTTTAATTTCTGCTTCAGAGATTTACTGAGGGACTAAAGATTGGGTCCATTTAATCTATCAACTGGAAATACTGGTGACATAATACATTAAGAGGTTGCCTCTGCTGTGTGTGTTTGGTGTCCAGTCAGGCTAATGTCTAAATCCACATTTCAGTTATAAATGGCCTTGGTAAATTCAAGCGTTGGGAAAGGACTGGGCCCAAACTGAATGGTAAAAAGTTTAGGATGGAAATTAAAAGAGTGGGTGTATTAGTTGTAACTATCTATCTGTGTGTCTACATTGTGCTCATCGCCATAGTACATAATCACCTTGTCTTATTAGAAATAGTACTACGGTAGTGCCTTGAGGCTCCAACTGAGAATAAGGCCTCCACTGTGCCTGTGCTGAACTTGCCCTGAAGACCTTACAATCCAAGGGCCAGATTGTACTGTCCTTACACTGAGTAGTATCTTACCCCATAAGAAGTCCTGTTAATTTAATGGCACTTCTTTTGGTCTCCATGGACCTTCTTGTACTGCTCCATGTGCACAATCTGGCCCTAAAAAAAGACGCTAAAATAGAAATAGAAATCTAAACATATTAAATAATCAGAACAATAGGGTCCACTGACTAGAAGTGTAGGGTAGAAATCTTCCCCCCAAGAGATGGACTTTCTGATTAGCGTGGCATTATGTTATGCCCTCAGAAATTTCCCACAGAGGGCTGGAAAAGTAGCAAAAATCCTGTTAAAATAGCCTCACATTTTTCAAAGGGGTGAGTCTGTCCTTACTCCTCTTTCTGACTCTTGGAGCCTCTCCCTTGCATCTGGTACTCCACACCTTTGGGCGGGGGTAATGGGGCACAGGGAAAAGGTAGAGCCAAAGGAAGGCCTGTCTATGGTCTCATTATGCTGCACAGCTGTGGGGATTTACTTGCGTAAGAGAAAATTGATTCTGGAAAACATGTGAAGAACATGAGTATTTTCAGAAAATTTTCCACTCTGTTTTTAATGAAATTATATTTACTCACTTGGGTGGAGGACAGCTCTCTTTTTTTTTTTTTTGGCTGGCTCTGTCCCCATTCTTGGCTCGAGCTTCCTATGGCTGAGTAATTAAGAGGACGCCACCTACTCCCCTAGGAAAAGAGGTTTTCTGAACTACAGACTGATTGGAAAAGGGGCCCTGTGCACCTTTCTCATGAAAGAAGCTGAATGGAAAACTCCACGCAGAGAACAATATATTTACAAACTAAGCTTTTTCTGATGGTTCACCAACTCAGTAGGAATCATTTGTATGGTGGCAACTGGATACAGGGACAGATCCTCAGCTGGTGTAAATCAACTCCCATTGACTACTAAAGAGTCCCCTTGACTTCAGTAGAGCTACTCTGATTTACGCCTTATTTCCTTGTACTCTCCCATTTATCTGTATCCATCTGTTGTCTCTTGGCTTGTATTTAGACTGTATGCTGTCTGGGGCAGGGACCATCTATTTTAGTTCCGCACCAACCACAACATGATTCTGGTCTCCAACGAGGGCTCCTAGGCACTAGAGTAGTATAAAGACTATACCAACTCGAGGCTCTTACCCTCAGAATATTTGTGATGTATATTACTGTGGTACACACAAATTCAAACATTTTAAAATTATTTCTATTTCCCACATTGCCACATTGCATAGAGCAAATTACTCTGATTAAAAAAAACGAAAAACAAAAAAAACCCAGTTTCTTTTCTTAGGATCTGACCCAATGCTTATTGAAGTCAATGGCAATCTTTCCCATTTTGTTTCATCAGGGCCTTAGTGTTAAGTTTTCATTTTGGATACATGATAGTTTTTATGGAAGAGCATAGACCAGACCAAACCAGACTTGCTTGATACTGGGCCCAGGTTGTCTTCAGTGATTTGCAAGTCTTTCAACAAACTTGGGATAAACTTCAGCCTTTTAATGAAAAGTATAGCCAGGTAAGTTTTAGATGGTTTCAGTTTTTGCAAGGTAAGTTTTTTTTTTAGCTCGAGTTGATACAAAACGTTAATTGATACTAATGTTGTATATCTGAGTAGCATATGACTTCCTGTGTGACCTTGGGCAAGTCACATAGGAATTTTTTTTAAAAGCACCCATGTGACTTAGTCCCCTCAGTGACTTAGGGGACTCCCTGCAGGATCTGAGCCAAGGTGCCTAAGTTTAGGCGCCCAGGTTTGAAAATTTGGTCCTTGAGGGTAGTTCACGAAGTCCTCTGACTAACATAATCCAAACTGATCTATCGTCTTGAAATTTGTATGCAGCCACTATTGTATGTCTTCCTGTCCAGAAGGAAATGTTTCTAGGTGTGCGCATTGGTATGAATACATAGCAGAACCTGGAAGGAAGACAGACCAAAAAAGAGGGAGTAATGCAGAGTGAGGAGGTCTGATTGTAATGAATGGACAGGAATGTACTGAGAACATTAACTCCCTGTGTTCCACATAAGCCACTTTTCAGACAGCTCCCTTTGGGCCTGATCCAAAGCCAATTGAAGTCAATGAAAGACTCTTATTGACTTGATGGGCTTTGAATCAGACCGTTTGTCTCTTGGCCCACTCTACTTCTCCCATGGTGTCCTGCATGCCAGACATGACCTCTCAATGGAAGTATGCAAGTATCCGTCTATCTCCTCCTCAGAATACTTCTAAAAAGCCACCTGTCCAGGAAGCATTCTGGCTATGCTCACCACATGTGAGTGTGTTTGGTCTGCATCATATTGGCCTGTGCATTTAGACCGTAAGCTCTTAAGGGAAAGGACCTTATTTGTTTGGCACAGCTCAGCTATTGCACAATGCAGCATACACTTTGAGTGCTATATATGTAATACATATTAAGTAAACCGATATTATGTGCCTGATTCTTATTTGTCTCATTTACACTTAAAAGTTGGCGTACCTGTAATTTATGCCCAATTTAAGGCCTTTTTACACTGTCAGAGCAGTGTAAAGGGTTATTATTATAAATAGAACCTTTAAGATCAATAAATAATAACGATAAAACACCCAGAAAACAGTGCCCAATAACCAATGTATGCACTCCTGATTGAAAAGAGCAAAAGAAAATGGAAAAAAATCGAGACAGACCAATTTACTTGAAGTAAGAATTTGAGATGAAGAATTCAGACATAAAAGTATGGATAGTTTTTTCTTCTTCATACTAGCTGGAGCATATTTTCTCCATAAAACAAATAGATGGAATATCCAGGTATATTCCTAACAGAATATTTCGGCAATCATATGCAAAGGAGTGAGGCATAAAGATGGAGTGCAGAGAAATGTTTTCTACTCCTGCTGTTAGCCATCACACTCACTACACAGGGAAAGCCCAAGTTATCAACACTACATATAACGGGCATTCATTTGTCGGCTTGTCCAGTGGCTCCTCTATAATTAATAATCTGTCACATTACGTGTTTGCATTTTTTTTAAAGCAATCAGTCTCACACACACACATATTTTACGGCTTTAACAGATGTAGTACAATTCACAGGGGTGGTGTGTGTGGGGGGAACTAATGTGAGACAGGATGTTTGGTTCTGTAGTTTTAATTTAAAATGGATGTTTTACAGCACTTCGTTACACTCTAGAAAAAGAATGAATGGGCATGTGAGCACACCCAGTTTGGGAATGTTATTGGCTAAAGAGATGAAAGTTTCAATGTTGCTCATTGCTTCCTGCTTGCAATCAAGCTCATGCAACCATTACCAAAATTAAACCTTGCCACACCCTGAACAAGCGGGGTTAGCAGATCCACTATCATAAATAAATGGCGTGATGTGCTCTACTCCCTATGGCAGAGTTATATTAAAAAATGCCCGTAAGGCACCACTTCTGCAATAGGATCCCTCTGGGTGAACGTTTATCCCTGTCCATGTCTGATTGTAGGATCATCTTAAAATTTACATAATTAAGCCCAAACTTTGGTTTTTATAGTTGTCCTAATGATTCTCTTTTTGTTTACCTTAACTGTCCCAAATCTGGGAAAATAAATCCTTTATAAATACATGTTGAAATTGCATTGTTGAAATACTGGCATGCACAGCATGGAATTAAAAAAATAGTTTAAAAACAAAACAAAACTAAAGTGGTTTGTTATAAAAATGCATCCCAGCACCTCACTCTGTGAAAGTGCCTCATTCCGTGAAATCGAGCACCCTATGTTTAAAAGAAACAAAAACAGTGAAGCAAGATTCTCCATCACTGAAATTTTTAAAATCAAGATTAGATGATTTTCTAAGAAATATGAATTAGTTCTGGGAAGTCCTATTGTCTGTTTTATACAGGAGGTCAGATTAGATGATCACAATGATCACTTCTGGTTTTAAAATGATTTTTGGCCACTCCTTTACAGGTGGATTTGATCTGCCTTTACTGAAGCTGAATCTGCCATGCGAGCCACATGGATACCTCAAGCGCTGGGTTTTTGACACCCATTGCCTAGACTGTCACAGGTACTCTGGCACCTGACATAGGGTTTTTAGAGGTCTTTGCAATACCTCTAGCATGAAAGGCAAATTCAATGCCTGCTCCTGCAGCTCTCACTCAGGATTTGAAAGGATTTTTGCTTCAGGAGGGATCAGACCTTTTCTCCAAGTCACTCCCAAGGTATGCTAAGCCAGAACTCCTCGTGACTGAATGTTGTGTGTGTTCATGATGAAGACACCATGTTAACACATCAGACAGCACACAGTATCGTTCCCGGTGTTAAACTCATTGACAAAAGAAGCATAAAGTAAAACAAAGCCTCTTATTATTTCAAATAATCACACATAGCTGTGCCCTTGAATCCTCTATTGCTAACCTATAAATCAACTTCACTTATGTAAGTGTACAAGTTCAAGTTGAAGTTATCAAGGGTGACGGCTCGAGTGACATCCTGTACGTCAGACGAGAAACTGACCGACCCTTTTCTTCCTTTTGCCAGAGAGACAAACGGTGAGAACGTGTCAGATTTTATCTCAGAATAATGTTTTTAGCTGGGGAAATAGAAAACACTGAGCTGGAAATGAATTATTTCTAGATGCATGTTACAACCCTTTCCTGACAAGGGCTTTATTTTTTAGAAAAGAACTGTAAACAAGGAAACATCTAAATACTGACAGGGCTGAACTCTGAAGGGGCACATTACCAAGAAGATATCAAACTCCTCATTCCAGAAGCCAAATTACTCACAGCCAGATTCTATTCTTTGCCAAAGCCCTGCTTGATGTTCTGGTCTGTGCTCCCTGGTAATACAAAGAGTAGCTGCTAGGCTGCTCTAAGTTACATCGCTGACCCAGAATCCTCAATGAAGCTTGACTGATTCCTGATGTGACAAACTCGGACTTTAACAAACTCAGAGAACTTGTAGATAAGATACCATGGTTGAAAGAATGGTCCCTGAGGGAAAAGGAGTTCAGGAGACCTGACAGTTTCTCAAGGTGACAATATTAAAGGCACAACTGAAAACTCTCCTGCCATGCTAAGTAGTGGACTTACTTTAGTCTTTCCCTTGCTCCAAATGTATTATAATAACCTCTTCTTATTGCCTTTTATGTCCTTAGCGGGGAAGGAGAGCTAATAACTGATGCCATCAAGAGGACTGAGGTGTTTAATGCCTATTGTGCTTCAGTCTCCACTAAAAGGGCTAATGGTGACCAGATATTCCTCACAATTAATATTCACAAAAAGGGGGAAGTCACACAAGGCAAAATAGGGAAAGAACAGGTTAAAAAACATGTAGAGAAGTTGGATGTTTTCAAGTCCTCAGGGCCTGATAAAATTCATGCTAAGGTGCTTAAGGAATTATCTGAAGTAATCTCAGAACCATTAGGCATTATCTTTGAGAAATCATGGAGGATGGGTGAGGTCCCTGAGGTCCCAGTGGACTGAAGAAGAGGAAACATAGCACCTATCTTTAAAAAGGGGAAGAGGATGGGAAATTACAAACCAATGAGCCTAGCTTTGATACCTAGAAAGGTACTGGAACAAATTATTAAACAATCAATTTGTAAGCACCTAGAGGATAATAGCATTATAAGGAATAGCCAGCATGGCTTTGTCAAAAACAACTCATGCCAACCCAACCTAATTTCCTTCTTGGACAGGGTTAATGTCCTAATGTATGGGGGGAAACAGTAGACAACATATATCTTAATTTTAGTGAGACATATGACACAGTCCCACATGACATTCTCATAAGCAAACTAGGGAAATGTGATCTAGATGAAATTACTATAAGGTGAGTGGACAACTGGTTTAAAGACTATACTCAAAGAGGAGTTATCAATGGTTCGTTAACTAACTGGAAGGGCTTATCTAGTGGGATCCTGCAGGGGTTAGTCCTGGGTCCAGTACTATTCAAATATTTTCATTAATGACTTGGATAATGGAGTGGTGAGTATACTTATAAAATTTGCAAATGACACCAACCTGAAAGGGGTTAGAAGCACTGTGGAGTACAGGATTAGAATTCAAATCAACTGTGACAAATTGGAGAATTGGTCTGAATTCAGTGCGATGAAAATCAATAAAAATATGTGCAAAGTACTTCACTTCGGAAGGTAAAATCAAATGCACAACTACAAAATGGGGAGTAACTGGCTAGCCGGTAGTCCTGCTGAAAAGGATCTGTCGGTATAATGGATCACACATGGATTATAAAACAATAATGTGATACAGTTGTGAAAAGGCATTATTATTACCTGGCTCTTCTGAGAGTACCTCCCCCAAGAGGGGTATCCTGAGTGCAAGAGGATACCATGACATCATCTGGAAAGAGGATCCCAACTATTGGATTCTTTCCTTCTGCTCCATCTTAATGCTCTCCTTCCCTGAGACTTTCATCCTCCTTAACAGCACAGAGGTTGTCAGACTGGGGTTTCCCTGAAAGTCTATTCTGGGTGCCTCTCTGTCTCAGCTCCTCCAGTGAGTCACTCTGGCCTCAAGAGCCCATATGGTGTCTCTGAGGGCCGCGAGCTAGCTGCTTGCACTGTATGCTCACATACACCATCTGCCCAAGAGGCAGGTAGTCATATGTACTGCATTCAGGGCGATAAACTGGATAGCCCCCACTCTGCTGCTGGACTTCTGCCTGCATTATTTTTACTCTTGCAAGGTATTTTTGTTTGTTTGATTGGTCTGGTGGCAGGGGCAGGGATTATTGGCCTAAATTTAGAATATGTCTGTTAGGTGTCTCTGCCTGTCACACCCTCACAATATTCCCCTTTTCACTAGCTCCGCTGGTCTCTTAGGAGCTGGTTTTTTAATCCCCTGATCTTCCGGAGTTGACCCTGCCCCCTTTTCTAGGGATCCTAAAGGGGTTACGGACCAAGGCATAGCAGGCTAGAGCCTTGTTAGTAAATGCTCAGCCTAGCTTAGGCTAGTCAACTGATTGTCTCAGCACACAGCCTCCAAAATAAGCCACACTATAATCTTCAAGCAGGCAAGCACACCGCAAGCAAGTAAGCGCACAACAAACTAATAGACAAATGAACTAACAGAGAAACTCACCCTAAGGATCATAGAATCATAGAATATCAGGGTTGGAAGGGACCTCAGGAGGTCATCTAGTCCAACCCCCTGCTCAAAGCAGGGCCAGTCCCCAATCTTTACTCCAGATCCCTAAATGGCCCCCTCAAGGATTGAACTCACAACCTTGGGTTTAGCAGGCCAGTGATCAAACTACTGAGCTATCCCTTCCCAATCACATAATCTCTCCTCCTACACTTGGAGAACTCCGTTGCAAAACTCCCCTGTTTGCTGTTCCTGTTCCAGGGCAACTGAATAAAATTTCCCCCCCATTTCACTTTACATCAGATAAATAGGAGCTTTTTTTAATAGGCAGGCCACATGTGTAACCATATAGGGCGCTGTGCAACTTGGGAGCATAATTTCTAACAACATGCATGACCATTTCCATTGGGAACCAAGTAAATAAAACTTTACTAGATGTTTCATTATTTTATACGTCTTTAAAAATAACATAAGCAGGATTTTGTAAGTGGATTTAGTGCTCATGAAATATGCCACTTTTGGAAGCACAGGAGATTAAAGCCCTCCTTTTCCTCACAGAAAGGTACAGCAAAGGCAGAAGCAGTTCCAGGTCCTTCACACTACCCTGTCAGTTGCTCTGGTGCATCTAACTCTTAAGGGATAAGTGTAGTGGGGTCTCCATGAGCATTTAAGCCTTCACTCTCCGCTAAGATTGCCAAAAAGGTGTCAGTTGTGAGGATGGTTTTTCATCCACCAGAAAGTGAATTGGACTGAAGATCATCAACCCATTTAACAAAGAACACCAAATAGCCATAAAATGGTGAGGTCATAAGTCGTAAGGTCTCTGCTGAGCTGGACTGGATTCAAACTAGTAGCCTAGGGCTTGAACTTGCAGCAGTGGTAATTTTGCAACTGATTTCAATGGTCTGGCCATTATTGAGGAAAAATTTTGAAGTCCTTTATCAATTCCATAAGCGATTCATGTCTCCACTCATGTCTCTACAGTATCAACACTGCAGAGATGTACCCAAGAAAACATTCTGTACTGTTTGCTAGCCTCAAGCCAGCTGCATCTTCAAATAGTACCGTGCTTCATCTGTGTTCGTATCATCTTTCATGCAGCAATAGGATTTTTATTCACAGAAAGATTGTAAAGCACAAGTAGTAGCACGGGGGAAGTCCTCCTTAGTAATTTCACAAATTAACCCCCTAGCCAACAAAAGCCTGTTTCACAGAGAGTTTCCATCTGACTACAGTGCCTTAAAGCTATTAATTTCACTTGACAATGCTACATTCTCAACCTGGAAACATCTTGTTAATAAGAAAAGCATCACGAAGACTCCATCTGGCGGCAAGACACTAGTTTGTTGCTCTTCTGTGTGGAGAGATTTGATTCAGGACTCTGCCACATTCAGAATGAAACAGTGTCAAGGATAATTAGCCGTCAGGCCTCCCCTGTTCTCATCTAAGCACTGCAAACATCTCAGGTACAGTTCCACATTTCCATATTATAAAGCATCAAAATATCAATATAGACCTTATGGGTCATTATAGGGAATGCCAATTGGGGCTAGATTTTCTAAAGAGCTCTGTTCCCCTTTAGGCTCCAAAATAAATGGCTAGATTTGCAAAAAGGAAGACAGAGATTAGGCACCAGCTGGGAATGGATTTCATTTGCTTTGCCTCCAAAAGATTGCAAATTATCCTCATATATCATAGAACTCAGCGGG
Source organism: Eretmochelys imbricata (assembly GCF_965152235.1). Taxonomy (NCBI): domain Eukaryota; kingdom Metazoa; phylum Chordata; order Testudines; family Cheloniidae; genus Eretmochelys; species Eretmochelys imbricata. The sequence continues at coordinate 94,690,607 of NC_135579.1, forward strand.
GCCTGATTCTTAGCTGTGGCTAGAGGATCCTAGCCAAGGAGCACTGGACATCCCTGGGGGAGAGAAGCAAAGGAGCCATCTGCACTAGCTCAAACTAGCTCAAACCCCTGCATAGTTTAGCTGTTCAAAACGGAGGTAGCTGCCAATGGCCCTGAAGCCATTCTGGCAGCAGCAGACCACTGGGGTAAAAACCGTTTAGAGATGCACTATCCATGCCCCATATGCCTGGGCCAGGAGGGAAGTGACCTAAGAATCATTAAAGCAATTCTACACCAATGGAGGTTTCCTCAGCACTGAGGGTTCCACTGTTGGACCCTAGAAGCAGGCCCAGATCTCTGTACTGGAGAAGGAAAGTGCAGAGGACACATACGCTGAGGCTATTGTAGCGAAAGAGAAATAAGAAGTCAAAGACATTTGAGATTTTACTGTTCTTTTAAGTTCTCTCAGAGCAAATACAGTGCCCATATTTTACTAGGCTACAGCACAATAATCTACCACCACTGCTTTAACAACTAAGCAGTTGCAGAGTTGATCTATAAACTGATGTTGCCATTTAATGTGGTTTCCAGCAAGCTGTAAAATTTATAGCTGTAACTAACACCCCTCAGCCCCTCTCTCTTTTATGTTCTCAAAACTAGCTGTTCCATAGCTGTAAGAAGAAGTGCACACAAGGGTGATGTGTAACCTGAATCAAGCCAATTAGGATCATATTCACAAGATCATGGATATGTGATATCATCGATATCAGTCAGATGGGAGTAAGCATATAGAATGCTTGGGTGAATGCTACAAACCATTATTCATAGACATTTGTTCAGATTTTTACATAATTTCACCATGACAGAATTTGCTTTCCTTGAGTGTTCTAGTAAATGGATTTACTGGTGGGATTGCTCTCCATGGCTCATAATCTTTGCTGTGACGGGGGGGGGGGGGCAGCACAAAAGTTATGCCCCACTTAAATTCTAATTCTGGGGATTTACATGTGATTGAAATGATACATAGTCCTTGAGCTGGCCCTGCACAAGGGTGAACTTGGTCCCAAACCAGTTAATTTTAAGTAAATGTTGAAGAATGTTCACAAGAAAATTTAGAATACACTGTAGTGAGTGTTTGGACTAGAAACCTGGGGCCTAATCCAAAGCCTATCTAAGGCCATGTCTACACTATGATGCTACAGAGTCACAGCTGCAGTGCCATTAGCTATGTTGCTTGTAGCACCCATCATATAAACGCTTCCTACATCAAGGAAGGTGGTTTTCCCATTGCTATAGGAACTCCAGCTCCTCGAGCTACAGTAGCTAGGTTGACGGAAGCATTCTTCCACTGATGTACCTTTGTCTACACCAGGGATTCGGTCAGCATAGCTACAGCACACAGGAATGTGAATTTTTCACACCCCAAGTACCATAGCTATGTCAACCTAACTTTTAAGAGTAGACCAGGCCTAAGTCTTGGGACAAACGCTTTGGAAAGTGGACTTTGTATCAGGATCTTGATGCTTAGCAGCAGGGACTGGTTGAAAAATTTCCATCACGCTGTTTTTGAAAGAAAATTGGGTTTTCAATGAAAAGTTGAATTTTTCTGTCCAATATTTTCATCGCCTCTTTTTTTTTTTTTTTTAGTTTTGCTCAATTTTCTGTGGGGAGCCCTCCCATAGCCCCAGTTTTTCTGACCTGTTGTGTACATAACACCCAGGTGTTCTAATCTCTGCAATTGAATTCAAGTTCTCCCTCTCTGGATATTCAAAGCTGTTCACAGCATTGGCTTTAGCTACCTTACAGATTGTCCTATAGGAAGAGGCAATGACTGCCCAGGAAAACTATATTCCACTTGAACAATGGAGTTTTCAAGCCCCAGTCGGGCGACTTCTGTGGGCGACAGAATCTTCTCAGGGCTTGAAGTTAGAGGGGTAGCAAAGGAAGCAGAAACTACCCGTAAGACCCCTGTTGGGGTTTCCCCAGATATGGGCAGTTCCCAGTAAATGCAGAGCTGGAGAAGGCAGGTTCTGCAATCCCTCATCCCACAGCCTCTAGCAGAGATCCCTCACTCTTTAAACATTATCAGGTGACATTTATGGGTGATGTTGGGGTTTGTGACTATGCAACTAAGTGTTTAACCACTGGTTTGCTTTAGGTGAGTTTGCCTAATGTGAAACACGACATAGGGATTTTTGGGAGGGCTACAGGGCCAAATAAATTAAAGTTGTGTTTTTCAGTGACATCTATCATGACTCAAATATTTTTAAATGAGATCAGTGGGCCTGATTCTGATCTCATTTACATCAGTGTGAACCAGGAGTGATTCCACTGAAACCAAGGGGCCAGATCTTCAGCACTGAAGTCAAAGGTGCTATGCTATGTAAAACTGTAATTACCATCTAGCCCAACGTGATCAGACTCACATAAAATTAGTGTACATGGAGCTGAATTAATGCTGTCATCTTTAGTTCATGGCAGGAATGGATCAGTTCTAGGGATGGATGAACTGCCATTGACCATAAAAGAACTCCATCAAAACTTCGGGTTTTTAGGTTTGAAAAATTCAGTTGAACTTGTTTTTGTTTTAACTTTTGTCCAGATCTGTAAACTTACAGGGCCTGATTCCTCATTTTCTTACAGCAGGTATAGAAAAGGAGTAACCTCACTGAAATCAATGGAGTTACACTAACATAATATTGCTGTGAACGAGTCAGAATAAGGCCCGGATTTCCAGCCAGGACTAGAAGTAGAAGTGCTGAATGATGCCACATGTATTGCCACATGTAGGCTGATAGTTATTGTATGTTGATACAGTAGTATATCATATGTCCATACATTGTATAATAGAGGACTCAGCAGAGAAATATTAACCAAATGAATCAGCCCTGAAGAGCTAATCCAAACAGGAACAAATATTAACCCAATGAATCAGCCCTGAAGAATTGAGGCAAAGTGTTGAAATCTAGTTCCACAAAATAGCCTGGCTGCTCTCCTATTTTTATGTTCACCACCAAACTTTCATTAATTTAAACATGTGTTAACAGACACCACATAGCATTTTGGGATAATAAATATAAGATTTATTTAATTTCCTTAACTATGAAATATGGGTCAAGCAAAATAAATGATGGTTCATATTATTTTTTTAAAAAAAAGCATCGATTTAACAAAATTCAGACATAGCCATGTCTGATCGTATTTACAGTGTTTACGAATTTGGAAATCTCCAAAGAGATCAGAGGAAACCTAAGGCAACATGAGCAGCCCTGAGTACATTGAGTGGAATTCTTTTTTGGTAACTCATAAATATGCCACAGGTCTTTACAAAAATCCTTGTAACAATACGTAAAGATTCCATAATCTTGCAGAAAATCTCCAGTTTAAAGTTGATGTTTAAAACAGGCCCTTTGACATTAAATTATTCTATGTAATTTACATCTCCTTGAATTTTTTGCCTCTCCCAAACAAATCAGTAGTCATTCAGAGGCTTAGAAAACAGAACCCCTGCATTAAGAAAAAAAGATCATGCATATGTGCTACATGGACCTAAATCAAATTACAACTACCAATAGATTATGTCTCACCTCATCTCCCTTCTTGGGATTTAATGGAAAACTGGCACTAAATGTTGTGAGAGAAAAATACCTGCCACAAAAAATAAATCTGTCAAATTTAGGAAAATCCATTCATCAGAGGGGGGAAAAATACAATGAAATCATGAAAGGTTACAGAATAAGTCTGTAACTATTTTGGCTCTAATATTTAATCTCCTTCCACCATTCTGTAATGTGACCGTGGTCACACAGTGTAGCTATAACATGATAGATAGCAGTAAATGTATAATGCAGTCAGGATATTACTAATATATTAGAGCAATGCCAGCCTTTTTTTGGAGTCTTATTGATTTCATCTATAGGGACAGATCCTCAGGTGGTGTTAATCTGTGCCATCCATTATTTCCTGGCCAGGTACATGTGACTTCAATGGAGCAACATCAATTTGCACCTGCTGAGGATCTGGCTCTAATCTTCAGTGGAAAGTCTCAGTTAAAGCGAAGCAGCGAACAAAGATTGGTTCTAGTTAAACACAATCCTACGTTGTTCTGTTAGCCATGACCGGGATCACAGGTTCATACTGAACAAAAAATATTGACGGGGACTTCACTGAAGAAAGGGCCTTAGTTCTAGTCCTTTTACACAATAAAGGCCTTTGTCCCTGGCACACATTGAAACTGATCCTGAGTTTTCATATAGCTCAGGCAAACCCTGCTTCAAAGAAATCCCATCCAACACAGTGAAGAGATTGACATTGCAAAGAGGTTTGTTTATTGGTGTGAACCTGTGCCCTCCCCCTACCCAGCAACAGACTGAGTCAAACAGCTTCTGTACAGGCTTGTGAACTGCAGATAAACTTGGGAAACATATGTGAGGGATTGAACTCCTGTTTAGAAATTTGACTTTCCCAAATGACAACTTGCTGAAATAAAATGTGAAGAGTAGGCCCTTTGAAGAACTAATTACACTGCTATTTGAGGAAAAAAACCCTGATTGCCTCACAGAGATGTTTAAACAATACACATAGGCGAGGAGTCCTTCCTTAGGACTTTTAAAGAAACAGGGAACCATTTTTCAGTTACTTATTAGCTGAAGAGCCTGAAAGGATGCTTGTTGGGAATCTGCCTACAGACCACTCTGTACAGTGGAACCCTTTTAAAGTGAAATATTTTTTGACTGTGTCATATAGACAATATATTTTTGTATAACAACCTTTCCCTACTTCACATGGGTGTTGTGAGGCTTAATTCACTAAATGGTGAAAGGGCTTTGAAAGCACTATAAGAGTGCAAAGTATTATTATTAGAACTTCACGAACAACTGCAAAAATATCCACAAATATTAGCTGACATGCAACATTGGATTGCCTTTGACTGTAATTGCACCTCTTGTGTGTACAGAGGGCCATTAATTATTGGTTGCAGAGACCCATAGGCATTAAGGCAGTGTAGACATGGGAAGCACTGCTTAGCCACGTATAAACCTGTCGGGTAGGTATCCTGGGGTTCAGGCATGTAGGGCACTCTACTCACCTAAGACATGCCTGACCATCTACACTACTATTTATACCTGTGCTAGCTGGACGTGTAGGCTGCACTTACACCACCGTCAGTGTAGACATAGCCATAGAGGTCCCCCTGGATAGAGTTAGTCCTGATTTTCACCAGCGTATACGACAAGAGGAGAGTGAGGCCCACTGTAATTGCTATGGAGATAGGTATTCTGTAAAAACTCAATCTTACAAAGCGCAGATCTTCCTCAGCTCCTACTGAAGTTGAGCTGATGGGTCTTGGTGGCACTTCTCAGGAGGGGCTTGGTGTCACCAGGCACGATCCAGCCTTAAATGAGTAAAGTGCATAAATAACTACCTTAAAAATAAGACATCCATTGTTCGTCTTCCTGTGGTGAGCTCTATCTTGTCCACGTGGTAGAGTCTTTTCTGCTTCTTGTATGGCCTATTGTTTTGCCTACTGCCTACGTTGTAGATATTTGTGCAATCCAATTTTGTGCGTTAGATTATTTTAATTCCAGCTACTAGTGTGCAAGAAAAGCCCTATATTGCACCATAATCATTAGCGTGTGACAGAATGAGCTGGATATGCCTTGAAAAAGAAATATTATGGAAAGACATAGACACTATCCATTATCACAACTATTCGAGAGGCAGCTTGGATAGTGTGCTGGATTGGGACTCAGAAAAGATGGGTATGGTTCCCAGCTCAGCCAGTGAGCTGGTGTATGATCTTGTACAAGTCACTTTGGCTCTCGGTGCCCAGGTTTCCCCCTGCCACTCTTTGTCTATTTAGATTGCAAGCCCTTTGGGAAAAAGACTGTCTCTTAGTACTTGCATGTACAGCACCTAGCACATTGGGTATCTTAGTTTGAGTCTCTAGTTGCTATCATAATATAAATTACATGATAGTATACAGTGTATTACATTACACACAAGTTATATGTATGTGCTTATATATTGATTAGTATGTCTGCTTTAATAGTTTCCAACAAAACCTTTAATAAAGAATTATAAAAATAACGTATTGCCCCACTTCAAAAAGGATAAGGCAAGGACATAGGGTAGCTTTAAAGTGGTATTTGGAAGAAAGGGGTCAGTGAATGTCAGTAAAAATCAATTTCCACATGGCTTAGTTATAGATATTTTTTATTTACTGATCCTAATATTATTGTAGTTCTTTGTTAAAAAATCCACAAAACATTTTAAAGCATTTTTTAGCAAACATAAATGCTAAAAAAGTCCATTCTTTGTTCCCCTGGTTCTAAAACAGACACACACACAGAGACAAAAGTTAGGCGGAAGAAAATTCGCAGCAGCTGTGCAAATAAAATAAAACAGCATACTGATTTTTGTTGACTGTGATTCTGAACATCTTGATATCTGTGCTTACTTAGTGGGAGCCCAAGGCAAACTATGGGAAGGAAGTAGAGATATTGAACCAGAGGACACAACTGCAGGCAAGTTGTGCATCTCCAATGAAAATGTAAACTAGAACAAGAGTACACAAGATGAATTCCCTGGAGTGGGAAGGTAGGGAGAGAGAGGTTTCTATTCCAACAGATCTTGTTTAATTAGGGCTTGGGATGCAGTATTGCACTAAACATATATTATTTCAGCAGACAGTTACTAACACAGCATCACATTCTACATATTCGATCTCCTAATTCAATCTTCAGCTGCTTTGTTGCACTTCCTTTGCAGTGGGTGACATTCACTGCTGGGCAGAGGCCCACCACAAGATTGATGAACCACTTCAGTTCCACGTAAGTCCTATTTGGAAGGCTTAAGTGGTGAAGAGGCCGGTGAGGGCTCTCTATAGTGTTGAATTTCACCCTAGTCTATTTGCAGAAAGAAAACGTAAAAGGGGGAAACTGAACCAGACATGCCAAACCCGCAAAAAAAAAACGCAGAAAGTGGGCTTGGTTTTGGCTTAATTGGCTTGTGAGTTGCTTATTGGCTAGTTTTTGGCTTGTAGCTTGTTGCTTCTTTTTTTTTTTTAGATTGGCTCCTGGCAAGCAGGGGCAAAGGGGGGCAAGCAGGGGCAAGGGTGGGAGAGAGTCGGGGTGCACAGTGGGCCCACCACAGTCCCAGACTGCATGCTGGGGGGATCTACTCACATAGAGTGTTGGAGTTCTTAGGGATTGGCTTGTTTTGAAATCGGATTAGCTTGATTTTTGGCTTATTGTGAAAGTCGGGGTGCTTATTTACCGCGTGAAAGTTGGCAACTGTGATCTGAACACAGCCAAAGCAGATTTCTTTAAAAATTCGAACCATCATTGGGACAATGTTTGGAGTAGAGCTGTTAAAAAAATACCATCAAAACTGGGAGGGTTTGAATTGAAAATTTTCCGGCCAGTACTGGTTTGGAGTATGTATGCAGCTTGTTGGGAGAGTAAAGTGAGAAACTGAGTCACAAGCCCACCCAATTTAGGTTTAAGCAGATTTAATCTTTATGTCTACAATTTCAGACAGAATTATTGTTCTTATAATGCCTGGACATACATTTAAGCCGGACACATAATAACGGACAAGACAGAATAGGTAAATGGGCCCAAGTTACTGCATTCCAGGGCATCAGGAAGTCCTTTCACCTTCCATGATAGCTGTCACCTCCCTTGATCTCCTGGTCTGGTCCTTTCGTCCTGTTCTTTAATTTCTGGTCTGGTGCTTTTCTGGTTTTGGGACCTGTAGAATGTGAACAGTCACAAACAGTGCCACCTAGTGGTCAGGCAGAGCGGTGGTGGGTCATCTCCCCATTGAAACACAGTCCTGTCTTTCAGCTCCGCCCCAAAGGGTTTCCAGTCCTTCCCTTTTAGCACAGAGACTTTGGGGTCTGGACCTTTGAATTCCAGGTCTTCTCCAGCTGGGTTCTCACCCAAGGTGAAGGCTCCTATTGTTGTTACATTTTCTTGGAGTGGGTAGGGGAGCCGGGCTCGCATTCTCTACTGGGCTCCAGTCCAGGGCCCAACAGTGGGAAGCTACACTCTGCACCTTGGGGTGCCAAGCAGTCACCCCCCGAATCACTTCCTACCTCAGTCTTCTTTAACTTCACTGAGTAAGTCTGAGAATCTTCACTTGAGCCTCTGGGCTGCACTCAGTTACCTGACTCTCTTTTGTATGTCTGCCCAGCTCTGTGTAAGCAGGGGAACAGTCCCGCTATTGTGGGGAACTTTCCTGGCTTCTGCATTACCCCGGTTAAGTGGGCTAGCGAAAGGATCTGAGTCCTCGCTCCCACTTCCTTTACCCAGTGGCCTCCCTTCCCTTAAGGACTCCCTTTCTACTCTTCTGTCTGGCAGAGTCCTCGGAACCCCAACAAGGCTGGGCCCAGGATTCCTGGGGGGCTCGACTCCCAACCTGCTGTGGTCACCTAGGACAGGGGCTAGGGTGTCCCCACTCCGGGGTACTCTCTCTGCACTGGGCACTTCTCTGACCCGCTGACTATTACATACAAGTTAAAACAAATGCAAGTTATTTAATCAACAATTAATTTTAAAAAGAATAAGGAAAAATGGGAAAGGTTAAAGGAAACACATCACTCCGCTCTGTGGCAGGGAACGTCACAAGCAGTGTCTCTGGAATGTCAGGGCAGGTCAGTCTGTTCCTTGTAGGTCCCAGGCCTCCTTCTCAGGCCCTGGCTGTGCTGCAGGGATGCTGTGGGTTGGACACTCGCTCTGGTGATGGCCACACGCTCTCAGGCTCTAAGTGGTAGGACCCTTCTTCCCAGTGTCGCCCCCGCCCTGTCGGGGTTACGATCCAAGCCTGGCCTGCAGAGCCTCTTGGCTGAGGCGTCTCCCTGTGCTGGGCCCGCTGCCTAGGGTCCCCCTCGCTCTCCCCAGCTGCTCACCGCACCCAGCTCCGGACTGCTCCAGCTCCACCAATCTGTCTCAGCACTACTGCTGCTCTGCCTCCAGCTCCGTGGGCTGCTTTGCTGGCTCTGGTTGCTACAGCTCTGCTCCCAGGACAGGTCTGCTCTGCAGGCTGCTTCTGTGACTCTGCTCCTAGCACTGACCTGCTTCCCGGGCTGCTTTTCTGGCCCCTCTGGCTCTGATTGCTGCAGCTCTGCTCCCAGGGCAAGTCTGCTCGCTCTGGGCTGTGCCCCTGGCTTTGGGACTGCAGCTCTGCTCCCAGGACAGGGTCTGCTCTCTCTGGGCTGCTTTTCTGGTCCCTCTGGATCTGGCCCAGCTCTGCCCCCCAGCTCAGCTTGGGCCCCTGCTTTCTCCTTTGCTCGGCCACGCTCTGTCTGACCCAGGCAATTCCAGCTCACAGGGAAGATGGGACCTCCCTGGCCTTCTGACTCCCTGATTAGCCTGCCCGCCCGTCATTCAGGCTGACCTGGAGCATTGGCCTCTCCCCATTGTTCCTGGGGACTGTCAGTCTCAGGGACCTGATTCCCCATCGACCCTTCCCCCTTTTTAGTACTGGGAGCTAGCAACTAAAACACCCCCACTGAATGTTAGTAAGGGGGCAAGAGTCCCCTTACATCTGCGGTGTCAGGTCCCAGTACTTCCCCCCTCAGAGCAGTACTTCCCCCTCAGAACAACCACTTGTTCCCTTCTACTACCTGCCTCTGAGCCCCACTGCTCCCCTTTTTAAGCCCCACCTCCAGCTTGTACAGGCTTTGCAGGTTAAGCCCTCGCTCTCCAGTGTGGGATTTGTATACTCCATCACAGGCCCATATTCACTAGGATTCTCATATATTTTCACATTCCCCATTACTCAACTTTTCTCCCGTCAGCATTTAACAGATGACCCACTGAGTTTTTATGTAACCCCGACATTGCACATGCACAAGCTTTGCATAACGTCTACATTTTTCTGGCTCGGTTTGCAGCTTCGTGGTCAAGACAACCAGGCTCACACTGTTTCTGAGCTTCTCAAAAAAAAAAAAAAAAAAAAAAGTGGGGGGAGGCAGTTATTTGTCAAATGACAAATAACTACCTTACAGCTTCCAACACGACACATTATTTATCTTGCCTGCAGTAACATCATTTTAAACTAATCAGCAATTTATGTCAACGGACAATTGGCAAGAATACACTCATGCCATGCCCATCCTTTAATCTTATCATTACCCATACTTCAATTTTATATTTTAATGTTATGAGTCAGTACTGTATATGTGTATTATCCTCCCCCTTAATCTATTAGAAAGGTTTTGGAGAGCATGCTATGGTTCTTTAATGTCAACTTTTCTTATCTTCTACAAACACAGATTTGTCAGGAGATTTTTACATTACTCAAAGTCCAGAAACTTTGTACTTTTATATTGCCAAACTTGTCAGTGTTTTTCCTGTTACCAATTTTGAGGTGCTCTGGTTTTTGGGCCTTGGTATTTAGTTGTTTTTGGTGGTACCCTAACAATCTCTTATGATGATCTGGAACAGCCATTCTCAACCTTTTTCCTTCTGAGGCCCCCCTCCCCAACATGCTATAAAAAGTCCACAGCCCACTTTTGCTACAACAACTGTTTTTCTGTATATAAAAGCCAAGGCCAGCGTGAGCGGATATCAAGCAGGGCAATTGCCTGGGGCCCCATGCCACAGGGGTCCCCGTGAAGCTAAGTCGCTCAGGCTTCCGCGCCAGGTGGGAGAGCTCAGGGCCCTGGGCGTCAGCCCCACATAGCGCGACTTCAGCTTTCTTACTTGGGCCCCAGCAAGACTAACACTGGCCCTGCTTGGCAGCCCCCCTGAAACCTGCTCGCGGGCCCCCAGGAGGACCCGGACCCCTGCTTGAGAACCACTGATTTGGAATATTCCTGCCACATCTCAGCAAAAAGAGTGTGGTTCTCTTTCAAATCAAATCCCCATAGCAATCTCCAGGCAAAACCGACCACCCTGATTCTCCAATCTCAGATCTCTCTCATTATTCTTCAGTTGTGCTATGGGGCTGACTCCTCAGCTGGTGTGAATGGGAATAGCTCTGTTGAAGTCAATGGAACTACATCGATTTACATCATCTTAGGCTCTAGCTGCATTGACTGGTATGAATAGGAATTCTATGCTCACGTGGGCAGCTATTTGAGCAAGAGGAGTCAGATTCTCAGCATGTCTAAATGGGTGATGTTCCATTGACGTCAATGGCACTATTCTGATTTACGTGAACTGAGGGTGTGGCCTGTAATGTAGATTGAGGAATTTTGCCCTGCATCTTTGTTATTTCCTTATCTAGTCCCCCCACAATAAAACCCTATTAATTAAAAATATATAGTTTTATTAGTGCTTTCCCCCATTTTGCATTCTTTTTGGAAAATATTCCTGATAAAAATTTCTTATTTGGATGCGTGATAACCAGCCCACATCCTCTCAGTCTGGGTCACCATGAAAAGCGGATGTTCTTTAAAAAAAATCCTCATGTATTGCATTAGGAGTGGAACAGGCCCTATATTAACTGCTACTCCGGATGCCATAGAGCTAATGAAAGAGCCATCCTTCCCATTTTAATAACTTTAAGAAAACACATTCAAAAAGGGCTTCCAAAGTATTAATGCTTCTGTTTTTAACATTTGGAAAATCTGAAGTTATGTGAAGATCAACATGCACAAAGCACAGGCGTGCTGCTCTGAATTCATATTACGGATGGACACGTTCCAGTGTAATATGCTGATTGCTCAGAGATGCAGCAGGAATTAAAGAAGAAAAAATGCTTTTGTGCTTTGAACAATCCTACTGAAATATGAAAATATTTGTTTTGCATGAGGATGGAAAACCATTTGTCTCCACAAAAAAACTCTTTGCCAAAGAGCGCTCAAAAATGCAACATTTCAGAAATGATAATGGGTGTGGTGCGCTACCAGAGTGAATGATCATCTGTACATTTTGGGGGGGGGGGTGTTTGACTGAAGAGAGGACAAAACAGGCAACAACAGCTGGTTTCACAGTGCACATAAATAAAAGGGATAGCTGTAAAAACACCCATAAAGCACCGGAGGGTTCAGCACATTCTCAGGCTTTTAAAATATTTTTCCCTTTTGCAGCGTGATTAGTGCTCATCAAAGCTGCTGGATTGATGGCCCTGGAAACTGATTTTCTCTGTTTAGCCAAAGGCCAGGAAAAAAGCAAAGTCACCAACAAGGTATCAGTTGCCCCATGCTGCTCTGCCACTTGAACCTGACTGGAATGACCAGCTAGGGGTGAAAGCATATTTCAGGCTTCAAGTCCATTTGCTCTAAGGCCTATCTGAAGGCTGTAGAAGAAGCTGATTTACATCTCCCTTCTTCTGGAGCTGGTGGAGCCAAAAGAGGCAACATGCTAACTCCTCTGCTGTGGAGGATGAGGGATATCTCTTTCTACTCTTCAACAATCCACTCCCGTCAGCCCTGGAGCAGCATTAGTATCTAATCCTGAAGTGATTGCTATTGTTTAATATGGTGGCGGTGAGAGATGCCTCAACCATGTTCGAGTTCCCATTTTTCTAGGTGCTGTATAAATATATAGTAAATGACAGTCTTCTCACCAAAGTGCTTACCGTTTAACAGACAGGACATAAAAGGAGGAGGAGATAAACAAGTGGGTGCGGGAGTTGAGGGAGGTTTGGATGGGGGTAAAATATAAAAGGATCAGCTCAATGTGAGCTGAATATGATTTTCTGTGCCACCGCAAAGCAGTCTGAGTGTGATATCTGCCACCTTGGCCAACACGTTAGGGATTGAACGAGAGGATGAGCTACTATAGCTTGAATAAAATAACAGAGGCTCCATAGGTGGGGCTGTACAGATTCATATTCTCTGTGGATCAGGTATAGAAGGGGACTGGTAACATGCTCACCAGTGGATTACATAAGTCAAAGGCTTGACTGCGTTTTTCTAGAAGTGACTTCATTTGGCATGAGATATCTGATACATGGTTTAATTTTTTTATCACTCAAGTTTTCTTGTACTAGACAACATATTTGCAGCTGCAATGTGCTGATGATTCCCTGTGCACAGCAGTGTTTCTCCTGAGAGGCTCCAGTTAGCCCTTTCAAAAGTCTGCATTGTAATGTTCTGTACTTTGCTTTTCTGCCACATCACTGAGAAATTGAGTCCCTGAGTCTTGAGTATCACGAGAATGACGAGCAGGCAAAAATCACAGCCAAGTTAACCAGAGCTATTTGCTAGCCATTGATTTGTTTCCCTCCTTGACCTTCGGGTGGCAGTGCTCCAAACATTAGCCCATGTACCACTGGGATCTTATATATCATTTCTAAGTCTTTACTCATCATTTATTAAATCATGTTCATCCCAGTTTTCATGAGAGTTTATAACTTTTAGAGGCTGATCCTGCTCACATTGTAGTGAATGGAGAGTTTTGCTATTAACTTCCTCAAGAGAAGGACTGGATCTTAAAATGCTAAGGATGCCTCCAAATTACTCATTTTAGAGGGCTAGCAATACTCTATGTGGAAAACTATTTTTCATTTATTTTCAGCTGTTATTTTTGAAGGAGGAACGTATCAGTCTGGCACTGGTGAAGTATCATGATTTAATAGCTTGTTTATCTCTCAGCAGAAGAGCATGTTGCTGCTATTTGAACTAAGGAATCCAGTCCTGTCCTCTTTTCCTGTCCCTCTTGCTAATAAATGCCCAGTTCTGTTCTAGTCTGATTTGTTGACCAGGCAAGAGCCATTGAAGTCAATGGGGCCAAATGCATGAATGAACAGGGGATGCTCCTGGGAATAAAAAGGTTCTTCATGTGTATATGGTAGCAACCAATTCTGCTGCACAGATTGAAGTTTGAAGTTAAACTGCTCTTTTCTGGTTCAGTGCTAAGCAGTTGTTTTAAACGGTGTAGCTAATACAGCACCTAAAAAGGATTTAGGCCCCAGCCTTCAGTTGTGACAGGCTGCTTTGTGCCACTCCACTGGCACAAAGCAGCCCTAAAACTGGTATATCCGTCCATGGTACATCCGTCCCACTCTAGTGCAGGGAAATCCTCCAGTGGTATAGAGCCAGCACAATAACATTGGCAGCTGCTATAAATTAGAGCAGCCTACAGGCCCAGCGCAAAGCCCTCCCAGGATGCAAGTTAACATAAATAAGTATCAAAGCCACTTTTGCACCACCCACTCCAGCCTCCTGAGTTGCACAGTGATCTCTTTACCTACAACCGAGGATCAAGGTCTGAAACATTTAAAACACAGTGCGTGAATACTTGGATTTATTTCTGGGGTGACTCGTTCTAGAATTCTGTGTTCGAGAAGTAGCAATACCCGCACCACATTCAATTTGGGGAGGGAGCAATTTTCACGTGGCATAAGAAAACAGCCTTTTAATACCACCTAATAAAATGCTGCATGAGAAAAGTTGTATCTGAACGGTGCTCGGGCTACAAAATACTATTAATAGTGTCCTCCGGTGCCCCGTACTACACCTCTGCACATGCTACGTGCACTCACACGATTAGGGGTGCTAGAGCACTCAGCAGCTATGCTTTAAACTCTAGAACCAGCCCCTTCTATCAATTAAATGGGGGCTAGTTTCATGGAATGAAATCCGAGTGGCACCTGCAGAACAGAGAGAGCATTCGGCCCTCAGGGTCTAATTCCGTGCTGATTCATGCCATGCAAACCTAGTGGTGTTGCATGAGATGTGTGTCAGCACAGATGTGGGCTTTAAATTCTTCTGCAGCTCGGCTGCAGCATTTTAGGTGTTATTAAACGAGAACGTTTTCACCTTATTGTTGTGGGTTTTTTGTGGGGGGGCTGTATAATAAGTATATATATATATATATATATACACACACTTATATAACATATATAACAGGGAAAGTTATTAGGGGCTGATCCTGTGAGATGTTCAGTGCACGTCACTTCCACTGACTTTAAGCCCAAACATACACAACTGGCTCAATGTGACTTCAATGGGAGTATAGGGCTGTCTGAACTTTGGCCCTATGAGAACCATAAAACATACTTCAAGGGTATTCTTGGCGGTAGAAGCCCCAAAAGCCCCAAGTTAAATGGAAACCTCAGATCCCGAACTAGACGTCTTAGAGTTAACTAGGAAATTAATTTAAAAGAATGAAAATGAATAATATCTCCCAAGCCCAGCAACATAAATGGAAGAAGTCCAACGTCTCCCTGAAGGCCTGAGAGTCAACAGCCTCTTCCACTGCAAGCATTAAAGATGTCTCTTCAAACAATAAAAAATGTGTATTTTGGAGCTTGAGGGAAGTCTGCCCTCAAGAATCTCTTTGTCCATCAGCATTGACTAAAGCATATGAAATACTGAAGACTTTATGGGGTCCTCTAGCCAACATATTCCCTCATTCTAACCCCAAGGATTCTTTTCCCCATTAGAATATAATCTTCCATACTTTGGCCACTTTCCTTCTTATCACATATAACTAGAACAGATGATCTCTCGTTAAATTATTTGAGAAATACATATTTGGATACAGCTGTCCGGAATACAATGAAGCTCTGTCCTTTCCAGGGTACTTATTTCAAGTGTGATCCACAATGTCCAAGTGTGAGACACTGTAATAGAAAATGACAATGGGCTTCACAATCCAGCAGATCCATGTTGTTTTGGAAATGTAACAGTATCTTATCCGTTCAGTACTATGTTCCGCTCAATTGCCCTGTTACCACAGAGGATAAAATCCTACTACTGCTAGCAGCTCATAGAGTTATTTCTTTAGCTCAAATGGTAGAGGCCCATGCTTTTAGGCCTGAAAGTTTCAGATTCAGATCCTGATGATGACCCAGGAGATGGATTGTTAAATATTCAAAACACCAGAGCAATATGGCTCCATTATGATACCAAACAAGTTCATTCTGACATTACAAGCTCGCATACCCTTGGCCCTCATTTTGAAGTTAGGATGGCTTTATGTTTAAATAATACTGACCAAAGTGGAGAACATTCTCTGTCAATAGTTAGATGAAGTTGTCATTGGTGTTATAAAATTAAAATGATGAAAAATTCCCAACCCTGACACTTTTCTATGGGTGATACTGTTTTGGGTAGAACAGAAGACACACCACAAAGGAATTTACAAAGGAAAAGAGTATCAGTATCCCCTTTTTACAGATGTCAAAACAGAGGCACGGAGTGATAAGTGATTTGGACACATTTTCCTAGAAGATTAGGCCTTGATCAAGCAAAGCATTTAAGCATGTTTATAACTATAAATACTGAGCAGTCCTAGTGATGTCTCAAACATGCTTTTAAAGATAGAATATGCTTAAGTGCTTTATTGGATCAGGCCCTTAATGCTGAGTGTATTAGACAATTAAGCTGCTCAAATCCATTCAGCTTGTAACGATCCTTTACAGGTGCAGTATGCGCTAATAAAAATGAATAGAAAGAACACTCCCATTTCATAACTTTAAAGAGACAATTGAATTCCTTTAAAAACATGTACAACATGAATTCCTGGAAAGGGTGAGGAGCCAAGAGTGAGAATTAAAAAAACAATGAGGCCCCTGGGGAGATTTTCAAAGACACAGGTTAGGTACCCTACCTCCTGTCGAGAGAGGCAATGTCACCTCGTGGATAGAGAAGTAGACTGGGACTCAGAACACAGGGGTTTAATTTCTGGCTTTGCCACTGGCTTGTTTGGGCAAGTCGCTTTATCACTCTGTGCTTCAGTTTCCCCATCTGTGAAATGGAGATAATGATACTCATTTCTTTGTAAAATGGTCTGAGATCTACTGATTAAAAGTGCTATATGAGAGCTAGGGATGATGATGATGATGATGATGTTAATGGGCGTTGGGTACCTCCCTCCCATTTCTGCCTTTCAAAATCTCCCCAAACCCAGAGGCTCATGGCATTCCCAACACAGCAGCAAATTATACACTAACTGAGAGAGAAAGACTAAAAGTAAGGCAGTTTTCAGGCCTGGTGTGAAGCATGCACATCTCTTGCTTTCCAGAGGGCTGCACAGCATCAGACGTTTTTGTCTACACTTTCCTTCCCTTAAAGAACTGAGGCCCCAGCACTGAGCCAGCTGTGTGGTCAGTACGAGCATGAAACAGTGAAGGTTGGTGGGTGCAGGCAAATGAAGCATGTTAACCACAAAACCTGGGGATTTGAGATGTTGCCCAGGGTCAAATTTTGCCCTTTGCAGAGAGGCAGCACAAGGCACTTATATGATGCCTAGACCTTGTGCTGGAGCTCTGCACAGGGGTGGATTTCACCCTCAGGATAGGTGGTCCAGGCCAGATCTGTACTACTGCTTCACAGAGGGCATGCGGAGTAATGGAAAAGGGGGCACGTGACACATATTCAAACTGTGGTCGTCTACAGTGTTGTTCTACAGTGTCCTTACAGGGGATATACAGAGTCCCAATTATAGGACAATAGCAGGTGGTTGGGTTGTTCAACCCGCCCAAAACTAGTACCTCACATACCTGTTGGTCATAATAGATACTCTGTGACATTGCTACATGTCAACCTTCCCCTCTTCTGCCTTAGCTGGCCCAGGGCTTGAATGTTATTCTCCTAGCCATCTTGTTTGGGAATCTAAGCAACACTGGACATAGCTACATGCAAAAAAATCCTGTGGCAGCAAGTCTCAGAGCCCAGCTCAACTGACTCGGGCTCGCAGGGCTGTGGCTGCAAGAGCAAAAATAGCAGTGCAGACATTTGGGCTTGAGCCCGGGCTCTAAGACTCACCCTCCTCACCGAGCTTCAGAGTAAGTTGAGCTGGGCTCAGAAATTCGTTGCTGCCTGTTTGCTGTGAAGATGTACCCATGGTCCTTTCATGGGCATGGTATGTTGTGTCTGCTACCAGCCACTCCTGGCTAAGTACTGAGCACAGCAGCCAACGGATGGTTGCAAAGAAGTGAGGCTCCAACGGCACCGCTGGTGAATTTTTGGCACAGCTCTTCTCGCTGGGCACAATATTGCACCATAGCAGAGGCCTGGGCTCAGCATCATTAATTGGAGAGAAAGACAGGAGAAGAAAAGATGTGCATGATGAGAAAAGCAAGATTACAGAGCAGAACGCTTTGCCTGTCCTCGTTTTAATGTTACTGATTGAAAACAGAGTCATGATCTCCACTACAGAAGTTTATTAACCTAATCCCTGTTTGCTGGTGGGAATGGCATGCTGAGTTTTTCCATCAGCCTAGTACTTGGAAGTGGAAGCATGGCACACTGGTGCAGTTTATCTTGTAGTGAACTAATGACTCCAAAGAGACTGCTTTAACAAGGGGTTAGTAAACTTCACAGTTGTCTGCAATATTTTTACTGGAAGTTACAGAAACTATTCAAACATCTGTCTAGATAAGTAAACAAATAGAGCTTTAAACCCTGTTGACACATACGTTATAGCTGACTCACTATTTCTGACATGGAGGTAATCAATGGACTCAAGTTACATTATTGAAGGAATGTGTCAGCTAATAGGATATGCTTTCTAAGACAAGTACAGCGTGGTGTGTGTGTGAATCCTTCATATGGACTTAAAAACTGGGCCTCATCTAAGTATCTGGCTCTCTAGATAGTATTAGCACTTCACTGATGCCCCCCAAAAGAATCTTGCATGGTTTTCTTTTCCAGAGCAAATGGTGGCAGTGTGAATATTTTTAATATATCTTCCTCTTCAGCAAAACATAGCAATGGCAACAAGTTCTATGGTATTTTAAATATATCCTAATATAAGCATCATATCCTTACTCTGTTGTAGGTCAAAAGCAGTGATTCTACAGTTTAATACAATGAGCTTTGGGACAATATGTCTTGTGCAAAATAATAATGTTTAGAGCAGTGGAAAGAACTGTATGTATGAGGAACCATTCAGCCTACATCAAAAACTGTGCCCGTATTAGGCACAATAGAGCATTTCATCCCCGAGGGGAAAATATTCATAATATTTCTTCTGAACTATACATCCCACTAATGTCTATATTCCCCTAGTAGGAAAAGTTATCGCCTACGCTGGACAATAGATCGTCATATGCACTTTTAAAATATAGGCACTTCAGGTAACCCCTTTGAAGACAGCGAGATTGCTCATGTGAGTAAGGGTTTGTAGGATCTGACCGATATATTATGTGTGATAGACCCAGGCCAGTTGGGTACAGCAGAGTAGTAGAAGGCCACTGGATTAGCAGTTTTCTGTTTTTTGACTGACCAGAGCAGGGGCTGCTCCAGGCTAGGGTGGACACATGACTCCAATTAGCCTGCAAAGAGTAAGTTGAAGCGTTAGGCTAATGAGAACACCTGACTCCAATTAACCTGAAAAGAGTCAGGTGAGTCTGTTACGCAAATGTGACACCTGACTAATTAAGGCCCCTCTGATACTATATAAGGGCTCACCCAGTCAGGCCGAGGAGAGCCAGGGGAGAGGAAGTGTGGCTGAAGGGTTGGGTAATGAAGACACCCTCAAACCACTGGAAAGGGAGCCCTACTGTAAGGGTGAAGAAGGCGTTAAGAGAGAGAGGCGGGGGAGCTGTGGGGAAGTGGCCCAGGAAAATGTAGCAACTCTGGCAGTGAAAGGTCAGCTGCCAACAGCTGCTGCCATTAGGGTCCCTGGGCCGGAACCCAGAGTAGAGGGCGACCCTGGGTTCCCCCCAACCCGTCACTACAGAAACACCTCCTGGGAGGGGAAGACAGGCTCCTGTTAGGACAGGAGGCTAAACTGTTCTTGAATAAGCCCGTAGGGACAACAGAGACTCTGGGAGTTCTCTCACCAACCTCCTTCCTGGCTTATGATGAAAAGGGCTCAGTAGACTGTACCCTGGCCCTAGAGAGAGAAGGGCTACGTGGAGGCTTGCAGTGAGCCTCTGAGGCTAGCATAAACTGCCTGGAAGCGCGGGACGCACAGGGACAAGGTCGGAGCTCTGCCACATATGATATATTTAAAATACTGCAGCACTGGTCAACACTGCTTTTTTTTGCTAGAGAAGAAAATACATTCAAGATATTCACACTGCCACCAGTTTCAGTTCCACTATCATTTTAAGAATGTTACAGCTTCTACACTAATAATTATGTAGCCACTATTAGTGCAACATGCTACACAAATGAAAGTTTCATGGTGCAAATGTATTAGTGTTACAGTTTATTCCCTTAGGGCCTAATCCTGCAAGGTGCTGAGAACCCTCAACTCCAGTGGGATTTGAGAGCACTTGGCTACTTATAGAATAAGGTCCATATGTATTCCTATAATAATAGGACATATATGGGGTTAGATTTCCAAAGGCACAAAGGGCAGCTGGATGCCCAATTTCCTTTTTAAATTAATGGGAGCTGGAAGTGTAACTACTATGTGTCCCCTAGATACCATGATGATGGGAATCATAAAAAACTCTAAACCAGACAGACATATGGCCTGTTTGTGCAGGAGCACAGGGGAGTGGGAAGGCACAATTCTTTCATCTACATCTCTCCAAACACTTGGTAAACTTTGGTGGATGAAGTCTCACAAGGTGGCTTTGAGGTCGGCAATTCTTACTGATGGGGAGTGTAGTGTATAGGAATAGGACAGTATCCCTGTTAAATAGTTTGTGAGCCCTATAGTGGTGCTCACCATGTTCTGTGTTTTTAGAAGCTTCCAGAAACCAGTCAGAGAAACAGAGCCATGTAGCTGCATATTGGTGTATATCTAATAACCACAGTTATCTGAGACCCAACTGTGCCTGGGTAGTTTCTTCAAATGGTTGCTGTTGTGCAAGGAGCAAATGACACAGCAGGGAAAAAAGGCCACATCTCCTAAGGTAAAGAGAATTTTGCTGGTTGCCTTGTCAGAAGCCAGGTATATAGGCTTGTTTCTGAAGGTATTCTCTCTTTCAGGATATTTAATAAAAGGCAGGAATCTTCTTACGCTAGGTAAGTTATTTCTTTCCTTACAAGCATGTGAAATATACAAAGAAAACACAAGGCTTGTTTGTTTTTTCCATCAAACAGAGTGCCTCATTCAGAGCCATGCCAGGCTTCTCAGCAAAAACCAAGTACAAGGCTGAGGGGTTAACTCCTCAAAGGAAACTCAGTGTGTGAGTCGTTCTTCATATACTTGGTGACAAAGGCTGGCCTTGAGTGTGTCTCTCTTCATGGCATGGACTTCACCTCCTTGCTTCTCCGCACAGAGCACCTGCCACATATAAATACTATCCGAATACTAAAAATTCCCTAATTTAACAGACTTTGATGGTACACTATGGAAGTAGGATTAGGCCCTTGTTGCCCTATCTTCAGACCCTCAGCTTTAGACTACAATCCCAAAGCTTCCTGAAAATTGAACAATTGGCTTAAAAACAGGAAGCCAGGAGCTAACAAATTACTGTTCTTGTAATCAGAACAGGCGGTTGAGAAAGGGTAATGTTTTGGCAATGATAGCTAATTTCCATGCCTCATTAAAACAACATGGCTTATTCATATATTTTTAGGCCTGTTTTTCATTTAAGGGATAACAGAGCAGGTGCCCCCTTTTATGAGGCAATAATCCATTTTGGCTGAGCAATTTATCACTGCGGGGGAACCGGATGTATTCACACTGCCAAGGAAAACAAAGTACCAGTCCTGTTGTCCTTCTCCTACCCCTTATGAGGAAGGATATTAAACACAGTACACTTCACCTTGTCCTGTGTGTTACTCCCCAGTGCTGAGTTCAGCTATCAGGGTCAGTAAGGTGATTGTCAAAATCCCCGATTACTCTCCAGTCATGTTGGTCCTCTGAGTTAAGGCCTGTATCTGCAAAGCACTCCTGCTGACTTCCAACTAAGTTTAGATGACTCAGAACTTCATAAGGGGTGTACCCAGCAAGTCACAGGGCATATGATCTTCTTAGACACTCACTACCTTGTAGAATCAGACCCAGGATCAAGCCCCCAGAGCCTACTCTTTTTCCCATTGAAATCACCAGCAAAACTCCCATTAACTTCAATAATGCAGGATTGGGCCCTTAGAGACCATGTACATGATCTGGGAGTGACTCAGCCCTGGACCTGCCAAATGAGGCCAATGACCGGCCGACCTGCATCCAATGAAGTCAATGGGAGCTTTGCCACTGACTTCAGGGAGAGATGGATCAGCAGCAGCTGAACCCCGACATGCCGGGCAGCAGGCAGAATGGGGATGGTACAATGAGCTTGCACAGATTATACCATATTTTATATGTTCCTCACTCTGCATGAGAAGCTGAGGGGATCTCACACTGCAAATTCAGCTCACGTTGCGGAGTTTGAAATGTAGCGATCCAGGGTTTGGGGCCAGCCCATTAGAAAGTCAGGGCTGTCTGCCACGTTCAGATGAGATCAGTGTTTGGCTTCCGAACAGCTCCAGAGTTCCGTAAATAGAAGAGGGACGGAGGGCACAGGGGACAGAAAACGGGTATGACTAAGGAAAAAAATATTTCTCTTAAGAGTTAGATTGTGCCTGATTCTAATACCTCTGTAATGGAAGGGTGGAGGGGAAGCTGACCCTTCTGCACAGCCTACTATCCACATCTCAGCTTGCAAACAAGGGAGCTACATGTCTGGGACTCCCTACTTTAAACAGGGGATTGGGAGGAACCTTGTCTCCACACCCACCCTGCTAAAACGGCAGGATGCAGTGGAGAGGAAGTAAGGGGGTGGTTCAAATTACTTCCTTCAGGAACAAGGAAGGAGAACCTCACAATTCCTTCCCAGGGTAGCTCTTGGAGTGGCAGCACTATGTGCCACCCCTTACACAGGCCTTTCAGCAAAAGCCCTGTGTAAGAAATGTTATGGGGAGGGAACATGGAATGGAGCCAAGATGGGAGGCAGGAAGCAGAAACTTTAATGTTAAAGGTGTAAGGTAAGGAGACAATCAGAAGAAAAGGGAAATCCTGGGGAGGAAAATGAGAAGATAGAAACAGTCTGCACTGAAGGGTGGCCATTTCATCGAGAAATCACGTGATATGGAGTCTTTGTTCTCACGGTCTGGAACCTCCAATTTTTGTATAACTTAGCACAATAGTTTGTGATTTTTCTGAAGTCTTCTACAGGAATCCTGAAAATGTTTCTTTTCTATTGAAAAGTTTAAATGTGCACATTCCACTACTGACCCTCAGTCTCTTCTTAATATGTGTGTAAGGCTCCAGACTGGGACTTGAGATCTAGATTTAATCCTTTTCTCAGGCACAGACTTCCAGTGTGACTTTGGACAAGTTCCTTAACCTCTGTGTCTCAGTTTCCCATATATAAAATGGGAACAATAATCCTTTCTTAGCTCACAAAGGTGTTAGGAGGATAGATTCATTCATAGATATTAATGTGCTGAGCACCATATAAGAACCTAGATTGATCATGTCATCCCTCGTTTATATATCGACAACAAAGAGGCTTTTGATTCAGTCAAAAGATCAGCATTTTGACTCACAATGAAAGGCAATGGCATTCCAGATGTTCTGCTAAATCTGGTGCATGATCTTCACACTGGTACCAGGGTGAGAGTGTGTGTTGGTTCATGGCTTTTGCTGCCTTTCTACACAACCTGAGGTGTGCCTGCAGCAGGGATGCATTCTTGCTCCAGCACTATGCTGTCAAGCTATTGACTGGATATTAGGACTTGCCGCTCCACACGTTGGAATCAAGATTGATCAAGAAGTGTTCACCGCTGAAGACTATGCTGACAACACTGCCTTCATGGTGGAACAGTCAGTGAATTTCAGTTTCACCCTCCAAGGCCTTCAAGATGCTGCCCATGCTATGGGGTTGTTGAACCTTTCATGGCGGAAGACCAAGGTCCTGAACTTCCAGGTAGGCCACCAAACTCCCTGGTGCAGATGGGGCCTAGTACTGTGGTAAGCTCCGATGAGTTCATCTGTTAGGGGGCTTATTCCTTCACCCACTTACTTGCCTGGTCCTTCTTGCATGAACAGAGAGCAACAATACCCAAAATCCAAAGGTGCAAACAATTTGATGTTTATTGGGGTGAACTTCCAGCAAGCATGATTCCAGTTTCCTTCCTTAGTATCCTCCTTCCCAGCTCTGACACCAGAGAGCCTTACACCTGTGTCCCTGTTCCCATTCCTGCCCTTAGCAAAACATGATTCCAATTTCCCCACTCCCATTCCCTGTTCCCATTTCCCCCTTTAGCAAAACATGATTCCAATTTCCTTACCCCCATTCTCTGTTCCCATTTCCCACACCCATATGCCCACCCCACCCCCCTACTTCCTGATTGACTGCAGACTATATAGTAAAACTTGAGTTCTGCTTTGCTATACCTTAACCAATCATGTTCCTGAAATTTAACTAACCAATCCTAACATATTGTAACATGATTATGTAACCAATTATATCCCACCACCTTAATTAGTTTACACCCAGCAAAATTAATTATACAGCAGACAGAAACAATCACAGAACCAGACAGAGATTATACAGACAAACAATAGCAAAGTGGGAACTATAATGACAAAACAATACAGAAGTGAGGATTTCACACCCCAGCTATTGATAAGTGAGTTCTTGCCAGACAGGATGCTATAAACTAAGTTTCCTTTTACATTTTCTAGGCACTTCCCTTTCTCTGGAGGTGATAGGCATTATCAGGACAGGATTGTATTCCCAACAGCCCAATAGCACCTTCTTTCAGTGTGACTAGTTTGGAATGTGAGGATCTGACCGTTCACTTTCCAGCTTATGGCTGCCTCTGCTGCTTAGCCAAAGGCTTTAGCCTAAGAACAGGGCCTCAGACTGTCACAGTAAGAGAAGGACCTTACACTGGCAGACAGTGATTTTGATTCTCTCTTTTATACCTCTATAACTAGCCAAGTGATAAGAATACACCTAAATTCTTAGAGTATAGGCCTTTACAGACAGACCTGAATATCTATATCCTAACATCATCTACCTAGGCAGCAAGCAGAGTTCAAAAGGTCACAGCAAACCAGACTTTCTTTGGCGAATAGGTTTCACCCCTTCCGGCATGAAATCTCGCTTATGGATGCAAAACCAGCCTTGCACTGAAACAAAGTTCAGGATCTCTCAAACCTGCATACTGTATGGATCAGAAACCTGGGCTCTCTCTTACAGGCAGACTCGAAGAGGCTAGAGGCATACCATGTGCGCTGTCAGCACCAAATCCTGAGCATAAAGCAGTTTGACTTTGTGCAAAATGTCATAATTTCGCAGAGACCTTCCCTGCCTTTAGTCACTCTTCATATTAATTGCTGTACGGCCATGTCACCAGGATAGACAACAATACTTCAGCACACTGTACTCTCAAATTCTACATCAAGGCACAAAGTGTGCACACCCTGATCCTACCTGGTGCTGATCACAGGACTGTCCCAGAGATTTTGAATTTGCAGGACAGAGCTAGATCTGGGAGCTTTGCTACATGATGCCTGGTGGGACAACATGAACTGTGGTCACTGTAGCTGGTGCAACAGTCCTCAGTAGACTGTGTGTGTTTAATGATGCTCTCTAGTTGCATAACTGGGGTGGGCAAACCTTGGTCTTGCCTTTATATGTATATTGGCTGCTTTAAATAGTGTGTATTTTTAGGTCACTTTGCATCCCATAATATAACTGCTACTAAAAATTCACATTGCTTTTACTGATCCATGCCAATGGCAGAATCTTAATTGGGGAAACCATCCGCATCACTCATGTTCTTATCCGACATTTTCTTGAGATTAGGTTTTAGCCTTTCAGTATTATAACTTAATCTTTTTTTTTTTTCTTGTGATGGATTCTGAAGTGCTTTGACAAATTTCTTCAGGGAAGAGTTGTGCATCATTTGGGCTTTTCCTGCAGAAGCTTTCATGGAGGGTAGGGCAGGCTCATATTATCTTTCACAGCTGGACTATCCCTTTGTGCTGGATGAGGGACAATCCCCATATGAAGCAAAGGACAGACAGCAACCATGTGAAGATCGCGTCTTGTAAAATGAACACAATGGCTCTCCACGGAGACATAACAAAGATAAGACAGAAGTGAGGGCTACCAAAAATATAGGGTTCGAAAAGACGTGGGTCATAAGGGTGCTAGAACATATCTGCTCTTCTGGAACAGAAGCTTTCTACTACGCAGGGCTGTATTTCGACTATGTTTGACCTGAGGCCACTGTGGTTCATATGTCTACAACCAACGGTTTATGCGGCAGCATCTTAGTGCAGAATAACGAGGAGAATTCCATTCTTATCATCCCTCACATGCCCAGGGCTGTGGGTGATGACTGGATCATTCAAATGCTCGCAATATGTTCAGTCTCCAAGACAAAGACTAGTTGCCAGGCAACCTTGTTAATTTAGTATCTATTGCTGGCTAATCCAAGCAATTGCGCTGAAATTGAGGTCACAAGCTCATCTGGGATAAGAAAGAAAAGTAAAACTAGAAATGTAGGAAGAAAATATTAAACACATTAAAATGTCTATCATTAAAACTACAAGGAATGTACATGAATAGCTTTTAGGGCCTATCAAAAGCCAGTTTTAATCCATGGGATTTAAATACATGCTTGCTCGCTTTGATAAGTAAGTATTTCCTTAAGCATAAACTTCAGCAGATACTTAAGTGCCTTGGTGCATCAGGGCCTTAACTCTCTATCAATCATATAATTCACTTTGAAACAAAAGGTATTAATTGAGCATACTAGAAACAAACAGGAAATCCTGAAAATCTAACCTTTTGTTCAGCTTTCTATGTGAAACAAATCACACTGGCACTTAATATATGCAGTGCTATGAAAGTACAGAATCTGAAATTCAGCACCTTTCACAAGACCATACATTGACAGCGGGCACAATGCTGTATAACATCCGGTCCACTTTATCTTGGGTGGAGCAATAAAGGAAGGAAAGTCACAATAGCACTCCTCCTTTAATCAAAATATCTCGTGTCTGTCTAAAAATCAAGGATATTTTAATAATAGAGATCTTTTTGGACTTGGTATGATGTCAAAAGCTAATGAGAGACACAAGGAGTAACTGAACATGCATAGTGGAATGTCCATCAAGCATTTAACAGCTTCCAAAGTGTCTGTGTAGTATCCTTTTTAACTGATTACTTTGAAAAAAGTGGTTGTTTTATATATTTTATTAGACTGAAAAGGAGTCTTTTTTCTTTCTTATGCTGATACCTGTATCTCTGCCTACTATCTAGCACTCTATGATACTCTCTCTCTCTGTATATTGCAAAATGTTTTAAAGCTTTCCGTAATGCCTTCAAAGAATTCAGAGAATGCCACTTGCTCTGTGTCCGCTATTTAGATTTTGGAGCCAATGGAACTGTGCCAGTTTACATCGGGCAAGAATTTGGCCCTTAATAGTTTGTATTTCTTTTCTGGGGAACAACCGAGATACAGTAACTCCTTGCTTAACTTAGTTATGTTCCTGAAAAATGCTACTTTTAGCGAAACGATGTTAAGTGAATCCAATTTCCCCATAAGAATTAATGTAAATAGGGGGAGTTAGGTTCCAGGGAAATTTTTTTCACCAGACAAAAGAAATTATATACATATACAATATAAGTTTTAAATTTTAAACAAATAATTTAATACTGTACTCACCACTGATGATTGCGAAACTAGGTTGAGGCGGGGTGTAGTGGGGTCAGGGCACAGGGGCTTGCCCCGCTCCGCCTGCCTGGTGTTCTAGCCAGGGAGTAGGGTCAGGGCATGGGGGCTTGCCCCACTCCACCCTCCCGGTGTTCCTGCTGGGGAGTGGGGTCGGGGCACAGGGGCTTGCCCCGTTCTGCCTGCCTGGCGCTCCTGCCAGGGAGCGGGGTCAGGGGTTTGCGCATTCAACAGCTGGAATGCCGGGCAGGCAGGCAGAGCGGGGCAAGCCAAACAACCTTATAATGCAGGGGTCTCAGACTCAAATGACCACGAGGGCCACATGAGGACTAGTACATTGGCCTGAGGGCTGCATCACTGACACTCCACCCCCAGCTGCCCCCGGCCCTGCCCCCACTCCACCCCTTCCATGAGGCCCCGCCTCTTCCCGCCCCTTCCCTGCCTCCATTCCAACCCCTTCCCCGAAATCCAGGGACAGCATATCAGCGTGTTTCCTCCTTACTCAGGGCAGACTGTTCTCCCATAGAGAGAATCAAAGGCAGCATGAATTATTACTAACTATTTCCACCATGCCCAGAGAGGTGCACTAGGTGCCTCACAGACCAGAGAGGCAGCCACAGGCCCTGCCTGAAGATCGGACCATCTAGAATGTAGACAGGGCCCAACAAGGAAAGAGTAAGAAGAAAGAGAAAGGGAGAGAGACATGGCTCCAAAACAAGATCATGCGGTGACTAAGCAGCGACTCACTTTAGGCCCTGGCCATGTCTTTTGGGGCAGGTTTTGATTTATTTGTTTAATCAGTTCACCCTTCACAACAGGAATGAATTTTTAGGAGGGGCTTGACAGAGGTGAGGCTGGTAATTTGATTAATAGGGTTTGGGAGAGCGTTCCAGGCAGAAGTAGCAGCAGGGAGATGCTCATGTGAAAAGGAGAAAAGCAGGGTGGCACAGCCAGGTGTTGAATTCTCTATATGTGGTGCATAGAAACAGGATTTCCAGTATGTTACAGGATTAATGGCCCTTAGTGAGAGGAACCTACCCAAAACAGGAAGGGGAGATGGAATGAAGGAAGGACCTGTTCATGGAGAACCTTCATGGTCTGAACTGGGCCTGAATTCTGTATGCCAAATTACTGGCATCCTGTGGATATGCCCTGCCCCACACTGAGCATACCCAACGCAACTGAGAACTAGAGTAGCTGATATGTAGTGTAAGGGGAAAAGAAGAGGAGAATGAGTGTGCATGCCCCAGAGACACAAATTGCCCCATAAGGGGCAGGGAGTGTGGGGAAATGCTTGTAAAGCTGTAGAGAGCTGCACCATTCAAATGGATGAGGCACTGCACCACACAGGTGGGCAAATAATGGATTTTTCCAGTTCACTGGCAATTTTGAAATTTTGGGGAGGAAAAATAGTTTTGGATCAAACAAAATATTTCATTTCTACCAATTCCAAATGTGTTCCCATTTCTACCATATCTAATCATTTTTAAACTTTTTGCTTAAAAAAAAGGAAGGGAAGTTTTGAAACAAAACATTGTTTCCAACTGAACAATTGAAATGTTTCGTTTCAAAAATGTCAAAAGAAAATGGTTTGATTCTTGTTCCTGAATTTGTTTGTTTTTTTCTAAATGAGCAATTTGGCCAAATCCACATGAATTCACAAAACATTTCGGTGTCACCAAATCTGGCTTTTTTTTGGTGAAAACAGTTTTTCTGATAAATGTTGCCCAGCGTTCCCTATGTACACTAAGGATCAGGAGGGACAGATTTTGCCTCCCTCAGGAACCACCCCTCTGGCAGTGCAGCTCAGCACCACTCCTTCCTCAGGGCCATGTGCATTTGACACCATCTGGCCTTAATTCATCATGAAACCGTAACCTGAAAATAGATTTTTTCAGGAGTCTGAATAAAAAAGAGTTGCAATAAGTGAGCTTTGGCATCTAGAAGGGAGTGGGCAAATATTCTTGTCAGTGTTTTAAATACTACAGCATCTAGTAATAAGAGAAAGAAATGATGCACATTTTCTCTTGATTTATGCACCTGATATGAAATATATGTTATACATTTCCTCTGGGATGTATTTCAACTCAAAACCTGCGATACCAGCTTATAATGAGTTACACATTTATTTTGAAACAGTGCAGACGAACATTAATTGGAAGCATGTTCCGTTTGACTAAACAGGTACAATAATTCTTAAATATTCACTGTCACTTACGAGGCCTGTGCATTGAGGTTAATCATTACACTTTTTGTACGCTATGAGCAAATCAAATACAGTAGTGATGGAGCACACCACAGTAAAAAGCCAGAATGTTCTTTATGTGGAGAGAAATTAATAATAGTAACTAAAGCTGGTCAAGAAATGGGATTTTCTTTGATGAAAAGTTTAAATTTTCTGTGAATCAACTAAAAACACACCAGGTTTCAGCTGAAAACTTAAAGTTTTCATATTTTTAGTCAAAAAGTTTTGGGTTTTGGCCAAAACACCTTAAGTTTTCCACTGAAATTTTTCAATTTTTAAAAAAAAAAAAAAAAAAGTCAAAAATTTCCACGGAAATTAGACCCTTTTTGGAAAAAAAAAAAAAATCAGTGAGTTGAAAATTCAGTGTTCTGTCAAACAGTTTTGGAGGAAACATTTCAACTAGCCCTAATAGTAGTAATAATTTGTCTAATAATCTCAGTGAGTTTTCAAACAACAGTAACAGAGCCTGACAACCACTGTGTGAGGGCGAGTAAGATTACTATCCCTATTTTACAGGTAAAGAAACTGAGCCAGACGAAGGTTAAGTAACCACCATTGAAAGGTCAACATATACTAAAAGCGTAGGAGCACTTATTGTTTATTTTTATTACAGTAGTATCTAGAGGCCTCAAGGAAGATTAGGGGACGCCATTGTGCAAGGTGCTGTACAAACACATATGGAGAGATAATTATAAGCTCTTTGGGCTAGGGACTAATATTATTTACTATTTGTACTGTGGTAGCACCTAGAAGCTGCCATCTTATTGTGCTAGGCACTGTGCAAACCCTTCAGAGCAGAAAGTTGAAATAGACAGATAGGGACCTGAGGCACAGAGAAAGTTTCCAAGGTGCCACAGTAAATCAGTGGCAGAGCCAGAGTTTGAACTCAGGTCACCTGAGGGCCTGTATAGTGCCTTCAGCACATAGTGATACTCACTGTACCTAGGTACAGCAAGAGTACTCAGGCTTTAACAAAGCTACAGTTGAATCAGCATACAAGTGAGGACAGGAGAGATGGTCAAAGGTATGCAATATATGTGTTTATTATTATTTTATATTACATTAGTGCTTAGAAGCCTCTGTCTCAGATCAGGATTCCATTGTGTTAGGAACTGTACATACACAGTAAAAGGAGAGTCCCTGACCAATCTAGATCTACGAAAAGATAAAAATGGGGGCGGAGGGGAGGGGGATTTATCATCTTGTCTCTGCAACTTCTTCCTACATGGGTTGTGCATAAACATGGACAGCAAGATAACAACATGTTAGTGTGACTGATATAATGGCTATATTGCCGTGAGTATGAGATCACTACATTGCTTCTGAGTGACATTCCCATGAGTAAGTAATTTGGCCATACCAAATTCATGCGCTTCAATCTTCTTAACCACACCACGGTATCACGTATTCACCTTCATCTCTCTCGCTATATAAAGAGGCATATCCAGGTAAAACTAAATGAAATCCATTCATCTCCCACTGAAATGCAAACATTTTGAAGGCAGGGTGAGACGTGATAGCTCTTTCATGGCGCAAAACAGCACTACACAACAGTTTGGCTAATAAAGTCAATACCACAGTCAGTGTAAATTGTGGGGCCAGTTAATGTAGGTAGAACACCTTGCTGTTCCCATCCAATTTCTACGGCACAAACAGAATTCACTAACCTGCTCTCATACCTACCGACAGTGCTAGGTGCAGCTGCCCTTGTATCCAGCTGAGAAAACCAAAACAAATGGAGGGGAGGGGTGAATTAACAAGCAAAAGGAGACAATGGGCCAGATGCTCAGCTGGTGTAAATCCAAGTCGCTCATTGAAGCGACATGGATTTACACCTGCTGAGGATCCAGCTCGTAGTTTTCCTCACAACATTTCACAGTGGCGTTAGAATGTCATCTCAGGGAAAGGTTAAGACTCTTAGGAGCTGGTTGCCCTGACGAATCCAGGTTGCTGACATTTTGTTGACCTTCACATCGTGAATTGAGCCATAGACTAACCAATCTGGCCGGTGACACTTGCACAGAGCCAATGTCTGAGGGGAAATACTGCTCCACCAGCAAGCACACGATGCCCTGTGGTGCCTTCCTCCCATGTTAGGATTTCAGGACTTTTAAATGGGCCTAATAAAAGGGATCAGTCCCCCTTGTTGAATGCTCATCTTTGGGCTTTGCACTGAGTCCATCTATGCATTTCTGTCAGACAAATTTATTTTATTATTTACCAAAATGCATCTGTCATTATATCTCCTTCTGCTTGTACACACATCAAAGAACAACAATGTGGCTGGCCACAGTCAGTCCAAATACAGAACTAACTCCCACAGTGAGCCCAAAATAAACCCCAACACCCCTGCCTCCAGGATATTGCTAAACGGATAGGCTTTGCAACTTGTCCTGGAGGTCAGGAGGGTTAGGCTATTTGGACAAACAGGGGAAGGGAATTCCAGAATTGAAGACTCCCCCCCCTCCCCAAATTCTGGTAACACCTTGCCAGAAGCCCACCCCCCCAGATGCTCAAATCTATGGACTTTTAGCTCAGACACCTATGCTGACTTCAACTCTCATGGGAAAACATGGGGAGAGAGTGGGATGAGAGATCAGAAAGCTAGGCTCCAAACCAGATAGGAATTTAAGGGGAAAATTCTCTACTATACCATAGCTCTGCTCAATCCAGGGGGGAGGTGAGGGAAACATCAGGTCAGTCCCAGCTCTGATGCCTTTAGAGCTCTTGCCACATCAGTCTAGACTCAGCCACTAGCTTAGAGTGCTTAATGAACCCTGTGCCAGCGAAGGATAGGAGCTGCAGAGCAGATCCCTGCCCCACACCCCCTCCCCCTTGCCTAAGACATACTCTCTCCCTCCCCTGACATGACCCCTCTTTGCCAGGAGGGAGAGGGAGGACAGAGTCATGGGGCCAAGCAACAGCTCAGATGTGCCAGCAGGGAGCTTCCTATGACAGAGGAATTCTATGCTGGGCATCTGGCTGAATTACAGCCAATATACCTCTCCTGAGTGGCACAAAAGGGGTGTAAGGATTTGGCCCTAATGATCAATATCATACCTTGAACTGGAATCAATGTAGTCTCTGGAGTGCTGTGTATCAGGCTTCTTGCAAGTCAAAGTGTTATACATCGCAACCCCCTTGTTGAATGGTCTCCAAGGTGAAGATGTTTTCTGAACAAACACCTCAAGACATTTTCACTCGTTTCTGTAAAAAACCCAAGGAGTCCATCCGTCTCTTTTTGAGGCAAATCTATTACTGATTAAATTCTAACAAGCCAATTTGGTAATAACCACTATTTTCATCTGACAAATAAGCCAGCTCAAATTGCTGGCATAATATACTTCACAAGAACAGTGAGTGAAAGAGGTTATTGCATCAAGTATTCAGTAAATCAAAGGAAATCTGTATAGCTGATGCCGGAATCTTACATTTTTATAATAATGATGGTGCACCTAATCAGTTCAAATTTTTATTTCTCTCCCTGCTTTTACTTTAGTTCTCTTTTGGGCCCCATTTTCAACATGCTTGAGGGACAGGAGGAAACTAGAGTTAATATGGGATGGGGAGAGTGACATATTTGGCTGGCTGGAAAGAAAATTTAATCCAGAAGACATTTAAGGCCATGTTTCAGAGGATGCCTCTAAGTTTGCACGTGCAAAATTTGCACACACGTCTTCCTCTTCCTTGTATACTAGCTGAGCAAATTTGAGCTGGACCCACAGAGATGACACACACAGGACTCCCCTTTGCCAATTTGTGTAGTGTGGCTTTTCAGAGCAGAACTGAAGATGTATTAATTACAGCCGTAGCTAATCAAAATACATCCAAAATTATGCTGACAATAGAACTAGCATGATTAGAAGGAGGACATCAGTAGAAGGAGATTAGAAGGAACAGATCTTCAGCTGGTGCAAATTGTCATAGCCACTTCAATGGGACATTAAGAATTAATACCAGTTTCAGATCTGCCTCTAAGTCTTGTTTTCATGTTGGCTTTGAATGCAAGAAGCAATCTGTTAATTTAGTTTTTGATGTGACAGCAATGATATCATATTTGCCACACATGCCACTCACCCCAACAATTGTTTTCCCAGGTTAGATTATGTTGACTTTTCAAGGGTAGAAGCCATGTTTCCTCTTCAAGCGATGTTGTGAAAACAAATGAGTTATGTTGTTTTCGTGTAAGTTCAGTCTTGTGACAATTTTATACACCTGGCACAATCTGTGTTGTTTCCTAGTATGGGTTGATGCTGAGTGTTTACAATTGACTGGAAGTTTTCAAATAATGCTTTTGCACACACAGAGTCCAGTAAGGTTTCACTAGTGAACTTCAACTTCTAAATTCTCATACCTGGCTCATTACCCCTCTGTTTCTCTATCCCATATCATGACAGGATTTAATTAATTGATGAAACCACTAAACACAGAGACTATATGAACATGCCAGTGCAGAGCTACCAAAGACTTCGCCAATTCTGTGGGACAAAATATGTCTGTACAAACAAGGATGCAGCAATATGGAGAAAATGTGAATGGACTGTTTCCAACATGTCCTGTGGAAATGTGACAAGAAATCCACTGACTGAAAAAACAGATTACACACTTTCTGTGCCCTGGATCTGTGCCCTGAAGAAATACAGAACAATGCACAAGGAAGGAAAATTTCATCAAATATAGTAGGAACGTACCGAAGTCAATGAGTACATATTCCAAGAAAAACAGCTGGTGACCCAAACCAAAACCCCAAACAACGTAAACCTCAGAAACGTAAATAAAAATTAACTGCAAAAAGGAGTCTTGGGAAAGCAGAAACACATCAGATTAAGGGACCACAGAACATAAAAACTCCAGCCAGTTATTTACCCATTGTACCATGGTAAATGCACAGCCCATATTCTAGCAAGCTTTTTTGAGAACTAAGAATTTGGCGTGGCATAGCATAACAAAGCACGTTTTACCAAAATGGGTGGTTTCTAATGGATTTCAGTGCCAAAGTGTAGTAACATTCCATTCAAAAGCCTAAGAGGAGCTTTATTACGATGAGGTATATTCCTAGGAGAAAAATAAAGGCATGGTATATTCTCAGCATGTTTGATGGCATGCACATCAATATTACGTGTGCAAGGATATCTAGTACCAAATGCTACAAAGAACAAACAAAGAGCCACCTGAAAAAATGTCCCCTTCCCAAAGTGGCAGAAGTAGTCATACGTATGTGACTGTACGGGCAACTGATATCAGGAAAAGAACAACAAAAGATGATGAAGACTCCAAGAAAAGTAAAATAGGCTCAAGCACTGTGCCTTTAAATAATAAGTTCTTCTTTTCCAGATGATTTTAATAAACCCAAGGACACGTGTTGTAACCCCTTGATGCTGTACAATACGAATAACCAAATAAAAGATCTCTCCAGATTTTAAGATTTACTGTTTGTGAAGGGAAAAGGCCAACCAGATGACATCACTATACTTCACGTGCGAGTTGCTGCCAAGTTTGGTAATGCTCAACTGTAGAAATTGATCCTTTATGTTTTTGTGGGAAAAAACGATTTTGGCCTCAGCAGTGACGTTTTGTGTGTGTATTATTTATGTAAGTGTAATGTTTACGTTCAGCAAACTTCAATTTGACTTAACACTGGAGCCAGAATACCTTCTCTTACACGTTATTTGTTTTCAGCCATCTGCTTAGCTGGAAATAATTGATTTTGGCAATTTAAGTGTTAAAAGTCAATGGATTATGTAGGGTTGTTCACAAAGAGCCAAATACTGGTTCAGGCAGAACTGGCATTGACTTCAATGGGTGTTTGCCTGAACAAGGACTTAGAAAGGCCGTAGGATTTGTCACACAGTATGGGAGGTGTAGTTCTCCCTGCACTGAATGGAACAGCACTAGTCAAACTTATTGTTACTTATTTAACCACAATGTCCTTTTGTTGTAAGACATCTGGATTTCTGGGAAATAAGTCTGATATTAATCCCAGTCAACCCCACGGAGTATAGAAATAATACTGTGTACTTACAAATCATCTTCCATCAAAGAATCTCAAAGCACTCCACTACCCTTAATAATTAAAATCACCCTCTTTTATATCTACTTCAGAGCTAAGTAGAGAGTTTAAATTACTCTCCAAGATTTCACAGTGACTCAGTGACTGAGCTGAGCTGAGCATGAAAACCACAAGTTCTCATTCCCACACCCCTGCACATCACTTCCTCAAGACTGCTAGCTCATTATGTGAATAAATATAGTGTCACAGAGTTTAAGGCCAGAAGCGATTATTAGATCATGCAGTCTGACCCCCTGTATACCACCGGCCATTACATTTCACCCAGTTACCCCCCTATGAGCCCAATAATTTGGGTTAGACCACAGCATTTCAATTCTCCGGATCCTAAACAATTGTGTGTCACAGGCAGAAAACAGGAGACAGAGGGTATGTCTACACAGCAAAGAAAATGCCA
Organism: Eretmochelys imbricata; assembly: GCF_965152235.1. NCBI lineage: Eukaryota > Metazoa > Chordata > Testudines > Cheloniidae > Eretmochelys > Eretmochelys imbricata. Next base: position 94,726,781 of record NC_135579.1, read on the forward strand.
TGGTTTGCCTGTGCAAGGCGATTCGGGCTCACAGGGCTTGGGTGGTGGGCCAGTTTCATTGCTGTGTAGACTTCTGGGCTTGGGCTGGAGCCAGAGCGATGGGACCCTTCCACCATGCAGGGTCTTAGAGCTGGGGCTCCAGCCTGAGGCCGCAAGTCTACATAGCAAAGAAACAACCTCACAGCCCAAGTCTGCAAGCCTGAATCGGCTGGCACAGACCAGCCGTGGGTGTCTAGTTGCTGTATAGACATACGCTGTGGTGCCAGGAGTGCCTGAAGCCCTGGCAATGGCAGGAAATTGATTAGGTGGGTTATGACCAGATGATCGTAGCAGGTGAACCACACTGCACGCGGCAGAAGAAGGCAAAACAAAAAACAAAACTAAAGACAAGGTCCCTATCACTCTGACCTAGAGGAAAATTCCTCTTGCCCCCAGATCTGGCGATGAGAATAACATTGAGTATATGAGCAAGACACACCAGCCAAGCACTGAAGAAAAATGATTCTCTGTACTGCCTCAGAGCACAAGTCCACGCCACCCGGTGTCCTGTCCTGTCTCCAGTTGTGGCCAATCCCTGATGCTTCAGAAGAATGGGGGGAGGGGGCCCAAGGGGAGGGGAGAAGGTATCTGGCCAATTGTGCATTGGAGAAGAAAATTCTTTTTGACTGTTGCAGGCAACTGGCTGAAGCCCTGAAACATGGGATTTGATTATCGTTATTGTCTTAACGCAGAGCTGCAAGTGTTATGAGCATATTGAAGGCAATGCAGTCAATTTTATTCTCCACAGGACCCAGAAGGAAGGGGGATTCAGAGATTCACAAGATCACAGATTCCCAGGCCAGAAGGGACCAACAGCCTGACCCTGAACACACAGACCCTTGAATTTCTTCCAGAAGCTCGATAAGATCGTATGCTTTAGAAAGATAGCTAAGCTCCCCAAGCAATGCTGAGTCCTCCATCTCCCCGGTAAACTGCTCTAATGTTTATTTACTCTCACTGCTAGGAAATTGCATCTTATCTCAAGGCTGAATTTGTCTAACTTCAACCTCCAGCCATTGGATCTCGTTATACCTTTGTCAGCAAGACTGACAACTCTTCCTCCTCCCTCCATGAGATGGCTTATCTGTGAGTAAGTACCTAAACACAGCGATCAAGTCACCTCTCAGCGTCCTCTTCGATAAGCTGAATAGGTTGAGCTTTTTTAGCCTCACATGGCAAGGCTGGTTTTCGAAACCTGGGATCATTTTTGCAGCCGTGCTTTCAACTCTCCCCAGTATTTCCACAGCCTTCCTGAAATGTGGCCATCAGAACTGGACGCAGTATTCTAGTAGCAGTCTTACCAGTGCTGCGTACAGATGCCAGATCACTCCACCACTTCTATTTGATATTCCACTTTCTATACACCCAAGGGTCACGTGAGCCCTTTTGCCACAGCATTTCACTGAGAGCTCATGCGGAGGCAGTTATCTACGATGGCCCCTAGTTGCAAAACTATCTATTGTAGGTAATTCTCTTGTGGTTTACTATCAAATGCTTATTAAAGCCAAGCTTCCAAATTGTCAGCTGCTGGGAAAGATTTAGCATATTGACCTGAAGTGACTCCTTGGGACACTGTTTGTAGACTATTTAATATGCTGTAGAACCAATTATTCTAATAGCACACACGTAGTTTTGTGAAAAGCAAACACACACAAAATATGCTGGTTCCAGACTCTTTTGGGAAGAAGCCAACAATTATACAAATAATTGATATTCTTAAGCTTCTAGTGTTGTGCCCATGACAGTTGTTTGGCACACTGACTACTTACAGCATAAGTCTCTCTTAAGGACCAAACCTGCAACCACTTACTACTGAGCATGAATAGTCTCATTGAAGTCAAGTCCTATGCTCAGGAGCATTTGTGGGATTGAGCCCTTAAATATCAATATCTCAGATCTCCATAGTCTACTTTACATCATATATTATGCTTGGACCTTTCTGATTGCCTACCTATGAAGAAAGACACAGAGGGTCCTATTGTTCTCTGGAGCCTGGCCTATCATGATTAGTCCCAGTTCAGCTTACATCTGTTGTCAACAATGAGTAAATCTCCTAGTGTAGACAACACTCTTCTTAACACCGATGGGGGGAGCAGGGGATGGTGGAGAAGAGAGAGAACAGAGAACAGTTGCACTAACTAAACTGGAAGTTATTGGATGCATGTTTGAGAAGACCCAGAAGTAGTATCATCTAGTTAGCGAACTGTAATAACAATTTGCCATCATCCCATCCATGGATATTTCAGTCCAGTTTCACCATAACCTTATTTCATAAATTAAAAGAGATGTAATCCATCCATATAGTCATGAAGATGCATGTGACATTTACACACTTGCTTTACATCTTCTTTGCCCTGTAAAATACTTATAGCTACAATGAACACCACAGTTCTAGCTGTAGGCACATTGAAACAAGAGGTCTGTTTTGAGTTTGTACAATTATATCAGAACCAAACTTCAGGGAAATCTGGGGGGGTCTTCCATGAAAACCAATCCTTGAGACTTTATTAGTTTAGGGTTTTTTCCCCCCTTACAGACATCTTCACTCAAACATCACTCCCAACAACCTTCCCTTCACATCTTCTAGGAAGCTTTTGGGGGATAACTGGGGAAGTGGTGGCATGGGGAAACTTCTGGAAACCCATACTCCTAAACCCAGTGGAAAAGAGGAAATATTCATGTTTGCTCTGCTCCCTACACTAGACTAAGCAGCAGAGACACACAAGGCCCCTTAAGACAAAGTGCTAGTTAAGCTAATAGTATACTTAGGAAACTCCAGCAACTTTACTAGCAGCCACAGGCCATTTAACCAGGGCATTTTTAATGCAGTTATGTGTCTCATTTTATATGAAATCTTCCCCAGAGACAAAAGAATAAGGGATCATGTAAAATGTGCAGTTACTAATTCCAAACCAAACTGGAACTCCTGCTTTTAGGGATCAAAGTAAAGGACAAAGATATGGCTTTGGTAAAGGCTCCTCATTATTCATACCCGGTAAAGGTATTTTTTCTGTGACTTTATTTTTAACAATGGACAACTCCAGTTTTTAAATCTATTCCCCATTCATGGCGGGGAAAAAGCCAGATTTTCAGATATCCTGGGCTGTAAAAGTTACAATATGCCAGCTATTACAAGGATTGAAGCCCTCACACCTGTTGGATGGTGAAAAAATAACAGTAGGTACCTCAGCTGCAGGTAAAGGAAAGAAGAGGAAAAATTCAATGGTTCTTTCCAGTACTAGAAAGCATACACCTTTTGCCTCCTTCAGGCCTATATTATGGGACTGATCCAAAGTCAACTCAAGTCAAAGATGTGCTTTCCATAGACTTTAATGTGTTTTGGATCAGACCCCAAATCAAGACAGACGAGTGAAGCAGATAGAGAGAATGACTACCATGCACTCTAAACTGCATTCCTCGGAAGGTTCAATGGAAGCTCTAAGTGCACCAGGAGTGGAAGATTGAGCCCCGTCATGCACGAGCGGTGGGATCGCTCAGGAGAGGTGGTACAATGAAACAAGGCTCCAGGGGGTCATGGGGTTTGCCTATAGGACAGTTTTAGATTAATGATCGTTAGTATGTTGCAAATAATCACAATCTGTTTTCCTAGTTTGAATTTAAATTGAGTGAGGTTCTGTATTTTAATAGAAATCTTGAATCTGGAAGTGTCCAATGAAAAAGTGATGAGCTCATAAATATGTTTTCCCTTGTTTTCAGAGGAACAGCAACAGGAAACTGGGAGAATGTTCTCAGCATAATTTTCCCTATTGGATGACTTGAATTTAATGTGTGTGTGTGTGTGTGTGTGTGTGTGTGTGTGTGTGTGTATCCTTTTGACTATTTTTGTAACATTCTATTCTTTACATTGAAAATCCAGTAAAGGTTCCTCTGCTTTTTCATATATTTCCCTGACATCATTCCTAGCAGGTGAAGACGTCATTTTTAAAACAAGAAAAACAATTCAAATCAATTTTCAATTTTGTTCTAACTAATCCTATCAAAATATACAAAGTTGAACTCCATGCAGAGGAGCTCACTCGCAATCACAACAGATTGAAATCAAAATGCCTTGGCGTAAAAGTCTCCCGCTGTATTTTAATTCCCAAATAAGGCAGAATGTAAAAGGACTGAGATGCAAACTTCCCATAGACATTTGAATAAAAAGCAAAGTGGGCTTGAGTCTGGGTAATCCATCAGATATAGAAAAAAACAGCAGAGGGAAACAGACTGCAGCTGTAGGTGGCAGTGTAGTCTAGTGGATGGGGACATTGCATCAAGCGTGAGGAGAGATGGGTTCTATTCCTGGTTCTGCGACTGTGTGATCTAGGGCAAGTCTCAGTGCCCCTATCTTTGCCCGTCTTGCCTATTTAGATTGCAGGCAGGGACTATCTCAGAACACTTAGCACAATGAGACCCCAATTGCCATTGGAGCTGTTAGGCGGTATTGCATAGCAATTCATTGTAATGGGCATATCAGGGCTGAGGTGACCTTAGAGTTCTCGTGCGTCACTGGTAGCTTATCTGGTTCCTCGCTATTCAAACTTTGTATGTATATTTTGCATGAGCATATTTTTAGTCTTCTCTTTCCCCTACCATGTATGGGGTGACCAGAGAGTGACAGTAGGAGATGTCAGCAGCCCAGCTTGAAATCATCTGAACCTGGATAGTGTAAACTTAGTTTTTAGTAGGTTCAAATTCAAAGGAACACTTAGGGTGTGAATCCATGGAAGGGTGAAATGTTTGCATGGCTCTGAAATCTTTATCTGTCTCCACAAATATATGTAAGTATGGGATTATTATTGCTTGGAAATTCAGGCTGTTGTCCAAATATGAAGCAATACATTGGGTGCCACTTTGATTTTGGGGATAGATCCTCAGCTGGTGTAAACTGGTATAACTCCACTGACGTCAAATAATGACAGGTAGTGAACTGTCAACAGCATAGCCTGCAGCACCATTGGCATATTCATTGGGCCGTAGCCCATCTCCCACTGCTAAGTTTGTGTGAGCTGAGAAGAGCATGGCAGAAGCCGGCGTTCTTTGTTGTGCCGTTTCCCGTTGTGCCATTTGAAAGGTAAGGTGAGTTCCACTGACAATTCAAAAGAGGTAACCTGGGAATTGGTGAAGTGATTCAGGTGGGGCTTTTGCCTGGTTGATCAGATCTGCTTCAGGAGGGGACTGGACACAGGGAATGAGAACAGACTCACGACCAAGCTGACCAACACTTTCAAATTAATTTCAAGGGAGCATCCTGCCCCCCCAGGCCATCTCCCCTACCAATATCACACTGACCCCCCTCCACCACCACGACTAACCCCACCCCCAATATCCCCATTGCCCCCTCAAATGCTCCCACTGCTAGACTTACTGCCTCCTGGCAGCCCCCATATCCCACTCCAACATCCTCACTGACACCCCTTCCCCCACACTGACACCCCTGTTCAGTCTTCCTGCCCCACCCAGCTAGATGAGGAGAGCTGCAGACATCCCATTCTGCCGCCTTCAGCACAGGGCCCTGCCCTGGCAGGGCTATGACAAGGTTGGCTGTAGGCGGTATTCGAGGGGCAAGGGCTGCAATTACACTTAGGGAAATGGAGACAAGACATTTGTTCTCAGCAGGGGGGTTGCAGCAGAACAGAACCCTCCGGGCCCACCCCCTCCCTACTGCACCATGTCCAGAGAGAGGAAGGGGTGTCACCTCTCCCCAGTCTCCATCCCGCTGCACCCAAAGTCCTGGAGTGAATGAGGCATGACCCCTCCTCCCTGGCTGAGCCCTTGATCTGCACCATCCCTGTTGCAACCAACACTCAGGCAGAATGGGGCATGACCCCTTCCCTGACATACTGAGCAACCCCCTCTCCTCACATCTTGCGCTGCTTAGGCTCTGTGCCCCACACTTCAAATCTGTCTCCCTGGCTCCTCTCCATTTTCTGCCAACCCCAGAGACCCCCCACCCCTCTCACATGCCCGAGGACAGAAGCAGAAGCAGAGCAGAGATCAGCTATATTAACCAGAATCTTGTGTGTCAGCCATACATGCCTGCCTGTCTGTCTTTCTCAGTGAATCCGAGAGAGGCTGAGGCATATTTGTGGCAGACCAATATGATTCTGGATAATGTCATTTTTATGTGGGAGATAACATCGTTAAATAGGGAGGTGAGAGGTTTTTGGTTGCAAACGGGATTCTCCCTCACTTGGTCAGTCTGCTTCTGGCCATTCTGACCTCTCTGGATTCCTATCTAAAAATCATCCCCAGTCCAGGTTACTGTCAAAACATGGATTCTCTGAAACACCAGTCCCCTAGCAGGAGTTCAGAGTTAATTTTTTCTAACACTTTTTGCCTTTCAGCAGTTGCACAAAGCCAGAAATGAATATCTAAAGAGAGTACATATTAAGAGAGTACATATTAAGAAACTAACCACAACTGGTGTCAATTTGGATGTATCAGTTCTGAGGGGCCATGAGATTTAAGTCCCAGGAATAGATATGAATCACGGTGCCAAGTGAATGTGGTGTTTGTACTGGGTGTGCAAAATTGTAGGAGTTTGAGGTCCTGATGATACTATGACACCAAAGACTCATAGATGGCACAAAGCTGCTCTTTTTCCACATTACTTCAGTATGTATCTTCATCGAAATTTGGACTCACTTCAGCTAACATGTGGAAAGGTTTCATTTTTTATTATCTTAACCATATGTCAACACCCCAGGCTGTTCCTGTTATATTTAAAGTGTCTACGAATCAGCAAAGAGGTCGAATCCTACATGTCTGCCTAAGGGATGGAATCATCTACGTGTAACCCAAACAATTCTGTCTTTTTTTAAACTTCCTTACACCTTAGCACAATTATTTTACACCTTTAATCAGAGATCTCAGAGCAGTTCAGATATTAATCCCTCATTCTCTCCCTGTAAAGGGTCATTATACTTATTTACCAGTGGATAAAGCAAGGAACAGGCAGGTTGAACAACTCCCCAAAGTCACACAGAGCAGACCTGGGAATAGGACCCAGGAGTCTTGCCTTGCTGTTACCTGCTTTCAAACCAACTGAAAATAAACATTAAGATACGGATTCTCTTCTTTGATCAGGATTCCTGTACTATGGTGGCACCAGGGGGAGCTGTAAAAATGGCAATCTCCTCAAACAGAAATTCCCTAGATGATATAGAGCTAATATAGCCATCTGTTATGCCACCCTCCTCTACTGCTGATGGTGTGGGCATGGAGGGGAGAAAGTGTACTGTAGAGCATTATGGCATTTAAGCTATTCTTGGCTGGCTTACCAGCTCCTGGATCAGGGAGCCCTAACTGGTTTTTCTGTGTCCCCCTCCTTTGCACCCAGCAGATCATGGACACAATTAAGAAGCATGGCCTGAATTTTCTTTAGCTCTCTTCCAATGTTACCTTTATTAAGTATTATGATTAACATTGTGTTTGAGCTGTCCAATGGGGCTAGGAATAGCTAGCTACACACAGAGTCCTACACAACCTTTCGCTCCTGCATCTGTGTGTTTTCATCAACAGAATAAAGAGTGAATGGAACTACTCAATCAAGTACAAGTTTCTACGTATAAAATGACTGGTTAGGTATCCATGGTAGTGGAGGCATAACACAGTAATTGCAGTCCATCAGCAGAGTACGCTGCATTTCATAGTGTCAGTAATTCCCCTCTAATAAGGGGTTATGACTCGGTTGCATATTTTGGTCTCCATTTATAAACACAGCATATTGCAATGTGAAAATCTGGTTGTAATCTTCCCGCAAGTCTGCACAATTTCTAGAGGCAGAGGTTTTCATTTCTAAATGTAGGGGGATTTCTCTATCATGTTTCCAATGTTTTTTTAATCATCTTTCCCGTGGTTTTTTTTTCTCCTCTTCTAAATCATTTTTAAGAAAGAGCTCGGTGGAGGCGTCCTGCTGACAATGACAACTTGCCATACGTGGGCCAGACCCTGCTTCCAGTCAGATCAATGGCAAAGCTCCCATCAATGTCAAAGGTGCCAGATCAGGCCCTAGCCTGGAGCCTCCTCCCCAGTCATCTAGTCTGAATGTCCTAAAAATGCTTCACCTCCCTTTTGTTGGAGCAATGTCTTTTAATGTCCCATCTTTGCCCCTTTTGCACCCCATCTGCAGCTTCAATATCACAGTAATGCATCCTCTGGCTGAGGAAGGCTGGACAATGATTTCTCCTGCAGCCTGTTGTTACAGCTCTGAGTACTGTCCAGAAAGAGTGCAATCCACAATGCTCTCCTTCCCTACCTCTTAGGGTACATCTGTATTGTAGCTGAGGGTGTGATTTGCAGCTTGTGTAGACGTACCCCTGCTAGCTGTACTCTAGCTAGCTCACTAAAAACAGAAGTGAGGACTCTGCAACGTAGGCTGCAGTGCAGGTTGCATGAGCCCACCTGAACCTCCGGGGTACGTACTCACTTGTGCAGCCTTTGCTTGTGCCTCAGAATTCTCACTTCTATTTCTAGTGAGCTAGCTAGAGTACACAAGCTGCAAATCACACCCGCAGCTTCAGTGTAGACATACCCTTGGAGGCTGTAGGTATGTTTTCTGCACAGCATCTCAACACCCAGTAGTAGACCCTCGGCATTTAGCAGGACTGAGATATCTGTGCCTGCTGTTCTAGGGATGAAACGTCATGTGTTAGGCTTTTGTTGCCTAGATCTAGTCTTTCATCAGCCAGCGTTATTTGGATTTAAGGACTGCACTCAAGTTGGGTCTGAGCTGCAAAAGTCAGATCCCAATCCAGATTTTCAGCAAAGCTCAGGAGTCTTTAGATCCCTTCTCTGGATCTCCCTATTTATTCAATGCAGTTTAAACTACTTGTCCTTGCTTTCAAGTTCCTTCATAACTATCATGGCTTATCATGTCACCTCTCCCTCTGATGGGACAATTCACCTGCTTAATTTAAGTACATGCTTGAGTGCTTTGTTGGATCAGGGATTCTTGCAAGATTCAGCACCCGTTCCCATTCCCCTCCGCCCCAAGAACGTGTTGGAATAAAAACAGCTCTAAATAAAAATATTTAACATTGTATCAGATGACATCTTTCATAGCATGAGTCTGTTTTGCTCCATCCTAATTAAAATGTTGTTGATCTGATTCTCTGAGACACACTTTCAATCATGCTAATATTTAATCTGTGTTTGATAATGATAACATGCTTTTGTAACTCCCCAAATGCATAAGTCTTCCAGGGTGGTGTTGTAATGAAAATGAAGGGTGCTCACTCTTCAACTTGCTAAATGAAAGAAAGCCATCAGACTATACATGTTACACAGAGCCAAAACATACTGAAGACAAATATATTCCAGGAGAATTGGGTTCATGGGGGAATGTATTAAGCGTGTAACCAAAGCAAGGAATGTAACTCTAGAAAGCCCAGTGCAACCAGTCAATGTTATTTTCACAGGACTCCACTGTGGTGGTTTCAAATACGGCAACCCATGCTGCAATAAGCCCCTTCCTCCCCGGCACTGCAGGTAGTGACATTTCAATCAGGCATGGCCATGGTTTCCTTATTTTAATACTGTCCCTGTTCTGTACTACGGCACGCACTCTGGCAGAGTTTAACAAAACTAGTTGTTGGTGTGCAGAGGAAAACAGAGGTGTCTCCGGTGGACAGTTATGTTGTTATTCTTCAGAGTAACACAACAAGAAGTGGTCCTTCTGAGGCTCAAGACACTAGCTTGCTGGAAAAGTATGGTAGCTCTTTTAACTCATGAGACGCAAAACCCCAAACGATTGACCATATCGAAATCTGGCAGGGATGGCGCATTAAAGAAAAGGCTTTTTTCACCATGCAGCCAATGACCTGTGAACTAGTGGGGAAGGGTGAGTCTTCAGGCTTCTATGTTAGAGCAAAGTCAAGTTTCACTCAGGCAGAGGGAATCATCCATTCCAAATGATGGAAAACTGCAAACAGAGGAAAAGTCTGCAGAGGATATGTTGGCATCTTTCGCTGAAGATTAAGCTGAGAACATAAAACATATGCAAATGAAGACCAAAATCTGGGCTCTTAACTGCAGCTAGATCTGCCACAAATTTGTTCTCTTAATTGGCCTCATTCATGAGTCTGTAACAACACTTTTGGTTTAAATTCTCTGTACTATAGAGAAAGAAATCCAGTTGCTGTTTAAAATTAGAGTTTACTAAATAAAACCCTGTCACTTTGGCCTAATTCTGAATTCCTTGTGCACCTAAAACTTCTAGTGAAGTCAAAGAGTATGAAATTTTGGGTCGAATTTGGGGCCTTCCTAATCCATTTTTATTACAACAGTTCTCTCTAATGAGTCCATGGAGCACTTGGTGGTGGTCCGCAGAGAACTGGCTGATCACATGTTGACTTCTCAATTCCAGCTGCCAAACTGCATTAAAAGAAGCTAAAAATACATTCCCTATTGTTATTGTGCCATGTGAGCAATTGCTGTAGCTGCCACAGAGATCCTACATCATCCTGAATGGGTGAAAAAGTGAGTCTGTGGGATCAAGAATTTGGGCAGTGAGAGGCGTCCACAAACTCTTTCCTAAGATGTGGTCCACACTATGAAAGGTCTGAGACTCCCCTTCTATGTCATCTTTCTACTGCAAACAGAGGGAATGATGCTGCTTCATATTTTGTTGACTCACCACTTTTCTTCATGAGTGAGTTGAATCTGGAGATATAGAAACTTTCCATAAAGAACAGATGTGTATCTAGATACCGCTAAAAAAGTAATTGTTCTAGATTTTCAAAAGAACTCAGAGTGGGTCTTGCCCCTTACTCAGGGTCTAACTGATTGCCATATTTGGGGCTTGGAAGGAACTTCCCCCCAGGTCAGATTGGGAGAGACCCTGGGGGAAAATTCCTTTGAAGTATGGGGCACAGGGTCACTTGCTGGTTTGAACTAGGGTAAACAGTGGATTTTCTGTAACCTGAAGTCTTTAAATCAAGATTTGAGAACTTTAGTAACTCTGCCAAGTCTACTACAGGAGTAGGTGGGTGAGGTTCTGTGGCCTGAGAAGTGCAGGAGATCAGACTAGGTGATCATGATGGTCCCATCTAGACTTACAGTCTATAAGTAGAGCTGGTCAGGAATTTTTAGATGAAGAGCTTTTCCACTGAAAAATGCCAATGTGTCAAAATTGAAAGAATTTGCAAAACCGAGCGGGTTTCGACACATTTCCTGACCACAACACACCGAGAAAAATGTTTCCAAATTGCCAAAATGAAACGTTTTGACATTTTCTAAATGAAAAAAAAAATATATCAGTTTTCCATCTCACAGCAACTTTTCATTTCTAAATGTAAACTACTTACGGTATTTTTTTTAAAAGGTGAAAATCCAAATGAATACTATGAAATTAGCTAAATGAAATGTTTTGATTGGCCTGAAATAAAATATGTTTTGGTTCATGAATATTTTTGAGATTCCAACTTTTCATCCTGAATCTAGATGGGAAAAAGAAAAATTTTGTGAGACAGGAAAACCATGCTAGCTGTGCTAGCTCAGGGCTCCCTTTTCAGCTAAATAAGGATTAGATTTTCAAAACAGCTCAGCACTCAACATGTCTCTTACCCAGCAACTTATTTTGATTATAATTTGACAAGAAATAATTTAGTTCTTCATCATGAAATGTAGTTGTGTGGGGTAATATAACTCAGTTGTGTGGCTTAACTAATGATGAGAAATCCTGTGCCTGTTTATGCAAAACCTTCTCCTCCATTTAGGCACCAAAACAGATTTACTGACAGGAATGATCACGGAAGCAAAAAAAATGCATGGAAAGATATTTGTAAACACAAGTGTTTGCATTGGAAACTTGACTCTAAGAGACATATTCATCCATATTCATTTTGCCATCTGTAAGTCTAATCATAGCTAATCAATACAGCTTGGCTTTTGAAGATTGTTATTTGCGTCCAGGGAGACTCTCTCAATTAAAAGTTCAAGTTCTTTAACTTTATCTTGTGTTTGACACTAAGTACACAGGGACATTCTACATACAACTTTTACAAACGAATAGAATTTTCCCTAAATATAAATAATTTTGTAACATATTTATATAGGGCCCATCAGAACAAGATCCTTAGCTGGTATAAATAGGCAGAGTTCCTGAGGTCCCTGAAGCCAAATTTGCTTATACCAGCTGAGAATCTGGTCCTTGATTCTGAATAACCTGAAGGCCAAACCGTTAACAAATTAGGGCTCACATCACTCACTACTGGTATGCAGCCACCTCTGGTATGGAGGCAACAGTTTGACCCAACAGCAACAGCAGACAAAAAATGAAGAGAAATACTCTCGCCAATTAAAAATGTGGTGGGAATTTAGGTCGGCAGAAAGTAATGACCCTCAATGGAATCTGGCCCGGTCACTAATGCTAACCCAGCACATCTAGCAGGGGAAAAATCAGGAAATTATGACTTGTTCTGGCTCCCCTTGCGATCAATGGGAGTTCTGCCATTGACTTCACGGGGAAGCGGATCAGGCAGTTAATGAAGAGAAGTGGTCAGGATCTCATTTATATATCTCATCAAAAATATATCTATGTCAGCATAGTGCACATTAGGACCCTGTATAGAGGGGCATTGTACTGACTTAAGGGAAAAATGAAAAACTTAACTGAAACACCCTGGGTTTTTCTTTGTCTCCCATTCAAACTTTGACCCTGCTTAGTTTGTGAGACCAGACACAATTACAGTTTTAGGAGGTTTGACTGCAGACATAAACATATTTCTTAGGAAACTATTTAATCTCAAAGTGTATCAAGCTATTTTCAAGCACTGCACTACATTAAGGATAAGGAAATTATCTATTAGCTTAATACTAGGGTATAGCTTGTTGAATAGTTAAGCCAACCCTTTGTGGGCAGAGTTGTTGACATGTCTGATTTTAAACACAAATACTTTCTTCTCTTTACAAATAATTTAGAAGCCCTCTCCAATCCTATTTTCCATATCTCTTCCATTACTACTAAATCTATTGACATGTTAATTGATGTACAATGAGCTGGCACATTGTGGCTAGGAAATATGCCAAAGAAAAAGAAAAAGAAAATCTTGCTCCAAACAAAAGGTATTCATTGCACACCTCTCATCTACAAAGTAAGATGATCGGGGACATTATTCTTGCTGCATCACTTCCAATGTTTCATCACTGCATTCCTGAACTGACAGGTGACTTAAAATAGGAACAAAGATCAAAGTCTGAATCACTCTTGTGTGTAAAGGAAATGTTTGCTGATACGATTTTTGCATGCTTCACTGCCTCTTGTAATCTTTATACACTATCAGGATCCAACATTCCATCACCTATCATTAAACTACAGCAGTAGTACGACTGACAGTCCATTTTCATTGGATTATTGGTTGCAAAATACATGTCAGATGTGGAGATTTCATTAAACGTTTGGTTTCCCTGTAATTTCTTGCAACGTAACGATGGAATTGCCCTGAAAGACATTAGTGTTTTTAACTCTGTAAACCACTTTAAAAAAACTTTATGTACTAGATATAACAGAACAAGGGCACGATCCCTGAAAGTGCTCCGTGTCCAAGATCATTGTTTACTGCAATGGGAGTTGCATACAGGGTGAAAAACACCCCAGCAAAAAATGTATGCACTACTTAAGTACTACTCAATTTGATAAAATAAGTGGGACTTGAGGCATAGGCCTTGCACTAGCCCTCTGCCTACAAGTGAATTTCCCTCTGAGGTTTTAGTGAGGCTTCAGTTCAGAGACCATCAGCAGCGGAATGAATTTCAACCAAGGAAACTAGCAAGTGGAAGACTGACATGGACGGCTACATTTTCTTTTCGATATTTAGATGAACTCTGTTTCAACTTACTCCTTTGCATTTTTACAGTGTAATTGTTTGGAAAACAGAACAGTGTACGGTACCAAGAACATTCAAAAATAGAGATTGAGCAATCTGACTATTATAGGACTTGATTTCCAAGGAATGTGTGGAGCAATTATTCTGGACTGCATTAAATTACAACAATTGGGAAAAGCTGTGACCTAGATTTTTCTTCTCTTGACATACTTACTTTTCATTTCAAGGGTCTTTTTATTTTCAGGGTCCATTTTATAATGAAAAGCATATTATTTTGTTGTAAGGTTTTTATCTTTGCAAACCCATTATGCTATATTAACAGGTTGCAGGGGATAGTTAAACATAACATAGACATGTGTAGTCCCAATAGGGGGAGAGAGCAGACAATCTGAAATAAAGATACCCTGCAAACCAATGCAAGTAATACAAAACAGACAAGAGAGCTGTTTAAGAGAGGAAACCCGATATAACTCCAAAAAGTGAAGTTAAAAGACTGGGTAACTCAAAGTGTTCAATGCAAGTATAAAATGCAGGAAAACAGTTTGTATTGAATTATATTAAAAAAAGGGTCTCGGGAAAACATTGCAGAGTATATAGATTTTCATAGAGAAAATACTGCCATGTATCACAGGTTCAATGCTATAAGACTGATATCAAGTGATATATAGCCCAATCCCACTGCCAATTAAATCAATGGGAGGTGTATCACTGATTTCAGTAGGAGGAGGTGTGGACCCATAATACTGATACATTAATGGATTATTTGGTGTAATGGAATATTTTAGAAAGTGGGGGGGATGGGACAGACAGAGTAACATTCTGTTAGCAAAATAATCCATAAAGCTGAATGAAAAATACTGAAGTTAAAATGCTATCATAATAATTAAATGTTAGCTCCTGATTAGCGAAAAAGAAAAAAAAGACATAAGTCAATGCATATTTTTTAATCTCCTCCCCGGTAATATTTACTGAAATCTGGAGCAAGGTGGTTTATTGAAACATTCACCTGCACTACCTGACCACTTACTAAAACAATTATTGCAGGGAATTGTCATTCACTGAAATATTACTCATATCCAGAGTAATGTTAAATAGTTAGCTTGTATATGCAAATGAACACATCTTGGCTGATTTATCAGATATTAATAATGGCTCCAGTTTAACCTGTTCAGCAGCCTGGCAAGTCACATTTGCAAATTTCTAACTGCATCATCAGAAGTCAAAAGAAATTTTTCCTGTAACTTCGTATCCCCTTCAGATTGTTAGTTTGAGAAACAAAACTCAGCCTATTACACCTGAGAAAAACAATACATAGGCATGGAATATTCTTCAGGCACTTCGAATGAGAACATTCAGAGGAAGGATTATCTTTGGTTAAGGTACTGGCCTGGGACTTGGAGAATATGGGTTCAATATCCGTCTTGCTGTATGTGACCTGGGCCATGTCACTGTCTTTGTGCCTCAGTTACCCATCTATAAAGAGGGGGAACAGACATTTCCCTAACTCAGAGGAGTGATGACATTCATTAATGATTGTGTACTAGTCTAAAACTATTGTGATATAGGCCATTCCTGCTCCCTTCAAAATGCTGTGTAGACATACCCCTAGGGTACCTCAGTAGATGGGTAACTATATGTGTTGATACTGAGTTCATGCTTTCGCGAACATTGAGATTTCTTCCATAAGATAAATTTTGGCCTCATCTTGGTATTAGCCAATAGTTACCTACTGGGTCAAAGAATCTTGGGGTTGATGTCACTAAACTCTGCACAGGTGCAGAATGGGTAGGTATAAGGAGCTTTCCCTCATTTCTCATGCCCCTGTGCTGCAACTGGGAACAGTAGCAATTACAGTGCTTCATAATGCATAAGGATGGCTTCCAGCTAGCACTGCCCAGGTGAGCAAGAAGGAGGAAGGGCCATAGCATTCTGCTAACAGAGTAAGCCTTGAGTATGGTGACCTATTGCTCTCAGAAGCTGGTTCAGTGGAGTCATTCCCACTGAGCTTCAGGATGCACTGCTCTTGCCTGAGGCAAAATGGCTCCAGGGTTTGATGCTAGAGTGTGATACACATTCACATTGCCTCGCACTGTAGGCCTTGGCCTACGGTCATCACTTAGTCCTTACCATCCAACACAACTCAAAATATCCTCGGTGGCTCTCACATTCACACTGGGTGCTTTTTTCTTTATGTCAGACTGCTTCCCATGGTTACGCTAGCAGTGAATAATAGTAGTCTAGAGTTATGACAACTGTTATTTCAGAACTACAGCCAGATGAATGGAAGAGTATTCTGTCGCTAATGTCCGGCGTTCAGCTTTATCCCCCACCCTTAAGGGAGACACAGAAAATAATTAAGACAAGTAAAGGTTCTTATTTAATTTCATAATTACCAGGTGTGTTTAGGCAGTGAAATACTGCAATTAATTATATGGCTAAACAGAGATGAGAGGGCGCATGGTTAATTTCTATTGCCTTTTGAAGCCTGATTTTCATATGGAACCAGATTCTGCTACCATTACTCACTCTGAGAATACCTTACTGTGTGAGCAGTGCGCCTGATTTCAACTGGAGTACTCTTGGAGGAGGGTACTACTCAGAGTGAGTAAGGGTGGAAGAATTTGGCTCAAAATGAGTCATGGGGGGTTTTTTGCACATGCAATTTGTGCACACACTTACTGCATTTATACATGCAAAGGGGGATTTTTCATATGCACATGGCTAACTAGAGACCCATGACAAGTGCATGTGAAAAAGTAGGATCACCAGGTGACCTCTCCTGTAAAAAAGTCAAGCCCCGTGAGGGTGTGCCCTTTGTTTTGCAATGTGCGAAGCACCTCCACGTACAAACCTTTTTCTACAACAATACATACAAGCCCCAGAGAATTAGCTAAGTGAAGTGAGGCCTTACACTTGGTGGCATTTCTCTGCTTGTATCTCCGTAGGTCCAGGGATCATTGAACCCTTATTGTTTATTTGAAGTGTCTTTCCATACACCACAGGGTTGCATACCATTTGTGTGCCACTTTGGAACATAAGTGGTTCAGTCTGCTTTCCTTCTGAAAATGTAGATTGCCAAAAATCCAGTGACTGGCATTTTAATGCTAGTGGTTAGAAGATATAACTGAATGACATGAAACTCAATGGAAAACCACTATAATTTTCATTTGGGAAAGAACAGTATTGTAATAAAACAGATCCCTTGAGGAACATTAACAAAAGCCTTCAGGGGCTCTGAGTTCCCTACCATCAAATCTCCTAAAGCAGAATAACAGAAGAACTCTGGGTAGCAAATATTCCCCAGTAATCTGAATGAATAATGAATTTACCCTCTTTCCACAATAGCCTTTTAAAATATATATAACCTACAAGAACTTGAAGGACTTACATTTGTAAAAGCTATTAACATCTATTAATATGGACAAATGATTGAAATGTCAACATTGGGGTGCATTTCCACACCTTGTACCATTTATTGACAGGAAATTTGGAACAATTAGATCTCTGTAAGGCTAGAAAAACCATGATTGCACAGGGTCAAGCTACAGGAAAACTCTGCAGAAAGATCCACAAAAGAACTTTTTGCAGTTATGGTGCACTCCACTTACATAATGTACATGGTTGAAGCAAAAATCAGCGGCAATGAACAAAAAAAGATTTCCCAAACCAACCCTAATAAATCCAGTATATTTTCTCTGGTTATAAATAAGCAGGTATGTTGCATATAGCAGACACGCTCTGGTCTTTTGTGGGCATTATTGCTTTCTCTACAGGAAGCAGAGCTGGCTAGGATTCTTTACAAGTGCAGAAATGAGAAGGAAGAGAATTAATTCCGCACAATTTGCTATATGCATTTCTTGAGTTTTTCAAATACAGAAAGTTCTCCATGAAACACCTTTTGAAACAATTGCAAGTGTGTGTCTGGATCTCTCAGCAATAAGCTGCTAGCATATAAACTTTTCTCTGTTACCTTCTGTAGTAGATCGCCTTGGGAGAAAAAAAAATCAGACCTCATGTTTGCTGTCTGCAAAATGAACTGAAATATTGATTCCAGATAAGCATGTGCAAACTGGATCAACCCCCCACCCCCCCCACACACACAGAATATCTCTCTGATTCTTTGTCTAGTTTTCAAACTAAATTTGAACCAACCTTTTTTTAACATCTTGTGATGTTTGAAAACGTTTTGATTTTTCTAACTTCCAATTCTGGCTAGCTTTCAGTCACACATGCCAAAATACAGCAAGAAAGGCTGTTCTCTTGATAGTTTCAGCTGTGGCCAGAAGTGGAAGTGCTAGAAATCTCGTAAGAAAATTCTGTAGAAAAATGAGCTTTGGATAGTTCAGCGCTGAACTTCTGGATGCTTATTTAAAGTGAAATGAACCCAAACTGTGAAAAGTTGGAGGAGCAATGCTTCACTAATTTCTAGGTGTCATTGTGTGACAGGGTGAAACAGCCAGGAAAGAGTTAATAGCTCCCTGCCTGGCCTATGGAATTTAAGGGCAGAGCGATGCCAGGGAAAGGCCTCTGGCACTGCAGCTCATGTTGGTCAGGGGAATTGTGTTGCTTTGGTGTTGCACTTGAAGTTTTGTGTTTGAACAGTAAATTGTGCCCAGAGGCAAGGGGCTCTAAAACCGTTGTGGCACTGGTTCTTTCCTGGGCTGGTCAGATAGCCCACCAGCTTACTCACAGTCATGGTCATAGAATCATAGAACTGGAATGGACCCCGAGAGGTCATCTAGTCCAGCCCCCTGCACTCATGGCAGGACTAAGTATTATCTAGTGACTCGTCCATCTCTGACAGGTGTTTGTCTAACCTGCTCTTAAAAATCTCCAATGATGGAGATTCCACAACCTCCCTAGGCAATTTATTCCAGTGCTTAACCACCCTGACAGTTAGGAAGTTTTTCCTAATGTCCAACCTAAACCTCCCGTGCTGCAATTTAAGCCCATTGCTTCTTGTCCTATCCTCAGAGGTTAAGAAAAACAATTTTTCTCCCTCTTTCTTTGTAACAACCTTTTACATACTTGAAAACTGTTATGTCCCCTCTCAGTCTTCTCTTTTCCAGACTAAAAAAACCCCAGTTTTTTCAATCTTCCCTCATAGGTCATGTTTTCTAGACCTTTAATCATTTTTGTTGCTCTTCTCTGGACTCTCTTCAATTTGTCCACGTCCTTCCTGAAATGTGGCACCCAGAACTGGACACAATATTCCAGTTGAGGCCCAATCAGAGTGGATTAGAGGGGAAGAATTACTTCTCAAGTCTTGCTTACAACACTCCTGCTAATGCATCCCAGAAGGATGTTCGCTTTTTTTGCAACAGCTTTACACTGTTGACTCATATTTAGCTTGTGGTCCACTGTGATCCGCAGATCCCTTCCCGCCGTACTCCTTCCTAGGCAGTCATTTCCCATTTTGTATGTGTGCAACTGACTGTTCCTTCCTAAGTGGAGTACTTTGATAGGCCAGGATCACCCTGAGCCCATCCCTCCCATTCAGACGGGTCATGAGCTTCACCCTCAAGATTCATAAAAGCTGTGGGAGCTTTGCATCCCAAGGCTCTGGGGAAATAGTGCGGAGTGCAGCTGTTGTAAAGGTGCAGTGTGAGGGTTCTTTTGCAGCCAGTCCAAAAAGCTAGCTCATGTGGAAGCAGGGACCAAGGCCGTGGCCCCAGCCCACTTTGGAGAGGCTTGTGCTAGTAGCAGTAACCTTGTCCAGACTTGGCTTCAGAGGTCTGGTACCCAACCCCAGCATAGATGGATGGGGTAGGGAAGGGTGCTTCTTGTGTAGCCAGCTCCTTGTTCTTTGTGTGCGACTGGAATGTTCCTGGCCATGAAGACTGAAGGAGGCAGAAGCTGAAAATTAGACATGTTACCGCTTTCCTAACTAGGAACAAAAACATCTCTAGAGCCCTTTGGCATAGAGAGAGACAGAGAAAAGAATGAGTCCTTGGAAGTAAACTGAAGGAGAGATGATGCTCTGGGAACAGAGAGAAAAGACCTAGGACACCAGCCGTGGGAGATCTAACTAACCACAGGAACCATGCAGATTTTCTTTTCATGGTGCTTGTTTCCTTTACGCCACCAAATATAACCTGTTTAGTCAACTGACATAGTGTTCTGCATTCTAAGTAATTTCCCATGAATAACCTTTTTTGTTTTCTCTTTTAAAATGTTATTTTGGTTTGGGGAAACATTGTTATTGTGTTTTAGAAATTAGCCTCAGATTTTCCCATCTAGAGTTTACTGTCTGCAGAAACTGGCATGCAATACTCCAAGACAAATTATAATCTGAAAAAGTATCGGTTCAATCAAATTGGCCAGCACAGGAGGCAAAGGCACAATTGGATGTAAATATCAGGCATCGCATGCATACAAAATCCAACAAAGAAACCACTGAAGAATGGAGATAGGATAGTAAAACATTTCATTTTTAAATATGTGGGGTCAGTGAATCCAGGTTAACAGATGCTTTGCATCAGCAGAGTAGTGCAAAGCAGTTGTAGTATCCTGGAAAATCTACCCCTTTGCTTATAGGAGCAAAACTGAGCATGGCACAAACCATTTCCCGGGAAATAACGGCCAGCTGAAGTTGATAATTTGTTATTTCACCCCGGCAAGTCAATAATACACAGAAAATGCACTTCCACTTGCTCACTATTGCCTAACTGGTGTGCTCTATCCATCCTTCATGTTGAAGATCGTTTTGAAGGCTCCAGTGAATAATATTACAAGATTATCTAAACTGTCCCTCTGTTTAAACCATCCAACATGATAACTCTCCAGCCACTAAGCATATTGCATCAACATTTCCAGCAGCTGGCTTTCTGCTAAGCACTGAATCCCATTTGCAAAATGACAGGACACACCTTCCCTTGACTCAATATACTGAAGCAGATCTCTCTTGGTTCTGGGATCCACTCAGCTCAACAGCATGGAAAGGGATGGAGAGGGGTGTCAGGCACTCCGCTAAGGCTCCTTTATTCTGTGGATTAGTCAACACTGGCCTTAGGGATCCCATGGCAGGTGATAACAACAGAGCTCCACCTGGCCCCTGTCTTCTTCAAAGACCTCCTGACACTCCTCTTGTCCAGGGGATGGGAGATGAATAGGCAGAAGTCACCTCTGCCAGCTTTACACTTGAGGAGCACTCTTCTTGCTGGGGAATTCTCAGCTTGAAAGGTATGACCAGACTCCAGCTCCTTTGTGCCAGGGAATCTAGCCTAATCTCTGTGAATGATAAAAGGTTATTTCACTTTTAACCTATTGCACTGAATGGTGTGAATCCCCATAGAGATTCAGCTTGACTGAAGATTGCAGAAGGTTTGGGGACACTGAGGTCTTCAAAATTTTCTACAAACTAGCAAAGGCAAAGCACAGCTTGTCAAGTCAAATGTTGGATGCAACTAATCTATGAGGCTGAAGACTCCGTTAACTCCAACTGAGTGAAAATATCACTATTAACCACTATCCAAATCTAACATGAATGCTTTTGTTTTTTTTCTTAGTCCTAGTAATTTTATCTAAATTTGGATTTCCTAAGAAATCAGGGCTGGCTTCTGTATTTAAGCCATTTTGTCTAGACCCAATGTTTACGATAGACTTACCCACATTGGCACCTTTTGCTTAGCAACCCTTTGTTTTGTATTTGAATGTTACAACTTCGTTTATGCCGCTTCCCACTGAGTTTGTGACCAAAAATAAGCACAAAAGTAATGAGAGCAATGCTCAGAAGGACACTAAATACATTTTATATGGTTGTTTCTGAAGCAAAAGAAAAAATAAAAAAAAATTTTGGTTTTTAAAAAACCTACAAAACTCCATAATCAAACCCAGATTATCAGGCAAGAGCAATTGTTTTGGTGTATTACAATTTTTTTCTGTTCTTTACCATTCTAACAATTATTGAAAACCTCCGTCATGTTCAATATATTAAGTGGCAGCAGAAGCCCCAGGCTTGAAACCCTTTCAGCACGGTCTTTGTGTACACAAGGCCTGATCCAGAGCCCATTAAAAGGCAATGGAAAGAGTCCCATTGACTTCAGTGAGTTTTGGATCAGACTCATAACAATGTTCATGGGAGGTAAGTTTCATAAACCACATTGGCAAGGAGAGAGTACTCCATCTAGAAATTGGCAACTGATGTTTGGCTTCAATTTACAATACAAAAAGAGAGGCTTTAGTTTCATGAGATATGTAGATTCATTGATTTTAAGGTCAGAAGGGACCATTAAGATCTGACCTCCTACATAACACAGGCCACAGAATTTCAACAACTAATTCTTGCATCAAGACCACAACTTCTGTTTGTGATACAGCATGTATTTTAGAAAGACATCCACTTTTGATTTAAAAGAGCCTACATCCTTTCTCCCATTCGCATTGTTCTTAGTTTGCCCTTGATGTTATAATTCCACAAGAAATACAAAAACAAACTACAAATATAACCCGAAAAACAATATTGTGTCACACAACCATCAAAAACCCTGAAAGGATGAAGCCACATGAGCATTCACATTAGAAATAAGTAGAGCTCAGTAGAAAAATGACTTGTCCCCTGGGACATTTCACTACTTGGATATTTGATTTTGTCTGATATGCCGGAATTAAAATGGTTTTTGTTTCAAGTCAGGTCAACAGTAATCTATGAAGTTACCTGAGCCATCCAGGTGCCTCTTGGGAGTTGTAATTCTGGGTCCCTCATTCTCCCATTCTCTCCCATGGGCCATTCTCTGCAGCTGAATTACATCTCCCATGATGCAAGGTGGTATCTCCCTGGAGTCTTGAGAGAGAGGGGAGGAGGGGAAGTTCATCCAGTTAAAAGGGAAACACTGCTATAAAGAGAGTCAGTCAGTGGAACTGTGATTTCTTTAAAGTGATTTTATTTTTCAGGACATGAGAAATGTAAAATATTTGACTTAGTAAAACACTTTTTGTTGCCTTTTATGGTTTTGTGAACTTTTCTGAACATTTATAATGTGTTTTAAAGTGTAGGGGTACACTTTTAGGGCTTACTCTAGATCGTCATAATTTGGAATAAATTCTGTGCTAAAATGTATAATTGCTGTTCAGTTGCCCAGATTCTTACATCCCTAGGAACACCTGATCCACGTTACCTGCCCGATGGCGATGGGGCATGTCTCCACGGAGAGAGCTTTAGCTGCGCACAAGTTACTTTTGTGGTAAGTCTGGAAAAAAGCAGATCCTGAGCCAATATAATGAGTCCAAGTCACAACTGAACTGATGTGGAATAATGTGTGCGAGTTGATTTTCAGCCAATGGAAAGGTGTCAGGACACGATTGTTTGGCAAGCCCTTAGCCTTTGATGTGTCCGCAACAGTGTGTGAATGGGTTTGTACAGTTAATTACTCTGAACCTTACAGCCAGCTTTATGACAGCTCCAAACAACTGTAAATTCCCTTGAAATCAGAAGTGAATCATGGGTCATTTCTATTTCAAAATCTTGATGATAATGTTCATTTGTTAAACTCTTCTATTCAGCCCCATCAATGTTTCAGATGCAATTACATCTAATGAGCTGTAGGATGATGTTCCATTTATGAATCTGGAATAAGAAGATGATTCAAACTTCTACTCAATTATTGTACAGATAGCCATTCCTATGTCAGATGAGAACATACATGGGTAAACTTTAGCTGTGAATAATTCCCAACCCATAGTCTGGACTAAATTATATCTAGGGGAATAAAGTGAATGAAAAAATAAAATGAAGTCAAAATGAGGCACGTTGTGGGAACATATATAAACTTATAAGCGCGAGTGAAGAAGCATGGACCATGTTTACTGGTTGTGCACATCTGAAAAGCTGTATCTATATGCTGAAGCCTGTGAGGTGCAATGTGCAGGATCTGGCATAAATCCTGCTGATTTCACCACATGCAGAGTCATCAAGTGAGTTCACTGGTTCATCAGACACTTACCTCCAATAAGTGATGGATGAAGGTAGCATCTATGGACTCACCGATCTGAGTTTTGGATTAGGAGGAGCCCCTTTGACCCATGAAGAAGTCGTGCCTGGACAGACCCACGTTCTGAGAGACAGCTGGTGTCTTCCACAGAGACTGAAAGGCTTGTTTACTAGTAATTAACTAGTACCCTCTAAAGCTAGAAAATGAGGTTTTCATTAGGATCAAATGGAAAATGAACAGCAGTGAGAAGTACTTTTATGAGGGGAGAGAGAACTTTGATTTGTTGTGATAGAGGCCTGTCAGGTGGATTGGATTCAGGACCCCATTTAGATTTAATCCACCAGTGACTCCAGGAGGGGACAAAACTTGGTGCTTCAGGACATGGTGACCACAGTCATTTTCAATGCATCTAGCCTGTCATGGAATGCTTCAAGAGAAGATATTCCTTCCTGACCACATAGACAGCCACCTTGTCTCAGAAACAAAGCATATGAGACTCCTTATTTTAGCATGTATATCTACAAAATGTTATTAGTAGCCATACAATCATCCAGCCCTGCCTTAAATTCAGTCACAGAGTCAAATCTCGCAGTATTTACTCAGAGAAATAGAAGCTTTTCCTGAGTAAAGATTGCAAAAGTTGGTCCATACTATTTCTCAGAATGACCTCCTGTGGCAATGAGTTCCACAGTCTGATTATAAGATGACTGAAGAGGTATTTCCTTTGATGCTTTCACATTCCTCCAACTGCTAATTTCATAGTTTTACCTGCTATTATTTTGATATTAGATGGAATATCAAGCACTTGTTCTTGTTAGGAGGACATTCACTGACTCACCCACACTCACAGCACTGCAAATTTTTCTCTTGGCGTTTTCAACGTTATTCCATCTCTAGTAATGAAATTAGATAACTGGATTCTAAAACACTCTAAAAAACATTTCATCAAAATGATCCTAGTTCCCATCTAGTAGTCATTGGCCCATAATCAGGCAAAACTACCAATAATTTCTATCCAGAGTTTAGTCATGACTGCAAGACTGGTACCTATACGGCTCAGTGGAAAAATACAATACTAGAAATTATAGAAGATACAACCTTACAGAGTGTTTTGCTGGCCTCCAAGTCAATTCTGCTAAACCTGACTATCATTTGGAGCGATTTGGAAAGCAGAACACTCCCAGAATTACAAGAGAGAATTCACAAAACCATCTAAAAGGGACAGGCATAGGATTAATTCAAACCAGACTGAGCATGGGGAAGGGGGAGACAGAATTATGGAAACTTGGCTTTGAATGGAGACCAAAGAAGAAGCTGCAGAAAGAACTGCATTTCTGAGGGAAAGGCACACGGAAGGAATTAGGGATAAGGAATTGCAAACCTTATCTAATAAAAAAGGAGAAGCATCTGTCATTCTTTGCTTATGTGGAAAACCCAGAGGCCTGGCTTTTCGGAGGTGCTGAACAGTCATTGCTCCCATTGTCTTCACCAGGAGCTGCGTGGCATGTGGAGTATAGAAAAAGGAAAATATATGATGTCTTGACAACTGGAAGTAACATTAACACTGCTTTTCATAGACAAATAGACATTTTCCATTAAATTATTGGCAGAAAACCATTCCATCTGAGTTCTTATTATATACAACAAGAGAGACTTGATTCTCATGTGCAACAAGCCTCCTTCACACCTTTTGGGCTTGAAATGTAACTTACTTCCACTTAAAGGCCTCTTGACAGTTCTGTAACATTTGCACAATCGAGATTTAGGCCATAGATGCCCAGGAAGTGAAATATTCACAGTATTACATTACAAGTAGGTAACAGAAATTTAACAGAGCACTCGTCCTTTCTTTGTGCAGAAAATGGTTTTTTTCAATGGTAGTGAGGGCTTTGAGACTAAGCCTTATTTTATAATATACCGGTATAGCTAACAGTTCCAAAAGTATACAGAACATAATTATAGTGCTCGAGAAACATCTTTTGTCTCTTTCCCTTATAAATGTTTAAAAGTTCCAGAGGAAGAAGAGTTAAACAGGGCATTTTGAGTTTAACTGAATGGGACAGAAAGGAAAATCAAGTAGTCTTTGCTTCTGGTAGAGTTGTGAATTTTTTTTAATCACCACCAATAACAAACAACCTCTTTTTAAAAAAATTAACATGTAGTCTAGAGATGGGGTCTTTTGAAGCAGATCACCATTACAACTGTTTGGTGAAACAGGTCTTCACCAACCTTCAGCGGCATTCCTCCCTCTATAATTACAGCCATGCAGATAACTGAATAATGCCTGGGAAGAAGGATGCATACTGACCAGAAATGGCAAGAAGAGTACTAAAAAGAAGTTAGAACATCACTGCAACATTGTCAGAAGAGGAGATACCTGTAGTTCACTTTTAATATTGCACAAAGCACCCTGCTTAGATTTAGATATTCCTGTAACTGCTGCAAAACTGCCACAACATGTAGCTGTTAAACTGTAGTAGAATTTACCTGGGTCAGGTTATGCAACACGTTTTGGCTTGTTGGGTCCTGTCAGCATGGTGCAGCCATCTTGTCTGGTACAGAGAAAGCTGGTTATCCAATGCAGTCCTGTTCTTGCTAGCAATAATTGCAAAAGGCTTCTCTTGTTTAGACTTTTGTGAGTGTGAGTTATATATCATAACTGGTTGAACTTGCTATATCCTCTTCAATGGGTATGTCTACACTGCAACAGAAAACCCACGGCTGGCCCATGCCAGCTGACTCAAGCTTGCATGGTTTGGGCTAAGGGACTGCTTAATTGCAGTGTAGATATTCAAGCTTGGGCTGCAGCCTGAGCTTTGAGACCCTCCCACCTCACAGGGTCCTAGAGCCCAGGCTCCAGTCCAAGCCCAAATGTCGACACCACAATTAAACATCCCCTTAGCCCAAGCCCCTTAGCCCAAGCCAGCTGGCATGGGCCAGCCGTGGGTGTCTAAATACAGTTTAGACATATCCAGTGAGACCTAGAAAGGTGAAACACATGTTATCCGTAGTTGGATACCTGCAATAAGCATATGCCAAATCCAATTTAAAAGATGGGTGCTTTAGCAGTATAAGGTATAGGAATTGTCAAATTGCTGAAAATACCCACCAGAAATTGCCTGAGAATGTTCTTCCAGCTCCTAGAATCACTGGTGCCTGAGCTCTGGGAACACGAAAGAAGATTTGGGCTTTTTTGTGTGTGTGGTAAGGACCTGATCCAAGGTCCGTTGGAGTCAATGGGAATTTTTCCAATGACATCAGTGGGCATCGTATCAAGTCCTGAGTTCTCTTACAAGTGAAATCTGGGTAAGGTGCTCCCGCCTTTAAAGCCATTAGAGTTTTACTGTGCTCTACTGGCTAAAAGAACCCAAGAAAAAACCCCACAAGCATACGGAAAAGAAACAAAAAAAGTGCTTTTCGCAAACACCGTTCACTGATAACAACATAGACCTTCTCTGATTTTTTTTTTTTTTTTTTTTAGTCTTTCCAAGGCAAAGCAACAAAAAAGATAGAGACATTTCTTTCGATGGTAGCCAAAAGCACACATTCAATGGAAACATCACATGAAGATAATCTTTTCCCCTTCTTTGTAAGTTCTCCAGACCACTGCAATACAGGCATTGAAAGAGATACACCACACAGATATAAGAGCTCCTGTGAGGACATGTCTGCAGTGTTCTCTTGAAGCTCCTCAAGCCAAATGAATAACACCTGCACAGTGACTGCCTTGTCCTGGGGTCTCTTGGTGGCAAATGGAAGCAGCAGGTTAGATAAGTAGACTGGATCTAAAGCACCAAATACTGATGCTTAGATTGGCTCCTTTCATCTGATATCATGAGACTGTGTGGCAAGAGATTTTACGAGTTTTAGAGTGGAGGGTTGTCTCTTATTGGAGACATACTCTAACCTCAGAGAGATCTGTACAGCTTAAATGGGACCTCAGCAAATAGTCAAAATACAAATGAGACTGCCCACATAACAATGAATGGAAAGTGGCACTGGATCCATGTTTGACAGGAGATTAAAAGGTGATTTAAACCTAAGAAAGGGACCACCCCTAGAGCTGTGCTGTAAGTTAAACTAAAGAAGAAATGGCTGCTATAAACCATGTAATATATGTAAACTTAAGTGGCAAAGGAAGCTTGTACTTAAAACCAGGCTTTAAGAACTGAAAAATACTTAGTGAGGGAGAAGAAACACTAGCAAATCAAATGTGGCAGGGGTGAAAAGGCAGATTTGAGAAGGCTAGTAAAGACAACGCAGGCTCTTACAAAGAACCATGCAAAGCATGAATGTCAGTGAATCTACAAGCAATATTCTTCTGACAAAGAAAGAGTTTAACAAAGAAATTCCAGCCACCCAAACCTGGAAGACTCAAGAAGAACCTATTTTGCTTACTGACTTTGTCTCAGGTGCACCTTACAAATGCCCCATTTAAGACTCAGGGTCACAGAAGGAAAGAAGGGGTGTTGAAGACAGGGATAATTCCCGTTTCCATGTGCATTAAGTGGTCCAAGTCTTTTCAGAATGAAGCTGTAATTCTTCTTCTATGTTACACTGAGTCTGGTCCTACAGTTCTGCCTTTGATCTTCTCCATAAGTGTGCTACACCTGTAGCTGGACAGCATGGAAAGAGAAATATGGATCAGTGTAAAACCACTTGGAAAGTCTTAAGGAGCATTGCCAGGGCCTGATGGTTTCCCAACTCACCAATCTACTTTAATAAACTAAGATTAGGCATATGGATAAAGAAATGTAATTTCTGCCCCAATACTTTCATCTTTGCTAGAGATCTACAGAGCAATAATCAAACAGTTTGAAAGAGTCTTGTCTCTTGCTGTTCTTTAATACTTTAGACAGATCAGTCAGAAGGTGTCTCCACTTCTGTTTTTCCAGGAACTTGGGTCATGACTCTCTCCTCACAGGATATGAGTAATTCAGTAAAACCCCAGTGAAGTTATTTGTGTCCTGGGTGGGAAGAATGAGCCCCCTGGTATGCAACAAGAAGGAGCTCTTTCCTGGATGTTGCACTCCTTTTACTGTGGGTAGTAGCAAGGCAATGTACTATCAGCCCGTAGGCTACACTCATTTTGCAGAAATGACTAATGACTTGCATAAACCTGCTACTGTATATTTCATCACAGCTGCTTTGAGAAAGTTTTCTGGCAGAGAAAAAGGCTCTAACATCAAGTACAACAAATAATCAAATAGAAATACAGGCCAGCAAGACATAAGGTTATCGACAAAGGGAAATTACTTAGATGAACTGTCTTGAAAATGACCTAAGAAGATTGAGTTGCATCATTACTAAAACAACTCTGACCAACGTTCCAGGAAAGAAGAAGAAGCAGAGCTGGAGGTAGACGAGGGAGCTAGATGAATTAAAAGGAGATGTAAAAGGCAGTTACGAGTTGATAAGTGAGCATTAGCTGGTTTAAGTTATATGATGCGGGGCAAGAAGGGAGCGAGTTGTAGCAGGAAAAGCCACTAACAAAACTGGGGCACTGATTGTCTCTGTTCTGTCTTGGTCTGGTGCATAGTGCAATGGGGTCCTGCTCCAGGACTGGGGCCTAGGTGCACCACAATATACGTAGTACAGAAGAAGAAGAAGGAGGGATGCAAGCACAGGCGCAGGTAGATGGGAGTGAGTGGGTTGCTTGCCTGCTACATGGCAAACCAGAAGCATTACTGCCTGCCAATAGTCTATCTGTATTGTTTTTAATATTTTTTTCTTTAACTGTGTCATGCTGTCTGGAGTGGTTCACAACCGAGAGTACCAGCCTCAGAGCAGGCTGTCAAAAACAGGGCAGATACCTCAGACTGGTGGTATGTTCTATAATTAGATTTCACCGAGCCAGTAACAAATGTGAACTCCTAGATCACTGCACCAGTCTTACCACAGAGTCACAGAGAGTCCCTGGGGGCTCACCAGTCTATCTTGGCACGCAGGCAAGTTGGGCTTAGTGATAAATAGTCACTTAAACCAAAAAGCACAAAATATTCAAGTTGCTCCCAGTCCCAAGAGACCAGTCAGTCACTTAGGCATATGGTAAAGAACTGTAATTTGTATCTTAGATCAATTTGTACTTTAGATCTCATGCCAAAGACAATGACTGTAGCCAATACTATAATAAACTAACTGAAGGTTTTGTGATACAGCATGGCCAGAGGGCATCAGGAGAGCATTAGAAGGGAGCCTTATTCCCTGTAGAGGGAAGAACGTTTCCTATAAATTAATTAAAGCACCTGAAGCCAGTCACATGATAAAAACTCCCTGCTTCAATCAGACAAGAGGAGGAGTTGAAGCAGAGTGGATTGGTGTTGGAGTAGAGAGAAGTTTGGAGGGAAGCAGAGGAGAGTTTGGAGAAGTGCTGCGGTGGGCTAAGAAGACCAAGACCCTCGGTAAAGGGATACCTGGTTTGTGCAGAGGGAGGGCAGGAAGCCCCACAAGCTGAAGGGCAGGAGAGGGAAGTAGCCCAGGGGAAGGAACCGCTAGTTCTAGTGGTTTACTGCTATCCCTAGGGCCCCTGGGCTGGGACCTGGAGTAGAGGGCGGGCCTGGGTCCCTCTCTCTCCACTCCCCTCCTCTAGGACACTAGTGTGGCAGTTAAAACCCCAGTTCAGGGGCAAGAAATGGTGCCCTGAACCCCTCTTCCCCCCAAAAAGAGAAAGCGCGAGACCCATCATAGTAGTGCCGGCAATTTGCCACAGTTTGTTAACTAGGAAAAAGAAATAAGTTATTTACAGGTTAAAGCACATATACACAAGTGAATTTCAGTCTCTGATTTGAAAGGTGACAGAGATGTAATAATCTGTCAGCACTGAATGTCTTTTTAGGGTTTAACCTAGGTTGACTCTGGGGATCTATGCTTTTTGTTTCTTAGCTCCAGCTCTTGTGGGAGTCCAAAGAACAAAGAGATGAAAAATCTTCATTAGCTATTTTTATTTCCATCTTGCAGCCTTTAAATCAATGGGATAAGGCCTTCTGCAAGTACTTCTCAACAGATGGATGGGGCAATTAACAAATCTTTTGTCCTGTGATGACCCACTTAATTCTGATAGTTCTTCTGGATGGGTTTGGGAAGTCACTCTTCCCATCTGAGTTCACAAGTTCAGAGCAGGCATTTTTACAAACTTTTATTTTACCTTGTAGCATAGAATACAGGCATTACAAGTGAGATGAATGCATGCAGCAATTTACAAGCATTTCATAGAATCTAAACACTACGTATGTTCTTATAAAACTAATACTTATTTTGAATAAAACTAACATACAGGTGAGCTGGTTTGGTTTCCAGCTATGAGTTTGTCGGTTCTTAGCTAACACCTACAGCCTTGGCCAGAGCTGGCACCTGGTTTGCCAGTGTCACAAACTCACATTCTTTCTGATGAAAACTCGCTACCGCTGGGCATCAGCAGTCCTCCACACAGGCAGCAGAGGGGCCGGCTTCCCCATATTTCCCACCATGTCTCAACCCAGAACAGGAAGAAACCACTTCTTTGGGTGCCAGAGTAGTTCACTTTCCATGGTTTTTTTGGTCCTAGGCTTCCTTGCTGAGATGGCAAGCTATCTGTCCTCTAGCAACTGGACAGAAGCTATTAAGTTCACATAGACCATCAAGCACCCATCAAATGGTGTCACAGTTACCCAGCAGATCGCAATTTGTACCCCGTAACTCCTTGAGTGCATCCTGTAGGTGACAGGCCTGGTTTTCTGCATCTCATTCTGTATGGACCTATGTGATTCACTCACACTGGAACTGGGTTTTTGGCATCACCCACCTCCCCCAGTTTCCCAGTTGAGTTAATGGGACAGACCCAACAGTGTTTGGCACCTGTAAGCCCTTTCAGTTTGCGGACCATGCCCAGCGATGGGATTAAAGTGACTCAAAAAACAGCAGCTTCAAAGCATTATATCCATTCACCCAAAGGTATAAAGCATGTGCAGCAAAGGGCAAAAACAATAAGAGGCCTATATGCCTGGGTCTTACTTACACATTAAACTTTGGCAGCTTTTGTAAGCTCCTCTAAGCCCCGCTGACCCCCTGTCCTGCTACAGCATATTCTCACTGTCTGAGAATGTCCTTGCTAGCCTGTCAACTCCCGCTGATACTCCCTAGGCAATCTCTGGCCACTCACTCAAACTTCACCCTTTTCTAGGCCCAGGGTCCTCTAATGTTTAGTATCCTCCTTTAGATTCTAGGCTTAGCCTTGGGAAGAGTAAACCATTTGCAGTTTGCTGGGACCAGATAGACCTTATTCCCCAATAAACAGCTTCCCCATTATTTCCTCCAGGACATTATCTGTGTCACTATCTTACCTTTCCTGCTTAGTTCCTATAACAACCCTTCTGATTTGGCTCCATAGCAAATAACCATCCTAAACCAACACACAGAGGCATGCACCATATTCGTTAAAAATAACACAGCTATTTCCCAGTTCATCACAGATGATGATAACTTTTCTTCACTGCCAACCAGCGCTGGCTTCAGACCAATTGGCCCATTGGTAAAAAAGGCTCCATGTATCCTCTATTTTACTCCAGTAGTCCATTAAGAGACATAACTAAAATCTGTGGACATGTGGGTCTGAGCCATCCAGTGCCTCATGGCTAGCAGTAGTAATGACAGCAAAGTATTTGAGATCTAGAGGAGAAAGATATACAGGAGGTCCATGTCAGCCCATTATGCTAGATGTGTATGTGACACTGCACCTCATTCTTCACAGTGATATTATGATGATGATTATGGCATAATTATGATGCATTTTGTACAAGATGGGTCATGTGAGGGGTCACTGGAAAAGTTATGAGTTGCTGAATATGATTATCTTGTTTGTATGCATGTATCATTTTTGTATCTAAAGTTATGAATATTGACTATGTATCTATATTTCAAAAGTGCTTACTCTGGGTGACACCCATAACTAGCCTTTCAGGTACAACAATAAAGAAGCCAGATAGTGCTGATAGGCCATCAGCAAAGACAATGGACCCTGAAAGAACTTGACCTTCCTGTAAATATTCCAGACAGCCTGTAAGCAATGGCT
Organism: Eretmochelys imbricata; assembly: GCF_965152235.1. Lineage (NCBI taxonomy): Eukaryota > Metazoa > Chordata > Testudines > Cheloniidae > Eretmochelys > Eretmochelys imbricata. Next base: position 94,759,624 of record NC_135579.1, read on the forward strand.
GCTATGACTCAGCAAGGTATGCAAGGGCGTGTGACCAGGCCACCTGACTCTGGACTCTATTTTGGGGTGTCTGTATTTTTCCACAAACTGGGCTTGGAACCAAGTTTAAAACAAAGGATTCCCACCATATGCTAAAGCTATATAAGGCAGGGAGTGACATCTGTTGTTCTTCACTCCCCACACAAGAGGATTCCTGGAAACATCTGCAGAACAAAGACTGAACTGGGGGAAGTGCTGGACCCAAGCTAAAGGGATTTCTAGCCATGTGTGAAAACCTGGGAAACCCAAGCTTCAAAGAAAATGCAGCTTGTGCCGTAAGGATATGCAAAGCCTGCTTGTACCATCACTCAGGGTGAGAAACTCCTAATTCATATCCAATCTATCTAGCACGTTAAGCTTAGTTTGTATTTTCGTTTATTTGCTGGGTACTCTGCTTTGATCTGTTTGCTGTCCCTTATAATCACTTAAAATCCACCTTTTGTAATTAATACACTTGTTTTGCTCTACCTAAACCAGTGAGTTGGAGTGAAGTGCTTGGAAATCTTAGCTCAAGGGGCAGGGGCTGTTGGATTTCCTCTTCACATTGAGGGAGGGGTGAACTCTACAAGCTTATGCTGTACAGTTCCCTGTGCAGTGCAAGATGGTATAATTTTGGGTTTAAATTCCAGTGGGGGGTGCGTGTGTGTGTGTGTGTGTGTGTGTGTGCCTGGGGAGCTAGGGGTTATCTTGGCTGTGGCCTCTCTATTGTTGGTTCATGCAGTGGTCTGTCAGAGAGCCTGCACGTAACTACAGCTGGGTGTGTCCCTACCAGTGTGAATGCTGGTGGAAGTATAGGACCAGGAGTGGGTCTGCAGCTAGTCACAGCAGCACAGTTCAAGAGGGACCCCAATCTGGTGAGTCGGAGGGCTCAGTGGTACCTCAGTTCCAGGTGGCACCCTGGTGGGAACCCATCACAGAGTATATTAGGAATTATGCCACAAAAGAGAGAGGTTTTAATCCTCCCAGACACAAAGAGCTTTGTTGGCTTGAACACAGCTGTGAGCAACAGAGCCCTTTAGCACAGAGTTGTTTATTCTTGGCCAGAGACGTTCTGATGTAGCATTTTGTATTTAAGGAATTTACACAGTGAGAAAATAAGCCATAAATTAGCTCTTCACTAGAATGGCAGGAGGAGCTATATGCTGCAGGAGGGGTAACAGCTGGTAAAACTGGGCAAGGTTGAAGTCTGACGCAAAAGGAAATAGATTCGTTGGATGAGTTTTAAATCAATTGAGTTTCATATTAAAGGCTTAGATAACTTATCTGTGGGCCTAAAAGAGGGAAATCCAAGCATAACAATAGTGGTTTCAAAGTGACATGGAAGACTAACAGCTCTCTTGCATGGCACGTTTCAGTGCTATCCTATGCCATATACTGAGTAGATAAATCATGAAATGGGATTCATTCAGGTCTGTAGCACCATTATTAGTGATGTTGTAATGGGAGGGAAAGGAAAAGACCAACCAAACTACCTTCATTTTCCCTGATAATTCCTGCAACATCTTTTGTTGGGAATGAATGAGTATTTGTTTCAAATACATACACGAACACAGACAAGTAGCTATGAGCCTGCATTTTGTCAAAGTTTTTGCTCTGGAAGTTAGAGGTTTATGTAGTGCCTAGTGTCAGATCACAAAGAAAGAGACATTTCTGAGCCTCAGGTGACATTTGTTTTCCAAGCACGTGATGGGGCCAGTACAATGATCAGCATCCTCAGTAGAGCTTAAAGAAAGACCACCCACTAGTTTCATATACCTACCCTCACCACTCCTGAGCTAAATCTTGCTCTTGTTGATTCTTGCCATTGCATTCATGATATCTTATGTTGCAAAAGATTGAATGCAATTTAAAAAATTGGACTAGACAGACAAACAGTCACAGATTTGTTTGTTAGAGATGTCAAGCCAGAGATGTCACTGAATGAGACATAACTATAAAAACAACAGGAGTAATCTGTTTGGCTTGCTTGGGACCATTGAAAATACACTTAGAGAAGAGGCTGTGCAAAATGGCAAGACGTTTATCATTTCTGATTTTTAGCTTTTTTCCTAAATTTGAGTTGTGATTGAGTTGGGAAAAAAAAACTCAGCGCCAGGACTTTTCATATGTTTACTATTTCAAAAGCTTGATGGGGATACAGCAGTTACTGAAAACCCTGTAAAAGATATTTTGATCTGCTCACTGTGATTTGAAAGAATGTTCAGACACTACAATATTGATAAGTGGATAGAGTACATAGAGCGATCATGCCACTTGAAACACTGCTCAATATTAATCCCAGCAACCCCCAACAATATTCCATTTTGCCACATTTATTTATATTAGGATTGGCTGAGCTAATGGAAGAGGGACCCATCACACCTGTAATGCGACAACAAAACCATTATCTTTATTTCAAGATACCATGGATGTTCTTCAAGATTTTGCATCTGTTACAGGAGATGCAAAACAATGAGAAAAAAAAACCCTATCTACCTGAACCAAACTTGAGGATTTTAAAAGGTATGTATAGGAAATCAAAGTAAAGTAAAAAGGATAAAGGAATGATCAGCATGGGACTGCAACTCTGTGTTCAGTGACTATGAGCTATAGAAACGTATTGATATGGTTTCTGGAAATGACCACGGAGTTAAAATGAGCTTAATACAATTATGCCAGTGGTTATTGGGAAGGGGAGTGGTGGTATGTGAATAGAACTGGGTGGGTATATGGATTAAACCTAACGTCATTCTGCCAGAAGGAGAGTGAAAAGGTTTGGGTAAAATCAGAAAAGATTAATAGAAAAAGCTTTTAGGTGGTTAGGTTATAAAAATATTTAGGAAGCTCAGAGCACTTTGAGGTTAGCCCAGCACTAGCTCTTAATTAAAAACTGTAAAAACATGCACAAACATTGCAACATCTGACTTCTTAGGAAAGCGAGGGCACAGATATACTGGACTTCTTGCCTCCAGCTATATTCCCTGGCGTATGTACTTTATTGTGCTTGTCAATAACCAGTTGCCACTTGTTCCTTTGTGAGATTACTCAATGCTCTGGAGAAAGAAAAACATTTGAGTGCTGAAAAAAAGACGTTAGACCTTAAAAGACTAAGTGGTCTTGCAACACTTTGCCCCTAAACAGAGTGAAACAACCTGTCAGTCAGAGCAATTTACAGTTCCATCACACCAGAATAAGCTGTATAACTTGAGTGGGGTTATTCCAGCTTTATGGTATGTTTTGTTGTAAAATAATTGCAAGCAATGGACAATACAACCTCACATGGAAAACTCCACTATGAAGGGCCAGATTGCCAGTAGATTGGGTGTGTGGGGAGTGCTGGGCACTTTTAAAAATCTGGTCATAAGTGTTCAGTTGGGAGCTACTGATGACCTGGCCCTCATTTTGGTGCCTAAAAGGGAGCAGAGCTCTTTTGCACCTCTGGCCCCAGGTGTGGGTGCTAAGCACTGAGAAAATCAGATCCAGAGCTCTTTTGAAAAAATGGCCCATAATTATTCATTTATTTTTAAAAATGTATTCTGTCTAAAAAATGGCCTTACATAAAATGTTACAGAAAAATAGCTAGAATGGCTGCAAAAGTGCATTCATCAAATGCATAGTCCTTAGCATTGGATAGATCACGGTTGCAGGCAAATAATAACAGAATTCTGTCTCATCACAGTTCATCTTTCTATCTATACACAAAAATGCCCCATTGTAAATTAACAAGACTTAACTATTATTGTAGTAGTTCACTTTGCTGCATTGCACAGCTATTGATAGTGTGATTTACACTTCTACCGCTCTCTCACACACCACACCCATAACTGGTAAATATTACTACTACAGCTGGTTGAAATTTTTCGTTTCAGAAAATTTAAAAACGCCCCAGCTTTCTTAATGTTGAAAAGATTCTATTGTATTTTATAGGGGAAAAAAGAAAATATTTCATTTCAAGTATTTAGGATTCTCCCCTCCTCCCCCATTCTTGTTTCTTTAGGGGAAAAAGTTAAAAAGAGTTCCCCCACAACATTTTGAAAGAAAAATTTTGAAAATGTTTTCAGAAATCTTTTGCTTAAAAAAACCTGTCAAAACAATGAATATTTATGGGGCCATAGAAATTTTATGTACTAGGTGACTGGTCATGGAACTGGAATTTTTGTTGTTAATAGAGACAATAAAAGAAAGTATCTTTTCATCAACAATGCAATTACTGCTGCAACCTGAAAATACAAACCCTGGCAAAACAATAAAACACTTTGCTTGCAAAGTATGCCAGTTATTTTGAACACTGGTCTACTCTGTGTGTGTGCAGGGGGCGGGGGGAAGCTAATCATGTGGAGCTTGCAAATTACATACACGACTCATTCTTTTCATAGTTCAACAGTTAACAACAAAAGACAATTACATTCTTGCCACAGCTGATTAAACAGTTGATCCCACAGACCCAGCGCATCCCAGATGTGGTTATTTGCTGTAAGCATAACCAGCAAAACAAAAACGAGGATGCAGTGTATAAGAGCTTTTGAGTTATGCCCCTGATTCAGGAAAGCATCACTTGTCAGGAAAGCACTTCAGCATTAAGGATGTGTTTCATTTCTACTGAATCAATGGGACTTAAGTTCTGCCTGAATAGGGATGAGTTTAAGCAGTAGGACTCGTGTGCTTGAAGTGTTTTTCCTGAACTGGGACCAAAATTCCTCATTCTACTGCCAGCCAGTCACCACCAGGTCAGTAGGAGTCAAATCTTCAGCAAAGATCTTAGCCTGAGTAGCTGGGCTGGGTGTTAAGACAGAGCAGGGAGAAAGGAATGGAATCCTGCCTCCCAGAATGTGGAATTGCTTTGCAGCTGTTATCATGGCCCTGAGGCTACAGGAAGCAGGTGGCTCTAATGTATCCCCACTGTGAGGTGAGAGGAGGGTGGGTGGGATCCCCAGAGCAGCAGGTCCTCTGATGTGCCCTTGCCTGCAGCCACGCAGGAAGCCAGCACTGATGTGAGTTCCATATTACACCTGCTTCATGGCCTTCCCTACATCCTGCCCCCTTTGGTACACAGCGGAATCACACTGATTTCTCTGTCAGGGAGATCTCCCCAGCCTGAGGTAATCAGGATTAGCCCTGTTAAGTACAAGAAGCCAAATGTAGCAGTCCCCAATCTGGCAAAGCTCCCAGTGGGAATTTAGCCTGAGCTCACCATTTAGCTTAAACATCCTATGGCAGAATGGGCCCGATCCTGCGCTCACTGAAGTCAGGGAGAATTTTTGCCATGTAGTTCAATGGGAAGAGGATCTGGTTAAAATTCATGCAGAGGAGTAACTACAGCGTGTCTCTGCACAAGGGACATGTGTCCTCCTTTGGTTCACAGATTAACATCCAGGACTTCGATCTGTAGTTTGTACCCACGCAGGGGAACTCCTGAATCTTTGAAGAGTCCCAGTTCTTCATCTGGTTAACTCTCAATACTGGAGCAGGGTCAAGGGAGGCTCTTCCTTTTTGAATGCGCTAGTCAAAAAACTATGTTCACCTCAGGGACTGGTATTATTAAAGCATCACCCATGGGTTCATTCTACAGCAAGGATCTCCACCTGGTTTTGTAAAATATATTATGCTGAAAATTTGATTTCACATGAAACGAAGGCAACATTTTAAAATGGTGACTATAAACTCTTGGTGAATTTTAATGACATGTCTTCACAGGAACCATGTATTAATTCCATGTGAACCTTCTGCCAATTCTTCTGGGTTTTTTTAAAAAATCCTGTTTTGTTTCTTTCTTTGGAATCCATATATTTTATCTCCTAGATGAGCTTTTAAAAATAAACAGTGATCACATTGATAAAGCTTTATTCATACATTACTTACGCTCCACTTCTTCTCCCTATGAGCTGAGCAGAGTTGGACGAATATTAGAGAAACTGTTTTGTAACTATTTTTGCAAATAAAAACTCAGTTTGCTTTGCCTTCATCTGTGGTGCTGCCTTCTTTGTGAGTATTCAGACAACAGCCAGTTATTTCCGGGAATGTTTGTGAATGCTGAAAGGCCCACATATGTTCACACAGATGGATATTGTCTAAAATAGAGTACTGGAAATGTACTGTTAGTGATTCACTATTTCTGATACATTTTGCCATCAATTGCCTTTCCGTCTCGCAAAAATCTTCAGTCATTCAGTTATTTAGTATTCATTATAATAATATAGTAACTCCTAGAGACCTGACTCCAGATAAGGGCCCTATTATGCTAGATAGTATACATACACTTAGTATGACATAGTCCCTGCCCTGCTTACTGTTTAAATAGGCAAGACAGACAACGAATAGGAGAAAGGAAGTATTACTGTCCCGGTTTTAGAGCTGGGGAACTGAAGCACAGAGAGATGAAGCATCTTGCCCAGAGAGAAGGTCTATTGCATTGCTGAGGCTCAATCACCATCACCTGGATCCCAGTCCAGTGTCTTATCCACAAGGTTATCCTTCCTTCTATACCAGGTGGCAGAAACAATGCCAAAGACAGACCATGCATAGTGAATAGCTACATCTAACCGATCATGAACAACCCAGCAAAAATTGTTCATCCAATCTATTAGGTGAGCGCGTGCCAACAACAAATACATTCAGGTAAACCAGGATGCATTCACAAACAGTAAAATAAAAACAACCCCCTTCCCTAAATTCTCTCTGGATTATTTGATACATGCCCACAGATGCACAAGCCAGTCTGGAATTTAGGACTCTTTCTGAAGTCCTCACTGATGCTGAGACAACACACAGAATTATGTTATACTATCTCTGACTGGCAAGAAGGCCATGTCCCGTCCTGGACACTGGGGACCCGGCCTCGATAACATGTACCTTCCTCATCTCCCATCTGGAGTATGCCAATGCAGCTTATTTAGTCTTGAGGGCGTTAGCCTTGAGAAAATTTGCTTGTGCAGAATGCAGCAGCCAAGATAACAAGAGCACATCACTCCAGCACTCTGTTGTCTTCACTGGTTCCCAGCAGAATAATATGGTATGTTTAAGGTCTTATTTCTTATTTTCAAAGCACTGACTGACCTGGGCCAAGGATACCTAAAATTTAATCCTATTGCCCAGAACCATGACTGCTCTCTATAACTCAACTCCATTGTTCATGTGGAACATTCTACTGCAAGGGTGGAACTCATCTGGGCTAAGAGGTTGGCCTCAGATACTAGATTCCTGGCTTTCCCCTTTGGTAGGGGATATCAGAGTCCGTTTTTCATAAGCAAACATTAGTATGTAATCAGATAATTAACTACAATTTAACATACATAATACTACTTATGGACAAGTTCTGCACTCACAACTGTGCAACTCCATTGGGTCAAGGGAGGTGGCATGGGGTATAAAGCCAATGATATGGTGGGGGTCACCAGACTGCACTGTTATATGTAGTCATACCAGTTCTTTTCTTAGTGTAAGAGCAAGTTGTTAGTCTTGGAAGAAATGCTGTGGTGATGGTTTTCTGATGCATTTTCTTTTAGTGAGCTGAGGCTAGAAAAAAGGAGTTTGTTTGCCTTAATCTCTCTAATTACAGTCAATTCTTGAGGCAGAGTTGCTTCATGGGAACTGGGTGTTAGTGTTTAGGCTGAAATCCCTGAAAGAGGAGGACTGGTGTATGTGAATAGATAAAACAAGTTACTGTAAGAATGTGCCTGCACTATGCATCACTGATTTCTCCTCCAATGTCAAGCCAAACTAAAAGGCCCAGACACCTGCTACTGCTTGGCAGAGGGGTGACACAAGCAAAGAACTTGGTGTGTGACTTTTACCACCATAAAACTCCAGAATGCTGAAGTTCCTACTGTTCAGACTAATGCTCTGTCCACCTGTCCGTATTAACTCCCTTTACATAATGTTTATGAAAAATGTCTACTGTTCCACATAAAGTTACTCTAGATTTGTAATAAAATATATATAATGTAGTGTAATGCATTCCAAATCTATAATGTGTCAATCCCCATCATTGTATATTTTCATGTAATGAAAGCTCTTACAGTCTTACTTGAGGTACATACCTAAGTGGACACAATTAAGAGTGCTGTGCAAATTCTTGTTCTGAGTTCACTGCACTTTTATGATTTTAAATCCCAACCTTAATGTTCCCATTAATAGAAATTTTAGTGACTGAACGTGCAAGGTACTTTTGGCTACTGCCATTGCTAGGTCCTGATGCTATTTATTCAACAGCAGGTAGAACACCGCATGAAAACAAAACCAGCAGACAGCCAAGCGACAGCAAATGGCAATCTCGGCTAAAGCATGCCATCCATCATATTGCTGCATAACTTGAAGCTTTAATCTACAGCAAAAGCAGCTAATATTCATCACTATGTACAGCCATCTAAGGCCACTATCTGCATTAAAGAAGAAGTCACAAATTTCTATATGCTGTAAAGCACCTCCAAGGCTGGCACTGTATTTTACAAATAGTGAATGGAAACCTACTAGACTGCCATTGGCTATGGATCAGACCCTATGGTGTGAAAAAAAAAATAAGAAAATCAGATTGACCTGTTACTATATCATAATCTATTAACAAATTCACTCCTTATGCAAGAACATGCCGTCATCATTCACAATCGTGGCAGGGGCTAGTCACAGGATCAAGAATTTCAGGATTGTGCTGTTGAAATACAAAACAAAACCATTTTTTTTCTGAATGTGAAATTTTTTTTTAAATAAATTCATCACATTGGTTCTATGATATTCCATCAGAGGCCAAATCCTTGCGTACTAATGCAAGCAGGGCCTGGCTACAGCTGTGATTAGGAATTTGGAGCCGTTCTTTTAAAGTGTTACTGAAAAAGCTGCAGTCACACTCATTAGGGGTGAGGATGAAGATGATAAAATAAGTGTTCCTTGGAAGGCTGGATTTTGCTGCCTGGAATACATCTACACACACTCAATGTGCTTCGTAGCTAGAAAATCCTGTAACTATTGGAATTCTGTGTTATAACTTTCCATCCCGAGTGTCCGTGTGGAGTTGAATGTAAATGGCAAGAGATTAGAGAACCTCCAGTCATCATCACTTGCTCATGAAAGGGCTGGAAAAGCCTTGCTTTGTGCAGGAGAATGGAGTGGATTTGGGTGGGATGGAAAGTAGTATGTTTATATTACACACTATCCAAAAATATTTCCTATTGTGGCTCTTTATCTTAAAAGCTCCTGACAAAATATTAAACATTCAAAGTATTAGGGCAATAATCATGCTTCATGTTTGTATGTGTTTAATGGGGTTAGTAATTATACAAAGAGGGGCAATCATCATCGAACTCCCATGAATACCATGGTCAAATTCTATTGTAATAGTTCAGTGATGCATAAACATTCTAAATCTGCATTTTAAAAATACTACAAAGGTTTGTTAAAGGAGAATGAAAGAAGGATTGTGCCCTTTTCAGTTTCTGCTCTTTTGTGCTTCTCTATTCTCAATAAAGAAGGTATGAAATGTTGTGCATGGGGCCTAATCCAAAGCTCGTTAAAGTGAGTAGGAACCGTTCCATTGACTTTAATAGAGACTTTGGAATGGTACATAAAGACTTTTTTATTTTTATTTTTTCCAGTGATTCTTTATGGTTAGAATCACTGATAAAAATTGTAGGAAACCAAATAGTTCATGAAATATCCCAGAGCCTTTGAATACCACTGTACAGGGCACTAGTAAGACCTCATTTGGAATACTGTATGCCGTTCTGGTCACCCTTGTCCCAGAAAGACGAATTTAACTGGAACAGGTGCAGAGAAAGCTACTTGCATGATCAGGGGACAGAAGGGCCTATGAGAGAAGGCTGGAAGAGGTTGGCTTGTTTAGTCTAGCAATAAGGAGGCTGAGAGGGGATATGATTGCTCTCTCTGAATACATTGGGGCATAAATACCAGGGAGAGCGAAGAGTTATTTAAGCTAAAGGACAACAATTGGCAAGATAAAAAATGGATATAAATTGGCCATGAACAAATTGAGGCTAGAAATTAGAAGAAGATTTCTAACCATCAGAGAGATGAGCCACCCAATAACACTTCTGGGGACAAATAATTAGTTTTAAGAGATCTGGACAAATCTATGAGTGCGATTGCATGACCTGGTTGCTTGTGATGGTGGGGGCAGAGCTCACCAGCCCTGGGGCTCACTTCCAGTTTACATCTTATGTTCCTGAAGCTCATGCTAGCTTCATGGTTTCAGATGGCCACCGGCAGAGCTTCAGTAAAGACAACACCCCACCCCCAATGGGAAGGTTTTTTTAAAATCTCTTTGCTCTGAAGCATCAGGAGTGGCACTGCTGAGATGGGACACTGGGTGGGGTTGGCCAGGGCTCTGAGGTGGTGCCAATCATTTTATCTCTCAGGTGCTTGGCTGGCTAGTCCTTGCTCACATGCTCATGGTCTAACTGATCACCATATATGGGGTCAGGAAGGAATTCCCCCCAAGTCAGATTAGCAGTGACCTTGGGGTTTTTCCACCTTCCCTTTAGCATATGGGTGTGGGTCACTTGCCAGAATTATCTGCTGTGGCAGAGCTCCAACCTCGTCCCCCTGGGTCCCATGCTTCCAGGCAGTTTATACTAGCTTCAGAGGCTCACTGCAACCCTCCACATAGCCCTTCTCTCTCTCAGGCCAGGGATACAGTCTACTAAGCCCTTTTCATCATAAGTCAGTAATGGAGGTTGGTGAGAGAATTCCCACAGTCTCTGTTGCTCCTATGGCCTCAGGCCAAAACAGTTTAGCCTCCTGTCCTGATAGGGGCCTGTTTTCCCCTCCCAGGAGGTATTTTTGTAGTGGTAGGAACCCAGGCCCGCCCTCTACTCCAGGTTCCAGCCCAGGGACCCTAATAGTAGCAGCCAACCTTTCACTGCCAGAGTTGCTACATTTCCCTGGACCACTTCCCCACAGCTCTCCTGCTTCTCCCTTACCAATGACTTGAGGGTATCTTCATTAACCAACCCCCCAACTGCACTTCCTCTCTGCCAGACTGGAGTGATCCCTTTTATATTATCAGAGGGGCCTTAATTAGAGTCAGGTGGTCACATTAGCTTAATGGCCTCACCTGACTCTTTGCAGGTTAATTGGAGTTAGGTGTTCTCACTAGCCTGGAGCAGCCCCTGCTCTGGTCAGTCAGGGAACAGAAAACTCTTAATCCAGTGGCCAGTAGATCTGCTACTCTGCTGAACCCAACTGGCCTGGAGGGAGACTGCTGCTCGGCCTTGGGTTCTGCCACAGCTGCTCCCCTGGCTGGGCCAGACACCACCCACCCCCCTTCTCTGCTATCTAGTTGCTGGACCCCCCCCCCCTCAGATGCTGCTACTACTCCAACTGCAGCCCCTTTGGGGGGGGGGGCCTGTTGGCCCGCTCCCCAGAGGAAAGGAGTGAGGGGCCCCAGCTGTTGCTACTGTGAACACCATCACCACCACCACCACCTGTGGGGGTCCTTTCTGCCTGCCTAGCCACGGGACTGTCACCTGGAGTTGCCGCTCCCCTTGCTGCCCGGGAGCTGCTGGACCCTAGAGGAGGAAGAGGACCGGCCGCTACTGGGGAAGCGTGCAGAGACTCTGCAGACCACTGTGGAGGGGACCATGAAGGACTGAGTAACTTTCAAACTGTGCTCTTGTGGTGGGGGTTTTGACTGTATTTGTGGGGACACAGGGGGTGTGGCATGGAGCTGCCCCACCCCCCCGATCCATCTGCATCCCCACCACCACTGTTTCCTCCACCACCTCCACTGGCTGTTTACCACCTGCCTCAGCACTCAGCTAGCTGCTTGGCTTGCCATGCCCTGTTTCCACCATTTGGGCCAGAAGCAGGAGCCAGCCCACTCTGACTTTGTGCAAAGGCATGTGGGCGCACGTGCCCCAACCCCCTGACCCCTGGACTGCCCACCCCACAGCTTTGCCCCTTACTACCTGCCCATTTGCCCCTTGCAGCCTTTTGCCCCACCCCTTTGCCCCAGCCCCCTTACTAGCTTCAGTTTGTTTGCCTGCCCCGCCCGTTTCCCTCTGCAGCCTTTGTTTGTTTGGCCCACCCCAGCCTCTGAAGCTAGCCCCTTGGTTTCCCTGTCCTACCTCCAGCCCGCTTAGCCCCATGCGCCCATGCCCGTGCCCATGCCCCCGCCCATGCACTTGTGCCACTCCCCGTTTTAGTTTGAACCCCCTTCACTGCACCCCCCCAATGCTGTTGTATCCCCCCCCCCCCCCGCCCAGTGCAGTTAGAGGAGCCGGAATCCCACCCTCTGTTGATAACTGACCCCTAACCCCTGATTTGCCCTCATGTCCAGCCCACCCCTGTTGGCGCCCTCCTCCCCTGCCTGCAGCCTAGAGGGGAGGAGCGGTCGACCTGCTTCCCCTTTCCCCTCCTCCGTCTGGTGTCTCCCCTTCCCTCCCTGCTCATGATGGTGGGGGACAAGGCGGGTGGGACCCCTCCGGCAGACCCTGCTGCCCCGTTGCCCCCCCCGACCCTCTACCTCCACTGTCGCAGCCGAACCATCTGCTACTGCCCCTGCTGGGGCACCGGCAGGCAGCGGTGGACACCGGGGTGACCTCCGCTGCTGCCAGTGCCCCTGGCTGCCCGGCACCGAAAGCCACCCCTCCTCCTTCCCAGCCCACCACTGCTCCCGCTCGGGCCCAAGGGGCACCTCCCCCACTATGCCCAGACGAGCGGGAGAGCCCGGCCTCCGCTGCTTGCAATCTGGCAGGACCCATGGAGGAGGGTGCAGCAGGGACACTGCCAGGCATAAAAGAGGGCCCGCCCCAGGGGGAATCTTCCCTTCCTTATGTTGCCCCACCACTACCTCCTTGAGTCCCTAAGCCATCGTCCCTGCCCCCTGACCTGACCTCTGCTAGCCAGCCCCCAGATGATGCCACGGAGGGCTAGGCCCTAGTACAGAGGAAGCGGGGCAAGCGGAAGGCTCAAGCCCCGCTCCTTCCATCAGACACGGAGGCCCCCCGGAAGACCAGGAAGGGGGACACCGATGCCGAGCCTTCTGCCTTGCCCCCAGTGCCGACTGGGGAAGACGTGGCAGCACCAGAGGGTCATAGCACCCCTCTATGGGAGTTCCTCCCCTCCAAGGCTCCTGATGGAGCCCCTCCTGCCCCGGTACCATCTGAAGCCCCTGTGAGCCCTGAGGCGACAGTTGCTTCGGGTGCCGGCGGGGAGAACCCCGGGGTGGTGGAAGGTGATCTCCCCTCCATATATGAGGAGATCGAGGCCCTGGGTCTGATCCCAGTCACCCGGGGGAGGACGACCCTTTACCAGCGGGCCTCGATCTGGGCGACCTCACTCCGGCCCTCCTTTCCCCATGCTCCCTCCCCCCTAACCGTTGCCTCTGCTCCTGCCTCCGAGGAGCCCCTGGACTCTTCCATCAACCTGGCCCCAGAAGGCATGCCACTGATGGCCGCCGAGCCTGTTGAGGCGATGGCCAGTGCCACGTGGCTGGGACCCACCAGGGGCACCCCTCGTTGGTGTGGAGCAATCTACTTCCTTCCCGGGCGGGGGTCCTACAGAAAACAAACAGTCCACCTCCTGATGCCGTGGCTGCCAAACCCACCATAGAGCCTGCGCCCAGCATCGCTGAGAGCCCCCTCCCCACCCCCCGAACCCTTGAGCCTGACCCGGAAGTGCCACCACCCAGTTGCTTGACTTCTGGAGCCTGGAATCACCCCTCTGCCCCTGTCCCTGACCCTGGCTCTGCCCCTGATGCTGACCCTATCCCTTCCACCTCCCGCGATGTTATTGCCGCCCCTGGGGCTGTCTCCTTCCCCTTTCCAGCAGATGACCCCCAGGAAGCAGCCTTTGTGTTTCCCTGTCCTGACCCACTAGGGGCTGCTATCTTCCCTCCGCCACCCCCTATTGACCCAGGGTTTGAGGTGGGCCGCGTGGCACCTGATCATCATTGGGGGTCCGCTCCTTGCCTGCCCGTCTCGGTGGGCCATGGGGCTGTGTCAGGGGCCCTGCCAGAGGCTGGTCAGGAGTCAGTAATCCCACCCCCACCCCCACATGTGCTGTGAGAGGAGCTGTGGGAGTTTCTTGAAGATGTCCACGGCTCCTGCAACAAGGTACAGCTTGATCTCCAGCGATGGGGGGACTTTCTTTAGATCCTCCGGGCCACAAGGGCCCTTAAGGGAGAGGGTAAAAGGACTGGGAAGCAGGCCACTGCGACCTACCAGTGGGTCCACGGCTTCTGTGACTCATTGCTCACCTACGGGGTAGGTCACGGTTTGCTGCACCGCCCAATGGGGGCTGCGAGTGTCCCTGCCAGTGAGGATCCCCCCCAGCCCTCCTCAGGGCACCACTCATCATCACAACATTGAACACCTGGGGCTGTAGGATGGGTCTCCACAGGTCCCAGGTGCTCTCCTTCCTTCAGGAGGGAGGTACTCTGTGATTTTCCTGCAGGAGACCCATACAGATCTGGCTGCCGAAGACAGCTGGTGGCTGGAATGTGGGGACAGGGTCTACTTTAGCCATCTCACAGTTCATACAACTGGAGTGGCGACCCTGTTCTCCCCCGACCTATGGCCCGAGGTGCTGGGAGTCGCTGAGGCTGTGCCGGGCGGCCTGCTGCACCTCCGGGTCCGTATGGAGGGGCTCGTGGTCAATCTTGTTAACATCTATGCCCCGACATTGGGCCCGGAGCAACTATGATTCTATCAGCAGGTGTCTGCCTTCCTCGGCACCTTGGATCCTCACGAGTGCCTGGTCCTGGGCGGGGACTTTAACATGACCCTCGAGGAGTGGGTCCACTCTGGGACAGAGCAGCGCCTGGCCGCCATGGACATCCTCTGGGAGATAGTCGATTATCACTCCCTGGTAGAAGTCTGGCGCGACCACCACCCAGACGACATCTCGACGTTCACCTTTGTCCGGGTGGAGGCCCATCGGTTACGCAATCCCGGTTGGACCACATCTGTTTATCACGTTTCCACCTCTCACAGGCCCACTTCTCCAGCATCTGGCCAGCCCTGTGCTTTGATCATCATTTAGCCACCATGACGGCCTCTCTCTGGGCAGAGAGGCCGGGGCCGGCCTATTGGCATTTCAACAACAGCTTGTTGGAGCATGTGGGCTTTGTGGCTTCCTTCCGGGAGTTCTGGCTGGCCTGGCGAGGGCGGCAGCGTGCCTTTCCCTCGGCGCAGTGGTGGTGGGACCTTGGGAAGGTGAGCGCCCGGCTCTTCTGCCGCGACTATACCTGGGGCGCCAGCCTACGGAGGGATGAGGCGATAGAGCAGTTGGAATGGGAGGTCTTAGAGCTGGAGAGATGTCTGGCTGCCAGCCCCGAGGATCCATCCCTCTGCGGGGTGTACTGGGAGAAGTGGGAGAAGCTCCGGGTCCTTGAGGACCATCGAGCCCGGGGTGCCTTTGTTCAATCCCACATCCGCCTCCTTTGGGAGATGGATTGCGGCTCCTGCTTCTTCTACACCTTGGAGAAAAAGAGGGGGGCCAAGAAGTACATCACCTGCCTCCTAGCGGAGGACAGCACCCCCCTCACGGATCCGGCGGAGATGTGCGGGAGGGCCAGGGCCTTCTACGCAGGCCTTTTCTCCCCAGATCTTGACAGATTCTAACACTTGCAGAGTGCTCTGGGACAAACTCCAGACGGTCAGCATGGGCGACAGAGACTGGCTAGAGCTGCCTCTCACTCTGGCCGCGTTCTCGGAAGCCCACCGTCGCATGCCCACCAATAAATCTCCGGGCATGGACAGGCTGACTGTGGAATTCTACCGTGTGTTCTGGGATGTCCTTGGCCCAGACCTAGTCACCATCTGGGCCGAGTCGGGTCCTCCCTCTTTCGTGCAGGTGAGCCATGCTCACCTTATTGCTGACTGGGGACCTCCATGATTTATGAAATTGGTGTCCCGTCTTGCTCCTCAGCATGGACTATAAAGTCATAGCGAAAGCCATCTTGCTGTGGCTAGGGTCCGTGCTGGCAGACGTGGTCCACCCAGACCAGACCTACACTGTCCCAGGCTGCACCATCCTTGACAACCTGTATCTGGTCCGGGACCTCTTGGAACTCGGGTATAGGGACGGTCTGTCGTTCGCCCTCCTGTCCCTGGATCAGGAGAAGGCATTCAACAGGGTGGACCATGGGTATCTCCTGAGCACTCTGCAAGCATTTGGCTTCAGACCAGTTTGTGGGTTTTTTCCAGGTGCTGTATGCCTTCGCAGAGTGTCTGGTCAGGCTCAACTGGACCCTGACAGAACTGGTCAGCTTCAGGAAAGGAGTATGGCAAGGGTGCCCCCTCTCGGGCCAGCTGTACATTCTGGTGATCGAGCCCTTCCTCTGCCTCCTCTGTAGGAGGTTGATGGGGTTGGTGCTGCGGGAGCAGGAGCTGTGGCTGGTCCTGTCAGCGTATGCCGACGATGTGCTCCTTGTGGTCCAGGACCCGGGCGACTTGGCGCAGGTGGAAGCTAGCCAGGCTATCTATTCGGCAGCCTCCTCCGCCTGGGTCAGCTGGGTCAAGAGCTCTGGCCTGGTGGTAAGGGACCAGTGGCAGGTGAGCTCCCTCCCTCCCGCGCTTCAGGCCATCCGGTGGAGCATAGGTCCGCTGCTCTATCTTAGCGTTTACCTTTCTGCCATGCAGCCATCTCCACCAGAGAACTGGCACAGTTTAGAAGGCAGGGTGATAGAGCGGCTCCGGAAATGGACAGGACTACTCCGGTGCCTCTCCCTTCAAGGGAGAGCACTGGTGCTTAATCAACTAGTCCTGTCCATGCTCTGGTACTGGCTCAACACCCTGTTCCCGGCCCAGATTTTCCTGGCCAACCTCTGGACATTGATTCTGGAGTTCTTCTGGTCAGAACTGCACTGGGTCTCTGTCAGGGTTCTCCATCTACCCCTGGAGGAGGGAGGGCAGGGCCTGAAGTGTCTGCACACTCAGGTCCATGTCTTCCACCTCCAGGCCCTGCAGAGGCTCCTTTATGGTGCAGGTAATCCGGTGTGGAGCGTACTGGCGCATGCCTTCCTGCGCCGCTTCCGAGGGCTCCAATATTACCGGCAGCTCCTTTATGTCCATCCGAGAGGTCTTCTGCGAGACCTCTCCAGGCTGCCGGTCTTCTACCAGGACCTCCTCTGGCCCTGGAAACTGTTCTCGGTGACCAGATCCATGGCTGCCACCATGGGGGCAGATCTCCTCGAGGAGCCCCTGCTATACAACCCCCAGCTCCGTGTGCAGGTGGCGAAGTCCCCCTCGGTGCGCCTGAGGTTGATCCTGGCAGAAGTCACCAGAGTTGGAGACGACCTGGACTACAACCGAGGAGGCTGGCTGGATCCCTGACACTCGCTCAGCGCATGGGGCTCTCCAGGCCTCATACTCCCCAGCGCGTACTTCAGGAGGTGAGGGCTACTTTGCCACCCGCTGCTCGGGTTTACCTCAACCACGTCCTAAGGGAGGGTGTGCCCCGCCCACCCTACACCCCAGGGCCTCTGGACCTTTTCATCAGGCCCCTGCCCCATAGACCAGACCGACCGCCCCCCCTGCCCCCCATCCCTTCACCATAAGCCGGCTGCACGATTTGCAGCCGGTACGTTTCCAGACAGTGCCAAGGAAACATCTATACATGGTCATGTTCCACACCCTTCACATTCGCATCCCGCCCTGACACAAAGTGGTGGGACCTCCTGCCACCTCTAGAGGATGAGGACCCCTGCTGGGCCAGCCTATATTCCACCCTGGTCCTGAGCCCCACTGGGGATATTAGTTGGTGGCTTCTTCACGGGGCAGTGAGCACAGGTGTGTACGTGGCTTGGTTCACCCCTATCTCAGACACCTGCCCCTTTTGCGGCGTGAGGGAAACCCTGGCGCACGTATACCTGGAATGCGCCAGGCTGCAGCCCATATTCTGGCTCCTCACAAATATTTTGTTTTTCCCTCACCCCCTTATCTATGCACTCCCTATCCGTGGCCCCACTAAGTCATGGGACCTCCTGGCCCTGGCTAAAGTGGCCATCTATAAAACCAGGGTGAGGAGGTTGGCCGATGGTGTCTCCTGTGACTGTGGGGCCTACTTCGGATCCTCTGCCTATTCACGTCTCTGGGCAGAGTTCCTCTGAGCGGCATCCATTGACTCTCTTGGCACCTTTGAGGAGCAGTGGGCGCTGTCCGGGGTTCTCTGCTCGGTGTCCCCGTCTGGTTCCCGTTTGACCCTTTGACCGCACTCCTGTCCCTGTTCTTTCACTAGTTGTCCCCCATAAATATTTGGTTTCCAGGTCCTGTGGACCCCCCTCTTAGGCTGATGGGGGGGATCCTTTAGCAGCAGACAGGCTTCACCCACCCACTTCCTGGTTCCCAATAAGGCTACTCTACTGTAGCCAACTGGCCTGGGTCTATCACACTGCCTATAGCTCACTCAGTCATTTCCCTGCCATTGAGGGGGTCTCAAGCACTGGTGCACCTCGATCCAGCCTATTTCTCTGCCTATGGCACATACTAGTCTATTCTCCTGTGGGCTGTAATACTTGGGTCTCATTTTGGTTGTTGGGTTCAGTGTGCGGGGGCTGGGTGGTGTTGGTAACCTGTGAAACTGACAACATTTCTTAAATAAACAAACAAGGAAGATGCAAGTAAAAAACTTTAGGAGCTTAAGTTAATTTAATATGTTGATGGAAAGATCTGGGCACAAATTATTTTCCAAAGTTTGATTCAGTTGTTTCAGTATATCTGAGCTTGATTCTGCCTTTATTATTTATGACTTCTACTGTGTAGAACCTAAAGACTCCATTCAGGGACTGTACTAGGCATGGTACCAGGAAAGAAAACAAATACAATCCCTGATCCTGAGTGCTCAATCTCCGATCCTCTCACTTAGAAAAAGTGGTGAACAACTCTGTTGGACCTGTCGGTCCTTAGTACATCTATGACGCTCTTTATAGATTGTGAGGTGCTCAGATACTTGGGCAGATCAGTAGATTACCTAACACCCTTGTGAGGCAGGGAAGTACAGTTATACCAATTTTACAGATGTGGAACTGAGGCACAAAGAGACTAAGGCCCAGTCCACAAAGGGTTTCAGGCACTGTGATGCTATGTTGCAGCAGCTAATTTTTAGGCACCTAGAAAATCACCAGAACAACAATGGCCTGAGTTAGGCACAGAGACGCCCTATACAAAGAACAGGGAGAGATAGGTACCTAAGAATAAGATCCACAAAACCCGGCAAGCGAGGCATGGTGCCACTGATGAGAGATGCTGATGAGAGCAGTATGTCTTAAGCCATGCCTATCTCATGGAGTGTAAGTATTTGAGTTATTTCTGGGGAAAATGAATAAGACATCTCCCTCATTTCACAGAAAGCAGCAGTAGCTTCAGCTTCATAACCTTTAGCCCAGTTGTAATGGTACTGTACTCACCTGGGACGTGGGAGATCCCCAGTTCAAGTCTCCCCTGTGCCAGATGAGAAGAAGGGATTTCTATAGGGATCTCCCCCCTTTCAGTGAGTGGCCCAACCACTGGATAATAGAGTGATTCTTTCTATGGCTCAATTGATAATTCAGTTAAAATGGAACAACTTCAATGGGTGAGATGGAAATTGCCCCACATGAGACTGTCCATAGTCCCGTGGTTAGAGCACTTATCTGAGAGGTGGAAGATCCCCGTTCTAAATCCCTTCCCCTTGGCAGGTTGAGGGGGGAATTGAATTGGAGTCTTCCACATCCCAGATGAGTATTCTAAGCACTGAGCTAAAGCTTACTAAGGAGGTACTGGTCCTTATCCCCCATTTTGTGTAGAGCTAAGTGTGTTCAGAGGCCACCTACTGGATCAAGCCTCATGGGTGAGACAGGCACTTCTCCACCTATCTTTGCCCCATTTGTGGATCTCTCTGGGACTTAGGCCAGAGACAGGCATCCGGATGACCACAGTGAGGCCACAGCGATCATGCTCAGAGGCAGAAACATAGGTTCTGAGAGTACTTTTACTGCAAAAGCTTTAGGCGCTGAGTGAATATAGGCACCTACAGAGTTGGGCAGCAATCGAGCAGGGGTTCTGCAGAACACAGTGGCACCTAAAATGGGACTTTGGCACCAAAGTACCTTTGTGGATCTGGGCCAAAGTGACTTTCCCAAGGTCACACAGGAAGACAGTGGTGTAGCAGGGCATTGAACCCAGGTCTCCTAAGCTGTTGTCCTAACCCCTTGACCATATTTGAGTCAAGGGAGTTAGACTACTGTAAATCCAGGAATTATAAGTAGGAGCAGAATCAGGCCACGTACATGCACATATTCTATCTGTATGTGTAATTAGTGTCCTATGAGGCAAGCAAATTTGAACGCCTATCCTGAATGTTTTTAGGAGTATTTTCCTAAGGATCAAGTTAAAGGCATGTGTAAACGCAAAGGAGAAACCTTCCATAGGTCAGATCCTAAGGATAGAAGTACCAATCTTTATGTATCCAGGCAAGCACCTTGATGTATTGCTCCGTTTAGAAAGCAGAGCTCCAAAGCTGCTGACAAGTTGGCATCTTTGTGCATTTTCCATATCCATTCGCTTTGTTCCAGCAATGATTCAGAGATGTTCAAAACATAGGTGCTGACATGATGGCAACTATCTCCTCACTGCTAAATGATTCCACTTTCTACAGAAAAAAACAGTAAGAAAAATCAGAGCATCAGCCTGACGACCAGCGCGTTAGCTACAGAAGCAGAGCCTGTTTTTGTTTTGTTGTTTGCCAGTGGCACAGAGGGTAGCGGACTAAGTATTTCGTAAGATGAAGTTTCCACACATACTGAAGCAATTGAAACTTGAAACCATGCACTTGAACAAAAGCAAGAGGTAAAACTTGCTTTTAAACATGTAAGAAATAAAGGGGACTTCAGAAAGAAAAAGGAAAGGAAATGTGTGATGTCAAATAATCTTTTATGCCTTCTTGGGACAGCAGATTTCACTTCACAGCTACAATAACCAACAAGGTGCCAATTAACCATTTCTGTTCCCAAGGTGTCACTTATGCTCTCTGCTGTAGATTATTTCCGGCCTCATCGTTGTACTTTTTGCTGCTGGGGCAGTGATTTGCTTCCCTAGCTTTTTGCAATTGCATCTATTCTCAGTCCCTTTGTAACACCCTCCAGGATATGTTAAAAGTGTGATACTGTCACTGTAACTGAGCCCTGCACTAGTGCCTCTGTTCAATTCCTGGTAAACAACATATTACATGTTTCAGAGTAGCAGTCGTGTTAGTCTGTATTCGCAAAAAGAAAAGGAGTATGTATCCGATGAAGTGAGCTGTAGCTCACGAAAGCTTATGCTCAAATAAATTTGTTAGTCACAAGTACTCCTTTTCTTTTTAACATATTACAGTTATGGATCTGCTTACATCAGATCTCACAAGCAAGGAATCATGATTTGACTAGGAGGTTGCCGATGACAATGTAGGAAGATGTATCCGTATTCTTTTTGCGAAACTAACGCAAAATAATTTGCCCGAGCAAGGTGTCAGGAGGAACTGTGTTGCTAGAAGCACAATGGCACTTTTCAAAGGAGATGGCTTAACCCTAGCACTTACTCAGCATTCTACGGACTAAATTTAAGTGTGCAACCTTAATTCTGCATTAGTTTTTGGATTACAAAAGTTGCTGCATTACAAAGGAAAGCTTGAGAAAGGTGTCCTACTGAAGGACAGAATACTAAGAGAGTGCTGGGAATAAGCATATAGCATAAATCTTCACTCTATTTTCAAATAGGTACAACTTCACTTAAGACCGTTCCAGTTTTTGTTTGAACCTGCAATAGGTGAGCCAAGTGCTAAAAATTCATTCCATAAATCCTCAAGCTTCACTGAAGTCTATGAAGCTATGCTAATTTACACTTGTTGAAGATTCGGCCCATTAAAATCTTTGAGAGTTAGATCCACTCACTTACTCAAGTCAACCATTTGAGTGAACAGGTATAGGCAAGATTAGTTTAATTAATCAGCTATGAAATTAACTATCCATGCACTAAACTTCTCTAACTGGATGCATACTAGAGAGATTATTTTAAACATATATATGTATATGCTAAGAATCTAGGAGAAACCATGAATCTGTCTTTGGGAGCCAGGAAGTCAGAGCTAAGCTTGGGATTTGAGGGTTTGTATGTGTTTGGGACTGAACAGCCATATTTTAATGTACTGTGTTTAAAATCAAGTCATATGAGATCTAATCTAACAAACACATTCTTAAATCTGGAATTTTTTTTTTGTAAATATCTGAACAGAAACATGAGACACAGAAGCCCATTGGTCCCAATTGTCAAAAGGTTCACTGTTCTTTACAAGCAACTCCTGTCTCAGACCTGACAAACTCACTACACCTAATACACTGCTTTCATGGTATCTAGTCATGAAGGGTAGTATGTGAGGTCTCTACTGAAAGCTTGTAACTTATCAATACTCATACTCATCACAAGATGTGTGTATGGGTAATATTTAAGGAATAGTGTAAATTTATTGAAAATTATGCCCTTATGGTCTTGGAATGAAAGTGAGTCACCAAGGTATCACATGTCTCAGTGCTGGCCCATTGAAGCAGGAGGGAGTTGTCACCCCTCCCTGGATGGTTGATTAAGTCATGTATTGCTCAGCTACCCACCATTGCAGCAACTCAGAAAAGTCAATGGAAAAACATCAAAGACGATAAACATCACTTGGAGGTAAACGGGACTAATAGGGAACTCCCCTCACTATCCTATTTGTGAATAAAGACAAAACATTGATTCAATATATCACAAGGTGGAGAAAGACACTCTGTATCCATTCACTGAGGAGACAGCCTGTTTAGTGGAAGTGTTCAATGAAATATTGGATCCTGGTTCCGGGGGAGGCAGCCAGACTGCAACATTCTCTGTGTGGGATGGGACCCATTTTATTAGATAGGAAAGGTAACTATTAATAAGTGTACACCCTAGTTAATGTTTTATTATTTTGTTTTGTATTGTAACCATTTGTTCCCATCATTCTCTCTTATTTCTAGTAGAACCTCTATTCTTTCTTAAATAAACCTTCTCTTCTTGTATTATATGTGCTCACAACTGCTGTGTGTTATACAGGACTGGTGATTTAAGGTAAAACTGGTAAAATGGGATAACCCTGCTCCTTTGGATCTAGGGAGCTGGGATTTCTGGGTGTAGTGAGTGTCAGGGACTGGATAACACAAGGGAATGCTCCAGGGAGACTCAAGGATTGGGGTGCACCTATTGTTAACCTGCCCAATAAAGACCAAGCTGGAAGAATCCAGAGGAGAGTGCTTGAGTGGCTGATGGGCTGGTGATGTTAGGGACCTGACACCCAGCCACACCAGGCAAAACTCTCTCTAGCTGGAGGCAGGGGAGTAGCAAGATGATTCACAGTCCCAAGTATCCTGAAAACTGTCACACAACAAAACACATAAAAATGTATAACATATCAGAACCTGATTAGTTGTTGATAAAAGCTTTGACAGCACTTGGACATGTCCCCCCCTGTGGTCCCAGTTCAGCCAGGGATTTAAGCACATGCCTAATTTTAAGCATGTGAGTTGTCCCGAATTCAATGAATTTAAAGTGAGCCACATGCTTAAGTATCTTGCTGAATGGGAGCCTATATTCCCAATAATTATGTTGTAGCTTCTTCTGTATTTTTCACAATTACAAATTACCCCCATATCCCCTTCAAGCATTCCCTTCTTTGCTATGTTGCCAGGCTCCTTATTCAGAAGTGTCTCTCTCTTACAGAGGCTTTAATCAGTTTGAGATAACACAGTCTTCATGGTGCTTTCCTTGGCTGGGTGCCTTGGTCTGAAATTGTTTAATGACTTGAACATTAACAAATGATTAAGGTGGGCAGCTTGTCCCTCACTCAACCTTCCCATGGAAAATGTGCCCCAGAAAATTGAAACATTCCATTCTTTTCCAGGGCAAGGAGCTAAACCACTAAGAAATACTGAAAGTAAACAAACAAAAAAAACAGGCCATTGTGTTTCTGTGGTGAGTGTATTTTACATAATGGCTTTGGTCTAGATAGTTTCCCCAAAAATTCAAAGATAGAAAGTTGTGTGTGCCCTTACTGTCTACAGACAGACACACATGGTTTATGTGAAGAGGCTGTAGGATAGGTTTAAGACCCCCCCCCCCCATCACTGACCCTGAATGCCTCCACACCAGCAGCTCTGCACCACTTCTGCAGGAGCCATTCTGGAGCAGGCCAGTGGAAGCAGAAAAGGGTTGTGTCCAGG
This sequence comes from Eretmochelys imbricata, assembly GCF_965152235.1. Taxonomy (NCBI): domain Eukaryota; kingdom Metazoa; phylum Chordata; order Testudines; family Cheloniidae; genus Eretmochelys; species Eretmochelys imbricata. The sequence goes on from NC_135579.1 coordinate 94,783,835, forward strand.
GCAGGTCAGAGGAGGCAGAGGGAGGTTCAGCATCCCTTCAATGTTCTAGAGGGCTGCTGAAGCAGAGACACATCTGAGAGCTACCAAGGCCTGCGTACCATGACATGCAGGCCCTCAACAGCCCCTGCATGGAGGGGTGGAAGCCATCTTCTCTCTCTGCCTGTGCCAGTACAGGGATGTCTGCCTCAGATCCTCTGTCTCTGCACACATATGTACATCCCTTTCTTACCCTGTCTTGGTCCCATCAGAGATGACCTGTACCAGATGATACTGGGGGGGACGGGGTGCACATAAGCATCCCACGTGTTGCCTCTGGGAGGAAACTTCCGGCCCTACCTCCCTTGGCCAGGGCACCCAATCCTGTTGGCTCCTGCAAGGCTGAGACCTCAGAAGCAGGAGTATGTGTCTCTGGGCCCACCCCGCTGTGTGGAGGAAAGGGACGTGGGCAATGACCCTAATTCGGGCTGAGCAGAGGGAACTTGTTCCCGGTGCCTTCCCCAGCCTGCAGGCTGCCACAGTGCTGCATAGAGGCAGAAACCCAGAGTGGCCACCCTCACCTGGTGGGAGAAGTGGCTCTGTCCTGCCCCATTCGCTCCCCACACAGGGCCTGACTGCTGGGGAGAGGGGCTGAATCAGCTAGAAACATGACATGGGGGAGGCGCACCATGAGAAGCCCTCCCCCTTCACCTCCTCCTGGAAGGCTGAGCAGAACTAGGGCAGCTTGGTGCTCGCAGAAATCTGGGGTGGGCACATGACCCCACATGCCTCTCCACGCATCGCCTCTATGTCCCATGCTAATCACCGAAGTATCTGAGAGTCACTCACCAGAAAATAACTAGTAATTCACTGCTGAGTCATTCTGTTTCTCCTCCCCCAGCATACCACCTATCTCCATTGGGAGGGGTAACTGAGGGTGAATTTATTTACGTTTATTGCAGAGGGTAAGCAGGGGTATAGCCTAGCATTTGGACCTGTAAGATGTGGCATTCCTGATCATCCTGGTCTCTTCAGCAAGGTATCTGCTTAACCATGAAGAGGTGTGGAGAAAGCTCTATCATCCATTCTCATGAGTCTGGCTGAATTGTTTAAGAGGAACAAATGGTTTTGAGGAAGTGCTTACCTTCCTCACAGGGCTGGTGTGGGGCTTCTTAAATGTGCTTTGAGATCCACAGATGAAAGGTGCTATGCCAGAGAATCATTAGGAAAGGGATAGATAATAAGACAGAAAATATCTTATTGCCTCTATATAAATCCATGGTACGCCCACATCTTGAATACTGAGTTGCCCTATCTCAAAAAAGATATATTAGAATTGTAAAAGGTACCAAAAAAAGGCAACTAAAATTATTAGGGGTATGGAATAGCTTCCATATGAGGAAAGATTAAGAAGACTGGGACTTCTCAGCTTGGAAAAGAAATGACTAAGGGGGGATATGATAGAGATCTATAAAATCATGACTGGTGTGGAGAAAGTAAATAAAGTATTATTTACTCCTCATAACACAAGGACTAGGGGTCACCAAATGAAATTAATAGGTGGCAGGTTTAAAACAAACAAAGGGAAGTATTTCTTCACACAACGCACAGTCAACCTATGGAACTCTTTGCCAGAGGGTGCTGTGAAGGCCAAAACTATAACAGAGTTCAAAAAAAGAACTAGACAAGTTCATGGAGGATAGGTACATCAATGGCTATTAGCCAGGATAGTCAGGATGGTGTCCCTAGCCTCTGTTTGCGAGAAGCTGGGAACAAGCAATAGGGGATGGATCACTTGATGATTGCCTGTTCTGTTCATTCCCTCTGGGGCACCTGGCATTGGCCACTGCCAGAAGACAGGATACTGGGCTAGATGGACCTTTGGTCTGACCCAGTAAGGCTGTTTGTATGTTCTTATGTTCTTAAGAGCTTGATGAGCACCATTGAAAGCTGAGGAGATTTTCCATTGATTTTAGTGAGAGCTGGACAGGGTCTTTTGCCCAGAGAATTATTTTTATCTTCTTCATTTCACATTTTACATGTACAGATTGGGGGGTAGGACAGTCTTCAAGCACTGGGTTTGTAGAATTCACTGACCAATAAATCTATTGTAGTAAATGTCCATGCTTGGGTTATAAATTATGTTTCATCCAGCAGAAAGATATGCCGTTGCAATAAAAAGTAATAGCAAAATACAGACTAAAAAAAGATCCAGAAAATTGTTTTAAAAATAAATCTAAGTCCCCAGTTGAGTGAAAGGGGGAAATGCCATGTGGAATGATACAGATATTGGAATGCTTTGGTTTTCCAGAAAAGGGGGGGAGGGAGACAACAAATAAATTGTCTTTCCTCTATCTTAATTGCTCACTTTATTTTGTCAGACACCTGTCTATCTGTAAGTCAAATATCCTTCCTCCCCCTGCCTTTCACAGAATTAAAACAGATCCAAAATATGGAATATGTCTATATCTCAGTAAATGTGGCAATTGGTATATATAAACCCAATCCTAAACTTTCTCTGTTGTAGTTTGTAGGTCATCCCTTTAAATGTGTTGAAATACTTTGAATAATTGAAATTAGGCTTGTAAATACCCTTCTAGATATTCCTAAATTAAATAAAAAAGGAAGGAAATTCACCATAACAAAACCACGTGGCCCGGTGCCTTAGAGCTAACCCAGGATATAGAATCATTTCAGATTTCATTTTATTTTTTGCCTTTCAAAGACCAAGTGGTCTGAGAGCTGATCAGTTAAATAAACATGCAAAGGAAGAATGAGTCTAGTAGAGCTGGGGTTTAGAGCTAATATATCGGCTTCTTTGAATCCTATACGTATATAAAAGTTGTGCAGGAAATCTTTCTTCCTTGTTGGAACTGTACTTAGAATTTTTCAGCATTTTCATTATCCGGTGTGACAGGGATTTACTAGGGTAAGTGCAAAATGAAACAAAAAATCCCATTCACAGAAAAACACTGTATAAAACAATCTGGACAAATTCCAGAAGCTTCTGAGCAATTTCAAAAAAATGACCACCTTAGCCAGTTGATAAGATCAAGCTATGAAGGCTGAAGGAAACAAAAGTATTGTTAGGCTGTGGGCTAGGTGGAATCTCATAGAAGCCGGTGGGTGTAAAAGCAGACACATTTAAGAAGCAGGGAAGCTCCTTTTTGGAGTAAGATAGCTGAAACAATAGGAGTCACCACCCAAAAGACAGACCACATGCAAGGCCAGTCAGAAGCTGAGCTATGTGGATGGAGGAGTTTCCCTCAGGCTGAATTGAAATGCACAGGGCTGGAATTTTTGGATTTTTGTGTGTGTTTTGTTTTTGTGGAGATGCAGTCAAAAACACCACCGAAGAGAGCAGAAAACCAAGGACAGCAAGAGAAGCATTTATAGCTTGCTCCTGAGAGAAAGCTAAGAGAAAGAGCTTTTTGGGCAGAGTGCTGGCTGGAAAAGGGGGCTTGGAACGGTAAGCAAGGAAACTGTCTGCTGTTGTCTGATTCTTACTGTATTCAGCAAAACAGGACTTTGTAAATTTTCTGTAAATTAGCAGGACTGCATCCAAGAAATACCTGACTCAGTCATCAAGTTCTCCTCCTAACAGAAATGATCTGAAAGACCCTGCTAACTACTCGGATTAAAAGGCATAACTATATATTTCAATACAGTGTTGTAGTACCATGTGCCTCTTTCACTGTAGCTTGATGTCTGTAGAAACTGGGAAAGCTGATTCTTTGTAAATGAATAATTATATAATTTGTATCAAATCTCATTGCAGGGATTCAGTATTTTAGGTCCCTAATTTTCCCTATTTCCTGTGCTACATTTTTCATCCTTGTAATTGTCCTTCCTGTTTATGTGATACCATAAGCACAGTGGCTACTAAGTGTCAGCTGTGAAAACTATTTTTTGTAAATATTTACACTGTGACCATTAGTGAAATCTGTATCTTTAAATGGATAATTGATGGCAGTGGTGCTAATCTGAGAGTCACAGCAAAATCAACAGTCCAGGATTCAGTTGTAATTCATGTGCAAAGGTTGTGGAGTTCAGCTTTCTGCTTCTTTCAAGGAAAGATGTGAAAGTTGCATGCCTGGGACATTTGGCACGGGAAAATAATAAACACAAACCATAAGATGACTTTATCAGTTCCAGATGACTCTGGCATCATTTTATTCTCAAAATATACCCCAATTATTATTGAATTCTGCTTATTTCTAAAGATCCAGCGACAGTATGAGACGGTTAACAGGTTACCTGAGCACATAAATCTAATAAAAGTTATAAGGTATTTACAGTATGGAAGAGAGTATCAGGGAGTAGCCGTGTTAGTGTGTATCCACAAAAACAACAAGGAGTCCAGTGGCACCTTAAAGACTAACAGATTTATTTGAGCATAAGCTTGCATGGGTAAAAACCCCACTTCTTCAGATGCATGGAGTGAAAATTACAGATGCAGACATAAATATACTGGCACATGAAAAGAAGGGAGTTACCTCACAACTCCCTTCTCTTCATGTGCCAGTATGGAAGACAGTTACAGATAAATTCAAATACTGTACATTTCATGGACATGCTGTGGCTTCTGAAAGCATCATGTGATAAGAAACAGAGATAAGAAACACCAGAGAAAATATAGTCAAAATATAAAATAAGATACAGGTCTTAATACTGCAAGTTGCTCAGTATTAATCTTATGAGATGTCCAGCAATCTCATCTCCCAAGGAGCTCAGTATCTGGCAGAAGGAAGTTGATACCTCATGATGGTATAGTTTGGTATAGAGGTTTTATTGGTGTGAATTTAGGATGTCTGTATTACCCATGAGTTATGTATGCAGTTCACCCCAAATTACTGTGTGATGCAATACCCCTTGGTGAGTCATTGTCAGTGGGGTCAGTTTTGGAACCTCTGGATCTAGAAAGAAAAGGAGTACTTGTGGCACCTTAGAGACTAACCAATTTATTTGAGCATGAGCTTTCGTGAGCTACAGCTCACTTCATCGGATGTATACCGTGGAAACTGCAGCAGACATTATATACACACACAGATCATGAAACAATACCTCCTCCCACCCCACTGTCCTGCTGGTAATAGCTTATCTAAAGTGATCATCAAGTTGGGCCATTTCCAGCACAAATCCAGGTTTTCTCACCCTCCGCCCCCCCGCCCCCCCCCACACAAACTCACTCTCCTGCTGGTAATAGCCCATCCAAAGTGACAACTCTCTTCACAATGTGTATGATAATCAAGGTGGGCCATTTCCTGCACAAATCCAGGTTCTCTCATCCCCTCACCCCCCTCCAAAAACCACACATACAAACTCACTCTCCTGCTGGTAATAGCTTATCCAAAGTGACCACTCTCCCTACAATGTGCATGGTAATCAAGGTGGGCCACTTCCAGCACAAATCCAGGCTTTCTCACCCCTCCCCCCCTTCCCAGGGACACACACACAAACTCACTCTCCTGCTGGTGTGTCCCCGGTAAAAAGGGTGGGGGGTGAGAAAGCCTGGATTTGTGCTGGAAATGGCCCACCTTGATTACCATGCACATTGTAGGGAGAGTGGTCACTTTGGATGAGCTATTACCAGCAGGAGAGTGAGTTTGTGTGTGTGTGTTTTGGGGGGGGGGGGGGTGAGAAAACCTGGATTTGTGCTGGAAATGGCCCACCTTGATTATCATGCACATTGTAGGGTGAGTGGTCACTTTAGATAAGCTATTACCAGCAGGAGAGTGAGTTTGTGTGTGTGGTTTTTGGAGGGGGGTGAGGGGGTGAGAGAACCTGGATTTGTGCAGGAAATGGCCTAACCTGATGATTACTTTAGATAAGCTATTACCAGCAGGACAGTGGGGTGGGAGGAGGTATTGTTTCATGATCTCTGTGTGTATATAATGTCTGCTGCAGTTTCCACGGTATGCATCCGATGAAGTGAGCTGTAGCTCACGAAAGCTCATGCTCAAATAAATTGGTTAGTCTCTAAGGTGCCACAAGTACTCCTTTTCTTTTTGCGAATACAGACTAACACGGCTGTTACTCTGAAATCTGGATCTAGAAGCTTGAGCTTCTACTGCCTGAGCTAAAGACCCACTTCCGTTAGCTCAAAGCCAACAGCAGACACCTAAGCCTCTATGTGATCTGGCCCCTAGAGGGAAACAGGGCAGAAAACCACACTGGTAAGTGTGGTTTACAACTGCATATATTAGAGATGTGCCCAAACCCAAACTGTGGATCGGAACATCCCTGGACTTCTGTGAGGTTTGGATCCATAGCCAAACTCCCAACTTTACAGCTGGCAAATTCATATTCACATACTCTATGTTGTCAATTGTTTGTATTTCTTGTCTTTAATTTGTTTCACTAATGTTTCCAGAGTCAGGGATATATGTCAGGAAGTATTCCTTTGATGGTGGTCAGATATTTATTCCTCTTTCTACATACTTTTCCACAAAGTCTTAGTGATTGGTTCTGTTTTTGTGGCATAGCCATTTTGGATGCTATTCTATTCTTAGATCTTTATTGTGCGGCTCTGAATTTGGAAAAACATCGGTGCTTGGCTGGCTACTAAGAGCCTTAGAATAAACATCTCATGTTCTGACATCTTCCACAGAGTATTGATCTCAAGTTCCACCTGCCTCCCACACTTTGTCATACAAGCTCTTCAAAAAAGAGATCGGCTTGACTAAAGAAAGACCATTTAACAAAATGCAGAGGTTTAAAAACAAAACAGAACAAAACACAACCCAACACCATACTATCCAAAAAATAATTTAGAGATAAAACAACGAGTATTATTTATTCCAGATCTTTGCTGGAACAATGCTTTGGAATGTCTTTATGGGCTTGATCCAGGGCCTATTGGAGTCTTTCCATGCACTTCAATGAGCCTTTGGATCAGGGCCTAGAAGAATAGCCAATTACATTAATATACCCTTCAGATCAGTCAGAAATCCAAACACAAAAACTAATAGTCAAATATACCCTATAGGTGTATGCCATTTCCTGGGGAAAATTGAGTAGATATGGCAGGAATACTCTATGTGAATATAACACTTTATTTTGAGACATCCAATACAGATATTATTCTTCATGTGTGTGTGTAGCATGTAGAGAAATATATATAGCTCTTGTGTAAGGCAGGAACCCTTTGTTTTCTAGTGAAAAACCACTGGCATTCCAAAAGGGAAGGAGGGGTATCCAGTACCTGGTGACTCGGACCCATGTCTCTGCATGGCTGGGGCAGCCATTGCTCATAGGCTGTCTCCAGTGTCCACAGGAATACTAAGCTTTTTCACAGTCCATTGTCTCTGCTAAGGGCCCATTAGCCCTGTCTGGCTTTTCCATTGTTGTGCCTGAAGGGCTGGTTTGGGGTGACACCCAGAGTAACACATTTGAAATACAGATACATAGTTAATATTCCGAACTTCAGATCGAGAAATGATACAGGCATACAAATTGGATAATCACATTCAGTAAATCATAACCTTTCCAATGATATCTCACTTGAGCCATCTTACATAAAGTGACAGGTTTCAGAGTGGCAGCCATGTTAGTCTGTATCAGCAAAAAAAAGAGGCATACTTGTGGCACCTTAGAGACTAACCAATTTATTTGAGCATAAGCTTTCATGGGCTAAAACCCACTTCATCGGATGCATGCAGTGGAAAATATAGTGAGATTTATATACTCAGAGAACATGAAAAAATGGGTGTTGCCATACTCACTGTAATGAGACCAATCAATTAAGGTGGGCTATTAACTACTGTTACTCACACCTTCTTTCAGAGTAACAGCCGTGTTAGTCTGTATTCGCAAAAAGAAAAGGAGGACTTGTGGCACCTTAGAGACTAACCAATTTATTTGAGCATAAGCTTTCGTGAGTTACAGCTCACTTCAACTGTTTGAAATGGGCCAGCCTGATTATCACTACAAAAGGTTTTTTTTGCCCCTGCTGGTAATAGCCCACCTTAATTGATTGGTCTTGTTACAGTTTGCATGGCAAAACCCATTTTTTCATGTTCTCTGAGTATATAAATCTCCCCACTGTATTTTCCACTGCATGCATCCGATGAAGTGGGTTTTAGCCCACGAAAGCTTATGCTCAAATAAATGTGTTAGTCTCTAAGGTGCCACAAGTATGTCTTGTTTTTTTTCCTTACATAAAGTGTATCTCAGTTATGTCATATTCAAATCAGAAGCATATTTTCATAAAGAATATGGAGTGAAACGTCACATCCTGGACAAATCCTGTTGAATTAACTTAAATCTTACTGAATTAAACTGAAGTATTTTATGAGTTCACTGTGTTAAAAAGGCGAAAGTTTCTGCATTATTGTGGGATGATGTGTAACTTCTTTTGGGGGGAGACGTGACTAATGTAAACCCTGAGAAGTGTTTTGAACATCAAAGGACTCTTTTAAACAAACAATAAGCCAGGCAAAAAAGAGCTTTTGTTTGACTAGGTTTCTCAGGAAATACTCGGAAAGAGGGGGACGCAAATTTCTACCTCCAGACCCACACTTTTGAAGTTATGGCCTGTGGAGGGGTCCATTGTTTATGAATTACCTATTCCCAGATCAAAGACCCTGGCTTATAAAGCAGTTTTTCTCAACCAAATTGTTACCAGGAACTGGCTTGCTGTCTTCCTAAACTGGGTCAGGGAGATCTCGGGGACCAGAGCCGGTCCATGGACTGGTCGTTGAGAAACAGTGATGTCAGGGTTCCCTCCCCACTCTGAACTCTAGGGTACAGATGTGGGGAGCTGCATGAAAGACCCCATAAGCTTATTTCTACCAGCTTAGGTTAAAAACTCCCCAGAAACAAATTCTCCCTTCTACCTTGGGTTTAAGTAATGCTGCCACCACCAGGTGATTTAACAAAGAACCAGGGAAAAGGATCACTTGGAGTTCATCTTCCCCCAGAAATCCCCCTAAGCCCTTACACCCCCTTTTCTGGGGAGGCTTGAGAATAATATCCTAGCAAATTGGTTACAAAATGATCAAAGACCCAAACCCCTGGGTCTTGGAACAATGGAAAAATCACTTAGGTTCAAGAAAGAAAGAAAGAAATCAATCAATCATCTCTGTAAAATCAGGGTGGAAAATACTTTACAGGGTATTCAGATTCAAAACACAGAGGATTCTCCTCTGGGCAAAACCTTAAAGTTACAGAAAACAGGAATAAACCTCCCTCTTAGCACAGGGAAAATTTACAAGAAAAATAAAAGAAACTAATCTGACTTGCCTGGCTTACCTATACTGGTTACAATATTGGAGACTTGAATTGGGATGGGCTGGAGAAGATGGATTTCTGTCTGGCCCCTCTCAGTCCCAAGAGAGAACCCCCATACAAAACAAAGAGCATAAACAAAACCTTCCCCCCTCCCAAGATTTGAAAGTATCTTCTTTCCCCATTGGTCCTGTTGGTCAGGTGACAACCAGGCTATTTGAGCTTCTTAACCTCTTACAGATAAGGAGGAATTCTAGGCTACCCTTAGCTGTATGTTTATGAAAACTGGTATAAAGGATGGGACTAACTATTCATGGTTGCTCTTATTCAGATAAAAAGGTGTTATAAATGTGTAACCACAGAAAAGCCCCTGCCTGGAGTTTGAAGTACCATTCAAGCTTCTTAGTACATGTGGGGGTTCTTCTATTGCTTTAATATGTTCTCTCTGTAAAGCTGTTACCTTAAGAATAAATGTGCTTGCTTAGAAAGAGCTGTCTGGCAACTTAACTGTGGACAATGACTCTGTTTATGGCCTCTGAGGAAAAGGCAAAGCAGGTCTGAAGAAGCAGTTTGACTTGCTAGGGAATTCACAGTGTAGGCAGGGAACTGTGTAGCCTGGAAATACCACCGTCAGGAGGGAGAGAGATGCATGTCCCACCCAAGAGAGGTGATGACCAGGGAACCTGAAACCTAAGAGTAGGTGCCCTTGGTGGACCATGGAGGGGAAATACAGGTGTATTGCCCTGAACTGTGATACAGTGAACTACAAAAAACTGAATATGATGGAAAGTTGAAAGCTATTTATCCAATCATAGAATATTGTGTCCAACTTTCTCTTTTTGTGCAATTTCCCTCCCACACCCCAAGTAGAATTGGACTCTTTCTATGGTGCTTTGTTACCTGATCTTTAATATAACACTTTATTTTGGAGGGCTGTTTCCTGCTCTGTTCAAAAATGTTCCATCTAGCATTGACCTCCTCTCTCAGCTCTATTTTACATTTGTACCTCCCCCTTGTTTGTGTTGGGCTTTATTTTTGGACGTCCTAAACAAATGTTCGATATGATGAGCTGTCACGATATACTGCTCTTGGAAGCCAGCTGTCTGAATGCAGCTAGCCATTCTGGGATTGTAGGCAAATCTAACTCCCCTGAACTTAATAGGAGTTGGATTGGGCTCTGTGGTGTGGTGTGATCCTTTGAGATGTTCTGTTTTTTCTGGCAATCCCTGAGCTCAGGTTTGGGAGTGTTTATGGTATGGCCTGATGCTAATGTATGATTTTCATGCTTGGGTGGGTGTTGTTAAATTCTTACTTCTAATTCCTCCCATGTGTTGCTTGATTCTGATGTGCCTCGTACTTCTTTTATTTATATTTCCTACACACACACACACACTTACACTTTCCCCCCCTCCTGTTACAGTCATCACATGGAACCATGAAAACAAGGATCACAGCAGTGGGCCATTTATCTTCTGTTTGGCAGAGACAAAGTGCTTAAAATGGGCTCACAACAAGGTCAGGCACCAAAACCACAGCATTCGCACCTTGTCAATTCTACCCATGTTCCTGTAGATTTTTCCTCTTTGCCCTTCTCTGTTTGCTCCCTGTTCTTCTCCCATCACCCTCCTCCCACTCGCCTGCTATTTCATCTCCCTAACACCACAGGCTGTTATTGAGACACTGGCTGTTCCACATGGGTTAAGTGGGAAGTGCCAAATCAGACTCAGTCACATCCCCACCCCTCATCATCCATTGACCCATCTCAGAACTTTCCGTATTATAGGAGCTCTGAAGGGCGTGTGCTAGTGGGCCTGCTCAGAAGACATTCTCTTCTTCAGAGGTAATGCCGCTAGTCATTTCTCCATTGATTCAGCGAGGAATGGTGGTCCAAAACTGTGCACAAGGAGATCCAGCACACTGGCTCCCAAATTTTCCAAGGATCATAGACTGAAAGAACCACCCTTCTGGGCTTTTCCCAGCAGTGATTATTATTATGTTTATTTGTATTACAATAGCACATAAAGGCCTCTGTTGCGATTTGGGCAGCATTATGATAGGCATTTTCAGAAGACATAGTAAGAAGAGCTTGCAGGCTAATAGATAAGCCAAAGGAAATTTTGTCTCTACTTGATGGATCAAGAACCTAGACACAAAGACATTAAGGGTCTGACTTTGCTGTCATGCACCTTCAGTTGCTTAAACAAAAGTGCAAAGTGCTACCAAATCAGAATAGCATTTTACACCCCCTTGGTACTGTTAATGACTACCCAAGGAGCAGGGCAATGAACAGTTAGGCCCCGGCCCCCAAGTGACTTGCATTTAAGGTCACACAGGAAATCTGTGAGAGAACCTGGAACTGAACCCCGCTCTCCTGAGTTCCAGGCGAGTGCTGCAACCGTAAGACCATTCACAGAATTTTAAAAAAGTCATTGCCCACAATCTACCCTGTAGACAGCTTCAGCCTTCAAAAACCCAGCGTGAGCTGGCAAGAGAAGCAGCATTGCTCAACCCTCCATTTTACTTCTTACAGTCCCTACACTTCGACTATGGAAAAATGCTATATAAGCACGACATATGGTAATGGCTTTGACAGAGTTAAGTCTAGTGGTCTGAACATGCTAGCAGCTGCTAGGAATCCTTGAGTTCAAACCTTGCTGGCTACAACACTGACTTCTTCTGCAGCCTTGGCAAAAATCACCCGTGCCTCAGTTTCCTCATCTATAAAATGGGGCACTACGGCAGGCACTTACAGAGGTTGCCCTTCAAATATAAACAAATTCCATTCCACGCTATTGACTTTTGCATGGAATTTCCTATACTGAGCATGTCCCCCACACTATGGTATTTGTACTGTGCCTCGGTCAATGCTTGCTTTTTAATGGTGCCCAGTGCACCTACCTCACAGGGATGTTGTGGGGATTCATTAGTTCATGTTTGTAAAGGACTTGAAGAGGAAAAGTGCTAAGAAATTATGATTTGTTTTACCAATATCTGCACACGTAATTTTTTTGTAACTGGTTTGTTGATTATTTTGGCTGCTAGCCAGGGTCAAACCAGCTTTACTTGTTAATTTTTTAAAATATTCCTTTTGATAGGGTTTTGGGTTTTTTTAAGTTACAATATTTACTTCAGTCACCTATTAAATTACAGTTAGCTTGTGATCAGATTTATAGTTTTGTTTGGTACAGACTATACTGAAATCTTTTTTCCTGTAACTTACTCAGTTACTATACATATTGGGCCTGATCTATTTCTACTTTGTAAATACTTATGATCTGATAAATAAGAATTTTTGTGGATGGTTTCCGCAATGCAGATTCATTTCTGACATGCCCTTTTTTCTTCTTTCGCACAACAAAGGAAATGAGGATGGCAGTGTGTTCGGCAGCTCACACATATTTTGGAACTACAATTAGTGTCCAATCAACTTCCATTAATGTCAGTGGGCACTGGGGCAAGTTGATGGTTGTTATTAATATGATTTATAATTTGTGTAACCACAGTGCCTACACTGGGACGAGGACCCCATTGTGTTAGGGGCTGTATAAACACAGAACAAAAAGACAGTCCTTGCCCCAAAGAGCTTACAATCCAATGGTGAATAAATAAGTGTTTCATTTTAATGTTGTGTTGTTCCATTACTTTGTAATTACATTTACTATAGAAGACACTGAAGCAATTACCATATCAATCCATTGAAAATACATAGACAGATGTAGTATTCTGTTGATTTATAAAGATGCACATCAATATAAGTTTTTCACCAAATATAGGAGATATCTAGACTTTAATAAAAATCATCAAGTGGCAGAGTCACACACAGGAGACCAAAATAAAATAAAATAAAAACATCTCCGGAATTGTGTTAAATCTTGTATGAATTTGATGAATTCTTCTATCATATATTTCTATTTCATGGGATTTACTTTGTGAGAAACAGGGAGTATATCTTCAGGGGAAACCACCAAAAAGTTTGTATTTAAATGCAGAGTAGCTAAACCCTATTGGGGTTCTACATTTAAAAGGTGAACTGTGTCAAGCATCCAAACCCCCACTCGAGGCTCTTTCCATCCCAGCATGGTTTTGTGAATAGAATGCTCAGTTAGGATTCTGCAGATCTAGAATCTATTCTCAGCTCAACCACTGGCCTGCTGAGTGACCTTGGCTAAGTCTCTGTGCCTCAGTTTCCTCACCTGTAAAATGGGTATAAATTACATTGCCCTTCTCTGTAAAGCGCTTTGAGATCTACTGCTGAAAAGTGCCATAAGAAGAACTGGCTATTATCTCTTTGCAGGGGAGTAGTTTATGCAGAGTACCACTTACTCAGTTACAGCAATTTAAGAAGGCGGGACTTGTTACACAGAAACTGGTAGCTCCCTCACATTCAATTTTCCCAGCCCTTTTTAGACTATCCTATTTCCCTTTTTTTTGTTTGTGGTCTATAGGACACCCAAGAAAGGGTTAATTGCCTCACAAATTGTTATGCATCCAGTTATACTCATCAGGCAATGAGTGTATTGTGATAAGATCACCTACGGTCTTATATTTCCTTAGTTCATTTTATAGCACCTCAATATCCAGTTGCAAATAGATTTCCTTGGGAAGTTTAAACTACTGTCTTTGCTTCTTCTCAATTCAGTCTTTTGAAGGCCCTCATGACCTGCAAGCTGAATTGCACAAACTTCCTAAGAACAGAAAGAAAAGCTCTTTCCCTGCAAGTGAACTTGACTGTAGTTACTCCATTGAATTCAGATTTTTTTTTTAAATATTTCTTCTTCATGCTTTTTATTTAATCTCATTCTAATCTCACTAGGGAAAAACAGTTTCAGTCAGGAATGAAAAGAGGCAGAGTTTCATCTCCTATTCCTATCACCTGCTTTGTTGCTGTCTTTACTGAGCTATCGATGCTTTAGTCTGATCGCTGGAACATGGCTCATTTTTCCTCACATAACGCATATAGATTCAAAGGCAGCAAAAAGGGAATCTGAGCATGATAAAACATAGGTTTTCAAATGGAGAGAAAAACACCCCTCAAATTCAGGGCTTGTGAGGTTTGATCCCAAAGTTTATATACAAGTATAAGAAAAACCCTATAAACAACCAGCTCTTGTTTGGAACAGAGACCGACCGACCGACCGGCCGGGGCCGGGCCCGGGCCCGGCCCCGCCCCTGCGAAGATATAGTCTCAGCTGCCACTTAAACCAGGGCTTTATACCCTCTCAGGCTCCCACAGTGCTTTGCAGCGGAGGCTGCACAAACAATAAAGGAGCCCCTCCCCCCGTTCTGCTTTATAAAGAGGCCTGTTCCTTTTCAATATTCTAATAGAACCAGTCTCTCCACGCTCCCAATAACAGGGGAAAGAAAGAAGGAAGAAAGGGTGCAGGGGAATGGGACTATGCCATCACACCTCTAAGTCAGCAATTTTCTCCCTAGGCTGCAGCAGGCTCTTCCGGTATGCGTATGCCGCATCCTGCAGTGAAATTCTAATGGGGAAGCGAGTTTCACCTGGGCCTGCAGGGTTCTGCCTGCTTTGCCAGGGCTCCCCTTGAAATAAAAGGCCTGTATTTTACTACAGGGAGAAACTAGTGGAGAGGAGGGTTGTTTTCACTGATAAGCAAATTATGCCAGATCTACCTTCCCATAGCTGCATTTCAGAATATATTGCAAGGTGTGGGAAACAAGCAGATTAACCCTTTAGCTCTCTCCTGTCTCTTTAGTAGCATAGCTTGAATCTCTCCAAGACTGAGAGAGTTCCATGGGCCCCCCACCTGTTATATTTGAAAGGGATGCTGTTTCTGGCATGTAGGAGATCTGACCTGAAATCCTGCCACCGGGTGTAAGTGCTGGGTTGGTCTCTGTGGTGCTGTGTATAGGTCGAGATGCTGGAGAAGCGTAAGCTAATACTGCAGATAGAATGTGAGCCAATACCTTGCAACTACATTCTCCTTTGAAGCCTAGCCCAGCCCTCTCCTTTTGGGGTGAGCCAGATGCTGATTTTTATTTTATTTTTGCACCTGCCATGAAGGGCATCTGCTAGTTCTGGCACCTGTAATTCATGACAGGTGCAAAAATGGTGGGTGCTGGTGCGCCAGGAGTCCTTGGAAATTTAAGCCTGTACCTTTACTGAGACTCTCTGTCAGAACAAGTAGCTTTTGCAGCAGTCAATCCAAAAATTGCACATACTAAAATTTTTTATGAGAGCAACAGCTTCCTTATGTGATACAAAATGACAAAGAAACAAACAATTGGGTTTTGTGCTCTCCTCTGCCACAAACCTTTCAAGGCAGGGTAACTTCAGGGATATTATGTTTTTATAGGCAAAATGTTGACTGTAATAGGAAAACAATTGTCTCATTCTTCAGACCATCCCTAAAAATGACCTAAAAAGGCTTGGTTAGGTTTCCACAGTCTGTAGCTTTTCAGACTTTTCCAGTTAGGTGATTTATTTAATCAAAACAGGTCTTAAGCCACCAGCTGTTAAAGCACTTGTAAAAAGAACCAGGCTGATTCTCATGCAAGTCAATGTAGGTCACCCTTAAAAGACTCTAACTCCTTAACCAGGGTAGATCCACATCAGTGGAGTTCTGAGTACTATGGACCAAATCCTGTCCATGCTTATGCTGGGGTAGAGACACTATTGACTTCAGTGGAGCTATCCTGTATTAACCTTGGTATAAGCAAGGGCAGGAATTGACCCTCTGAGCATATTATTATTATTTATATTGCAGTAATGACTACAGATCCAGGTCCCACTGTGGTAGGCACTATACAAACATAACAAACAGATGGTCCTTGTTGCAATCTATTAACATGTTTACAGTTGTTAAGCTTTTGGGCCATATTTTCCACTGTGGCCAGTATCTGCTGAGAGCAGCCAGTTCAGAAAGTCAAGCATGATGTTTATAAAACTGAAAGAACTGGCACAGTTTACTATCGTCAGTAATGGCACAGCAAAAATGCAAACTGGTACGCATGCACCTTGGGAAAACAAATGCTAGTCCATTCTTTGGAATTAAGCAGTGCCTTTTTCTAGGATCATATCCATCAAAATCTGATCTGTGTAAACACTGGAAACCTCATTTTCCCTGGCTCTGTTGAGTTATTTGAATTGTTATATAGACGCTGTTTTATGTACAGAAAATTGGCCTGTTTATGCAGGACATTTATACACGCGTGCCTTGAGGCAAGAGGTAAGTTGTGAGGAAGGAGAGGTGGAAGCGGTGGGGCTCTATTCAAACTGCTCCCCCAATCCTAGAAGAGCTGGATGTTTCTGCTAAAATGATTGGCATTGAAGTAGCTATCATTTTGAAATGTAAATTGGCATCGTTACACTTTGGAGTTAACACTCCATTGAGTTGAATTGGGGCAGTTCTCACTTCTCTTGGCACATCTGGGTTAAATTAATAAATTATGGTGCAGAGATATGTAATCAATCACAGTTCCCTGAGTCATAGATTCACAGATTTTAAGGCTAACAAGGATCATTATGATCATCTAGTCTAGGGGTGGGCAACCGTTTTGGTCCGAGGGCCACATCTGGGTATGGAAATTGTATGGTGGGCCATGAATGCTCACAAAATTGGGGGTTGGGGTAAAGGAGGGGGTGAGGGCTCTGGGATGGGGCCAGAAATGAGTTCAGGGTGTGGGAGGGGACTCCAGACTGGGGCAGGGGGTTGGGATGCGGGGGGGGGGGCGGTGAGGGCTCCAGCTGGGGGTGTGGGCTCTGGAGTGGGGCTGGGAATGAGGAGTTGGGGGTGCAGGAGGGTGCCCTGAGCTGGGACTGAGGGACTCAGAGGGCAGGAGGGGGATCAGGACTTGGGGTGCAGGAGGGCGTCAGGGGTGCAGGCTCCGGGCAACGCTTACCTCAAATAGCTCCCAGAAGCAGCGGCATGTTCCCCTCTGGCTCCTATGCGAAGGCACAGCCAGGCAGCTCTGCATGCTGCCACATCTGCAGGCACCGTCCCTTCAGCTCCCATTGGCTGTAGTTCCTGGCCAACGGGAGCTGCAGAGGTGGCGCTTGGGCGGGGGCAGCATACGGAGCCCCCTGGCTGCTTCTACACGTAGGAGCCGGAGGGTGAACATGTCGCTGCTTCTGGGAGCCGCGTGGAGCCCTGGCATGCCCAGAGTAGGGCAAATCCTGGACCCCGCTCCCTGGCAGGAGCTTGAGGGCTGCATTACAATGTCTGAAGGGCCAGATGTGGGCTGTAGTTTGCCCACCCTTGATCTAGTCTGACCTCCTGCTTAGCAGAGGCCAAAGAGCCACAGCCAATAATTTTTGCATTAAACCCATAAATTCTGTTTGCACTATAGCATATCTTTGAGAAAGACATCCAATCTTGACTTAAAAACTGCAGGTGATGGAGTAACCACCACTAGGTGCCTAGGTTAGTTCCAATGGTTAATTACCCTCACTGTTAAACATTTTTACCCTATCGCTACACTGAAATCCCACTTCCAACCGTTGGGTTTCATTTCACATTTTTCAGCTAGATGAAAGAACCATTTACTATCAGAAATCTCTTCTCCATGTAAGGACTTGTAGTTTGTGATCAAGCCACATCTTAACCTGGTCCTCATGCTTTAGGCATTCACCCTGAGGAAGGGCAGAAAGCATTGTAGCTGGAGACAATGCTGGGTTGGACAAATTCTGATGCATTTAACAGAGTCACAAAAGCCTGTTGCATATTTAAGCCTAGTGTATATTTCTACAATACAATTCAAATATTTTTGCACACAGACAACAACAAAAGCAAGAAAACTATCATTAATACTCAAGTTGCCCTCAAAATGTTTTCTTATTTTATGTTTTCACATGGACACCCAGGTAAATTATATACCAGTGCGACATTATGATGCAAACCTTATAAGGTTCAGCTGCTGGTGAAGATTTGAGGGTGAAATCACTTTTCACAACATATTGCCCACTGAGATTATTTTCCTAGATCCTTATCTATAAAAACCGAAGGAATAAATGTTTCCGTTCAGTGTGCAAAATAACTGATTGACACTTATGGATCAACTTTACCATCTGCATACAGTTCAAATGATCATGTGCACCAGACTGGAAAAAGTCCTACAGTGTTTCATTGTGTAGTTGTTGGAGCCCAAGATTAAAACTGGTAATGATATTTTAGCCAACTCCTTTCTGATATGTCCAGGTCCTGCAGGCTGACAGTTAAGCCTGCATAGAAAGGCTACTTAAATTTAGCTTCAGAGTTAATATCTTCAGTCTCTAGACTACACTAAGCAAGTCTAAGGTGTGCACACATGTACATGTGACCTTATTTGATTAAAATATGACCAAGTAGATCATTGTTGCTACCACTGTTCTATAATTGTAACAAAGTATGTCAAATAAGGTGTCTATGGAAAGGTTATGATTTGCTGAATATGATTCTGCTATTTGTATGCATGTATCATTTTTGTATTTGAAGTTATAAGTATTGACTCTCTACCTGCATTTCAAATGTTTGCTCAGGTGGAAACACCAACAAGGTGGTTAGCCAGCACATTGTGAAGGAACTATTCAAGTTGAATGGCTTATCAAAGAACACTTGACTCTCAATGGAAGATGCCTGTCTACACTTAATGGACTTTCTTGTGGATGGTCTAACTGGAGTATGAGGGGTGGCCTTTACAATGACTAAGCGAATCATGCATGGACATGTGACTTGCCCATGTGACTCCAAGCACCATCTTGCTCCCTGTAATTTTCCACAGTGAGAACAATGGGTTTCCTTTCACTTCACAGAAATTATAAAAGGCCCTGGAAACATCTCAGTTTTGCCTCTTTCCTGCTCAAATCTCTGGACTATGAATTTATACTAATGGGAGCATTCTAACCAGGGGACTGAGGACCTTCCAATGATTTGGAGGCAACCAGAGACTTAACAAGCCAGCAGTTTATTCCATCACTGCTACAAGCCTGATCCAAGAACTTTGCAATTATTGTATGTATTTGATTCCTTTAACCAGTTTTAACGCTCACATTTCTTTCTTCTTTTTTATAAACCTTTAGATATTAGATACTAAAGTATTGGCAACAGCGTGATGATTGGGTAAGATCTGAGTTATATATTGACCTGGGTGTGTGGCTGGTCCTTTGGGATCAGAAGAACCTGTTTGTTTGATTAAACTGGTTTTAAATGACTGCTCATCATTAAGTCTAGAGTCTGGGTGTTGAATCCAGGAATGGAATACCTCAGGAGGCTGCATTTCTGACTTCTTGTTCGCCAGTGTGGTGAGATAGAAGTTCACTTTTGTTGCTGGTTTGGTATATCTCATGGAAGATATACAAGTTTTGGGTGTGCCTGCCCTATTTCTCAGCAGTTTGTCCTGAATTTGGTAATCTCAGTTGTGAACAACTGAGGCATGGTGACAGTACGTTTCTCTATTTGTGGCCTCCTCTAAAGGCACTGTACACCATACCCATGTACTTGGGCTTTTTACAGAGCTGGAAGATTTGCCTGGAAGATGGGAAAAGAGATATTGGGCTTGAATCAGTAATGCTGGCGTGGGGTTGCCACAGGTACCCCTCTGCACAAAGCGGGGGCCTCTTGCACCCTGGGAGGAGCTCACACCCAGCAAAGGCCAAGCAGTGTTTATGCTGGTGCTAGAGTTGAGTAGGAAATGGTTTTCCCATCCCACAAAAATTGTCAAGCCATCAAAACATTTTCCCATTCCCAAATGGGAGGAAAAGTCTGGAAAAAATATCTGGGTCAATCAAAACATTTCAGTTTCATAATTTTGAAACATTTCATTTAGATTTCAACCTTTTGAAAAACAATGGCAAGCTATCATTAGCTTAATGGTGAAACAAAAAGTTGTTTTGAACTGGAAATGTGGAATTTTTTGTTTAGAAAATGTAAAGCTTTGACCATTTCAGAATTATTTACAAAATTTGTTCATGTTGAAAAATTCATTGAAACAGACCCTTCCCTGTGAAAAAGTCCAGTTTTGATGAATCAGCATTTTCCAGTGAAAAATTTCCAGCTGGCATTGACTGCCATCATATTGGGGAATGCTCCAGTGAGGGAAGAGTAACTTTAAGTGGTGGCCAAACTTCTGTGAAGCCAACCTCTAGCTGTCTCTCTCCAGCCACTGATGACCAATTTGGGGGCTGTGAATAGAATTATAGGCATCTTCTACCTCTACAAACCCGCTGTGCAGACATTCCTCTACCAGTGGCCCCAGAACCTTGGCTATTCCAATGGGAGACGGTGTCACTTAAATCTGAATCAAGTCCATTGACTGAAGCCCATTTATTCAAACAGAACATGCACTTCCCCGGTCCTGCATGCTATCAGCCATGCACATGCAAATAACCCCCAAAGGGCCAACAACAATCAGCATTGTTATGTGCGGTTCTGGGAAGCACAGGCCTCCATTTTTGGAAATCTCTTAGCACAGTCGAAATACCATTCCAATGTTGCAAGCAATAAACTGTAACGGGAAACAGATGCCTATATACCTTAGATTAGAATCTATGTTCAGATTTTCAAGATCATTTTATCTACGATATACTGGCTCACATAAAGCTCAGATGATGAATGCATTTTTTATGGGGCCTTATAACAATGCGACTGCTTCAGACTGACAACCTGATACACAGGTGCTGCCAACGGGGTGACAAAGAGAAGAAACAGAAAGCATGTAAATGGAAGCTTGCAATTTAGATTGTGACTCAAGTGAAATGTAGTGCATGGGGGAGGGCACACATTGCATCATGGTTCATAGTATGGCTGTGTAAAGACCCTGGAAGAGTCAGCCTATCTTCAGGGACTGAACCCAGGGCCTCTGGATCTGAAAGCGATCACTGCTTGAGTTGAAGAACCAGGTCCACTAACAAAGACAGACAGAACCTCATCAGCTTTCCTATGTGGTGTAGCCGCTAGAGGGGGACAAAGCAGTCAGCTTGGGTTATGCTGGAGCACATACTCCAGCTGGTGCAGAGTGCTGGGGTGCTGGTGAGCCCCACCTCTTCCCTGCACTTTCCTATCCTTTCTGGGGTTGTTTGGACCCGTGGGAGAGGGGAGTTGGTTTGCAGCTGAGCCTGTTTCTTGCAGGAGGGGCCCTAGGGGGAAGGGCTCCTTGCATCCTCCCCTCACCACTACACATCTACCCAGGGACTGAGCATAGTTGTGTCCATACTGGTGACTTCCACTTCCCACCTCCCCATGATTATCTCTAGGTGATGTAACCAGGCCTAGGGTCACCCTACAGGAATCCTGCCTCAGTTTCCCCTCCTGGACTGTTCAAACAAACTATACTTCAAGCTTTTTCTTGGTCAAAAAATTCCCCTCCTTGGGGACTGGGTTTTTTAATATAAAATAAATGGCAAATAGAACTCACAACCCAAAACAAAGTTCATTCATAAGTCTGTACCGCTCAAGGTTTCTGTTCCTCCTTCCAGAGGGCTTTGCAGTGTCTCCCCTGCTTAGACAGGGTCTTCCCTGGGTCCCAGGCCTCCCTAGCTGGAGACCTTTTCTCACTCTCTGCAGACTTTACACCAGCTTCCTGAGTTTCCCCCCTTCACTGTGACTTCCTCTCTGGGGGATCTCATGCTGTAATCAGGGTTCACTTACCCTAGGCTCTCCAGCCTGTGGTTAAGCCATCCTGTTACAGGTGACACCTGGGGAAGATAGAAACAGACCCTTTCAGGCCTCCAGCCTGAATGCAAAGGGAGCCAACGATAATTATATGCGTCAAGAAGAATGGTGGGGAAGAAAGCAGGGTTTTTTTAAAAATTATTTTCCAGCCATAGCATTTTGGCAAAATAAATCTCATCAGTTCCTTGCATGAGCATTGTAAGCCGAGATTATGTAATATGTACAGTGATATTAATGTAATCAATCAGCGTCAGTGAGCGGAGACGTGGGAGCCAACTATACACATGGGGGGGAAATGGGGGGTGCGGGAAAGAAAGGACAAAGGGGTCCCTGTGAAGGCTGGGGAGGGATGCCAAATATTTTCACGGCTTTCCAAACTAATATGCTGCAAAAAACATAATCAGTTTTGGCCCAGTTCATTACAAATAATTAACTTCACTGTTCAGTGACTTTCCCACAGATTCAAGATACCCAGTGGTGCCCAGGCTTCTAAAAAACCACCCTACTCCCTGCACGAGAAGGGCGAGATTGTTGCACTGCCTTGCCCTTATTCACTCCCAAATGATGTAACAGAACCATGAGTTGGGGCTCAGGTTACTGAGAACGCCAAATATAGAAAGTATCCAGCGTCGGTATTAAATTGTGAGGTGTTTGCCACTTCACTGAACACTCACAATGAAACTCCAGGGGCTGCAAAGAAGGAGTTCTTCCCTAAGGGTATGGCTCTGGCTGCCATCACATGACCCCCTTTGCAATCCCCAAATAGCTAGTTCTAGTTGTTATTATTACTTAACAAAAATGCTAGTTGAGAAGACCAAACAAGCCAGAGTGGGGCCTGTCTCCAGGGGTAAGTCCTTCCCTCTCCCTCCGTGGATGGAAGAGTCTTTGGAGTGTGGAATTGGCGGAGACAGGATTTGTAACCAGCCCTTACAAGGCCTGGAGACCACCTCTGCAGGGTTCCCTGTGTGCAGCTGCATGGGGAGTATTTGAGAATCTGTCAGGAGCTGGCCAAGGGAGGAGCAGGGGGAGTATATGGGCTTGAATGCTGCATGAAACCTTTGGTCCTTCCCTACCACAATGTATTTTCTAAAGTAACCTTGCACTGTACCTATGGAAGGCATGATGGAGACATTGCCAGACTATAGGTAAGAGTAGGCCTTTGTTAAAATTCACTGTGGGTGTCAGGATCCTGGTTTATTGTTTTGCCTATTACAGGGCTGGGCCAGTCACGAGGTTCGAATCTAGTGCTGAACCTCCTCAGAGTTTGAGGATGTTGGGATCTGGGCTCAACTGTTGCTATTTCTGATGGGCGGACATTAGTAGGAAGACTGGGTGAATCAGTTCAGATAAAAGAACCAACCCCAATGTTCTTCAAAACCTTTTGTAGGGATCCAAAGGAGTTGAATTAATTTACTAGTTTTTTCTTTCTTTTGAAATGTTTGTCATTTTTCCACTTTGGGGTTCTGGACAGAGTAAAAAGTGGTGGTTCTGAAATGCCAGGAGATGTCCTGACTCTTACAAATTCACTGGCCCACTGGAAGCTTGTCCCATTGAGATTTCTAGCCCAGATTAGCTAACCCATAAATTTGGATCAGCTCCAGGTAAGCATCTGCTCGCTAGGGTATTTGTCTGAATTGAACCATTAAAACTTCTGCGATTTACCCATCACTGCCATTTAAAAGCCCAATCCTGCACAGCTTTGCTCATGTGACTGGTCACATGAAAAGCCCCATTGACCTAGATGGAACACTTAACAACTATTCCGGTCATTAAAGGATCAGGCCATAGAATTATGCAAGCCGATGTACAGGTGTGTAGAACTTTAGACCGTGGTACCATTACCTGGTGAGGTCTTGTTCACACAGCAGCTAGCAGCCCCAAGGGTGATGAGCAGAAGAGCTAGGAATGCTTCACACATAAAGAGAAGATCAGACACAGTTTGGGTTTAATCAGTGTTGTAAAATGCTGTGTGAAGAAAAACGCTTTC
Source organism: Eretmochelys imbricata (assembly GCF_965152235.1). Lineage (NCBI taxonomy): Eukaryota > Metazoa > Chordata > Testudines > Cheloniidae > Eretmochelys > Eretmochelys imbricata. The sequence continues at coordinate 94,807,634 of NC_135579.1, forward strand.
TTCTTGCCATTTGAGTTTCAAATATTTTTACCCAAAAGCAAAAGTTAAGCAAATAACAGAAACTCATTTAGGTCAGAGTAAAAGTGTATGAACTCAAGACAGACATTCTGCACTGACCCGCTCCATAAAGGCATCAAAACCAGTCATGTAACAGGACATTGTAGCAGGGTATGAGATGCTCAACAGCGTATTAGAAACACCTTTGCTTATGTACACAGGGATTGACAAAGATAAGAGCATTAAATGTAGATCTTCTGGCCTCCAGACAGATGCAGAGAAGAGGACAGACTAGACACCACCTTTAACCCTGAGGAGCAAAAACTTGGAAACAGCTGTTGGCTCAGACCTGAGTAAGTAAACATGTGTTTTCCCTGGAGAATAATCATTTGTGGGAGGTGGTGTGTTTTCCAAGGACCGACCCTCACTGTCAGCTAGTTTGCCAAGGAGAGCCAGTCATCAGCAGCGTTCTCTTTGGACAGACAGTCCAATCAGTATAATGGTGATGATTGTTTCAGGCTCCTTTCCATCCAAGGGCATGGCTCTTGGGGAAAGCCTGACATCAGACTCAGCTCTTGTCAGAAGAATAAAAGGGACTTTCTGAGTCCAAATTCTGTGATCTTTTGACCCCTCCTGGGCCATCTGCATTTTCCACATTGGGGGTGGGACATGGTGTTATGGGTCTGATTCCCACTGGTGTGTATAGAAATTCCTAGAATAAGGCCCCTGTGTGCAGATGAGAGAACAGACTGCTCAGGCCACAACCACAACCACTAAGCACTGCAGTTAACCCGAGCTTCTTGTGGCACAGAGCCTTCAGACTTTCATCGGATCCCAGAGCGCTCTTCCTGTTAAATTTCATGAGAAGCCTTTAAGCCCCATTGTGTTCTCTGAGGGGCTACCCTGTTTTGCAGGGAACCCCGACTTAAAGTATTTAGGGTGAAGTCACTGACTTCAGTGGACTCAGGTTTTGACTCATTAATTTTTCATTGTCATGGGAAGGAAGCACAACATCCTTGCTTTGATACCTGGACAAAACTTTTTCCCTTCAATGGCAAACCGACCAAGAATGAATATTGGACACTAACCTGACCAAGGCCTGCTGAGCTTGGTATCTTTTGTTTTGTGGGGGGGAAAGGAAGGGCCAATTGCTTTCTGATTCCTTTTATAATAGTCTCTGAGCAGCTTTCCCTGTTTGTTGCACTGAGGCAAAAGTGATGCAATGCCCGGAGGCTATTCTGATCCGTTATTGTGAAGTTTTCATGATCCATTTTCACCACAAGACAATGCATTATGCAGATGATGCGACTGAAAAAAAGGCACATTGCAAACTTAATATATACTCTGACAAATGGTTCCTTTTATTGTTGCTGTTATTATTTAATACAGCACCAGAGTTGTGAACAGTGCTTTACTGATGAAATACAGGCGAAGGGCCAAATCTAGTGCTAATTTACATCTTGTGCAATTCCACTGAAATCAACGTTAGTTTGGATTTACACAGGTGTCACCTGGAGAGGAAGGATACTCTTCTGGTTAAGGCCTGGAACTGGGATTCAGGGAGAGTGGGCTTCAGCTGCTGCCCTGCCACAGCCCTCTTGTGTGGCAAGTCGGCTAGTCTTACTGTGCCTCAGCTCCCCATCTGCAAAATGGGAATAATATTGCTTTCTTCCTAATGCTGCTTCAGGTTTTTATAAAAAAAGTTTTCAGTTTTCATTAAAAAACAAGATATTTCTATTTGGAGATGCTGCCATGGTGCTTTATGGGCGTTATGGTTCCAGTGCCTTATATTCCCATTCTTCTTTTAGGGCTAGCTTCCACAGCTGAATGTCATCTCCCGTCATCCACCGTGTGACTTGCCGAGAATGGAGATCATGGTACATCATGGGAGATGTAGTCCTGTCAAAGACTCTAGCCTGTAGAAGAGAATGGGAGAATAAAGCACCCAAACAACAATTCCCATGAGACACCATAGCAATCATGTGTATTTAGATCTTTTGGGTAGGGAGCGTCTCTTACTATGTATTTGTACAATGCCAACAAAATAGGGTTCAATTTTGTTTGGGCTTTTCAGTGCTACAGTTAATAAAATAATAATAATAATTATTAATTAATAATAATAAATAAATACATCAAATCCTTGGCCTGCTCTCTGTGCCCCTAGTTGCTTCCAGTCTGTTTTATTATTAACATAGATCAGTGCTTCATTGCTGGACTGATGGATTTTAATTTGTGTTGATACCACGCATATTTTTAAAGACTATGTTAATCAGCACACTAAATTTATAAGTATGACTTTTAATCTTTTCCCTCCATGTGCCCAATTAATCATTTTTATGAATATCTCTTCTTCTTTTGAGACAGAGACTGATAACAGTGAAGAGCAAACCTCAAACACATTGTAGGTGCCGAACATTAAAATTCTGTTTTCAGGATCATTTGTTGCCGAAAGAGGATCGGCTAAGCTCAAGCAAAGTTTTCAATAAGCAGCTGACATTTTGGATACTTAGCCAAACCTTTTGAAGCTAATTCTAAGTGCAATATTTTAATTTGACCCAGCATGAACAATTTGGGATTTTGACAATGCTATTTTGCAGCCGGCTAATGAGGGAAAAGATGCTATTGGGTTAGAATCCAGGCCACACCCTCCTATCAGACCCAGCAGACCACTATTCTAAAATGGCCCAGCTTGCAACATGAAGCTATACAAAGCTCCGAGGATAATAATTATTATTTGGTGCCAGGCCTGCAGCAAAAAAAGTTTTATGGAAGGAAAGTTAGGAACATAAATTGTGTTTCTGTGTATAGCAGAATGTGTGTGCCTGGTGTCTGTGTGTATGCTTGCAAATTACATCTTTAAATGTAAACAATACCCATGCCAAACAATCACAATGTTTATAAAAACTGATGGCCTACATCTGTTTAAAATACTACTCGATGTTGAGACTGATGGAAGAGAAAATATTTCTTGTAAGGGGGAGAACTCATGCTCTAGCTACGATACGTTGATTAACCACTCAGATGCACTAACACTCTGAACACTACTGAATGTGTGCAAACCATAGGTGTGACTGCTTGGGTTGACGTCGTATCAATGAATGTTGGGGGAACTCTTCCTTAGAGGTAGGAGGGCCTTGTGTGGACTGGAACGTGGGGAGGATGTGGGTTGAATTCTCAGTTCTGTCAGAAACATCCTGTGGGACCTTGGGCAGGCCACCTGAGTCAGAACTTTGCTCCCATTGAGAAGGTAGCCATTAATCTCTTTGCCTTAACTCACTATCTGTGAAATGGAGACAGTCGTCATTCCTTTTTCTCTACTGTTTATTCTCTTAGCTCTCTGGGGCATGAGGGACAGAAAAAAGGGCTAAAGTCACAGCAAATATTATTTGCAGGGAATAATTTCATCACCTCTACGAAGCAGTGGTTTCTGTCTAAGCAATCAGCAAAAATGTGCTGCCAACTTGAGGTGGGTCTGAACTAAACGTCAGAGTTTCCATTTTGTGTTTGGGGATTCCTTGAGGTGGTTTCGTAAGCCAGTGTTTTGCCTGTTGGAAGTGGCTCATCACATAGATGCTACTGTGGTCTGGGCAAATACGTTTTATTTCCATGGGGTGTCACTTCTTGGAGCCGGAGAACACTGGATATGAGAAATGCACAGATCTTGGATTGGGAGGTAAGAAGCCCTATAAATTAGAGCTCTGGCCTAGGAATGAAAGGGGGCGGTCTAGAATGTGCTGTGTTCCACCAATTCTCACTGACAAAATGGCCCCTTGGAGATCACTGTGAGCTGAGGTGAATTAGAGCAGCCAAAATGTAACATACACTAGGAGTTAGTTCGGCATCAGGCCTGCCCCGGTATTGGGCAGTGGGTTGAAAAGGTGGTTTAAAGCTGCCTTTCCCTCCTCACCTCACCTGCACTGAGCTCTGTTCCAGCACCACTGAAGATTTAGCCTAATGTTTTCCCACATTCTTATGAAGGAGATATGGGACCAAGTTCTCGGTCACACACACATAGCCATGGGGTTGTATGCATGTAACTGACATCAGAATTTAGCCCACTCTCTCATTGAATTCTGGGTGTTCTGTTGGGGTGCTTTTCCACCAGATTAATCAAGGAAGCCTTTTGTTATTAGCAAATTGAAATCCCGCCATCAATCTCCCTGCAGGGCATCACATCTTGGGTGACATTACTTCAGGTTTTCTTACAAACAATGGGCCCCATTCAGCAGGAAAGTCTTTGGAGGTCACTTTCCATTTGTTACGTTAGTCTTAGAGGGCGCAAGTTTTATGGGCAGAAAACATAGATACCCCAATACAAACACTCAGGTCTGGAACTAATTGAAGATCAATGCCACTTGGTCATGGATAAAACCTCCTACACCACGCAGTCGGCTTGGCAAGCGTGAATTTTCTCCCTTTTTTGTTATACAGAAACCAAATATGCAATGAAGAAAATCAAGTTAACAAGCTGTTCCCATGGTCAGCAGCCAGGGTTATTATGGCGACTAGTTTAATAAAATGCTTTCAGTTACCATTTCCCCCCTGTGTTTTTCCGACTATTTATGGCACCACAGAAAAATAACCAGCCACATCACACACTCTAGCATTCCTTGCCTCCCCAAAGCCCTGTACATTCATCTTTCCTTCTCAGTTTATACTGATACTGCCATCCATAGGTGCTGGAATGTGGTGTGTGGGGGATGCTGCAGCACGCCCTGGCTTGAAGTGATTTCCATCATATACAGGGTTTACAGTTTGGTTCAATGACTCTCAACACCCCCACTATAAAAATTGTTCCAGCACCTCTACTGCCATCCGGAGATTAGACACCTGGATGGTTCAGAGAAACTTCTGCTAACTGTGTTGTTCAGTGATCACTCCAAGCCAGTGAGTCTGACAGAGGTCTGCTTCATTCAGTGTCTGAGTTCTAACTGAAAACTTTCAAACACATCAAGTGCTTCAGAACCAGCTATTGTCAGAAATAAGGTTACCTTAAGACTGTCTTCCTTTGTGCTGGTACCCAAGCTTTGAACCTTTTGAGGTTCTCTCATTACTAATTGGGACTGGTACTTAATACATTAATACTGGAGCCTGGTGAGAAACTCAACAGCACGCTCAGACGTTGGTAATAGCCCTGACCACCACTGTCAGTTCCAAAGGAATAATCCTTACAATGTCTTTACTGAATGCAGAAGGAGTATTGCTACCCAATGGCTTATCCACTTGAAGCTGAATTCCTCAGCACTCTGTCCAAGAAAGTGACCCAGATCCTTTATCCTAGTTAGTGTTCCTGTGTCTGAAATTTTACATCAAATATCACTGTGTCCAGCATGGCGTATCAACAGGTGTGGAGCATACAAGTGATTATTCTGTGACCAGCCTCACATATAATGCATCAGCGTCTAGCTAGAGGAAATTCTGACCAACAAGACCACTGTGATTAAAAGATTCAAAGTGTTACCAATACAATGTGTCATTTCTCATTACTCCAAATCCAAATTGAAATGAGTAGGGTGCACGAGCTAGCATTACAGTTAAGATGAAATATTCTAGCAAGAAATGACACATTTTAATACTTACTTCATGACTTGCTTTTCATTCTTTTCACTACATGTTCCGTACACATCTCTCCCCGACTCTGCTTGACCACTGTGGTAGTATGTTATCTCAACAAGGAGCTTGTCTGTTCTTAAAGAGATGCCAGTACACTGTCTGGTTAGCAGAAGGTTCTGCAAAAGTAATGCGGATTCTAGGTGCTTGAGCATATTAGATCTCCTGTGCACCTCGCTTTAGCAACCGTGGTGTAATCCATGAATCTCAATGGGATCAGGGTTTAGCCTATGCTTTTTTTGAGGCTCATCAATCACTTATATTTACATTAGGGATCCACTTTAAATAACAAACAAGAAAATTGATTCCCTTCCACGTATTACCGGTAACTAAAATTCAGCATTTGCACGCAGAAGGAAAACACCTTTGACTCTGTTAATGTTTGCAGTTATTGTAGCCATGTTGATGCCAGGATATTAGAGAGACAAGGTGAGCAAGGTAATATCTTTTACTGGACGAACTCCTGTGGGTGAGTGAGACAAGCTTTTGAGCCACACAAAGCTCTTCTTCAGGTCTGGGAAAGATACTCTGTGCAGCACAGCTAAATGCCAGGTGGAACAGATTGTTTTGCATAAGTAGTTAGCTCATATTCTAAGGGACCATTCATTCTAAGGGGCCTGTTAACATCTCTGCAGTCATAAGTTGGTCCAATGAAAGATACTACCTCACCCACCGTGACTCTGTTAGTCCAACATAATGCACCATATTATGTGGGCACAAAAGGAAATGATTCTGAGACTCTACTTAGCACAACTCAGATCGGGGGACAACCATGCTCATTTTAGAATTGTAGTTGCTCTGTCTTAAATCCTGGATTCTATTTCTTGGCGCATCACGATTGCTAATAAATTGAATAAGATCTGAGTTTACATTATGACTCACAGAAGATTATGTTGGACAGTAATGGCATTCCCAAGTAGAGGCACTCTTTCAAATGAAATATCTAGCATATGGAAGCAATTCAGTATTTACAGATTCGGATACATACCTACCTACTACAGATGTAGAAACCATATTTTGATAAGATAATAGCCAGCAAGACAAAGCAGACTCACATATTCCTAAAAAACTGAGCTTTTAACCTTTCCTATGCAGTCAGGGACAGATCCAGATCTCACTGAAGTCAACAGAGAGTCTGGGGTTTAGATCAGGTCCTCATTTTCCTTCATGAAGGGGGCATATTCCGGAGTCAGGTTGCTGAGTCTTGGAACACTTTATCCTATAGTAATATTACAGCCTCATGTTTATTGTATACTGAAATCTGTTTATTTCCTCTGACATCTAAGTCTTACTCAGTGTCTCATTTTGCTACCCCCAAGGCAGGTAAAGTGGGAATTTTAATTTGATTGCTCTTTTAGTCAAACAGACTTTTTTTTTTAATGTTGTTTACATAGAACGGCTTTCCCCCTCCCTTCCACCCCTCTCAATTTTTTATCTCAGCCGTTTCCTAGACGTCTGTGCTTGGTACCTACTTTGTAATGTAAATCCAATTGAATCTGCACAGTTCCGCTTGACTGGGGCTGTTTTCCAATAAATTCAAGCTCCGTGAAAAATTCCAACCAGGTGATTTCCTCACAGGCAGCAGTTCTTAATGCACTATGTGGTAAGGGTCTTCAAACCATGTTCTAAGAGGAGACAGGTGACTTCCAAGGCTCTTTTGGCTTCTAATATTGACTTTTAATTATGAACAGTTAAACCCTGTTTTTCTATATGATCCATTTGGCCCCTGGGTTATTGACACAGTTGGAAAACTCACCATGTTTACTTTTTTAAAAAAAAGTAGTTTATTTTTCATACATTACTTTCAAACTGAGACGGTGTCAACTTATGTACAGTAAGCTCTAACCCGGCTTCTCCCAGTCTGTTGGGCTTTTGTCATCCAGTGCAGCCTGGCTTAGAAACAGTTCCAGGTTTTGTGCTGCTAGGCTTAGAAAGCAAGTGTTAATCGGAAACAATGGCCATTCTCTTTTAAGTCCTACAGGTAACATTTTCAGCAGTCCCATTGGCTTTCAACAGGATGTAAGCTTCTAAGACCCTGATGGTCAAGGATATCCACTGAAATCGATGCAAGTTAGGCACTAAATAATCCTTGAGGATCTGGACCTAAACTCTGTTGAAAGGGGATTTAGGCTTCGCAATGCCTGTCACCTTTGAAAACGGAAATTAAGACACAGGCACTCAGGCCCTTTTGAAAATTTTACCCCCAGCCAACTAATTTCCATCCGGATAAAATACGTAGAGTTATTTTATTTCCATTAATCATCAGGTGGCCAGGCTGTATTTTGGGCCAGCTCCACAACCGGTGCAAATTGGCATCGTTCCATTGACTTCAAAGAAGCTACATCAATTTCTCCCAGCTGAGCGTTCAGCCCTCAGGTTTTGCAGATCCTAAGCCTGGTCAGAAATCCGCAGGAGGTTGCTGTTATAGTTTCAGTGTCAACGTGGCATGGCATTCGCTAACATTTTGACAGGTTTCAGAGTAACAGCCGTGTTAGTCTGTATTCGCAAAAAGAAAAGGAGTCCTTGTGGCACCTTAGAGACTAACCAATTTATTTGAGCATGAGCTTTCGTGAGCTACAGCGAGCTGTAGCTCACGAAAGCTCATGCTCAAATAAATTGGTTAGTCTCTAAGGTGCCACAAGGACTCCTTTTCTTTTTGCTAACATTTTGGTTGCTTCGTTAACTGTGGCTGGGCTCAGAGCAGAGGTCTTAATGAAATTGTCCACAGTGCTGCCTAGCTCTTTTCCCAGAGTGGCTACAGCTGATGTAGAACCCAGACGTGTGTAAGAGTCATTCAGACTACCCTTCCTGTGTGCATTGCCCTGAATTTGCCAACAAATCAAATTAACTTTGTCTGCCATCTTGCTGCCCAGTTGCTTAGCTCTGCATGCACATTTCATAACTTGTCCTTTAATTCCCTTTGGGTTGTTCCCCTGGCCTCACGGGTGCTTGTAACAGCTCCTAATTTAGTAGCGCCTGTGAATGAAATCCTCTTTCAGAATATTAATGAAGATGTCAAATCAGAGTGGGCCTGACTCAAATCCCTGTAGTACATATCATTGCCCCTTGTTATGACCCTTCAGCCATTTTCAGCTGAGTAACAATGTTCTTACCTGAGCCAATTTTAATTCTGTGAATTAGGGTTGTCTATATTGGGGAGTCTGGGGCTGCAGTGAGTACAACCAGGCTCCTCCCACAGCGGAGATGCACTTCCCCAGTGTGAAGCATCTGCATTGTGAGTTGCAGTGTTGTAGCAACACTGAGGCAAAATTTCCTAATGCACATGAGCTTTAGGCTCCTTGAGGCAGGGACTCTGTCTTCCTTTGCTTGCACAGCACCAAGCACAATGCATTTTATCTGTGCCCCAAACTGTGCGAGGTACAGGTGGAGTAGAAGTTCCTTGTTTCAAGGAGTTTACAAATTAATTTTGGAGGTGACGCAAGGAAGGTGGAGCAACAGTAGTGAAGGGAGGGTGAGGGATGAAGGTCACAGCCATATGAATAAGGTTACATGGTGTGACACTGGCAAACCAGGCGCCAGCTCTTGCCAAGGCTTTTGGCCTCAGTCAAGCACTGGCAAATTCATTGGTGGAAACCATACTGTGACCCCTATGTGTTAGTATGGTTAAGCTGGGTATTGGACCTATAACAATGTGTTTAGTGTTTAGACTTTATGAGATGCTTGTAGGTTACTGCATGCATTCATCTGACTTATAATTTCTTTATCACCTGCCCTAAGGTAATATTTACATTGTTGTTTTGTAATTGTAAAAACGTTTGCTCTCAAACCGTGAACACAGTCAAGAGGCTATCAGAACTAAATGGGCCATGGTGGGACATCACAATACAAAGACTTTGTTAATTGCTCCCTTTACTCTTTACTATTGCTCTTGGGCAGGGACGGTGTCCCTAGCCTCTGTTTGCCAGAAGCTGGGAATGGGCAATAAGGGATGGACCACTTGGTGATTACCTGTTCTGTTCATTCCCTCTGGGACACCTGGCATTGGCCACTGTCGGAAGACAGGATACTGGGTTAGATGGATCTTTGGTCTGATCCAGTCTGGCCGTTCTTATGTTCACTCATGAAGAGGCTAGATGAAAAGAGCTCATTACATCAGCTTTGAATTCTGGAAGAAGGAAATAAAAATAGCTAAAAAGAAATGTTTTCATCTCTTTTGCTGTTTGACCTCTAACGGAGTCAGAGTTGTGAAACAGAAGCAGAGATCTACAGGGTAAACCTGGGTTAGCCCTAAAAGACATTCAAAGCTAACAGAGCTACAACTCTGTCACTTTTTGGAGCCATAGACTGTAATTCATTTGAATGTGTATACTTGCCTGCTTTAACCTTGTAACAACTCTCATTTCTTTTCTTAGTTTATAAATCCTTAGTTTACCGTAGGATTGGCTACAGGCGTTGTCTTTGGTATGAGATCTAAGGCGCAAATTGACCTGGGGTAAGTGACTGGTCCTTTGGGACTGGGATCAACCTGACTATTGTTGTGATTTTTGGTGTAAAGTGACCATTTTTCACTAAATCCAGCTATGCCTGGCAACATAGACTGGAGTGCCCAATGGGACTCCATGGTAAGACTTTTATCATGCTTCAGGAGTTCACATTTGTTACTGGGTTGGTGAAATCTAATTACAGAACACACCACCAGTTTGGGTCTCCGCCCTGCTTCTTGACAGTCTGCTCTGGGGTTGGTACTCATGGCTGTGAGCCACTCCAGGGAGCCTGACACACGGTAACTCAGAAGCCTTCCAGACAATGAACATCAGCAACTGCTGTAACTGAACTGGTGCTCAGCATGGTTTAACTATGTATGCAGTGCAAAGTGGCCTTAAACCAGCTGGAGATACTGATGTAGAATTGCCCCTGCAGAAGGGATCTTGCTGCCTTTGGAAAGCTGGCAGCAACACTTCTGCCACCTCTTGTGACAACTGCCACCCCTTCCCAAAGATGAAGAGAAGCAGGCATGCTGAACGCGAGGTTGTGCTGGACAAAGGTTGTCCCTGTGATCTAGGGGCAGATGGTTATGAATTGTGGAGCCAGACCTGCCCTCCTGTAGCCCTTGTCTGAGTGCAGAACTATGACATTCTAAATCAGGAAACGTTTTATTTAAATTTTCAGAAAACGTTTCTTCTGTTTCCCTATCAACTGTAGCATCACGCAATGCGTGTTTCCGTTTTTGGTACAATTTTATTGTGATTCCCTCCTTGTTATGACCAGTTCTGAGAATAATAATTGTTTTTCAAGAAATATTACATGAGACACTGCATCAGATGTATCACCTCCTAATGAGTTTCAAAGGTGAAATAGGTTTAAAGACATCTGGAGAAGATCATTTTCATTTCAAACAAGCTGGGTCACAATCATTTACCACTAACAACCACTGTGGAGGCTTCAGGGTTCTGTCTAAGATCAGAGGAGAAACTTTTATTTAATGGTTTGTATTTCAACACAGGGTCGAGTTTCCCCCCCAAACAAATCATTCCATTCTGTAAACTCTGCTCTAATTGCCAGACTCATCAGACTGCCTTTGGGTTAGAAAATGTATTTTACTTGTGATCGTTAAGTAGCCACTGATCAGACTTGGCTCTGAACGGGATATGTGCAATATTTCCAAAAACAGTAGCATTACATAATTCAAACTACCTTTGGAAACTAGAGCTTCGATTGCACGGCGGATGGCATTTTATCCACTATCATGCCTTAAAAAAAACAAAAAACAAAAAAACCACCACAACAAAAACGCCTTTGTTGACTAAATAGAAAAACAACAACAACTCTGTAAAGCCTTTGCAAATAGCCACAGGATATAATGACAATTTTGTTGATTTATTGGCACTTAACATTATAGGGGCGATAGAAAGAACTGCTATGGTTAAGTACCTGTGGTCATGGCCATTATAAACATTTTTTAAAAGGGGTTTATTACAGAGCCATAAAACTGAGCTCTGGGCTAAAAGTTGGCATCCGACTTCTCTCTGTCTTTAAAGTGTTTATTGTCATTAGAAATTTGGGAGGAAAAAAATCAGATTGGCAAGTATGGCTTTATCAGACTTGGAACTGCAAGCACGCAAGAGCTAGTAGATCAGAGTAGCGGGGGGGAGGAAAGCCATACAGCTGGCGAGTAATGAGGAATGAATTATTGATTTCAAACATTTTTGCTTTTTTCCATTCACGAATTCTCCACAAAGCAGCAGTTTTCCCTAGTTTATTCACCATTCAAAAGACTTTCCCAATAATTTCCATTCACAGTCATTTGTCCGTTGTTTGTTCACAAGCATTTCATGTCAGGCAGTCAACATTCAAAATTCAAGTCACTTTGGCCTAGACCAGGAGTGGGCAGATTACGGCCCGGGGGCCACATCCAGCCCTTCAGATGTTTTATTCCGGCCCTCGAGCTCCAGCTGTGGAGTGGGGTTGGGGGCTTGCCCCACTGCATGTGTGCTGTGACTCCACGCAGCTCCTGGAAGCAGCGGCATGTCCCCCATCCGGCTCCTACATGTAGGGGCAGCCGGGGGCGCCACATGCTGCCCCTACCACAAACGCTGTCTCCACAGCTCCCATTGGCTGGGAAACGGGCCAATGGTAGCCGCAGGGGTGGTGCTTGCTGAAGGGGCAGCACACAGAGCTGCCTGGCCATGCCTCCACATAGGAGCCGGAGGGGGGACATGCTGCTGCTTCCGGGAGCTGCTTGAGGTCAGAGCCATCCAGAGCCTGCACCCCTGCCCCCTTCCTGTGCCCCTGCCCCAGCCCTGATCCCCCTCCTGTCCTCCAAAGCCCCCTTGGTCCCAGCCTGGAGCACCCTCCTGCACCCCCAACCCCTCATCCACAGCCCCACACCCCCAGCCAGAGCCCTCCTGCACACCAACCCCCTGCCACAGCCCAGAGCCCCCTCCCTCTCCCGCACCCTGAACTCCTATTTCTGGCCCCACCCCAGAGCCCACATCCCCAGCCAGAGCCCTCACCCCCTCCCACACCCCAACCCCCAATTTCATGAGCATTCATGGCCTGCCATACAATTTCCATACCCAGATGTGGCCCTCGGGCCAAAAAGTTTACCCACCCCTGGCCTAGACTGTCACCTTGCAATCTGCTTGGAGAGTCATGGTTCTCGGTCTGGTTCCCCTCTTTCTCCAGGGGGGACGTTATCGAAACCTAGTCCGTGCTTGGCTGTGCTGGATGGCACAGTGCAGGGCAGAGCCAAGGCTGTGTCACTCCCCATGCTGGCCTGTTTATCTCTGTGGGAGAGAGTAGCAGCCCAACTGTTCTTCCCACTCATGCTGGGTTTCACCAGATGCAGGTACATATAGCAAGAAGCAATCTTCAGCAATTCATTCACAGACTCTTTAAGAGACTGTTATCATCTAGTTCAACCGCCCACATAACATTGGCCGTTTTTCCTTTAGATTAAATACAGAGATTGCATGGCATTGCTTCTGTTCATTGATTACTAAAATAATCACCCGTCCCTGTTGCGTAACGTAACCTGATTGAGCGTTTCCAGTATGACCACACTGCAGATATCATACTTCATCAAAGACCTCCTTGAGGGAGGGGCTCTTTGTCTTCATTGGCTTTTTGTCTTGTTTATTTGCGACCTGACAGTCTTTTCATGAATATTAAATAAGGCAGTGCACCATTCCAGAATGGACTTGTGTTGCAGGAATCCTGATGCATGTTCACTCCTCCCTGGACTATGTGAGTTGCCTCCTTGTGTGTCACTGAGTTCCGTTTCTCAGAAAGCAAACACAATTCAAAGAAAGGGAGCTGCATTCCATTGTGCCTGACTCATCAACAAAAATGTTGGCCAAGTTCTGACGACGAATTCTTTTTTATTACCAATGATGATGTAAGAGGCAGATAGTGTACGAAAGCTTGATTTCACCTCCCAGTAGGACGACAGTTTGGCAGATCCTCACTGACCTTGTAAACTGAGCCAATGTGATACAGATGACATTACAGAGAATATAGGCCACATCCTCAGTTGATGCCAAATAAATGGAACTACACTGATTTCCTCCAGCTTAGGCTCTGGCCCTATAAAGATGGAATCCCATGATATTATTTTCAGCGAAGCTCACTCTTTAAGTCCACCCTTGCACTGCCAGGGCCAATTGGAAGCAGATGTTTCTCTCATTTACATCTGTATATTTTCAGACAGTTCATCTGTAGAAAAATAATCAAAGCAAGAGAGTTGACAGTGGATGATAAGAATCTAATTAGAGTCCCCATTATTAAGCCTGGTGTGTATTTTATTTTTAAATTGTGTGATACTGCCTTCCTTTGCAAAGTGCTTTGAGAACTACAGATGAAAAGCTATATAGCAGAGCTAGGTGTTAATAATAAATAATCATTTTTACATGTGCACCCTTATGTATAAATCACCCTTATGCACCACTTAAGCCCTATTTTTAGGGCTTAAAATTAGATTTAAGCAGTATTTCATTGGTACATAGACCTTAAGCTAGCCCTTTGCACATAAGCGAGCTTTACTCCTAAAGAATTTTGGCAGGTGCATTCAATAAATCTGAAACTAACTTTGAGGTGTGTGTATTTTATGCATATGACAATTCTGTAAAGTTTTCAGACAAATGGGGTGATAAATCAGAATTTTATATTTTGAAAAGTGTGAGTTAAAAATGACTTAAATAATCTATAAAAAATAACCCCTTCTACAGAGGTCCCCAAATCATGGGTTACATTTCTTACCCTATTGTAAAGCAATCAAGGTTTCTTATGAAATATTTTTTCACTCTCTTGTGGCTCTATATTTTGTGTGGTATCAACTAAAATGCATGATCAAAATTCTCTTTCCTCCACCCCCAAACACTTCAAGGCTTGGAAATCAATTTGTTCCAGGAGTGAGTTTGAGAACTGAGCCGTAGGGGTAGCTTTTGCTCTATAAAATAAATATGTTATATACAGAGAGAGGACAAAAATATTTTCCTCCCAGATGCTAACATGCAGGCAGGTGCCAAAGGCTCAGAACTACATGACTGTATTTGGCTTGATGACAAAATAAACCCCAATGTAGGGAGATACAGTAGTTCTAAGCAGATAGGTTAAGTTTCAATGTTAGCAGGGCCTAAATAAGTTCTTTATGTAGTGGACAGCATTTTTTTGTGGGAGCGGGAGGGCACGGGGATGTTGGTCCTGGGGCCATGCATTAGAACTGTTTCTCTGTGTAAAGTAAAAACATCCACTGTTTTCAGATGTCCATAAATTACAGCTGCAGCACCAGTCTAGGAAGTGTCTATCATGCCTATCTATGTAGTATCTAAGTGCTTCCCAGATGCATTTATTCCTCATGCAGGGGCTCTTGTGGATCTCATGGAGAATCCTACTGTTCCCCCTTTCTTGGCTACAGAAGACTGTGTTGGGGGCAGCGGGATATAGACTCTTTGTTTGTCTGATTGGCGTGTGTGTGTCTGTCTAACTCCTTCTGGTTATGGATGGTAGGGCTTCATCAACGAGGTGCCCAAAAGGTGGTCTGACTCCAGATTAGCCTCATCTTGTCTGGAAACTCCACTGATGAATCCCCACAACCAAGAATGTTGTTTCTGGCTTTGTGAGCTGCATTTTCCAAGAGGAGCACAATTGTCTTGGTGAATCACAGCCACAACAAGATCACTGGCGTACTCAGGTCCGGAACCCCTTGAGGATTTTGAGAATGGGTATCAAGATCTTCAACTGGGAGCCATTAGAGGAAATGGAGCACAGGAGTGATGGAACTCACGACCTCCCAACTGAGCAGGGAAGTGGTTGTGTTCTGCATGAGCTGGATAGATCCCACATTTGGCTCCAAGTAATTTTATGTCGGTGCTGAAGGGGTGGGGCGACAGAAGGCACTGCACAGCACTGCTACCCATTCCTGCTGCCTGGAACCTGTTGGAGAAGAATGTCTACAGGGCTGCCCTGCCTGCTCCAGTTATCTCATGCCGGAAGGCCAGCACCTTGGGGTTGACTGTAATAAACCGCAGTGAGGCTGAATGATGTGTATTGCACATATACCATACCTCCCCAACTACTGGGTCAGAATGCCTGCGTCACGGTACCCACGTTGCGTAAAAATTTGGTGCAAATGTGGCAAGCAGTGACGGATGCTGTGTGTGCTCGGGATGGGCAGGTAGAGGGAGATTTGGATTTGGAACATGAGCAGGAACATTTTGATTCTTCGGGGGAACCTATAACGGAAAGAATAGGGCTGAGATGGGAGCTGTGACTGCCAGGGCAGTGAGCGAGGTAGCGGCACGTTCCAGGGCTGGCAGCAGTGCAGAGGCTGAGCGCTGACTCAGAATGCCCTGCGTATCTGATGTGTGCTGTTGGGTGGAATGCACCGGCCTGTCCTTTATCAATGTACTTCCTCCGTGCGCTGACGGCCAAATTCTCAACCCTGGGCCAAGCCAAAGTCAACAGAGTTGATGCTTGGATAAGGGACAGAATACTCCATTCACATAGGGTACATTTATGCTTCAAGCCGGGGATATAATTCCCGCACTAGGGCAGTATTTCCCCTTATTCCTTCCTCCTCAGGAGCTCAATCACTGCTGGCAAGCTAAAAATTGAGTGTAACCGAGCAATGGGATGGGCTAGCAGTTCCCCACCCCACCCCAGGCTGGGTAGCTAGCCCCTCCCATCACTTGCACTGCCACAGCTACACTATTTTTAGTGTACTAGCTCCATCAGACTTCGCACAGGGACGTCACCCCGAGCTGGGAATTGCACTCCCAGCTGAAAGTGTAGACTTGCCCTCAAATACTATGGTGATGGGCCGCAGCACACAGCCCTAAGATGCAGCGATAGAAGGTAAATAGCAAAGCTCATACATGGTTATTACGGCAGCCTCGGGGATCCAACAGTTTCTGGAGCAGCTGTTCCCCTACCTAGACAAGTGTTGGATGGTGGATCCATTTAGCTGCAAATCTACAACCAGACCTCTGTCCCAAACCACCCCCCCGTGCTGCCGAGGACAAATCCCTGCTAAGCAAAACTCCACAGAGGATAGATGGTATAGATCTCTCCATGAGGGATAGATGGTGCAGATCCCTGCCTCCTTGTTGAAGAGAACTAGACCAGTTCAGGCACTTTGGGCCCTTCTATTCTACATAGGAATTGTCCATAGGGACATTGCAACAGCCAGGAAGCCTGTTTCTACTTTCCTTACTGATTCTTCTCCATCTGTGCCACCCACGCCACAAAATAACAAAGTTGTGATCATCAAATTATAGAACGTCCCACTTTATTTTAAAATGTTGCCAGAGGAATGATGAGATGCCTCCCTTCCTGTTTAGAGTATAAACTCATCCGGGACCTTGCCTTCCTACGTGTGTCTGCAGAGACTTGCACATTTCAAGCACCACCATAAAATAAATAGTTGTAACATTCCTCCACTCTTCCAGCAGCAAGAGCAACCAAGAGATTCCATCCAGCACCCAAACCTATGCATGCAGCCCCCTATCAGGGTCCCCCTAATCTCCAAGGGTGGTAAAGCCACTTATTCCTCCCTTCTCATCATCCACCTCCGCATGAATGGCAAGGAAGCGATGCCAGGAGTGTGTGCAAAAGGGATGATGCACATTTGTCACGAGTGAGTCCAGTCATGCCACAATGAGTCTAAGCAAACACCAACTGGATGAAATACCTGCCCTCTTTTGTTGTCAAAGTAACCAGGACTCAAATGTTTTCCGTTTGAGATTCAGCAGGTTCGGCTCACTGGAAAAGGGGAGCTGGTTCAGGCTCGTCAGCGACTGTATTATCCAGTTCACCCATCCCTAGTGTCAGTAACGCAACTTTGGCTGTTAAACAGAGCAGCCTAAATGCCATCATCTTAATCCTGATATATATTCTTCAAGTGTGGGTTGATGCCAGATGAGACCAGCCATTAATTTGGCACAGGGCTGTAAAACAATTTGATATCACTGACAGAATTTTATAGGAATGTGTAGTGCTGAAGATTTATAGCTAGCATGCTGGTTTTCACTTTAAAGGCCAATATAACAAAGAGAAGCTTCTCTTACTGCAAAAGGAAACCTTTGTCTGTGGAAACAGGATCACTTGTTAAGCTCTTGTTTTCCTCACTCCCCCCCACTCCCACCCCAGTGGTCTTACAGGACTTAACTAAAAACAAGCAGAAATAGATTTTAGAAAAAACAGGTCTTATCCATTTTATAGGGGACACCGAGAAAGGGTTGCCATTATTTTAATGTAATGCAGGGAGTGGACTTTCCTCACAAAGGAAAACAAAACAAGTTGTTATTGTCGAATGGGCGGTGGCAATAGCTCAAACCTAAGAGGGGGTCTGATGTCGGGTGACCCTGTGCCGAATACGGGACACCCGGCAAAATTACTCGTTTTCAAGCAAGTTCAATGGCAATCAATCAGAGCTATGCAGTACAAATGTTCAAATTAACATCAAGTTGACCGAGCCCCTGTTAAAAAGAAACATTGCGTCGTTGGATTCTTTTTATTTACCTTCTTGTCTTTAAGGCTTTAGGGTTCACACAGGGAGGGGTAACACATACACACTCCCGTACACCACTCTCACACAGGGGGAGTGACCGACCCGACAATCCCTGCCTGGTGCTCTCTAACCTCCATCCCTGGCTGGGCCCCCGGGATGGACCTGCTTTTCCTGGTACATGGTACCGCATCTTCCCGAGGCAACACAGGGGGGACACACAGGGTAACATGCCCCCCCTCCCCAATTTCTGCCAGGGTTCACACCAGAATGTGGCCAGCAGCAGCCTTTCAACACTGTGCGGGAGGGAAAGGACGGGAGCTGCTTCCAGCAGCAGAGAAGGAGAAGGGCGGGAAGGGATGACCTGGCCCGTGTCTTTGCAGAGCTAATCTCTTTCCCCTCCACACCTCCTGGTCTCCTGTGGGTGGAAGCAGCTCATGTCTCTTCCTGCCTGTACAGTGTCAAAAGGCTGCTGGCCACCGACCTAACCCAGCCACCTCCTGTCCCCCAGCTACAGCACGGGCAAGAAGGGGTTAAGCCCTAAGGATGCATTGTGCACAAGGGCTTAGGGAACCTGACTGCAGGGGCTTCAGCCAACCCAGCCAGAGACGTGGCTCAACACGAATGGTGTCTAGAGGATGGAGCAGCCCCGTGCTCCCTAGGGGCAGGACCTAGGGTGGGGACGGGGGTGGGTAAAGGGGGTGCTAAGCCCCTGCCTGCAGGGTCAGGGCATGAACAGGCTGGAAATTGCATTCCCTTCCCACTCCAGAGCTTAGCTGAGGGGTGGAGAGGCTCCCCCGTGCCATCACTGTGCAGGGCTCTGGCACACGCAGGGCTTGGATCCTCCTGGCCAGCACCCCAAGCCGGAGGGTCTTGGGCTTTCCCGGGGCGCCAGCCCAGCCAGAGGCAGTGGGGGAAGAAAGGGGCCTGCCAGCCAGGCTGTTGGTGAGCTGAGCGCTCCGACCAGGGGCTGGTTCTCTACACAACGCTGGGAGAGGGATGCACCCCACCGGGGGGATATGAAGGAGCAGCGGGGTTGGGGGTGGTGAAGGGGCAAAGCAGGGAGAGGACGGCGAGAGGGGGTGGATAGCAAAGGTGACACATAGCCAGCCGCCACCTGGAGCTTGCCCGCACTCACGAGCCACCGCAGCTTGCAACACGCAGCCAGTGCTGGCCGGAAACGGAA
This sequence comes from Eretmochelys imbricata, assembly GCF_965152235.1. NCBI lineage: Eukaryota > Metazoa > Chordata > Testudines > Cheloniidae > Eretmochelys > Eretmochelys imbricata. The sequence goes on from NC_135579.1 coordinate 94,826,893, forward strand.
CAGGGGGGCAGGGCCCTGCTGGCCAAGAGCTGGCAGGCAGCAGGGTCTGCACCTACGGACCAGCAGGGGTAGCGGCCAGCCCCGTGCGCTGCAGCACTGCTCTGCCACCAGCCTTGCACATCCACCCCCATTGTTGGCCACTGGACCCCCACCCAACTCACCATTGGTGAGTGGGCAGCTGGTGAGCAGGGATCTGGCCAGCAGCAGGACCCACCAGTACTGATGCAGGGGAGACAGAAGATATGGGACAATTTGCCCATTTTTAAGAAAAAGTTGAGACACCTGCAGGAGGGTTTAAATACGGGATTGTCCCTTTAAAAATGGGACATCTGGTCACCCTAGCGTGATGAAACTTGAGATCGTCCTTTGGGCCCAATCCTGCGTGACATTTCAACTCCCAGTGAAGTAAATGGGAGGTGAAGGCACTAAGCACCTGATAAGGTCAGGCACTTCAGACCTGATCCAAAGCCTACTGAAAGTCTCTCATTGACTACCATTGGCTTTGGCTCGAGCTCTAAAGGCCAAGTCCTCCAGGCCTTTATTCATGTGACCTGTACTCCTAATGTCAATTGGACTATTCATGTGAATTAGCCCTACTAGCATGAGTTTGCAGGGTGGAACTCAAACTTACAGCTGTATTAGAATAACAGATGGGGTTGTCTGTGAGAGAGAGTGGGGAACTGCAAAATAGTGACAAAGTTCTGTACATTTTTCTCTGCAGCAAGCGTTGGTTCCACATGGCCATGGACCAGGACTGCCCTCTTCCCCACCCTCTCCTAAAGCCACCACTGTGAAATTGTTCTTCCAGTGGGGGAGGGGGCAAAGAAAAGGAGGACGGAGATACATGGAGATTCTTATGAGGTTACTGTCAATAACAGTACGTTCACTGGCATGGAAGATATATGATAGACTAAATGCATCATTTATTCATATTCACAGACAACTCATAGGCAGGTATCTGTCTACTAGTTTTGCCAAAAATGTAAAAGGCCAATATTTCCACAATGGCCTCTCTCATTCTGTTGGTTTTTTTTAATTACCCAGGAATAATGTTGGATTTCTGGTTGTAATTAAGAAATGTAAGTGGTGGGGTCATAGCAGTACCCAGACAGAATAGAGAGGAGATTAATTCGAATTCTTGTTACGTTTTGTTTCATTAACGTCTGGCAAAAATAATGACTAGATTGTGCAGGATAGCTACAGCCCAGAATACAGGCGGAGGGAGTGGGGAGGCAGCTTAGAGAAGGCTCATAATGGAGCTGATTAGGAATATTTTGACAAACTTATTTTTGTCAGAAAACACTGATTCATTGAAATCTAAACTTTCCATGGGAAAGGGTTGATTGCAACAAATTTCCTAATTTGAAAATATTTGGAAGACAAAAAAATTCTGTCTTCTAACCTGAAATAATGTATCATTTTGAAATTTAAGCTAATCACAATACAATTTTGTTTTAAATTTTAAAAAATGGTTGAAAGCAAAATAAAGCTTTTTGAAGTGATCACAACTAAATGCCTTGCTTGACCTGAACCAAAGCATTTTTCAGCTCACAAATATTTTTGAAATTTTCACTTTTTGTCCCAATCTCAGATGGGAAGTTTCCAAAATCTGATGGCTCAAAGAAGATATGTCCTAAAGATATGAAAGTGAAGGTATTTATTTCCACCATTAGATAAAGAGACTCCAACCCTTTTATTTATCTCTCTTGGAGGATTAAACTTGCAGATTTACAAAGAACTGGTTGATTACCAAAGTAAATACATCACATTGCCAGTTTGTAGGACACAAAAGCAGGAAGCACATCCAACCAAATTAGGCAAAGTGTAATTCATGCAAAAGCCCCTCAGCGTGTGCAAAGAGCACAGTGCATGTGGAACAAAGCAAATAGGGGGAAAAATACTAGAAATCCTTATCCAAGGGAACAATTCCCAGTGCAGCATACAATAGGAACTATAAAATAAATGGCTTGGCTCTCAACTGGAAGCAAAGCTTAGGTTTTTGGAATGAGGAGAAGGATCGTGTATCTTTATAATGAGAAATCAGTCATTTCTAAATGTTGGTTCTGCTCATGTCACCACCAAATATGTCTGCAGAGCTGACAGGCTGCAGACTTCATTTGTATTTCTGGCTGTGATTATGCACGACAATGATGGATACCCTGGGGCTTTTAGGGCCTTAGATTTAAGGGTTGGCTGTTGTAGGGTTTTATTTTTTTGTGGCACTGTCCAATGAAAGTCCTTTCCTTATTTTAATGGCGCTGATAAATGCATAAAGATGAAAGCAACAGCTAAACAAGTTCCTCTTTATATTGGCAAGATTGCACCAAGTGCTGTGGAAGCCAGGAGCAGCTTCTGCTTTCAATGGCGGAGCAAAGGGATCGAGAAGAACGTATTTCCTTACTCTGAACCTGCCATCAGCCATACAGCTGCAACAACACAATGCCACCCTACACAATGATGGTGCTATTCAGAGCTGTGAAACTGCTGCTGGTTACTTCATGACATTTTTACAGAAAATAAAAAGGAGACTTTCAATAACATTTGGGGGAAGGGATCTTTATCTGAAGTGCTCGACACATGGCAAAAAGTTTAGGGATTAATATGAGGGATTGGTAAAGGTTCAAACCAGATGATATGGATGGTGGGCATTAATGTGCCTTGGGGCCTTGAATGTGGAGGAGAAAAAGGACATATGAAATAAGTTCCCATTCTCTGATTGAGGCAGGGGTCCTCTGATTGAAGATTATTTTTATCATCATCAATTACTTGTATTGCAATAGCACCTCGGACCCCAGTCATGGACCAGAACCCCGTTGTGCTAGGCCTTGTACAAACACAAAACAAAAAGACAGTCCCTGCCCCAAAGGGCTTACAATCTAAACATAAGACAAGGTGTTTTAGACAGTTTTATAAAGAAACACTGCGGAGCGAGAGCGGGACAGTGTATATAAATACATATATATACCTAATCAGCCTGTATGTGAAAAACATTTTTCATGTGATGCTAGAGATGGTTAGAAAATGTCAATTGTTTTCAAACTTTGTAATGATTTAGGAATATTGTACAGTGACCTGGTTATTGGTAGGGTCATATCAAATTCACAGCCATGAAAAATGCATCACAGACCATGAAACCTGGTCTCCCCCCCCGCCCCGTGAAACCTGGTCTTTTGTGTGCTTTTACCCTACACTATACAGATGTCACAGGGGAGACCAGCATTCCTCAAACTGGGGGTCCTGACCCAAAGGGGAGCTGCAGGGGGGAGGGAGGTTACAAGGTTATTTTTAGGGGGGGTCACTGTATTGCCACCCTTACTTCTGCACTGCTGCCTTCAGAGCTGGGCGGCCAGAGAGCGGCGGCTGCCGACTGAGGGCCCAGCTCTTTAGGCAGAAGTAAGGGGGGCAATACCATTCCCTGCCACCCTTACTTCTGCGCAGCTGCTGGTGGCGACTCTGCCTCCAGAGCTGGGCTCCCGGCCAGCAGCCGCTGCTCTCTAGTTGCCCAGCTCTGAAGGCAGCCCCTCCACCAGCAGCTGTGCAGAAGTAAGGGTGGCAGTACCGCAACCCCCTCTACAATAACCTTGCAGCCTCCCTCCCTCCACACGCACACAACTCCTTTTTGGGCCAAGACCCCTACAATTGCAACACCATGAAATCTGAGTTTTAAATAACTGAAATCATGAAATTTATGGTTTTTAAAAATCCTATGACCGTGAAATTCACCAAAATGGGCCATGAATTTGATAGGGCCCTAGTTATTGGGGGTGTTTATTGTAGGACTACAGTGAGTTAAATCAACAGAGTTGGTAGGAAATGAGCAGGAAGGCAAAAAAATGACCCAACATATGAGTTACCTCTCAGCAAACACTTGAGGGTCATGACAGGACAATGGGGGAGTCATTAGTCCTGAGGAGACTGATTTGACCTCCCGCTGGTCCCACCAGACTGCTTTTGGATGGCAGGGTAAAACGCCTGGGAACTGAAAGAACCAAGGAATTCAGGCTGGACTAAAGGGACTTTCTCTCTAGGGGCGAGGCAGTTACTGTTGGTGACTGTTCAGGGTGGTACTCAGGACCCACTGGAGTGTCTGAAGAAGCTAGGCCTGTGTGGGTAAGGCTTTAGGTAAGATAGACATGTATAGACTGTACCGTTAAAATTCTTTTCTCTAAGTGTTTTATTCCTACTGTTAAGATTAAACAATACTTTGGTTTAAACAGGCTATGTAGCCATTTTTCATCTCTGGCCACAGACTTCTTATGGGAAGAACCACAGGTCGGACCTGCTGGGTAAACACAGTGGATACACAAGGTACTATAGCCCAGAGCCTGGTCTAGGAGTGGGGAAATCATGCGATGCCACCCCAGGCAAAAAGCTTGACACCTGAGGGGATGCACCCAAAGAGATCAGGAAGGGGCTAGAGGTGCAGCTAGCTGTGTAACCATGACAGGGCCATATACAAAACAGGGATCTGGATCTCCGCTAGATTTCAAACACCATTACACTCAGTGGGGTTTGGATACAGGCTGGGTGGGTTGGCCTGACCATCGTGACACATAACACAAAAGTTCACTACCCAAAAACTTCCAGAAGAAAATTACCTGAATCAGTTTGCTGAATGTTTGCTTTCCATTTCCTGTGTGGTGCCTTCCTAAAAGCAGTGAGTGCCCCTCAAACACTTGGGAAGTTTGGTTCGGTCCAGATCAGCCGCCAATACTGCGGATGCTTGGCTGAACTGACTCTGACCTTTGTGAGTCTGCAAAATTGGGCTTGATATGTGCAGAGGAGAAGTTTGCTTCTGAGCTTTATGGTATGTCCTGTTCCTACATGAGCTGGAGTACTTCCAGCCCCGGATGGAGGCAGAACATGGAAAGGAACAAGGAGGTGATTTTTAAAGTGAGCTAACTAAACTTTTCAAACCCACAGGCTGCTTCCCTCTTTCTGTAATATACTTCTCTTATTCTTGTTAATATTTGTATAGCACTAAGAGCACAGTAGGTGCTTTATGGAGAGATACTGTATGTAGACAAGGTCTCTACGCCAGTGACTTTACCCTATAACTAGGCAACCTGCTAACAATGGAGTAGTGGAATGGGAGCAACTCAATCCAATGCAATTGTAAGGTGAAGGAAAGTTCACACCTTGTCAGATGGACTACCGTATATGAATTCTATCCCCTGGTGAGAGGATATATTTTCAGTCACTCTTCTTTGAGCAGGGCTGAAATATGTTTTCTGAAATATTTAGAGGCTCCCATGACTGTAATGTCTAAGCAGCTCATTGATGAATGTGTTGTCTTAACACCGCTGCGTGGAAGGAAAGTATTGTCATCATGCCCGTTTTACAGATGAGGAATGAAGAGGCAGAGCGATTAAATGATTTATCCAGGGTCACAAGGGAAGCCTGCAGCAGAGTCAGCACTTGAACCCAGATCTCCTGAGTTAGACTCGACCACGTCATCCTTCCTCAGCTTTAATCAGCTGTGCACTACCAATAAACCTAGAAATGACATAAACCTTTTGCTTGCTGTTTTTTGGTATATGACAAAGTCCTTGAACATGGCTACCTGTGAATTATGTGAACTCCTTGGGTTTATACATAAGGCATTAGCTTTTGATCTGTTCGGGTCACCTCTCCCTTGCGTTTGCTATAATCAGCTACACATGTAGGGTTGTTTTTCTGCTTGTTTGCCCTTACATAGCATTTGCAGTTGTTTTCTCATCATACACCATGCTAAGTATGTACACATCATTTTTATTAGTGTATTTTATTGCCACCAGTTCTTTACAGTATATAGCACTGGCCTTCACAGCCCGCTGTATTTTCGTCCAAGCAGTTGTTTTGTGTATCCTCTCGGTTAGGGCTCATGGCTCTCCATGTTTGTATGGCAAAACATTACAGGGTTCCGCAGTTAAAGGAATGTCTTATAAATCTCTCCATGAACCAATAAAATCCTCGCAAAGGAAACTGCGATGGAGTGGTGATAGGTAAAATTTGCATCCTTGTAAAACAACAGTTGTTGGTTTACACAGTTCTGCTCCAAGCTCTCATCACGACAGGCAAATTTTTAAAAAAACATGTAAAATAATATATATATTGAAATATTATAATGAAATACATGAAATAAATTATTGGGGAATGCATGTGTCAAATGTTAAACCTAGCTCTAGGTTTATGGAAAAATATTTGGAAAAATATGTTTAAATATAGTTGTGATTTCATAGATATTACTTAACTGGGGTAAAATTTTCAAAAGCACCCCAGGGTCCCATTTTCAGAAGTGACTTAGGGCACTTCGGAGCCCGACTCTCACTGAAAGTCAACGAGACTAATGCACTGATCCGCACAACACCTTTCAAAGGTAAGGCAGCACCATCATCCCGACCTCTTTTTTTTTAAACAGATGGGGAACGGAGGCACAGGACGGCTAAATAACTCGCCAAGGTCACACCAGGAGTCTGTGGCAGAGAAGGGAATTGAATGCAGGTCCCGCCCCCCAAGTCCCAAACTAGCGTCCTAGCCACTGAACAATTCGTCTCCTCCCAGTAAGTAAAAGAATCTCTGAAAGACCAGGATTCAGATTCTCACCTTTGTCCAGTTCTGGTTAGCACATCGGATAGGGTGAGGGACTGGGAGCGAGCTAGTTATGTATCCTGAATTCCAGCTGCTGTAGCTCTGGCTCTCTAGTAACTTAAAACAGCTTAGGGGCTGCTCTAACTTATGATACCTGGCTGTGATCTCCAAGGGACCATATCCCAGCTGAGAATTTGAAGAGCTGAGCTGGCCTCTGCCCCTCCCCCTCTCTGCCCCCATCACCCCTCTTCCTTCCCCACAATGTCCTTGAAACTAGTTGAGTTTTCCCCCACTGAGAGGATTTTCAGTGAGGCAATGGCAGCCAGGTTCTGGTACCTTTGCTCTACCTGAACCAGAAGCCAGAGAAAGAATCTGGCCCTTACTGGCCCTTACGGTCTCTATCCTTACTGGCTATAAAGATAAATAGGTAACGGCATGAGGTAGGATGGACGATCCCCATGTAAAAAAGTTTTTACTTTGTAATTGCTATTAAATGCTAAGCCTTAACCTACTTACATGTGTGTTACAAATTACTAGAAAACTGCAGACACCAATAGGGCCATAAAATATATGAATGAAAATTCTAGGGTAAAGAAGGGCAAACGCTGTAATGCCTACATTAATGCCAAATATTTCACTCAAACGCATCCTTTGCGGTGGGGTGGTATGGGAGGCATTAAGTCAAAAAGCTCAAAGGATCACAGCAGCCTGAGATGAAAAATCCCACAAGATCACTGAGTTACACTGCCCCGGGTCCTGACTTTCGAACAGGCTCAGTCTCCATTTGTGTCTCCTCATTATGCTCACACACAATAATTTTCTCAGTGCACACATCACTGCAGTTGTTGTCAGTGCCAGTAGTCTCTCCAGCACAAAATCCCTCTTTGGGTCAGAGCCCAGCACTCAGAAAAGGCCTGCAACATCTGGAAGCAGTGATACTGCACATCTGCGAGACCTTCAGAACGAATGGCTAAAGAACAACCTACAAGAGTACTGATGTTGATAATTAAACTTCAAATAACATAATGTGAGATGTACATACTTTTCCTTACACTGTAGTGCTTGTTCTATCACATAACTTATACTCTACTATATTGCCATAGACAATCCTGGTTCTTTATTTTTTTCTGTTTACATGTAACAAACATGCACATGTTGAGGGTTAGGGAATAAAATGAATTTAAAGCTAAGAAAACATCTGTAATTACTAGGGGCCAAATTTGGTCCTCTTATTCTTGCTGAGTAGCACCTTACTTCACAAATGATCCCCATTGACTATCAGCGTGAGTAAAGGCATCAGAATCGGCATTAGGCTATATGTTTAACCCAGCCATGACCTCTGTGACAAAAACCATGACATTTAGGCTGAGATTTTCAAAAGCCTAAGAGAATTGGACATCCAATTCCCATCTCATCCTTAGTGGTCTTTTACATAGCAAGTTATGTTCGTAACCTGCTGAACAAAACTCCTCCATAGATATAACAAAGGTGGCTTTCTGTATCTCCAGTATAGTAAACTATAGGTGGGTAACTTGACCTGGGTTTTTAGATGGTTCAAAAACACTAGTTACTTATTATTTTGTGGTTTATATTGCAGAATAATGGATATCTTGCTTTAAATAATGCAACCCTATGGCTTTATACATTGTCTTTCCATGAAGTTGTGACACTTGCAATTTCTGCTTACGACAAAGCAAGGTTTTCACCATGACAAACCACCAGCGTTAGGCTCAGATCCTGCAAACACTTGCACATGTTTTGAACGAGAGGAATCCAACTGAGGTCAATGGGATCAGTCACATGCTTAAAGTCAACTGTACGAGGTTAACAGGACTGAGGCCTCAGTAATGACCAATAGCAGTTTATCACGTGATTGAAAGAAAGGCTTCACAGTGAAGGCTAATAACAAGGGGAGAATAACATTTATGGAGTTTATTTTTTAAAAATAGATTTATGTAGGATCTATATCCCACTACTGTTCAGTACATGCCAGACTTGTGATCTAACACTTACTTCCTGGCTAAGTGTCATCATAAACTCAAAAGAGTATTTCTTAATTTAGAGATTGTATTTAGGTTCTTTATAGTAAACTTATCACCTTGGTATCCAAGGTCATGTGGTTTTAAACTCCCAGATTATCTGGTGATCTTGGAGAGGAGTCTCCTATGCACTGATCCTGAACAACACATAAGAACATAAGAATGGCCATACTGGGTCAGACCAAAGGTCCATCCAGCCCAGTATCTTGTCTGCGGACAGTGGCCAATGCCAGGTGCCCCAGAGGGAGTGAACCTAACAGGTAATGATCAAGTGATCTCTCTCCTGCCATCCCTAGCCTCTGGCAAACAGAGGCTAGGGACACTATTCCTTACCCATCCTGGCTAATAGCCGTTAATGGACTTAACCTCCATGAATTTATCTAGTTCTCTTTTTAAATTCATGGAGGTTAAGTCCATTAACAACCAGCCCAATGAAATATATTCTAACCATGCTGCAAAGCAGAAGGACCTGCCTCCACATGGCATTGGAGGCGACATCCTCCTGGACATAGGGTGTGCGTCCACAGTGGAACAAAGAGATTACAAAACCTTTTGGTGACACAATTTGCCCACAAAATCATTTCATAGAATATTTGCAGCAGAAATATGGATCAAAATGACAAAGACTACAGGATGTATTTCTTTTTGCCTGCCCAAGATCTTTTCTAAACCAGCACAGATGATACCATTTCCCCAGCTCAACAGTGCTTTCAAAATCAGAAGTTCAGGGGACCACAATATAGTAGCCTTTGGGAGCCCATTTAATCATTTTTTCCACTGGATGCTCCCGTTTTGCGAGGGCCCAACATTGAAACGATGAGAAGACCCTGGGTTCAAAGTTTTTTTTTAAAATCCTATTTATGGCTTAGGGTGCCACTGATATTCCATTAGCTTTTCTTTCATTGATAATGCTGTGATTGTAGTTGAAACTTTGCAACTTAATGAGCTGATGTTATTACTCATACTGTGTGGCCATCTGGAATCAGTTTGGTCAGAGAGCCCAAAGCACCAAAAGCCACCTGCAATGCATTAAGTCTCAGCCCAGTACCAGCTACAAGGATTTGAAAAGCCGGGTCTGCATAAATACTAACCTGTGAGAATGTAATTGGAGAAGTGATATTTAAGAACTTATAGTTTGCCAGAAAATCACATTCTCGGGGGAATGTATGCAGAGGCTTAAAGTTTAAAGCCAAGAAGGTTTTAGTTTCAACATTGTGAATCAAGAAAATCATTGCATATGGATATTGTTTAGCTATCCATGCCACCCGGCTATCCAAACAACCCTACCCTAAGAGTGTTTCAAAACCATTGTTCATCCCTAGCACCTGAATCTCATCTGTAAGATAGTTACTGCTGGCATCTGGAAAACACCCTTTGAAACTGCCCATAGCAGTAGCTGATAATAAGTCCAACTAGACTTTCCATGCATTGCAAAGAATATGTGAACAATATAGGGTGAAAATTTGCGAAGTATTGTTAATGCCCAACAGAATGAAAAGCTAACAATGGCACTCCAAAGTCTCTAAACTCATAACACAGAGACCCTTTTCCAAGTCTGCCATGACTAACATTTACTAATTGGTGGCTGACATGTGGAGTGACAGCGGTTTATTCCAGGGTGGCAAATGGCATCGCTGTAGCAAAAGGACAGTTCAGTTCAGGTGGACTATAAGATTAGTGGCCTAGCTCCTCAGCTGCTGCAAACCGGCATAACTCCACTGATTTTGATGGACTACCACTGATTAAGACCAGCTGAGGAGATGGCCTACGGTTTAAATCTCTATTTGTTTTAGAGTTAGTCTCTCTCTTGCTTTTTCAAGTCCTTAGCTTTTGATATTTTAGTGTATTCCAATAGAAAGATAACACTGACAAGATTTGATTCAAATGCAGATTAACGCCAAAGGAAGCCAAAATAGATGAGCATCTGAACTGCAGGATAGGACAGCATACTTTATAACAAAGGATAAATGGATGTAAGAGGATATGCTCAAATGCACTGAAATATATGTTCATTTCCCCCTCCACTTTATGGGGGTTTTGCTACAGATTAAAGCTTGGAAGTTTTTTCCCTCACTCTATATACACATGCCTGCACACACTTTCCTTTTCAACCAACACATTGTCAGGCAGAGGATCCAAAGGTTTCTTCCTTACTCTTTCATTAGGGGTATTTCTCCCATTACCCCCACCCCTTCTGCCTCACAGAATCAAAGCACCCAGACAGAACCTATTCTGAAAACAAGAGGGGGTAATCCTTTAACCGAAGAGAAGGCAGCTATTACACCCCTCTTTTAGCTGGAAAAAGAGTTGGTGTCTCCCTGTGTTTCTAGCTGCTCTGCATTGAAGGGGAGGCACAGAAATTTCAGGATCATGCTCCTCCCAGATGTAGCAACAGGCCTTTTTTCACCCTATTATGACCTGTGATACCGCATGGCCAGAGGGCATCAGGAGAGTACCAGAAGGGAGCCTTCTTCCCTGTAGAGGGAAGAAAGTTTGTTATAGACTAATTAAAGCACCTGAAGCCAATTAGAGCATCTGAAGCCAGTCACATGATAAAAAAACCCCTGCTTCAATCAGACCAGGAGGAGTTAGAGCAGAGAGCAGTTGGAAGGTGTTGGAGCTGAGGAGAGTTTGGAGAAGTGCCGTGGCTGGCTAGAAGACCAAGACTCTAGGTAAAGAGACACCCGGCTTGTGCAGAGAGGGGGGGGGCAGGAAGCCCCACAAGCTGAAGAGCAGGAGAGGCCAGGGGAAGGAAGCACTAGTTCAAGTGGTTTACCACTATCCCTAGGGCCCCTGGGCTGGGACCCGGACTAGAGGGTGGGCCTGGGTCCCTCCCTCTCCACTACCCTTCTCTGGGTTACTAATGGGATAGTAGATACCTTAGTTCTGCGACAGGAAACTGCACCCTGGAACCCGCCCCCCAAGAAGAGGCAGCGCGGGACCCATCATAATCGTACTGGCAATTTGCCACAGACCTTATAATGGAAGTGGGTTCCATCCAAAAAGCATAGCAAAGGACAAGGTGAACAGTCTGGTCATTCCTCTCTACCAGCTGTTTGACAGCAGTTGCAAAGGCCAGAAGTGACTCAAGTGTCTTAACAAGAGGCAATGATCAGCCAAGACCTAGAGCACTGGACACACATGCAAAACAATCCCCTTTGCAGGAAATGACGGCTACCAGCAGCCCTAGTGCAGAAATGCATTGAACCAGGAAAGCAAAGTCACAAAGGACCCCATTCTGCAACCCCAACAACACTTCCCTTCTGAGTAATCCTACTGAACCCAGTGACCACTGTAGCGGATGCTCCATATAGTACTGCTAATGTAAGGGTAAGTGAACAGAAGACTGGGGGTGAAATTCTGGGCTCAGTAAGTCAACAGCAAAGCTTCCATTGACCTCTACAGAGCCAGGATTTCACTCTGGAAGTCTGTGCTAAATGGCAGCTTGCATTTCTAAATGCACAGGTCTTCTCTCTAATCCATGCAGTCAGCATCTCTAATGAATAATCTACCTAAGGCATGAGTTCAGCTGGATAGAAGAGATCCACAGTGCAGTGCTGATATCCGTGGTGCAAACCAGAGGAGAGAATTTTTCTCTAGGCCAACTAAATTGCAACTTTTTAAAAAATGAGTGACACCTCTAAGAATTGCAGATGTGCGGATACTGAAATCAGGAATGGGTTGGCTTGAAAATGCTACTTGTGTTTATCCATGTCTATAATATGAGGAATAGTATGTTTTTCTTAAGAAACCCCTTATTGTTTAACGGAGGACTGTGTTATTGGAAGCAGAGACAACAGTAAGATGTCCCCATACCTTGTAGCCTTAGGTAGTGCAATTTTGACAAGAAGCTAGGTGACTTCAGAGCCTAAGTCTCATTAACTTTCACTTAAGTCACTTCGGCGCTTTTGAAAACCCATTTTTGTCTCCTGAAGACACATTCAGGAATTTTTAGGATATTTGGAGTTCTAATACCAAGTCCAAATAGGCATTGTATTCTCCTATAAATAAACAGACTTCATTTTTCATAATATCCCATGGAATGACTTAACAAGTGATACAGGAAGACAGTTTGACGTATGAGTAATTTGCTGGAGGATGATTAATTAGTTTAATGAAGTGTGTATATGAGATTTTTGAGAAATTCACTAATTGTGATATATCTTGGGCATTTATTTTATCCACACAAACTACACTCCACTGGCAGAGTTTCCAGAAGGCAATTATGGGCAGTATTGTTCAAAGTTGACGTATCAAGTAAACTTGCCTTTCTTGAAATTATGTAACTGTTTATAATTGTTTACAATGTGTTAGTGACAGGGATCAATCCATATCAGGCAAAGGAAATATGCTTTTCCATAAACAATCAAGAAGTGCTTTGAAACACAGGTGCTGGAACTATTTGTATAGCTGGGGATACTGAGTGCCATTGAAGCAAACTGTAAACCTGGTTTGTAATGAAAACCGCTTCAAGCCAGGGGGTGTTGCAGCATCCCCAGCATCGCTAGTTCCGGCACCTATGCTTTGAAATTCACAAATAGTCATTGAAAAGAATGTCTTCTGTCCTGATTTTGATATAAATGATGAAATGCAATATAAAATAGTATTTAAAGAAAGCCCATAATAATGACCAAAATGTGACTAAGTTCATTTTAAACCCCAAAGTTGAGTGTATATATTTTCCTGAGGGTTTTGAAAGGTCACAAGTTCCACATAGATACATAGATTGTAAAGCCAGAAGGGACCATTGTGATCACCTAGTCTGACCTCCTGTATTACACAGGCCATAGGACTTCCCCAAAATAATTCCTGTAGCAGATCTGTTAGGAAAGCATCCAATCTTGATTTAAAAATTGCCAGTGATGGAGAATCCTCCACGACTCTTGGTAAATTGTTCCACTGGTTAATTTCTCACTGTTAAAAATGTACGGCTTATTTCCAGTCTGAACTTGTCTAGCTTCAACTTCCATTGGATTGTGTTATACCTTTCTCTACTAGATTGAAGAGCCCATTATTAAATATTCGTTCTCCATTTAGGTACTAATAGACTAATCAAATTGAGCTGCTTGAGACTATCACTCTAAGGCATGTTTTCCAATCCTTTAATCATTCTCGTGGCTCTTTTCTGAACCCTCTCCAATTTATCAGCATCCTTTTTGAATTGTGGGCACCAGAACTGGACACAGGATTCCAGCAGCAGTCACACCAGTGTCTAACACAGAGGTAAAATAATTTCTCTACTTCTGCTCAAGATTCCCCTGTTTATGCATCCCAGGATCACGTTGGCTCTTGTGGCCATAGCATTGCACTGGGAGGGGAGCTTATATTCAGCTGAATCTCCATCATGACCCCCGAATCTTTTTCAGGGTCACTGCTTCCCAGGATAGAGTTCCCCATCCTGTAAGTGTGGCCTGCATTCTTTGTTCCTAGATGTAGACATTTAGCTGTATTCAAATGCACATTATTTACTTGCACCCAGTTCACCAAGCAATACAGATTGCTGTGAGTCACTGACCTGTCCTCTTCATTATTTACCATGGCTGGAATTTTTGTGCCATTGGCACACTTTATCAGTGATGATTTTAATGTTTTCTTCTTCCAGATCATTGATAAAAATATTAAATAGTGTAGGGCCAAGAACTACGTTTTATTTTCTCCCCATCCTCCTTCTCTACTATTCAGCCCAGTCTCTTCAGTCAAAATATTACTTGAAATGGGAGTGGAGAGTCTTGATTCCAGGCTTTGTCTTTCCATTCTTAGCAGCATGTATACGCAGTTCTGACTGGAAAATGTCAGTTAAAGTGTTCTGAAATGCTCTGAAATGCCTTCCTCTCGTGATTAAATCTAATAGTTAATATTGTAACAAGTCTATTGCTATTTAGAACTTCAGAGTTGTCATTTTGCTACACACCAAGTCCACTTGGAATACTCTGGCAATGGCAGGGACAGAAAGCGGATCCTAGTTCTTCCCCCCAAAAAGGGCTAGTAGCACTTTAACTGTTAGCAATATAGGGCTTAGGATACACAGTGAAGTTCTCACTTCATCCAGCAGAGAGCAGTGGTATATGATACAGACAATCCAGTTCCTTACCACAAGGTCTCATTGGAATCTAATTCAAATTAAAGCTAAGTTCACATTACTGGGCTATATCATATACACCAGGGGTTCTCAAACTTAATTGCATTGCAACACCCTTCTGATTACAAAGATTGCTACACGACCCCAGGATGGGGGACCGAAGCCGGAACCTCCGCCCCCTCCCCCCCGAGCCCCACTGCTCCTGGGGGGGGGCAAAGCTGAAGCCCGAGCCCCGCTGCCCTGGGTTGGGGTGGGGTGCTAAAGCTGAAGCCTAATAGCTTCAGCCTCAAGCGGGGTGCTTGTAACCTGAACCCCACCGCCCAGGGGTGAAGCCCAAGCCCTGCTGCCCAGGGCCGTGGGGCTCAGACTTTGGCCCTGGGTCCCAGCAAGTCTAACGCTAGCCCTGGTGACCCCTTTAAAAAAGGGTCGCGACCCACAGTTTGAGAACCACTGAAATACACAAGTTTGGCTTAGCTGTGGAGTACAATATAGCTAGTTAGTTTACTCTTTATTCTTCTAGGATTTTCAAGGAAAAGGATAGTAAGTGTACACAGAATGAAAGTCTTGGAATCCATTGCTCAGCAGCCAGTCGTAGGAGTATTTGGCTCTTGGACTGAAATCCAACATACAGTAGATGCCTACAAGGAAAGAAAAATAAGGAAACCCATGTAGTTGAACTGGCTCCATGCAATGCTCCAACAAGCTTTAATTTAAAGCCTTTGCCTGTAGTATGGCAACTATTACCAACTGACATGGCCCAAAGCTTTGTTTCTGCATAGCTGTTTCCTTTAATATAGAAAACATATTTCTGTGCCTCAGGATGGTGCCTTGCCAACAAAGAGCAGCCAACTGTACCCACTAAAGCAAGAAACTGACTTTAGTGTAGCCAAAGAATATCCATTCTTTGGACCACACATTCATACAGCACATGACCAAGGTTGGATATTGTACCTCTACCAGCCCTCTCTCCTGTGCTGGCCTAGATATCAATAATATATCCCCTGTAAGCAGAACTAGGGACTAAGCATTCTGCAGCCTCAGTGTACAGTTTTAGTGATACTAAAAACAGGTGATTGTTAGAGTATCAGGGATTAGGACACCAGGGTTCTTTCTTCCGTAGCCCTTATGCATTGTGTGACCTTGGTTAACTCAGGAACCTGACCCTACTCTAATCAAAATCCAGGCAAGCTTTGCCATTAATCCCAGCGTAATCAGGATCTGGACCGTTCTCTCTCTGGGGCAGGTCCTCTGCTGGTGACTTCAACAGAGCTATGAAAATTCACAGCAGTTGAGAATCTGCCCGGGTTTCTCTCAACTTCCTCGCTGGTCAAATGGAGCTGGCAATATAATATTTATCTGCCTCTCAGGATGGCAGATTCTTTTCTCAGTTACATGGGTGGAAACCTGGAGTATTTCCACTGGACTCAGTGAAGTACAACCACAGGGAAAACAGGACCTGGGTATATCTACGCTGCAATCAGAGAAGTGACTGCAGCATGCACAGACATACTCGAGCCAGCTTTGATCTAGCTAGTGCAAGCATCAACAGTAGCAAAGTTGCAGTGACATGGGCAGCAGCCCCTGTCGAACAACCCCACCAGGGACCCGAGCTGCTGGTCCATGCTGCTGCAGCTTCACTGCTGCTGTTGTTCAAGCTAGTTAGATCCAGGGCTCAACTCATGCCAGAGCTCTGTTCCATCATTTTAATATTTTTATGTTGGCATTCCAGTACTTCTGGCACAGCCGGTACGATTGTTTCTGAATGAGAGTTCCAAAAGCGTGTTCCGGCATTTCTTTTTTCTTAGGACTTGGTCACTGGTTAGAATTCGGTGGTTCTCAAACTGTGGGTTGGAACCCCAAAGTGGGTCATGACCATGTTTTAACAGGGTCGCCAGGGCTGGCATTCGACTTGCTGGGGCCCGGGGAAGAAGCTCGAGCCCCACCGCCCTGGGTGGCAGGACTCGGGCTTCGGCTTCATTCCAGGGTGGCGGGGCTCAGGTTAGAATTCCCCACCTGAGGCTGCAGCCCTTAGGCTTCAGCTTTAGCCCCCCTACCCAAGACAGGGGGGACTTGGAGCGGCAGGGCTTGGGTGGGGGGCAGGCTTCAGTCCCCCCTCCTGGGGTCGTGTAGTAATTTTTGTTGTCAGAAGGGGGTCACAGTGCAATGAAGTTTGAGACCCCCCTGGGTTAGATCAAAGCCAGCTCGGGTACATTTACACGTGCTACGGTCACGCCTTCGATTGCAGCAGAGACATACCCAGTGGGAGACCCAGGTTCACATGTCTGCTCTGCCTGGGTGTTTTTTGTGCAGGGAGCAGCCTGTGACTCTGAGTCTGTGCTCTGCTCCCTGGACTCTCCTCCGGCCTCTCAGATAGAACTAACGATTAACTGACCACCTGGCCCGTAATGTAAAAAGCTACCAGTACTACTTTTTTTAAAAAAATGTAATAGTTAAAAACTATAAATAAAATAAGGGCAAAATAACCATGGGGGTTATTGATCACAATTATTGTTAGCAATCTTTTTTTAAAAAACCCACACTCTAACATTTGTTGTGGCTCCATTTTACTTGTAAACAATTTTTTCTTTGTCCGGTAGCCCTGTCCTCGCTCATTCATCTCATCAAACTGGCACACAACTTTCTGAAGCCGGGGAGCTGTGCTGAAGTATTTCACGTACACGTCGTTTGCCACTTTATAGGACTTTTAGAACAGCAGGTGTCCAAGATACAAAGCCGTGTCAATCTCGTGGTTATACAAAGCTCTGTCCAGTCACACAAAACAAAACCCTCATGTGGATGAGGTGCAGCTGGTCACTCAAAGGCTGGAGCATTAAACCCCTCACAAACCCCTGGGCTCTGTGGACAGCCGATATGAGGAGACTGGAGTGCTGGCACTTTTGACATGATGTCTCCATGGAAGTGCTTATCAAATGGAAGGAAGTTATAATAAAATTTACTGCAGTTCCACACAGTACCACTGTTTGCATATTATTAATCACTCGCATGGGTCCCCTTTGGAGGAAATGGCAGCTCTGACAATGATTTATATGCTATTTAGATAACCCAAGGGGAGACCATTCTGAAATCTTTGACGGGGCTCTCATCCGTCAGGGGGGTACCCTTCCCAAACGGCAGAGGAATTCCCTCCGACTCACCCTTTTGGGCTTCAAAGCCACCACGCAGCTTATCAACTCAGGAGAAACAATTGCTTTCTAAATGTAGCTAAAGGGAGCAACATTTCCCCATCACCATGAGATCAAACGCCCCTGCACAACAAGCCCTGCTTAAAAAACCAGGCCAATGCTCACCCTTCAGTTCACAAACCGAAGAAGTTCTAGCTCGATGCAGATTCCCCCATTCCTCAAATCACTGCTGGGCCAAGGTGTCACACAGCACATGTGGAAGGCAGAAATCAACAGTCTGTGCCAACCCCCTGTATATCCTCAGCACTGCAAGAGAAAGTGTAAGCCCAATCCTGCAGCAGGAAAAGGATTAGCTGAGGGACCTCGGTATCTTTAAATACAAGGAGGAAAAGGTTAATGAGGTGATGATACCAAAAAATGCCATGTCATCAGTGTAATTCTATTCATTAAAAAAATAAGTGTCTCATTAGGGCCTAGGATACATTATGTACCAACAGCACCAAGAACTTCATTACAAATGTTTCTGAGTCTGTTTCTTGGGAACAGGCAGCCCCTTCACAAAACGAGGACCACAGCCAGCACATAGGGACACATAGGCATAGAGCCACCTCTGTTCTCCTCCTCCTTATACTTTGGCTCTGCCCACTTGCCAGCCTTCACCCCATTCTTTGGGGCATCATGTTTTGCCAGGGAGAACATCCCGGTAGCAGCCTCCATGGTCCCGTGAGCGCTTGGGTTGACGTTCCCGCCTGGCCACTGCACACAGGATGTGCATAGGTGAGAGGGGCTCTTTTCTTCTTTCCCACCCCTTTCCCTAATGGCACAGCTTGACAATGGACAGACAGAAGTCACCGAATCCAGTCCCAAACAACAAGTCCGATGTGCCTTGTACTTACAGGTGGAATTCTAAATCAATACAAGGAAAAGCAGAAAATAAACCAGAACAATGCAATGCTCTTTGCTGAGTGGCTGCTGATGTATATATCTCACTGTGCAGAAAGATACACTCAGTAGGATGATAGACAGACTCACCAGAGGGCAGGCACTATTGAGCTGAACACCGAACCTGATAGCACAGCAGAGCGAAGAAGTGGAAGCAGTAATGCACGGTTTATTCCAGACCCTGGAAACTTTTATTTTTGGTTTATTTTCCCACTTCAGCCATTTTAAAAGGGCAGGAAGTTGGATTTTACTTTTCTAACTCTAAATGAAATTGGCTCTTCCACAGCATGGTCTTAAACTCTGTCTTCCCACCTTGAAACATTTATATATCTGATGTTATGTGTCCTTCAAATGAGATTGTTCTAAAGGAACCTGGTAGAGGCCCTTTCTGCACCGGGGCTGAGGGGTTTTGCAGTAATACTGCCTTTGTCTGTAACTGTTTTGATAGAATGATTGTTTTTCTTGCCCCTAATCTCTTCTCTGTATCACATTTCCTCTTTATTTCATAAGTGAACAAATTTACTGTAATCATCAGAATTTTACTCCAAAATTAAATGCAGGCTAATGAGAAACTGTGCACATATTAAATGAATCTGAGAACTTTGACTTTGCTTTTGTAAAGTCAAATGTTTCTTAATGAAAAACATATTTCTGGGAGGGCTGATTTTAGACACTTTCTGTAAAAGAGAAATTAACCTTAAGTTATATATTATTATTATTTTATTATTAACTCAACTTTTTAGATCATTGCTGTTACCATTTGCTTTTGCAAATCAAAGTGCTTGTTTCTGTCCACTGGAAACAGTTCTGCTTTGGGAACAGGACTATGAAGAAATTGTCCTCATTTTAAAGAAATAAGACATACATTTTGGGCTTCTGTTCAGGATACATTATAATTGGTCAGAATTAGGTTCTGGGGGTTGGGTACAGACTATCTCTAATGCCCTTTTATTTTGGGTTGGATTTCCTTCAGAAACACTTCCTCTCCCCCGTTGGCCAGCTAGTTAAATTCAAACACCCCATCTTATTTCAGTTCCTGGGGAAAATGTTTTAGCATATCCTCAAGTTCCAGAGATGTTGTCCGAGGTTAGGTCAAGGAAGCAGGAGCCCTGCTTTTGTGCAAGTATGAAAACACATAGTCTTTGAATGAAATGTCCCTTTCCAATCCAAACCAATTCTTTCAATACTGCAACTGCATTGCTTTGTGTGTTACTCTGGTTTGCAGACTTAGGACCTGGATCTGATCCCGTGGAAGTCCATAGGAATTCCACCATTGACATTAGTGGGAACACAAACAGTCCTTCACACAACAAGGGCCAAATCTTGCCTTCCTTTTTCGGCCCTGGATTTGATTAGAGGGTATTTGGACCCAGGGTTCTGGTTCAGCCCATTTCAACGACTCTTTGAACTAGGTATTAACGAAGCTGTCACACAGGGCCTGCTCACATGAGCTGTGCTGCTGGAGTCAAAGAGAGAGTTCTTGAGACGAAGAAGAATTGGATTTAGCCCCTGCAAGAGAAGTGGAGTCACTTCACAAGGTCGCACAGCAAGTCAGTGACAGAGAACCCAAGAATCTTGACCTCCATGTCCCTGCTTTAACCAAGCACACACCACACTCACCACAAAGCTAATAATAAACTGTAGTGATTTAAGTTAGAAAATGAGATTCGGGGGGGTTCCTTCAATATAGCTTGGTAGAGGCAACTAGTGTCTGCTAAAATAAACTGAATTGTTGTGTTGTTTTCTTCTGCTCAACTTATTTTAATCCTCAAATGGGCAAGTTATGAAATTGTGGTAGCACATTTGTTTACTTTAAAGTATTTATTCAGGAAAGAGCAGCCCACTGAGACCCATGATTGCATGCATGGGGGTCAGTCTCCTCACCGAGGCATCAGTTTCATCCTCATAAATAAAGATCATGGTGAAAGGGGAAAGAACAAACAAACAACAGAGAGAGAAAGGATTCAATAACAAACACAGCCCGTTTTTAAAAATAGAGTCATTCAATAGCCACTCAAAAATGCTCTTTGTACCACAAGTCTCAGCTGGACAATACAAGGAATGTCAGGAATTTGATTTCCAGTGTCTAGTCTTTTTTGGGAGAGCTTGATTAACAAATACACAACACCATGAATCCTGAAAAAAGTTGTGTACATCATATCTAATGTTAGGTTTCAGAGTAGCAGCCGTGTTAGTCTATATCCGCAAAAAGAAAAGGCGTACTTGTGGCACCTGAGCCATCTACGATTGCTTGCAAAAGAACTCTGTATCCTGAAATCACTGTAAACATAATAGAGTTATGTACCTGTTATTAATACCATTTTCTCTTATGTGCTTTACCAATATTAATTCAGTGTCATAACATTTTCAGATTCGAGGGTCCAAATTTAGGTATCTAAATCCCTGTTATAAGTGGGCTGATTCAATGAGACTTGAGAGCTCTCTGTACCATTTATATTCAGGCCACTTGTATGACACTCTTAGGTTGAACATGTCATCCCAGGTGAGGATAATTTGCATCTATTTTACAGAGGCCATGGAAGGCTATGTGATAGGACCACAGCCACACAGTCAATCAGTGGCAGAATCAGAGTAGAACACTGTGACCCAGCCTCCTAGTCCTATCAGCAGCGGCAGTTTGAATCCAGACCTGGATCTGAACTTCCACAAAGTGTTAGGAGATTCAGCTCCATCTTACAGAAATTTTGTAAGCCAAGAAGTTGGATGGAGATCCAGATCTTTACTCCGTAAAGGCTGCCAGGGTTCTGATCCATTACTCTGATTGGGGCATCTGTCTATTGCACAGTTATAATTTCTTAATGTGCCTTACTTAGTAACTTTCTCTCCCATCTTCATTTTTCTTTGCAAGAGTGGGCATAATCACATTTGTTAACCAACAGAAATACATAGAAGTACTCCCATAAGGGAAAGCAGTTCTGTCTGTCACAGTGAAAGCATTAGGATGACTTTCTAATTAAATAATTAGGAAGATTTGATCTGTCAGTGACAAAGAAAATGGACAATGAGTATGCAGAAGCCCATGTGTTTCAGTCATTTGGTACCAGGGCAAGATGCACCATTTGCTTTTGCTTTCTACGTTCATTATTGGCAAGATTTCTCTGATCTGCAGTTTGGACCGTCACACTGGAGAAAGAAGTTTTGCCCTTTGTTTGCAACTTGAACACTGATATTTTCTATTCTGGTAAAAAAAATTGCTAATGTGTACAGATATACTGACACATTGCTGAATTGGGACCTAATGTTATTATTTGTCCAGCTTGTAGATATTAACCTGCAGAAGAAGAAGCCTGGCACAATTGATTATTAGCTTTCAACTTTCAATGGTGAACATTCTATTTCTTGCCAGTGATAACCTATGCCAGCAGGGTCTGATACAAAGCCCATTGAGGTCAATGGAAAGACTCCCATTTACTTAAATGGGCTTGGGATTAGGTCCTCAAAGGGAAAAAATACAGTCCCCAGACACATTCCTTTCCATTTTTATTACATGATCAGAAATTTGCTCTTCCTTATCCATCCTAAACACTCACACATTGACCAATTTCCATATGTACAGTTATCCACTGGCCTCTGAACTCTGCATGACTTACAATAACGTATTTTCATACCCCCATGGGCCAGACCCTCAGCTGGTGTGAATTAAAGTAGCTACTTTGGATGTGATCCCATCTCTGCAATAAGGGTTAGATCCTGCTTCGGTTGAAGTCAATGGCAAAAGACGCCTCAATTTGAACGTTGCCCTAATGATTAGCCATGCCAGCACTGCCCTACAGAGGACCAGCTGGATAGGTGCCTTGAAAGGACTCTCGCTCATGACATTCCTGGAGTCTGCTTGGTAAGAGCTAAGGGTGAGGCTTCATACATCATTTACCAAAGAGCACATTTCAAAGAAAAAATAAATTATTTGTTTATTTACCCTTTCATCCTGGAGAATGGCTTCATTGCTGCCAGTCCGTATAACTTATGCTTCTATTTAACTCACCTGTGACTTTTAGGTCATTTGTTCAGAGAAGTGTAATGTTTCCTGCTATGGTATGGAACAGAAATAGGCTGGAGTTTTGCCAGATGGGAGATTTGTATCTCAGTGCACTGAAGACACCCAAGTGGAAGTCTGGCTGGTGGCCATTCAGAGTTGAAAGGTCACAGGCTATTTATCAGGTCGGTTCCTTTCTCGGTGCACAGTACAAGCTGGAAGGGAATCTGAGTAAATAAATAGTT
The DNA here is from genome assembly GCF_965152235.1 of Eretmochelys imbricata. Taxonomy (NCBI): domain Eukaryota; kingdom Metazoa; phylum Chordata; order Testudines; family Cheloniidae; genus Eretmochelys; species Eretmochelys imbricata. The sequence goes on from NC_135579.1 coordinate 94,849,905, forward strand.
AAAATTGCCTGCTCGGTGATTGGAATTGGAGAGACCGTTGCGAATGGCTGGGTGTGATGGATTTTGTGTCCGTCTTGCAGTACACCTCACAAGCTGTCAGCTAGTTTGTTTTGTTTACAAATTTAATGCCAACAAGTAACCAACGGATAAATGTAATAGGTTAAAGAACAAACAGTCCCTGGATGATTTCCGAGAATCCCAAATGGTGAACCAATTGCAACCAACTGTTTCATAAGGTTTTTTGCTTTTTTATTTTATTTTATTTTAATATAAAGGATCAGGTCTTGTTGCTTGTAACAGGTAGAACTGGAGCTCTGTGAAGTTCATAATATTGCTGTTTAGTATTAGGGTTGAACTTTTACGCACTGAAATTAAAAAAATAAAAAAAACCGCTCCTGAAAAGTGTGTGCTTGCCTCCAAAAATGTAAATTTTTTTTTGTCACAAAGACAGATTTTTTTCATATTTTGGCAATTTTCAGCTGAACATTTTCATATATTGATTGCTAAAAACAAACATTTTCGTTTTTTTCTGCAAAAAGTCAACATTTTTTGTGGGAGATTTTTTTTTCCTGACCAGCTCTATTTGGGAGCAAACTTTACAGTTTCAAATCATGGTAAATATATTAAATAGTTAACCCTCCAAGCACCTGTAGGTGGAAATCACTAACCTCATTTTACAGATAGGGAAACTGAGATCAGTTCAGTGCTACAGCTGGGTTCCAACTCAGGAACTTCTGCACTACCCAGTAAACTATATAGCCTTCATAATATGCCAAACCTATAAGTTTGAAATGATCCAGAATATCGTCCTACTAAATCAGAGTTATTTCATTACTGAGCATGATTGCAAGGTATGTTTCAGAGGCCACTGCTTTGTATATTTGTGCAAAATACCCAGGAGATATGGGACGGAGGAAATATCTTCTGCCAAACAAACTTTCACTGGTAGTGGCATTACAGAAGAGTTTCAATTTGAATAGCAGCAGAAGAGACTTTTACAAATATTGGGCCATAGCAAGCCATCGCTTTTTAAGCATAATCTACTTGCCGCTCCATTCCCCACATTGATTTCACATTTATCGTTACTTTAGAAAAGGTAAAAAGAATTGAGTTATTTGACAGTATTTTTTGGCTTGACTCCCTCTGTTATGTTGCTGAACTCTGCTGTATTTGTTGCTCTGTGTGTCTTGTTTACCGTTATAGCACATGGTCATATTTGCTGTTACTTTTTCTCGGTCCCATTGCGGATGAAATATTGGTTCCATGGATATTCCTTCTGGCATGAAAATATAAACAACCAAGTCCAATTGTGCGGCTGCCAGCTACATAGCAGCAGTGCCTCAAAACCCCCCTGGTCTCAGATTTGATTAAAAAATAATTAAAACCACATCAATGCAAACGACAGGAAAGTTCAACTCTGTACAATTCTAATAGTTAGAAATTGTCACTTTTCTAAGGTCTGAATTTCTCACCTTTTTGTATGAAAGTATACATGTAACAATTCCTCCTGAGATAGGAAACTCTAGTGTCTCTAAGGCATCAGCTGTTTCTAATCTAACAATAATACTTAGTTCTGTACAAACTTTAATGAATTCTCACCACACCTCTGCACAGCAGGTAGGTAGACATTACTGGTCCTATTATATGGGTAGTTGAAGCAGTTGAACCATGGAAAGATTCAGGTCAACAATCTGAAACATGACCAGTGAAGTGGGGTTCTCAAATGGAAATACCTACGTGCCACCCACAACTGCTGCTGAAGTCAGTGGAAGCTCTTGGTGGTGAGCACCTTGGAAAATCAGGCCAACGGTCTCTAAAGGTGGGCACCCAACAATTGAGGTACCTAAAATCAGAGGCCACTTCTGAACATCATGGCCTAAGTGACCTACCCAAGAGGCAACTAAAGCAAGTTAGTGCTAGAACCACAATGAGAACCTGGGGTGGCTAACTCCTAGCCCCATGCTCAATGAGCTGAACCACATTCCCTCTTGGGGCCTGATTGTGAAGGGTCCTGAGCATCTACAGACACCAACACAAGTCAACCACCGTGCCAAAGGATGAGTTTAGAGACTGAACTTTGACTTCAGTGGGACCATGCCCTTAGCTGGGACATACACATGATCCTAGAAGCAGAGGATTTGTAATATCAGATCAGACCTTTGTTTCATGATGTCTGGTATCCTATCCCCAGAACTAGCCAAACTTGAGTATGGGTCTTAAAATGTAATACTCTGTACTATTTGACTTTCCTGTGGTGTCTCCTGTATTGACCTAGGAAAAACTGAATCCTCTGGTAAAGTTAGAGTGTTTATGAACTGATCCCAAATTCTTTTAGACCCAGGAGCTCCCATTAAGTTCCACAGAAGTTTGGGCCAATGATAGAGTTGGCTGTAAATTTTCCATCAAAACAGAAAATGACAATTTGTTAAAAGCAAAACATGTCAATTTCAACAACATTTTGCTTCAGAAGAAAAATTTTAAAAAAGTATTTTATTAAAGTCAAAATATTCCATTATGATCATTTGTGGAACATAATGTTTTGATTTCCAATTTCAAAATGACTTTTCACTTCATTTTTTAAAAAAATATTCAAATATAAAATAAAGTTTAAATCACAAGAAGATTCCATTTTATCAAAACCAAATGTTTTGATTCATCCAAATTCTCCCCCTCTTCCCAGAACTTCATTTCAGGGGAAATTTCAAATTTTTGTTTTCAGCCCATTTTGGAACAGGTTTTTTTTTTTTTTTTTAAATTACAGATTTTATCCTGTTCATGCCAATATCAAATTGCCTAAGATCATCCCCTTAATGGAAACTCACTTGGTTCCTAGGCCTCATGTGCCCTTCTGCCCATGAGGAATTTCACCTTGGATGTCTTATCACAACAAAAGCTTCAATGGAAGTCACTATGTACCCATCCATTTAAAGCTGTAAAAGTTTATATAGTTAAACCTGCAGTGCATAACAATGACTGCTATGGATCCTCCGACATTTTTCTTGGAGTAGTACGAACCTGTTTTTAATATATTACTCCTCTATATTATTCTTGGGACTTGATTATTTGCTGGAGTTAAAATATCCAAACTTAAAAGACTTTTAAACATTTGCTTGCTGAATTCCCCACTGCACTAAGCTTCATTTAGTTCAGCTAAAAGTTCCATTTTAAAAAAAGGGCTTTCAAATCTCAGACTTACAGCCTTCCAGATTGGTACATACGCTCTCCCCAGGTGGGAATCCTTACTGATGATGATCACTGATCTTGGCTTGTTCCCTTTAGACCCTGGAAGAATAAAAGCCAGTTTCCAGTCATCTGCTTACTGCATACCCCTCACAGTTCCTGTATACTGCATAATCTCGCAAGGAAAATGTGACAAGCCAACCAAGTCACTCAGTCACTCAGCATCCAAAAAAAGCTCGAAATCTCCCTAGTTTGCATTTGAAACTATTCTCTGCATTTCTCTTATTCCATGGATAACCTTTTCTGTATCCAAAGACAAATCAAAGAACATACAATACAGATGTATTTTGCACTGAACCCATCTATTTCTTAGGTAAAGCCTTTTGGATTCAAAGGCTGATCAACCATTTCTTTTCAAGTCTGGGCCTGATTCTCTTTTTTCTTACACTGGTGTAAATCAGGAGTGACTCCACTGAAGTAAATGACATTTCACTGTGTAAAACATGTGAGAGGAGAATTGGGCCCTTTCAGTCCATCCTGTAAACAGCTGCATAAAGCTTAGTAGATTTTCTTCAAGTAATCTTGCTGTTTGCTTTTCAGAAGTAAATAAAAGCAAGGTAATACTGGCTTCTTTTGGGGGGAGGAGAGTGTATATGTTAGGTTTGATTTGGTTTTAGAGAAAACGTCAAACAAAACAACAGGAAGTTTTTTTTCCTAAAACTTGAGATACTGCAACCCATTTGACTCTGAGACTTATTGCATTTTCCAGGAAAACACCATATTTGATATCCTTTTGAACGATTTTGTTGAAATAATGACTGTCTTTATTATGGCAGCATAGTCCGATTTCCGTGGTGTTGGCCACATATCCTTTATATAGTTTCAACAGCCTGATATCCAGAAAGCTTAAATTTGATACACACACACACACACTTTAAAAAAAATTGCCCCAAGAACAAAAGAGCGTCTATTCTGCTGCTGTTAACTGCGTGGATCGTGCTCCCACATTATTCCACCCATCAACGTGTGATCATGCTAATACTAGGGGCTCTTCTGTTGGATCTTCCATCACATGATAGCCAAGCACTTTACAAACATTAACTAAGCCTCACAACCTCTCTGCGAGTTAGGAAAGTACTATAATTTCACGGTCAAATGAAGCACAGCGTAAAGAACTTGAGGTCACACAGCAAGTCAGAAGTGGGACTAGAAATGAGAACTCCTGAAAGCTAGCCTGTGCTCTAACCATGCTATCTCAGGTACTTCAGTGGCCCCTGGTACTTGGGTGTCAGAGCACCCCACAATCCTGTATTTATTTTCAACACACCCCTCTGAGGTAGGGAGATGCTGTTATCCCCATTCTACAGAGGGGAAAACTGAGGCACAGAGACGGTAAAGCGTCTTGCTTATAGTCACACAAGAAGTCTCTGGGGGAGCAGAGAACTGAACCCAGGTCCACCAAGTCTGAGGCTAATGCCTTGGGCCAGCTTCCTCTCTTCCTCCATTAGATCCTACTTCCTTGAGTAAACACACCTGTGTCTTGTATTGCCATACATGTTTTCAATTTTTACCTACTGCTTCTACATGATTTAGCTGCCTATAATCTGGCAATAGAGTTGCAGACTGAGGCTGAATATCATCACTAGCCACCTCTAACCATCTGGTATCCAAATGAAGTTCATATAGTTGGAAGTCTAGGCACATAATCAGTTCTTGTGTGTGAATGAAGAATTTAACCCATGTCTGAGGATACTGTAGTCAGAGGCATATATCACTCTCTCCACAATGAGTTTAGGAAACCATCTTGAGAGCTGTTGATTTTGTGTGTCCTTGCAAGTCAAGGCAAAACATGATGGTCAAAGCTGCATGACCGATTCACAGCCTTGTCACTATTCTAATTGGCCTTGTCATGTCGTATTTCATCTCCTAGGTAAGCACGCAGTGGGGCTTATGCTGATGGCTTTAAATCTCTCAGTTTAATTGTGAAGCTCAGTTATTTTCTGCTTTTAAAATACTGGATGCATTTATTTTTGGTCACCCCGGAGTTTAAGTAGAAAACTCCAGTTTTAAAAATAAAAATAAACCAAAATTTTAGTAAAGCGTTGGCTCAGTACAGCAACAACAACAACAGCAACAAAAGTCTACTCTCAGGACTGTAGGCTGGGAACTTGCTGCTTTATTTAACTGCATCACAACATAGTGGAGGGAGACTCCCAGTGACTAAAAGAGGAAGTAAGGAGGGAAGGATGAAGCTTGGCTCCATCCCATAATCCTCTAGGTAAGCCAATTAACCTTAGAATGATCACTTTGTGACATCCATCAAAGCTCTTGCCTCTATCTTAATGATGTCCTGAGCTACCTAGTGGATAAAGGAGACTGAAACAGGATGAGGAGCTGACAGTGCACCAGCAGAGGGGCAGGTGGGGGCAAAGAACTGGGAAACACTGCTTCCCTAAGCCAGGGAAAGGAGGGGAATGCTCCTCTGTTTTTAAGAAGGAAAGGGAGCTGCATCCCCCCACTCCCTCTTACTTAACCCTTGGAGCTACCTGAAGGTATTCCAAAAGTAACCTAAAGGGGTTGTCATTCTTAGAAACGAGCAAGCATGAAGCTCCCCTTTCAGTATGTGCTTTGTCCTCTCACCTACAACCCCTAGACTATATTTTAGGACACTTTGCATCTTGATTGTTCTAATCAGAAGCAGTTACACATCTGAGTATGATCTTGGCTTCCATGTGAAGTTTATATACATAAGGAAATAGTTCTGCTACCACTGGAATGGGAAGAGCAGCAGCGAAGATAGAGCAACCAATGGACTGTTTTACTGAAAGGCACATTAGAAGTAAGGGAATGCTAACACTTCCTAAAACTGCACCCTGCAAGCCAACGGGCTTTATATCCCAGTTCTGTGGTTGCGCACAAGCCTCAGCCTATCACGCACCCACTTAGCTCAGTCCTGGCTCCACCCACCTGCCTGGCAATTTACATTGGTATTAAGCTGCAGCACCCATTGCTCTTCCAGTTGAGCTGCTTCACACAGCTGTGGCAATGCACCTTGGTCCTGACCTGCTGCAGCTCCTCCCATCCCAGTCCGACCTCCACACCCACAGTTCTGCCAATGTACTCCAGCTCTGAGTGTCCTTAGCTTCTCTCAAGGCCTGATTGAGACTCCTACCACAGTGGTGAGTTCTGTACATTGCAACTGTGAGTATATAATCTTTGAGCAAACAGAACACTGGAATGTGTTCTTGTATCCCCAAACGTTCACGGGATGTAATTTTGTTCTCGTTAATATGGGTCCAGCTCAGCCTGCCCTACAAGATGCTTCAATGCGGGACCTCAGCTGACCTGGACTGGTGAGCAATAGCTCACTGTGGAAGTATCACCTCTTGTCTGTGGATCGTGCCAGCTGCTTTCCTTCTAATCATCTCCAGCCGGCTGCTCAGAGGATGCCATATGCCCCTTCTATCTGAAATAACATAGGCACCAGAAGGCAAATAAACCCAAAATGTAATATATCTCAATTTTGTAAAGCCAACTTTGTGATTTAGGGGGCATGTAATAATGGCCCTGTAATGGTTTTTGGGGTACCCAGGGCTGTGAGTCACTTCATTACCCCCCACCTCCAGCATGAGGGAGCCTTGCCTGTGACTGGTTGGGTGTCAGCTCCTTACCACCACCAGCCTGTCAGCCACTCAAGCACTCTCCTCCAGGCTCTGCCAGCCCTGTCTTTGCTTTGCAGGTTAACAATAGACGTACCCCAGACCCTACAACCCTTTGAATCATTCCCCTGTGATATCCAGCCCCAGATACTGGCTGCTCACAGAAATCCCAAAGGAGTAGTGTGCCCCAGTTAACTAGATTATCTGAAACCACCGCTTCTATATTACACACAGGACTTGTGAGCACTTATAACAAAAATAGGTTTCTTTAAGAAAGACTAAAGATTTCTCTGGAAACGAGAGAGCAATGGAAACAAATGATTACAATATCACACAAAATCATACAACACAAACTTAGGTCTACACTTACTAAAAGTTACTTTTCCTATCTAATAAAGTAGGTTCCCCCTCCTCTCTCCCAAAGTTGAGTCTGTTGCAGAGCTGGCTGGCTTCACAGAAACCAGGATCCAATTTTTCATGACAGCACCTCGCTCCTCGATGTCTCCTCAATGAAAGGATTCAGAGGACCTCTCTCTCTTTCTCCCCCTGTGTTATTTGAAAGAGTCTTTTGTTTCTATTCACAGACAGAGTGAACCCCTGTCTTGTTGTAATGTTCTTTTTTAACTTCAAGTGGGTTCAGTCATTTGCAGTTGCCTCTCATGGTTCTCCATCGAAAATCTTGGGATTGAGCCAGGCTACACAACTGAGCCTTGCATTGCATCACTGGCTAAACAGATCGGAGTGACAATTCCCTCCTGCCTGAATGGGTCATCACTGAGATATATTATCCCCAGCAACTAATCCCCAGCAAATCCAAAAAGTATACTTTCAATATAAATATTTTATGCCTTAAATATTATCCATACATACATCTCACCAAGAATGTGAATCTTGACAAGTTACAAGCTTTCTGTAGATACTTTGCATGTTACTCTTTATGGATAAATATCCTGTAACATGTATTTGGTGCAGTGAGTTTGTCAGGTCTGAGGTGAGAGCTGTTTGCAACGAACAGAGGACCTTATGCCAAGGGATCTCTGTGTTACACACCCTCACCCCTGGGGAGCCCCCTGGCAGCTCAATAGAGTGCTGCAGTTAAATCTCTGCCTCCTCCAGTGGACTTTCAATAAGTCCAGTGAGGCCTGTGTATATTGAACAGTGCCCCTTCAGCGGGCTGGTGTATTTAATCCAAAGGCAGACCATTATACAAACAGGCCTCCACCCCAGCATCTTAGCTGGAGAGAGAAAGGTCTTTGTCCATGTCCCTCACCAATAAGGCCTCTTGACCAGGAACCCTCTTCTGGAGTTAGGGCCTCTTCTCATCAGCAGGGGAAGGGCCCCACACAGGTCAAACTATGATAACCCTTCCTCAGAACAACATATAATTCCTTTGATCTAGGTCTCCTGCTGCTACCTGGTGAAGACCTTCCATTGGGACGAGGTTTTGCTCTGACTTGACATTTATAGCTCCTCTCTTCCTGAGTCTCTCCCATCAAGGAGCATTCTTCCTTGATTTCCTTTCCTTGTAAGCTCCCTCACCTGTTCTCCCAGAGAAAGCTACCCCTTGGGAGCATTCTCTTTCTGCATTCTAGGGATTGTTCCTGTCCCCAGGAGCCTGTGTACTCTTGGGAGATCACCCCCATGAGTAGCTTCATAGCCAGCTCCTCTGAGGAGTTCTTTCCCCCAAGTGCTTCCTTCCTGGGTTCTCAGCTGCCTGAGCTCACGTCACCCTTTATAAGGCCCAGATGTTCCTTAACTAATTAATTACTGCCGAACTACATCAGCAATCAGTTCTCCCAGATGGATCAGGGCTGGCTTATTCTCTTTAGCAGAGCCTGTCCCAGGTAGGCTGAGTGTCTGACTGTCCTCAGGGGCCAACTACCTTGTGACAGGGCCTGACTCGTTGGCAATACTGAAGTCTCTCCTTTTTCACAGAAGGTCTATGAGAATACACACTAGCTTACTTGTAGGAGACGTGTTAACAAAACAGGTGATAGAAAACTAAACTAAATCTGCAAATCACCTAGAATGCTGCTGGTACAATAGAAATAATAAATAAAATTCTAGTAATTAATAATCACACACTAGAACACAGTATCTGTCCCGTATGGATTTTACTAACTCAGCAAAGATACCAGTGTTTCCCTCAAAGTCAACTTTTGTGGGACCTCCAATTACATGCAAGATACGTGGTATTTTTCTTTTTATTTGGTCTATAAAAATTTGTGCCTGATGAACCAAAACCAAGCAAAGTTTACAGACGCATGCTAACATAACATGCTTATCTGCTTCGCTGCTAGTTCTCTAGTGCAACATCTCTGCTGTGGCAACGGGCTTGATGTTCTAATATTCTATGGAAATGGATGGTCCAAATTCATCCCAGTGTAACTGAATACACTATGGATATAAATGGAATCACACCAGGGATATAAAGGGTCCTATTTTTTTAGTTCCGTGTGTTAAGCTAAAGGTCTTCTTCCCCCCAAAATACCTGGAATGTTAAGCAGCAGTGAAAAAGTTAACAGCAGATATTATTCTCCATATTTTGACAGACCCTATTTTTTTCTCTTCTTCAAAAAAATGCTGTTTGTGTTCTTGAGGTCAGCCTGAATAATAAAATCTGATGCCAATTTTCTGGCCTAATTTAGAAGAAGCACCAGAATTTTTGTCACATTTGTGTATATGTGTATTGTTCTGTTTCATGTTTATTTTACTCTTCTGCATCATTACCATTGAAATCATATGTTGCACAAAGTATGCCACAGTGGGGCAAAGAAGTGTGATAGACAATTTCATTTATTAAGGTTGGAAATTGAATCTAGAACCAGGAAAATGCAAGATACTATATCAAACGTAAAGTGAGATTTTGCCAAAAGATAAATATCAGAAAGTCAGTCATTGTGAGTGTACTGAGAGCTTTTCCACTAAATATGAATAAGGGTTTTAAACTTTTGCATTGGTTGAAGGGTTTTCATGTCTGATTCCTGTGCGTTCTTAATAGCATCCAAACTCTAGGCTTCAAAGAGGCTAAAATTAAAAGGATTAATGAATAGTAGAAGTAATGGCAATGAAAAATTCTGACATATCTTTCAGTGGGTACTGCCCATTGTGGGGCTATAACTTGGGTACATACAGCACTGCACCATCAAAGAAGAGAGAAAATAAAATGGAAGTAAAATAAATATACTTTCAGCCCTGTTCCACACACCGTTCCCAGCTGTTAAATTTAACTGCATGGATCCACCCAAAGGAAGCAGCAATCGGGAGTAGATATCATATTACCACCAAACTGGGTATAGGGCTCCTGTATAGAGATCGTCAGAAATATGTTGTCAAAACAGTTTTTCCATAAAAAATGCCATTTTCATTGAAATTGACACATTTTGAAAAACATGTCAGTTCTGATTAAATTACACTGAGAAAAAAACAAAACAATGTGTTTTGTTTGGATATTTTCAGAGTGAAAAGTTTTTTGCTTTTTTTGTTTTGAAATGGTATTTCTTGTTTTTATGTAAAACACGTTTTTAAAAGTTAAAAAAGGCCAAAATAAGAGTGAAATGCTTTGGTTTTATTGATATAAAATGTTTCAATCACCTTGAAACCATTTTTTTTCCAGAATATTGTTTCACAGGAATTTTCAAAATTTGTGGTTTTCATTCCATTTCAGAAGGTTAAAAAAACATAGAATTTCCCACAAAACAGAAAATCCAATTCCTGCCCAAATCTACTCCTGTGCTATATTATTATCCTGGTAATGCTCAAGTCTTGGCTACAATGTATGGGCTTACAAGTTCTTATTCATACCGAAAGCTTAAAATGCTGTGGAATTCCTTTCTTTCGGTGCAAGAAGTTCTTTCCACAACCTCAGTTTCATTATTCCTTTTTTTCTGATGTCCCTAATTTTCAACAATGAAAGTGAAAGGATGCCAATAGTACATGAAACATAGAACACTTTGTGAGGAATGCTATCAAAACTGGCCTTAGTCAATCAACATGTGGCACCTACTCAGAGTTATGTTGTGCTTTTTAGACATGTCCTTTTAGTCTACTTTATTTGCATTCTAGATAAAGAAAAGCAGCAAAGAAAGAAAGAACAAATATAAAATCTTCATGAGATGAAAACAGAGGCCAGATCCTTTGCTAGTGTAAGTCAATATCTCCAGGATATGGTTCTCTATCCTATCTGCCTACTGCCTTCTGAAATCCTCACATGACTTTGCTCCCTTGAAAACTTCCTTGAATTTAAAGGTATGGGGGGTACAGAAAAACAGAATGAGAGCAACATATACCTTGACGAGACAGCTGTGACTGAGAATGGAATTTGTTGGCATACAACTGACATGACAAAGCCCTGATGAAATAGACTCTCATGTATTGCTTTTAAGACTGGTTTTCTGTTATGAATGCCTGTTTGAATGGAGGCTGAGTTCAGATAGGATTTTGTAACAGAAAACAAAACTTTATTAGGAACAAGAAGTGTTTTGAGGATGCTCCCAGATGAAGGTAACCTCAGCAGAGCTAACTATGAAGACAGTTGAAAAAAGTTCAAGACCCAGTTCAGGAAAGTACATTCAAGACAACGCATAAGCACATGCTTAACTTGAAGCACATGGTTAAGTCCCATTGAGGTTGACAAGTTAAGCACCTGCTTCAAGTTAAGAATGTGCTTAAGTGCTTTCTGGAATGAGGACTCTACTACATGCAAGGGATTAAGCTCAACACAGAACATTACCTTTAACTTCCCATTGGCTTTTTCTGAAGAGATTGGTGACCAGATTAGTAGTTTAAATAAAAACATCAGATAAAGTATTCTAGCAATCATGGTTGACAGTTTCCTGAAAAATATGAATGTTACAGAGTGAGGTAAAATGCCATATAATCAATTTTCCAGTTTCCTAAACTCATTGCTTTTGATCTCCAACAAAAAGATTTATTGAATGGTTTTCATATTTACATTAACCTAGTCCAAATTACAGCGATTTAAAGCTAGGATTTTTTTTAAAGGGCATACAAAGAAAATGATTTTTAAGGTTGAGAGTTTTGATTCTTTCCAGTTTTTATTGTTTCAAGAAAAGGGTTGTTTTGGCAGGTTTATGGGGTGGCATCTGTTTCTCTGACAGACATGCCTGATAGATTGCGTGCTTGTGTTTTATTTTCAGGGCCACTACAGTGTTATCAGCATGTTAAAAACAATTTGCTTTGATTAAAAGTTAAATCGACTATGCTGATACATAAGCTTATGATCCTGCATGGCAAACCCTATCTCCTCCAGCATCCTTACTCCATTAGTGGCCAATATGTGATGCTTTCAAAGAAGGTGATTCCTTTCCCCCTTAATAATGCCCCTACAGCGCTATAAACGAGGGATCATTCTTTCCCAAAACTCCCACAAGCAATCATGCTATGCCTTGAAGGGTAAATGAAGTTACTGTCATTGCAAGGGTATTGTAAGCCTAGCAAACCTATGCGTGCTATTATTGATGGTGAAATTGATGGTATTTAACTGGACGATCTCTTGCAGCAGCGAATTCCATAGAGTGATCATAGGCTGCATGAAGGATCATTTCCTTTTATTTGTTCTTACTATTCAATCATTTGTAGCTATTTAAAATCATCTAGTTCTCATATTACAGGACATGGTAACAAAACAAAACAAAAAGGAGAGAGAGAGAGAGAGAGAGAGAGAGAAAAGTCAGTTTTCATTAATCCATGTCACATCACGTCGTTTGGGTGAATCATAAAGAAAAAGCAAACCAGGTCCTTTTGGGACTAATCACAGCCCTAAGCGCTATGCTTGGGAGTGTTTGCAGGATTGGGCCTTTAGTTTGGTTTCAAATTATACCCTCTGCCCTCCTCACAGTGCTCCCAGTCCCTCTTTGTTCCTCATTTAGGATACCGTCCTGCACAGAACAATTGCTCATCGTGACTGATTTTTTTAAAGCCAAGTTTGTAGCTTTTCAGTAATTGAAATAATGATATAAGAGACCTGTGCCAGCGGCCCAGCATTGAATACCTGTGAAATAACAAGCCATTCAAGATAACGGGGGAGAGAGTCTAGTTAGGAAACTGATTTCATCTTTAACCTTCAAAGGCACTTTGTTTGTGCTTGTTTAAGTTGTGTTTTATATATGTTAATTCTATGAGCCACATTCACCGCATCCAAGTATAGAGGTGATATGAGGGATGAACTGGGTTTAGGGACGCTTCTCAAAATAGACTCACAAACCAAAATAGTACTATTCAGGAGACAAAAATATCTATTTCCTGAATCTGAACTGGAGGCGGCAGGGAAGGACCAGTGGAAGTTCATGATCAAACTTAAGATTTGATGATGGTCCAATTTTCTAAAAATACTACTGAACAACATAATCAAAACGGCTGTGAGTGTGTATATTCTGTTTTCCCCTCGCCTGCCTCATCTGAATTTTCCTACCAATTTCCTGAAAGCACTTCCTGATTTCACACCATAAACATCCTCTACTTTTATTTGCCTAACGTTTCCTATGGTGTGAAGCCGTCCTCTGGGCTTCTCCAGAACTGCCTCTGTGTTTCCCTATCTTTGATGATCTCCACAATAAATGAAAAACAACCCTTCCTTGTTTTGGAATCGGCATGTGTCATGCCCCTTGGATTGCAAGACCCTGAATTGCACTTCAGGGCGGACTGCTCATTAACAGGGAAGTTAACCCACTGACCGTTGTGACTCTACCTCCTTAGACACACCAGCTAACCATACTGTTTATTAACTCTCTTGGCATTTGCCAGCCTTAATATAGAATTTAAAAAGTCCCCTTGGAAATCCCAATCCCTCTTGACATCAAGTAAGCGGACTCCTGTGATATTCACTGTAATACCAAAACCCAAGTTCCTCGGTTCCCAAAGGACCAGACACGTACCACAAGTCAGTTCCTTGGTAGATCTCCCTCCTTTACCCAATAAGCCAATGCTCAGTCTGATCCTGTAATAAACTTATTTCGGCTTTATTAATTAAATGAAAATGAAGCAAGAGAGATCTGCACAATGCTAAGAATTCTAAAGACACAGACAGACAAAGACAAGATTATCATCTTATAAAACTTCTGTTCATATTAACAAAGTCCTATAGGTTTAGCTTCTGCTTCTGTGGCAGCTAGTGGTCCTTTACCTCACAGACAAAGTTCTTACCTCTTAGGATACAGTCTGGTAAAAAGACCCCTGTTTCCTTCCACTAGGCAGCTTTTATCTGAAAAGCCTGCCAGGTGACTGTTCTGACTCCCAGGGCTCACAGATGAAAAGGTGATGGGGGAAGTCCATGAGGTAATTCTTCCACGAAGTCGCCCAGTGTGACGCATCCCTGTTTGAGAGTTTCCCCTTCTCCATTGTCATATAAACTGGTTTCTACCTACTGTATTGAGAATCTAGGCGTTTTCTTTAGATGCTTTGCTTTTTAATGACAAGGACGAGGAGGACTTGTGACACCTTAGAGACTAACAAATTAATTTGAGCATAAGCTTTCGTGGGCTAAAATCCACTTCATCAGCTGCATGCAGTGGAAAATACAGTAGGAAGATATATATATATACACAGAGAACATGAAACAATGGTTGTTGCCATACCCACTATAACAAGAGTGATCACTTAAGATAAGCTATTATCAGCAGAGAAAAAAAACCTTTTGTAGTGATAATCAGGATGGCCCATTTCCAACAGTTGACAAGAAGGTGTGAGTAACAGTAGGGGGAAAAATAAACATGGAGAAATACTTTTACTTTGTGTAATGACACATCCACTCCCAGTCTTTATTCAAGCCTAATTTAATGGTGTTCAAAAAAACTTCAGAAACAGACTCCAATGAGAAACTGCTGAATTGGAATTAATTTGTCAGCTGTTGGAAGTGGGCCATCCTGATTATCACTACAAAAGGGTTTTTTTTCTACTGCTGATAATAGCCCATCTTAACTGATCACTCTCGTTATAGTGAGTATGGCAACACCCATTTTTTCATGTTCTCTGTGTATATATATATTTTCCTACTGTATTTTCCACTGCATGCATCCAATGAAGTGGGTTTTAGCCCACGAAAGCTTATGCCCAAATAAATGTGTTAGTCTCTAAGGTACCACAAGTACTCCTCATTCTTTTTGCTGATACAGACTAACACAGCTGCTGCTCTGAAACCTTGCTTTTTAATGGTTTTCCACTGACCACTCTCTCCCCTAAGGGGTGTAACCATTTCTGTGGGCAAAACTCAGCAATGATTAATAGCTTGAGTTATCATGGGGTCTGTCCCAGCCATGTGAGAGTTATGTAACATACGTGTACAGCTATTACTCTTAACATGAGAAATACAGGGCTTAGCATATGAGTATTACAGTCCCCCAATCACTAGCATTTATGGAAGTCCAAACTCTACATATTTTAGTGCAATTTTAACAACTTACTTTGAATAATGTTTCATCAGCATGAAACCTGACAGACTCTCTTTTGATACATAGGCCTAGAGCTGGCCTCAGCCTCCAGAATCTCAGCATGCTTTCTACATTTTTTCCCACCTGCTAAGCAATGAGCACTTACAGCCTGCATTAGTCCTCTGGTTGGTTTGCAAAGGCAATGTATGTGGCATTATTCAAACACAACTTCTCACTAATACTGGGCCAGAGCTGCTTTATCCATAGGGGGAACCAGGGGAAGGGAAATTCTAAGAGATTACTTGACAACAGTCTATAGAAGGAAGAGTTCAGTCTCCTCCCACCTATAGGACAAGTGGGAGTTCAGAACCTAGAAATAGTGGGTCCTTGACATCTCTGCAGAGATCTGCTGTAGTGCAAAGGACATCCCTCCAGAAGATCTGTGCTTCATGCAGGGTCAGGAATTCCCTATTTCCAACTGGGTACCTGTTATCAGAGCTTCCATGGGTTGCTTGTCAGAGACTCCTGGTATATACAGCTGCCCTTGGCATACCTCCTTTCCAAAGAGAGCTCCCTCAGAGCCTGATCAAAAACCGACTGAAGCCAATGGATGTACGTGCATTGGATCAAGCACACTGGACACATGGGCTTTCCTGGGAAGTTAGCACAGATTCAGGCTGAATGAACTTTTCAGAAGATTCATGGCTGTTTGGCAGGGATGGGGAAGGGGAATGTGCATAATACACATGTCCCAGCCTGGCCTCCTTTTCCTACCCCCTTTGAAAATTTGAGGTGTACTGCTGTGTATGTATAGATCCGCCCACCACTAAAATAAAGACAAGCTCTGGGTGGAATGGAACTATTCGGCACCTGCAAAGCTACACAGCAATCTCTGGGAAGAGGCTCAGCACATCCCTTTCCCACTTGAAGCAATGGCAGAATGTAACAACCCACACTGGAATATAGATGTCAAGCTACTTGAACATTTTGAACTGAGAAATGGAATCCATTTGGAAGAAAACATTTCATAATGTGAAGAGGCAAGTTGTGTTCAGGTCATAGGGAACCTCTTCTTTAACTGATAACGGTAATACTGATGGGGAAAGACATTGGATGTTCCCACAGTTTTGTGTGTTATTTCTTTTTTTTTTTTTTTTTTTACTTTTTATGTTGTCATTAATAGCATATATGGACTTTACATACAAGCATTAATACATCTTATTCATAACCTGCATTTAGTACCTTTAAAAGACCCATTTGTTTTTGGTCAGCCTCTTAAGAACTGTGTATTTATTTTGTTCAAATTTCCCAAATGGTAACCCTATCTTATAAAAAATCTACTAATTCCTGATATAAGGCTGTTTGTCATTTTTTCCCATTGAAACTTGCTCATTTCTCTAGGTCACTGATGTTGCCCGAAACTCCGTTTCTAAAAACAAGCTGTCACATATAACATCTGGCTGCTACTAGCAATTGTGTTATCAATGAGTCCTTCCCCGAGGCAATAACCTCCTTTGCACTGTAACCTCATAGACCTGTTATGGAATCTATGAGCAGCCTAACTAGTTACCTTGAAAATTCCATTTATTTTCCTCCAGAAGACGGTTATCTTAGGCCATTCACACCATACATGCAGATTATTATTCTTTTTAATTGAGCCAACAGTGTCCTCAGCCTTTCAAAATAGGTTGAGACACAATCCCTGCCCCAAGGTACTTACAACCTGGAACAGACAGATCAGGTACATATGGTACTTGCTTTTCACACATGCTGCTCAGCTCCTGATTACATGCATTTCCGTTGGGCTCCAACGGGTGTTGGTGATGTTCAGTCATTCAGAAAGTCAGGCCCACACTTAGCTTGCCAAGGGACACTTAAGGGCCTTCACAAGTGAGTAGTGATTTTGGATGTATTAATTTTGGCTGCATTAATTTTGGCTGCAGAGCCTGAGGCAACTTGAAAGGGCCTATAGGTGGGCTGCGGTCTCCAAGTGCACCCCCTTGCAGCGTGGCATGACACTACAGTCGCCTGCCTCAGTTCCCCTTCAGATTCCTGGGAATAACTCACTCAGAGCCAAAAGTCTTTAAAACAATAGTCACCTTCTCTTGGGGTCTAATTTATTCAACACTGTCCAACTTTCAGAGAGCACCTAGATTGCCCACCCCAAGGTCTACGTTTTCCATAGCCCTTCTTCCTGGGATTGAGTGGTTCAAATCCTGGTCTCTCAGGCCTGCAAACTTTCCCCTTTAGATGAGGGTTTCCACAGCCCTTCTCTCAGTGAGCTCTCTCTGGCTGTGTTTGGAGCCTCCTTTTTTATTCACCCACCCAAGCATCTGATCACTCCCTTAATCTTTCCTAGGTGGGTCTAATAACCACAGACACCTAGATGGACAAGAAGAGAGTCTTGCACTGACCACTGTCTCAAGCCCTTAAAGGAAAAAATAGTCCTGTTTTTTTCCTATACCCTCCTCATCCCAGACACTAACTAATACCCAGGACCATCTTCCTTTCACCCTACATCCAGCTGGGTTATTCCAGACACCTGGAATGAAGAAACTGGCCTCTCAAACTACTTCTTCTGGACTTAAAAAGCCAGTACTTCTTTATAGGCCCTTTCAGAAACTACAGAGCATTCTCCCTCGGAAAATCAAGGCTCTTTTACGAGGCATCTGAGGTTGGGCACCCCAAAAATGAGCCACCCCAGATCACTAGTCACCGGTGTAAATGTAGGCCATGATGCTTAGGGAGCTGTCCAAGTCTTTTAGAGGGCAATTTTGTAAAAGCTTCACAGAAGACAAACGGAATTTGAATGAGGTGTGGGAGGTCATTTGGTGCCTGAGAAAGCAGGAGAATTCCAAGTGCAAGGGGAACAATGATGAGGAGTAGCAGTCAGTGTTTATGCCAACACCTTTAAGTAGCCATCTTATCTTAAAGCCACAGTATTTGTAAAACTAGCTGACTGCAGCCATTGATAGGCTAACGCCCTGCTCCTAATTCTTTTTATTTGCCAAACTAGTTTCTCAACCCAGCCTTCATTGCCAATTTTGTTTGAGCAACATTTTATTAGGATACAAAGTGGCCAGGAATATAATAGCCTGCCTCCAGGTGGCCAAAGATAACAAGTGAAGCAATAGCTAGAAACGAGGATACTGAAAGATGGAGGGGAGGGCTCTATACTATAATAGATTTTATTGGTGGCTGGTAAACACAGAATATAAATTCTGTTACCTGACACCTCGCAATATTGGCGATTCTGCCAAATACCAGGCATCTGGTGTTTGTCCGTTTCTCATTATTAGATTATGTGCTATTTGATGATCTGTACAACATATACATAATGCTGTTGGAGTTGTAAGTTATTATGTCCAGAAAATAATAAATTACGCACTACCATTCTCTCTCTCGCTCTCCTTCTAAACAGCTGGAAGGCCCCAGAGTATCAGTATTCTTACAGCCCACATTCTGTAACAGTAACCACCAACACCAGGAGTAATTTGGCTGTATTTGCCATTTTTTTGCTTTAAAAACTTCAGTGAGAAGTTGAGAGCATTCTTTGCCTGGCATGCGCCAATGACTTTGTAACCATTCTTGTTTTTGGAGTGGGGAGATAACAATAGGAGAAGTTTGCTAACAAAACAAAACAAAACAAAAAGAAAATACCAAGGCACCGGCCCTGGAAGTCTGGCTGTTTTAGTTCCATCAGCTCTCCGTTTATTATTACAGATGATAAAGTACACTGTCGAGAAGAGTTCAAAGCCAAGGGAGCCCCCAGACTGCGGGTGCTGCAGAAAAATGGCCATTTTATTATTTTATTTTCAGTTGTTTTTTTTCTTAAAGGGAAAGAACAAGATTCATTTACTTTTCAGACAACTGGATCCCACGCTGTCCCTTTCAAGGGGGTGTTTACATTGATTTGGTTTTGTTGTGAAAGACCCAGTGGTGGACAAAATAAAAGTAAAAAAACCCCAAATCTTAGCTTGTTGTCATTCCACTTACTACATACACACTGTAAAAGGTCAGACTATGATAAAGTGTGTTCAGCTAACTTTTACCGGTTTATCATCTACACCTCCCTAAGTTATCACAGTATCAAGCTACTTATGCCACAGTCTGGATCTTCAAAGCACTTTACAAACAAGTAATTGGTACTCTGAGGTACTTAGCTGAGAATTAGTAGGTGAGTTGGTTAAAAATATGCAGGGGCATGGTGGGGGGGAAGGTTTCCACAAAAATTGTGGCCAAAACCTAATGTTTACATTTTTCATCTACACTTTTTTGGACTAAAATTGCCTAAGCACTTTTAATGATCAGCTAAGCAATTGACTGAGGGCCAAATCCCCTCTTCCTGGACTCCCCACTATGCCATTCTCTCTGAGCAGGGCATACAGGGTTTTGGAAAGCCAGTGGCAAAATCTGAAGCTAAGGGCCCCAACTCTTCCCACCTGGAAACTGATGCTCCAGAATAATGGAAAGGAGTGTGCCCATCCCACTCCCACCCCGCAGGAGCAACTCCTGTCACACGGGTCTGGGCACAGCTACTCAGGCACTCAGGGTCGCAGCACCACTCAGGTTTGATCTGGCCACTCCTCTCTCATGACAGGGGTGCAGCCAAGCCAAATTTGAGTGACAACCCCATTTGCCAGATTGCAGTGCCATTCATTCAAATTCCATGGGTTTGGGCCCTCTCAAACTGCCCCTTTTGCCTCCTCCTCCATGTGGGGCTATCTCTGAGATATAGGCCCTGTGGTGGGGTAATACTGAGAGGGTGAGTTCCAGACAAAGTAATGAATGCTGGGATCTGCAGGTCAAAAGTCTGCTGGGCTTCTGCATAATGGACCCAGCATCTCCTCACCTCTCTCAGCTCCTTCCCCAATTCCACTGCATCGACTCCAGACACACCTGGGCCCTTCGTACCTTCATGGTGCAGAAAAAACACAGCGCTAGAGATACGGCTGCTTTCAGAAACAGAAATCTGCATTGTTAAATGCATCGTAAACATCAACCATCTGCAAACAGATCGTGATACGTAGAGAAGCCGTTCTTCTGACTCCTCCCCTGGTTCTATCCCCACCCCTGAAAGCTCCATCACAGCTGCGGTGAGAGAGTGAAGCAGCAATGCACTATAAACACACCTTTTTCCTCCTCTTTCCCTTCCTGTTGACCCTCTTCCATGGGTTTTGGATTTTCCATTTCATCCCCCTCACACAAACACACAGTAGCTCCTAGTTTATAGATAGTGGCTAGCTTCAAAAGTTCAAACTTGACACATATTTCATTGTCTGCGTATTTACTTCAAATGCATGATCATTCATTTTGTGGACTGCCCTCCCGGGTACTGTAAACAAGGTTGAGGCTATTGGAACTTATGGAACCATCGTGACAAGCTGATTCTTCCCTTAGCACATGCTGGACAAGGCTTCAACTGAGTCCCAGAGGCGAACTGTCTTAGTAAAATACCCCACTTTGCCATGCAGCCCTGAACTCATCCTTCAGCACTTATTGAAGGGCTGGGTAATAAGAGATTTCTTACAGAAAAGAAGAATCCATGTTTCTAACAGGGGCTCAGCTGAGAATGCTGCTGATCACCTCCAGAATATGAATTATTTTTCATAAGAAACATTTATGAGGTAACAGTTGGCATTGAGAGAGCATTTCATTCAGCCAGCAACTCACTGAAAATGACACATCATGAACCCTAAAAAAAATAAAAAAAAATAAAAAAATCAAAGGCTGCATTCTTTTCCACCACAGTGACCTCTTTGTTAACTTCTATCCAAAAATTTCATTAACAAAGCATGATACAGGAGCTTTATTAAACTGCGATCACATGACGTGTCCCTGTAGAAGTCGGCTCATTCTGCTGTTGATGTGGGCTGGTTTCCTCAGACTTTTACAATATGAAGGCTTATGAAAGAACTGTAAGATCTTTCCCCATGATTGCCCTCCTCGGTCTTTGCCTCTGTGCCTGTCACACTTGGCAGCATTTCAGAGGATAACATTTTCATTAAAAGTGCATTAGATGCACAGTTTGCCTCGCAGGGATCATGGTGAAGGGCCTGATGCAAACCTCATCTAAGTCAATGGAAAGACTCCGGTTGAGTCCAATGGGCTTTGGATCAGGCCATATGTGAACTTTGTTGGCTTCTATTAAAGTAGTACCACCAATCACTGGCCTCACTTCGAGCTGCTTTTACCATCAATGGAATCCATTTTGCTCCCACTCATTTCCCCTTCTGCTCCTTTTATGTTTCAGAATTTTAAAAGTGTGGCACGGAGTAAATCATAACTAGGGCCCTACCGAATTCACGGTCCATTTTGGTCAATTTCACGGTCATAGGATTTTAAAAATTGTAAATGTCACGATTTCAGCTATTTAAATCTGAAATTTCACTGTGTTGTCATCGTGGGGGTCCTGACCCAAAAAGGGGTTGTGGAGGGACCACAACAGTTATTGTAGTGGCGGGGTTTGTGGTACTGCTACCCTTACCTCTGCCCTGCTGCTGGCGGTGGTGTTGCCTTCAGAGCTGGGCAGCTGGAGAACGGCAGCTGTTGGCCGGGAGCCCAGCTCTAAAGGCAGAGCTGCCATCAGCAGCAGCGCAGAAGTAAGGATGGCACGGTGTGGTCTTGCCACCCTTACTACTGCGCTGCTGCCTACAGAGCTGGGCCCTCAGTCAGCAGCCGCCGCTCTCCGGCCGCCCAGCTCTGAAGGCAGCGCAGAAGTAAGGGTGGCAATATCACAGCCCCCCCTTAAAATAACCTTGTGGACCTCCCCACACAACTCACTTTTTGGTCAGAGCCCCCAGTTTGAGAAACACCGGTCTTCACTGTAAAATCTGTATAGTATAGGGTAAAAGCACACAAAAGACTAGATTTCATGGTGGGAGAATAGATTTCACAGTCCGTGATGCATTTTTCATGGTCCTGAATTTGGAAGTGCCCTAATCATAATATAGTGCAGCTAATTCTAAATGATTTAATTAGAATACCAGTGCTGATGTCTAAGCAACCTCCAACAGTCAAAGAGTTAAATGTGAAGCACCCTTAAATACTAAAAAAAATCCCATATGGTGTTTAACTGACAGTCCGTTCTAATTCACTTGGGTACAGGGAGTGAATATCTTTCATCTAAGAGGTGATTCACTTAATATGTCATCCAGTGCTTTGTGCTAACAGCAATGAATAAATAAATGAATAAATAAATAGATGCATTGATTTTAAGGCCAGAAGGAACTATTGTGAACCTTCAGTCTGACCTCCTGCATAACTCAGGCCATACAAACTCAGCACCAAGGCCCTAACTTCTGTTTGAGCTATAGCATAAAAATAATATTGAAATGGAATATTTCAGATTCTATTTTTTGCTACTACCGGTCTTTTGTGCAAGAAATGCTGCAAAATCACCATTTTGCAAGTAATATAAAGAGTCTGAGACACATAGGACCAGACTCTGACTGGCCCTATGTGGAAGGGAGGGAAGGTTCAAGATACCTTTCTTCCCCTTCAGCTCCCTGTATATTTGCTAGTGACAGTGTGGCTTGTCAATGGACCCTCTGCTCCACATGAGCTCCAGCCTCCTCTGAACAGGCAGGGAGGGGTGGGATTAGCTCCTCACCTCTTCGCCAGCCAGCAGAGCAATCTTTTCACAGCAGGAACACAAGCTGCCCTTTTTCAGAGGGTGGCAAAGAGGCCGCAGCAATCTGTTCTTCCTGGGAGCTCCTGGTGGAATTGCGGCTGAGTCAACAGGAATTCTTCATGGGGAATCTAGTGCAATGCGGCCTCCTCACAACCCCTGTAACTCAGGGCTGTGTCAGAAAGGCACCATCCCACTCAGACATACGCAATTTAAATCACTTTGTATGAAGCGCAAATGTGGATAAATATTTTTATATGATAAGATCAGGGAGCAGCAGAGCAATATTTCAAAGGGCTGAGCTAGGCCAACAAGCCGGTTATGTCAATGCTTAAGAAAACAACAAAAAAGAAAAAGGATAAAATCAATATAGACAGGTGATTACTTAGGGCAAAATTCTCGGCCAGTGGAGGTTCTGCTCCTGGAACAGGCACAGGAAATGCAATGGAGATGCACACCGCAGATATGAGAACCACCTAAGGTGAAAGCAGAAGAGACCAGTGAGATGGAGAGTGTGCAGATCAGAGAGGAGATCTGATTTTTGGGGGTGCAATTCTGGGGTCTGATCTTGCAGTGAGTCAAACCTGTCCCGCTGCAAGAGGCATTCTCACCTGCCACTGACTCCAATAGGAGGAGATGGTGCTCAGCGCCTTGCAGGATCAGACCCTTAGAGAGAGAAAAGATTCAGGTTCCTCACAGGCTAGTTGAGGATGCAGTAAAGTGGGCACCATTGGACCTCAACCTTGATGCCCTGCAGAAGCTATGGCATCTTCCTGTACTTAGAATAGGAGCTACCATAGTATCACAGACACACACTGGCAAATGCCCAAGGATGAGTTTATTATGATCATCTAGTCTAACTAACCTCCATGCATAACGCAGGCCTTAGAATTTCACCCATTGATTTCTGCATTGACCCCATATCTTGTGGCTGAGGTTTAGTATTGTGAGCATGTAATAATACCCAGTCTCCCTGGGCATTCTGATACCCTTGCCCTTATCAACACAAGAAGAGAGAGGAGGAGTATTTGAGATTAATACCATTTCTGGATGTTGTCCTTGAATCACATTATAATTCACAGAATACTAATCCTGGAAGTAGAAAAGTCCTAAATGGCTACAACATATTGTGGTTTTTTGTGTAAGAGGCCTTCAGTAGCAAGTTCAGACACTTTCCTATATTCTGTCACAGAACACTGGCTTTATTCATATTAAATAGTAGTAACTTATTCCATGGGTAGTCAAGTTGAAATCAACAGGACCATACATGGTGGAAGGTGCTACTCAACATGAATAAGACCCTAAATCTTTATGCTGTAGATAATAACACTTAGAACTTATATAACACCTTATATTGACCAGTGCACAGAAAATACAAAGCAAATAATCACTGTGATTTATTGCACAGATTTTGCAAACTAAAGAATATAGAAGTTAAGGCCAAAAATGTTTAAACGTGAAATCAGTGAAGCTCTGGATGCTCAGCACCTCTGAAAATCTAGCTGTTTATTTAGGTGCCTGGTATTGATTTAGGTTCCTAATTTTAGGCATCCAAGTTTGAAAATGTTGGTTTATGTGATGTATGCAAGGAACACAAAGTCAAGAGATGAAGCAAGAAACTGAGCCCAAGAGTCTTGACTAACAGCCCCCCTTTTCTAACTACTAGACCACACTCTCCTTTCCCCTGCAGATGTTTTACCCTTCCCTTTTCTCTGCCAGGTGTTTTTAGTACATCTTTGAATTCACAGGTTTCAGCCTGTACTAGGATATTATCCCAGGCTAGTTTTAAATAAACGGTCATGCATCTGTCTCAATGGAAGGGGTCTGCTGCCAGAAATAGTATATAATTTGTAAGCGTTTTATGATTTTTTAAAAAAACTAATAAGACAAGATATTAGGAAACAAATGACCAATGGAACAGATTCCTTCTGGTAACCCAAATGACCGTATAATTGATTTTTATATACTTATCTTAAGAAATGAGTCACAGCCCATATGGTCATCTTGGAACCTAAATATACATTGGATTTAAAGCCTCTCAGAAGATTTCTCCAAGTTTTCCACATAGAATCAATGCTGATTAGAAGAGGATATGAATCATTATGCCGCTTAGGGCTGTGAGCACATGTTTTAATAGCAAGGGATTCACACATTCTTCTTCTATAAGTACTAATCCAGGGTTCTCCAAAGCATGAGCAAACCAAATGGCAGAAAGTAAAATTAATTATGGAACCAAAAGCCTCCTCTTTTAGATGTCTGTGAATAAGATTTATTTGGGGCCTGGTTCAAAGTCAACTTAAGTCATTGGGGGTCTTTCCCTACAAGTACTGTAGACGTTCACCCAAAAATGTACATTTGTAGATTTATAGATTTTTAAGGCCAGAAGAGACCATTTGGATCACCTAGTCTGACCTCCTGCATCACACGGGCCAAAGAACCTCACCTGATGATTTCTGCATCAAGCCCATAACTTTTGTCCAAGCTAGGGCATCTCTTTTCAAAAGACACCCAGTCTTGACCTAAAAGCTGCAAGTGAATCCACCGTCCCTAGGTCAGGTCTAACTTTATAATGTTAGCTAGAATTCAAAGACTGTTTGTTGTAATGAAACCCTTGTCTACAGTTTTACCGGGGCACTGACTGATTGTCCTATGGTGAGTGCCAAGCGAAGTCTACAAGACAGCTGAAAACTTTGAGGTTAAAACTTAAAATGAAGACAAACCTCTTGTAATATGCATGTTATGGCACACAATGAACTATTTCATAGAGGCATGATGCTGTAAGGCGTTTTATATAAACTAGAGTAATCCATCTAAAATGAAGAAGAAAATGAAATGTACTGACTAGAAGGAAAGAAATAAAGGCAGTATTTTGCCCACAGTTTTAATACAAGTTTCTAGGGCAGTTCTGTCAGATAAATAATGTCTGTAAAGCACTTTGAGGATGATAGGTGGCCTTGTCCAACATGCCTATACTCATGCATGTACTGTACTCCTTGCAGTTAGTGAGACTGTTTGCATAAGAGTTTGTAGCATAATGATAATAATAAAAACACTTATAATTTGTATCCATAGATCTGAAAGTGCTTTACAAAAGGGGTATCCCCATTTTACATGTGGGTAAACTGAGGCTCAGAGCACTGCCCAAGGTCAAACAGCTGGCATCTCCTGATACCCACACTCGAGCCCTATACGCTGGACCAAGTCCCTCAGGGTTAAGCCATCTGGGGACAAATCCTACATTCCTTAAGGCTTGATCCTGTTCCTGTTAGAGTCACTGACTTCAAGAAGAGCCGAAACCGGTCCTTCATCCTTACTTAGGCACCATTGCCATTGAAATCAATTGGAGTTTTGCCTGAATAAGGAAAAACAGATCCTTATTATTCTATTATGAGAGGCATATATCTGGGTGGTTTCTTAATTAACAGCAACAACTAAATTATTTATCAAGTCTGGCCAAGTGGCTCTCAGTTCCTCGGCCTGTTGTTGATTTAACGAGAAATCAGCTTAGAGGGATCTGCTTGTCCCAGCAAGGGAGGCCTATGAGTTGCATGGCCTGTCAGGCACCCCATGCTGCAAAGGCAGGATCCTCAGCTGTTTCTGTGTTGCAGTGCAGCCAAACTGAAGTGCCTGCCCCGAATGGCCTCCCGGGCCAAGAACAACAATAAATAACCTGTTCTTAACCAAGCTCCAAGTAGCAAGACTGTTTCCAAGCTCAGCTGGGGCCTTTTCCTTTTTTGTCTGGGAAAAGCCAAACTGCCCTCGAGATACCTTAGAAATAATCACGTTACAGGGAGTGCAGCTGAGGGGGATATTTAAAGCAAGGCCTGCAGTGACCTCAACTTTAAAAACATTTCAATCAAAACAACTCAATGGTTATATCGATGCCAGATTAGTCAAACAGAAAATAAGAGGAGTAGCTGATTCTGGTTTCTCCCTGGTAATTAACACGATTAGAAGCACCTTTTAGTGTGAAACGATTTAACCCCGAGAGCCAAAGGCTACACATGATCAAAAGAAAATTCAGTCAAAATAACAAACTGTCACAGTTTCTTAAAGATGCAACGCCCTGTAAGTACAGCATTCAAATAAATCAAATATCTGGCTTTATGGGCTAATCCTTTGGTTCTGGGTTTGCATGTGATTAAATCCTCTGAGGTTTCAGATTTCAACAGGGATTCTGAATTTCTCAGTGACTCTCTATTCACATTTTGGCTAGACAGACTTCACTCCAGAGCTCTCCCCCTCGGAAGACAGAGCTGTGAGGTTTCAATAGAGGTGTGCAAAACAGTTATGACAGAATGCACTGTGGCTCAACCCTTGTGGTGTTTCATGGCCCTGTTTTCATGGTGAGTTTTTGGAGAAAAAATATTTTCCGCCGACTGACAACAGGAAGTGATGGCAGGATGTCACGTGATGGGATTTTATCTCGCAGATGACCGACAGTATTTGTCACATATTTATCTGCCCACCCTGAAAAGGGAGGACCCAAATTGCTCTCCTTCACGTCATAAAGGAAGGAGTGCCATAAGATTTAAGTTTTTTGGCATGAATAATTTATGTGTCAGCTATAGGGGGACTTCTTACACGTTTTGTCCTGCATTTGAGCCTTGGCAGAGTGAGAGGCCCAACTGGAGTTTTGCCATTGAGTTCAGCTGGATGCTGAATTAGGCCTTGGCCAGTTATATTGTAGAATGGTGCAAAGGAGAGACGGAAAAATGTTCACGGTGCGGTTTGGAACCACTTCAGGTTCCAAACTGCACCATGAACATTTTTGGGGAGGGGGTTGTGAGGTTGAGAATTCCATCTGGATTTTGCAGTTCTCAGTGGACGGGGTAACCACATTTCAAAAAGCATCACACGTCAACATCGGCACCAATTTGCACAGTCTTGCTGGCAATCTCAGAAACAAGAGCCCCAGAACTGAACTGGCCATGGAGTGTGAACTCTGACCGAGAACACTTTTGAGATCATGCCCCCTGATCAATGTTGAGGCACATTAGTGTAATCATGTGGGGAAGTTTGTTTTACCACCACCTGTCCTATACAGCCCTGGCCCTTTAAAATTCTTCCAGGGAGAGAGTCTCACTCTCTCTGTTTAAAAGGAAGAAAGACCTCAGTGTTATTCCGTGGAATGTACTTTGCAAGGCAGGGAACCCTCAGTAGGAGAAGAGACATTGTAAAGGACCAGGACGGTATCAAGGAAGGGCTCCTACTTTGTGTGCAAATGATCACAGATTTGAATCCTGGCTAATTTCTCACAGAAGCTATAAAAATTCGCACTATAAACCTCACCACCTTCGACTGCAGGTCAAGGTGCACTTCTTCATCCTGGCCTTCTTAGATATATAAATATATAGCAGAGTGTACATAATAATAAAAACCCTACCAAAACAAAACCACTCCATTTCACATGCCATTTCCCCCCTGGGGAGAGGATGGGAGAACAAACCTCATGTGACAGATGTATAGTCATGTCACTTAATGCATGACAAGAAGGCACTCAGATACTAACAGTGATGAGTACAGTATAACAACCTAGATAGAATAGAATAGAATAGAATAGACTGTTTGTGTTTACATGGCTACATTGTAGCTCCTTTTATAACAATTATATTCATTCAAAAAGAAAAACTTTTTAAGTTCTCTCAGGATTAGGGCCCTACCAAATTCATGGCCATGAAAAATGCGTCACAGACTGTGAAATCTGGTCTCCCACCATAAAATCTGGCCTTTTGTGTGCCTTTATCCTATACTATACAGATTTCACAGGGGAGATCTGTGTTTCTCAAATTGGGGGTCCTGACCCAAGAGGGAGTGGTGGGGATGGGGTCGAAAGGTTATTTTAGGGGGGTCACTGTATTGCCACCCTTACTTCTGCACTGCTGCCTTCAGAGCTGGGTGGCCGGAGAGCGGCGGCTGCTGACTGAGGATCCAGCTCTGCAGGCGACAGCGCAGAAGTAAGAGTGGCAAGACCAGGCCGTGCCATCCTTACTTCTGCGCTAGTGCTGATGGCAGCTCTGCCTTCAGAGCTGGGCTCCCGGCCAGCAGCTGCCTCTCTCCAGCTGCCCAGCTCTGTAGGCAGTACCACCCCAGCAGCAGCAGCACAGAAGTAAAGGTAGCAATACCACAACCCCCCCCCCCCCGAATAACTTTCCAACACCCCCCACCCTTCCCCAGCTCCTTTTTGGGTCAGGACCCCTACAATTACAACTCCATGAAATTTCAGATTTAAATACCTGAAATTTACGATTTTTAAAATTCTATTACTGTGAAATTCACCAGAATGGCCCGTGAATATGGTAGGGCCCTAATCATGATCCAATTGTTCGACAATTGTTGTGAATTAGTGCTAAAGGTACAGTAAAACATGAAAGATATATATGTTGGACTCAAATTTACAAATAAACGGCTGAAATATACTAGCTACCCTCTATACCACTGGTATACTCGTCTTAGTAAATGTTTAAAGCTGTGTACCAGACTGTAAAATTCAACGAGTTTAAAAACATTATGCTAATTGCACTATATGCAGTATACATTGTTCTTGTTAAGAACCATTGCTGCTGAGTCAAAAGGAGATGTTTTTCTTCCTGCATCTTTCCAGGCAGTGCTTAAATTAGAATTATTACAGAAGTGCTAGTCTCTTAGCACTATGTCAGTGCACATCTCAGATTTCATATTAAGGTTCAGCCATAATCCTAGATTATTAAAGTGATATACAGCTTTGATGAAAACTCCTTTCAAAATATTTAATGCTAGCTGCTGGCTGACCTGTATGTTGGGGCTCTGATCACTTGAAAAGGTAATAGATTTCATTTTGGCCCAGCTTAGTATCATCCAATTATACACGGTGTTCAAATTGTTTTAGATTTTACTCTAAGGAGACGTATCCAAACGATGAATGGAAATGTGAACGCGATCTAAGGGTGTCTTGATCTTATAGCTGAGTGGAACAATTTGCAGGTAGCTGAATGTAAGACGACAAAAGTTTAGCAATAATAGCACAAAGGTGTGAACTCTCTTGGTCCATTGTGGCCTGCAGGTGTTCATGGACGCCACAGATCCATGGCAGGACTTAGGCACGCACTTAACTTTAAGCATGTTCTTCAATCTCATTGACTTTATTTAGCTAATTCATTTAATACATTACCTACAACAAATAGTTCACCAAGCTCTTCCCAAAAGCATAAGGAATTGTTGACTTGACACTTCCGGCAGCTTCACACCTTTTTAGAGAGGTCCCAGAGGGCAGTTCTGGGCATTCATTACACAGCTTCTGTAATGTTCTCCTTTAATTTATGCTTTATAATTTCCTCTACAAGAACGTACAGTATCTGCTGTGGTTAGAGAAGTTAGAGACTACTATTTCCAATTGAAACTGCAGGTAGGATTTAGGTAGGCAAAGTAAATCGCATAAATTAGAAACTGAGCAGAATAAACACACTCTTATTCTTATTAGATGCTTCATGGGATATTTGATGATGACTGCAAGTTGTCAAGATCTTAATTCTATATCCCATCTGAAAGGTACACACTCAAGTTCCTGACTGGGCATGAATTCGGCACTGACTCAAAGGACAAAATGCAGCCTATTTAATCACCAACAGCATTCTATGGGTCTTTCTGAGAGCTCTTCCATCCACATCTTTAACAGGCCTGACCCTGTTTACTTATGAGAGCTGAAGCCCGATGTTCAATGGCTGCAAACAATAAGTGAAGATTCCATGACTGAAATCCAGGCCCCACTGAAGTCAAACGCAAAACTCTCATGGACTTCAGTGGGACCAAGATTTCACTCTACAGCAGTATTATTCTTTAATACAACTATTTGATTGGATTAAAATATCCTCAATTATCCTTAGTGATGCTGAATAAAGGTGGAAAAGGAGGAAAATATACAATTTTTTAATCTGATTTCAATGAAAATTGGGAGAAGCCATGATAATCATGACGACTAATATTATTCACAGCAAAACTTTTTTGGGTTAGTCTTTTGTTTAATGGATCCAAATTGTTGGCTTAAACAATTTGAGATTTCCACAAAACACATTACTCCATTTGCTATGTCCACATTTTCCATCTTTGGGTGTGCCTTATGATTGTAAAAGCTGATCCTGCCATTTAATTAATAACATGACATAATGTTGTAATTATTTGCCCCGTTCAAAGAACCATCCATACTCCGAGGTATTTGTTTCTGCAACAAGGGAATACAACGCTTTCCTTGCAGAAAATGGAAAAGGTTAAAGTCAACATTTTGGCTGATGGAAGGATTTATGGAAAGAATGCGTGTGTTAGTGAGGCATTTGTTGTATTCGTTCCACTGACATTTCCTAACAGCATAAACCTTTTATATCTGTTGTCATTAGCTCCTGTTTAATATATTGTGATTCTATTAGAACCAGAAAGCAAATGAACGACTGAGGTTAAAATTAAACAACAGCTATAAATGAATACTAAGGGCCAGATCCTCAGCTGGTGTAAACCAGCCTAGAAGTCAATGGATCTCCATCCCTTTACACCAGCTGAGGGCCTGGTTCCCTATTCTTAGGACAAACAGTGATATCAGAAGCATGTGTAGAACTTTTATTACCTTTTGCCCATACATTCACCTGAGTGCAGAATTTGGCCCTTTGATAGCAGCAGGAAGATGTCTGTGTAATAAAGCACATTTGTTAACGCAAAGGGAGTTTACCAAGAATCAATAACTATTCTAAAATCCTAATTTCCTCCCATCTTCATACCATGAGAGAGGCAGGAGGGGAAGAAGGGATTCAAAGGGCTCAGTTAACAATCGCCAGATGTTCTCCGCTATTTTGGCCTAACCTTAAATAATGATCGGGTATCACTGCAAATACCATAAGCTGTGATAAAAATACCATCTAACATCTTAACATACAGTCATTCGGTGGTGCTTGAGTAGCACTGTGATATCTGTTACAAAGCACGCGTGAAAATGAAATACCTTTCTTGCTGTTTCCCAACAGCTAAGCAAAAACTGACATCAGAAGGAAATTCAGACACTTGTAAGATCTGGAGAAACAAATGGAAGATATTAACAATCTCGGTGTAGTGCACGGAAATACAATGTGGATAATCTGCAATCCACTACCTTCATTCTACAGTACAAGATATTTAGTATGGAAGAACTTTATGAAGCCCAATTTTAGCTCCTTAGCAAAATATATTCTAAAATGATGGACATAAGAGACCATTTGTCCAGGGAGGAATTGCCTTAGGTCTTGGCTATGTTGAGAAATTGACTGGAATAGCTATTGTAGAATAAACTATTCTACAATAGATATTCTGGAATAGCTCCCCATGTAAACACTCTAATTATTCTGAAATAAAATGATTTTTATTCTGGAATACAACATTCACACGAGGAGCTATTCCAGAATAGCTACTGCCATTGAAATGCTTGCTTTTTTACTTACTTATATTATCATAATTCTACAGTTATCACAGACATTATTCCAAACATAACCAAAGTGCTGTTTTTGAGAGCAGAATTTACACAAATTCATTTAACACAATGACATCAGATATATAGTCCAGCGTGTGATGATTAAGGGGTTAAACTACGGGACTAGGAATCTATTTCCAGTTGCGTGCATAAGGCCATGGGCTTAAGTGATGCCCTCTGCACAGGAGCAAATTAGCATCTTCAGTGACTGTGTGACTTTGGGCAAGTCACTTATCCTTACTGTGCCTCAATTTACAGATCTGTGAAACAGGTATAATTATAAAATGGAAGCACCATGAAACTTAATGAATTGGTGTGTTAGGATCCTTGGATTAACACAGTATTACATAGTGTAGATGCAAATAAACCGTTATAATAATTATTAATTTAATAGTACAGTGCTGTCTCTACGTGGTCATTAGACAAGGGGGTTTTTTTACTGACAAAATTACATTAGAAATTTCCACAGATGTCAACTGCTGTCTTCTGGTGATTTCTCTGAAAAGCAAACAAACCATAAACTCAATTCATAATTGTTATAAACACACCCTAAGCTAAACCATGTTGACATTTCAAAACTAGAGTTCCATGGGTTACTCTCATCTGCGGTGTCAGAAAGGGAACGGAGCTCGCTGAGGAGAAGATGACCGGCTGTTAGATCATTTGCAGGGCAATCAGCTAATTTGTTTTTCAAGAGTTATTTTGCATAAAGCAATGTGCCTCTCCCATCCTCCCCTTTCTCCCTCCATACATTCTTCATTATTTTGATCTAAGCCTGCAATAATATTTGGATTTCTAATATTCTCGGAGCTTTGCTCTGAAATAAATGGCATTGTGTCTGGAAAAGGCTGTCCAGTTACTATCAGTAGGGGATTCATTCCACCCAGCTAGAATAAAAGGAGAAGACATCCAGTTGCCAGTACCTACTGCTGAGTCCTTCTGGGTTTTTCTCATAAACTCATTCCAAGTACGTGGTTTAAGCTCCTAAGTGATGTTCAAAGTCCTCAGCATGAGGTTTAGGGCTTTGAAAGTCTGGTGAGGATATAGTCATAACTGACAAGGCAGGTATTTTGATGCTTTTCCACAAACAAGTCCCTTACAAAACAGGTCAGACCAACACTTAATTTAAAGAGGATTAATAGAGGCATCAGAGTGAAAAAAAAAAAAAAAACAAACCACACACACGCACACCAGCCAAGAAAAAGCCAAATGTATGCAGGACTGAACAATAAAGCCAATGCATGCTGGCACTCTATCATATATTTTATCACTGTTAAAACTTGCTTTTATTCTCTTTTTCAATTTCAATAACTAATTCCATCCAAATCTTGAGGAATGATTTGTTTGGGGGTTTTTGGGTTTTGCATGTAACTTTTACTCATTCCTTCTATAAACGCACCTATCCTAAGCTCTTGGTGCATCTACAGTTAGGGTCAGAGAGTGGCTGGCTGTTCCCTGGATTAGGAGAAGGAGAGGAGCAGAGTGCAAGGATCTTGGATTCCCTGCATAAGGGCCACTCACTGTTGCTGTCTCACTGCTCTCTTGGTACTCTCCTTGGAGGCCTGCAGATGCACCCATAGGGGGCAGAGATGAGTGAGATAGGAGGTGAGTTGGTTGGAAGGGGTTGTGAGGGCAGTTCCAGGCCAGTCAGAATGCAAGTGTAGCATTGTTACTTCTTATTTAGGGGGCAAAAGCAAAGAGGCCCATAAAGCAGCTTGTACATGTTCTCCGGTGCTTTGGATGGAAGGGGCTAACAGGGTCAAGTTGGAGGGCATAAGGCATAACATTGTAAATAAAGACTGAGATCCTTTTCTATTACTGTGCAATAGAAGCAAGAAAAACACCAAGGAGCACTCATATACCAGCCTCTGGTTGGAATTCCTGGATGCCTGAGCTCTGGGGGCAGCCCATGTGCATCTGGGAATGGTTGTGCAGTGCTAGTCAGTCAGCAGTGGTGGCAGTGTGACTTACATCCTGAAAATACAGGGCACTGCCTCTCCCCCCATGGGTGAAGGCCTGGATGTCAAATTTACCACCCTAAATTAGCTGCAGGTCAGCAGACTCTGGCTGCATTGTTCAGAGAAGTTCTCAAACGATTTATGTTTTGAATTCTGTATTGATTTTTAAGTTATGCTGATGGCAAATGCCAATGTGAAACACATGGTGAGGTAATGAGAATGGCATAAACGATAATATTGTATTGACCTTCACAGGACAATACATCTTAACCAAAAGAACAAGACTAGCAATGGGCAAACCTTCAGCAATGTAGTACAGATGAGCATCCACAATATGGCAGTTGCTGTTTCAGATTTATCCAGGCCTCTTCGGTCTAGAAATGCAGGCGGCAAAAAGCAAACATATGAGCTCAGCTTCACACTTTAGTTAACGGCATTGATCCAAAACACTGTGGGAATTATTCCTGGAATAGTGTGCTAGAAAACCTTCTCCATGAGAGGCAGCAAGGTCCCTGCTTCCCGTCTGTTCTCTTCAATACAGGTTATTGTATTCTCCCTCCCTTCAGCCTTCTGCCTGTCTTGTCTATTTGGAAGGTAAAGTGCTTTGGGGTAGGGACTCTCCCTTACTATCTGTATGTACAGCATCTAGAACAATGGAGCCCCAACCACTGTTGGGGTTTCAAGGCACTACTGTAATACACGTAACAGTAAAATGTTCTCATAGGGTGAGTTCACCCCACGCAGATGGCTCCTGCAAAGTTCTCTAGGCTTAGCACCACTTTGAGCCCATATATACAGAGAGGGAAATCATGGCCCCATTGACGTCAGGGACAAAACTCCCATTAATTTCTAAGTAAGGTCAGGATTTCACCCACATATAGACTGAACTTCATTTTTCACTGCGTGAAGCTTCTGAAAGCTTTTGTATTATTGGCTTATAGGGATGGAAGAAGATCCACTACTGACAGCTGCTTTTCCAAGATGTTCGTACCTTTGCAACTTTTTCACTCATGTATATTCATCCTGCATCATTTAACAAGTCCCCATCTCCTGCTTCAGCAGTAAAATTCTCTCCAGATGCTCTAAAATAATCTCTATGAATCAATGTGTGTTTTGCTATTGTGGTGTGAAGGGGAGAGAGATTAGAGCCTGTGTCTGAGCTAACATTGCTCTCCCATTTGCAAAACAGATACAGATGAAGATCTTATAACTTTTCTCTATAAGCTAATTTTTTGCCATTTGGCTTGCAAAAATGACAAGAAATACACTTTTTTGCATAGTTCCTATGATGTCATTGGTGGTCGCACTTCATAATGTGTGTGTGTGTGTATCCCCTGACTGACTCAGTTGTAGGGGTGTCATTTTCATGACGTCTCAGAGTGAGGTTTTATCCTGGCCGTGCCCATCTCCTCTCTGGGACCCTGAGGTACAGAGAGGCTAATGCCCAGACTTTAAAAGGCATTTCAGCATTGTGGCGCTCAGCATTGCACCACCTAACTGATTTAGGTGTGTCAAGTGATTTACAAAAGTGATTTAGGCACTTAAGAGATTAAATCCCTTTGACCTTCAATTGGCCTTTGGCTCCAAGTGCCTAAATGCCTTTAGAAGATGAGACTTGGGCTCCTAAAGCAGCCAGATATTTTAACACAGTGCTGCAACCCCTAAATACCTTTTAAAATCTGGACCTTAGTAACTTGCCCAAGATCACCCAGGAAGTCTGTGGTACAATAGGGATTTGAATTTAGGGCTCCCATGTCCCTGGCCAGTACCCCCGGCACTGGGTTACCCTTCCTCCCTATTTCATACCTAATAGCACTCATTAAATTTTATATCATGTGAGGCAAGTGTAAACAGAGATGTTTACTTTTCAACATAGGAATGGCAATTTCAAGGGGCAGCCCACAGAAAACAAAGGCATAACAGTACCACAGAAAAAAAGACCACAGAGAGATGGTGTAGACGTGCAAATGCTATTGCTGTAAAAGAAAATACAATGAACAATGTATAAAGATAATATGAAGCAATCAGACGAGAAGGGAAACTGTCACAGCACCACCTACCCTGTCTGGCTTTGAACTAGCCACTGCCAACTCTTAGGGATCCCCAGTAACTTCAACAGAGGCTTTCCCGTGTCCTGGCACACCCCTTCTTGGGGTCTTGGTTCATTAACAACAATTCTCAAAGATACACAAGAACTCCCGCCCACCTTCCTAGCTGGCTCCTAAGCCTCAGGGCAGGCATGTTAGTCTAGTCCCACCTGAGGTTTTCCTCTAGCAGACTTGCCTTCCTCACTGACTGCTGCTCCTTGCTGTCTTGCACCCTCTGCCCAGGCATTAGGGAAAGTCTCTCCAGGTAGAGCAGCTCATCCTGCTCTCCTGCTCCTTGGAATCCCTCCCTGCTCTCTGTCTAGCAGCAGCTCACAAGGCTTCCTATCTGGAGTCTTCCCTTTGATCCTCCACAGGCTTCTTTCTTATCTCCACCCCAGAAAGCCATATTTTAGCCACACGACCTACCTGTCATGAGATATTGCTTATATTCTGCATCTGGCAGGTGTGCGGCTGGACCCATATGCTCTTAAAGGGCTAGTCACCCTGTGACAGGAACCCATTTTACGTCTTTACTCAGGCCTCATTCTTTGAGCTGAGACAATATTTTATGTTGAGATCAAATGGAAAATGAAAAACTGCACTAATCTGAAGGCTTAATGTTTCCTGTTTATCAAAAGTTAGGCCAACAGGTTGGATTCAAGTCCTATGCAAATTTGCCGAAACTCCATCAACTCTGATGGTAAGTAAGCCATTACTTTTGCTGAGCATGGTCTACATCTATCTTGTTCATCTTAAATCTCAGGTGAGGTAAAGTGATGAATACCGTATCTATTACAAAATGTATTGCCATAATTAGTCCAACAAGCGGAGACCAAAATGAACAGTTAATTAGCCCCTTCAAAGGACTACATAACCCTTCCCTCTAGATCATTAGCTAGAACTCACACAGGGAAAAACAAATTAAACTACCTAATTCAGAATCTTTATTTTCTTTCTTATTTCAGTGTATTTTGAATCCTTATGTTCAGACCTCCCATGCAAGAGCCATTCTGAAAAAGGCCAGTCGATTTTTCCCCATAGGCTGATTCATGCTTTGAACAAAAAGCTATATAGCGCTCTTAAACTATGAAACTGGATATTGTACACTCCTCTTAAGCTTTTCCTAGGTCTCCACTTGAATGTACAAGCTTGACTTTCTGGCCAAGGCCAGGTGGAAAGTCCTGCTGTTAAAACACTAACAGGAAGCTAGGGGGTCATTAAACATCCTTGCCCCTACATATAAGTTCCTTTTCCAGTGACATGCAGCGCAGAGTCTTGCCTTACTTTCTTCAAGTGCATAATCTGATTGGGGATATTTAGTGAAACAAGGTGTATCCAAATGCAATTACAGTTTTAAAAAAAATAATACTATATTCATAGATTGCAAGGCAAGAAGGAACCAATCTGACCATCTGGTCTGACCTCCTATATAACACATACCATAGAACTTCCCTAAAGAAGTAATAGTTCTTTCTATATATGAGCTTCAAATTACGAAAATGCAGCTGACATTTTCAAACCAAATTATTTTAAATAGTTTTTCTTTCAGCCTTAGATATGCTCATGAAAGGACATTTTGGATTTTGCATTCTGGCCATAATAGGCTTTTCTTTTAAACAGTATATTTAAAAGCAGCAGTGCCTCATGGGAGTTGCCATTCAGGTGCCTCATTCCCCATTCTTTCCAATGGACAGGGCTACATCTCCCATGATGTATGGCCAACCCCACTCCAGCCGTGACTGTGGTGCATCATGGGAAATGTAGTCTGGTCAGGGAGCTTGGCCCAGAGAGGAGAATAGGAACATGAGGCACCTGAACTACAACTCCCATGAGGCACTGCAGTCGCTCACACACATGCAGTTCAATGTTGAACTGTGCCAGAAAAAACTGTTTCAACATGCTGAAGCGAAATTTTTTCAAAACTTTTTATTCCAAGTGAAATTGTAATATTTTGACTTCATCTTGATCCAAGACAGAAACAAATGTCAAAATCCTGAAATTTAACCTAGGATGGAAATTAAAATTTTTGATCAGCTTTAGTATTGGTCCTTGTAACCCTAGCCCAGGTCAGGTGACCATGGCCAAGAAATAAAGTTCAGTCTATTACCAAAAATCCTGTGTGTCGCATTGTTAATACTCTGTCCCTTCTTTGGTTGTTCCAAAGTCATGGATCAGAATCTGGAGGAAACTCAGGACTTTGAAAACTCATGGAAGACAGGAGAGATTCCAGAGGACTGGAAGAGGGCAAACATAGTGCCAGTCTATAGAGAGGAGAATAAGGACAGCCTGGGGAATTACAGACCAGTCAGCTTAACTTCAATACCTGGAAAGCAATCAATTTGAATAATGAAGCAATCAATTTTGCAAACACCTTGAAGATAATAAGATGGTAAGTAAGAGTCCATATGGATTTGTCAAGAACACATCATGTCAAATAAACCTAACAGTTTTCTTTGACATTGTAACAAGTCTTGTAGATGGGGGAAGCAGTAGTTGTGATATATCTTGACTTTAGTAAGGCTTTTGATACTGTCTTGCATGACCGTCTCATAAACAAACCAGGGAAATATAGCCTACATGGAGCTACTATAAGGTGGGTGCATAACTTGTTGGGAAACTGTTCCAATAGCAGTTATCAGTGGTTCACAGTTAAACTGGAAGGGCATATTGAATGGGGTTCCACAGGGATGGGTCCTGGGTCTGGCTCTGTTCAATATCTTCATCAGTGATTTAGATAATAGCATAGGGAGTACACACACAAAGTTTGCAGACGATACCAAGCTGGGAGGGGTTTCAAGTGCTTTGAAGGATCGGATTAAAATTCAAAATGATCTGGACAAACTGGAGAAATGGTCTGAAGTAAATAGGATGAAATTCAATAGGGACAAATGCAAAGTACTCCACTTAGGAAGAAACAATCAATTGCACACTTACAAAATAGGAAATGACTGCCTAGGAAAGAGTACTGCAGAAAGGAATCTGAGGTTATTGTGGATCACAAGCTAAATATGAGTCAACAGTGTAACACTGTTGCAAAAAAAGTGAACATCGTTCTGGGATGTATTAGCAGGAGTGTTGTAAGCAAGACATGAAAAGTAATTATTCCACTCTGCTCTGATAAGGCCTCAACTGGAATACTGTGTCCCGTTCTGGGTGCCACATTTCAGGACAGATGTGGACAAATTGGAGAAAATCCAGAGAGAGCAACAAAAACGATTCAAGGTTTAGAAAACATAATCTATGAGGAAAGAGTGAAAAAAATCGGCTTGTTTAGTCTGGGGAAGAGAAGACTGAAGGAAGACATGGTAACTGTTTTCAAGTACATAAAAGGTTGCTACAAGGAGGAGGGTGAAAAAATGTTCTCCTTAACATCTGAGGATAGGACAAGAAGGAAAGGACATGAATTGCAGCAAGGGCAGTTTAGGTTGAGCAATAGGAAAAACTTCCTAACTGGCAGGGTGGTTACTGAAATAAATTGCCTAGGGAGGTTGTGGAATCTCCATCATTTAATGTTTTTAAGAACAGGTTAGACAAACACCTGTCAGGGATGGTCTAGTTATTATGTAGTCCTACCGTGAGTGCAGGGGACTGGACTCAATAACACAGGAGGTCCCATCTAGTTCTATGACCCTATTTTCAATCCCTTTTTTTCAAAATCTTTCTAAATAACTAGTTTTTAATTGTGCTACATATAAATACTTTGCTTTAAAAAGATTAATAAAATGATGATTATTTAAAAAATTCAAGAAATGGAAGGGTATTTAAGGATTGTGGTAATTAACCTGCCTCGCTAAAAATATTTCTACCTTAGAGAACTTCCTTCTCCTTCTGAACTATCCTTTATGGATCTGAAATGACAGCATACTATTCTCATTCTATCTTTTCACTGAAACACTAGCTACCATGCTGATGAAATGGGCCTTTATTGAACTTCAAAAGCCCATAATTATATATCCTTTCCTTGAGCTTTGATATTTTAATATTCAGCCGGTGAAATTATTATCTATTCCATCCACAAAGCATTTATTTATTTTGCTTGCTTTATCTCTGTTATTTCTTCAGTGGTCAGAGGGCAAGGAAGAAGCCCCCCTGCTTATTGGCAGCGGCAGAAAGCAGGAATTGAATGTACTAGAACTTTTATCTCCAACAGCTGAAGAGCTAAGCGTTTGAACTCCTTCTGCTCTGGCCCTAATGGGACTCAAAAATCTCCTCCTCCTCTCAGCGAGTTCCTCTAATTTATGCTTTGCAAGAGCCTGCCAAGTTTCTTTATGTAGGTTCCCCAGTGCCATCACAGAGAAAGAGTCAAGAAGCCAGTCTTCCATCCAAACTCTGATCTGAATTGTTCATATTAAAAGGGCACTCTGTTTTCTAAAGTGTTGGAAGCTGCAAAGAAATTTCCACTCACGTTTGTTCAGCCCCAGTCTTACCAAACTGGCCGAATGTGCAAGCGTGGCAGAAATATCTGATATATATGTACAGCACAAATATAAATGGCC
The DNA here is from genome assembly GCF_965152235.1 of Eretmochelys imbricata. Lineage (NCBI taxonomy): Eukaryota > Metazoa > Chordata > Testudines > Cheloniidae > Eretmochelys > Eretmochelys imbricata. The sequence goes on from NC_135579.1 coordinate 94,890,768, forward strand.
ATGGGAACTTTGGTCTAACAAAATAAACTGGTATTTCATGGCAAAGTCGTCAGCAGTTTACGCTTCACAGCTCCAGCATTGAATAGGAGTGAAAGCTCCCACAGATGCATCTGCTGTTATTCCTAATGGGGTTTAGAAATGGAGCTGAGGTACAATATTCAGAGCCAAATCCTGACCCCCCAAAGTTTGGGATCCGGGGTTTTGGTTGGAGTGCATTTCTAATAGAACGGCAACATGAGGCTGGAGGAAAATCCACTGCCCTGTCACCTTTTGTCTTTCCTTTAGGGCTAAGCAAAGCAATGCTGATAACATAAAGGGCTAGATAGTGTGACATACACACAGACAGCCTGTATGCGCCATTGGAGAGCTGTGCTATTCCAATAGGAGCATCAGGGAGATTGTGCCCGATCGCTGGTGGGGTTGCTCAGTGTGTACATTGTATGCTATCCATTAGAACAGCGGTTCTCAAGCAGGGGTACATGTACCCCTGGGGGTAGGCAGAGGTCTTTCAGGGTTACTCAACTCATCTAGATCAGTGTTTCTCAACTTGGGGGTTGCAACCCCTGCGGGGGTCAGAGGACGAGTTTAGGGGGGCACAAGTGAAGGGCTGGCCTTAGGGGATGCCAAGCAGGGCAATTGTCTGGGGCACTGTGCCACAGGGGGCCCCATAAAACGAAGTAACATGCTTCAGCCCTCGGCAGCAGGGCTCAGACTTCAGCCCTGGGTGGTGGGGCTCGGGCTTCAGCCCCACTGCCCAGGGCCCTGGCTTCAGACAAGGCTCACAAGTGAAAAACAGGTTCAAATATCAGCCAGAAAAGTAAGTACAACATTTATATTCCAATTGATGTATATTATAACTATATGGTAAAAAAGGAGAAAGTCAGCAGTTTTCCAATATTAGTGTGCATTGATACTTTTGTATTTCCATATCTGATTTTGTAAGCAAGTAGTTTTTAAGTGAGGTGAAACTTGGGGTATGCAAGACAAGTCAGACTCTGAAAGGGGGACAGTCATCTGGAAAGGCTGAGAACCACTGCATTAGAGTGTCCGATTCCCTCCTCCCCGCCTCAGTGCCCTGGCTCTCCTCTGTGGGCCAGTGCATGGTGGCCCCAGCCTTCCCTTGCCCCTCCTTGGAATGATTTGCTCCCTGAAGGGATCAAAGATTGAGCGGTCCCTGCTGACAGGGACTGCTGTTTGGCTCTGCCTTCCCGTGGGTGGTGCAATGTGGGAGAGGCTCTTTGCAGTGCTCCAGCCCCTCCTGAGCACCCATGGAAGAGTAGTGTTTCTCAAATGCAGCCACCGTGGGCACATGCAGCCACCAGGAGATTTTCCTGCGGCCACGACATCCTGGGCAGAATAGGGAGCAAAGCATTAGCCCTTCTCTGCAGGGCCCAGGGGCTCTGGGGGCAGGCTTAACCCCCCGCTCTTCGGCCTTGGGGCTCTGGCAGCGGACTCCGGGCTTCAGCTCCCCCTCCCAGCTCCAGCCGTGGGGTCTGGGTTTCAGCCCAGGACAGCAGGACTTCAGCAGTGCCAACCTTACCCGCCGCCATGGTCAAGAGTCAAGGAGTGGGGTAAGCCTGGAGTGCGAGGCCTCGGAAGGGAGCTCAGGGCAATGGGGGAGGGAGGAAGCAGCAGGGTCTGGGGGGCAATGGAGGGACCAGGAGGAGGCAGTGGGGGCCAGGAACACCAACATACAACTGTACATTATTTTTATTATCAAGTCTGCAAAAAAACCCAAACCCTACATAAATAAATTACAATGATTTGGATGTGTATATTTATTTGTTTTTCCTAAAATTAATTACGTATTTTAGGAAATTTTGTCCACAAAAGTCGGTGGCCGCACTCTGAGGCGATGAAACATTTGGTTCTGAGCACCCGACTCTAGCCCACAGAGCTCTAACAACAGACGGAATGGCCCAGACCTTTTCCCAGAACTGAAAACAAACCCCAACATAAAGTGTATATGTCTGTATCACTGGCACAGGGGGAGGAGATTGCAAACCACCATGAAAAACTCGGTTCTCACAGTGTTTCTAGATCTCACGGGGGCCTCAGCAGTAACTTGGAAGTACTGGGAATCTCCTTTGCTGGCCTGCTACAGTGAGATTTCTAGCCTGATTTCTAAAGTAAATCCCTTTGTGTATGTCTGGATTGGTGTCAATGTACCAGATAAATGTACAGAGTGCTGATAAATGTACAGAGTGCTGATTCTTTGATGGCGCTCTCATTTTGAATCACAACCCCCTTTCTCAACTGGCTCATTTCAATTGTATTAAAATGGGTATAATAGTGACATATGCCTTTCATTGGAGCATCTTCAGGCACTTTACAAACGTTAATTAAGCCTCAAAACAGCTGTGAAGTGGTTTAAAGCAGCAGTTCTCAACCAGGGGTCCGAGAACAAGCAGATTACAGGGGGGTCAGCCAAGCAGGGCCAGCATTAGACTCACCGGGGCTCAGGGCAGAAAGCCGAAGCCCAGCCACCCAGGGCTGAAGCCAAAGCCTAAGCAATTTATCTTTGCAGGACCCCCTGTGGTGTGGGGCCTCAGGCAATTGCCCTGCTTGCTATCCACTAACCCCGACCCTGGGTTTTATATGCAGAAAAACAGTTGTTATGGCACAAGTGGGCCGTGGAGTCTTTAGGGCATGTTGGGGGGGCCTCAGGAAAAAGAAAGGTTGAGAACCCCTGGTTTAAAGTATTAGCATCCCCCTTCTACAAACATGGAAATGGGGGCAGGGAAGTTAACTCGCTTGCCCAAACTTACAAAGCAAATCAGCAGCATTTACAGCAATCAAACAGAGAACTTCATTGCAGCCTGCCCCAGGCTCTCACCATGGGACCATACACACTCTCTAGATCAGTGATACTCAGACCTCAGTGGTTCAGGAGCCAAATTAGCAATCAATATTAGAGTCACAGTAGTGTGAATTCATGGTTTCATTTACTATATATATATATTATTCTCACAGCAAAATGACTGACCGAGCATTATTATTTTATCAACTACAATTGATTAATAATATAGTAAAAGCATCCTGATTGGTTAACAACTTAGACTGGTTACTAGTTAAATCACCCAGTGTTTTAATATCATGTGCTGCAAAGTGCCACAGGAGACACATTAAAGAGCCGCTTGCAGCTCACAAGCCTCAGTCTGAGTATCACTGGTCTAGATGCAGCTTCCTCTAAAAGTGTTTCCCTAAAAACCATAAATTTGCAAAAAAGCAAACTGGTTAGAGAGTGGAAGGACAGTTATAGTACGAGATTATTTTTTCATTTAAGATATTATTTGAGTGCCATAAAATCACAACCCTGTACAGTACACAAGAGAATAACTTAGAGAAGCAACCCCCCGCAACCAGCCTCAACAATGAAAAGGGTGAACGGTTCAGATGAAATCCAAGCCCACTCCAACCAATTTCACTCAAGTCTGTCAAATCCAGTCTAAAGATCTAAAGGGAGATTATCAAAGGCACAACAGAGAGTTAGGAGTTGGGCCCCCAACTCTCATTAGTGTTGGCCTATTTGTATTAATGGAAATCCCCCCCTCTATTTCCTAGGCGTTTGCATCCCACACATGTGACTTCAGACCCCATCCTGGTAAGAAGGAGCCAGCTCAGAAGAACCCCATCCCCTTTACTCCATGACAGGAGGGAAGGGATAATCTGAGTTTGCTCACTTTGAGGGGAGCGTGAAGCTGAACACTTTTTAGTTCCTCGGTCCCATGCAGATCAGCCTTACACACTCCCTTCCCAGGCACTAATGGAGCTGCAGCATCTTAATGGCTCTAAGATAGGAATAAATTAGTGTTGCTTGTTGGTCCACTCTACAATGCCATCAGCTTAAAAGTACGGAATTTCCATCACGAACTTCTGTGGGGGAGGGAGCAATGGGGGGCCTGTTGAGTTTCCAGTATCTAAAAAGATACTATGCGGAGCTCACAGTGAAAATCCCTGTGATTTGCTACACTCCCCTGCTGATAACACCATGCACAGAAGAAAGAAGTTAAGTCATTTGAGCTCTAAATATTCCTCAGTCATGTCATGTGAGTCACAGAACTCATCCCCCTCTTTAAAGCATTTGAATGCTTCTTTCCTTTCATCTCTGTTGTTGTTTACCTAGCAATTCCCAGCAATGAAGCCACTGGTGAGTATACGCCTGCTCAGTTACAAGATCCCGCTGTCTGTTTGCTGGATTAAGTTGTTTATCCTCTTACTTAAACCATTGGGAAACATATCGACTGCTTACGTCAGGCCAAACTTCGCCCTCTTCCAGTAACACGGTACCAGACACCAAGCTCCAAGAGCTGTCTGGAAGAGTGGTGACAGTACTTCACTCAGAGAGGTGCAGGTGGTAGGCATGCCAAAGTACTGCAACCTTTCAGTTGACCACATAATGACCATGTTTTGCCTTACTCCGCTGATGCTGGGGCTTTCACTTCTGCTATCTGGCACTGGACGGCCTTTGCCTCCCCGCACCAGGCTTCTGTCAGCAGCCATGATGGGATCGTGCAGTCATAGGGGTGCAGTGTCCTTGTCATGCCTCTGCCTTTCCTCTTCCCAAGCACCTCCTGCTCCAATGGTACAAAGGATGTGAACACAACGGTATGAGGGAAGCAATGATACTGTAAATGCTTTCTGATGCACTTCAGTGGAGCAATTATCTTGGCTTGGTTCTTGAATGCATCCGATGAAGTGGGCTGTAGCTCACGAAAGCTTATGCTCAAATAAATTGGTTAGTCTCTAAGGTGTCACAAACCCTCCTTTTCCTTTTAATGAATAGATAGACATCTGACACAGGAACAACACAGGAGCCTTTTAAAGTAAACGAGGGCTTTTACATTCATTGGATGGTTTGATAGGGAAAAAATAACCTCGGGTGCTATTCTTTAAAAGCAAATGCAAGAACTTTCATTCTGGGATTTTGAAATACTAGATAGTCTTGGGGGGCTGTTTCACACAAAAATGACTTTGTATTAAGAACCGTTAGTTTCTTAAATTTAGCTCTTTGAAGGATGCAAAGGAATTGGAAATCTAACCACACAGCATATCCCTCCAGTCAGCCCAACCAACTACAGTATTTGGCTTCCATTTGCAACTACCCCAATCAAAAAAAAAGTTAGGTTTGAAGGAAAGTAAGTTTGAAGTGAATGTTAAATTTATATTAGATACTTGTTAATTAGCTAGTAAATGAGTCACCCCCACAGACTGCCAGAGTCTGTGCTATTTAAAGCAACCCTTGTTGTGTCAAGTTAAACTCCGTCAGCAGCCAGAGAGTTGACTAAACAGTAATATTTCAAAGCTTAACTTATTCATATTTTTTTTTTACTGTTAAAAAGGCCAAGACTAAAATACCCACCTGGGTATTCATAGTCAGGGAAGGAAGAAGAGAAACCTGTTAGCCTTTATGAAAGCTGCTTCCATTTATATGTACATCCACCAGAGTGCTCTCTGGTTACTTATGATGAGCCATCCTTGTTTTTTCCTCATGCCTCACCCTTCTGTTCCTTGTTAGCATTCTCTCCTTTAATGGTCTTTCCACAAGAAAGCTGTTGACCTGGATAAATAAGTCCAAAACCACATTTTAACCAGATTTGGTAAAAAGAAACCTGTGGGTGTTTACACCACAGTCAAAATGGTTCCTTGGCTTACTAAATATTAAAAAGGGAAGAAGGGATGGATCTTTCCAAAATTGCCCTGTTCTGGTACTGGCCACTGTCAGAGATAGGATAGTGGGCTAACTGGACCATTGGTCTGACGCAGTATGGCCATGCTTATGCTCTTAAAAGCAAACAAAAATTCTCTTAGTGGCATGGTAGCATCTGCCAAACTTCTAGGCCTACTTTATCCACATGTTAGATCCCCGACTCCCTTGTGGGCTAGTGGGGTGACACACAGCAAGCATCCAACCACTCTTCTGCTTGGGATGGAACAGATGTCTGAGGTACTACAGCACATAGCTATCAATACAAATAAGCCCTGGTGGTTCTTAAGGGGAAACTGGCATATACAGGGATTCTAAGGTGGCTTGAATTCCCTGCTTCTTTTCCTGAAGTTTCTAGAAAATTGGAGAAGTCTTTTGCAGATGAGGAAATAAAGAGATTGCTATTTGTTTGGCCAAATCCTTCTGCCAGGAACACTCAAACAACCCAACTGGAGCTAAGGAAAAGGCTTTTCAGCAACCAAGGGCAAAGTCTGAGCTCTCATTTTTCCTGATGCTGAGACCTCAGTAAATGTTGTCACCACAAGTACATCAGAAACACGTGGCATGAGGACCTCAGAGAAGGGTATCATCTTTCCACGGTCTTTGGGCCTAGATCTACAAGGCTAGAGCCATGAGTAGAAGCAGGATGCCAGGTGTAAATGATCACCATTTGTGCAGTGGCAAAATTAATGTGAACCAAAACTTGTTGTGAAGTAGCTTGGATCAACGGATCGAATGTGTGACAGGAAGCTAATTTATTTTAAAAACAAACTTAATCAGAGGGGGGAAAAATCTAACTCTGCACAGCTCAATTTTCTCCTTCTTTACTGCTAATGAAACATAATTTCCTTCTCGCCACTCCACCAAAATGACAATTTTCAACTGGACTTCCATAAATTCCATGTCACATCATACTTCCTCCACAATGTGATGAGGATTGATGGTATCTCTACAGCCTCCCTTAGCAGCATAGTCTAGTGCCTAGGGCAGTAGGCTAACATTCAGGAAACCTAGGTTCAATTCCTAGCTCTATCACTAGTCTGAGGTAGTCACTTGCTGCCTAGCGCCTCAGTTTCCGTCTGTAAAATGAGAATAATGATACTTGGCCTCCTTTGTTAAAAGTCTTTGAGAGCTATGGACCTGGTATTATTATACCTGTACTTCCTTTACCCCATCACATTGTGATCTAATCTGCTCAGCAAAGCACAAATTTGTTTGCAGTTGTATTCCATGATCACGCATTTTTTACATGAGCCCCAGGTCAAGAGTGCCTCTAGTGTCAAGGGTAAAAGTTAATTTTTCATTTCTGAGAGCCTAAATTGGGTCATTTAGTTTCCTTTGCACATGGAGGAATATAGCATATGGAGCATACAGTTCAAAGAGGGCGCAGGATGAAATAATACAAGGAAAGCTCAGGCTTTAAGGTTTTGTCTGACAGTATGAAACTGAATATGTGTCTCTTCAAGGAAGTAACAGCTTTCCATTTTTAAGTCAAGTTTGGCCAAAGGCAACTGCGTCTTCTTAACACAGTTCGGTCATTCATCAGTGTTTGTATTTCTGCTACGTTCAGCTTGGCAGCTCGGTTAGTTATATAATGATCATGTGGGCGGCTTCCTTCCCCCTCCATTTTCCCCCTCCACACACACACTTTTATTTCCAATGTAATGTTAAAGAAGAAAACACAAAAGAAAACACTACTGAATCTCATAAGCAAAGTCTTTCGGGAAAGGGTTTTGGAAGTTACGTCACTGAATTGGAGCCATAGGCCCAGCTCTCCCTTGAAATTTGCTCTTCACCTGATATTCAGGAGCTATTTTCCTTTCCTTCGTCTCTCTTACTTTCCAGCTCCCCATTCTAATGTTTAATACAGGCAATAGCTTTGAAGCCTTTCCAAATGAAAATGCCAGAAGCACCCAGGTTTTCCAGGGAGCCTGCCAACTCCAGCAATCATTAATTTTATGTGCTAATTTTAAAGTTGATGGGTTTTGTGTCTTGAACTTCAAAGGTGAATAATCTAGGATTTTCTAAAAAGGAGAAAATCATTTTAAAAATGTTTCTTTGCAAAAGAATATTATTTTTATTTCAAGGAATGCAGATTTCCTCTTTGTAGCCTGTATAAATGTTGTTGAAGAGCTCAATGCCAAATACTTGTTTTGTCCCAAAGAAATGTTTAAAGTGAAATAAATCGGGCTGGGCTATAAAGTGTTTTCATTTGTTTCACCGGTGGCCCTGCGGCCTTTATAAGTGAAGCGTGCACATTATGTGCGTGCAGGGCAATTATATTTTTCGGTTACAAAACACAGCTTATTAGATTGACTAAAGTGACAGATTTCAGTTTGTTTCTATCAGATATTACACAGCCATTTGCCTGAAATTTCTAGGGCATAATTTTGACAGTTTTCCCACTCATCAGCACATTAAAACCAGCTGTGGGTCTGGACAAACGACTTCAGCAGAACCTACTGAAAGTATCTTTTTTCCCCCTTCTGAGCGAGGCAAATGAAACTTGGAGTTCATTATGGTAGTTTAATTATGATTCAGTAAGGATGTCCTTCAGTGAAATCCATGGCTCCATAAACAACATGTTCTGTCATATTAGATGTCTTCTATTTCAGTTTTAAAGTCACAAAACCATGTGCTTTTCATTTGAGTTGTTGGACCCCCTGCTAAACTTATAAACAAAGGAATGGTAGCAAAGGACAATCAGCAGCTCGAAGTGTGTATAGTCTCATATTCTGGCTTGTGGAGGGAAGTTTACTGGTTTCGTAAAAGAGAACATTCAGAGCAAAATTGGGCTGATTTAGATGTTGGTATGAGATTCTGCCTCAGTCTGATATGGGTTAGAAAATGTATAACAAATGCCTTCGCCCTGAGTCTCTTACATTGTTTTAAAGTGAAAACAGCTGAAGGTTCTTGGCTTATTCTCCTTTGCAGCAGAATCTTTGGGACACGTCAGAGAAAAGTTCTGCAGCACTGCAAGCAATTAAAATGGGTATTTTTTGTGTTTGTTTTTTCCACTTTATCAAAGCCCAGAAACTAAGAGAGACAAAAGATTTTCAGGCAAATGGGAACAAAATTTTTCAATATATTTTAGCTTGTCTTAATTTCACTGTGGTTAAATGCATGAGGACGTTTCTTCTCCCCCCATCCCCTCCTATTATTTGTCCACTAAAGAAATGTAAGTTCTTCCTTAATTTCTTCTCTTAGCTTTAGTGCTCAGTTAGATTCTGACCCCCAATAAAACACTTAATCCTGTGCTTAACTTAAGCAGGTGACTTGCCCTGTTGACTTCCAGGCCAGTCTAGAAGTTTACGAGCATTACCAGTTTCTACTGTTTACTTATTAACTCCAGTGAGTTTGAGTTCCCAAAAAGACAAAAGTGCCATTATAATTGTTTACTTATTATATCTAGGGCTCTACCAAATTCACGGCCATGAAAGCTGGTCTCCCCCCATGAAATCTGGTGTTTTCTGTGCTTTTACCCTATACCAGCATTTCTCAAACTGGGGTCCACGGACCCCGGTGGGTCCCCAAGGGTACTTCTCGGGGTCCACGGGCCCCACTGATCAACTCCTCCCCTTTCAGAGGCGCAGCAGGGCTAAACCTGCCCTGGCTCTGTTCCACTCCCAGAAGCGGTGGCATGTCCCTGCAGAACCTGAACGGGAGGTGGGCCAGGGGGTCTCCGCGCTCTGTCCCCATGCCAAGCTCTGACTCCGCGGCTCCCATTGGCTGGGAGCTGTGGGCTGTGCTTGCGAGTGGGGGCAGCACGCGGAGACCTCCTGGCCCCCTTGCCTAGAAGCCGCTGCCAGAGAGATGTGCCAGTCACTTTCAGAAGCTGCCCAAGGTAAGCATCGCACCCTCACCCTCTCCCGCACCCCTACCCCAGCCCAGAGCCTGCATCCCGCACCCAAACTCCCTCCCAGAGCCCGCACCCCCTCCTGCACTCCAACCCCCTGTCCCAGCTTGGTGAAAATAAGTGAGGGTGGGGGACAGCGAGCAAGGGAGGGAGGGAGCAGGGGGCGGGAAGAGGTGGGGTTGTGGTGGGGTCTTGGGGGAAGGGGTGGAGTGGGGGGTGGGGCCTGAGGCTGAGCGGAGGGACTTGGGGGGTCCCAGAAATGTTTTAAATCAAAATGGGGGTGCTCAGGTTGCTGAAGATTGAGAACCACAGCCCTATACTATACAGATTTCACAGAGGAGACCAGCCTTTCTCAAATTGGGGGTCCTGACCCAAAAGAGAGCTGCAAGGGGGGATGCAAGGTTATTTTAGAGGGGTCATGGGATTGCCGGAGAGTGGCAGCTGCTGACTGAGGGCCCAGCTCTGCAGGCAGCAGCTCAGAAGGAAGGCTGGCAAGACCAGGCCGTGCCATCCTTACTCCTGCTCTGATGCTGGCGGTGGCTCTGCCTTCAGAGCTGGGCTCTCAGCCAACAGCCCCTGCTCTCCAGCTGCCCGGCTCTGAAGGCAGAGCTGCCACAACCCCCCCTGCAATAACGTTGCAACCCCCCCACAACTCCTTTTTGGGTCAGGACCCCCACAATTATAACTCCATGACATTTCAGATTTAAATAGCGGAAATCATGACATTTACCATTTTAAAAAGTCCTATGACCGTGAAATTGACCAAAATGGACCATGAATTTGGTAGGGCCCTAATTACATCACATTTAATATGTTGCAATATACTGTGGACAGCTAGCAGATTAAAATGCTTCCGTAATATGATTCTCTTTCTCTTGTGAATACAGATTGGTAGATACCTGAAGAAAGTATCTGTGAACATTTGTTTGAATAAATACCAGGAATTCACTTTGAATGTGCATCACTCTTCTTTGATGAACACTTCATTTTCTCAAGCATGTTTGCAAAAAGTGAAGGTCTTGTACATAGTCTTGCAACTCCATGTTCACAAGAAGTTTCATGCCCAAAGAGTTCACATAGCTGTCTTGCAATCTCATTGGTTTCCTTTCACCTGCATGTTACAATTTCAAATACCCAATCTGGGAGCAGAAAGAATGGCAGGCGATACAGAAACTTACCAGGAACAACAAATAGTCAAATGATTATGTGAATGAACCTCAGTTTACAGTAGGGTGACCAGAGGTCCCATTTTTAAAGGGACAGTCCCATTTTTTGGGACTTTTTCTTATATAGGTGCCAATATTATCTGGTGCCCCCACCCACTGTCCAGTTTTTTAACAGTCACCCTAGTCTAGGGGAATGTCAAATGTCAGATAATTGGAGTGTCAAACAAATTCATCAGAATCAAATACAATTTGTAGATAAGTCCCAAACAAAAAGAGTGGAAATTCCAGCTGAAATTTTCAGCTAGTCCTACTGATGTTTGTTGACAACTAAGTTTTGGAAAAAAAGCAATGAGCCAATTAAGCCACTAATTCCTGGGGATACTGATTCTCTAAGAGAGGCTAGTGGAAACCAAAACTGACAATTCAGGAATACTGATATTTATTATTTGTATTGTGGTAGCACCTAGAAGCCCTAGTCATAGGACAAGACCCCAATGTGCCAGGCACTGTACAAGTGCAAAACAAAAAGCCCCAAGGAGCTTATAGTCTGAGTATGTTGGAATTTGAACTTGAACAAGGGCCAATCACATGTACTTTCTATTTCTCCAGCTGACACAGACATTGTGAGCAATTAGTAATCTGTACACAGTACACTGAATGTGTACTAGGCTGACAACTTTATCTTAAGTATTGCGCTCACTAGCTGCGCTACCTTGGCCGTAAGGTGGCAAGAAAAAAAAAGAACTACCCAATTAATCAGGTGCCTTGCATTTGCCTCCAAAGGCTCGATAAGCAGCTGATTTGTCCCATATGCCGGCCAGTCATTAAGACTGGCAAGGATGGTCTCTTCACACATATGCTTTCCATTTCTTCTCCTTTGGGATACTGTTCCAGCTGGTAAGCAGGCAACCAGCAAGCTGATGCAGTCTGACATCTCCACTCCCACTGCTAGCATATGCGTCTTGCTTCAGCATGGAATCAGAGAGGCACTAAGCCAATAAATGGGGATAGGATTCAGTCACACAGTGCTGCCTGGCTCACACCTCCGAGGGTCTGAGACACAGCAAAAACAAATGTATGGTTCTGCAGGTGAACAGTGAGGCAGAGTCCACTGGATGGGGAGGGGGGAGTGATCCAAAACAGTCATCTAATCCTTCCAGAGAGCCAGAGAAAGAGAGACAGACATCAAACTCCTCCAAAAGGCCAGGTGTTAGTACCACAAAGCCAAACAATGACGACATCCCCTGCAGAAGCATGAGAATTTGTTACCTGCCAAGCTGCTGGATACATACTCTCTAGTTTCAGAATCTCATTTATGGGTATTTAGGCTGTAAAATCCTTCCAGACCATATAGGTTCCAAGGGTGTTACTCTAGAGTGGTTTGGGATGTGCTATATCTTTGCATTATTGGCATCCTACACACTAGGAATTTCAGATTTGTGGGAGAGGATGTCTTAAAGATATCACTGAGCGGGAAAATATTTCTTTTCTATATCAACAGATGGATAATATAGAGCCCATTGTTCAGTGTAAACAGGGGGGTTGGCAGGATAGAGACCTGCTAGGGGTAATGTCTTTCACACAGCTTTCAACGTTTAGGTGTAGACCAACACTAGCCCTGCCATGGATGCACAAGGCTGGGAAAAGGTTTAAGGAACTTTCCTCCCTTGCACATAAACCAGTCATAACGCCAATCTTTGAGTTCCCTGAGTCAAAGAAAGATTTGCCATTGACTTCAATGGAACGAGGCTTGATTCTCTCCCCACAGGATAAGTGCAAATCCCATTGACTTCCTCGTATCCTGTGGTGGGAGAACTGGACACCTCATCTATAGCATGTGTGTGTGTGTGTGAGAGAGAGAATATAGTACGTAACGCAGAGCAAAGGGGTGTCATTGCTACATAATATTATTTAAAACATGTTCTCTGTACTGTGTCGCTACTGAAATGAGGAATGGATGGGATTATAAAAAAGCTTTTTTTTCCCTTTTGTCCTTGGATTTGTAGTGTCCCCAAGCTGTTGGAAGCATCCCAAATTAAAGCGCTACGATTTGCTGCTGAAGTAACTGTCAGCTTTATGGAACTTGCCTGTACTAATATGGATACCATCTCAATTGGAACTAAACTCCTGAAGACCAGCCCAGCATGTCCTGGACCCAGGGTAAACCAAGCACTGAATTTTCTGGGGGTGGTCACATTGCCATTTGCTCTGAGGGGCACTAAAATTTTGCCTAAAACTCCAAAACAAGAACAGTGGATGACATTCCCCTGGCATGATAGAACAAAGGTAAAGCCTATTTGTGCGGGAGACAAACCTTTCTTGGGGAGGCCCAAAGCTCTGGAAAGAAATCTCATGGGATTTAAGAATCACCATAAAAATCAGCAGCGTTTGTTCCAAGTGCAAAGCGCACTTTGTCAGCCTGGCCTTCACTGACATAAACACATAGTGCATTGTACTTCCAAAAAGAAAAATTCCACATGCAACCCCACCATCCCCTGGGGAGACAAAGAAAGAAAGGAAGGAAAGAACTACGGGGTACAGATGCTACACTTCTAGGTTGAGCATTCAAAGGGGCCTAGAGGATTTAGGCACCCAACTCCTCTTGACTTTCAATAGGAATTTGATAGCTAACTCCCTTAGGCCAGTTTGAAAATCTGAGCCATAGCTTACTGCACTAGTGGAAGACATTCAAGGTGCCACAATTATGAGCACAGTAGAAGAACCTAAATAGGACAAAGTAGAACAGATTCTCCAACAGCAGGACACACAACTCCTATGGACTTAAATGGAACGGACACATCTCCTGTGGTTTGGAAAGAGGAATCCCAACATCCTCCTCTACCACCTACAAGCATAGCATTCATTTCAAATGTTAATTCCCCCTTAAACTGCTACAATTGAATTGGATAATGGCATTAATATAGATCTGTAAATAACAAAAGCAATGTTACGGATGCAATGCCAGAGTCTTCCAACTTCTGCTACAGCTGTTGCTGTACTTTGATACATTCCTTATGCTTACAGTTTCCTGGACTCCAGTTGTCTGAGCTCCACTTCTGTGGGCAGGGGCATTGTTTTCAAGAGTGACTTTCCCATTGGAGAATAAAATCTTTAACACTCTAATGTACAATGGGATGTAGCTGGCTCAAGTCCCTTCTCCTGCTGCTTGATTCTGAAATGAGATCATAATCCAGTGCTTGTGACATCGTGGTCTGGTGCCATAGAATGGATGCGATGTCATAAACTCAGTATTGTGCCTGCAGCATAGGTAGGGCCCTACCAAATTCACAGCCATGAAAAACACATCACGGACCCTGAAATCTGGTCTCTTGGGTGCTTTTACCCTATGCTATACAGATTTCATGGGGAGACCAGCGTTTCTCAAATTGGGGGTCCTGACCCAAAAGGGAGTTGCAGGGGAGTCGCAAGGTTATTTTAGGGGGGTTGCGGCATTGCCACCCTTACTTCTGCGCTGCCTTCAGAGCTGGGTGGCTGGAGAGCGGCGGCTGGTGGCCGGGGGCCCAGCTCTGAAGGCAGCACCCCGCCAGCCGCGGCACAGAAGTAAGGGTGGCAAAACCGTACCATGTCACCCTCACTTCAGCGCTGCTGCCTTCAGAGCTGGGCGGCCGGAGAGCGGCGTCTGCTGACTGAGGGCCCAGCTCTGCAGACAGCAGCGCAGAAGTAAGGGTGGCAAGACCACACCGTGCCATCCTTACTTCTGCGCTGCTGCTGACGGCAGCGCTGCCTTCAGAGCTGGGCTCCTGGCCAGCAGCCGCCACTGCTGTCCAGCTGCCCCGCTCTGAAGGTAGTGCAGAAGTAAGGGTAGCAATACCGTAACACCCCCTACAATAACACTGTGACCCCCGTGACACACACACACAACTCCTTTTTGAGTCAGGACCCCTACAATTACAACACCGTGGAATTTCAGATTTAAATTGCTGAAATCTTGAAATTTACAATTTTTAAAATCCTATGACCACTAAATTGACTGAAATGAACAGTGAATTTGGTAGGGCCCTAACTATTGAGAGAGCAGATGAACTGGGAGAACTCAAGTATCTTCAAATAATAATGAGCAAAGGTGGTTAAAAAACGGTAAATGGATTTCCACTTAAAGACTGAGGGTTGTATTTGCCCCCACTCACACAGATGGTGGATGCAATGTGTAACCTCTGCACCACTGTTCTGGGCTTGGCAAATTCACTTTTGGAGTGTTTTCACTGCCACTGTCCCTTGAGGCATGTGCCAAGAATGGGCAGCTTTGACTTCCAGTCACAGCCTGATGTCTATAGGAGATCCCTTGACACAGGCTGCCTAAGAGATGGGCTGAATGTGTGAAGTTTATAGGTACCTGGCCACACCCTCTCCTCACCACACATTTTCTGTGACAGCCTGAATCTGGCCCCCTGGCAAAATGAGGACTATAGGTGCCATCTGCTGCCAATGATCAACTTCTGCAGTGGAATTGTAGACTGTGGAGATACTGCCTGGCTCCTGTTCATGGAAGACGAGGAACGGATTAAGCCATGGGCTATTTTAAAGAAGGCCCTAGTATAAAAGGTGTACAATAGATAGATCTACCCCTGCTCCCATAGAAATCAATGGAGAGTCACAGTTCACTCAAGAATTTGAATGGGAGCAGGATGCATACATAACTAGTGAGCCAGTGCAAAAACCAACCAACCAACCATTTCAAAGGTCCCAAGAAAGGCAAACTGAGATCTTTACATTGTATTCCCATTACGCTTCCCACCCCCTGTTCTCTGCTGCTTTAACCTTTGGTTGTTGCTGTTGGAATCCTCTTTATTCTGCTCCACTTGTCATTCTTTTTATTTTTATTAGAGACACTTTGGCAGAAGACTTATCAGAATGCTCTAAGCTTGTCAACAAATGCTGTTAAGCGACGAGTTTAGGCAGAATGTGTAAGTGGAAAAAGGGCATGGGAAAATATGGGATGAAAAAGAATGTTGCTTGTTGAATAGAGGCAATAGAATAATAAGGGTAGGATCCTGGTAATAAATTACTGGGACTGTTATAAAAGTGGGTTCCTACTGTTAAGCCAGGCCTATCTGTGCATACTCCTTTTAACAGTGCTGAAAAGAACTATGCAGGAGGGCAGATCCGCAGCTGAAGGCAGCCGGCATCGCCCCATCAGAACCAATGGAGCTTACACTACTTAAGCAGCTAGCCCGATGACTAATGTTACTAGCTAAAGAACGTGCTACTATTTATTGCCTTTTAGCCTCCAAAAGCTGTCCCTTTTTTGGGCTCAGAAGAACTATAAATTAAAGAGCAGATTCTTAGGTGGCATAAATCAACATCACTCCATTGCAGCTTTGCTGATTTACACCCGATTTTTCCCCTCTGAACTAACATTAAATGGGAAGATATCCAAGTGCCCCTCTCATTCAGCAATGTGCAGGCTGATCCAGACTATTAATTACAGTGCTAAAAGAGTGCCCCTTAGCTCTCCCCCTCTTGCAAGTTTCACAGAGGACGTTTGCTTACATAAGCTAAAGAAAGAGGGGTTTAAGGGTGACCCCAACATGGGCTAGTGGTCTCCACTTTCATAAGCGTATCAGAAGAAAAATAAATCACTGAAAAAACAACATAAGCCAAGACTTACAGTGTGATTACTTAATTAGGTGTAAGGTTACATTGCAGGTCATGTTATGCTGTACTAGAAGGGTTAGAATTCAGCAGGTTTAGGTCAAACAAAATAAATCAGAAGTGAAAATAAAAAGCTATCCCTCCCATCTACCAAACTGCATGTGGAATAGCAGCAAGCAAGCACCCTATAGACCAAGGAAAGATATATGAACTGGTAGGGGTTAGCACCTCGGCTTTAATTTCTGATATGTCTCTTTGGAGATTACAGTGTGGAAGTAACCTGAGTCAGGCCGATTCAGGTTAGGGCTAATGGTCAAAGGGTGCTAATCAACCTCATTTAATTCCAAAATGCACTACTAGCTGGATGAGGAGCTCCAGCCACAGGGCTACAAAACATGCATGAGCAATGCAATGGGCACAAGAGCAAACCTCAAAGGAGGTGAAAGGGTGACTAGCCCGGACATGCACATCACACTAAATGCAGCTGCACTGGCTGACATCAATTGGGAGGAAGCTTTCGGTGGCTCAGTAGCTACTGGCTATGGTTAGAGGTGAGAGACGAAAACTTGGAAGAATGTGACACGAAGGAATGAGTACTTCAGCAAGAAAAGCTAAAAAGAATAAGATAAAATGAATTGATCACACCTTTAACCAGCTCCAGACAAACACCTACAAGGGCTTTGCAAGGATTATCCCAGTACTGGCTTTGTGTCATTAACCATGACCCTATGCTCTTGGAGCCAGGGGCTGTCTTTACCTGTCTGTACAGCATCCAGCACAACTCACTGACTGGAACACCTCGATGCTACTGGCATACCAATCATAAACGCACAAATCAGATTCAGTCCTGGTGTAGGCAAGTGCCACTTCATTAAGCTGAATTTAATGCTCTATCTTTCATGGGCTGTTTAGCCTCAGGGAGCATTTTATGGCCAAAATAACATGAGCCTTTTGGACAAGGGATGACACCAGTAGTGTTGTATAGAAATCTAATAGGGGTCTCTAGAAATTACTCTACAAGTCCATAGACTCTGATAGAGAATGCTCCCCTTTATAAAGGATTTTTGAGCCGTTCTGTAGAATTGCTAGGATGTAAATAATTCTGTGTTAAATTCTATAGGACTTCTCCGTAAGGGGAAATCCCATCTTCTCATGCTATCTCCACTTGAAATGACACAAGACCACTAGATTTCATTTGATCAGCCCTATAGATGTCTCCCCAAACCATTAAATATATCCATATACATAAAAACACGCATACACACCAATTCAGTTCTGATGTAAGGGGGTGCAGCATCACTGAAGACAACAGGGTGAACATGAGACCCAGCTACTTAAAAAAATATATGAATACTAGAACCCACCTGACAGTTAGCCAAATCAGAAAGAAAGGCGGAATTGAGAACTTCTGCCCATGTTCTACCCACAATCTTTAGGGTTTTTCCATGCCAGTGCAAGGATGCTTCGAATTCCTGCATAATAATGTTATTCTGTAATCCTGCCACCCTTTAACAGGGCCATGAAGGTCTATGCCAGAATGAAGTTTCTCAGTGTCATGAAACACAGGAGGAAAACAGTCATAGTAAGTAACAAACGAAGCAAAGCCCCTCATAGCGTTGCTTTCTATCAAAGGGCTTGGTGTGGGGCAACTCTCAGTATGTTGCAGATTTGTTCAGTACAACTTAGTTAAAGAAACACATAGCTATTATTTTCTATAGTAGATGCAAAGACTGTATATATAGACATAAAAAGTGTGTGTGTGTGTGAGAGAGAGAGAGAGAGTTTACATCATTTAAGGTTTAAAGCTCTGTTTCACATGTTAGTGGGGCATAAATCTGTCTTAACAGTGATAGTAGTTGGTGCAAAATGTGTCAATTATTTGTCGTGAAATTATGAGAAAAAATCCGCCTCAAAATTTTCCTTGAACATTTTTCTGTTTTTCATGTTAAACCCACCCCCTCAATTTTTAAACCAAAAAACCCAAGAACTTTTACAGATAAACCTTCAGTTTCTCATTTTTGTTCCCAAAATTAGAAAACGTTGGCCAAAATGACATTTTTCTACAGAAATACTAATTTTTTTGTCAAAACATTTCAACCAGCTTGATATTGAAAATATTAACAATTGAATAAGAGATTCCTGAAGGCCTGGAAATGACTTCACTGACCAAGAAAGTGTAAGGATCCATGGGACTTGGACCCAGGCCTGCAACAACTGACATGTCCACATTGGCACCAGGAGCTCATGCGGAGCCACATTCAAGGAGCACTGTGGAGATTAGGCAATGCAGAAAGTATGGCCCAAAGGGTCCAGAGTGACAGAACCCTGCAGCCTTCTGATTGGCTCATGCTCATTATTTAACCCTGGAAAGTGACCCAGGAAGTTGTCTGGGCAACCTTCTGATATCCAGTCTCTGACCCTAGCCTGATTCTGACCCTGACTCTTGCTTCCTGATTTCAGCCTGGTAACTACCTCTCACCTCTGGTCTCCAGTCCCACCTTGACTCTGACTCTTCCCTATCAATCCCAGCTCTAGCAATTACTCTGATCCCTGCTCAGTGACTACTGCCTCATGGCCGACCTTGATTTGGGACACCAGCCCAGTTGTCACTACTAGGCCTGATCTCCTATGCCTGGTCCCTTACAGAACGAGCAAGTGAAGGGTGTGGTTTTTCCTCAGGCAGTGCACTCAAAGCACAAACTATATAAACCTATAGGAATAGGAACATGTCTGTTCCTCCTGACACATTCTGAGAAGTAGAGAGGGGGCCCAAACCAAAATCCTAGATAGAAACACTATTTTTATTAATATTATTTTTAATTATTGATATTGTGGTAAGCACCTAGAGGCCTCAACCTGGTCATGCCCCATTTTGCTACTGAACAAATATACAGTAAATGAAGATCCATGCCTCAAAGACTATTTCCTTGGATGCAATAGAAAAGGCCACGTGACCAAGAAAGTAGCACACGCCACTGCAAGGAAATGCATCATTTGTTCATGGCTATTGACCAGAGCAGTGTGAAACTTTCACAGCCATTCCTGAAACCAAGTGAGTTTGCCTCTACTGTAGTCTTCTTGCTCAAACTCGGTCACATTCCCAAAAGTGGGCCAAGTTTCAAGCATGGCTTGGCTAAGTTTCAAGTAAATATGGGCCAGTTTATTGTTTCAGGTCAAAAACATCTTAGACTTGCTGTTTCACATAAACGTGACAAGCTTAAAAATTGACAAATTTAGCGACGCCGTGGGAATCTCTTCAAATCTGTCTCCTTATATTATGTGAGCCGACTGGCGAATCAGGCCCTGTGACTTTCTTTCTTGGTGATTTATATTCTATTATTTTATTTTATTGGATATCATGAAAGAGTAAAATAAAAAAAATAGTACATCAATCAGGCCATATTTTTCTTTTCAGTAAGTTTACTTTGCTGTATTTTTGACTGAGGGGAAAGTTAAGATTTTACTACGCGAGCCTAAATCTTAAATTAAAACGGTATATCAAATTATTCTTGTGTGGGAGCAGAGCGAACAGAAGGGAGTAAGAAGCTGTTTGTTTTATTAAATCTGACATCAATCAGGAGGAGGGAAAGATCACAGCCTATATGCTGGATTTTATCATTTTTGCGGCTCTGAGTGTTCTGTAACATCCACCTGCTGTCACCCGGGATGCTGCATTCAATACCACCATGAAAACAATAAAAGAACCCAGGCGTGGAGGCAGCCCCCTTAATATAGCTATGTGGTTCACAAGACTTTGTGACCTGTGAGGCTATCTGTTGTGCAGGCAACCTGAGGATGAGCCTTGTAAAGCCAGCTGCATCTTCAATAAGGGCCTACTTGTGCATTTCCTAGTGAACTCAAAAGGGAGTCGAGGGTGCTCCACACCTTATAGGACATGTTCAGTATGTTGCAAGATCAGAGGGCCTAAGGCAACATGTTGGAGCCACCAGCTGCAGCACATCAGCATTTGTCAGCCTAAGAAAACAAGGGAGACTAATGATTACAAGTGCCCAACGTTCCTTTAGTACCCAGCTTGTGATGGGGTGTTCACCCCACACTTGCCTTGAGAGGGTTCAAGCAGACTGAGAAGGGGGCTAATAAACCCAACAGGCCACAGCTGAGGGGAATCAGGTGGCCAAGCAATCCCTTGATTGAATGAGGAAGCCCAGCTGAGGAGGAACAAGACAGGAAATTGGAAGCCAAAGGGGCTGCTGGGAAAATCTGCAGTCACTTCCTGGGAAAAGGTAAGAGTGTTTGGAGGCCACAGGGACAGATAGCCTGCAGTTGCTCCCTGGGAGGAGGGAATGGTGAAGGTTAGGAAAGGGCTCAGGGAAATGCAGCAAGATCTGGGGTAGAACAAACCTTGGCTGCTGACTAGACGGTCACTGAGCCAGAACCTGGAGTAGAAGATGGGCCCGGGTTCCCCAGCCAGCCACAGGGGAAGTGGCACCAGTGGGGCAGTGAATGGGAAGACTGCCTAGGATTGCTTGCAAGGAAAGGTTTTCCAACCCTGGAAGGAGAAACTATTTGGGAACCTGGCCCGAGGGCCAAATTGCAAAAAAGCAGCAGTGGTTCCTGGGGCGAGAAAGGGGCTGCAGACCGGACAGAGAAACGGAGGGATGGTGTGCAATCCTGGGAAGGGGTGTGAACCAAAATCAACAGCTGTTGTAAAGCCAAGGAGTCCTAAGGAACATGCAGCATGTGGCATCCTCTGGGCCCACAAAATTCCAACCGAAACAATCTAACTTCCAGCTGTGGAGAAGGGTAGGGAATGGGATAGTGACTCGAAGTCTGGGGTGAAAGGCAGTTCAAATACTGGCTCCATTGTGGAGAAGGAATATTCACTAATTAGTACTGGCAGACGACTTCCAGCCTTGGCAATAAACACAAATATGTCACCTGGCATGGCTAGCTAAAAAAATATAAGATACATTCCACTGTGTATTTGCCCATGCTAAATGCCAGATGCTTTATGTAGGGAACGTGGGACGAAGATCCATGAAACACAAAGTCCGCTACATAATTAAGAAACAACATTCACTTTCTTGCTCCTTTAAAGTTCCATCACTTTAAATGTAACTCACTGACTTTATTTAAGCTCTTTGCTCCAGAAAGCAGAAAGAGATGAGATTTCAAAGGAATTTACCAATAGTTATTTTTATATTTAGTGTACATTTAAAGAGTCTTTTCAATTACTTCAATAAGAGTTGGATCAGACGCATATACTGCACCATCCCCATGCTTTACAAAATATACACACACACGTCCATTGAAATGCAGCCACCATTGGTGGGGAGGGGAGCAGCCAACACACAGCATACAATGGTCAAAGATGCCAGGACAAACCTCTGCAAACTGGCATGGGATCTTTTATTGTCACACACAGCACACTGGACCTTGGTTTTTATGGTCCAATCTGAAAGACTCCACACGTTGAAACCATATGGTACACAAAGATCTAGGTCTGAAAACAGGTTAGAGAGCTGAGCACGCCCCACTGAGATGTGAACCTGTCATTCTAATGTGACTATGGAAGTTATTCCAAACCAGACGTTTACGTTAGTCGTTAACCCCAAGCACAGCGCAGTGTGAAAATACGCGTGTGAGCACAGCCACCAAGCTGAGTGATTTGGTGAAATGAAACCCCCTTCCTGATGTGACTAGATCAGCGCTGATCAACTGGTGGGACACTACTGGAATTGACCATGAGGGAGCGGCTACTGGGGCTATCCTCCCCACTTCCAGAAATAATTCAGCCTACTCAGTAGAAGGTAGCTTCTAGGACCCCGAAGGAGCAAGTGCAGGGGTGAGGGAAGGAGGTGTCCGCTACCTCCTACTACTTCCAGTCTCAGAAGGTAACACTAGCAGTGCAAAGGTGACATATTAGATTTGATAACAGCATCCACCCTCCAAGGGGGATTCCCACAGAGGGGCTGAGCGGCAAAGCCTGCAACCAAGACAGCTGCTACGCATGCAAACACAATAAATAAACAAAAGGATCTTGCTGTGAGGGATGTGAGTGGACAACAAAGTTGTGTGAGTTTTGGAATCCATGCAGCAAGTTGTGGGTGATGGATGGAATTAAAAATTTCTTCCCAGTGCATGGCGTTCCAATGCAGTTACTGATAGACGGGTTGCTAGGTGGTGGTTACCTGCTGTGCTGTTTGAAGAAATACTTAGTTTGATTTTATATCTAAGGAAACAGCTCTTAAAAGTTCCCATTGTTTTAATTTTTGTTCTAACCTCACAAAATCCTCACACACACACATGCTCTTTGCTTGTCTGGTGTGAAAGTTAAATATAAATGGATCAACTACAGAGGTGGCAGAGCTGGTGGTGTAAGTTACACATCAGGAAGTGGGTCTGCATGTGAACGGGGTGTCACACCCCAAAGGACAGAAAGGTGCAGCTCCAGAATGAAAAGCAGCTAAGAAGGAGGTGTAAGATAAACCCTTTTTACACCAATATACACACAGCTTACAGTGTGAAGCTGACGGTCTGCCACAAATGACATCACATCTTCATTTGGACCCAAATGTCCATGAATACCGAAAAGCCTTCAGAATTTCGCTATTTATTGGCTCAATTTGAACCCTTGTTTCTGTGAAATTCAAGTCATGCTTCACAATACATTTATAAGAGTTGTCAGTTATGATGCTAGGTTGATCACCCATTGAGTCTGGCCGAAATTCCCATTCCCTTTCCCATTCTATAATATTGAAGCATTTGAAGCCTCAGTTTTGTCCGAGATTGACCACTGTAGGTGGCAGATTGCTGTTATGTTTTCCCGCACACAAAGAGCATGCGTATCCTTGCAGTCTGTGTGATTTTTATTTTAGATTAAGGTTAAAAGCAAAAGTGGACTCTCCGTAGCACAGCACAGTGCAAGTCTCCACTGTAGCATGCTGCATAAACTCAGCCTCTAAATGTAGACTCTCTCTGCTGACAAGCAGACCCATTACAAATTTAAAGGGGCAGCACAGAAAAAATAAACTTACAGCTGTTACTTAGCTGCCATTTCATATTACAGCACATGATACAGTGGATCCACTTTTTTTTTCCAATTCCTATTTTACTGATTCGTTTTAACAAAAAAGTGGATGCACATGGTCACAAGTTGGTTCAAATTCTGCAACCTCTAATAGTTCTCAAGCACTGACATGATGTTCCTCTGCATTCATTCTCCAAGACAGAACAGTGGTTAGTGGGTACAAGTGTATGGTAAGTCTCAACCCTTACACTGCTTCCCTATACCTGTTATATATCTTCTCCAGGATTCAGAGTAACAGCCATGTTAGTCTGTATTCGCAAAAAGAAAAGGAGTACTTGTGGCACCTTAGAGACTAACCAATTTATTTGAGCATAAGCTTTCGTGAGCTACAGCTCACTTCATCGGATGCATACTGTGGAAACTGCAGAAGACATTATATACACAGAGACCATGAAACATTCCACACAAAGATGGACTACAAGCCGTCAAGAACACTATCCCCGATAATGTCATGGCTAACCTGGTGGCTGAACTTTGTGACTTTGTCCTTACCCATAACTATTTTACATTTGGGGACAATGTATACCTTCAGATCAGCGGCACTGCTATGGGTACCCGCATGGCCCCACAGTATGCCAACATTTTTATGGAAGATTTAGAACAACGCTTCCTCAGCTCTCGTCCCCTAACGCCCCTACTCTACTTGCGCTATATTGATGACATCTTCATCATCTGGACCCATGGAAAAGAAGCCCTTGAGGAATTCCACCATGATTTCAACAATTTCTATCCCACCATCAACCTCAGCCTGGTCCAGTCCACACAAGAGATCCACTTCCTGGACACTACAGTGCTAATAAACAATGGTCACATAAACACCACCCTATACTGGAAACCTACTGACCACTATTCCTACCTACATGCCTCCAGCTTTCACCCTGACCACACCACACGATCCATTGTCTACAGCCAAGCTCTGCGATACAACCGCATTTGCTCCAACCCCTCAGACAGAGACAAACACCTACAAGATCTCTATCAAGCATTCTTACAACTACAATACCCACCTGCGGAAGTGAAGAAACAGATTGATAGATCCAGAAGAGTTCCCAGAAGTCACCTACTACAGGACAGGCCTAACAAAGAAAATAACAATAACGCGTTGGAGGGGTTTTAGTTGGGGGCTGAAGGTGACGGCTAGTGGCGTTCTAAGGATCTACAACCTATCCTGAAGGATGACCCAACACTCTCACAAATCTTGGGAGACAGGCCAGTCCTTGCCTACAGACAGCCCCCCAACCTGAAGCAAATACTCACCAACAACCACATACCGCACAACAGAACCACTAACCCAGGAACCTATCCTTGCAACAAAGCCCGTTGCCAACTGTGCCCACATATCTATTCAGGGACATCATCACAGGGCCTAATAACATCAGCCACGCTATCAGAGGCTCGTTCACCTGCACATCCACCAATGTGATATATGCCATCATGTGCCAGCAATGCCCCTCTGCCATGTACATTGGTCAAACTGGACAGTCTCTACGTAAAAGAATAAATGGACACAAATCAGATGTCAAGAATTATAACATTCATAAACCAGTCGGAGAACACTTCAATCTCTCTGGTCACACAATTACAGACATGAAGGTCGCTATCTTACAACAAAAAAACTTCAAATCCAGACTCCAGCGAGAAACTGCTGAATTGGAATTCATTTGCAAATTGGATACTATTAATTTAGGCTTAAATAGAGACTGGAAGTGGCTAAGTCATTATGCAAGGTAGCCTATTTCTCCTTGTTTTTTCCTACCCCCCCCCCCAGACATTCTGTTTAAACTTGGATTTATGCTGGAAATGGCCCACCTTGATTACACATTGTAAGGAGAGTGGTCAGTTTGGATGAGCTATTACCAGCAGGAGAGTGAGTTTGTGTGTGTATGGGGGAGGGGGGGTGAGAAAACCTGGATTTGTGCTGGAAATGGCCCACCTTGATTATCATGCACATTGTAGGGAGAGTGGTCACTTTGGATAAGCTATTACCAGCAGGAGAGTGAGTTTGTGTGTGTGTGTTTTTGGGGGGGGGGGGGGGGTGAGAAAACCTGGATTTGTGCTGGAAATGGCCCACCTTGATTTTCATACACATTGTAAGGAGAGTGGTCATTTTGGATAAGCTATTACCAGCAGGAGAGTGAGTTTGTGTGTGTGGTTTTTGGAAGGGGGGGGGTGAGAAAACCTGGATTTGTGCTGGAAATGGCCCACCTTGATTATCATACACATTGTAAAGAGAGTGGTCACTTTGGATGGGCTATTAGCAGCAGGAGAGTGAGTTTGGGGGGGGGGGGGCGGAGGGTGAGAAAACCTGGATTTGTGCTGGAAATGGCCCAACTTGATTATCATACACATTGTAAGGAGAGTGATCACTTTAGATAAGCTATTACCAGCAGGAGAGTGGGGTGGGAGGAGGTATTGTTTCATGGTCTCTGTCTATATAATGTATTCTGCAGTTTCCACAGTATGCATCCGATGAAGTGAGCTGTAGCTCACGAAAGCTTACGCTCAAATAAATTGGTTAGTCTCTAAGGTGCCACAAGTACTCCATATCTTCTCCATTTATCCAGGACATGGAATATTAGGTTGTACTTGGTGCATTCACCAGGGGTTGGTAAATTTGGTGACTGAATGAGCCTGAACTTGAAAACACAAGCTTGAGGCTGAGGCAAATAGTCCATTTTAGATCTTGAAAAATATTACAATATGTGACACATTGTAAATAAATGAAGGGGACGCATCACTTTGTACTCTGCTCATAAAGAACAACGGAACAATGCCGGTACTTCAAATTAAAAACATTTAGAGCTGTTTGAATACAGGCATGTTAGAACAAACACAGAATTGCTTTGAGCATTTGACTTGCACATTCCCTAAATAAAGAGAGAATCTTATAAAAGTTCATTAAAGGCTTGGATATTCTTTATGCCTTTTTTTTTCAATTAATGTCTATCACCTAGAGACTGAGGGCATCAGAAATAGTTTCCTTTTGGTTTCTCCTTAGGTATGACCCAGGCAGCTGCTGGGAAAGCCTGTCTAGGTGTAGGTCATAATCAAAGTTCTCTGTGCTGTTCTAATACAAGCATCTCCACCCTGACCTGGAAGAATTAACCTCAAGAGAGAGGAGACAATTCAGCATCCATGATAGCCATGACTGTTTGTGGTTGTTTTATGAGGCAGTCTATGGTTCACCAGGGATGAAGTAAAAAACATGGAGGCATGGAGGAAAAAAACACAGCTCAGCTCTCGTAGAACTAAATGTTACATTTGAATCATGAAGCTACCTGCGTCGAAGACTTGCGTTTCATTATGTATTTTTTAAACTCAAATTCTTAGACATAGCATATAGTATTACCAGCTCAGAATGAATTTCAATCTAAAGGCAAAAGTTCTGAAAGAGGAATATGAGAGCCAATGGGAGTTAAGCTTCAAAAGCTCTGTGCATCTCTGAAAATATACCCCAAAGTCACATCCAGAAGCTAGATAGAAACTGAAAATTACTTTGGCCTTTCAGTCTGATTGGAGACAATTAGTCATATTATTTATAAGTGCTGTATTGAATGTACAGTGGGGTTTTTTCCCTGTTGTTTAGAACATTTGAAATATATAGAATAAAATAGCTTAGGTCAATATTTCCCAATGTGGGAGTTAAAAGTTAGGCACCCATGTCTAAACTTAGGCACCTGAATTTAAGTTAATGGGGGATTGGATACTTCTCTGTGAAAATCGGGTTACTTATTTGGGGGCTTAAATATGGATTCAGGTGTCCAGTATCAGAGCTCCAAGTCTGACAACAGTTTCAATTGATTTAATGGAGAACCAACTTTTAGAAGTCTCCAGCTGTTTAGAAGTATAATCCATAGCCAAGGTTCAGAAGAGACTTATTATTTTAAGGCATGTACTATATAACTCCAAAAATGCCTGAGGCACTTTGCTCCATTTCTTTGTCTCTGGGCTGTCCATGCGATTGTTTCCTTTCTGAGAGCAACCAGAGTATATCGGTGTGATGCTTTGATGCTTTTTCCCACCAGAGGACTATTTCTCTTAAACTCCTTTTGGTCCATTGTTTTAGTCCTCACAGCTGTCTAGAGTGGCAAATGTTTGAAATGGCTGTAAGAGTGCACTGAAACAAAATGGGCTGACTTTTAGCAGAAAAAAAGGACATGGAACTTTTGTCTTTGCAACTCGCAACCAGGTAGAATCATTGTTACAAAGGCCACATGGAAAGGAATGTGGCTTATGCATTTTGTGAAGCTTTCACAAACCAGATATTCCAAAATAAGGGTGTCCATTAGGAAAGGGAGGACCAGTCTCTGGCAACATCTGCTGAAAACCAAATACTTAGAACTTGTCATTACACATGTTGGGCCAGATCCTGTAAATCAGCCTAGTTCCATTGAAATCAATTCAACTAGGCCAGTAGTTTATAGCAGCTGAGGATCTGGCCTGTTGTCCCTTAATAGCTGGCTAGGAAAGGGGAAGACGTTTGAGTGAAAGGACCAGCTCCAGCCAGCTAATTATAATGTAGCAAGTGGGGCAGATTGGTGGTTTAGGAATATGTATGTGGAACAGGGGAACAAGATGGTGGAGTAGCTGATGCTAGCTGATCATGACTGACAGAAGGATTAGCTTGTCAAGGGTGTCATAGGAAATTTAAAGAGACAACATGGGTGATTGGTGGTCAACCTGCACTCTTACGGCAGTACATGTAGAAGTGGCCATGCATGTGCTAGCTCATTTAATACTTTGGTTTGTGTGTGCATATCTGCAGCCCTTTTCTCCATTTTTGGAGAGCAGGTAGGACTGACTGGAAGAAAGGAAAATGGGCTCATTAGCGGAAGAAGCAGAGTTGTAAAGTGAGTGATGTTGGAGGCAAAGCCCCTGGATTCTATTCCCAACTTTACCAAAGATAAGGTGTGCGACCCTGGCTGAGTCATTATCTCAGTTTACCCATGTGTAAAATGGTGGTGGTGATAATTACCTACCTACCTCTCTTGTAAGGCTTTATTAATTAGTTTGTAAAGGGCTTTGAGATCTTTGGATGCAAGGTGCTAGAGAAGGCAAAGAGTTATTATTATTAATAATAATACAGAGACTGAAGGCATGTAAGGAGATAAAAGGAATCCCCAAAATGAGAAAGACAAGGAGAAGGGAAAAGAAAATTTGAGAGTCAACCAGCCCCAGAGATGCAGCTAGCCAATCGTTGTCTGTGATTTCTCTCCTTAATTTTTAATTACACAAATTGTAATAGAACCAACTGATTTTGGGCCACCTGCTTTATCAAATGGTTCTGGGTTCTTCCATCCCTCCCTATGAAACCATTTTTCATCTTTGCCATTTGGGATGTCGTCAAGAAGACAGACATGAAAGAGTACACCTCCCATTTAATGCAGGAATGGAAACACACACCTTTTATCAGGCTTTGGTACCACACTGACAGGATAAGAAATATTTACAGATGTTTCAGCTGATCTTTTAATGCTGTACGATTTGATTGCCATTCAATAATTATTATGATAAACATTGTGAGGGTTTTGTTCCCTTCCTCCCCTTCTCTTTAGAAGATGTCTCTCTGGAAAAGATTTTTAAAAATATGGAGTGTAATGTAATCTGCAACTATAACATAGATTGTTAATTTTATGTGTAGTTGAATCACAGCATGCTTTGATTGAGAGGAGCCAAGATAAACACATGAAGTATGTGCCTCTTTGAACAGGATACACCACATCCTGCATTTGGTAGCCAAAGGTTCCAGTTTGCATCACAAATGTAGCCCAAATGCTCTCTCGACTCGAGGTATGTACCTTGAAAAGGGCCAAATTTGTGGTACATGCAGCTTTTTTGATGTTTAATCGCTTGCTTGTTTGGTTTTTAAGAGACTCAGCAGGTGACTGAAAGGAAGGCCCGTGCTGTCAAGAGGGACTTTGATTAATCAGCAATTTGATCATTTGATGAATCGTCCCAGAAAGAGCTGGCACTGGTGAGAGCTCCCCAGCCAACATGTAAACACATACAAATAACATTTTAAAAATATATAAAGACAAATTGCAGTTCAAAGCCGCTTGCTTTGGCTTGTTGGTTTGGATGGGAGAAACAAAAAGCTTTCTGCTTGGTTGATAGAAACCAGACCTTCCAAGAGAGGAAACAATTGGCTTGAGGTCCTTTTGGATTGCAAATAAAGAGAGTTTGACATTTTCTTTTTTAATTATTTTTTTTTAATCTTCTCATTCTTGTATGCAGTAATAAATTACAATCCTTTTTCTTTTTCCCTGTAAGGAAAATTCAACTTCCTCTCACTTTCAAGCGATTTATGACACATTTCAAACCACTGACTTACATAAGGGTTCCATGCAATTTTCTAACAAACCATAAATTATCACACTGAGGTAGCAAACAAAATATTGCATTGTGAATTGCTCAGCAAAGCATCAAATTTCACCTCTGTTTTGATGACACCCAGTAGCGTCAAGCGTAGGAAATCTAGAGTTGGAGAAATGCTTGAAAAACCTGCATGGCTAGCTATCTCATCTTGTGAAAAGAAGATTTGCAAAGTCACTTTGCTTCCAAGTTTGGATTAGTTCATAATGTTCCCTTCCTCCTTAGTGATAGACCTTAACAGTGAACTATCTACTGTGAACTGTACAACATGTAAGCACTAAACCATGTTTCCACTTCAAGGCCCCCATTCAGAAGAGCACACATAAGTGCTTAAGA
Organism: Eretmochelys imbricata; assembly: GCF_965152235.1. Lineage (NCBI taxonomy): Eukaryota > Metazoa > Chordata > Testudines > Cheloniidae > Eretmochelys > Eretmochelys imbricata. The sequence goes on from NC_135579.1 coordinate 94,920,869, forward strand.
CCATCCCTATTCAGGATTGCACTTACACACATGTTTAACTCTGAGCCATGTCTGATTTTTAAAAGTTTCTAACACCCAATCAGGGAGCAGAAACAATTGATGTGACAAAGGGCTTATCTTCACTGCACTGTTAGCTTGAGGTATAACTCACGTTTCACCCTTCACTCAACTCCAGTCCATAGGCAAAAAATCACTTGCTTGCTTCAAGTGGTGCTTCAAGCTTGAGCTAGCTGGTCCATCAGTGGGGTGGGTTGAAGCTTGGGTGCTACTGATGCTGGAGCTAGTAGTACAGTGCGGGATACAACAACCCAAGTTACAAGACCTCATCAGCTGCTAATCCAGTCTCTTTGAGTAGCTGAAGTGTTGTTTCATAATGGGCTCACTTTCACCCAAGCAAGGCTAACTCAAGTGCACTAATTCAAGCTAACTTTTGGAGTAAAGACAACTCATTCGGAGCTCAACCACTCAATAGGGACAAAAGAATAGCCAAAAAAAAGTCAGAGAAACTAGTCTGCAACCAACCCAGGATCTGAAAAGCCAAACAGAACTACATTCACCAAACAATCAGGTTTGATTCGCTAATCAAAAAGAAAAAAAAAAAGGGGACGACATACAAATGATTATTTTTTGTGGGGTTAGGGCAACAATGACTTTGACCAGCTCTGTCAAAGACGCTGAATATCAAACGGGAACTACACTAGGCAACCGGGAGGATAAATACTGCCAAACCCCACCCCCTCCGACTGCAGAATCAGGAGATGACGATCACCTTACACTTGATCACGTACTACTTTCTTTGTGCTGGTAAGAAGTCAAAGGCTATTTCAAAGGAATCATAAGCACACTGCATTCATTCCCATCCCTGGTCCAGCCATAATTTAATTAAAGAAATCAAAAGACCATCTACTAAAATAAACCAGACTTAATGGGGGAAGAAAGTCAAAACAAACAAGTATTTACCCCCTTTCCCCCGTGCTAACTTCCAAGAACCAAAATTCACATCCAAAAGGATCAGGTCATGTTAGAAATAGCAGGCTGTCTACTAGCCACGGCAGAAGCAGCATCTGGATCAAAAACAATAAGATGGGAAAGGAATGCAGTCAATGAAAGTGATTTTTTTCATGGCATTGTGAATGGCTCTCTTTACTGATCGTTTCTGCAGCCAACCCAAACGACATGCAGAGGAAGTGTAGTGGGTTTCACTCAGAGGCTAGCAGGCCGTGGCTTGACAGTCCTTCCATCCCCAAAGTCCTGGGATGGGCTTGCCTGACAGTCAGCGGGCCTAGCGATCTAGCTGTGGGATATTGTTTCCCAGTGCTTCAGAGTTCTCCCAGCTGGATGGGTGGTGGGGGAGATTTGGTAGGAGGACCCAGATCCTCCCTCTCTACCGGGTTCCAGCCGAGGGAGCAAGAGGAAAGAGGCATGGAGTGTCTCAGTTGCACCCGACCAGCCTCCCCTGAGCTGCTTCCTACCTCCCAGCAGGGATTTCCAATCCATCTCAGCAGTGCAGTTGGTCAAATAAGTATTCCCACTGCTCAGTTATACTCCCTCAGCAGGGAGTAGGGAGGGAGTCGGAGTCTCCTTTCCAGCAGATCTTCCATTTGGAGCATGCTCCGCAGCGGTGGAGGGGCAGGGGCCTCTTAGCCCGCTACATCTCCTTCCCTTCCTTAGTCTCTGTAAACCCCATAACAGTAAGCTACAAACAGATCACTACTGTCTTTGCAAATGTACCCACCGGTCCAGCAAAGCACTTAAGTACACACACCCGTTAAGCATATAAGTAATCCCAGTGAAGCCAAAAAAGATGGGCCTTATAACATGTTCTGAATATCAACAATCCATGACTAGTTTGGACCAAGTTTTTTTTCACAGCCAAAGTGTCCCCAGCTACCAGCCACTTCTCTGTTAGTCTGCCAGGGAGATAGATGGGTAAACTGAGATGGAAAGCAAGTCATTATGTGGCCCAAAATCACACAATGAAGTTTGTGGCAGGCCCGAGAACTAAACAGAAGAGCCTTGCCTGGCCTTCCAGTTTTTTGCTCAAAACACTAACCAGCCCTTTCTGCACATTAGGTGACACTGATTTCATTATAAATAATTAATTTGATTATCTCCTGCTATTGTTCCCCTCCTTAGTGCAAAACAGGATAGATTTGGGCCATCAAGGTATTCAGCAAAAGCGATTTATTTGATTGGTCTAGAGAGGGATGCACATATATTCCCAGAACAATAGAGGGTGGAAAAGGGGGAGTGACTGATTTTTTTATTTGATTTAGTGGTTTTAGCTGGATGGCTGAGCAAACAGAGTAATTAGTTCCTGTTTAAATGTTTGTGGTTTGATGCTGCTGGAGGTATAATGCTGCAACATTTATAGTGTCTGGGCACTTAAATTTCTTCTATAGGAGTCCTTTTATGATTATTATTTAAACCTTAGCAAATAAAATAACAAGAACTGTTTGAAATGTTTCAGCTGAAAAGTTTTCCTACTGAAAAACAGGGTGTTATCAAGAATAAAATATTTCATGGGAAAATGTCATTTTCAATGAATTTTTATTTTTTGAACAGGAGATTTCAAAGCAAACCTAAATTTTTTGTTTAGAATTCAAGTTTTCATTTCTTTTGTAGCTTTCCAAAATGAAAAATTATTACTTCTTATCATTTTTGTTATTTTGGAATGTGTTTTTCCCTCTTTTTGCCATTTTTTCTCCTTTTTCACCACTAAATGCACTAGAATGAATTATGTCTGAGTTTGGAGAATTTTGTTTGCTTTTTTTCTCTTTTACCTTTTTTTTTTTTTTGACCACTTTGTAACTTTTCAAAACTTCTCCAGGTTAGGAAAAGTTAAAAGAATAGCAAAAAGAACACAAACTCTGTAAATTTGTCACCCTTTGACTTTTCAAAAGTTGAAGAAGTTTTGAAAAGTTATAAAGTAGCAAAAGAAAAATCGAAGAAAAGAAAAAACGAAAAAGTGAAAAGCAAAGCCTGGAAATCATTCTTTTTATTCCACTCAGAGGCAAAAAAGGGGGAAGGAGAGGAGAAAGGGGAAAAAACAAAATTCTGAAATTTAGAAATTCAAAAATTTTGAAAATTCAACACTTTTTGAAAAACCACAAAACAAAACACAATACAAAATATGGTCCCATTTCAAATTTTGTGAAATGGAAACAACTTCAAAATTTTGAAACTTTTCACTATATATATATATATATACTTTTCCACCAGCTCTAAAGAGTGTATCTAGATCTTGTACAACATATGATTATAAACACTGTCTTTTGTGGTCACTATTCTTTAAGGCTATGTCTGCACTTGGAGATAGGGGTGTGATTCCCAACTCGTACAGACATACTTGTGCTAGATCTCATCAAGCTAACACTCTACAAATAGAAGTGTAGCAACAGGAACACAGGTGGTGGTAAGCAGCACCACAGGCTAGCCACCCCAAGGACAATCCCACCTGGACCACAGGGGTACATACTTGGGGTGGCTAACCCATGCTCCCACTTGCTACTGCCTGCACTACCCTGGCTATGATATTTTTTGGTGCACTAGCTCAATGAGATCTAGCATGAGTATGTCTACTCAGGCTGGGAATCCCCCCCCCCAGCTCCCAGTGTAGACACAGCCCTGTCCCATCTACAGCAGAAGTTAGAGCAGCCACAGGGCTTTCTTGGCTGCTTCTGCCACACAGGAGCTATTCTGCAGGGGAGAATATCCAAAGGACTACACTGGAGTGTGACATTCCACCAGCTCTACATCGCTTGGGAAATTCCTTATTCTAGGGAAAATATTCCAGGGGACAGTTCCACCCGCTAACTGACACTTGAAACCGTGGAGTGGGGATAAAGCTGCCGCAGCAGAAATGGAGAATTGAACCCCAAGGGTTTGATGGCTCATGGGAAATGAGTTGGTGGTGTCAATATTGTTCTTAGTGGACAACTAGCCACATCACAGAGTCATTGGCAGTCTCATAGAGAGTACGATGACTGAATGGGCGAATGGCGAGTGAAGTATTTTTGCAGACCTACAGGTGGTTTTTCCACATCAGGGCTACAGCACATTAGTCTGTCCGGGTGAGTAACTATGGATAAGCAGAGAAATCCATTGCCCCTGGCAGAGCATTCAATTCTCTAAAATGAAAATATGTGCATAAGTAAAACGGTAACGAGAATGGAAAGCCACTCAATGTTCATTGTGCATTCATGCTGTAGGTGCATCTTAAATGAAATCCCCCAGAGGCTTTCACTCAGTGCTGCAGGAATCACAGCTGAAAACATGCTTATTTTTTCAGAACTTGCTCCTAAATTCCCTCTTTTAAAAAATTGATATAGTTGAGCACAAATAGCACAGAGCCAGATGTGATGCATTCGCACAGAAACAAAGCCAACTAAAACGATCCTCATTTTCCGTTTTTCTAATATTTTGGTAAAGTCATAACAAAAACCACTGATCCTAGACCTGCTTTTCAGGCCTGCAAGGCACAGCAATTGTTCTGGGTTTCTTTAGCCTTTTATCTCATCTGTTCCAAGCTGTTTATTTCTTCACTGTTCTTTTTTTCAGTACTTTGACTCAGAGCCATGGTGTCAGTTTCAGTATCACTATGTAGCTTTTATAAATGCCTTTTAAGTCCCAGCCTTCCAATCAGTATTGTCCTTCAAAGAAAGAAAGAAAGAAAGAAAGAAAGAAAGAAAGAAAGAAAGAAAGAAAGAAAGGCACATTGGTCCTGATTCTGATCTCACACCTGTTTTACCCTGGAATAACTCCATTGACTTCCATGGAGTTGACATTGGAGGAGTTACTTCTGATTTACAGTTAAGTAAATTGAATCAGAATCAGGACCCTGTGGTTAAGGTAGTGACCAGATTTCTTTCCTTGCTGGAGCATTCAGCAGATGATCAGGGTAACATTTGGTGGAAATTTTCTTGTGATTGCAAGAGGCTGTGTAATAATGGACCTCAGTCCTTCTCTGCTGCTTCTTCAGCTTCTTATATCACTCGCAATGGGGCATTATAACAATGTTTCTCAGAAGCTGGCCAACAGAGAGAGAGTTTATCCCCTGGATTAAAGTTCTGTAGCCCAGGTTAGACTGGTGGGACAGACATTTCAGAAGTACACACCAAGATCACACAGATAAAACCAAAATAAAAGAAATAGCTTGAAGGATTCTGAGTCTGACTAGCATGCGTAAACCACCTCTCTAACAGGTGGAACAGCAAGTGTGCTTCAGATTACCCTCCAGTGGCTGAAGCTCATGAAGATATAAACCCTAGCACTACTGCAATTAACAGGTTCTCCTTTTGGGTATGTCAACACTGCAATAAAACACACCTGGTTGGTCTATGTCAGCTGACTCAGGCTCATGGGGCTTGGGCTGCCGGGCTGTAAAATGGCAGTGCAGACATCCAGGATTGGGCTGGAGCTGAGGCTCTGGGACCCTCCCCACTTCGTGGGCTCCAGCCCTAGCCCTGACATCTATGGGCCAACCACAGGTGCTTTATTGCAGTGTAGACATAACTTTTGTTTCCTTGCTGAGAAAAGTGAAGGCCCCATGACCTTGAAATCCTTACAGTATACAGTCTTATTACATACAGCCTAAGTATGTACCATCCTTTGCATTCATGCATTGAGGGATTCCAATTTGGGTCATTTGTTTTTTAAACAATTTCAAAGAGAATTTTTTAGGCTATTAGCAAACTGGAGAAGTTTGTTCCTACCCTGCCCTCATAGCCATCAGTGTGAAACTAACAGAGCAGGATGAAATGGACTTGAGTTGAGAGACCAGGGGCTGCTTAGAAAATATTCAGTTTTTTAAATTATTGTTTAATATTTGTTTATGGTGACAACCAAGATGTAGCAGGTACTTTCCAAATATTCAGGAAGGAACGGTCCCTGTTCCAAGGAACTCACAATCCAAGGAACTGTAGATTACTGTAATATTTCGCAATGAGTCCTGCCTCAGCAAGAGTGAGTTTTGCTGGCAATTTGATTGTGTGTCAGCTCCCTGCCACACCAGTTGGTCTCCCTCACCAGCAAACTCATCAAGGCTCCCACAGCCCAGACCTCACCAAACAGGTAACAATCAGTGCGTGTTACAACTTAATGTGGCGGGTTTGTCAGTTGCCCAGCATGATTTACTTGGCGTTCTTGCTCATCAACATACTATCAACATCATTTGCTTGCAAGAGACACACGTGGCAACTGCTGAAGCCGGGCGTTACAGTATGGACGCCTTCAACCTGTTGTGCCATGTGGCACACCTGAAGCACAGTTGAGCCACATACATTCAGTCCAATATTGCAGATGCCATTCAGCTGCTGTCTACTGAATTCTGTGGCACCATCCAGGTTGGCGGTTTCTGGCTGGCAAATGTTTACAAGCCTCCAAGTGTCAGATGGAACCACACCCAGCAGTCTATGTCGGAGACTTCAACAGCCATCACAGAGACTGGGGTATAAGCAGGTTGACACCAACGGTGAACAACTTGTAGACTGGGCATCTTGAAACAACCTCACCCTTATCTTTATGATGCTAAGCAGCAAGGCACATACCATTCTTCTAGATGGGATCGTGACTACTCTCCTGACTTGTGCTAGGTCAGTTCAGTTCATGGCCATCCTCAGCCAGCAACATGCCAAGTCGTGGATAACTTTTCATGCAGCCAACACAGTCTGTCACTGATCCATATTGGACTACAGCTGCCAGTGGTCAAGAGTTCCAAAAAGAAGCTGTGGAACTTCCAAAAGGCCGACTGAAAAAATACAGGGAAGTGCTGGAGAAGAGTGTGGTGACAATACCAGCCCGGCATATCTTGGTAAATGAGACCTACCATCACTTCTCTGGTGCTACCTACAAAGCAGCCTGCAGAGCCATCCCACGCGGTCGCTGCCCGGTCTACATCCCTCTTGACGAGGAGAGTGCTGCCTTGCTTGAGCAGTATGAGGCCTCTGGTGACCCAGATGTTGCTGACCATCTGACCAAATCATTGGACACTGCTCGCCGACCCAGATGGGAGGGGACGGCAGAGAGGATGAGCTTTATCCACTCCAGCCACACACGATGGACTCTGCTCTGATGCCTTGGAGCAGTGCAGCAGCCACCTGCACTCTGCCAACCATCAGTGACACCCAACCAGGTAGCGGGACACCTACTTAAAGTGGCCAGAGCACCTTTGGAGAAACAGGTGCGAAGACAAGTGAGGAATGAATGGCCTATGTTTAAATGTGTACACCAGATCAGAACCTGCCCAGAACCATTCACTGTAACAAAGGTGGAACAGACACTGGGTAGCATTAAGTGTGGAACAGCTGCGGGCTATGACAACATATCTCCAGAATCTGTTGCGGTACCCAGGCCCGGATGTTTCACGAGCTTGATGCCACCTTAAACCGGGACATGACAAAGTTAGCTGCCTGCTGTAAGACTTGGCGTCTCCAGCCATGCATCATAAAAACAGTCTCCAGTTTGTTCCATCTTCATCATGCCAGCGCAACCCAAGAAATGAATGTTTATCTGAATGGTCAGAAGGTAAAGCATGAAGTAGAACCGGTCGATCTAGGTGTGACCTTAGACCGAACACTGAGTTACCATGCTCACCTGAAGTAGACAGCAGCTAAAGTTAAGATGCACAATTATCTTCTTAGCAAACTGGCAGGTTCGTCCCAGGGTGCTCGTGCTCTAAATCTGTGGACGTCAGCTCTTGCCACCTCGTATTCAGCGGCGGAGTACTGCGTGCCAGTTTGGAGTCGATTGTCACACACCAAACTGGTAGATACGCAGTTACATGCCGCCATGCGTATCGGCTCTGGCACCCTGCGTCCAACTCCACTCCCATAACTTCCAGCTCTGAGCAATATTGCTCCTCCTCGTATCAGACGAGAGGTTGCCACTGGCAAGTTACTGGAGAAAGCATGCACCAGCTCAAGCCTGCCGCTGCGCAATGACCTTTTAAAACCACCAGCTGCACATTTGCCATCACATCGCCCATTATGATCTCATCCACCACACCAGGATGCTAGGGCGGAAACACTCTGGCGAGAGGAATGGATATTTGTTATAATCCCCAACCAGTCCCTCGTCGCCAACCCCACAATTTGCCTGCCTGGTTTTGACCTGTCCCGTCACCAGTGGTCCCTGTTGAACAGGTTCCGGACCAGGCAAGGTCCCTGTGCAGCCAACCAGTATCGCTGGGGCCTTTGCAACAGCACTTTGTGCAGCTCCAGTGCAACACAGACAATGACACACATTGTCGATGAATGCCTGCTGACTAGGTTCAGTGGTGACCTAGAAGAACTGCATCATACCACTGAAGATGCCATTGCTTGGCTAGATGACTATGCACACACTAAATAAAATAAATCACTTGAGTTCAGGCTCAGGAGAACCCCTGATAGTTTAGGCTGATAGCTTTGTTTATGACTAATATGTAAATTGAGGTAAAACCAAATTCCACTGTCTAGGACAGCCTTGGTTATCACCTTTACCTAGGCTATGCTTTCTTATCTTGCATATACTAGTAACTTCATAGAGAGGGAATTCATAACTTCACATATAAGGTTAGCACATACATTTTACAATTATATTAATAACCAGTGGGTGATTAGCTTGCACATCATATCTCACAAGGCAAATTTTGTACAAATATGATTGAAGCAGTGTGTGAATACAGGGATGCCTAGGGTCACAGAAGGGTGCAATGAAATTGCTGTGGTTTCCTGTCTTCAGCATCTTGCTACATGCATGCAAGGCATGGACATTACGAGGCCTTCTGCCTTCAAACTGAAATGCTACATGTGATTGCTGCACACTAGCTGTACCATGCACATGCCTAGTGAAGAGGTAATTGCCCGAATATATAGCATAACTGGAGTGATACATGATATCATTAAGATGATCAGATGATGAAAGCTTGAGTTTGCAGGACACATGGGTGGGATGAGGGGAGGAATATCGGCAAAGCAAGTTTTGAAGGGACTGGTACCAGGTGCCCGGGGGCACCCATAGTGAGTGTGGTTCGATGGTGTGGCCGATTGATGGGATGCAGGATGGCATGCTTATCAAGGCTGTGAAACATGGAGGAAGACTGCTGGCCAATGACTCCCGTGTGTTGTATTTACTGTTCACAGTGGTATGACTTTATGATGCTCTGCACTATGAGAACAATAATAACAAGTACTGATACATAAACATAAAACTGGATGCTGTACCTGGAATATATCTGTGATTCAACAAGATGACCTTCTTATTGACTGAAAAGGGGCATATCAGGAGCTAATGAAATTATAAAATTACATGCCTTTAAATGAACAATGGCACCTTTCCAAATATACCATGTTTGTGCTGCATCATCTGAGGCACCTAAGATTATGTACTAAGCATGCTGCAAATTAATATAACCAAAAAGGCCATTGCATTGTGGTCTCTTCATGTTTACTGAGTTCATAACTCCAGCTGGACCGCTTTTGGCAAGATATCTGATTTTTATGAGGAGAAAAAGCTATAAATCTGCCATCGCTAGAGGTCATCATACACTATGTGGCATGTTCATGAGATTGCCAGCATGCTCCAGTTTTTCACAGAGGTCTTAGCCATAAAACTGCCATCTAGGAAAATCACATATGAAACCAAAATTGAACCTTTAACAGCAAAACATCACTTTGAAATCTCTTCCTCTTCCAGCTCCTTCCCAGCCCCAAAAGCTATGGGCAGACAGTGAAGGGTAAAGTGAAGGGGGTATTCTTCAAAGCCACATAATCAACATCTAAGAGCAAAATGAAGCCAATTTTTCTGTCCCACTCCTGAGCAGAAACAGCTGTCATTCAGAAAATATGTCTGCATAATAAAGAAGAAGCCAAAAAAGCCAGCGCTTGTGGAAATTTTTTTTTTAAGGCAAGGGAGTAGCTGTATTTCAGAGTGTTCTTTTTGCCTTGCCCTTAGTCAGAAGGCAGACAGCACCAATGGAACACACCAGGTATAAGTCAGAGATGAAACTCCACTAGGGTAAGTGTGAGGTACAGGGCCATAAATTGTTTGCCTTAATTATTTGTGACAATTGGTAGCAGACAAAAGTGATATATCATTAGAGAATGTTACTCACGTACAACGCTTTCTGATCTACTCCAGTTACCCTGGCCTTTTTGTCACCCTTCCAAAAGTTTTTCTCCATGGGTAGACAGGAAGTGCACAAGGCTCAGAGGACAAAAAGCAGCCAGAGCTGATGCAGACCACTGAAACCTTCTGACACAGACTATAGTGAATGAAGGCAAAACATAAGAAATCTCTCGGGGTTCAGAGTTCCACAAGGCAGAGATTTTGCACATTGATACCCTCAGACAGAATCCTGATTGTAGACCTCAGCTCAAGCCAAAAAAGTCTTTGCTAAGAGGTTTTAAATTTATGCTTTTAGCAGGGCTGAGAAGTTCACAGAAAGGTTATATTCTTCTTCCTCTTTGCACTGTAATGCAATACCTCTCCCAGCAACATTAATTAAAAGCGCTGGTAATTAATTTTTTTTAAGCGCATTGTATTCTTCACTTCCGATCAGAAATAGAACAAGCCCCCCGCTGCTCTGAGTGGCTTCCTTGCCAAAGAAACAACTGAGCCCCACAAAGTGTCCTTGACATTTGTCAACAAATAAAGGACTGTTCATCCCACCCCACTCCATGCTTTGTACACAGATTGAAGATAATTTCCCTCTTCAGAGGGCTGCGGGATGCCAAGGGACCTTTGATTTCTGAGCTCTTGCTTTATCATTCTGGCACTCAAAATCCCATTGCAGAGCCTTCTATCTGGCTATATTAACTCAGTGCAAATTTCACAGATGTGACATGGTATTTTACAGTATGATGATGATGACAATCTATAAAATAGTATAGATTTATGTGGTACTGTTTCTTAGGTTAAATTTGGCACATAGGAGAGTCCCTGTTCTGACGGGCAGGAAATGATACAGCTCAAACCTGAACCACCCTCAACAATCTCAGAGGAGAGTGTGGTGTTTAGAGACTGAGCGCTCCATGGGAGGTGGATGCTGAGCAGTGTTTAGGAGTGAGGATGCTGCTGTAAGCAGAAGGGATGGCATAAGAGAAGGCACAAGGAGGAGGCAAAGGAGATAAAGGAGAAGCTTAGAGCAGTGCATGGGATTCTTTTGTCCTAAGTGCAGGACTCTGCACTTGTCCTTGTTGAACCTCATCAGATTTCTTTTGGCCCAATCCTCCAATTTGTCTAGGCCACTCTGGACCCTATCCCTACCCTCCAGCATATCTACCTCTTCCCTCAGCTTAGTGTCATCCACGAACTTGCTGAGAGTGCAATCCATCCCACCATCCAGATCATTAATGAAGATGTTGAACAAAACCAGTCCCAGGACAGACCCCTGGGGCACCCACTTGATACTGCTGCCAACTAGACATGCAGCCATTGATCACTACCCATTGAGCCCGACAATCTAGCCAGATTTCTATCCACCTTATAGTCCATTCATCCAATCCATACTTTTTTAACTCGCTGGCAAGAATACTGTGGGAGACCGTATCAAAAGCTTTGCTAAAGTCAAGGTATATCATCTCCACTGCTTTCCCCATATCCACAGAGCCAGTTATCTCATCATAGAAGGCATTTAGGTTGGTCAGGCATGACTTGTTCTTGGTGAATCCACGTTAACTGTTCCTGATCACCTTCCTCTCCTCCAAGTGTTTTAGAATGGATTCCTTGAGGACCTGCTCCATGATTTTTCCAGGGGCTGAGGCTGACCAGTCTTTAGTTCCCCAGATTCTCCTTCTTCCCTTTTTTAAAGATGGGCACTATATTTGCCTTTTTCCAACCATCCAGGACCTCCCCAGTAGCCACGAGTTTTCAAAGATAATCGCTGATGTCATTGCAGAGCCATTGGCCAACTCCCTCAGAACCCTCGGATGCATTCCATCTGGCCCTATGGATTTGTGCATGTCCAGCTTTTCTAAATAGTCCTTAACCTGTTCTTTCACCACTGAGGGCTGCTCACCTCCTCCCCATGCTGTGCTGCCCAGTGTAGCAGTCTGGGAACTGACCTTGTCTGTGAAGACAGAGGCAAAAAAACCATTGAGCACTTCAGCTTTTTCCAAATCATCTGTCACTAGGTTGCCTCCCCCATTCAGTTAGGGTCCCTCACTTTAAGAACATAATAATGGCCATACTGGGTCAGACCAAAGGTCCATCCAGCCCAGTATCCTGTCTGCCGACAATGGCCAATGCCAGGTGCCCCAGAGGGAGTGAACTTAACAGGTAATGATCTAGTGATCTCTCTCCTGCCATCCATCTCCACCCTCTGACAAACAGAGGCTAGGGACACCATTCCTTACCCATCCTGGCTAATAGCCATTAATGGACTTAACCTCCATGAATTTATCCAGTTCTCTTTTAAACCCTGTTATAGTCCTAGCCTTCACAACCTCCACAGGCAAGGAGTTCCACAGGTTGACTGTGCGCGGAGTGAAGAAGAACTTCCTTTTATTTGTTTTAAACCTGCTACCCATTAATTTCATTTGGTGGCCCCTAGTTCTTATATTATGGGAACAAGTAAATAACTTTTCCTTATTCACTTTCTCCACACCACTCATGATTTTATATACCTTGTGACAGACCCAGACCAGCAGGGTACAGGAGTCTGGTCGAAGGCAAATATACTGGCCACTGGCTGAACAGTTTTCTGTTCCCTGAGTGACCAGAGCAGGGGCTGCACTAGAGCAATCAAGAGCCTGCTAGAACCAATTAAGACACCTGGAGCCAATTAAGAACATACTAGAATCAATTATGCAAGCAGACTAATCAGGACACCTGGTTTAAAAAGGACCTCCCATCAGTTAGGGGTGTGCGTGCAAGGAGCTGTGAGCAAGAGGCGCAAGAAGCTGAGAGTGAGAAGGCATACTACTGGAAGACTGAGAAGTACAAGCATTATCAGACATCAGGAGGAAATGGTGGTGAAAAATTTATTTCAGTGGTGAAAATAAAGAAGGTGTTGGGAGGAGGCCATGGGGAAGTAGCCCAGGGAGTTATAGCTGTCATGCAGCTGTTACAGGAGCCACTGTAGACAGCTGCAATCCACAAGGCCCTGGGCTGGAACCCGGAGTAGAGGGCAGGCCCAGGTTCCCCCCATACCCCCCATCTCCCTATTTGATACCGGAGGAGTTGAACTGGACTGTGGGTTCCATCAGAGGGGAAGGTCTCTGGCCTGTTCCCCAATCCACTAGGTGGATCAGCAGAGACTGCGGGGATTGTTCTTCTTCCTTTCCCCATGCTGGCCAGTGATGAGGCTAACTGAGTGAACAGTGGATTTGAGCCACGAAAGTGGCCAAACTGAGGGCTGCCGTGAACCTCTGAGATGAGAAAATCCGCCAATAAGCTCAGGACCCACTAAGGCAGAGGAAGAACTTTGTCACAACTTCTATCATATTCCCCCTTAGTCTCCTCTTTTCCAAGCTGAAAATTCCTACCCTCTTTAATCTCTTCTCATATGGGACCCATTCCAAACCACTAATCGTTTTAGTTGCCCTTTTCTGAACCTTTTCTAATGCCAGTATATCTTTTTTGAGATGAGGGGACCATATCTGTATGCAGTATTCAGGACCATATCTGTACACATCCCTGACCTTCTTCTTGTTGCTAACATACCTGTAGAAACCCTTCTTGTTACCCTTCACATCCTTTGCTCGCTGCAACTCCAATTGTGCTGTGGCCTTCCTGATTACACTCCTGCATGCTTGAGCAATATTTTTATATTCCTCCCATGTCATCTGTCCAAGTTTTCACTCTTGTAAGTTTCCTTTTTGTGTTTAAGCTCAGAAGATTTCTCTGTTAAACCAAGCTGGTTGCCTGCCATATTTTCTATTCTTTCTGCATATTCTCAATAAGGCTTCTTTAAAATACAGCCAGTTCTCCTGGACTTTTTTCCCTCTCATTTTAGCCTCCTAGGGGATCCTGCCCATCAGTTACCTGAGGGACTCAGTCTGCTTTTCTGAAGTCCAGGGTCTGTATTCTGCTGCTCTCCTTTCTTCCTTTTGTCAGGATCCTGAACTCGACCATCTCATGGTCATTGCTGCCCAGGTTGCCACCCACTTCTACTTCCCCTACCAATTCTTCCCTGTTTGTGAGCAGCAGGTCAAGAGGAGCACGGCCCCTAGTTGGTTCCTCCAGCACTTGCACCAGGAAGTTGTCAGGGTAATTGAAGTCCCCCATGAAAACCAGGGCCTGCGATCTGGAAACTTCTGTTAGTTGTCCGAAGAAAGCCTCGTCTACCTCATCCTCCTGGTCTGGTGGTCGATAGCAGATGCCCCCCATGACATCACCCTTGTTGCTCTCACCTCTAAACTTAACCCAAAGACACTCAACAGGCTTTTCTCCAGTTTCATATTGGAGCTCTGAGCAATCATACCGCTCTCTCACATACAGTGCAACTCCTCCACTTTTCCTCCCCCACCTGTCCTTCCTGAACAGTTTATACCCATCTATGACAGTACTCCAGTCATGTGAGTTACCCCACCAAGTCTCTCTTGTTCTTTTGCAGGGTACAGAGGGGCAGATTCAAAGCCCACTGATGTCAGTGGGAGTCTTTCACTTAGTAGGCCTCAGAACAGGCCCAGAAAGTCGAAAACAGTGATTCAAGACCTGCAGAGCCCTGGGACCTGATGGTAAATGGCCTTCTGCTCATGGGGGTGCTATGAAGGTAACGGTCAATCTCACCTCTCATCCTCTCTTTAAAAAAAAAAAAAGTCTCTGACCTTTTTCTTTGCGAAAATATGAACCTATCAGGTGAGGTGGACAGTTTTTCACTGTGATTTCCTCCATGAGTCATGGGTTCCCCACTGTCCCCACCTCACAGCACAGAGGAGCAGTCCTTGAGACACATCATGGCTGCTATGCACAGACCCCAGCACAAATGGGCTTTAGAGTACTCAATAGCAGACGAGGATGGTGATGACCCAAAGACACCTGCACCCTATGTATACGTTATATTTGGGGTGCAGTGGGGACATTTCACTAACCCCACCCCCATCCCTAAAAGCCTGTCCTATGTGATCACAGTGGGCAGGCAAGCCCCGACATGAAGAGATTGTGTTTGGTGGGAGGAACTGTAGATCTTCTGGCTTTCCTATTATTCAGAGAACTTTGGTATAATTGTAACTCCTGGGTTAAATGTTTTTGTGACCCTGAAAGCTCCTATCACCGTAATGAAACATGGGGTTCAGGGAGGAGAGTTCTTATCTATTTCCGTGGATGCCAGATAAGAACTCTTTGTTGCTGAAATGCATCCAGATTCTTTTTGGTTTCTCTCGCTCAGGGACCAGTTCTGGAATTCGTCACCATTTTATTAGTACAGGAGTTTGTGCTGCTCAGCAGGTGTCAGGGTTGCAAAATCTGGCCCTAAATTAGTAGAAAGAAGCAACTGAGACAGTTGTAAAGGATGGATTGTGCACTTTGGCCCTTTTGTAAAAGCCACTAAAAGCAGTAGAAGGCTCCCATTGACTTTCCTGGACTTTTGGTCAGGCCCTTAACTAGCATCATACGGGTCAAATTTTCAGTGGGTTTCGGCTCATGCTATCTTGTGTGCACAATTACTCCATTTGCATGTAAAAATGACTGTGCCCAAAAATCTGGCTAGCATTACATGGAGGCCAAATTGCAACACATTGAATAGTCTGCCCATAATCTGTGTGAGATCTTGAACAGAAACTTAAAGATCCTTGAATTATTCTGAATTGAGCTGCTATGACATTGTCGTGTTCTAATTGTTCATCACTCTGCCCTGCCCTGTAAAAGTCTTACTCAGTTTTCCTTACCTGCATGAGTAATGCTGTACTACAGCAGAATGCTTGGAAAGCAGTTTTGGATCAAGAACAAGCAGTTGTCAGAATTATGTAGCACATGATCCAAATGTTTGAGATGTGTGGGTAAAAGAAGGATCGCTTCTCTATGAGGGTACCAAAAATGTTCATCTCTCGAAGAGTCACACAAGCTAGGCAGTGACTTGCTACAAAACAGGATGTCTGTGCTCAGGTCTCGACCTGTGATAAACCCATTTGAAATTAAAAGAAACATTTAAGAGATTTTTGAAAAGGTGTTTCAGGGATTTCCTTATTTAAGCAACAGCATTTCTGTACGTTAAAGGTAGACTCTGAGAGCTTGATCAGTGAGGTTGCTGGGCATGCTTAACTCATCAGCCATAGAAAGAGGAGACAAAAGACCTACTGGAGTTTGTGGTCATTCAGTAACACACAGAGTTAAATCCAAAGATTGTTTGGAAAGAGAGAAAGAGCAAATTGACAAGGAGTATTCTTGGAAGTGATAAAAATGGCTGAAACCCTTGTTAAAGATTAGGAAATCTCTCTCTCTCTCTCTCTCACACACACACACACTCACACACACACACACACACACACACACTTTGCACGGTTCCAGCAGAAGTTAAAAATAGGGGAAATATTGCTGGAATTAGTGCGTGAAATGCTATGGTTTATGTTATGCAGGACTCCATACTGGATCTGTTCTTATCACAAGGTATAACATGGCAAAACATAACCATTGACTTAAGTGGGGCCAGAATTTCACCTTAGGCATCTATGATCAAGTGCCTCTTCCCTTTGATTCCCTAAAATGTTCTGTCCTGTACTGTCTTCAAGAGCATGTGGCCCTGATGGACCATAAACCTACTCATAAAGGTCAGAGGAGTTCCGCTTTGTTAGTACATTGTATGGTTGTCAAAGGTTCTATTTTATCGAGTCATATCCCAAAGGGCATAAAATAATAGTAATGTAAAAGATTTTTTTAAAATCAACTCCTGTTAAAAGAAACCACCCTTCAATTAACCTGTTGCCAATGGGAACTTTCAACCCTCTCATTTTCTGTTTACCAAGAATAGCTGGGAGTCCTTAAAGCTCGCAATTAAGAGTTTTAAAGAAAATAGAAAGTTTAAAAGCAGCCACAGGCAAGTATTATTAAATCCCAGTGCCAATGCCAAATTAGATTATTAACAAAGAGGGGGATTCAAAATCCCTTTTCAGCCTTCTGCTAACAGACATAACAGCACTGAAATCAGGCTTTCTAAAGGCTAGTTGGCTCTGGGTTTGAAGAGTTCATAATGTAAGGAGAGTAGCTAAAAGAATCTATATGACAACTTTGGTTCAACAGATCATAACCCAGCCAAACCTGCATAGACTGACATGGGTCCAGTGTTAGGGGTCACAGTTGCTCTAGGGGTCAAAGTTGCTCCCCCTCTCATGTAATATAATATAGTGCTTCACACACATGCACAAATTCAGGGTGGAATATTTTCATCTTCTCCTAAATGCTTTCCCCAGTAGTGGATTCTGTGCTATGCATACTCTATTGTATATAAAAATTTCCTATACTGCCTTCATCACCATAGTATCGGAGTGGCTGCTCCAGTCTGCTCTTAAACTGGTGTAACTGCATTGATCTCATTGGAGTGACTCCTCATTGGTGGTGTAAGTGAGAAGAGAGTCAGGCCTACTATAAATGTCATTTGACCGCCACAGACTTTATAACATTCAGCCCACGGAGCTCTCCAACCTTTGCCGTAGAAACTGGTGGTAGCATGCAATATCATACAGCATACTGAAAAAGCTTTTAGAAAGTTCGGGCCAAGTCCGCGTAACTTGGCTGGGTCACTGAGCATTGCAGAGGTCAGTAGGAAACCATGAATATTCAGTCAAACTCCAAAAGCCCTTATTGACAAAAGCAAACGTCCAGACTTTTCCATACCCAAATATTCCACAGTGCAGTCCATGCCCCCAGCATGTTCCTATCATGATACTGGGTATCTAAAGCTTCTACATCGGTCCAGGGCTGCCATCTGTGCTATCTCAACAGGAAGTAGAAAATGACACTGCTAGCACATCCAAAGCAAGAGAGAGGCAGTCTACATTTTATTAAAAAGAAAAGGAGGACTTCTGGCACCTTAGAGACTAACCAATTTATCTGAGCATGAGCTTTCGTGAGCTACAGCTCACTTTATGCATCCGATGAAGTGAGCTGTAGCTCACGAAAGCTTATGCTCAAATAAATTGGTTAGTCTCTAAGGTGCCACAAGTCCTCCTTTTCTTTTTGCGAATACAGACTAACACGGCTGTTACTCTGAAACCTACATTTTATTATTTCCTTTTGATCTCAGCAGACACTTGTAGAATTTGGAAAGAAAGGGATTCTAGTAAACTGTTTTCAAGGTTCTCTTTCAGAGTAACTTAACTGTGTAACTGCCCTCTTTGCCCCACATGAACACCAGAGCCAGATTCTCCAATGTTTTGCACCTTGTAGGAATCATTTACACTTGGTGCAAATGAGTGCTAAGCAGGGATTAAATGCCACCATTCTGATTTACATTATAGGGTTGCTACCCGTCCAGGTTTTCCCAGGATTGTCCCTTTTATGAGGTAACTGTCCCAGATGAAATGGTTCTGATGTCCCAGTTCTTTGTACCTCAGAGGTGACAACCTATTATCCTGGTGTAAATGATTCTGCCAGGTAAAGGTAATGGAGAATCAGATCCTTTTCTCCATACTAATTTCAGTGGTGATCTCATGACCTCAATGAAGGGACACACTAGACTTGTGAGGCTGGAAACATTTCCTCTCTCTCCAAAACTATGATTGGAAGGAGCCAATGAACTAATTTTGAGCTCTGCTTTTAAGATCAAATGCTGCCTAAGATAGGAGCACTGCAATAATAATTATACAAGATAAAAAGAATGGACAACTTTATGGCCAGAGATAACATTTGCAGCTATGGAAAGTAAAAATCATCAAACTCCTGGTGGAATTTCAAACTCCTCTGGATGAATTTGACCCCAGGGTTACAAATGTAACTGACGTGCCTGCTTCAGTCCTGAATATGAATTGTTCTTTAACAGGAATTGTTATCCTGTACAGCCTCAGACGGTTGGGTGCATAGTATTATTGTTGTGTTTCCTTCTTCCGAGGCATCAGTGTTTGGCCACTGCTGGAGGCAGGATACCATAAAAGAAACTCAGTGAATATGCCAATTTCCCCAAATTCATCTTCCAAAGCAAAGCCTTAATGCCAACCCCACACTTTACCCATCTATGTATTGTGACAGACTGACAATGACTGACAAACTTTACGGAATTAATTTAAACCTTACTGAATTACTTTTAACATCTTTGGGGAACATTGTATTAAAATACAATTGGGTATGTGTTATTGTGGAATTGAATGTATGTACTGTTTCACAGAGACTGATTAATGAAATCTCTGGAAGGTATTAGGAACTTCAAAGGACTTTTTGGAACAATAACTGTGAAGTAGATTTCCTAGGAAGTACCTGGGCAATGCAAATGACCTATTTCAAATCCTCCCTTTTCAAGCTACACCCTGGGAACAAAAACCTATTGTCTATGCATTACCTGCTCCTGGAAACTCCAGATCAAAGACTCCTGAACTGCATAAAGGGTGAAGTAAACATTTATGATTGTGCTTATTCTCAGCTGAAGCTGTGACCAGAAGGAATCCCCTTTTGGATGGGGGTTTGAAGGACTGCACCTAACAGAATCCATGTTAGAGTTGGGATTAACTCCAGTAAGCTCACTAGTATGTGTTTAGGTTCTTTCATTGTTTTAATTATGTTTTTTCTGTAGTGCTTTTTATCATCAGAATAAAGCAGGCTTGCATATGAAGTGCCGTGTGGTACCTTATAACTGTAGCAATTACACCTGTTAACTGTCTTTCAAGAGAAAGCCAGCAGGTGTCTGTGGGCAACCTGTCTGTGCTGGCAATAACACAGTGAAGGCAGGGAACTATGCAGCCTGGAAATACCCTGGTCAGAAGGGAGAGAGAGAGATACAGAACTCAACCCAGAAGGGCAACAGCTGAGGAGCTGGAAGCCTGAGATTGGGTGGCCTGGCTGGCTCACCCAGGGGAAATACAGGTGCAGGTGCCCTGACCTGTGACATGTATAATATCAGTATACCTAGCCAGCAGGCAAATTTCCACTTAAAATACATAGTGAAGATTTGAGAACTCCCACAGGAGCTGAAGACCATTCAAAACCTCAACAACTTCCACACCAAGTGCAAGGTGCATTTCTTTGACCCACCTTCTCCAACTTATCCACAGAGCAGCATGTACATTTAGAAAACAAATCAAACCACTCTGCTCTATGCACAATTCTCCCCCTGCGGAGATGAGGCGAGAGAGAATGCATCATACATGACAGATGTGTAATCATGTCATTCAATGCACTAATGGTAGACGTTCAGCTACTATGGTGATGAGGGCAGTTTAAGAAACGATCCAGAATAGAATAATCCAAAAGAGCTTCTGCTGCAGTCTGTTAGCACTGTTTAATGTGATGTATAGATGTTAAGATATATTAAAGAAGGTTCCTATAACTAGATATTCCCTTGTTTTTCAGGAATTAGGTGGATGGGTTTGGAATTTAAGCAACTTCAATGCTAAAACAAAGATTTTTTTATTTATTTATTTTTTTGCTGGCAGGAATGTTTATCTACTTTTTAACCTGAATGGTTGTTCTTTTAGATTAAGCTGAAAAAGAAAACAAGAAGGAACAAAAGTAAAGGTCCAAGAGAGAGTGCTGTGTGTGTCCCTCTGTAACATGCTGCGCTACTCTGCCTCAGAAAGTGGAAGCTGCCCCCTACAGGCAGCAGATTCCTGGAAATGTAAAGGTGTAGTACACAGAAAGAAAATCCTAATAGGTCCATCGTAGTTACATGAGCCACAAACACCAGAAAAGACAAGGTTCCATTTGGGAAATATGTATTATGCCAGAGAAAGAGAGGAGCCATTTTTTCTATAGTTTTTCGCTTGCAACGTGAGAAAAACCTCAGATTTAATGGTGAAATATGGTCTTTCCCCTTTCACAGCAATAAGCCCATTAACATAGTTAGTGTTCCTTCAGTAAAATGTTAGAGTTATTTTTCTCCATGGGAACTGTAGTAAAAATACAGACTTTGCAATTTCTCAGGGAATTTCACTGTATGCCATGAAACATTTTTTTCCTGCTCTGTTGGTTAATGTGCTTATGTTGCTTCTCACGAACACCGTAAAAGAAGTCATTCCAAAAAATCGAGGATCAGGCTAAGGTTTTTTGGCGAAAATGAATGATGAGGAGGCAGCATCCCTGAAGTGAATTATATGGTGTTATGACGATGCATTTCACTCACAGTCCTCCCTCCTCCCTTCCAATTTTTTAAAACATGTTCCCCACATCTCTGTAGATGGATATTTTCCCCTGCTTATCCTTTTAAAGTAAAACATGGCGAGTTGAAATTATCTTTGTTTACTAAAGGGAGAAACATTTTCCATAGCTTTGACAGTCTGCAGATTAGCGTTAGAGGAGAACAGACTGTATTTGCTACCCAGCACTATACATCTTCTGCGGGCTAGTTTACAGCAATGATGCTACCCTGAAGCTTGGGAGATTCAGTCAGCCCAGACTGTGAATGCAAACAGAGAGCTGGCCATCAGAGTGAAAGCTGGCTTTTATATTCCTTTGGATTCTTCTTTGCACATATCCTGTGTGCACACTCTATTGCATATGTCTTCCATGTTCTTCCCCAGCTTTGACTATGTTACTATGTATTGCTGTAGAGGCTCATAAAAGTTATTGGGACAGTGGGGACCATGTACTACCTGATAAATCATGAGTGGCTGAGATCTGCTTGGGGAGGATTACAGCCATCGTTTGAGCAGGTGTTTTTGTAAAAGGATGATTTTAGGGGGGCTGTATCTTAGGAACCCCTACTCAAATGACCACAAATTTGGACAACTAACCCTTTGTCACACCCCTATGAGGAACAGCAGATTACGAGACAATCCAAGTCAGCTATGTGGCTTTAGATGTGTTAGAACAGTCATCTTTTAAACAGTAAGCAACTCACAACCGTAACTTTAGCAGAGCTGCTACACTGTTCTAATACCCATTAGCCTATTTGTTACATTTCACACTAGTTAACCCAAACATCTAAGGTTCACAGGCATTCAGAACTTGCTTCTAACATGACTGTACAAAAAACCCCAAACACAAAGGAGGTCATATTGTCATTACCCTGCACCCCATGGCCATCTAGAACTCCAGTGAGAGCAGGGCTGGAACTGAGCTCCTACTGCCCCAAAAGCACAGGCGTAGTTTGACTTCTATATTTTGGGGGGGCAGTTCCAGTCAGGCCAACAGGGCTGTGCATGGTGGGGGAGGCTTGCAGTTTGGGAGTGCAATGCTCCCTCTTCCCCCTGCAAACTACACCCATGCCCAAAAGCACAATCCCATCACTTGAGCTGAAAAGACTCTCCTTTCGCTTTTATCAGCATAGGGTTTATGATTCACAGCTGAACAGCCCCGATTCTCTCCAGCAGGGTACAGCCGATATAAATACACCCCAGCCAGTGCATTACAATATACCACCTAGCCTTATTCATCATAGTTTCCCCCTCCTGGGTTCTTTTTCAAGCATCAGAGTCAGACCTGGCAAATGCTCCTCTTGAAATCTGTTCTCATAAAAATGGGTGCCCTGCTACAGCATAGATAGGTCATTCAAACAAATTAAGTAACTTGGTACTCCAACAATGTGTTCCTTGGTACTTTACCCACAACAAAATGCCACAATCTCTGAATAGTCCATATGTGATACTGTCTAGTAAGTAGGGAATGGGGGGAGGGGAGTATAATTGTGAACTCAGAATTTACTCTGCTAGCTGTGAATTAGTTGGTCCAATTTAGCTGCGTTCAAACCTGAACCCTGGATATGAGCCCCACAAATCTGAAGCCATTTCTATCCAGAATCTCCACATGCAGATCTGAACTCTTTGACGTCTTAATTTAAATGACAGGTTTCAGAGTAACAGCCGTGTTAGTCTGTATTCGCAAAAAGAAATGGAGTACTTGTGGCACCTTAGAGACTAACCAATTTATTTGAGCATGAGCTTTCGTGAGCTACAGCATCTGATGAAGTGAGCTGTAGCTCACGAAAGCTCATGCTCAAATAAATTGGTTAGTCTCTAAGGTGCCACAAGTACTCCATTTCTTAATTTAAATGTTACCCATATTTCATCTGCTTGAATGTTGCATCTATGTAAGTGTTTTAGCTTGATTTCACTGAGAGAGATCATGACAGTTGCGTAACATAATTGGTTCATTGTGCTCTGCTGAACTCCCCGGCTGCCTGTCTTTTCAAAACTGCCAGAATCTCTTTTTCTTGTACTTTTTCCTGACTGCACTTCCAGGCCGGTACAGATCTGCTCAGTTAGTTGTATTGTAATGGTTTCAGAGTGGGATGAGATTTACAGCTGATCGCACGAGCAAACACATGGATACGGGTGGGGATGTTTATGGGTTAGAACAAGATCCTGTTCCTCTTAGCAAACAACACAAGTCAAATGACTCAACCTCTCATCTAAACGTGTGCTCCCACTGCTGGGAGGAGGGTGCAAAACAACCTTTCACGTGCAAAAAAAGGCCTCCATTTATGTATTTGAATTTTAACAAACTTTGGTTAAAGAGTGCCCATCCAGTGACCTGGGGCCACCGAGATTCTTTTAAAAATATACTAATACCCATACAGACCCATCAATTACCCCAATCAAACCAAATAACCTGAAATATAACAAGAATTCATCGACTGCCACACACCATCACCACCAGACTCCCACAGCAACCACTACCTAGCCTTATACAACAGGCACCATCAAATTATAGGATTTAGTCCTTAAGATTAAAGGTTACCTTCAATAGTGGACATGACACGTTGTGACTCTACAACTACCGCCTAATTGACAACGTGACATTTTTTGTGGCAGCCACAAATTGAGGGTTTTGCGTGGCTCTTGCAGGCCTTTAAGAGAAAACATTCAGAATGCTCTCAACACAGAAGCGTAGAGCTGCTGAATAATAATAAATAATCATCATAATAATTAATTAATAAAACAGTTCGTTCACAGATCTTTCACAGATGTCTGCTCTGATCTGTGTCTAACAAGCTTTATTAGAAGAAAAACAAGCTTTATTCGAAAATTTACCATCCAACTCCAGAGAACAATGTCTAAGGTCTTCCGTGAACTGCCTTCCTATAAATTGCATCACATGTGTGATAAACCAAATCAGCTTTAAATGTCTGTTTCTTATGGGTATTAGGCAGGGGAGCAATTTAAATAGCATAAAACACCAAATAATGTCTGGATTAATTGAAATGTACAAGTTTGGAAATCAATAGATCAAAAGCTATTTTTTTCTGAAGCTGACAACAGAACTATCATAGCATCATACAATGACAACAAATAGAAGGGAATCCGACTACTTTTATAGAAGACAAGCAGCGTTGCTAGACTGAGTAGGAATACACAGTAATTCTCTCTTGTCCAATAGATGGCCTATACTCTGAAATAATGAAACAAACATTTCAGTGCATAAGGTTACACACTAGGCTGATGTAAATAGATGTGGCTTGTTGACTTCAATGGAGCTATAATGGATGCTACCTGCTGAGAATCAGGCTCATCGTCCTCAGCTAATATGGTGATAGGCATATTGCAGACAGACAGACCAACAGAACTGTGATGAGAGAGAGAAGCCTGGGCTCCATTTTGTAGATTTGGTCTAAGCCTGGGATTCGTCAACCTGTGAAGTTTGCCTCCCTAGAGATGCTGAAGGCAGTCTAGAGAAATTGGAGTGTGAAGGGGAGAAAGGGAATATTTAATTTTCTTTCCTACTGGTTTATATTCCAGTAGGATTTACCTAATTGTTGAAGATTCAACTTTGCAAATAAAGCTACTCGATAAATGATTTCTTTCCGTGTGAAAATTTTTGATTACATCAATTTTTTCCCAGTTTCAGGGGGCTTCACATTTTTAATGAAAACCATTTTTTTTAATGAAACTTTCCATTTTACCAAAAAGCTATTTTCTGTTGGAAAAAACTTTGTTATGGAAAATTTTGACCAGCTGTAATCACAGACACATTGGGTTGCCTTCCTTGCCCACAGATTGCATTCACAGTGCACATTCAGATTGCCTAGTAAGACCGTTTCTATATTTTCACTAAAAATACAGAGACAAATTCAAATAAGAAATAAGGCACAACTTTTAAACAGTGAGGGTGACTAGCCACTGGAATAAACTACCAAAGGATGTGATAGATTCTCCATCCATTGAGATCTTTAGATCAGAACTGGATGTCTTTCTGGAAGATATGATTTAGCCAAACACAAGTTATGCTTTAGTCTTACTTTTGTATGGCCGTCACTGATTTGATGACATTCGTTGTGCTTTCACAAGTAACAGGGGAGACCCAGTGAAGGTTGATGCTTTAGTCAAACATAAATTATTCATAATGTTTGATACAGTGGTAACTGGATGAAATTTAGCAACCTGTGATATAGGTCAGATTAGGTGGTCTAATGACCCTTTCTGGCCTTAAACTCTATGAATCACTATGAATGAACCATCTGAGGAGTTAGACAGTAGCAGCAATTGACACCACTTCTCCAATAATATGCAGGCAAGCTCAAATCAGTCTTCAGCCAGTTCCCGATAGCTTCATTATTTCAGATCATCCCCTTCCACAGGTTTCATCATAGGAGTGGTCTTGGAAGCAGGAAACCTCCGCACGGCTCCCCTCATGGAGACCCAAACATTGTCCTTTTAGGGGGTGGGGCTTATCTCCTTGGAGAGAAGGCCATGGAACCCATCCTCAAAAGGTCTGTGTTTCTGCACCAGCTCTAGTCCCTGGAACCTAACCCCTCCTCCATTCTCCCAGGGCCCTGGGATTCTTGGCCCCATGGCTGCGGTGGAAGGAGGGAAACCTGGGCATGGGAGGTCATGAACCCATGTCCATGCTGTGGTTTTGTGATAAGACACTGGTCTATTATTATTATATTATATGTACTGGGGTAGAACCTAGAGGCCAAGGCTCTCATTGTGCCATGCACTATACATGCACATAACAAAGAGACATTCCCTACCTAAAAGAGTTTTCGATCCAAGTTCAAATGACAGGCAACAGGTAGGTATGATAGACCAATGCAAGGAGCAGAAGGTAACACAAATTGACACCAGGGGCCTAAGTCTCCTTTTACTCATTTCTGGCAGTGTATAATGGGTTTTAAAGTGGGTCTTAATGTCATTTATATCTTGCTCTGGCAAGGTAAAGACACCTCAACATAAATGAGAATCAGGCCCAAAATTCTCACTTGTCTCCCTTTTTTCAAGATGGATTGAAGTCTAAGACAGGATCTGTATCCTATTCCAGTGTGTGCTAACAGTTGATTCATATTTTTTTTAATAAATCATTCAACAAATGTCATGACATTTTTGAATAATTTCCCTCCCTCTTGTTTGCTTGGTGCTAACTTAGGGGTCCATTTCCTGTGCATCCTGCAAGAAGCCCATGATACTTACTTCACTAAAATCAGCAGGAGTCACCCCGCTAAATCTCTGTGCATATAGCTGAGAATACAGGCTTGAGTGTGTGTTAGAGTTGGATACATTATTAATGTAAATTTATCATCTGGAAGAACACCCAGTATTGTATCTGTGACTCTCTGTGCCCCAAAGAGAGACACTGCACCCTATATTCATCATGGTGATATAATTAGATGTTTTGTACAAAGTATGCCTTGTAAGGTATCATTTTAAAAATCTTAATCTGTTGAACATTGATATCCAGTTAAGTTGTCTGCGCTCTCATTATATACGGGGTTATGAAGTTTTGCTACTGAAACATGTTGTGAGGGTGGGAACACTCACAAGCAGCCTCTTAGGTACAACAATAAAAAGGCCAAACAGTGTTGATGGCCTAGTGAGGAAATACACACATTCACAAGGATTACCCGAGGAACTAGATGCAATCGAAACCTCTCAGAGACAGCACTACACAATGGGGACTGTTTGACTCAGGTCACAGTAAAAGATCTTTTCAGCAGGTTGGAAGAAGATATAAATGGGGGAGGTGACATCATGATTTGGCCTCACTCCCTCCTACAAGACAACACCTGGAAACACCTTAGGAACAAAGACTGAACTGAGGAAGTGCTGGTCCCAGGCTGGAATAGAGGATTCCTGCCTGAGTATGCAAAAGCTAACCTGCTTGTACTATCTAACTGCTTGAGACACCGCTTGATTCAAATCTTATCTAGTGTATAAGACTTACATTGTGATTTTTGCCTATTTCTTAGGTAACCATCTCTGATCTGTTTGCTATTACTTATAATCACTAAAATCTATCTTTCTGTAGTTAATAAATCTGTTTATATTTTTAGCTAAAACGGTGTAGTTTGCCTGAAGTACATGGGGAATCCGCTCAGGAACAGGGGCTGGGGCATTGTCATCTCCACATCGAGGGTGGGGTGGACTTGGTAATAAATGTATACTGGTCAGGCTTTTGACCAGGGCAAGACAGTACAGTTCTGGGGTCGTAGGCTGGGGAGCTGGGGGCATTTTGGCTAAAGCCTCTCTCTATTTTTAGTTCATGAATGGCTCTGGGAGCATTCATGCATCTACCTGGGTTTGGGGCTCCACATGCTGTTGTGCTGAGTGATAACAGTACCTGAAGGCAGAAGGGATTGGGGCAAGGGTTGCTGGCCAAAAGACAAGTGATGGCTTGAGACCTGACACCTGACTGGAAAATCCTGGAGTGGACCATGGAGAGGGAAAGCAGTTACCCTGAAACCGTGACAGGTTCAATTTAAAACATTTTATTTTGGACCTTCTCTAGTAAATATAAAGTTTGTTGGACCAGATAAAAACAGCTTTTACATACTTGGCTATATCCAGCAGAGAGCTGACCCACCTTGTTCAGTCCTGGGAGTCATCTCTGCTTTCCAGAATAGCATGATGACCATTGTTGTTGCTAAGGGACCTCTAATAAACTGTTTACATTTAAGGTGAGATAGCTGGAAGAATATGAGATTTATTGCCAAAAGTACATATGGAGATAGGAGGAGATGCAGGAATATCAAAGTTCAGTGCAGAATTGCCCCTTCCATGGACTTTAGTCTTAGAGGAAGCAACTTCACAACACTCTTTGTTCCTTGGAGACTATCCAGCCCATAACTAGCAGGCCCATTCTTTGTAAGTGGGATGGTGTATGTCGGATGAAAGGTTTCACTTTGAATCACTCTGACATGCAGATCCATTGAGCCATTATGGACTTCTCCATCACATCTATATAGATTTGCTGTCATTGCACTTCTAGTAGCATCATAGAAGATTAGGGTTGGAAGAGACCTCAGGAGGTCATCTAGTCCAACCCCAACTAAATCATCCCAGCCAGGGCTTTGTTAAGCCAGGCCATAAAAACCTCTAAGGATGGAGATTCCACCACCTCCCTAGGTAACCCATTCCAGGGCTTCACCACCCTCCTAGTGAAATAGTAGTGCAGCTCTGCTGAGGGTAGCAACAGTAGGAACCCTAGAATAGACAGTGATTATTTGCATTTTAATCACAATGTTTTCTAGACCTAATGTGACGTGCACTAATGGCACACCTTGGATCTCACAAGGGCCTACCAATGAGTTCATTTGATTCTGGCTTGGGAATTGTGAGATCTAGGTTCATATCCTGGCTTTTCCAGAAGCATGACCTTGGCTAAATCAATTAATCTGTACAGTTCCCCATCAGTAAAAGAAGCAGAATAAATACTAATTCCATAGCTCACAATAGGTCGGTTAGAGTCTCAGAGGAAATGAAAGCAGCTGCTTGGTGGTCAAAAGGAGGAGTAGGGTCTTGGCTAGGATCCCTTGAGAAGGTAGAGCTTGACAGAGCAGGACAGGCCAAAGACACCTAAAGCATCTCTCCTGACTTGCCTGGAAAATGATCTAGTATTCAGCTGATCTAAGGAACCAGCAACCATTTCATGGTATGGAAATCCTTACTTTCCAGTGACATACATCAGTTTATTCTAGCATTGTGGCCTGTCTGCCTCTGGCTACACAACCAGGTGGTACAAAGCAGGTTTTTTTCTGTTTCATCTCATTTTACTCTTATTATAACCAATGCACCATAAAACTCTCAAGAACAACACTCAAGGGAAACTTACTGGCTGACTGACTGTTTTCATTGCTGAGCCACCTGATCCATTCCCATGCTGACCCTTCTGTGCCAGGTTTGTTTTAGTCACAATGTTGTTTGTGTGTTTGTGTGTTTGTTTTTACTGGTGAGTTATCTGCTGATAAATGATGTTCATTACGGCAGTACCAAGAACTCCCCAAATACAGTGCTGCTCATAGGAGTTGCTGTGATATAAATGGATGACAATTTGGAAAATGTACTTTGCCAAGTTAGAAAAAAAATGATCTTGATAAGATTTCAAGACTCTTCCTGGATATCTCCCTCAAGTACTCAGACCTTGTGATGAAAACAGCTGTTAAATTGTTTGGGGACTTTTAAACAGGTTCCCTCTGAAGCCACCCTTATGGATAAGAAGAATTTAAGTACCATACTATGTCTTACAGCTTGGCACAGGGCCTACAAATCCTTCCCATAAAATATGCAGCTTCTAGGCCCATTTAATCACACTTAAACTAATTTTGTATCTTCTGCACCATAGGTCTCCCTCCAGAAGTAATAATCCACTTGTGAGAGTACAATGAAGTGCAAGCCAACCATATGGTTTGGAGTCATCCGCTTAGTTTGTGCAGTGTGTTTACAAGGATTCTTCCCTGAAGAAAATAAAAGAGATATTCTGATATATTAAATACTACAGTGTATTGAAAATTTTCCGTGAAAACAGATTTTTGACAGAAAAATACGTTTTTGATTAAATGAAATTTTTCACAAAAAGTGTCTGCTTTCCCATGGAAAATTGTGATTTTTTTTTCATAAAATATCCTAACCCTTAAAAACTGAACATGTTGACAGTATTTGGAAATGCCCCTGTGGTGCCTCATGGAAGCTGTAATTCAGTGACCTCTTGTCTCCCTCATTCTTCTATGTCAATCAGGCTCCTCAATCAGACTTCTTCCCTGATGTCCTATGACCATGCAACTCCCATACCTTTCCTCAGCAAAAGAATGGACCATGTTGCATTGTGGGAAATGTAGTCCAAGCAGGCAGCCCAGGCTATAGAGGAGAATAGGACCATATATAACCTGAACTAAAACACCGACAGGCACTGTGAAGGCATTTCAAAATCAAAATATTTCAATTTTTAATTGTTCATCAAAATGTTCTGCAGAACAGAACATCTCAGGTGCCACTGTTCCAATCCCCCTACCCTTCAGGAGCACTACATTCATGATTACGTTCCCCGTGAGGCAGGAGAATCCCTGGGAGATGTAAAGCTCTGTTCCACCTGCTTCTCCATATGGAGGGTGAGGATCACCTGGAGCCTGATTTAATTTACACCTTTTTACAACCAGCTGTTAGTTGATTTTCTTGTTACACTCCTCTCTTTTTACACCTCAGCATTTGAGCGATAGCACCTGAGACCCCCTTATGTTCAATTAGACTCAGTGAACCCTATTCAGAGATGAGGCGTAAGGCGTGGTAGGAGTGTAAATTAGATATTGATAAGTGGGAGTGAATTTGAGTAAGCCACACTAAGGGAGTGTCTACACTATGAGATAGGGGTGTGATTCCAAGCTCGCACAGACGTACTCACACGAGCTGTGATTGAGCTAGTGCGCTAAAAATAAATAGTGTTGCTGAAGTAACATGGGGCGTGGCGACATGGGCTAGCCGCCCTGAGTACAAACCCGCCTGTGGGTACGTACTCAGGCCAGCTAGCCCATGCTGCTGCTATCTTTGCTATTGCAGCTACACTTCTATCTTTAGTGCCATAGCTTGATGAGAGCAAGTGTGGGTATGTCCACGCAAGCTGGGAATCAAACCCCTAGCTCCAAGTATAGACTTAGCCAAAGGGAGTCTGCAATTCACATCCACTGAGGGGCTGGACAAAGGTATAATGTTTCACGCACTTAGTCTTCCTATAGGCTCCCTGAGCTGGCTTCTGCTCTCATTTATACAAGAGAAACTGAAGATTCACTCCTGTGTAAATGACAGCAGAATTTCACTCCTTTAGATGCTCCACTGTATTTGGCCCATTGACAAATATAGAGAGCAACCTGGGGATTAACTGGGTCCAATTTGTTTAATTCTAAGGCTGATTGCCAGCTGCATAGAGTTCATGAATGTGGCCAATCACAGTACATCAAGAGTTAAAGTACCATGATTAACCTCAAGAGAAAGAGGGAGGGGGGAAGAGACATCTGCTTTTTATTTTCATAGACAAGGAGTCTTTGCACTCTGTGTATGAAACGTCTGCATTCCATATCAACAGAAAGAAGTCCTCATAATTTATGCAACAATATACCAGTGCATTAAAAAGGGGTTATATTTTACTTTAATGAGGGAAATGAGGTATCATTTCCTTCACACAGAGAAGGAAGAGTTGCTGTAATAAACACCAAATGGGCACCAGTTGATGTCTTAGATTAAGAGGACAATATGATCGCTGGAGACTTTGAACCCCAGCTAGCTATTAAAGAAACAGATGCTACTTCTACTGCTGCTTGAATATTTTGGGGACTAACCAATGCTGATTTGAATATAGTCTACCAAAGGAAAGGGGAGTCTGAATTTCTGCTTCTGATTAATTGCATTCTAAAGGAAATAAGGCTTCGTGCATGAACAGCTTCAGTTCTTGATAAGTCACTATATTGCCAGGGGGTTATGCAGGTTTTTCAGCTTTGCTCCCCAATAAAGTCAAGTGGATTTAATTCTGGCATCCAAAACACCAGTTGTGGTCAATGGAAGATAAGCATGCATATCTGGGGGGCAGCACTGCTTACAGGGGGCCACACGCAGTCCCATTGTAGAAAGGCTTGTATAGGGGCAAAGAAAATCCACAGCTTTCCACTGCTCAATGTCCCTGAGGTTCATTCTGTCCTGGGGGTAACAGGGTGAGGTAAACTTTGCCTCCTGTGGAATCAGTATGAGATTCAATTCTGTAAAACCATGGATCTCAGGACACGCACAAAGGGCGGGAAAATCTGTGTAGAAGTCAAATGCCACCACACAGACTCCTCATCACACCTCTGGTGGTAAGCAGCTTTTTGAGCATGTTTGCTACTCTCCACGCCATTCAGCAGAGTATAACTCGAGGGGCGCAGATAACTGGAAGTATGGTGATTTCCATTCTGTTGGTTTATATTGCCTTTCCTTGTGGTTCTTTGCAACAACCATCTAATCAATCGGAGGACAAAAAATGGAAGAAAGAAAGTTAAAGGTAACCAGGATTTATCATCAGATGACTATTATCAGCTGTAGGGGAGCCATATAACTAAAAATTATGACGAAGGCCAAAGGTGAAGGAGAGTAAAATCGAACACAAGCAGAAAAATCTGGATAGGCCCTCTATTCTCTGGGCTATTTTCCACTGAAAGAATGTCACTTTTATACAGAAGTGGCCCAAATAACCTTTAATGAATAGAGACCTTCATTTCTGATGCAGCATTAAACCACTGTTAGCTACATAGCAGGCAGAAAGAAAAACAAACTAAAAATAAAAAAGCATTAAAGTGAAGAGAAAAGTGCTTACAAAAGTGTCATGCACTAATTGTGCTGTAGATTCTGCTTAGTTATAGGTAACATAGCAGCTTCACTGTGTGAGAGAATTATGGTATATTTTGATCTTTTCATAATTTGCAATGGCAGTGACTCTAAGCCATGAATCTTGATGTAATTCAGATTGTCCTACTTAAGCAAACAGAAATGCTGGCCAATAGGTCTGGCAGATCTTAAAATAAGTAAATATATGTAATATGAAATTCATATCCCCATTCTGAGATGCTGTCTAAGAGATCATTATAAAGGTCTATTCAGCAGCTGATCACACTCACTTTCCAGGAAGTCCTCTTTATGCACTGTTAATTACTTCAACAATCTATAAAATTAATAGCTAAAATAATGACATTTATGGAGATTATATTTCAAATATTATTTACCTGTAACAGAATATCCTTTGTTAGTAATTACTAGATTTATGAACTGTTGTGGAACAAAATAGACACACCCCGGGGAACCTGTTTCAATACCACAAATATACCACAGATGCACATACACATTAGTCATTCAATCCAATACTGAAAAAATGTCGCACAGGAGAACTTTGCATTACCTTTTTCAGTTTTCTCAAATCATGAATTTAGTGCTCCTGAAGGGTAGGAGGATTAGAACAGTGGCAGCTGAGTTGTTCTGTTGATATGCTCAGAAGGATTGAAATTCCACAGAAAACACAGCTTTCTTTGCACTACTGTCTAAGCAGGATTGCCCAACCAGGGCTACTGAGTATTCAGTACTGTTAGGAAAGATGATGAATACAATACAAAGACACAGGCACATGTGCTGGAACTAGGGCTGCTGGGTTGCCGCACCCCCTGGCTTGAAGTTGTTTCCATCATATATATGGTTTACAGTTTGGTTCAATGACTCTCAGCCCCCTACTATACAAACTGTTTCAGCCCCCCTTGACATGGGTGCCTCTGATTTGTCAGAGGAAACCTACCTACCCAAGACCAAAGACTAAGGTAAGTAATAGGAAAAGGAGGACTTGTGGCACCTTAGAGACTAAAAAATTTATTTGAGCATATGCTTTCGTGAGCCTACTCAGTCTGTCAGTTCCGTAGCTGAGCCAGTTGAAATATTCATTCAAAACACATTTGCCACAAAGAATGACTTTTTTTGTGAAACCAGAAATTTCTGCAGGAAACACCTGATTTTCGTGACATTTTTAGTTTTTTTTTAGTGAAAACTTTAAAAATTTCTACCAGTTGGGGACAACAACATTTTTTACCCTGCCAGCCAAAATGTTTCATCAGGTTTTTTTTAACTAAAATCTCCCAAAAAAGGTGTAGAAATTTGTGGAATAAAATGTTTTTGTTTGGTTTGGTTTTCTGTGTACATCTACATTTTTCATAGGACAACTAAACTTATCCTGACCAGCTGTATTCCATATCACGCTTTGGAATCAAAACTCCCATTGCTACTGTATAGTGTGTGTGTGTGTGTGTGAGAGAGAGAGAGAGAGAGCTGATAGCGGGAGGACAGTTACATCAATAGAAAGAGATTTCACATATCACTGTATTTTTCAAGGGCCCAATTTCCCTGGACTGGACACAGGTAATTATTACTTTATTTCTTGAAAGCCAGGATCTGTTGAGGAAGCACAACTCCTTGTCTCCATTACTGATAAACAGTTTACAAGGCCAGGTTTCCTCTTTGATGGGTAACTTGTGCTAGCCACGGAAGGCAGGCCTCAATGAAAGGAAGAGTCCTGTAGAATTGCAGTTTTTTACTGCTCCACTGCTTCAGCAAACACATAAAGACTTTGACGGCCTCTTTGACTATAAATGCCACAACAGTGATGCAATTTATTTTCTCATGCAGCTAGAGTCTGAGCCCAATATTACAAGTCTCCTTGACTTGACCAGCCATCATTTTACCTATTCAAAGATTAAGGGGAATTTAAATTTTAAGTGTGAGTGGAGGTTAGGAATTATGAGGAACAATACTCATAATTTAGTGTAACTCATCTTCAATTTGAGTAACTACAAGTCCAAATCAATGTTAGGAATACAATAAGGAATGGTGTCTGTAGACCCTGACATATTTGCATGCCAAGTAGCAGTGTAAGTATGTCAGTTTCCTATAGGGTCAGACAATGCTGAGTAAATAGTTTAAATAATTTAACGCATCACATTTTTTAATTTCAGATGCTAATCTCCCAGGATACAGCTGTGCTAATTGGCTTATGGGGCCATTGCTTGAAAATTGCTGTGGGATATTTGAACGTTTGTTTGCTATCATTATCTCACTGGTGGTCTTTTGAAACCCAAATACAGGAGTGCAACACTGAACCAATTATCCATTGAGTCCAATATCTTACTGATAACTACTGTATTCCAGGTACTTCAGCAGAAGACAAAGTATCCTACTGGTACATATAACTGTGTAACACATGGAAGGAAATTTCTTCCTAATCCGAGCTGGTGATCAGATTGTATCTTGAAGCATGGGGACTAACATTAGCTGTAGTGACCTTATTTTAGCTAACAGTTGCAGCTGCTAATGCTACAATCTGTCTATAATAGGTAGTTACGGTATGGTAGGTATGGCCTCCATTACCTAAGTAATGTGCTAATGTGAGCACCTCACAATTGTTTATGGATTTAGCCTCAAAATATTCCTGAGTGGCCAAAACTTTTTCTTGGAATGTACTCTTGGCCCAGTTTTACATATGGGAAAGTGAGGCACAGACAGACAACGGCTATGTCTACACGCCGTTGGGAGGTGTGAGCCCAGTGCGGGTGACAGATTCGCACTATCTCCGCTCAACCTAGTGCCCTAAAAATCTCAGTGTGGATGTTGGGGCATTGGTGGTGGCTCAGGCTAGACAGTCTAATCCTGCTAGCCCAAGCCACCGCATCCACACTGAGATTTTCAGCACGCTAGTGCATGTCTGTCTACCCATGCTAGGAATCAAGTTGCAGTGTAGACATATCGTACAAGACTTGCCCAAAGTCACGTCAGAAGCCTGAGACAGAACATAGAATTGAACTTAGGTCTTCTATGTTCCGGGCTAGCACCCTAGCCACTGGATCACCCTTCCTTTCAATGTAGTTATAACATACATTACAAATGTCTATGGTGGCAGAAGAGTTTGTCTTTATTATTATACACATGGTTGAATATAGCAACTTAACCTTATGATAACAGACATCGTTTGGATGCCATTAGGTTTTCATTAGTTTTTCCGTGTCTTGCTGGCAGAGTTTGATAGGCATAACATAACACGCAGGCTGAGCACTGAATGGCTCCTTGCACTTATTGCTGGCTAGCATGTGGTCGTGTTTAGCCAACACAGTTAGGGAACTCGTGGCTCAGCAGCCATCCAATTCTTGTGCTGGCACTTTCCCATCTCATGTCACCGCAGAGGTTAGCCATGGCTTAACGCAGATTCAAAGGAATCAGAGACAGGAAAATCAGGTGAGAATGTGTGTCATGGTTCAACTCTTTTTTTTATCACTCTGCTTTTCCAGATGAGATCTATACCCTTGGGCCTGAGCACTCGTAATCATTGTTGCTTGTCACTTTTATCTAGTGCCACATTCTGCAAAGCCTTACTCGTGTGAGTAACCCCTTTGAAGGTCTGGGAGATCAAAGGTCAGCTGTCATGACATCATTACCGCACTGTGATCCACATCCTGAGGTCCTGGCTCATATTTTAATTTAATCTTTACTAGCGCTGAAAGCAGAGTTCACAAAAAATACTTTATTTGATAATCACTCCCCCCTTTTTTTTCTGCTCTCAGGGTATTTGCTGATGCTCAGTCTGAATTTTATTAAATATGGATTGATTGCAAATATTCAGTATTAGAGCGGTGTTACATAGCTGTGATTGGTCAGAGAGGTCACATGGCATTGTTCCCATTCTCTGACTGGACAAGTCAACGCACACTTTCAGCACATATACTGGCATCCTTGAATGTAGAATTCAGTTTCCAAACATACAGCTGTGATTTTCAGTTTAACTCTCTGCAAACTTTTGTGACAGTAAAAATTAGTTGATTGAATATGAGTGTAAAATTAACACAGAAGGGGCATGGGGCAAGCATGTCTGAAGTGAAGTTATATAAAACGTGAGGATAGATATTAATGGGAAAAGGTTTGCATTAGTCATTCAGCTCTGGTTTTTGCTCCAGCCTTACACCAGGAAACATCTATTGACTTCAGCAGGGATTTGCTGGAGGAAGAACTAAGCAAAAACTGAGTAGTACTCTGGAGGGTTGGCCATATAAGTTGAATTCTGGGTTTTCCAAAGACAGCCTTTCACAGAAAGTATTTTGTAAATAGTGCAGTGTGTCTTGTTCATGATACAAATTATACTATGTTTTGTGGATCTGGGTGCAATTTAACTACACACTGGGTGATGGTAGAAAATCAGGGTAATCTTTATGCTGATACCACATTGTGCAAGAAGACTGATTAGTGTTAATACCTGTAATTTAGGTAAACTGCAAAGGATGTGGGGGAGGGAAGTGAACAGCTGCTCTCCAGCTGTTCAATTTAAACTCCTGCCCCACCAATACTAGACATCAGGGAATTGGATTTATTTTAATAGACACAGATCTGAACTGGGATTATCTGAATAGATCTCTATCTTTTCTAGTCATCAATTCATTTCATCTATGAGAAATTCCATCTGTCTACCCATCTTAAGTATTTATATTGCACCCATTATTCATGGTCTATTCTGAAATTAATACACTGGCTAAACTCCTAATTAAGTCAATGGGAGTTTAGCCTGAGTGAGAACTTCATTACTGGGGCCACTGGCTATTAAATAAAAATCTGTGTCATTTTAAAAGGGTTAAATTAGCCCCAGTACAGAGAGCCCATACAAAGACCCTAAGCATCACTTAAATCCCATATAAGTCTTGCTTTATGGTCCCAATCCTGTTCCCATTGGAGTCAATAGTCATTTCTGCTATTGACTTCATGGGGGCAGGATTGGGCACCAAGGCCTCAAATAGAGCTTACATGGGAGACAGATTCTTGGCACTGTAGGAGAATTTCACCCAAAGTCCTAGATGACAGTCCATCTGTGACCAGAATCCACACTGGTGATTGGACAAATCCCACAAATCCCTACTTGTTAAAAAAAAATGCCATTGAGCCAAAAGTTCTGGCTCCCATTAAAGAACTAGTTTGCAACCATTTTGGGTTTGGGTTTTTTTTGGCTTTTTGGTTTTTAACTCAGAGACAATTTCTTCCTGGGAGCTCGGAATCTGTATCAGATGTTTACCTTCCCTCCTTTGCAGTTTCTTCCCTCTACACAAGACTCATGTAAGTCTTTATCTCCCTTCCCATTCTTCTCCCATTTGCCCTGTGCCTCTTGTTCTAAATTCTTGCCAGTTCAGCCTCTTGTTTCTGTCCCAAGCTCCTTGGAAATACTTTTTATTTTCTCCTTCAGAGAACTGGACTTCCCTTCTCTTCTGCACAGTTTATTTTCCAGATCAAACTTACACCTTCCTGTTCTGAGATATTCATTTTTCTCCTGTTGCTGCACTCCATGTAAGGTCTCATTTCCCTTCTGTTGTATTCAGGTTTCCACCTGCCAAATTCAATCTCCCCATTTTTGACAGTTTTATTTAAGCGCCTTGCTGCATTGCCCACCTCAACACCGCCCACCCCTTCTCTCTTACGGCTGACAAACAACCTCTATTTTCTTTTCAGTCCAAATGTTGCCAGATATTTCACATGGGGAAAAAAACATAACTCAAAATGGTATTTCCCAATAGGAGGAAAATATATTACAATAAACATCCCCTGTCTACATTCATCAACAGCAACACCATTAAGAGAACATTAAGTTGGGTGACAAATGTAAATCCATAAGCCAAATCCATCTTGCATAGTACAGGTGAGCTGGGGCATGCAGTGAAGAAAGGAGATAAGTGAAACTCTTTCCTCTCCATGTAACTATGCAGCAGCATGGCTGTGTGGGGGTGTGGTCTTGTGGACACTGATCTTTCAAAGGACCAAGACTCTGATCCTGAACCACTGAAGTCAATGGGAGTTTTGCCATTGACTTCAGTGGCACCAGGTACAGCTGCCCAACCCCGAACTAAGGCTTTGCCCCCAAAGCTTTCGTCTGACCCATGCGGAGCCCCATTGATTTCAGTGCTGTGCCTTGTGGGCATAAAGGTGGGAGAATCAGTTTGCAGGCTCATGTCTAGAATTTGCTCTTTCTCCTTGTTCCTGGACTCTGTGACTAATGAACCTTAGTGTGTCTGATCTTTCCCAAAGCTGGGCACTTACTCTTGAACATAAAGTAACTTGTTTTTAAACAGCAGGTAAAGTAAGTCCTTGGACCTCATTAAATATCTGTAATAGTTTCGTATGAGATCCAATAAGTATTAAAAGTTCCAAAAAGGAACCCCAATATCTTGACTTTTCTTTCTTAATTTTCTCTCCTAGGGCACAGGACTCCCACAGACATTATTTTTCCTTGACACAAATTCAAATGGGGGGTGGGGGGTGGAAGAGCCCTTCCCTCCCCAGGCAAGACCAATTGGATTTTACAGTTCTCGAGTCCAATGCCTGTAATTACAAATACATGAAAGAGCCTGGTGCAGTCCCTACTGCTAAGGACGTGGCAGCTGGCCATGCTGCTACTTTCTGTGTAACCGGAGAAGACTGATGATTTTTTACCTAAGTTCCAATCTGAAGCAAAGGAGAAGACAAGACCAAAACAAACAATATGGGCAACTTCCAAGAGCCTGCCGGGCCACCTGTG
The DNA here is from genome assembly GCF_965152235.1 of Eretmochelys imbricata. NCBI lineage: Eukaryota > Metazoa > Chordata > Testudines > Cheloniidae > Eretmochelys > Eretmochelys imbricata. The sequence continues at coordinate 94,960,175 of NC_135579.1, forward strand.
AATAATCTACGTGGCTGCCAGCTCTGACCTTGGAACATTCTCCTCAGCAAGGTTACCCCAAAAAGGTCACCAAGTGTAACCAGAGGCTATTAAACCTGCTCTAGGCCTCAACCTTTCACCTAAGGGTCAGAATCATCTCCCATCCAATCAGCTATTTATAAACATCTCTCAGCTTTGATAACCTATCTATTCAGATGGAACTTAGCCGTGACTAAATCATAACTAGGCTTGTGCTGAATTGTCGTCTGTCTTGAAAACAGGCAGCTTTCCTACAGGCCAGCATGTCAAATCTAACAGAGGAGGAGAGGATGAAAAGAATGAGAGAAGGAGTGTGACATTGCAGGCACATCTCCAAAACATGCAGCAACTCATTCATAGGAGCTCTGAATTCTGGTGAATAATAAACCTTACTTCTCTGCAAGCTTTATAATGGTAGGGTGCTGAAGTTGCTGACACTACAAAGTGACAAGCAGCAAGAGACGAGAGTGGCAAACAATGAACATCACAAAAAACACTTTTAAAGTAGCTTTACATCAGGAAACAGTAACAATGAGAAAGAAAGTGAAGCATATAAGGAGCAGCATTCTAAAGGAACATGGTCAGAACAATTTAGGACCCAAAGTTAGCCCAGATTTTTACAGTACAAAACAAGTCTAACATCTTTATAAACGTTTCCATGATGGTTGATTTTTAATTTTCAATGAAAACAGGGTGTGTTTTTAAAGTGAATAACATTCTCTGCCGTGATTGCAATCCAAACATCCTAGGCCTGTTGTTTTATCAGAAACAGGGAGTGAAACTGAAGAAGACCCTGAATCTGTAACTGGACCCACACGGTCACATCCTGGTACCCAGTGGAGTCCTTTTGACTTCCAGAGTCCACCCACAGAGAGCCGTATGAATTCTGAGTTCACTTCCCAGCTCTGCTACAGGCTTTGTGTGTGACCTTAGGTACGTAACTTTATCTCTCTGCATCTCAGATCATTACACTTCCTTTCTCCCATCTACTGTCCATTTAAAATGTACACTGTTCAGAGTACGGAATGTCTTTCCTATGCGTATGTACAGTACAACAGGGCCCAGATCTTGGTTGGGGCCTCTAGGTGCAAGAGTAATATTAATCATTATAATAGTCACAAATCTGGGACCCATCTCCTGAAAATACCAGACATTGGCACTGTTCATGTGTTTGTTCTTGCACAGACCTAATCACTTTCACATCACAAACAAATACTATTTTTAATAGATTCCATGTTTATGGAGACATTTACAGCTAAAAAGTAGGAAAGTTCTTGTCCTTCACAGTCTTCACTATTTTTTTAACTGAAAAAGCAAAACATATTCTGTTGTAAATTAAGTGTGATTCAGAGGGCATTTTGCATGAACATACTGTAGATCATAACACAGGCTATGAAACAGGCTTTGTTCCAATTCTGTAGCCCTTATGTTCAATTTTTGTACTTGTAATGCTCAATATGTTTTCATTACAATTTCATTTAGGGGACAACAGGGGAGCCTTTCTCAGTCTAATTTAACACCTATGAATTCCCATCGATTCTAACAAAGATAGTGGGGTCAGATTCTATCCTTACTTACACTGACTGGACAGCTTCTATTTTACCAGAGTAAATAGGAACAGAATCAGGCCTAGCGTATCCTACCACAGAAAGTGGGCGTGCGGGGCGGGGGAGAGGTATATTTCATAGATGAGTTTAAGTTCTGATAAAATTTTACTTTTAATAAAATTAATATCAGCTTCCCATATTCTTTGCCTGACTGTTTTCACACCCATACTGCTCACTAGATCACATGGAATTCAGAGGAGATAAGAGGTGGGTCTATAGGAGAGTGACAATCTTACTCATAATGGGATGAAACAAAATCCCATACATGAACTTTGTAGCTCAACCTCATTTCAACTTTCTCTCCCCGCCCCCATTATTTTTCATTTTTGCTCCCGCTCAGCATTCCTGGATTCTCCTGAAAACAGAAGTGCCAAATTGCCATGAGAGGGTTTGTCGTGTGTAGCTGACGCAAGCCAAAGAAACTCATAGTTGATAGACTTACATATAAGCCCTGCTAGGAATCAGGGCTTCAGAACCTATTGCAGCTGTGGAAAAGAATTGTAACTTGAGTTGTATGTACTTAACATAAAACATCCTGAAGTGAGAGGCCCCAGCACAGGCTGGTGGAGACAAGATTAATGGTTTTAACTGGGAGTGAAATCCAGTAATTAAGTAGTGACCCAAGACACGTGAGAAGCAGTAACAGTTTGTTGACCACAAGAATGATTGCTCAGGGTGCCTTCTTAATGTTGTAAATGTGAAAATGATTTAAAGCACAACCAATGGGGGGGGGGAGTTAGCAAGCAAATTCGATTGACATTAGTAATTGTTTCTGAGCACATACATATGTGGAGGTAAGAATGCAGGGATACTGTTTGGTGCGTAGCCTGGTAGCAATACATCAAAATTACTAACAACAAAGGGATACAGCAACATGAGCCATGATGATTAAAAAGCATGAAGGCTCCGTTAATACCACTGAAACAAACAAAAGCCTGGAAGGGAGAACAATAGTTTTATTATTATTTGGGTAGAACTGGTTTGCCTTTCACCAGAATGTTTGAGCACATCGGAGATTTGTGGAGAAAGTTCAAAGCAAATGATGAACATCTATTACAGCTCAGTGCTCAAGACACTCAGCTTTTTAAGGAGGAACATAGTGGTGACTTCTGGGTGTCTTTGTGGTGTTTGAAAAATATTGCTGTCTGATTGGGTCCAGCTTTATTAATAATTAGTGATTCCCAGCTGTAACTCAAGTGTAACCAGAAAAGTGTGTTCAGTGCCTACGGTCAGACAGCACAATTATGGTCCCGGGGGTTAATGAGGCTGGAATGGGACTCTGACCATCGGAGTTCAGTTCCTGGTACTTCTGCCACAGACTTCTTGTGTCACCTTGGCTAAATCACTGGATCTCTCTGTGCCTCAGGTCCCCCATTTGTTTGTAAAATGCAAATAATAATAGTACTTTTGTTCTCCTTCTCTTTTTCTGTCTTGTCGGATCTATTTACACTGTACATTGTTTAGAGCAGAGAGTGTCTCCTGCTATGTTTTTGTTCAGTGCCTGGAACAATGGAGTCCCAGGCTCAGCGGGGTCTGGCACTATGGTAATTCTACTGGGCAGCGCAGTGTGGGGAGCAGCCCTCAGTGGTGAAAGAACAGGTTAAGGACTATTTAGAAAAGCTGGACATGAACAAGTCCATGGGGCCAGATCTAATGCATCCAAGGGTGCTGAGGGAGTTGGCTGATGTGATTGCAGAGCCATGGGGCCATTATCTTTGAAAACTCGTGGTGATCAGGGGAGGTCCCGGACGACTGGAAAAAGGCAAATATAGTGCCCATCTTTAAAAAAGGGAAGGAGGAGAATCTGGAGAACTACAGACCTGTCAGCCTCACCTCTTTCCCTAGAGAAATCATGTATCAGGTCCTCAAGGAATCCATTTTGAAGCACTTGGAGGAGAGGAAGGTGATCAGGAACAGTCAACATGGATTCACCAAGGGCAAGTCATGCCTGACCAACTTGATTGCCTTCTATGATGAGATAACTGGATCTGTGGATCTATGGGGAAAACAGTGGACATGATATATCTTCACTTTAGCAAAGCTTTTGATACGGACTCCCACAGTATTCTTGCCAGCAAGTTAAAAAAGTATGGATTGGATGAATGGACTATAAGGTGGATAGAAAGCTGGCTAGATCGTCAGGCTCAATGGGTTGTGATCAACGGCTCAATGTCTAGTTGACAGCCAGTATCCAGCGGGGTGCTTCAGGGGTCTGTCCTGGGGCTGGTTTTGTTCAATATCTTCATTAATGATCTGGATGATGGGATGAATTGCACCCTCAGAAAGTTTGTGGATGATGCTAAGCTGTGGGGAGAGGTAGATAAGCTGGAGGGTAGGGATAGGATCCAGAGTGACCTCAACAAATTGGAGGATTGGGCTAAATGAAATCTGATGAGATTCAACAGGGACAAGTTCAGAGTCCTGCACTTAGGACGGAAGAATCCCATGCACTGCTACAGGTTGGAGACCAACTGGCTAAGCGGCAGTTCTGCAGAAAAGAATCTAGGGATTACAGTGGACGAGAAACTGGATATGAGTCAACAGTGTGCCCTTGTTGCCAAGAAGGCTAACAGCATATTGGGCTTCATTAGTAGGAGCATTGTCAGCAGATCGGGGGAAGTGATTATTCCCCTCTATTCGGCACTGGTGAGGCCACATCTGCAGTACTGCGTCCAGTTTTGGGCCCCCCACTACAGAAAGGATGTGGACAAATTGGAGAGAGTCCAGCAGAGGGCAACGAAAATTATTAGGGGGTGCGGCACATGACTTATGAAGAGAAGCTGAGGGAACTGTGTTTATTTAGTCTGCAGATGAGAAGAGTGAGGGAGGATTTGACAGTAGCCTTCATCTACCTGAAGGGGGGTTCCAAAGAGGATGGAGCTAAGCTGTTCTCAGTGGTGGCAGATGACAGAAGAAGCAGCAATGGTCTCATGTTGCAGTGGGGGAGGTCTAGGTTGGATATTAGGAAAAACTATTTCACTAGGAGGGTGATGAAGCACTGGAATGGGTTCCCTAAGGAGGTGGTGGAATCTCCTTCCTTAGAGGTTTTTAAGGCTCGGCTTGAAAAAGCCCTGGCTGGGATGATTTGGTTGGTGTTGGTCCTGCTTTGAGCAGGGGTTGGACTAGGTGACCTCCTGAGGTCTCTTCCAACCCTAATCTTCTATGATTCTACTACTACTAATAGTATGTAACAGGTTGTATAATTCTGTTAATCACTGCTGGGTTTTTTTATAGTCACACACTAATCTCTCTCAATCCTCAAGGCATTGTAGTGGTCAATCTTGGCATTGCTTTTAATAGTTCCCAGGCTTTGCTGTTCAAGACCACACATTATTAACACCAAGGAAAGGAAACTTATGCCACGTTTCCTTCCTTGTGGGGCCCAATCTTGCATTTGTGGAAGGCAATGGTAGTTTTGCCTGGGTAAGCAATGTAGGTTTAAGTTTTGTGCAGGTTTGGCATAAATACTGCATGGACTGTGTGTGGTAAGCCTTGCAGAAACATAATAAAGCACTCTCACAAGATCCTGAACCACTGTTGTGGGTGCTTTATCTGGACTCCTCCAGTTCATTCTCATTTGATTGCTAAGGTAAACTGAATGGAGTTGTCTCCCATGACTTTAGAGTATGCCAGCTTTGTTCTGCTCTGTTGGTCGGTCTCTCAGCAGCGTTACACTGACATCAAAGCCAGGCTTGGTATTTGGTTTTTTTAGCATGTCTCTCTGGCTCCAGCTGAGCTTTGGGCTTTGTTACAAGTTCACTCACATCACATCGCCATCATTGTATTCCAGTTATTGCCATCCCACTAAGGTTATAAGGTCCTAGGGATCTGGAATGGATTTTTCTGAGCACACTCGCAGTTTTGTCAGAGAAATAGCTATGTGTCAAGCAAGAGATTTTGGAAGCATAGTGAATTTTGCTCACATTATCATTTGCAATCTCCGACCATTTATAATTCCCTTTCTGGACACATTTCTGCAATGCGAGTCCTCGTTTAGTTTCCCTTTGATGAAGACAGTATGCTGCTTAGACGTAAGGACATGCCAAAGACACGGCAGCCTTAAGTGATTTGTACATGGCAATGATGTGCCCAATCCTGCCCTCCCAAAGTCAGTGGGAGTTTTGCCTTTAGCTTCAATGGGAATGAGGATCAGCCCCTTTGGCCTATCCATAATTTGTACACATGGGATATAGAGCAACAGTAGACACAGCAAGCCTCCATGTTGCCAAATTCTCCAAAGCAGGGGGCTGAACTGAGGACCCAGCTGGCACAATGCAGTAAGTCAGGGTTTGAGTTCAGTACATTAGTTGTGGGATTTGCACCAAACCAGCATCAAGGGTTCTGTGGGGCTGTCCTGCCCTGTCCCAAGGGAGTAGGCATCCTTTCTCCCACACTGGGGATGTCCAGGCTGCATAGTCCGCTCACCTCCATAGCCCTTTCTGAACCGAGCAGTCCATGCCCACCGGAGTCGCAGATCAGTCGAATCCCACAGAAAGCGAGACCACACAAACTTTGCATCCAAATCCCAATTCAAACACCCCTAAAGTCTGGGGCTCTTCAGATCTGGATTTTATTTTGGGCCTGCCTCTCAAATTAAAATAATTCATTTACATTTTCATTTAAAATAACTCCTTTACAATCATTCATTTTTTCTCGGCTTCCCCGCCTGTTCCAAAACATAATGACAAATAGCAGCAGAGGGAGAAATGAAAACTGAGGAGCAGAATGAGTGGAGACCTAATTTTAAATGTAATTATTTTCATGGTCTTTTCTTTTAGTATTGTTTAAGCTCTAAGTTCCACTGTATACTATTCAAGTTTTTTTTTTAAATATGGCCAAAACCCTGCTTTATATATAAGGGAAAATGCTGGCTCCCTGTGGCTTTCAAGTATTTTCATATTGGTGTAATTCAAACAATATGATGACTCAACTTCATGTAGTTTCCTGGCTACAGTGGGGGTTGTGGTAATCGAGGGTTTAAACTTTATTGAGATTCTTGACGGAGCAGCAACACAGGACTATGTAGGAGCCCTAATAAAGGCCACCAGCCCTGCAAGAAAATGGATGAGACTGGCAGGCTGAGCCCCAGCCAGGGCTAATATGTTCCATGCCCACGTGTGGGTGGCAGGGTTGCCCAACCCGTCTGAGCATGCCACCAAGTGAGACGCTGCCTGCTATGCCAGCAGTGCCTCCGTATGGGTGCTCAGATGCAATGATGCTGAGGGCGATATAAATACATACCTAGGTGCATGGGCGGTGGGTATAGTAGGCCAGGGGAGGCTAAGATTCCACAAACAGGATGCGGAGCATCTCCCTTTGCAGGCCCGCTGCCCTGCCACCTTTAGAGTGATGTCACCCAAAGGGTGCCTTCACTCCTCCCTCGGGGCCCCACTTGCGCTGCTCCTTTTCCCTCCCCTGCTCCGCCTCTTCCCCCAAGGCCCTGCTCTCGCTCCCCCTCTTACCATCCCTGCTTCTCCCCTTCCCCCAAGACCCCCCCCCACCTGCTGCTCACACCTTTCTGTCCCTGGCAGGTGGGGAGTCTTGGGGGAAGGGCAAAGAGGAGTGAGCAGCGGGCAGCGGAGGGAGACCTTTGGGGGTGGGGGCGAAGAACAGAGCCCTGCGTGGATATAAATCGGTATCCACAGAGCTGCAGAGCTCTACCAGGAACCACAGCGGCAAAAGCAGCAGCCTGGTGGGCCGCCACTCCCAGGAGCCAGTGCCCCACACCAGCAGCTCTTCCAGTACTGTACTGCCTCCAGTCCCATCCACTAGGGCGGGCACCAGGCTCACCGACAGCTGTCCCTGGTTGTGCTAGTGTGGATAAGGGGCTCGCACGCTCCGGGTCAGGAGACACAGACCACTGAAAGTTTGTGCATTCCCATTCCAAAGTATTATAGTGGCATGGGAGCACCACTCTAATTAAGGTTGTATCGTGATATCTATTTCAAGGTGGACCTCTCTAAGTCTTCTAAAATCAACATGCTTCATTGGATTTTTTGCGATTTGGTTTTGCCGCAGGAGGATTCAGTGTGGGGTGAGTGACCTAAATTTGGAGTTACTTGAGCATGGGGTCCCAGAGATGTAAACCCTGAAAAAAATAGCCATTTAAAAAAAAAGTTTCTTGGTGGGTTTTTTATCCCCAGGGTAGAGATCAAACTATTGATGAACAGCTGGTCTAAATGGTCTCAATCTGTTGAGTTTCACCGAGGTAGCACTAAATCTTTGGGGGACCCAAACTGAGCACAATATTTTAGAAAATGTACATTTCTTACATGGTGGTGTGGGCAACCTTTTCTTTTCTTTTGGTCCTATAGATGGAATCCTGTGGGCGAGAGTGAACAGGTTGCAAAAGAAGGCGAAGGGCTTGTACATTTCAACAACTGTGGGGGAGACAGAGTTAAGATCTGTGTGTTAGTGGGGCTGCATGGGCAAAAGTAACTCTGCATTTCAGAGGGGACAAGAGCCAAAGCAGGGGGGGAGTGAAAGGCATAGATTGGGAGTGGAGTAGGAGAGAGGAAGAAAGAGAAAGAAACAGTGATGGGGAGTTGGGATGGAGCCTGGGACTTGGACGAACAGACTGGGACTCGGACAAACAGATTGGGACTCAGGGAAGGGGAGACTTAGTTTTAATGTTATGCACACTATACACTCCCACAATGCCGTACTAACCCAAACGTTATGTTGGTATATTTCATTTTGTGAAAACTTCCCGTATTTTGACTGTTCATCCTAAACTGGGCCAAAACAACATTGTGAAATCTCAGAATTTCCCCTGGGATGGAATCTCATTTTCCAACCAGCTCTATTTCCAAAGTCAGATCTGTCCCCCTCCAATTTGCCACTGCTAATTCCATATCTGCATGCTGCACTCTTCAACACCAACAAGGAATGCAAAGCAAGGAAAAATGTAAAAACTTGATCTCTGAACATTAAATCCATGTGATAGGGCCATAGCAAAGATGTGCCCTCTCCCCCCTGGAAGCAGTACCTTCAGGAACCTTGTGGTTTGCCCACTTTATTAATACCACTAACAGACACATCTGTTTAAAATTGGTTTATGTGGATCAGATTTGATAATAAATATGTTCTCCATTAAATGTTAGCTCTACCATTGCCGACAGTTACTCACAGACTTACATATTTTCCAGTCCGATCAGATACTCGCTGGCTTTTGTTTGTCACTTTCCTGCTAAGAATGTTTTGGTGATTTTTTATAGCAGGTCAGGTATGAAACTTGAAACAACAGAGTAATAGACTCAGGAGCAGCATTGGGGGCACAGGAAGAACAGATCATGGCAGAGACACTGGAACATAATTTCTGATTGATTTACAAATTTGCAGCCTGATACTAAAATATGTTGTGCACCCCTCAGCACCTCCATAGAGGCATTCAGGAAGCATAGAATCATGTTCTTAGAGGAGATGAAGCAAATTACAATAGCAGGTCTGTGCATTTTATACAATGACTTGTGAACACTTACTTGAAAAATTAATTCAGACTGACTTGCATAAGATGAGCATTAGTACAAGGATTTAAAACTGGTTGATGGACTACGAACAAAGGATAGTAAGTATGTAGCAGCTTCCAAAATGGGCAGGGTATCACTAGGGTCCCCCAGCAATCGCTGCTAGATCTGCTCATATTCAGCATCTCCATTAATGATGTGGAAGAGGTGATGCAGAGCATGCTGCTGAAATTCCTAGATACTAAACTGGGAGGAGTTGCAATCACCAGGGAGGGCAGGGAAATAGTATGTTTCTTTATTGTTTATACGCTTCCTCTACACAATGCTGTACACTGGATGGACTGAAATAAAACAAAGGGATAGTTAGTGGGGCTGGGAATAAGGAACTGAGATTTAACCTTCGATTAATATAACTAGAGGAAAAATAAGAGTAACAACAAATATTCAATGGGAGGGAGAAACAGAGAATGCAGAGGCCAAGCACTGAGAGCAAGCAGCCAAGTAGATATATGGTTGTACAAATACAATCTGGTTTCCATTGAGATCAGTGGAACTATTACCATTCATTTAAATGACAGCTGCTGGTACTCAGTGCTTCTTGACATCAAGCCACTTATATAGATGCTTAAATATGGAATTTGGTGCCTAGCTTTGGCCACATAAATGTGAAAATCTTGGCCTAAGGCCTAACTAGAACTCTCAGATACCACTGTGATAAGCATAGTCTGAGGGCCTGATAGAAAGCCAATGGGAATCTTTCCATAGACTTCAATGAGTTTGGATCAGGCCGGTAATACCTAGAGACAGACAGATGGTGGATATTAGGTGCCCTCAGGATTCAGCACCTCAAGGGTGTGGTTCTGAATACATTGCTGGAGGAAAGATAAGGTGCCAAATGGACCAACTTTCAAATTCACTCTGGTAACTCCTGTGCTCCTGTGAGGAATACAAGTGTTGAAGATTTTTCCTGTATGCTGAGGAAAGCTGAGGCTAACCTGTCATCCTGTTGTGTTTCGGTACAATGCTTCTGCATGGAAAATCTGTTGCAGCTCAGCTCCACACATTAAAATAATCAAAGACATTTGCTTCGGGCTACAAACGAAAAATAAATCGCCATCATCCTCCAGGGACCTTCTCTGAATTTTAAAATTTGAGCAAAGATGCTTATGCTGCAGATTCAAAGACAAGGCAGCCACAAGGCCTCTTTAGTACCTGCTAAACGCTGAAAGGATAGAAAAAAATCACTGCCCTGGAGGAGGATGAAGAAAATGTCTCCAGCATGAAGATTCTTGTTAAAGAGCTATGGGAAGGACAGAAATAGACAGCATCTTAAAATGGAGATGAGGACAACAAGTCTGTAAATGGAGTGGATTTTCCAGCTGGAAACCATCCACCTTCTTTTTACAAATCACCTCATACACAATATAATATAGCAGTAGCTGAAATAGTGTCTTGCATGTATACAGTGCTGTTCTTCCCAAGGGACACTGAAGCCCTTAAAAAATCTTTGGATTGAATTCTCCCCCCTAACTGACACCTGCTCATCCAAGAGTAGAATTTAGCATTAAATATACACATATGTGGAGGAAATTGACACACTGCAATCTCTTCACTCACCACTAACATTCAGCCACCTGAAGATGGAAACTGTTTGACAGCATGCAGCAAGAGTAAATACCAACTTGAGACAGGAAATGAAGACTAGTGTATTCCGTTGAAACAGCAGGGGAAGTTTAGATGAGACTAATTTGATTACTTATACATAAGGCTCTGAGTCTGTCATGGAGGCCATGGAAGTCATGGATTCCGTGACTTTCCAGGACCTCTGTGACTTCTGCAGCGTCATAGAATCATAGAATATCAGGGTTGGAAGGGACCTCAGGAGGTCATCTAGTCCAACCACCTGCTCAAAGCAGGACCAATCCCCAACTAAATCATCCCAACTAGGGCTTTGTCAAGCCTGACCTTAAAAACCTCTAAGGAAGGAGATTCCACCACCTCCCTATGTAACCCATTCCAGCGCTTCATCACCCTCCCAGTGAAAAAGTTTTTCCGAATATCCAACCTAGACCTCCCCCACTGCAACTTGAGACCATTACTCCTTGTTCTGTCATCTGGTACCACTGAGAACAGTCTAGATCCATCCTCTTTGGAACCTCCTTTCAGGTAGTTGAAAGAAGCTATCAAATCCCCTCTCATTCTTCTCTTCTGCAGACTAAGTAATCCCAGTTCCCTCAGCCTCTTCTCATAAATCATGTGCCCCAGCCTCCTAATCATTTTTGTTGCCCTCCGCTGGACTCTTTCCAATTTGTCCACATCCTTCTTGTAGGGTGGGGACCAAAACTGGGCACAGTACTCCAGATGAGGCCTCACCAATGCCAAATAGAGGGGAATGATCACGTCCCTTGATCTGCTGGCAATGCTCCTACTTATACAGCCCAAAATGCTGTTTGCCTTCTTAGCAACAAGGGCACACTGTTGACTCATATCCAGCTTCTCGTCCACGGTAACCCCTAGGTCCTTTTCTGCAGAACTGTTGCCTACCTGCTCGGTCCCTAGTCTATAGCAGTGCATGGGATTCTTCCGTCCTGAGTGCAGGACTCTGCACTTGTCCTTGTTGAACCTCATCAGATTTCTTTTGGCCCAATCCTCTAATTTGTCTAGGTCACTCTGTATCCTATCCCTACCCTCCAGGGTATCTACCTCTCCTCCCAGTTTAGTGTCATCTGCAAACTTGCTGAGGGTGCAATCCACGCCATCTTCCAGATCATTAATGAAGTTATTGAACAAAACCGGCCCCAGGACCAACCCTTGGGGCACTCCGCTTGATACTGGCTGCCAACTAGATATGAAGCTATTGATCACTACCCATTGAGCCCGATGATCTAGTCAGCTTTCTATCCACCTTATAGTCCATTCATCCATCTCATACTTCTTTAACTTGATGGCAAGTATACTGTGGGAGACGGTATCAAAAGCTTTGCTAAAGTCAAGAAATAACATTGCTTTCCCCTCATCCACAGAGCCAGTTATCCCGTCATAAAAGGCAATTAGGTTAATCAGGCATGACTTGCCCTTCGTGAATCCATGCTGACTGTTTGTGATCACTTTCCTCTCCTCTAAGTGCTTCAAAATTGATTCCTTGAGGACCTGCTCCATGATTTTTCCAGGCACTGAGGTGAGGCTGACTGGCCTGTAGTTCCCCGGATCTTCTTTCTTCCCTTTTTTAAAGATGGGCACTATATTAGCCTTTTTCCAGTCATAGATTCATAGATATTAAGGTCAGAAGGGACCATTATGATCATCCAGTCTGACCTCCTGCACAAGGCAGGCCACAGAATCTCACCCACCCACTCCTGCAAAAAACCTCTCACCTATGTCTGAACTATTGAAGTCCTCAAATCATTTTAAAGACTTCAAGGAGCAGAGAATCTTCCAGCAAGTGACCCGTGCCCCATGCTACAGAAGAAGGCCAAAAACCTCCAGGGCCTCTTCCAGTCTGCCCTGGAGGAAAATTCCTTCCCAACCCCAAATATGGCGATCAACTAAACCCTGATAATATGGGCAAGATTCACCAGCCAGATACCCAGGAAAGAATTCTCTGTAGTAACTCAGATCCCACCCCATCTAGCATCCCATCACAGGCCATTGGGCCTATTTATCATGAATAGTTAAAGATGAAAAAAGATCAGTCATCCGGGACCTCCGCGGATCACCATGAGTTTTCAAAGATAACGGCCAATGGCTTTGCAATCACATCCGCCAAATCCTTTAGCACTCTCAAATGCAACGCATCCGGCCCCATGGACTTGTGCTCGTCCAGCTTTTCTAAATAGTCCTGAACCACTTCTTTCTCCACAGAGGGCTGGTCACCTCCTCTCCATACTGTGCTGCCCAGTGCAGTAGTCTGGGAGCTGACCTTGTTCGTGAAGACAGAGGCAAAAAAAGCATTGAGTACATTAGCTTTTTCCAGCTTTTTCCCTAGCCCGGGGTCACTTGAGCAGCTCGGACAGCCCCTGGGCCAGCCACACTGGCCGCTGCTGGGGCAGTCTCGGGCCACCGCCTCTCGCTTCCCTCTCCCCTCCCCCAAGCAACAGCAGGGTCCCAGGGCATGCACAGCCATCTGCCCCAGAGCACCCATAGTGCCCCCTATCCTGCCCTACCCACAGTGCCCCCTACCCTAGGACAGCCCAGATTTAGTCTGAGGTATATAGTAGAAGTTACAGACAGGTCATGGGCCGTGAATTTTTGTTTACTGCCTGTGACCTGTCCATGACTTTACTAAAAATATTGGTGACTAAAATGTTGCCTTACTTATACAGTAATTTTGCCAAGAAAATAAGGCTAACACCCCCTTACTGAAAGGCGAAAAGTAACATGGGGGAGTAGGTTGAAGTGCCAGCCAAGTTCACATGGATCATTAGAGCTCTGCATGATTACTAATATAATTAATAGTAATAGTAATTTTTCTTTAACTTTTTTGTGTTTTCATCAAAAACCCAAAATCTGTAATTGGAGAGGGGAGCCAGATTCAGTGTTTTGACAAAAACCTGAAGAATTTCAGTGATAGACAAATTTCCATTTTGTTATTAAAAACCAAAATTTTCTATTAAAAACACATATCTACATAAACATTTCAACCAGCTCTAATCTCTCTTTAGGGAAAATATCTGTTATTACTAGAGCCAGGTGAATAATGGAGTTTTCCATCTGCTGGCAATTTCGAAGAGTCTGAAAATATCGTTGTGGGTAAGACAAAAATGTTTTGTTTTGACAAAACCGAAATGTTCCATTTCAATTTTGACCATATTAAACCTTTTTCATTGTTTTTAAATGAAATTAAAGGGGATTTTGAAAGAAAAAAGTCATTTCAAACCAAAAAATTAAGACATTTTGTTTTGAAAATATCAAAATGAAACATTGGTTATTTATTTATTCAATTTTAATGTTCTAAAATGCACAATTCATTGATATCCACCCAAATTCACTAAAAGTTTCGGTGTTAACAAATTATGCATTTTTCACCGAAAAAAGTTTCAGACAAAAAAATGTCATCCAACCTCTAGTCTTTACCCTTCTAATCCTGGAGAGACTTTACATGCTAATCCCAAGAAAGCAGTGACAGAATCCAGACCCAAGCAGAGCCATCATCCTCCACCTAATAGATCTAAAAGGCCAAGAGGGAATCTTGCTCCAGGTTAAGATGCTGGAATATTATCTAAAGAAAAATGGGTCCTTTTCTTCTGGGATCAAAGCCCTACTGCCTTAAAGACAGTGTGATCCCTGTACCCATCAGCAGGAATTGACGAAAGACAATGGGGAGTCAGCAGAAAGTTTAACATGTATGTCTATTTAATTCTAAATTAGCTGGCATGAAACTGGGCAAACTGAAGAACTGAATTTAAAGGCTAGTTAAAGCCTTAGATGAGGATTCTATTGGGAAATTCACAAAAGGATTTTTAGGTTATTGGAGTTTGTTTCATTTTCCTAAAATCTGCCAGTGAGTTAGTTTCTGGTAATGACTGAATGGGACATTGCTCTTTTAGCTCCAGAGGTTTTGTTTTTCTGTTCTGCTCACCTCCCATCATCAGGGTGCAATGATGGCGCCCAAGGTGCACTTGTAAATCCACAATAGAAAGTTTGCTTTAGGGATATTTCAGCAGAGGACCATCAGCTATGCAGCTAGGAGACCATGGAGGCAGTTTGCAGAGATGGAAATCCGTGTTCAGAGCCAGATGAACCACCAGGGACAATAGGCCTGTACCTAGGGCTTCCAGTGCAGGGTTCATGTGGCACGTGTCACCTAGACAGGCTCCTACTGAAGTCAATGGGAACTGTGTTTGCTTGTTCCAGGGATAAATTTGGTCTAGAGAGATAGCAAGATGGAGAGGTGCAGGAAGGCTGTTTCACATGGAAGAAGGATGAGTCTTTCCAAGAGTGGGAGGAGTCCTTCTTAGGAGATCATCAAACCTCATTCAGTCTTTTTTCTCCTTCAGGTTCTAAACGGGAGGTTTTACTGAGGCCATTAGACTCAGGTACCCAAACAAACAACCTCCACAGCTCATGTACACACATGGTTAAGAAGTACTTTAGACCATAACCATGGGCAGTTTGGCAATCCCTGATTGGATGGGTATTTCAATACCCACTTGGCTTTTATTAACTGTCCTCTGGGCAGGATTTTCAGGCACACAGTACCATGTCTTTCACACTTACCAAGCAAGGCTATAAATTATGGCTGGAGTCCCTGTAACTTCAGCCCTGTGACTCCATACTGCTGGCGCCTGCTGGGTTGTTGTTGTTGTTAAACCTGCCTCTCTAAGTGGGGAATGTGTGATGTATGGTAGGGTAGGGACCCTCTTAACTCCTCAGTGAAAAGGTCACACATAGGAAGAAACTGCCATTTCCTATAATATTTAGCATTATATAGGCCCTCCAGTAGTGCCTCACTTTCCTTCTTCATGTCTAGCATCCCCTTTGAGAGCTCTGCCCCCACTTCATCATCATAAACATGTCAACAATCAGCCCCAGCGGAGGGCTCTGCTGTTTGTTCTGCTGGCTCACATAGAGAAAGTGTGTCCCTGCTGCAGCCCTCAGCGCACATTTCTCTATGCTCAAAGGGGCCTGAGCTGGAACACGTCCATCGTATGGCTCCCAGGCCTTGATTTTTTTTTAAAAAAATGAGAAATATGAATTTGATAAATGCAATCAGCTGCCTGGAACGTGCCTCCCGCTGCTGCTGCTGCTATTGGAAGCCTGTGAAGCCTGGAAGAAGTTTTCCTGTTACACTCCTAACAAGCGTACACAAGTGCCGTTGCAGCTGCCTGACATTACCCAGCATTTCTTGCGAGCATCACCTCTGTCATTCAGAGAGCAGGCAGGACATCAGTTCTCACATAGCAGATCCCAAGGAGGCAGTAGGCGAGGTAGGCTCTCCGTTGCCTCTGACTGTCTCCATAGAACTTTGCACTTAAGACTGATTTCCCATTGTCTTAATTTTTGACACACTCTTCCCCATGCAACACACAGCAGCTCCAAAATTCAGCTCCCCCCTGCCGCTGTGTTTATTTTTTCATTTCTAAGTGAATTTACTGCTTTGAAAATGCACTTAGGGTGAAATTTTCCCACACTGCCCTTCCAATATACTTTAGTTTTTCCCTTTAACTCCCTGGATGTTACATTCCTTGCTCGCCATTTGGAAGGGATCTGCTGATCATGCCTAATTGTTTGGCAGTCTGGTGATGCACCCAGGTAAAGAGAGAGGTGAGGGCCATGCAAGCATTTAAATATGCACTTAGTTTTTTACACGGAGTAATTCCATTAACTTCAGTAGGGCAACTGGCATGCTGAAAGCTAAGCACATGCATGTTTGAAGAATTGGGATCTAGGGCATGACCAGACAACCTCTTTGAACTTGTGTTCTGTGGTAGGATTTTAACTCGTTCTTTAAAGTGTAAGTCAGCGCATTAAACGACGGTGTCTCTGAACTTAATAAAAACTATGGAGAGAAAAGAAAATTGGTGTTGATTGATATAATTTAATAACAACTTACAACAGATTAATATAATTTAATTGAGAGGATATTAAAGCAATTTCATGGGGAAAGGGGAATCTTAAAGGAAGCAATTGCCATCAAGGCTATTGTCAAAATAAATGCTAATAATAACAAGGATTTTAATGCATATGATACTTAAACCAAGAAATATGAGATATGATCATGCTCTTAATTTCTTTCAAGCTTTTTTCCTTCATTCACAATCTACACATACTCTTTGCACTGCAGACTTTGATCTTTGAGATCACCAGACTTATATACAATGCAAAGGAGAATTTTTTCTCTGACATAGTGAATATAGCACGGATGGAAAGATGGTTCTGGAGACTGAAGTCCCCGGTTTATCCCCAGAATGAGCTTCCCTGACAAAATACTGAAAAAGGACGTGCAGTGCTGGGCTGGAAGGACGACCACTCTGGTGAGAGTAGAGTGCAATCTGCACGGCTCCTTTAATCCTTGACCTTTGCAGAGATTGCCAGCAAAAGTGCTTTTGATGCTTCTGTTGTAACATGGGCACCTGTCTACTGGGAACTGGTTTAAGATCGTCTTACTTTACAAGTCATTGAATAACTTTCAATCTCTACCAGTTTGGGCTAGATTCAAACTGGTGACCTGGAGATCACTAAATGTAGGACTGTAAGGGACCTCAATAGTGCTTCTAATCCAGTCCCCCACACTGGGGCAGGACTAAATATTATTTAGACCATCCCTGTCAAGTGTTTGTCTAACCAGTTCTTAAAAGCCTCCAGTGATGGAGATTCCACAACTTCCCTCGGTAATTTGTGCCAGGGTTTAAGCACCCTGACGGTTAGGAAGTTTTTCCTAATGTCTAACAACCTGAATCTCCCTTGCTGCAATTTAAGCCCATTGCCTCTTGTCCTGTCCTCAGTGGTTAAGGAGAACAATTTATCACCCTGCTCTTTATAACAATCTTTTATGTACTTGAAGACTGTTATGGACCACCCCCCCCCCCGGCTTCACTTCTCCAGACCAAACACATTTTTTCAATCTTTCATCATAGGCCGTGTCTTCTAGACCTTCAATCATTTTTGTTGCTTTCCTCTGGACTTTCTCCAATTTGTCCACGTCTTTCCTGAAAAGTGGTGCCCAGAACTGGACATAGTACTCCAGCTGAGGCCTTATCAGTGCTGAGTAAAGTGGAAGAATGTCTTCTTGTGTCTTGCTTACAACACTGCTGCTAATACATCTCAGAACGATGTTCGCTTTTTTTGCAGCAGTGTTACATGGTTGGCTCATATTTGGTTTGTGATCCATTATAATCCACAGATCCTTTTCTGCAATACTCCTTCCTCGGCAGTCATTTCTGGTTTTGTATTTGTGCAGTGGATTACTCCTTCCTGAGTGCAGTACTGATCGTAGAACTTTGCATTTGTCCTTATTGAATTTCATCCTATTTATTTCAGACCATTTCTTAAATTTGTCAAGATCATTTTGAATTCTAATGCTGTACTCCAAAGCACTTGCAATCCCTCCCAGCTTAGTATCATCTGCAAACTTTATAAGTGTACTTTCTATGCCATTATCAAAATCATTTATTAAGATATTGAATAAAACCAGACCCAGGACAAATCCCTCAATATGTAAGCCCTTCCAGCTTGACTGTGAACCACTCCTAAGCACACTTTGAGTATGGTGCTCCAGCTAGTTGTGTACCCACCTTACAGTACATTTGTCTAGGCTATATTTCCCTTGTTTGCTTCTGAGACGTTCATGTGAGATCATTTTAAAAGCCTTAAGAAAGTCGAGATGTATCTCATTTCTTGCTTCCCCCCTATCCCCAAGGCTTGTTACCCTGTCTAAGAAAGACATTAGGCTGGTTTGACAAGATTTCTTCTTGAGAAATCCATATTGAGGAAAGGCTTCATATCTCATCTCCATACCTCTGAGGCACCCAAATCCCTTCTCATGTATTCTTCCATTAACAATGTATTTCAGGAGGTTGGGGCAGGTGCAAAGTCACTCTTCAGCGAGGCTGCTTGGGAAATCATTTATTTTCCTGTGAATTGTTTCTAAATATTTTTTTCTTTTTCCATCAAAATTTTTTGTGTCAAAGTTTTTCAGGTTTTCATCAAAAATAATTGTTGGTTTTCAGTTATCACACTATACCCTCCAGTTTTGTTTTTCCAGCAAAATCTCAAAAGTTTTGACAAAACCAGAAACTTGTTCTTGAAAATTTTTGTTTAATCAAAAATCCAGTTTCCACCATCTTAACCTGCAAGCTTTCAGTGAGTAATCCTCAATCACACAAATATACCTATTGCAACGACATAAGGTAGATCAGATACTACAGTGATCAGGGCCATACAAATACCTGGATAGCCAGAAGGAACATGTATGATCTTTGAAGTGCTATTTTACTAAAGAAACTCAAGGTTTTATTATCCTTTAAACTAGACCAGAAAACATATAGAAAAACTGACCAACATGTTGTATATCACCCTTCTCCCAGAAAGAGCAATCTACTTTGCAAAACAACTTTAAAAGAGTGATAGAACAAGCCAAGATAGATAAAGGACCAAGACTGAGTGTTGTGTTAAAGAAGGCAGTTATAACTTGAGTGACAGAGATATTTAGCTAATATCTTTCAACCAGGCCTTAATATTCTTCTGCAAATGGAAAGAAAAGATGTCTTTGTATATGCTATCATAATTCTTCCCCCACACCAACTGCATGCTGGGGCTTTTCTACAGGGTACATCACTATCTTCACTGGATATGCAAACAGTAAGCACTAATAGTCTGTCTTTGGCCATAGACAGATGGCTCCTGTCATTATCACGGGGAAACTGTGAGTAAATAACCAAGAGCACAGTTTGGCCCCAGATTTGTTAATAAACCTGTAATCTGAAAACTTAGCCCCGAACTTCTTCCCCATTTGTGCCCTTACTTGCACTTACTTACAAGCAGCCACATATTACAGCTGTAACTAACTGTGGGTGTACTTTAAAAACTCAAACCCTTGCTCACACACTGTCAGTGGTCTAACAGCTGGGTGTGCAACTGACTTTCAGGGTGCAAAGTCTAACACTTGTGTGCATGCAGGTGTGAGACCCTTAGAAGAGCACGCAAACTGTTTGCACCTCTAATGAGCAGGGGCATAATTTGCACACACATATAAAGAAGCTGAGGCCTGAAAAACCAATTTTGAATATATATATATATATATATATATATATTTCTGCAAATTTTCTCCTATTGTTCTTGAAAAAATCCATTTGTATCAATACAGGATTGAGGAAAATTAAATTTCATGGAAAATTTTGTTATATTGAATATAAAATTGTTTACCACTTGTTTTGTTTCCATATTACGATAGTACATCAATGTAGATCCAGGCATTATTCTTCTAGACCATCCGGTTATGTTCAAATTGCTGGACATAGCTCAACTAAGACAGGGATAATTATTTTTCCCAGTAAATTTCTTTCTTTGCCCTGTGGTCTAGATGGCTGGGAGATGGCTCTTTGGCAGAGATGTTTACTAGAGGGGTTTGGAGGAAGTTAAGAATATTTTTTAATTCTAAAGGCACCAGATGCCAAAGGACCAGTATAACACAGACAATACAGCATTCATTGTATTTTATTTCACTCAAGAAGCTGTGGATTTTATAGGGCTTGGATGAAAGGAAGGCGCTGTGAATTTGAAGTAAATGCATTACTAATTTTGACTGTGGTAAGACATTTGTAATCAGACGCATATTTTAGCCTAAGAACAGTTAAGGCAATTTATTCAACAAAGTGGTAAATGCTCCTTTTTACACACTGTGCAAAAGTAGGACATTTTTCATAGAATCCCGTCAAGTACCTCTTAGTTAAGCTTAGTTAAATGTAATCACATGCATTCCATCTCCTTCCGCTGACAAGGGAGAATTCCTGGAAAAATGGTTCTCACTCACTAATCCCTCCACTAAACCTGCAAAACGGAGGCTATTATTTTTATTCAGCTGGCTGTAGCCCACCCCTATTCATTCATACACACGAAAGTTGACGTGTCACTTCAGCCTACCCTGAAAGAACCTAAACTCCACATTTTAGATGCCTGTGACCATTGAGAGATGGAAATGCCACAGCACGAAGAAGGAAGAAACTTAACAGGGACATATATCAGAGGAGCAGCTGTGTTAGTCTCTATCCACAAAAACAATTAGGAGTCCGGTGGCACCTTAAGGACTAACCAAAGATTTATTTGGGCATAAGCTTTTGTGGGTAAAAAAAAAAACCCTTCTTCAGATGCATCTGAATGATGCACCTGAATGAATAGGTGCATCTGAAGAGATGGGTTTTTTAACCCATGAAATCTTATGCCCAAATAAATCTGCTAGTCTTTAAGGTGCCACTGGACTCCTCGTTGTTTTTAGGGACATTTATAACCATCTGTAACCCTCTGACCACTATATACCAGGCTAAATATAGAAGTTGGTCCTTTAAAAGATATTACCTCACCCACCTAGTCTCTACCACTGAGAGAGACAGATTTAGCAGTCTGGTTTAGTGTTAGCACTAAAAGACATGTAACGCTTTAATAAAGCCACCCGTTTGAAAAAAATCAATCAGTATTAAAGTTCGACTGCAAAGCTACTATGTTAAGCTACTGTCGGGAGGGTTTGATTAAAACCTCAGAAATGGAATGGTTAGGTTGGTGATCATTGAAACATGCAACAAAATCATCAGAAGAAAATAAAACGAGGGGCAGATTTTGTAATCCTTCTGTTGGGTAAACGAGTTATTTGTACAAGTTTTATTTTGTGTGGGGAAGGGATGCAGAATGTGTCCTTACAGCCACAGAAACAAGACTTAACTTAGGAACAAGCATTCTCTTACTGGCTAATACTGCACCACCGAAGTCAACGGGACTTTTGCTGTTTACTCCAACATGAGCAGAATCAACCCCTTTGTGCTGCCATGGGCTTGGATGTTACCCAAGAGGGAAGGTTCCTTGTCAGCTGTCCCTCACCTTTCACATTGGTGTAGGTGCCACAAGCAATCCTTCTCATTTTGTGGGAACTGCCTCTAGACACATGTGCTTCCTGGAACATTATTTGGACTTTGTTCCACATCTGGGATGACATCCACCCCCCGCATGGAGGGCCAGTGCAACACCTCCTGTACCATGAAAGCGCTGCATAGAAGCAGAAAAGTCACACAGGGCCATCTGCATACCCTGTCTGCTGCAAAAAGAGCCTTTGCACTAGCCAAACTGGTTTCCAGCTATGCATTTGTCAGTGTACAGCAAGGCCCAGGGACCTTGGCATGGGTTGGCACATGGGCTGCCAGTATCACAACACCCCACCTGCTAGAAGCCTGAATCAGTTGTCTGCATCTGTGTAACATTACTGTCTTCTGAAGTGGCTCATCAGGATACAGCCAAGCGAGTTTGGGCCAGATTGTGCCATTACAGCACAGCCCCGGGCAGGGGGCAGGGTGGAGCCTGTACTCCCAGAGAGCGCAGCTGATGCATTGTCCCAGAGGATGCAGCGTGCACTGCAACTGGTGGAATGGAGGGAAGGCCTTGCATCCTCCTCTCCATATCTGGAGAAGCTAGTGCTGGCTGGTGCCCCAGCGGAGAGCAGTCTTTGGCTTGGGGGACTGTATGGACATCTGAGTTGCACCATCCCCCATCTTACTCACTTTTGTTGTCCCTCTCAACATTGGCAGCTGAAGAGCCCCTCATGCTGTGCATGCTGGATGCTCCCCGTTGTTGTTCCTAAGACTATGAGAAAGCTGCTGGCTTCATTCACATATTTTTGGGACCACTGTGTTTTGGATTGACATAAACCCAGAAACTCCACACGAAATAGAGATAAGACCCAGTTTCAACAAAATCCAAGCAACTCAACTGGATACCCCTGCTCTCAGCCCTCTAACTCCCGGTGGCAGGACACACTGGCTCCTACCTACTTTCTAGACCACAGACAGCTTGGAGGCCTTCTTCTAGTAAAACTCCTTGTGCGCTTTATTGACTGTGTTCGTTTCCACTGCCTTTACAGACTGTGCAGCTCCATCCCAAGAGTAACATGGAGCGCTGAGCTCCTGAGGCAAGGAGTGGAGAGATCTCTTATGGCTCTGACTCTACAAGCCAGCCAGTCCCTCTCCCACTCATTCTCTTCTTTGCCCTTCACACCTCCTTCCTGTGCCTTTTGTACCCACTGGGCTAAGAGTTAATTAGCCTGTTAACTCTCCCCAGCCCAACCCAATCTATTGACTAGGAGCCATTCTCAGAATCAGGTGTGCTCTAGGGCAACTAACCGGAATTGCCCAGCACCTCCCCACCTTACCTGACAGTCCAGTTTTTCTTTCCCCATACTCTCCCTGGCGTACTGGAGGTGCCACCCTGCAGGGGTGTCCCAGTCATTCCTGGGGTTCCCACTCATATTCCACTCACAGAAATTGCACTTGGTGGGAAGAGGACAGCTCCCACTGTGCTGTTTCAGCCCACAAATTGTTGCATCTTGGGCACGCTGTGGGATTCCTCTCCCCATTCTCCCCCTTTGCAACTGCTGGTGGATCCAGGACATGCCCCTCCTCCCCCTGATTATTGCAGGCCGCAGGCTCTCCAAACCCTCCAAATCTTGTCTGGTCTTCTTCTCCTTGGTCCTGGGGTGGGTGGGTGGGGAGGAGAGTGGGCTCTATGGAATGGAGCCTTCCACCTCCACTAAGGAGCTCAGGTTGTCTTTCTTCACTGTTCCTATCCCACGCTGCTCCGTTTTTTGGAGGACTCTTTTTTTCCTCCT
Source organism: Eretmochelys imbricata (assembly GCF_965152235.1). Classification (NCBI taxonomy): domain Eukaryota; kingdom Metazoa; phylum Chordata; order Testudines; family Cheloniidae; genus Eretmochelys; species Eretmochelys imbricata. The sequence continues at coordinate 94,983,571 of NC_135579.1, forward strand.
CTTTCGCCTGACAAAGGCTCTGTTGTCTAGGAGGTTCTAAATCTGTCCACTTTGGTTTAGTTTTTTTTCTTCCTTTCAGGCTCCATTTCCTCCCTCTGGGGTTTTATGTTTCCCTGTCTGAGCCCCAGACCCCACGTTGTTTTTGTAATGGGAAGAGGCTCTGGTAGCTACTCAACAACACAACAGGTTGGGGCAATCTGCCCGCTCCCCTAACTCTCTTCCAGTTGAACCTCCCACAAACCTTCAGGGTTACCTCTGCCACAGGGCAGCACTTTTTATCCCCAGGGACATACTCTGTTCCCACACTTGCCCCTGGAACCAGCCAGTGAGGTTTCACCAACCACCTCCAGATCAGGGAGCAAGCAGAGGCCATGTCTACCAAGCCCCTTTGGCATTTCCTGCTCACCATCAGTGGAATGGTGGACAATTTCTTTCCTTTGTCCTCCCCTGCAGTCCCAACCCAGCCTCAAAATTCAGCAACACCACATTCCACGTATGGGCAGTCTTTTTTCATGTGTCCCTGATGCCTGCACTAGAAATGTATACTGGGTCAAGCCCCAGCAGGAGCTCTTCTAGGCTCTTCCTTCTTCAGCTCCCTGGCTTTGACAGCTGTGGGGTCCCAAAACTTCCTCCCCAATTCTGGTCCTCTATAGTGTCAGCCCTCTTGCCTGGGGAGGGCCGCCTCCACCAGGGCTGGATTAATATGGGGGCTTTAGGGGCTGCAGCCCATGGCCCCAGGCTAAGGGGGGTCCCGGCTCAGCGGGCCTCAGGCAGGCTGCCTGCATGCTGTGGCCCCACATCGCTCCTGGAAGCGGCCAGCTGCTAGAACATCTCTGTGGCCCCTGGTGGGGGGCGGCTCTGGGCACTGCCCCCTCCCCCTGCACCATCCCCACAGCTCCCATTGGCTGGTTCCCAGCCAATGGGAGCTGCGGGGGCGGCACTTGGGGGTGTGGGCAGGGCATGGAGACGTGCTATTCCCCCTCCCCCCAGGGGCACGCAGAGATGTGCCAGCAGCCGTCTGCTTCCAGGAGCAGCATGGGGCCACAGCATACAGGAAGCCTGCCTGAGCCCTGCTGCACCGCCGGCCGAGAGCTGCCTATGGTAAGCGCCTCCCAGCTGGAGCCTGCACCTCAACCCCATGCCCCAGGTCAGAATCCCCTCCTGCATGCAAACTCCCTCCCAGAGCCCACACCCCTCACCCTCTCCTGCACCCCAACACTCTGCCCCAGCCTGGAACCCCCTCCTGCACCTAAACTCCCTCCCAGAAAAAAACTAATATAACAGCTGTTCTAAGGTCAGAAGTAGGCTATTTTGAATTAACTTAACTATATTCTACATGTTTTAAGACTGAAATGTAACCACAGAATGGCTTTATGTTAATTAAAAGGCAAGTTTAGTATAGCATTAATAACCTCGATGCCACGAGTGTGATCATTTTTTTTAAAATTAGGAAAAAGACTTGTATACAGGGGCCCCACAAAAATCTAATAGCCCTGGGTCCACAAAAAAGTTAATCCGGCCCTGGCCTTCACAAACTCCTCCGTCAGTTTTACTGCTGCATCCAAAGTGATGGGTTGATGCTGTCTAACCCACACCTGTATATTCTCAGGGAGTCCCTCAAGGAATTGTTCCAACACATGAGCACCCCACCATTTGGAGGTCTGGCCTCACTTTCCTCTCCTACTGACTACAAGAGTGGCTTTCTCAACATTTCACTCCTTTTGGAACTTCATGGGGAGCTGGCTGGTCCTCCAGGGAAACAATAGACAGGAGAGGAACAGCAAGGCTGCCTTATGAATATCCAGTAAAAACTGCTATCTGGTCTCCCTGAATATGTTACAAAAGGAGATATGGTGGAAGGTGACAGCCTTCCCCAGGCAGAAGTTGGCAAAAGCTAACAGTGTGGGGAGATCTCAAGAAATTTGAGGAAAGGAGAATTCCAGTGAGAGTTGCTTTCATAATGAAAAACGTAATCAAGTGGGCTTTCTTATGGAGATTTTACTATCTCCCCTGACCTCTTAAACTAAGTGCATCATCTTTACTCCATATTCAGACTCCCACGACCTGTGACTGCAAGGCCACAGTCGAGTTCAGGTTCCTGCCTGTTGTAACTATCGTATTAGCTGAAATCTTACCCTTAAGGTCAGTCCGGTCTGACCCGACGAAAGAACCAACAGTTGCATATATTAGGAAACCTATGCGACGCACTCTATATGATTTTATGAAAGTATGCTGATGAGTGTGAATATAATGTAACTAAAATATGCTTCATGCAAAAGGTCTCTTGTAAGGGATCATTACAAAGCTCATAATCTACTGAGTGTGGTCATCCTATTTGTATAAATGCATCACTCTTGTATCTGAAACTAGAAATATGAAATATAACTCTGAGGGCCTATTGTAATTATGCAAAGTGTGGGCCATTAATGGTGGTTTGGAATCTTGGTGGCTCCCATCAACCAGGACAATTGACTGCGAGTGGCTCTGTTTGCAGGCAGGCCTTCCTGTGAGTCAGGCTGGGAGGAATGACGGCTTGAGGCCTCAAAGGACATGTGACCATGTCACCTGAACTGGAATCCATCTTTAACCCTGGTGTTTTTCCATTGAGAAGAAGGGATGGGAATCCAGAGGGACAAAGGATTCCTGCCTTATGCAAAAGATATATAAGTGGGTGGAACAGACCAAAGGGGGGCCATCATGAGAAATCCCCTAGCTACCACCTGAGCTGGAACCAGGGCTGTACCAGGGGAAAGGATTGATCCCAGACTAGGAAAGCGTCCCATCTGTGAAAGAAACTTATTGAAACATCTCTAAGGGTGAGATTTTATTTGTATTCAGTTTTTATTACTGTACTAGACTTAGAACAAAGTGAATTACCAAGCAAAATAAAATAAAACATGCAAGTCTGTCTATTACTACTTGGAACCACTTAAATCCTACTTTCTGTATTTAATAAAATCACTTTTTACTTATTAATTAACCCAGAGTATGTATTAATACTTGGGTGGGGGGCAAACAGCTGTGCATATCTCTCTATCGGTGTTATAGAGGGCGAACAATTTATGCGTTTACCCTGTATAAGCTTTATACGGGGTAAAACGGATTTATTTGGGGTTTGGACCCCATTGGGAACTGGGCATCTGAGTGTAAAAGACAGGCACACTTCTGTAAGCTGCTTTCAGTTAAGCCTACAGCTGTTAGGGGACGTGGTTCAGACCTGGGTCTGGGTTTGCAGCAGGCTATCGGGTCTGGCTCAAACCAGGCACGGCACTGAAGTCCTAAGCTGACTGGGCAGGAAATCAGGGGCAGAAGTAGTCTTGGCACATCAGGTGGCAGCTCCCAAGGGGGTTTCTGTGATCCAACCCGTCACAACCTAAGTACAGTGGGTGTATTTTGCAAGGGCCTGGGAAATTGTTCTTATACTGGAGGGGCCTGTAATTAAAATAAAGGTCTTAGCAACAACAGTGGGACAGCCCATTGCCACAGACACACTTAAGGGATAAAGATGGAGGGGAGGATTATACAAAGCAGCCTCTCATTATCCTTTCCTTGATAGTGGCTGGTACCTTTGCTTTTTAAAGAATCCCTTAATTAGGCATAGGTTAGGCAGTTTCCAGCAAAAGGTTTATCATAATGGGTTACACATGTTCCAATACCGTTTGCTGAAATGAAGCTTAGCTACAGGGAATTTCCTTCCACTATGCACTGTCGGTACATTTTGTTGCCATCACTGGGCAGCAGCTTTCAACTCTTCAGAGATGTAAAGCTATTTTTCACTCATAGGAAGCTGTGGAAGTCCCTGGCCCCCCAATTGCTCGGGTCATTTCAAGCTAGTCTGGACAGGAATGTATTGTAAGGAGCAATCCTGCAGCAGCTGGAGATAGACTAGATAAGCTCATGGGTCTTTTCCATCTGTAATAGCTATGATTCTATCGTTTCCACAAAACAACCAAAATATTAGAAGAAAGTACCAGGGCTTCAGTCATAGCAGCCAGCTGGGTATGTCAGTGAAGTTTGCTCTTGAGAGTCGTTTTCTTTGGAATATCTTCAGAAACCAGCCGAGATGTACCCTTTATGTTGAAATTCCACATGCCAAAATAGGGGTCAAATAAGTAGGTTTCAAAGAGGAAAATTCAGTGACGTGGCAGGGAAGGCACAGGACTGTCTCAAAACAGGAAATAAATGGTATTTTAAAAGCTACAGTGACTAACATGTGCAATGGCTAGTTGCATTGATCTCTTTCGTTCTGTAACTACTGGTCATTTAATCAACTCCGTGAAATTGCAGGAGCCTTGGGTATTGGTACACCTTAGTCCCCCCTGTTCTCTGACTTTGGCACAAAATAGTTTAGCCCCCTGATGGCTGTAATACATTGGTCTATTCCGATTGCTGGGTTTAGTGTGTGGGTGGCATTGGTGCCCGGTGAAATACAGGAAGTCAAGACTAGATAATCTGGTGGTTCTATTTGCGCCTCTAGCTCCTGGAGCACAGAGGAGATAAGTGGCTGGCCCTTCCTTACAGCCCGCAGAGTTATCTGTTGGACTGTAGCTTGTTCAATAGCAGGTCACATGGAGTATTCAAGAAATTCAAGCTGCACTGGCTACTTTTGATTGGATAGACAAATCACACATTATTGGTTCTGCTCCCTGATTGGATGAATGGAATTCTTAGAATCAAGTTTTTCATCAATTTTAAGGCCCGAAAGGACCATAATGATCATCAAAGTCTGACCTCCTGCACAACCCAGGCCAAAGATTTCTCTCAATGAGTCATAAATTGAGCCCAACAACGTGTGGTTGAGCTAGAGCACGACTTTTAGAAAGGCTTCCATCCAGTTGCGATTTAAAGACTCCAAATGCAAAGAATTTACAAATCTAACTGCAAGTATTCTCCAATATTCATTTAAAATTCAGGAAGCGTGGCAGCAGATTGGAAACTGACCACAATGAATTTGGTTTTCCCACAAACTCAGAGAGATGCTGGTCTTCTGTAGCCACAGCCATAGAGACACATTGTGGTGGGACTCATGAACTGGGGGTTACAGCCTGCACGTTTTAGCACATCCATATCTGTCCTCGATGCAGCACCGATATATTAATGCGCACATTCTCCTAACACATTAACATCCCCACCCCAGGAAGAATTACTTCAGCCAGTAGCAGGAAATCTGCACAATGGGTGGAGTTGGCTGTGCATTGAACTGAGAGCAGCCAGAATATGGGCTCCCACTGGACCTAGTCAGGAACTGTTCGTTGAACTGTTTTTTCCCCCCCACGAAAATGCCATTCTTGTCAAAATCAAAATGTTTTGAAAAACACATCCCTTTTGCAGAAATATTGATTCAAGAACAAAGCACTTCGGTAATGTTAAAATGTCCTCTTTTCGCATTCTTTGAATGGAACATATTGATTTTTTCTTTCGAAACAACTTTTCAAAACAAAATGTGTTGGTTTTTATACAATATTTTTTAAAGTTTAAAAAGGTCAAAATTGGAATGAAATGTTTCAATTTTATCAAAACTAAATTTTTTGATCCACCCAAAATGATTTTTTTCCCAGAATTTCATTTTTGGGGGGAAATACTGAATTTTTTTCATTTCAGAACAGAATTTTTTTCCAAATTGCAGAATTTGGCTCAGCTCACATTAATGCTGCTGTTGAAACATTAGCCCTCAATCCTGTTTACAGCTATGTAGGTGAATAGATTTACATTTATGAGTAACCCAATTGAAATGTTATTTGTATAAGTATTTGTAGGATTAGGAATTTATAGCTTGATTTTCATAGGTGCTGAGCGCTCATACCCACTATTGACTTAATGGAAGCTATGAGTGATCAGTCCCAGGCCATTAATGTGTTTCTATTTAGGGAGTGCAATTATGCCCTTGTCATGCCCTGAGGTGGAATATGACTGAGGAAGTAGCACAATATCCTGCCATTTATTTTTATGGAAATGAGTGTCATCATTCAGGTCGGGGAGTTTAAAAGGATTAAAGGAAATGATAGTGTTGACGGCGTAACTTCATTTTTTATTCATTAAGAAACCCCAAGAGGACCTACAATGCAACAACCTCTCCCTTTCCCATGCACCTATAAATGCTTCACTTCATTCTTAATATTCCTGTTTGATCTGTCCCTGATGCCTTCACCAAAGTACAGAGATCCCCTGGCATAGTATTCAGAGACCAAGTTAGGACTGGGAGAGACATGAGGGAACTGGAACCCTTTGTTCACCAGCTTGGTTTCAGGGAGCTCATTAAGAAACAAACCAGGTGGTGGCAAGGAAGCCCGCAAAATAAAAAGAAAAGTGAGAGACTTTCAGCAGAAGTAGAAGTTAGAATTTATCTGTAATGACAGCTCCAGGGAATGGGGCCTCCTCCCCTATAGGACACCTTGGGGTCACCAGGGGTCAGCCAGAGCACCTCAACTTGGCTATGACCTTGCGGGAGCTCTTGCAAATCACATCTGGAATGTATTTCAGCTTCAAGAGCGATAAATGAAAACACTGAACACAACAGGGTCGAGGCAATGTTGTTTGAAAGAAAAGGTAATGTTTTGACCCTTCCTTGGCCCATGACATGTCTGGTTATTTCGCCAAGTACTAAGGAAGTGCTGCTTGTTTTGGTTAAAGGACAATAAGCTATTTAGCTGTAAAAGAATAATACAACAACTCATTTCAAGTTTCCAGAAGTATCTCAGTGTCACACGAGCAAGAATGGAAAACTTCTCTGGTGCTCCAAATAACTTCTTTTCTTTTGTAACATCCAACCACCAAACAAATGGGAAATGATTAAAACGGGAATAATGGGGGGAAAATACATAATAAAAAGTGACAAAAAGCAAAATCATAAACAGTCTACTAGAAAAAGACCCTTCATTTTTACCTTGATGCTATCCTTTTATATTGGTTTTTTGATGTACCATTTCCCAGCTCTGTTCATTTATTTTTTACTACATAAATCAGAGGTTCTCCAACTTAACTGCAGCATGACCCCCTTCTGACAACAAAAATGATTACAGGACCCCAGGAAGGGGGACTGAAGCCTGAGCCCACCCAAACCCCGCTACCCCGCAGGGGGATGGGGTGGGTAAAGCCCCACTGTCCCAAGGCAAGGGGCCAAAGCCCCAGGGCTTCAACCCCAGGCAGGGGGCCTGTAACCGTAGCCTCACCAACCAGGGCTGAAGCCCTCAGGCTTGGGCTTTGGCTTTGGCCCTGGGCCCCAGCAAGTCTAAGCCAGCTGTGGCAACCCCATTATAATGGGATCATGACCCACTTTGGCGTCCCAACCCACAGTCTGAGAACCGCTGATATAAACTAGTGCTTTAAATTTTGCTCTTCACTCAGTAAGATGGGAAGCAATTTTTTGATCCCGAGCTCTCCAGTCTAGCAGACAAATATATCACAAGATCTAATGGTTGGAAGTTGAAGATACACATTTTTAACAGTGAGGGTAATTAACCATTGGATCAATTTAACAAGGACTGTGGTGGATTCTCCATCTGGGCACCAGAACAGGGGGGATCAGGGGCCCATGGTCCCATCACTTTTTACTGGCTGTAAGGGCAAGCGACGGTGGGGTGGCGGTGGAGAAGAGCGAGCATGAGGCAGGGTCTTGGGGGGAAAAGGTGGTGCAGAGGTGGGTCCTCAGGGAAAGGGACAGCGCAGGGGTGGGGTCTTGGGGAAAGGGGTGGTACAGGGGGTGGGGCCACGGTTCTGAAGCCGGTGGGCCCCCACTTTTAGGAAGGTTCCACTGCTCCTGTTTTCCATCCCTGACAGTTTTAAAATAAAGATTGGAAGTTTTTCTAAAACAAATGCTCTAGTTCAACCTGTAATTATTTTAGCAACGCTCAATGGCTGTGTTATACAGGCAATCAGACTAGGTAGTCACAGAGGTCCCTTCTGATCTTGGGATTTATGAATCTATGAAAATGAAATGGTTAGTTTCACTTTATACATGAAGATGGCTTCACTTTCAGGACTGGATCCACTAGCACAATGGAGTCATGTTGGAGTTTCCAAAACTGAAGGAGAATACTGAACAAACATTAGGAATATTCACTGAAGAACATTCATAATCCAAAGCTGTTTTCCTTTCTGTTCCTACTTGATTTTACAAAACCTGTTTTTCCTTTAAAAAAAAAATCTACATTTTCAGATTAACAGCTTCCCTTTAAAGTGATAAAGGATTTTTTAAAACATTGCAGGAGTGAAACGTTTTTTTTAAGTCCAAATGTTCTGAGATTGTTTCAAAAAATATGTCACCTCCTAAATAGTACCACTTACAGCACTCAGCAATTGCAGACAATCTTTCTATCATCTCCATTAATTTATTAGCTGAACTAATTGTGCTCCATGAATGCACAAGTTAAGATGCAGGCTTGTGCTGAGTTCCTGCACTGAGAATTACATGGGTGCAGGAGATGTACCTGTACAAAGCCCCATTGACTTCAATTTTGCTGTAACATTGCAATGAGCTCTTCACAGGTTACCTCTGTAGTATTTCATATGCATGGGGATGTTCATGGGATAGAAGCCTTAGTGCCAAGCCAACCCTACTACCCTTGCTCCCATGAGTCATCCCACTGACTTCAGCAGGACTACCTCCCATGACCTTCCTCACTTGCCTTTGTAAGCTTGGTCCTTCAGTTGTAATTTTATATTATTCAGACAGCACTTTTCACTGAAGGTCTGTTTGGAATCTCACTGTAACTACGTCACTGCAGCTTTATATCAATTTTTTAAACACTCGGATCCCATACGGCCAATGAATTAAGCCCGCCACTTTCGCATTCTAGTTGTTGCAGTTCCATTTTGTTGCTTGATGTTAGGGGAGAAGAAGAAAAATTACTTGGCAAAGGCTCTATTTCTGTACCCTTTTTGGTACACAACTATGCCATCCCACATACAATATATCAACACCACAGTCTCCCTTTTTACATTGCATTAGCTTCATTTTTGAGCTTAATGTATCTTTCTAGTCACTTCTGGAATCTTACTGGCCTGCATTGTCCACCTGTAAAATAAGAAAAATCCAGGCTGTAAATCAGGTGTTCCTCTTTTGTAATAACTGGGTTAGATAATGTTTTTACTTCTCTTCCGGGAAGACTGGGGAATTGTTGCTTGTAATAACTTTTCTTTAAGGTCCCATTTTGCAATCTCCGAAGCATGGGCTGTAGAGGACAATTCTGTGCCCAATGCAATGACATGAAGAGATGCTACTCATGTGATTTGAGATCTGTCCAGGCTCAATGATACCCTGGAGGCATATCCAGGGGTGCTTAAGTTAGGCAGAGAGCAAGAAATCCTTTCTTCCTTGTGCCCATTGGTTCATGAGCAATAACTAATGTGGCAGGCAGGACTGTAGGAAAGAATGTTAGTAAAAATGCAAGAGTCCAGTGTTGCTTGCTCAGGTTTGCAGCCCCAGTTTGCATTCCTGAGCTTCAGCTGTCATATCCAACGAGGTCTTCCTGAAACATGCCCCCACTTTCTCCACTTCCATGCATCATACTAAACCTATGTGCAAAGGCAGGGGCCAATGGCAGACCTTGCATGACCCAGAGCAGAAAATTGCAAAGCTAACTGTGCCACCCATGCCCCCTCAACACACACACACACCTTGACAAAGGATGGCTCAGCACCCGTGCTCTTTCCCTGCACTTTGGGAAGCACTGCACTTCTCCAGGACCTCCAGGAGCTCCCCTGAAGATGGGCACTTCTGCATTACCCCCATTCAGGCACAACTGAGCCCTAATGCTCTGAAAAGGAGGTTTGCTGACACAAATTCCAAACCCTACACTCAGTGGCCCCAGGGTTAATCCAGAATCAGTCCATTGACAACGACGGAGCCAGGCGGGCACCGATGGTTTACATTAGTGTAAACTGGAGCAGTATTGGGAGGTCAGAGTTTTTCTGCAATAATTTGGAAATAAAATTTCAATTCTTCTCAGCCAGCTCATACCCAGAGAAGCAGGTAATTGGATAGTCGTAGGACGCAGAGTGTGGCTGGCCCAATGAAGCTGTGCAGGGAAGTAAATTGGAGTAATGCTCACCCCTCCACATTCCCCTGTATAGCTACATTAAAGTTCCCCAAAAATTGGGCCTGTATACTGGGAATGTGGGTCGGAGGGTGAGGAGAGCAGGAGCTGTGCACCTGGTACTCCCCACCATTGAGCATGTGGGTGGAGCCTTAGTTCTTCCTCTAACACCCCAGACGGTGTTTCCAACTCTCACGAATATAGCTTGGGTCTCACATTCTGGGTGATTTTGTTAAAGCTCCAGCTCTTAGAGTCATGTGATTAAGTGAAACCTCAGCTTTCATAAAAAACAAACAAACAAACAAAAAAACACTGCAAGTTCCTAGCCCTTACTGTTGTGGAGGAAAGCTTCAAAATATTATCTCTAAAAATTCAGAAACCAAAGGGAAACAAAGAGAACACCCCCGTCCTTAATGTATTTTATTGAAATCTAATGATTTTGGGGGCCTGACTGATGAATACTTAGTGTTGGTAGACAGCAGAGATGGGGGCAGGAGTATGAGGGGAGTATGTCACATCCAATAAAGGGCTCTATTAGATTTCTCTCCTGTTGCAAGGCGGGAGCAGAGGATGAATTATGCCTCTCTGCCTCTGCCACTCGCTTCCAGCCTCCTCCACAACTGCTGACATGGGGGTGAGCTAATCCCAGCTGGCATAACTGCCAGGTAGAGGCTCTAACCATCTGGGGTAGATTAGAGAAGCCCTGGGTAGAAATCTCAAGGAAAAGATTTTTAAGAAGAAAGGGAGAACTGCATATCAAATAAATTGATTAAACATATATTTTGAAGTGTCCTATCCAGCCCATAATTCGGGAACAAAATTTGGAGGGTCAAGACACCCATGTAGGCTGAGTCCAAACTTTCCCAAAATCTGGGGTGTTCAGATACAGAGTTTTGGATACAGCCCCATTTCTAAACAAAAAATCTCTGTCTTTTATTTTTTCCATTCATAACGATGCCAACAAACCAGCTTCTTCAAGAGCATGACATGGAAAATGAAATCTACTTAATAATGTCTTATCTTTAGACAGCACTTTCATCCTACAGGATCCCAAAGAAGTTTATAAATATTGGACCTGATATGCTGACAGGATAATTTTACTCATGTAAGAGGTGAACACGTGCCTAAATGTTTGCAGGGTCAGGCCCAGTATCTGATATCCTGGTACAAATCCATAGATAACATTTGCTTCACCTGTTGCTGAAATGCAGCCACCTCTGGAGTAAAGCATGGTAGTTGTTTAATAAGATGATGTTAAAATAAAAAGAAAACGGTACTGAGTTTAAGAGTAGAAGTTTCTGGTTATCAGGGAATAACGTACAGATTATCAAGGGGTGCAAAATTCGGTTTAGGATCGGATGGCGTAAGGAATACATAATCTGCAATATCCCCAACTGGGGGTAAAAGGTTAACAGGTCAAAGTACAGACACTGAGAGATGAGGGTATGTTGTTCATATAATGGCTATGTTCAGGTGTGGAGTGTAATGAGTGGATATGATGAGGAGGATGAATTTACCCTCATTTGGTGAGATTTAATGTTCAGTGAGTTTATGGTTCCAGTTCATATGGTCCAATGGAGAAAGTCTCTCGGTCCCTTTCTCATAGTCGATGCACGATGTCATTCCAGCTCACACCTCCTGGTACTGCCGGTGGCTAGTGGCAGTAAACCACAGCACAGTAACCAAATGAACTAGAATATCCTGAACATAGCAGGAAAACTTCAGTGCACACTTAATCTCTTCTCAGTTCTCTTCTCTTCTCTGACAGTTCGCAGTACTTACCACTTATCCCAGGTATGCAGCTTTCACTGATGATACATTATTATGCTGAGGAGCTAGAACCCATGGCCTGATAGTCCCTGATGCGTTTGTGCTGTAAATCGCTTTTTCACCCTGTTAATGTCAAGCTGGCTTATACACAGAAACATCTACTGTATGTCAATTTTCAATCAGATTTTTTTACCTGACCGTATTCACTGTGTGTCCCAAATGAAGAAAGGGTCTCCGTATCGCTGTGCGTTGACATATACCATACATTTTGCCATCTCATGGCTCCTATAAAAAGCATATTTCATTGCCGTGGGTTAATTATCAGTACTGGCTGGGAGCTACCTATGGTCTTAGGCATAGCAAAGCAATTGCAATTATCGAGTATGTTTATAACAGGATGAAATCTGTATTTTTGGAGTGACATACAGATGATCTCTTACGTTTTGAGTCTTTGCTCTGTTCACTTAAACTACTGCTTTTGTTTATAAATTGCTTTTATTAAAATGTGACCTGCAAAGGGAAAAATGGGTTTGTGCCCATGTTTGATCCTGTATCTTGTATAAAAGAGGTCTGGCTGTTTTAGCTACATAAGAAATTCAGGATTTGCCTGCCCTGTTTTTCTTGGAAGATTCTATGGATAACTAGGGAACTGCTGATATTTATCTATTCATTCATTTATATTTAAAAATAAAACCTCTAAAATGATTCAGAAACATCAAGGCTGGGCAAATAAGCCCTGATTCAGCCAAGCACTTAAGCACCTGTTTAACTTAAAGCACATGCTTAATCGCTTTGCTGAATCAGGGCCATAGTTTGCCTATGGAACCACTGTTGCCCTCTGCATCTCTCCCCTCATTCTTCTTAATGTGCGTAACATTTATTTGTGGCATCTTGACTTAGATTCAGCCACTATCCTGTAATCGGATCTGCATGAGCAGCCCCTTGTGTCTGAGCAGAGACACTTAGATTGTAAGTTCTTTAGGGCAGAGACCATGTCCTCCTAGGTGTTTGCCTCTCACCCCCCACAATGGTGCCCCGCTCCTGGCTGAGACCTTTGAGTGCTGCTGTAATACCCAGAAATACCCAGACTGATGATGACGCCCCAAGCACACAGGAAGTGAAACTTGAGCCATTGGCATGGCGAGGTGTGATGGGGTGTTCACCGCATACCAGCACTGAAGGGGTTACAGTGGCAAGAGAGGCCAGTTAGCCTTAGGCTGCACCTGCTGGGGAGATAAGGGGCAATGTTAGTGAGAATGAAGCTCACCTGGGCAGGAACAAGTAGAGGGGAGGTCTGGGTTCCCCAACCAGTCACTGCGGGAGCAGACCAGTCAGCCCAGTGGATATGGAGACTGCCTGGGACTCTGTGGAAAGAGACTCTGATGAGACCCCAGAAGGGGAACACGATGGCGATGTGGCTTGAGGGCTAAGCCATGAAGGAGAGGAGCTGCAGCTCCTGACCAGCAAGAGAAGGGCTACAGAGCAAGCAAGGGGGGCACCGGGCTTAGCAGCCACAGGATGGGGCATGGAGAGTGGGGAGCTAATTCCCCAGATACGCCAAAAGGAGGTGCCACTGAGCAGTGAGTAGTCAACCCCATTACAGATGGGATTTAGGGTTTTAAAGTAAGTGAGCTGGATTTTGGCTCAGATGTCTATGCCTATGCATGGGAGTTCATGGGGGGTAAGAACCCCCTTTTCCTCCCCTATAAAAGTTAGCTTAGGTCCTGGAGCATAGGAGTAAGTGGGACTATTTACCTGCTTACTCCCTTCCTGGATCAGACAGGGAGTAATAATCAGACTGGATGTATACTCACTGGCTGGAGTAGCTGAAGCAGTGTGATGTGAGGAGAGTGCTGGTGTGGGGCTGCAGTAAATTACTGCCCCTACGAGCCTGGGGGAAGCAGAGGAAGAGGTGTGTGTAAGCCTCAATGCCTCTTGGGCTGGGGCAGCTTACACAGCATGCGCAGGGCTGTGCCCAAAGGCACAATCCAGCCCTCGGTTGTGAAAGTTGTGTAATGCAAAGGCAAGTGGTGCTTGGAGGAGGCTCAGCAGTTCTGTATGTGAAAATTCAGAGTGGCATTCAGAGAGAGACCATCATCTAGGGCCCACAGTGCAGGATGCTGAGGGGGCCTTAATGAGTGGTTGAGCTCCCTCAATTACCTCGGACTTAAACGGGAGCATTTAGCACACACAAGAGGCTATTCAGGATCGGGCCCCTCATGAACTGAGCTCGGGACAGGGAGTCAGGAGATCCTGAGTTGTAATCTTGATTCTGTCATTGATTTGCTGTGTTGCCCTGGGCAAATTAACCCAGTTTTATCTAAGGAGAAACAGAGGCAGAGAAGTTAATGTTTACTTCGGAGAGTTTAAGGCCAGAAAAGACCATCTAACCTGCTCTAGGCTTCAGCTTCCAGCCACTGGTGTTTGTTAAGCCATTCTCTACTAAATTAAAGAGCCCTTTAAAACCTAGTTTTTTCTCCCCATGACTTGCCCACACTATCTCACAGGGGGGTGCTAAGTAATGTTTGCATAGCACTTTGAAAATGTAAATGCCATAAAAGTGCTGAGCGTCATTGTTTTGTAGTGTGTCAGAGGTATTCCTGACAAATACTTCATAGGCTGTGTACAGCTGCCAGAGAAAACCGATCGTGGAAAAGTACTATCCTGTCAAAAACCCAACCAAACAAAAAAACAGATGTTGCCATTCCAAGCTGTCTTCCTCCAAGGCAAAGGAGATGCACTAAATCGATCTTTGGTGAAGGATTTTGTTTGGCTTCCACGACTGATATCACAACTAACTGGGAGGCACTTGACCCCAAGGCTCGATGTAGTATTGCAGAATGAGGCAGTGTTTAATATAAATACCCAAGTCAACTATAATTTAGTTAGACAAACTATGCCTGAAGGAAAAAAAAAACAAACTTTTTACTTACAGTAGCATGCTATCAAAATAATCTCTTTCTAACAGCCCCAGTATACAAGAGTTCACCATTCGGTTTCAAAGTTGGTTAACACCGGGCAATAGTTCTGAGGCGAGAAGTTCTGAAATTGTGGTCTGCAGATGACTGATGGCGCATGGCACACTTGCTGGTGGTTTTTGTAGAGCGGCCTGATCATATAGGGCTGGCTCTTCTCCTCGATTCCAGCTGCTGAGTTGCATTAAGAGACATTGAAAAATAGGGTAGATGCTACTTTCTTCCATGTGTGCAATTGCTGTGGGCGTCCCAGGTATGCTATGAACTGACAGATGGGGGAAAAGAAGCAGTCTGCACAGTGAGAGGGGAGGCATTCATAAGACAACTGTTCTGTTAAGATGGGAGCCACACTATGAAATGGTTGAGAGCCTTTGTTTTAGGCCAACAATTTTATTTGTACTGTTAAACTGGCTCTGGTCCCTGCGGCAGCTACAAATCATGCAAATGACCAATGATTTTCTAACAAAGTAGTTTCCAGAGATCTACAATGGAAGTGAACCCTGACATCTCCCAGTAAAAAGGACTCTGTTTCCCACAGACTCTAAATACTGCAGTTTATATGCCATCTTTCAGATGCAACTGAAAACTGAGGTCGTGACCACTTATAATCATTAACGATCCCATGCCACTTTCTGCAACAGAAGTAGAAACCCTCCTGTCCTGCACAAATTATAGCCTGGGTAATTATATGCTAAATATTGCATTTTCAACTGGGATATGGTATTCTTCATATCCCGTCTTGAACTGTTGTGAACTCTTACCATCGGCTACTGTGTTTCACCCCAGATGTGTCTCCCCTTCAGCACTTACACAATTATCTTAGCTCTTCCAGAATGAAAGATGATGTAGAAGAGAAATAAATAATTTGTACCCTCAAGGGCTGTTGATTAATTGCAGTTAACTCACACAATTAACTCAAAAAAAAATTAATCGCGATTAATTGCAGTTTTAATTGCACTGTTAAACAATAGAATACCAACTGAAATTTATTCAATACTTTTTGATGTTTTTCTACATTTTAAAACATATTTATTTCA
Source organism: Eretmochelys imbricata (assembly GCF_965152235.1). Taxonomy (NCBI): domain Eukaryota; kingdom Metazoa; phylum Chordata; order Testudines; family Cheloniidae; genus Eretmochelys; species Eretmochelys imbricata. The sequence goes on from NC_135579.1 coordinate 94,999,387, forward strand.
ATTACAACACAGTATACAAAGTTGACAGTGCTCACTTTATATTATTATTTTTATTACTAATTTTTGCACTGTAAAAATGGCAAACAAAAGAAATAGTATTTTTCAATTCACCTCATACAAGTACTATAGTGCAATCTGTTTATCGTGTAAGCACAATTTACAAATGTAGATTTTTTTTGTTGCATAACTGCACTCAAAAACAAAACAATGTAAAACTTCAGAGCCTCCAAGTCCATTCAGTCCTATTCTTGTTCAGCCAATTGCTAAGACAAACAAGTTTGTTTACATTTACCAGAGATATTGCTGGCAGCTTCTTATTTACAATGTCACCTGAAAGTGAGAACAGATATTAGAATGGCACTTTTGTAGCCGGCATTGCAATGTATTTACATGCCATATAAGCTAAACATTCTTATGCCCCTTCGTGCTTCAGCCACCATTACAGAGGACATGCTTCCAGGCTGATGATGCTCATTAAAAATATAATGCGTTAATTAAATTTGTGACTGAACTCCTTGGGGGAGAATTGTATGTCCCCTGCTCTGTTTTACCCGCATTCTGCCATATATTTCATGTTATAGCAGTCTCGGATGATGACCCAGCACATGTTGTTCATTTTAAGAAGACTTTCACTACAGATTTGACAAATGCAAAGAAGGTACCAATGTGAGATTTCTAAAGATAACTACATCACTCAACCCAAGGTTTAAGAATCTGAAGTGCATTCCAAAATCTGAGCGGGATGAGGTGTGGAGCATGCTTTCAGAAGTCTTAAAAGAGCAACACTCCGAAGTGGAAACTGCAGAACCTGAACCACCAAAAAAGAAAATGAACCTTTCTGCTGACGGCATCTGACTCCGATGATGAAAATGAACATGTGTCAGTCCATACTGCTTTGGATGGTTATCAAACAGAACCCGTTATCAGCATGGACCCATGTCCGCCAGAACGGTGGTTAAAGCATGAAGGGACATATGAATCTTCAGTGCATCTGGCATCTAAATATCTTGCAACGCCAGCTACAACCATGCCATGTGAATGCCTGTTCTCACTTTCAAGATAAACAAAAAGCGGGCAGCATTATCTTCTGCAAATTGTAACCAAACTTGTTTGTCTGAGTGATTGGCTGAACAAGAAGCAGGATCGAGTGGACTTGTAGGCTTTAAAGTTTCCCACTGTTTTATTTTTAAATGCAGTTATTTTTTGTACATAATTCTACATTTGTAAGTTCAACTTTCATGATAAAGAGATTGCACTACAGTACTTGTAGTAGGTGAATTGAAATATACTTTTTTTTTTTACAGTGCAAATACTGGTAATCAGAAATAAATATAAAGTGAGCAGTGTGCACTTTCTATTCAGGGTTGTAACTGAGATCAATATATTTGAAAATGTAGAAAATATCCAAAACTATTTAAATAAAAGGCATTCTATTGCAGTTTAACAACGCGATTAATTTTTTTTAATCACGATTAATTTTTCCCTGGTATCTTCTCATCATATTAACCATTTCATAGGTCCTGATTTATGTATTCCCCTTTATCTTCAAATGTTGCATTAATTAGCAAATTGTAACAAAACTCCTGAAGCCAAGTTTTGACGAACAGTAAATATGGTATATTCTATTTCCATCATTTCCTTTATTTGCCTGTGTAAACTCAGGTGTATTCTGTTAACCTATTTCCATCATTCACCTGGAAAATCTCAAGTATATTCTGTGTGCACAACTGCCCTATCTTCCTGTAACTACTCCCTGAAACACATAAATGTCTTTCTTTAAAATCAGGCCCAAACATTTTATTTGCCATCACCCTGCACCATTTACACCCGTGCAAAGTGGATGTAAAATGTTAATAAACCAGAAGAGTTGCATTTTGCCCCCATTTTGTACTGGCATAGACAACTACATGCAGTGCAAGGGAAAGAGAATCAGACCTCTTGCCTCCTGTGCCTGGTCTAAACCAACGTAGTAGTGAAAGCAAAAGCCTCTGTGTTGGCACAATTATACCACCATAAAAGCTTTTTGGCAACCTAGCTTACACTATTATAGTTTATAGCTATGCTGGCAAAGCCTTTCTAGTGGAGACAATGCCCCATGGGTTGAACTTTTGCCCCACAGCTGTTCTTCACCTAAGGAATACAACCTGCTCTCAGAATACACTCTCTAGGGACTCAGTGCAGGATCTAGGATGCTCCTGAGCCTGACGGCCAGCTGAATAGAAAAAGTGATCAGCGAGGACAGCTGAAGTGACCGAGTAAAAGAAAATCAAACTGCTTCCATCACTCCGTTCCTCTGAGTTCCGAAGGTGACATGCAGACGCAGTCGAGGCTGGTGGTGGAAGAGAAGCATTGGGTTGTTTAGCTCTGGATGTTGACACACCAAGTAGCGCCTGTCTGTTGGACGTCCATCTTTTGGGTTTCCTCGGTGAGTAAAACAATGTGTCAGAGAAAAGTCACACCCACAGGGCTGTTCCTATGATAAAGTACAGAAATTGCTCTGGGCCTGACCCAAAGCACACTGAAGTCAGTGGAAATTCTCACATGGACTTTGAAGGGCTTTGGATAAGACCCCACATTCTTCTCTTGCCTACTGCAGCAGCTGGTTATCAGACCCACCTTGCCAGCTCAGCTCAGGATGGAAGAGCATGTAGTGGGTACATGCTACTGCTCCTTTGGAACAAAGCAGGATACCTCCACACTGTAGCACAGACAGTGGCCAAGGAGAGACCTGATCATTCTCAAGGATGGAGAGTGGTAGTGAGGTCTCTGTCCCACGCTGCTTTCTTCAGTCTGAGGCAACTAGTCTGCCCATGCTCCTGCACAGGTTGGAGGTTCTCTACGAATGTGCGCATACAACATAGGGTAAGATGTAGCCAGCCCTCTCTATAACAGGGTGGAATTCAGACATGCAGCAAGTGACAGCTGCTTCTCCCATCTGCTTTTTGCAGCTGCATCGTGGGAAAATGCTCCCGTGAGCCCTGCCTTTTCTTTCTTGCAAAGGAAAGTTGGCCCATTCTCAATGCACGTCTTACAGCATTAGCCATTTGGACAAAGGAATCGGAGGGTGTTTTAAATGCTCAGAGCTAGCCCACGTGATGCTGTGAGTTTCTGCACAGTAAATTCCATGAGCATGCTATAAAAGTAATTAAGGAGCTAGGCTTTAGATCTCTGACACTGTAATCAATGAGCCATCTCAAGTCAGCCCTCTTAACAATGAAAACACATTTAGCAGTGGGTGGAGGGGGGATCATAGCTCTCTGAAAGTCACAGTGCTTTTACGCTTAGCTCTCTTGAGGCCAACTGATAAACAACACTGACATAGTGGATTTCCTTCCTCCTGAGGTGGGAACTAGTCAAGCAGCAGCCACTGCCACCCATCCTCGTGTGACATCAGTTTCCTTGGGTGTAGTGGGAGAGGATTTCAAATAAGGGGAATAAAAACACATGGAAATCAAGAAATTCTAACTTGGGCCTGAGGCCAGTTTTGCTCAGAGTTCCATTGTCTAAGGGTGGTACCCTCCCCCACCACATACAGACACCCCACAAAAAGTGTTAATATAAAGGAAGAAGCAGTGCAAAGCCACTGAGGGCTTGCAATGAGCAAACAGCTGTGTTTCAAAGGGCACCATGAGTAAATATTGAATATATCTCTGTTTCTCCCGGCCAGGAGTTGGTAGCCCCAACAGAAAAGGAGAGCCAGGAGGTAGAGATATTGGAAAGACTTGTTAAAGAACAGGTAAGAGCCATGCACCCAGACTATTTAAAATGCATTGCTTCTCTCCTGTCATGGAGCTACTATCCCTACCATCCACATCAGCATGGTTACAACAGGAAAAAAAATTCTGAAACATTAGGCAATAAACCGTCAGCTCAACCTCTCTCCTGGGACAGAAAGAAAGGAAGAAACAGACAAGCCATAGGTTATTTCAAAGTTTGCCTAAATTGATTGAAGCATAGAAATTAGAGATGGAAAAGATACATTAGATCATCTTGTCCCTCCCATAGGGGAACCAAACTACAAAAGTTCCCTTCAATATATTTTCTACCTGTTTATGTAGCCTGGTTTTCAATGACCGAGGTGATGGAGCTTCCATCACATCCCATGAGGGATCATTTCACATTCTAGAAGATTTCAGAATTGGGATCTTTTTTACAGATTTCCTCCTCTCCCCCACATTTACTACGTTTCATCCCATTACATCTAGTAATACCCCCTAATTGTTTCATAAATCCTACAACGGAAGGGAAAATATGAGGCCTCTACTCACTTCAAAGAGCAACATTTTGGAGATTCCCTCCCCCCCTCCTTTTTCTACCCCCCTCCTTTTCATTTGTGGCTAGGAGATTATTATTAGAGCTGATTGAACATGTCGTCAATGTTTTCCCCCAGCAAAGAAGGCCTTTGTAAACAATAGCCAAATTTTCAAGAACATTTTTCCTATTGTTAAAATTTTTTGATTTTTTTAAATTTGATGATCAAACAATTCAAAATTTGAAAACGTTCATCTGAGTTATAATCTAAAAGAATCAAATGGAAAACATTCCATTTTCTGGAGGCTTTTCTCTTCCCCAACCCCCCTGGTTTCTTTTTAACCATTATGTCAAAAAGTTGTGAAAAAATTGGATTAAACGAAACACAAATGAATTTGACCCATTAATGATGTTGACCAAAATCTGCCTAGCTCCAAAGCTCTCCTGAGCCCTTTCATACACATGCCTGGATGTTGCACAAATGTCTCAAAAATGGAAAGTGAAATAAAGCCGTATTTGGAAGAGGCTAAAGTTAGGTTCCAAGAAGTTGGAGGCCTTTCCTGAGCACTGACTGCTATTTCTGAGTCAGTCTCTGTCTCTCTGTACTGACTCACTTTATCCCAAGCATATTCTACAAACACTGAGTAAGGGAATGGGAAAACAAGTGGACTGCCCTGAGTGGGGGGAACCTATTATCACATCTCACCCCTGCTGCTCTGACATTTATGTCACTGCCTGAAGGAGGGACCAGCCCTCTCAGTAGGAGCCTTTGGCCAGGCTCACATCGTGATGGTGCCTTGGTCCCAAAAACATTCAGAAAAAAATTATGCAGACTAAAGAAGAAGAATTTTGTTCCGAGATGGGTCAAGCCACAACTTTTAGATCCACATTTCAAACGCCCCAACGTTTCTGCATGTTCAGACCAGCCATTTTGATTCAGACAATTTTACCTCTGATTTCCAAATTAAAAAAATAAACTACATTTGTATCCAGCCCGCAATGCATCTGCTTTCCAAGGCTGCTAAAATGAGACCCGAAAGCTTCACTGCTACCAGTAGCTGATTAATTAGGGTACCATCTATTCAGCATATCTCTTTGTTAGGACTGGTCAAAAGGAATAGCAAGGGTGCCTTGAGCCTATTTTTTGCCTCTGTATGTCATCAGTCAAAAATGAATCGTACGAAAACAAAGCCATATAGCATTTGGATAAGTATTTACTCCTGTTTGATACTCCAGAGAGGATTTTTCTCCCTGATGTACACAAGAGAGAGCATTCAGCATGTAAGGAATTCTCAGCTGCTTGCCAAAAAAAGTCCGCTTTCTGGCAAAAATGACCAAACAGGCATCTGGAAGAGAATGAAGGAAAGATGAAATACTTTGTTTACCAGATCATTATATCACCATCATCACTGGGGAAAAATGTGAGTTCATCTCACTTTCCTGGGATGGTCTCTGTGACCTAAACATTATCGCTGCTGCAGCAAACAGCAGTGTTCTTTTTTCCCGGAAGGTTTTGGACCTGTGACACATGTATTAATACACACAAGGGTCTGATCCAATAGCCATAGACTTCAGTGGGTGTTGGATGAAGTCCATACAGCTCCAAACACCAAGATCTCTATCATTCCAATGGAGACTCCCCACCCCCAGGCAAACACATACTGCCGTTGAATGTTTTACGATACGTTATAGAATCACAAGGAATAGTCAGTGGATTCCACAGGAATAGGAAAGGTTTTCTGCATGGAAAGGCTTCACATCTATCCCTTTGTTTAATTGTTAGCATGTGCCAGCATATGGAGTGGGGAAGAAAATAATATGCATGGGACTTTTAAAGAAAGTAAGTGAATTCCTCCAGAGGAAATAATCACTTCAATTGGCAAATGTCACTCAGGTTACACAGTGAGGAGTTGTGGCTCTCTGGAAAAAATATACCACAAGGAAATGTCTGGCCTAATTCAAGCATGTCTAAGTTATCAAGGTTCCCTTCATGGGTGGTTTCGTTTTCCACACAAAGGCTCAGCTTCTGTTAGTAAATGTTCTATTATTTTTATGCATTTATTTATCCTCTGGTAATTAGAGGGTTGCTGGAGATTTCATGAGACAGCTGGGTACATGAGGGCTCTGTCTGCATACATCTGAGACTTTTCTGTGTTTGCTGCAGCAACCTCAAACCAGAAAGTTTGATCAAAACCAGGTGCTGCTTCCCAAGGAAGAGGCCTGATAAGAAGAGGTGAGGGCTGTGTGCTGGGGAGAGATCACAAAGAGCTGAAACAATGCTCTGAGCTGTGCACTCTCTCTCCTACAACCAGAAATACAGGCAGCTAGGTAGTGGGCAGGGGAAAATGAGTGGCACATGGGGAATGAGACTGCTGATTAATCTCTGTAAGGTGGGACACCAAGGGCCAAATTGGAAAACTTTTTTAAAAATAACAAACTTTACACTTTGCTATGTGCCTCTCGAGCATGGCTCTCAAAATCAGAGCTAGATGGGAAACAATGTTCCCGTCCCAGGAGAATTTGAGATTTAGAAAATTTTCCCCATCCCAAATCCATATTAAAGACTGAAATCTCGAAAATGTTCGCGAATCAATAATCCTTTTTTTTTTTTTTGATCAGGTCAATTGAAACCTTTTCATTTAAGAACGTTTCTCTTTGGTTTTCATCTTTTACCATTTTTAATGAAAGTGAACACAAATTTCAAAACAAAAAAGAGTTTCCAATCAAAACTGAACCTTTGTTTTGAAAATGTCAGAAGGGACACTTCTGCCCACTATGAAACTTTTCTTTTCAAAAAAAATTTCAAATCAGGAGATTTGTCGAAACTGGCCCTTTCTTCTCAGAAATAGTTTTGGTTTCATCATTTTGCAGCGAGACTTCCCAAACAGCTCTGCTCAAGACACTTCACTAAAGTCTTGCTCCCATTGACAGCAGTGGGAAAACTCTCAACCAGGGTTTGAGCACTTTGGGGGGTCACCTGTTGTGCTGGGATGCCATTAAGTCAGCCTAGTCTGCCAGCTTGGGTCCCCTTTACCTGGTCTTGCTGGGTTAGGCTCACAAGCCTCTTCCAATCAAGCTCACAGGCAGGGCCATGTCCAGCTGCACAGAGAGACAGAGATCCACTCTGGAAAGATTCGGCCTTAGGGGCTGGCCCCAACACTCTGGCGCCCACTCCTCTTAAGGGGTACAAATCCAATGGTTTTATGAAATTCACCCGCTCCCTCAATGTGGAGGGAGATATGCACAACTTCTCCCCCGCAAGATAAAAATTACATAAACTGGCTTATATTATAAACATGAAATAAGTTATTAACTACAAGAGGTGAATTTTAAGTGAATAGAAGAGATAACAGACAGAAGAAACCAGATTACTGACCAAATAAAACAAAATACGCAAGCTAAGCTCAATATACTTAAGAAACAATTACAAAATATAAATTCTCACCCTAGATGTTATTTTAGGCAGGTTGCAAAGTTTCTGTGGTTCAGAGTTCCAGTTATATTCCTTTTCAGACTGGACCCCTGTCTCAGCCTGGACTCCCCCCTTGCCTTCCCTCCAGGTGGCTTTAGCTGTCTTTCTTCTTGGGCAGACAGGCCATGGAGAGAAGGAGTCCCGTTTGCCTTCCTCCCCACCCTTAAATAGGATTTACATAAGGTGGGAATCCTTTGTTTCCAAAACTTGCCCTCCCTTCCCTTCCAGTGGAAAGTTACAAGAAGTCCCAGGTAATGTTTAGTGTCAGGTGACAAGACCACCTGACTCTGTAGTATCACAGTGTCCGCAGGAAGGCCAAGCCTTTTCATGGTCCATTGTCCTCGCTGATGGGCCATCCACCCTGTCTGGCTTTTCCATTGTTGCACCTGATGTGTTAGCAGTGGGCGTTACCCAAAGTACCATAGTTGAAATATAGATACATAGTCAATATTCCTAAGTTCAGATATAGAAATGATACAGGCATACACATTGGATAATCACATTCAGTAAATTATAACTTTCCAATGGTATCTTACAAGATCCATCTTGCATAAGGTACATTTCAGTTATGTCATTTTCATATCATAAGCATATTTTAATAAAGAATATGGAATGAAAGGCCACAAAAGTCCTAAGCCTCTAAGCACCATCTGTAAGGCACAGTAGGCAAATATTGTATCCATTTTACAAATGGGCAGCTGAGGCCTGGGGAGATTAAATGACATGCTCAAGGTCACAGAGAAGGGTCAGTGTTCTAACCTCTAACCTTTAGCTCATGCAAATTGCAGTCCTAATTCAGCAAAGCACCTAAGTACGTGCCGAAGTCTATCCATATTCAGCAAAGAACTTAAATATGTGCTTGATTGATATCAACTTTGTACTGACCAGGAGCCTAATTATCTTAACCAAGGGTGAAATGGGATTTGGTTACTATGCATATGGCAAAGGGCACATGATCAAAGGCAACAGATACCTGCTGGAATAGAAATCCACTCACAAAGGCATTTATAAAGAGCAGTAGATTTGATATCCTTTCTTCTGTGGTTAATTGGTGTAAAACACCTCAATTTGGCCTCAAAACTTTGGGATCTGTCCTGCAAGCACTCCAGGGCACTCAATTCAATGCCACTGGGAAGGACTCCTGTTGACTTCAATGGGCATTGGACCACTCCATTTCTGTATACAGACTAGACCTAACAGCACTGGGCTCTTTGCATTTCCAAATACCCCCCAATGACTGCTAAAAAAAATGAGGTTGTACCTGGATAATGGGAAGAATGAATAATTAAGAGAAGGAAAATAGAAAAGCAGTTGCTTTGTGTGAATTCCAGGAGCATTCATTCCCTCTGAGGGCTAGTAATTTGTTTGGTTGGTGACTCAGGGATGACATTATGGAGCTGTCTTTTACTACTGCCTCCAGCATAATTTTGGCATCAAGCATTTCTTTAAATGAATCTAGTTTAGGTGGGCAGTCCACCACTACCTCATTTTTATTTATTTACTATGGTTTAATTTAGCATTTTGTTTCAGTTGTAATCTGATTTTATTACAGTTGTTGCTAGTGGAAAATCTATCTGCCCATTACTAACACCACATAAATTCCGTTGCTGGCTTCAGAAATATTCTCACATATAGGGGCTTTAATATTTCATAAGTAATATGCCTACTTGTTACTTATGCTTGCTGCGTGACTCAGTGCCCCTGACCTTTCCAGAGGAAGTCTTGTTTCAATGTATAGCATATACTGCTAAGGCAACCAAATGCAATCCTTCCTACAGCTATGAGCCATGGCAAAGCAATAACAACTTTAGGACATATTCTCAAATGGTGAGAAAGATTTAGTCATGCAACTTGCATTCACATTACTAGAGTCACATGGCTAAAGTATTGATTTGAAAATATGTACTTTTAATAATCACATATAAACATCGTTAAAGCATCCCATGGCATTTTTGCAATAATAATGGATCAATATCATTGCTCTTGCTAATTGCCTTTCTGGCTAATTAATTTCTCCCTACCTAGAATATGTCCCTTGGTGTTTAATTGGGATAAAATATTCTTTACTTCCTGTCTTAAACAGCTGTTATGTAGTGTTCTATGCACTACAAAGGATGCCATGTTACACTCTCAAAATGGCTGCATTTCAGTGTAAGGCCACTAGTAACAGTGAGAAAAGGAGGGTTCAGCTCCTTGCTGTGAGATGCAGGATTAGACCGTTATTTGTAAAGTGCTTTGGGATCCTGCTGGATAAGGTCATCAGTATTATGGATCGGTTCAGCGTTGTAAACCTGCTGATGAGACTGCATTTGACCATGATGAAACAAATTCTCAGAGAAAAGTATTTTAAAAGAATCTAAGATCAAAGGGTTGGTAACATTTTTAATGTTGTCTTAACTGATAATGGTATAAATACTGTACTGTATGCCTGCTACTCCAGCCTCAGAATGCCAGCATTTAACAATCAGCCCATGAAACGAATTCTAACAAACAGACATAGATAAACACACATTCACTGGGATAGATCCTCAACTAGTGCAAATCAGCAGAGCTTCATTGACTCCACTTAAATCAATGAAGCTATGCCATTTACAGCAGCTGAGAGTTGGTCCCTCTAAGTCTGCAGGGTCCATTGTACAAACAGTATCACATTCATAGCTTTATCAGAATAACCAGATATTTATCAGGGTTCTACGTGGCAAGATTTAAAATGTTGATAAAGGAGATCAGAAAAAATATCCTTCTAATTCTGAATACTTCCCTCCTCTCAAGACCACATCTGGTACAGATAATACCTGCCAAGGGGAGGAGCCAAGCTGCACGATCATTGTTGTTCTTAAAAATAAACTAACAAAGTATTTTTGTTGCCCAGTGCCTTGATAACAGCTCTCTGAGATCCAAGGAAGACGATGCATTCCCTGGTTGTTATTGTTGCATAAATGAGTCAAAGGTTGAGTGAGTTGTTTACTCTCATTAATTAAGCAGATTTTTTTAAAAACCTCTTTAAGGGAAAATATCTCCATCTCTATGCAGCAAGAATTCTGTAGCCTTTTGTTCCTGTGGACAAACTAAATTTAAAGACATCAAGGAACCTCTTGAGAAAACCTGCAGAGGAAGCTTGAATGCAAAGTGAACTTACAAACAAAAAGCTATTTTTAGTGGGGGGAGGTGGGGGGACTCCTAATATTGGACAAACAATACAAGGAAGTTACGGACACTGAGTGCAAGGGAGAACTAATATCCCTTTGTCGCTGACACACCTAGTCTGGATACAAGAACATTGTCGTATTCTCAGGCTTCTCACAATCCCCACGTCTTTTATCTTTCTTTTGTCTGGTGGAAAAGTTCAATGGCTGAGTGTAGGGCCATCTGGTGACCTCAATCCACATGCATAATTCCCACTAGTTGCATGGGTGATCCAAGGGCACAATGTGGTCCTTCATTGGCAGTAGTATCTGAGAGATTAAAACAAATGGAAGGTGAGTCAAAACATGTGATACAAAGCAGTTGGTCTCACAGAGCGGGACTGGGGCCAAAGAGCTCAGCGCAATTTGTTCTCCTATACACTGCATACATAACTGGAGTAGACTGGATAGGAGAAAAGAAAGGAGGTGGAAGATCTCTATTAATGTCTTCCGCTAATTCAGAGATGACACTCCTGAGTGCAGGTCAAAGGAAAAGTCTGTGTGCTTCTACCCACAGGAGTGCTCTGTGACCCTAATGGCTCAGTCACCTCTAGTATCTTTACTCACTTCCGCTACTCTTGGCCTTTCTGCTATCATCATGGTTCTGGTTCACCTAGATTGCTCATCTCTTATAATGGGGCATTATGTTACCTGCTATATGGGACATTAGCAGATGAGGTAAATTATCCATCTGGCAAACAGGACAGGGAGTTGTATCACAGTGTGCGCTGTTGGATCAAAATTGGAACTTTTCAATGTGAGAAGGTAGGGGTGGGTGTCTGGGTGTCCTGCGGATTAGGGCCGTGGCCTGGGAGATACAGTACAGCAGCATTGTTCATCCCAGATTGCTCTCCATCAGGCACAGCTGGGTCTTAAAATTGTCTCTTTCATCTCCCTGGCCAGTGCCTTAATCACCAGGCTCTAGAGAAAGAGTGAGCATCTCTCTCTTACATCTCGGTGAAACATTTTGGCTTCTACTCAATGAATTTTCATTCAAAACGTTCTGACCAGCTCAACTGTGAGCCACAGGGGAGTCCCATGGTAGGGTTAAGCCATGCACAGACATTGCACTCAGCCTCTGCAAAGAGGTGCACCCCAGAAGCAGAAGACAACCTACTTTTCCATCAGCTGCTCTTTAACTGCCCACTACAATGTGTTAATTCACTAACTTATTGCCCCCGTTCTCTTCCCACTGTTGCTGAATTGTGCCTCATCGGGAGGCATAGTTCTATATTTATGGCAGGATATCCAGCCTAGATTTACAGTCACCTTGTTTGAACTAGATACTTTTACCTTCCCCGCAGGCAGCAGTGTAAATCAACAAAAAGATATAAAAATAAACAGGTGTTTGTTTAGAGACATGTGTTTGTTATCAAAACGCGCGCGAGGAACCTCGTCCTACTGCTTTAGCCAGAGGAGAACGGAGTTCTTTTCTTAACAACACAAACACAAATTATTTCCTCGGAAGGTTGAGAGTTTCCTTTTGAAAAAAAAAAAAACCTACAGAATAATCCTTCGGAAGTTACAGCTCAACTTGCTTTACTCCCTCAGAAGTGAAATGCTGATTAACTAAATATAGCAGGGCCTAACCAGAACCTGGCCTTAGAAACATCATATGACACAAAAACAAGCAGAGAAACCAATCAGCTACCAAACCCACAAGTTGATCCAAGGCTAAGAGGCATGCCATTTAGAGGAATGAAAACTCAGATTGAGGCCAGGGCTGGTGTAAGAGATTTGTGCTTGGCTTGAGTTGGCTGCTTTACAAATTTCAACTCTAGCTTATTACATTTAAATCTCTGCAAATCATGAAGAAGTTTTATGTGCAGCAAACCAACCTGTGACCGGTAACCTTTTGTGCAATGAGTGTGCGCCTGTGAATGCATGCTGTAGGACTCAACTGGCCACATTCAAATGGGATTTAAACGGCAGGGTAAGCCTTCATTCTGCCAATGACCTAAGCCCCTCTCACCCACCAGTCTGCTTCTCACACAAGCATCTCCATGCTCCCCATGCATGGGAAAACGCCCCACCAAAATTCAGAAACCCAGCACCTTCTTCTCCTTTAAATCCCTCCTCAAAGCCCTCCTCTGCCATGATGCCTAGAAATCATGCTTGCCTGGCATCGGTTGGGTAACTGGTGAGTTGAGACGACTATTCTTCTGCTAAACTCTGTTAATTTTCTTAGCTCCTCCTCCCATGCTCCCTCCTGCACATTACAGTTTTATCTTCTTCTTACGTCCTGTCTGACACAGACTTTGAACGCTAGACTTTAGAGCTGGTTAGAAGATGTTTATTTCACACACACAAACTCACACACAGAAAATGTCAAGTTTCGGCAGAAAAAATTGAGAGAAATATTTCAGTTCTGAAATATCACTATGATACCTCCTGGGAGTTGTAATTCAGGTGATTCTTGCTCCCAGTCTCCTTTGTGAAATAGGCCTTCCTGGTTGGATGACAACTCTCACGATGCTCCAAGGTCTCCCCCTTTTGGTGAGGGGAGGTGGTCAGTGGCATGGCTGCAGTACATCGTGCGAAATGAAGTCCTGCTGTGTAGCCTGCCCATAGAGGAGAATAAGAGCATAATTCCTGTGAGACGATTCAGTGGAATTTCAAAATCAAAGTATTATAGGTTTTGGCCAAAATATTTCCATGTTGGCTGAAAACTGAAATCTTCTCAGGTTTTGGGCATTCAGTCTTTCAAAGAAAAATTAAAATTTTCCATGGAAATCAGACACTTTTTGTGAAAAATGTAATTGTCAAAAACATAATTTTCCATCAAAAAATAGTATTGACAGAAAATTTTTGACCAGTCCCAATTCCAAACCCACTGGGGCAGGAATTACCTTCTGCTATCACGTCACTGCCCAGGTGTTTCCTGTGCTACAGATAGAGGATTTTAGTCTCCAGGTTGCTCTGGCCCCTTTCACGGCCACATTATCCGGGTCTCTCTCACGCATTTTTTAAAGCATAACTCATGAACGAATAGTTCTGTGAAACTCTAATCAGGGGTATGTAATGGATCAGCTTCTCAGACTAACGATTAGTCAGTAATATGAAGTTAATTACACTTTGGCCCATGGGGCTCTTAGTCAAATTGTTAAGAGCTCTCCCTGCATGGGTAGTCAACATCACTGAGCTTCTCCTCCGCAGCTGACATTCCTGAATGTCCATGGGAGACAGAGCGAGAGCAAGACAAACCAACTGTCCGCCCCAAGGCTCCATGCTGGCACTGATGCTTTTCATCCTGTACACAAATGACTGTTTGCCTACCCAGTCCCACAAGTTCATGTATGCAGATGACATTTGCTTAGGCGTCCAAGCATGGTCATTCCCAGAACTTGAAGACACCCTAAATGCTGACTTGCTTAAGAGGGCCATATCCTGTAGTTGGTATTTACAGCCAAGTGTGACCCAGACAATTTCGAATGCGTTCCATCTTTACAACACCAGAGCAGCCCAAGAACCGAATATCTTTCTTAACAGACGTTGCTTTAAACACAAATCTCACCCAGTCTGTCTCAGAGTAACCCTAGGTAGATCTCTCACATATCTTAAGCACATGAGGGAAACTGTGGCTAAGGTGAGATTGAGTAACAACCTTCTATGAAAATTGGCCCACACTTCATGGGGAGCAAATGCTCAAACTCTCCAATTACCCGGGTTAGCCCTCTGTTAACTCTGCAACAGAACACTCTGCTCCTGTCTGGCTCCATTTGCCTTGCATCAAGCTGGCTGACACACAGCTACACTCAACCATGTCCATTGTAACTGGGATGATTCAACCCACACCAGTACTATGGCTTCCTGTGTTAAGCAACATGACTTCTCCACACATCCATTGTGAGGATGCTACAGCCAGAATGGTTGAGAAGATCAGGGCAAACCCAAGCCTACCACTATACACAGACCTCTCCAAGCACCCAAGAGTGTGCTTGTCAACGAGGAAACCATGGTGGGCCCACTTGCCCTGCCAGATTTCTCTCCAATGTCAAGGGGCCGTGAAGAATGGGCTGCAGCAGATGTCAGAAACCAGTCTCTTATAACTGACCCAACCATGTGGGTACCCAGCTTTGATTTGCTGCATTGCTCATGGGCCCTTCTGAACCGATTTTCAACAGGTCAGGGTCAATGTGCCATCAGCCTTCACACCCGGGGCCAGCGAGAGGATCTGGCATTCAGCTGTGGCCAAAGACAGACAATGTCACACATCACTGACCAATGCCCTCTGCCCAGATTTGACAGTGCTCTGAGGCCTCTGCACTTTGCTGATAAGGCTCAGATAAGAAGACCCCTCTGTTTGCCAGCTATGGATCATCCTTTCCATGAAGGATAACACCAGTCGGACGAGCCCTGGAATATAATAATCTAAACAGAAAAAACTATAATTTGAGGATCTTCTTGCATCCATTAAGCAAAACTATCCCCTATTCATAATGAAACATTGTTCTTGTAAGGTCTATTAAAACAATATTCAACTCAACTAACAGGCCCAGGGTGTGATTATCAATGATTCTGGATTGATTCTCAGGATTAGCCAGTAATTCCTGTTTTGATTCAAACCCCGAATCTGTGACTTTCCCTTTTTATTTTTCTAATTTAGTGTTTGTAAAGGATTGTGTGAGCTGTCAACCACATCCCTATTTTTCTCCAGAAATCAAAGCATTGTGGTAAATAACATGTAGGTTTCCCCACATTGCTTCTATAAAGATCCATGATGTCCAAAAACTCAACTCCCTTTTGAGAGCATAACAGATTGCATTTACACTACATTTTTCCACCCGAAGGACTGCCCCCCTTTAGTACAAAGAGAGCGAACGCAGTCAGGTTCCCTTTTGTTTTCTGAGGAGGACCACAAGGACCACAAGCAGAGGCTAAAATTGGAACAAGCTGACTCCTGTTATATGAGGCACACATCATCTGTAACAAAAACATGTGGCTTAGAAAGTGATGTTTCACATTCAGAAGCAAGGTCTGCTTCTTCTCTGGACTATGCATGGACTGTATTCAAAAATTTTAAAGGAACTCTGGGAAAACAAAGATCAGGCTATATTATATTCATGTCAGACTAGGTTACATTACTCAGAAGCTTTCCCCCTAATTCAGGTAATTATAAATACTTTATGGAGAGCAACTGTACACTGTCTCATCACAGCTGTTTGATTCTCATTTCCTGCTGCTATAGAGGCCTGGCCATTTATATCCAACCCATGACCTAGAAATGTAATATTTGGGAGATAATGAGGGTATAAAACACCTGAGAATCATGAGGAGAATATAAATCACATGGAAACATAATGAGATTTAACCTTAACGGCATGCCCTATATTGCAGTCCTCAGAAATGTATAAATATTTGGCACTGGCCCTTTAAACTGATACCATTGTGCACACAGACTCCAGAGTGCCAAAGGGAGGCCCATGGCTCAAACACAGTGAAATGTGACTCTACAGTTGAATACAGAGGTGGGACTTTGTGGTGTTTCTCACTGACAAAAGTCAGAGGAAAGGGCAACCTGCTACCACTCTACAGGCCCAGGTAAGTACATCAATATTGTCTGGCCAAGTTTCTGGCCAAGCTAGCAACACTTTCTGTAGCATTTGTCTAGACAAGCTGGGCTTTATAGTTCTTGATTTTTCTCACTGTTTCAGTAAAATTGCAATAATGTGTATTTACTTGGGCAAATGGAATTGAGTCTTGAAGGAGTCACCTGGAGCAGTCTGTGGCAGGCACCTTACAGGGAGGATCTGAACTCAAGGGGGGCATTGCAAGAAGCAGGCAACAGCTAGTGAACAAGGTCACATGGAGAGAAAGTCCTTCTGCCCCCTGCACAGCAAATGCCACAGAAGGGCTGATGAGGGTCACTGTGAGGACAGGGAGAGCCCAGCGTTCTGCAGGACAGGAAGCTCCGTCACAAGCCCATGGATGCTTCTGGTCCTTCCATAAAATGGTCCATCTTGAAACCAAGTGACCTGGCTGCTTGAGCCAAGATGGTGCATTTAATACTGGCTAACTGATAGGCCTCAAAATGTAATTGTAAACAGGGAATCATCACTGAACAGGTGTGTTTCCAGTGCGGACCAGTTCTTCACCCTACACTATTTAACACTTTTCTCAATGACCTGGAAGAAGACATAAAATCATTGCTGACAAAGTTTGCAGATAACACAAACATTGGGGGAGTGCTAAAAAATGAAGAGGACAGGTAACTGACTCAGAGTGATCTGGATCACTTGGTAAACTGGGCACAAGCAAACAATATTCAGTTTAATACAGCTAAATGTAAATGTATATAACGGGAAACAAAGAATGCAGGCCACACTTACAGGGTGGGGGACTTGATCCTGGGAAGCAGTGACGCTGAAAAAAGTTTTGGGGGTCATGGTGGATAATCAGCTGAATATGCACTCCCAGTGCAATGCTGTGACCAAAAAAGCTACTGCAATCCTGGAATGCATCAATAAGGGAATCTCAAGTAGGAGTAGAGAGGTTATTTTACCTCTGTATTTGGCACTAGTGCAACTACTGCTGGAATAGTGTGTCCAGTTCTCACGCCCACAGTTCAAGAAGTATATTGATAAATTGAAGAGGGTTCAAAAAAGAGCCACAAGAATAATCAAAGGATTGGAAAACATGCCTTAGAGTGATCAACTCGAGGAGCTCAATCTATTTTGCTTAACAAAGAGAAGGTTAAGGGGTGACTTGATTACAGTCTAAGTAGCCACATGGGAAACAAATATTTAATAATGATCTCTTCAGTCAAGCAGGGACAGGTATAATATCATCCAATGGTTGGAAATTGAAGTTAGACATATTCAGACTGGAAATAGAGCATACCTTTTTGACGGTGAGAGTAATTAACCATTGGAACAATTTACCAAAAGTCATGGAGGATTCTCCATCACTGACAATTTTTAAATCACAATTGGATGTTTTTTTCCAAAAGATCTGCTCTAGAATTTATTTTGGGGAAGTTCAATGGCCTGTTATACAGGAGGTCAGACTAGATGGTCACAATGGTCCCTTCTGGTCTTGGAATCTGTGAATCTGAGACTTGACCAGACAGCCAGATCTCCAATTTCAAGATGAGGAAGGCTGCATTCTGCTCATTTTTATTCTACTTGGGTGTGGCCCACGGTCCCTTTGCCAATTGTGTAGGCAAAGTTTGAGCACACCCAAATGAGCTGCCTGTTTGAGAAGAAGTAAGTGTTGCCTACATTAGTCAGTTTATTGGCAAACACGTAGAAAGAGTCTACATATAAAGATGTATCAGGGGTTTTTTGTTTTAGTTTTTGGGGTTGTTTTGCAACTGCAAGAGCAAGATTTAACACAAATGTCCAGCTTCGCTTTTCGAAGGCTCATACAGCACAAGAATGTTTTTGTTGCATTCTGCCCTAAGCAAGTCATTTCGACCATTTACAGAGATCTATATTACAAGGATGACCTTCTCTGAATAATGCCATAGTGAGAGCTATTGAAATCTGGTCCATTGAGAGGGCGGCCACTGTAACAAAAACAATGATGCTGGAAATTCTGCGCTAAATATTGTGTGATCCTGCTTAAAAAGCAATATCCCTGCAGCTGTGTTCTGACACAGTAGAGAAGAACAATACCGTACTACTCCAGGGGTTACTGGGTAGAATTCTGTGCCCTGCGTTATGCAGGAGGTCAGACTAGATAATCATAGTGGCCCCTTTTGGCCTTAAATTCTATGAAATCTATAAGTCACTTTTCCATCCATAACAGGTAGCAGCAAATAATAATTTCTTGCAGACTCTGAGTAGCATAAACATACTGTGTCCGTGTAACAGAGGAGTCAGGGAAGAGAAAGAAGCTACAGATCTGTAGTGTTACATTTCACTGCTGTGTGCAAAGTTGATATGCAGTGAAACAGTAAAAACAGTCCAGGGGAATCAGTCACTATAGAAGCTCCTATTTCAGCAAGTGACTCAGAAATCTTTATGGCTAACCAGGAACATCATGTATTAACCCACTTAATACCCAGCCAAGTGCAGATGTTAGCATGGATAAGATCTTCCTTATCATCAATAAAAGTGATGTGCAAAATTCTGTGACATGATTCAATAAACAATTTTTAGTCCAAGATTTCCTGTGTTACTGTGTGTGCTGAGAAGATCTATCTAGAGAGATGTGATGGAGCATACCAGACATTTGTGGCCTCCTGCCAGAGACCCTCCTGTCTTGATGCACCCCATCCTGGGAAGTGGCCCTTTAAGTGAAGATGGGCAGAGAGTTTGGACCTCCAGGAGTTGCCTAGAAAGGCCTTCCAGGGTCAGCTGCTGGTGGAGTTAGCAAGACTTAGTCCTCCAACGGCTGGAAGAAGGTTGCAGCCAATCGGGGCTCAGCAGGTCAGATGAAAAGGGCTGACTGCTGCTATCAGAGGGCAGTTCTGGGTAAACCCAGGAAAGAGAGAGGAGGAAGTACCCTTTCTCTGTCTTAGACAACGAAGCCAGACTTGGTCAGAGCACAGACTTTTGACGTATTTTGTGGAGTATAAGGCCCAGGTGGGCCATACTGAGTTTAGGGTTGCCAGGTGTCTGGTTTTTGACCGGAACTCCCTGTCGAAAAGGGACCCTTGCAGCTCCGGTCAGCACTGCTGACCAGGCCATTAGAAGTCTGGTCGACGGTGCTGCGGGACTAAGGCAGGCGAGTCCCTACCTCTCCTGTCTCTGCGCTGCACCCTGGAAGGCAGCCAGTAGGTTCAGCTCCTAGGCAGGGGAACCAGGAGGCAAAGGGAGAGCGAGCCACCGAGGAAGGGGGAATGTACTGAGTGGGGAGGCGGGGCCTCGGGAAGGGGTGAGGCAGAGCAGGGGCCTCAGAGAAGGGGTGGGGCTAGGGTATTCGGTTTTGTGCAATTAGAAAGTTGGCAACCCTAACTGAGTTAGATGTTAATTGAACTACTAAAAATTAGGTGCACTCACCTCACCAGAAACCCCACAGGGCAGGCGTCTCTAGGAGGCAATAGTAAGACTGTGATCACATCCCTTTTGGGATTATATTGAAAAGGGTGTGTTCCACGTAGGGGCGTATACTGGTTAACTTTGCCTATTCTATGCGTATACAATTGGGACCTGATCCAAAGTCTACTGAAGTCATTGGAAAGGCTCCCACTGAATTCAGTGGGCTTTGGATTAGGCCCTTAGTTACTGGATTATTTTAGCCAAGTTTGTATTTTTTAGCAGTGCATCCTTCAGAAGAGAAACCCTTAATCAGATAAAATCAGCTCTTTCCCTTCTTTATGGGAAATAAAAACAGACTGTTGGAAAAGTCTCAAATGTTCGCTAAGTT
This sequence comes from Eretmochelys imbricata, assembly GCF_965152235.1. Taxonomy (NCBI): domain Eukaryota; kingdom Metazoa; phylum Chordata; order Testudines; family Cheloniidae; genus Eretmochelys; species Eretmochelys imbricata. Next base: position 95,019,607 of record NC_135579.1, read on the forward strand.
TTATGGCAGTTAAAAAAAATCTCTTTTGCTGATTTAAAATACTTTAACAACCAATATAACTAAATATTTTTAGATCTGAGTTTCATCTTATAGCAAGTTTTTATAGGTATTCTAACATAAGTTTTATAGTTCAAATAACAAGAATATCCATGATAAAGAAGCACCTTCAAGGTAAGATTTCAGTTCACACAGAATATATATCATAAAGATGGGGAAAGGGAGAAATTCACAATCTGCCCACAGGCAATTCATTCTAATGCAGATGGCTGGTGTAAAACCCACCAATTATTTATTTGTATTGTATTATGCTATTGTCATAGTGCCTAGAGTGGGTCACAGCGGAGAATGCCCAAACTCAGGACAGACTGCCAGAAAATAGGGCAGACATGGTGGTATATTCTATCGTTAGCTTTCAGCCAGTAATAAAAGGGTACTCTTGGATCACTGCACTAGTTTACCACAGAGTACAGACAGTTCCCTTGGCATTCCAGCCCCTACTTACCACCCAGGAAAAGTGGACTTATGGTGTGACCGTATTGTTTTTTAGTGAAATCAAAGTATCCATTGACTTGGGGTGAGTGACTGGCCCTTTGGGACTGGAAGAACTTAATGTGTGGTGTTTTGGGTTTGTTTATCCTTAACCCTTACACGGAGGGCTGCAGAGATGGGGAACAACTGGCTGCCTGGGTGCTCAGAGGGTGCCAGTGGACCTTGTGTGTGGAGCGGATCTAGATTCCCCGTCAGCCTGTGTGATGCCAGGACAGGAGGTCAGTTTGGGGGCAGGGTCACAGATCTCCTCTCATGTCAGTCTTGTTGTCCCACTATCCTGCACGACTAGTATAGAGAAGACACGGCTGCTGCTCCCGCCTTAAGGCAGAGCGTCTGAGAATGCTTCACCCCATGAGCCGTTCCAGGCAGTATGGAACAGCAGGGACAACAGCTGCATGCGTACTAGCCCTTTACCCTTTCCCTGACTAGTGGCGGGAGTGTTTGAATTTAAAGTCCAGCATCCCTCCTGTATAGTGCCTGAATACTCAGGCATTGTGCAGGTGGATTGATTTTTTACCCAACTGAAAAAGAGGCAGAATTTGTTGAATAAATATTTTTTAAAATAAATTGCTTTATTGCTAAGTTACAGCTTTCACTCTTTTTTTGCCCTGTAAAAGGAGCAGTGTGTTTGTGATCCCCAGAGGTAGAGATGTTCGGCCTTTCCAACCATTTTCTCTTATTTAAATATTACATTTATTTTTCTTCTCCTGGAGCTTCTTCAAACCTCCGTTTTATCCCTCTCTAATATCTGGCTAGTGAGATTATCAGCCTTTCCCAGAATGCTGTCAGACATGTTTCCCATTTAGAAGGATGGACATAATAGGCAAGACACCATTCACAGTTATTCTGTCCTTGCAATTGGGAAAGAAACATTGACAGAGGCAGGAGGTAATGGGAAAAACAAAGGTGGCCTTAAGCCACCTTGCTCTACCCATATTCAGAAGCTTCCAGCAATCCATCAGGTCCCCAGTGTAAGTTAGACCATGAAGTCCATCCACAATAGCCCTTGCCTCCCATGATCACCTGGTCTGGTCCTTCAGTCCCATTCTTCAGTTTCTGGTCTGGTGTTTCTCTACTTTTGGGCCCACATTCCCTTGGATTCTTATACATATTCACATTCCCCATTACTCAACTTTCCTCCAGTCATTGCTCATTGATTTTTACATATCATATACATTTATGCATGCACAACCTCCACCTACCTAACTTCTCCACTTTTCCTGCTGGGTTTGCAGTTTCTATTTCTGAGCTTTCCAGAAAAAAAGGGGGGAGGGGCCGGTATTTATTCTTACATGTTTGTTCCTCTTATTTACATTTTCCAGCAGGACACATTACTTACCTTGCCAGCAATAACATCATTTTAAACAAATCAGCAATTTATTTCAAAGGACAATGGGCATAAACGCACTCATGTCATGCCTGCATGTTAGTTTACCTATACTTATTCATTATCCATAATTACAACTTATGAAAAATATAGTTATCGTTAGCAATCCTTCAATTTTATATTTCAGTGTTACAGGTCAGTATATGTGTAATATCTTTCCCCACTAATGGAAGGGGATTTTGGAGAGAACGCTATGACTCTTTTATGTCAATATTTCTTATCTTCTGCAAACACAAATTTGTCAGGGGCTTTTTACATGACTCAAAGTCGAAACACCTTGTACTTTTATATTGCCAAATCTGGCCAGGGTTTTCCTCCTTACAAATTTTGTGGTGGTCAAGTTTCGGGGCCTTGGTATTTAGTTGTTTTTAATGGTACCCCAACACTTCCCCTGGGAAAAGAACAGTGTGCTCTAGACACCCTCCCTCCACCCTGGGATCTGGAAGTAAGGCTGCTGTAAAGATCTGTGCTTGCTGGGGAGGGCTCCTGCACAGGGTAAATTCTTTGAGGGCTGTTTCTGCTCTTTAAGGCCTCTTTACTCTACCAGAAAGGCACAAAGGGGCGTTAACAGAGGCAACAAGGCGGGGAGAGGGGGGGCATGAGGCATCATGTGCCCCCCAGTTTGGTGCTTGGCTTGTAGTGAGCATGCTTACACAGACTGAGCATGCTCAGTAATGAAGATAGCTGCCCTCACTCTGCCCCCACGCCCCCACGATTGGCAGGAATCAGTCATCTCTGGGCCTTAGTGTAACCTGAGAAACAGGTCCCTGACCTAGAGGGAAAAATCAACTGCCCTTGGCCTGGAAGAATGTCCAGCAGTAACCCTGAAAGTAACATAAAAGACCAGATAAAATTAAAATGTAGGATGAAAATAACATTTGAAAATTCTTGTCCTATTCGGACATTCAGCAGACATCACAGGGTGTTCCCTTCTTTCCTGATCATCTGTCACCCGACTCCTGACCCCTGATGTCTGCAGCCTTCATGCTACTCCAAATAGACTGGCCGCCTGCCCAAATGTCATGACACTTTCACTGCCATGGGAAAGTCATACAGGAGAGTCATGTTTCGTTTGACACCCATTTTTAATGAAGTGGTTGCAGTTGGATGCATTTTTAAGTCTGGGACACTTTGTACCATTTTTAAGTCTGGGACACTGTAGAGTGTGTGTAAAGAAATATACCATGGCCTAATGATGAGTCATAGCTGAACTGTCATACAATGTGGAAATCTCCAGGAAGCAAATGTTTTTTATGAATTTTTTAACCACTCAGTTTGTTACATAAACTCCCAACGTGTATAACCACAGCAAGGGTTTTGAAAAGATATATTTATTACCAGAGTAATACTGGCATTTAAACCTCCAGATGGCTGTTGTGGACAAAAATGCAACCAAAATTAAAACCAATTCAAAGCTGATAGACAGGAGTAGTTAATAGTGTGGCCATTTGGATTGTGGACTGTATTATGCTTTGTTTAATATGTATACAAATCATTTATACAGCACCTCTTATCCACAGACTTCAGATCATTTGACTACAATTTCCAAACTTGGGTGCATAACATTTAGGTGCCTAACTGTGGATGTAGGTACCTAATCAGTGGCCTAAATAAATCACACCTGCCTCTTCCATTCATCTTCAAACTAATTTTAGGTACCCAAGTACAACATTTGGCCTTTATAAACAAACATTAATTCAATCTTATGTACTATTGTGCCCAATTTAGTGAGGGAACCAGAATCTATTCACATTTAATTGGGGAGTGGTCCTGCTTTGAGCAGGGGGTTGGACTAGATGACCTCCTGAGGTCCCTTCCAACCCTGATATTCTATGATTCTATGACTTTTATCAATGACCTGGAAGAAAACAAAATCATCGCTGATAAAGTTTGTAGCTGACACAAAACCTGAGGGAGTGGTAACTAACGAAGAGCACAGGTCATTCAGAGCGAACTGGACACTTGGTAAACAGGACACACACAAACAATACGCTTCTTAATATGGCTAAATGTAATGCATACATCTGGAAACAAAGAATGTAGGGCACATTTACAGGATGGGGGCCTATATACTGGGACGCGGTGACTCTAAAAAAGATTTGGGGGTCATGGTGGATAATTAGCTGAACTTAAGCTCCCCATGTGATGTTGTGGCCAATAGAACTAATGAAATTCTGGGGTGCATAAACAGGAGAATCTCGAGTAGGGGTACAGAAGTTATCTTACCTTTATGTTTGGCACTGGTGCAACCTGTGTCCAGTTCTGGTGCCCACAATTCAAGAAGAATGCTGATAAATTGGAGAAGGGTCAGAGAAGAGTCACAGGAATAATTGAAATATTAGACAACACGCCTTGCAGTGATAGACTGCAAGAGCACAATCTGTTTAGTTTAACAAGGAGAAGGCTAGGGGTGACTTGATTACAGTCTGTAAATAGCTACATGGGGAACAAATATTCAACAGTCTAGCAGAGAAAGATATAATATGATCCAATGGCTGGAAGTAGAAGCTAGACAAATTCAGACTGGAAAAACAGTGTACATTTTTAGTGATGACAATAATTAACCATTGGAACAATTTACCAAGGTTTGTGGTGGATTCTCCCTCTTTGACAATTTTTAAATCAAGATTGGATAGTTTTTTTGAAAAAATACGCTCTTGGAATTATTTTGGGGAAGATCTATGGCCTGTGTTACACAGGTGGTCAAAGTACATGATCACAATGGTCCCCTTTGGCCTTGGAATCTGTGAATCTACTAATCTGACTCTGCAAATAGCACCATTGATTTCAACATGAGTAACTATGTCAGAATCAGGTGCTTTAAAACTTATTAGAGTCAATGGGGTTCTTTCTGTTGACTTCAGTGGGCTTTGCATCAGCCACTATGTAATTTGCCCAAAATCCCAGTGAATGAGCAGCAAAACCAGAAACCAGAAGTGAAATGCTGGCCCTGTTGAAATTAATGGGAGTTTTGTCATACAGGATTTCACCCCAGGAGAACTGAATCCCAGCCCTTTGGTCTCATTCACTCATTGATGTCTGAAAAATTTTCCATTTGGAATGAAATTTCCCATGGCTGATTTTCATCCCTAGATGACCTTTTTCTAAAGGTTGGGGCATATCCCATCAACAATGCTGATTTGTGTATTCCACCCTTTCTGCTTTAAACTTTTACCCTTGTTCCCCACCCCACACAGAAGGGAGGAAACTCAGTAATGGATGGACTTTGAGGGTTCAAACTTTGTACTGGATTAGTCCTTAATATGGAGAAGGTACTAATTACTGGTTGGGAAATAACAAAAGGCCAGTCCATGAATTCTAGATCCGTACACACAGAGTCACTGTGGAGTGGGAGCACAGGAACCAGATGAGGTCTACAGAGATGGTTGCTCCATTACCCATGCCCCAGAAGCCCCCTGGAATAATTATGACTAATAAAGCTAAAGTTCCTGCTGGGGATTCCCGCCAAAATGGGGATCCTTCTCATCCCCCCTTTGGAGTGCAGGGACAAAACTTGCTCTAATTGAAAATCATGGGGTTTTGTTGTTGAGCCAGATCCCCAGCTAATGTAAATCAGTGTAGAATTGCTCCATTGATGCCAATGGGACTGTATACCAGTTCGCACCTGCTGTGGAGCTGGTTCTTCAGTGATTGGGCCCTGCATCTATTAAGATGAATTATCCAACCAATTGTTTTTTGTGAAAGCTTTATCTTATAAATGGTGAATAGAGCAGAGTCCTTGTGTTAGCTATTCCAAAATTCAAAATAATAGTCTCTCTGGAGAAAAGCATCAAAGTGCTGGCTCCAGGGACTTTGCCAGGACATCTGTACTGTTTTGGAGCAGTCATCAAAATGTTTTGGTCGCCTGAGGAGTAAGGAAAAAGGCAGATTTATCTGTAATGCTCTGTAACAGTACGTCCTAGCAACCTGTGGAGGATAAAATATCTTGCACAAGATCTCTTACTGTTCTGAGCAAGCACTGCCAACTGTCAAGTACTTTTGCTGACTCAGTTAAAAGAAACACGCAGCTGAAAGTGATTCTTCCGTGAAGTCTGAAACAAAAAATGCCCACTGGGACACGGGAGGGTTCAACGTGTACTGCTTATAACTTGCATGCTGCCAAGCAAGATTTGTGGCATCACATGTATACACACATACACCCGGCGTGCCACATCCCTCTTAACCCACTTTCAAAGCCATGAGCTTGTGGGGTTTAGATGCTGCTAGTAATTATAAGAACTGGGAACACTGGCTGTTGGGAGTCTGAAAGGACAGGAAACAGGAAGGAGGGGAGGGAAGTTGAGGAGGCTGAGTGAGAGCTACCGAGGGTGCAGCAGCAGCTTGGTAAAGAGGTTTCCACTTTAAAAATAAAGTCCTGTTGAAGCTTGTTAGTACCTTGCCTGGTTACTACAACATTTTGGCAACAAGGATGGATCTTCTGCTTCTGAACCCACCTGCACCCTTTCTGCAAAGCCCAGGTGAGCCTCCAATTGCTTTGACTGCCTGGATCCATATGTCTGAGACTTATCTGCTTGCAATCACTGCTAAAGAGATTTCTGAAGTAAGAAAGCATGCTCTGCTAATCCACTGCCTTGGAGCAGAAGGTCAGCATATATTTTACACTTTTCCCCTTGCAGATGATAAATATGAGCCTGCACTCACTGCATTAAAGAACTTTTTTATGCCAAAAGTGAATGTAGTAGCTAATTGCTACAGATTTTGCCAGCGTGAGCTGAAAACAGGGGAGACTGTAATGCAGTATATTGCTTCCCTGAGGAGTCTGATCGTAACTTGTGACTTTGGGAATATGGCAGATGAGATTATTAGAGACCAGCTCACTGAGAAAACAACCATGTTTCATGTAAGAGAAAGCTTATTTCTAGAACCACAACTTACACTAGAAAAAGCAATAACCATTGCTACTCAGATTGAGTCAGATACAGCTGAAGCCAAAATAATGAGCATGGATACAGGAGGCACCGTCCAGGCTGTGACTCCTTTGCAGAAAAGTTCACTATCGCTGCAGACAAACAATTACAAGAGGAAAACTAATGAAAAACCACCAAATCAGCAAATTCAAAATACAGTAAAAGCATGTTTTCGCTGTGGATCCCCACAAGACCTTGCAAGCTACACAGGATGTCTGGCAAAAGTAGCTCAGTGCAATTATTGCAAAAAGATTGGGCATTTTGCTAAAGTATTTCACAGCTGCCAGTTCAATCAACAGGTGCATGCAGGTACAATACCAGATGTGCTGAGCGTGGACAAAATTACTACTGAACATATTCCAGAACAAAAAAGTGCACTGTAAACATTTCTGCCATACCCTCAGGCAAATCACACTCTATTCAGCTAATGTTGGACACTAGCTCAGCAGTATCTATACTACCTGATTCCATCTATTTGCATTACTTTAAAGATGTGCCTCTTATTGAACCCACACTTCACTTGGTGTGCTATTTGAAAAACCGTATTCCAGTACATGACTGCCTGCCAGCAATAGTTACTTTTGGTGATTGCTGTGTAACTGCAGAGTTCTACATTGTCCACAAAGGCACTCCTATCCTTGGCAGAGATTTATTGGCTGCTTTAAATCTCAGGGTAGTTAATGGATGAACTGATCTTCTTCAGCAAAGCACTCTTGTGGTACACACACCAGTTTCAGCTGGGACCCAGCACCAGGTTGAGGAGAAACTCAGCTGTGCTTATGGGTTTCTGCTTAAAGTTAAAATGTGGAATAATGTGATGCCTTTATGACAGAAGTTACGGCACTTACCATTTTCAGTCAGGGAAGCTGTTTCAGAGGAACTTAGAAAACTTGTTCAAAAGGACATTATTGAAGAGATTGACTCCTCGGAACGGATTTCACCTATAGTAGTGACGCAGAAGAAGGGTGGAGGCATTCACCTTTGTGTGAACTTAAGGGAGCCAAATAAAGCTATTGTGATTGACAGCCATCCTCTTCCCCATATAGAAGAAGTATTTGCAGAACTCCATGGAGCAAAGATGTTTTCTACTCTTGATTTGCAGAGCGCATACTACCAGGTTATGTTGCATGAAGATAGCAGAGACCTCACAGCATTTATTACACATGAGGGACTATTTCGATTTAAACGTGTTCCATATGGTCTCGCATCTGCCCCAAGTGCCTTCCAAAAAATGATGTCATTGATTCTGAAGAATCAACATGGAGTTCAGTGCTATCTGAATGATATTATCGTGTTTGGAAACACTTCTGAGGAGCGTGACAATAACCTGCAGTCTGTACTAAACTGCATAAGCAAAACAGGCCTCAAGCTCAATAGGTCCAAATGCAAATTTAGACAAACTGAACTCTCCTTTCTGGGGCATACAATTTCACAGGCTGGACTAAAACCTGATCTAGATCATATCCTGGCAATTTTAAATGCTCCTCCTCCAACAGATTTGCAAACCTTACGTTCCTTCTTAGGTCTTACCTCCCGGTATGCAAAATTCATTCCCAATTATGCTTCTGTCATTGAACCGTTACGAGAATTACTACAGAGAAGTTCAAACTTAGTGTGGACAACAGATGCACAAGCTAGTTTCGAAATGGTGAAAGACTTGATTGTACATAGTCCAGTACTTGTACTATTCAGTCCTGTATTGCCCACAATTGTAACTACTGAGGCTTTGAATTATGGACTTGGGGCTGTCCTCACACAACTTCATGAGGACAACATAGAGAGGACTGTTGCATTTGCTTCAAGGACACTAAGTAATGCTGAGAGGAAATATTCTACAGTCAAAAAAGAAACACTTGCTTGTGTCTGGGCTACTGAAAAATGGAGATATTACCTGTGGGGTCGCACGTTCAAGTTGCGCACAGACCACAGCCCTTTGACGACGTTGCTCACCACAAAAGGACTGGGAAGAGCAGAATATCATATTGCTAGATGGTCTGCAAGACTACTCTCTTTCAATGATGAACTGGAATATAAGCCTGGAAACCAAAATGTGGTCACCGATTGCCTTTCTCGCCTGCCTTTGCCTTCACCAGATGGTCCACCGGTGGATGAGGATGTAGTAGTTGCGCTTACTACCAGCACTCTCACTGCAGTTACAAGAGAACAATTTCAAGCTGCTTGCTCAGCGTGTACAATTCAACAAAAACTACGAGAATTTCTGACAAAGAGATGGCCCAGTCACCCTAAAAACCTGGACCCAGTTTTGCTGTCTTATTTTAGAGTTCGGGATGAACTTTCTTTGCTTGATGGCTGTGTGCTACGAGGTGCACACTGGCTACTTGTGCCAGAAGAATTACAGTCAAAACTCATACAACTGGCACACGATACTCATCAAGGAATTGTCAGAACCAAACAAAGACCATGGGATCTGTATTTGTGGCCAGGGATGGACTCTCAAACTGAAGCACTCATAAAATCCTGTGTCACTTGCCAAATGCACAATAAGATAGCAGTGACATGTACCCCTCCATTACAGCCTGTTCCTCTTCCTGAATCTGCATGGGAAAAAGTAGCGATTGACATTGTAGGACCCTTTGATACTGCTCCAAGTGACTGCCGTTATGCCATCACTTTAATAGACAATTTCAGTAAATGGTCTGAGGTAGTGTTTACATCGCAAATCTCTTCTGCTACAGTAATTAAGTTCCTTTCTTCAGTTTTTAGCAGGGAAGGTAACCCCAAAGAACTGGTTTCAGATAATGATAGTCAATTTACTTCCCTGGAGTTTGAAACTTTTCTAGCACGGAGGAACATTTTACGCAGAAGGTCATCCCTATATTACCCTCAAGCCAATGGGGAAATTGAACCGTTTAATAGAAGTTTGAAAGAGAGTTTGCAAATGGCGAAACTGGAAGGGTGATTGTGGATAAACTTCACTACTGATTTCTTGCAAGCATACCGGGCTACACGATATGCCACAACACAAAGATCTTCCACAGAGTTACTGCATGGGAAACAGATGAATACTAAACTGAACTAAACAGATGAATACTAAACAGATGAATACTAAACTTGCTGGATTGTTAAAGGAACGACCTGATGCCCCAACCGAGGATGATGTGAGACAAACAGTTGAACAGAACCAAGCAATATCTAAGGCTTCCACAGACAAGCGGCGGGATGCTAAGGAACCAAAGTTTGAGTGTGGTTCCTTCATTAGAATATGAAAACCTGGAATTTTACGCAAAGGGGAACCATACATTCACAGCTCCTCTTAAAATCATAGAGAAGAAGGGACCTTACACCTATCGACTTTCTGATGGGTGGGTATGGAATGCTTATCATCTTGCACCTGCCCATGCACCAAGAGGAGATTATGCCAACACCCAGTCTGCATTGGATGACTTCACCGTAGTATCAACACAACAAGACACTGCACTGGAACCGGGGCTTGAAAGACTGCCTGTCAGACCCAGACGATCACCTGTCTGGACTAGAGACTATGTTATGTAGTATCTATAGTGTTTTCAGTGTAATATTTCTGCCAACAGTATAGTGTCTTGTTTCATATTTGTTCCTGTGGTTAGAACAACAATGTTTATTTTAACTGGGAGAGTTTTTTAAGAGAGGAAGAAATGTGGTGTTTAGATGCTGCTTGTAATTATTAGAACTGGAAGCACTGGCTGTTGGGAGTCTGAAAGGACAGGAAACAGGAAGGAGGGGAGGGAAGTTGAGGAGGCTGAGTGAGAGCTACTGAGGGTGCAGTAGCAGCTTGGTAAAGAGGTTTCCACTTTAAAAATAAAGTCCTGTTGAAGTTTGTTAGTACCTTGCCTGCTTGCTACAACAGAGCTTTTATAGCAATTCACAGAGTAGGGCTGCCCCTCATGTCACTGCCAGGCCCCAGACTTGCATGTGGAGTGACCACCGCCTCCCTGAGTCTCAAAGCACAAGTGTGGAGCAACAGCTCTCCCAGATGAGCCGTAGAGCTAGTGTACGGGATAATGCTGCCCATGCAGTCCAGACGCTAAACCTCAGTGGCTTTGAAAAACCCTTCTATGTGACAGCCATACTGCACCCCCTCACTGGCCCATATTCCGTTCCTCTTGCCTCCAAGCACCTGTTTAAAACACTCCTCAGTGTAGCCTCCAAACCTTAATCTTCCTTTTCCAAAAACCAGGAAAATCACAGACCCCTGAAGACACACACACAACACACTTAAGTTACTGTGTGATCTTAAGGTGTTCATCATCTCTGGCCACCTTTACTTTCTCACTTACGCCCCACGCGGTAATTGTACAGCCATGGGTCATTTTTGTCACAACGGTCTTTGACGGCTGGCTGGGTTTTTTTCGGGGTGGTGGGGGGAGGTATCTTTATTTGTTTGTAAAATGCCATGTGTATTTATGGAATCACATTATTTTGGCATATAAATAGTACTGAAAAAATCAGACACCTGGAATCTTTCCTGTGACTAGTTTACCGTTTTTCTGCCCTGTATGGAATGGTGAAAACGATCTGCTGACACGCTCGCAGCAGTAGGTCTAAAACTTACAGGAACTCGATGACCTACGATACGTGCTGGAGAGGCTGTGGAGGAACTAAACACCATCAATTTGTATATGGATACACATGAGATAAGCAAGGTGGGCATCCTCCCCTCTCTCCAATGGATCCTTATTTCTAGCTCAGTCTACTGGCTTTCATCTTCCCCCCCGTGTAAAACAGTTTTCATTAGGGTCTCCAGTGACTCCTTGGCTAACTCTCTACCCTCATCCACTTTGGCCTCTTTGCTCATTTTGACACTGTTCATCAGTCTCTCTCCTTCACATCTTTTCTTCAGTTTTTCACGATCCTGCTGCCACACTGACCCTCCCTTCAGCATCTCCCCCTCTCTCCCCCACCATCTGTAGTCATATTTTGTGAACAAGCAGAGTTGCCCACACCTGGGGCAAAATCTGAAACTGAGCCTCCCCCGCTTCCAAAAAGAGGGTGGGGAGTCAAAGAGTGAGCCCACAGCACATCACCCTGCAGTAGCAGCTCAGTTCCCGCACTGGGGGGCTGGGCCTGGCTCCCCACTCTGGGCCTCATGACCCAGGGTCACAGCATCACTCAGGTTTGGCCCAGCAGTCCTTTAGTCATGACAAAGGGACCACCAGGCCAAATTTCAGTGAGTAGCATTGCGGCCTGGCTGGGCCAAACCTGAACGGTGCAATCCAGTTCACAACACCACTCAAATGGGGGGCCTGGGGCAAACTGCCCCCCTCCTCTGGAGGCCCCAGTGAACAAGGACCCCTTGCTGCTAACCTGATTCATTATTTTACTTTGTTAGTTTTATTCCAAGCCATTTGGGATGATTGGATCAAGGGAGACCGAACAATCCATGTTTCACAGACAGGGGAAATGAGGCAGGGAGGAATTAAAGCTCAGGCAGCAAGTCTGAGGCAGAACCATGGACATAGGCCTCGGTCAGCTTATTCACTATCTTTTGTCCTGTCCAGTGGACCAACAGAAAGGAACCACACTGTTATCAAAAGGAAGTGAAGACACAAACACACCCCAGACAGTGAACCAACTCAATGAGTTTTTAAATTTGCGGATGATACTAAACTGGGAGGAGTGGTAGATATGCTGGAGGGCAGGGATAGGATACAGAGGGACCTAGACAAATTGGAGGATTGGGCCAAAAGAAATCTGATGAGGTTCAATAAGGATAAGTGCAGGGTCCTGCACTTAGGACGGAAGAACCCAACGCACAGCTACAGACTAGGGACCGAATGGCTAGGCAGCAGTTCTGCGGAAAAGGACCTAGGGGTGACAGTGGATGAGAAGCTGGATATGAGTCAGCAGTGTGCCCTTGTTGCCAAGAAGGCCAATGGCATTTTGGGATGTATAAGTAGGGGCATAGCGAGCAGATCGAGGGACGTGATCGTCCCCCTCTATTCGACATTGGTGAGGCCTCATCTGGAGTACTGTGTCCAGTTTTGGGCCCCACACTACAAGAAGGATGTGGATAAATTGGAAAGAGTCCAGCGAAGGGCAACAAAAATGATTAGGGGTCTGGAACACATGACTTATGAGGAGAGGCTGAGGGAACTGGGATTGTTTAGTCTGCGGAAGAGAAGAATGAGGGGGGATTTGATAGCTGCTTTCAACTACCTGAGAGGTGGTTCCAGAGAGGATGGTTCTAGACTATTCTCAGTGGTGGAAGAGGACAGGACAAGGAGTAATGGTCTCAAGTTGCAGTGGGGGAGGTTTAGGTTGGATATTAGGAAAAACTTCTTCACTAGAAGGGTGGTGAAACACTGGAATGCGTTGCCTAGGGAGGTGGTGGAATCTCCTTCCTTAGAAGTTTTTAAGGTCAGGCTTGACAAAGCCCTGGCTGGGATGATTTAATTGGGGATGGGTCCTGCTTTTGAGCAGGGGGCTGGACTAGATGACCTCCTGAGGTCCCTTCCAACCCTGATATTCTATGATTCTATGATTCTATGATTCTATAAACCTTCACACGACACAGGAATGTAGAAGTGGCCAGATTGGATCAGAGCAGTGCGTCCTTCTAGTCCAGTATCCTGGCTCCAACATTGGCCAGGAACAGATGCGTCAGAGGAAAAGGTGCAAGAAAACCCACAGTAGGCAGTGGTGTGATAACCAGCTCATAAGGGAAGTTTCTTCCACTCCTATGAGTTAGGTATTTTCTTTTCCCCTGAAGTCTTTTTTTAATCCTCTTTCTATCAGCTCTGTATGTTCTTGTTCAGATATATGTTCAGTCCTGCTAATCTTTTGATGTCAGTGCTAACTTATGGCAATGAGTTCCATAGGGTAACTGTGCATTGGAGGCAGTGTTTCCTAGTGAATAGAACACTGAATGGGGACTCAGAAGACCTGGGTTCTATTCTGGGTGATCTTGGGCAAGTCACTTCACCTTTCTGTGCCTCAGTTTCTCCATCTGTAAAATGGGGGTATTAACCTGCTTTGTAAAGTGCTTCGAGACCTCCTGATGAAAAGTGCTAGGTGAGAGCTAGGTATTATGACTGGATGAAAAGTATTTCCTTTTATCTGCTTTAAATCTGCCATCTTTTAGTTTCATTCAATGTCCCTTTGTTTCTGCAATATGAGCAGGGATCTTAAGAAATCCATTTGCCATAGAATTTGCATTTTTACAGAGAATCTTGAGTTTTTTACATTTTGTGAAAAACTAAAATCATATACAGGGGGACCCCCTTTAGATGAGTCTCCATTGCCCAGCTCTCCCTATTAACCAAACCAGTGCTGTCAGCCCCGGGTGGCAGAGCTCGTGCTTTCAGCTGGAGACAGCTGGGACTGTCAGCCAGAGCTGCCTGGAGCTGTCAGCCACAGCCCTGCCAGAGAGGGCTAACAGAAATAGAAGTATTTGTTACATGAAGGAAATACAAATTGTCATTCTATTAATTTTATTTTATTATAATGATTGATGGCACTGGTAGGCTTTGAGCTTGCTTACAAATTGTAAATATGTCATTAAACATGGTGTCCAACTGATACCCGTATATATTGTGGCTAGGGAAACCAAAGTTCAGCGCTTCATTTTAATCGCGGAAAAACGCAGATGTTTATGGTTTTTGATCAGAAAATTTTGGTTTTTTATCATGGAAAACTAGGATCCCTGATTATGAGACATGGTGAGTAGACTCTCACGGCCATTTCAATCAGAACATAAAATTTATTAACACTTGTTTACAAAAAAGTTTTTCATGACACTGTGGCTTGTATTGCAGGGGTTAACTCTTGGCTCCGCTGAACTCAGTGGGAGCTTTGCCATTGACTTCCATGAGGCCAGGATTTCACCTCGGATGTATGTTAAAATGCTGTTTACTAGGAAAAGTATTTTGTAATCTATTATTTCTAATCTCCCATTTCCTATCTGATAATCTGGTAATCCCAAAAGAGAATATGAATAAGAATTACTATCCTGTCTTCTGACTGGCTGGTGCCAGATGATTCAGAGGGAATGAATAGAACAGGGCAATTTACTGAGTGATCCATCCTCTGTCATCCAGTCCTAGCGTCTGAGATTTAGGGAGACCCAGAGCATGGGGTTGCATCCCTAATAACCATTGATGGACTTCTCCTCTATGAACTTAATTCTTTTTTGACCCCAGTTATACTTTTGGCCTTCACAACATTTCCTGGCAGCAAGTTCCACAGGTTGACCATGCGCTGTGTGAAGAAATACTTCCTTACGTTTGTTTGTTGCCTATTAATTTTTTGGGTGACCCCTGTGAACACATTGTGTTATATGAAGAGGTAAATAACACTTCCTTATTCACTTTCTCCAAACCATTCATGATTTTATTGACCTCTATCATATCCCCCCTGAGCCATCTCTTTTCTAAGATGAACAGTCCCAGTCTTCTTCACATCTTCTCATATGGAAGCTCTTCCATACCCCTCATCATTTTGTTGCCCTTCTCTGTACTTTTTCCAATTCTAACATATCTTTTTTGAGATGGGGCAACCCGAACTGCACACTGTATTCAAGGTGTGGGTGTACCATGGATTTACATGGAGACTTTCATCCTTCTCTACAGGACAGAAACTGTTCGACTGGGGGTGGGGCCGCTCTATTGTGTCCTGGAAAGTCTTATCTATGTACCTCTCTGTCTCCCTTAGCTCCTCCAATTCAGCCACTCTGGTCTCAAGAGCCCATATGCGGTCTCTGAGGGCCATGAGCTCCTTGCACCTAATGCACACATACACCACTTGCTCACAAGGCAGGTAATTGTACATGCTTCATTCAGTGCAATAAACTGGATAGCCCCCACTCTGTTGCTGGCTTTCTGCCTGCCTTATTTTTACTCTTGCAGGGGTTTTTCTGTGGGTGTTTGTTCTGTGTCTGTCGTTTGTCTGTTTTTAATTTGCAGGGGGGGGATTATTAGGCCTAAATTGATAGCATGTTTATTAGGTGTATCTGGCTCTCCTGCTCCCATTCTAAACTCCCCTGTTAGCTGCTCCTGTTCACTAGCTCTTCTGATCACTTAGGAGCTGGATTTTAAAAACCCTGTTCTCCCTGAATTAGCTCCACCCCCTTGTCAAGGGATCCTAAAGGGATTAGCAATCAAAGGTAAGTAAAAATTATGTTAATAATCTAACAGTTCCTTGGCTTTCGGGAGAGGAGGGTGGGGGGCGTGTTGAGGCTAGAAGCAATAGATCTGGCCAAATATCACACTCATGCCTTGTAACCTTTTAAGGGAAATTATCAATGATGTCTGCCGCTAATTTCGTGTGCTCTTGCCCAGTGCAATCTAACATGTCTCAGGGGGAAAAGAGGAGGTGCCAAGTCTCACATAAGAAAGATAACACTGGTAAATGTCAGAGCTCCCTGGTGAAGCTAGATGTTTGAAACATTCTGAACAGATGATTCACTGGGAGGCTCGCAGACTGTCCTTTCTGGACAGCTTGGACATTTACAAGAGCTATTTTATCTAAGATCCTGTATTATTATTGGTATTGCAGTAGCATCTAGAGGCCTCAACCAAGACTGAAGGAGGACAATGAGGTGGCTTTGAGGGCTACATGAGGGATAAAGAACTACTCCACCAGAGTCAGGGTGGGGAATCTGGCCCTAAAATTTCATGCTATATTAAACTAGGTTTTTTTGCATAGAATATAACTATTTCTATCCATGGGCTTGATTTTTCAGAGCACTGTCTTCAGCTGGAGGGGAATCTGGCTCCATAGGCATATCTACATATCCACCCACTCTACGCAGAAATACTATGCAGAGACATGCATCACATTAGGTATAATACAATACTACACATATTGCATCATCCAGACTCCATATCTGCTTTCACTGAAGGTAGCTAGGGATAACCTTTTCCATGTCCGACCTCAGTTCTCTATTTGACCTGTGGCACTGTCATTTCTCCTGCTTTTTGTTCCCCTCTGGTGGCTAGACCATGCACAGAGGTTTATGAGTTTGCTACCATCTCTGAATTAACGGTCCTGGCACCGCTGAAGTCAAAGAGAGTTTTGCCACTAACTTCAATGGGGCCAAAATATCAGGCATGACCATTTAGGTCAAGTAGAAGAAGCTCGTGTTCTCAAATGCAGTGGTTGTGAGGTCATTCCCTGCAGAAAGACCTGTCCATGGATGTGACTGCGCTGATAGCAAGAAAGAGAATCAGAAAGGGTTACCTGAGCGCCACCGTTTTTTTCTCCTGAACATG
The DNA here is from genome assembly GCF_965152235.1 of Eretmochelys imbricata. NCBI lineage: Eukaryota > Metazoa > Chordata > Testudines > Cheloniidae > Eretmochelys > Eretmochelys imbricata. The sequence goes on from NC_135579.1 coordinate 95,036,679, forward strand.
ACTGAACAATCCAGTCAGTTCCCTCTGTTAGTGTTGCAGGTTGTTGCTGGATTGGGCCTGCGAGGTCATGGCTGGATGTTTTGGGGACAAAGTCCTGTGGTTAGATGCAGCCCCGTTGTTTCATGTGCTGTTGAAGGAATACTGGTCTATCCACTCCCCTGCCCCCTCTACTTATCCGGTTGAAACAATAAATATTTTACTCATGATTTATTGGTTTTCAGTCTGATGAAACGATCATCCAAACAAATGAAGTTTTAATGGCAACAAACACCAGCCGCAGCACATTAGAAAATATAAACAGCAGTGGGGACAGTTAAACAAAAATCACTTAGGACATGGCTGACATGTCGCTTAGCAGCAGCCTTCATCTCACAAAGCCATGGCTTTTTCGATGGTCAGCATTTAGCAAGGCCTTCCTTGGAGAGGCTCTGCCATGATTTTGATCTAATGGCGTCAGTAAGACAATTAGGGCTGTAGCAGCACCTCGGAGCGCCTAGTCATGGACCAGGACCCCACTGTGCTAGGCGTTGTATAATGCAGGACAAAAAAAAATTGCCTGGTAGAGAAGCAGGTACTAAAAGGCTCCTACATGAAAATACATTCATGGGCCTGCTCCGCAAGTGGTATCTAAGCTGCTGGATACTAGCGAGGGGTCTGACCCAGGGTATTTGAAGCAGCACCACATACACAGTATGCAAGACCATTTTAAGGTGTTTTATGGGTGTTTAGCTTCTTCTCTTGAGCCCCTGTGTTCCCATCGTGCTTTAGCCATGATGGAATGTTGTTTATCAGAATCCACATGACCTCACAATGGCCTTCTTGATCCCAAGGAGCAGGTCATAGTCCAGAGGAAAGAATGTAAGTGCCTCTCTTTCACACAACGTTTTTGTGGCGATTCAAATAAATTAGCGTATTTGTGCACCTTCCACATTACTATAGGACAGGTACCTTTTTGAACAGGCCCAGCTGATGCAGGTAGATGTAACACCCAGCTTACCCAAACGCCTGGTGATTTTTTCAGTGAGCTTCTCATTAAACAATGGGGACTAGCGTCTGATCTCCATTGCACCGGTGTTATGTAATGGAAGAGTTCACTGAAGTTCCTCCAGACTGACAGTGGTGTAACAGAGATTTGAAACTGGCCCTGAAAGAGGCTAATTCCCCAGTTTGAGAGATGTGGCGAGTTCTTTTCTATAACATTGATTGTGTAAAATTCAAAACAAAGGAAACTGGAGATCTATTCCAGCAGGAAAATCCCTTTTTATCACCCTCAGTCCAGATACTTTTTCTGCTGTACAGAGTTCTGTGGGTTCATTCCTCTTAATCCCCTGAATGCTACCTATTGACAGCCCGGATGACTGTAAGTGTTATTGCCACCTTTCTTTTGTTCAAATAGAAGAAAAGGCAAATACTCTGATCCAGGGCCTGGGATCAGGATGTTTTGATTTGTGATAAAGTAAGGCACATGTTGAGTGACCAAAGAAATTCTCAGGAAGTGATTCAAAACATTTTACCATAAATTAAAAGCAAGAGATTACTGTAAATAAACCATTGTTTACTGTATATAGAAGAGCTAGGGCCAGCCACTATTTTATCCAAACATTCAGATCTCAACTGCTTAAGCCATTCACACAGACAGCAAATTCACCCTTTCAGCAGCTGAAGACTTCGCTCGTATACCCTGAGCTGGATGAAATGCAACTAGTTTGGAGTTAATTTATTATTTGTAAGAGTTAGAGAATTTTATCCATGCCAAGCGGCAAGCAGCATTCAGCATTTCATGGGAGTAAGGCATTTTTTTACCAATGGATGCACCAGCAACAGCACTAATTTGCGCAGAGAGGCTTGGTACGGTTTGTAACAGAACAGGGTATTGATAGTCAAACTGCGGTGTACAGCCCTCTCTATGGAAAACGGATGTTTTCCTTGTTTCGCTAGAGGTTTACTGTCCCCTCGATTCAAAATAAGAAAAGGAGTATTTGTGGCACCTTAGAGACTAACCAATTTATTTGAGCATAAGCTTTCGTGAGCATCCGATGAAGTGAGCTGTAGCTCACAAAAGCTTATGCTCAAATAAATTTGTTAGTCTCTAAGGTGCCACAAGTACTCCTTTTCTTTTTGTGGATACAGACTAACACGGCTGTTACTCTGAAACCTGGATTCAAAATGTTTACATTGGGTGAATGGCAAATTACCGACCTCCCATGTGCTGTTCTTCACACCTTTAGTATATTAAGGTAGTAAATATTACACAAGTTAGTACTAATGTGCTGGTAGAGAGCATGTTTCTACTGCCCCCTAGTGGTTGGTATGCAGATAAAAGTCCTATTACTGCTGACAATGAAATTAGCTTCTTTAAACTCAAGTATTAGTTGCCTGTATTTTTGGTGTTGGATGCCCTGAGTTTTATAACCCTGTGATGCATGTGTGCAGTACAGCAGTTAGTGATATCTGCATGTACAGCCACAAATTTCCTTGCAACCAGAGTCATGGGCCAATCAATGGTCATCAATAGAAATTCCAATGTAAAACCAACTTAGAAGTTCTCTCTGCTCATATGTTAAACGGGCCAAATTATATACATGCATATTGACATAAAAGTATATGGTTGAGATTCTCAGTCTATAACTATAGATTATATGAGACTATATAATTTTCAGGTACCTGGCAACAATTTTAATTTCATTGGTATTTTAGTGTCCCAAGAAAACAAAGCCCATAAAATGGAACGATCTGTAGCAAAAATGTTCTGGTTTATTGTTACCTGCAAGTTCATCATCAAGAGGTTCACTTTGCACCGGAAAGAATTATAATCCAGGTGACTATAGACCACCTGCTGTATACTCACTATCAAACATATGTAATGACTTTAAACAATGTAGTCACTGAGTCATCACTACCTACCATGCTGGGTTGGGTAGCCTAATCTGTAATTCTGGGATAAATTATAAGGTAGTAATGTGCAGGGGTTTAGCCCCACGTCAGCTACAATAGAGACTTTGCCATTAGATTAAGGACCCCGAAATACGCAGAGACAGTACACTGCTCTTTCTGTGATTAATACTTGTATTAGAAACCAAACAAGAATACACACTCTGGAATCCAGCAAAGAAGAGAAAGATAACACCAAATGACCAGAGCTTGTATTACTCACACCATCCTTTATAAGGTATCGGTAGGTGGTTGTCTTCCTGGAGTTTCCCATGGTACCTAGGCTGGGAATTATCTTTTATAATGTGTTATGCTAAACCCCACTTTATTTTACGCACATTCATGATGGGTTCAATCTCTTTTCCTATCTGAACTTCTGTACCCCAGTTCTTCTAGGATCCCCCATTTCTAATAGGTTAATTATCCATTTACTTCATAATCATTAGCAGATACATCAGTTAGTTGCTATAGCATTATTGTGATCAACACTTGTGAGGTTCAGTTATACACATGCCTTAAAAATACCTTAAAATATCAATAAACTGTGTTTTTGATTATTTTTTTTTTTGTTGCTTCACACCAGTCTACTGACTTATTATACTTATTGACCATTACACTTCAATTTGTGACTTAAGGTCACTTGCCTGTAGTTACTTGTGTCAAACTTCAATTTAGGGCTTAATTATTTATGTTAAGCAAACTATCTTTCAGGCCCTGGGCCTGTTGGTCTTCTACTTGTGTTACTGCAGCAATCAATACTTATATCTTATCTATATATGGATATGGCTGGCTACAGCTGTTTACTAAAATGCACCATAATTAAAGTGCAGCAGACCACAATTGCTCTGAAAAAGAACAAAGTGGCCAATGTGGATTTGTAAGGGATTGTGCTAAGATCAGAAGAGGGTTAAAAAAATCCTCTCCTTGTAAACTCAAAATTAGGGATGAATTCAGGTAAAGGATAAGACAGTGAACAAGCAGAATGAGTTAGGACCAAACCAAATCAATCAGGAGGAAAAGAAGTGCTGGAGAGAATGTAAATCCATTCATAAAGGAGAAGGGGTTTGTATTTATCAATGACCCACAGGACTATAGTGAACATTCCTGCATTGGCACAGAAATCGACCAGCTAAACTAATCGGACCTTCCCAACTCTTACACCTATGGGACTGATCCAAAGCCTATTGAAGTCAATAGAAGTCAGATCAGTGATTTCAGCTCCTATGAGTCTATGACAAGCAAGATTTTTCCCACTGCAGATTCAGTCTGCCACAAAATCCTTTCTGTTTCTTTACACATTTTTCTACCGTTCTTAATAAATCTGTTTTCTTATGCTATATTAATACTTTTTAAAAAAAAACCCTTCATAAATACACAGTGAACCCTGAGGTAATTTTCTTAAAACATTTTTAAAATAAACAGCTCTATACGAACTTCAGTCATTTCAAAATGTGCTTTGAAACTGAAGACTGTGGAAAAGTTAAAGAAGTGATTGCTGATAAATAGTTCCATATGATTTATTGACTATAATATCCTTCCCTCTAAAACAGAACGGTGCTTCAGATCGCAGATTGCATGTTAAGAGAAGTGCGCTGAGGTTTAACGGGATTTTTATGCGCTAGAGAACGCACCTCACGCCTATTCAGAGATGAGGACAATCCCCTAAAACATATACACAACATTCTGATGCACATGTGGTACAGTAAATATCATGGTCTTATCAGTATCAAACCTATTCATTGTTAATAAACTATGGCAAAGTCCTATAGAATTAAATCAGAATGAAATCAATGGGGTTCTATTGAAATGACTCTAAAAACCTATATACCTTAACAGAAAACTCTCTCATTCCTACAGAATGTTCAGAATCTTCCCATAGAAATTCTAGAGTGGGGATGATATGAATTCTTAAATCAGTTCTATCGGGTAGTTCCAAAAGTTCTCTAAATTCTCCATTAAATTCCATAAGACTTTTCCAGAAGGGTTTGAAGGAGAACAAGAGTTGAGGCTAATAAATATGCTGTTAAGATAGTAGATGATGCAGAGTGAGTGTAATGAAAACTGTCTTAAAATTACAAGCTATCACTTTAAATTGTAAGCGGTTTCCTGGTCCTGCTTGCCAGCTGGAGGCTCTGAGGGAGGTAGATCTGAGTCTTCAGCATCTATAAGTCTGCAAAAGAGCCACTCTGACGTAGGGAGTAGTCTATCTCTCATTCTGTAATTGGTTGTTGTGCATTAGATTTCTCAATTCTAAGAAATAAAGCAGTGTTAAGTTTCAACCTTTCAGCAAGAGTATAAATATTCATTTTCTGTTTGTGCATGCTATGAACATAACAGATAGGTTTCCGTTATATGACGGTGAAGTGTTACTCATTGTTTGTGGCTATGAGAAACCAAATGGCCTCTCTCTCTTACAGTAAGTGGGCATATCTCAGATTTGAAGCATGACAACAGGGTCTTATAGTTTATAAGCATATTACCTGGAAAGATTCAACCTGGAACTGAATACATTTGCGACTTCTCTACATGCAGAAGTTGCACCAGTTTAACTTAAATCATTTTAAAAACGGCTTCCGTTAAACTAGTGCAAACTCCTGTTTGGAGTCACACATCGATTTCGAACTCGTTACTTTGTGCCTGTAAATGTATCATCTCAAGCTAAAGTGACATGAACGAAGTTTAAGCTGATAGAAGAGTGTCCACACACGAAATTGCTCCAGTTTAATTCCATCATACTTTTAGTGAAACCTGTGCAAATTTGTATGTAGACAAAGGTCTTAGACTTTGGAGAAGTTCAGATCTGGATCCCAAAATCTGAAGTTTGGCCTGTTGCTAGTCACCTGGCTGAGAGACTGAATCTCTGCAAAACATAAAAGGCGTGGACTCCAAATGGGGTTTTTTAGGGCCTCAAAGATCATTTTAGAAGGCCTCAGAGCATCTGGAGGTGCATACGCATTCTGCTTTCTAGAACCCACGCAGTCTTCTTACTTGAAATGTCAACAAATCTGAGCCTACGAAGTCTCCAAAGTTCTAAACAGGAAACAAATTCCTCACACTTGAAGGGAAATATCATCCAGCGGAAACAGCAAACCCTCTTTGCACGTATTTAGAGAGGGCGCCAGACCAGAGCAGCAGCTGCTTACAGGTGAAAACACATCAGCCACAAATCCAAACTTTCAATACACAGCAGAACAAGGCAGTTGGGCCACAAATGCCTTCCTGTTAGAGTCTGAACCCACTACCGTGCAGTCAGTCTCAATTGGGCAGACACAACAAGGCTGTGTGACGTAGTAGGACAACTGCCACCACATGCTGCTGGCCTAGAACAGGTCTGAGCTCTGACACCCCTTCCCTGAGGCACAAGTGTGGGGGGGGGGGAGGGTGTTAAAAGCTGAATTGGCCCATGTGGTTGCTTCTCCAAACTTGAGCTCCCTCTGCTGCCCTGCATTTCCAATGTGCAGCTAGTGACAATTGTTCAAATTCTGCACTCAGTCCCACCTGTGCATCCAGACTGACATCAATGGAACTGCACGGATGTGAGCAGCAGCCGCATTTACCCCCCTGGCCTCTTTAAGAACTAAACTAGATAAAAGAAATTGCTAATCCATGTGATGGGAGACTTGCAAAGGTACTGGATGGTTTGATGGCCTGAGGATCAGGTTTTTTAATACTTAGGTTCCGGGCAGTCTGTCTTGGTCACCTTCTGAGCTTGATCTATTCAGTACCATGCAATACCATGTGTGAGATCCTTAAAGGAAGGTACCATCTGAACACTAAATGGCACATTTTGTTAGCGTATAGGTTTGCCCTGGAGTACTTGGGCAAAATGTCCTCTTACCCAAGAGATGACTGCATTTCAGTGATATGGCATATAAAAGGCTTTGAAGATGAATGGTAACATCTAAATAAATACTAGACTTTGGATTTATACCATGCTACACTCCTCTCCGCGGGACTAGATCCAGTGCCTCTTAGAATGAAAGGGAGTCTTTCCACTGACTTTACGCTTCTGCGAGAACTGTGTCACAATGAGTCAGTTGCACTTTTGTAACATGTGAGGCGGCTTTAAAAACCACTGCGGTCCTGCGATCCACATGACCCCCAGGCAGAGAACCAATTCTTCAGTGGAGCTGTGGTGGGAACTCCCTTCTTTGCTAGGTTGTTCCAGACTCCAACATGGAGAGTTAACCAAACGTCTTTATTAGCACAGACAGAACTGCGCTGTCACTGAAAAAAATGATTACTGGGAGGAGGGTACACAGCCACGAAGCTTGAAATGAACTCTAACTCCACCAGTAACAGTCTGGACACCCCTCAGTCCCAAATTAAGACCCCGCCCCTTCCCTTCAGACAGTGGCCAGCTTTATATGCAGAACAGGCTCACAGGGACCACAGGCTCCCACTGCTCCCTCAGCCTCTTCCCCACCCTAAGCTCAGACACTGTTTGAACTGCTGAGTCCCTGGAGCAGCACAATATGCTCCAGCCATGCACTTGCTCCCCTCGTATCACCCAGTTCCGCCAATGGGAGGAGAGCTGGTAGTAGGACTTAGAGGTGGGATTTCTCACTGGTTCTCTAGCCAACCACAGGTCTGTGGGGAGGACAGAAGTTCGCTCCTCCTTTTCGACCCATTCCCTAACCAGTGGGGGATCTTTGGACAGGACAGATCTCCACAGCACCACTGTTGATATGAAGGGTGGTGTGCTCCCCGGAAGTCCACTTTCACAGACCAGCTGGCAGGGAGGGGCGGGGCCTGTCTCTATGTCAGGGACTTGCTAAGTTATTAGATCCTGAGAGGTGGGGGTTATGCAAAGCCAATGGGGGAAAGCACTGGCCAATGTACAGATTTATTTATTTGCTTTTAAGGTTTCCTTTGTTCTCCAGAACCCAGTCTTGCCGCAAAAGTCCCTTCTAGAGGAGAGAATAAAAGATTGCGAAGATACATCTTGATGTGAGACAAACCCGCCCTGCTGTTGCACCCCGCCCCCACCCTCAACCAGTTTCTTGAAACCATCAAACCACAGAAACGCCTGTTACATCACAGGAGCATCTGACTTCTTTCCACATGCCATACATCAGGCGGCAAATGGAGTGGAGTGGGCATAGAGAGGTGAGGAAGACCACTGAGCACTAAAGTTTGGGACTTACTCACCATATGCTTTGTGTTGATCTGTTTGTTCCTGAAGCTTTTATAGGCAAGAAAAGTTGTGGGTGCGTGGGCTGCAGGCTCCCCCACCATCCCAGAGAGGAAACAATAACTCACAGCCTTTCTGGGCCACCTTTTAGTTATGAGCATGAACCAATCAGTGCCCTGTATTTCCAGCTGAAAGTTCCCCACGCTTCTCTCGTGTTAGCTCCTGTCTATAGCTAGAATGTATAGGTTTCTTGGAAGGAGTCTCACAGAGTCATTCAGTTCCAGCTGAATAATAGTGTCCAACAGCTCTGTAGGGCAGTTTGCTAAACAGAGTGGTGCTTGAATGTGCTCCAATGAGTGGGCCTTAGCCCCAGTGCCCGTTACACTTGGCTCTCTGGCTGTTGTACCATCAGCACTTGCCTTAATAGCACCCACTCAGCGAGTAACACAGACATCTCAATCCATACAAGAAACTCCTTTCCTGGTGCATGCCCTTTGGCTCCCCAGCCTAGCACACAGCATGCACCGTACGGGGCAGCCCTTACATGCTGTACGGCTCAGGCATTTCCCTCTGAGTCACAGGGTCTTTAACTACCTTCACTCCTCATGTTTCTCTCTCCCGCAAGACTTCAGCCAGTGCTTCTGGGACCACCAGGGGGGTGAAGTTAATTGTGCTCATCAGCCACCCAAGTCTGGAGGACAAACTTTAGACACTGATGCCTTTTATTCCTAAACCCTCAGGGTAGGTCTCACCAATTTTATTTATAAACTGCCCTGTCGGAAGGAGCCAAACCCCTCTTGTAATCTTGGTAGCTCCACGGTCCAGCCTCCGTAGCAGCCCTGTGACATGTGGCAAGCAGAAATTTCACAAAGGTTTTTGTCTCTTTCTCCAATCAGTCAGAGCCAAATCACAGTATCCAAACTATGGCCCCGGTTACCTTATCAGTGACCCCCAGCTTTTGGCCTTGCTCCATTGACCCCTGCTTCTTAGAGAACTCACACGGTGTCCTTTCCCCGCCACACACATATGCTTTCCTTTGCCAGGTCTCCTGCCCCTGTAAGCTTCTGAGTCTGGGGGAGGGTGGAATTAAGAATCTGGAGCAGCTACACTCATCTCAGCAGGAGCTTCCCCAGTGACAGCATTGATTTAGGTGGGCATTAACCTGCAAGGGGACATTTTCCACACTCTGCTATCCTGTTGATCTTTCCAAATACACCACCTTTTTGTCCCCAACACCAATGATTCCCCACAACAAATGTACAATACTCTGCCATTTCATTCCACCACAGCTGGTGATAATCTTATACCCTTATGCCTTACCATTAATAAGCCTTCCTGTCTTTCCTTTATGCTGGCCCTGGTAGAAGTCTAATGTCAGTTATTGCTAGCGGATAGAATTGCACCCTCTGTTATCTTTATAAACTTGAAATATATGCTGTTATGTTTGCAATTATAAATGTTTAAATGAAATCTTAATTACAAGAAAAAATTATTTGCAGTCATATTTACATTAGCCAGAATGAATAATGAGAATTCATATGGAGCCTGTGTCAAATGTCAGAGGCTTGGGGGGGCAGGGGGATTGGGAATGTTGGGGGTGGGGGGAGGGTTTGAGTTAGTTTTGTGGTCAGTTCCTGAAAATAATATCTGACACTACTGAAACAAAGGGCCCACAAAATTCTCTCTTTTTTTCCTAAATGTGAACAAGCAATTTTACTTCAATGCATTTTAGCTACAAAACAGTTAATTCAAAGAACAACACTGGGAGCCAGGCTCTTCTCAAAGAGATATTTATTTAGTTTTAAAGAGCTTGTTCTTCATGCAAAGAAAATGGAACTTGGAACCAGAAGTGAAACATCTGCCTTCGACAAAGTTATGAGAAACTGCATTTCACATTCCAAAACCTTCCTCTTTCCTTTTGGCTAAAAATCAATAACTTTTTTTTAAGGTAACATACATACATCTGGACAACTGGGCAACTTGGGTATAAAAACCAGCTTTTATAACAGAACAAAAAATTAGAGCAACTAAAATAGGGATGGAAATAACTGTTACTTAATGGAAGAAAAATATTCAGTTACCAGATAGTCTTTTTCTCGATGGAAGATCTGATCTAATGGTCACTTCTGACTGTAAAACCTACGAAAGGTGCTGAGTGCCTCTAACAGGGTGCTGAGCGTCTAACTGCCATTGACACTGGAGTTAAGTGATCAGAATTTTTTAGTCAAAAAGGTTTGACAAAAAAATTATATTCATGCGGGGGGGGTGGGAATTTCACAAAAGAAACATTTTTATTTTAGTTTTTGACCCACTTTTCCCACTGGAGAATGGGAGGAGGAGGTGAAAAAAGGAGAAAATGAAAACTAAACATTTCCAGGTTTTGTTTTCTCTTGACCTTTTCAGGGTTTTTTTTTTTTTCATTTTGCCACTGCAAATTTTTGAGTTCAGTTTTGCTTTTTTTTAAAATCAAAAAACTGAAAAATATTTGCAGGTTTTTACAGTCATTTCTCTCCCACCCAAATTTCAATGTCAAATAATTGCCATTCTTCCAGCAGCTTGACTCAGCCTCTTCCAGGAAGTGCTCAACAGGATCAGTTCCTCAATCTCAACAGCTCCTCTCTGTCCAGGATAAGAGACAGGTCTCATTCAGTGGATTTGGGTGGATATTCCCTGGTTTGTCTATGCACTAACACCCTGCTTCTGCTCCCACTAAAGTCTATAGCTTAACTCCCCTTGATTTCAGTGATATAGGACTGTTATTTATGCTTTGTATTCCATAGGGGTCAAGATTGGGAAAAAAACAGGCGATGGTTCTCTTCCAAGCTCCGACCACAGGATATGCTCCACACATGTGAGTCACCGAAATGAGACACCATGTAAATCAGATCATGCAGATATTCAAAACATGACCATGCAACTCCCTGAGGTTGGCTCCCTCATTGGGGCTTTTGTATGCCCATGGACTCTGCTAGGCTCCTTGGGTTGGGATCGTCCTCGACTGGGGAAAAGAACTAAGTGGTGGCATCTCCCAAATGCCCATTCACATGTAGCACCAAGGTCAGAGGTCACTCTCAGGAAACTGTGCAGAAATAGCCATCCCTCTCCTTTCTCACAGGAGACGTGAAAGAGTTAACAAGCTGACTTTAAATGATCACTGGACAGCTGGGCTGGCAACTCACGGACATAAAAGGTTTCAGAGTAGCAGCCGTGTTAGTCTGTATCCGCAAAAAGAAAAGGAGGACTTATGGCACATTAGCCTCTAAGGTGCCCCAAGTCCTCCTTTTCTTTTTGCAGACATAAAAGGGGCAATTTGCACCCCTCAAAGCTATTGTTCCTGGCTCTCTGCGGACTCAGTTCTGCATCAGTTTCACTCCCATTCACATTTCTGAAGTTTTCTTTGCAGCTATAACAGCTAGAGACTGTTCTAAATGAATGCTGAGGTTCTGAAGAACAAGAAAGTAGCTGAGGTGATGGAGGGGTAACATACCACCTACAGTATTTCACTAGGACCTTGGAGCTCTTACCACCATCAGGGTTCCATTGTGCTAGGCACTGTACAGACGCAAAATTAGAGATAGTCCCTACTCTGAAGAACTTAACTCTAAATGCACAAGACAGACGAAGCATGACAGGAAAAGGACCCAAACCCCAAAGCTCCCCTTTCATTGCCCTACTCACCAGACTATGCTGTCTCTCTATTTCTTTCACTCACAGGTACGTACACAGAGTTTTGTAATGCACACTTGCTACTCTTAAAGGCAACAGATAAAGAAATATTTTCAACTACTGAATATAAACATCTTGAATGCATTTTTAATCTAGTTTTTCCCCATATATATTGGGAATTAATGGAGAGGAAAGATTCTTCTGTATTTAAAATGTTCTAATATTAGCTTTTATGACTAATACAAATTCAGGATCTGAAGGAGCTTTAGAGGGTATGTCTACTCTGCAATAAAAGACCTCAGCATGGCTGTAGATGGCCCGGCTCAGGTGACTTGGGCTTGCAAGGCTTGGATGCCAGGGCTAAACATTGCAGTGCAAATATTCGGGCTCAGGCTGGAGCCCGGGCTCTGAAACCTGGTGATGGGGGCCAGGAGGGCGGGTGGGGTCTAAAAGCTCAGGCTCCAGTCCAAGCTCGAACGTTAACACTGCAATTTTTAGCCCTGCAGCCCAAGCCCTGCAAGCCTGAGTCAATTGACCAGGGCTCTGAGACTCGGTGCCATGAGTTTGTATTGCCGTATACATGTACCCAGAGCGGCCTCGACATGTGCTTCCTATTTCTCTGCTGTTATCTGTAAGCTTCAGCTCCACACAACTGAATAAATGGAAATGTGGCATGTCTAAACCTCATTAATTCTCTGCAAAACCTACTGGGCCACTTACTCTTTATTTACAAAATGGGCATTATGGTCAATAGCCACTTACATTAACTATGACTATTTAATAATACTAGGTTAGTGTGTCAGCAATTCTCTTCCAGGAAAAATAAAGATTGGGGGATTTCTAGTTTCTTTTTGGCATCTGTCTTGCAGGATCCTAGTAGCTTACATTAAAAGGAAACTAAAAAACAATCTAATCACTGAAAAACTATTATAATAAGTAATGGCATCATAGAAATTCCTCATACGTCTGGTTACTGTTTGTAGACTCATAGACTTTAAGGTCAGAAGGGACCATTGTGGTCAGCTAATCTGACCTCGTGCACACTGCAGGCCACTGAACCTTGCCCAGCCACTCCTGAAATAGACCCCTAACCCCTCTGAGTTACTGATGTCCTCAAATCATGGTTTAAAGACTTCAGGTTACAGAGAATTCACCATTAACACTAGTTTAAACCTGCAAGTAACCCATACCCCATGCTACAGAGGAAGGTGAAAAAAACCCAAGTTCTCAGCTACTCTGAGAAGGGGGAAAATTCCTTCCCAGTCTCAAAAATGGTGATAGATACATGGAAAAGAATTCTCTGTAGTAACTCTGAGCCCTCCCCATTTTGTATCCCATCTCCAGCCATTGGGGATTTTTGCTATTGGCAGTCGCCGATGGGCCACATGCCATTGTAGGCAGTCCCATCATACCATCCTCTCCATAAACTTATCAAGTTCAGTCTTGAAGCCAATTAGGGTTTTTTTGCCCCCACTGCTCCCCTTGGAAGGCTGTCCCAGAACTTCACTCCTCTGATGTGAAACCTTCATCTAATTTCAAGCCTAAACTTGTCGATGGCCAGTTTATAGCCATTTGTTCTTGTGTCAACATTGGCACTTAACTTGAATAACTCCTCTCCCTCCCTGGTATTTATCCCTCTGATGTATTTATAGAGAGCAAACCTATCACCCGTCAGCCTTATTTTGGTGAGGCCAAACAAGCCAAGCTCTTTGAGTCTCCTCTCATAAGGTAGGTTTCCCATTCCTTGGAACATCCTAGTAGCCCTTCTCCATACCTGTTCCAGTTTGAATTCATCTTTCTTAAACATCGGAGACCAGAATTGCGCACAGTATTCCAGATGAGGTCTCATGAGTGCCTTTTACAATGGTACTAACACTTCCCTGACTCTACTGGAAATACTTTGCCTGATACATCCTAGGATTGCATTAGCCTTTTGCATGGTCACATCACATTGTCGGCTCATAGTCATCCTGTAATCAATCAATACACCCACCTCTTTTTCCTCCTCTGTCGCTTCCAACTGATAAATCTGCAACTTACAGCAAAAGTTCTTCTTGTTAGTCCCTAAATGCATGACCTTGCCCTTTGCAGTATTAAATTTCATCCCATTTCTATTTCTCCAGTTTACAAGGTCATCCAGATCTTCTTGTAGGATATTCTGGTCCTCCTCCAAATTCATTAAAAATTCTTGCTATTGGGCTTGCAATTTCATGTGCCAGTTCCTTTAATATTCTTGGATGGAGATTATCCAGGCCCTTCAATTTAGTCCCAGTAAGATGTCTGAGTTTGACTTCCACCTCAGATGTTGTAATTTCTACCTCCATATCCTCATTGCCATTAGCCACCCTCCCACTACCCTATACATCTTCATTAGCCTCATTGAAGATTGAGGCAAAGTATTTGTTTAGGTTAAGGCCATACCTAGATTATCTTTAATCTCCAACCCATCCTCAGTGCTTAGTGGTCCCACTTCTTTCCTTGTTTTCTTCTTATTTATATGGCTATAGAACCTTTTACTATTGGTTTTAACTTCCTTTGCAAGGTCCAGCTCTGCTTGGCTTTTGGCAGTTCTCACTTTATCCCTACACTTTCTGACTTCCAAGAGGTAGCTTTCCTTGCTGATCCCTCCCATCTTCCCTTCCTTGTAGGCTTTCTGCCTTCTCTTAATCAGAATCTCTTAATCTCTTAATATTTATATATGTACATGATCCTCATCAAGATAGTGAATAAGGGCCAGATTCAGCTCCCATCAAAGTCAGTGAGAGTCTTTCCATTGATTCTTATGAGAGTTGGATCGGGCCCTGAGAGCATGACTTGGGTACTGGGTGAAGTAGAATGAAGAAGCATGGTCCGGTGGTTAAAGTACTAGCCTGGGATGTGGGAAACCAGCATCTGATTCCTGCTCTCCACAAACATCCTGTATGACCTTAGGCGATTCATTTAGTTGCTCCATGCCTCAATTCTTGATCTGTAGAATGGGGAAGATAGAACTGTCCTGCCCCAGAGAGGCATTGTGAGAATGAATGGATTAAAGATTGTAAGGTGCTCAGATACTACAGAGATGGAGGTCATATACCATAGACAGAAGGAAGAAATTCTTCTGTTGATAATATTCTGGAATGGAGATGGATGGTCAGACCAAATCAAGGAAAATGGCATAGTTTGTGCTGATATAGCTGATAATCAATCAGTAGATAGAGATGGCTGAAATTTGCCAGAGGTTTTAAGACATCAATCTTTCAGGGTGTTTTAAGTTGAAAATTAATCTTTTTTCGAAACAAAAAATTTTCATGAAACGCTTTTGCTTTTTTTCAAAAATTTTCCATTCTTTGACAAAACCAGAAATTTTGAACTTTTGAATTTCAAAGCCTGAACTTTTTAAAATTATTGTTATTTTTATCTCTCCTGCATTGAGTGCAATCAAATGAAAGATTTCCAGGGCTAGAGGTTCAGTTTTTCATTTTCCTTTTTACCTTTGCCAGTCTGACTTTTGAAAACTTTCTAAACTTTGGAAAAGTTACAGGACAGCAAAAGGGAAAATTAAAACTCTGCAACTCTGTCACTAACTTTTCAAAAGTTAGCAAAATGTTGGAGACACAGAATAACAAAAGGAAAAAGTGAAAAATGGAGGGGAAAAAGTGAGAATTTTATTGCATTCAACAGACCAAAAGAAAAAATGGAATAAGGAGAAGAAAAAAGGGGAAATGAAATTTCACAATTTCAGAAATTTGAAAATTTAAAAATAAAATTGCTATTTAGAACAATGCAAACAGGAACAATTTTGAAATTTCAGTTTTTTTACAAAATTGCTTTTCCATTTTTCAACTAGTTCTAATGGTTACATGTTTACCTACAGGCAGCTTTTCATGACTGGTTGAATATTGCTGTAAAAATATCACACAGACTAAAGCATTAAAGAGACCTATGATGCTTTTGAGAACAGGTAGCTTTTCAGGGTCCAGAAGGAAGTAACGAAAGCTAAAATGTTTGCTTTATTTTGTAAGACTGGGTCATAATGAAAACAGATGGAAACAATTCTGGAACGTAAGCCTTTTCGTTACATTCCTATTTCACTCTAACCCCTGGATTCACTTTTGTACAATTTGCCCCAGCAACTTGCAGGTTTGCAGCACAGGATAAGGGAAATATTTCTTATTTAACTATAGATTTGCTGGGATATCCTCTGGAAATTTGAGGAGCTATTTACTGAATGCAGGTTATTATTATACGTATCAGAGTAGTGCTTAGAAGGCCCAAATGAGATTGGGGACACAATGTGCTTGGTACTGTCCAACTACAGGTAGAGCTGGTAGCACCATCTAAGTTAAGGTTGCCTAACACTTTCCATTATAAGACCCTGTTTTCAGTTGCATATAACTTTGCAAAAGTTTAACCATTCAGTCTGAAAGTTTTATGTACTGAAACAGTTCCTGTTGAGAAGAGCTTATAATTTAAAAAGAGAAACAGAAAAATTAAGGATCTGCATTTCACAGATGGGGAACTAAGGCACACAGTTTAAGTAACTTGTTCAAGGTTGCACAAAGTCTGCGTCAGAGCTAGGAACTGACCCAGGTCTCCAAGACCTCAGTTCAGTGTTCTTTGACTCACTCTACAAATTTATATGACTAAAAGAAACCACATTATATTTTTTTCTTGGGAATAGTGAGTACTTAAAATATTTTGATAGCACAATCTTTTCAAATGGTTTAAACCAGTTTTAGAGGGCTTGTTTGGGGTGGAGGGGGAAGGAGACAAATGGGGATGTTGATTTCCTAAAAGCCCATCTTTTCTGAATTTCCTAAACAGAAGCTTCATGTAGGATGTGAGGGACATAACCAGGTGTGGCCCCAGGGGGAAAGTTGGGGATCAACAAACTGAAACAACTCATTTAATAATTGTTCCCGAGACCAGGGACATCTCTGATATAGACATTGGTCAAACTGGACAGTCTCTACGTAAAAGAATAAATGGACACAAATCAGTTGTCAAGAATTATAACATTCATAAACCAGTCGGAGAACACTTCAATCTCTCTGCTCACTCGATTTCAGACCTAAAGGTTGCAATATTAGAACAAAAAGAGTTCAAAAACAGACTCCAACGAGAGACTGCTGAATTGGAATTAATTTGCAAACTGGATACAATTAACTTAGGCTTGAATAGAGACTTGGAGTGGATGTGTCATTACACAACGTAAAACTATTTCCCCATGTTTATTTCCCCCACCACTCCTCGGACGTTCCTGTTAACTGCTGGAAATGGCCCACCTTGATTATCACTACAAAAGGTTTTCTCCGCCCCGCTCTCCTGCTGGTAATAGCTCATCTTAAGTGATCACTCTCCTTACAGTATGTGTGATAACACCCATTTTTTCATGTTCTTTGTGTATATAAATCTCCTCACTATATTTTCCACTGAATGCATCCGATGAAGTGAGCTGTAGCTCACGAAAGCTTATGCTCAAATAAATTGGTTAGTCTCTAAGGTGCCACAAGTCCTCCTTTTCTTTTTGCGCATACAGACTAACATGGCTGCTACTCTGAAACCTACTTATGCCACAGTGTATTTAGCTCCCAATAAAGTACCAGAATATGCCCATATCTACACAAAACAACCAGACTTGGACAACATCTCAGTTTGCTCCAAACTTCGTTGACCTATTTCCAGTAAAAATGGTTGGTTGATTTTGCAGTTATAATAGACTCCCCTCCTAGTGAGTGGTAGAAACAGATAGGGAAGATAAAATAAGAGTTTCAGGCCTGCTTGCTTATTATGGTGTAAAGGAGAGGGGGAAAATATGTTTTCAATATGTTTTTCCATTTTGAATCCCCATTCCTAACATATGTTTCCTGTTTTACACAAAATATGCTTTTTTTGCTGTTTTCTGTCTCCTTTATTTCATTTTAAAATGCAATATGTTTATGGCATGAAGAGATTAATACAAGAGGAGGGGAGGGAAAGTGGTGCAAAAAGCAAATAAGCCTGGTGGCTAATGAGTGTGATGCACTAAAGAGTAACCACAGCCACGCCTTGTAGCCCTGTCTTTATGCTAAACAAGGTTTAATTTACCTCAGGGTACCTAATGCAGGTGAGCTGTCCTGAGGTTAAAACACAGCAAACGCACTTTAGCATTACCATAAGATAAACTAGGTGAGGTTTTTACCTGGGGGTAGCTCACCTGCATTTGTTACCCTGAGGTACAAAACATCCCTTTTTTAGCTGTGAAGACAAGGTGAGAGAGAAAGGGGCCATTTCTCCCATTGATATGCATGGGATTTACACAACTGCTATTAGCGTTATGGGAAATCATCCAGGTAAACCTTCTGTATTTCCCATGCATCAGTCAAGGAATACAATATTGTGTCCCAGATTAGCAAGAGCCTGCCAAGAGAAAGAGTTAGCATCTTTATTGGATACACCTGGCTTTGTCAGGCATTTATCTAGCCCTCGTTATCCCCAGAAGTGTCAGGTTACCAAAATCTTCGTCTATTGACACAATGAAGGCTCATAATTAAACTAATAACCTACTTAGCTCTACTGAGTACTTATATTGAGAGTTTTCAGAGTAGCAGCCGTGTTAGTCTGTATCCGCAAAAAGAAAAGGAGGACTTGTGGCACCTTAGAGACTAACCAATTTATTTGAGCATAAGCTTTCATGAGCTACAGCTCACTTCATTGGATGCATTCCGTGGAAAATACAGTGGGGAGATTTATATACATAGAGAACATGAAACAATGGGTGTTACCGTACGCACTGTAACGAGAGTGATCAGGTAAGGTGAGCTATTACCAGCAGGAGAGTGGGGGAGGGGGAGAATAAACCTTTTGTAGTGATAATCAAGGTGGGCCATTTCCAGCAGTTGACAAGAACGTCTGAGGAACGGGGGGGGGGGGAGGAATAAACATAGGGAAATAGTTTTACTTTGTGTAATGACCCATCCACTCCCAGTCTTTATTGAAGCCTAAGTTAATTGTATCCAGTTTGCAAATTAATTCCAATTCAGCAGTCTCTCGTTGGAGTCTGTTTTTGAAGTTTTGTTTTTGAAGAATTGCAACTTTTTTAGGTCTGTAATCGAGTGACCAGAGAGATTGAAGTATACTCCAACTGGTTTTTGAATGTTATAATTCTTGATGTCTGATTTGTGTCCATTTATTCTTTTACATAGAGACTGTCCAGTTTGACCAATGTACATGGCAGAGGGGCATTGCTGGTACATGATGGCATATATCACATTGGTACATGTGCAGGTGAACAAGCCTCTGATAGTGTGGCTGATGTGATTAGGCCCTATGATGGTGTCCCCTGAATAGATATGTGGACACAGTTGGCATTGGGCTTTGTTGTAAGGATAGGTTCCTGGGTTAGTGGTCCTGTTGTGTAAAATTATTTCCCCATGTTTATTCTCCCCCCCTCCCCCCCACTGTTCCTCAGATGTTCTTGTCAACTGCTGGAAATGGCCCACCTTGATTATCACTACAAAAGGTTTATTCCCCCCCACTCCCCCGCTGGTAAGAGCTCACCTTACCTGATCACTCTCGTTACAGTGTGCATGGTAACACCCATTGTTTCATGGTCTCTGTGTATATAAATCTCCCCACTGTATTTTCCTCTGAATGCATCCGATGAAGTGAGCTGTAGCTCACGAAAACTTATGCTCAAATAAATTTGTTAGTCTCTAAGGTGCCGTAAGTCCTCCTTTTCTTTTTGCAGATATATTGAGAGTGTGTACAAAGCACTAGATAGCCTAAAAATCCTGTCCCAGGATACACTGAAGCTCATGTAAAAAGTTTGGAGGTCATGGGAATGGGGGAAGCTGTATCTATTTTAGTTAATCCAAAATCCTAATTAGGTGTTATAGTGGGATTCTTTCAGTATCTTGCAGTCCTACACTTTAATCACAGGTAACATTCAAGCTGGATTCTTCAGAGACTCCACTTCCTATATTATCAAGCCTGTCCTGTCCTATGCACTAATCATGCATCAGATCCTGAATTAATCTTCAGCACCTTGAAAGTGGGTTAAAATAAACAGGGACAAGGCACCCTTAGTCCAGAATAAGGGTGTCCACATATGGAGTTATTCAGGATTAGCTGTTCCTGTCCATGTTTAGGCGAAAAAACAAAGGTAACATTTTCAAAAGAAGCCCAGTAACTTACGAGGCTCCAAAGTGCCTGAGTCACTTCTGAAAGTATTACCCTCAGTCCCCAAGTTTCATTTGCACATGACAAACAGAGATCCTTGAACAGCTTGTCAGTAAAGTTCTAAGTGCCTTCTCTTTTGTGTTCATACCATGCCAAGCACATTGTGGCAGTATTTGCCAACCCCAAGTGCTCAAAAATCATAAATCAGGATCCCAAAACCCCACGAGATTGGGTTAGAAATTGTGAAGTTTAAAAATAATAAATAATACATTTTTATTTGCCTTCTGGGGTCACACTTTCAACATTTTCTCTGCATCCACCAGGGCTAGCAACATACTTCTTTTTAAAATCCCATCTGAGTCTCTCATGTGAGCCCATGTCTCGAAGAGCCAGGGTTCAACTGAATTTACTAAATATCATAAGAGTTGGCAACACTTCTAGGAAAAACAAGCAGCAGACAATGACAACTGATGCTGAGAGCCATCATAATAACATTGTGGTGGAGCGTACTCCCCACATTGGCCCTGAGAGGGTAAATTAGGGCAGGCCCAATTAACTGCCCAGGCTGCACTGATTAATTAGACATGAGGCTCAGATGGCCAGGGACAGGCAAGGCCTATATAAGTCAGGAAGCCAGCAACAGAAGGGGGTGGCAGGAAGCAGTCACTCCCTGGGAGGAGGGAGGTGTGTTGGAATGATAGAGGATAGTCCACTGTTGCTCATGGGAGTCGGGAAGCTGGCAAAATGGAAGAGGGGGGTAGCCAAGAAGGTAGGAGAAGGCTCAGGAGGATAGCAGCAAGGAATAGCACTGCAGGTCTTGGCTGCTAACCAGAGGACCTCTGAGCTGGAGCCCATAGAGGCACCACGGGATAGGTAAAGACACTGCCAGAGGAAGATGCAATGCCTGGTAGAGCTAATGCCCAGGACAGAAGAAGTTTGCATTTGATGCAGTGAAGAATACTGTTAACATTAAACTCTCCAAGATGAGATTATTTTCTATACTAATCTAGCTGCAGTGCTAAACACAAAATATTTCCCATCTGTATTTATTACACCTAACAGAAAAGTTGCTAGATGCTGAAATTAGCAAAGTGCAGATGAACATTTAATTACTACCAGATACCTTGGACTTGTGGTTAGGAAATTGTTAGCCATCCCTAAGGTATGTTTGCCACAATACAGTTCCACTCTGAAACATTTGCAGAGTCTGCTGATCCATAAAATGTACCACTGAGATGGTTTGTTTTGGCAAGGCTCTCAATTTTGTCCAGCCTACTAATGGTGTTCGTTAACACACCATTACATACATCGTTAACATTGCTGGCAACTGGGATTTCCCTTGAAGAAAAAAGAATACATGTGTAAATCATAGTTATTGTCTGCCTAGCAGTATCAATCATCACACATGGAAGCACTTGCGCTAGTTCTCGGCCCACAAGGAACGTTCCATGATTTGAATGTAAACCTCACTCGTCACTGTAGGAGGAAACTAGACAAGGAGCACATGCAGTAAAGTTTATATGTGCCACGTAACAGGGTGGTCTGAACCTCTAAGGGCTAGGAGGCCTGGTTAACCCCTTTTTAATTAGCCCAGCCCTGCCACACCTGAGCTGGGTATAGGACTGCAAAGGGAAGGAAGTCTTCTTTTGTCAAGAACAAATCATGTCAAACCAACCTAATACCCTTCTTTGGCAGAGTAACAAGCCTGGTGGATGGGGGGACGCCGTAGACATGCTATATCTTGACTTTAGTAACACTTTTGATACTGTCTCATGTGACATTCTCATAAACAAACTAGGGAAATATAGCTTAGGTGAACCTACAAAAAGGTGGATGCACAACTGGTTGGAAAACCATACTCAGACTGTAGTTATCAGTGGTTCCCAATCATGCTGGAAGGGCATATTGAGTGGGTCCTGCAGGGATTGGTCCTGTGTCTGGTTCTATTCAATAGCTCCATAAATGATTTGGATAACAACATAGAGAGTACACTAATAAAGTTTGCAGAAGATACTAAGCTGGGAGGGGTTGCAAGTGCTTTGGAGGACATAAATAGAATTCAAAATGATTTTGACAAACCGGAGAAAGGGTCTGAAATAAATATGGTGAAACTGAATAAGGGCAAATGCAAAGTACTCTACTTAGGAAGAAATAATGAACTGCACAGATATAAAATGGGAAATAACTGTGTAGAAAGGAGTACCGCAGAAAAGGATCTGAGGGTTATATTGGATCACAAACTGAGTGAGTCAACAATATAATACTGTTGCAAAAAACAAAAGCAAACATCATTCTGGGATGTATTAGCAGGAGTGTTGTAAGCACAAGATACGAGAAGTCAATTCTTCCACTCTACTCAGCAATGATCAGGCCTCAAGTGGAGTACTGTGTCCAGTTCTGGGCACCACACTTCAAGAAAGATGTGGACAAATTGGATAAAATCCAGAGGAGAGCACCAAAAATCTTTAAAGATCTACAAAACATGTCCTATGAGAAAAGGTTGAAAAAACTGAGTTTGCTTAGTTTGGAGAAGCAAAGACTGAGGGCGGGCTTGATACCAGTCTTCAAGTATGTAAAAGGTTGTTATAAAGAGCAGGGTAATAAATTGTTCTCCTTAACCACAGAAGACAGGACAAGAGGTAAAGGTCTTAAATTGCAGCAAGGGTGATTTAGGTTGGATATTAGGAAATCTTCCCAATTGTAAGGGTAGTTAAGCACTAGAACAAATTGCCTAGGGAGGTTGTGAATTTCTGTCACTGGTGGTTTTTAAGAATAGGTTAGACAAACACCTGTCAGGTATGGTCTAGCTCAGGGATGGTCTAGATAATACTTAGCCCTGCCTCAGTGCAAGGGACTGAACCAGATGACTTATGGAGGTCCCTTCCAGTCAGGGGTGAAAGTAAGTCGAGTGACTTACCAGTACTCTGGGGCCAGCTCTGGCCCCCGGAAGGGGCAGGGCTTAGGGCAGAAGGGGCGGGGTTGAGGGGGTCAGAGCCAGCCCCAGCCCCAGCCCCAGCCCTGTAAGGTAAGTGCCCCCCCCCCCCCCCCACTGGCATAGCAGCAGCAGCCCGGGGCTCTGGGGGCTATTTAAAGGGCCCGGGGCTCCCCTCTTCTACTGCCCTGGCCCTTTAAATAGCCCCCGGAGCCCTGGAGTAGTGGCGGCGGGGCTCTAGCGGCTATTTAAAGGGCCCGGGTGGTAGAAGCAGGGGAGCCCCAGGCCCTTTAAATAGCTGCCGGAGCCCTGCAGCCGCTACCCCACGGCTCCAGCAGCGGGGCCACTGCTGAGAGCCCCAGGCCCTTCAAATTGCCCCCTGGGAAGCCGGGCTGCCCCAGTACTGTGCACCGGCTCTTACCGGTATGCCGTACCGGGGCGTACCGGCTTACTTTCACCTCTGCATCCAGTCCTACATTTCTATGATTCCAAGCCCAGCAGCTTGGGGCTGGCTGTGGAGGAGAGCAGTGAAGCTGGGCTGTGGCTGGAGAGCTGAGCTAACTCCTGTGGTAGGTCCCTGGAACAAGGGACCAGGCTCCAAGAAGACATCCTGGGCCCAGTGTTCCACAAGGAACCGGGAGCTGAAGAGGAGCCTAAGTGGGACAAGAGGTTCAAGCCCAGAGAGGAGCAAAAGATGTTTCAGTCAGGAGAGCAACCAGAATTTTACTAAGGAGGGAGCCCAGGTTGAGTGTTCCTACCTGCTTCCCAGCCTGACCCTGGGTGCTACAGTGGCCAATGCAGCCCCCTCTCTTCCTCCCTTCCCCAACACATGCACGCAGTTTACAGGAAGGGACATGCAGGGTTGGCAACACAGATTCTATCCCCGCAATATTTCCATTGTGGAGGTGCTAGGCCCTTCCCTTGAAGCAGAGGCCCCTCAGCATGTCCAAGCCTGGCAGCATGCAGGAACTAGGCCCAGCCACCATGGAGTGGGGCAGGAGTCTCCCCTGGGGCCCTGAGCCCAGCTGCTGTATCTGCAAGGCCAGCCAGCCCCCATCCCGCCAGAGCCCAGCTCCAGAAATCATGGCCTGGGGCTTCCCTTCCTGGGAAGGGAAAGCTGCAGGACCAAGATTCCTGTAGGTGGTCAGCTCAGGATGGGGCAGGGGTTGGTGGGCCCATTCCCTGCACTCTGCTGGTGTCCCAGGCAGCTACTGCCTCTGCTGTCTGTGGCCAAGGACTGTAACCTCTTTGGGGCAAGAACCTAGCACACAGCTGGCCAGACTTTTCAGAATGGCTCAGCACCCAGAGTTGGGACCAGATTTTCAGAAGAGCAAAGCTCCCCTTTAGGCACCAGAACATGTGGTCAGATTTTTGGGAAAAAAAAAACAAAAACAAAAACCCTCAGCACATTGATTGTCGAGCTCTTGAGAATCTGCCCAGGAGTCGCACACAATGGGAACTTATGGGTGTGGAGTGCTTTTTTTTTGAAAATCCAGCCCTGATTTAGGTGTCTAAATGAGTTTGCAATCAAATTAGGTGACACAAGAATTTAATTTTTTTTTTCCTAACTCTGGCCTCTGATGCTGAACATTTGACAAATCTGACTCAAGCTCTTTTTAAAATCTGGCTAAAATCGATAATAAAACAATAATAATACCAACAAACCAGAAAGCAGATATGACTCATGAACAAGGTTATCCATGTTTACATTTTATAAAATTTAATATAAAACATTTACATTCTCCAATAGGAAGTGACCTTCCTTTGTTTTGAAAGGTGCAGGCCACTTTCAAAATGAACCTTCTAGATCACATCCCCCTTTTTCAGTACCTTCTTAAAAACTCACTGGATCTGAACTTAATCACATGTTATGTTCTAATGTTCTGAAATGAATCTTGTTTTGTTTTTAATAAAGAGAAAAAAGAACCATGGTAAGGACTGGAGAAGCACAAATTCCCTGCAGATTTGTGCCTCAATCATTTCTGGACACTAAATTTTTTTTTTAATGTTCATGTTTATATTTCACCTCTGATTTCCCTCCTTGCTCTGCACACTCCCATCCTGGCTTACTTATTTAAAGGGGCATACTATAGACT
Source organism: Eretmochelys imbricata (assembly GCF_965152235.1). Lineage (NCBI taxonomy): Eukaryota > Metazoa > Chordata > Testudines > Cheloniidae > Eretmochelys > Eretmochelys imbricata. The sequence continues at coordinate 95,061,580 of NC_135579.1, forward strand.
ACAGCTATGACCTGGAGTATTTTCAGGCCTTGCTGAAAGTCTGCAGTCTATTTTCCAGACTCGTAAATCGCCACTAAAAAGTGTTTCATTATTTTGTCCCGGCTGTGTGGAATATCTGAGCCATATATCCTCATTGAAATTTCCTTTCTGGGCCTTCTGTAGCCAGATAACATTTTGCATTTCAGAAATCTCCTAACATTCCTCTACCAGCTCATTCCTCCTCCTCCAAGTGGAACTGAAAAATATCCTTAGGCCCACACTAGAAAATTAGGTACGCATAACTTCATCTCTCAGGGGTTTGAAAAATCCACGCACCTAAGCAATGTAGTTAAGCTTGACCTAAGTTCCATTATAGACAGCACTATGTCGACGGAAAAATTCTGTCAGCCGAGCCACCACCTCTCGGGGCAGTGGATTATCTATGCCAATGGGAGAACCCCTCTCATCGGTGTCAGGAGTGTCTACACTGAAGCCCTATGGCAGCACGTCTGCAACGGTGCCACTGTAGCATTTTAAATGTAGACAAACCCTTAGTCTATTTCAAATCCAAATTCTAAATCAAATCCGTATGATAAATTGTGACCTTTGCATTAATGCATTAAAGAATACTTTGTTCTCTCTTTCCCTTATAAGCAGAATACAGAAGCTGTGCCTTCCTCCTGCAAATTCAAGACACCAAGAAATTAAGCAGGTTAAAAAGTGGCTTTGTAATACATGGGCAATAAAGTGCATAGCATCCTCTACCGAAAACACGCATTTGTCAGCTGCAAAGGATGGTCAAGTGGTTAAATCAGCAACAGCCTGCAAAATTCAGATCTGGAGCCAAACTACCCCCACGTTTGGTAGAAGGGCTTTTGGATTTTGGTTTCTGGGTTTGGGACCATGTCAATATAAATGTTTATAATGTCCTTTGGTATCACTGGGTAAAACTAAATATGTGTAGAGAAAACTCATTAGTCTCTCTCTCTAAGTGGTCTCAGTACCACTAGATGGGACAGAACACCACACCCAGGAGGTATGTGGGTTACACATAAAAGGCAGACATGCTTTGACTAGAGAAGAGAGGGTTTTGGGGAAGCAAGCTAAGTCTTCAAATATGTATATGAGTTTTATAAAGAGGGGAGAGTGATCAATTGTTCTCCATGTCCACTGAAGATAGGACAAGGGTGGACTTAATCCGCAGCAAGGGAGATTTAGGTTAGATATTAGGAAAAGCTTACTAACAATAAGGATATTAAGCACTGAAATCAGTGCTTGCTGCAGGAGATTGTGGAATCCCCATCACTGGAGGTTTTTAAGGACAGTTTAGGCAAACACCTGTCAGGAATATTGTGATATGGTTGCTGGCACTTTACGGGGAGTCAGGCCCCAGTCTATCTGTGAGGAGCTAATTTAAACGCAACAAGAGCCCCATCTGGGAAGTTAATTGACCAATAAGTACCTGTACCTTTTAAAAGGCCATCAGGGCTCAGCTGGAAGGAGGGGCTCCTAGAAAAATAAGCCCTCCCCAGGGGAAAGGAGCTCTTAAAGGTAATAAGGAAACGCAGCAGGAGCAGCACCACCACCTGTTAACCTCTCCAAGCCACCAGAAAAAGGGACTGAGGAGAAAGGGGCCAGTTGGAGAGAAGCTGACTGAGGCTACAGTTGGCCAGAAGCATAACCTATTCCAGGAGTAGGACTGGTACTCCCGAGCATGGGAGCGGATGCTTGTTGGCATTAGCCTGCCCCAGGAACAAAAGAAGGGTTGGACTTGAGGAGGGTTTTCTTGTGATGTGTAAAAGGAGTTAATAAATGAGACCCCACCTAGGGGACATCTTGTTCTCGATTTCCAGGTCTGAGTAAGTGATCGCAAGCACCAAGATGGAGCTGAGGGCTGTGTCTATGCAAGGCCACAAGAGGGCATGCCCCAGGGGGCAGCCCCTGATATATAATCTAGGACTAGGTATATTTAATCCTGCTTCAGCTCAGGAGGGATGGACTAGATGACTTCTTGAGGTGCCTACCAACCCTACCTTTCTATGCATTCTATAATCTTCAGAAAAGGGGATTCAAATCTGGACCTTTTATTACACTCCTCGAAGAAAGAACTTACTCTTGCTTGAACTGCCTATTGCCTCAGATAGTCCCTAGCAGTGAGGAACCCTCAAAGGATTCAAAGGCTCAGTTTGGTTGGGATAAACATGCAGAAGTTTGTGCGCTTGTCGGAACCTTTCATTTAAGTCTATGGGAGTTTCACCTGCAAAGAGCTCGCAGGGTGGCGACTGATGGAAATTGGGGGTGATGAGGACTTCTCAGGAAGTGCTCGGCATCTCACAACATCAGGCCCTGACTTTGGAGAGAACCTCTCAAGAAAGAAGCAGTCCATGTAAAGAATCACTGAGAATTTGAACAGAACATCTAGTATTGCATCCTACCCTTAGCCAGTCAAGAAGCACACAAGTGTCACAGATATGTAGCTTTTTAAAATTATTATGATCTTCACTCTTTGTATCCGACAATAATGTGCATCAAATCCATCGATAAGGCAATACTTTATTATCAAATTCCCAGAGTTTAAACAATAGCCACCATGGAACAAACAAGTGCATGAATTTCCCTTCTTATGGGAGCTTAAGAACATTAGAAATTTGAACATCAGCTTGACCAAACCAAAGACTGAGATCAACTTCCAAAGGCTTTAGATCACTGACAACCTTGAGTCATTAAATCAAGGGAAGCTTATTGAAAAAAGTTTCACTGTAATTCATTCTGTTGGATCTTCATGAGAGCAGGTTACCCCCAAGGGCTCATCGTGTTTGATCTAATAATCGGATAAAGTTATTCCACCCCACCAGTGATATGAACCTTGAAGAACCCTAACGTTGCATTTCATTCACATTTGGCTGGATTCTGTTCCTGAAACGTTCAAAGCACATTCCCATTCCATGGTCACTTTCTTCATTGTACAGCAAGTTCTTCCTCTTTCTTCCTGTGCTCTCAGCTGTTTTCCCATGCCCTCAGATCTCTCGTTAATAATCCAAATCCAAAGCGCGTGGGAAGCTCCACTGCTTTTTAAAACAAGCCATTTTTCTGAAGACGTCGACAATCTGGGTCTGGTTGACCACAAAAAGAAGATAAAGCAAAAATTTTGACTGTTGTAATCAGTTGTTCCTGTTTCTTTCAGCGAGTATCAGTTTGACGGATGATACCCTGGTGGTACTCAACATGAGAGCAGTAGCCCAAGTGTCAAGCTTGTTTGTAAGAAACAAAGAGTTTGTCTCAAAATAGTGAAATTTGTCATAAAACTACATACTGAGTTGTAATCAATTGTTCCTGTCTTCTTCCGCTATTTCTCAGTGATGTTTATCACAAACTGAAAATCAGCCTTGACTTCTTTGCCAAGACAAGCTTCCCTACTTCCCACAGAGCGTAGGTTTACAAAAGTGAATTTTGGGAAAAGTCCTGACACCATAAATCACATAAATCAGGTGTCATACGGCTGGTTTAGGGCCTGGTGCCTGATAGTGTAAACCTCCTCCTCCTCCTCTCTCCGCAAAGGAGTAGGGCCCAGGAAAGGGATAAAAGAGACAAGACCTTAATTAGTACTGCCTTGCTACAGCGGGGGAAGAGGTGTGTCTGACAGGGCAACGTTATAAAGAAGGAAGCCCCAGCCCCAGGGTACTTGGGAGGAAGCTGGGCAGGAGCCCTGGGACTGAAAGGAAAGGATGAGAACCCACAAGAATGTTGACCCAGGAGGTTAGACTGCTAGCAGCAAGGTCAACCTAGCAGCGAGCCCTGAAGGAAGTGGGGCAAGGGCCTTTGGAAAGAGGCCCAGAAGACTGAGGACATCAGGAAGGCTTCAGGAGGGAGAAAAACTCTCAGACAGCAGTGAACAGAGGTTGCAGGAGACAAAGACTCTTGCTGTGATAAAAGTGTCTAATAAGGAATTGAGAGACTGGAATGGACTAAGGTGGTGAGTCCACTGGGATTGGGGGCATTTGAATTAGTACCATTTGATTTGTCTAGTCTAATAACCCCAGGGGAAGGCTGGAGGGCTCAAGGCCCAGGAAGGAGGCCCAAACATAGTGGGGCAATGGTTTTGACTTGGGACTCTGTTACCGAGTGAGTGAGTATAAGGCAATGACAAGGGATTACCACTGGATCTCCAATCCCAGAGGGGAGCCAGGTCAGTGGGGTCCCTCAGAACAGGGTTTTTTAGCTGGGGGAAGAAGGGATGTTCTGTGTAAATGGGAACCCATCTAGCAGAGAACTGAACAAGGAAAGTGAAGTAGTCCAGGTCCCAGGGGAGCAGAGACTATCACTTGTTGGCATCTTATCTGAGGCCCAGGTAACCTGCAGACTATCTGATCCCTGGCCTCAGACCCATCACCTGGTAGGTAACAAACTAACCGCCAGTGGGGCTAAACTCACCACCCTTGAAGGACCAGCCACCCCGTGCCACAGCTACACTACTGTGCTTGGAGCCAGGGTGGGCTGGCTGGCACGGGAGGAGAAGTGGTGGTGGCTAGGCACATGCAGGCAAGCACTGAGGGAGGCAGAGGTAGCATGGGTGAGGTGGCCACTCTCTCTGCAGCCAGGCTTTTGGCTGGCGGTGTTGCTTCTGCTGTACCTCCTGCTTAGCTAGAGCAGGCCACACCTTAGCATGGCTCAGCTAAATCTCAGAATGAGGTGGTAGAGACCAGTGAGGGGAGGGGCCTGGAGGAAGCCCAAGGGAATTGGAGGAGGAGGGACTGGCATACCTCTTCGGGGGGACCTGCCGCAGTTGGGAGCAGGAGGGTTCAAATAGTGGCCCTGCGGTGCCAGGTGCTTCGGCAGGCCGCTGTGGGGGAGTAGTCTGGAGTGAGGTGGCCACTAAAACAGGGCCTAAAACATGGAAAGCTGTCACAGGGTGGCTGGCCCCCTTAAATGACACAGGTCTAACTTCTCTGATGACCAAGCAAGTGCCAAGCTGGGGGCCTGGTGACGGGGAAGGGTGACTGCAGGAGGTGGTGGTGGTGGTTCCTCTGAGGAGGCTGGGTATTGAGAAGGTCACTGTCACATTTTGCAATAATTTAGTGCCCTATGAGCTGATTGCTGGTTGGCTAAGCAGACAGGCAGCGGTGTTGGGCCCAAGGTGAGAAAATAGGAGTTAACTGAGAGTTTGGAGCAGGGAGTAGCCATTCCTGGTGCAGTTGTCTAGATCCCGGGACAGCTCTCAGATTGTACATCTTCTCTTCCCTGTCACGACTGCAGACCAAAGGGCATATATCAGTTATGTGGGACAGCCTCGTACCTCACATAAGTGTGGGGCTTCTGACCTTGGATTGTGCCATTTGGTACAGTGTTCTGGTGCAGGCAGTGAGGACAGTTAGTGTCCTTGTCTCCACATTAGACCAGATGTGCATGTTTTGGAAATGGGGGCCACTAGGAGGAGGCATGTGCCAAAGGTGGAGAAGAGGCATATGGAGGTGGTGAGGATGCTGGTAGAGAGAAGCTGAGAGGTGGGAGTGGCAGTTTGCCTTTAGCCATCCATAGGACTCAAGAAGCTGCTTCTGAGAATGAGAGGGAGAAGGGAAGGGGGAACAGTAGCCAAGTGTCAGCACAACCCCTGCTGAAGTTAGAGGAGGTGGAGAGAAATGTGCAGAAGACATTCCTCTTTTAGAAGCTGGCCGTAGTGCATGGATGCACGTGCTAAGGGTACAGGTCAGAAAGCACCACAACAGCTGAGGGGAGGCCAGGAAATAAGAGTGACCATGGTGCAGGTGGGGAGAGGTCACAAGGGGTGGCACTGTGGGAGAAGAATGAGGAGGGGGCGAAGGGTTGCAGACTCTGAGGTGGCTATTGTGGTTGAGGGCATGGGTGATGCTGAAAGCTTTATATCCTGTTGGTCTAGGAACTGAGTGGGGAAGGAGAGAGCTGTCTCCATCACTCATGCCCACTGATAGTAGGGCAGCGGGTGTGAAGTGGAGGGGGAAGTCCGCTTTGCAGGACTCTGTCCTGGCTCAGCTGACCCTTCCTTCCCTTGTAGCCTCTGCCCCTTCCTCTTCTCCCCTTGAGAGATAGATAGGGCTGCTAGATAGGAGAGATGGTTGCCCCATCTCAAAAAAAATATATTGGAATTGGAAAAGACACAGAAAAGGGCAACAAAAATTATAAGGAGTATAGAACTGCTTCCATAAGAGGAGAGATTAATAAGACTGGGATTTTATGTTTGGAAAAGAGATGACTAAGGGGGATATGATAGAGGTCTATAAAATCATGACTGGTGTGGAGAAATAAGGAAGTGTAATTTACTCTCTCATAACACAAGAACTGGGGGTCACCAAATGAAATGAATAGGTAGCAGATTTAAAACACACAAAAGGAAGTATTTGTTCACACAACACACAGTCAACCTGTGGAACTCTTTACCAGAGGTGTTGTGAAGGCCAAAACTATAACAGGGTTCAAAAAAAGAATTAGATGTGTTAATGGAGGATAAGTCCATCAATGGCTATTAGCCAGGATGGGCATGGACGCAAAACCATGCTCTTAAGTGTCCGTAGCCTCTATTTGCCAGAAGCTAAGAGTGGGCAACTGGGGATAGATCACTCGATGATTACCTGTTCTGTTCATTCCCTCTGAAGCACCTGGCACTGGCCACTGTCAGAAGACAGGATACTGGGCTAGATGGACCATTGGTCAGACCCAGCATGGCCATTCTTATGTAGAAGGGGTCAAGGATCCACAATTGACAGGATGTATGTAAAGGAAGACATTCAGAGTACAAACTATTCTGCAATCCCTATGGAGGTCTTCAATCACTTTCTAATTTGCATTTCTCTGCATTTGGACTCCTCCATTAGCTCTGGGAGAGAGATGGAAACTATATCTAAGATTTCTGGCAGGAAGTCACAAGTGTTGGGGCCAGCATCTTCCTGTCAGAATTTGAAGAAGCTGAAAACATATCTGGCTTCTATCCTTCACTGGCAGCATGATGGGAACAAAGGAAGATAGACATTAGAAATATTTTTTTGCAATGGTCCAGACATGTTTAAAGGGACAGGGGTTTGTCAGAAAACCATGACAGGAGAAGGGTGGAGCATGAAGTCTTCACCTTAAAGACTACAGTAAGGGACTGCCACAGAGAATGGTTAAATGTCCTATGGGCTGTGATGAATTATGGGAAGTTCAAAGGAAGGGGAGGGTCTGGTTTGGGAAGGGATGATAGGGTATGGAAATGGAGACTGGCAACTCATCCAAATTAACTGCTGAACAGGGGAAGTTATGGGCTGCTTGTTACACCCTTTTCGTCTGAAGTAAGGGGAGATGGGTAGCTTGAGAAATGCTGGATTTGAGGGATAAGACAGAGACTTATGTACAGACCACAAAGGGATTCTTTCAGTTCTTTCTGATTACTACTCAGGTCTTTTTAGGAACAGAAGGGAAGATTGCCTTCAGGGACAGCAGGAATGGCACTCCTGGGAGTAGAAGGCCAGAATAGCAGGCAAGAGAGACTAACTGAGGTCAATATTATTCTAGGGAATTGAAGTATTACTCAGAAGGACTCCAGAACAGAAAGATGGTTTGAGGGCTCACGTCACCTGTACAGAAATAGCTTAGATAATTTTGGGCTTGAAGAAAGGCATCTCTCTGGGTTTAAGTGACCTAACAAATGAACTAGGCCAGTCCTTCTAGAGCTTGTTTGCTAGAACGTTAACTGGGATATCTACAACCAGATATCAAAGAGAAAATTTGAAGTAATCTTAATAAATGGATTCTCATCTTACTTGGCCAGGCAGGAGACACGCTATCCCTAGCCATAATATCTGGTGGTCTCTTGCCTGGCTCAATATGGATCGCACAATTCTGGCCAAAGCATCACTTCAGGAACGGTCTTGAGTGCTCTCATTCAACCAGCCCAAATGAGTGCAACGAAAGGCAGACTAATTGCTAACTCATTCGCAGACCTCAGTGCGGTTTTTGAAGCTAGGGAGGATAGGAGAAAGGGTTTGTAAGCTCCATGGAGCAATGTAAAGCTTCTGCTCACATTGCACATAATTATTTATGGGCTATGCTACAAAAACATGAAATCCTCAGGCTCTGTGCTCTAATGCAACCCGTGTTCCTCTAGTGAGTGGGTGGTTGGGGTCAAGGTCTATTTCTTCACAACCAAGGGGTGTGTCTGCTGTGGATTCGCTGATTTGACTGTTGGAAGAAAGGGAATGAGTCCAAGTCGGGAGTCCTTTCAGATTACAGGCTCACCAGCTTCCGATCAAAAACAACACAGATGGTTTTGCCTGAGTTGGTTTCTTTCTGTCTAATGCTTTTTCCTAGTAGAGACGGACTGTGTTAGTTTTGGGGTGTCTTCCCCTAGTGACAGGACACGGGTTATTTATTTATTTCTGTCATTTGATTCAGTTGTCTCTGCATGTCAGAAATTTGTTTTTCTCTGTGTTATTACTTTGTAAACATCAGGGCTGATTTTTTGTTCCCTTGGAAGAAACCTTATGTGTGTTGCCAATGTCTCTCATGATGTAATGTTTGTACGAGTAACAATAAGGGAAATCAAGCCCAACACTGGGGGCAGCTAATGAGTCACAGGTGAAGGCAAAGCCCACCTCCCTTAATGGGCCATCCCATCCAGGGACCACCTCTTATAAATGTATGTTTCAAGAAAATTTTACTAACTCTTGGGTACTTCATTCCTGCCCTTTCCCCTCCTACAAGGGCCATATTGTGCCATCAGTTTTCCCAATAGCTTCAGATAGAGAGCCCTGTTTCAAAGTCAATAGCACAATATGGCATCTAGTTACCCTTGTAGTATCCGGTTTTCTTTAAAAACATTTCCCAGATGTCTCTCCAAATACTCTGCCCAGAGACAGTCCAAATGACTTCTTTTAGTTGGTGGATGGAAGTTTGTCATGAGGGAAGTGGCTCTTCAGGAAGAATCTGGGCCTGCCTTGCCCATGATGACCCTGGAAACTGCATCTGGGAGCAATTAGCTGCTCCTAGTAATGGATCATTAGCCAATTAGGAATGGAGCAGTTGAGTTCAATAAGGAGACTTCCTGAGCAATATAAGAAGGAAGGCACTAAGATAGAAGGGAGGAACGAGGAACGTTCTCTCCTTAGGGAAGGCCTGAGACTTCTACAGGCTAGAAGGGACCCACCGAGGTCAGAGCAGGCTCCTGGGGAAGAAGCCCCGAGTTGGGCCTTGGAAGAAACAGGGAAATCCCCAGGGGAAACTGTCAGAGTCCCCAGGGAAGGGAGACAGTAAAGAAAATCCAGTTATTAGCTGTGGAAAGATAGCTGGCAGGTGCCTCCAGACAGGAGAGACTGATAGTTCAAAATCTGGTCTTGGGGAGGGACCAGGAAGGTGGAAAGCTCTGAGAAGGAGTAAATTCCCAGGGAGAGGTTAAGAAAACAATCCTGGACACAGTGTGCTCCCTGGGAGGGAATAACCACTGGAGAGGGACTCAGAATGTGAGATTAATATCCCCAGCATGGACTGGAAGAAGCAGCCGACACCAGGACAACAAAGAGCCTGGTGACTGTTCTTTGGTGAGAGAAAAACAAGAATCTGGGGAGATAAACCAGAGACAGCCTGTTTTTGTGTTAGTCTCTGTTATTAATGTATATAACCCTCTGCACAATGAGGTCTAAACGGTAAGTCTGGCTCAGGACTGATTTACACAGGCTGATGGAGAGGAGCAACTGATGCCAAGAAGGCAAGGGATGGTGGCAGGGGAATAGTAAAGTTTCCAGGAGAGCACACAATATATTTCTTCCTCTGTAATAGGCTACATTTGAACTGAACACTCAAGGGCAGCTGCTTTCTAGAAGTGGAAAGCCGAAGTTCACTAAAAGAAAATGAGAAGTTGCACAGCAAGGCATGCAGCACCAGAGGTTGGAGGAGATTTCTGAGGCACAAAGGGGCTCTCCCTGTTGTTATCTTTTACCAGTTTGAAACCAACTGACCTAGGCATAAAGTGCTTCATAGATTATGGGTAGCAGAACCATTTTGATCACCTACTCTAGCCTCCTGCATAACACAGGCCAGTGGATTAAAGCCCATAACTTCTGTTTGAGCTAGAGTATACCATCCACCAAGGCCTCTACTCGTGATTTAAAGACCTCTGTTGCTAGTGCATCAGTTCAGTGCTATGTGTCGTTGCAGTGGGATATTGATCACTTACACCTCTACAATATTTGCCTCTTTTGCAGTCCTGTGAGATAGTGTCTTAAGACTCGTCATAATACTAGCAAATCTATTCCCCTGTATATACACCACTCCACTCGCCCACAATCAACATTGGAACACCTAGCGGCCCATAGCATTCCTTGCCCCAGAGTGAAAGGAATTCTCAGTTCTGTAGAACGTGTAACTGACTTGGTAACAGCATTGTACTGGTATTGTACTAGACTACCCCTTCCCCATTAGCTGGGGTTCACCTAGGGTGATGTGGATTGAGAGAGAAGTCAGGGGAGAGTGTCCTTGCGGGAGGGAATGCTGCCAGTCACCAGCTCCAGGGGAAGCAGGTGCTGCTCAGGGAAGGCTCTGACTGAATTAAAAGTTTGTTGGATTTTTAGACAATAGGATCTCGCCTCATTCTTTGCATACCTTGACATCTCGATATTCAGCAGGGGATTAGAGGGAGGATCTTTAGGTTAGGGAAGGAAGCAGGGATTCAGAGACCAATATGAAAAGGAAATTAAAGTAAAACTTCAGCCAGGAAAAAGAGCATCTTAAAAGGACCAGAAGCAAAGAGGCCAACACGAATGGGTAACTTCAGCAACTACTGAAATTTAAACTTGCTTATTTGACTTTTTTTTTTAAATCTCATTTCATCGGCTTTCATTACTTCAGGGCTTTTTTCCATTTAAAAATACCCCCTCAAAGCTCAGTCTTCATAATTTGCTCCTTCACAAATGGGAACAAGATGCACTTTCTAAATAAATATTTTACTGTTTTTCCTCCTCAGCAACTGAGCTGATGTAACAGGTTCCTGAAAGCCAGTGGCTGGTTCATGGCTTCCCATTTCACTCACGTTCCTTACCAATGAGATTTCCATGGGCATAGAGCTACCACTCACCGTTAGCCTGAGCTCTGCATGTTCCCACATTACACTCATGCCCTGAACCATCAACCCTGAAATGTAAACTTCAGCAGGAAGAGAGTGAGTTCTATATGGTTTTCTCTCAGAGCCAGGCACGTGCCTTGGAGCAGTTTCATGGTAGCTGTGTGCAGCTACCTCTGAACAGTAACAATAACACTTGGTGTTTCCTGTTTCGGTTGGTCAGTCTCTCTCTGTGACTCCTAGAAACTTGTTTGTTGAGACTGGAAGACCCATGGGGGTCGGAAAGCCGAATAAAAAGCTGATATTGAGCAGCTGCTATTCTGACTATAACCACGCTTTAAGGTTGCAGATAAAGAGTTAGATGATGAGGTAGACCCCCCGAGATGCAAAGTTTAGATCTTGATCCAAACATCCCCAAAGCCTGGCGGTGTCTCACTGGTCCTGGGTTTCATGTCAGGCCATTACACATGTCAGAGGCCTCTGCCAAGTTCAGGTTCTGGATCTCAATCAAAACTTTAGGTGGTATTCAGAAGCAGAGACGACTCTGCTCTTCTATAAGCCAGCGTAACAGCAAACACATCCAAGGTGGCACCCGCTGCATAATCTGAAGCAGGAGCCACATGTGCAGCGCTTTCACAGCCTGAAAAGTTTAGATGCTTCTGTTCTGCTTGTATTCTTCCAAGTGCTGATAATTGCTAGTCCTGCTGCAAAAGAAAAGATGTCTCAATCGGACCCACAAAGAGGGTAAAGTAAGAGTGATACCTGCAGTACAATGCAGCAGCCAGGGGTCACCACTGCTGAAAACACAGGCAGAGAATACACACACGGCAGCATTCTGTAGACATGAGTCTGATTCTCTACTCCACTACGTCAGGTTTCCACCAATGCAACTCCATTGGCTCTGCGTAGAATTGAGCATGCAATGTGTGCACTCCAGAATCAGGGCCAAGCCTCAGGGGCGGGCGGGGAGATTTCCCTGTTTCTTCCAGGCCCAACTCAGGGCTTCTTCCCCAGGAGCCGGCTCTGACCTTGGTGGGTCCCTTCTAGCCCGTAGAAGTCTCAGGCCTTCCCCAAGGAAAGAACACTCCTCATTCCTCCCTCCTATCTTAGTGCCTTCCTTTTTATATTGCTCAGGAGAGGCTCATCCCAGCTTACTCTGGGGACTTCTCCTCTCACACTGATTTACGCCAGTAACTCTTTGGACCATCCCCTCACTGCTAGTGTGTATAGGCATAGCTCCCTTGACTATAACACGCCTAATGTCCTGTCTCCCACTGTGCATCAGGCTCAGTGTAAAATCCATGATAGATTCTCTGGGGCAGCCTCTTTCTGGATTGTCGCAAAGTCCTGGTCAGCAATCTGGAGGTGACGGCCACAAGCCATTACATGACTTAGCCTGGTAAATCCATATAGATGTGTACACGTAAGCCATGGCTGTGTCTTATCTCACCTGGGTGCTATGAGGCTTTCTTGACATATTTAAAGCTCTTTAGGATCATTGGAAGAGAGAAAAGTAGTGAAGCACAACGTTATTATTCCTTCAACTCCTCCTTACCTCATTTCCATTGCTTTCCAGGGTCTTTTACATAGGTGTAAAGGGAACCTTTTTTGGCATTCAGATACTTTGACTAATAAAGCACAATAAAAACACATAACGAACTATCAACGGTAACTGAAAATGCGACAACACAAATAAGCAAAGACCACACAAGATGACGGTGGGAAATACACTGAGGAAACGTGTAACGCCTTCTCCCACTAATACCATAGAATGCCACCAGCTGGATGGAACAAAAGTTTCATTGTATCTTCATGATGAAGAGGATTTTAACACTGTTTTGAAAAATCATTGATGATAAACACTGTGGCTGGCAAGTGTTCCATCAGTGACCCTTGTGGAACTCCAGTCCTAAATGGCAGAAGGTTAGAAAAACATCCCTTTGCAACCACTGACTGAGATTGATTTGATAAACATTCATTAATCCCTTTGCAGCCTGCTCAGTTGGTGCTCGGTACTTTCATTAGTAGAGGTAAGTTAAAATACCAAACCGCTCACTGGTTGATAACTTGTTGTTATACATCATTTGTCAAGAAGCAGCAAAATTCAGAGATATTCTGATCATGAAGTTTGGTTTAGTGTCATACAGAGATGGGACACAAAAGTCAGTTCGGAAATGGGGACCAAACTTAGGGTGACCAGATGTCCCAACTTTATAGGGACAGTCCCAATATTTGGGGCTTTGCCTTATATAGGCGTCTATTACCCCCCTCCCACCCCAATTTTTCACACTTGCTATCTGGTCACCTATCAAACTTCCACAAAGTTCACAGCGGGTTGGATGTGGCGTTTTGGATCAAACAATTTCTAGTCATTTTTTACTTTCCTCGGGACAATAAGCATGAAAAGCCCAGGTCTAAAGGCAAGTTGTTGATTGCCAAGGAGTAAATATTTGATTAGATTGCTGCTATGGTCAGAGTGGTGACTATAAGAAAATGACAGTTTCTTACTGAACATATTAGTTTCCCATATATCTTTTGAATCCTTTCTGCTTCCAGCTAGCTCAGCAGCGCCAGGTATGGAAAAGTAAGCCACACTGCTTTCTACCTCACATCACCCTGCCTCTTCTAGACAACATCCCCAGGAAAGTTCTAACTGCAATGTTTCCATTACTGGTGACGATGATTAGAGATGGGCTCAGATTCAGATTTGGATCAAAAACTTAAGCAGGCTGTGGATGTGGGTTCCAGTCTGGGCTTATTGAGAGAAACAGAACTAAGCCACAAACTCTGGATCCGAATCCAAACTTTGAGAAAGTTTGGCGGAAGGGGTTCAGAGATCCAACGCTCCACCTCGTCGATGATACAAGACAGAAATGAACACAGATTATTTAGAGTCTGGGCTGCATTTGCCCCATCAGAAATACACAGAAATCACCATGAGTAGTGAGCTGAGGAAATTTGATCTGCATGTTTATCAGTGAGAGAATAAATATGGAACTCCAAAATATTTTTTTAAAACAGTCACTTCTGTCTAAAACCAGAATTTCAGTAATTTACTATAACTGAGTATGGGCATTTTTAAAAAGTTTGAATTAAACCTTCCATAAGTGAACCTTGTTTCCCACAGGCAACATTTGTATTTTTATGTCCAACAGCCAGTGGGTTCCTAAAGGTCGGGGTACTACAAGAGGTCTGACTGAATGCATCCGATGAAGTGAGCTGTAGCACACGAAAGCTTATGCTCAAATAAATTTGTTAGTCTCTAAGGTGCCACAAGTACTCCTTTTCTTTTTACAAGAGGTCTGACTCAGTGACTTGACGATATTATGTTGAGCCATCTCATCATTGTTTTACACAGAGATGAGGCAGTGCAGACAGCAGAAGGCAGCTGGAGTCCAGGTGGCATATTATACCGTTTGTGAGACCCAACACTCAAAGAATCTCTTTGATGCATTGACTTCAGTGGAGTTAGTCCTGATTAATGCTGATGAAGGTGATGGAGGGTGTCAGAACCACTGCCCTGAGGTGTAACAATTACCCACAGGTTACAGCATGAATTTGGCCAGGGCCTTCTTAACAATGTGACTCTTTTCTCTTTTGTCTTTGCATATTTTATCCAGCAAAAGATACAGAAGAGGACCCGATAAATAGTAACATTAAGTATATATATGGATATGAATGGAGCTGTGCCAGGTTACACCAGCGAAGGATAGTGTCCTTACTGACTGAGAGCCTATTTCATACAGATGGAAAAAGTGGAGTAAATTGGCAACAAGATCCCAATGTCTGGGATAAAGGGTACTATCCTCCTGGCCTCTTTTGTACATTTCATCACAGTTTTGTACAGCTTTTAGTCATTCCAGAAGTCTTTAAACCATATAATATACACAGAGTTCCAATGAACCGCAGCCAGAAGTTGGGTCAGGAACGCTCTAACCTTGATACAGAACAGACAAAGCGTCCACAGATCTTTCATGCCAAGACTAATTTTTCATACCGTGCTTATGAGGCAGGAAGTCACTGATAAGAAAGTTTATACAAAGTACAAAGCACTGTAGTATGTGGGTAGAGTCGGTGATTGGCACCATTGTCTGATCCAGCACATACATGCTCCAGAGACTTCGGGGAGAGCCACACTCCAAAACTCCTACAGTAAGCTGACCACAATGTGTTCTTTTTCAAAGCTGTGAAAGCACAGAGCAGAGTATTTCCCATTAATACCTGCTTTAGAACTTGCCAGGTGAAGAGCTAGCAAAATTGCCCCATGCAGTAGAAAGGGTTAAAATGGCTGCAATGCAGTGAGCTGACTCAATAGCTACTGTAGGCGTGTGGCTGATATGGGAAGCAGGTGCACAAAAAGAGTGCACAACAGGCGTGAAAGGGGCTGCTCTGGTTCTGTTTTGTAGCAAACAAGGTAGCACGAGCACCTCTAAATCAAATAAACCATGAAAACACTCTTCCATCTTGCAACCCTAGCTGCTCCCGGTAGCCTTTCCTGGTGATGGATATTGAGAAATGAATCACAGGGTCACATCTACACCTGCACCAAAATAAGGATCTGCTGCTGCCAAAATATGAGGAAGAGTTGGTCAGAAAGAAGCCACATGCCACGTTGGCATCTGTTCACATGGCATCTGATGTCCAACGCTCTTGGGCCAGGTTTGTGCAGCTGGATGCTTTGCAATGTCTATGTACTTTTCATGGTTGGTAGGGATGTGAAAGCCAGTTATTCTTGGTCTAGATACTTGGGAGCAAAATCCTGGCACCAGTGATGTCAGTGGAAGTTTTGCCATTGATTTCAATGGATCGAGGACTTCAGCCAGGCTCTTTGGTGTTGCACACCATTTTTGCTTTTACAATATGGGGAAGGGACTGGGAGGGGTGGAAGAACTCGGAAGATGACTTCAGTATTTCCGGGACTCAAACGACTGCTCAGTCTTACTATGGGCCTGATTCTCATTTACATTAAGGCCCCTTTACAGCACTCAGACAATATAGAAGGGCATTACATTACAATTATACTTATAGGTGCTGGAACGAGGGGTGCAGGGGGTGTTGTTGCACCCCCTGGCTTGAAGTGGTTTCCATTATATACAGGTTTTACAGTTGGGTTCAATGGCTCTCAGCACCACCCACTCCCCCATACAAATTGTTCCAGCACCCCTGTTTATACCCACTTTCAGGCTCCTTTACACTGCCAGAGTGATGTATAGGAGCCTTAGTGTGAATGAGAATCAGGTCTGCTGGCTCTGGGTTTGTGCTTTTTCTGCCCACCTGGAGCCTGCTGTGTGTCTTCTAAAAGGCCATCCTTGTCAATCTCTCACTGTTCAGTTGTCCCTTTGTTATTCATACTACCAGAGTGCTTAGAAGACACAAGCGTGATTGGGCCCCCATTGGGTTAGGAACTATACAAACCCATAATGAGAGAGTTTCCTGCCTCAGAGAGCTTATAATTCCATGGGCCTCCTTCAAAACCCATTGAAGTCAATGCAAAGACTCCCATTCATTGACTTCAGCGGGATTTGTATCCGGACCAGTGTGACTTTACCTAACAGGGTATTTAACCAGTCTGTCTTGAGCCACTTAAAAAAGCTGCAACCCTGCTTCTATTGCTGCTGGTCTTTGAGGGCCCAGTTGCTGATTAGCGAGCATGATGATCACTCACTTGTGACTTGTTCCCATGTTTTGGTTTTGGGGTTTTCTCCTGCTCTGTATATCTTCTTTACCAGCATCCCCTGCAATAGACTTTGCCACAAAGATGCACTCAGAATTAGAAGCAGATCTGCTCACCTTTCCCACATAATCTTTGTATCTAAATCATACCTTGCTTTTAATCTTGATACACATCTTAACCTTACCCCAATATGTCCTGGGAGCAGTAGCCAGTCCCTTATCTTGCATGATTTACCTTGCAAGGGAGGAGCCTTCGGATGAAGCCGAGTCCCACTGAAGTCAAGGAAAGTCTGTCTGTGTGGAGCAGCTTTGAGGATGTTCTAGAGTAGAGGTTCTCAAACTGTGGTTTGCGGACCACCAGTGGTCTGTGATCTCCATTCAGGTGGTCTGTGGATAGTTCCCTCTAAGGTGCGCACCTGGGCGGCTGCACACAAGAGAATGAAGGGCCACGCACCTAATTAATGAAGCCATGCAGGCGTGGCTCCACTAATTAGGTGCCTGGACTCTGGAGAAGACACACATGTAAGGTGACCTTGGGGGGAATAGGCGGTGGGGGGGGCAGTGGGAATTTGGGATCTGAAGGACTGCAGCGGTCAAAGAGGTGACTACCCCCAGCTTCAGGGCTGCGGCTGCTGGGGAGAGACAGCCCTCCTTCGCAGCCCCAGCTCGGGGGCTGCTCAGCAGTGGAGAGAGGGCACATCCATCGCATTAGAAAGGTAAGACTACTGATATTAAAATATGAGTTGTGTGCTTTTATCTGTAGAACAAAAAAAGTTAATTATTATTGTTTTTTATAGAGAGCTTTTATCCAAACTACTTTACAATAGTTAGCTAACGATACAAACAATATTTGGAAAGATCATTAAGTGGTCTGCCGAGACCCTTAGCAATGTTCCGCAGGAAAAAAAGTTTGAGAACCACTGTTTTAGAGAAATCTCCCTGCATCTGGATATTTTAATCCCTTCTTTTCTCTCTGAGAAAATAACCCTTTGCCCTCCTTCCTTACCACCAACTACACACGTGCAAAACAGCTTCATATTAAACTGGCCACTCCTTCACACGGTCTCAGTAATACCAACCACAGCTGTTCAAAATTTGTTTAAACCAGGGTTAGGTCAGCATAGCTACATCTCTCAGGGGTGTATTTTTCACACCCCTGAGAGATGTAGCTTTGCCGATGTCAATTCCCAGTGTAGATCCACTCTATAATTCTATATGCTCCCAATCAAGGGCAAGATTCTTGGGATTATTTAGTTGGGATTGGTCCTGCTTTGAGCAGGGTTTGGACTGGATGACCTCCTGAGGTCCCTTCAAACTCTGATATTCTATGATTCTTTTTTTTTATCAGTTTTTAGGGACTTAAATTTTAGGGAACAGGATACTATTCTAAAGAGGGATTTTAGCAAGGTGCTTAATCCCACTTTGGATTGACTAATGTACACAGAGGATATTCAGGAGGAACAAGTGCCAATTTGTTGTATCACTTTAAAAATGGGGATCTGGTGGGAGATGAATCCAGATGTCAGGTACCACACACATTTTTCTGCTACTCATGGATCTTATTTAAGGATTGATCTGATTTTTGCTTCTAGGACCTTGGCTAATTTGGTAAAAAGAAACCTAATCTCGGAGTTATAACTTGATTTGATCATGCCCTGCATAGATTAGATTAAAAGATTGGCACTCAGTGGAAAACCAAAGGGTCTCGCATTTGAATAGAGCTGTGTTGTATGACCCACTTAGAATTCAATAGCTGGATGGAAATTTGCAGAAATATATAGAAGAAAATAAGGAAGGGATCCATGGGCGGCACGTGACTCTTTCATTTGGGGGGGCTGCATTTGCCCAGACTGTGGCTCCGCCCTGAGACCCGGCCCCGCTCAACATCCTCCCCCTGAAACCCTGCCCATGCTCCAACCCCAGTCTGCTGCGCATGCCTCTTCACCCCCTCCCCACATGTGCCTCTTTGCCTCCTCTCCCAGCCCCTTCCGCCGCTACACGCACCTCTTCATCCCCTCCTGCAAGGCTCCCATACGGGCGGAGCGGGAATGGGAGGAGGCGGAACCTTGGGGAAGAGGGCAAGTGGGAGCAGGACCTCGGGACAGAGCACCCACCCTTTCAGCGGTGGCACACTCCAAAGACTTAGCCTCCCTGGCCTCTTATACCCACTGCCTATGAAGGGAGAAGTATCCTCTGGGAGGCTGGAAGGGTGGTAATGAGGGGGGTCCTCATAAATAAGTCAGACCTGAAAAATATAAGAGCTCTTGAACAAGAGAACGCAGTTAGATAACTTTGTTTTGGAAAGTAGACATAAATCTACAGGATCTAAAAGTGTATAAGGAAATAATTAGGGAAGATGAATCTGTCATAAACAGCTAAGGCTGGGCAAACACTTAGATATATTAAACAACAACATTTTGTAAAAAGGCAATAAAGCTGAGAGACTTAGCTTGAAAGTTAAAAAAGAAACAGGATAAATCAGTCATCCCTCTGATTAGAAATTTTAAAAGGGAGATTTAGTAACTGGCATCAAACAGATCTCCGAAAGGTTTGCTAACTTTTTTCCATATGTTGCTTATTTCAAAGCATTCAGATTCTGAACTTATAACTACCTCAGCACTCAGAGGATGATGTGGCAGCTCTTAACTGGAAATTGCTCTAGAGGAAGTTGAAGTTGTAATTGAGAATTTCAAATCCAATAAAGTTCCAGGTCCTGATGGGTTTTCTGGGGAGCTCTAACACAAGCATTGGTCCCTATTTTAAATGAACTGTTTACTGGTATGTTGCAGGGGAACAAGGCTCCACATTCATGAATGAGGCAAACATTGTCGTCATTCCTAAAGAAGGAAAAGATCTTCCTGCTTGTGCAGAACACAGATCTCTTTCTTTAATTAATGTGGATGCTAAAATGTATGCCAAGGGGTTCGCAAACTGAGTGTCATCTTGCCCAGATATGTTCACCCTGACCGTCTGGGTTTGTTGCTAGCAGATATTGATCTGATAGGATCAGAAAAACTCTGAATTTGATCTATAATGTTAATTCTTGGGATTCTGTCCTGTATGCTGCTTTCTTGGGTAGCAGAGAAAGCCTTCAACCAACTACAGCTTTGGACATAGGTGCCGATGCCGTGGGTGCTCCTGGGCTGGAGCACCCATGGAAAAAAATTAATGGGTGCTTAGCACCCACTGGAGCCAAGCGCTCCCTGACCAGCGCCTTCCCCACACTCCACCGGCAGCCCTACTAATCAACTTCTCCCCCTCCTTCCCAGCGCCTCCCACCCCCTGAAGGATCAGCTGTCCCACAGCGTGCAGGAGGCGCTGGGAAGGACGGGGAGGAGCAGGGACAGGGTCTGCTTGGGGAAGGGGGCGGAAAGGGATGGGGAAGAGGTGGGGTGGGGGCTGGGCCTGGGCAGAGGGCTCGAGCACCACCACCTCCCGGGTAGAGAGGAAATTGGCACCTATGGATTTGGAAATCAGTTTTCTACTTGCATATTAGCCCTGAATACTCATCCTCAAGAGTCTGCTTTGGTTAATGGTCATCAACCCCTTTCTTTTAATTTGACTAGGGATACCAGACAGGGTTGCCCCTTATCACCTGTAGCTCATAGGGCTGGCCTGCTTTATAATTATCCTGCCTTTATTTACTGGTTTGCTTGTCTGCTTTATTAGATTTTGCTTGTATTTTTATCATAGAATATCAGGAGTTGGAAGGGACCTCAGAAGGTCATCTTAGTCCAACCCCCTGCTCAAAGCAGGACCAATCCCCATCTTTGGCCCCAGATGTCTAAGTGGCCCCCTCAAGGATTGAACTCACAACCTCAGGTTTAGCAGGCCAATGCTCAAACCCCTGAGCTATCCCTCCCCGATAGCTCGTATTGGATAATACAATATCAATAACTTTATTGGATTACTTTATTATGTTTGGCTATAATGCAAGGAACCTACAGGTCTCTATCCTGTCCTGTATGATTAGCTTAATCAAGTTAGCATAAGTTATGTTAAGTAGGCTTGTGACCTTTGGCATAGATACATGGCCTAACCATCACCCTTTTAGATTTTGAGGAACTAGACATGTTTACCTAAGAAAGTTGGAACTTGACAGTGACCACAGGGAACACGGCAGGAATGTGGAAATAGCAACTGTAATCAGTTCGGGCAAGAAGCGGTGGGTTTGAGAATGAGCTAATTGGTATTAATATGTATGGCTATGCTAGCCTATAGAATAAGTGCACCCCAATATTATGTGGGTGAGGAAGCTAGATTTGGACATGGAAGGTTGGGCATTAGCAAGAATATTCAGGATAGTCCTCAGGCACTATAAGAGGGCAAACCACCATGTGGAGGGAGCTTTTCTTCTTCTTTAGCTTTTGAGTTACTTAGCTATCTATTGTTAACCTAGCTACTCAACATTTGCCCCTTCAGCTCTGTTATTCACTATCAATCTCAGACATTGAGGAACCTGGACCATTGGAGGTGAGGCTGGCCCTTTGTCTCTTACCGTCAGGTCTCCAAGGAAGGGTGTGAGTATGCTAATCTAAGAGTTTCTGTAAGGAATACCATAGGTACCCCCAATACTGTATTATTCCCTTTTGGTTCTGTGGTTTGGAGGTCTTGTAGCTTCTTCACTTATTTTAATAAAAGTTTCCAAGGCTGTGTTTTGTCCTTGGTGTGAGTGTTGTTGCCATACCCTCCAAGAGTTCTTACCAGAGATTGATCTCACTATATTTAATTCTGTGTAGCTTGATTCCAGGACAAGAACCTTATTATCTCCTGGTCAAATCAATCGGCAAACCTATATAATAATATTAACCTCTACAAAAAAACAGGCAACAACCCCATTTGCTTTGGCAATGTAGCCATTTGCAATAAATGTGAGAAATAACCCTATAGTAAAAGGGCATCAAAACATCTTCTGGATTAGAACACAAAATAGTTTTGTATTCCAATGACGCCTTGTTATATTTGCAGGAGCCAGAAGCCTCATTAAAAACTATAGAACAATTGACTTTGGAATTTAAGCAGGTATCAGGCTCCAAAATAAACTACAATAAATCTGAAATTTTAAGAATTAATTTTCCTGGAAAGCTCAAAACAAACTGTTGTCGGCTACATACATTTAAATAAGTAAAGGAATCTTTAAAATAGTTAGGAATAAATATTGTGAAGAAACAAAAATCTTTAAGGCAAATTACCCTTTACTGTGGATAAAAGAGGAATGGAACAAATATGAAATTTCTTGGCTAGGTAGGCAAACCTTGATAGAGATGAATGTCCATCCAAAGATATTATTTTTGTTTCAGTGCATCCCTGACATAACATTAAAAGCATGGCAGGCTGTGCTACTAAAATTCATCTGGAAACTGGGGTTGCCAATTTGGTTGTACATATTCCTAGAGGCTTCATCACATGACATAATCTTTAAAGATTAATCTTTAATTCCAGGAGACTTGAGGACAATCCTGGAAGGCTGATAACCCTAATGGAAACCTAAAAGACAAAAGGTGACTTCTAAAGTTCTGTTGAAGCCTACAAAGTGGGGTGGACTAGCTTTCTCTAATTTGGCTTATTATTGATATTCATCACAATTAAAGGATGTGATCAGTGGGTTTACAATCGACCATCAGACACTGGGTAAAACTTGAACAAGACTGGAGCCCAAATATAGCTATTTATAAGAGTTGTTGGGTTAAAAAGAAATTTAGGTCACCAAAAATTAAAAAAAATCACCCATTCATCCAGACACCTTAGCAGCTTTGAACAAATTGTTTCGATTCCTCTCACAGAGGCCCTCTCCCTCAACTACTTTCATTAATAATCAGGAATTCATCCCTAGGAAATATCCAAGTGACTATTTGTTGTGGGTAAGAGCTGAGATTACTCAGTTTGAACAGCTGTTCCTGAGTCCTGATTTGAAATCATACCTAGAGATGTGTAATAATAAAGATTCCATATTTTCAGTATTTACAAGTCAAACATTTTATTGTGAAATCTGGATACAAGACAGCTCTCTCTAGGCTTGTAGCCATATTTGAGGCATTGACCCAGGAGCAAGCTGGAACAAAATATTTAATTTCTAAGATATATACAATTTTGATTGAAAAAGATTTTGATAAGAAAACAACCCAGATGAAAAGATCGGAGAGGTATTTGAACAAATTGATCAGCACAAGTTGGTCTGTATATGGGAAAGAGGATATACTTGTTGCTCAACAAAACTGTTATAAATTACTGTATGAATGGCGTTTGACTCGTTAAGATCCATTATATTTTTACTACTAGGGAGGTGGTCTGTTGGAAAGGTTGTGAGGAAAGGGGAATATATTTGCACATGTGGTGGTTGTGTCTAGGAATTAGATGGTTTGGGAAGGAAATTATTAAAGAGATTCATCTTATGACAAAATACCAGCTTCCTAGAGATCCTCTGACCTGCTTACTTAATGCTCCAATAAAAAATGTACATTTTAAACAGAATGACAAATTAATTGCTTTTTTTTATTGTTAGCAGCAAGACTGTGTATTCTGCATTATTTGAAAAATTTGCCTTCTCCTATGGAATTGTGGTATAGTAAAATATGGACTGTCTTTGTAATGGAAAAGCTTTCACATCAAGTACATACACAACCAATGCCAAAAAGAGGCTAGGTGTTTAGAAATTTGGTCACCCTTTCCAGTGTTCTCAAAGGTGGAGAAAGTTCACCCAGCCAACCAGATTCTTTAGCCAGGTTCTTTGAATATTAACCTGATCCTGAATAACTAATAAGTCATGTATGATGTAGTATGTTAATATTTTATTATAACTTTACCTTAATAAAAAAATTCAAAACAAATAATGAGTCTGGCCCCTTCAAATCATGAGATTATTGGTCTTCTGGTTTTGATCCCTTAGAGTTCACGTTTTTCCAGCTTTTCTCCACAACCCATAAAGGCTAGAAACTTTTTTTAAAAATAATGAAAATGGAGATTCCCATGTAGCCATGTAATTTCAGGTGCTGGGGCTTTAAGAAAACCACCGAAAATCACAAGTCGTGATAAAAGTTATGAGAGTTGGAAACATGGGGATAGGGATAAAAAAAATTCTAAAACAAAAAAATATTTTTAATCAGTCATTAAGATATTCACATTAACTTGAAGTCCAGAGATTCTGTTTTCCTTATGGCTCATAAATGACGAGGGTTTAAATTTGGAAATTCACACCTTACACAATTCCAAATTTGTCTTTCCTGAACCATTTCATGTATGGGAATATTTCATATGTTCTGGGTTTGCTCTAATTCTTAAACCACAGAAATATAGATTGCTTTCCTGTTCTTTTCCTTGGCGAGGTTTTCCAATCTGGCTTTATAGTGATGAAGTAATTGAAACAACATGAGCCAGCAAGATGAGTAAGTACAAATCTATCCACTTGACCTTTGTCTTAGACAGGTGCTTGTCAGGGGATAAAGAATAAATTTTTCACTATTGAATCAGGTCATTACACATCCAATGTGTTCTGAGTGAAAACATTTCCGAAAAATGTTTGGTTTATGTTTCCCGTTTCATCTGATATATTTAAAAAGTTTACAAAAGCAAAACCTGACTTAAGTAAACAACTGAACTAAACCAGTTGTGTGACACAAGAGCAGGTTTCTTTTGGCCAACACTCTCAATGAAGTTTTGAAATAACATTGATTAGAGAAACACATGGGCTAGGGAGGGGAATGGCCATGGTTTAATTTTCTCTTTCAATGGAGTCATGCGTAAAGCCAAGTTGTGACCGTTGAGCTGCCGCAAAACAACAGGAATCAAAAGCATTAGCCCCATCCACATGGGATGGGTTTACGCTGGTCCCATTCAAAGCAATGCTAAAGAGAAGGACTTGTCATTAATCACTGGTTGCCGGGCTGCCCAAAAGCCCACAATTTGGGATGTAGTATTTGGATGCTGACCTTTTTAATAGGGACAATATTAATCTGCAGAGACAAAGACAAGATCAAGAAGAGACTATGGTTGGCGGAAAAGGGCCAGAAGTTTGTGGTCACTCATTCAAGTAGTCTGTAGCTTGGAGGGGAAATCTGAAAACCTTTGCAAAAATATAATTTTTATATATATGCTGCCTGTGCTCATGGCTTATTTCGTCCCTTGGCCATGTATATCTCACAATAGTCAGGGAAGAGGAAATGAATGGCCAGCAGAATGGGGTTTAGCGTAGCAAGGGAGCACTATAAGGGAGTGTGATTTCCCGGGCAAGCTCTGCAGTGCGTGTGGGTCTTTTACTGGCAATAATGGTCCTTTTATTTCTAATTTAGATGCTTCCCACTCAGTACAGCCACGCAGGGAATGATTGTAACGAGGAACCTCCAAATGCTTGGTCATTTTGGCAAACCCCCAAATCATGGGATGCTAATTTGAACTGTATCCAGACCTCTTGGCTCTGGGGTGGGAGTGGGGGGATTTTACGTGCTTTTCAGTAATTTCTGTCTCTAAAATAGCCAGAAGTGCCTTTATTTCATTTACAGTTAGTGCAAGCATTGCAACAGTTTCTCTCTGTTGGAGTGGCAGTTATCAAGTCACTGGATCCATGATGATGTACAGCAGCTGAGGATCTGCCCAGCATACCTCTTTGCTACCTCCCAACTGGATTGTTACAAGCAATAGCCATCTACTTGAGAAGCAATGCAGGCCACTAGGTGTATATTACAGCACTGCTCCGTTTGTTTCAATTCATGGTGTTGAGACTGTAAAGGTTCGGGTCCTAGCTACATGGGAATTCTCCTTTCTCCCTATGTGCCTCCATGGCAGTTGAGATCAACTGATGATCTCTTGCTAAATAGTTCCTAGGTCTGAACATCTGGGGACTACAGCCAGGACATTTTCAGTGAAGGGCTTTGCAACTCTGGCATTTGCTTCTTTTGTTACAGCCTAATTTTGTTGACTCTCATGATATAGAGTAAAGGTCAAAGTTCACTGAAGCTTTTGCCTAAGGTGGTGATGGTTAGCCAGATTTATGCCTTTGGGTATATTTTTGAGCATATTAATTGACATCGGAAAACTAATTTCATACTTTTAAAAAGAAAATGGTCTACATGCACCCAGAGACATAAGAACATAAGAACGGCCATACTGGGTGAGACTAATGGTCCATGGAACCCAGTATCCTGTCTTCTGACAGTGGCTGGTGCCAGATGCTTCAGAGGGAATGAGCAAAAACCGGGCAATTTTGAGAGATCCATCCCATCAGCCATTCCCATCTGCTGGCAGTTGGAGGTTTAGGGATAGACAGAGCATGCGATTGAATCCCTGACCATCTTGACTAATAGCCACTAATGGACTTAGACTCCATGAACTTATCTAATTCCTTTTTGAAGCCAGTTATACTTTTGACCTTCATAACATCCCATAGCAATGAGTTCCACAGGCTGACTGTGCATTGCGTGAAGGCAAGTGTTGGGTGCATTTTCAGAAATCTAAAAGTTAAATATCCACTATGGTATTTGATCCAGACACTCCTAATTTTGTGAGAGGCCTTATGGGATCTCCAGTGAGCATAAGTGGTCATTCCCAACTGCCAACATTGATACATGGGCTGACTCATTCTAGATTTCCCACCATAGGTTAATAGTGCGTCTCTGTGCTGGGTCTCAGTGTACCTACCGTTCACTGCCCGTTTAACTCGGCATGCACTAACCTGCTATGGTGTTCATGAAACAGGGTTTGGGAGTAGCTTCCACTCCTTGGTGGACAGAGGTCAAATTAGGCTGGCTCAAGGCAACTAGCTGAACTGGTACTGTTCTATGGGGAAGCCATCTTGTGCACATCAATCTAAATTATTATTCCAAATAAAACTAGATGGTTGACCCAAGTGCAACCCATGCTGAGTCTGCAGACACGCCTGGAATAATAGCTCTGAGAGGAGTGAACCAACCCATTCATTTCAATGGGGTGTTAAATCCAACGCCTAATTATAACAATTTAGAGGTCTACACTGTTAACTATTTCACTGCTGAGCAAAGCATGCAAGAGGGACAATCATACTGTGAAAAGCTTCACCAGCTACTGTAAGTGGCAACCCATTATGATGTCAAGGGGTGGAACTTGCTTTTGGGAGCAGAACTTGGGAGGTGAGCAGAGCCCTAGGCGTATACAAAATTTGTATCCACATCCGGTACACGATCCGCAAACATGGTCCATGGATATGAAGCAGATATCCACAGATTTGCAGGGCTCTAGATATAAAATTTGGATCTGCATCCATCTGTGATTCATAAACATGGTCCACGGATATCCCCAGATTTGCAGGGCTCTAGAGTTGAGTACTTGAGGGGTGGTTTCCCCCCCAGTATGACACTTGATTGTGAGGGTACTTGGCAAAAAACAGTGGTGAGCAAAATTAGCCTGGAAATAAGTTAACAAGAGAGGCAACATATGAGAAACAGATACTGAGATAAAGAACCAAGGACAGCATCATTCTGAATGTTGTGATCGCTGGCTGTTCTAGCCACAGGTCACTTTCCCAAAAGCAAAGGGTTACTTTCTGTCACATTTTGAAGTGGGTAGGCAAATAGTTTTATGATCTGGAAGATGCTGTGAATGGTGTGGTTTTTGCTGCCACATGAAAAAAATTGTTTAATCCTTGGCTTCGGCCTTGTTTTTGGACCTGAGACTGGTGAAAAACTGAAGCAGCGATTACAAACTGTTCCCTATTCTGAGAGGAATAACAAAAAAAGTGTAAAAACACAAGCTCAAGTGCCAAGGAAAATCACAAAGATTAATATTATTTGTCATTACAAGTGCAGAAAGAGCATTGGCTGCCAGCAGTTCTCTGCAAGGATGTGAGAGCCCCTGTTCCTTGCACTTTTTCTGTTTTGAAAATGACAAATATTTTGTAATTGCTAGTGCGATCCAAAAACTGCTTCATGGCTACATAAAAGGAGCAGTGGATGGACAGTACAACTGACGGGCCAGAGTTTGCGTGCAGAGCCATACACTTATTTTGCCGTCTTCAGAGATTTTGGGCCAGATTCTGATCTCATTCACACTAGTGTAAATCCACAGTAACTTCATTGGGGTTCCTCTGGGTTTAATGAGATCAGCATCTAGCTGTCTAAAATGTGGCTGATCTATGGTAGGAGAGCCCTTGCCAGAGCTAAACTCCACAACGGATTCTATCAGTATCAGTCTCAATGATGCTATACACAGAGGTAAAATCACCTCCCTATGCCCACTCATCACTCCCCTGCTTATTACATCCACAGATTGCATTAGCCCGTTTTGCCACAGCATTGCACTGGAAGCTCATGTTGAATTGCCTTTCCACCGTGACCCCTACATTCTTTTCAGAGTGACTGCTTGCCAGAAAACAGTCCTCCATGCTGTAGGGATGGCCTGCATTCCTTGTTCCAGGATGTATAACCTTGCATTTGGCTGTATTAACATGCGTTTTGCTTGAATGGGCCCAGCTTACCGAGAGAGCCAGAGCGCTCTGACTCCCCTGACCCCCTTGTTATTTACTACCCCACCAATTTTATGTCATCTGCAAAATACTTTCAGTGCTGATTCTATATGGACTTCCACATCATGGGTCAATATACTGAATAGTATCAGGCTTGGAACCGATCTCAATGGGACTGTAGTGGGAACACACCTATTCAGTGATTAGGATGGTTCTCAGGTTTCAGAGTAGCAGCCATGTTCGTCTGTGTCTGCAAAAAGAACAGGAGTACTTGTGGCACCTTAGAGACTAACAAATTTATTAGAGCATAAGCTTTCGTGGGCTACAGCTCACTTCATCGGATGCATAGAATGGAACATATAGTAAGACGATATATGGGGATATATATATACGCATACAGAGAAGTTGGAAGTTTCCATACAACCTGTAAGAGGCTAATTAGTTAAGATAAGCTATTATCAACAGGAGAAAAAAACTTGTGTAGTGATAATCAAGATGGCCCATTTAGACAGCTGACAAGAAGGTGTGAGGTTACTTAACTTAGGGAAATAGATTCAATATGTGTAATGACCCAGCCACTCCCAGTCTTTATGCTCTATTATATTTGTTAGTCTCTAAGGTGCCACAAGTACTCCTGTTCTTTTTAAGGATGGTTCTCAGTTTACCCAGGACTGAGAGTCACCTTGTTACTGCCTGCCTCCAACAAGAGTGACACTTTCCTGTGCTTAGCTGGATATCAGTGTCCTGACACCACTGGTCTACCAGCCGCCCAAACAATCTCCTCTGGGCTATGTCAGCCCTAACTTTGCCTTGCAGGTTAACAATAGGTGCACTCCAGTCCCTGAGCCCCTTCAAAGTGTTCCCCTGTAGTGTCCAGCCCTTGCTCCACTGAATACTTAGAGTTCCCAGGTCTGCTGTCCCCAAGGGAAAAATATACACACAGCTTGCTTGGTTCAACTCAAGGTCAGCACTCCATACCACAGCACTAAGAGAGAATTATAGTGAAAGCAATCACAAGTTTATTATCAAAGATCAAGATTTAAGAGCGAGTGAGTAGGGATAAAAGAAACAACAAGTTACATATAAAAGACAATTATGACACACTTTCTTGAGACTAAAGTTAACAGGCTAACCTTCTCTCTAATGAAGTTTCTCTCACCCCAAATGTCTTCTACAATGTTTCAATCAGGGCTGGTTGTGATCCTGTTTTCATGAATGTAATCGCATTCCCAATTATTTCCTTGGTGTGGGGAAAGGAGGTGCCTTCTTCGCCTCTTAGGTATATCCCCCCCAACGTTCATTGTCTTTGCACACAGCCAGCCTAACCCCCATGGCTTCTTTTGTCCTGTGTGCTCCTATGTAAACGGGGCTTACACTGTGTTGGGTTACAATGTTTAATTCACATTTTGACAGAGAAATACACATCTTACCCCCTGTCTGGGAGAAAATTGGTTTTTCTCTTTGGTTGGTGACAGACTTTAGACCACATTTTCAGTACATATACACAACTCCTTCAGTATCATCCATCCATACATCTTCAAGTGTTTATGAGGATCAGAATGACATCAGCTTTTATGAGAGACCCTGTTTGGTAACCGAGAACATACATACCAAATCAAGATAGTCTTATAAAATCCACTTGCACCAGTTGTCACTGAGGGGTTCTTGGGTCACAGAGAAGATTCCGCATTGAAAACTACTTTTTAAGATCTGTCAGTTAACCAGTTCTTAATCCATACAATTATTCACACAATGCTGAGAATAATTTTCCCCTCTGTGAATAGTTCAAAAAATTGTTGACAATATTCAGAATTCACTCTCTTGCTTAAGTTACATAAATGATGGGGGTAGTGACTCACCTCCCTGATTGGATGATGTACTTAACTAAGTGTGAAATTTGAATAGGACAACTGAACACTTTCAGTGACTCGATCAAGCACTTGAGTTAGTAAAATTCTGGCATGCAAATGTTCACAGAAAGCAACCACGAAAGGACCTTAAACATGGACCAATCACCATGCATTACTGAATTTGAAGTAATATTCATGGTGCTTTTCCAGTTCACTCAGTTCTAGTCATCACCTCTTCCTGACACATCATCTGAACTAACAGATGTTGCAATTATTTGTTTATGGGCTGTGGGTCAGATCAGTGAAAATTGAGATGTGGTGTGACAACCTTAATTTTTCTCCACTTACCCCAGGCATACTCCCTTTTATATTCCCATTCCTTATTTAACTTGCTCTTCCATATTGCCAACCCCAAGAACTCAAAAATCAGAAGTTCATGCCCTCCAAAATCATCAGATTTAAAAATCTTAAATTTGGGGTTCTTGCCTTCTGGTGCTGTAACCCTTAGAGTTCGCATTTGGTGGCTATTCTCTGCAACTATAAGGGTTAGAAACTTTTTTTTAAAATGAAGGCTGAGATTCCCATGTCATCACCTGACTCCAGGAACTGGTGCTTTAAGAAAAAGCATCAAAAATGATTAGCTGGCAACACTGGCTACCTTAGGGCCTAATTCCTCGAACTGCACCAACTTCTTTTGGGTTCTGCCTGGGTGCAGGGGAACTGCTTGCATAGAGCATCTTGCAGAATCCGGGCCTTACATAGCTCTGTCCAGTCATCTGAATGGGTAGATTTACTATGAGCAACACCATCTCATCAGCTATTTTACGGTTGGTTACATCCACAAAGCAGCTTAGCCAAAGAAAATCTGAGCTCTCCATAATAGCGGCTTTTCATGTTAGAAACATTTTAGAACACAAGCTAAAACCCCCACACAACTGTGAATTTCACAGATCCAAATGCAATTATATGCCAGATTTCATAATTCAGTCTTCCAAAAAAACCTCAGCTGCCAATGGCTTCATGTTCATCCAGGCTTTTATTCACAAGCCCTTAAAAAAACAACCTAATTTAAATGGGCAGGCTGTCACATACACTCTTCAAAACCCAATGATCATAGGAGTGATTCTGATGAGTATGGAACAGCGTTGGATTTATCAACAATAGATTACATTCACCCATGGCTCTGAAGGTCAGCTCAGGGCCCTCCATATTGCTTATGTCCCGCAGCGGGAACACAAGGGGAGTAGTTCTTCTGTGTTATAAGGCCAGTGCTGAAAACAGGTAGGGGCAAGCCAGCTATTCAAGGATCCAGTGGTCTAAACCCCTTGCACAGCTCGCACAGAAGCTCAGGCTGACAAGACCAGACAAGCTGCTCCATTGCTGCTCCTACTTTGTGAAGTGAATTGGAATATGGAGGAGACGGTATGATGGGATAACATGGTTTTGGTAATTAAATATTAATAAATAGGCCCAATGGCCTGTGATGGGCTATTAGATGGGGTGAGATCCGAGTTACCCAGGAAAGAATTTTCTGTAGTATCTGGCTGATGAATCTTGCCCATATGCTCAGGGTTTAGCTGATTGCCATATTTGGGGTCGGGAAGGAATTTTCCTCCAGGGCAGATTGGAAGAGGCCCTGGAGGTTTTTCACCTTCCTCTGTAGCATGGGGCATGGGTCACTTGCTGGAGGATTCTCTGCTCCTTGAAGTCTTTAAACCATGATTTGAGGACTTCAATAGCTCAGACATAGGTGAGAGGTTTTTCGCAGGAGTGGGTCGGTGAGATTCTGTGGCCTGCGTTGTGCAGGAGGTCAGACTAGATGATCATAATGGTCCCTTCTGACCTAAATATCTATGAATCTATGAATTTTACCTTCCCAACCCTTCTGCACTCCAACCTGCACAGAACCCTATCGCTGTGGATGGAATGGATTTTACCCAGTGCCAGTTTCCAAGACAGATGTAGGTGACTTTTAAGGGTGTTGATCCTCAGGCATTCATCCTCAGATTATTCAGGTGTCGCTCCAGCAGTAAAGTCTTTGCACCAGTTCCTTTCCAAATGTTTTACCCTCATTTGGCTTCTTTCTAAGATGCCACTAGACCAGAGGTGAAAAATACGACTTTGAGTGCATTTTTTTTTAAACACAAGCAAAGAGATTAAGGAGTTTATCTGTCAACACTGAAGTCCAGATGTTTTTAAAGTGGAAAAAAAAAAGAGTCGATAGAGACAGACATTAATTATAAGCCTCTTTCGTCCCTTTAAAATGTTTTAAAATATTTTTGAAATACCTAACTTTTCCAGTAGATTTTGGAGGGGTTTTTTAAACACGTATTTCAGACTAAACTTTGGTCTTGTCTAAATTGACCTGAAAAAAAATTTCTAACTTCCCCCCGGTGTTCGCCATTAGACTAAGACTTCATTCTTATACTCCACTTAGTTGGCTGGAGTCACTCTGGATTTACATGGCTGTAACAGATCAGAATCTGGCCCCAGATGGATATTTAATTATTTCACTACTTTTTTAAAAAAGGTTTCAGAGTAACAGCCGTGTTAGTCTGTATTCACAAAAAGAAAAGAAGTACTTGTGGCACCTTAGAGACTAACCAATTTATTTGAGCATAAGCTTTCGTGAGCTACAGCTCACTTCATCGGATGCATACTGTGGAAAGTGTAGAAGATCTTTTTATACACACAAAGCATGAAAAAATACCTCCCCCTACCCCACTCTCCTGCTGGTAATAGCTTATCTAAAGTGATCACTCTCCTTACAATGTGTATGATAATCAAGTTGGATAGTCAAACCAGTCGGAGAACACTTCAATCTCTCTGGTCACGCGATTACAGACATGAAAGTTGCGATATTACAACAAAAAAACTTCAAAACCAAACTCCAGCGAGAGACTGTTGAATTGGAATTCATTTGCAAATTGGATACAATTAACTTAGACTTGAATAGAGACTGGGAGTGGCTAAGTCATTATGCAAGGTAACCTATTTCCCCTTGTTTTTTCCTACACGCCGCCCCCTCAGACGTTCTTGTTAAACCCTGGATTTGTGCTGGAAATGGCCCACCTTGATTATCATACACATTGTAAGGAGAGTGATCACTTTAGATAAGCTATTACCAGCAGGAGAGTGGGGTGGGGGGAGGTATTTTTTCATGCTTTGTGTGTATAAAAAGATCTTCTACACTTTCCACAGTATGCATCCGATGAACTGATCTGTAGCTCACGAAAGCTTATGCTCAAATAAATTGGTTAGTCTCTAAGGTGCCACAAGTACTCCTTTTCTTTTTTTAAAAAAAGCTTTTCCCTTAATTTTTATCCCTAGTCTTCACATTCTAGCTAGACTAAAGCAGAGGAAAATAAAGGTCTAACACTTTCTCCTTCCAGTCTGAATGTAAGCAGACTTTCTCTGCACCTTTAGTGATGTAGAATTCTGCAACAGCTAAGTTTTGGCTTTGGGGAAGCCAGGCCTGTATCCCGGGGCCTGATCAAGGAAATAAACACAGGATTAGTGTCAAACCATGTATGGAGGGGTTTTCTTTGAGGCTAATTTAAAACAAAACAAAAAGTTCAGTTCAAAGGCTGCTGTTTGACTCAAATTGAGCTTCACCAACTATAAGAATGAAGCCAGTGCATCTCACAAGCTTTTACAGTCCAGATTGTAGGTTTCATTTGCAGTCCTTCTATAGGAGGCAGCCTAAAGCCAGCAGTAGCAGATTGTTGGATGTTTTCCATCACTCATCAACATGACTACGCACCGCTGGTTACTCCTAAATGAAATGTTGACTACAACCAGTATGTCATCCTTCACCAGCCCTTCACATAAAGGGCTAGACTGTGCCCTTGGAGCTTTTATGTGCCATGGAGGGGTAGGGCAGCACAGAGGCTGCAGACGGACTTCTGCCTGACTCAGTGGGAATTCTTCTCGGAGACTCCTACCCTGGGCACAGCAGTATAGTCTCTACAGCGCTCTTGGGTAGGAAGTGGCATGTTCTCAACTCTGCCCAGCCAAGCTCTGCTGACAGAGCTGAAGGGAAGCCCATCACCCAACTCTCTCCTCACATCCTCCTTCCATTCTCCTTTTACTCCCCACACCACCCATGCACCTTCAAAAGAGCCAGCCACAATCTGACGCCAAGCATTTTACAGACAGTTGAACAGGCTAGCTGCAGTGATCAGTAAAGAACAGCAAGGCAGTCTTATGTAAGTGATGAGTGAAACTCAAGAGGGCTTGGTGTGGTGAGCACCCAAAAGTGGCTCAGGAGCCAAGAGGTGACAGTCAAAGGATTGAGATGTTCAAGTTTGGAAAAAATTAGGCAAAGGGCTAGATAGGCCTGGTCAGAAACACTTCAATGTTTTCACCAGCATATTAAATTAGGATGAATGTCTGAAAATTTCATTCGTTTTTTGACACATTATAGAGCTGGTGAACAAATTTTGTAATTTCAATGAATTTTTTTATTGGAATTTTGTCAGGAAAAAAAGGATGATTTTGGGTGAAAAGTTTATTCACCAGCTCTATGTCTGGTTGCTTATCCCAGCTTCTAAGATCTAAAAATGGTGGCTAGAAGTTTTCTTGTGAGATCCTGTGGTATTATTTGTTGATTATCAAGAGATGACCTTACAGAATATAGAGGGCTCTGCTCCAAAGAGCATAACAACCTGTGTCTGGAAGTACCATGCCAATGGCCTTTCTGGTGGGGTTTTCAACACTTTCTCTCCTATTCCAAGCCACAAGTTGGAAAATAAAGAGTTATTTTGAATTTTTTTAGAAGTTAAACAACATTTTTTTTTGGCTGAGATTGATGCTGAGACTAAATGTAGTTGTTGCTTGGGCCATTTGTGAGCATTGGTGGTCTAAAATCACAGAATCATAGAAACATAGGATTGGAAGGGACCTAGAGAGGTCATCTAGTCCAGTACCCTGCACTCGTGGCAGGACTAAGTGTTATCTAGACCATCCCTGACAGGTGATTGTCTAACCTGCTCTTAAAAACCTCCAGTGACGGAGATCCCACAACCTCCCTCGGCAATTTATTCCAGTGCTTAACTACCCTGACAGTTAGGAAGTTTTTCCAAATGTCCAACCTAAACTGCCCTTGCTGCAATTTAAGCCCATTGCTTCTTGCCTTATCCTCAGAGGTTAATGAGAACAATTTTTCTCCCTCCTCCTCTTTGTAACAATATTTTATGTACTTGAAAACTGTAATGTCCCCCCTCAGTCTTCTCTTCTCCAGATTAAACAAACCCAATTTTTTAAATCTTTTCTCATAGGTCATGTTTTCAAGACCTTTAATTATTTTTGTTGCTCTCCTCTGGACTTTCTCCAATTTGTGCGCATCTTTCCTGTAATGTGATGCCCAGAATTGGGCACAATACTCCATCTGAGGCCTTATCAGCGTGGAGTAGAGTGGAAGAATTATCTCTTGTGTATTGCTTACAACACTCCTGCTAATATACCCCAGAATCATGGTTGCATTTTTTGCAACAGTGTTGATTCATATTTAGCTTGTGATCCACTATGACCCCCAGATCCTTTTCCACAGTACTCCTTCCTAGGCAGTTATTTCCCATTTTGTATGAGTGAAATTGATTGTTCCTAAGTGGAGTACTTTGCATTTGTCCTTATTGAATTTCATCCTATTTACTTCAGACCATTTCTTCAGTTTGTCCAGATCATTTTGAATTGTAATCCTAGGTAGTCTAGGTGTACTTAATTCTGCCTCAGCATGCGGGGAGGGTTTAGATGACTTTTTGTGCTCTCTTCCAGCCCTATATTTCTATGATTTCAAAAAGGTTTCATTCAAGTTTGGTTCAAGCTTTCTGTGAAAGTTTGAAAGTTCTTCTTATTTTATTCAAAGTAGTTCTTCCCCATCCTTTATTATGGGACAGATTCTCAATACAATCTCTTCTTTCTCCCTAGGGTAAGTAAGCCACCCACAAGGCAAGGACACATTCCCTCATAAACAGTCATCATAAAAATCCTGTCGGTTCTATTAGCTATCACAGAAACACATTCATATGGTATTTTCAATTCATTTTTGGCTCAGATGCCCCTTTTTAAGGTTTAGTGACTTCCTAGCCTCATTTTGTTGAATGCTTTAAAGAAAATCTCCCCATGCAGTGTTCTATTATTGTACATTAAAATAGCTCAAACTGGTTTTAAAGTTGTAAAAACTCAAGTGTTCTTTCATTCCCACACTCATTCTGTTCCCTGCTTCCTTTTTCTTTCTTTTTCTTTCTTTTTCTTCTTTTCCTCCAAATGGATAACCTCTTCCTTGTCCCCATGCTCAGATGGGTAACAAGCGCTTCCTTCAATAGTGCTGCTTTCACGACTAGCAATTGGGGTAGCTGCTCTGAAGTGGTGATAAGAAAAGCCAGGAACAGGTACTCAAATCAAATGATGAGCAGAAAAAAACCTAAATTAAAGGGACTAGCAGTAGAAATCCACCTACAATTCCGGGATCCCTGTAGAAAGATTCCTCCCAGAATACATCTCACACAGCTTAAAAATAGAGGGTAACAAAGCTACCTTTTTTCTGTGGTTTTGGTCCTTCAAGAGAAGGTTGGAGCTTTCTGCTGCCCCTTCCAGGGGACCAATGACTCCTGCTAAGCAGTGGCAGTGCTCAGATGAGCAGCTCCTCCCTCTGCTGTCTGTTTCCCATGAGATTAAAAAAAACAGAAGTAATGGTCATGCAAAAGCGATCCAGCACCTTCCTTCTTCCTTTCCACTCATCCTCCTTCCCAATATTTTTCAGTTTATATAATGGTCCTTGCAGCCAGATTCACTTCTGATTTGCATTTATGTGAAGCAGGAGTAATTAATTCTGTGCTGTCTGTAGCTTTTATCTGTTATGACTTGTTCTCTGTGTACTGTGTACCTTTAAATGGGGGTAAGTCTCCCTTCCGGCTGTAGGGGCAACTACCATTTTGTGTTCAGATCACACACACACACACACACTGTGCTCTCTCTGAGACACTACTGTGCTATGCTTCTTCACTGTTCTGTCGCTGTACTTATTTTAGATTAAGCTCATGCCGCCTGAGTGTTTTGGGGGGGGCAGGAAAAGCAGAATAGGCTCCATTGAAATCATGACATTATACTGGCATAAAACCAGTATAATCTTATAGCCCCTGCCTATTGGAGCCCCTTAGGCATGCAGGCTTTTTATGAAAGCTCAGTGGGACAGTTAAGCTGCTTCATGAGAGGATTTGGATGCAATATAAGCTTTGCTCTCATACAATCGTGATAAATCATTAGCTGGGCAGTCTTTTCACACTCACCCCTACCACACACACACACATATATATCCATAGAAAAACCACTTTTCAGATATAATTACAAAACATGGTATTACTCCCTGTAACCTATGAACATGTCATTATGCTCCACTCATTAGAATCTGACAGAACAGCTGCTAAAATGTTTAAACCCCTCATTCTGTCCCTCCCTTTCATTTGGGCATCCTACATGTGAGCTATTATCAACAGGAGAAGATGGGGCTGCTGTTCATAATGAAAATGTCATGCAATTTTCAGTCACTTCTGCAGTGCATGTTCCTGGGTGCTGCTTGGGAGGTTGGACATGATAGGAGCAGGGGGCTGGAACAATTTGTATAATGGGGGTGCTGCAAGCCATTGAACCAAACTGTAAACCCTGTATATGATGGCAACCACTTCAAGCCAGGAGGTGCGGTAGCACCCCCAGCACCCCTAGTTCCAACACCACCTATGGATAGGAGCATTCCACATTTACACTGATTGCCCAAGTGGCAAGAAAATACAGAGTAACCTGGCCCAACTGGGGAAGCAGCTTCTTTTTTAGTATAAGCAACAAGGAGGCAGAATTTACATAGACCTTAACTCCTTCTAGCACTAGACAAAGGTCACTTGGCTGTCCTATTCCTCTCAGGCTAGCAGCATTGGATACTAATGCCCATAAGGTCTTGACAACTATTTTGCAGGGGGGCAGGCCCAGTTTGGACAGCACTGGAGTGGTCCTGTTCCTTCCTTTCTAGAGGTGGAAAGAAGGGTTCTCTGTTTTAGGGATCCACATAATTCTCTTATCACCCCTCCTGTTCAGCCTGGATGGGGGTTATGACAGGGCATTTGGGGCTGCAATGCCAGCAGTGTGCCTTTGACCTGCAGCTCTATCTCTCCATTTCATCTAGCCCACTTAATGCTGCGACTTTGCTTTCCCGATGTCTGGATGAGACTGGTATGCAGAGGGAGCTGGCTGTGGCTCAGTCCAGAAGAAAACAGAGGTGACACTAGTTGGCAGGGGAATTAACTAGAGCTAGGCAGCGATGGTGCATTTCCACTTTATAAGTTGTGGATTTGTCCTCCTGTTTACCATGAGGGTCATGAGGGCCACTTCTGCATTCTCCAGAGATCTGGAGTCCCAGAGTGCTTTCTTTTCTCCACATTTGCTCAGATCTTGGCCCTGGCCAGTTATGCATGGTTCTGTGGTATCCAGGTGGGAATTACTGTACTGCTTTCTTTGTGAGGCTTCCCAAGATGACTGTCTGGAAGCTTCAGCTGGTGTAGAATGGTGATATTAATAAGAATTACCACCATTCTTACATACCCTTAAAAGTCTTACAAGGTTTGCTGCCTCTGCTAGACCTGGATGAAGCAGTGGTGAGAACGGATTTCACTTTTAAAAGGAAACATCCCCTCAGTATCATTCTCATAAATTAAACCACATAATTGCTTCAAAGATCAGAAAGGAATTGTATGCATGGATGAAGGAACTGTACTAAACAGTGTCAGAGAGAGAGGGCCAGTGTACATATGGCCCGATTTGAAGCAGGGGCTGCATGCATCAGAACAACAAATGAAATGCAAAAGTGCAATTACAGGCTTTCATAGTTTGATACCGAATCCTAGTTTACAGGGCTTCTTTGTTCATTAATTAAAAATAAACAGTGGTGTTTCTAGCCAACCATTGTTTGATGCTCTGCTAAAGAGACTTTCAAGTGAAATAATGAACACAACGGGCCACATCCTCAGCTGGTGTAAAACAGCATAGCTTCACTGACTTCACTATATGGCTTGTCTTCACTACGGGGGTAAGTCAACCTAAGTTACGCTAATCCAGCTTCGTGAATAACGTAGCTGAAGTCGACGTAACTTAGGTCGATTTACCGCAGTGTCTTCACTGCACTGCGTCGACAGGAGATGCTCTCCAGTCAACTTCCCTTACTCTTCTCGGAGAGGTGGAGTATCGGGATCTATCGGAGAGCGCTCTGCCATCGATTTAGCAGGTCTTCACTAGACCCGCTAAATCAACCTCTCCTGCATCGATTGCAGCAGCATTGATTTCCCCATAGTGAAGACCAGCCCTATGTACACCAGCTGAGGGTCTGACCCATTTAGGTCATTATGTCACCTGAAAGCATTTTTAAAGGGTAGGCTTCAGTGGAGCTACGTGGATTTACCCTGGCTATGGAGCTGGCCCAGGGACTTTGTCACACTGAAAGTGATGAAAAGGTTTGCTTCATGAGGGGGAACTGCCTGCCTTAAATAGATAATTTTTTTAATATATTTGCAAACAGAGAAAGATTGCTCTGGGCTTGCAAGACATGCCAAAGCCTTGATCAAAATCGTGTCCCTTTCATGGGGGCAAAACACATGTTCGCATTATCCTGAAAAGAAAAACTAAGAGGGGGAGAAAATATCTTTTTATGTTGGTTTAGCATGAAAATACCACGTGTGGCAGCCAGTTGTTTATCAAGTTTTCCAGATCAACAATATGTTCTTTCTTAAGGTCTTTCATTAAATGGCTTTCTGTCAATCTAACTTTTACTAAATAATGAAAGCCAAATGGCGAACGGCTTCAGGATCCGGCCTTGTCACATTACACTGATGTTTAAAGAGCATATTTGGTCACCACCTCACAGCAAGAACATTTTGGAGGATCTGATTCATAAGCACTCACTGCTGTAGCTCCAGGAGTTTTTCCGTGTGATCCACACATATTCTTTTCACTGGGCCACGGAGAAAGAAACACACTTTCCTCTGTGTCAGTCATTCCTACTGCTCAGCTAGGCCCCTCTTCCCCTTATACACCTGAGGAATGCAAACTCCAAGAGGAGGAAGGAGGCAGCATAACAGGGGTGTTTAAAGCAAAGAAGATTGGATGAATTCAAAATTACTGGCAGCATGGCTCCTCCAGGAGAGATTTAAGTGTTTTCTTCTCCCATTTCTGACAGAAAAACTTGGCTTTAGTGGCACCCTGAGGAAAAGCACTCTACCCCTTGGGAAATGAGGGCAATTAACCGAGTGGCAAAACCAAAATTTGGAGGGCAAGTGTAGCAGCGTGGTCACCCACTCCCTGGTCTGGAAAGGGTTACAGCCAGCCCTGGGAGAGGGCTGGAGCTGCGGGCTAAAAGCTGGGCTGACTGGGGAAAAAGCCACAGCTGGGCCACTCCCCAATCAGACCTCAGCTGGCCCGGATAAAAGGGCTATGAGCCAGGAGCTAGAGACACTCTCCCTCTAGCTTCAGAGGGAGAAGAACCTAGTTACCTGGGAGCAGGGCAAAGGCAAAGGCAAAGGCAAAGGCAAAGGCAAAGGCAAAGGCAAAGGCAGCTCCCACCTGGCAACTCCCCAGGCTGCAGGTCCTGTGCAAGGCCAAACCAGGTACTGGGGTTGCGGAGGCTGCAGCCCCGAGGGTAGGCAAAGGCAACAGGTCCAATCCCATTTTGCCAGTGATGAATGGCTTATACACTGCAGTCTTCCCCAGTGAGCAGGGGCTAGATGGTGACTGGCAGTAGCCATAGGCTGAGGCAAGGTGGGGATAGAGGGTTGGGGTATCCCCAGGGAGGGGAGACCCAGAGCTGTGGGGTTACTGGAGGGGCCAGAACCCTGCTGTAGAGAGGCACCAGGGTCCAGGAAGGACACTGGGGCCAGTGGCAGGTGAGACACCGGCATGCAGAGGGTGCTCTGGGGCGGCAGAGCTAATTCCCAGGACAACCAACAGGAGGCGCTGCACTGGTGAGTCATCACCTTGCTACAGCAAGGGATTCAGATGGTGCCAGTCTGGTCCATCACTCTACAGAGATGAACAAAACCCAAAATGATTTTGCAACACTCCATCAGTTGGAGTTTTGTTTGCTGAAAACTCTGGGAAGGCTTCAAGATGGGCTTTATTCAAAAGTACTGAAGATTGGGATGGCATTCAGAAAAACTGCTCAAATTTTGGCTTTTAAGCTAACCATGCGTCACCAGGTAATTTTCTGTCCTCTAAACCTCATAGGTGAGCAGCGCAAATAGACATGATAGGCATTTGTATTGTATACTGTAGCTCAGACAAATTTTAAAATGAAGATGAGAGAGAGAAGACCAGAGGACACAGATGAGCTCTGCAGATGGAACAGCATTGCCATAAGAGAACATCTAAAGCAAAATGATGTAAAACTCCCATGAAAATTAAGGTCAAAGTTGTCCTCTCTGAGCCACTCTGTGGATCCCTTGTCTGCACCATGTATTTCCTATTCCATTCTTGTTTCATGCAAACTTCCAAAGATGCTAATGGGAGGTCCACATTCAGCACAAATACAGCATGTGCACAGGATACAGGTTTGCATGGGTATAGAGAATGAGAGACATTTTGCAACTGATCCCATCCACAGCACTTCTTAAAGACTTGATGATGATGTAGTACGTTCAACTGTGTATCATCCAAAACATTCCACTTGAGACCACTTTAACATTATTACTGGCAATATGATTAAATAATCAAATTGCAATGCACTAAAACACTTCTAAATTGCTAACTAAACCCCTTTCCTGGGGAGAAAAAGCCCTTCCTGCCTTTCCCAAAGATTGGTCATGTAGAAAAGGAAAATTCTAGCTGCAGTGGAGAGATTACAATGTTTTGTTACACAGAAGGAGCTTCAATACAAGTGAATCTGTTGGTTAATATTATCCATAATAGCATATCAAGAACAGTGGTTTTTTTTACCCTGTCCCAGGTTAAACCATGGAAAGGAGAAGCCTGCTATCATGGCATCTTGGTCCTCTTCACCATTGCATGAGAAGAGGGGCCAGCCACTCCGGGTTGACTCTAGGATATATTTTAATAATTCTGTCAGCCACAAGTCAGAAATTCATTAGTGTTCTGAAAAATTGGATGTAAATGTGTTCGCATATAGTTACAAAACTGGAAACACATGTTGCTGCTAGATCTAATTGTGCAATCACCAACTGCTGACTAATCCGGACACGAAGGAAAGAGAATGTACAATCCACTCACATAGATAAGGGCTGAATTGTCCTCTTGTTATTTATCATCTTCCCTGTCTGTTTTCCTGTTGTTGTTTTCGTCTTCCATCTAACTATGAAATCTGAGGCTAGACCTTGTCCCTCTAGTACTCTGTAAAGTCCCATGTCCTCTATGGCAATACATAAATAAGTTCTCTATACACCCTTCCCTTCTTCCAACATGCTGAAGCACAGTGATTATCAAACCATGGCCCATGGATAACTGGTAGTCTGCAAAACCAAAGGTTTGAGAACCAAAGAGTTGGGGTTGAGAAGTAGGTTGTTGGGTGGGAAGATAATTTTGTGCAGGGATCTTACTCTAACAAGGTGGTCTGTAGATTGAAATGGCTGGAGAACTGCTGCCTTAGCATAAAACAATGTAACAGCCAAAGGTCAGGTAGTTTAGTCCTGTGACAATTGAAAGGATCATATTTCCTGCTTTGTGTGAGACAGAGGAGGACAAACGCCAGGATTTACACAAGAAAAGCTGCCAGTTACTCAAAAGCCACAGCCTAGCTCTAAAAGACCTGCCCAAGCTCATACAGCAAATCACTACGACAATAAGTGAATGCAGTACTCCTGCCTCCCAGACGCCATAGCACAGCCTGCAGCTCTCCTTCGCGCTGAGCAGTAAAAACATTCTCCTTTTGGTTCCTTAGTGTCCCGTAACCTCCTCAGGATCCACCACAGTACATTTTCAATGGGAATCTTCCACTTGCACGTGTGCCATCTGGCTTGTGCAAGTACAGGTCGTCGCCACTGCACTTTGTGATACAATTTGCACCTGATAAAACCATTTGAGCAACAGGGTTTTGTGGGGACAGATTCTAACACACAAGGGGTTAAACTATGTGAGGGCTAGCCTGAGTGACAGACCTGTTAGCAGTCTCTTGTTCCCAGACAGCCATGGTGGGATAGTTACCCAGGCAGTGATAACTGGATCACCCTGTTGTTACCTGATAGCTGACCAAGGACTGACACAAAGAACGACTGTATATTCACAACCAGGTGGTTTCACCTTCTAGACTAGATACCTCTGCCCCAGCCTCACAACTTCTCCTCCTCCAGGGCATCTGTAAGCAGAAGAAACGGGTTTAATGTGTGAATAGCCTGAATCACGAGTCTGCTGTCCAAACCTTTCAGCTCTGCTCGAGTGTCCTGTGTGAGGGGAGAACACTCACAGGATGCGTCTTGTGGGGGAAACTACCACACAGGATGCCGGCTTGTGCAACCATAATTACAGCCGTTGTCAATCATTAGGCAAAGAACGTGGTCTTCCTTCCTGCCAGGCAGAATTCTCCCACAGACTGTGGAAGGTCTATCCAGATGGATGAGCCCTAAACAGCCTCGGGCAAGCTTAGCCACCCAGGCAGTTAAGTTTGAGATAAGATGGAGGCAAACAACACTCCTAAGGCCACTGCATTTGGAGTGAGGGCCGCAGTAATGAGAACAACAAAAGGGATCACATCATTCCCCTTCACCTCTTTTGTAATATCTTCTTCCAGGTGGGCCTCAGCTTCAGGCATCTGTAATTTAAGGGTCAAACTGTGTGGATTCGCATCCACTCCCTGTCCCTCTGAGCGAGAGTTTAACTGAGAGCGGCTCCAGGGAAAGGGGAATGCGGCACCTCGCCCTTACCGCAGCCTGCTCTGCACAGAGAAGGGGTAGGGCTCACAATGGAGTCATCGGGGGGCATTGTCAGTGTGAGGCAGCTGCACAGTACTGCCATTCCTCGGAGATATAGGCACTGCCGTCAGCAGAAGAGCAAGGACAGTTTCACCTTACCTGAGCATTTTCCAGGTTGTCAG
Organism: Eretmochelys imbricata; assembly: GCF_965152235.1. Lineage (NCBI taxonomy): Eukaryota > Metazoa > Chordata > Testudines > Cheloniidae > Eretmochelys > Eretmochelys imbricata. The sequence goes on from NC_135579.1 coordinate 95,105,646, forward strand.
GCTCTGCTTGGCCACTCTACCAGACCACAAGGCAGAATTCACCATGACTGGAGCTTCTTTTAGCGCAAATCTGTCCACAATTCTCAGGTGCTTTCACTGGCTGCCCTGCCTTGAATGATGATTTATTATAATGTAGCACCTGACATCCCAGAATCTCAAAGCACTTTACAAACATTAGTTATTTACAGGTTTCAGAGTAGCAGCCGTATTAGTCTGTATTCGCAAAAAGAAAAGGAATACTTGTGGCACCTTAGAGACTAACCAATTTATTTGAGCATAAGCTTTCGTGAGCTACAGCTCGCTTCATCGGATGCATTCAGTGGAAAATACAGTGAGGAGATCTATATACACACAGAATATGAAACAATGGGTGTTACCATACACACTGTAAGGAGAGCGATCACTTTAGATGAGCTATTACCAGCAGGAGAGCGAGGGGGGGTGGAGGGGAGAAAATCTTTTGTAGTGATAATCAAGAATCACCCCTCCCCACCCCCCGCCGCTCTCCTGCTGGTAATAGCTCATCTTAAGTGATCACTCTCCTTACAGTGTGTATGGTAACACCCATTTTTTCAGGTTCTGTGTGTATACAGATCTCCTCACTGTATTTTCCACTGAATGCATCCGATGAAGCGAGCTGTAGCTCACGAAAGCTTATGCTCAAATAAATTGGTTAGTCTCTAAGGTGCCACAAGTCCTCCTTTTCTTTATTAGTTATTTAAGCCTCCGAGAGCCACCCTAGACCTTGGCAAATACTATGATCCTCATTTTACAAAGGGGTTAATTGAGGCACAAATAGACTAAGAGTCGCAACATTTGCAAATCTGAGTGCTTCTTAAGTTACAGCACCTAGAGCCATAAACTAGGCACCAAATAGGAGGATGCCGATTTTCAGAGGTGCTGAGAATTTGCAAATCCCCGTAACATTCAGTGAGAGCTGCAGTTGCTCCGAAAATTAGGTTACTTTTATTTAGCATTAAGTTGGAAGTTGGACTACGCTTTGTGAAGATCAGGGTTTATAACCCTTCTAAAACACTTCAATAATTATTGCTGAAACCCTCATTCTCCAGCTGCAGTACTTCCACATGTGGTCGGACCCAAGGTCCCCACCCTTTTATCTCTGTATTCCATCTCATGCTTTTGGAGATAACAGGATATTAAGAATCATCAGTCAACAGAATATTTTAAAAAACAATCAAGGTTTAATGAAAGCAAAAATATTTATCGTAAGTTCAGCGTAAACCACAAAAATGAAGAGTCCCTTGTTCACTGAATGGACTAAGGCCCAGCCTCTGCTCTCAGACACATAGCTGGGAGGGCAGAATATGTCCCACAGTGTTTCTCATCCGGCTCATGCTGTTGTACCCTCCCTCGTGAATGTCAGTGATGCAGTTAGTTCTAAACCAATCAAGGAGTGTTTGGCATTAGCACTTTCAGCCTGGCTTCTCCACCACACCGTGTTTATTCAGGCCCCTGAGCCTTTCTTGTTTACGCCTGTCCAGTGAAAAGGGAAGATTTATAGCATATGTTGTAAAAGTAGCAGGGAATCGAGAGCCCTGCAGTGCTGGCTGTGCATTGTTGGCATTTTTTCTAGTGTTCTCATCTCCAAGGATTTGCGGGGACACCTTTCTTTTGACCACCTCCCACTACGAATTTGGCCTTCACACTCTCTGAAAGTGCATGAGCAGCACTGGGTCATGATCAGGACGGAGCTAGGGGAAGGGTTGCAACAAGCGAAGCTCCAGGGAATTAGCATAATAAACGCTTCACCTACCCTGCAGAACTCAGTTCTCATGCCAACATTAACCTCAATTAAATCTTCATCTTTCCATCAACCTTCCACTTCCTTGTTGTTGGGCTTGCTGGGCAGCTTCCCGAGTGTCTAGCCAGTCAAACAGCTGCTAGGAGAGGGAGGAGGGTTCTGCAGCACAGAAGCTGGATCTTTTCTCCTACTGTTTAATGGAAATGTGGAGCACTGTGGGGAGGTCTTATTGACCCAACTCCCCATTGCACTGAACACCCAGGCTCCAATATCAAAAACCACCTCATTCCAGCATGGCATCAGAGCGTAGCATACAAATTCACACTTAATGAGCACGTCATCCAAAGACACAACCGATTGGAGGGGAAGAAGGCATTGATAACATAACGGCAAAGTACCACATACCCCATAAGAAGAACCTGAATGAAATTCACAGAGCATTAGGGTCATGCTAACACTCCTCCCAATTAGAATTGTATTCGTTTTTTCTCGTATAGATTAATGTTTTTACCCCCCGTAGATCCATACAAGATGGTTTTACCATCTAATAGTAATCTGCTACTTCTGGACTTCCGATATACAGATCCTGATTTTTAGTTGTCGTCGAACAAACAAGGGAAGACAAAAACAAACAGGATTTTTTTTCTCCAAGTCCTGAAAGGAAACTTTTTTTAAAAAGCAAGTATAAATGACTAGCAATAAAGTTGTTGACTGCAGTCAGCAGAAAATGCCAGCCATCAGCTGCCTTTCTTAATTAACAGAACATTGTCAGGAAGAATCTGTAGCTTACAATACCTGGAGATACCAGCAGGTGAAATTCTATCACCATATCATTGGTGGATGAGACATGGAAGCAAACGACAGTTCAAGGGTCTTCCAAAATCCGATGGCTATCTTCAGCATGTCTCTGTGCATCAATTCATTTGTGTGCACATAAACTTCATATTGCTACAATCAAGAATTAAATCTTAACCTGCAGAGAGCAGCTGTGCTAAAGGAAGCAATGAAAGATTACTTCCCCCACAGTAGAGCCGATAGGAGCTATTGCTTAAACTTTTCCCAGCTGGTTAGGGCTCTTATACACAACTGAAACCCAGAAAAATGCAACATTATGGATGAAATTCACCCTTAACTCTTGCCATGGTGGCTCTTCATTTCAGGCAATGGGTGGATTGTCCCCTTTATCATTGGATTTCCTGGCTGGTGTCACAACCTTTATATTATTTAAACTTTGTTGTGTTTTTAATTTAATTTCCTTGTTTTTGTTTAACTTTGATAAAGAAAAGGAGATCTTTTCTAATAGATTAAAATAAGCCCATTATTGACTTGAGACCAAGTTCAGTGAGTTATCAGGGGCCAACCGGAGAATAATGACAGTGGCAAAAGTCTGAGAAGGGAGCATGGGAACAAAAACCATAGGCAGAACAACAAATGAGTTTTAAATATGTGAAGGAGAAGCAGAATGAGAGGAAAGGTTCCAGTAGCTCTGCTGAAAATCAAGCGGGGGTTCACAGGAGGACAGGAGAATGGATGAGGAGATGAATATCGGGATTGCAAAGGTATTTATTGAGGTTGGAAGATGCTGGACACTTCCAAACAAACACTGTGTCCAATGCACATATAAACTGTGGAGAGGCAGGAAGGAAGAATAACTGAAAGCACTAGGTTCACAGAACAAAGTTTACAGCTGCAAAAATCCCTGAAGTTAAACAGGTTTCCACATGACAGCCCCAATCCTGCATGGGTGAAGCATTGCAAAGTACTTTCTGAGGTGCTCTGAATCCCAGTGTGCTTCAGCTCATGGCGAAGGTCAGGGGTGACACCACTCTAAGTGAGATGAACCATCTCCAGGAAAATTTAAATGCATCAAGGCGGAGGGGAAAAGGATGATTTTGGAGTGAAACATTTTAAAGCCAACTAGACTCCTATACCAGATGGAGACCTGGAGTGGAGTAACAATGGAAATACTTATGAATTCAAGTCAGCTGTAAAGATTATTCAGTTATTAAATGGGAGCAAATATGGCCAGAGGGTCTTATGCTGTATCAGCAGGAGTATTATTAATGAAACAAGGAAGGTGATTGTGATCCTTGTACAAAGTCATGGTGAGATCTTCCTTGGTGGGCTGTGGCCTGTTTGCTGGACCATACACCTCCATAGCATTTGTGCACATTTTCGGCTAACGTCTGGAGAAAAGCTACTGATCAAAGGTATGGACAGACTTAGCTACGAAGACAGGCTGAAGAGCCTCAGCTTTCAGAGTTTGGAGAAAAGGAAGAGATCTACAGTATCCAAAATAAACAACAGGAAGAATATGAACGCTGAAAATTGGTTTTAAAGTGTAGATTAAATACACATGGATGGCCTTTCATTTCGAGAGAGTGTGTTGAATAATCTGCTTTGGGGTTAGAATGCTCTGTCCCCAGAGGTACTGGTCAAATCCACCTTATTAGGATTCAAGAGGAAAGTAAACTTGCGGTTTAAATGGGACAAGTGAACTTGGGGTTTAAATGGGACTGGATGTTTACTGAGACTTCTGCTCACATGCACAGGATTAAATTGATTAGCTATTGGGATTGGGAAAGAATCTGGGCATCTCTATAATCTTTTTGGGGGGTGATGCCAGCCTGATGTTGCCTGGAGAACTGAGCAGAGACCCTCCAGTGGGGTTCGGACAGAATGTTTAAAAAATGCAAAACCTATTTTAGGTCATATTCTACCTGAACAACCCTCATTATAACCTGGAAGACTATTACAAAAGTCTTTTTTATTACGGCTCTGAGTTCTAAGCAAGAAAATGATGGGCCTGATCCAAAGTCTTTCCATTGACTTCAAAGAGCTTTGACTTGGGCCCCAAAAAAAGCTTCTTTCGGACTCATCGCAGATGATGGGGTGATAACATAACTGAACTGTGTACGAATAAGTCCTGGTTTTAAAAATATTGTCCCAGATTCCGAGCAGTTGGGAAGATTAGGACACAGGGACTGAACTGACAAATAGGCAGACTAAGGTATCATAGATGACAATGTGTCACGTATTTGCAGCAGGTACACTTTGTAAGTGCAGATCCTAGCTCGTATATGCAGCTCCGGACTTCAGAACTCCTCCAAGGAATTCTCTGGTCAGATTCCCAGTCTCCCTCACAGATTCTATTGCAACAGCTCTGTCTGTGTTAAATCCTGCAAAATACATTGGGCCTGATTTTCACAAGCGCTGGTATAAATCCACTAGGTCGGGTCTCAGCCAAGACTGCTTTGATGCATTTGTGAAATTACACATTTTGAAATATCATCTATCCGCGTGTTATAAAAGACAAACAGCAGAAAAATATCCTAGTAGGTACAGTATATCAAGCCCATGTTAGAGTACGAGACCTCCAATTTATCATTCAAGATTTTTGTCATGAACCTTTGTTCCAGCTCACTTAGAAATAGCCTGAAGTTGAGTGCCTTTGATTGCAATGCTCAAAGCTCTCTGCCAAATGTTAAGTGCTCTGAAACTAGCGTTTTTAGCAGTCAGCAGCAGGAAGCTTAATCATACTGGTGGTCTTATCACACCATTATTATCAGGTGTTGGACATCCACTGAGCCTCCTTCAGTATTTCTGTCTACTAAACTGAAAGAGGCCATAGCCTTTGTTCATCTCCCGGATGGGAAAGGAGAAATGTTTTAGAACCATGAACAGACGCTTAATAACAATATTGCCACCGAGTGGCTAATACAGTATGTTCAGAGATCGCTGCCCTCTGCTGGATGGAATTAGTCCTGCAGCAGTAGATTCTTTGTTAGTTCAAGCAGAGGGGTCCTGGAGTTTCTGAGAAGAAATACCTGTATTTAGATTCTATCCCCATTGCTGATGTGAAGCATCAGTGGCATCTTGGATTTTATCCTTGACAATATTAAAGAGACTCCTCTGTCCGGTTAAAAATGATGACTGCTGATGAAAAGCATTTTAGCTCAATAGTCCATCTGTGGCAGCGCAGCATTATTTGCTACTGTAACAGGTACTTTCTCCAGTCTAATTTGACTTATGCCAAGCGAAGGGGGTTCTAGCACTTCCTGATACTCAACCTAAGTTTTCCTCCAGATAACTTCATCCCACTTGCTCCTGATTTTCTTTAATGTCCTCACTTATGTTTATTCATCCCTGAGATTATTCAAACTGCAAGTAGTCAAATCTAATTGATTTTATTTTAAGATGCTTTTTTCGTTGCTCTCAGCTGAAGAAATGAAAATACACTGGTCAGAATCTTTTGTTTCTAGTCAATTTCACTTTCAGAAACAGAAGAAAGATTCTTCCCCAGCAACCTACAATTGTATAACAACTCTTATTTCTGCCTTGAATAATACATTACTCTACCCTGAAACACGATGCTGGAATGTTTAGGTTGCAAATGCTGTGAGGGAAAGTTCCAATCTGAATCACAGAAAGTGTTTACTGTGGAAATTTTAATTAAAATTCTACTAATTTTAGGTTTTGTAAATGTAAAACACTGGGGTTTGGGATTTTTTTTTTGTAACTAAATATTTGATCTAAAGTGGAACTGACAAAGTCCCTGGAATATTTTCCTTCTTTCAATGAAAGACTTGATATGTGATCTTAATTTTTTAAATCCATTTGTGTAAAGACAGTGATAGTGTCAGGGGAGAAGTTCGTCCCACTCTCTGAAAGAGGCAGCGCTGGGACATCTGTGAAGCACATGGTTAAACTGCAATGATCTCATCAACGCAAACTAGCACAACAAGCTGAAATTGCTCCTGCCAAAAGCAAGGCTCTGCAAAGGGACTTCCTGGCCAGATAAGGCTAAAGAAACCTACTGCATATGTTGTTATTCTAAACTAACTGATGAAACACATGCACACTGAGCAACTGCAGGAGTCCAGTACAATACATGATGCAGTGAGAAAGAAATATTTCTTTAGACTTCGCACCTCAAGACGAAAGGGGGGTGGGATGGGATTTAAAGGCGAGACAGCATTTATGTGGAGCCTTGTTTCTTCTTTGAATGTATCTGTCACATCATGGAATTCTTTTTTCTAGATCTTAACTGGGAGGTGCTACTACAAGTAGGATTGAACAAGTATAGGCTGACATGAATTAATTTTAAAACATATGGTACTGATAGAAAGAATCTTATCCATGTGGGTATCTACTGAAAGTGCGGTCCAGATAAGATTGCATAACGATACATTGCCCACTTTATCTCAGCCACTAGGCAGGTCTATGCAGAGTTCCAGGCAGCGTATAGTCCCTAGCAAACAAAGATAACAAGGCTGGAACTCAAGCTTGTGTGAAAGTATTGGTAGCTATAGCTCGTAGTTATTTTCTTTAACAAATGCCTCCTGTTTATGAGGAGCTGTGGTTCTATGTATCAAGACAGAAAAGAGGCTTTTGCTACAAGGAAAAATACATTTTAATTTTTTAAAAATACAAATAGAAATTTGGGCTTGCCCTTATTAAAAAACACAGGGAATTTCTAGAGACACAAAATCAGTAGGGTTCTGTAGAAATTCAATAGGATTCTATATAGAAATTACTTTAAAAGACTATCAGACTGAAATAGAAAATTATACCCTACCCATAGGGTTTTGGAATCCTAGAAGAGTGATATTCTTCTCCACTAAATTCTATAGCATGATTTTAAAAACCATACCTGTAGAAAGGCCATTATTTATTATTACATTCTCTAATGATAGCTTTGTCCCTCCAGAAGAGCTTTCTCGCTCAAGCAAGCCAGCCCCTGTTCTTTTATGAAAACATACTTTCTCTATTTAAAATGATGTTTTTATTACTCTCCTATCATGCTGAGCAGCCGGGGGACATTACTCCTTTAACAGCTAGAGTACAAGGCCTTCCATCCCAGGGGATTTGGCAGTTACCAATTGCGCAATAAGTAGAGCAGGGAGCAAGCATGCTCTCTGAAGAGGATGTATTTACTGCATGATAACGGTGCACAGGTCATTCTATTCCAGCAGAACCAAAGCCAAAGCACTGTTTTGTTTCTGAAAGAGACAATAGCTCTTTCTCCCCCTCTCTCTAAAGAGGGTCCCACACAATAGCTCCAAAAGGAAAACCCTTTTGTGTTTGTTATTTGATTCTATGCTACAATGATGATTTTTCAGTCCCTCGCATAGCAGCTACAACTGGCAGCATATCTGCCTGCTTGCAAAAGGAGGGAGGATCTCTTAGTAGCTTTGTGGGGGATATTAGTTTTTTTTTTCCAAAAGGCTGTTTGAGAAATTGCGGTCAGCCAGCCCAGTAAACTACTGTCTACGGTTATATAAGCAAGTTAGCAAGGAGCGAGAATGCTGCCTAGTTTTATTGATCACTAAGCTACTCTGTGCCAGAATCCAGGTTTATAAAATCTATATAAGGGCACACACATGGGTTAATTAAACACAGGCAATGAAATCTTTCAGAGGCAGTAGAATAGCTCTTTCTAAACAATCTATAACTGTATAATAACGCTTATTCCTGTTTTGAACATATCTACTCTACCCTGGAAATCACATGCTAAAAAGCCAGCCTCCCTCTTGGGACTGGCCTTTTATACCATCTTTCTGGGCTTAGTTAGACTCAGCTGTGTACTGGGCAGAGTGATCTCTCTCCCTATATAAGTGGCATTACAAATCACCTTCCTTCTCCCACTTTACCTCTGCTGCTTAAAAAGAAAACTATATGGAATTCTCAGATGGAGGCTCCTCAGGAAGGAATCTAAGCAGACTTGCAGTTTGTAATAGGCTTCATTGGATGAAACCTGTTTGTTTCAGTGTCTAAGGTAAACAAAAGAAACTTTGGTTTACTCTCTTCAGTGAGAAGGCCTCCTGATGAGTATTTTGTGTGCTCTCAAAGACTACCTTAAGGCAGGTGGCCATTGTATTAATATCTCCTGGTGATTACAGGAGAGAAAGCTGGTCCTGTGGGTAGCCCTTTTTCCCTACTGAGAGTCAGGAGCCCCTGTATCTGCTCTGCTGTAACTGTCTCTGTGATCTTGTTTACTGCGTTGTTGTAGCCATTGTCCCAGGGTGTTAAAAAGAAGGTGGGGGAGGTTATATCTTTAATTGGATGAACTTCTCTCAATGAAAGACTTTGCACTACACAGAGCTCTCCTTCAACTCTGTGGCTTGAAAGCTTCTCTTTCACCAACTGAAGATGGTCCAATAAAAGATATTCTCTCACCTACCTTATCTTTGTGATCTCAGGCAAGTCACTTCAAGCGCCTCTAGATCTATTTTATCTGTAAAATACGCTAAAACTTCCCTAGTCTTCTGGTGGGAGGATTACTTCATATAAACTCTTTCAGACTGTCTGAAGAGATATATCTACACTGCAATAAAAGACCTGTGGATTGGGCTGGGTCAGCAGGCTTGGGCTGCAGGGCTATGAAATGTCTGTGTAGACATTAAGGGTTGGGCTGGAGTCTAGGGCTCTGAGACCCCTTGAGGGAGGAGTTTCTCCAAGCTCCAGCTAGGGCCCAAATGTATATGCTGCCATTTTTATAGTCCCACAGCTCGAGTCTTGCAGAACCGAGTCAACTGACCGGAGCTAGCCACAGCTGTGCTGCACGTCTCTTGTTGCAGTGTAGATATGGCCTAGAAGTGCACCATATTAATCTTGTTCTTCAACCTGTGAATGTTACAGAAGCGAGCCCTCCCCTGGGGAGGGGAAGAAGTGATAGGCTATGCCTTAAGCTACTGAATAACTTTCTTCTTTCTAAACTATCTGTGGACCTCTGCTCCCAAATGAGCTGTGTCCAATCTCACCAGCTTTATTTAACCTGGTGCATCTGAGAACACTGCTTTTTTTTTTTCCTCAACTCTAGTCAGATTGTCTGCATTGTCCCTGTGATTGCCTTCAGAGTCTGACCAAATAGCTGCTCCCCTTACCTTGTTTCATTAGCTCCTGAGGGGTTCTAACCTAATTAGGTGCATCAAATCCCCATATCGAACACCCTCTCAGTCACAACCAGTGCCCTCTCCTGACATTCCTTTCCTGAGCCACATCTCCTTAAAATCCCAGGCGGCTCTGTCCCAGAGTTCTGCATCCCATCCGCAGGGATGCCCCAGCTAGACAGACATCTGTTTCAGAAGGTGCCAAATACCTGGTATCATTTTCTTGGTGCTCATGCCAGGATTCTGTCACATATTCTAGCAAGGGAGCTGGCATTCACAACAATTGCTAAGAGGATGCTCAACAAGGGAAAGAGTAAAAGCTTGTCTTAATGTCTCCTCATGTACCCTTAAAAGGAGAGAAGGGAAGTATGGGAAATAATTTTTAGGTAGGCAGTGTAGCCTAGTGGCTAGAGCAGTGGACTGATTCAGGAGAGTTGAGCTCTAGTCCTAGCTCTGTCACTGGTCTGCTGTGACCCCGGAAAAGTCACATCACTTCTCTGTGCCTCAGTTTCCCCAGTAGTGGGGCTAATGGTCCTGATCTCACAATGAAAAGCATTACATAAGAGCAGATATTAACACTGGAATGTCTGAACATTGGCTAAACTAGGATCCACCAGTGTCAAAACAATAACGATAATTGCTGGCCTTTTCAAATGAGACTGGGTATTGTGTCCACTTCCCTTGGCGTGGGGGGCCTAACTCACTTAGATGCTTGACAATCCCAACCAATAAAAACATGAATTGAATGTTCAATGAGCTGGGTTTCTCTTCTCTTGACCACTGTGTGCAACTCCCTTTCGGTCTTAGTTACTGGGCTTGGTGCCTCTCTACCATGGAGGTGAGTACCACAGAAATGACAAAGGGAGGAGAGAAAATCTGCCCTCCTCTGAGACTCTAGGAAAATCACAACCCGCTTAGAACATGTTACCAGTACTGTAGGCTATTCTTTATAGTACTCACCACCATGGTATATGAGTAATTAATAGTTGCATTAGTCGTCCTTATCCATGAGAAGTGCTATCCCAAGGGACAGATTGAAAAACTGCGGCACAGAAGTTGAGGTCCAAGACTGAGGATTTCCATTCCCAATTCTTGCTAATTTCCTTTGCTCTGTTTATGTAAATCCCCTAGGTGGCATTGACAATCTCATTCTATATCGGATGTCCTGGGGCTAAAGGTTCACAGTTTTGAATTACTTTGTCTAGCATTTAGCAGCAACTTCCAGGCTCCTCCTGGAACCGACTGTAGATCTTCAAAGCCCCTTGGCCTATCTCATCTAACAGTAGGGAGAATTGCACCTTCTCTGATTTCTCTGCAGAAAAGCTAGGAAGCACTGCAATTCCCTTACAGATTGGGGAGATGATCTGGCTTCACTTGTGCTATCTTTGTCCGTTTTCTTCTGCCACCATGTTGTAGGGATGTGACACGAGAGCACTGGTAAGACAGCGCTCTTGAAAATCCCAACCAATTAAAAACCTGAATTGATTTTTGGCCCCAGCTACAGGAGTCGTTGTTACAGATTATAATTTGATGGGATGGGTCAGTGTCTATTGAATCCAGTGATTGCTGTTTAAGAAAACTCTTTAAGGCTGAATAAGAATTTCATAGGCTTCTGAAAACCTGCATGAATAAACTCTCAATTGTTCACATAAAATCTTCCAGAGAAACTAAAATATAAAGAGCCATCGAGTTATGGAAAGGGACTGGCCCAAGCCATAAAGTTTGGATCTGAACTTCCCCAAAGTTTGTAGATCTAAGGCTCCAGGGGTTTAAAGGCCTCTGGCACTCTAAAGCAAGACCACCAGACCTCTGCTATTCATTCTGTGCTGTCAGAATCTAAGCATGAGACCTACTGCCTTGTGATTGCTGATTTCAGTTTATTTCTCTGATTTACAGTTTCCTGATTTGCAGGTTGTTAAAATACTTATAAAAAAGGCTGGTCTGGAATATGTTCTGAAATAATTACGTTGATGACTCAAAATCAGCCTGAAAGGGCCTTAATTCATAGCAGCTTATACAATAAGAGAGATTTAGGGGAGAGCTTTTATTCTCAACTCGTATTTTTTAATACATTTCATTCATGTTCATATCCTGTGCTGCAGGCCCCAATGTGAATGAGTTTATATGGCTAAACTAGCTCTAATCCTGCTCTCAGGAACTGGTTGACTTTTTGGAAAAGCTTTCTAGGGCAAATAAATTCTTCTAGCTGAAGGTTAGTTATGTTCTGGATATTTACGTGGGGAACTAATAAAGCGGTTTTTCCTTCTTCAGAGACATGGGGGATTGGGGGAGTTTAGAGAGGTTAGAGTCTGCGTAGTGAGAAATGTAGCCTCTAAGGTAAGGGTCTAGCCCAGTTTCCTTGCTGCAGATAAAGATCCTGGCTGACTTTGTACATAAAGATGTGTTTTAAGAAAGCAAGAGCTAGGATTCAGGAAGTGAGTGAAATGCATCCTAAACAATTTTCTTACTGCACTTCTCTATTGGTGCTGAGGGGGAAACTTGCTCACAAGACACTGTCATGTAGGTAAGGCTGAATAGTTGGGATTTGTAAATGTTCTACCAAAGCTAGCATCGGGAGTAGTTCCAGGCTTCTCTAATTTAAACAGCCCCCTGCAGCACTGGAAACGGAACACAATGTGATTGTGCAAGTGTAGGAGAACCAGAAACTGACACTAACCATTGAATAATCTCAGAAATTCAAGTGTGGTCAACTCTTGTGATTTGTATTGCAAGTCTTCTGATATTTGGTGCTTTTTTTTTCCTTAAACTCCAGCTCCAGGGGTCATGTGACTATGGCTCTCCGCTTTCATTTAAAGTTTCTACCCTCACACTGGCAGAGAGAAGCTTAGAAATGTAATGCCAATAGAGTCCAACACCCGAAGAAAAATCAACATCTGAAACCTTTTTAAATACCATGATTTTTGAAGAGCCCAGATGCATGATTCTGAATGCTCAAAGTTAGCAGGACTGGAAATCTCCCACCGCCTGTTTAGCAACTGTGCATCTGTGCTGGTGCTGGCAATAATGGGGATGTTAATGTCAAGTGGCTGCAGGTGTCCTCACCAGCGCTGTCTAAAGCACCGTGTATCACGGGAGGATAGTGGGCCCCGCTGGGGAGGGACTGCTGAATGTGTAGTCGTATTTGCCTGTGTAGTCTTTCCTGAAAGAGGATGTAGTCTGCAGTGCAATGCAGTGGAACCAATCTGTTTAGATCAGACCTTTCCCAGTGCACAATATCCGCTTAATTCTCTCATGAGAGACAGAGGCCGCCCACTGCAGCATTTCATAAGCTCATGAATAGGCTGCTCGAGAACCTCTCCTGAATGACTCTGAAATCCTGTGCCTTGCACTGCTCCCTCTTGCAGCCATCAAGCTAGTGACCCTCTCTCACCCCTCCCTTCCTTGTCTCTTCATCTAGCTAATCCCCTCCTAAGTAATCCCACTGATTGTATTTCAAAAACAACCCCCAAATCAATGACCGAACTAATGCTCTTTGCCATCACATGGATCATCCCTTCCCCTCCCACATGTGCATCTTGTCTATTTAGTCTGCAGGCTCTTCTGGGCAGGGACTGTCTCATATTCTGTTTGTACAGTACCTGGCACAATGGGCTCCCACTTTGGTTGGTCCCTAGACCTTACCATAATAAACATGACCAATAAATAAGCACCCTAGAGCTAGAATACCCAAGGAAATATTAGCTTAAAACAACAAATTATCTCTGCAAGGATACAAAGACCGGGATGTCAGCCCGGAAGATTCTTTGTGCTGACAATATGTCCAGCAATCAGAACTCAGAATGCTGCAGCAAAAATCGCTTTCCTAGCCCATAGCTATGACCATGTCACCCCCTCAGTCTTTCTCTGCTGATGCTCCCCCTTCTCTATGGCCTCAAACAAGTTACTTGTCTTCATTTTCCAGGCCCTTCACAGCCTGTCCCCACTCTACCTATCCGCTCTCATTCAGGAGTGTGATCCTAAATCTGCTGGTCCTGGAATGCCACTGAAATACTGATTTATTTATTTTTTCTTAAACAAGAATTCTACAAATTCACATTTTATTTGTATACCGAACTTCTAGTGCAGTAATCCTTGGCTAAACCAGGCATGTCTAGACACTGGCAGGTTGTCTGAAATAACAAGAGGTCGTTTAAAAAAAAAAAAATTGCCATGCACCTAAGCACACATTTATTGGTGGGAGGGTGGGGTCACCAAACCCATGTGGACTGGCGGGATCTGAAATGAAGGATGTCCGGGGACTTTGGAGAGGTCTGGTTGCCTGTCCTGGTTGCTCATGGATTACCTAATTGCATCCTTCCCCTCAAGATTTTCTACGAACCTGTCCACATCAGCTCACCCTGCCACCCCAGTCCCTGCCAGGTGTACACATGCGGGAAGAGTGGGGTGAGCCCCCAACCCCGCTCCCCAGCAGGAGCGCTGGGCAGGTGGAGTGGGTTAGGGTGTGGGGGTGCCCATTTTTATGGGGCCCCCCAATTGGCTGGGGCCCCAGGCCTGGGTCCTGTTGACCCAGTGGCTAATGACCACTGGTGGGTACATCCCCCAGTGTCTGGGGTGGAGGAGGGGGCTCTGGGCTGGGGTAGGGTGTTGGGGTGCGGGAGGGGGTCAGGGGTGCAGACTTGGAGGGAGTTTGGATGCAGGAGGGGGTTCCAGGCTGGGATAAGGGGTTGGGGTTCAGGCTCTGGCCGGGAGGCACTTACCTCAGGCGGCTCCTGATCGGCGGCGCAGCGGCTAAGGCAGACTTCCTGCCTGCCCTGGCCTCATGCCGCTCCTGGAAGCGGCCAGCATGTCCTGGTTGCCCCTGGTGGGGAAGGGGTCTCCACACACTGCCCATGCTCTGAGCGCTCACTCCACAGCTCCCATTGGCCGGGAACTGCAGCCAATGGGAAGTGCGGGGGTGGAGCCTCCCTTAGCCATGCTGCGCTACTGAGCAGGAGCCGCCCAAGGTAAGCAGGCCAGGGGGCTCTGCGCCCTGCCCCCTCCATGTGCCGCTCCTGGAAGTGGCCAGCACATCCCTGTGGCCCCTGCAGGGGGCCCAGGGGACTCCACATGCCGCCCCTGCCTGTAGGCATCACCCTTGAAGCTCCCATTGGCCACAGTTCCTGGCCAATGGGAGCTGTGGAGTTGGTGCTCAGGGCATGGGCAGCACGCAGAGACCCCTACCTCCACCCCCCCCAGGGGCCGCAGGGATGTACCAGTTGCTTCTGGGAGCAGCAGGGGCAAGCAGGGAGCCTGCCTCAGTCCCACTGTGCTGCCGGACTTTTAGCGTCTCAAATCTCCCGGTTTGGCTTCAGTAGCCTCTGGGAGATAGAGCTTGATTCCGGGAGATACCTGGCGAAACTGGAAGGGTTGGCAACCCTAGTGTCCAGTTAGGCTGGTGAGCCTTGGGGACCTCATCCAGATGCCTATAATGGAGGGAATTGGCCAACCAGCACTGAAATCTGCAGGGCTATCAACAGGAGCAAGTAGGAGTGTCTTGTCCAATTCAGATGTGGCCAAAACCACCTGAGAGAAGGCATTCTTGAGATTTTTGGCCCCAAATGGTAGACCTCTTGCAAGATCAGTTGTTTTTTAAGACTTCCCCCATCTTGTGTTGTGGAGATGTCAATGAGAAATCTGCTGCTTCAGCACAGTTTACAGGGTCACAGCACCATCGGCTCCAAACCCTGGCTCTGACACAGTTCCCTCCCTCAAACCCAAAGTCTGGCCTAAACTAGAACATTGTTTAGAACTTAACTAGCCATGAGTAAAGAAGGGATCAACAAGAGGCAGTCAGCAAGAGTGATGCTGCCTCAACCAGGCATGAGCCTGACCCACTGTTCCCACTCCATTTCAATAGAGGCAACCTTGCGCCATCATCAGCTGCATCATGTGCTAAATCAAACCTCATTGCCACTTGTCTCCCTTCTGAAAGAATTGCTCCCAAGCAGGATGTAGGACAGACGGAGGCTGAGATTTCTTTAAAGTCACTTCCACTTCATTATTAGTTATTAAAATGTGAATGTTGATTTTTGACTTCCTCTCCTTTGATTATTACTGTTCAAAAGCAAACTGGAAAGGTGTAATTTATTGCCCCTTTTTAAAATATATTAACCTTCCATTAAAGGTTCTGATTCATGCCCACAATATGGAGTAGAATCTGAATTAAAGGTGAAAGCTTGTCCTGAAATCTGAACACATGGCTCTGTGCGAAAGTGGAAGTACATATGAGTCTGTAAGATCACCATTGTCTGACATCCCAGTGAAACTGACCCCAGCTGGTGATGGAAGCACCTCTAAAGGTTCAGCCATTTAGCTAAGCACCCAAAGAACCGAGCCAATGTAATTACTCAAAATTTCATGATAGGCTTACTTGGGAGGTTTCCATTACTTCCTGCTTTTTGGTTGTGCTGGAAAACAGATGTTCTTGCAGTTCTTGGCACTCTTGCTTTACTGGCCGGAACCAGGAAGCATAGAGGGGCATGAAAATAAGAAACCTGGTTTTTTTTAATTGTATCTGACCATTTTTGAACCTCAAAGGTTGGGGTCTGAGTTTTGGGCAAGCATTCAAATTCGCTCTTGATACCTAAATCAGTTCACACATCTCTATGCACAATATGGTAAGCGAAGGCTAGTGTTTCAGTCTTAATTCTCAAATCCCTTGCTTGGGTTCTTAGCCAAACCTTTAACTGCTTCACTGCTAGGGTCAACCGCAGATTCTCACAGCAGATCATTGTAGGGTTCTTTTTAAACCTTCCATTTCCGCTGAAGAGTTGAATCAGTGGTGACAACCTACCAGATACACTGGGCAGCTCTATAGACATCATGTCCCAAAAATCTGTGTAACTATTTCATGTTTGGAGGTTTAGTTAACATCTTTGTCTGCAAACCATTGAACTGTAGTATTATAGTCTGAAATAATGGCCTGTAGCCATTTTATCTTGAACAGCCATCTCATCAGATTACAGATTAAGCCTAGTTGGGCCTGAGCAGTACTCGGATAGGAGATTTCAAAGGAAATCTCCGATGGCACGGGAAATGGATGAATTCAGTTGGTGAGTCTCTGCTTGAAATCCTGCCCAGCGTAAAAGATGTAAGACAAACATGACTTATAAAAGTTTAAAATGTAGGTCACTTGTCAATAAAGGTCCCATAGAAGATTTTTTTACAGCAGTAGGGGGCCAGTACCCTGGCAATATTCCAGCTTGTCTCAGAATTCTGTATCTTCATTTCCCTCCTAGTCACTCTTTACTTCTCTTGCTACAGTTCTTGGGCAATGGAGCTGGCCAGAAAGGGCTGAGGCCTTTCCAAAGATGAACTGCATTTCACTGATGAATAATGTAGTCTTTGTACTAGTACATGAGCACGTCCTTTGGGCTGAAAGATGTTTAAATATAATAGATTATTAATCAAGCTTTTGATGACTTTAGAATTTGGCAGTCTATCATAACCAAAAAAATGAGCGATGCTTTAGCACAGGTCCAGAATGTGATGCTTCATGAAAATACATCTTCCAGTACTTTTATATGGCTGCGTAAGGTTCTACCAAACTATTAATTCAATTGACTGAGCAGAACACAAATGTTGCTATAACGACCTATTTATTTGCGAATGTTGAAGGATTTCTTAAAATGGGATATTAGAGTACCTGAGTATCTTGGATATAATCACCACGCTATCCCTGGTCTGTGGCATGACAGCCTCGCTGAGTACGCAAAGGAAACATGGTAATAATGACAAGCTATGGATACAAGTCAAGATGATTGCTGCTGATTGGTGCATTGCAGCTATGACCTGAGCATAGAGCTAGTCTGAAAAACAGGCGGTTGTAAAGCCATGCTACTGAGTGGGTTTTCAGTGGGAAGGACAGAACCTGGGGCCTTGGATTTTAAAGCATAAGCCTCTACTCCCTGAGCTTAAAAAAAAGCTCTGTCAGCAAGGCTAAAGTAGGCTGGTGATCCTGTATATGGCCCAGCCACCACAAAAGGGGGTCAGAGCACTGCGCGGAATACGTATGCTACATTCATTATGGTTGCCTCATTTTCCACTTCTCCTGTTTCACCCACCTCTTGTCTTGTGGATGAGACTTTGGGGCAGGGAACTCTCCAGCAAAATCAGTGGTGCTGGGTAGCTTCTCCTTCTCTACAAAGGCCCACATCTGCAGGGTCCCAAAGAGATCTATATTCTACCCTGTCGGTCCATTATCTATGTGAGACCACTGGGAGAGAGTGGGACACCACAGGCTCACGCTGATGACACTCAACAATCTCTCATTCTCAACTGAGACAACCGCCACCACCACCACTAAGCTGTCTGAGTGCCTTCCTTCAGGAAATGAGCTCTTGGATTAAGAGCAGGGAGCTCAAATTGAACCCTGGCAAGACCAAAGAGATGCTGCTCAGAAAGGGGAAACACTTCCAAGAGCTGGCCAAGACCATCTCTACCTGCTTTGGAAGGTGCACAAATCCCATTTGTCAAAGATGTGTGAAGCCTAGGGTCCTGCTTAGCTCCTTGCTAAGCTTGGATGACCAGATAGCCTCAGTTTCTAAAAATGCCTTTTCATCTCCAGCTTGCTAAGAAACTTTGTCCCTTCCTCCTGGACAAAGATCCAGCCACAGTGATCCATGCAGTTGTCCCCTCCACACAGTGAATTACAGTAATCCAGCATCTGAAGCAGAATGTGACTCTGATGCCCAAACTCCAGCTGGTACAGAATGCAGCTCTCCTTCTCCATGGCTCAGGCTGCTGTAAGCACAACAGGCCCATGCTCCAGGCTGCTCTCAGTCAGCTTCTGATGCCAGTTTAAGGCCTGGGTCCCAACTTTCAAAGTAATTAATGGATAAGAATGAACTCTGGTCTCTGAACCACTGTGCTCCTCTAGAGAAATGCGGTTCACCAAGCCCAGGAAGACGCATGTGAGATTTGGAGACAAAGCATTCGTTGTCAAGGGGATCCAGCTATGGAATAGTCTTCCAGAGGAAACTGGGCAAATCCAGAGTCTCACCGTCTTTAGGAAACATTGCAAAGCATTCCTCTTGGAGACAGCCTTCCCACCAGAAGTGAAGCTCACAATATGAATGCCCCTGTCTATCCTCAAGCCCTCACTAATCCCTCTAAAAACAAACAAGTCCTACCCCAAGAAGCGTTTTCACCCTGAAAAGAAAGACATGGTAGAGATGGCATGAAGTCCCCTAGGGACTTTGCTATTGCTGTTGGTTTTATGTGGAAGGCACTATTCTAGGGATGGGCAGCAATATTAAACCCTAACGTAGACAGGAACTACATTTGTACAGCACCTACTACAGCCCCAACCTATTTGGGCCCTGAATGCATTATTGTAATGGGGATAATGAATAATACAAATAATTGCATATACCTGCCAATGCACTGAGCCAAGTTCACTGCCAGTGTAATAAATGGAGAGAGGTGAATCAGTAGCAGTAACTTACTTTCTTAAATGATGTTACTTGGTGGTTTAAGTTAGATTTCCCTCAAAATACTTAATTTCTGGGCTAAAACCTTCCATTTAAAATACACCATGAAGTCACAAGAAGGAAATATTGGAGGTGAAAACAAAGATGTTGAGGGCTATAGGTCTTATTTGTCCCTGCTACAAATGGTGCCTCCCTCCCAAAAAGTGGGAACACTTTCACAATTTTTCTCCAGAATTGCCCCTTTTAACGTTTGTTCAAAAGTCAACATCAATTTTGAAGGTTTCAGAGTAACAGCCGTGTTAGTCTGTATTTGCAAAAAGAAGAGGAGGACTTGTGGCACCTTAGAGACTAACCAATTTATTTGAGCATAAGCTTTCGTGAGCTACAGCTCAATTCATCTGTAGCTCACGAAAGCTCATGCTCAAATAAATTGGTTAGTCTCTAAGGTGCCACAAGTACTCCTTTTCTTTTATCAATTTTGAAGCCTGTCAAAAAACCAGGATGCTTGGTTGTGTGGTTTTTTGCAAAACTTGTCATGAAAAATCCCTTCTGTTGGCGTCTTTTGAAATTCCAGCTACATGTATGAAAACTTCCACCAGCTCTGCTGTAACTGTGGGGATTGAGCAGCAGCTCTGCTGTGACCTGGGGTACAGGGAAGGAAGGTTGTGCTGACTTGATCAGCTGCCTCCCAATGGGCTTAACTAGGGAGGCTGATTTAGCATTGAGCATTCTACAGGAGAGGCTGGAGTGAGGATGCATTGAGTCAGCACGTCAGCCAGTCATCCTGGCCATGCTCTTTCCTAGCCTTTTGGGTGACACTGGCAGTGGACTGACAATTCCCTATTGTCAGAGCACTCCCCATAAAAAGCCTGCATGACCTAGGGCTATATCTAGCCCTGTGAGGTTGAAGATGGCCAAGCAGATCTTTCATATTTCAGTAAAATTTCTTCCCCGTGAGAAGTTCAGCCCAGAGCAGAATTCTTTATAGCTCAGCTGTAAATGTTCCCTGGCTATGAAGGCTTTTGTGGAACTCTTACCTAGAGTGTAAGAGCTGCACAGGAAGTGGCTCTGCATTAATATGAATGTCTTCCATAACTCTCAAATTTTTAATATTAAAGTTATCCCAGAGGTATTTACAACTGAAGTGCAAAAGACCCTTAGCTTGAGTGCAGCTCTTGGCACACAGCTGAACGAGAAAGGAAGTCTCAAACTAATCTCAAGGAAGGACTTGCTCCTAGCAGGAACAAAAAGCGTTAATAATCATAATCATTTCCAAGCACAGCCGCTCCAGACTTATCTGCACAGAGCTAATTAACCATAGCAAAAACTAAACACGCGAACATTCTGTTCATTTTGGCTACCTATATTGGCAGGAGTTAAACTATCAGCATCCTATCCAAATCCAAAATATTGCTTCTTCATCCTTTCTCTGCATAGATCACCCCTGAGCCAACAAATAGTTCTACATGGTGTTCTGCCAGAACATTCTGATATTCTTTAGATAGATCCGCAAGTCAGCTTTCTTATAGCAGCCTGATAGACCTGTAGCTGTTGCAGCCTATTCTACGTAGATGCTTGTAAAAGACTGGTCATTGTAGCTCAGCACCTTACAAAGTTTAAATACACTCAGTGGTCTACTGAAAGACTGGATTCCTGCCCTCCCCCCCCCCCCCACCACACACACACACACACACACATTTCTCTCCCTCTGTCCAGGGCCAGGTAGGATTCCTCTTGCCCTTCTATTCTGCTTTTTTTTCCTCTGGCCTGAAGCAAGCAGAGTAGTGTTTTTGTGGGAAGGACACAGAGTTAATGAGCAAGTGTGGTATCAGAAGGCTGTCAGATGACTCGTGCATTTTTGTCCTCTGTGTTCCTTAACCAAGATGATACATCCCTTTTTGAGACACACACCCCCCCCTATATGATGTACATATTTGTCTGAATATTCCTATACTAGGCACAACCAGTATTATGTACAGAGACCTCCAGAGTATGGAATTTCATATGGAGCTCCTGTAGCCACTTAATTGTTGATGCTCATTTTCACCACATGTACAGGATTAGCTCTTAAATGGCTAATTTTTAAGCATTTCACTACTTGCTAGAGCGGTCAAGCGATTAAACAGATTAATCACACGATTAAACAATACTAGAATACCATTTAACTACTTTGATATATTCATTTTCATCATCTGAGTCAAATGCCACCGGCAGAAAGTTGATTTTGTTTTTTGGTGGTTCGGGTTCTGTAGTTTCCACATCAGAGTGTTCCTCTTTGAAGACTTCTGAAAGCATGCTCCACACCTCATCCCTCTCAGATTTTGGAAGGCACTTCAGAGTCTTAAACCTTGGGTCGAGTACTGTAGTTATCTTTAGAAATCTCACATTGATACCTTCTTTGCATTTTTGTCAAATCTGCAGTGAAGGTGTTCTTAAAAATGAACAATGTGCTGAGTCATCATCCCCAACTGCTATACAATTAAATATATGGCAGAATGCAGGTAAAATGGAGTAGGAGACCTACAATTCTCCCCCAAGGAGTTCAGTCACAAATTTAAGTAATGCATTAGTTTTTTAATGAATGTCATTAGCATGGAAGTATGTCCTCTGGAATGGTGGCCAAAGCACCAAGGGACGCATGAATGTTTAGAATATCTGGCACGTAAATACCTTGCAATGCCGGCTAAAAAAGTGCCATGCGAACGCCTGTTCTCACTTTCAGGTGACAATGCGATCTGCTTTATATTTACAGTATCTCCTGTAAATGTAAACAAACTTGTTTGTCTTAGTGATTGGCTGAATTAGAAGTAAGACTGAGGGGACATTGTTTTAGAGTGCAGTTATGTAACAATCTGTAGATTGCACTTTCATGACAAAGATTGCACTAGAGTACTTGTATGAGGTGAATTGAAAAATACTATTTCTTTATAATTTTACAGTGCAAATATTTGTAATCAAAAATCATATAAAGTGAGCACTGTACACTTTGTATTCTGAGTTGTCATTGAAATCAATATATTTGAAAATGTAGAAAAAATCCAAAAATATTGAATTGGTATTCAATTGCTTAACAGTGGTATTCTATTGCTTAACTATTGGTATTCTATTGCTTAACAGTGCAATTAAAACTGTGATTAACTCAAAAAAATTAATCGCATGAGTTAACTGAGATTAATCAACAGCCCCTCTACTTGCATGTGTATGGAAATTAATTTTCCAGAGAGGAATTTGGAAGGCAGTGTGGACATTCAGACCAGTACACAGGAAGTGTTGCCTTGTCTCTGTTCTTAATTCTAGCCAGCTTTCTTAATGAGGTAATGTTCTTCTGTTCTGGGTTTATCTTCTAGCAAACAGGGCAACAGGTAATCCATTGCGGAGGCACACTTGAAAAACATCATAGGCAAGCTGTTTAATGTTAACACTGTCATTCATCACTCAGGCCTTTTGGATAACTTGACAGATGTAGCACGCTCCCTTGGGATCCCACTGGCCTCTGGCATTCTGCTTAGTGAAATGTATCCACCGGCATCACAGAGGCAACTGAGACTTGGCAGTGTGGAGGAAGTGGATAGAATCCTGTAAATCTTCAGGAACTATTCAATAAAATGCTTTGTGGCATCATAAGGCAAAAGCAGATTCTCATAATGAAGGGTTTCCAGCAGAAGTCATGGTACTGTTTTTTATCCACAATTTGCATATGGTGTTTGAAAATAGAGTAGGATTCAGATTTCATGCAATGGGTTTAAGGTGACCTTTTGAATTTGCCCAAATGGTTTCTGGCTGTTAATAATTGTGCGTGAAATATATACACAGCAGCCTTTACGCTGCACACAGCAAGTCTGGATTTGGGCACTTAACCCTTCACTAACCTTGCATTTTTGTCTCTTCCCTTCATATTCTGCCTATGTAGTTCCTAATCATGCACTCTGATCAGTGTGTGCAAGTGGGGGTTGTCATCACTCTGCACATTAGCAGGCCATGCTGGATTCAAATGTCATTAACATTGGATGGGGAATAAATTGATGGTCTCAGTCCATTTCCTAGTGAGCAGGTGTCTACATCACAAAATTGGCACACCCGAGGGTGGAGCGCTGGTGAGGGAGTGTAGGGACACTTCAACTGCTTCTACCTGACCCTGTCTGTTCTGTGCATAAATAAAACGTCAGTCACAAGTGCTGTCAATCTAGTTCCATCTACACGACTGAGCATGGCTGGGGGTGCTCAGCAAATCGCAAGATCAGCTTTCAATTCACATGTGGGGGTGGAGGGCGAAATCTCTCCTCTTCAGTGACACAAAGGAAGATTATCCCTCTCCCAAGAAAGCATAGTCTGCTACAAGAGGAGCATACATAGAGGGACACAGAGTCCTAGTGTTACTGTCCACAATGTCCTGTTAGCCAGGTCTCGCTTTGGATGAGTGCTCTGAAAGCTGCTACTTTGTTACATGACTGGAAGGAATCCTAATCATATGCAATGTTGGTGATGAAAGCAGGCAGTGTATTTCTGTTACGTTGGTGTTATTTATGTGTCAAAAATCCTGTCCCTAGCCACTGATGGGGAGAAAAGAACTGGGCCAAAGCACTAACCACCAGGCTGTAAAGGAGCTGCTGGTAACATGCCATGGGGCCACTGCAAGGAATCTGCTCAGCCAGGTCTGGGAAGGGAGCAAAGCCTGCGTTAGAACACTGACCTGTGTACCTAGCCTGAGAGAGGGGACTGAGTTACTCTGGGCTAAGCCTTCCTTGCAGAAACAGCATTGTACTCTGTACAGTAACATTGCTCAAGATTCAAGCAGAAGTCTGGCAACAACAGAAGTGGCGGGAGGACAAACTGCACATTCTGTAAAAAAGCTTCCAGTGGGTTTGTTCATTCTCTGCCATCCCTGCGCACAAGTAAGTCAGGGGGAGGAGTGTGGCCTGCATCCAACGGAGAGCAAACTCCTCATGTGCCAAATTATGCACCAGTGTCCTGAGCATCACTCAGCTCCATGTGGTATCGTGTTGGCTTCACCTATTCAAATGCAGATGTGGCTTGCGGTGTTCTTGCTGCCTGCCTGCCTGCATGTAAATGTAAAATACATAAAGTTCTAGCAGTTTTGGAGAGGTCTCTCGATGACCTTTCCAGCAGCAGAAATGTAGCATGTACAGTGGGCTTAAATTCTATTGCAGATAAGTCTCTTTTTATGATCACACTACAGTGGTTTAACTTGCATTTAATTTACATAATTTCTTCCAATTATCTAGTCAGATGCTAAAATGATTAACATAAACCCTGGGTGTGAGTGCAAGGAGCGCTTAGAGAATTCATACTCTGGATTCAGTTTAACCCTTCTGCTACAGCTGTTTGACAATAAAGGCCCAGATTGCTGACTGGTATAAATTGGAGTGGCTCCATTCAAGGCAATGGCATGACTGGGAGAGGCTTGTGCCTATAAGGGCAGAATTGGGTCAATAGTGTGTCTTTTTTGTTTTGTTTTTTTTTTGCTTTGAGATACCAAAGAAAAACTAGAGCTTGAGACTTGGAGATTTTGAAGATATTTAGGTGCCTTAACTCCCACTGATGTCAATGAGTTAGGCACCTAAATATCTCTTAAAGAACTAGCCCATAGTTACTGCTTCCCCAAACCCAAAAACAAAATAATGCAGAATAAAGGCTTGTGGCTCCTTTGCAAATGAATGAACTACATATCTCAACTGCTGCCATGTAATTGCATGAAAAATGCTATATATGGCTTTTGCAATCTGCTTCCTTTAAAGCATGTGTTCTCTTAATTCAGCTCCTGCCAACTTTACTATTATGAGGCAAGGGCAGATCTTGCACTGCTTATTAAAAGCAGTACACTACAGGAGTGGGCTGGCTAGTTTGTGCGTGGAACATCACCCTCTACTACATCGAATCAAACCAACTCATCTGGGTTACACCACATACTCCTAAGAGCTAATGGGAGATTCTCCTTTAGATCAATGAAGGGGAGGATCTGGGATATATCCCAGCTACCCCAACGTTCAGAGTTGTCATTGTGTGCAGAAGAGTAACCGCTAGAACGATTGGTAACACGTGACTAGGCAATTCAAATTACCCAGAAATAGGGTGACCAGATGTCCCATTTTTAAAGGGACAGTCCCATTTTTGGGGACTTTTTCTTATATAGGCGCCTTTTACCCCCCACCCCTTGTCCTGTTTTTTCACAGTTGCTATCTGGTCACCCTACCCAGGAATAAGTGTGCTCTCTATTCAGACTGCTGTATAGATGGGCAAACAATTTCTCCATTCAGAACATCTTTATCCACCATCTAGCTTATTTGCCAACCATTTTTTCCCCTACTATTTGATCAGCTCTTATGGCAACCAGGAAGTCCTCCTAGTAGTCAGGCATGGCTGTGTTACACTGAAGGACTCCTTCTAGTATGCATAAATGCAAGAGCTGGCCTCTACACAACCAAGATCTAGCTTGCAAAATGTTATGGGGAAGGGGAGTAATGTTCATAAAATTATGGGATTTACACCACGAACTAAGGATGTAGGAAGGATGGTCTAGGGATAGGCCAATGACCTGGGATTTAGGATTTGGACTCTGAGCTCCCAGATGAGCCACATACTTTCTGTGTGATCTTGGGCATGCCCTTTAATCTACCCGTATGCCTTTATTTTCCCTATTCCCTACCTCAGATATTGTTGAGGATATTATCCATTCATGATTGAGGTTCTCCTACTATAGTGATGAGGCCATGTAAGTATCTAGACAGGGGGATGGAAAAGAATACAACTTGTACATGTAACCCTGGATCCTGATCTCACTGAAACTTCAAGTTTCTAAAATTAGTTTTTTCACTAATAATTCAAACAAATCCTCTTAGATTTGAGTCCCTTTCCTTACCAAAATAGATATTTTGAAAGATAAAATTTCACAGCCCTTTGTAAGCAAATCTGGACCAATTTGGTTATACCGGGGGACAAAACCTTCAACTTTTGTTTCACGTTGCCTAACTTTGAGACTTATATTTCACATTTCCCATTGCATGAAGAGGATGTACAGTATCAAAATGCCAAAAATCATCTTAGCGTGTCATACGTTATTCCACTCTTCTAAATCTATTAAATATTTCACTGGTGGACTCCATCCAGTTTTTGGTACACGAGTGTTCTTCATGTAAATCACTGACACAAGTGGCATTAAGGGACATACTTTCAGATGGTCTCCGTTTTTGGATATGCAAATATGGCTTTCCATGTGCAAATACGGTTAAGTGCACAGCTACTAATCGGTGATCAAAATCATCCATTTTCAGTTGTAAGTGTGGGGTTTGCACATGCAAACATTGCATATGCCCCCAAGCCATGGGCTGCGTGAAAGTTTTGACACCCTTGTTAGTAGATTTCCATGTCAATTAAACCTTTTAATTCCCCTCCATCTGGGACATGTTGGTAGACAGTGCTGGGTACCTTGTGCTGCTGTTGAGTCTGTTCTGAGAGGCATAGGTGACAACTCCGTGGGTGCTCCAGGGCTGGAGCACCCACGGTGAAAAATTAGTGGGTGCTCTGCACCCACTGGCAGCCAAGCTCATCCCCCTCCCCCCCCCCTCCAAGCGCACCACATGCCCGCTCCTCAGCCTACCTCCCAGCGCTTCCCCGCTCCCCCAGGCCACCACATGCTGGGAGGGAGGAGGAGGAGCAGAACATGGTGCACTCAGGGGAGGAGGTGGGGAAGAGGCGTGGCCAGGGCGGGGATTTGGGCAAGGGGTTCGAATAGGGACAGGGAGTGGGTGGAGTTGGGGTGGGGATTTTGGAGAAGGGGTTGGAATGGGGGCAGGGGCGGGGCCACATGGAAGGGGTGGAGTAGGAGCAGGGCCGGGGCAGAAGGGGGTGTCAAGCACCCAGCAGTAAGTGGGGAAGTTGGTGCCTATGCTGAGAGGAAACAAGATTTCAGTCTCAGGGCTGTCAATCTAGTAGCTTTCCCAAACAGTGTAAAGCTACGTTTACAAAAGATCAGCACTTTATTTTTTCTTTAATAAGGCCGATGACTTACTGACTCAGGGGAGCCTGCCAGGACTTGGAGTTTAATAAGAGCCCCACTCTAATTTAATAATGCAACTTACTAACAGAGCAATACTTCAGCAGTACATAATTGTATCAGTACTTTTTTACCTATACCAGGCTATTCTGCCATTTTTTTCCTCCTACAGACATTTGAAATCTCCGTGATATGATACCTTCAGCATTATCTTTAGATTTTGCTTAACCTTGCTGAGCAATCCTAGGAGTCTGAGACGTCTAGAATATTTTGAAATTGCTAATATACCCCTATATGATACCACTTTATAGCAACTTCCTGGTTTGTAATGAGAAGATCTCTTGCAGATGTAGTTAATCAGAAATAGATTACTATCACTCTGCAAACACCTGCATTGGAAGTCTGGCTTTTATTAGTGTAAATTCCTACTGCTGACAAGCTCAGGGAGACAAGGACAGGCAAGAAAACCAAGATTTCCCTTGCACAGCTGGAGTATAAACTTGAAGTTTTGTTCACATTTCTCTTTCTTCTGTAAATGATTTAGCCGCTATTGATCAAAATTACCACCAAATAAAAACCAGAGTCTACTAGCTTGTTTTTGTGTGTTACATGGCCATAAAACGTGTCTGTGCCTCCTCTTGGAATCTGCTGTACTTCCTTGGTCTGTTGCATACAGAGAGAGAGGTAGAACAGCAAAGAGACTTGCATTGCAAATACCTTTGTTAACGTTAAGTCTTCAAGAAACTAGATCCAGTGCTGGGACTCCGTATTGAATATGTTGGACAGAAAATAAGTTAACTATTCCAAGGGTCTGCACTATCCAGGCGTGCTGGAACAATTTGCATAGTGGGGGGTGTTAAGTTCCTAGTTCCAGCACCTATGGCACTATCTCTGAATTGTAAAGTTCTGAGCAATGTGGCAGGTGTAAAAGACAGAGTCCAACAGGTAAAATATGTGATCTTAAAGAGAAGAGAAGTCAAGAGTATGAAGCAGTGTAAGAGGGTAGGGAGAAGTTGTGTAATTGAGTGTGCAGTCGGGAAACTGTTCATCACCCTGAGGCCTACTGGGTATGCTGGCTGATTTTTCTAACATCAGAAATTGGAATATGATCCATGCACAGGTGTAGATATTGGTGGAGATTCAAGCTCAATCTTTTGAATAAAGGGACTGTCAGTATTGATTGTTAGGAGATGCTGTTTCAGAAGCCGGACGTTCATATAACTGGGGTTGTGCTAAAAAATCTTGGGACTCTTAAACAGGCAAACCTGGATGTAGAAGCTCACTCTTGGTGGGAAAGCACGCATGTCCTTCAAGGGCAGAAATGGAAATAGCTCGAGAGATAGCTGGGAGAGTTCCAATTTACTATGGAACGTTAGTATACTAAGGTATTCTGTTTCCAGGCTCTGGACAGATAATGCTGGTCAAAAAATGCCAAGTGTTCTTTGCAAGAAATGTTAAGCGTTGCAATTTTACAGGGTTTTTTAATTTTTCTTAAAACAAAACCTGAACTTTTTACCAGAAACTACTGTTTTTGCTTCCTTAGAATTGCCAATTTTCAGGAAGAAAATTATGAAGAAATTTCAATCCAGTTCTTCCAGGGCCTGATTCCCCAGGGCTTTGTGTAGTTACTGACCGCTATGCAATCAGAATGCTCCACTTCCTTACACCAGGGAACAATTTAACCCCCCTTGACAATGGTTTAAATGGCAGGACGGTGGAGAATCAGGCCTGAGGCAAGACACTCACTGCTGCTGGCACCAGGCCCCCCACTAGCACCCTCCCTCCCCCCCAGGCCATAGCTGGACCCAAAGCTGGACCTGGACCCAAAGCTGTCCTGTCCATAGGATGGACCAGGGCAACCAGCCCGGGCCCTGTGCTTTGTGAGGGGGCATGCTTCAGGGGGATGTGGGGTCCAGGGTGGCCCGGGGGGTTGGAAGGGGGCCTGGCTCTGGACCCCTTCCACCCCTTCCCCCAAGCCCCCGCCCCGCCTTCTCTGGGTCCCCCCCCAGCAACACTGGGAGCTGGTGGGTCAGGCTGGGGCCGGGTTACTTGCTGCTGCCAGCACCAGCTCTCCCACCCCCCGCTAACCCACCCAGGCCTCCCTGGACCCCACATCCCCCCAAAGCACAGGGCCCCCCAAGCATAGTAAGCCCAAACATTGGTGGAGTTGGGCCCACATTCCTAAATATTGGTGGAGCGTGGGCACCACAAGCCCATATAACTCACCACCTATGGACTGTACCTCACAGTTAATTAGGAAACTGTACCAAACCAAGTTTTCATCTGCTCGCACAAAATCTGAGGCAATAGTTTGCAATGTCTTAGCCCCTTTATCCATTGAAGAAGTGCAGCTTGAGTTGAATAAGCATTCCTTTATTACACTTAGCATGGATGCTTCAAACAGAAAGGAGCAAAAACTATTTCCTGTTCTAAAATGGTATTTTCTCTCAAAACTGAGTAGAATTTGCACAAAAATTATTGACTTTTCGTCTCTCCCTAGAGAAACATCAGATTTGCAATGTGCATTCATCCAGCAAGTGATTGAGAAATACTCTTAGTGACAAGATTGTTGGAATATGTGCAGACAACACCAATGCTAACTTTGGGGGTGCCATACCTTGTGGGAAAAACAATTTGTGATGAAAGCTCTTGGCCAGCTTAGGAAAAGAGATCTTCGGTATTGGGTGTGGTTCACATATTGTGCATAACTGCAATCAACTGTCTTCCTTTAGATGTGGAGAACATTGCTGTAAAGGTTTACAAGTGCTTTCATATCTACACGTTGCGTGCCGAAGAGCTGAAAGACTTCTGTCGATTTGTTGAAATCGAATATAGCAAATTACTAGAGCATGGCAGCACATGAGTCCTCTCATTGGGACCAGCAATACACAGGATTTTGTTGATTGTTCTATGGGCTTAAAGCATATGTTCTTTCTCAAGATCAATGCCCGACACTGCTAAAGAAGGTCTTTGATCCTGCCACTCAATTGTGGCTTCTATTTGCCAGCAAACAAACTGCCACGTTCCAAAACATAATGGAGATGATACAGAAAAATGATTTGTCAGTGACAAAACTTGTACTGCAAATATGTTTCCTGCATGTTAACTTATCAGAGACGCTTGCAGAAAGATTTGTCACAACAGAAGTGAAGAATCTACTGCACACTCTTGTAGAATGCAGGCAAACGAAAGAAAAGGAGTTTTAGGATGTAGTTGACAATTTTCACAACATGCCTGTCCTACTTAGAGCACTGGAGACCTGTCTTTGAGTGCACCGAAAAACTTGAGGTGGGCTCTGCTGAGGAATATGCTGAGAATGCCAGGCACCTAAAGGTGGTAGAATTTTCGAGAGATGGACCGTAATGCAGTACAACACCCAGATCTAGCCAGGGCTGTGGAAGTTGTGCTGTTTGCCTGGTACTACAGGACCTGTTTAATGTTGCGGGTTTTTTTTTCCAATTATGAGTGATGCATGGTGTCCTGAAAAATCACATCTTAATGTCTCCACTATGAACGCTGTCTTGTGTGTGTGCGAGTTAACTTTTCTCTACGACAAGTTGCTGAAAGACCAGCAAACCCTCAGAAAAATAGCATTGTCCGAGAAATACAACTGGTATCAAGTAGCTTTACACCCTGAAGAACAGCAAGACAAGGAACAATGCCAGTAATTACTGAGTTCTAAGTAAAATATATGAAACAACTGCCTTATCTTTTTTGCATACTGTAAGTAAACTCCCCTGAGCACTGACCATCTCTTACCCAGTCCCATTTCCAGTTTAGGGAAATATGGTCACCCTATGCATGTTCATACAATCAGTGATACAAGACTAAGAAAAGACTGGTCTTAGCACTGAAGACCAGATAGTGCTTCAAGTCCTTAGTGGCAGGAATTTGGTGTTCAACTTGTCCTTGGTAATCAACTCACTAATGTACAATATTGTTCTATTTGCATCATAGGGGACAGTTACGATTGAGTTAGTAAGGAGTGCCAAAATCCCAGACTATCGAGTGCTCCCTTTCTAGTTGGAGATGAGGTAATATACAAATGATAGCAATGTCTACTTAAGCCAGACTTAGCCTGTGGATAAATATACAGGTCCTTTGACCTTCAAAACTTGAAGCGCCTTTGTACAGAGCTACTGCACTGGCTTATATTACAAGATAAATTATGAAAAATAAGTTGACCTCAGTAGTTTTGTTTAGCTGTTCTGGGCACGAACTTTTTTTCACTTTAACTCTGTTTCCCAGACCACCTATCTCCCTCACCCGGAAGATGAGAAGAAACTAATCGAGACTGGTTGGAATGTGTTTTGACAACTGACCAGGGTACTGTATAGGGAGCTCCCTCTAGGCTTAGAAAGAGACAGAGAAAGACAAGGGAGAGAAAAAATACCTTCCATTTTGAATGAGTTTAATATTACAAAAGGGATAGCTGTGTAACAAGGCGGGAAGATGGGATATAGTCCTGACAAAGTGGATGATGTAAATTTTAAATCAGCTGAGGATCTGATTCAATGGGTACCTGCCTATCTGTATAAAGGAAGGCTGAAATAGCCTCAGCAGGACTAATCTGGTCACATTTGAACACTGTAATGACTGATCTTCCCCACACAAGCTTGTCACCCTCAAGTGCCAGCCTGTTAAAGTTCACAAAACTAAACCAGCCATTACCACATTATTTTGATAGCGTGACACAAATACAGGCCTCTGTGGATGACATTTTCAAACCCAATTATCTAAAGTCTGGGGACTTCATCAGGAAGTCATTGGCTGGAACTTGAAAACAGACACTTTCCCGCTACCTTTCCTCAAATCTTCTGTCGTCTTCATAGGCTTTGCTTCCCTATTACGGTTGCTTAAGTGCCGATTACGCACACAGCATTCCGCAGGAGCTTACAATCAAAGACATGTATCCCTCCAATCACTTAACAGTGATGCTGTCATTTGTGAAACCTGTAAATGTAGATAAATCAGTGTTAAATGCTTAATGTATAACCAAGCACTGTACAAACCTGCAGCTGGAATCTAAGTGGCCACTCGTTCACAATGGATTTACTCATTAAATATATTCTTGTATGTTCCCTTCTAGGGATGGCTCACGCTGGTAATAACTAGTCCACTGTACTTTTGTAGTGGCCCTATCATGTGCCCATGGAGTATAAACTTTCATCTTATTTAAATATTGTGGGCTGGCTCCTCAGCTGTTACAAAAAAAGCGTAACTATGCTGAAGCTCTTTTTCCAGCCCTCTTGGCTGGAAACATAACCTTCTGAATGCCCATCTTCCTGAGCCTTATGACAGGTGTCCTCTGAGAAGAGTGCTTAAAATGACCTGCTTCTATTTGTCTCAATATGGTATTAGTCTAATGATAAGTAAACGTTCATGAACTAAATTGCTGTTCATTTTAGTAGAATCATCCATGGGCGGGATCTGAGTTGTGCCCCTACTTACTTTTAATCTAAGTCCCACATTGATTGGGGGGGGGGGAAATAATGCCTAATCCTGAATGGGGGCGGGGGGAGACTGCAAATGAGAATTTATGATCTCATACATCATGAGAGCAGAAGGCCCCTGAGCATCTTCTGAATGACAGCAGAGCTCTCATCTGGATTACAGCCTTAGTTTTCAATCCCCGAGGAGTCAGAGGACTATGCATTGTTGATGATTATACAGTGAAGAGCCTAAACTAAACCAGGTGTCTTTCCCATTTTGCCAAAAGCTAGTTTGACACACACTAGCTTATAAATGGATAGCTTTGCCAGATCACACAATGATATATTACACTGGCCACTCGAGTGGCCCCAGTGGTGAAGCAATTTTCACACAAAAAATGCAAATTATTTTAATTGAAAATAACAAATAGGCTGGCTGGTATTGTCATGAAAAGTATGTTAAAGGGGAAGGTTCTGTTAAGGAAAAAAAATCTGACAAGTCGTAGGTTATAAAAAATTTCAGTTCAAGCTTCTTCATGTTGTAGCAAAGTAAATTATTGCTGACAACTTCTTTCAAAGGTCCCTCTTTTGGTCATGTTAAAATAAGACAATACACTACTTTTAAATGTGAGTTGTTTCTGTTTTAGTGAGCAGTGGCATGCTGATTGGGAATATGGGAAATGGTTTAGTCCAGCAGCAAGGTATCCAATAGCCAAGCATGAGTGTACCTTTTAAATTGTTTGTGTATTATGCTTAACTTTCTTACTCAGGTGCCTAATTGGAGGCACCTAAACAGAACGCATTAGGTATCATGTACAGTTCTGTTTGCTTGTATAGGAATAAACTCTAGTGACTGCTAGCCCTACAAAAATGGACATTGGCTAAAACTGAATTTACAGATGCTACGTAATACGTCCAAAAAGTGCATCACAGCAGAAAATAAGCATTTGTTCAAGATCTAGTGCCTATAAACAGAGCTAGATAGGCTCAGGCCATTTACAATTGCACTGTCTGGTGATGCCATAAGGTTACCAGTAAGTGATTTGTAAGAAACCCTAATTTTGTCCCTCTCCAAAATCAGGCTCTACCAGGAGAACAGACCCCTTTGTGCGTGAAGTGGCTGGCAGAGCGAGGCTAATGTGCATAGCCTGAATCTACAGCATCCTCAGACCACACAAGCTAAAGGAGTTCTGGCTTTTCCTCCAAATCATAGACTTTAAGGTCAGAAGGGACCATTATGATCATCTAGTCTGACCTCCTGCACAATGCAGGCCACGGAATCTCACCCACCAACTCCTGTAACAAACCCCTAACTTATGTCTGAGCTATTGAAGTCCTCAAATCGTGGTTTAAAGACTTCTCACTAGGCACTAAAATACTGCAGGAACTTTGGAGTCAGCGTTTCACTAATGCCATGGACTAGAGCAGGGGTCAGCAACCTATGGCAGGCGTGCCAAAGACGGCACACGAGCCGATTTTTAATGGCATGCTGCAGCCTGCCAGGTCCCAGCCACCAGCCCCGCTCTTCTCCGCCTCCGCCCCCTCCCCCTCCGCTGCGGGGGCAGGGTGAAGAAGCTTGGTCCTGCTGGCTGCAGGGCAGGCAAGGTTCCCACTCCCCCGCCTCTTCCCCCACCATGCGGGGTTCCTGCCCCTCCTCCTCTCCCTCCCTGCTGCCGATCAGCTGATGGCCCTTGCGAGGGAGGGAGAGAAGCAGAGCCGCAGCGCGCTCGCCGCTCCAGGGAAGAGGCGGAGAAGAGGTGGGGACGGGGCCTTGGGGAAGGGGGTGTGGAATCAAGGCATATCCCCTCCAGCCCCCTGCTATGAGCCGCTCTGGGCAGGAGGCTGGGAGCACCCCCACGACCGTACCACACACACCCCAGCCCTCTGCCCTGACTCTTGCACCCCCCACATTCCCACCCCCACCCTGCACACCAAATGGGAGCTCCTGCACACACACACACCCCCACATTCCCACCTGCACCCCTCGCACCAAATGGGAGCTGCCCAGGTAACCACTCCACACCTAAACCTCCTGCCCCAACCCTGTGCCCCCTCCCTCATTTTATTTCCTGGCCAGTCTGGGGTCCTGGTCGCCAGCCCCACTCAGCCCGCTGCCAGTCTGGGGTTCTGGCTGCCATTCCCTTGCCAGCCAGGGTCCCGGCCGCAGGCCCCGCTTAGCCTGCTGCCGGCCTAGGTGAAATGGAACCCCAGGCTGGCAGCGGGCTGAGCGGGTCAGTGGCGTAAGATCAGCATTTTAATTTAATTTGAAATGAAGCTTCTTAAACATTTTGAAAACCTTGTTTACTTTACATACGACAATAGTTTAGTTATAGACTTAATATACAGACTTATAGAGCGAGACCTTCTAAAAAACGTTAAAAATGTATTACTGTCATGCGAAACCTTAAATTAAAGTGAATAAATGAAGACTCGGCACACCACTTCTGAAAGGTTGCCGACCCCTGCACTAGAGAGATGCCTGAATGTGATAGTAGGGAGAAAAGACGCAAGGGAGATGCTGTCTTTCAGACGGGACGTACACCAAGGTCCTCCTAACAGTTAACAGTCTTTCAAAATACGCCAGGGGATAGAGTAAGTCACTAGGACACAGCTTCACTAATTTTTGTCCCTACCTGTCAGAACTTCACAGTAAGTGAGAGACTTTATCAGGAACTTTCCACCTCTGCCACACTTCCTGCATGCTGCAGGCCTCTAGCCCTCCTCCATCTTCCGCCTTCTCCTGCTGTTCCCAAGGAATAGCTCTTGCCTTCATCCTGTTTCACTTCTGCTCCTGGGGCACCAGCTGGCCAAGGAACTTTGGGGATGTAGGAGGTGACAAAAAGTACAGCACCTGCTTGGTGTAGATAGTGCTAGGCCCAGGGCTGGTCAGGGGCAGTTTGCTCTGGACAGCCTCCACCCCCCCCCCCCCCACACACACACACACATGGAACAATATAGGGGCTGCAGTGAGCCATGAAAAGTAGGAGGGGTGACATGGGGGGGTCATCAAGTCCTGCCCTCAGGGGTGAGAAGGTGAAAGGGGTGTTGCAGAGTGAGGCAGCTTCTGTGCAGCTGGGCTGGGCCTGGCTCCCCACTCCATCCTGGGGCTGGCTCTTGATGCAGCATCACATGACCAGGGCCGGACTTGAGGCAGGGTGGGAGAAGGGAGAGCTAGGCTCAATTTGAGCGAGTGGTGTTATGGGCCCAGGCTGCTGTCCGCCACGCTGCTTCCTTTCTCTCGCGTTGCCTGGGTCGTACAAGGAAAAGAAATAGATGGGCTCCAATTGCCTTACGCAGCTGTAACACATTTGCCCCGGGGCTTTTCCTGACCCAAAGCTCTAGGTGCTTCGATGTGAACGAGCTCTCGTGTCGACAGCACTTACTTTCTGTGAGCACCAGCACACAAATCAAACCCCTTCAAACATCCGAATTTTGGAAGGATTGGCAGGGAAGACCATTATTTACCTATACGGCTCACCCTAAATCAGGATTTACCTGTGCAACCCTTATTCTACTGAGCACTTGTTCATGGGAAATAATCCCATTGACCCCCTGATGCTAGGCGTGTACCTGCGTGTGTGAGGGTTGCACTGTTAACACAGGAGAACCTGGCCCACTGACATGAGAAAATAGTAGCAGTAGGGCTGGCCACAATAAATAATCCTCCTCCAAACATTTGTTTTAGCCTAAATAGTTTACACGGGGCTGGATTTTTAATCTAGGGCTTTTACAGATGAAAGTGGCAGTAATTTATAGTGCATCCCCGTACATTTCTTGCACCTAATGCACCTGGTTATTAAAATCGTGGTCACGGTTCTGGATAGAAGGACAAACAGAATACAGTGATCTCTTTCATAGTTTCCCCAGCACAGCCTTCACTTTGGGTAGGAAATATATTTTTTGAATCTTCTTGAAAATAAACACTCATTCCTCTCCATAAAAATAACATGGGGGTGTGAGAAAGATTTCATAAAACTGGCACTTGTCTTATGAACTCCAGACTGGGGCGGGGGGGGAGGAGAATGGGGGGGGGGAATGTGCCTAAGCTCACAGACCTCAAAGGACAGTGCATTGGTACAGCCCTGATTTGTATTATACGACGCAGCCCCAAGCAGGGGATTTCATACAGTCTGGCTCTCAGGGCGTTGTACTGGAGGAGCTCAGGCCGGCTGCCCAAAAAGCTGGTTAGTGTTCATCTGACTTCCGGCTGCTTATTAACAGTGAGGCTGGCTCCTGCATGAATAGTTAAACTGCACAACACCATGATAAGTAGTGACAGAGCCATATATGTCCTGCCACCCGTGCAAATAGAGCCCCTGTGTGCACCACCGTCAAAGCTTGAAATATGCACCTTCCAGCCCAGTGTTGAGCAGTGAACTTCCTCTGGTTAGTGAGAATTAGCAGCACACTGACATTGACCA
Source organism: Eretmochelys imbricata (assembly GCF_965152235.1). Lineage (NCBI taxonomy): Eukaryota > Metazoa > Chordata > Testudines > Cheloniidae > Eretmochelys > Eretmochelys imbricata. The sequence continues at coordinate 95,142,595 of NC_135579.1, forward strand.
AGTATGTTCATTTTCACAGCTGCATTCTAGGCAGCAATGAGACTGAACAGAGATGCCGGTCTATTTCAGTGAGCTACTCTGAAAGCAGTGGAAAAGGCAGGGGCTCAGTCCTCCAAATCGGGGAGAACTACCCCGCTCTTCACCTGTCCCGCCCGTTGTTCCCCAATGCCCTAGCTGCAGAGGAATGCATACCTTCTGATGCTGCTTTCCAGTAGCTGGTCAACTTCAGGGCAGATCAGAAAGTAGCAATGAGGCTGGCCAGACACTTGTCAATTTCATGCTGCTGGCTCAGAAAACTAAGAGCAGCAGTGATAAGGGCTTGTTTAGGCAAGGAGGAGAAACTCACATGAGAGAATGGGGGAAAGATTCTCTCCCCCCTTATTCCCAATTTACCATCATTTTAGATCTCGCTGTCATGTCCCCTCTTATGCGTCTCCTCTCTAAATGATAGTCCAAATCAGTTCTTTCCCTCTGGAACTCTCTCTGTGCTTCTAGTTACCTTTGTTACCCAGCACTGTCCCCCTCTCTTTGGGCTGTCTCTCACTAATCCATGGGAACACGTACCACTGCATTATATAATGGCATTGCAATATGTTTGGTATCTTCCTCGTCTTCCTTGCACTGAAGTTCGGATTGCTGACCTCTGCTGCAGGCTGAGCAGAGGCTTTTACTGAGCTGTCTGCCATGATGCCCATGTCTTTATCCTTACAACTTGCTTAGACCCCAGCTGTGTAGCAAAATAGTTCAAATTGTTCATTCTAATGTGCATTACCTGACCTTTTTTCCAACAATGTACCATCTGCTAACCACTACTTCAGAACATAAGAACGGCCATACTGGGTCAGACCAAAGGTCCATCCAGCCCAGAATCCTGTCTACCGACAGTTGCCAATGCCAGGTGCCACAGAGGGAGTGAACCTAACAGGTGATAATCTAGTGATCTCTCTCCTGCCATCCATCTCCACGCTCTGACAAACAGAGGCTAGGGACACCATTCCTTGCCCATCCTGCCTAATAGCCATTAATGGACTTAACTTCCATAAATTTATCCAGTTCTCTTTTAAACCCTGCTATAGTCCTAGCCTTCACAACCTCCTCAGGCAAGGAGTTCCACAGGTTGACTGTGCGCTGAATGAAGAAGAACTTCCTTTTATTTGTTTTAAACCTGCTACCCATTAATTTCATTTGGTGACCCCTAGTTCTTACATTATGGGAACAAGTAAATAACTTTTCCTTATTCACTTTCTCCACACCACTCATGATTTTATATACCTCTATCATATCCCCCCTCAGTCTCCTCTTTTCCAAGCTGAAAAGTCCTAGCCTCTTTAATCTCTCCTCATATGGGACCCGTTCCAAACCCCTAATCATTTTAGTTGCCCTTTTCTGAACCTTTTCTAATGCCAGTATATCTTTTTTTGAGATGAGGGGACCACATCTGTACGCAGTATTCAAGATGTGGGCATACCATGGATTTATATAAGGGCAATAAGATATTCTCTGTCTTATTCTCTATCCCTTTTTTAATGATTCCTAACATCCCATTTGCTTTTTTGACTGCCGTTGCACACTGCGTGGACGTCTTCAGAGAACTATCCATGATGACTCCAAGATCTTTCTCCTGATTAGTTGTAGCTAACTTAGCCCCCACCATATTGTATGTATAGTTGGGGGTATTTTTTCCAGTGTGCATTACTTTACATTTATCCACATTAAATTTCATTTGCCATTTTGCCTGCTTAGATCCCTCACATTCCTCCATCTTCTCTAGTCATGACTTTACAGTGTTACTGGTGCATATGCCATACCCCTTTATACCTATGTCACATGACTCTGTGAATGTAATTCATCTGGTTCATCTCCCATTTGCCAGTACAGAAGATGGAACTCTGTATAACAGAATGGCAGAAGGTTGCAGCTATATGTGTTATATTTAAATGTAATATGCCACTAAAGTATTTTTTTAGAATGCATATGCCAAAGGAGCAAGAGAAAAAGGAACATTATCACTAGATTTAAATATATATTACAAACATACATATGATCAACTAAAATGACTACTGCAGTGCTCGCTTTACGGTGATGGTGGCCCTAGAAATACCTAGATTAAAACACACAGCTATGCTTATTAACTACAGTCTGCTTTTTTTAAATCCATTTTAGTTCCAAAAGTCATCTGTCTGACTCCCAATTTCCTCACACTGAATGCAAGTAGATCTGGTAATCCAGATCTGTATTTTTCACAGTTCTGCGTAACAAGGAATATGAGGCTTGGATGACAGAAACCCATCTGTATCTCATGTAGACTCTCCTAGATTTATTTTCTCTTTTAAGTAAAGTGGGGAAGATTCTGGCACACCATTTACTGCATGTAAACCTAATTGAATGTTCAGCCAAAAGAGAAATGATCTTTCTCATGAGTTATCAAAACCACGAGCCTCATTCTGTTCCCATTAAAGTTAATGGCCTAATTCCCCCCATTAACGCTGGTTGGAGTAAATTCAGCCTCACAGATTTCAAAGATGATCTTGAGACAGAGGTTTCAGGCCACATTAGCTTTTGTGCAAACATAATTCCTTATCTGTTAATATCTGAAATATGCAGTGTAGTTATAGCCATGTTGGTCCCAGGGTATTAGAGACAAGGTAGGTACGGTTATATCTTTTGTTGGACCAAATTATGTTGGTGAGAGAGACAAGATTTTGAGCCACCCAGAGCTCTTCTTCAGGCCTGGGAAAGGAACTCCCAGCATCACAGCAAAATGCAAGGTAGAAGAGATTGTTTAGCATAAGTACTTAGCACATATTGTAAGGGACCATTCAAGGTAGAAAGAACAGGAGTACTTGTGGCACCTTAGAGACTAACAAATGTATTAAAGCATAAGCTTTCATGGGCTACAGCTCACTTCATTGGATGCATAGAATGGAACATATAGTAAGAAGAAAGATAGATATATAGATATAGATATACAGAGAAGGTGGAAGTTGCCATACGAACTGTAAGAGGCTAATTAGTTAAGATGAGCTATTATCAGCAGGAGAAAAAAAACTTTTGTAGTGATAATCAAGATGGCCCATTTAGACAGTTGACAAGAAGGTGTGAGGATTCTTAACATGGGGAAATAGATTCAATATGTGTAATGACCCAGCCACTCCCTGTCTCTATTGAAACCCAAGTTAATGGTATCTAGTTTGCATATTAATTCAAGCTCAGCAGTTTCTCATTGGAGTCTGTTTTTGAAGCTTTTCTGTTGCAAAATTGCCACCCTTAAGTCTTTTACTGAGTGGCCAGAGAGGTGACAGCTAGTGGCATTCTGTTATTTTCAAATAGATTGACAGAGCCAGAAGAGTACCCAGAAGTCACCTACTACAGGACAGGCCCAACGAAGAAAATAACAGAACGCCACTAGCCATCACCTTCAGCCCCCAACTAAAACCTCTCCAGCGCATCATCAAGGATCTACAACCTATCCTGAAAAATGATCCCTCACTCTCACAGATCTTGGGAGAAAGACCAGTCCTTGCTTACAGACAGCCCCCCAACCTGAAGCAAATACTCACCAGCAACCACACAACAAAAACACTAACCCAGGAGCCTATCCTTGCAACAAAGCCCGATGCCAACTCTGTCCACATATTTATTCAAGTGACACCATCATAGGACCTAATCACATAAGCAACGCCATCAGGGGCTCGTTCACCTGCACATCTACCAATGTGATATATGCCATCATGTGCCAGCAATGCCCCTCTGCCATGTACATTGGCCAAACTGGACAGTCTCTACGCAAAAGAATAAATGGACACAAATCTGACATCAGGAATCATAACATTCAAAAACTTGAATAGTTTTGGTAGGAGAACACTTCAACCTCTCTGGCCACTCAGTAAAAGACTTAAGGGTGGCAATTTTGCAACAGAAAAGCTTCAAAAACAGACTCCAATGAGAAACTGCTGAGCTTGAATTAATATGCAAACTAGATACCATTAACTTGGGTTTGAATAGAGACTGGGCGTGGCTGGGTCATTACACATACTGAATCTATTTCCCTAAGTTAAGTATCCTCACACCTTCTTGTCAACTGTCTAAATGGGCCATCTTGATTATCACTACAAAAGTTTTTTTCTCCTGCTGATAATAGCTCATCTTAACTAATTAGCCTCTCGCAGTTTGTATGGTAACTTCCAACTTATCTGTATGTATATAAATATATATATATATATATATATCACTATATGTTCCATTCTATGCATCCAATGAAGTGGGCTGTAGCCCACGAAAGCTTATGATCTAATAAATTTGTTAGACTCTAAGGTGCCACAAGTACGCCTTTTCTTTTTGTGGATACAGACTAACATGACTGCTACTCTGAAACCTGTCATTATTCAACATAGAGTGGCCTGTTAATACGTCCGCAGTCTTAGGACAAAAAGAGGGGATTCGGGGGTTACAGAGTGTTGTAATAAACCATAAACCCAGTGTCTCTTTTCAGTCCATGATTTTTGGTGTCTCTATTATATCTGAAGTAGTTTTTTATGAATTAATGATGTTTTTGCCAAATCTTTAAAAGCAATAAACTGCAAGAATTCTGACAAATGGGATTCTTTCATAGGCCTTCACCCTACCCAGAATGGAAAACAACAAAAAAGTCAATGTTAGAGTATAATTGTCATGCTAGAAGAATAGAAAACCATTTACCCTTAGGAGCAAAGATTTTTCCAGGGTCTGAAACCCTTCTTTAACCACTAAACTCAATACCTTGTGAGATGTAGAAAGAACAAAGAGGGCATTAGACATACAAATGAGAAAGCGGTCAATTATTGCATTACAATCTCCAAGGATGTTGTTTTAACACACATTTCACATTTAGTCTTGCATCTTTTCAAGTGATTCCTTATTTTTCTACCTTATAAATAGGCACCAGATGCCAGAGGGAATTCTCAAAATGTCAGTGAAACCTGAGATAAAATAAGTAGCCTAAGGTCAGGATAAGTTGTTAAAAAAAAAAAAAAAAAAAACCAGGGATGACTTTTCTTTCAGAATTAACAACAAAAAAGGCCTTTCTTCCAATATTCCACTTTTAAAAGTTTGACAATAGCAGGTAGGCATGAAACACTGTAAAACCTCAAAATATTTGCCACTGCCCATCACCCTCTTCCCTATTAAATAAGGTTCTGGCACTATCCCCATCCTAAAATAAGTGGCCACCTTTCCTCTCCCAATGTCAAACGTCCCCCAGCTGTAAAAATGTCATCTGATCCATTGGGAAATGTATTGTAACACTACAGCTTATGTTTTGTCTGCCCTCACTTGCCACATTGTTAGGGGAGGAGGGTTGGGAGCCAAGGAGAGAGGTTAGTGCAAAGGCTGCCTTGCTTAACAATGTGTGTGGGCCGGTAGCCAAGTGATTCTGTTTAACCAGTTGGCCCTACAGCCACATCTCATGTTGGAACATGCAGCGAATTAAAACATACATTTTAAATTAAATAATTCTCCATTATTTTTTGTTCTCTTTTTTAATTCAAAACACTTTCTTCCCACCACCCCCCTCCTTAGAGCCCTCCTGGATTGAGTTACTTGGATCAAAGAACAGGGAGTTCTGTACAAGAATGAGACATGTTAAGTTAAGGGGCTTTTGTGAATTATCTGCCTGCATCCCGAAGGGGTGAGATGTTGTTTTGCAATTCAGTATTTGAATGCAAGGAAGATTCCTATGTCCTTTCACTGGATACAACGTTCTGAAACAAATACTTTTCAAGAGAATTAATATCTTTATTTTAGCTTCACGGCCTTTCAGAAGAATATCCCTGTTGTGTTCTCAAGAGTCCTGCTTATCTGAACTCTCTTCTGCTGCAATGGATCATTTTCATTAGGCTAAAAGTCAGCTACTTGCCCATGTGCTGCCCTGCACAGCATCCTGGGTTATATAAGCAGCCACTACCAAGTTGTAAACCATAATGATACATTACAAAATGGGCCTTCTGAGCTTGGAAACCTTCATTTCCATAACTTTATATGAGTTTTCCTTTTGCATGGAGTTTATAATGTGCCATCATTTTCTTACCCTTTGTTCTTAGAGAACAGTAATTTTCCAGGCTTGCCCAAAGGGAGGCTGTAGGAAAATGCATTTACGTGTAATGCACCAAATCAGTCTAGTCAAAAGTTATTTGAATTGGACTTTGTAAATCAAATGTGGTGTTTCATGTCACCTACTCCTCTACCCAACCACTTGCCATGTGAACAAATTTCATTTGTGCTCATCAGAGTTATACATGAGCATAGCCAGGAGCGATTAAACAGCATCTTCTGAAAGGGACAATAACTTCAGCCACACAGAGCACATTTAATTCTGTGTTATGGGAAATTGCAAGTCTGCCTCTCTCTACCTATGCGGCTCCTTTGGGGCTCATTCTTCCGCTCCCCTGCACGCAGAATTCCCATTGACTTCAGTAGAAGTCCATGTGTGATAAAGCAATTACAGCACTCTAACAGTTCCTGCCACATGTTACGGAGTGTCATATTTAGTAAGCACTCAGGAGTCCAGTTCATGAGGAGAGAAGGTGCAGCAATTCCATTGCACAAGCACTCGGCTCAGCATGAATCTGCTCAGGTTTCTGGAAACACTTTCTTTCCCCCAGGCATGCTCAGAGGCTAAGCAAGGCATTTGCAAAGTCAGATACTAATCATATTTGCATAGCCCCTCCCACTTGCAATTTAATACCTACCCTTACATGAATAACTTCTTATAGCCTTAAAAATCAGGGCTTTTCCAAAAACAAACTTACTTTTCACAATTTGCATTTGTTTTCTGTGACATCTTCTGGTTCTCATGCATTGGCACGATGCTCTTTGTCCAGCTTCTTTGGATGTCCAATACTACAGAGAAATGGGCCCCATCCTTATTTAAAATTCATAAAAACATTTTTATTCAAAGTAGGTTTCTGGGATAGCAACTTTTTCAGCAAAACTGAATTCTTTTGGTCTAAACCAGAGGTTCCCAGCCGGGTCTGATAGGTGGTCCATAGAGCACTGGCTGGTCACATGATGCAGGCACCTCCTTGTTCCAGCTACTAAACGGCCTTAAAAGATAACTAAAATTGCATTAAATGTTTTCCTACTTTTACCTGCTTTTATCAACACAGACACCCCAACTAAGGAAGAGATCATTCAAGCCATCAAATCCTTAAAAAATGGGAAAGCTCCTGACAAGGATGCCTTGAATTCATAATTTTTCAAGGTAAATCCTAAATTAGCAGCATCTATCCTGGCACCTCTATTTACATCAGTCTGGGAAAGGGGGAAAGTGCCAGATGGGTGGACCAATGGGGTTATAGTGAAGATACCAAAGAAAGGAACTCTCAGTGATTGTAATAGCTGGAATGGAATCACACTTTTATCTGTGCCAAGCAAAGTGCTGTGTAAGATCATAGTCCAGCACATATCAGAGGAAGTTGATAGCATTCTCAGAAAAGAGCAGCTGGTTTTCGGAAAGGGCCGAAATGCACAGACCAGGTCTTCACTCTATGAAACATAATAGAACAGTGCTTAGAATGACAATGGCAACTCTACATAAATTTCATAGATTTTGAGAAGGCTTTTGACAGCATTCACAGGACCAGGCTATGGCACATTCTGCGGGCATACGGAATTCCTTTCCATATAATCAATGTGATCAAAAGCTTTTATTTCAACTTTACATGCAGTGTTGATCACAGTGAGCTCAGCTTTGAAGTCAAAACAGGAGTACGTCAGGGGTGTGTCATGTCTGCAATCCTCTTCAACATTGACATCAACTGGGTAATGTGGTGGTAGAACAGAAGACATGCCAAGAGGCACTAAATGGACACTCTTTTATCCCTTGAAGACTTGGACTTCACAGATGATGTCGCTCTCCTATCACATACCCAACACCATATACAAGAAAAAACAACTCGACTCAAGGCATTCAGCCAGCAAATCGGACTGAAAATCAACTGCAATAAGACATATATCATAACCTTTAATATTGCCTCATCATCACCAGTACGGATAGATGATTATGTTCCCACCAATGTAGAAACATTCACATTCTTGGGCAGCACCATCAGTCAGGACAGTGGAACAAGCCAGGACATCTGGAACAAAATCAAAAGCCAGGAACACCTTCAGGAGCTTAAATACAGCCTGGAAATCATCAAAATACAACACCAAAACCAAACTCAAGATTTACCAGAGCAGCATACTTTCAACACTACTTTATAGTGCAGAATGCTGAGGAATGAGAAAGTATGACATGTCCAAACTGTCTTCATTCCATACAACCTGACTCAGAAAAATCCTCCATATCTTTTAGCCCAGAACAATCTCAAACCAAAATCTATTGACACAGTGCAGACAAGAGGATCCGAGCACCATCATTGCCAGGAGGCGTTGCAGATGGATTGGTCATGTGCTTCGGATGGAAACTGATTCCGTCACCAGAGAAACAATAAGATGGACACCTGAAGGCAAGTGAAAATGAGGCTGCCCGAAAACAACATGGCAAAGAGCTTTGGAAGCCGAGCTGAGAAACCTGGAGCACAGCTGGGGAACCATTGAAAGACTTGCCAGGAACAGACAGGAGTGGAGGAGCTTCATCACTGCCCTAAACGTCAGAGGCATAATAGGAACATCATCATCATCATGATGACTTTTACCCTGCCTCGTCGGCCATTGCTGCTGTGACTAGAGGGGAATTGGAGCATACGATTGTGAATGGGAGGAGAAGGGTCCATGAGGCATACTGCAATGTGATCCATGCTATGTGGGAGTGGGAAGGGGAATTAACTTCTTGTCTGAACTATCTTACAGTGTCCCTTTAAGTTTATGCCCATTAAAATACAATTTTGCGTGCAACAAAATTATTTGGAAGGCCGAGTGAATAAGTCATAATGAGGCAGAATTCATAAAATTATTATTTTTCTGTTGGTTTGGCCAGTTTGCAGATCACCACATGGATGGTTTTAATCTGCTGTAGCTCAAACAGGAATTAATTCAGCCAAATCCTATGTCCTGTGTTATACAGGAGGTCAGACTAGATGATCACAATGTTCCCATCTGGCCTTAGAATCTATGAATCTAAAACCTGGTTCTCAGTTATTTGAAGAAATTTGTCATGGTTCTCATGCTACTTGAGCAGTGTTGCTTTGCTGTGAGTGGTCTACAAGTTACATGGCTATTGTTCCCCGATGAGAGGAAAGCAGCTCATGAGGTTTGCAATGCAAATGCTCTCAGGAAGCAAATTTAAAATTCCCTCTAAAGCAGTGGTGCCCAAATTTTTCCTGTTGTGCCCCCCCCCTTACCAATAATGGAATCTGTCCACGCCCCCCTCCATTACTGCACAGTTGGCTCAGCTGAGGAACTTGGGCTGAAGGCAGAGCCGGGAGCAGAACTGGGGATGGGGCGGGAGCTGGGGCTAGAGGTGGAGCTGGCCTGAGGGTGGAGAGGGAATGAGGGCGGAGCTTGGCTGGGGGTGGGGTGGAGCTGGGGTTGGAGCTGGGCTGGAGGCAGAACAGAGCTGGGTGGTGCTCTCTCCCCGGCCCCATGGGGGATGGCTGGGGCCCCACTGTGTGTCCCCCTCCAAATGTTCCTCTGCACTCCCCTAGAGGGGCACGCCCCACAGTTTGGGGGCCACTGCTCTAAATTAATAGTGAGCGTGCAAGATTAAAACTTCTTTTCCACAAGCATCTGTGCTGGCAAAACTCAATCACATGAATGTTTGGCCATGTTCACTTAGCACAAAGTGCAGTGAATAATCATGGAAAACTTTTGCAGCATTTGGTCAGCTCTTATTATGAATCCTTTCTACCTGTTTGTCTATCCGACTTATAGTGAGTGGCTTCCTTCTGGCAATGAAGAACATTCCTAACGGATGAGTTGCTGATCATTTTGCTGCGTGATGAATTCCCAGGAGGTGGATGCATTTTTGAACTATTTGTACTAAGTTAACTTTTTATTGTAAATAAAATCTGTGAGCCATACTGTTTTTTTACATTCAGATTAACACTGGATAAATACCACAGGATGTACCATACTTTTAGGATTCCAGTGCATATGCCATACCCCTACTTACCACTATTGCCAACCAGGAGCGGAGTAGGTTGGAAAGGTCCATGAGATGGCAAGTTACTATTCCTTTTCCTTTCAGTTTCTAGTGCCTGCATGCGACTTTCCTCTTTGGCTTTGAGCGAAATCTTGTCCAGGGTTTTGTCAGGGAAAATGGCAATTTAAAGTAAGCAGGTTGAGAGACCAGAGGACATGTGAAGAGGAAGAAGGGAATGGGAACTTTCTAGCCATCCCTTAGATGAGAAGCTGGAGTGGTCCAGAACCCCTCCTCCCCCGCCACATTTTCTAACTTAGCAAGTAAGGAATTGGGAGAAGGGGAAGGAAGCAGTTAGTTCTGCTCTTGGTTGGTGGCACTCTGAACATCAGGGTGGGATTTTCAAGAACGCTTCATGTTGGCTTAACTCTGCTCCAGTTGAAATCAATGGAAGTTTTACCAGCTCTCTCATCAGGTCCTAAATAACACTGCTCACATTGCTACCTTGTATGTCATAAATTAGGGCTGGGATGTTCAAAGGGGCCTAAGGGAGTTAGGCACCTAGCTTGCATTGATTTTTTTGAGTGGAATCAAAATTTAAATAGCATTGTGTACTTCATCCCCTCTGGCACCTTTGACAATTCTGGCCTACATTTTAAAAGTGGTCAGCAGTGCCAACAGCGTGCTAAGTGCTGTGGGAAATCATATGATCTGCACAGATCCAAGCTCCAGTAGGCATGCTTTCAGACACCCTTCTTACAGTCCATTTATCTTTTGAGTCATGTTATAAGGCAGCCTTTTTAGCAGTGGAAATTTTGCCTTAATTATGTACTGCTCACTTGATACACTTAATTCTTCTGACACAAATTTGAAAAGTTATTTGCATCAAAGCTCGGTAAGTTGGAAACCTTCCTATATATATAAAATAACTTCCTGAACTAAAATTGCTAAAGGCCAAATCCAGTCTTGTTGAGCTCAATGGGAGTTTTACCATATACTTCAATAGAACCAGAATGTGGGACTAAGAGAACAATACATACTTTGTTCCTGAAAGTTTAACAGGTGCTTACTATAACTAGGTAAAATACTGTATCTTTCTACATGAATGAAATATTCTGCCTTGTATTGCACCTGTATAATTGTACTTCACATACATTTGAAACCCTGTAGAACAAACAGGATGTATATTTTTCTCATCAGGTTTTGTTCTTTGTTTTTCAACATGGATGTCTGAACATCGGCATGATGTATGTAACATTTGATCTAAGGTGTTATTTCAGGGTTTCATTACATGTAAAAAGGCCTTCTTATTCTCAATCTTTGGCTTTGGAGAGGACCACACAGGATCAAACTCTTCCCACTTTGACTGCCTTTTTAGGCTGAGTGTAACACAGAAAGTGCTCTTGGATAATAGAACGGCAACAGTTCATAATTAGGGCTGGTCAGAATCCGGACTTCCCATTCTGTGGGAAATTCTGAAACCTGCCTGGTTTCCATTGGAAGATTCAGCAAAATCAACATGTTCCCACAGAAAGTTTATTTCAACTAGCTGGCATTTCCCCAAAAGAAAAACATTCCATCAGAAAACTTCCAACCATACTTCTATATCCACAGTTTTTAGTCCAACACTGTTCCATTTATACCTTCCGAATGTAGTATTTAGCTGTGTTGTTTAAAACCTTATTTTGGACTTTCTGGAATTCATTTCATAGCTGTTTCTTCTTTTCTCATGTAGCTACAAGTTCACAGATTCTTTTGTTGGTGATGGATAGTCTCACATCTAGGGCTTGTAAGTGTAGTCTTTATGAAGTCTATGTTACAGGGGTCCTCTTTTGATGAATGTTTATAAGTTCCCTTTGGATGCTATTGGTCATTGCACCTATCACATGCAGATGGAACACCAGGACCATATCCAACCCTAGGCTTGATGTGACATTTTCACAAGTACTTAAGTGATTTAGAACCCAATTCTTTTTTAAGTGATTTTAGGCTCCTAAGTCTCATTGCAAGTCAATGGTGACACTGTTTTTCTGGTGACTGATCAACACTTTGGTTTTTGAAATAACTTTCTCAACATAAAACCACCCCCAAGTCCATTGTTTTGTTCCCGGGAAGTATGGTGTTCAGTGTAAAGTTGTAATATGAAGTGCGAGTAATAGGGTAGGATTTTAATAATTACATTTTATGCTTCAATTTGCTGTGGAAATGAGGGGAAGCCAGTGCAGGGACTTGAGGAGGGGCTGGTTCCAGACAATGGGCAAGGGAGATGATTTTCACAGCAGCATTTTGAACAGATTGAAGTGAAATGTGTGAGGAGGTGGGTGGCCAGAGGGGAGGAAGCTGCAGCACTGAAGGTGAGTAATTGGGTCCTAGACAAGGGTCACCACCGATAACACTTAACAGTCCAGCCCTCAGGGACACTTAGCAGATGAATCCCTCAACCGTGAAATGCTTTTCTTTAAAAATCGTCTCTAAATCTTCTGTTAATCAACTAGAGCGCACGACGATGAAGGCTCTTGGAAACTGAACAGCGCGTATCCAACCGTCCCCATGCAGCCCTGCCAGTCTGGCTCTGTTCTGATCCGCTTTTTCAGGCCCGAGCTCTTTTATTTGTCAGTGGCCATCAGTTTTGGACCTACAAAGCCTCTCTACTTCTCTGTGCCTCCTTTGAAAAGAGATTGCGTGGTGGTATTGTGATGTACCCAAAGGAGGATTGGGCTCAGGCGCATAAACCCTAATTTCACTTGTTACCTGGGGCAGCATTTGAACTCTGCTTTCCAGAGGTTACAATGCCCCCTTCTACTTCACATTGGAACAAAGGCCATCCAATCAGCAAGGTTTCAAACCCACCGTTAAAACATGAATGTGATTAATGTGTGGCTTTGAATTTCATGTATTATTGAACTGTATACATTGCTCAGTGCTTGGAGGGCTTTCCTTTTTAAAGTGCAATACAAACGTAAGCTTAAATGGGGAGAGACGAAAGAGCTAAGCAAAAGTATTTCCATATGTAGTTTCAGAATCCTATGCCTGGAGGACAAGGGTGGGTTGGGATTTATACTATGTTTCACCAAACCAAAAACCAAATTTGAACCAAGTTAATGAAGACACGTTGAATTCAATTGCAGAAGAGCTGTGGGATACAGGACCCCTGCCAAGAATGCTTGGAGTTTGTCACTTGTTCATGGACCGGCTGAACCCCTAGAGGATTATCAGAGTTAAAATAACAAGCACAATGCCCTATTTCCCTCCCAGTATCATTCAGGATTATTATTTCTCAGCAACCAAATTCGGAGCAGGTCAGTCCTGAAACAGATTCAGGTCCTGATCCTGCAACAGGATCCTCAAGGCTGGACCTTCTCACCCATTGGTTTTAATGGGATAGCACATGGACAGAGGGGTCTTTTGGATCTCATTGCAGGGAGGGGGTGCCTCATGGAGTGTTTTTAAATGCAGTTGCCTCCATCAATCCGATGTTCAATGGCAGGGATAATTTTAAAATGTGACTTGGCAGTTCTGTAAGGGGGAGGTATGTTGTCCAGCGTTTTGAACAAAGAATTGAGTCAGGACTCTTCCATTTTACTCCTGGGCCTGCCACAGACTCACTGCATGATCTAGGGCAAGTCAGCTGACCTCCCTGTGTCTCTAACATAGCAGGAAGTTAATAGGTGGGGTGCCTTCAATGGTGGTTATGAAATTTTAATTCATGGGCGCCGAAGTCTTTGAAAATCACACTGCATGGAAAGTGTCGAGCAGTAAATGCCTGATGTGCAATAGCAGGTCCTTGCCAGATACAATACAAACCCCCTGTTCCTACTTCGTGCTGCAGCTACCTTTGCAAGCTCTGTTGATTTATTTTTTTTTTAATGGCGGGAAGACAGTTCAGCCTCCTGTGGTGCCAGATGGTGTTTGTATTAAATATGATTAGTATATAGAAATGAGCGCATAATCCATGGGAAGTAATGTATGATCAATTTCACCTCTCCTTCTGTTCATGAGTTTTCCACCCACCGTTTGGTTTCTATGAATCTAGTTGTTCAAAATTCTTTCAATTAGTGGAAAAACCCTTAATGGGGTTTACTTGATTAAGAAGAAGGGTTGCACAATTATGGCCTAATGCTTTAGTTCTATATTACAGCTGTGATTCCCCTCCCTGAGAACCACCTTCAGCTTTGCCACCATGGGAGGAAGTTAAGTTCTCAATGATTATCCCAGTCTATAAAGACAAATCTTTAGGACAACTTGTGTTACCATAACCCTGCTCTGTTAACACTGGAGTTACTTCAGGCCTTGGGGGTGGAATGAATTCAAATTTTGGCTTAGGTCACAAGTTAAAGTTACTGTTTGTGGAGTGAATTCTCTTCCTCGTCACTGTCCAATCTGCACCTTCTGGAAGTGTTCATTTTTAAAAAGTTGGACAAGGGGCGGAGGGGGCGGGGGTGGCTCATCCTAGTTCCCCATTTGTTCACATCACAAACCCCAGTGCACAGTTGGCAGTCTCCCGGACCAGAATAGCAGGAGTGTTGCAGGTCACTCTTGTGGTTGGATTTCAGAGGAACATGCTGAGCCACTGCCTGCCCTAAATCTTGGATTTCTGAGAATACCAAAGCCTGAATTGCATCATTTCACTATATAACCCTCTAACCCAAGAACACTGACAAAGAGTGCCATTTGAATTGACCTCACACGGAATACAAATCACTGGCTCAGCAGAGAGGACCTGGCAGAGATCAGAATTAACAGTTTGTTGGCTTTTTTCAAAGCCCAAGTCTAGGGAATTCCTCAAAGGTTTCCATCTGAATTGGCCCCTGGGACTTCATTTGCTTGTGGAAAGGGGCAGGGAGCAGGGCAGGGCTGCTAAACAAGAGAGGAGCACCAGCTGAACAAATGGGATCTGGCTGGACTACATTGGGAGTGGGAAAATGGAACTTTCTCATCTTGGAAGCCCTGTGAATCCCCGTGCCCCATGATTTAGCCATCACCAACCCTAGGATTTCAGGAAACACATAATAAGGCACATACTCCATCAGCAGTAATAACCTTCCTCCCTTGACAAAGCTGGTTAAGGGAGATACACTCAAATCTGTGCTTGCCAGTGAAAATCTCCAGATGGTGGATGTAGAATTGCTAGTGCAATACTTGTCTGACACATTTCCAGTACTGATTTGTCTGGCTTCTCTAGAACACATGCATTGAAGAGATCTTCATCCAATAGATTGCAGGAGAGATGAAGCCCAGCACAATGCAAAATTGATTCCCAAATCCCAGAACTGCTCTGAAATGTCATTTGTTGCCGATGAAATTTTGGGAGAAAATGATTAATTGCCCTGATGGAAATAAGTCCAGTAGAATGTAATTAATGGAGAATGATCATTCTTTATGGTTGGGGTTTTTTTTAAACCAACCTGTGTAATTTTATGGCACCGATAAAATTCTGTTATATTCTATACGTGTTTGGAGTAATTCCTATAAAACCCTGTAAGGATGAAGCCAATTGGATTCTACCAGATTCTTCCATAAAACTGTTTTCAGCCTTCATCTATTCCTTCCTGAGCAAGCTGAATTACAGGAGAAATCCATGTGTGCTGGAGACCGTCTTACTAGTGTGTGGCAGTCAGGTGGCTTGACTTGCATGTGAGCTCATTCCATTGGTATTTTAATAAATTCTGAGCATCCCAGAAGTCCTCTGTTGTGATGCCAACCTTGTCCTTTTTAAACTGACCTCCCCCATTTTTAATTTCACATGACTAGACCTCCTCCAGTCTTTTTAATTAAATCTAACAGAAAATGGGGAGTCTTGCAAGACCAGCTGATTGCCTGCCCCCCTTAGGCTAATTGGCAAACATGTATGCGCACTCATGTAGTTCCATTTTCAGGATCTGACCCCGGGCAGGGCTCTTTTCTGATATATATATATTGTCAAAGCATTTTTTGCACAGGTTTATTTGGACCCAAATCTTCAAATTCATCAAAACTGTCATGGGCGATTTGCAGGATGTAGCTACACCAACAGTCCAATCAGCTTTGGTGTCACAAACAATTACATGCCAAAGAATGATCCCAATTAGTAAATATGCTACTAATAGGCCACCTCCTCAAGGATGCTGATTGCTTGTGACAGAGGTTTTCATGCTGTCTGCTGGAAAACTACAATCCAAGCCTTTGTGGCTGAGGCTTTAGAAAATTCCTTGTTAACTTTCTGTACCCTCCCACCTCCAAAAAAAAAAAAAAAAAAGACAAACTGCACACACACAATTAAAAATATTAGAGCAGGAGTGTTATGTTTGTTCAGCTTTGTTGCCCAACGTCCTTTTACAAAAAGGCCTACTTCCTGAACAGATCAAAACAGAAATCCTAAACCATTGCATATTTCCTATCTTGACTTGTACAAGGAGATCCATGATTTGGTGCTTTTCTCCTGGAGTCAATAGAACCATATAAAAGTTAGAAACGTATTTGCTCTCCCATTTCCCCTTCATTCTGTTTCCCTTTCTCTCCTTTTGTGTCAACTTATATTTTTTTCAAGGCTGGACTCAAGGGTGAAACTGTCAAGTTCCTGAACTCCAGCTGATTATTCCTTAGTTAGTGCAGGGTATCTTTAGAGTTTTATGTCACTATTTAAAACAGCCGTAGTCATGCTTTTAACAGCTACAGTGTCACTTTCTTGAATGGAATCAGAGAGCCAGGAATGAGAGTCTGTACACAAAAATAGGTGTAGTAAGACCTATAAGAGCTCAGATATTCATTCAAAAAAATTAGTACCCGTGGACAGGGAGGACAGGAAGTGATCAGTCATGCCCTTTTACATGGACCTATAGTGGAATTAAAGGTGAGCCCGATTCTGATTTACTAGTGTAAACCAGTCAGTGAGATTGCACTGGTACAGAACTGAGGGGTGCTGCAGCAAGCACAGTATGCTGAGAACCTAACAAAGAAATACCACTTTCCACTTTGCACGTTCAACCTCTAGCATCCAGAGCAGCAGACGGCTCCAGCAAAGTGCCTGCTCGGGCTAGAGTTCATACCAAGCTGGCTCATTTCATGAGCATTGATGACACAGTAGCTGTGAGATAAGGTTGTGCTGCAGGCTGTAAACTGATAACTGCAGGGGTCAAGAAGATTTCTCCCTTTTGGACAGAATTGCAAAACAGGCCAAATGCTTTAGAGGTTTTTCAGGTACTAGCTACTAGTAGAGACATGATAGCACTAGTCTAGCCTGGTAGAGTAAGTCCTAGGATTCCTTCACTAGGGAAAGATAGTAGACATTTTTAATACTCTAATCCCAAAGTAATTCCTATGTGCTTCCTTCAGAAGGTGTCGGAGGATACCAAACAGCCCCCAACACTCTCACAATAAAATACCCTCCTGAGTAAAGGAATATTAGATCTGACTCAAGCAAAATAAAGAGAAAACACCAGCAGTAAATGGTAATTTCCCCTTTAATGTCCATTGAGAATAGCATAGATGAGATCTGAGCCAAACCGTCTGTAAATCAGATGAGCTGAATTCCCCTTCCCTCTTTATTCACTTGAAAAAACAAGACAAGCCCAGTGATGCAATAACACTCCCAATCATTCATATGTATAAAGCGCCTCCTTCTCGTTCTCACCCCACTGGCTGAATTCTGGAGTTCTGCAAGCCTACATGAAATTCAACCTGGGGGAAGGATAATTTAAGGGTAAAATATTCCCATTCTCCCACCATGTGCTCAGAGCATTCAGATGAAATGTGGTAGCCAGGCAAGAGGAATATGCAATTACTGGAAGCTGAGGTTCCTTCCAAAGCCATCAGCAATAACTAACTGATCTACAGAGCACATATCTTGTGTCTCTCAAAGGGGAGGGAGCTGTTACAGGCTCTCTGGACCCTCCATTAATGGTTAATTCATCACCATTTGGAGTTTAAATTGAGACTGTGCTCTCGTTCAACCACAAGTGATTGGGCTTGACAGCATACACTTACGTAGTAAGGAAGAATAATTCCGTCCACTGCAGGAATTGCTGGGTGAAATTCTATGTCCTGGTGTAGTCCATAGTCTCCTGTTGTACAGTGATGGAAAAGACTCAGTTGGTCATCTCACCCAACCAGTGCAGGACTGTACCAAAGTTCATTTATTAGTGGCTTGTCCAGGTTACTTTTAAACCTGCCAAGCAATTGGATTTGCACCATTTGACAAAGCCCTGGCTGGGATGATTTAATTGGGGATTGGTCCTGCTTTGAGCAGGGGGTTGGACTAGATGACCTCCTGAGGTCCCTTCCAACCCTGATATTCTATGATTCTACAATTCTATGATTTGCCCTTGGAGTCTATTCCGAAAGCTGAGACATTCTCTCTTTGTTAGGAAACTTTTCCAACTGAACTTTTGCTGTCTCACTTTTACCCCATTACTTCTAGTTTTAGCATCTGTTAATTTCATTAACATTCTACTTCCTCCCTCAATGGAACAAATAGTGACTGTTTAAATAAGAGGGGTGCAACATCAACTCCATTACACCGTGGCTACATTATGAAATTTGCCAACACAAGTTATGTCGGGATGAAGCCGCTGCGGTTAGTGTCTCAGCCCTGGTGTATACTAGGACTTTAGGTCGAATTTAGCACCGTTAAATCGATGAAAACCTGCACCTGTCCACACAATGAAGCCCTTTATTTCGTCTTAAAGGGCTCTTAAAATCAATTTCCTTACTCCACCCCGACAAGTGGATTAGCACTTAAATCGGCCTTGCCGGGTCGAATTTGGGGTACTGTGGACACAATTCAACGGTATTGGCCTCCGGGAGCTATCCCAGAGTGCTCCATTGTGACCACTCTGGACAGCACTCTCAACTCAGATGCACGATTGTTTGCCGTTGCTCTGACGCAGGGAGGGGCGACTGACGACACGGCTTACAGGGTTGGCTTACAGGGAGCTAAAATCAACAAAGGGGGTGGCTTTACATCAAGGAGTATTTCAGGCAGGACTTCACGGAGGGTTCCAATAAGAAATGGTGCACCTAAGTTATTGGAACAAGGAGATTAGTCTGGCCTCTGATTGATACATGGCTAGATTTACCTTGCTGCACCTTCTCTGTGAGTGACTGCAGTGTGACCTAGAGGAATGAGTCCCCTAGACTGGGGGAGGGGAGGGGGGTTGCAAATGAGTACAAAACAAATCTGGTCTATTTCTTGTTTTGATACACTCCATCTATCTTTTACATCTTTGGCTGGTAGCAGACGGTGCAGAAGGACTGCATGCCATCCACATCTCATGGCTGCTCGGCAGAAGATGGTACAATAGGACTCCTAGCCATCCTCATCTCTTGCCTGCCCGGCAGAAGATGATGCAATAGGACT
Organism: Eretmochelys imbricata; assembly: GCF_965152235.1. Lineage (NCBI taxonomy): Eukaryota > Metazoa > Chordata > Testudines > Cheloniidae > Eretmochelys > Eretmochelys imbricata. The sequence goes on from NC_135579.1 coordinate 95,161,986, forward strand.
GCTAGCAATCCGTATCACCTGCCTGCTCTCCATAAGATGGTTCAATAGGACTGACTGCAGGACTAAAGAGAATGACTTGATCAAGTCACTCCAGATTTAGTCCTTGCGCCCATGTCTGCCCAGGCGCTCCTGATCGACCTCACACAGGCAACCAGGAGCACCTCGGAAATGACGATGACGGCTACCAGTCCAATTGCACCGTCTGCTGCCACAAGGCAATGGGTTGCTGCTGCTGTGTAGCAATGCAGTACCGTGTCTGCCAGCACCCAGGAGACATACGGTGACAGTGAGCTGAGCGGGCTCCATGCTTGCCGTGGTATGGCGTCTGCACAGGTAACTCAGGAAAGAAAGGGCGAAACGATTGTCTGCCCTTGCTTTCACGGAGGGAGGGAGGGAACGGGGGCCTGACGATATGTACCCAGAACCACCTGCGACAATGTTTTAGCCCCATCAGGCATTGGGATCTCAACCCAGAATTCCAATGGGCAGCGGAGACTGCGGGAACTGTGGGATAGCTACCCACAGTGCAACGCTCCGGAAGTCGACGCTTGCCTCGGTACTGTGGAAGCACTCCGCCCAGTTAATGCACTTAGAGCATTTTCTGTGGGGACACACACACTCGAATATATTAGACCGATTTCTAAAAAACCGACTTCTATAAATTCGACCTAATTTCATAGTGTAAACATACCCTCACTTGTGCCTATTTGGTGCCTCACCAGGAGTGCTTGTATCAATGCACAGTGCAGTGCACCATTGGTGGGTATCCCAGTGAGCAACCCGCCACCATCCAGCACACTGTCTTTTGGATAGTTTTGGCAATGCACGGTGGAGCATAAACGAGTCATGCAGGGGTTACTGGGAGCCAGGGGTCAATTTCTCATAAGGCAGCCTATGTAGGGTGACCCATTTTTAATGGGATAGTCCCGTATTTAAACCTTTTTCCAGGTGTCCTGATTTTTTTGTTCAATATGGGCAAATTGTCCCGTATTTTCTGGGATCGCAGCACAGAGCCAGCAGCAGGGGACAGCAAGCGGCCGTGCCCCCAGCCCCTTTGCTCACCCCCGTGAGTACCCATGCCAGGGTCTCCCTTGCCATCTCCTCCAGGGGTGGCAGCAGCACCAGCACTGGGGATGGGCAGTGAGAGCACACCCAGGAGCAGCCTGGGTTCCTCCATTCCCACTGCTGGTCCTGCCCCACTGCCCACCCCGTGCTTCCCGGGAAGCACCCCCGCCATGCCACCATCAGCTCCCGCCTTGCACAGGTGAGTAGCCAGGGCAGGGCTTGCCCCCCCTCCTCCGTGCACCTTCTATGACCCCTGCCTGGCACTTTGGGCAGCCTACAGAGATGGGGGTCCCTGCTAAGCCCTGGTGGGAGGATCCCTGCTCCCCCAGGTGAAGGGGCTCCACTGGCCCCCTGGTGGGATGGAGCAGGCTGTGAGCAGTGTTTCACCCTGCTGCCGACCCACCTGCACGTGGGACCCCTAGTGGGGTGCAGAGGAATGTGTGGGGGGGAGTGGCAATGCTACCCTTGTGCTGGAGGGAGGGCAAGGGAGAGTGGCTTGGGCTGGCCAGCCCGCTCTGCATGCAGGGAGCTGCGGGGGGCCTTGGGCGGCCCTGCGCATGGCTGTGTGGTGGGGTAGGGGCTCAGACCACCTGCCCTGCAGGTGGGTGGCACGGTGCCTTGGAGGACCAGACCCAAGCACAGGGCAGAAGGGGGGGGCTCGGACCAGCCCTGTGCCCAGGGGGGAAGGAGGCCGTGGGGAGATTGTGGGGAGGGTGGCTCGGAGGACTAGTCCCGGGAGCAGGTGGGCAGCGGGGGGCAGGGTGGGCTTCGAGAATCAGCCCTGCATGCAGGAAGGCAGTGGGGAGGCTCAGACCAGGGGAGGTCACAGGCGGGCAGCGGGGTGGTTCGGGCTGGCTCCATGGGCAGGAGGCAGGGAGAGCTCAGCCCGGCCCAAGCGTGGGGTGGGCAAGGGTGGCCTCCTGTGTGCGGGAACTCAGGGAGGGCTTGGGTTCGCCCCGCGTAGGGGGTGGGAGTTTGGGCAGGCCCAAGTTCAGGCTGTTTTCCCTTTGGGAAAATATGGTCACCCTAATCCCATGTCATTTCTATCCCATAATTTTCACACCTATTGTCAACTTCCCACAAACCCGCACAGGACTTGTCGCTGTCCGCCATCTCTGACAGAAGCACGGAGCCTGCACAGCTCTGCACTATTGTCACGAGCGTTGCAAGCACAGGACGCACGATCCACCAATATTTGCAGAGCCACAAGAAGAATCGCAGGGAATGTGACGATTTCTTGGAGGGCAGATTGCTGTGGGACACAGTACAGACCAATTCATGGTTGTTGGTGGTATTCACAGAGCAGCTGCGGATGGTGGAACGCCGGTTCTGGGCCCAAGAAATGAGCACTGGCTCGTGGGATCACATTGTAGTGCAGGTTTGGGATGACAAGCAGTGGCTGCAGAACTCTCAGATACAAAGCCACATCCCTGGATCTGGATCATTCCAACCATCCAATGCAGGGACACCAAACTGACAGCGGCATTGACAGCAGAGAGGCGAGCGATGATCACACTATAGAAACTTGCAATGCTGGATTGCTCCCAGTCAGTAAGAAGTCATGTTGGAGTGGGAAAATCCACTATGGGGGCCAAAGTGTGCAGAGCTGCTCATTGTCTCCTGCTGTGCAGGACGCTCAGCAGCGGGCAGGACATACTGGATGGCTTTGCAACTATGGGGTTCCCAAACTGTGGTGGAACAACAGACAGCATGCACATCCCTATAGAAGAACTAATGCTAAAATGAGTAACAAGAAGAGAAAACTTCTCTTATGCGCTAGCTTAAATCATAATAGATAAACTACTGATTGTTAACAACTAATATTATAAAACGAACAATACTTAACATACCATATAAACTAAACTGTTAACAGGAGCGCATATAAGAAAGATTAAAATTTGTAAAAGGAACTAGGCAAATAAATGCTCCTCTGGCCCATGAAGCCATACACCAACCACTTCAGGAACAAGGAAGGATTCAGCTACCAGCTCAGCAGGTGCAGAATGACAGTTGAGTGTACTTTTGGTAGACTGAAAGGGTGCTGGTGTTGTTTACTCACCAGATTGGACCTCCATGAGAAAAGTATCCCAATGGTTGCAGCTTCCTGTTGTGTCCTGCATAATATTGGTGAAGCAAAGGGGAAAAACTTGCTAGATGGGTGGAGGTGGAGTGGTTGTCTGCTGAGTTTGAACAAGGGCCATAAGCTGAGCTCAGTGAGGAGATATACGGTGTGGAGGCTTTAAAAGAGCATTTCAACAGCCAGCCACAGTAACATGCTGTGGTATGCTGTGCTCAACCTGGCACTGCAGTTTGAGGCCTATTAGGAGTTGTGTGGTGCTTGCTGCACATCTGTGCATATATCACTGACAGTGCAGCCAATAACGTTGTGGTGCTTGCTGTATATTTATGATGACTACAGTCTTTGGCACTGATCCAGGGGTTGAGTGTACAAGAGCACTGCTTTCACTGCCAGCAGGCATTATCCACCATGTGTTGCAAACTACGAAAGATAAATAAAAGCTTTATTCAGTTACTAAATCAGCTCCAAAAAAAAATCTGAAGAACTTAATAAAAAATACATTTTAACTTCAAAAAATTTAGGAACCTTAAACAAGCAAGGGAAAGGAATACTGATGTCCATTGTAGCTACACATACAACTGTGGCTCTCAGAGATCAGTGGATGTGAAGCTGGGGTTCTCCATGCTTTCCCCTGGTGTGGAGTGGTAGGGGTAGGCAGGGCCCTGACACTTGAGCTCCTCAGAGGTATCCGGGGTGGTGTGCAGGGTGATGGAGGGATCTCTGCCAAGGATGGCATGTAGCTCTTTGTAAAAGTGACAGGTCTGCAGCTCTGTACCAGAGCAATTGCTGGCCTCTCTGGCTTTCTGATATGCCTGCCCCAGTTCCTTGGCTTTCACAAGGCACTGCTGCTGGTCTCTGTCGTACCCCTTCTCCTGCATCCCCCAAGCGTGTTGATGTCCCCATTTCTATGGCTGGTTTGGAGCTGGGCCTGCACAGCCTCTTCTCCCCACGGGCCTAGGAGATCTAGTATCTCCTGTCTGCTCCAGGCAGAAACGCATCTGGAGTATGTAGTCAGCATGGTCAGCTGCACACAACAGAGCTGCTAGGTGTGCTCGGTCGCCATGCTGGACAATCAACAAAAGGCACTTCAATAATTCACTGGGGTTTCAAGGGAGGGAGGGGGTGAGTGGGCTTCCATTCTACATGACTCTGCGCAGTGGAGTTAACAAATGTGACCAGAGGGGTCCATGTTGGACATCGTAGGACAGTGGCTAAAGGGACAGTTAGGGTTGACATAGGCAACACAGTGTCTACACTCGCGCTGTGCCAACCTCCTTACATCGACCATGGCTCAACACTGCTCAGGGGGCTGGTGTTACTATGTCGGCGTACCAGGGCACTTACAGCAGTGGGAGACAACTTTCAGTGTAGAACAGAGGTCTGCACAACAAGGCGGCTTACGTTGAGTTAGCTCGGTAGCATAGACCAGACTTTCGTCACCTCTTCCCAGATCTACAGGACTATTGCCTTGAATCATTGCCCTTTCTCTGGGATATTTCAGTTACTTTTCAATCCACTTGACGGTGTTCTAATCCAAGCCACTCTGTATGATTTTTGTAAGACGCTATCATATGCTTTACTAGAGTCCAAAGGCAATAGCTCTATCGTATTCCCTTTGTCCACTAATTTTGTCTTTTGCATAACTGAGGATGAAGTTGCATAGCTAGTTAAAGTGTCCCAAGTACAATACTCTGTGACCTCTGAGGCCTCTAAGTGTTAGTCTCGGAATTCATCTCACTCTCCTCCATTCCTAGTGCTTGGTAGCAAACGCCCACTTTTTCCCTCCTTTTCATTCCTTCCCTCTTAATCCAAGGAATTTCACTGTTATGTTACGTTATTATCTTCATTTCAGATTGTAAAATCAAAGGCAAATGTGGGAGTGACGGTCACAGCCACCATGAAAATCAATGGGACTTGGATGCCTAAATCCCACTTAGGAATTATGTAAGTCACTCTCACATGAATGACAAAAGCTATCATTGGAACAGAATGGAACTGGATCCCTGGCTTGTCTAAGGGAACTGTAATGCACAATACTCTCTGAACATCCCTCTCTCACATTATGAAGGATCCAAACGGCTGAGAACCCATTGCATCCACAGAGGGTGCTTCATGACAGCTCCTGGTATGGTACCATATGATACCCAGAACCTGACTCAGCAGGAAAGGCCTCATTTCAATATGGACCAAATTCTCCCTACGGATGGAGATGCCACAGCAGGCCCAGACATTCACCTAGAACAGTCGATGCTGGAAAAGAGACAGCATGGCGCTCCTTTGGACAAGGTTTTTCAGGATCACGTTGGAAAAGTATTTGTTTTTAAAATAAAAAATATCAAAGACCAATCCAATCTTCACTGGGCATGAGTGGCTCTCACCGAAGTCCCTGGAAACGGCACTCATGTATCAGAGGACAGAAACTGGACCCCTAAATGTCGGAGTAGCAAAAAATCAGTAGGTTTTCTAGAGCAGTGGTTCTCAAACTAGGGCCACTGCTTGTTCAGGGAAAGCCCCTGGTGGGCCGGGCCAGTTTGTTTACCTGCCGCGTCCCCAGGTTCGGCCAATCGCGGCTCCCACAGGCCACGGTTCACTGCTTCAGGCCAATGGGGGCTGCAGGAAGGACGGCCAGCACATCCCTCAGCCCACACCGCTTCCCGCAGCCCCCCATTGGCCTGGAGTGGCAACAGCTTCCTGAACTGTGTGTAAGCAATGGTGCTTGGTCCTGGGAGAGAAACAGCTAGTGTGTTTAGCTGGATATTTTCTAGGCACCTTTCCTTACCAGGGAAAGCACCCTGAGTATCAGATACATCTTAAATCCGTTTGAGAAGCTGTGTGATCAAATGCACAGACCTCTGTGACATTCTGATAATCTGCCTTATCCAACATGCTGACCTGGGCTTTGACATGCATGCTCTAACACAAAGGCCAAAATGTTTAAAACCGGGTGTCTAAAGCCTGGCTCCTAAGGTTTTCCTGCGCCTAGCCACTTTGACAACAACAGAAGGTTCATCGTGCTTTCTAGTACAATTAATGATTTCCCACTCATTAAAAAATAGTGGTTCTGGAATCTGAAGCATCACTGTGGTTAAAATCCAGCTGGCGACTCAGTGTGAATAATTATTTGCATTTTATATGGCAACTTAACTTCTATCTAAAGATCAAACAGCACTCTAAATATTATTGCTAGCTCTATTTTATGGAGGGATCCTATTGCTGTATTCAAAGAGTTACCTTTACTCAATTTACAGGGGGATAAACTGAGCACAAAGAGATGGTGACTTGCCCAGGGTCACAATGAACCAGTGGCAGAGGTGGGGATAGAATCTACATGTGTCCTCCTAACCCTGCATTCTAACCATGAGGCCTTACTCCCTCTTTCTGTTTATATTGTATCTATTTGCACAGCTGTTTCTGAGAGGTAAAGTCAGAGGAAAGAATTATTTTTAAAAATCTGGGTTTTGCTTCTGTTCCACAGCAGGGACCCTAATATCAAGCGGGTCTCTGGGGAAGCTTATCAGGCCAGCCCTATTAGTTACTGTAGGTATATCAGCCAACTATTTTGCTAAGATGTTTTCTTAGACTAGTCACCAAGTCTATCCATGGTGTAACTCCTTTGCAATCAATGGAGTTACACACTAAAGGTGATTTTGATCCCAAAATGATTATTTTGATCTCATTTACATCAGCCCTACACTGGTGTAAATTCACTGACTTGTGTGGAGTTGCTCTTGATTCACATGACTGGAGAGCAAAATCAGGCCCTTCATGTCTTACAAGAAATGGTTGGCCACCCAAACTTCTGGTTATGTGAGCATTGGTCAGACTGTTGGAGCAGAGGAATGGATCATAGAATATCAGGGTTGGAAGGGACCTCAGGAGGTCATCTAGTCCAACCCCCTGCTCAAAGCAGGACCAATCCCCAATTGTTGCCCCAGATCCCTAAATGGCCCCCTCAAGGATTGAACTCCTGTGTTCCGGCCTAGGCTCCATACCCCCTGCAAGCAGCAGCTTCTGCCTGGGAAAGGTGCTGAATCCCCTTTCAGTGTGGGGGCAGGTCAGTTGACCCCCAGGCCCCAGGGAAAGAGGGGTTCCATAGGGCTAGCATTGGCATGCCACCCAAAGAGGCTAGTTGCAACTGGCTGCCTGTGGCCTGGCTTGTGCTGGCTGACAATTGGGTCCCATAAAAACTTAATTTATTCCTGGTATAGGTGGAGGTATCTCCGGCTGAAATCAATCAGTGTTGGGCCTATTTGCACCTGGGCTGAATTTGGCCCCTGTGTGAGTTACCTGTTAAGAGGTGAGCTCAGTAGTTACAATATGCATTAACTACGACTGGAATGACTGCGGCTTCAGGAGAATCCCACAGTCCCTCCTTTACTCCAAAGGGCCAGTTTGATTTCCTGGTTGCCTGGGAAAGTCAATGACACAAAGCCATCCTCCCCTTTGCTGAAGTTCAGAGAGTACAGGAAACGGTGGGCACTGCCTCTCTCTGCTTTGCCTGAGGCTCAGTGTAAAGTTTCAGCTGTCAGCCATGCAATTAGTCCTTTGCTAGGAAGGAAGTCATTCAACGTGCCTAGATTGGCTTCTTGTAAATCAGTCTGCAAGCAGGCAGCCTCACCCACGCATGCCCACACAAACAGGCCGGCTGCATTCCACATAAAGCAGGAAAGATATCGATCTTGTTGCAGAAGTCAATTATTTAATGAGGCAAAAAGGTAAACATTATGCCACCTCTTTTATCCTTCAAATCTTAAAATTCTTATTTCTAACACTCTTGTGCCAGCAGAGGGGCCCATCAGATTCCTTGTATGTTTGGGATTTAGTAGAGCTGGATGCAAACCAAAGCCATAGATCCATTTACCCCTGAACACTGGAGAATTTGGGAACTAACTACAGATTGACTGTTGAAGCCTCTCTAATGGGCCCAAAGCAAAATCCTAGCTCTGAATACGTCCAAACTCTTAGTGATGTTCAGATCTGACTGAGGTCTAGTTCTTAGAGTGCTAAACTTACTTCTGTCAAGTACTGAAGTTCCATGCAGGTCCCTGACACACTAAAAACTAATGGGGTGTATTGGATATGTTCCCCTGGGGAGGAAAAACGGACTGGAACAAGATATTTCAGTGACCTTGCACAATAAAAATGAATGGCCGGTATTTCAGGGAATAGCTCTAGTGAAACTAGTGCTATAGCAAAGAGTGCCAAGGACTATGAGTTTAAAAGAGGCAGGAGTGGGGGAGGGATTGGGACAACTAATCTGAAATAAAACAGATAAAGGGAAATATCTGGTTTTTGTTGTCAATGTATAGGCTAGCCAACAGCGCCACCTAGTATCAATAAACTAGAAACAACCTAGTTTAAGACAAAAGGTGTTTTTCTGAATTTACCCAGAGGCCAGCATGTAATAATAGGTCAGTGTTCTCACCAGGGGTCTGAGTTGCCCTGGGGGGCTGTGAGCAGGTTTCGGGGGGGCCACCAAGCAGGGCCAGCATTAGACTCTCTGGGGCAAGGGCAGAAAGCCAAAGCCCTGCTGCATGGGGTTGAAGCCGGACCAATACAGTTTTGCAGGAGGGGCCTGTGGGATGAGGCCCCAGGCAATTGCCCTGCTTGCTAGCCCCTGACGCCGGCCCTGTCTTTTATGTGCAGAAGACCCGTTATTGTGGCCCACGTGGGCTGTGGAGTTTTAATAGCATTGTGTGGGGGAGGCTCAGAAAGAAAAACGTTGAGAACCCCTGTAATAGGTGATTCCCAAATTAAACGCGGGAACCGATGAACATGAGCGGAAAAATTATAGCCATTTTTAGTCTGTCCTATAACTAAAGTTCAGGGATTCAATGGGTATGTTTTCAGCCAGGCTGAAACCTGACACACTGGCAAAATGAATTGTGTGTGCACATTGGAGCACCCAGGCCTGGGATTTCCTGACGGCTCAGGGAGACAGAGGAGCAGTATTCGGTCCCTGCAGTTCAGTAGGCGCTGCTGGTGCCTCCGCCGAGAGGCGGCTACATTTCCTGAGATGGAAACGCTGTGTGAAAATGAATGCAACTGGACAGCAGGATCCCATTGCTGGCTTAAAAAACTGGCCCTGTTCTTTCAGAAAAGTTCCCTGGGCAGTTTTGCTAACGTTCCTCTTTGTTCCTTTTCATGATAAGAATAGCTTTGCTTCAAAGGTACCACATGCTCTAGCTGCAAATTATTATTATAAAAATACAAAGCAAATATTGGGGCAAACTCTGCTACCCTGGAGCACTTCGCCTCCTTGGATAATCCCAATGAAATACATGGGCCACGCACAGAGTAATTTACTGCTCATCAGGAGCCAGGGTGGCAGAATTGGTCCCATATAAAGACCACCAGAATGCAATACATATGGCTATGCAAGACAGAGGCAACTAGGCTGTGCATTGCATTGAAGGCATTAGAAGACCTCCTGTCTGTGAGGGAAAGGCCATCTGGTTTAGGTCCAGGTTAAGATTAAATTTCATGGGCTCAACCTAATCTCTAGTAAAATCTACCCTATATGTTATCCGTGTTCTGTTGGCCATGGAGTATTCATATTTGGGCTCCCTCTGCAGCCTACAACCTCATCATTAGCTAGATGTGGTTAACCTTAGGATGGGGGATTTCCAAGGAAATGCTTGGTGCAGCGGGAGCTGATGTTGGTGATTCAGGATACATGCATACACAGGGCAACATGCTCCTCCCTGCTGTACAGCAGCAAAGGAAGCAATACCGGTAGTGCCGACCCCCAAATGTTCACAAATCAGGAGTTAGACCTCAAAAAAATCATGACTTGTTTTAAAAATGAGTAAGTGGGGGGTTCTTTGTATTTACCTTCTGGTTTCTAAGTCTGGAGGGGTTCACATTTTCAAGCTTTTCTTCCCAACCACAAGGGCTACAAACTTTCATTAAAAAGAAAAAAGCAAGCTGAGATTATCACATGGTCACTTGACTCCAGGAACTGGGGCTTTAAGAAAAAAAACACCAAATATTTCAAGACTCATAAAATCATGAGAGTTCGCCACACTGCAATATGCACCAGAGTGCATGCCAGAAAGGTGGAGAGGAGAGAGCAGTAGCTTCCCAATCTGCTACCCCCTGGTCCTAAAAACTACAGAAGCACCACAAACACATCTCCACAGTTCAAGAGTAATGGGTGGAGGACCAGAGGTGGGGAGAGGTAAGGCTGGAGCGTACCCATTCCCTACATTACACTCCCATTTTGCTTTAGGAGATTGGAAATCTGCTCTGAAGGCATTTCAGGTGGAAACTCCAGTAACTCCTCCTCACATGCAAACCCCTCCACACTATAACCAAACTTTAGGTTGTTTGTGGGTACTAGGCAGCCACGATCAGGTACAACATGGCAGCATCGGTCCTAAGGTGGCTGGTGAATAGCCACAACCAGCCACCATTGGATGTTGGCCAAAGGAAAGGGGAAGCCCAAAAAGTGTGCAAGCATAAGAAGAGTGAGAATTCTGTTTCCTGGTGGAACAATTATGTTCGGAAGAATAAATCCTCGTGAATAAAGTCTGTAATTTTGCTGTATATATCAACAGTCATATAAAACTCTAATCAAGGAGGCTGATCAGGTGTTTAAAGCCTTTTACCATGTTTTCATTATTACAGCTAGCTAGTTTCTGCAGTACCTCTCTCCTTTCATGCCTGCATCTAATGATGAAACTGCTAGTAGGTTACTTTGCTGTAATTGGTTTCATGCACTGTTTAAAGTCCAGATATAAAGCCTGAAGGGGTTTAATGACTTCTTGAGTCCCATACAAAAGTTTTTGGACCCAGATTCTGCTTTTCCCCTGATTGTAAATCTCCAAAACAGATTGTGGTTTTTCACAGCTGTCCAGTAGCTTATTCCACTGGTCGTTCATGGCCCAATAGAGGGCAGTGGTGCAAAACAGTTAGAAACCAGTACAACAGTTAGCGGTCAGGTTGATTATTGATATTATGAAGGCAAAACGATTCTCTTCCCCACTGTCACTGTGTGGTACGTTAAAGAGTAGGCTAGTCTGTACCTAGCAGGAAAAATAATCCTGAGGAAAAAAATCATTGCAATTATTTTTTTTAATCACCTTTTAGAAAAAATATTTGGCAACACAAATCTGTTTCTCTCAAACTGGATGGCTCAGAGAATTGGTAACTGGCTAAAGAGTCTCCTTCTTGTTCATCAGACTGACTTCATGCTCAGTAAGCAGAGAGTAGCAGTGATGAAAGACTGAGAAGCAAGGTGGTCTAGTAGGTAAAGCACTGCTCTGGGACTCAGGAGAAGCAGATTTGATTCCTGGTTCTGCCGCTGACCTGCAGTGTGACTTTGAGCAGAGAGAATGTTCCCAATCTGGATTATACTGAAAACTGGCCACAAGATGCAGAGGCGGGATCTATTTGTATTTATAAATAGTTCACCTACGTATTTCACAAGACAACACATGCCGTTAAGCAGCTTTGGCTACAGTAAAAACAAAAAACAACCAAACCACCTTCCCCATTGGCTTGTATCTAGGTTTCCTTTGTCCATAGCCTGGGATGTGGATGCTCAGGTCTAATGAGCAGAGCCATGGCGCTCAGGCCTAGTAGTCAGAGCTGCAGTCAACATCCAGGAGTCAGAGCCCAGGGGCAGGAACTGGGAGTCAGGAGCAAAACTGGGAACAAGGCAGGGACAGACACAATCGCAGCTGCAGGCATAAGTGCTGAGTAGCCACGGGTCAACCCCTTCTGCTGGGCCTAAGTGCAGTCCTAGCAACGCCACTCAGTCAGATGATCTGGCCAATTCGGGGTTTTGGCTGCAGTGAGCTGACTGATCCCAGGCCCTGATTCCTAACACTGGGCTTTCTTTAGAAGTCTCCCATCCTTTAACTGACCTGGCTGGATCTTGTTTAATTTGAGATTTGGTCAAACCAAGAGACCTTCAAGAAAAAAAAATGGGTACTATAAGAAGCAAGGATGGTGATTTAGCAGGTAGTACCGTTCCCCGAATCAGTATGAGCACATGTCCCTGCATGGATGTATGGGGCGCCATGTTGCTGTAGGTGGTGCCTTTCAGATGAGCCTACGAGAACCCTCATGTCCTGAAAAACATTAAATCTTTTAGCCTATGGATAAATACCTGCTTTTGCTTCACCTGGTGCAGTGATTTTTCAGGTCAGTTTCCTAATCACTGTGTTGTAGTGTTACTTCCTTTGATCTCAGAAGTAGCTGTATTTCAGCACTGGGTCTATGATTTCTAGTTTGTAGTGCTATGGGATTCGTCTGGATTTTAACCTACTCTTTTGTTAGGATACCTAGCTGCTGCAGGATGTGATTTTGGTAATTCATTATTAGTAGTATCTACTTGTAAGTTACACAACACTAACACCTGTAGCCTCCAGTGATGCTTCATTGTGTTAGGCGCTGTACACATATAGCAAAGAGACAGTTCCTTTCCCAAGAGTTTATAGTTAGGCTAATAGCAACAGATGGATAAGACAAGCAAATATGGTGGGGAGAGGGAGGACAAGGTCTCAATCATTTTGACATAGACTAGCTGTGTGCATAATGTTGTTCACCACTGACCTAGCTGTTATCTACTAACAGCGTTTGGGAGACGACACACTAGAAGTGAGTCTTGAGGAGGCTAAAAATGTGTCTTTACAATACGTGTGGGGGCAGAGGGAGAGGAGTTTCTGCGATGCATAGGGGCAGCAAGGTAGAAAGCAAGGAAGTGCTGGTGGGAGAAGTGGACAAAGAGGCTGGAGATGCTGGTGAAGTAAAGGTAGCCATGGATGATGTTATAAGGTAATACTGCTGATAAGTGAGGTGGAGCTCAGTCCTGGGTATGCCTTAAAGGGTAAGGGCAAGAAGCTCCTCCTATTGAGTCATTATTAGACCAATATCCATTTGATTTTAGGGATACATACAGTACTGCTTTAGCTGAGACAAAAGAAAACCAAGGCCCCTATCCAATCATGACTACTGAAGATCTCTTGGTACTTCTTGAAAGCTAACCCTGCTGTTCTAACCAAATTAAATGGCCTGCTTGAAAATCCCTTGTAGTTCCATCTGCAGAAATTATTCCTGACTTCGTTTCCTAAACTCTTTGGCACAGAATGGCTGCGGCCTTCCACCCTAGAGTGGTCCAAGTTTTGGTGTTGGTGGGTGAGTGATCCTGGTACGCACATTTAGTAAAGTGCTTTGGAGCCTGTTCGAATGAGAAGTGCAGTAGAAATGCTATTAAGTGCAATGGAAATCTAGAAATGTCCCAAAGGAAAGTACTCTTCTACCACAACTAAAACTGCTCTAAAGCTTTCTGTCTAAATTCCCTCTGGAATTTCAATTGGAGAAATTATTTATCATTTCCCGTCTTAAAAACCGCTGCATGGTGTTCCAGGTGCAGAATGGCTGCTGGATGCTACCCAAAGCAAAGCCCCAGTACTAAGAACGTGACTGTGTCCTTGAAGACAAATAGGGTAACATTTCTTTTCAGTATGCGCATGTACCTCCCATGAGCATGGTAGGAATTATGGACCAGATCTTCATGTGATGTAAATCAGCTACGCCATGCTGATTTACACCAGCTGAGGACCTGGCCCTACTGACACCCACTTGTTTAATAAATGTGTATTTAGTGCTAGTTTTTGTTAAAATCAAATATAAAACCACACAGGATCTGCAACGTAAGAGTCCATTCCCCCTCCCTCTTATTTAATTTCTTTCTTGAGGCTCTTGGTCAAAATAATAGCGTTAACGCCCATCAGGCAAGCGTCTCCTCCCGCAGAATGTTTTATGTCTATTTAATGCTTTGTTAATAGTAGCTTTTAGAATTATTTACCTTTATAGACTTGTTTCTTCAGCTCTGACATTGAATTTACACAATGAAGAGCTGAAGAGGCAGGTTCTGCTTTAAAGGTAACACAGTTGGAAAGAAATCTATACAGGGTGAAAGACCAAAGAGGAATGTCTCTGTTGCTTCAGCATGTGGCAATTGACTGCAGCAAATCAATACAATCTGCGGCAGGAAACTCTCAAGCGGTTTTGTTTCCTGCATATTCTATATACACACACTACAAAAAGCTGCCTTAGCCCTCAGAGCACTGCACACGAATACAATCATCCTCAGTGCATTGCACTGCAGTGCACTAGACAAATTTGCTCCTCCATAGAGTGCTCCCATCCCACCAGTGTTAGGCTCAATCTAAATTCCTTCCTAGCTAGCTAATTCTTCCATTATCCCCCACAAGCGACCTGACTCTCTCCCCCTCCTAACACTCACAGTTTGTCCCAGATGCTCCCTATCTAAAAACTGCATTGTAAAAGTGAAAATTATGTCAAGGGTGTGATTGACCACAAAAGCCACAATATTCAGCTGCAGACAGCGGTCCTTATACCACAGTCACAACATTACAGTGGATGACCTAAAGAGGAGCTCTATGGAGCTCCAAAGCGTGTCTCTTTAACCAACAGAAGTTGGTCCAATAAAAGATCTTACCTCACCCACTTTGTCTCTCTTATTCCTTTTATTTACATATGCTTCTGCATCACAGAATGGAAGATACGTATGATCAGAGGCTGTTCTAAGGTTCCTCTGAGAGCTACAGCGCACAGGTATACTGGGACAATGAAATTCTGAAATAAAATCACCTTGTTTTCAGCCCCTCCAGCCCCTAGAAGAATTCAATGAAGCTATTTGGGCATTAGGATGCTAAAGTGATCGGAACTGAGATGGGCACATGTCTAACAGATTGGAGTGATCCAGGCATCACACTGGGAAACTTCAGACGTTTGTTTCATAACGAGTGTCTTCTTTAAAATGTCACTACATACTTGTATGCAGTAGTGTTATTGTAGCCATGTCGGTCACAGGATATTAGAGAGACAAGCTGGGTGAGATAATATCTTTTACTGGACCAACTTCTTATGATGATAGAGACAAGCTTTCAAGCTTACAAGAACTCTTCCTCAGGTCCGGGAAACTTCCTCAGAGACTTTCCCAGACCTGAAGAAGAGCTCCGTGTAAGTTCAAAAGCTTGTCTCTCTCACCGGCAGAAGTTGGTCCAATGAAAAACTGATCACCTTGCCTCATTACATATTTGTGCATATTGGTTGGTTGCTTTTTTGGCCCTACGGAGAAGTATGGCCTTTCTTCCAAAAAGCCACGGTCCACTTCCTTTCCAAATCAAAGGACGGCATTTAAGGAACGTTATAACTTATAGTGATCCCTGTGTCTTCACTGTTTCATTGCCACCAAGAACCTTATCCTGCTCTTTGAAGACAGTGGAAAAGGCTTCTCTGTAATGCTCTTTCTGAATCCTTGGTCATGTGCTCACAAGCATGAATGCCCAGCCAGGTTTCCAGTGTTAACAGTAAATGAGGCATTTTAATGTAATTCAGCTTTGCTCTGATTGAGGTCTAGCACCCACTGTATTATCATCATCTTCATGCTCAGCCAGGTTTAATATCTGTGGTGGCTATGGTTGAAAAATAGCTGACAGTTATATTAAATTGCAAATCTTTGTTCCTCCATGGTGATGTCACTGAATCTTCTAAGTAGTCACATGAATCCTGGATAAGAGCTGCTGGGTTACTCTGGTGGTCTTTCCTTCCTGATTTGTTGAACGAATGCTCATATTCCATACTTAATCTAGTTTTTGCATCCTTAAAAGTGAAACATTCAAAAATTATGTAGATGCTCATTATAGCTCCTTAGTTAAGATTGAGTTGAATTTTGCACTTAAAACCTCTGTTATTTGTGAAGAATACCACATATCCTCCCCAAAACTGCTAGAGAGATGAACAGTGTGTGTCTGAATGTCTGTGGTTGTGTATATGATTGAGAGCTGATTTATGAAGGGATAGGCTTTGCATAGTATTTCCTGTTAGGAGGAAGGGTTGTTACTTTTAGTTTTGTGTTATTGTCCCTTAGTAACCTTAACTGTTTATCACAAAGGTGGGGTGGGGGGGTTTATGAATAGACTATAGGCAGAATCAGCCCAATAGCTCTGATTATGCTTAACTGGAGCCATTGTGACATCAGAGATAACCAGCCATCACGCTCCTTCTACAGCTAATTTGCATGCTATGATTTTATTGACTGCAATGATGAACTAAGTATGATGCTTTCCAGGGGTACCCAGGGTTGTGAGGCACCTCGCTATCACTTGCCCTTAGCATGTGGAAGCCTTGTCTGTGCCCACCCTGGGTCAGCTCCCCAACTCTACTAGTAACATAAGCCCATCCCTCTAGACCTGCACAGGCACTGTTCTCTCTGACAGGCACATTCCCACCTCCAAGCATCTCTCTAGAGCGTCCAGACCCTGTTCTACTGAACACCCATAGTATTCACAGAAACCGTACACACCAGTTTACCAGCTCCACCTCCAATCACAATTCTGCTTAACACACAGTACTTAGATATGTTTACAGTGAAATGATGTACGAGTTTATTTAACAAAGTATAGCGATTCAAGTGATAGCAAGTAGAAGCATTCGAAACAAAAGGTTACACAGAAAATAAAATCATAATACTCATTCTAGAGCCTAGACTTAATTAACAAGATACTCTCACCTAAAGTATTGTTCACCAGTACTTTACAACCAGGCTTCACTGTGATCTTCTGTTCATGAGACAAGTCACACTGTCAGCTTGCCTCCTCAATGAAATGTCTCTTGGTACCCTTAGATATACCAAGACAGTCCCTTGGTCCTTTTCATAAAGAAGAACTCCACTCCACCCATCCCCACCCTCCACCCTCCTGCTGATTGTTCCTTCCTGTGGCTTCCCTCTCTTGTCAATTTCTCTTGATTAGGATCCGGTTCAGTATGCAAATAGACCTCCATTGTGAAGTGGACAATACAGAATACACATATGACCAGACAGGGAGATAAGCATCTGTTAGCTCCTGCCTGAAAGGAACCTGTCTGATGTAGATCACCTCTTCTAAGATCTTAAAACACAATTTTCAGTATAGATATATAACTTCTTAAATACTATTCTTACATACATTTTGCAATGATTGTGATGACCAGCGGCCTACTGGCTCTCAGTAGAGACATTACATGCCACCTGTTGGTGAACTAATATGTATATATCTGACCCAGGCAGTCTCTGTAAACCCCTGTGCCCTCTGCCAGTTGGCACTAAGTGGTCTCTGGGTTGCACTAAGGACCATCATGAACTTCACCAGCTTGCACTCCAATTGCAAAGGTGAACTTCATTGACCTGCATTCTCTAACATAAATACATAGCAACTTGCATGTATAAATCATACCAAAACAAGACGCCCCTCTGCACACACTTCAGCTCCTGAGGAGAACATGAAAGAATAAACAGCATGACAGATGTTAGTCATATCATTTAACGCGCTACTGGAAGACACTCAGGTACTACAATAAGGAGCATGGTATAAGAACCTCTGTAGAACCGAATATTGTAAAAGCATTGCGTTTACTCAGCTCATGAGGGAAAATATAAAAATTATGTCTTTAAAATCATTTTTACTGAATCTAGAACCACAAACATTAAAATGCATCAATCATAATTGTATGATTATTGCATGACCATTACAGGGTGGAGTTATGGTTGTTTGGCTACTTTTACATGTTTAGATTTTTTTTTTTTTAATTTAACCCTATCTCTATATTTCCTGGGTTTGCAGAGTTTGTTTTGGAGAGAATCAAAACATCCTTGTCACTTTTTTTAACATTTAAATTGTGGAGTGAGAGGAAGTCTTGTAATGCTGGTCTGAGTTGAAGAGCAGAACACAAGATTGGGTACATCTACAATGCAATTAAACAGCCCCTTACCCTAAGCCCTGCGAGCCCAAGTCAGCTGGCACAGGCCAGCCGTTGGTGTCTAATTGCAGTGTAGACATACCCTATATGGTGAATCAGGAGTGAGCACTGCAGAGCAGGTATGATCAGACCGTTGAATAAGTTCTTTCCTCCCAGCTGTTTCTCTTAAATTACTGTTTCACTATTTCCATTGCTGCATCATGCTGTTCTCATTCAATGGAAACAGTGTGACACTTTGTTTTTGTATTTAAGAGAATAGCTAGTACTGTTAAAATAAAAAGTAGAGTTCAGCTCTTATGTTCTTTGACCACCAGGATGAGAAGGGGATTAGTCAGCTGCCTTGGCTGGATGTTGTACCTCTAATAGTCACACCAGGATCTGCAACTCTAGAAGTGGTTAGCTGGGGTTGGGGGAATATTGGGCTATGATACTCCCCCCTCCTCTGTAAAGCACTTTGAAATGCAGGGTTACAAAACAGAAGAAGAAAATATTGTAATTAGGATTATGTATGCACATGAGCAATCCCCTGCTGGAAACCCAGGTAAGCAACATTGGTGCAAATCACAATTTATAGCAGCTTTGCCTGAGAGTACAGACCAATGCAACTATACTGTTATCTGGCCACCAGCAGCTGTAATTGCAGGCAAATCCACAAGGCCTAGGAGTCTTGCATTTATTTGTTGTTTTTAACTACTTGCCTGTATCACATGGTGCCAAATAACACCTACAAACTCTTTGTCTCTGTTAAAATCTTCATTTATATATTTTGCCTATATTTGCCTAGATGTCTTAATATCTAACTGCATTTGTGTGTTTACTTTGTTAGGTTTCAGAGTAACAGCCGTGTTAGTATCTGTTATTATATTTGTATTTTATAGGATACCTTTCATGATCCTTACTGAGCCCTTTTGATTCCTCACTTTAAAATTTCTCTTTAAAATTGAAGAGAAGCTAGATTATTCCTTCACAACTTCACCAGAGAAGCTACTGGAGACAGAACTCTCTCCGATATCCTTTCTTCTGGTAATACAAATTGATGTGTTAAAAGAGGAGGTGCTGCAACAAATAGCTATATTAAAGAGCTGGAAGTCACCTGCTACTATAAAGCACACTCATTAGGCCATCCCTCATTTATAATGTTTTAAGTTAATATGTATTATGTTTGGGGTGAATGAAGATAGAGAGGGGATGTACCTGTAGCCAATGATTTAAGTTTATTATTCATTTATTGTGTGATTTTATGATTAATCAACATGTTATATCATATATATTCATTGTATGTTAATTAGAGTTAATTAGTAGGATTATAGAAGTATAAGATTGATCAGTATTTACAGGAAATTATGTATTAGATATAAGTAAGACAAGCTAAAATTCAAGAACCTGTAGGCTGATGCCTGCAAGATTTTAGTTTAGCTATTTTAGGCCTTGGAGACAAGAAATGCTGACATAAGTTTATGACCGAGGAATACGCTCTAAGATTATGGGAAAAAAGGCACCAAGTGGTAATGTTGCGAAAGTCTAGCCGAAAAATTAAATTTTAAATTATAAAATGCTGTAAAAGCAAATCTTGTCTCTAACATGTATCTTAACACATGGTATGTTAATGAGAACCTACACGGCCTATAGAATTCAGGGTCCCTTATGTTTCTAGGGGACACAAACCAGTAAGAGAGGGTTGACACTTCCGTGTACATGCGCAGAATGTAAGTATAGACAAAATCATTATAAAAAAGGGTGCCCACAGTGGGAAAATTGAGCTTCCTATGGGAAACTTCCAACAGGATCCATCCCCATATTGATGATCAATCCATGAGACAGCCATCAGACTCTAACACCATCTAGTAGGATGTGAGTATGTCTGTAGTTATAAATGGTGCATGGATATATTTAGGAATTGTATATGCTGTAACATTTATAACCTTGTTGGCAGCTTTAATAAAACGACTAAAAATAATGAACCTTCTTGTAATTGTGTTACTTGCCTTTGGTTTCATGTGTTCCTATGAGCTCTAAATATAAAACAAATAGAGATAACTCTTATTAAACTTAAGACTGTAGCTGCCAAAGGCAAACCCACTGTAGCATAACCATGCTAAAATTAACATTAAATAAAATAAAAGGCTACATACCTAACTAAAATAATAAAAACGACCATCTCAGCTCAAGAGCAACGTACTATTAATTTCTTAATTTATTGCATAATCCTGCCATGTTTGTTGACGGTTGTGTGTGCCAAGTTCTCACCCACAGTTTTCACCCTTCTGCTCATGGAGAGAGATGCTGTTCATTTGGCTGGCTACCAGGCTGGAAATCTCCATTATCATCATCTGACCTGCCTGCATCAGGTGCCTTATCCTAAACCATTAAAGTGAGTCAAAAAGAGTGTTCTTCCCTCCCAAACAGAACACAGCTGCTTTTATAATGCACATGACTTGCATACTCTGGTCACCCCTGGTCTACACTACAAACTTATGTCAGTATAACTATGTCACTCAGGGGTGTGGAAAATCCACACCTACCGACCGACCTACGTCCTGGTGTAGACAGTGCTGTGTCAACAGGAGGGCTTCTCCTGTCAACATAGCTACCGCCTCACGGAGAGGTGGAGTACCTACGCTGACGGGAGAAGCTCACTAAACGCTACAGTAATACAGCTACACCAGTACAGCTATGCCGCTGCAGTGCTGTAAGTGTAGACAAGCCTCATGTCCCTTCATAGAATGTCTGGAAAGAGAAACTCTTTGTGGAAACCATTAATATATATGTATTTCTTACTCCTGTTTTATGCAACTCCTATTGCTTACCTACCTGAGTTTTGAGTATTAAAAACAATAATGTACCTGTCTTTTTATTCCACTTCCCTGTATGTCTATTTATTCATAGCTATAAAGGATTTATAAACAGGAAGGTTTAATCTCATAGCAAACTCTCCTTGATAACATGTTATTCTGCTACTTCAGGGAGTCAATCCTTTAGCATAAATAAATTATACAGACAAAATAAAGGATTTGATGGCAGTATAACAAATTTAAATTCTCCTCTACTAAAATCGCCAAACATTTTGTTAGTCACTTTCAGCTACAAGGAGCTGAAGCTTTATTTATAATAGGCACATAGGAAAATAAAAACATGATCTCAAAATTTTTTTCCAGTAAATTCAAAGATTTTGGGTGAAATCCTCACTCTGTTGAAGTCAATGGGGAAACTCCCATTGGGCCAGGATGTCACCCTTTGCCTGTGCTGTGCATGCATGGTCTCCACAGCAATACAACTGTTTGTTCTCACAGAGTGAAAATGTTGCATTTGCTGTTTAAGTAAAGGTGATCTCTAAAACACAGCATTGCTTGGATCTGTGAAGAAAAGAATAAACAGCCAGTTAAAAATATAAATCAACACAACAGCCCTGCATCAATATCTCTGCAAAAGTCATTGTACTTGATTCAGTCACATCTTATTTTTAGGCTGGTTGTCTATCCAAGCTAGCTATGACTGCCATCCCAAAAGCTGTCCACAAGGTCATATACTTCTGGCACCTACCAAAACATTAGTGGATACTGCAAAATACTCTTTTGTGAGTAAGTAACATTCTTGGGGGTTCTTAGGTATTTGCATACCATTGATTCTGTAGGAACTGGTTAACTTCTGTAAAAATAACACAATCCAAATAGCTGGTAAATTCACACTATAATAGGAACACAATTAAATCAATCACTGAATACATACCCACATTCCTGGTGACCAAAGTACCCATTTTGATGCTCTAAATTAGGGGTGGAAAACCTATGGCCTGCAGGCCGGATCTGGCCTGTTGCTTAATTTCACTCGGCCCGTGGCAAGCCCCGAGCCTAGGCGCCCCGCAGGGCTGAAGCTGTGAGCACTGGCTTGCCCCACCATGGGCGGGAAGCCCCGAGCCTCGATGCCCCCCTCCCCTACCCCACGGGGCTGTGTGTGGCCCGCCATTGATTTTTTCTGTGGGCCAATGGCCCATGATAGAAAAAAGGTTCCCCACCCCTGCTATAAGCATCCTGTGACCTTAAGAACCCCTCAGTGCCAATTGGCAATGGGATTACAAGAATAGCCTGATATGTACATTCTCGTTCACCGAAGAATATCACGTGAGGTCTTAAATGAAAGCCAACGACATGTTGGTCATTAATATTGTTGTGAAATGTGAGTACAGTAACTACGTAAGGAATTATGTGTGTATATTGAGAATATGTTCCTAAAGTCTGTATCAAGGCAGAATTGACAGACAGGTTTTCTGTCATAAAAATGATGTTTATCACCTGTCTCGCCTGCATGTAAGTTAAGCATATAAGTTAACACAATGGAGACTCACTTACCTATGAAGTCAATGGGAGGGTTGTGAACTCAACAGGGAGGCAGCACACCAGAGAATATGCTATGAGGGTAGGGGTCATCCAAATTCTGAAGTTCAGACAATGAACTTTGGGGAAAATAAGGAGAAAGCAAGGAAGACAACCCTTTATCCTGCACCGAGCACGTAACTGGGTAGTACAATTACATTCACAAAAACAGGATCACAACCTGCCATGGTGGGAAATGCTGCAAAGAACATTTGGATGAGATAAACTTCTTTAGACAGAAAGTTCGCCTGTTAGGTTTAGTCTCTAGAAATCATGTTATAAATATACATGTTTTATTTGACCCTTTTGTTCCCTTTATCCTTTTTCATTGTCTCTTGTATCTTGAACCTTTGATAATAAATGTATTGTGCTTCCTTGCACCCTCCAATACCCTTCTGGGTCTCTAGGCACCACATCCTCTTTGCAATGCTCATTTGGGCGCGTTTGCTCAGCTAACCTCCTCCATCTGGGGCATAAATTCCTTCTAGTGATATCACAGGAAAAATGTGTGCAACTTGGGACCCACAATCTTCCTGGAGGATTATTTGACATCCTCCCCAGTACCTCCACTGAGCTGTAAAACATGGTCTTTGCCTGAGGGCAGTCTCCAATGAACCCTGTCTGGTGAGATGGTAAAAGGCACCTTTGGGACCGGCACTCCTGGTTTCTAAAGTGACTCTGCACTGTTATCACTCAGTGCTACCTCCACACTTGGCCAAAATGTCATCAGTTTGCCCAATATAAAATTACAGCTAGCTAGTTTCAGCACTGCTTGACTATAATAGAGCATCTATCACTACAACTGAGTCCACGGCATTCTGCTTCCCTACTACTTCTGCCTGCAAGCCAATAAGGCTTTAATTCATTCACCTGCATGCAAAATTACAGATGTAGTCTGCTGAGCTGAGTGCTGGGCTTCCTCTGTATAGCCTTAGGCAAGTCACTTAAACTCGGTGTGCCTCAATTTTCCCATCTGTAAAATGGAGATAAATCTGACCTACTCACAGTGTGTTGAGGACTAATTAATGGTTGTAAAGTGCTTCGAAAATGAAAAAGTGAAATGTAAGCACTACTGTAGGTAATATGATTGACTGAAGAGTCAACATTCAACATATTAAATGGATCAACCAGAAATGCTGGAATTTTTCTGGAGCCTGCCACATTTGAGCCTCGGCAGCTCAATGAACTCTAGTACCTCATGACTGGAGTCAGTGTGAATGAAAGTGCCCTACCTTGTTCTGGAAGGTGAATTCCAAAACAGCTCACAACTTCCACACAATTGATTTGTACGTAGTTCCATTAAAAGAGTGAGAGGAATTAGAAAGTCTATATTGCGTGACTTTTTCTGCCCATTGGTTTGTTGACATGAGGAGTGTGATGGCTAGTGACATACTGAAATACAAAATGAGTCAACATTACAATGTCAAGTTGTCCGTTGTTTCAGCTAAAAACTGTGTCTCTCAAAATCTTGATCTTCATAGATAAGTACTGTAACAAATCCAAGGCCATCTGGGACATCAATGTCACTGCATGCCATACCATGGCCACTTGGAATTTCATAAAGATAGTGAAGACGTAGACGATCCTCCCACTCCAAAAGCACAGGTCCTAATTCTTGAGTTGAAGGAGACTCTTCATTAATGGCTAGCAGTACAGAGCCTATGGCATACAGTTGAGCAATTCTAATTATAGTCAGTAGAGGATGTAATTGGGGATTGGTCCTGCTTTGAGCAGGGGGTTGGACTAGATGACCTCCTGAGGTCCCTTCCAACCCTGATATTCTATGATTCTAGGATTCTAGGATACATACACAGTACTCAGCTCATTACAGCATTATAACCAATGCCTCTTTCTTACTTGTAGTGTCCCTGATTTTAGGATCAACTTTTCCAATTTCCTCCTAAATTGCACCCACAGGGTTTGCCTCTACATCTGCAGAATCCACCACGTTTGCGCCCGCACTCCTTGAGCCTGCCTGACCATTTGCACACGTACCTCACATTTACCTCTGTCAAGTCCTCATTTATGCCACCAATTCTGCCAGCCTGTGCAAATACAGGGTTTATGGGCACGGCAGAGATGGGCACAAATAAGCAAAGCAGGCAGAGGCAGGTTTGGGAGGCTCTTTCCCAGTCCTTGCTGCCCGTCCTCTAAAGGACAGGGCGGCATTAGTCTGGAAAACCCTCGTCCACCTCTCTTTCTGTCTCCCCCTAGCATCCTCCTTCTTCTCTCCTTGCCTTGCAGCCTCCTCCATCAGATCCCTGGCAGCCCCCCTCCATTACCCTTCCCCTCCTCCTCCTCCTCCACTCCTGGGAGCCTCCATCCCACTCCCTCAGCCTCCCCTGGCAC
The DNA here is from genome assembly GCF_965152235.1 of Eretmochelys imbricata. Classification (NCBI taxonomy): domain Eukaryota; kingdom Metazoa; phylum Chordata; order Testudines; family Cheloniidae; genus Eretmochelys; species Eretmochelys imbricata. The sequence goes on from NC_135579.1 coordinate 95,186,625, forward strand.
CCCCCTGCCCTGAGACCCTTCGCCCCCTCTGACTCCCCAGGAGGCGGCATCCACCCCCTGAGAGCCCCTCCCTCCTGTCCCCTCTCCCTGCCCCCGCAGCAGCCTTTTCAGGTTCCCATGGCAACCTCTTCCTCCCTCATACCCCGCCCCTGCCTCGCCTCCATTCATGCCCAAGAAGCCACGCCCCTCCCCTGTCACGTGACCAGGGCCCCAGGCGCGTTCCCCACCAGGGCTTTCCCGGCCGCTTCCGGGTGGGTGCGGGGCTCGCGGTCCTGAGGCGGAGGGGGAAGGCGGCCGTCAACATGGCGGCGCGCAGAGCGGGCAGCGCCTGAGCCCGGCTCCCGGCCCCGATCCCCCCCCCCGGCCCGGCCATGGAGAGCGAGGAGGAGCAGCACATGACCACGCTGCTGTGCATGGGCTTCTCGGACGCGGCCGCCATCCGCAGGGCCCTGCGCCTGGCCAAGAACGACATCAACGAGGCCGTGGCGCTGCTCACCAACGAGCGGCCCGGCCTGCACTACGGCGGCTACGAGCCCATGGACAGCGGGCAGGGCCAGCCGGGGCAGGGCGGGCACGGCTCGCCGGCGGGCGGGCAGGGCTCCCGCGGAGGGGACGGAGACGGCGGCGGGGGGAGCGGCGGCGGCGGCGGCGGCGGGTTCGACCCACCTCCCGCTTACCATGAGGTGGTGGAGACCGAGGTGAGGCGCGGGGGGCTGCCTGGGACGGGGCCCCTCACCGCTGCCTGGGCTCCCGGGCGAGCTGAGCGCTGTCAGCCGGTGCCGGGCTGCGCCTAACGGGCCGGCCGGTGTCGCCTCATCCCCGGGTTAACGGGCCGATCCCCCGCAGGGGCCCGGCCCGGGAGGGTGGGATAGCGACCCTGTGAGCAGAGCCGGTCCGCTCTGCTGAGCTCCCACCGCTCGCCCGGCAGCGTTGCGGGCTGCTCGGCCACCTCCTAGCCCCGGTGCACAAAATACCTGGCCGGGGCCCCGGCATCTTGGTGTAAGGGGGCTAACTCCACCCAACCTGGATGACTGGGCTACTGGGCCAAAGGCATCGGGGAGCTGGTAGGTTTCCAGTGCTGCGTTGGGGCGCTTCCAAAACTCAGTGGGTGCACGGGTGGGGACTGCTCCCTGATGTGCTGGCAGAGCAGAGTCTGATGGTAGCTTTAGCTTCTCCCACAATATGGATCCTGCTGTAGGTTGCCCCCAAAATGGAGCAGCTCTAGCCGTGGCATGTGGTAGCTAGTTTCAGCCATCATCAGCTCAATTAATTCAAGGTATCGCTGCCACTGCCCCACTGAAAGCGTTTTTTTCCTCTTTGGTGGTTGTGGAGAGAATATGCTGTATTTATTTATTTCAGTTTCTGGAAAGTGAAGTGCTTGCCATTCGCTCTAAGCATTTTAGGAACACTGCATTATCTGGCTTTGCCAGGCTTATTTTTTTTTCTTTGCCTCATTGCATCAGCCAGGTGGCTCTACACTGTAATGTTCTTTTATTATTATTATTTTATTTGGTTAAAAGAAAGAAAAAAGAAAAATTACAGTGTGATTACCTTGGTTTATTTTGCACAAATCAAAATAGAGTTGGGTTTGTTACTGGATGCTAAGTTAATACAGATAGAAGTAATGGGAATAAGAATAAATGGCAACTTAAAAGATGGTGAACTGAAATAAAAATGCTTTAAAATATTGATTTTTCAAACATTATAATTTAAACTTATCTGTATTTCAGAATAGCTTTTTGATAAAGGTACTGAAGAATATTGCCCCTTCACAACTTTGCCTCTTCCTACTGGTCTGCTTTTGTCTCTTCTCTCGTCTCTTCTCTGTCAGTTATGCCAGCCTTGTCATCAACCCTTATGCCAGCTTCTCATGCAAACCTCTTCATGCCTCCTATGCTGCCTCTCATGTGGATGCCTTCTCTGACCTTACGTGTAAAGCCATTACCCTTTCTTCCTTCAAATCTGAATTCAAAACTCACCTTTCCCATGATGCCTTTAAGAAATGAGGCAATAAATGTCTAGATTGTTGAATGTAGGGGGAAGGCTGGTGCTTATCTCTGTTTTTTAACGTTGCTATTATATGCGTAGGGGTGTGTGTGTATATATATACACAAGCTGTACCCCTACTTTCACTGCATCACTTTACTTAGGCATATCTTAGGAACGTGAATAGCCCTGTTGAACTCAATGCGTTAAATCTTCAGTAGATGTGCTATGATGAATTATGTTACATGCATAACGTTACTCATGTGGAGGTGTCTGCAAGATCGGAACCATATATTTAAATCAACAAGGTTACAATGGGTAAACCACAAACTGTTTTTTAGTGTCTGCCTTGGAGAGGCTAGTGGGGGACAGGTATCGTGATCCCAATATGTGTGATCTGTTGTCAGTAAGCAGTTTATGACCAAAGAAGGGATATTTAACGTCTTTAATTTCAAATAAACGTGTATAGTTACACATGAGATAAGATGCTTTTTTCAATATGATATTTAAAGGGACATGGGTCATTTAAACATTACATTTGTCTTTTTTTTTAACCTATTCTTGTTACAAATGATATCTAAGATTGTGATACTACCTCTGATAGAATAGAGGGGGGAAATTCCTTTGTTTGTGTATTTGATGCTTTGTGTATAGTGAACTTCACTGTTTCCCTTTCATAGTAAAATATTTCCCTTTTAGTGGTAGTGTTACAAAAACTAGGGAAACAAACAAAATACGGAAAATATGACAAATTGCAGAGGGTTTAGGAGCATTTGGGAGTACAATTTCAGCAATAGGATCCACACAGATGCAAGGGTTCTTCCACAGTGACAGATCTGATTACAAGATTGAGAGCCTAATTTTTTGTAATGTAAAAGTCTTACTCACAGGAATAGTTTAGGGAACAAAATTAGATGTTTTTGTATTGCATTGTTACGGTTCTTTACTTATTCCAATTTTTCCTCTTTAAGGTATGAGCTGTGACCAGCTATTGTATTTTGTGTTCATTTTTTTAAATTGTAACCTGGAGCATTCCTATATATACTCATATTAGGAGACTACTATAATAGACACCTTCTGAAGCAGAGCTTCAGGATATACAATTGGTTAAAGAGACACAGACCGCTGAGAAATATTTGTTTGCAGCATAAGATGCTCTTTCTCTTACTAATGCTAGCTTACATTATTAAAAACTAAAATGTAAACTGGATTTTAAAATGTATTAATTTGTTTTTCTCATCTTGGACAATGAAAATTAAGTTCTTAATGTTCTTAATGTTGCAGTGTTCAGGTTCAAACACTGCAGGGGAGTTGCTTGAGCGGGACTGGTTATGTTTTATAAAAGCTTGTCTTTACAAAATTAAAATTTTGGCCAAATACATGTTGATGCTTTTTCTTGTTTCCTTATAGTAATTTTAGATGCCCCCTTTGTGCTTCAGCTGAGTTGTTTCTGGGATAATTTTAATGAGTTTTAAATAAGGTGTTCTCTCGAGAATCCATGAAACTTACCAGAGAAAAATATTTCCACAGCATTTGGATATTCCTAGAAATGCCTATATATTATGTTTGTTGTGATTACTAGAGTTGCATGTTAAGCACTTGTATTCACAATTTTTGATAAATAAGCAAGGTGATGGAATTTAGAATAGTCCTATAATTCACTTGCTGATTATGATGCATGCCATTATGGTGGGTTATATTATTGCAGAATTCCTACCCTGAGCTACCAAAAAAGTCTGTTCAACCATCATCAACTCCATCCATCTTGGAGATGTATAACGGGGAGCCTGTTTGCTTGCTGCATTATCTGCCTGTGTGGGCATGGAGTCCATTAAATTTAAGGCTTAAAAAAAACCCAAAACACATTTGACATTTTGGAGACACTTCTGCGCTCTTAATTCCCCTTATACTGTCCTGTTCTTTGAGGCCCCATGGGACTGGGGCTTTTGAGCCTGAGGCTTGCAAGAGGAGATTGTGTCTGTGTCTTGGTGGCTCTGGGGTTGTGGGATCTCTTCTCTTTGGAACTTATGGTAATAACTTAATAAGTCCTCTTTAGAAATTCAAATCCTTTTTTATTTCAAATCCTGTCTTAGTATGGCATGTTTCTGATTTTAAGGTTTATTCTCTTGAATTACAAATGATAAACTTTGATTCAATGATTAAAATGCCAAAACTGCTTGTAAATATATGCTACGTACATTTAATAATAAAGTCAGTGATGAAGTACACTGTAATTGCATAAATAATATACTTGTTAATTTGTATTTACATTGCACGTTAGGGATATGCAGTCTAAAACTAGACAAAGCCAAAGGATGAGAATCTAAAAGTTGGAGTGTTCAGATAAAATCCCAAGAAAATACAGGAAAGGAAGAATTTAATCAGGAAGGTAATATCTTGATCAGGAATACTCCGTAGTACATTAATAAAAGTGATGTAATTAATAACATCTCTTGGTTTAAGCTTCGTGGTGAATGGGTGAGTTTCAGTGAGCAAGGCCCAAGGGTCTATCTGCCTGTGCCCACCTTCAGTGACTGGATTAAACATTTGTTATGTGTGGAGAAGAGCTAAGGAACTTTCTCATCCTTTGATGATAGTAGGGAGGATTGTGACTGTTATATTGTTACCATCCTCTAAATGGATCAGAATAAAAATTCTCCTGTGAAGTCAGAAACTGATCTTAAAGAGAGAATATGGTGGTGGTGGTAACTCTCTTACTCTGGTTATTGAGAGGAAAATTTAGAGGGCTGGGAGCTCATTATATAACTTAAACCTTGCAATATGACAGAGTAGTAACGTGCTGTGTGCTTCACCCATACTAGATGCACTTGCTGATCTGCAGTTTTATGTGTTAGTTTCATTTCCTAACTTTACAATTAAAAAGAATCTGGAATTCATATTAGTTTTTCAGGTTTTTTAGATAGGAATTTCCTTGGTGCTCATTCCCTAGTATCTGAACAGTTCACATACCTGAGGTGTTACTGCATTTTTCAGCTACCAGTCTAATTAGCAGTGATGACTGGGAAACTGAAACTATGTGATTCAGTGTCTGATTCTTGCTGTAGTCTGAACCAGTGTCACTGCACACCAAGAGCCAGTAGTACAAAGTTTGATCAGTTTCATCAGGATAAAGCTGTGTACCTTCTATCTCTGTGAATCTGGTTGTTAGTTTTGACCTGAATTAGGGGTCTCCTGCTCTCTTTCTCCCCCCTCTTATCTTCTCCACTGACTGACACTTGTCTCGAGTGCTGAGCAGGGCAGAGCTGAGGCCCTTGCTCAGTACTGACTTCAGGGGGACTGCAAAATGGGATCCTCCAGCTTGGGGAGTACTGAGCAGGCCTTGCAATTCTTGAGCATGGCCAACCCTTGAGATGGGATAGCAAATATAAAGTTCTGAAATGTATGAGATATGAAAAGACAGCATGTTTTCTGTTCAGCATTTACTTCTGGCATATAATGCTGTTTAAAAGTCAGTGAACACAAATTATAATAATAGCATTCAGCATACACTAGCATATTTCTGCTGTTTCTGTTGAACTTCATGTTAGCATTTTAAGACTTGCCAGAAAGTATGCACGGTAGAGTAATTGCCTCTCTGTTAAATCTATTTCTAGATTATCACTTAACAAGTGGCACACAGTGCAGGGATGTTATGCTTTTTTAGATGGTATGTTTTTCTAGATGGTATGTTTCAATACAGTTCATGAACCTGTGGATGGAATTTATTTTTTACTACAGGATGTTTTTCTCTGGACAGAACTGTGGTGGTCTGGTGAATCACATTGTATTAGTGTGTTTGCCTTAAAAAAGTTTCCATTTTTTGTAATACAAAATGGAAGAGCTTCAGGCATATTATAGGTTACAGAATGGGTTTGTATTCCACATTTTCAGTTGGAGTTCTGTTACCTCTGTATAATTCATACTGCAGGTGTAAATAGATTTATAAATGATTGAGTGCTTTATGTAGTGGTGACTGTGAAGGCAAATGTGACCATTATGCAGTCGCTAATGTACGCAGAAACTTGGATGTTAGAATCTGTTATGTTGAGTGAGGGAGAATGTTGGCCAGAACAGAGATGACACTGGATACGTATTGAATGCTGGAAGAATGTCACTTTAAGATAACATGAAGGATACCAGATCAGCTGCCCCTTTTCTTCCCCCCAAGTACTGCAGTGTCAGCCTGGGAGGGGATCCCTGATCATGGTGTGAAAACTGTATGCCTCATCCACTAGCCCAGTGGTTCTCAACCAGGAGTACACATATCCTTGGGGGTACAAAGAGGTCTTCCAGGGGTTACTCAACTAATTTACATCAGTGTTTCTCAACCTAGGGGTTGCACCCCTAGGGAGGTCACGGGTTGGGTTAGAGGGTTGCAAGCGCAGGGCTGACATTAGGGGGTGGCAAGCAGGGCAATTGCCTAGGGCCCCATGAAGGTAAGTTACAGACTTCAGCCCTGCTGCGTGCAGTTCAATCTTCAAACAAGGCTCACAAGTGAAAAACAGCCTGAAATATCACGCTGAAATGTAAGTACAATATTTATATTCAAATTGATTTATTTTATAATTGTAGGGTAAAAATGAGACAGCAAATTTTCAGTAATAGAGTGCTGTGACACTTTTGTATTTTTATGTCTGATTTTTGTAAGCAAGTAGTTTTTAAGTAAGGTGAAACTTGAGGTATGCAAGACAAATCAGACTCTGAAAGAGGTACAGTAGTCTGGAAAGGTTGAGAACCACTGCACTAGCCCAGAAGTAAGGCTGCTACCACTGAGCCATCCTGATGCACTGAATATATTTCGTATGTCATGGTTGAGAAAAAGGGAAAAATTATAAATTCCTCTTTGTATGTAGACTGAAACTTGAACTATACAGCAAGCTAGTTTATTTACTTAGAGTGAACTAACTTTTAACTAAATGTCATTGCAAATAGGTGAGGCCTATCGATTACAGTTAATCTTGTTTGCATCTTCATGCGCATCTCACCAAGAAAAATAAAAACTGAATGTCAAAATTCAAAGAAATGCCTCCCCCCCCCCCCCCAAAAAAAAGGTTTGATTATTTTTGCTACTCTTCTGAAACAGAATTAAGCATCACAGTAGGGTTTCGGTTGCCCCAAAAGGTCCTCCCTGTATAAGGCAAAACACCTTGGACCAGCTAAGTTATACCTGCTTATACAAGTCTTGATTGGGCCCTGTTAGCATAACATAAATTGAATGCATATTAGATTTATTCCAAACGGCAGACAAATTGATTTGGAAAAAATATAGAAATCTGCACACCACATTCTTTAAACATGGATTTTAAATTAAGCTGTTTTCACAAGAAGTATGAAGTGTTTACTCTTTTCATATATCTCTTGCTGATCATAATAGAAGCTGTTGTACATGCTTGAAACAGGGTTGTGAATGAATGATGAAGATGAATGTCAATTTTTTAGCAGTAAATCTACATACTTTCTCTTCAGAGAGTGGTATCAGAAAGTGAGCAAAATGTGTAATTCTCTGTCAGGAGATTGACTTCTGTAGAAGGAAAGGAAGAAAGCAAGAAAACTCAAGAAGTCTGCTTGCCATACAGACTTCCTTAAATTTGAGCATTTACTGAGCCATATAGGAAAAATTCTTCTCCCCTTATGGCCCAGTATTGAGTATATTATGATAAAGCCTCTCCAGTGAAAAATCCTGTCATACTTAAAAGCAGAAGTGCAATATCTTTTTCAGCTTGATTGGCTTTTGTTGAATGTGCAGGATTCTACTCAACCAGCTTCCTTTTATTCCTACTAACATTGCAAAGTGAAATGTGTAGTAAAATTTTAAATTTTGTTTTATAGTGATGTCTTGCCTGGGAGGGAAAGGCTCAAAATGGAGCAGACCCACCAGTGTGCAGAGACCAGATGCAGGGATTCTGTAGCGAGGAGCAGCAAGGGTTTTGGTAGGCAAGCCAGCAGAATGCTGGAAGCATGACCAGAGAGTCCACAAATTCTGTGTGATCCAATAAGAAACCATGACTGATATTAAACTCCCGGAATGTAGGAGCAACCATGCATGTTATAATGGTTGTAGTGTCTCTTTGGATATTCTCTTACTCTGTTAAATGGTTTCTAACCATCATTACTGTGATCTTGTTGTTAAAGTGTGACTAATAGATTGTATGCCTTCTAGCTGTCCCTGACTCACTTTAAATACCACTTTAAATACCACAAATCTTCATCAATTTGTGATGTATGAGTTTTGGTTCCACTTTATACCATATTGCACGAGGATACCTTTGTACTATAGACTCATCCAAGATTGTTTTCAAAGGTAGTTTTATGTTCTAGGTAGAATTCCATCATTCTGCCAACATTCTTCCCACGTTCTACCTCATAGAAAAGAGGCTTTGTAAGGGAAATGGGCCGGTAACCTTTGTGAACAATGTGACAGCAGCAATTTTTCACTAGCTATACTGTACGCATCTCAAAACTGTGTTGCAATAATGAGGCGAGAGAGTAGTTTTGTGTTTAACGGTAATGTGACTCAGGAAGTGTGGATTCTGTTCCTGGCTCTGCCACAGATTTACCATGTGGCTTTGGATATAGTTCTCTGTGCTTTTGGATTCCTTCTGTAAAATGAGAATAACGATACTTGTCCACCACATAAGTGTACAGTGAACATTAAGGCTTTTAAAGTGCTTTGACATCATTGCATAGAGGGAGCTGTATGTTTGCAAAGAATAATTCTTTTGTCATGTGTGATAAATCTTAGTCTTTAACTAAACAAATGTGTTAAATTTAACCCCATGATCTTGCTGTGAATTTCAGACAGTCCTGTTTATTGCACATAGTGATTTTGAATTATACAACATGAAGATCTTTGCATGTAATTCTGGAAGTTTTTACAATGTGTTTTACATAAGAATTGGCCTTGTAAAATAATTAAGTAATCAAATAAAGGTTTGTGGTGGATGCTGTCATTAAATTCCTGTCTAGCTGCCATGTGGCTATCAAGTGGTATTAGAATTTTAACACGCTTCCAGTTCTCTGCACTTGCATTTCTAAAGACTACTGAGTAAGCTAGAGTACGTTTCTTGGTTTTGCCTGTTTAAATTTTTCAGCACTTTTTTTTTAAGTAACTTGACATATCTTTCACTGTTTACAAATCTTGATGGGCCAAGAGTAGAGACAGATACCAAGAAACTACTTGAAGAGGGTAGTACTGGATGAGAATTAGACTGAGTTGCTAATGCTAAATTCTAGCTTTGTATTCAGAGGACTTGCAAATCACTTGGCATGTAATCTGCAGTGTATTGAAGTAGTTGTCACATAAAAATTAATGCTTTTAAATTACTAGATTGACTCAGGACACATGTTATAGAGGTGATGTTTGTAGTCCATGCAGATGAGAAGTCGGCTTCTCAGCTGGGCAGGAAGTCTCTTTGATATAACATTCTCTAGCTGCATTTTCTGGTCATCTTCCCAGTCTAAAGCACTATTCTGTGGCAGATGTTTAATAAGGAAGTGAAATACTGAAGGAAAATGGGGATAAAAACAAATTGCCAGTGTTAGAAGTTAATTCCAGCAGATCATTAGGAATGCTTTTGGATTAGCAAACAGTAGCTCTTTGTAAGAAGAGGGCTGGGAGGGTACGGGAAGTGCTTATTTATTTGTAACCCTTATTTTCAGAAGCCCTTGGGTATGTTAAATTTGCAAGAGGAATAGTTTTCAATATGTAAGTTTCTGCCACACTCTAAGCCAAATTCAGAGGAGTCTGGGGTAGTCTGAATTTACCTTGCTTCTTCAGTTCCTCCACTTGCCTTATTTACACTAATGCAGACTCCCTTTCTACTTGCACATGCTTCACTAATGTGAAGTTCACACCTCCTTGTTCATTGTCTCTGTATGTGGCCTGTGGAGTTTAGGGAGCCTAGCATGGTGTAGTTCGCAGGCTGTAGGGGTAGAGGAAAGGAGTTTTGTGGGGGGAAAAAGAGCAGCTAATAGAAGCGTGTAAGAAGATGAGTTAAAGAAAGCCACCCCCTACTTAAATTTACATTTATCATAGCTCCTTGCTGTGTAAGTTTCGTCATTAGACTCCTTTTACACTCCTACATTAGTAGGTGGGAGTAAGTAGGACTAAATATCTGAGTTAAGCTCCATGTATGGAGGCTTAGAACTGACGTGATATATTATTGTTCTCTTCATGGCAAGCAGGATTAGGCACTTGCTGATTTTCATAAGCAAGATGGCCTAATGGCTAGTGCTACATACTGAGATTTAAGAGAAATGTCAGTTTTGTTATCCTTACTAATTTATTGTGATCACCCTAATTTAATACCTCGTTTAGAATCCTGAAAATCTTTCTCTACTGACTTATTTTGTCACTGGGTAAACATTTTTATATCTCTAGTGATCTTGCAGCACTGTAATGTCAATACCTAGTGTCCTGGCAGCAGCAAATAACACTACTGATGATTTTTTTTTTTTAATTCTGGAAATCTGTCATTCATTAAGGCACAATATTTAATTCCTACTAAAGATTGTTTTTTGGCGTTCTGGCGAGCAGTATGTTTGTGTGTGATCGCTCCAAAATGTTTTATAATTATTTACTCCTCAGGATCGGTGCAATGACTAGACTATAGAATTGCATCTATGAATGTGGAATATACCTGTACACAATTCTGTTTAAAATATTTCTTGTCATAGTATTTAAAACATTTTCACCTTCAGATATGTTTTTACATGTACATGGCATATATACAGCCACAGAAGAAGCTTACAAGTATCAGTGACATTCCTTGTAATGGCTTTATTTTCCCCTTTCCTAGACTAATGCTAGTTACCTAACTTTAAAAATGAGGCCAAACAATGTTTGCAATAGGTGCCATTGTACCTCCTGATCTCTCATGGTTTCCAGGACACATGATGGTTACGCTAAAGCAATGGTTCTCAACCTGTTTACCATTGTGGGCTGCGTATGCAGCTCTCTGTGTTGTTTGGGCCGTATCCACACAATATATATACTACCTGTATGGCCCTGAGGATGTCACAGGGGCTGCAGCTGTATGCTGATTGGGCTGCAGGTTGAGAACCACTATACTAAAGGGATCAATATTGCCCTTCCTTAAGCTACATATCTCCCAGGAAATCAAATATGTGCAAAACATAGGCTTAGGATCCCATTGTCTTTTTTTCAGCTATGGTCCTACTAATATTTGTGCACTGTGCTGGACTCTGAACATCTAGTCAGTTGGGCTGGGGAACACTGAATGGTAACGTCACACCATTACCCTGGAAACCAGGAATTGCAGTTCCCACCAGTACTCTTATAAAATTTTAATTAAATAAGTTTAATTTCTAGACTGGCTTTGGGCTAAGAGGATTTTCTCTTGGAAGTGTGTATAGCATTCCTGTATCCAGTCTTATACAGTACACTGGCTTTGTTTATGTAGCTTGCAGTTTTGAATGAAAAATAGGAAATCGAAGATGATGACTTTATTGGGCCTAATTTTTAATAGTTATTAGGGATTGTAACAAAGAAGATTAAAAAGAACAGGAGTACTTGTAGTCGCTAAGGTGCCACAAGTACTCCTGTTCTTTTTGCAAATACAGACTAACTCGGCTGCTACTCTGAAAGAAGATTAAGCCCACTGATAGACCCTTGGTAACAGTCTGAAGCAGTGGTGAGCTGGAGCCGGTTCGAACAGACCAGTTAAATTTTGAAGCCGGTTTAGAACTGGTTGTTAAAGGGGTGGGCAAACTCCTGCCCACGGGCCACATCCAGCCCGCGGGACCGTCCTGTCCGGCCTGCCTGAGGTCTCAGCTGGGGAGGCTCCCCTGAGAATCCCTTTTTAATTTTTACTCACCCAGCAGTGTTCCGGGTCTTCGGCACTTCAGCAGCGGGCCCTTCAGTCACTCCGGGTCTTTGGCGGCACAACCCAGAGCAACTGAAGGGCCTGCTACCGAAGTGCCGCTGAAGACCCAGAGCGACTGAAGGAACTGGTTCTTCAGCTTTTGGCAGCTCATCACTGGTCTGAAGTAGCCTCAGAGCTTATATCTTGCTCTGTGTGTGTACGCTGACTTAGAGGCTTGATGGGAGCATATTTAAATTCACCTGTAAAAAGGATCCCAGTTAGCTTCAGCTAGATGGAGCTAGCCCTAAGACTTGTGAACTGAAAAGCAATCCTCATATACAAGTGCTACTAAATGTTAATTGCTTCCCATACCTATGCTGCAAGCTACACTTACATTTGTGTGTAATAGCACAAATTTGAGCTAAAGGAGTTGACTTTCTGTAGAAATTAGGTAAATCATCCAAATGCTTAAGCAGTCTAGGACTTTTTTGGTATCACTTTGGTAGCAGAACAGCAATAAAGTATAACCTTCCTGACTTTGCTAATCAGCTAAAACTTCATAATTTTCACACATGAAGCAGTCTCCCTCCTTTACAAAAATGTAATAGCAAAGTGCTGTAGTGGCTTCTTGTCTTGCTAGAACTTAATTATTCTAACCATATATATGCAGAGCACTTATCTAAATATAATGAAGTATTATCAACAATTTAAGCTAGATTGCACTCTCAGAATAAATGAACACTATATTTGTAGTACATTTTGGCATGTACTATACTTACTAACTGGTAAAATTCTTGTAAATCACAATGGGTCTCTGTCACTAACTTGCACTAATGAAGTTCTGCAAAGTTTAGTTTTGATTCTCTTAAGATTAGAAATGGATGCCAAGTTTGCTGTGAGCAGTATGTATTAGATGAATTTAGGGTAATGTTGGGAGTTGAAAATCTTTGGTTCTGTTCCCAGAGCTTCCACTCGTAGGACTTTGAGGAAATCACTTAACCACTGTGCTTATGTCCACCAGTTTATAAAACGAATAGAAGACAAACATTACATCTCACTTTATAAGGTAGACAGTATTTTGAGATATTTGGTTGAAATTACTGTGTAACATGCAAAGAAGTGACTCTGGGTGGTTGATTTAAAAAAAAAAAAATTCAGCTTTCAGCACCTGCCATAATAGATCCTAGACACAGAGACTAAAAGGTGGATTTGTAAAGCTTTTTTTAAAAATTGAGGTTCCCAGACAGACTGCAGAACATACGTGCTGTCTTAAATATGAAAATTCCTCTGGATAGCTAACTAGAAGAGGAACAGGAACTGGAACTGTCGTGTCGATTTCAGGATTCATTTCTGTCTCCTAGGTTGACAGACATCAAACATTACAGATCAGGGAGCAGAGATAAATGCTCCCTGTTTTTATGAGTATCTGATGTAGTGCTTTTACACTGCCTTTCATCTCAGCATCTTGAAGCATTTTGCAAATACTCATGAATCGTGCCTCAACACACTGAGGTAGGGAAGTACCATTATTGCTATTTTATATCTGAGGAAACTGAAGCACCAGGAAGCTGTGACTTAGCCATTGTCACTGAGCCATGCCTATGGAAGAGCTGGAAACAGGTTCCATATGTCTTGGCTCCTCATCCTGTGCTTCTTAAGCACTAGGACGTATTCCAAATGTGTTACTTACTGATCTTAAAATGTGAGTTGTGTTTACATATAGGGACAGATTGAAATCACTGGGGAAGTCTCTGAAACAACAAATTGAGGCACTTAGATCTGTTTTCTTGGCCGTGAGACATTCCCTTCATATTGTAAAAACCACAGATTTATTAGCGGGGACTAGTGAGACTTTTAGGTTGACCGCTAGTATTCATCCCAGGTCCTCAAAGGTTCTGGTCCCCCATTGCTTATTGAAAGAAATATGATTCCATATCTGTTTCTATTTTATGAACTTCATTAAAAGTCTTAAAGTAAAACTAAAATTAAGAAAACATCACCAGAGTTAAGTTGCTATTAATACTAAATTACACTAAGAATAAAATGCTTTGACTGTTAAATCAGAATTAAATTAACAAATCAAATCTTAAATTAATCTTAGTATTGGATAAGTATTGGATAAGTGTTAAATTATCCATTTAATACCAAAAATATTTAATATTTTTAAATTCTGAGAGGGAGTTGAGGAAGGTGGCTGTCTGTTTGATTATAAATCATAACTAGAGAATTTTGCCAAAGTCAATTAAATCTACAATTGGGTCTCAGTAAATAGTGTAATACTGAAACATGCATGCATAGTGCATTTCTGCAGGATATCTGGCTCTCACATCTGCTATTAAACCCTAATTTTCAAGAGCACTACACTAATGCTTTTTTTAAAAAGTTGAATAATAAACCATTTGAATTAGTATCCAAGGATGATATTAACAAAAAGCAGCCAAGCATTTCTAGGGGAGTTACTACCCATTTCAGGTGTGTTGTAAGATACAAAATTGAGTCCTTGGTAGTATAAACTACTTGAAAAAGGCAATAATATTCCAGAAATGAAGGGTCTGAAATTTTACTATTATGAGGTAGAAGCTGACTTTGCCTTGTAAGCCATTTCTGTGTTTGCTAAAGGCCGACGACATAGGCTTGACATCACTTGTAAAGCTGCTTTTGTATCTTGAACACTATATAATTACTATTTAGTTGTTTGATATCTTTTTGGGGCAGGGTTTTAGCAGAAGAAAAACTCAGCTATATTTTCTCCAATCAAAGGAATATGACAAGGGATGCTTTCCCTTTCCCAAAATGATGGCTTAAGTTATTAAGTCAACTTTCTAACCACCCAACATCACCGTTTCCTCATGTAAATGGCATTCCTTTCACTATACTGTTAGTGAAGGTATGTGGCTGACCCCCTCAGAAATACAGCAGATTGTTGGGGGAATTTGTATTTAACATCTCCTCTCTCATTTCCTCAGTGGTACTGACTTGAGTGATCACCTTCTGTTGTATGGTTTTTAATCTCTGTGGGGAAGGAAGCATAAAAGGTCAGTACTGCTGAAAGATAATAGTGACACACACAATGGATATCCTTTAGTCCTGAAGTCCTTTAACATGTTCAACGTGGGTAGTAGCAGTTGAGTATCCATGCCAATTTAAGAATAAGGACTGGTCTACACCTGAAACTTTGGTCGACCTAGCTAAATCGCTGAATTTTTCACAACCCTGAGTGACATAGGTCAGCTGACCTAAGTCCCAATATAGACACTTCTAGATCGACAGAAGACTTTTTCCATTGACCCAGCTACCACCTCTTGGGAGAGTGGATTTACTACAGTGACGGAAAAACCCCTTTCATCGCTGTAGCAAGCGTCTGCAGTTCTGCTGCTGTAGTGTAGCTATGTTGCTGTAGCGTTCATAGTGTAGACATACTGTTAGCCTCTCCTAAAACTGCCAACAAGACGCAAACTGATGCCAGAAGTGGATTTATTTTTTTAAAGAACACTGATGCTTATCCACTAAGAAATGGACTGAGTCCACAACTCACTTCACGTAAACCAATCACTAAAAGGTCATTTTCAGTCAATACAAGCCTGGGTAGGAGTCAGATCGATGACCTAGGTTCTGCACCGATGTGCCACTGACACCTCTTTGAGTTATTTTTCTTTTTTACTGGACTAATAACTATCCTATCTTGTACTAGAAAAAGATGACTCATTTAAAATGTACAGTCTTTTTTTCTGGTCTACATGAAATGAGTTGTGGTTTCAGTCCATTTCCTGGTGGATAGGTGGCTGTAGTAGCACCCTGTTAGCAGTGTTTGAAGAGGCCAAGTCTTAAACTGGTGTGGAGGTTCAGCCGTACTGCTTACATTGTATGTTTTAGAGCAGTGACTCTCAGCCTTTCCAGACCACTGTACCCCTTGCAGGAGTCTGATTTATCTTGCGTACCCCAAGTTTTACCTTACTTAAAAACTACTTGCTTACAAAATCAGATATAAAAATACAAAAGTGACACAGCACACTATTACTGGAAAAATTACTTACTTTCTCATTTTTACCATATCACCTTGATCGATCAGTCCTTCAGCCCTCATATAGATCGTGCCAATCACAACACGCCTTCCATTCTTCTCATATCCTGGCCTTCCTTTTTCATGTGCGGCCATGTATTTTCACGATAAAATCTTCCCATCTCTTTGGAAGTCGTGCGAGTGGGCATTTCAGTTCCGAGGGGTACCACTCGGTGACAGCTGCAGTCCATCGATAGTCAGTGAGCCTTGCTATATGCCTGGCCCATTGCATTTTACTATGCATGCTCTCAAAAACAACATCCTGCACTCTACTCTGCTGTCTGATTGCTTCACTGGGGACTCGGTCGCTGTTGGAAATTCCCAGAATTCTTCTTTCCATCGCCCTCTCTGTGACAGTCAATTGCTGTTCCTCTGTCTTTCGTCAGCTCCCATGTTTTGCTGCCATACAACATTGCTGGCAGTACTGTTGAGCTGAAGAGGCTGGCGCATGTTGCCTTGTTGGTTTTTTTGCTTGCTTTCTTCACGAGAGCTCGCTTTCCTGATCGTGGCACGTGTTAATTTCTTGGCCAAAATAGCCATATTGCTCAACTTCTACTTGTTCTCCTGTGATTTTTATTTGGGCTTTTGGCAAGGTATCAGACCACATAAATTTCGTTTTGGAACTGTTAATTTTCAGTCCGACTTGGCTGCTTTTTGTGTTGAGTTCTCGCAGCATTTTCTATAGTTTGGTAGTATTTTCTGCGATCACACAATATCGTCCATGAATCTG
This sequence comes from Eretmochelys imbricata, assembly GCF_965152235.1. Lineage (NCBI taxonomy): Eukaryota > Metazoa > Chordata > Testudines > Cheloniidae > Eretmochelys > Eretmochelys imbricata. Next base: position 95,203,225 of record NC_135579.1, read on the forward strand.
AGATGGTTTAAGTGCTCTCCATTGATGTTGATTCCACCCCTCTAAATCATCTGCCTCATTACCATTTTGAGGCAGGCTGTTAAGAGTTTCTGTGAAACGGTGTCTCCTTATTTCACACCTTCCTTAACTGGGATGCAAAGGGGAATATCAAATAGTTATATTTGTAGTGCAGTCAGAATTTGCTTCCTTTAATGGTTTGATGTAGTTTGTGTCGATGCCCTGCTCTGCAAGAGCTGTCAACGCTGCATTGATTGCTGTCAAACGCTCTTCATAGTCGACGAAGGCAGTACATAAAGGGAATTTGTATTCCCTTGAGTGTTCCAATAGCTGTTTTATAGTGAAAATATAGTCCATTGTGCTGAAATTCCTTCGAAAGCCTGCTGCTCTCTCGGCTGCTGCTCATCCAGACTCTGTGAGAGTCTGTTTGTTGTTACTTTGGTGAACAGCTTGTAGACATGTGAGAGTAGGCATATTGGACAATAGTTCTTTAGATCTTCATGATCGCCCTTCCTGTACAGCAGAATGGTGTTGGACTCCTTCCAGCTAGATGGTATCTTCTGCATGTCCAAGTAATGGCTAAACCTCTGTGCAAGGGTTTCCCAGAGGTCTTGGCTTCCAGCTCTTATAATTTCAATTGTCAGTCCATCTTTATCTGGGGCTTTTCCTTCCTTCATTTGGTGAACTACATGTCAAACTTTGCTGACAAGGACTGGGAGTACGTGCTCATTGGTTGGTTGAAGTGTTGGTACTGGGACATTTATCTGAGAGGCGAACAGTTTGGTGTAGAAATCTTTGCAGACTGCTTTCATTGCTGTTCTGTCAGTTACTGGTTTTCCCTCCCTGTTCTTCAGTACCATTATTGTATCATATAATTATAAAATAAATCAATTGGAATATAAATATTGTACTTACATTTCAGTGTATAGTACAGGGATGGCCAAACCTACTGACCCTCTGAGCTGTGCATGACAATCTTGAGACGTTTGAGAGCACCTCCAGTCCCGAATCCCCTCCTCCCCCCGCCCCACTGCCAGAGGTGATGCATGGGGGGAGGCACGTGGGGTCATATCTCCCCCACCCCCTCCGGATTTTTGCCAGGATTTGCTGGCTCTGCTCGGTCACATGATGCTGCCGGGCCCCCTCCCTGCCAGGCAGCTGCTGGAGCCAGCAAGCTGGGAGCTGTGGCCATGGGGAGAGACAGTGGCAAACAGCTGGGAGCTGCAGGGAGAGCTCCTGCTTTTACTGCTGCCTCTCCCTGTGGAGCTAAAGCAGTGCCTCTCCACACGGAGCTAACACCTGGAAGTTGCAGGGAGGAGCTGCTGTGGGAAGGCGAGGGGCATGCCTGGGTGTGTGTGACTTAAGCTGTTGCAGGGGGCTTTAAATTGTGCCCCCCACTATCAGTAGGCACCAGTTGTCTCGCACAGAAGCTCCTAGACCCACCACCCTGCCACAGGGAAGAAGCCTGAGCTTCTGGTAGGCAGAGAATGGGGGGAGGCGTCGGGGGCTCCGTGAGCCACACTCTAACTGTAAAAAGAACTGCATGCGACTCATGAGCTACAGTTAGGCGACCCTGGTATAGCATAGAGAGAGGTATAAACAGGTCGTTGTCCGTATGGAATTTTAGTTTGTACTGACTTTGCTGGTGCTTTTTATGTACAGACGCTCCCCAACTTAACGCAATTGTTCGGTTCCGGAAAGCCTTGCGTAACTCTAACTTTGCATAAGTCAGAAACGTATACTTGAACGTTATGCCAAAAAAGAAACCAACCCCAAAACCCTCCTATTTCTAGCTTACGGAACTTTTTCCATAAGTGTGAATTTGTGTAAATCGGGTCTTGCGTAACCCAGGGAGTGTCTGTAGCTTGTTGTAAAACTAGACCGATATCTAGATAAGTTGATGACCCCCGGAAGACCTCTGTGTACCCCTAGGAGCACATGTACCCCTAGTTTAGAACTACTGTTCTAGAGCACTTGTGTTGTCAGTTTTGTCTCCAATATCTTTCAGCATAATAAATTCATTAAGGGTATGTCTACTCTGTAGCTAGAAGGTGTAATCTCTGGCTTGAGTAGACATATTCATGCTGCATCTGATGAACTAGCACACTAAAAGAGCAGTGTAGCTGCCGTGGGATGGGCTAGCTTCCCCGAGTACATTCTTAAGATCTCAAATGGGATTGTGTTCAGGGCGATTAACCCATCCCACCACTTGTGCCACTGCAGCTGCGTTTCTGTTTTAAGCACACTAGTTCTATTAGAGCTAGCATGGGTATGTCTGCTTGGACTGAAAATTACACCTTCCAGCTCCGTACATACCCTTAGACTTTCAAAATCCTCTTACCTAAAAAGCTTACTAATGCTCCTCCCTGCCCCCCCCAAAATAATAATTTCAGACATAAATTACATAGGAATGTATTTACCACATCAGATCAGGCTGTTTCAACAGCAGTGGCCAACACCTGATGCTTCAAACGAAATACAAAATCCTATAGTTGCTTGCCAACTACATAGTGTTTTTCACAAAGTTGGATGTGGGGGAAACTGCTTCCTGTCTGCTGACAAGCTTATGCCCTGAAGCTTTGGACTTAATTACTCTTTTGGGCTGTGCAGCTGCAAATATTAATGGTCATGGTATCCAGCCTTGTTCTGTTTTACTTCAGCAACTGTATCCCAGTAACACCTGTAATAGTGAATTCCACGGGTCAGTTATATACAGTCTGAGTTTATTTCTAAACTTACTGCTCTTGAATCACTGTTATAGTTATGTTAGAATTTTTTAAAATAAACTGGACAAAACCTCCATATAGGATGCAGTGAGAACTAGGAGCTCCATTATTTGCTCAAATAGACTAAATTCTTTACCACTTTCTCATGGATTCTGTTTTCTTTTAATTTTCTTTCTTTTGTTCATTTCACTTCCCTGACACTGGTGTGGGGGGTTTTTTGGTTTTGTTTTGTTTTTACACTTGAATATGCTTTGTCCTTGTCCTTCCTCCCCACATTACTCCTAAGGGAATTCTGGCCCCCAAAAATAAAAATTCTGCACACAATATTTTAAAATTCTGCAAATTTTATTATATAATAAACAAATATGGAGGCTCCAGCATTGCAGTGGGGAGCACCCTGCAGCCCTTGCCCTGGGAAAGGGACTCAGCGGTGAAATTGCACCCACCCCTGACAAAGTACAAGGGCTGGACCTGCCCCAGAAGCACCCTGGGGCCCTGCCCTTCTGTGTCAGGCACACCAGTTGTGGGCAGGCAGGCTCAGCCCAGCAGAATCCAAGTGTAGAGGGATTTCATGTGGGGAGAGCCTGGTGTGGGACAAGAGGGCTCTGTGTGGGGTAATCTGGGTGCGGCAGCTCATTGTGGGGATCTGGATGCACTGGGACTCATTTGGGGCTTTCTGGGTGCAGGGGCAGTGGAGCTCTGCAGGGGGGGTCCAGGTGAGGGTGGTTGGGACTAGGCAGGAAGGGTCTGGGTGTATCATGATGGGGGTTGGTGGGGGTTTATATCTGTGGGGGTCTGGGTACTGGGACTGTGGGAAGGCTCATTGAGGTGGTTCAGGTGCAGGGGGAGGGCTCATCTGATGGGGTTCAAAGTGCCTGCTTATTGGGGGGAGCCCCAGCTTCTGCCACCGAGTGGGTGCCAAGTGCTGGGCTCCCGCTTCCCCTATCCACTTCTCATCCTCCTTCCCACCGTCTCCTGCCCTCACTCCCACATCCCTGCCCTATCCCACCCCACTTCCTTCCCTACTGCCTCTTCCCCTATCCTATTCCCCTGCCCCACTGCAGGCACTCATTCCTGTACAGAAGACAGGATGGCTCCTAACACACAGAAAGGGAGGACCCATGAGGCAGCGTCCGAGCGGCACTCTCCTTCAGCTGGGCAGCTCTGTGCTCCAAGAAATGGGAGGGGCAGTAGCATGTGACCCTGAGTGCCCCCCATGCCTAGCCTTTGTTTGGGAGGGCAGTACCCCTCCAAACTAAGCCCGTGGGCATCCCCAGGTCCCCCACCCCCTACGTGGCTTCCCTTTACTTCCGTATCATTTTCTGTGGGGAAGCAAAGAAATCTGCGGGGAGACATGAATTCTCTGCATGTGCAGTGGCACAGAATTCCCCCAGAAGTATCACGTGGCTTTTCTCCTGAGTGCGGTCCTGTTGCTGTTACTACATTTGTGTTTTCACTTATTTCCAACTGGTGAAGGACCTGAGCCAAATTCTGCCTCCTGTTTTCGTGTCAGAGGGAAAATTCCTCTTTGTGAATCCCACTACCCCACCCCACACTGGGTGATCAGCATTTGAAACAGAAGAAATGGTAGCTTGTTTCCCAGGCCCTTATTTTATCTGGCATCACTGCTTTACCTCACGTGGCACTTCACAAAGAATGTTGGGCTAATTTTGTGTGTTCTCTCTGTGTGCAGGAATAATTGCAATTCAGTGGCAATTAAAAGGAAATGGGTAACGTTGATCTGAGCAGATTGCTGCTTGTCCTGTGTGGGAGGGGGATGGGAAAATACAGCACTGCTTTTTTTAATGACTCATTTTGACTGTAAAAAGGGCAGAGTTGTGATTGAGATTTGGGTTTTTTGATAAATCACTACTTTATGTACAGCATATTAGAAATATTTTAGTCTGTCTTGTTCTTAAAATGAGGGAATGATCGTGTCATGCAGCTGAATTACCTCAAATGATACAATATCTGGCCTAGTCAGATGTTTCACAGTGAATATTTAGTAGAGAATAACTGAGATGAAATTGCAGAATTCTGAAGTGAATAGGGTACTTCACACTGTAAGCATGAGACATTTATTATCTTTAGTATGTAATATGTTCTGTGATAGTGTTTAAGAGTACAGAATATTTGGTATTTAATTACTAGAAATCAAATTATAAAAATATTAGGGGTGTTTGTTAGATATTATTTAAATACAGTATTGCTAACCCCAGGTGTTCAAGAATCATGAGGCAGGCCCCCCAAAATTGAGAGTGGCTTAAAAGCTTAAAGCTTAGAAAGAAACCAAGCTTATTTTTAATTTGTCTTCTAGTTTTTGAACCTTTAGGGTTCATGTTTTCCAGCTTTCCTTCACAACCAGGGCAGTTTTTTATTCAGCTAAGATTCTTCTGTCGCAAGACTCCAGGAATATTAATATCACAAGACTTAAGTTTAAATTATTAGTTGGCAAGCCTGGAAATAAGACATGTAAACACACACATGTATAGAGGAAAGTACAGTCCCTGTATCAATGGGTATTCAATTGAAACGTCAAATTCTGCCCTCAAATATACTTGCAACTCCATTTGAAATCAGTGGGAGTTGTACATGCTAATTTTGTCTTAAAGGAGTTGATGAGCTAAGTAATCACGAGCAGCAGCTAAAAATCCCTTCTTCATTTGTATCTCTTTTCATTCACAGAAAAATGATGAAAATGGGAACTGCTCTGGAGAAGGTATTGAGTTTCCTACAACCAATTTGTACGAACTGGAGAGCAGAGTCTTAACAGATCACTGGTCCATACCATATAAGCGAGAAGAGTCCCTGGGCAAGTGCCTAATTGCATCTACCTACCTAGCAAGACTTGGTAAGTTCTGTTTTTGACTTGTTTTTTAATGAGTCCGGTGTGTATTTAGGAAGAGTACTTATGAATTCTGTGTAAAGGTGTATACAGAGGATACGCTCTAGAAAACTGCAATTTTTATACTTACTAACTAGTGCCATACAAAAATATTGCTAGAACAGTTAACAATCTGCTGTTGTGAGCTCATACTGGTTTTGCAAAGAGGGTTTCAATTTTGTCTTGCTCATGTGTGCTTGATTGTGGAATAGAATAGGCATGCAGTTCTTTCTATGTTTTAAAGATTGTAAATATTTTTGTATGTAAAATGGTTTCATTTTAAAAATTACTGTCAATAAAGAGCTGTATTAATTTACTTGGGCATTTATTATTATATTAATGATGTTTGTGTCCAAGCTCACTCCATATTAAGCTGTAGAGTGGGTTATTTGACCAGGCTGTCCTAGTGGAAATACTCTCTATTGCCATATCATAGACGTGGGTTGATTCCTCTCCGGTCAGGGGCTGAGGGTCAAATTGTCAGGGGCTGAGGGTGCTGTGGAGGCAACACGTTCAGCTCCTGAAGTTGAAGGTATACATGAACTTGCTTTTCAGTATGCCCTCTGGCGAGCTAAAAGGAGGTTATGCTATGTTGTTACATTGGTGGAAGACAATACAGTGCGTAAAAAAAAAAAAAATTAGCTGAGTGTACTGTAGGCTGTATGTGAGTTTGTTATGGTGGATGAGCAGCAGCAGAATGATTTGTGCAAGTATCAAAACATAAACTGTGTCGTTGAAAGGAAAAACACCTACAGAGGTGAGGTTCTGTTAATGCCATGTAGTTGTACCAGATGGAATGTTTGGAAACTAAACTGCCCCTAATTTCTAAAAGGCTGGAAATCTAGTTTCTTTGACCTCCAGTCCCTTTTGGTGAAAGATGTAGAGCACGAGTAATGTAATCCCAATAGGATGCTTATTGCTTTGTGTTGCAAACACGTTATTTGTTGAGCTCATCTTCTGTGACCTCAGTAGAAAGGCTTAGATCTAGAGCTCAAGAGCCTGTAGGAAACCAGCCAGAGGTAATCCTAAATTATATACCCTCTATCCTTTCTGAAAAGGTCTTTCTGATTCTGATGAGAATTGCAAAAGATTCATGGACAGATGTATGCCTGAAGCATTTAAAAAGGTAAGGGGGAGGAAAGTGCACAAATCCAACTTCTGTGTTTGGGAGTCCATTTCATGAAATGTTCTGTTCCATTCTGATGTGTCTCTGATATTATGGTGACTGGGGTCATATAAATTTTTCAGTAAAATTGAACGCTTATGCCCCAATCCTGCATCTGTGCTGAGCTCCATTTAAATCAATGGGGTCTTTCATATGGATGCGTCCCCGCATCCGTAGTCAGTTGCAGGATCACGGCCTTAACTGGTATATGTTGATACAGTGTTTTTGAAGGTCTAAAGTTCCATAAATATTAGGATGTATTATTGTTTAGTACTAATGATCAGTCTTCCTCCCTCATTCTTCCATTGCAATTGTTCTGTCCCCCAGGTCTGAAAAATTGGAGTAATCGATTCCTCTCCTCTCTCCATTACCCTACACAGTTAGACCCCTAACTCCTGCCACTTCTGCCTTTTACAGCCTAGCCAAAATTTGTCCCTTCCTTTCTGTGCTTACCACCAAAACTCTCTTCCATGCTTGGTTTTCCTGCCTGGCCTACTGTGAACTCCTTCGCTTTGGAGTTCTCAATATCATCTTGCTTTCCTCCTTCCTATTCCATATGCTGTGGCCTAACTTTGTTCCTTGCCCATCACTCTGACTATATCATGCTATCCCACTTAAAATTACCTTTACTGGCTTCATGTCCCCTTCCACATCAGTCTCAAACTTTGTCCTTCCTTTCAAAGCTATGAACAAACTCTGTCCTGCTTCTGTCTCAACACTGGTTGCATGACACTTTCTTATTTGGACCCTGTTTTCCACTAATTCTTCCTCCAGACCACTCTCTTCCCTACCCCAATAATAGTCTCCATGGCTTATCCTAAGCAGCCCCTACACTTGGAATGGTCTTGCTTACCTTGTATGCTTTGCAGCTTCTATCCCCCTCTCAAATCCTTCCTTACAAGCCATCTTTTTCTACAGTCCTTCCAAACCATGATTTTCTGAGCCTCTTTTAATATAGTAATTTAAAAATATCAAATCCAGATACTGACATGTACCATACCATATGAGCAACTCCATTACCCTGTTTCTGTGTATTTCCCTCTCCATGCCATTGCCCCTTCGTCCCGTGCATTCTCTTTCTTGTCATGATCATGTCATAGAAGCATGATGGTGCACAGACTACCTTATCCTGCTACATAATGTACCATGCGCATCTATGGTCCTATATTCCAATGGTAAGCAAGGGATAGACCTTTGAAACTAACTGGTATTTTAGGAGTTAAGAATAATGGTCTTGTGTATGATTTTCTAAATGTACATCAGTTATTAAGCCCTACAATTTCCAGGAAAAATTATATTTCAGGTAGAAGGATTTAAAGAAAATAACATCATGTTCCAATTGGCTTGAGAGTAATGTCTGTGCTTTTTAACCACTGAGTGCTTTGTACCTACTTAGTTTTCATCCTGTATGGTTGGGGTGTGGGTGGGGAGGAGGAGAGATGGAAAGAGGGTAGCTGAAAGATTCTGTTTGCGGAGTTAAAGTCTTCTGCTGGGTTACATTTACTCTAAAATACCCATAAGCCATTCATGAAGCTTAATGCACTGTAGTTTCTGAAAATCTTAAAAAATAAATTAAATAGTCTTTGGGTTCTGTGAGGTTATAAAGCTTAGTAATTTGAATGCAAGCCCAGCAAACGCAGCGGGTAATGTTTACCTAATTGCTGTTTCTACCTTTTAAAAACCTAATGTAGTTCTGTTATCAGTTTGGCCTAACATGGCGGTTTAATGCTGCCTCCCAATCCATTAAAAATGTTCTTTAAACATACACCTCTTCAGTAGTGACATTTTCCCTCGATTTCTAAGGAAAATTATATTAGAGAGGTGATATAGCAAACCATGACTGCAAGCAAAGTAATGTGGCCATGTGACAAGCTTATTGCAAGAATTAAAAATGGATTATCTAACATCCTACAAACATGTCAACAGAGTTACTCAAGCGTTTAGGAATAAAAACATTAAAGTGAATGGCTCTCTTCCATACAAAGCTTTTCTGAGTTAAATAGTAATTTCCAGGAGAAACCGTCAGTGTATTTTGATGATTACCTCTTAGTGTTTGCTATATCCTGTTTCTAATTAGGAAGTTTTAAAATGGTGGAATTATAACTATCACTGTTGCTTTTCCTACCTTTCTGCTGTATAAAGATATCATAAATAATATTTATATTAGAGTACTACTACCAAATACTGTTACGGAAAAGTGTTACTCTGAAAATAATGATCAGTGCCAGAGATTGATGCATCTTTCTCATTTTGGTAGCTGCTGACATCAAGTGCTGTTCATAAATGGGGTACTGAAATCCATGAGGGAATCTACAACATGTTGATGCTGCTAGTAGATCTGGTCGCAGAGAGAGTGAAACAAGACCCAATTCCTGTTGGTCTTCTGGGTGTGCTTACAATGGTACTGTATTATATCCTGCAATCTCTTGTAATGGTAATATTTTACATCCATGGAGACATTTGACTCACTTGGAGGGAGGATAGAAGTTATAGAAGGAATTAATATTCATTAGTTTTATTAATGTCCTTAAAACATGAAAGTCTCTAGAAATGCATTCTTAAATATCACAGATGATTTGTTTACAATCTTCAGGAAAGCTCTTGTGACCTCTAATATTTCTGCTGCTACTGTTTACCATTTAAAGCATGAACTCAAACTGTGGCCAAAATATTAAAAAGTAAGTAATGATTTTTTGCATGTCTCAGGTTTTGTGTGTCGAACTTGAGAGATCTGACCGGGCCTGATTTTTCAGATTGAGTGGTCAATGCTTTCTGAAAATCAGCCCTCTTTAAGGTATTTCATGTGTAGCATTCAAATCATTGGTCACTTTTTACAATCTTCCCTTGTATTACTGCTCTAAAGAGGCTACCTTGCCAAAAGAATGACCATAGCCCTGGGAGGTGGGAACTCCTGTCCTCTGATCCCTGCTCTGACACTGTTGTGGCCATGTGCAAATCACTTTAACCCCCTTTCAGTCTGTCCTCCCTCTCTGTAGAAGAAAATCAATAAGGGGATATCTATCTGCCTCACAGGATTGTTGGAGATTGTTTATACTGTGTTCTGAAGTTGTAATACTGTATACGTTAAGTACTAAGTATCATTAACCTGAATTATCCATGCTAAACTGTTAATTTGTATTTCACTTGGAAAAATTAGCCATGCTCAAGAACTGTGTTCAACTACTGAAGTCAAATATTAACAAGATCAGTCTTCGAGATTCACAAATAAGCCATGTTGTGACTGGTTTTTAATGTATTTTTTTTTTTCAAGGCTTTTAACCCTGACAATGAATACCATTTCAAGAATCGAATGAAGGTATGCCAGAGAAACTGGGCAGAAGTCTTTGGAGAAGGAAATCTGTATGCTGTCTCACCCATATCTACTTTCCAAAAGGTGATCATACATATTTTTGTCTGTTTTATAGAACAGAAATGCTTTATACCTAGAGTATAAAAGGCTTATCCAATATATGTAAATGCTTATCCAAAATAAGCTGAAGTAAATCTTTAAAAAATATTGAGTGGCTTTTGAATACCAAATGTGGTGGTTCTTTAGAAGAGCATTCCCTTTTCATGATTGCGAGAATGTTCTACCAGAGGGACTGGATCTGGGGATTGGTGCCCATTCCTCTCTAAATCTGTCATCATTACTACTAGTCCAGTAATAAACAAAAGACCATCTAACACAGTGGTCATCAAGTGGTAGATCGCGATCGACTTGTCGATCCTGGCGCCTTTGACAGTCTATCACAATCTTCAGCGCTAAAAATCTGGTGGTGCAGCGGGGCTAAGGCAGACTCTCTGCCTGCCTTGGCCCACGGCGCTCCCGGAAGTAGTCTGCACGCTCCTGTGGTCTGGGGGGGCAGGGGTCTCCACGTGCTGTTCCTGCCTGCAAGCACCGTCCCCACAGCTCCCATTAGCTGGGAATGGGGAACTGCAGCCAATGGGAGTTGCGGGGGTGGTGCCTGCAGGGGAGAGGCAGTGTGCGGAGCTACGCGCATGCCATCTCCCCCCCAGCGGCATGCTGGCCACTTCTGGGAATGGCATGGGTTGAGGCAGGCAGGGAGCCTGCCTTAGCCCCACTGCACCACCTCCCGGGAGCTGCCCAAGGTAAGTGCTGCCCAGTGGGAGCCCGCACCTGAGCCCCATTGTGGAGCCAGCACCCTGTACCCCCTCCTGCTCCCCAGCCCCCTGCCCCAACCTGGAACCAAAGTCTGTCCCAGAGCTTGCACTCCTCACCCTCTCCTGCACCCTAACCCCCTGCCCCAGGCTCAGCCTGGAGGGCCCCCCACACGCTCCAAACCCCTTGGCCCCAGCCCAGAGCCTGCACCCTCTGCCCCAGTCCAGTGAAAGTGAGTGAGGGTGGGGGAGAGCAAGCGATGGGGTGAGCGGGGTGGGGCCTTTTGGAAGGCGCGGGGTAGATCCTGGGTTGCACTTAAATTCAAAAAGTGATCTTGTGCAAATAAAGGTTGGAGACCACTGATTTAACATCTCTAGCTTTTGCTATATAAAATGACCTAGTTGCTCTTGCCCAGATCCTAATATACCAGTGTCCACCTCACAAAACCGCCGTCTTAATTAACCCTCTTGTTAGCAGTCTCAGCAAACAGTTCAAAACTGATCAAGTCTACATGCTCATTCAGTCTCTCGCACCTAAAGGTGGTCCCTTCAGGTCAGGGTGGTGGCACTCTGGTAGAGATGCAGTTTGAGATTTGCAATGCCATTGTGGGTGCTGTATCTGTTGTGTGGATGAAAATTGTTTCAGTCTCTGGTTATCACTCTGTTGCTAAAAAGAAAGCACAGAGCTTGTGAAAACAAAAAGAAACTGCCAAAATTCAGGGAAGGTTCTTCCGTCATATTCCACACTACTGATAAGTTATAATTATGGCTGTGTGTCAGTCAGCAGCCACATTGTCGGTGATGACAGGCATTGTCCAAAAAAGGATGATGGTAATAAGAACAACTCAAAGCTCCAGCTGCACTCAGTAAAGGAGGTAGCATAAACACACAAATATATTCTTTGAAGTAGTAGCACATACATAAAGCTAATTAACCCAAAATGCTAAATACAGCACACAATAAAAAAAGCTGACTTTCACATATTGTTTTAAAATATGTTGCCAATTAACTTTTTTTAATTATCTAGGAACCTCATGGGTGGCTGGTGGATCTAGTAAACAGGGTAGGTAAAGCTAAACTGAAAAGAACTGTTGATAGTATCTGGTGTCTGTCACTTGAATTCATTACTCTTAAAAGTGATGCTTCATATTTGTTCGCATAGAGGATGACAACTGTAGAGCAATGAGTTTTATACTTTAACCCTGCCCAACATAGATGGTAAGGTCCTTGCCAAGGCAATCATGCTGGGTTGCCTCCCTCTTCCTTTCCCACCTTTGCACTACTGATTTGTACCCTTCAGCTGAGGAAGGCCAAAGGTCACCTCTGGGGCTGCCATGCCATTCCACAAACAGCTGCTAGGGAATGCTAGAGAGATGCATCCTGCATGCTGTCCCTCAGCTTGTCATCCTATGTGGATCTTCTATGTTGTGTTCCCCAGTGAGCCATCAAATAGACATGAAAGCACAAGTCTTATGTTAAACTTAAAATCCCACTGTGGAAGATCCTTGTTGACAGCTCAAGCATCTCGTCTTGAATTCTTATTTCAGAGATGATCATTGGAGAACCAAGCTTTATACGCTCCAAGTTAAAGCTTGGAATATTTGCTTTAATCACATATTTAAAATGCAGACAGTTGTAATTCATTGACTTGATACTGCTTTTTGCAGTTTGCAGAGTTGGGTGGATTTTCAGCAATTCAGTCTAAACTCCATTCAGAAGATATTGAACTTGGGGTAAGTTAATCTTCTGTTGATGTCGTTCTTTATATGTTGTTGTTTTATAGCAAGCGATACTGGTAATTTGATACATAGAACGCTTTCTTCAATACTGAAGAAGTACTCCAAAAAGAATGCTGGGAGAATTCTTTGGTATGGGATGGTTGGAGGTCAGGGAACTATATATTTGAGATGAGACTTAGAGTTGGTCTCTACAGAGAGTTGACACCTGGCAAGCTGGGATGTAAATCTACACATTACATTTGCATCCTAACTAGCCACATGTACCCATGTTACCATGCTCTAAAAGTTCTGTAATGCATTATGGTCTACTGCTGCTTGAAAGAAAAACAAAGTCTTGACCACTTGTTACTAAAGATCCCATGAATCTACCCAGAAGAGAGCAGTTATTAGCATTGGTGTCCTGAATTAATTTCAGTTTGGGTAATTATGTTCAGCATCCCAGTTTTAAGTGAGTGTAAACTGTTATATAGTTTTAGCATTCATCACTGAAGTAGCTGCATTTCAGTTACAGGGAAGGTGATTCCCATGTGTAAATTATTTTAAAAATATCTTTGGTTTATATATTTCGTCTGTCTATCTTATCAATGGAAGAAAGCATAAAATCATCACTCGTGAAGTTTGCAGATGGTCCAGTCATTGGGAGAATGGTAAATAATGAAGAGGGCAGGTCACTAAAACAGAGCAATCTGGATCCCTTGGTAAACTGGATGCAAGCAAATAATATCATTTTCATATGGCTGAATGCAGGCCATACTTACACAGTGGGGAACAATATCCTGGGAAGAAGTGCCTCTGTAAAGGACTTGGGAGTCATGGTGGAGGATCAGCTGAACATGAGCCCCCAGTGCTATACTATGGCCAAAAGGGCTAACGTGATCCTTGAATGTGTGAACAGGGGAATCTCAAGTTGGAGTAGAGACGTTATTTGTCACTGGTGCAAGCGCTGCTGGAATTCTGTGTCCAGTTTTGATATCCACAATTCAAGAAGGATGTTAAAAAATTAGAGAGGGTTGAGAGAAGAGCCATGAGAATGGTTAAGGATTAGAAAATGTGCCTTATAACGATAAACTCAAGATGCCGAATCTAGTTAGCTTAACAAAAAGAAAGTTAAGGATTGACTTGATTACAGTCTATAAGTACTTACATGAGGAACAAATATTTAATAATTGTCTCTCCAGTCTAGCAGACAAAAGTATAACGTGATCCCTTCGCTGAAAGTTGAAGCTAGACCAATTCAGGCTGGAAATAAGGTGTAAATTTTCAACAGTGAGATTAATCATTGGAACAATTTACCAAGGGTTATGGAAGAGTCTCCATCACTGGCAATTTTTAAATCAAATTTATATCTTTTTCTAAAAGAGATTCTCTAGGAATTACTTTGGGAAAGTTCTATGACCTGTATTACAGAGGAGGTCAGACTCTATGATCACAGTGGGCCTTTCTGGCCTTGGAATCTCGGCACTAAATAACTCTAAATATGTTAACTACTGCATCAAAATTTGACACATTTAATGACTACATAAACTATACGAGGTCTTAGGTTCATAGAGCCTAATGGTGTTTGGTGTTGAAAGTAATCTAGAAGACTCGGATATAACAGATTTCAAATCTAAATAACCATGTCTGAGAACCAGAATACTGAGAGGAAGCACATTTTTTCAAATTTTAATTGTCTGTAAAGTAATAACTTGTTCATCACCTGCAGTTGAGCTACAAATTTGGAAAATTCTATTTCCTTTTAGTGGGTTGATTTCTTCTTCCTCCCTCTTCTCCTCCCTCTGCCCTCCCACACACACTTATTAAGGAGAGGCAAGTAGTTTATATGTAAATATGAGAGAAGGGGAGTTTATCTCATTAAATTTAGACATTGCTATAGATTCTCTCCTCTTAACTTACTAGTAACTCCTTTCTTAAGAAAGTGATTTTTGACTAGGGACACTTAACTTACAGGCTGTTGGTTGTAGTGAGACACTCACTATTATGTAAGTCATTGCCTCTTCTCAGGAGGAAATTGGTCTTGGTATGTCATAATGGCAAGTGAATTTCCTTTACTCTACTTGAAAATTGATAAAATTTGGAAACCTTGGATCTCAAGATTTTTTTCATTCCATATCTGAAGGAAAGTCCTTGTGTGACTGATCTGCATGAGGAACATTCTTCAGCATTGGGTCCAACACAGAAATGTTGAAGCCATCTGGCAGATAGTGATAGGATTCATGAAGAAGGTGAATGTTGGATTTGGGAGAAGAAATTCTCTTTTGTGGCTTTCCACCAGAGAACATGCATTTGTACTCTACAGTGCTGCAGAGTGAACCATCAAAGCATTTATTGGCTCTTGCATTGGACCAAAACAGACCATGAACAGACTATAATAACAGAACCATAAAATGACCAAAACCACTGAAAGTTGAGATGGTCCTTTTGTGTTAGCAAGCAAGAGATGCAATACTTAATGCATCCCATTATTTTAAGTCTGTTTCTTGAACTGCGTGTTGTCAATCATAACTAGTCAGGACGTCCCTTCAGTGCTGAAACAAAATTGTAAGCAATGGGAGGATAATTGGGATGTATGATAACATGCTGCTTGTAAACCTTCACCTATGTTTTAAAGAATTTAATCATCAGTCTTGAAAGGGATTACTGTGTCTGTGCCTAAATATCTACTATCTTTCTTCCAGGCAGTCTCTGCATTAGTTCAGCCATTGGGGGTGTGTGCAGAGTATCTCAACTCTTCTGTAGTGCAGGTAAAACACCATTTTTATGAGTTAATTTCAGAAAGTAGAAAAACAAACTTTGAAACACACAGCTATATTGCTCCCTTGAGTTTTGTATTTATTTTTCTGTGTTAAAATGGATCTCTTAAAAAATGGCATTCAGAAGGCAACACTACTGGTACTTAAGTTTGGCATGAGAATCGGAAAATTAACATGGAAAACTGAATTAGTTTATCACCGACTTAGTATCAAAGTGGTGGTTAATTTTGAAACACTCTTAAACATGTCTGGTTTAGGGTGCAGGGTACTTGTTTTGCATAGGCTAATAATATTGGTTGAGTGACACATTTTGTGCTGTAAGATGTGCAAATACCAATTTTTAGATGCATTCACAAGTGAAGTTGGGGAAATAAGTTGCCTTTCACAACACATGGCTAATAGCCACCAGGTTTAGATATGTCAATTTTTGAAAACTTTATTGAAGAAGATTTCACCATACTTTCTTCATAAACAAGAGCTGAAGGAAAGTTGCATGCATTAGAGAAATGTCTGCATATTACAGTGGTGGGGAGCTACCCAGAACAAGGAGACCATATGTGCCATTTGTTACCCAAGAGAGTAGAAATGCCATTTTTAATTACAACTATGTAGTCACGGGATGAGATTTTCAAAGTCAGTTGAAAATCTCAACCTAATTTTTTGGTTTATACAGAGTAGAAGGGTTTCTCACCGTGTGAATATTCATTTGCTGAGGATGGTAATCCTGAATCTCCTGATCTTCATCAGTGTAAATCAGAAGCAACTCCTTTGCAGTCAGTTGAACTATCCCAGGGTAAAACAGGTGTGACAAGAATCTGCCCCAATGAGTACCTCTTGCTTTAGACTGCTAGCTTTGTGACTGAGATCGAGTGTGGGTATGTGAGCATCAGTTGGAAAATACGTTGCTAGAGAGAAATGTCTCTGATCCACATACCTTTGCTAAATTGTGGCAGATATTGCAACCCCATGCAGTATCTTTAGGGGCCATTGTATTAAATTTGAGTGGCTTATGTGTGATTGTGTTCTTCTCTATGGGGGAGGGCTACCAGAGCTCCTCTAAAACCTAAAAACAGTGAGGGCGGTTAAAGTGAGTCACTGAGACTGAACAGTTAAAAGAAATGCCACACCCTGCGGTGGTTTGCAAATGTACTGGTTCAAACTGAGTTTTCCAGAGACCACCAGCCAAAGAAAGGGCTTTTGGGGATAAAAAGACTGGATTTAAACTGATTCAGGACTTCTCCCGTTTCTTGGATCAGAAAGGCCCCAGCTCTTGTGAAAGAGTTGGAAAGACTTTGGGCTACTAGGGTCCTGTAAGATTTGTGGGTGACTCCTAGTATGTTGTTTAAATCTATTTATTGTTTTTATATGTTTTTTTTCTGTAATATTTTTACCTTGAGAATAAATGTGCTTGCATAGAAAGAGCTGTGTGGTAATTTCTAGATGCTGGCAATACACTATTCATAGCCTTCAGAGAGAAAGCACCACAAGTTCTGGTTGTAAGGCACACTGGCTTGCTGGGAATATTGCAGCTGGTTTTGTAGGGGGTGGGGGTGGTCACTCTGTTCAGAAGAGTGGCAGATAGGAAGCCACTAGGTGTCAGGTTAACTTCATTGTAGTATAGCAAGTGTTGTGTGTTGAAAAGATTAGGTCTCTTTACTAGATACTTTTATGGTACAACCTGCTGTTAATTCATCTGGGAAATTTTGACTACTTCATTCTCTGTTCATACCAGCAGGATGGTTTATGTATGCCATATTTGTGTTAGCTTATGTATTCAAAGTAAATGTGATCTTAAGTCGTTGTAGCCTTTTTAGAGAGAGAAGCTTTTGTGTTTCATTTTACTGCAACCAGATCTTCCAAGTAACTTGACTTTTTGGAAAATAAAAAATGATTGTCCTTGTATTTTCTCAAATTCCTTAGCCCATGCTGGATCCAGTCATTCATAAAATGATTAAATATGTGCAGAATGTGGAAGAGAAGGACCTAAAAGACAAGGTAACATTCTGATTATATCAAATATACATGTAGAAACTACTGTAAATATTAATGCTAAACCACCATAACTTGAGAACAAATTATACTAGTTTCTGTTTGGAAAGTATCACTTGAGCTAAATTTAGACTGAGAATGTTTGTAATAGGAAACTGTGCTAGTGGGTTTGCTGAACTTACCAGGATCCACTTTAAAATCTTACTCAGTGTTAGACCTTCCTGTCTAAAAAGACTTTTCCCTCATAGTTGTCCAACATGTTCCCCTAGGTCCAGTCATGCAAGGTGCTGAATACCCTCTATTCTTGTTGACTTTCAGGTGCCTAGTACCTTGTAGCATTAGGCCCTGTAGCCTACATTTTTAAAGGCATTTAGGCATTGCTCTGCTGAGTGTTGCAACACCTAACTGACTAAGGAGGCTAGGTCTCATTTTCAAAAGTGACTTAGGTGGAGCAGAGCCTAAATATCTTTTAAAATCCAAGGGCTACATGGCTGCTTTGCTCTGCCTTGGCTGCAGTAGATATAAAATTGCATTTCTTTACAGATACAAATATTATATTGTTTCCAAAAGAGTTTGCTAATCTTTATCAGAGGAGATCATTAGATTTCAACATCTTCTGACATATTTTTGTTCTACATTGTACTGAATTTGTCCTCTATGTTTAATGAGTCTTTATAGTGTCTTTTTCATGAAGCTTATTTTAGGTTATAGCTGCACTGAAATTTTGTGGGTAAAACTTTTGTCAGTCAGGGACGTGAGAGAAACATTCTCCTGATGGATGAAAGTTTTACTGATGCAAAGCCATGCTGGGGACAGCACTTTGTTGGAGGGAGACGCTCCCCCGCCAACAAAACTACCGCTCTTCATTGTGGGTGGTTTTATTTTGTCAGCAGGAGAGCTCTCTCCTGCTGACAAAAAAGAGCAGCTACACTGCGTACGTTACAGCAGCATGGCTGTCGCGGTACAGTAGTGCTGCTGTAAGGTGCACAGTGTAGACATAGTCATAATGATGTGTTGGAAATGTTACTGTTTGTGCACTTAAAAAACAGTGATAGACATGAAATATGTATCTTACAAATTAGAACATTTTAGCACATTTAACTTTCAACAGAAGTTTCTTCATTACCCCTAAACTTTGTCTTCATAGTGATTCTTTCTAGTAGTCTGAGTAATACTTCTCCAGATGTTCACAGAAAGACAAAGTATTGCGGATTATAGATCAAGCAGCCTTCACCAGGTTACTGTTGTTACCCTTTGTGTCTATTATCCAAGTCTAAAACATGACAGGACTTATGCTTAAAATAAAATGTCTAAAAATCTGTAAAGCCATTACTTTAAAAAAAAATGTTTTTAACAGAGGCTAGTTAGTATCCCTGAACTCCTGTCTGCTATAAAGCTACTGTGTATGCGCTTCCAACCTGACCTGGTAACTGTGGTGGATGATCTACGATTGGACATTCTGTTGCGCATGTTAAAATCTCCTCACTTCAGTGCAAAAATGAATTCCCTCAAAGAAGTAAGTCTGAATTTTTGTTTGAGTATGACAGGCTATTCTTGCTATACCAAAAGTAGTGTCTGAAAGGCAAAGGGGCAGGGTGGTTTTATGCAAATCATGTGGCCTTAGGGAAGTCTTAATTCCAAGCAAAGAACAAAGGAAGTCAGTCTAACAAGAATTATTTTTGCAAGTTAGCAATGGATGCAAGGGTTTTGGTTTCCTTGGAAAGAGTCCAAGTCATATCAGCCTTCTCTAAGGACTATTGTTTCAGCTGTATTTGTGAGCAGTAGTCTCTGCCATGCCTGGGCCATTCATGGGTATTCCACAGTAAGATAAATCTTAGATGTATCCCAAAGGCTGTGCTGAGCTAGCAAACATTTTACTCCTCATGTGTAACTGCATAAAAAAACAAAACTCTAAATTCAGCCTCTCCAGATGTCACTTACAGTATGCAGATGTAGTCATACCAGCTTTGGAAATAAGAACTGAATATCTTAGTACTCCAAGAAATTGCTTTTTTAAAAGCCCACCAAATTAAATGTATTTGAAGGCTTTCTTGGTTCAGTTCTTGTTTCTGGGATATATTAAACCTTTCTCAATTGTCATTTGAAATCAGTAACTCCAACGTGTTTATCATTAATCTTGGGTCCTTGGTCATAAGTGTATCGCATTCCTCGTGAAATCACATAAATGCAGCATTTTGGGTTTCGTCCAGAACTTGTACTTTGGTCACCTTTATCACTAGGCTGAGCTGAAGTGTAATGGTTCCCTACCATGGAGACAGGGAACTAATTTGAGAGCCACAAAAAGAAACCTGTTCTGCAATAATAAAATTTTAGTAAATCTAAAGAAGTTTGCAGTACAGGAGGGCCCTCCTGTCTGTGACAGAATGGGATTAGGAAATTGATGTAATAATGATACCCAGCAGGCTTTTCTCTTTTTAATAACTGGCCTTTGGCAGTGCATTGTTATATTCTCCTGATGCTTGTACTACTTTGGGCTTTGCAGGAGAGTGCGCCTTTTGAATGGACCCGTGTGTGTGTGTGTGTGTGTGTGTGTGTGTAAGAAAGAGAGACATATATAATACAGCAACAGTTTTAACATTCTGTGATTTATAGGTAACCAAATTAATAGAAGACAGCACTGTATCAAAATCTGTAAAAAATGCAATAGACACAGACCGATTATTAAACTGGCTAGTTGAAAACTCTGTTCTATCAATTGCACTAGAAGGTAAGCTTTTTTACCAATTGTTTTACACTATGAACTTTGAATGAATGTCATAGGCTTCAAGGGACTGTCAGCTGGACTTTTTTAAAATTGTTTTCTGATAGAGTACCCTTTATAAAGAAGTGCTTGGATTTTTCTACAGTGTTTTGATTATTTAGAAGGGTTCTGAGAATACCACCACCAACCATGCTGAAGCACACTTCTTTCCTTTTTGTCGTCTGATGCCTCCTTCAGTTGCACTTTCAACTTTGCTGGTCTTATAGGTTACCACTTGCTGAGTCTAGGGGAGAGTGTGAGGTTTTTCAAAGCTGACTAGATGCGATATGCTGTCAATTACACAGAAAAGCTGAAAAAATAGAGAAATTATGGGTATTTCTTGGATTGTTTTTTCTTTTAGTAATCTTAAGAATTGTAATAATAGCAGGCACAGAATTTTCAGATGGAAATGACTTTTCAAATTGGTACTCTTCCTTTGAAATAAAGTACCAAGTTTCTTGCTATGACTTGTATTAAATTATTCATTTTTTATATTATTCACAATTTCTAATTTAGCTGTCTGTCTGTTCGGTTAGGTAATATAGACCAAGCACAGTACTGTGACCGCATAAAGGGAATTATTGAACTGTTGGGCAGTAAACTGTCTTTGGATGAGCTCACTAAAATTTGGAGAATACAGGTAAGCTTAAGGATTGTTCTATTTTATGTATCATTTAAAAAAAACACTTAGGCCAACATTTTCAAACTTAAGTGCCTAAATTTAGGCACATAACTTTGAAAATAGTGAAAATCTAGCTGTCCATTTATGTGCTGGATCACATCACTTTGTTCATTCCCTGTGGAATCGTGGTGTACATTATTAATGGACTTAAATATCAGTGTAGACTCCTTACATTCAGTTTTCAGCGATGGTCGTTAGCATTTCACTTACCTCATGAGCACCATGGCCCTGGCCACAAAAGTGCTTCTGGGAAAGAACGCCTTAACATGTACACGTTTACCAGTCACTTACTATTGTAACTACTGCCTTCAGCTAAATAAGTTTAGATTCCTGTTTATTTTGTACCTGTGTTAATCTTTATTTCCTAATAAACATCTCTCCCTTCAAGGTTGCACTCCTTGTTCTAGCCCAGTGTTTCTCAACCAGTGGGCCATGACTTTGTGGGGGTGTCACAAAAGGCAGTTGAGGGGATCGTGAGGTATTTGAAAATGTTATTACAATCTAAACCAAATAAAACCTCTCCCTCTTTTCCCACTCACCCTTACCACTTAGTCAATTATTCTGTTAACCTCTCAAAACACATTCACATAAATTAAATAGGCTTCTCATTGATACCCTTTTTTATGCTTTTATAGCGAATGTAAGAGGGTTACAAAAAACTTCGATTTTAAAATAAAGGGTGAAACATTATATTAGCCTATGACCATACTTCAGCATTTTAATTTTCTTGGATGAAGGTATGAATCTGAATCCAACTCTCTATCTGCCTTTAAATAGAGGAAGCTCAAATTCTGTTAATTGTCTCTTAATGATTTCTGCTCTATTACATATTTACTATTGACAACAATCTGTTGGTCTTCTTACACTAACATTAATCAATGTGTAGAAAATGATTCTCAAATTCTTAATGCAAACTGCTGAATGAAAGCTCTCTCCTCAATCAAAACTGCTTGGTCTGAAAGTTAACATGCTAGTGCCAAGTTGTAGTCAACACAGAAACAGTTTAGCCTTTTATATTTTGTACTAAATAGTTTAAGCTTTTTGGACACTTTGTATAAATTCCCAGTAGGATTGGGGATAATAGCAAGTCTCTCTTGCTCAGTGAAGCTGTGACATTGACATGACTCATCTTGCACTTCTGAGCTCAGCTGTAATACTTTGTCTTCCTGCTGGCCTGTTTGTGACATGGCTTTTGTATTAAGGGCTTTGTATCACTTCCCTCTGAAGAGTCTAAATGTGATGGGGGGCGGGGGGGTGAATAGAGTGCCCTGAGCGTAAAACGGTGTAATGTTGGTGGAAGACTTCAATTTTAACTAGACTTTGGGCTCTGTTCAAAATTCCCAGTGTGTAATGTAAAGAAGTTGTTGATAGCTTGGCTGGTCAATGCACTATCGCGTATTCAGATTGTTATTCTGTTATCGGCCTGTTTTCACATCCTGTACAGGATGGTATTCATGTGAAGTTTCCTAGGTTCTTTTAATGATCTGGTAGCTGCTGACACAGCGCGTCACCTCAGAGGAGGACAAGTCAGTGCAGCATTTTAAAGATGCTGCACAAATGAAGCCGTTGATTTTTTTTTTTTTCCTTCCGTTTCCTTCGAGACTGAGTGTGTCCTCTCTGCCTGAAGAGTAACATTTCTGTACACTGCTGAACTTGAAGGCTCTTGGAGCTTTCATAGAAGGCACTCAACTATTTGCATTTTGTTTTTAATAGGAACATTTCAACTGGGCTTCCCCCACTTCTTGCTATGGATTGATTAATCTGGTGTGTAGTGGTGCATTCAGTGTTGATGGGTTTTTTACTTTGTAAAATCATAATGCAAAGGATTTTTTTTTTTTTTATTCCGTATAACTGTTTGGCTGCAGCCAAACAGGACACTTTAGCTGAATGATTATCATGTCATTGTCCAGATCTCAGGAAGAGCTGTGTGAATCTCAAAAGCTTGTCCCTTCTACCAGCGGTATTACCTCACCTGCCTTGTCTCTCATTCAACTTGGTATTTTAATTCCCTCAGTTATAAACCCTACCTTCTGAATGCAGGAACTGTATTGAATGCTACAACTTCCTCATGCTTCCTTCTGGGATCTACCGATATTTCGGCCCAAATCTCCTCTTTCCTATTTTTATTTCTGATTTTATTTTATTTTTAGGAAGATGCATAGCTTAATGGTTAGAACACTACAGACTAGCAGGAGTTTTGGTTTCTGTACTTAGCTCTGCTACTGATTTGCTCTGATCTTGGACAAGTTACCTGTATCTGTGTTTGTTTCCCAGTGTGTGAAATCTTGCCCTGGGGTGTGTACATTGTAAATGGAGTGGGTGGTATGTGCCAAGAAACAAGTGTGTGAGGTGGTGCATTTTAGCCATGGGCCTCATTTGGAGTCATGCTTGTGTTTTTTATTACGTCATGGTCATTTGTGAGGATAACTAGGGTGTGTAGGACACCTGGAAGAAGCATGATGTTGAGGAAAGGATGGAAGCATAGCAAACCTAGTTTTGGGTTTAGAGAGATGCATAAAAGAAGATGCCCAGAAAAGAGAGAATACAGGGTGATGAAATATGTTCTGGGAGACATCAAAAAGATTTGATTGCCCTCCACAGCTGGTGTAGAGTGAAGGTCTAGGTTCCACTTTTTGATGCAGCATCAAACCAGGATGACACCATGCAGTTTAGGTTCATCAGCGTTATGTTTTTGGAGCTGGGATTCCCAAGCCAAATTTTAAATTAACAGCACTTCTGTTCTCATAATGGTAGAAACCTACAGGTCACTGAGTTCAGTTTTCATTTTTCCCCCATCTGGTGAAAGCCTCCCATGCTCATTCTGTGTTCCCAGGTAATGCAATGAAAAGTTCCAGCACAGGAGTCGCGCATACTGCCACCATTGCAGTCAGTGGAAGTGCTTCAGCTGCAGCTCCCCCACTGTAAATGGGACTCAGCAGTTGACAAGATATTTTCTCTGAGAACCGTTGATTCTGGATTTTACTTCTTCCACTACCGTATCCCACAGAGCCTGGGATCTAGTAACTTTCTGGTCACTGTGCAAAGCCTACTTCATCTGTCAAGCACTCACTGGGTTGTATAGATTGATGATTGGGGTGGGAGAAGTGTTTATGGAAAGCTACTTATTTATATTGCTGGTGAGTGTTTGAAGGCTATGTGAAATTCAAGGATTGTGATAATTTTCCTCATGAGGCAATCCCAGTGGTTTCAGTGGGGCTTTCTGGAGGTGCAGGAATTGGGGCCTTAATGTTCATAAACAGAAAAAACATTTCTATATATGTACGTAACTTCCATGAATAGCTTTGGAAAATGTATGTATGGAGAGGAGAGATCTGCAATTGTCATGTGCAGTGGTGCAAGACAATTGCAGATAGCATCAGTACCTTCCTGTTTAAATGTTAAAGTATTTCCATATGTAATTTTAGACTGAACATCTTGACAAGCAATAAACTGACAGCTGTACATTCAGCAGATTGATGGATATTGTGGTTCCTCGTTCTACTTCTGTGGGTTCCACCATCCTACCTTAAATGATGCCATCAAAATTCTGTAATGGTGGCCACTAGGATGTGGAAATCCTGCAAACACCTGTGTTGGCATATCTTTTCCTCGTTCTTAAAATGGTTAAACACTGAAATAGAAAATACTTCTGAAAGAGTGAGCAGTTAATTTAAAGTCAGTTACTCCTGCCCTACAATATCTGCCTAGAATATTTACAATTAACATAGCATTTCTCACAAATATCAACTGTTTCTTTTTGGACAGTATTTCAACCACCTTTGGGGGTTTGGTAGATTGAGAGTACTGTCCTGTCTTGTTCTAGAATGATTCTCTAAATGATTCTCTATTTCCATGAGATGCGGCGATACTCATTTTTTCCATGGTTGCTCAGACATCTGAAGGATTTTACATGAAATGTGTACAGTCTTGACTTTCTCCTCCTTGCAAAGAACTAGTTGTTGTCTCTCATTTCCTCCCCTCTTATTTAGTCAGGACAATCATCCACTGTGATTGAAAACATACACACTATTATTGCTGCAGCTGCTGTGAAATTCAGCTCCGATCAGCTTAATCATCTGTTTGTTCTTATTCAGAAGGTAAATCTTTATCTGAATTTAAATTCCTCACTAAACCAGGAATGTTGATATGTTTGAGCATCTAGTCTACAAATAACATTTCTAAATACAAATTTCTTTTGAAACCTATAATATGACTTTGTGAAGATTAAAATATTTATTTTAAATAACTCAGCTCCCATTGTGCTGTCGATTTAATCTTTTAACTCCGGTTTCAACCATGTTATGCGTTCTTACTGCTAAAGTATGTTCAGAAGAAGATTTCATTATTGCCTCTAGCCACTCATGATAAATTTTTGGAACAGTGTTTGGTGAATTAGATCTCCTATTAATGAAACTGAGTTCACATCTAATCAAGCTGGCAGTGGCACATGTTGAAACTGTGCCCCTTTATTAATTGGTGATATCACAGTAAAATAGGTCATAGGTGGAATCAATTAATTTGAAACTTTGCATTTTTATTGCGTATTTGCTGCTGTAATAGAAATTCTATTTCTTTGTCTTGCAGAGCTGGGAGACTGAGAGTGACAGAGTGCGACAAAAACTGTTGAGCCTGATAGGACGCATTGGTCGGGAAGCTCGCATTGAGACAACCACTGGAAAGGCATGAAAAATAAAATCTGCCATTGTTAGGATAAAGAATAGAATTACATCTTTTGTAATTACTAGTGTCCCTGACCATTCATGCTGTTCTTGAAGGTCCTAGAGGTGCTTTGGGAACTGGCTCATCTTCCAACGTTACCCTGTGGACTAATTCAGCAGGCCTTGGAGGAACATCTGACAATTCTTAGTGATGCTTATGCAGTGAAGGAAGCAATCAAAAGGAGCTACATCATCAAATGCATAGAAGACATTAAGAGGGTTCGTTTCTCTGTAGAATTACCTTTTTTTCCAAAATGGCATATTCTCTAAAGAGTGGCTTGGGCAGTATCGACACTTCTTTCAAATGACATGGAATTGGACACTTGTCGCATCTGTAAGCTTGTACCTCGGGGGACTCTGAGAGGGGGAGATTTTACGTGAGCCAACTTGTTTACCGTGAGACTCATAGTAAGTCTCTTGCCTTTGTTTTAAACAAATTTGCAGCCCCAGGAGTGATTAGTTTGGGGGAAAATTTGAGTGGACTCAGGGTTAGAATTTTCAGATGGAAATACTGTTAAGATATGTCAGTGTTGAAACTGTGTCCCCTTAATATAAAATATTTCAGATTTTTCTTTGAAAGTGTAAATAATGTTTTCTGGTTTGTCTGCTAGACAAGTCTCAAAATACAGATTAGTTTTTAAAAGCCAGTAATATTCTTTGTTTAAAGAAACAGGCATAAAAAATGTCTTCTGGTATAAGAACCCATTTTGCAGCAGAATTTGCCAAGATGTCTCCTGGGCAGCAGCAGCATGCTGTTGCAGGGAGAGGGTTTTGACCACGTGAAATTCATGGCACATAGCTTAAAGGATTTCCCATTCTATTTACAGATCTGCCCATGTAATAAATGATCTTTCTGTAGGCCTGCAAGAATGCACCTGTCCTTTTTCCATAGTCCAAAATGAGCCATTATGAAGGAGATGGCTTGTTGTTACTTTGGTTTCCCCCTCTCATGCTAACCTAAACTTAGACTAGCCTTTCTATCTTTCCAACACCATCCAAGAGGTGGGTTTTTTTGGTGGTTGTTTGGCAGAACAGATATTCCTTCGGTGCCAAGGTACCTTGCATTCTTGCTTTTCTCTAAAAATCAGAAGTGTAGATCTCAAGCTGTCTGCCCTAGGGGAAATGTTTGTTGAAATCCAGAGTATTCTGTATCTGGTGTTCACTTCTCTTTCCTGTTCTTGCTAGAAACTCCTCAAATATATCCTGAGGCATCCTTCTGTAACAAGTTTTTTTTCTTACTGCTCCCTGCTACAGTATCTCCATCTAGAGCTTTGATAGTATGTAGTTTTAAGCCAGTTTTACAAATGCAACATTTACCTATCTATCCCCACCCCAAACACATACACAAGGAGAAATTAAAACAACATTTGAGAGAATATTGGCAGCACTGTCAAAGGTATGGAGAAGTCTTCAGTGTAGCTTTCTTTCTGCCATGAACAGGCTACTGAGAACGTAACATTGATTGTTAGCATCTAACCTAGAACCAAGATGCTGCTTTCCCCAAACCGAATTTGGTGTGCCAGCTTCTAATGTCAAACTTTATGGAAAATAAAGCCCCCTAAGGGTTCAGTCCTGCAAAGTGCTGAATGCTTCCACCTCGCAGGATCAAATCTTAAGTTCTGTTACAAAACTGAGTTTAAATATCTTATCAGAGGGCTCCTTGTGACCCTAAAATGTCTCATTGAGAACCACTGATTTTCCCCCTTCCAGCCTCTGAATGCCATGGTAGTATTATAATAGTTAAGTTCTGTTTTTCCTGTCTCCTCTCAGCACCTCCACAACCTAGTCTTTCATTGAGTAGCTGTATTTGTTTAGAGGGCAAATGTAACCCTTGGCTTGCCTCTCCATCTTACCAGCTGTCAGCTAGCCATCTCCTTCCTCAGCTATCTGGTGTAATTGTGAAAGCTGAAACTGTCAGTGGAGATGAACCAAGGAATAGCGACTGCAGGTTTATGAAAGAAAACTATTATCCTGAAGCTGGGGCATGGATGATAATAAATAAGTTTCTAGGAATCTCTTACAAGAAACAATTCTAGTATTGTTCAGCATGTACATATGTGTAATTATTTTAACTTCTTTTGTTACTAGTCATCCCAACATCATAATCCCCAATTTGTTTGGGTGGTACCAGCTTTACGTCAGCTCCATGAAATCACACGTTCGTTTATTAAACAAACATACCAAAAGCAAGATAAGGTAAGGCACTTGCTAAAGTGTTTTTGAAAGCACAGTTACATCCATCAAACTTCTTCTATAACAAAGTTAAGTTAAAAATATGGTATGTATTTATGGCACTATTTGAATTGAGGCGTTTAATGTTGTGGTAGTGTCTTGACAGTATAATTTTACAATGGTAATTCCTTAATATTCTGTGCTGTCCATTATATGCAGATAAGCTTATTTCTTCTGATATGTCTGAATTATCTCACAGTATCTTTGCTATTACTAACTACAAGTGAACCTGATTGACAAATTTAAGGGAACAGGTTGGTTTTTTTTATTGACTTTTGACTGAAGTAATAAAATCATAGAATATCAGGGTTCAAAGCAGGACCAATCCCCAATTAAATCATCCCAGCCAGGGCTTTGTCAAGCCTGACCTTAAAAGCTTCTAAGGAAGGAGATTCTACCACCTCCCTAGGTAACGCATTCCAGTGTTTCACCACCCCCCTAGTGAAAAAGTTTTTCCTAATATCCAACCTAAACCTCCCCCACTGCAACTTGAGACCATTACTCCTTGTCCTGTCTTCTTCTACCACTGAGAATAGTCTAGAACCATCCTCTCTGGAACCACCTCTCAGGTAGTTGAAAGCAGCTATCAAATCCCCCCTCATTCTTCTCTTCTGCAGACTAAACAATCCCAGTTCCCTCAGCCTCTCCTCATAAGTCATGTGTTCCAGACCCCTAATCATTTTTGTTGCCCTTCGCTGGACTCTCTCCAATTTATCCACATCCCTCTTGTAGTGTGGGGCCCAAAACTGGACACAGTACTCCAGATGAGGCCTCACCAACGTCGAATAGAGGGGAACGATCACGTCCCTCGATCTGCTGGCTATGCCTCTACTTATACATCCCAAAATGCCATTGGCCTTCTTGGCAACAAGGGCACACTGCTGACTCATATCCAGCTTCTCGTCCACTGTCACCCCTAGGTCCTTTTCCGCAGAACTGCTGTCTAGCCATTCGGTCCCTAGTCTGTAGCTGTCCATTGGGTTCTTCCGTCATAATCAGTTATGACCTTTAGGAAAATAGAAATAAATGGCTCCAATCTACTACCAAATTGTGCTTTGCATTATGCCAGCTTTGAGTGGAAGTGTTTGGCTTTGCATGTAGTGCTGTGCAGTGCTACATAGCCAGATGCTGAAAGCGGTTGTCTTGTAGGATGGTTTGTAAATGAATGGGGAAGGATGAAGGTGAACCTTCAAGGCTCCTTTGTGACAGTTTTGATAGTGCTGAAAAAACCCCACAGTTCTCTGATTTTTTTTAATTCCCATAAAAATGCAAAATCTCTAAGTGTGTCTGTTGTGATGCTGCATTTCTTACACTGTCTTCCTCAATGTTTCTGCCAAGAGCATTATTCAAGACTTGAAGAAAAATTTTGAAATAGTGAAACTGGTGACTGGAAGCCTAATAGCATGTCATCGATTGGCTGCATCTGTAGCAGGTCCTGGTGGACTAGTTGGAGCAACATTAGTCGATGGCCGATACACTTACCGGGAGGTACTGAACACTGCTTTGTAATGTTAGTTACTAGAAATTGTCAGTTGAACAATGCTATAAATCACCCCAAAAAAGCCATGGTCAGCTGAAACACAGAAGGCTAGACAATGTACAATATTGGACACTTAATGTACACTGTATCTGTATGTGCTGCATTTCCTCCCTCCAAAAATTGTACTCTGTTTTGTAATTTGGAATAGAAATATACTGAGCTTTATTACTTACCCAATAAATTAAATGGTGGGTTAGCCTCTATATATTAAAACCTGTGGCATATTTAAATGGCTGAATTTGGTGCTGACTACTTAAAACCAAAAAATATTTTCCAATTAGTAGATGGATTCATGTATCCACAGAGCACTTGCAGCACAGTATTATTGCACCTTCGATCTCCTTTTTTATGCCAGGTGGCAGCTCAGGCTAGTTACTGTTAATGGGGATTGGGAGCAACCTGAGTGTTTTCTGAAGGGGCGCCTGAAATGAGGTCTTTTGTTTAAAATAGTGAAAATTAGAAATCATAATTGCAGGCCCTGCTTTGTCCACATGGAGCTTGTTACAGGATCAGTCAGTTTTTGGTTCTTAACACTTCGCAACATGTACAAAAAATAACATAACGTATTTCTAAGTTTAAGTTCTCTTTTGAAAAGATGACAATTTTTTGTTATTCCCTTTTCAGTACTTAGAGGCGCATTTAAAATTTCTGGCATTTTTTCTGCAAGAAGCCACCCTCTATTTGGGTTGGAATCGGGCCAGGGAAATCTGGGAATGTCTTGTGACGGGTCAAGATGTTTGTGAGTTAGATCGAGAGGTAAGAAGCCCAAGAGATCAACATTTGGGGGTGGGAATGGAATTTAATAGCTCATGACTGGAATGCATGTATAGAAAATAAATTGTTTATAATGTTTCTCACATTCAGTGTTTTCAAATGCCTTACAAAGCACTAATGCATTAGATCCTGTTAGTGCAAGGACAAATGGAGCAGCTATTATGTGTTTAACGATAAATGGCATACTGCCATGAACATTAAGACCTATTTAGTTGAAAGGGAATGTTGATCAGGAGTCTAGATGAGGGTTATCCACTCTTTGAGCTGTAACTTCCATCTGAACAGCCAGAGATGTCATAAATGAGCCTTCACTTAATGTTTTATGCAGTAGACAGCACTAGTAATGCCTAGTACCCTAATGGGGCACTGCAGGCTTGTGTAATATGTAAGAACCTGAGTCCTGGTGTGGAATCTGAACCTTTTGCTCCAGAAGAAAGACTACTGCTATCTGAATTATTCTGGTAAATAGTAATGTTGTGTGCAATAGCAGTACCCTTCAGGTGGGAACAGACTGCCGAATGTTTTAACTATCTTGCCTTTTCATGACAGGTCCTTTATCTAAGCTTTTTTTAGTGCACTCATCACTATAGTGTCTGAAGTAATTAGAAAAAGCAATGCTGATGTACTTAAAAAAATCTTTTGATCTTCAAAATATGGACCATATATTTATACACCTATACTTATTCACAGATGTGCTTTGAGTGGTTTACAAAAGGACAACATGATCTGGAGAGTGACATACAGCAGCAGCTCTTCAAAGAGAAAATTCTCAAACTGGAGTCGTATGAAATTACTATGAATGGTATGAAAATGTTTTTGGTCACCAGGTCATAGGAGTAAATATATACCAGAGTACTAGATAGTAGCTTTCTAATAAAACATTAAACTTAGTTTTTTAGACCTGTGAAGAGCTTTAAAAACTAACACTAAGAGGTCTTTTTTTAATGAGTCTAAATTTTTAATTGCTATTAAGAGTATCCTTTATTATTTGTGTTTTTAATGTCCTGTTTTAATAAAAACAGGAATTTATTCTAAATAAAATCTTTCGTGATTTTTACATACAGGTTTTAGTTTATTTAAGACATTCTTTGAGAATGTGAACCTATGTGATCATCGACTAAAACGACAAGGAACTCAGTTGGTAAGTGTGTTGCCTTTTCATTCCTATGAACAGTACATGAGATCTGCGGAACAGGTCCTTTTTAGTACAGTATGTGAGATCTGGGGAACAGGTAGGTCCTTAATTTAAAAAAAACAAAAAAACCAGCCATTTTATATGGTCATATTTGTACTAAAATACCTCAGGTCCTTTTAGTATTTTCATTACAAATTCTTGCTTTTTACCTTGGGAAATTAACGGTGGGATTTTTGTAAAATGCCCAAGCCACCGAATGTTGAAAGTCAATGTAAAAGATTTCAGGTTGGAACACAATAATGTCATGAAACTTGAAAGACCAGTCCCAGTTTTCCTTTGCATTGTTAATGAGCAAATGACGTTCTAGTGTGTGTAACTTGTTTTGCTGACCCCTAAAGAAAAAACCTATTGTATGTTTAGTTATTTATATATCTTTTTACAAGAGAGATGTTTAGTAAATTTAAATCTTAATTACATTGTAATGATTTTTAACTTTGATATGATCCTGCACTGCTATTTAAAATAAAATTATATGACAAAAAATACACTGCAGTATACATCTGGATCTGCTCATTGTCAGGAATGTTAATGTACTTCAGACTTATCTATGATGCTCATAGACCTGTTGTGAAGTTTTGCAAGATTAAGTACATGACCAGTATATGCCACTTGATGAGCATTTTAGCATATGATTTGTTGCTCTTTTGACTTACCTGTGTGAAATAAATGTTTTGTATGATCGTTGAACTCCTAAAATGTTCTTTGAATTCTTCATTATTCCATTGCTTGGTTGAACGTTTACCTCAGAAGTCATCATTTGTCTACATGTAGACAAAGTGGGTTAGACTTAAAATTTCCACTGATTATGTAGGTTTGAAATTATATAAATTTAGTTCATATTGTATAAATATTTTCATAGAGTTGAAACACTGAAAAATACAGCTTCTAAGACTTTAGGCAAAAGTTACTTTTCCAGCAGATCTAAAACAAGCATGATTTTATGATTATACATACTTATAACATGTAACAAAGTCAAATTGTATTTTACTAACGTATTTTCTTTTAAACAGAATGTAGAAAAACTGGAGTTAATAGGGATGGATTTTATTTGGAAAATAGCAATGGAATCACCTGATGAAGAAATTGCTAATGAGGCCATTCAGTTGATCATAAATTACAGCTATATTAATCTAAATCCTAGATTGAAAAAGGTAAGCGTAGTCTGTTACCAAGAAAGGTATTTGACCCACATGCAGAGGTTTAATTCTCTGGAAGTTGTGATATATATTGCAATTAATTAAATTTGTTGTTGACCATTTTATTCTTATGAAATTATTTTTAAAGTGCTAATGTACCTGTCCTTCATACCTTCAGGATTCAGTGTCGCTACACAAGAAATTCATTGCTGATTGTTACACAAGATTAGAGGTAAGTGGCAGACTTAAATTTGTTCATGTTCCTAAAGCCCTTTCTGTCTTCAGTGTATTTTACTTGCAGAATGGAAGCAGTGTTTTGCAGTGTGTTTACAAAAAACTTGCTTTTCAAGAACTAGAGAATACAATCCTATGCGCTCTCCCAAAATATTGCTAATCTTAAATTGAAGGTTTATAGAGGAGAATTCACAAGCTTCTGCATTTTAGCTGAAGATGTTCGAACTTCAAATCACAGTGCAAACTGTACTTTATGTGAAGACTAGAATATTGAATTGTAGTAAAGATGCATGTTAAATTCTTTTGAACTTGAAAATCAACTTTATTGAGGGCTTAAGGAAGATTTTTCTCCTCTGACACACTATTTCTGCAATGTAATTTATGTAGAAAAGCCACAGAATGTACTTAAACTTTGTAACCTTTCCTATTGCCTAACTAGGAAGATCTTTAATAGTTTTCATATAACTTCATCACTCCAGAATAAATAATACAATATAAATGCTGTTTTACATTGGTGCATCTTAAATTCTAGGCAGCCAGTTCAGCACTTGGTGGTCCGACATTAACACATGCTGTTACAAGAGCTACAAAAATGCTTACAGCAACTGCTATGCCTACCGTAGCAACATCAGTACAGTCTCCCTACAGGTAAGTCTGTGTTTGAGGATAAAATCAATATTTTTTTTGTAGGAATACAAGGTAATTGTAGGCCAGTAACACATTCTGGTGACAGTTCCTCTGCATGCTAGATATGACCAACTGGGCTTCCATAGTTTAAATACTGATGCTCTGCTGCGTTGCATTTCTGGTAAATCATTGGCGCACAGAGTCATCGATGAAATATTCAGCTTCTCCTCTTTATAGCCTTCTACATCTCCTTATACAAAACAGGTTGCTCAGTTGTAGTGCTTCCTTTCCCTACTGAGCATATGAAAACAGGGAGCTGAGAACATTGAAGGACATCAGTAGGGAGAGAACATAGAAGGGAGGGGAATATTTTTGTACAGACTTAACTGATTAGAATCTAGTAATTACCAAAATGTAAGTTTTGAGTCATAAGGTTGTCCATCTCAAAGGATCACCACCATCAGCATTCTTGTGGACAAAAATCTCTTAGGTTTTAGAATGCCAAAACTGTGTGTTTGTAGAGAATGGTCCTTTATTTTCACTATCCATCTTCTATTCTGAACAGGAGTGCACTATGCCAAGGTTGCTTACAAACAATCTTCAGGTGTTTGCATGAATGGCCACATACAAGAACAGCAGATCTCTGTATGTGAACTAAGCCTCTGTGTTTAGAAAGGGGAGTGGTTACTCTCCACTGTGTATCAAGTTCCGTTCTTAAATGGCACTGTTTTTTTGAAGTAGCATAAACCAGTTCACATCATGGACCAATATTTGCAATCCTAACTTTGTGTCTCTTCCTTTTCTTGTAATACTTTTGTCTCTAGGTGTAAGTTTATAGCCACTCGCTCAGTAGCTTTTCATATTTACATTAAAATGTATTTGATTTCAGAAGAGATTTTTTTAAACAATCTCAATATAAGGAATGAGACTGGAAGTCTAAATGCTGAAGTCCTCTAAACTACAAAGATTATTGCTGCTCAAGAGCTATTAGATCTGTGGAGTAGGAGATATTGGGCGAGGGGGTTTGACTGTCATCCTTGAGGGGACTGATGTTTCTAAATTTGTGTTTTAGTACCTGGGCACAGGGAAGGGCCCTTTAGATATGCACAATGTATGTCCCCAAACCTAATATGACACAGGAAGTGCAATTCAAGACTTACACTTTGCTTTGCCAATGTGCCTCAATCTAGCTACGCCACCTCAAAGAGTGAGAGTTGTATTTAGTCTCTACTAAATTCAGTCCTTGTCTTCGGCTGTTGTCTTTTGTGATTGAACTGAAATCACTCACCTTATCCTTTTTAAATTTTTGGATACAATCTTTAGGTCAACTAAACTTGTCATAATTGAGAGACTGCTACTTCTGGCAGAACGCTATGTGATAACTATAGAGGTAAGAGATTTTCTTGTTACTAACATTCATGTCCTTTCTCATAACTAGACAAAAATTTAGATGCTAACTCAATATTTTTAACAATACCATGAGTTGTTTCAGCCCATGTACTGTAGAATCAGTTACTACTAATACTGTGAAAATGTTTTTGTTTTTCCAGAATTGTTTACACTGATTTTTTTTCTTTCTGTAGGACCTTTACTCCGTTCCTCGTACTATTCTACCTCATGGTGCCTCTTTCCATGGACATCTTTTAACACTTAATGTTACATATGAGTCTACCAAAGATACCTTCACTATAGAGGTCTGTTTACCCAAGTTACACATGTCATGCCATATTGACCTTACTTATTTGTGAAAACATAGTATTCACTAACCGCGTTATGTTGCATGGATGACTTGAAGCACAAGCTAGAGAAGTGTAACGGGCACAGCTAGCTTCAAAACCCCATTTTTCTAAAAGCCTTGTCTACACACCTAAAATTATAATAACGGAAAGGTTTGTGGAAAGAAAATATTTTCTTGCAGCACTTTCACTCTTCTGCTGTATAGTTAGTATCCCTGGCTGAAAAGACTTTTATTAATATTAATAATAGAGGAGCAGAAAAACCCTTAAAAATGTTAACAGAACACTTAAAAAAAATCAGGCCCTACTGTTTAAACAGCTTCCTCCAAACTAGATCTCGTTTTATTTTACAGGCTCATAGCAATGAAACTGTAGGAAGCGTCAGGTGGAAGATAGCAAAGCTGCTGAATTCTCCTGTGGATAACATACAGATATTTGCAAATGAAAGTTTGGTATGTTAATTAGTTACCTTTTATCTTGTAAGTTTGAATCGTTCCTTTCACCAGAACTAAGTGTTAAATATTTTGTTGCAGCTAACGGTAAATAAAGATCAGAAGCTACTCCACCAGCTGGGCTTCTCTGAAGAACATGTACTTACAGTAAAAACATCAGGAAGTGGAACCCCCTCGGGGAGCTCTGTCGATTCCTCAGCCAGCTCCAGCAACAGTAGTGGTGTCTTTAGTTCATCTTATGTGATGGAACAGGTACAGGATAGTCGTCTGAAATCTGCCTTTACAGTGCACCCTTTCACAAGCACGTCACAACTGGGGTGAAGTGGCAGAGTAAGCTGATGCTGTAGTCCTTCACTTCCAGATTTTATTTCAAATTCTGCTACATATCAGAATTAAAAATGGGAGAGTTTGATTTGCATTTGTTTGTGTTACAAAATAAACACACAATGCAAGACTCATCTCAGGTGATTTAGGATTGGAGTACCTGAGGTATTACAGGACTACAGTTCAGCGTGGTTCAGACCCAGAGAATGAAATAACTGGGGTATTTTCAGTCAGTGAAATCCTTTGACAGAGCGATATGGAAAGCTCGTGCAGTGGCTATATACTATGTGGGTGCATCATGCTTTTCTCAGACCAGGGCTTAAGTAACTATTAATTCTGAGCATTAAATACACACATTTAAAAAAAGAAAAACCACTGAGACTGTAGCAAAACTTTTTTTAATGGTGGCTTTGATTTCAAACAAGTAATTAAAAAGGCATCACCTTTTGTAATCCAACTCAAATGAACTGGATTTAAAAGCTGCTTTCAGCTACAAACAGCTGATTGTGTGTTTGTTTGCTATGTATTGATCACCTCTGCTGTGTCTTCTGTTAAACTTTTTAATCTTAAATTAAGATTTGCATTTGACTTTAAGATCTGGTGATTTGTGGGCAATTAATTCTAACACCAGGTGAGATTTTTTTGAACCAGTGAAGCTCAGGTGTGTTAAATTAAAAATCTGGGAGTGGGTCAAGATAACTACCACTCTGCCATTGCTCTCCAATTCACAGTTAATAATTGGCCTAGAGGGCATGTTTTGTCTGATGTAGATGTAATGCTGCACAGTGATATGCAGATATAAGAGATACATGCAGGGGTTTTGTATTAGAATTCAAATTGTGTCTTGGGCTAGAAAGTAGCTGAGACATCTCTGGGTCATTTGCTTCAACGAAGAATCCCACACAATAGCTTAAAGGGGGGAAAACAACCTTTGTAATTGTGTTTGTTTAATCCTCAGGAGAAATCCCTCCCTGGAGTTGTGATGGCTCTCGTGTGTAATGTTTTTGACATGCTTTACCAGCTTGCTAACCTAGAGGAGCCAAGGTAAACAAGCTAATTAGTTATTAAACATTGGAGAAATACTCTTACTGAAAGTCCAAATAACCACATTAAAAATTGTTACCAATTTATGTGGACTCTTGTCCAATATGACATTGAGTGAATCCTATCGTGTGTGGAATAATTGCTTTGAACTTTCCAGGATAACTTTGCGTGTACGGAAGCTTCTGCTGTTGATTCCTACTGACCCAGCTATTCAGGAAGCACTTGATCAACTAGATTCTCTAGGAAGAAAGGTATGGATTAAACCCATATTAAATTCTTGTCTCTGTAGGGCTAAAAAGAGGCATTTAACATTGGGATTTTGTAATACTGTGTTGGGTGTTCATTTGTGAAGTTTTCAAGTTCTATAAAACTTAGTGATAAGGCAGAATAATATAGTCTCAGGGTTTTTAATGCTTTGTTTCTAAGTGGCTGGGAGGGTGGAGGGGGGTTGTTACTGGGACTATACAAGATGCAGTTCCAAGGCCTACTTCTCCTTAAGTGGGATTCTAAAAGTGTAGGTTTATATCTGTGCTTATTCCTCTCAGAAAACACTGCTGTCCGAATCAAGTTCTCAGTCTTCAAAATCCCCATCCTTGTCTTCAAAGCATCAACACCAGCCCAGTGCTAGTTCGATACTGGAAAGTCTCTTTAGATCTTTTGCTCCTGGCATGTCCACCTTTAGAGTGCTCTACAATTTAGAGGTAAGAAACCCTTTTGTCAACATGCGCCTCAGTTTTCGAGCATTGCAGTTAAAACAATTGATAGTTTCAAGTCCTGCAAAATATATTGTCAGTTGCTAGAAATATCATCAGCTGAACTAGGTTTAATACATTACACAAAACAAGTGATGTAAAGCAGAACATTACATGATAATATAGTAATGAAAAGTTCAAAAGAGCTTGGAGCATGAAGTATGAAGCTTCTCCTTAAGGTTTCATTACAAACCCCAGGCGCCTCTTATCATTGTAATTGTAAGATGACTTTTAAATGTGTTAGTAAACAGAACAGACAATTTTGGAATTTATCTGTATGTTTCTCTCTGCCGTCATAGAAGGCCTTAGCTATTGGTTTAAATCTTTGGCTGGATCTGCAGAGGTTCTGAATGCATGCATCTCTATTAAAAATGAATGGGAGCCAGGGGTGCTCAACATCTCTGAAAATCAAGCCAAATTTAATTTGGATTGTTTGGATTACAAAATAAGCTCTCCATTAAAGTGAGTCACCGTCAGATGTCACTGAAGATGTGAAGGGGGCTGACAAAGCAAAACATTAACTGCCTTTTAAGAAGACATATGCCAAGGCTCACTTTTAGGGCCCAGGAGGTGCCTTTTTAGGAGATGCAATTAGTGTGGTGTACTGTACTTCTGAATCTCCAAATAGACAGGGATATTCTAATGGATACAAATTCAACTGCAGGAAAAGGGCTGAATATATTACACTCACTTTCTCAGTCTCTTCTGTTGAAGCTGTTTCAGTCTCTGTTCCAATGACTGTTTATACAAATGTTGGATGCAGTTTTGTTGTAGCCATGTTGGTCCCAGAATATTAGAGGCAAGGTGGGTGAGAAGTTGGTCCAATAAAAAAATATAACCTCCATCACCTTGTCTCTCTATTTACACAAAGTGGGAGTGAAAA
Source organism: Eretmochelys imbricata (assembly GCF_965152235.1). Taxonomy (NCBI): domain Eukaryota; kingdom Metazoa; phylum Chordata; order Testudines; family Cheloniidae; genus Eretmochelys; species Eretmochelys imbricata. The sequence continues at coordinate 95,241,687 of NC_135579.1, forward strand.
TGACCCAACTTCAAATCCCTGCTCCAGTGAACCCAGTCTCCCGCGTCCCGGGAGAAAGTCCTAACCACTGAGCTAAAGCGTGTAAGGGAGACACCACCAATGTCATTGCTTTTTGACTGAAACTATTTGGTGAATGTGTCAGATTTGCAAATAGTGACGCTGAGGGGGAAAATAAGTGCAGCTCTAGGGTTGATTTTATCAGGGCACTGAGATGTAGTGCAGACCCAGGACCTCTTCCCGGGGATGATAGTTAAACTGGTCTGTAATGCTTCAGTGAGGAGTTTGGTGGGGAGTTGCCAGGCTTTTGTGGGCTGACAAGACCAGAAGATATTGAACATCTGGAACAGGGAAGGAGGCTAATCGGTCCCCCAAAATAGTATTTGGTATGGGAGTTATTCAGAGTGATGGGGTAGGCCTCTCCAACAAGGGAGTGCATATATTTTAGCAGATTTAGGTAAGAAATTGTTAACAATCTGGAAACCCAGGTGAGAATACAGGGGGAGACAGATAATCGAACTGCTGCTGTTAGTTTCTTTGTGGCTAATGTCCAGTGCATGTACTTGTTCCACATGAGTCCAGTTCCCTGATAAACTGGAATTGGAAGTGGACTAAGGGGAAGGCATCCCCTAAAGTTGAGGTATGGTGTTGGAGCTTCTAAAGTCTGATAAAGTGAGAAGACAACCTTCTTTCTCCAGCCCCTTCATCTTTGTACAATGGGAGGGCAGTAAGGTCCCAGGAACAGGCTGGGGACCAGCTGGAGGGGTGGGGTCCTGACAGCAGCCCTCCACTAAATTCAGATGACTAGGGAGGGAATCGTGACCTGCACCGTATGAACTATTGTTGGATAATTCCCAGAGCAGTTAAGTTAAACTTGCGGCTGAATTAATCCACATCCCTTGTATATCTTGTCTCCTTTCCACATGTTCAGAACAGTGAGTCAAATGCTATCATAAGATGACTCTTTACAACTCCATTACAGACCCATCTAGATTAACATGTACAGGTTTGGGGTCCCATTGCCAGACAGTGTTGTCAGCAGCAGGTTAATTTCCTAGTGTATTTGGGGCATAAGAATCCATCCTGGAAACAACTGATAGAGGCATACGCTCATCTCTCATCCCTGGTGTCTGCAAAGCCTTCTATAGGAATTTTCGTAATCGCCATTTACCTTCATATGTCTGTTACTAGTACTGCAGTTCTCCACCTTTTCTATACCACATCCCATGTTCTAACAAAAAGTTTCAGGCTCCTCCTCTTCCAATGAGCCATGAAGAAAGGTAGAGTGGTCGTAACCCCCCAAAACCTGTTTACAACTCCCCGATTTGAGAGAGCAGTCTGCTGTGTCACAGTACAGATGCCCTCCTGGATGAGAGGATTCTGTTTTGCAGTGGGACTGGTATCCCAAAATGATTTTTTCACTTCAGAGCAAATAAGTAACAAAATGCTTATTTCCCAGCAGTGAGGCTAATGAGGAAGCAAACCTAACTAAATATTTCTTAAGTCCGATAATTAAATGGATTATATTAGCGGATTTGTTCCTGAAGTTCAGTCAAGTATAATGGAAAATATTTTCTCTCTTAACAAGCCATATTTTTTTTTAATCCCTCATATTTGTTAGTCTGCTAAAGCTATTAAACACACGGATCCAGCCAAGAATATTAGTGTGGCTGTTTACTGAAAAATGGCTCTGCAAATTTGCTACCGAGTCACAGACACAAACATGGAATCTTACAGAATATTGCAGAGAACTGAAAGTCACGATTTGTTCTTTCTGGCTTGTGGATTATAGCTCTTGCATTAGTAAAGGTTCTGCAACTGGAGTAAGTAAACAGTAAAAAAAACTTGTGTTAAATGTTAAACGAAGAAGATTCAACTCGGAATACACATGAGGATCTTGCCTGTCAGATGAGCAGGTCCCTATGTGGTTGCTTTTCTGATCGTCATTGCACTTTATGACTCTCACTGCTGAGAAGGGTACCTTCTTGCAAATGAGAGGAGCAGTATAATAAAGATGACATTCCTAAAAGCCATAAAATTTCTTGGATCCTCTTCCTTTTTTTCACACCTCAAAATAAAAGTAAAAATGTAAAATCAAAACCTCCTTGGGAGCTCTTATTTAATAATTATTATTTTCGTGGAATAACATCTTCTTAACAAGAAAGGTGATAGAATTGTAACCCTCCAGTGCCCCTGTTAAGCCTGAAGAAATAATTCACGTGTGAGTCCAGACTCCTCCCTTCTTACTATGTGAGCCATTTATGATTATGTCAGTCACTTGTCACGGAATAAAAACGGAAGGCAATGTTTTAAAATATTGTTTGGTTCTTTATGGGTCAGATTGTTGCAAGGCTGTATCTTTGAATTACTGAGAGCAGGAAATGCTTGGTCTTAGGGTGAGACTGCCTGGGATATTGGATGCCACTTCAGAGATGCTATAGTTTTTGTATATACTAGTTATGAAATATTTATACTTGCATGCATTTCAGGTACTGAGCTCCAAGCTGATGCCAACGGCAGATGATGAAATGGCAAGAAATTGTGCCAAATCTTTCTGTGAAAACTTTCTAAGAGCAGGAGGCTTGAGGTTAGACCTTATAGACATTTATTTTTTTCCATAACACTAACTTCTTATCAGTGATAACTGTATAGTTTCTGTAATAGGCTCTAACACATTGCTTACAGTATAGCACACTTGCATAGGTGTTCAGTTTTTTTCATCTAGCAGTATGAAAACTAAAATGGATTGGGTCCTGTGAATAAAAAAATACCTGTAGATTTAATTACTTTCACTAGTAATGTCTGAACAGCCACTCTGTATCTACAGTATGTAGTGTATAATCTATATGACGTTAAAGTCTGAATCAAAGCTAATTCATTTGCATTTTTTTCTCTATTACTATAGTTGGTATTTGGGTGCTAAATAAGTAGTCTCACTTCAGTTCAAGTATACAGATGTGCGTATTACACAACCTCCAGGCTGGCACTAGTTGGCATTTTTAGCAGTGTTAGAATGGACCAAGAATTGGTCAGTGCAATTGATCTTTCCACTCTTACCAGGAGGGACCAACTTTACGGATAAGAGTGGAGGCACAGTGGCACTTTGGAAAAACTTGCAGAGCTGCTGCCTGTTGTATCACTTGATAAGTACAGTACTTTGCTCCTACAGCAGTTTTCGCCTCAAAGCCCTTCGTAATGGGGGGAAATAGGGATCTCCTTCTCCAGAGGTATCGGTCTGGTACTTCTGTCAGCACTAAGTCGCTGAGAATGGCTGTGGGGGAAATACCTGAAACTCGTTACCAGCAGTCTCCTTTTTACACCATCTTATAAAATAGTGTCTTATTTTTAAGTTTGGTGGTGAATGTGATGCAGAGAGACTCCATCCCATCAGAAGTGGACTATGAAACAAGACAGGGAGTCTATTCCATCTGCCTGCAACTTGCAAGGTATGAGATTGCCTTTCATTGTATATAAGACCACTAGTAATGCTACTTGCATTTTTTTAGCAGTTGGCCTGTTATCTCGCAACGTAACAGTGATTTGAATTCTGTACTAAAACTCTGGTCACCCAATATTCAAAAATAAACCTGACTCTTTTTTGTTTTTCTTTGTGTGTTTTAGGTTCTTACTTGTTGGCCAAACACTTCCTACCTTACTAGATGAGGATATCCTCAAAGACGGGGTAGAAGCACTGTCCTCACGCCCATTCCGTAATGTAAGCCGACAGGCTAGCAGGCAGATGTCCATTTGTGGAACACCTGAGAAGTCATCCTACCGACAGTTGTCAGTTTCTGACAGGTCCTCCATTAGGGTGGAAGAGATCATACCTGCTGCACGGGTTGCGATACAAGTAAGAGAAGGTTTTAGTCTTGAAGATATAGCACTGTGCTGTAGAGTGAAAGGTGAAACTTGCTCTTAGTTTCTGGAGTTTAAGATGATAAGTGCTGTGAAACTGGTTCTCCAGGCACAGGTCTCATCTCAAGGCTTAAGAGACAATCCAGGTGCTATCCCCCTCCCCCAAACCTCACCCTGACTTTTATTTTTAACTACAGTGTGTCTCTGAAAGATCTATAACATACTGAAGTAGTAAACGAATAGGGTGGCTATTCACATTGGTTTGCCAGGGATGTTTGAAGACATTGAAATGTAATATTGTATTTTGCTGTTCATTTTATTTTACATGATACGTATTGTGTGTCACACTGTCCCATCTGGAAAGAGAAGAGGTGAAGTATTTGATTTCATTGTACCGTCGCATAAAGCAGAATTGAGGGGTGACCAGATGCCTTTTGCCAATGTGACTAGACCCCCCCATGCTTACCTGGTTAAAGTCCTGAAGTTTCTAATCTACCAAAATTGCTTTTAACTGCATTTTTATAAAAATGAAACATGTGCAATAGCTGGGGAAAAACACTTCTAACTGTTTTGTAGAGCAAGATGATGATCTTAAGCATCCAGAATCAGCATTTCCTAGTGATTAATCTGTTGGGAGAGGCCACGTACTAAAACACACTGCTATAAAAGGAATAACTTGACCCATTTTCCTATTGTCAGATTGAAAGAAATTGCATGGGCTGTGATCTATAGCTAGCACAATGTGTTAACATGTGTAAGATCTCAATTTAGGATTCAGTTGGTGCTTTCCTACCGGGAGGAAGTTTGCATGCTTAGCTCCAGATGGAAGGAGGGGAGTCTTTCTGTAGTGACTCTTCTTTCTGTTTCAAAGGCAGTGCTGCTGGCTTTCAATAAGCCATATTAACCACTGTTTCATATGAGCAAAAAGTCCTCGTGTCATGGCACCAGATAATAAGCAAGGAACAAAACTGAATGGAAAGACCATGTGGTTCCTCCTTTCCTCGTGGTAAAGGAGACTATTGGGTGTGGCAAGAGTAACCACTTTTTCCTGTTCTTTCAGACAATGGAGATAAATGATTTCACGTCTACAGTGGCTTGCTTCATGCGACTTTCTTGGGCTGCTGCTGCAGGACGACTTGACCTAGTGGGGAGCAGTCAACCAATAAAAGAAAGTAACACTTTATTTCCTCTTGGGATTCGAAACAGACTTAGCAGCTCAGGTATGTCACTTATAGGTGAGACTGCATCATTTAGTCTAAACAAAATACTCTCAACTTACTCCAGTTTTGTAACACTTCTAGAGTTCTTAGGAGATGAACTCCTTCTAAATTGCTACTTAAATCTACAGTACTTGCTGTGTTCTTACAAGTAGTTTTTAAAGTACTTTTTAGAAGAGAGATGTTGATCAGAAAAGCTTTAAAAACCACAAGTGATTATTACGTTTGTTGTTTCTAATCTAATGCAGGAAGCAATTGTAGCTCAGGAAGTGAAGGAGAGCCAACAGCACTCCACGCCGGAATCTGTGTGAGACAGCAGTCTGTATCCACCAAAGATGCTCTGATTGCTGGAGAGGCCTTGTCTCTACTCGTTACGTGCCTACAGTTACGCAGTCAGCAGTTGGGTATGCAGTAGACTCTTACTAATTCAGACTTTCAGTATAATGTAATTAGTGGGGAGTCAGGTTTTGAAGATGAATTTATACATTTTGTGCTTTCCTCCTTACTGAATTTTGCTCTTATTGACGCATCTAAATTTGCAGACACAATTGAATTTTTAAAAAATGGAAAGGAAGCTTTCAGTCTGCTGGTTTTCTCTCCACGATTTAATATTAGATGGCTTGCTGATATTTTTATAAATGTATCAAGGTAATTGGGATACAATATTTCAGTCGCTTTTTAACAAAATTAATGAGGTGTCTTCTGTATTCATTATTCTGCATTATGTAACTTCACTATAGAACTAGTGCTTTGGGGATGATAAACAATATGCTTTCAATAGCTCTTTGAGGGGTATCTACGATGAGACCAGATGGAACTGAAATGTTTGGGATTGTATACTTTATTGATCAATTACCACAAGTGTGTTGCTGGTGTAGACAGGCTGCATTACTTATTGGCTGCTCTTATGTTCTTTGTCAACTTTTCATTGCAGATTAACCTTTTTTACACTGAAATCTCCCCCAGCATTCATTTCTGAAATAAACTGCAGCAGTGCAATAAACATAATTTAAAATGTGCGCAGGGGTTATGTTTTCTAGGTTTTGATTCAGCAAGATACTTGTATCAGTGGAACTGCTTATGTGCTCAGGTACCTTGCAGAATCATGGCTTTAATGAACTGTGTGTGTTGGGCAAATTTACTTAATGTTAGCATCAAAATGGTTGCTGCTTTGCTTGAAGTAATCACTTCTGCTGATGTTACTGTTTGCCTACCTGTAAATTCAACCATAAGACTAGTAAATCACTTCACTAGCACTTGTGCCTTCACATACAGAGAGGCTGAAACCTTTACTGGGGAGAAAAGAGGAGCTGTCCTATTTATATTAATAATCTACAATCTATGGAAGGGGAGAAATCAAGGTGTAAGAAGATTTTTCCATACCTATATCTCTCATCCTTGGTGTTGGCGAGATACATTTTTATTCTAGTGGTAGTTAAATAAATAAATAAATATAAATTAAATAATAATCAGTTGTTTATATTTTTAACAAGTTCCATTAGCAAAAAACACTGACTGGGATTGTTTCATTTTTAGGATCGTTCTACAGCTTGCCTTGTGTTGCTGACTTCATCATTGACATTCTACTTGGATCACCAAGTGCCGAGGTGAGTGGCTGGAATTAAGATTTCTAAGTCATTCACTGATCCCACTGCAATATAACATCTTGTTTACATTACTGGTCTCAGACAAAAATATTCATTTCAGCACTTTCATTATCTGACTGAGTAATATATAGAACATATTAATCAGACATCACTGATTGCAGTATTAATCCCTGTCTCAGTTAAAAATTATACCTTTTTATAGTATTATGTCATACTGTGAGAGTATAATCTTGATTTGTTAGCTTCATCTATGACTAGTTGTCACAGGGCAGTGTTCCCTTACCCTGGATTCCTCTCTGCAAACAGTCTTCATGGGGGATTTCTGGCAAGTTCAACATCAAGTGCTTTATGTACAGTGTGAATATAACTGAACAAGTTCCCCACAGCTCAAAGTTCTTACATTTTCCCTAGGCACAGGGTGAGGTGGGGAGAGATCTCACCTCCCTGAGAACTTGGGCTTCTCTAGCTCTTTCTTCCGACTACTCTTCTTGTCTCTCTTCTAGATGTCCTCAGCTGATGAGCTGAGCCACCTTGTTAATTGGCTAATTGTTCAGTCCTTAACCAGTTATCTCCCTAACTTTCCCCATGTGGGGATGTTTACCAAGTGCTCAGGCTAAGTCTATTCACGCTCTGTCACACCAATGTTAGTTGAAAGTAAGACTATGCTGACTAGTTTGAATAACCCAGTTTTGGGGAGGTCTGAAGGTTAACACTATCACTCTTCCAGTCAGGACTGAGAATCTCACAAGGGGCTGTTCTTTTTAGCTTTCCAGCCAAAGATGTTTGGAAAAGCATATGAATTCTTAGGTGCTCACCCAAACGTCTGTAACATACAGCTAAATGCAAAAGCCTCCTAGCATTAGTTTTCTATGTGATTGAGAGCAAGCCCTCAAAAGTTTGGATATTCTGAAAGTCAAGGTTGCGCCAACCACACTAATTTGGTCACATAGCATATGCTATATATTTTATGATAGGTAGTTTTTTGCATTCTCTTTTGTCTGTTTACACTTCTTCTTACCTTTTATTAATATATTACAAAATTATATAGCATGTCCACCATGGGCAAGTGAACAACATTTGGGGTTTCTTGGCATTTGGATGCTTGACTTTGCAATCTTAGTGTTGTGTTGATACTAGGACTGTTGATTAATCACAGTTAACTCACGTGATTAACTCAAAAAAATAAATTGTGATTAAAAAAATTAATCGCAGTTTTAATCAACTGTTAAACAATAGACACCAATTGAAATTTATTAAATATTTTGGATGTTTTTCTACGTTTTCAAATATTTGATTTCAATTTACAACACAGAATACAAAGAGCTCACTTTATATTATTTTTATTACAAATATTTGCAGTATAAAAAGGATAAAAGAAATAGTATTTTTCAATTCACCTCATACGAATACTGTAGTGCGATCGCTTTATTGTGAAAGTGCAACTTACAAATTGATTTTTTTTGTTTTGTTTTGTTTTTGAGTGCAGTTATGTAACAATGTAAAACTTTAGAGCCTACAAGTCCACGCAGTCCTACTTCTTGTTCAGCCAATCGCTAAGACAAACAAGTTTATCTACATTTACGGGAGATACTGCTGCCCACTTCTTATTTACAGTGTCACCTGAAAATGAGAACAGGCATTTGCATGGCACTTTCGTAGCCGGCATTGCTAGGTATTTACATGCCAGGTATGCTAAACGTTTGTATGTCCCATCATGCTTTGGCCACAATTCCAGAGGACACACTTCCATGAGGATGACGCTCGTTAAAAAAATAATGCATTAATTAAATTTGTGACTGAACTCCTTGGGGGAGAATTGTGTGTCTCCTGCTCTGTTTTACCTGCATTGTGCCATAGACTTTGTGTTATGGCAGTCTCGGCTGATGACTCAGCACATGTTGTTCATTTGAAGAACACTTTCACTGCAGATTTAACAAAACGGAAAGAAGGCACCAGTGTGAGATTTCTAAAAGTAGCTATAGCACTCAACCCAAGGTTTAAGAATCTGAAGTGCCTTCCAAAATCTGAGAGGGATGAGGTGTGGAACGTGCTTTCAGAAGTCTTAAAAGAGCAACAGTCCGATGTGGAAACTCCAGAACCCAAACCACTAAAAAAGAAAATCAACCTTCTGCTTGTGGCATCTGACTCAGATGATGAAAATGAACGTGTGTCAGTCTGCACTGCTTTAGATCATTATCGAGCAGAACCCGTCATCAGCATGGAAGCATGTCCTCGGGAATGGTGGGCGAAGCATGAGGGGACATATGAATCTTTACCATATCTGACACGTAAATATCTTGCGATGCCAGCCACAACAGTGCTATGCGAGTGCCTGTTCTCACTTTCAGGTGACTTTGTAAAAAAAAAAAAAAAAGGGAAGCAGGCAGCATTATCTCCGGCAAATGTGAACAAACTTGTTTTTCTGAGCGATTGGCTGAACAAGAAGTAGGACTGAGTGGACTTGTAGGCTCTAAAGTTTTACATTATTTTATTTATGAATGCAGTTATTTTTGTACGTAATTCTACATTTGTAAGTTCAACTTTCATAATAAAGAGATTGCACTACAGTACTTGTATTAAGTGAATTGAAAAATACTATTTCTTTTGTTTTTTCAAGTGCAATTATTTGTAATAAAAAATAAATATAAAGTGAGCATTGTACACTTTATTTTCTGTGTTGTAAATTGAAATCCATATATCTGAAAATGGGGAAAACATCCAAAAATATTTAAATAAATGGTATTCTATTATTCTTTAACAGAGCAATTAAAATTCTATGGAGAGTTTAGTAAGTCAAGTTACTCCAGTTGGAATTTGGCCAGCATCCCTATCTATGAATAGAGCCACAGTGCTTAAAGACAACAAGTGATTAGGATCTTACTTTAATATCTCAGCCAAAAGAAGGCATCTCTTCAATCCTCACATGCTGTGTTAGGTCATTGGCTCAATACTGACTGGGAGGGAAGAATGCCATCTATCAAATTGCCAACACTGCTTCTACAGCACTTGCTGGCTCTTTAGAGGTCTGCCATTCTATTGATTCATATCCAGTGCGGCTTAACTTGAGATGTGAAAGGATTACATATGGGATGGCATGCCTTGTAATGACTCCCCCGAAAGGGTCATCTGCAAGGGCTGAAACAGACCTATGGATCTAAAAGCACAAGTCTCTGCTACTTGAGCTGAAGGACCCAGGGCCATTAGCTCAGAGGCAGTAGCAAATTTATAACCAACTTGATATGGTGTTGCCACCACAGGGGGACAAAAAGCCACACTCAGTGGGTCACACAGTCCATTATGGCTTTCCTATTTCTAACTTATATTTTTGTTATAGATTTCTGATCAAAGTATGTGTACCTTGGGGAACGTGAAATACAGAGTACTTTCAATGCTTTTGTTTCAGATTCGTCGCGTTGCCTGTGACCAATTATATACCCTTAGTCAGACAGACACATCAACTCACCCAGATGTACAAAAACCAAACCAGTTTCTCTTAAGTGTCATTCTCACTGCTCAGCTGCCTCTTTGGTCACCAACCAGCATCATGAGAGGAATCAACCAGAGGCAAGTTACATGCATGTTTATTCAGAAAGGAAAATTCACACGTTTTAGAAAAAGTCTTTTGCCTTAAGGATTTTCAAAATCTTTGAAGTGTGAAGAAGATGTAACTTTAGCAGTCAACTAATACCACACCAGTCAGACTTTTTAAAGTTTTCTGTCTACAGTAGACCGTGAACATTAGAGTCCAATTCATTTGTATCTTCGGGTGTAACCTTTAGATCTTGGATGCTGCCCCGGGTGCATGGAAGTGCCACTATGTGCTTCCATCTATCCAAGGTTTAATGGCAAGAAATTTTATTCAGGAGAGTCCAGACTGAATGCCAAACAAAGATGTTTGGTTCTTTGAACATTAAGTCTGGACCCATCAGTTGTGACGCTGACCTCACACATTCCATCCCTGCCCATTACGTTTTAGACTGTAGATATCAATTCCATTGACTTTTCTGAGGAATGCTTTTTAGTTGGGAAATTGAATTCAACATTAATTTTGAAATGCAAATTCTATGTCCACCATGGTAGAAAAAGAATAACTTAAGAACCTGAAGCATCTTATCCTCATTCTAGCAACTGTACGCGATCATCTAATATGTAGTTTTGTGAGGTGAGGGGAAAAAATTGAATTGTCAGTCCAAAATTCAAAAAGTGGCTGCTATGAAGAAATCTGCTTTGAAGCTACAGTGGTGTGCATGTGGAGGTATAAATATGTAGATCTATAACAGTGTGATTGGGTGGGTGGATGGTACATGTTTAAGCAAATGCTCTAAGGTCTAGACTTATTTAAAAACCCTCTCCCCATTTGTAATTACTCATCTTTGTTTTAGGCTCTTATCCCAGTGTACAGAGTATTTTGACCTGAGATGCCAGTTACTGGACGATCTCACTTGTAAGTATGTGTTAGAGGTTGGAATGCGAACTCTAATATGACATTTATATAGCAACCAGAAGTGTTCTAGGCACTTAGACATGTAAGACAAGTCCCTGCCCATGACAGCTTACAGTCTAGGTAGACAAGACATTGAGAAGTCAGGGAATGGGGGCAACACAAGCTTTTATGTTTGTGCTTTTTAAAAAATGGTTCACCCCCTCAACTCATACTGCCTGTACCCTTGCTTAATACTCATTTTTGTTTGTATATTTTAATATTTGTTTTTCATTTTAAGATTCTTTCCCTTTCTCTCCCTTCTTGCCTATTGCCCCTTATATCCCTCCCCTATCTTGTCATGTAGTGACACTTGGCTTTTGACTTGGCTGCCTCCCTGTGTGGCCTGGTTTTCAGAGGTACTGAGCACCTGTGGCCCTCAATGCCTTCAGTTTAGGTGTCTAACTATGAATTGACATGCTTAACTTCAGGCATGCACATTTAAAAATGCTCACCTTAAAGACTTTGACTTCTTATTTCATCTTTTTTACACATGGTTATGCATTACCTGTAGTTATATAGATATGTACATTGCCCCTCTTTTTCATGTGCTAAATTTCTTTTGACCAATTTACAATGAACATCAATAAGTTGGTGGTGAGCTGCAGTTTCATGAGCTGTTAATTAACTGCATAACTAAATGCCTGCTGTTGACATGAAATGTAATGTGCCATATCCATTGTTAATGACTGAATCTGTGAAATTCTTGGGATTGTCTATTGGTATTTAAGTTCTTCATGTCTGTAACTTTGATTTTCTCTGTTTATTCCATAGCTTCTGAAATGGAGCAGTTGAAGATCAGCCCAGCTGTCATGTTAGAAGATGAGATCACTTGGCTGGATAACTTTGAACCCAACCGCACAGCTGAGTGTGAGACCAGTGAAGCTGACAACATTTTATTAGCAGGACACTTGAGGCTCATTAAGACTCTTCTTTCACTGTGTGGGGCAGAAAAGGAAATGCTCGGTGAGTATCCTTTTGTGTACCAAAGTACATAAACCAATTTGAGTTTGATCTCTTTATCACTTGAAGATGTCTGGTTTTGGTTAATGAAGAAGTAGGTAGTGTCTTTGGCAAATCTATGCTTATGATGGCGTGTAGAGTACAGGCAAGACACATGTAGCTACACACAGCAGTGAAAGGCAACCTACACCCACACTTGTCTCTACAGTGTGTAGCTACATGCCTCAGTGAAAGGCTCTGACAGTTCCCCGCTGCCAGAGCCTTTCTCCACTGCTGGAGCCTTTCACTGCGGTGGGGAAAGGCTCTGGCAGCAGGATGCTATGCTGCAAAAAATAGTGGTGTGGACATTTTAGTGGTGTGGACGTTTTAGAGGTGTGGACATTTTAGTCACTGCTTGGGCATGTAGAGAGCATGTGTTTAGGGCACTCTACTCACCAAAGCCATGCTTTCCCTTCTACGCTGCTGTTTATACCCATGCTAGCTGGGCATGCAGTGTTTGTATTTTACACACCACCGTCAGTGTAGACATAGCTTTATGAAGCCATTTTGTACCGGGCGAAGTAGTGAGGAGTTACAAGGAAAAATGTACCTGAGTTAGTAACCATGTTCTTCTTTGCAGGTTGTTTGGGATTTGTAGTGAATTATTTAAAGATATTTTTTTCTGCCATGGTCGGTGTGGAGGAAATTTACAGGAGAATATCAATATTGTGGCTGCATATAGTTTTGTTGCTGCTGCACCACCACTGCAGCATCTAGGAATTCTGAGCATATTTTCCTTTGATGGTTACTAGTGTCTGATTTGAAAAAATCAGTCATGAAGAAAATAGGATAGTTCCTGCTGCTGCTGACAGTCTAGCATGGTGATATTCTAAGTAGGTGGCTTTCTGGATATGGACAAGATTTGACTGTCTTTGTAGCAATAAGGCAGATATTTAACATTAAATGTGGATTTGCTTTCTTACAGGTTCATCTTTGATTAAACCGTTATTAGATGATTTCCTCTTCCGAGCATCTAGGATTATCCTGAACAGCAATTCTCCAGCTGGCAGTGCTGCCATCAGTCAGCAGGACTTTCACCCAAAGTAAAGAAAAGAATTTGCATTTTTGTTCACACTGTACAAGTTCTTGCCTAGCTAGATTGCAGGCTGGAATTGTAAGATATGGGGATTAGTGCAATGGGTCGACTTTCCAGCTATATCTTTGAGTACTTTAATAATCAGCTACTGGTGCACTTGATAAAGGATTGTACCAAAACTTGCCAATTCCTGTTTGCATTTAAACTCCCACTAATCTCTAAATTCCAAAGGATTTGCCTGTCGAACCTATAAAGAACTTCATGTACAGCAGAGAGTTGTACCCAGTGGGCATGGTGTCTTGGCCTACAGGTGATGGAGTCCTCTAGCCTGAAGAATATTCATCACTATGGGGAGATGGCTAAATAACTACTTCTTCAAGTGGTGTCCCTGTGGGTGCTCCACTTCAGGTGTCAGTGCGTCCCAGCACCGTTGATCAGAGATCTTCAGTAGCAGTGCCCAGTCGGGACGCATGTGCGCAGTTGGTGTCTTGCTGCTTCTTTTTTTGATCTTCAGCACAAATGGATCTCTTCCCACAAAATGAGTAGCATTCACTGGTACAGGTCCAGGGAATAAAATTCTCAAAGCAAGTTGTGAATCAGTCACTAAACATCTTTTGATTTTGTTTTCCTTTGGCAATTATAAGTGGGTTACACAGTCTGACTTACAAGATTTACCAGAATTTAAAATTATGGAGTATGACTACCTACCATATAGATCCCACTTATGGTTTTCTTTTTAGGTGCAGTACAGTGGATAGCCGATTAGCAGCTTATGAAGTGCTAGTGATGTTGGCTGATAGCTCACCTTCCAATCTTCAGCTTATTACAAAAGAGCTGCTTTCGATGCACCATCAGCCTGACCCAACACTTACCAAGGAGTTTGATGTAAGTAAGATGCCTAGATGCAATTTAAATTATTCAGTGTGATTTGAAATACTGCTTTTAGCCACTTCCTTGTTCCAACCGCAAATGTTCCAGAGCCTTCATTTTAAAGTGATATAATCAGATCTGAATTAATGCATACCTATTGACCTTTCCCAAGAGCAAGCCCGCTTTTGAGCCTATTAGGCAGTTGTCATCTTGATAAATAAAATTATTGCCTAAAATCCCTGACTGGTTTGATTTAAAAGGTATACAACTTTGTAGACTGTTCTTAGGTATTTTATATTCAATATTGGCTGTACAGCCAATTATAATAACTTGTGTGCATAGCTCTCACAAATTTGACTCAATCTCAGTGAAATGTATGAAAATGTTGTTTAACAGCCAGCATACCTTTTTATAACTGCCTATATAATAATAATGTGATTTAGAAGCTGTTGGAGTCCATAGTTTGTATAATCTACTGATACAGAGAAATGTCAATTTTTCCCTTAGTATCTTCCACCTGTGGACAGTCGATCCACTTCAGGATTTGTGGGGCTGAAGAACGGTGGTGCCACTTGTTACATGAATGCAGTCTTCCAGCAGCTATACATGCAGCCAGGTCTCCCTGAGGTAAATTTAACTTTTAATTTCTGACAGATGCTTTCTGCCAACCGATACTTTGATTTTACTATAAATCAGAGCTGAGTAAATAAAAGGGTTTTAGTCAAATATTTGTCAAACACTGCAAAATTAGTCAAATTATTTTACAAATATTCAATTAATTCTACTGTAAATTCATTTAAGTCCCAAAATAGATTCTTATTGCATATAAAAATGTGGAGTGTGTGAAATATGCTGAATGGCTCAGGACATGCAAATTCTTAAGAGAAATGATAGGTTATAATATCAAAATCTGTTTTTAAAAAGGAATTTTTTAAATGAATCTATTGTTTAGCACTGCAAGTTTTCTCTAAAATGTAAGTTTTTATTCACAAACTCAGTTTTGTCTTCTCGGAACACTTGTGCCTTGTTTAAATGCACAGTAGTAACAGAATTATTAATTTAAATTCTTACGTGACATTTTTGCAAATAAGTCATGTTACGGATGGTTATTTTTTCCTTCCAAGGCATTGCTTTCAATTGACGACGATATGGACAATCCAGATGACAGTGTATTCTATCAAATTCAATCTCTCTTTGGCCATTTGATGGAAAGCAAATTGCAGTATTATGTACCTGAGAACTTTTGGAAGGTATCATTTCCATTTTATTCAACCTATATAATTTTCCTAGTTAGTAAATACGTGGGACTTGGATTCAGACGTGGTGAAACATGTCAATATTTCTGACTCTTACTAGTAATTATACATCTGTCTGGTCTGAAACTAATAAATATCCTTTTTAAAGTACGTAGAAGCCATAAAGGTGTAAATTTCACATTTTACAGTTGTCAAGGTTCCTTCCCCGCTCTGAACTCTAGGGTACAGATGTGGGGACCTGCATGAAAGACCCCCTAAGCTTATTCTTACCAGCTTAGGTTAAAAACTTCCTCAAGGTACAAACTTTGCCTTGTCCTTGAACCCTATGCTGCCACCACCGAGCGTGTTAAACAAAGAACAGGGAAAGAGCCCACTTGGAGACGTCTTCCCTCCCCCCCCCCCCACAAAAATCCCCCCAAGCCCTACACCCCCTTTCCTGGGGAAGGCTTGATAAAAATCCTCACCAATTTGCATAGGTTAACACAGACCCAAACCCTTGGATCTTAAGAACAATGAAAAAGCAATCAGGTTCTTAGAAGAAGAATTTTAATTGAAGAAAAAAGTAAAAGAATCACCTCTGTAAAATCAGGATGGTAAATACCTTACAGAGTAATTAGATTCAAAACATAGAGAATCCCTCTAGGCAAAACCTTAAGTTACGAAAACAGGAATCTACATTCCATTCAGCACAGCAATTTTACCAGCCATTAAACAAAAGGAAATCTAACTCATTTCTAGCTAGATTACTTACTGACTTTTTACAGGAGTTCTGAAGAGCATTCCTGATCTGTTCCCGGCAAAAGAATCACACAGACAGACTGAGCCTTTGTTCCCCCCCACCACCCCTTCGCTCCAGCTTTGAAAGTATCTTGTCTCCTCATTGGTCATTTTGGTCAGGTGCCAGCGAGGTTATCTTAGCTTCTTAACCCTTGACAGGTGAAAGGGTTTTGCCTCTGGCCAGGAGGGATTTTATAGTTCTGTATACAGAAAGGTGGTTACCCTTCTTCCCTTTATATTTATGACAACAGTGGTTACTATAAAACTGCTAATCTTTTTGGTCTTTATAGATCTTCAAGATGTGGAATAAGGAACTTTATGTTCGAGAGCAACAGGATGCTTATGAATTCTTTACTAGCCTTATAGATCAGATGGATGAATACCTCAAGGTAGAAGTGTGTGTGGGTTCCTGTTGTGTTTTTGGTGGGGTTTTTTGTCCCTGCACCTTTGAAAAGTAAGTTAAGAACTGCTGTCATTCTTAACAATTTTAGTCAAGTGCAACAAAATCTTATTAATATTTGATAACAAAATACAGAGGTTTAAAATGAACTGTAGTTTTGCCCTGCCAACCTTCTGCCCTGCACACCTATTGTTCCTTGCATTTTGGATGGGCTTTTGGGAAATGCGGTTTTGATAGACTCTGAGAAGTTCATAACTTGTGGCTTTAGCACCTTAAATTTGCTAAACCGGTTTCTTTGTGCAATTTGCCTGTGGTGGCCAGAATTCTGGCAAAAATCATTTTGGTGATATATATTGATACGTAAATATAATTCCTGCCACCCTAAGTCCTTCACATGATGCCTCTGATTCCCACCACTTAAATTCCTGGTAATGTAACTTTAGGTCAAGGCCCCACATGATTCATGGCCCAAAATATGGCATTTATTCTAAGTCCATCATATAACAATTATGTTGATTAAGACTGTATTTTGGAGGGGAAATTGTTCCCAAGCTTCTCTCCAGAATGGGATCGTTTGTGGGGAAAGAAGTCATTTCTGGTGACTGCATGTGATCTTTTAGAAGGCAGAAAATGAATATGATATATTGATGTAACACAGGTGCATTTTTATTTAAATTATACCGATGGTTCAGTGAGGCCAGTTAAATTATGCCTGTCTTTTGGACTCAGTGACGTGAGGAAGATGTGGCTTGTTTGAGACTAGGATTAAATCTTTGTTTCCATTGATTCTGGTTAGTGATAAAATAGGAGGCCGCATTAAGGTGTGTTTGGGTGACCTTAATTGTTCGTTTACTGGCATTCTAATGTGGAGGGCCTAGAACGCCAATATTCTCAGTGTGTGTTCCCCTTAAGTTATTGACAGATATTTGTCTTTAACTTTTATTAAGATGGGAGTGTTTGGCTTGGGAATTTTCTTTTGGCTAAGAATTGCTCAGTGAGATCAGTTCCCATGGTGCTTGTAAGTTGCCCAGAAATGAACCACATCTCCCTATGCACGTTGTTTCACCCTCCCACACCCAAAAAAGGCCCCCTCTCTTTCATGCTCCAAATGTGGCTTCATGCCTCCCACTCTCCCAGTCATGGGAAGAGACTTACTTTGGGGGAAGGTATGGAAAGCAGTCTTGAAGAGCAGTTTCTGGTCTACTCAATGGCCCACCTTATTATTTTACAGTAGCCAAAAAGTACCAGGCCTCCATAAACGGACTCTCCCTGTCTGGATTTGGGGAACTCACAGCTATATCTGCATTGGCGCCATAATATATTCAGGAACTACTTTAATTCCATCCACAAACTCACCACCTCCCCCTGCCCCAAAAATACCACAGCTAATCAAAGAAATCATTCTTCATCCAGATAAACAGATAAAACACACCTGGAATTTCTAGGCCATTGCAATTCTTAGAGATTGCTCATGTCCATTCCATTGTAGGTGTGTGCGCTCACCCCATGCATTGGTGCCGTAAATTTTTTTTTTTTTTCTTTTTTCCCCTCAGTGGTATAATCTGTAGGGGACTGGCTCTGGTGCCTTCTGGAGTGGCGTGCATATGCCCCCTGCTGGTTCCCTCCCTCCCTCAGTTCTGTCTTACCACCAGAGTCGGTGCTAGAACACTCCCCTTGTTCTAGCAAGTAGTTTCTCTTTCAGTGGTTCTTTGAACTTTTATTGTGTAAATAGTTGTATAATTATCAGTTCCTAATAGTGTTAGTGTACTTATTCATAGTCCCCCGAGGGCCTTAGTCCAGAGATGGGGCATGCCCACCCATGGGCTTCAAGCCTGCAAGAAGCCCATACCGATCAGCAATCCGCATCTTATTTGTTTGAAGTGTCTGGGTGAGACCTACATTTGTGAAAAGTGCCCCATCTGCAAGGCATTCAAGCCCTGGACCAGAAATGAGAGACACATCAGGCTCCATGTGCTCCTCATGGACTCTGCTCTTGTACCGACCTCGGAAATGGCACATTCGGATTCAGTGCTGAGTACTTAGGCATTGACAAGAAGTGCACCCCCAGCACCGGCTGCCTCCTGATGACGGACCTTGCACCAGTACCAGCCAAGAAGCACACTGGGACAGGGCGTTCTCCGGAGTCCCACAAGGATAAGGGAGTAGACGAGCCTGGACCGAGTCAGGCAATCTCGCTGCCACCAGAGCACAGCCACATGGCAGCCTCACCTATTGGGCCTAGTCCACCCCACACTCTGCCTCCTACCCCAGGGAGTGGTAGAAGTATGTGGTACCTCACGCTGCCGTCCACCCCAGAAGCCTTTCAAGTGGCAAAAAACCTCCTCCTCCTCCTCCTCCTGATGCTGCCTACTCCTCGGAAAGAGAGGCCTAAGGATCCCTCCCACCCACCCGTTTTTAGGGGAAAGCCCTCAATGGCACCCCTGCAGAAGTCACCCCCACAGCACAGTACCCACGCCCACTCGCCAGGACTACTGCTGTGTCCCGAATCACAGACCCACAGCAGGTTCTTGACACTGAGCTCCAGGATCCACACATCAGTCACCGGACCCCCGGTACCAGGCCACAGAAGCATGCTGCCAGTCCCCAGAATGCCAGCAATGGTCACCGGAAAGGCGCCGCTCCCCAGTTCACGGTTGCCAGAGCATCATGGATGATCCCCGCACTCCCAATTCCGATCACCGGAGCCTGCGCACCATTCCTGAAGCGGGTGGCATTGTTCTCTAGATTATTACCAGGCCTATGACCAGTGTCGCTGGATACGCATCATGGCTCAGCGGGGTCCCGATACCGCTCCCCGATTGGCAGGCACAAGACTACCAGACATAGTGGGGAAGCCTACTCTATGGTGGCGCCGCTGTGCTCACCAGAGGAAGACCATTCCTCCTCGGGCTCTGAGAGAAAGGAGTAGATGGCCCCCAGGGACCAACTGCCACCTGCACAGCGAGCAGGTTCTTCCCAGAGCCAAGCTGCAAGCATGTGGCCACAGGGTCAGTGGCTTGGGCCCTGGTAAATCTATAACCCCTGGGCAGTGCCCTAGGCTGGCGGACCTCAGGCCCATCGCTCAGTCTCAGAGGTGTTGGAAAGACCTTTGGCCTTGGTGTCTAGACTGCCCCCAGGCTCAGACGTCACGTTGGTCCAAGGAGCCCAAGAGACCCTTCCTCCAGTGGCCGTGGTTCCCCAGGAAGGGGACGTGGAACCCACCCCTCATCCCGGGTTGGCAGCCTCATCATCATTGCCTGATGAGGCAGTAGGAGGCCCGTCGCAGACTGTGCCTCAGGATGATGGCAAAGCCCACCAGAAGCTGCTTAAACGGGTGGCAGCCAACCTGGGATTGGAGGCGGAGAAGATGTCCAAATCCGTGGATTCCCTATTTGATGTCTTGGCAGCAGCGGCCCTGGCAAAGATGGCTCTACCTGTGCATGATGGGGTAGTCAAAATCGTAAAAGCTCTGTGGCAGACTGTCATCCCTGCCCCCCATTTCTAAGAGGGCAGAGCTCAAATACTCTGTTCCTGCAAAGGGGTTTGAGTACTTACATACACACCCCTGCCCTGGGTCACTAGTGGTTGCGGCCGCCAACATGCGTGACAGGCAGGGTCCAGCTCGACCTCGAAAAATAAGGATGCAAAGTGACTTGATTGCTACGGCAGGAAAATTTATTCTACAGCCAGCCTACAGCTTCGCATCGCAGACCAGTAGGCTCTGCTCAGCAGGTATCACTTCAACATATGGCAGTCCACTGCCAAGTTTGCTGACTTGCTCCCGCAGGACATAAGCAGGACCTTGATGCCATGCTAAATGAGGGCAGGGCAATCGTGAGAGCCTCTCTCCAGGCTGCCTCAGATGTGGCAGACTCTGCAGCCAGGGTAGTGGCCTCTGTGGTGGCTATGAAAAGGGTGTCATGGCTTCAATCATCTGGTCTGTCGGCGAAGGTCCAACAGTCCATCCAGGGCCTCCCATTCAACAGCTCGGCCCTTTCTGTTGAACAAACAGACAGCAGATTACACAGCCTAAAAGACTCGAGCCACTCTTCGCTCGCTGGGTCTGTACACCCTGTCCCATGCTAGAAAGAGATTTAAACCACGGCAGGCGCAGAGATTCACAGGCCAGACCAGAGCGGAACCGTACCTCAGAAGAGTAGGGATTTAGGCGTGGCCAAGGCCAACCCTTCCGTGTCAACCAGAATATCTTCCTCCTAGTGTGCTGTCCAAAGCCTCACTCAACCAACGAGGAGAGGCGCCTGCACGTTCAAGAGGTCAGCCGTGCCCTGGCTTTCTACTTGTAGTGCACCAAGACCTTCTGCAGATCAACTCAGCTCTTTACGGCGATCGCTGAAAGAATGAAGGGCCTTCCAGTATCCTCTCAGAGGTTTTCAAGCTGGATCACCACCTGCATCCGCACTTGTTACGAGTTGGCACAGGCTGTGCCTCCACCAATAGTGAAGGCTAACTCGACTAGGGCTCAAGCCTCTTCCTGGTGCATGTCCCTATCCAGGACGTCTGCAGGGCTGCGACATGGCCTGTGGTACACACGTTCCCCATGCATTACACCGTTACCCAGCAGGCCAGAGATGACGCTGGATTTGGCAGAGCTGTGTTGCAACTGACACATCCATGAACTCCTGCCCGCCTCTGGAGGTACTGCTTGGGAGTCCCCTACAATGGAATGAACATGAGCAACCCATCTCGAAGAACAACCATTAAAAACCGGTTACTAATCTTTCATGTGAGATCAGCCTGTTTTTTTTTTAAGCTTTAGAACTTCACTTCCCAAATGCCTGTTCCTATTTGCCTTAAACGTCTGTGAAAAAATTCTAACGTGGCATCGAATTACACATGCTGCATTTTAGGAGGATTGATTTAGCACTAGCAAAGTAAAATGGGGAGGGGGAGTGATGAAATGGGGATTAAAATAAAAGACTATCTCTAATCTTAATTTTAGACCGACTTGCTTTTCAGATTTTTGAGGCGATGCATCTTGGTGATGTAGCTTGTATGAAACACTGAAAATCAAGGGGTGTGTGTGTATATATGAAGTACTCTGTACACAGTGTAAGTAAGTTAACATTGTGATGAGTTAACTTCTGCAGTTTCTGCTTTTGTACTTTGCGACCTTAACATTGCATTAGCAAAGCGTTTTTTATGTAATAGATAAAACCAGGACTAAATTCAGGATGCTGCTCTTTGTACATTACAAAAATATCCGACTGATACTTTAACTTTCTATCTTCAACAGAAAATAGGACGAGACCAACTATTTAAGAATACTTTTCAGGGCATCTACTCTGATCAGAAGATCTGTAAGGACTGTCCTCACAGGTAAGTAACTAGGCAGTATGAGGCGACAGTACATCATGGAGTTCACTTCTGCTTCTTAAAGTAACACATGTGGGAGGAGGAATAAACTTTCAACTCTATTGTAATCTTAGTATTGCAAATCCCTTTAATATTCGCTGACCGTTTGCCCTGTATAACATAATTTCCTTTACCTGTGTCCTACTGGCTCAGAATTCAGGACTACTTTTCTTTCTTGTTTAAAATTGCTCATATATTAATGTCACGTGAGCAAATTTGGAACCTTCTCACCTAGTTGTACAGTACCATGTGATGTCTCCAGTTGTAAAAAGGAGAGCACAATGGTACTTTGTAAAGAGTTGGTGACTAAAACGCTTCCAGCACCTTGTCTATTATAGGAAAAATCTCGCATTCCCAAGCTAAAATTCTAAGGCTTTCATAATTCCTTATATTGGTCATCACATTTTTTTTCTAATTAGTGGCTCCAAAATAGAAGCTGAAAATGAGAGCAGGAGCCCTGTAACCAGTGGATGGCCACTTACAACAGATCAAATAGAAAATAATTCTAACTCATGGTTCTCTTGTCAAGTCAGATAGATGTGAGAAAATAACCCTAATCAGCAGTTGAAATCTCAACAAAAGTGAAGAAAGCTCTGACCAGAAATTGTAACTACTTTCAGAGTTGATCCTCTTTATACGAGTTATACTTTCCAGAAGTGGCTATTTATCTTTATGAAAACTGATAAGCAGATTATTACTTGTCTGTGATCACTTAGCAAGCCAGTAGCAGAGCTGGGAATAAATCTCACATTTCTTGATTTCCAACCTTTGCTGTAACAATTGAAGATTCTACCTAGGAGGACATATCTAAGCTAGATATGTTTTGCTTCGTTCTCTAATATTTTAATGGGTTTTATTTTCCCCTCTTGAATCTAGGTACGAGCGCGAAGAAGCCTTCATGGCTCTCAATCTAGGAGTCACTTCATGTCAAAGTCTGGAAATTTCATTGGATCAATTTGTTAGAGGAGAAGTTCTGGAGGGAAGTAATGCATACTACTGTGAGAAATGCAAAGAAAAGGTATTTTACTTTAGTGAGGAGAAATTAAAATACACACTGTGACTTAAACTATGTGTATGCTGTGCCGCTGAAGTCCTGCCGCTGTAAGGCATGCAACGTAGCTGCCATGCCAACAAAATAAAACCACCCCCAAGGAGGGGTGGTAGCTTCGTGGCGGGAGAGTGTCTCCTGCTGACACAGCGCTGTCCACAGCTGCGCTTTTTGTCATTACAGCTTTTGTCAGTCAGGGTATGTTTTTTTTTCACACCCCTGATCAACAAAAGTTTTCCTGACATAAGTCAAGTGTAGACATAGCCTGAGTATTAACTTGTTTCCTACATGGATGTAGGAAGAGAGATTTCATATGGCATATGAGGGAACAATGTCTTTCATTCACAATCACAAGATTAAATCCAAATCTATAGCCCTAACCAAACATCAAGTTCCATCCCCTATGACTTGAGTTTTCTATATCATGAACGCTCAGATAAGCAACTGGATAGTATAAGATGTTTTTTTCTAGAGGTGTAAATAACCTAGTCTGCGTGGGTTCTATACACGTCGCTCATTGCTTGTGTGTGTGTTTCTAACATTCATCCGGCACTGTGTACAATTTTGGGACATTATTCTTTAAAAATCATTTAGACTAGACAGGAATTGTACAATGTTTTATAATGAGTATCTAGACAGAGGTGACTTTCTTCTCTCTTTAAGAGAACTACAGTGAAGCGCACCTGCATTAAAGCTCTGCCCAGTGTTTTGGTGATCCACCTGATGAGATTTGGATTTGATTGGGAGAGTGGCCGCTCCATTAAATATGATGAACAGATAAGGGTAAGATAACTGCTCTATATTCTCCCCCTGGGGCTCCTCTTGAATCCCCATATTTCCCTTATCCCTTCCTCAAAAAAGCATTTTTTTCAGAGACCATTGTACAGTGATCTTCTCTGCAGTGATAATGTTTGAATGTAGCTCCCTGTGGAGTCTTTCAAGGGCTTAGTCTGTTGTTTCCACTTTACTCTCAAGTCCTTGATGGCCTGGAAAGCAAGAGCAAAAACCTGCTTCTTAAAGAAATGCTGGATAACTCATACATTGTGCAGATAACAGGCAAAAACACAGCACTTCCATTAGATATTTCCTGTGTATAAGGCATTTATGAGTAAGTCTGTGTTTTTATACAACTACAGTAAGCTGGTAACATACCAGATGGTGTCTTAGTTTAATCCAAGATGTTTGCTTTTGAACAGTTTCCCTGGATGTTGAACATGGAACCCTACACAGTTTCAGGAATGGCTCGACAAGATTCCTCTTCAGAAGTTGGTGACAACGGGAGAAATACAGATCAAGGAGGTGGAGGATCCCCACGAAAAAAAGTTGCCCCTACAGAAAACTACGAGCTTGTTGGTGTGATTGTGCACAGTGGCCAAGCCCATGCAGGGCACTATTATTCCTTTATAAAGGACAGGAGGTAACGAATGAGAATGATCACACACGTTAGTGGGTTAGGACCAAAGCAACTGGGTCTGAAGATGACTTGTTTTAAAAGGAACATCCCAGGTTCCTTGTTAAACGTAGTGAGTCCTTTAAAGCTACCAACAAAGACGCGAGCTACTGAAAAAAACGTAAGCGCTTCTGGAAAAAGTTGAAAATCTAGAGTGAACGAACGTCCAATCCTGTAAGCTACCCCAGTTAATGTCATTTGGTGTGTCTGTGCTGCATCTGATCACAAGCCACGCAGCCAGGGTGGACAGACTTATGCTAGTGAGTAAAAATAGTTGTGTAGACATTGCTTTGACATTACAGCTGGGACTCAAGCCTGGCTGGGGAGGGGCAGGGGGCTCGAGAGCCTGATCTCCAGCCCAGGTGGCAAAGTCTGTACAGCTCTTTTTAGTGTGCTATGGTGAGCCTTGCTATCAGAAGTCTTGTCTAACCAAGCTGGAAGGCTCTTTCCTAGATGCAGTGTAGACATACCCATTAGGGTTCCATGCAGGCTTGCAAGATGGCAGCTTTCAATGATATCTCAACATTAGATGACATGTTTCGTGCTTTTGAATTTTAAATCGCACCTTTTCATTAAAGTAATTCTTATCTTATTTTTTTTGGTAACTTTAAGAATTGTTTTAAGCCCTTGTTCACCATCAAAGCAGACCCAATCTCAGGAATTTCATTGCTAGAGAATTGCTTTTTTTTTAATTTAAGGCACTCAAACATATCTTGTAACTTCTTTCACCTTTCTGTTGTGTTTGACCATAGGGGATGTGGAAAAGGAAAATGGTATAAATTCAATGACACCGTTGTTGAAGAATTTGAGTTAACTGATGAAACCTTGGAATATGAATGTTTTGGTGGAGAGTATAGACCGAAAGTATATGATCAGTGTAAGTAATAAGTATAGGCTTAATGAATAGTGGCTTTGTTTCATACTAATTCACTGCAGAGTTAAAATTAAGTAAATGTTATCCAAACATACTAGGAGTTATTATTTTGAATTAACACTTTGACCCGGAGTGACTAGAATTAGAATGTCTTCAGTTACATTTTGACTAGGAAACCTTCCTAAGCAACTTTTCATAAAGTTTTCCACATTACTGAGGAATGTTTTCACTGCTTATAGAGAGAGGGTTGAATAATACTTATTGAACCAAATTCCCTGTAGCCCCATGCCTTATGTGCTCACTTCCCTCAGAGTAGACTGGGAGTAAAATGGTTAAGATTACTTTATATAGTTTACCTTTTGCATTAATTATGTTTCCTCTGTAGAGATTATAAAGCTAATTATACCTACAAAGACTGACTTGAACCTCATTTTTCCTTAAAGCTAACCCTTATCCCGATGTGCGTCGGCGGTACTGGAATGCCTACATGCTGTTTTACCAGAGAGTCTCGGATCAGAACTCTCCAGTCTTACCAAAGAAAAGTCGAGTCAGCGTTGTACGGCAAGAAGCTGAGGATCTCTCACTGTAAATTTATCCTCCTATCTGAGGCATTGCTGATGCCATGATATCTAGATACCATAGACAAAACTAAGAATAGGATAATTCCTGTCCCCCAAAGGAGCATGCTGTCTACCCTGTTTTTTTGAAGGCTCTTAATGAAAACTTTTTTATTGTTTCTGTCAAGGTTCCCTCCCCACTCTGAACTCTGGGGTACAGATGTGGGGACCCTCATGAAAGACCCCCTAAGCTTATTTCTACTAGCTTCTGTTAAAAACTTCCTCCCCAAGGCACAAATCCTTCCTTGTCCTTGGACGGTATTGCTGCCACCACCAAGTGATTTAGAGACAGATTCAGGAAAAGAACCACTTGGAGTTCTTTTCCCCAAAGTATCCCCCCAAGTCCCTTCACCCCCTTTCCTGCGGAGGCTTAAGAATAACATACCAACCAAATAGGTAAACAAGGTGAGCACAGACCAGACCCTTGGGTTTTTAGGACACTAAAAACCAATCAGGTTCTTAAAAGCAGAACTTTATTATAAAGAAAAAGGTAAAAGAAGCACCTCTGTAAAATCAGGATTGAAGGTAATTTTACAGGGTAATAAGATTTAAAACGCAGAGGATTCCCCTCTAGGCAAAACTTCAAAGTTACAAAAAACAGGAATAAACCTCCCTCTTAACACAGGGAAAATTCACAAGCTAAAACAAAAGATAATCTAATGCATTTCCTTCCTTTACTTACAATTTTTGTAATCTTAGATGCTTATTTCAGGTACGGTTTTAGGAGAGGTTTTTTTTTTCCTGCCTGGTCCCTCTCTCTGTCCCGAGAGAGCAAACAAAGAGAGCACAAACAAAACCTCCCCCCACACACATTTGAAAGGATCTTCTTCCCTTATTGGTCCTTTTGGTCAGGTGCCAACCAGGTTATTTGAGCTTCTTAACCCCTTACAGGTAAAGGAGGGATTTTATGCTACCCTTAACTGTATGTTTATGGCAGCTTCCATGAGTAACTTTCATGCTCCCACCACTGTTGTAGTGAGATGTCTGACACTGACTCAAACAGCCTCCAAAAATATATGTAGATAAGGATCAAAACACTTTATTAAGATGACATTTTCCTGTTGGTATATTGAAAATTGCCTTGCAAGATTCTCTCAGGATTCAGTTATCAGCATTAAACTTGTCTGTCTCTTAGATCTGCTCCATCTTCTCCAGAAATTTCACCCCAGTCATCACCTCGACCACACAGACCCAACAGTGACCGTCTCTCCATCTTGACTAAGCTGGTCAGAAAAGGAGAGAAGAAGGGACTCTTTGTAGAGAAAATGCCTGTACGAATATATCAGGTAAAGAACTCCAAAAATAGGGACTGAATGCTGCTTCTGTCCATTTATTCTTAGGCACAGCAGGTGAAATACATTGTTCTGAAGCTGACCCTAATGTAGAAATAGATTTGTTGAAAACAAAACTAGATTAAAGGTAGAAAATGTTTCAGAACTGTTTAACTCATTCCTATAGTCATCAATCCAGTGCTAATAACTAATTGTACAGCACAGTACTTTTACACCATATTAGTCAAAAACATCGATTGACAGATTCCCTGCCTTGAAGAATTTTTAGCTTAAAACAGTCTAAATGAACATTAAAATCCATGTATATAAGGGAGAGTGAAGAGATGATTGATGAGAGCAGAAAGGATGGAGTCCTTGAAGTGAGTCCTTGAAGAAAAATAGAAAAGATATTTGGCAGATAAATGGGAATTCTATCTAGCTGTCCTTGTTTTTGGAGCAAAAGGTCAGAGCAGTAAGGTGAGGAGAATGGGAGAAACCAAAAGGAAGAGAAGGAGACAAGCTCAGACATACAAATGTTCCCTCTTCCTGTGAGGGCTTTGAAGTTGGCTTGGTAAGATGGGAAGCCAATGGAGGGAGAATTGGTGACCATTTAAGCAGTGGATTTACAGTGCAGTCTGGTGTTTAAAACATGTAGTCACAGAAAACAGAATTTGTTTTAAACTTAGTGTGAGGCTTCTAGTGCAACTTGCTTGGGGGAAACTCTGCATGCATGTACATTATCGTGACTCTTTGTTACACCTGCTAATTTTATGGTCCAATAACTTGTGTAGCACATGTTAGTGATATCCTAAGCTTTCATTTTCTTGACACGTAGTCTTGTAACATTGTTAAATACAAACAAAACCACAAGCTATCTTTTGCTGGGCAAATTTGTGGGTAAATTAGTCTCATTCTGCTAGTGTGATTCTTACCATATTTTGGGAGAAAATAGTTGTCTTTATGGAAATCTTTCAGTACTAACTTCTCCCAAGCAATACAGTGAGCTCAGAGCACAAACAAGTTCATTGCGTGACCATGTGCCAAACACTCCTGATCCCTCTGGAGTAGGTAGGATTGGAATGTTAATGTGAGCACTGTAACCTGGGAGGATGTAATGTTTTCTTGCCGTCCATTACTAACAATAACCACTTTTCCTTTACAGATGGTGAGAGATGAAAATCTGAAATTTATGAAGAATAGAGATGTGTACAGTACTGACTATTTCAGTTTTGTTCTGTCGTTAGCTTCTCTGAATGCTGTAAGTAGCAGAATTTTAATCCTTGGGTGCTATAATATTGGACCGGAGGGCATACAGAAGGCTGTTTGGGCCCCAGTCTGAAGAAAGGCAGCTGGGTGGTTTAATTGAATTCTTGTTTAAACTATTCAATATTTCCAATTACCTTTCCTAGTGACAGCATCTAGTTAAAAGCTGGTGCTGTCTTCCTGTTCCTGATAATGGAAACAGTTGTCATCAGGCTGCAATAAAATGTGCAAAAGTATGATTTAAATTTCTGTAATTAAAAAACTGTATAACAGGAGTGCAAGTTGCTACGCTCTGGCTGGTTAGCATTCCCTTCTATATGAAGGGTGGATCACAATTGATATTAGTCACCATCATATCATTCTTTTTCCAGTTCTTGAAGCTTTGTGTAAAACAACGCTTCCAACTTTAAAGGGACATTATTTACAAGCCTATCAGCTCTGATAGATGCACTCTCCAGTGTCCTAGAGCTCATACAGTCCTGTCTACTCACAATAATGGAACAGTAAACAAACCAGCGTCCTGGGTTGGGTGGGGTTTTCAGCAAGTTAGTTCATATTTTAACGAAGGTATAGCCCTAGTTTTAGATTGCTCTTGTGTTCTGAGCTGGAGAGTCTTCATTTCAGTGTAGGTAAAATTTGGAGCCTGCCAATGTGCCTCCAAATAAAGCAGAACTTTAAAAAATGAGTATTTTGCTATGTTTATTGATTCTTTACAAATATGAACAGAAAAGTGGTACTGCTGGACTGGAGTGAATGTGTTGTTTCTTTCAGACTAAGCTAAAACACCCCTATTACCCATGTATGGCAAAGGTGAGCCTACAGCTAGCAGTCCAGTTCCTCTTCCAAACCTATCTACGAACCAAGAAAAAACTCAGGTAAGGATTCATGTTAGTGTTCTATGGGTATACTCGCTGAGATCTGCTGACTTGTAAATCCTGTAACTTTTTGAAGCATTGCATTTAAACCTCTTGACTCCACAAATCCACTTGATATTCACCAGCACAGCAGTAGTCTCCAGCTGTGGGATTCCAAATACAAATGGAATTTGCCCAACACAAGAAAATCCCGGGAGGGAAACTTGACAACTTATTTCTATTGCAGTTGTCCGTGTCTATCGGTGTCATCCATAACATCGTTGTGGGGGTAGAAAGGATTTAAATACAAGTAAAATGATCAGATTTAATTAGCGTGTATTCTGAGTTGAGAAATAAGAACTCTAAATTCTGGTATTTTATGAGCCCAAGTAAATTCTTAGTTTTTAAATAAATCGATACTCGTTCTGACTATTGCAGAGTTTATGAATAATGTCAAAACCCACCCTTTGGATCTCAGTGCAGGAATGGCTAGGCTGGATTTGAGAGAGTAAAATGCGATGCCTGGTTTTTTTCCCCTAAGTGTTTCACTATTTTGTCCTGTGCTGTCCAACATCTTTTCAATTCAAATCAAGACATGGGTCATTTATGTGCTGTAGACAGGTGAAACAAAAAGAGAGCATCTGAGTTCCTGTATCTTGTTAAATTCTTAAGATATTTTTCAGTGGTGGAAGCAGTAGCTCCCCAGAAAAAGGAGTCAAACCACTCCCCTTTGATTGACCAGTCGTCGGGTCCTGCTGTCCTGAAAGCTGCACAGCAGAATAACTACCTCTAGAAACACCAGATCTTGATGATCAGACAAGAAAAAGTCAGATATGGAATTCTGCTGTTTTACTGATCCTGCTGTCTCTGCTTCATTAAAGGATTGATACGGAAGAATGGATTGCCACCATTGATGCATTGCTTTCTAAAAGTTTTGATGCTTGTCAGTGGCTAGTTGAATATTTGGTTGGATCAGAGGGACGAGAGCTTGTAAAGTAAGTACCAGTATCCTCTCTCAAGTCAATATAAGTAACATTTCTTAAAGGTGTGGTTTGTCAGTTACTAATAAAAGTAGAAGAGCTGTTCAGTATCTTCCGTATCCCTTAATTAGATGTTTAGAAATAATATTTGTCATAATCTGATTGCTTAATTTTTCATGAAGAAGCCAATAAATATAATAAAATAGTGATATCCACTTAAATGGAGAAACAAATGTCCAATAATCTAGTTTTAGTGATTGCTTTGAAATGCATCTTGAAGAGTTTGTGGAGCTCCTTACTAATTTCTGCTACAAGAGGAAGGGAACAGAAAACATGATTAAATATATTTTAAAAGATTGTTGCAGGTATTCTCAATTTTGTTTCTCTTACAAAGATGTAGAAGCTAAAGTATATGCTTTGAGTAAGTTCATCCACCCACTGACTCCTCTACAGTGAAGTCCCTAGATGAGCAATTTAATGGGTCAAGTTGCTCAGAAGGATGTTTCAAACAGCTTTTATTGTACTTAATAGAAGGGGAAAGTAATTTGTGTTCAAGAAACAAAGGCCTCTCCCCCCGAAATGTGCTAGTCAAGTCTTATTTCAGAATGCCTTTCATTGAGAATTCTCAAGTTATTTTTCAGTTCTCAGCTTTTTATGAAGGTGGTTGTTTACAAAAGCTCTTCAGCCTAGTTTATTTCTTTCTTAGGGGCATTTACTTTAAATCCTTCTCGCAGATTGTTGGTTTTATCTTGCACTGTTCCAAGGTTTCAGTGGGGATTTCCACAGCAACTCTTTTGAGCATAATAAATCCAGGCCATTGCTGGTAGCTCTTAGAGTTTAAATGATTGGGGAACCAACAACTTAATACTGCCTTGTTCTGGGATTACAAGAAAATTTTGTTTTGCATCCAAGGCTCTTTTAACTTTTTAGCACATATTCCAATGTATTAGAAAACTTCATGATCTAAGTTTAAGCATTTTCTTAATTGTATTAAATATTTAGATGATAAATCATAATTATTTTGAGGGAATAACTCTTCTGCTGTCATACTACAATGATCAGGTGATCCATGGAAATACGGTATATTTCTAGCTAACTAGCCGTAATAATCACTAATTGAGGCAAGGAAATTCAAAGTTGACGTTCATTCCTTAACTCTAGTTGTGAGAGAACCCCTAACTTTGAGTGGCTTTGTTTTTCTGCGTCAAACTCACCAGTGTTTAAACAGAGTTCTCTCTGAATTACCTATATGCTTTGGGGTATTTTGGATTTCGTATCAGGAAGTAAGTTTGCTGGTTCTTGTTCAGAAAAGGAAATATCTAGTGTTTAGGCATTTTCAAGGCACCTGTCGTGTAATCTAAGATGGAAAATGTTGGAGTGTGCCAGCTCTGAGAAGTTGAGGCAAGATCACATTTAATCACTTCTTAGTGGCTGAGATCATATGCTAGGAATCTGCTATGCTACCCTACTGTATGCTGTGTATAAAAGTGCTGATTGAAGAATGTCGATGCTATATGTATAGATGTCTCTTATGAATTGTATTATAACTTCAGTTTGGTCTTTTAAAGTGATAAAATGCAGTTTCACTGCTCTAAAAAAATAAATCCATTGGAAATTGCAATAGGAGCAAGCATGTGAACGCAAGCTTCAACTCTTACCCTTTTACATGCCAAATGTCAAATTTCAGCATGAAGTAATAGTGTAGACAAATCAAAGATTTGATCCCAAGCTCCCTTCAGCTTTGTTGTGTATTTTCCAGGACTTTCCTGCTGGAGTGCAGTGTAAGAGAGGTTCGCATTGCTGTAGCCACCATTCTTGAAAAAACTCTAGACGGTGCCTTGCTTTATCAGGATAAGGTCAGTGATATTTCATTCTGAATTAGTGTATTGATTTTTGTAATGTTATAGCTGTCACTGTATTGCCAGAAAATACCATGCACCTCTGTTAATGACCAAAGTAGAAGGCTTTAATAACCTCATTCTCCATAGTTCTTCAGTTCTTGAATCTCTTCATGCTCATTTCCTCTAGCCACGATAATACAGTTTACACCAGTCTTGGACTCCCAAGTTGCATATTTTGAATGTCAGGTACACATCATGAGATCTCAGCACTCAATCTATATGTAAATAGCAGTTAAGTTTATTGGGGAATGACATGCACCTTAACTTTGCGGTAACAGAGGATGGAAAAGTCTTGGGAGCAAAATCAGGACCTCTACATGGCTTTCATCAATTAGACAAAGGTCTTTGACTCTGTCAATTGTGAAGCCCTGTAGAAGGTGCTGGCCAGATTTGGCTACCCTCCAAAATATGTTAAGGTCCTAAGGCTTCATGATCAGGTGACTGCCACAGGTCTCTGTAATGGCCTTGAGATGGAATTTTTTGTCATAAAAACTGGAGTTAAGCAAGGATGCGTTATTGCCCCAACCCTGTTTCCATCTGTTTAGCAGTCATTTTGGTCCTCATTAAAGATCACCTCCCCAATCACCACACTAATGCCAGCATCCTCACTGAAGCCAATGTCACCAGCGTGGAAGCAATGATCCTCATGTACCAACTTCGCTGGGCTGGACATTGTGTGAGGATGCCAGACTCTCTCCTCCCAAAACAAGTCCTCTACTCTCAGCTCACCCATGGTCAGAGGAAACTCTACAAAGAGACACTGAGAATATGTCTTTAGAAAACTGATGTGGACATCACAAGCTGGGAAGAGCAAGCCACCAACCGATGCCAGTGGTGTCATATCTTCCATCAGGCAGTGGCCCGATTAGAGGAGAAGTGCCTTACCCTCAAAGCTGAAAAGAGAGAGAGGAGGAAGGAAAAAGAAATAACTTGCTCCCAGCAGGCCGCTGGCCTGCCACAAAATGTCTGTACCTACTGCGGGCGGATTTGCGGTTCCAGGATCGGACTCCTGAGTCATCTCAGGACCTATATGTAAATCCATGGTAGAGATCATCCTTGAAATCAAGGGATCGCCAATCAATCAATCAATTTTAAGGGCTCAAGTTTAGTTAAAACACAATATTTCCTGTAAAAATATATAAATAACATTCAGGTTTGTTGTCTCAAAGAGAAGCTGACCCCACAAAAAATTTTTGAAAAATTTGTTTGGAAATCATTCTTTGTCATGTTTTGATTTATTCTTTTTTGATATTACCAAGAGTGGTTCACAAATTCAGAATCTAAGAGTTACCTGCAGCTGCTTCCCCTTCCTTATCTGAAGTCAGATGTCTCTGACATCAGCATAGTATAGCACGCTGGAGTGAATATAGATGCAATGGTGATTAGAGGATTAACTTTGGGTGAGAGCGTCTCAGTAGGTGAGCTTTTTCACAATGTTCCTGCTTACATGCAACCGTCCCTAGTAATACCACAAGGGAGAAACCACAAGAAATTATGAAACAAGGAGTAGTTTCAAAACAGTGCTGTTTTTTTTTCCGGGTGGGGCAGATGAATTTAGACCTACTGTCATACAATTGTCCTTGAGTTGTAAGAGAAATTGAGATATTTTGATCACTGTTCTGTGCTTCTAGCATATTTCCATTCGTTGCCAATGGGCTTTTAAGCTAGTCTTAATTGCCAGACAACTGTTCACACCGGGAATTAATTTCCTAACGTTGTATATTGACTTTTTCAGTGAATGCTTCTGTGTGATGGATTAAGATAACACTCTCATGGGGAGGAGGATGTTCCTACCCCTTTGGGCCACTGTTCAGGAAGTTGTCTAATTAAGCCTATAAGGAAAGTCTGCTAAATGGCCCAATGAGACATAGCTGGCCAAATTCCATTTCTCTGAGCAAGGTCTGCTGAATGTTGATACTTTGCTTTCATTTTCATAATGTACATATTACTGTCTGAAAGGGGAAAGCTGGTTTTGACCGTGCTTCGTCCTGGTTTGATTTTTCTCCTCACAATAAGTACATCCAAATATAAACACAGTGGTGGTCACTAGCCCTTAACCTTGATGGGGGGTGTTTTGAATGATTTGTACAGTAGACAATTGCCACTCTAATTTAAATATTACTTTTTGACAGTTAAAAAGTCTGCATCAGGTAATGGAGGTGCTACTTGCTCTGTTGGATAAAGATGTTCCCGAGAACTGTAAAAACTGTGCCCAGTACTTTTTTCTGTTCAACAACTTTGTACATAAGGTAACTAAATGAACTAATCACTTTTCACACGATTTTAATTTTAAAAGGACACGAGAAAAGGAACTGGTTATGGATACTCTAGAACCAATTTAAGAAAACAGTGGTAATGAGAACTTTCCAGAATTCAAATGAGTAAAACTCCTATCTCTGTAAAGTACATGACTTTTGAACACTAGATTGGGACAAAAGAGTATAGAAATACAAGCAAAGTATACATGTTAAACCCTTCCTGTGCTGCTTAAGTCTAAATATAATAATTTGACAGTATTTAAAGAAATAGGCTGAAAGGTTTGCGGTGGAAAGCTGAATAGCGGAGAGGATGGTGCTGTACATCACAGCATGGTTTCTTACTGTTTTAAAGCCACACAAAGCTTACAAATCACTAAAGCGGAATTTCAGAAAGCATCCTTTATTCAGTGCTCTTGCTATGTGAAGGTGTAGCTTATTGATAGAGAAACACTTTCTTCGTACATAGGGAATTTAGAGTCTAGTCTATGCAGCAAATTACTTTTGCTCCTGAAAAACGTCATTCTGTATCTGTACAACAATGTAACTTTGCATTCTGTCTTTTGACAGCAGGGTATAAGGGCTAGCAATCTTCTTCTCCAACATTCTGCTTTAAGGCATATGATCAACTTTCTCCTTGGCCCCAACCGGCAAAATAACCAGGTAACTGCCTAAATGGCATGTATGTCGTGTGTGCTTAGGTTGGCTATTCCCATATTTTTTCATATGCTTAAGTCAGAGGACAGACCTTTCATGAGGTTTAAAAAGGAGCATTCCTCTGATTTTATCATTTTCCTTTAAATCTGTGCTTAAACTCCACTTTTGTCTGTATGAATTGATGTTTCATAGCTGTGATGGCCTGAGTGTAATACAGGGAGTTTTCACTGCGTCCAGAGAAGAGAAAGTTATAGATGCTTGGCTTCTTTGAATGCGTTACTACCGATGTAAGTAGGGAGTGATGTATATTTTGCTCCTTCCTTTGCCAAACAGAACCGCAGGTGGAGTTCAGCACAAGCTCGGGAGTTTGGGTTCCTTCACAATACTGTGGCACTACTGGTTTTGCACTCCGATGTCTCCTCACAGAGGAATGTGGGTAAGAGTTACCTTTCGGTTTTTATATGGCACTTTGCTGAGATGATCTTACATTGGCGGAGGGAACTAATCTTGTCATCACTGGGGAAATAAAATTGCCTTGAACATTGAAAACAATAGTGTGTGTGTGTGATGTACAGTTGAGCCCACGTGTTTTTTCACCTGTGTACATGTAGAGATACTTGGATCCCATGGTGAACTAAAAATACGGCTGGCGCTCTAGGAATATGTGAATATATCATTTTTATAGCACCCTGTCATCCAAATGTCGCAGAGAGTTTTACTAGCATCTGTGAATTAAGCCATATCAATCCAGTCTGGGCCATGTACAGACACGACCAGCTTTCAACATTGTACTTTGCTTGCATTTTCCATATCCCTTCCAGCCCTTTCAAAAGGATATTTAATTATTAGGTAAAGTTAAATGAGCAGTTAAGTATCCAGCCACCTGCAGCAGAAAACGACACTCCTGTTAAGCTAAGTGCTGTGGAAGGGATGAAAAGACAAAAGTTGGGATCCTCAGTGCTTGAAGTGGGACTTGAGAGACATCCCCTCCCTCATTTGAAAGAAAAGTTTCAGTACTGAACAGGATTGTTAAATTTGCCAAACTCTGAGATGGGAGTGAGGTTTTAAAGCACTAGAAAGGTGTTAAGCTCTGTTGCACCACTTGAATGTGGTGGTAGTGATTGTGTTAAAACTTGATAGAAGTATCCAAGGTTAACCTATGTAAGTAAACTCGTTTGCTGTGGCCTTTTAGCACTTTATTAAGTTGTCACTAGGATGCTGACAATGTAATAAATGGTTCATTTTCTGTGCTCAAGTGATTGTGTGGTGATGCCTATTGTAGGTGGTGCAGCACTTGAGATGAAGGTTCTTGGAAACTATTTGCTGCCAACAGAGATTGCAGCAAACTCAACATTGTCACAGAATGATGGTGGTTTTTGAAGTGCAGAACAGTGTTATATCCGTGGGTTGTGTGTTCTGTTTTTCTTTTAGCTCCTGGTCTCTTTAAACAGCGTCCACCTCTTAGCACCACTGCCTCAGGTCCACTTCTGTCCCTCCATGAAGAAGTGGAAGCCTTGTTGTTCCTGTCTGAGGGGAAGCCTTACTTACTGGAGGTAGCTATTGTGCTAAATGTCTCCACATTTTGTGTGTTTAAAAGCTGGTGTTACGTTGGTTCTTTGAAATACCACTACACTTGAGATATAAAATGAAAATTTTAGCCTTTGGAACACATATCAGAAAATATCAACTCAGCCTTTTTACACTGAGAAATTTCAATAAAATAGCTCATAAGTGGGCTGCAAACCAAATTACTGTTGAAGGCAAGCTTAGCAGAGATGGAAAGCAGCAGTGTTATGGAATGCTGTTGGGGGTGGACTGACCTGGCCTCCGTGGGGTAGGAAGCAAAATTACATCCCTTCTGAAGGATACTAAAAAAAATCCCGTGTTGAAATGATATGTGTATCTCTCCGTTAGGTGATGCATGCATTCCGGGAGCTAACTGGATCATTGTCCGTTCTCATTGAGATGGTGGTGTACTGCTGCTTTTGTAATGAGCACTTTTCCCTCACCGTGCTACATTTCATCAAGGTACAAAGCTAATCAAAGTAGATTTTCAGCGTATGGTCTGTTCCAGGCTTTGAACTTAAGGTTGTGTTCCAAGGGCTTTAAATATTTTTGTGGGGATCTTAAGTATAGTCTGTACAGCTCCTTGGAGTTTTCTTTAGGTTTTAAGGTTCAAATAAATAGTTCTAAGAGTTTTTTATAAACTACAAACAAGGAATGTTAAATATGTTATATTTTGAACTATTATTAAATTACATCAGATTTATGCGGGTGTGTATTCTACCATCTGATGAATTTTGTATTTCTAACATACAGAACCAGCTGGAAACTGCCCCCCCTCATGAACTGAAGAACATATTCCAGTTACTTCATGAGATATTGGTAAGTGAAGAGTAAAGACTTTTGTATATGAAGCACTGCCCAACCAGGATGGATTACATTTAACTACCTAACTGAAGGAAGGCATTATTATGGTGGTTACAGTTCTGACCCACACATCCTATAATCTTTCCTACTTTCAGCTGTGTTACTTTCTCAATATTGCAATAGTCAGTGAAATGCTACAAGTCTTGTTTTTTTCGTTTTGGATCTGAAGAGAATCAGGTTCATGATTCTAAGGAATGGTAGGAGGGAAAACAGCACAATAAATTTAATGGATTTCAAGAAGGCAGACTTTACCAAATTCAGGGATTTGGTGGGTAATATCCTATGGGAAGGAAGTCTAAGAGGAAAAGCAGTTCAAGAGAGTTAGCAGTTTTCAAAAAGACATTAAGGGCACAAGAGTAAACTATCCCACTGCATGGAAAAGAGCAGAAGTATGACAAGAGACCATCCTGGCTTAACCAGGAGATCTTCAATGATCTGAAACTCAAAAAGAGTCCTACAAAAAGTGGAAACTAGGTCAGATTACAAAGGATGAATGTAAGCAAATAACACAAGTATGTAGGGACAAAATTAGAAAGGCCAAGGCACCTAACAAGATTAAATTAGCTAGAGATATAAAGGGTAATGAGAAAACATTCTACAAATACAGTAGAAGCAAGAGGAAGACCAAAGACAGGATAGGCCCATTACTCGGTGGGAGCGGGAGAAGGGGAACAATAACAAAACGTGGAAATGGCAGAAGTATTAAATGACTTTTTGTGTGTTTTTCACCAAAAAAGTTTAGTAGCAATTAAACATCTAACTTAATGAATGCCAGTGAAAATGAAGTAGAATCAAAAGCTAAAATAGGGAAAGAACAAGTTAAAAAAATATCTAGACAAGTTAGATGTCTTCAAGTCACCAGGGCCTGATGAAATACATCCTAGGGTACTCAAGGAGTGAGCCATTAGCGCAGGGGTGGGCCACATCGGGATTGCAAAGCTGCATCGAGGGCCAGGTAGGGAATGCTGTGTCTCCCCAAATAGCCTGGCCCCCTCCCACTTCCTGCCCCCTGACTTCCCCCCTCAGAACCGCAGACCCATCCAACCCCTGCTGTCTCCTGAGTGCCCCGACCTCTATCTGCACCCCTGATAGGCCCCCCGGGACTCTGATGCCTATCCAACACCCCCGTCCCCTGACTGCCCCCCCTCCCCCCCAGAACCTCCGCCCCATCCAACCCCTCCCTATCCCCTGACTGCTCCTTGGGACTCCCTGCCCCCTTATCCAACCCCACCGCTCCCTGCCCCCTTCCCATGCTGCTCAGAGCAGCAGGAGCTAGCAGCCCCGCTGCCTGGCCGGAGCCAGCCATGCCACCACTCTGCCTGGCAGGAGCAGAGGGCCAGAGCTCTGGCGGCATGGCGAGCTGAGGCTGCGGGGGAGGGGAAACAGCGGGGGAGGGGCCAGGGGCTAGCCTTCCCAGCCGGGAGCTCAGGGGCCGGGCAGGATGGTCCCGCAGGCTGGAGTTTGCCCACCTGTGCATTAGCGATTATCTTTTGAAAACTCATGAAGGTCAGGAGAGATTCCAGAGGACTGGAAAAGGGCAAATATAGTGCCAACGTATAAAAAGGGGAATAAGGACGACCCAGGGAATTATAGACTAGTCATCTTAAATTCAGCACCTGGAAATATAATGGAGCAAATAATTAAGCAGTCAGTTTGCAAACACCTAGAAAATAATAATATGAGAAGTAGTTGTCAGCGTGGATTTGTCAAGAACAAATCATGTCAAACCAACCCAATAGCTTTCTTTGACAGGGTAACAAACCTTGTGGATGCGGTGGGGGGAAGCAGTAGATGTAGTATATCTTTACTTTAGTAAAGCTATTGATACTGTCTTGCATGACCCTCTCATAAATAAACTAGGGAAATACAACCTAGATGGATCTACTATGAAGTGGGTGCATAACTGGTTGGAAAACCATTCCTGGAGAGTAGTTATCAGAGGTTCACAGTCAAGCTGGAAGAGCATAACGAGTGGGGTCCCGCAGAGATCAGTTCTGGGTCCAGTTCTGTTCAGTATCTTCATCAGTGATTTAGATAATGGCATAGAGAGTACACTTATTAAGTTTGCAGACAATACTAAGCTGGGAGGGGTCACAAGTGCTTTAGAGGATAGGATTAAAATTCAAAATAGTCTGGACAAACTGGAAAAATGTTCTGAAGTAAATGGGATGAAATTCAATAAGAACAAATGCAAAGTACTCCACTTAGAAAGGAACAATCAGTTGGACACATACAAAATGAGAAATGGCTGCCTAGGAAGAAGTACTGCGGAAAGAGATCTGGGGGTCATTCAAGCTAAATTTGAATCAACAGTGTAACACTGTTTCAAAAAAAAGCAAACGTCATTCTGGGATGTATTAGCAGGAGTGTTGTAAGTAGAACACAAGAAGTAATTCTTCCGCTCTACTCCACGTTGATTAGTCTCAGCTGGAGTATTGTGTCCAGTTCTGCATGCCCACATTTCGGGAAAGATGTGGACACATTGGAGAGTCCAGAGAAGAGCAACAAAAATGATTTAAATGTCTTGAAAACATGACCTATGAGGGAAGATTGAAAAAAATGGGTGTGTTTAGTCTGGAGAAGACTGAGGGGATCATAACTGTTTTCAAGTACATAAAAGGTTGTTACAAGAAGGAGGGAGAAGAATTGTTAACATCTGATGATAGGACAAGAAGCAATGGGCTTAAGTTGCAGCAAGAGTGGTTTAGGCTGGACATTAGGAAAAACTTCCTAACTGTCAGGGTAGTTAAGCAGTGGAATATATTGCCTAGTGAGGTTGTGGAATCTCTGTTGCTGGAGATTTTTAAGAGCAGGTTAAACAATCACCTGTCAGGGTTGGTCTAGATAGTACTTAGTCCTATCTTGGGTACGGGCGACAGGACTAGAAGACCTCCCAAGGCCCCTTCCAGTCCTACAATTCTGATTTATAACACAAAAATCTGAAGAACCTTTGAGACCATGGTTATAATGAAGAGACGATCTTGCAAGTACCTCTCACATAACACTAAGTTCTACCAGCCTTTTTTGTTTTCTTCACAGGTTATTGAAGACCCTTTACAAGTAGAGAGGGTCAAATTTGCATTTGAGACTGAAAATGGATTGCTAGGCAAGTAGCCCTACTGTGTGAAATGTTGTCATTCTTTCCTTTGAGAAATGTCCAAATAACCTATTGGTTTTTATACCTTGCTGAACTGAAGAACCTCTTAGTGGAATTGATTTCACATGTTATCCAAAAGCAGAGCATAAGAATATCGTGGTGATATGGACTCTTATTTCTCCCAAACAAAACAAATCATTGAGCTGATGGAGGGATGGAGCGTATGTACATCAGGGAAGGCCATTCAGAGTTCAAATTCAGATCAGGCCCAAACTATTGGGGGGCGGGTGTACACACAAATATACAGTATTGTCATAAAGGTCCTCTCCTCAGCCCCATTCTGCAATATAGTCCTTGCACTGGAGACAAGGAGACAAGGAGGAAAAGTGGTTAGTATATAGGAAGCAACCTATATACTAATATTAACATTTTTGGCCTTTCCCTGGAGGGGGGTGGAAAAGATGTGAAGAAAATGTGAAGTAAGTGGAAGAGATGGGAATTTCTCTCAGTTTGCTGGTTGACTTTCAACCCAGTTGCAAAACAGATTCCTTGAGAGAGTCTCTTCCTTACACATCTTAGTATTTTTGCTGCCTCCTCCAGTCTTCCTCCCTTATGAATGTGATGATCCCTGTTCTGATTCAATAATCTTACCAAGGACTGGATGCATGCCTCCTGTCTTTAAAAGAGTGTAAGCCTGTATTCAGGCCATAGGTCATCTCCAGGTGCTTTGATCCTACTGTATCAGAGGGCTGGTGTCCAAATGCAGGTTCTCCATAGCTAAGCTTTTTTTTTCCCCCCCCTACCCCATGAGTCGAGGTTCTTTCCCCCAAAGCTTCTCTGACCTGGAAGGTAAAGTTCAGGGGCGGGGGGAAGGGGGGCAGCAGCCCTAACCTCATATGGAATGATAGTAGAACCTTCTCTTACTGTGTGCAATATGACACACACACACACACACATACAGCCCCATCCCAGGATTTGGTTCTAATGTGTGCTGCCCCCCTTCTAATAATGGTATTACCAAGAGCTCTCTCCAGTCAGCAAGTTGCTGAGCCCTTCCCAACCCCTTTAAGGTGGTGGCACCTTAAAGGCTAACAGATTTATTTGGGCATAAGCTTTCGTGGGTAAAAAACCCACTTCAGATGCATGGAGTTTTTTTACCCACAAAAGCTTTTTTTACCCACGAAAGCTTATGCCCAAATAAATCTGTTAGTCTTTAAGGTGCCATTGGACTCCTGGTTGTTTTTGTGGATAAAGACTAACAGGGCTACCCCTCTGATAATTGCTTTAGAAGTTTTAGCTCCAATTGGAAGTTGGTGAGCTGGGTCCTTTATCCTGGCTTTGATCGTTAATTTGCTTCCTAGTAGATGGAACCATGTAAAAATCTGTGGTAGGATGGATAAGAGGAAGATAACGGTATTACCAGAGATTTACAGCTTGTCTGTAAACTGCGGTTTGAAATCCAGGTACAGTGCATAAAATAATTGCCTGCAGTTTTACTTTGATCTAGGTTAGACAAAAAGGAAGGTTCAGATAAACTGTAAGAGAATCTTGAGCAGAATTAGTACTGTTAGCATGAATATTTAATAAATGTCTAACATTTCTGAAAGCTCTAATAAATTATAGGATACTGGTAGTTTTTTTACTTTAGCCTGATGTTTTCAATCCAATTTGTAGCTGTTTGTATCGCAAAACTGTGTGTGAATTATGTTTTAAAATATTTCTGTTCTTTTTCGAGTGCTTGCTCATGTCAATTCCATTCTAGGTGGGCCCGTGCCCACGTGCGCAGTAGTCAGAGATGTTTGCCTTGGCGGTATCCATAGGGTCAGCTGTGGCGCCCCCTTGAGTGCCAAGCTCATGCGTTGGTATATCAGGCCCTGCCGGCCCTATGTCTCTCAGTTCCTTCTTACCACCCGTGGTGATTAGTCGAAGCTCCTTTCCTTGCATAGCAAGAGCTAGCGATTTCGTCTCTTCTGACTTAGAGCCTTAGGGCCTTGTAAATAGTTTAAGTAGTAGTAAAGTGTAGTTAGAAGTTAGAGTCCCAGCGGGGACTTCGCCCCAGGCAGGGCATGCCCCGGTCTCTCAGGTTTAAGCCCTGCGTGGACTGTAACAGGCCTATGCCTGTAAGTGACCCCCACAGCAGCTGCCTCAAGTGCTTGGGGGAATCACACGTGAAGGACAAGTGTCATATTTTTAAAAATTTTTGACCCAGGACTCAGAAAGAGCAGGATATTCATTTGCGGGCTCTCCTCATGGAAGCTGTCCTTTGTCTGGATTCCGAGCCATCCTGCCAAGACTTGCCTAGTACCTCGGCCTCAGTGCGCAGTGAACCCCCAGCAACAGGCTCCACCCAGCACCGTTCCCCGTCGCTGGTGCCCAGAAAGAAAAAAAAGGCCATCAGGCAAAGGACCCAGTTCGGGCTGCCCTGCCACTCCAGAGCCACATGGACATGGCTCCCCGGTCGGGGCCCTTAGCCCCAAAGGATCCACCACCGACTCCTGGAATCAGTAGGGGACCCAAACTCCTGACTGCATCAACACCTTCCCAAGCTGTCACAGTGTCAAGAGAGCAGAGGCCTCTGCCTGCGCCACCTTGGCAGCACTGCCAGTGGCCAGCGCAGTGGCCTTATTGGAGTGCATGGGACATGCCAGTCATGATGATGCCCCTTTCGCACCACTCCTCAGCCGCTGCCTTGGAGCAACAGTTGGCGGCACCAAACTCTGTTCATGAGTCACACTTTGGGTAGAGGAGACTGCACCCACCCCTAAACCTCCTTCCCCCATGGGGGATGATGCCCCGGGGCCTCACCCAGTGGTACAGTCATCTCTTCATCCCCAGACAAGGCAGGTCACGGGACTCTCGGTGGCTAGCACGCCTGACAACTTTAAAGAACACCAGGCCCTCTTTCAATGGGTGGCCGAGAACTTGGGCCTAGAGGTGGAGGAGATAGCCAAGCAGGCGGACACCTTGTTCAACATCCTCTTAGCCTCTATTCCGGCCCGTGTTGCACTACCAGTGCATGACGGGGTCCTCAAAATTGCCAAGGCCCTCTGACAAACCCCATTTTCCATCCTCCTCATCTCCAGAAGGGACGTAAAGAAGTACTTTATCCCGGCCAAAGGGTTCAAGTACCTTTATACCCACCCACCTCTGGGCTCGCTGGTTGTCTCTGTGGCCAACGAAAAAGACAAGCAGGGGCACACCAGCTCAACTCCCAGAAATAAAGAGGACCTTTTTGAGAGGAAAATTTATTCCACTGCCAGCCTGCTATTCTGGGTGGCAAACCATCAGGCCCTCTTGGGCAAGTACAATTTTAAGTTATGGGACGCCCTCCATACGTTCGAGTCCTTCCCACAGGGTTTGGCCCAAGAATTTGGCACTCTGGTGGAGGAAGGCACCTTGGCGGCTAGTTGCTCCCTCCAAATGGCGTAGGATGCAGTGGACTCAGCGGTTAGAGTGGTCGCGTCGGCAGTGGTTATGAGGCACAGCTCCTGGCATCAGACCCCCGGCCTGTCCCAAGAGATGCAGAACTTGATCCAGGACCTCCTCTTCGATGGGAATGGTCTCTTCTCTGAACAAACAGATGCAAGGCTGCATGGGTTGAAGGACACTCAGGCCACCCTTCGCTTGGTGGGCATGCATACACCACAGTCTTCACAGAAGCAGTTCCAGCTGCTCCTGCCGCCAAGGCCTGGGCAGCCTCGTCAGGGGTCTGCTGAGAGAATGGGTAGACACATGAGCTTTAGTTGTTTCCAGCCTTCGTATTCCCACACAGCCTGGCCCGGCAAAGCATCTTGGGGCCAGAAGTGCTCATTTTGAGGGTGCAGTCGAGAGCGATGCCCCAGTCAATTCCCCAGATCCACCCTGTTCTTTCCTCAAATGTCTTCATCCCTACCGTTCAGCCTGGTTGTAGGTCACCTCAGACCGCTGGGTGCTGGACATAATATCTTGGTGCTATACCCTGCAATTTTCGGCCGCCCCCCCTTCCCACCCCCTCTTCTTTCCCATCCTCCTTCAGGGACCCTTCTCACGAGCAACTCCTCGTTCAAGAGGTTGAGAACCTCCTGCACCTGGAGGTGG
Source organism: Eretmochelys imbricata (assembly GCF_965152235.1). Taxonomy (NCBI): domain Eukaryota; kingdom Metazoa; phylum Chordata; order Testudines; family Cheloniidae; genus Eretmochelys; species Eretmochelys imbricata. The sequence continues at coordinate 95,286,331 of NC_135579.1, forward strand.
TGGAGGAGGTCCCTCAGGACATGAAAGGAAAAGGGTTCTGTTCCCGCTACTTCCTAATTCTGAAGGCAAAAGGGAACCTCAGACCCATCCTGGACCTGCGTCTCCTCAACAAGGTCTCTCAAAAAGTTGAAGTTTTGCATGGCCTCCATCATCCCCTCCCTGGATCTGAGAGAGTGGTACACTGTCCTCGACTTAAAGGACACTTATTTCCATATTTCCAGGTCACAGACGCTTCCTCCATTTCATAGTGGGCGGGCACCATTTTCAATTCACAGCGCTGCCCTTTGGCCTCTGGCTAGTCCCCATGGTGTTTACAAAATGTATGGAGCCAGTGGCCGCTTACCTGAGACGTTGAGGCGACCGGGTCTTCTCGTATCTCGACAACTGGTTCATCAAGGGCAGGTCTCGGGAGCAAGTGTAGTGGAGTCTCAGTCTGGTGCGTTCCACTTGCCGTGACCTGGGCCTGTTAATAAACGAGAGAAAATCCACCTTAATGCCCATCCAGTGAATAGAGTTAATTGGGGCAGTTCTCAAAACCACATGAGCCAGAGCCTGCCTTCCGGAAGCGCATTTTCAGGGCATGTCAGACCTGATCTCCCATCTAAAGAACCACCTCTCACCCAGGCTCACACCTGCCTGCAGCTGTTGGGCCACATAGCCGCATGTACATACATGGTCAGCCATGCTCGGCTCCATCTCCGGCCCCTGCAAGCATGGCTGGCATCGGTCTACATTCCCAGCAGGCATGACTTGGACTGGGTAGTCAGGGTGCCAGACCACATCAGGTTGTCCCTGAATTGGTGGTTGGACCCCAGGTCAGTGTTGGAAGAAGTCCCCTTTGTGATCCCATACCCATCGCTGATCCTGGTCTCCAATGCTTCGGGCCTGGGCTGGGGAGCCCACCTAGGTGAGCTGAGCACCCAAGGCTGCTGGTTGTGGGACGATCTGGCCTTCCACATGAACGTCAGGTAGCTCAGAGCAATTTTCCTGGCCTGCCAGGCTTTCTTGTCCCACCTGAATGGCAAGGTTGTGCAGGTCCCGTCGGACAACAGCACCATGATGTATTACATCAACCGGTAGGGTGGTGCCAGGTCTTTGGCCCTTTATCAAGAAGCTCTCCGCTTTGGGGATTTTTGTGTGGCATGCCATTCATCTGATAGCCGCATACCTGCCTGGGACCAGGAACATCTTAGGAGATCACCTCAGCAACACTTTCTCCTCTCGCCATGAGTGGTCGCTCCAATCGGAGGTGGTCACTATAATCTTCCAGAGGTGAGGGACTCCCCGGGAGGACCAGTTTGCATCCAGGCAGAACAGAAAATGATGCATGTTCTGTTCGATTCAGGGAATGGACAGAGGCTCCCTATCAGACGCCTTCCTCATTCTGTGGTCGGGGGCGCTGATGTATGTCTTCTCACCAGTGCCACTGATTCACAGAGTCCTTGTGAAGATCAGGCAAGACAGGGTGAAAGTTATCCTAATAGTCCCCGCGTGGCCTCGCGAGCACAGGTTCGACATGTTGCTGAGCTTTTCAGTAGCCACGCCGCTGCAGCTGCCCCTCTTGCCGGATCTGCTGTCACAGAACCACAGCAGCCTTTTGCATCCAAACCGGTGCAGTGCTGCACTTGACAGCTTGGCTACTGCATGGCTTTGTGCAGGAGAACGGGCATGCTTGGCCCTTGTCCACCAGGTCTTTCTGGATAGCAGGAAATCCTCCATCAGAGCAACTTACCTGGTCAAATGGAAAAGATTCACGTGCTGGACCTTGGAACAGCGTATTCAGGCTGAGCAGGCCTCGTTGCAGGAGATTCTGGATTATCTGTTGCACCTCAGACTCCAAGATTTGTCCTTGTCATCGATCAAAGTCCACCTGGCCGCTATCTCGGCTTTCTATCCTTCGTTCCAAGGCAGGTTGATCTTGGCTTACGACATGACGGCACAGTTTTTGAAAGGTCTGCAGTGTCTCTACCATCACGTCCAGGATCCCATCCCCTCCCTGGGACCTGAATCTCATGCTGTCGAGACCATGGGGTTTCCATTTGAGCTGCTGGCTTCCTGCTGTCTCCTGCTTCTCTCCTGGAAGGTCTCGTTCCTGGTCACGATAACATCAGCCCGCAGTGTGTCCAAGATCAGGGTGCTTACTCTGGAGCCAACCTATATGGTGTTCTACAAGGATATGGTCCAGGTGTGACCACACCCAGCGTTTCTGCCCAAGGTCGTTTCCCAGTTTGACTGGCCAGGATATATACTTATCAGTCTTCTTTCCAAAGGCTATGTGTCACAGGAGGAGCGCAGGCTACACACTCTGGACGTCGGGAGGGCGCTGGACTTCTACACAGATAAAACAAAGCCGTTCCCTATGTCAGTGCAGTTGTTCGTTGCAGTGGCAGACAGAATGAAAGGTCACCCAGTGTCTGCTCAGAGGATTTTGTCTTAGATCACAGCCTGCATCTGTTACTGCTATGAGCAGGCGAAGGTGTCTTCACCCACGATCATGACAGCACACTCGACTAGGGCACAAGCGTGGTCAGCGGCCTTCCTGGCACAGGTATCAGTCCAAGAGATCTGTAGGGACTCTACCTGGTCTTCTGTCCAAATGTTCGCATCTCATTATAGACTTACCCAGCAATCTTGAGATGACACTGGCTTTGGCAGAGCAATGCTGCAAGATCGTGAACACTGAGCCCACCTCCATTGATACTTACTGCTTGTGAGTCACCTAGAATGGAATCAACATGAGCGAGCACTCGAAGAATAAAAAATGGTTACCTACCTTTCGTAACTGTTCTTCGAGATGTGTTGCTCATGTCCATTCCATTACCGCCCTCCTGCCCTGTCAGAGTTGCTGGCAAGAAGGAAGTGAGAGCACATAGAGCTGCTGGCCCCTGATATACTGATGCATGAGCACGGCACTCAAAAGGGCACCACAGCTGGCCCTACGAATACCTCTAAGGCAAAAATCTCCAACAACCGCACACGTGGGCGCACGCACACCTAGAATGGAATGGACATGAGCAACACATCTCTAAGAACAACAGTTACGAAGAGGTAGGTAACTGTTTTTTTCTCATTCCAGCCTTGATGCACCATAGTAATCATGTGGACAGCAGTCGTTGCTATCAGTGTGTCAAGTTCCTTGTTACTCTTGCTCAGAAGTAAGTAATGGTAAAAGAAAGTGAAAAGTTCCTGTTAAACTCTCCATAGTAACAACCTCACAAATCTTCAGCCTGTCACAAACCTTCCTGTTGCTAATATGGATGCTGTTACCTACACCTTTGTCACATGTAGGCTGGGTTACTGTAATGCAGTTGAAGTTCAAGGGCCTGCTCTTGAAGTCTACTTAGAAGTTTGAAAATGAGATGCTAGGTTCCTTGGAGATGGATTGAAGTTGTGTGGGGGGCTTTTTTTAAATCTACTGGCGGCTGAGTTGGATTTCTCCTGCCACAGCTGATAATACCAACATCTAAAGCCAAAGCAGGAGAGCTGCATTCTGTATTTGTCAGTTCTTGCATGAGAAATGCAGGTTTCTGGCAGATAAATACTAGGAAGGGTTTCAGATCTTTTATTTCAAAATATTTGAGTTTTTAAATCTAATCATGTATTCTATTAATAATTAAAGGTTTAAAGTATATGGTTTTGGCTCATCTTTACCCATAATGGACTATCTGATGTAAATTTCATTCAACTTTATTTGTGTATATGTAATATACATTTTTGCTATCACTAAGCCAATTAATTTTTATAGCATTTGTCTTCAAAAAAAAGAAAACATTGTGTTTGCAATAACGACATGTAGAGAAGACCATGACTGGGATCTTGTAATATGTGTTAAGGAAGAGCGGTCTTTAAATTTCAGATTTAACAGAAAGGACTGCCTTCATTGTGGATAATAAATATGCTCTCAATTTCCAAGGTGCCCTGCTGCTAAAGATTATTTCAAGGAGAATTCTCATCATTGGAGCTGGGCTGTACAGTGGCTACAGAAGAAGGTAATTTGACTGTGGCAATATTATGGAGAGACTGTCTTCTCTTCCCTGTTACATTTGCAGCCAGACTTCTATTATAAGTTGATTTAGGTGACATTTTTTTTAATTTAATTTTTGTTGACCCAAAACTATTCACGAATTTCCCGATAGTTGAGGCTGGGGAAAGGTTTTCACAATCAGCTTCAGAAAACTGTCTGTGTCTGTCCTCCCATTTAAAACTCTTACTCCACTAGTTAGGGCATTTGCCTGGGATGTGGGAGACCCTGTTCCAGACCAGGGATTCACATGTGGGACTTGAACACAGATCTCCCTCCCTCCCTTGGTTATTCTGTGGTAGATTGCTCTCTGTCTCTCCTGTTGAAAGTTTCCATTTTGTATAAATTCGTAAATATTCATTGGAGCAGGTGAGTGCCCTAACCAATGGGCACTAGGCTATTCTGTTGTCAATCTCCACAATTCCACTTTGTATAAATCTATAAATATTCATTGGACTAAAGAGAGAGTGAGAGAGACTGTTGCCTAGTAATTGAGGGACTCACCTGGGAGGTAGGAGATGTGGATTCAGATCTTCTCTCTTCCCGAATCAGGAAAACCAAAACATTTTCTGAACTGACCTGGATGTTGTCCCTGATTTTTTGGGTTTGTTGGCCAAAATGAAAAATTAGTCATTCACCCAGCTCTAATTATAAGCTCAAATCTCCCCTTGCCGTATTTTTGGGATAGGCATGAGTTTCACCTTGGTTTCAGTGATCATTATTATGACAGAGTGCAAGTTTTTCCTGGAATCTCAAGTATTATTATGACATGGCTAAACAGATACATTTGGAAAAAGCACTTTATTTGGCTCCTTACTTTAAAATAGAAAGGTTTGTGTACACACAAATGTACACATAGGTACCAGTAAAGAAAACTTGTACATAGTTTTTATAAATCAGAATATTTTTTAAATCAGTGATGATCCTCCTGGCTCATGTCCCTCCCCATGAAGAAAGCCAACTTTGGAAGCTTTCAGAGGCTGAAGTTGAATGTAGAAAATCCAGTATGGAGACCTTCCCTTGCCAGCATGCTGGTCCAAATAGCCACCTTCCACAGGAGATTTCTTGCAACCCATTGCGGTTGAACACAGAAAAATGTATGTGTTAAACAGACACCACTTTCCTCTCAATTCCCACTGCCATGGCTAGGAACTCTAGTTCCCATTTGCTCCCAGCTAATGCAGGCCCGGCGGTTGCTCTCCAGTACTCAAAGACACTTAAGTGTGAAGTTCAGTAGAACCAGTCCATGTTCTGCTTCTGCAGCCCAGATTAGGCCCCAGTCTCTCTGCGAGCGCTGCATGGGGTATCTTTGCTGTCCCACAATCCCAGACTCTCCAGCTGCGAAAACCTCCATCTTTCTCTGACAGCTTTTACAAGGCAGTTGTGTTGTCAATGCAAAAACCGCACCACACTGAAAATTGAATATGTGGTAACAGGCATGAAATTAAATTTGCTATAAAAATAGAGCAGTGTTATTGTACTGATATTATTCATCTTGGCTTTGGAGCCTTTTCATTAATTAAATAAGAATGTTTCATTGATGCTGACACAGGCTCTCCAGTGTGCTGCACAGGTATGCCACGGATTTGGGGAACCTTGACACAGACTTTTGGCCCATCCTGCTGTGGAATAGACAAGCAAGGCCTTAGGCATGTCATGTGTTTCTGCTGCTCAGGGTTAATTTTGACTTTGGTTTTTATTTAGATGTCCGAACACTATTGGGCTCCACAGAGTAATGTGTCCAATGAAACATCCACTGCAAAAACCTTCCAGCGCACTATTTCAGCACAGGTACGTGTCGTAATCACAAGAGGTAGTGTGCGTGTTGTTTTCGTTTCCCTTTCCTACTCCGCACTGAGTGGCCCTTTTCTTGGCATCTTACTACAGACAGATGTACTTAAGTGCATTCTTCTCGTGGGGGTTGGATCTTAAGTCTGTTCCTGGCTACAGTGGGCATGCTTAAGTGAATCCACGTGGTTACCTCAGTTACTTCCTGCCAAACTATGGCAGGTCCATTAGCATGTGATAAATATTGGCAGATGTTGAGTTTTTAATTATAATCATTGAATGGATGGGGTATATGGCCTTCTTGGCATCTAACCTCCTGAATTTCCATCCTACCCTAGGACACGCTGGCCTATGCCACAGCCCTGTTGAATGAGAAAGATCAATCAGGAAGCAGTAATGGATCAGAGAGTAGTCCAGCCAATGAGAATGGAGACAGATATCTACAACAGGTAAAAAAAACAATCATAATCCAGTCTCGTGTGAAGAATGCATTATGAATGATGAAAGCAATGGGCTTCGTACTAAGAATTCCCAGTGCGGCACACTTTGCCTAATGACTGCATTTTAAAGATGTGATACAGACAAAATAACCCGTCTGCAGGCAGGGTGCTAACGTTTCACTGTATACCTTTTTAAAGAACAATGTGTGTACTACCGTCATTATTTTTGTGTGTTGAAAGGGCTCGGAGTCTCCCATGATGATTGGTGAGCCTAAAAGTGACCTTGACGACGTTGACCCTTAAAGGATATCTACGAACTCAAGAGCAAGAGTTAAACCGAAATATTTAATGCCTGGCACCTTTTTGAAACTGGAGTCCCATCGCTTACACCTTCAGAGGAGACTGGAGAGAGAATGCTTTCTAAGAATCAGTGGCAACCCTGAAGAATTTTGTTTCCCTCAGAGTTAAAAGCATTCTTCATCTGTGAAGGTTTAGGAACTTTAATGCTGCAAAGAACTCCTGCGGTAGCTAGTGTGATTGTCCAGACAGGATGAAAGTTTGTCAGGAAGATTTTATCAAGTTCAAAAAAAGCTAGTGGTTGACATTTTTATTATGTGAACATTAAATGAGTGAATGTAAAACTGTTGCTTTTTCTGTGATGCTGCAAAAAAAGATTCTTTTGGGTTTTATACAGAAAAAAATCAGTCTGCCTTTAGGTATGGGGGGCAAATTTTTACTCTTTCTGATAATATTGAATAGGAATATTCAAAATTCTGTGAAGATGTGTGATGACTTACATTGTAAAATATTAGTTTAAGAATCCGTCTACACAAGGACCTTTGTATTTAATATGTCTCCCCGCTGGTTTGTATAGCGCCTGACAGAGGGGTCGCTAAGAGAGCTCTGAAAGGACTGTGATTCCTTCTAGAATGACTTTGGCACAAGAACTCTGGAATTGGTGAGCTTTTTCTGATAACCTTCTGATGTCAAATTGGGAAGAGCAATAAAAAAGCTTTGTTTTCTCTAGTAACAGGTGTGTATGAAATGACATAGGTGGATTTAAAAAAAAGTTTAATGTTTAAAAAGAAAAAAAGCACTTTAAGATTGAATTGTTGCAGTTTGACTCCATTAAATCATCTTTTTAAGACTTGGAGACATATTGAATAAACTGTAGTCTTAATCATGTGATCTGCAATCATTTGCTTATGCTTTGAAGTTACTGAGAAAGTTGGTATTGGTTGTATATGATGAATAATTCCTTGAGTGAGTTGGAGCCATTGTTGTGTGGATTTTATAATAATTTTAATGCAGGGAAAGAATGATTTGGCTTTGTATTGTCACTTGCGCAGGCAACATCTAAAATGCCACAGCTAGGTTTATTGGCTCCTAAATAACTGGAAACCCGTTGAACTACATGAGCGGAGTTTTGTTTTCCATGCTGAATGCAATTCAGTCATTTCTGATAGCTCGGGATACTAGCTTCTTTTGTGCCAATTGAGTTTTCATATTTGTACATTTTGCATTTTCAGTTTCACATTGTCTGCACTGCTTTTGCCTTTATTTATGGATTCTGCCTTACTTTAAAAAAATAATGCACAGAATTGGGGGCAATCTTAAGGAGTTCCTGCGTACCTCCAAAATGGATAAATTTGCCAAGTCAAAGGCACAACCAGCCAAAAAGTGCCTTTTTTCTTTACTTCTATGTACTGTTGTCAAAACAAGAACTGGCAGATGGCTTTTCACTATTGTGCACTAATCTGGAAATTAACCAGTCATTTCATTGTTGAAGCAACCATCCGATAGGATTTCAGTTGTACAGCTCTATAACTTATTGCCGGTTAGAGAACCTGGGTCAGAAACTGCGTGTTCCAAATAAGGATGGCATCGTAGTGGATATTTTTTTTCAAAATAATGCCGTCATTGAAACATGGCAGAGTTAGCAGATTTTATAAATGTTTCTGATAACATGCTGGGAAATTTTAAATGTGATGTTTTAAATTAATTTTGAATAAATAATTCATTTCTCACTGACACCTCTTTCCCCACCTTCCCTATTACTTCATAACAGGTCATAAATCATCTCAGAAATAGCCCATATACAGTGGTGATGTGATGTCATTGTTGTTCCCAGGGGCCAGCATCAATTGTCACTTCAAATCCCTATTATTTCCTATGGAAACTACGCCCTCTGTTACTGCAGGCCACCGTAGCATCACTTGCAAAACTGCACCAAGATGGCTCAGATCACCACTGTATATTCCACATCAATACAAACTTTTCATGGTTCTGCTCATGCTGGTACGAAGTCAGTGGCTATAATTTTCAGTACTTTGGTTTCCAGCTGCTGTCATTTGAACCTGCTGAAGATGATTTTGGGGGGGGGTTTGAAAATACCGTTTGACAAAAGTAGCTTTTTGTGTGTGCAAATTGTGACGTGTTTCTATGTTGTAATTTTTACTGCCAGTATTTTGGATGAAAATGTTTTTATACATCTTACAGTATGCTCAGTAAGGGAGCAGCCATAGGCTGCCTATGCCCTCTCGGGGATGGATCTGTCCAACTAATGCATAGACACTAGCGCTGTTAAAAATAGGCCGTCTTGATGAACAGTCCTGGGACTCCTGGTCAGTGGAATAAAGTTATTCCTTTCCCAGAAAACGAGGGCAGTCTTCAGATTGTTCATAAAGCTGTGCTGTCATGTGGTTGATCCTCTGATCTTGAACTCTCCCATAGCCAATCCTTGAGGTAATGAGCGATAGATTATTATCCTGATACACTTTTTTGACAGCCCCCATAAATGACCTCTAATTTGAAAAAGGTGAATTACTTTCAGCGCTATTCTACTGCACACCCTTATAGTGTGGCTGTCTGCAAGCACAAGAATAGACAGGTGTAATAGCCATCTGCACCATTCCACCCTGCTTTCTTACAACAGAATAAAGTCACTTGATTAGACTGCCTAAACTCTGTGAATATTTTGCTTGTCACAGAGTAGGATTAGCTGGTAGTTGCCTGAATCTGAGGGCCAGATTTTGCCCTTATACTCACTTCAGTTTGTGCGTGATGCATAAAACAGTGAGATTCTGCGTACTCTCGTTATGCTGGTTCAAAGAAAGAATTTAAATGAAAAGCAGGAAACAAAAAGACATCGTATTTGTTGTTATATGCGCCAGGTCTTCCTCTTTGTAGAAAGAGCAGACGCAATAGCTACAACCAGGTATGTAAGTTGCAATGCTACGTTTCTTAAGGAAACAAAACCCTTCCTGACAGATGCCTACTCCCTGCGGATGAATGGTCTAATCAGCAAAGCCCCTCTGCACTGTTGAGAAGAAACTGTTCTAATCTTCAAGCATGATCAAGGCTGCCATGTCCCATCATGTTAATTACTTACTCAAAACCTTGAGCCAGTACACTAGTGTGAAATATACTGGTGCTTTACCAGTTGACTATCTGGATCTCCAAGCAAGCTATTACTCCACACTTCTCAGGGGCTTAAGCATTATGAGTGCTTTCTCTTATCTCACCCCTTCACCAAATGGAGCGATGCACTTGGCTCATGTATCAACCACGAAGCAGCAGACACCGTACTGGAATTTGTCCGAGGGCTCTGAAGTGCCCTAGCATGCCTCAGGGTAGTAGAAAATACTAATTTGCCACGGGTAATGCTGCTGTTGGGCCTCTAAAGAAAGAGCTGCCCCTGTTGCTACTGTTCTATTATTCAGGCACAGTGGCAATTATTCACTGCTCTCCCTATCATTTAGGAAAACCAATTTTGATCTCCTTGGGTAAGCTGTGAAATGGTCCAATTAGCACAATAAAATGCACATAATTTTCCATACCCTTTTTTGAGCTTTTATTAATTCCGTTTCTGCTCTTTAAGGAGCATCCTACTGACCAGCAATGTTTTCTGCCCTCCAGCCTTCTTGCTTAAGTAGTTTTAAGTTGAAGTGAAAAGGTTTCCTATTCTCCCTCAGATTTAGATGTCCTGAGTTCAAAATCGAGCAGGCTGTCCCTGCTTGCTTAAAAAAAAATATTACACCCCCTCTTGGATCTTTGCAACAATCCAATAAGAATCCTGGCAGCTCTATCATAGGGTGTGTTTTTGGTACAGGTAGGCAGGGGCTAATCTTGTATTAAAACTGATTAATATCTGTAAGGAAACTGAGTAAGTGCTGGAAACATCTCAGGTTGTAATAAGGCTAATCTGTTGAGTGTTTTTGATTTCTTAATGTTAATCACATGACAGTCCTCAAATGGGTGATTTGCTGTTTAGTTGAGCAAATTAAACCCCTTTATGTAGAACAATCCTTGCTTTTAATGTCTTTAAGCAATTCCCTGGGGAGGTGCTTTATCATAATGTGGATGAAAGTCTTCCTGTACTGTGTTCAGATGTGGCATAACCAAGACTCGGGTGTTCTCACCAACAGCCCAGGCTTTTGACGCTGGTCAGTTCCCTAGCTAGCGCACTTACCTGCTTAGTCAAACTAATCTGTCTTCTACACTGGATGAAATTGTGTCTTAACGCTAGACAGCACAAAGGAGCAGAGTCAGCTTCATTCCTGTCGGGGGGTGGGGGGGGATAAGTGCAATAGAGTCATTCCTTGTTTTAGGGTGCAGAGGGAAGAGAGAATTTTGTCCAAGAATTTGAGTGCAGATGCCAGCTGCCCCCATGCTAAGCTGCTATCTTCTTCTCTTCCCCCTGCAGAGCACGCTGCATTGCATGTACTTAAAGCAGAAGTTGGAGAGATGCTGCATCCTAGAAGCCGCCTTTCCCAACCCCATAGCATCCCTACTCGTCGTCTTACAACAGCAAACTGTACTACAGCCACCCTTCTTTAAATGCAGGTTGAGTCCTCCTAGATATATTTTATTTAGTGCACCGCATTGAGATAACTGACTTCTCAGAAAATCCTAGCCAAGGCAATCGTAATTCAAACTGATCATTTTCCCAGCTCATTTGTGGGCTATGGTCCAATTGGGTATCCAAGTCAGTTTAAAGTTCAAACCTTTTACACATTAAAACAGCCCAACTGTTCCCTTATGAAAACTCCATGTACTTCTAAATTAGAGCGCTTATCCGATATTGTTTACTTCTATTCGAGACAATAGCTCAAACGTTCTTAGGAGGTTAGCTTTATTACGGATAGGTAAAAGCAGCTTATAAGTAGAATGAATAGAAGCAAATCTGCGAAAGCCTTTAATTAATTTAATCAGAGGGACAACAATGTGCTATTTATTAACTGGTAACTTTCCATCTAAGGCCTCATTTAACACAAACCAACAGGAAAGTTATGCAGTTCATTCTTGCAGTCAAATCTTTTTATTCACTACTACTGCTATCGTAGGTACCTGTGTCGAAGAGCTTCACTGTTAGTTCCTCTAGCAGAAGTGACTGATTCTTCCCATGGGCTAACAAGTAGTTGAAGGGTACGGGTAGATAATTTTGCCCTTCTAGTACCTCTCCTCAGAGGCTCTGTAATGCTACCCTGTAAGAGAGGGTAACGGAAGCACAGAACAGCTACTGTGTCCAAGCTCTCAGCCCGTCACTCGGGGTCTACGCTGTAGTTGACCCTTCCAGCCCCACGCGGCAGCTGTGCACTAGGGGCTCCAGGTAGCGCTGTAGACGTTCCTCCTCAGGCAAATGTTTGAGTTCTCAAGCCTGCCTGAGCTCCAGCACAAGCTGGACTGTCCACATTGCTGGGTTTAGTGCACTGGCTTGGTTACGTGTGGTTGGAGGCTTGCTCCCAGCTTCATTCAGCGCAGCTATACCTTAGTGGGGCCAGGACTCCTGCTCGCTGTCCTGTACTTGGTCTAACCTCCTGTGTACCTGAGTGACCTGCTTAGACAGGAGAGGAGACAAGCACCATGCAAGTTCCCTGGGTGGTGGATGCCCATTCACAATGCTGAATACAACGGTTAATCTCCTGCCATTTTACACTAAGACGGTTGAGTACACAGATGAACTCCCAAGCAGTGGCATACATCTTTTATTTTAAAAAGACACCATTATCAAATGGGCTGTTTATAAAACTCAGAATAAATATTTTCAAGATACAAATGTAAAAACCACAGTACTATGAAAGCTTTCTTTATAAAAAAAAAAAACTGGTAATGAATTACAGCATGTTAGTTCAAATATATAAACTTCCCCCAAGGGAGGACCCGAAAGGAGACCAGTTAAAGCAATACAGGAGGTCGACATTTACACTTCAACTTTCTTTTGCTCTTTTAAAAAAAAAAAAAAAAGCTAACAAAGCAGCAGCAAAAACTCTTTAACTTTACAGATTAAAATCTGATTAAGCAAGCAATTAAACTAGAGGTTGCAAGCTTGACTAAGAGTAAACGGGGGCCTATTTGCCACACTATTAGGCTACCTTTTGGGAGAGCTAAAGCTCCAAAAAGTGTCAAACTAGATGAGCTAGCCCTGAGGGTGTCTAGTTGAAATCTGAGGAGTAAAGAAAAAAGCCCCCCCAACAGTGCATTTGGTTACAGAGATTCTGGTTTGGCCAAACTGACGATGCAAGTGACTACACCATAAAGATCACTTTTGTACTATAAATGTTTACATAAACAATGCATTGTGGGGTCAGGGATTGTAGTGAGAGATAAACCAAGCCTGGCTAAACTACAGATCATGTCCATTAGCTTTAATGTACTTCCTAGGAATTCATACTGCATTCATCACTGGGGGATTGGTTGTTACCAGCTGATCCCTGCTGCGGGGGCCTAGAGAAGGTGAAGTGATAGTTTCAGTCCAGTTCCTAGTGGCCAGAAGGCTGTATCCCAAAAATAATCAGAACTGACCCTCATGTGGTTGGTCTCAGCTAACGAAGGAAACGGTCCCCGGACGAAGGGCGCTATGCCTCATACACAATCTCTGGACTGAGTGATCCGGGCATGGGGATGGTGTGGCCAGGGAGGAGTGCTGTGGAGGCAAAGGACTGCCAACTAGGAGACCCAGAGGAGGCCTGGGCCAAATTCCTGCTGTTGCCACAGTGGGGCTAACTTCCTGATGTTCCTCTCTGGTGGGTTTTCCCTGGGGGTGGGCAGTAATTCCCTCTCCAGACCTCACCTGCCTCAGCAGCTCAGCGGCAGCTAGGTGGGGGAATCCATGGCACTGCCCGCACTGCTCTGTTGTGCACAGAGGCCTTCACTTTGCACGTTTCAATGCCACGACTGCTGGAGCGGGGGTTGTAAGGCACTTGGGGCTCTGCTTGGAGGAAAGACGCTATAAAACGATCAGAAAACAAGAGATTTTACTAGAAACAAAAAAAATTAAAATCCCTGCTGGGGTTTTTGGCTAATTGCAAATCAGAGCGCGAGGGCCCTGTGCTACGCCTCCTGGAGGATCAGTCTGAGCCCAAGGGGGGGACTACAGTGGCTTTAAGGCACATTTTGGACCCTGATTGGGTGTTGCTGCCAAGGCTGAGACAGCTTAGGCAGCTGAACTGCCTATGGGAGACTGTGCCAGCCAGAATCGCCTTAATGGCAGCCCCTACAGCTTCACCCACACCCCTCACTCTCTGCACTAGGGGATCTAGAGAGAGCCACATAAGTCCAGTTCCTGAGCCAGAGGAATTGTCCCCTTGCCAAACCCAAGGCTTTCACGGCCCCCTCACTGCCACAGCTGCTCACGGGGGCTATAGCAGGAGGGAGAATCCGTCCCCGAGTGCAGAAAAAGGAAGAGGTGGTAACACAAATACCCACAGAATGCTGCAGAGGTAACCAAGGTACCTAGCAACCACAGCTAAGAACAGTGAAGGGCTTGCTGACCTGGTGCAGTAAATACACCTTCTTCGGTCACCCTCAAACCACTTGACTGACACTGAGCTTATAACCTTGCTGCTTGATAATAGAAACAAAATATGCTTACAAACTGGTGGGCAGGACTTCTTGCCAAATGTCGCCCTGCTAGAATCCATATGCAGTAAATTAGGAGGTCCTGTGGAAGGGGCCGGGGGTGATCTCATCCTCAGGGCGCTGGGATTGAGCATTTCCAGACACCACAACCCTTGCATTTTAGATGTGTTATGACTCCCACCTGCAAGCAATTAGTGATTCTTATTCCATCACGATCAGCCCTGACCGAACTGGGAGTAGTGGCCTCAGCTCTGGAATCTGGAAAGGTGATGGTTTTGGAATGCGTCTTTTTTGGTGTGATGTCAGTTTCGTCTCAGCAGGGGCGCCTTGTGGCCATGGGCACTGTCCTCACTTGTAGTTGGAAAAGTGCTTATCATTTTCCAAACGTCTGCTTCTGCAGCAGATGGCGATGGCCGCTGCCCCTTTGCCAGCGAGAGCACTCGTTACCACGCAAGTGTCATCCACGGCGTAGGCGCCAAGGGTGCCGGGCCCCCAGGAATACGCATTGCATCCTGTCAGAGTCCAGCCTTCATCACAGGACACTGCCACCTACCAGGAAGAGGGATGGAATCACTCTTTGTGGGGAAATACTAATATGGGTACGATTGAGAACTGGGGTTAGCAGGGACAGCTCCATTTATTTCAATGACTGGAGTGATGCTACGTAAAGCAGCTTTATGGGGGGGGTTATGAAGAACCGTTAGAATGTGGTAAGAACGATTTCAATAGACAGCTAGCAAAAGGATTCTGAAAATACCTACTGTGATTGGTTCTGCCATACCTTTTCTTGGAAGCCCACGGGTGAATGTTCCTTCACCTGGCATTCAATGCTGGGGGCGTGGCAGCAGGAAGTATGCAAGGTCACGTCTGTTCTACCTACGCATTGGTGGTGTCCGGTCTCCATCCTTAGAACGGGTCTGACATTGTCACTAAACTCTCCAGCAAGAGAATGGGAGCTACAACCTGCCAATAATACAGAACACTTCCAGGTGAATGCTCAGAGCCTGCTCTTGTGAGCAATTAGTTGTCAGGGAAATAAGTTTCTCTTAAAAACATGAAGCAGAAAATAGCATGGAATGGTGCAGGGGCAGCATCTCTGCCAACGCACCTCAAACCGGATATGAAATGCTCCCGGTTATCACCAACGGAGGCCGCTCCAGGGTGGACAATGTCAGTCAAACCAGCATGGCGATTGTGATACATGGGCAAATACACTCCAGAGGGTAAGACGAGACTCAAAAATTGTACTTGTGACCTAAGCAGGGTGTTTAATTTTGAACATCAGGGCTAACAGATTATTCATTTTGCAAACCACCAGAAATCCAGGAACTGGAACCCACAAACAACAGCGAGAGGTGCTCTGAGCCACTGAACCTGTCAGCATGCTAAAGGAATGTGTGTGTCACAATCTCCCATACAAGGAGAACATGAAGTACTGGGAACAGAAACTGAAGTATCAGCTAGCTGCTTAGTTCAGGAACTATCAAACCAGCCTATACGGCACAAAAATAAGACCACGGATATAAATTAATCCAAGGACCTCCAAGCACTTTCTAAATATTCAACTGAACTTCCCAAGTGAATGTAGTAGGATTATTCTGGTTGCACAGGTGACTAGGCGGAGAGGGCGTTTGATAAATTATAAGAAGCTGGAATTAACCCTAAGACTCCCAGGAGTTCCTTTAAATTGGGTATCTCACTTATAAACAGAATGGGCTGGTCCAGCCTCATACAGCAGAGAGTAAGGTTGGATCAAGTACTGCTGCTCTAGTTGTCGTCAGCAAGACAGCCTACCGTACCAGTCAAAACATGGTTCTCCTTGGAGCAGCCCACTCCAGGTGTCGAAGTACCATCTGCAGTCTGGGAGCTGGTGTGAATCTGGCAGTCAGCTTTGGGCCAAATGCAACACCTCGCTATAGCGTAGACACCATGGCCGCCAAATGCATTGTGAGCCACACACTGCTTCCTGCCTCCGTGAACCTACAATTCAGAAGGCACCATTGTAAGGCAACGTTTCCGACATTTCTAGTCCCTGCTCACGGGAGCTGCAGGAGCCTTGAGGTTGTTCCCCACACACACTATTTGCTAAGGGACAAATCTGACAGCCCTGATGGAGACCAAATGCCTCTGGAGTGCTGGAAGGTTTTGCCTGCGTAAGGCCTGATGGGTGGGATCTTCAATGGACTATTGGGTCCTAGGCAGAGGCCTAGATGCTAAGATATTTAGGGGCCGGACTCCCACTGAAATCAATAGGAGTCAGGCACCTATGTACCTCCTGAGGAACGGCCTGAGAGATTTCAACAGGACATGAGATGTATGAGGGCCAACTGCAGCACCCCAAACCTCCCCGCCGTGGAGCATCACCTCAATACGCTCTCCTCGCCGCTTGCCGTTCGTGGAGAAGCTTGAGCAGCTGAGCATCTCCTCGTTCCCACTGCAGCGCACGACAGCTGTCGCAGAGCGAGTGGACCCGGATGGGGCAGACCACACGGAGCGGCAGTACAACTGCTCACCTGAAAAGGGACGGCTCAGTCATCAGTCCCGGGCAGCAGGTTTGCTTCCCGTCGATGCCGCGTCTTCCGGAGCACATGGAATGCTCCAGGGGCCGCGTTCAGTCACGTGAGTAAGTAAAACGGCAACGAGCAGGCTCGGTTCTGCACCAAGCAGCACGTATCGCTGACCACAAGAGGTTTCAGAATGAGAGCAAGCCCCGCTGCGCTCTCTACGTGCACAAACTCCCTGCCAACTTCTGAAAACCGGACCCTTCTGCCCTGCCCCAGCTCTGCCTAGTCCCCCCAAGGCCCCGCCCCCTGCTCTGCCTACTCCCGCCAAGGCCCCGCCCCCTGCTTGCTCGCTGCTCTCCCTCCTCCCCCTTCCAAGTCGCTTGATCCTTTCCTCCTCCCTCCCCCTGCGCAGCTGGGCTCCCTTTGCTCTGGGGCTGGGATGGGAGCTGCGGCCTGAGGAGGAGCCTGCTGCCTGCCTGCCCACGAGATGCAGGTAGGAAGCAGCCTCGGCTAAGCAGGGACTGGTGGGGGTTGATGACCTGGCATCTCACCTGCCACCCTGCCCGCAGTAACCGGGCTTTTGGTGTCCAGTCAGTACATCTTTTCAGTCCCCTTTCTGACTAGACTTTGTGGTTGAAAACCAGCCACATGGCAACCCTACGTGACTTTCTTTGCACAAATCCAGCACAGTCAAGTCACTAGGGATAACTTACCTTAGGCCTACAATGCAATTAAAAACACGCAGCTGGCCCACGTCTGCTGACTCGGGCTGGTGCTAAGGGACTGTTTAATTTCAATGTAGATGCTCTGGCTCAGGCTGCAGCCCAAGGTCTGGAGCCCCCGCGCCCCAACATCTACACCATAATTAAACAGCTGGCACGGGCCATCTGTGTGGTTTTCATTGCAGTGTAGACGTATCCTTAGAAGAGAATTCCAGCCCCTAAGTGGGTGTTGTTTCAGTCATGCACAGCTCAGCCTTAGTACCACGGCAATGCTGTCACCTTGAGCCTCTCCCTTGGCTGCACATCTGCCCCAGGAAGCGTGCGTGACTTACCTGCCATGAGTTTGCTGGGCAGTCCTGCCACTCTGTTGGGCGTGACCAGCCTCTGGCCTTCAGGAAACCAAGCCTCATTGATAACGTTTTTGGTGGAGAAGTGAATTAGCCTTTGCCTCAGCTCAGAGAGCGTCAGAGCAGAGTCAGTGTTCAGAACCATGGCTGCGATGCCTAGGAGAGACGCACACACGCCATTTCGATTTTAAAATGCGGATTTGAAGGTGAGAACGCGTATAGAAAGCCCTGGAGAATATACAGGCAGGCAGCAGTGTGTCTGCTTTAGATTACACCTCCAGGTGCCAGGTCTGCTTACACCTGGCAACGTCATTGCAGAATTTGTGTCACCAAAACCAAGTCTTCATTACACTTGTATTTGCACTGCAGCTATGTCAATTCAGAACCAGGCACATTTCAAAGGGGGAGAGAGACCTGACCACCTACCATGGATCATCAGTTTGAACCCAGGATCTCTCACACTAAAAGCAAGATCTTCTACTTCCCAGCCTAGCCCCTACTAGCTATAGTCAGCTCACAAGCCTCTTTTGTAGATCAGCCACTAGCAGGGGACAATGACCCATACTGAGATCACGTGAATGACATGCGCACTGTCCTTGGAGCAGACATACAGGAGTACCTGAGGCTGTGATCGTCACAGGGTGTAATGAAGAGGGAATGTTGGGAATATTTTTATGATGCCTATGCATGCCTCAGTTTCCCCCTGTGCTTTGCACTGCTGTGCACGAACAGTGAAGGTTACACAGCTACTCTTGGGATAGAACAGAGCACATTAAGTGTTGAGTCACATAACTGCTGGGGATGGTATGAATGGGTCATCTAAGGACTGGCTGAGACCGACCCATATCAACGGAGGATCCAGAAAGAGAGTGGGAACCCCAATGGCCAGAACATTCATAACTAGCAACCAAGAGGGAGGAGATTTTCCCCCACCCCTCGCCAGGAAGCAGAGCAAAAGCCGCAGCTGGAGAACCAAGGGAGAAGGTGCCAGGTGCCTGGGTTAAGAGCTGGCCTTTGGAGACACACACACAGACCTGGGGCCAAGGACAAAGGGACAGAGACTGGGAGAGCAAGACAAGATGGCTTTCACCACAGCCAAGCCAGACTCTGTCTTCACCTTTTCCTCTCTTTGCTAACCGAAGGACTGTTCAATGCTGTAGGACAGGTGCCAACTAAATTGTTAGCTTGTTTTGGAGAGCCGGCCTAGGGTGGCTGCAAATAATCACGGCACCCTGAAGGAGCACCGTACAAGCCTCCCAAAGGAGTCTGGCTTGGATGGATTCACTGCAGGAAACCATGGATCACTGGCACCTACAAGCCCAGTTGCAGAGTCTCGGAGGCCACGGGCTTGCCCCTGTGGCTCTATCGGAGTCCTTGGGGCCCAGCCCACGAAAGGGGTCACTGCCAAAGGGGTCACTGCCAGGCTGGGGGATGCACCAGACGCTGTGGATCTGTGACACGTGGCTACTGGGTCACTGACGACACTGCACCAGATGAGCTCTCCATTCGGGACTGGACCTCATCACACCCTGGATATCATGCCGCCCCTTCAGTCATACTCCAGTGCAGCGCCGGCCTTCCATTTCACCCTGCGATTCATCAGGAAAGAAGGAAGTTCTGCTTTGCAAAACCAATATTCTCCCGACGGGATCCCACATTTTGAGATCCTTAAACTTCACCTCCAGGCAGAAACATTTCAATGCACAAGCTCAGGTTTCTTCTTCATTTAATTCTTCGCTGATACACAGCAGCCTGATGGAGGGAGGTGCACGAGGAAAGAATCATATAGGGAACCACAGGTCCCCGCAGCCTCCTCTCCACAGCATCAGCTTCAAAACCAGTTCACTCCCCTAAATGTTCCCATTAAAAATGTTAGTGACCTAGTATCAAAAAAACCTGTTGCCATCTGAGACTATTTTCCCCTAACATAACCTGCCGCCTAATTGAAAGCGTTCTTTCCTCATCGTAAACGTTTTCTCTTCTTCCCCTGCCTGTTCATCCCGTAGGGACCCATACTCTACAATCCCACTAGGACAGAGCGTGTGTATTTATGGTCTGAGATGGAAACGTGTTGACAGTTAACAGTACTCAGCCTTGGGCCAATGAATCCACAAGACACATCACTATTAGATCACAGCACACAGCCGGGCATTTCCCACTGCTTAATCAGGGCACAGGCATGGATCTGCATGAAGCTGCTTTGTAAGGCTGGAGATGGGGCGGGGGCAAAAACTGATGTACTGATGTAGATGGACAGCACAGGGAGGGCCTTGCCCGATGTGGCCCAGATGCCACAGTACGTCTACACTGCAAAGAAAAACCCACAGCGCGGGCCAGCTGAGTCAGGCTTGCAAGGGCTTAGGCTGTGGGACTAAAATTGCTGCACAGATGTTCCCATTTGGGCTGGACCCCAGGCTCTGAAATGCGGTAAGCAGGGCGGGTTTCAGAGCCCTGGTTCCAGCCCGAGTGGGAACGTTCACACCGCTATTTTTAGCCCCCAGCCTGAGTCAATTGACCCAGGCTCTGGACCTTGGTGCCATGGGATTTTCTTTGCAGTGTAGATGTACTCACAGTCCATACCAATGGTAGCTCTGGGCCATGGCTGTCAAATAGTGTAGCATCAGGCCATGCACTGACTGCTTGCAGCCTTGTGTACTGTAGTTTTATCTTACGCCTTCCCCTGGGGCAGCACGATGCCTGTTTTGTCTGTAGGGCCCCACCTACACTGCATGACTCTGGTCACCTTCCAGCAGCCTCAGAAACAAATCACCTGACTGCAACCAAGTCCTGCCTTGTCTTTACTACAAGAGACACAGCAGTTGTTACCTGAGAGGGATAAAACATGGCTCCGCTTTGCAGCACCGATTAGTATATGGCAAAGCCTAGAAGCCCCAATGGAGATCAGGCCTCCATTGCGCTAGGCGCTGTACAAACACATAACAGGAGAAAGCCCCTGCCCCACTGAGCTACATAGACAAAGGACTATTATCCTAGTGTCACAGATGGTGAATTGAGGCACAGAGAACTTAAGTGACTTTCCCCAGGTAACACAGGAAACTCAAGTCCAATGCCTCCCCGCTCCCGTCCGAGGAGCTAGGACTCATGTTTTAACCACACCCCCGAAGTGCGATAGAACCCAGTTCTGCCCAGGTTGCACTTGTGCTAGTCAATGTAATGTGCTTTGCTGGGGATGGTTCATTTTTACCCTGCTAGGCAGACGGTCACAGAGCCACTACTGCTTGATGCTACTGCTGCATTTAAAAAATACAATCGATTCACCTGCCACGTGTGCAGCGGCTTGGGACGTCCCACTCTGGGAAGTGAAGCAGGTGCTGCAGTCGCTGGAGGCCCCTATGATATCGTCGCCCGGGGCAAAGACATCCACACACCGGCCAAAGTTTGTTCCTAAGGCTCCCATGGAGGCGGGCTGGTCCTGGAAGTCGGTTGCCCCAACAGTGATCACCTGAGGGTTAGAGCACAATGACACGAGTCAACGGGGACGTCAGCAGCGAACGGGTTGTCCATAATTGCATTAAAAGTCCCAAACCAATCCACCCCAGCCTGTACAATTCCTCCTGCTCACCAGGGTGAAAACTATTGAATAATGTTTTGCCTTCACAGGAACACAAAACCACGCCCCTCCTTCAGGATTAGAGGAATTGTAAATGACTAGGACGATATAATTCCTCAGGGAGACTCAAAGTTCATTGCAAGGGTGGGGATAACCAGGAGCCCAGAGCTCCTTCCAGCAGGAGCGATGTGCTTCGGGGCCCCCTCCCCACACCAAACAAACTGCGGTGGGGACTCTGACCCATAGCACGCTTTGTCCAAAGGGCAGGACATTCTACACCCAAAGAAACTTAGGCACAGATGGGGTGACATGCCTTGGTCAAGGCCAGACGACAGCAAACCTGTGGCAGAGTCAAGAATAGAAGCCAGGTCTCTCAGTACCCACTCAGTCAGTGAAAGCAGTGTCCTAGCCCCATACCTCTGGTTCAGACGCAGGTGAGTACAAGCAGGCATCCTCCTTGTAGTTGCCAGCTGCAGCAATCATTACCACTCCCATCTGCACCATCAGCCGACAAGCTGCATTCAAAACACGGCTGTAACCTCCAGCAAAGGGGAGCAACACCACCAAAGGGGTGTAGGGCTGGGCAGTCAGGGTCTTCTTGATAAATTCCAGGCCTGTTGATCAAGCACAAATGAAGCGGACAGAAACCGATCACAGAAAAGGACAGCACTAATGACTCACTCGCATCCTGCTAGCTGGGAAGTGGGGGGTCAGATTCAGCTCTCCCCTCCAGCTGGAAATAAGCAAGATCCTTTTCCGGAAAACATCCTTAGCAATAAAATACAGGGAAAGAGACTCGGTGAATCAGCAACTCTTGCTCAGTACAGGCGAGCAGGCTGATGGGATGAGTCAACAGAACCCCAGCAGAGGTGCCCTCCGGGAGGGGCTCTCCTTCCAGTGAGGTTAGCAAAAGCGGTTAACCCAGCGAGTGCACCGTGTCACAGAGTGTTCAGAGGCACATCACAGTGAGGTGCTAAAGGTCAGTTTCAAAAGAGCTCAGCAGATTGGGTGTGGGGCACTTCTGAAAATCCACTTCTTAGGTGCCTAAATGGGAGTTGAGCGCTTCTGACAATCTGACCCCATGGGCCTGAGCCAAGTGCCACTGGAGCCAACGGGCGTTGGCTTTCAGTGGGCGTTGAATCGGCCCCTAAAATCCCAACTGTCCAGGCTCTCATGAGTTAGACACTACACACCTCAATGGTTCTTACTCACCAATCAGGGTCCCGCTGACCGTGCCCTTGCCTTGGCAATTCAGCACCCGAAGGCTGCGAACGCTGGCTCCCTTAGCCACGCCAGCGTCCCTCCCGCTCACCACGCCGGCCATGTGGGTTCCGTGGCTATCGCACTTGCTGGCCTGCCAGAGAGGGGAAGTCAAGCAAGGCAGCGAACGTTTCCAGAACCATCCCATTCACTGGCACCAATACACACGCTTGGGGCCCAATCCTGCAAACACTCACACGCACGATAGTGCTTCCACTGACGTCAATACAGAGGGACTCATGCATGTTGGTGCATGCAGGATCAGGCCCTGTATTTGCTACCACCATTCCTATCATTACACTTTTATGCTATTCTCTAGCGTATTAGCCATTTTCAGTGATACAGCTGCTAAGTAACACAGGAATTGCTCGCGGGGTCAGCCCCATAGTCCATCTAGCCCAGTATCCTGTCAGACAGTGGCTAGCAGCAGATGCTTCACAGGAAGATTCAAGACGTGGGACAATCTGTCCCCCATGAAGGTTTGATCCTGATCCCTAGTAGTTAGAGACTGGCCTAACCCCTGAAGCATGAGGTTTTATCCCTTCCAGAATTCTTTCTTTGCATTAACTCTGGATAGTCTCGTTATCCATATAACCATCTAATCCCACTGAAGGCCCTGGGCTGTGAACTTGAGATGCAGGTGTTCTTAGTCTTTGATCTCTCTTAGATTTGCTAAGCATAACACATAATAGTGGGCAGAGTCCTATAGAGAGGGGTGGCAATTGTGCAGGGTGCCAACATGCTTCTGTTGCCCTGGGTTTGGGATGCTCACATTACTCTTACGTCAGCTGGGCCCCATTCCAATCACCACAACCTGAGCTGTTCCTCTCACAGGCAGTGAGAGCCCAGGACCCTGACAGAGCCCATAGGCTCGCTCACCTGTCTGTGAAAGCGCGTGCCGTCCTCCTCTGGCACGTTCTCGAAGTCAGTCACAAACACTCTGCCCTCTATCTCCCGATGGTTGCTCTGGATGCTGGTGTCTAGCAGGTAAACCTCAACCAGATCTCCTTTATCTACCAAACACAAGCCATGGCACAGTCAGTGTGAAAGGCAGCAATGCCCTCAGAAAGCACACACACCGTTATGGCCAGAGCAGTCGTAGCTGTCATCAGCCCAGCACTCTAGCCGATGACAGAAATGTTTTCTGGGCACTGCCATCTTACAAACCACATGGCTACATTTTTACAGCCAAGTTATCAATTCCTGCAAACTGTGGCTTGCAAGGGAAACAACAACAAACAATGCATCCATCCAGGTCCTATATATATATCCCAATCCTGCAAACTCTGCATGCATACAGCTCCCACTGACTTCCAGGGTAGTTATGCAAGCTCCCTGGCCCCCCAGAACCATAGCTATAGCAGTTTCTTCGGTTCTCGACTCCATCCTCCTAAGGACGCGCACAAGGCGCCAACGACCTGCAGGGAGAGCAGGAGAAAACAGTGTAGACCAAGGGCTGTGCTCCAGATGTTGCCAACCTGCCCTGTCCTCACATGGTAAATGTATCCCAGATTTGGAGGGGAAGGTTACCACAGAGAGTTGATTGGCTCCGCCCCCTCCCTAGCAAGCCACGCCCCCTCAAAAGCTCAGAGTGCCAAAGACACCAACAAACTCCCTGGAGAAGAGGACATCAATCCCCCTGGGGTAGGAAGAAAGGTTGTGTCTGAGATTCGTGTTCGTTTTCTGCACGCACTTGGAACTACATTTGCGCAGGTTTCCTACCTTCTCTGCATGCATTTGGAGGGTTCAATTTTGCCCCTGGAAATCATCTCCTGCCCCATGAATTCTCCTTTAAAATAAATTCAAATAAGGGGGGGGGGAGGGGGAGAGAAGAGCCCTTACTGGGAGGGTTATATTCGCCAGACTTGTACTGTGCTGGGACGATCCTGCCGAGGTTCCAGGGAATGCTCTGAGCAAACACGTAGGAGTCCTCTTCAATGTAATCAACGTGCGGCAGCCGCAAAGCCTGTGCAAAAGAAACATCACAGAGAGATGGCATGGACACACCCTAGCTACTGAGTACTCGGTGCACACCACGCAGAACAGGAACAACGTGGGATGCGCTCAGCTGTTCTATCTAGCAGCTTCCTTGCACTGGGCCAGGGAAAGATTGCAGCTGCCCAAGGCAGGTGCTTATTCTCTCCTAGGCTCTGATGCTGCACGACTGAAGCTGATGAGGGCTGAGTGCTCAACTGGTCAAAGCCCAACCAGCAGGATGACGCACCCACAGAGCTTTATTTGTCGAATGTGGGGAAAAAAAACAACCTCAAATCAATCCCAGATTCAGAGCTGCCTATTAGGAGCCAAACAATCTGCGGGTGTAAACTGATGCCCTGGAGTCAGCGGCGCTGCACCAGTTCACAGCAGTGGAGAAAGTAGTCCTCAGTCTGAGTCTGAGAGCAGGGTTTGTTACTCCAGGCATTCCAGCTCTATTAGCGCCTGTCCCGTAGCTGTACTAAGGAAGCCTGCACAAGGGACGAAGAACTGACGCCGTGGGAGACGGGGCCATGCCGTAGGCTCGATTTCCAGTGAGACCTGGCTCTACGACTGATGATGGTCACAATGAGTTTCACAATATTCTTGATGTGCCCATTCCGGACTGTCCAGCCCCACCCACATGACCAGTATCTTCCACTAGGGTGGGACAGCTCCAAGCAGAGGTGCAACCACAGACAAAACGCTGGTAGAGAGCAGGAGCCTCCTAATGCATTGAGGTGGCCACTTACAAGATACTAAACCGCCAGCAGTTGTCCCTGTAGCTCCAAGGTTGTGCCCTTTGTAACCCTTGCTAGAACACATGTACCACAGTGACCCTTCTTTCCTGGGAGCAGTGCTGGATGCAGCTCCCTGCAGAGCTCATCAATGCCACTTGCTCTGGAAGGCACAGAGGGGTTCCTAGAGACACAGGAAGCATGGTCTGATGGCTAAGGCACAGATCTGGCTGTCAGGGAATTCGGGTTCTAGGCCTTGCTCTACCACATTCATTTACTAATTTCTGTGCCTCAGCTCTGTGAGGTTCTATTCAGCAAAGCACTCTGAGGTCCTGTGGCAGGTGCAAAGGGGAATTACAGAGACCCGTGCCAGGCACTCCCTCTGCCAGGGGTGGCTGTGCTACCCTGGGAGCAAAGGGCTGGCCTCAGACCTCAAACTCAAGTCGCTATGTGGCAACACGCTTACACGACCCCTGACAGCATGACGGACCACATCTGCAACTGCAAAACGATTGTCCTAAGGCAGCGAAAACAAAGAACTTGTGAATGGCCCAGGCTCCTAAATCTGTAGCAGCCCAGTGAAGAGAGAACATAAAGTAAAACAGCTCCTTAACTGAATTTCTTCTCCTGGGGAAATCCCATGTTCTTCTCACAGTCACCTCCTCAGAAGAGGAGCACTGTATTGCCTCTGCTTAAGTGCAAGTTACGCCCATGTGCTCTTTGATCAGTGAAGACGTATGACTAGCAGCCACAAGTCTGTAACCAGTCATGTGGGTGGAGTACCTGGGACTTGCATCACCTTGGATTCCTGATTGGATCTACCTTACTTTGGATTCTTTCCGAGTTTTACAGACCCACCATTTACAATTTGTTTCAAATATCAGTGAGATCCCACACAAAGCAGCAGGCATCGGAAAGCAGGTATGCAAAATCAGCACAATGACTTTTGTCAGATTGGGGAGGGACAGTCAGACCCAAGGTCCACCTAATCTGGATTCTGTCTTGAAGAGTGGCCAGCACCAGATGCTTCAGAGGAAATTACAAAAAAGCCTCATGCAGGCAGTTATGGAATAATCAACCCACAGGAAAGTTTCTTCTTTAAACCCATAAATTAGAGATTAGTTTATGCCCTGAAGCATGAGGATTTACAAACCTTGCAAACTTTTGGATGGAGAGGTGGGTATTTTAATCCTTACTCTTGCAACTCTAGATGTTCTCACTATCTAGACAGACAAACATTCTCTAGGTTGTATCCTTTTACTTCCAGCATATGCTGCTTTCCTTGCCTTTCAATCTAC
Organism: Eretmochelys imbricata; assembly: GCF_965152235.1. Classification (NCBI taxonomy): domain Eukaryota; kingdom Metazoa; phylum Chordata; order Testudines; family Cheloniidae; genus Eretmochelys; species Eretmochelys imbricata. The sequence goes on from NC_135579.1 coordinate 95,312,853, forward strand.
ATGGTTCTTGCCTCAAACAGAATTGTTACCACTGGGAAAAAAAACCTACTCTCCACACTGCCTGCCCTATCCCAGATGCCTCCGAACAGAAAACAAAACCAGTGCAGGCTGAAAAGACAGATGTGCAACATCCTCTTACCATATCCAGCACATCACTGCTCATCTTTACAAGAAATCCCTGGAACAGATCCTGGAAGATGTGAAGGATTTTGGTTAGGTAGCCATGCTTCGCTGCTCGAGCTTGCAGCCTGCGGATGGTTCTCTCTGTCTGGGATTTATGAGTTTCCTCCTTCAGCACCACTATGTACTGCCCGGGTAATCTCCACATGTCCTGAATTTAAACAAGCAGAAGCAGATTTTTCAAAGCCATGCACCTTCACAGAGCAAACACTGCTGTTCAAATTCTCACTGCAAGCTCAGTCACTTGAGCTGTTACTTTAATCAGCACAGCAGAGTTCATTTTGTAATGTAATCTACACATGATCTGAAGGAAGGAACTGAATGCAGTATTGTGAGCCCTAACTATTCAAAAATCATGAGATTGGCTTCACAGTCATGAGATTTTTTAAAAAAATAATTTAGGTTTTCTTTGGCTTCCGGTTTTCGAGTCTGCAGAGCCCACGTGGATCACATTTCCAAACTGTCCTCTGCAACCGGAAGGGCTAGAAACTTACAAAACAAAAGGGAGATTTTTACATCATCACTTGACTCCAGGAGCTGGGACTTGAAGAAGAATTTACGAGAGCTGGCAACACCATGAATGCACTGAGCCTGTATTATTCTCATGGAGAGGCACTGAGCTCTCGCAGCTGCAGATGAAGTAGTCATGGGGAGATGCAGGTGCCAGGTCCATTCAGAGCTTAACAGGGGAATGAAATACCCCACACTTCTCATTAAACTGCATGGACACAGTCACCACAGCAGCTGCATTATACTCAGAAAACATCTTACCAAGTCCCCAAACAGTGTGAAATCACCACTTCATCATGGGGAGGCAGAAGGCAAGAATGGGGGTTAAGTGGACAGTCTAGCAGGTCAGCGGGTGGGACACCAACCCAGCCCCATCCCATATGTTCAATTCCACTCTCAGTGACCAGAACCCTCCCACATTCTCAGGACAAGCCAACCGCCCTCCTGCCCAAATTTTTCTGTACCTGCAGCTCCCTGCATCACTTACCAAACCCTCCCCTCCTCAAGGGGAAGAAAAGGGTCTCCCCAGAGCTCTGTTTCTAAAGTCACGCAGTTGGCTCTAAAAGGGCTTAAGAGCCTGCTCCCGAAAGAGGTAGAAAAGAAACTACGAGGCCAGGTCCACAGCCTAAAGGCACCAGCCCATCGTAGCTGCAACGAGTTAGCGCCACAAGTCACTGCCTGCCCCCGCACACCAATGTGCCTTCCCTAAGCCGCCTTCCCAAGCATGGCTGCTTTGCAACCCCGCACGCTCCACAGCGCAAAGCCGCTCTCCAGAACAGGGGGCGCGTGGCTTTATTTATTTGATTTCTCTGGCTGTCACAGGACACAAGAGACGCTCAACGGACACCCAGGGAGCTCACACCAAGAAGGTGGCATGCGCCCATCCCTCTTGCCATCCCCTGGCACCGTCGCCTCTCGCCTGCTGCCCAAGAGGCTGTAGGCACGTCAGCTCCGTCTCTGCCCCTCCTTTATGCCTTGATCCACCTGATCACCACCACAACCCAGTGCTAACATAGAGACCTTTCATCAGGAGGGCCCGCAGGTGGGCAAGCAGCGGTGCAGCTAGAACCAGCAAAATTCATTTGATTCTTTACAACAGTTTGTTTTATTCATTTTATCCGCGGGGGGGGGGGGGGCGGATCCTGTCCCCCTGGAGAGGGAGGCTTGGGGGAGAATCAGGTCCTGCCCTTGCGGGTGGGGCAGCCTCTCCTGGGGGAAGTGGGGGCTCTTGCCCCTGAGGGATTGGAGGCCTTGGGGGTGGGAAGAGAGTTGCCTCCTGCCCAGCAGCGCGGGAACCATTTTTACAGTGGGGGTGCTGAACCAAACTGGTGTATGATGAAACCATTTCAAGCTGGGGCACCCCTCGTTCCAGCACTTACGGTCTCCCCGCCCCCCGAGGGAGTCGAGTCCTGCCCCCAGAAGGAGGGAGGGGGGGGGAGGCGAGTCCTACCACGGGGTGGGGTTACAGATTGAGCCTCACCCCGCAGCGACGGCTCCAAGTCTCCTGCCCCACGGGGCCGCTCAGGTTTGGCCGCACGGCGGAGAGGGGGGAGCCCAGGCGCCAGGGGGCCGTGGCCGCAGCTGGGCAGCCCCAGGGGCAGACGCCGGCGCGGCGGGGCGAGTTCTTCGTTTGTTCTGCACGGAGCCCCCCCCCACGCGGCTAAGGGACTTGCCCAAGGTCAGCCGAGGAGCCAGAGGCAGAGCCAGAAAGCGGCTCCCCCGGCCTCGCGCCCTACCGCCGGGGCTCCCCGGCCTCGCCGCTCAAGCTCCCCCTCCTGCAGCAGGCGGCTCCCCGGCCCCGTGCCCGCGGGCTCCAGCCCCCTTCCCCGCGACCCAGCCCGCGCTGCCGCCAGCCCCGACGCCGCTCACCTTGTTCGTCCTGTAGAAAGCGGCCGAGCCCAGCTGCCTCCCGACCTCCGTCTGGTTTTCCTCCTCCGACGGGAAGGACAGCGCCAGCTCGTCGTCCTCGTCGTGCTCATCCTCAGCGGCGGGGCCCGGGGCCAGCAGGGCCAGCGTGCCCAGCAGCAGCAGAGCGCGGGGGCAGCGGCCCATGCTCCGGGGAGCCTGAGAACCCAGGGAGCGGGGGCCGCAGCGCCTAGAACCCGGCTCGAAGGCGCGAGGCGGAGCCGAGAACCCGGCTCGCGCGGAGCCTTTGGGGGCGCGCGGGCTGAGCTCTGTGGGGACCCCGGCAGGGAGCGCGATCGGCTCCCCCGGCCGCTCCTGCAGCGGCTGCGTCGGATTCGCGCACGGCGAGTGCTCCCCTCGCGCACACACTCGGTGTGGCCACTTCCCCCCCTCAGACTTCCACGTGCTTCCCGAAATCTTTTGGGCGTGGATGTGCCGGATCACGCCACTATTGTCCCATCGGACCATTCCAGCTTGTTAAACATTAATTGGAGTTTTACTTATCCATTGAGATCAGGTTTCTGCCCCTTTTTTCTTTGCTGGCGTCATATTACAGGATTATTTAAGCAAAAAAAAAAAAAGAATACCATTCACAGCTTGAGGAAGAAAAATGCAGATTTTTCTGTGCATGAGCCACTCCAAATACACAAAGGAGAACAGTCTAATTAAATGCACCTGGGCAGTGATTGCATGTAATAGACATTGCTGTATTTTATACTTGTAATGTGCATGCAGTTTTATGCACACATATTATAAACTAGCAAACAGTCCTACTGTGGGTTATTGTATTGCTACCACATACAAGAAATAGTTGATTCCAGTTCTCCAGGGTATAATAAATTAACATTTTCCCAGTACTTTGATCCTAGGAAAGTATATTTTCCAAGGGCAACTCAGGCGTATCACACAATTGTACTGAGCCTAGCCACAAGTAAATGCTAACATTAAAACAGCAACATACATAGACATATCAAATTAGCCCAGCTAGGGACAAAGCCTCCTGACTGCAAGTCCTATAAATAAAACAGAGCATGGGGAAATTAATTTGTTTTTTTTTTTAATTAGCTATCAAAAATAAAGGGTTAACAAAATCCATTACTAGACCACACACTCCACCAGACAAACCGTCCAGAGGAGGGGCAGCAGTTATGTGGACATCCTGACGTCCCACAAAAGACACAAATAGTAGAAGCTTTGGAAAAGAATCAACCTTAAAACCAGCTAGTACAGTTCTGCATGATCCTCAGGGCAGGGATTCAGTGCTTTGCTTGTCACACATCACCTACTTTAAAAACCTAGGATTAAGGCAGACAGAATAAAATGGCTGCTCCATAAAATCCAGAGTGACCTGCAAACTAATCCCTGCAAAGATCTAGCTAAATTTGGAGTGAGATGAAAGCTGTCCCCAGGAAATAATAACGTCATGATAAGAGAACCCACGCAGTCCACCAGAACATGCTCTATGTATCTATCTTGGTTATCACTTTGCTGCATCTTCTCCTTTGAACAAGTGAATAGCAAACTCTGAGCCATCACTGGCAACCTGCAGAGTAACCCATGTAAGACAACAGAAAAGCCATCACCAGGAGGTGACATTGGCACACTCTCCCTAGCAAGGCACCACAGTAGGGCAGCAGGATCTGTGAACGTTTACAAGCAACATGATTACAGCTGCAGGATTGTCACAGCAGGGGAAAAAATTAATGGAAAGTGTGATCTTCCTATTTGACCACGATCTTTTTGTGTGTCCGTGACTACTCTGCAGCTGCAGCTGCAGCTCCTGTCCCGTGGGGCTGGGACTAGCTCCCCGCTCTGGGCATTGCAATCCAGTTGTGGGGTCACAGATTTGGCTCAGATTTGTCCCAGGCACCCCTGCATCATGATGGTGAGGAGCGAGGTAGCAGGCCAAACCTAAGTGGCACTGCAATCCAGCATGCCAGGTCGCGGCACCTGGAGCAGAGAGCCAGGTTCAGCCCTGCAGGACACAGGAGCCACTAGTGCCCAGGGTGAATGTGGGGTGGGCTCGTTTTCCAGCTCCTGCCTCCCTTCCCTTCTAGGCAAGGATTAAGGTTGGGGTGCAGGGGCAGAGGATGCTGCTGAGGGTAGTCAGTACCCCTTTGTTTGTCAGGGCATGTTTAATCAAAAATCATAGTGCAGACACTAAACCCATGACTTTTACTAAATTTACCATGACTGTGATTTTTGATAAAAAAAATGCCATGACAAATCTGGAACCCTCAACATGATAATTCAGTGCTTTGCACCAAGGAAAGAAACAAAAAGAAAGAAAATTTGGTCCATCGTATACCTTGAAATGGAACTTCTCTCTCTATACAAAAGAAACCAGACTCCAAGTAACACTGAGCATTACTATTTTTAGGCAAATCATTATAACATGAGAACTAATTGCAGCTCAGTACTATTAAATCTTTGCTGAGAAATGGGCCAACACCGCTAGTCTTCTGTGACATTTATCAGGGGTCGGTTGGGGGAATTTCGTTCAGGAATTCTCCTTAAAAACTGATGCCATGTTGTGACCCCTATGTTTGCAAGGGAGCAAAGAATTAGCAAGGTTCAAGTGTAATAACATTGCAGAGAGGGGGAAGAAGAGATCCCTCCCTAACCCTAATATATTCTGCTCAGGACATTTTATTTTTGATGTTGAGAACAAAAATCTAACTGAGACTTTTCATGCATTAGTGAGAGAGCTGGCAAATCAAAGGTGGAAGCTCAACAACAGTTTTCAGAGGAAAGGGTTTGTAAGTCGCTTATGGGCTTCCTCTGGAGATGAATTTTCATGAAGGACTCTAATCCTGTTTAGGAATTTTTACAGGCGCGTCACACACTGCAATGATTTTTTCCCCCAGTGTTCTGGTCTATATTTTTGGGCAGCTGTCAGGATTTCTTTGCTACCAAACCATTAGTAAATGTTTAAAATATCTGCATGAGGACAGTGTATTTAAATAGAGCATCTTTGAGGCAGGAAGCCCACAAAAATTTACCCTAGTTTAGTCCAATATATACTGCATATTGGAAGGCTCATTCAGAGAGGCTGATTAGTTCAATACACTGGGCCTCAGGAGACCTGCGTCCTGTTCGCAGCCCTGCCCTGACCTTCTTGATGACCTGGGGCAAGTGACTTCACCTCTCTGTGCCTCAGTGTCCCCTCTAACGTCTATTTAGACTGCAAGCTCTTCAGAGCAGGGACTGTCTCCTATGTGTTTGTACAGCGCCTAGCACTAAGGGGCCCTGATCTTGGTTGCACCTCTAGGCTCTGCTGTGGCTAAGGAGAAGAGGGGGTTATGTGATAATATTAAGAAATAATAATAACTGTAGTGGGGTGGCTGCCCCTCTCCTATGCTAGATGGGGCTTCAGCAGGCCAGAGAGGCTGTGCAGGTTGGCAGCCAATCAGAGAAGGCCTGTTAGGGAGCCAATCAGAGGCTGAGTAAGAGGCAGCAACCAGGGCCAGGCAAGGCCCTATATAAAGGCTGCCCAGGCGAGAGGTAGTCAGTCTCTCTTAGGCCTTCAGAGGGTGAAGGTTGGTCTCCTGGGTGAGGGGACAAGTGGCTGAGGCGAGCAGAAGGGAACTCCAGCCCGGTACTTGCCAGGCTGCAGGCCCTGAGGGAAGGGCCTAGCTGGTGCAAAGGGGCCGAAGGGGAAGCAGCCCAGGGAGAGAGGTGGACAAGGGGAGAGAAGGAGGGCAGGAAGGCTGCTGCCAAAGGGTCCCTGGGTTGGGACCCAGAATAGAGGGTGGGCCTGGGTCCCCCCCTTGCACATACACCTGGCCATTTGATGTGGCGATAGCAGACTGCACCAGACCCCTGACACAAAGGGTTAGACTTTGGGGAGTGGCTGGCTGCTGCGGCTGGGTGAAGTGAAAGACTGCTGAAAACCTCCCCCTGGAAGGGGGTGAGCGAGGACTAAGGGGCACTGCCAGAGGGCAGTGCCTTGAAGAGGATGCTGCAAGAAGGGAGCAACATGGGTCCAGGTGCCAATGGAGGGTGAGAGACAGATGGGATACCACCAGTGGAAGGCATGCCATGCTGGACTGAGCCAATTCCCTGATGAGCCAGCAGGAGGCGCTGTGGTGGTGAGTCCCAACCCTGTCACAATAACATTTAAAATCCTCTTATTTATATTTTCCAGTACCTTTGGTCTAAATACCATGTGCTGAGCATCACTGAGATAATCACACTGGCTTCTCTTTAGTACAAATGAGCTATTGCTAGGGGCTGAGCTTGCTCTTATTGAAGTCAATAGGAACCTTGCTATTGATTTAAGTGGAAATTTTCAAAAGAGCATAATGGAGTTAGGTACCAAAACCCATTGAAACTCTGTGGGACTTTGGTGCCAAACTCCCTTAAGTCCCTGTGAAAATCTGTGCTTTATAACAGCTGCAGCATCAGGCTCTGGTTTTGGACATTTCAAGTGCAAAAGCAATGAAATTAAATGGACCTTTACAGAAAATAGGAACTTTCAGCTAAACTGAAGGGGCGACAACAACACATGGTATAAAGATGGCTTTAATTTAAAGTCCCAAGCGCATGCATGTCTTACTGGGGTGGGACTTGACCACTAACCTTGTTAAAACAAATTAATTAGCATAATGAGAAGACGGAAGGGGTGACTTGTCCGAGCCCATGTGACATCAGAAATCAGGCGGGGTAACTGAGGGGAGACACAATCCTTTTGCTGCCAATTCTCTGCCTCTTGTCCATTTCACACAGCTGCTGTCTGCTCAGTAGCTCCCTGCAGCTTGGCTGCATCTCTGGGCAGCAGAGGCAAATTGACAAGCAAGGGAGCCCAGCAATGGGCAGGATCCTGAAACTGACATGAATTGCTCCAGCTTTTCAGCCCAGCCAACCCCTGCAGCCCTGAGATGTCCATCAGATGTAAGAAGCTGACAGTACATGGCCCTCATTCTGCTTGGCTGCTGCTTCCACAGAACTCCACCTCCCGTTTCCCGGCCCTCTGTGGAGCATGAAGAGTAAAAGAGCTGGACGTTCTCATCTCTCATGCAAGGAGAGAAATCTTGTGTTAAACGTGAAACGCCCGAGAATCACCTTTAAAAATAACAGGGTCAGTCGACATTTGCAGAGCTGGGAATTAATGCTAGGCTCATAAAGCAGTAGTTCAGCCCCTCAGTACAAGTGGCCTGGTTTTCAAAGGTGCTGGGAACCTGCATCTCCCACTGGCTGGGATGTGATTTGTGGGTGCTCAGCACCGCTGAAAATCAGGCTACTATATTTAGATGCCAACGTATAGATTTAAGAGCCTAACTGTAAGCACCCAATCTAGACCCTCAGGTGGCTATGGCCCTATTAGTAGCAGTATTTCTTAAGCAGCGGTGTGCATATGGGGCAGTAAAGTGAGGAGATTGATCTGTTCTTAAACCTTTCTGGGTAAAGTTTTATGGCACATATTTATCCCAGGGGCTGCACAGCCCTCTGTCCCACTCCTAGCTCAGCGCTTCAAGTGCTCCTGGCGGCATCACAACCCTCACAGCTTAGAGTCGGGTTGGGTTTTTTTTAAACGGCTCATGATTGCAGGAGAAACGGGAGCTTTCTCGTTTATTTATCTATTGCCCTTATGTGATGGGGTTTACAGGCCCCACCCGGACCTGAAAGGGTTAATGTGCTGCTGTAGGCCTAATCAGCCTCTCCTGCTATACCTGTAGGGGTGCCAGGTCTGAAAGGAGGAGGGTAAAAAGGAAGGCCCTGCTCAGGTTGGGGCTGGGTTAGGAGGAGTACAGATCAATAATATTCATGTGGTGAGAGACAAGCCTAGCCTGGAGCTGAGCTGGGATTGATGCCTGATTAAGCCTGCCTGGAGGGAAAGACAGGCATTGATAAGGAACAGTTTGGAAGTACCTGGGGACCTGATGGGCCCTGGAAGTAGGGTGTCTCACCAGAAGAGGTAGGAGAGTGAGAGCTGAGCCCAGGGGATGAGTGGATGAATAGCCCTAAAGGGGATGAGTGCTAAGTCATTTGGGCCAATCACTCCTTTATTTTGTGTTTTGTTTGGACTGGGACTCTGGATTCTGTTCCCCCTGGAAAGGGACTGAAGTGTTGTAGTGACCTGGCTGGAGGGCTGAGCCATGTAAACCACCAGATCAGGTGGGGAAACTGAGGCAGAGGACCTGCAGTGCTTTGCCATCAGGAAGTGCATTGAGGCTGGTAGCCTGCTTGGACCTTGCTAATACCAGCCCCTGTCTCCTACTGTGAGAATGGAGCCAGGCTGTGCTCAGCTAAGGAGGCCACCCACCAGTTCCCTACACAATTCTCAAGTGGAGATGAGGCAACCTTAGTAAGACTGTCCCTATCACTCCTGTTTCCACTGGGTTGGAAGCAGCTGTCTCCTGATCAGCATGTGGTCCAGGGAGCAGGTAGTGAGGGATCAGGGGACATGGAAAGGCAGGGACTGGGCCCAGACAGGTAGACTTACAGGGGGGAAGGTAACATGGGGCGCAGGTAAGAAGGCAGTGTGATAAAGGGAGAATGTGAAGGGAAAGGGCGTTAGAATGTAGGGGAACAGGAAGATTAAAGACCAGGGTGGGGGTGTGGACAGGGGAATTTTGGCATTTGTGTGAGTACATGAGGTTCAGTTTCCAGCCTGAACCCATCTTGTGTGAACCCTGGGGTGGGGGCTTCCACCTGCCGCTTGCTGGCCAGAAAGCGCTGCGGTCAGCACCAAAGCCATGGCTCCCGAGCCAGGCTGCTGAATGGGTCAGGTGGGGCTGGCTGCCGGCCCTGCTGGTAGGTAGGGATTTCAGCCAGGGAACCACACAGATGTTGAGTTGTCGCTTCCACCCGTTGCTGCCAGGTGACCTAGGCTGTGAGGCTGGTTGCTGGAGTCAGCTTGTGGGAATGCCTGAGAGGCGAGAGGCCCGGCGCTGTCTGTGTGTCTGGAAGCTGACAGGTAGCGGCAGCCCTCGGTATAAATCCCTCCCTGCGAGGCCTGCGCAGGAGTGTACAGCACCCAGCTCCTTAGCCCTGTAAAACGAAGCACCCAAAAGGGCAGATGGGGAGACAAGGTCTCGCTAACGCGTTCCCATGGCCCAGCTCGCTGAGGTGCTTTGCCGGGAGCACAGAAGCGAGGCCCTCAAACACAGCCATCCCCCCCTTTGCCCCCAGGCTAGTGGCTAGTACTGGCAGTGTTCTGTGTGCTCTGGGGGCTGTGGGGCAGGGCTGCTGAGGTTCTCTGGTGTACCGTGGCTTGTTTTCAAAGGGGGAGGGCGGCTGACGCTTCACAGGGCTGGGAGGCACCTTGCTACCCCCTTTCCTTAGCGTCACAACATCTTGTCTGGGCCTGCTGTGGGCCAGCTCCTCAACCCCATAGGCCACAGGCAACACCAGCACTCCCCTCTAGGCCTTGCAGGCCCTGCTGTCGCTCTGCAGTTTAGCCATAGGCCCAGCCCGACCACCGAGCATCACCCTGGAGCATCCAGCCCCTGCTCCACAGGATACTCGCCATGCTCACAGATTCATCGCTTCCAAAGGAACATGCAGCCCAGCTTCCCCGTCCCACACAGATCACTGCTATGCTTAACGCACAGCACTTGGATACGGTTCTAGTGAAACCAAGTACGAGCATATTTAACAAAGCCTAGAGCTTCCAATAGAAGTGTTGAGTGAGTTACCTATCCCCATCTCGATATTATGAGATTCCTCATATAATACCTTGCTCTTGGTACAAACACCCTTCATCCACAATCTCCAATTGCTTTACAAAGGAGGTCAATATCCTTATCCTACCCTTCCAGCTAGGGAAACTGAGTCATGGGGCCTTGCCTGAGATCCCCTAGGAAACCAATGGCAGAGGCTGGTACTGAAATCAGGTCCCTGAGTCCCAGTCCAGTGCTCTGTCCTCTAAATCCACAGTGCCTGCTGAAGTGGCGGGTCAGAGATTAAGGCCAAAAGAATCAAAAGCAGCCACTTATCTTGGAGTGCCCAAGTTGATATGCTAGGGCCTGACTGACTCCAGTGACTTTAATTGGCAGTTTGGGTGCTGAGTGTCTCTGAAAATGACACCCTGAACCAGCAAAAGGAAGGACAGGAGAAAAGTGAGTGCCTCCTGTGAGGTAGGGGTTACCGAGGAAATCACTCAGCACACACACATGGTATTCAAGCCCCCATGCTCCCCTCTTGTCAAGTGCAGAAGAAACTTTTTGCTCATGAATTTTGATTTTTCCATAAATCCAGATCACTAGGAAAATTTGTCAAAAACCAGCAAGCAGGTAAATGTTACACTCATTCAGTGTGTAAAATTCAAGCAGGAACCTGTCCTCCTCCCCTGCAGTATTGACAATGCACTGGAAATGACTATATGCGCTTTGCCAGCAGAGGGCAGGAGGCAATAAGGTTATCAAAACTCCAGCAGCAAACTCTTGAGCCGGATGGGCACTACCAAACTCCCTACGGTGTGAGGTAGGGGGTAGTGCACACCTGTGGCGTAGTGCTCTGCTCTGTGTTGCATTCTGATCCTAGGGCTGCTCTGTGCATGGCCACTCCTTTGCCCTCTATTAGAGCTGCTTAAGGGTAGCTCTAACTTCTGCTGGACTGCAACAGCAGTGTGCCAAAACTGCAGCAGAGGATCGGCCTGGCCTAGCATAGGGGCATTGTGGCCATGCCTCACGTCTCTGATTGTACTCCGCTTCCTTTCCATACTGGCACCAAGGAGGGTGAGTGGCCAAAGAACCCTAACATCAGCCACTGGAGGGCCTGGCTCCTGGTATGTAATTCTCCCTCAATGAGGGAAAAACACAATCCTCTGCAAACTTGGAGACAAAACACTCCTTTGGGCAGCCTATGTTTGCTTTGAAGTAGGACATTAAAATCCCCAGGGAAACTGCTCAGTAAATTGTAGGTCAACAGCTGAGCTGCGTAATGGAACTGTGCGCCACAGAAGGCAGACGCGAGTTCACTGCTGGTATTTCTGTAGAGAAGCTTTACCACTGAGCTCCCAAATCTGTTTATACAGAGACCACGCAAAAAACCCTGTATATTTGTGTTGTTTTCTTGTAATATTTAGATTGGGAAGAGAAAAATGGCATATTTATGCCCAGGGAATGTTCCATAATCTTTAGCACTTATTAGGTTCCATTAACTCCCACACAGCTCCTGTGAGGGAGATAAGAATTGTTGTCCCCATTGTTAAGATGGGGACAACTGAAGCAGTGATATTAGGGGATATGCCAATGGGAGGGAATTGGTGCCAAAGCTTAAGGAATAGAACAGGGGCCTGAGTTCTAACTACTATCCACGCTTCCCCTCCCAGGAGAGACTTCATAGAAGTGTAGGACTGGAAGGGACCTTGGAAGGTCATCTAGTCCAGTCCCCTGCACTCAAGGCAGGACTACATAATAACTAGACCAGGGGTCTCAAACACACGGGCTGCATGCAGCCCGCTGAGTTATTTGCTGCGGCTTGCCAAGCTCACCGCCCCCCCCGAGTTATTTCCTATGGCCGCCAAGCTCCCCTTACCTGCTGCCCCCCCTCAACACATTGCATCCCCGCTCGTCTGCCTATCTGCAGGTGCTTCCCACTGCCAAACAACTGTTTGGCAGTGCTTAGCGCTTTCCAGGAGGGAGAAGCAAGGAGCCACATGCTCGGGGAGGAGGTGGAGAAGAGGCGGGGCAGGGGTGGGGATTTGGGGAAGGGATGGGAAAGAGGTGGGAAGGGGCAGGGCAGGGCAGGGGTGGGGCCTCATGGAAGGGGTGGAGTAGGGGCGGGGCTGGGGGCAGCGGAGGGGGGGTTGTCCATGATGCGGCCCTCAGGCCAATGTACTAGTCCTCATGGTGATTCTAGTTTGACATCCCTGAACTAGACCATTCCTGGCAGGTGTTTGTCTATGCTGCTCTTCAAAACCTCCATTGGCAATTTCTGTCAGGGTGGTTAAGCACTGGAAGAAAGTTTTTCCTAATGTCCAACCTAAACCTCCCTTGCTGTGATTTAAACGCATTGCGTCTTGTCCTATCCTAAGAGGTTAACGAGAATGATGTCCTGACCAGTCCTGCACTCAGACCACAAATAATCATAAGTCAAAACACAATGGAGACACTCACACATGGGTATTTCCTGTGTGTATTCATGCTTGTGTACTGTAGGTCTCTTATGTAAGAATACGCTAGGGGCTGAGAAGTAGGCATTAGTATCACTCCTGGCCCAAGAGATTAAATGTTGAATTCATGTAAAGATCTGCCAGTGTAAAGGGTTTAGACCAACAAGGCCATGTCTACACTAGCACAGCTGTTGGCAAAACTTTTGTCACTCAGGGGTGTGAAGAAACCCCACATCCCTGAGCGACGTAAGTTTTGCCAGTATAAGCGCTCGTGGGCACAGTGCTATGTTGGTGGGTGAGTGACATAGCTATGGCTGCCCGTTGAACTGGTTTTATTATGTTGAGGGGAGAGCTCTCTCCCGTCGGCATAACATGGCTACAAAGCGCTCTTACAGCAGCACAGCTGTATTGGTACAGCTGGGCCCCTGTACACTTTGAAGTGTAGACATGGCCCAAGTCATGACCTGAGGGGGTCTTGTGCTCTTGTTTTTTAAATATGTTCTGACTCCTATAGTAGCCGAACTAGGAGCAGCTCTCCTAGCTCAGATAAAACGAGCACCAGTTTGTTTGCACTTGATTGTTGAACCCCTCCAGAGCTCCAGGCAGCTCCAGCAGTGAAAGGCCTGACAGGTGGTTTCCCCTGTATTCGCAGCCCCTGAGAACCTGTTCCCGTGAGCTCACTGGCTCAGTATTTAGGCCAAAGAGGCTCAAAAGCTTTGACTGACCATCACAAGATTGGTTCAACCAACTGCAAGCAGGGCATGTCAGTCTCCACTACAGCTGCCAGAGATGCAGGTTTTCAGAGCCTTCTATTCTGCCACTAGCTCACCCAGCCACACGAAGCCCTGGTTTAAAAACACAGGCTGAAAGCTCAAAGCGGGAGGTTCATCTCCCCAGCCGTGTTCTCAGCCAAGACCTTCCTTTGAGGCCTTGGACACCCACCTGCACCAGATATATACTGTGAATATACAAACATGCCAGTAGGGGTCAGCACTCACTTCCTTCTGTAAGCAGACCCCAGGCCAAGCGCTAGGCTTGATTCACAAGGAAGGGCTCTGGAAAGGCTCTGGCCAGCATTTTCAAATGTGGGTGCCTAAAGGAAGGCACCTAAATCCCTACAGAGGCACCTCACTATGTGACCCGATCAGTGGGAGCGCTGGGTGCGCTGCATCTTTGAAGCTCAGGCCTCTTCGTCACCTGCCTCATGTTGAAAATACCGGCATGCTGTGCCGCCAGCCGCTAAACTGGAGAAGTGGCTCGACTCTATACAATGTGCCCGTGTCCCTGCCTCCGTGAGCATATTGTAAAACCGAAGATCTTCCTCTCTGCTGACCCCACCTCTGCTGTCTGGGGGGCAAAACCTGGCTTCTCATTGCCATCGGGGTATTTTAAAACCAGGTCAACAAGAGACCCACCCCACTCTCCAGCTCGGATAGCTGGAACGGATGCTGGGGGAAGAGATTCTCCCCCTATGCCCAACCCAGGTTGTGGAGTGACCAGACAGCCCCGCTGCTCCAGCCCCACCATGTCCCCTCCACAGAGGGCAGAAGGGAAGATCTGCATGGCACTTACTCCGAGCTGACCCTCACCAGCACCAGATCAACGGGGCTGTGCAGGAGCTTGGACCCCGGCCTCAAAATGGATCAACTGCCAGCCAGCCCTCCACAGCCACACAGGCAGGCACTGTTCCAACCCAAAGATCTTAGCTTCTCCGTAGCCAAAGGGTGGGAGGGGAATAGGCACAGAGGGGATGTAACTTGCCCTACCTGGCAGGGCAAGCACACAGGTGGCAGAGCTAGATCTCCGTGGTCCCAGCCAAGTGCCCTTGCCCTAGAGCAGGCCACCGAGCCCGAGGGCGTGCTTTACAGTACACACAAGTTGCTCATCGGAACATGTTAGGTTTTCATTTCTTCCCCAGTGAAGATGGTTATTGCTAGCAATGTCTGCGGGTTCTTTAGCTCCCTTGCCCTCCACCAGCACCACCTCAAGGTTATTGCCTAGGACCGTGCCCAGCTAACAGCGGAGACGTACAGCCGAGGTTTTGGCTTTCTGCTTTGTCCCATTTTTAATTTCATGCAGGAATGTCTCTCTTCCTACAATGTTTAACCTCCACTGAGAGCAGAGTAGTTCAGACTCAGACTAACATCAGCTTCGTTCCCTGAGGAATTACCTCACTGGGGCTATCTGGTAGTGGTTTGTGTGCACAGAAGATGCTACACGGACAGACTTGGCGTCTGAGCTCTGTCAATGCAGCTGCGCTCCTGATGTGCCTGAACCCTGAACTGAAGGGACCACCTCTTGGAGCGAGGGGATAGCCCAGTCTCTGCTGAGATTGTCAGCCATGACGATTGTAGCTGATGCTTGCTGGAAGGTGGACTGAAATGACCAACTCGGGTGCGATGGTGATGTGGCCCTGTGTAAGAACCTAGAGAGAACTCATTTCACCTGGGACAGAATAGCTATGAAAGGCCAATAGCTGTCTCCGCCTACTGTCCAAAGCTGAATTTGAAGTGGAGATGTAGGGCTGTATCCTAACCCCGGTAACTTCCTGGCCACCCCACTGAAGTCAACCTGTAATGCAGGGCAGAGTTTGCCCCAATCTACTTGTCCTGTTCCCAGCTGTCCCTCGTGCCAGCTCTCTGACAAATAATGAAAAGATAAAGCCAGCGGTAATATCATAAACAGACCAGCGTGCATGCCCACCCACCTCCAGCATGGAGAAAGCTCACCCTTGATGTGACCCCACTCGTTTAACCAATGGCCCATGTGCTGTCTGTTGCATGTGGCGGACCCAGAATGCCACCTAGAAACAGAGTGAGAGGAAAGGAAGGTTTGGGGGAGAAATGGAGAGCTGCATGGAAAGGGAAAGAGTCTCAACGGAGCATTCGCCCTCCGTGTATGACGAGTCAAGAAGAAGGGATGGAAGAGGAACTAAGTACCAGGCAATTTCTGGAGGATCCAAAGACTGGTCATTCTAGAACGTAAATGGCGGTTAAAGGGAAAATAGCCAGCCAAGTGTAAACAGTTGGAATAACTGTTCCCTGCACCCTGCCTGCAGTATTTAGGAAATGCTTTCCTCTTTACTCCCCACCTTTATCACAGCACAGTCAGCCATAAATATATAAACAGTGTGTGAAAGCCTAGCCCTGTGGGAGTTTTGCCACTGACTTCAATAGGGTCAGGATTTCACCCCAGTCTTTGACTATGGTTTTTGCTTTCCAGTGTCTCTGGTTCTATTCAGGATGTAAGTGAGCATGAATCAAAGTTTATTTTTTGTATGACAGTCAGTCCCATTGTGCTAGATGCCGTATGAACACCTAGTCATAGGCAGGCCCTGTCCCACAGAGTTCACAGCCTAGGATATAAGCGAGTAACAGCTAGTGGGAGGTAGGCGGAAGAGAACTGGAAGCGGGGCGGGCAAGGGTTTATGTACAATGGTGTGCAGAGTCAGCCAGGTTGAAAGGACAGTCCATTTTTGTTTGCTATATGTAAACAGGAAATAACCATGATCTTAATGACCCTGGCAGGCCGGCTGGCCATTGGCAGGTGTCAAGTCCCCCTAGGGACCATGATGGGAGTAGGTCTTAAAGGGGGGATTTGAAAGACCTGATGCACTAGTTCTGGGATGTGATACTGCATGTGGGCCTTGAAGGATTCACTTACCACAGCTCAACTTCAAATCAGACGCAGAACAAGCCACTTAATCAGGGTGGCCCTGTGTCCCGCCTAGTCGAGAGGAGATTGCACGATCCCCAGAGACAGAGCCCTGTTCAGCATCTAAACACTCTCCTAGTTCCTGCAGAGTTTATATTTTCTGCTCTGAACACCATGGAGATTGCACAGATTGGGACTGAGTGTAGATGCTCTGCTCTACCACCGGTAGAGCTAACATGGGTTAGAAAGAGGAATATCCTAAACCAACAGTGTTCCCTGGGAAGGCCAGTCCCAAGGGATAGTACAGTAATGCCAATAAATAGGCTGTTTTTCCCATTGAATGAGATTAGAAAGGTCCCATCCCAATAAACTATATACCACTTAAAGGGAATGTTCTATACATGATTTGTGTAAATCAGCTTTTTCCCACACTCACTCGGATGCACTGAGTGACACAGACATGAGCATCAGATCCTCCCTTAGTTGTCTTTTTTTTTTTCTAAACTGAACAGTCCCAGTCTTCTTAATCTCCCCTCGTATGGAAGCTGTGTCATGCCCGGTAAGGTGAGGCTCTATGATTTGTCCAGAGTTCAAGGCAGGACTCTGAAGGACGTGTACAGGTCATAGCTCCCATTGGGTTGGGTGTCTCTATTTACTGTAAACTAGACTTTAAAAGCAATTATGTTTACATCTCTTCTGGTGCCAAACAAGGCCTGTCTCTGACAAAATGACTTAAACCAAATGCTTCCTATTGAGAGAGAGAGAGAGAGAGAGAGGGATCCACAAAAGAACTTTAAGTGCCTCAACTCAAGCTGTAGGCACTGAAGTCTTGGATTGGCTGCCTACATCCCAGCTTTGAAGCCAATCTACAAATCTGGTGCTGAACCCTGTCGGTGCCTAAACTCCCTCAGCATCTCCATTTTTCACAGCGCCATTTCTCTCGATGCCTATGTTCTGCAGCTGGGGATATGCTGGCATACGCTGCTGCCTCACTCTAGGCATCCGGACACCCATCTCTCAACTTAGCCCCCCAGCAATTCATGAACTGGAGAGAGACAGGCATTCGGCTGCCTACGTTGCATGCAGGACCCCGCCTAGTAGGCATCCTCAGAGACTGTCTACTGGTTGGGTCCCATTCCAGTAGCACAAGGAAGAGGGGGTGGGGTGCTGCCCAGAGACTAGCACGCTTGCCTGGAATGTGGGAGACCCAGGTTCAATTCCCCCCTGCCTAGCAGAGAGGAGGAAGCAAAAATTTGAACAGAGGTATCCAGCCTCTCAGGAGAGTGCTCCAACCATTGAGCTCTGGGATACTCTGATTCATCCGTTGAAGCTGTTGGTCTCTGGATTAAACAATGAAAGAATGGTTGGCGCAGGGGGGCTGGACCTGGGGTCTCCCATCTCCCAGGTGGGTGCCTGAACCACTGGCCCCCAGAGTCATTCAATGACTATTTCAGTATTTATCCACAGTGGAACAATCACCCACTCCATCCACTCTTTCATTATTGATGCAGAGTACAACTGCTTCAACAGGAGGCATATGAAGGGTGTTACCACCACCAGACCTGGGGAATTGTTCAGAGACAGTCCAGTGGTTTAACTAGGAGTCTTGGGACGTAACTGAGCCAAAGAAAACAGCCTGGGTTTGCCTCTGCTCTGCCCTGGAAGATCCGTATCCGAGTGAGAGATCAGGGAATGAAAGGCCGCCTCACCTATCTAATGAGACTACCAGCTAACAATCACCTACACAGTGGGGACTGGAGGGAGGCCACCAATTCATCTCACAGGCGTGATCCAATATTCTTCAGAGGAGAGCAACCTTCTCCCACTAGAAGCCAGATCAGAACCAGGGGCCTATTGCTGTGGGGTGTTATCTGAGCCATCCAGTTGCTTAGGTAGCTTGTGATTGTTACCGATCAGTCCTAATGAAAGACTTTGTGAGTGACACTGAACCCCTCCCTCTCTATCCATGGGTCCCTGTCCATTTTAGAAATAGGCCCAAGTCACAAGATGCCTCAGATCCAGAATGGTGTCTGAACTTTCGCTGGGTGGGTGGATTCAGGGCTCTGCTTTGGGTTAACTTATAGTACAATGCTAGGGCCTGGTTCATTGGTGCCTTGCACCCTGTATAGTCATTGTCCAGTGTTCCTGGCAGCCCGTAGAAGCGGAATTCCGTTTCAGGAGCATTGACAACCACTTTGTTCAGGTGTAAATGACCAGCTAGTAGGTGAGGCAGTGGGGATCTGGCCTGAAGGGAGAACACTTACTCTGTTACCCCCAAGTCTCAGGGGGAAATTAGGACTCTGCAGGACGCCCTGCTGCCACCCATAGATGCAAACAGCATCATTTGGAGAAATTCACCTCTGCATGTGCTTTCTGTAGGCTACTGAATACCTGAGAGAGCCATTTCTGGGGCTGACAAGCAGTGAGATTTGGTCTTCTCATGGTATTTCCTCTATATTGCTATATCATAAGAAAACCAAATAACACATTAGTTTGACATCAAGGGCTCCCTTAGGTATTAAAAAGCCTGTGAAAAACATAAATGCAAGACCCAATATATGAGACACAGCCACTCTCAGATCCCCAAGCACCCCTTAGAAATAATCTGTAAAGATCTTTAATTCCAAGGGCCTGAACTGTGAGTGACCTTGTGCAGCAACAGCCTAGTTGAATGATCCTGTTGAATGAAAGCCAAGTAAATGTGTGTGTGTCATGGCCCTTTGCTCAAAGGCAGATCAAGGACTCTCTGTACTTAGCTCCTGTGGAAAACTCCAACTGCACACAACCTATTCACATGATAAAATGAAACCAAATGTTAATGGAATAGAACCTGCAACACCATCATCACTGTATCATTCAACCTCAGGCCACAGACCTACGTGACCCTTTACAAATATAAGGGCCCAGGTTTTCAAACAGAGGTGCACTGTTGGGGTGCTGAATAAATGACCTGGTTTGCAGATGGCCTAGTTAGGAGTCACATGGCTGGCAATTGTTTTGCCGCTCATGGTCAGTTTCACACAGCTGCTGCTGGCTTGCTCCATGGCTTGCTGTCAGCTTGGCTTCATTTCCCAGCACCAGGAGGCAAACAGACAACCAAAGGAGCCCAGCAGCTGCAGGATCCTGAAATTGACTTGAGTCACTCCAGATTTTCTTCCCAGCTGACCCCGCGAGACATCTGTCAGAGCATGAAGCGGTTCCTCAGAAGCAAGGAGCTGACAGCTCGCGAGCTGCATTCTGCTTGACTGCCTCTCGACTGCAGAACTCCTCGCCCTAGATCGAGCCGCCGGCCGAGGTGAGGAGTTAAGGAGCCAGACATTCTCAGCTGAAGTACCTTTTAACCTGGAAACTACAGGAAAATCGCATTCAAGATCCCTAGTATTGGTACTAAGTGAATTGTGGGGCTTTTATGATTAGAAAAAAGCTTTGCCAAATCTATGCTTTGTGAAATCCACCTTGGGTGAATACACTGTTGCCTACCTAAAAACTAGTCCTGCTGTTTCAGTCAGAGAAGTTAGTCTTCTCCTTCCTAAGCACATGATCTGACCCTGATCCTGCCAAGGGTCACGCTTGTGCTGAACTCTGTTTGCATCGACAGCCCTTTTCAAGACGATGGGACTGCTCCCAGGCTGAAAGCCAAACACATGTAAGGCTTTGCAGTATCCGTGCCATAGTTTGCATGGTGCAGCATCGCTGCCTTCTGTGGAAAAACCTGCATGAGGGGCTCAGGGTTTCCTGTCTCCAGATGGTACTTGCACTGAATGCTCTTGGGGAAGAGATTTGGATTGTGGAGACTGTGATGCCAGCCAAATCCACAGATCTTAGGGATATGCAGAGACAACGGCTCCCCAGCCCCTGGGCAGCACAGACCTGGACTATCACAGGTAGTACCAGGGCCCTATATTCCACCCTGCAATGTCCAGGTGATCAGCCACTTGTTGGCCTGGATAGCCCTGCCTGGAGTAAGGACTCACTTTCCTGAGTACCGTATTTACCTAATTATTTTCATTGGGCAATTATAAAATCCATTGCATTCTTTCTTGGACATTGGCGTTTACATTTGCTGCCAGCCTGAGCCCTGGCCTCCCATTTGTTCCCATTAACTCAGGGTCCAAAGAACGAGCAGTGGGCCCCAGCAGACTGGGGCCCGGATTCTGAGCATTCTAGTGCAACTGGGTAGGGCTTGGGTGCACGTTTTAAGGGCCCAAACTACATTTCCCCCTTTGAAAATATGGCTCTGCGGGTGCAGGGAGGAGGCCTGTTAATTGATGCCAATGGACTCCCAGTATCCCTGGCATCTCCCTGGGATTGCGGTCTTTATGTCAGGCAGGCCAGCAGCTGTGTACAGGAGTGGGGGGAAGTGAGTGTGGAGAACCGACCTGTTGGGCATTCATTGCTCTCAGAAAGCTCTCCAAGCACTCGTATTCCACAGATGGTTGCAGACAGGCTGTGTTTTCAGTAATAAATCAGACTTTTTTTTTTTTTTTTTTAATATTCCAAACATCCTATCTTCCCCCTACAAACCAGTGCACTCCCAGGAGGCAGGATGCGACCGAACAGCCACAAAGCCTGCAGCTGGCTGTGGCCTCCCAGGAAGCTGCCCCCAACCCCCAATCTGAATAGGGTTGATCTGCAAGGCACTTGGAATACTGAGCATCACTTGAGCCAGCCTGGGCCTGTCTCTGACAGTCTCTTTCCCCTCTCCAGGGTTAGGTCTCTGGCTCAAAGATAAAATCATCTGCTATCAGTAAATTCTCTGGCCCCTCTTTTAACCCGTAATACATGTTGTTGTCCTCCTCTTCCACACTCTGTCTCTCTTCTGATTCTGCTACCTTTGAGCCAGGACCTGAGACGAATGCAAACTGTCTTGCTGAGGCAGTTGCAGACAGGTAGTTCTGGGGTAGGGCCGGTGTTTGCTCCTGGCTTGGATGCCACCTTTCCACCAGTGGTGAATCAATCAGGGCAAAATCTTCATAGCAAGGAAGCTCAAACCTGAGCTTCTGGGTGTACCCCTGTGATGGGAGTGGATTCCTCAGGGAGCTGGTGGATCCCCCCAGAAACAGGCTGCTGGAGGTGGATCCCTCGGAAGAGGGAAGGTCAGTGTCCTCCAGGAAGGAAGCCAGCGGTGCTGCACTGTGTGACCTCTCTGATGGGCTGAAAATGGCATAAAGGTACATTTAAGGGCACAGATTCATTTACTGGCTGGTTTCTGTGCTGCTGTTTCCCTGTTTTGTGTTTTGGCCATGGGGTTTACAGTAAATCAAGCCGAACAGATGCTCGCTGGGTTCGTGGTGTTCCTTTCACCAGCTGACTTGTGCCTGGTTTTCATAATGATGCCATTCTGTTTATTTCCCCTCCCCATTGTGGATCTCAGCTGCCACTAGCCAGGTGAGGCTCTGACACCATATGGACAGGGAGCCCAGTGCCTCCATTATGGTACCTGCCCATTCCTCCTCCTCTCCTTCATCTGCTGTGCAGCAGCTTCCAAGGAGAATGTCAAAGGACACAGTGACAGTCTCCTTGCTGTAAATCCTGGCACAGACCTAATCAGACTCTGGTTGCTCTCCTGCCAGTGGTTCCTGGAGAATAGAGAGCTCAGAGCTCCTTTCATCACCCAGGAGATAGGTCTGCTGTGAGCCGCTAACTGCCTATCCAGAAATAGTTTAAGCAGACCAAGAGCATGTCAGAAGGCAATGACCCAGTAACCTCCCCCTGCCATTTCAGTTGGCTATGATACTCTTCACCTCTCATCCTAAACAGTTGCATAGTGTTGCTTATGGACACGTTAAAAAGCCACCATGTTCTACCCCAGAGATGACTGCATTCCAGCAAGGGGGCCAACTGAGTCCTACATCAATAGTTCATACAATTGGTTAGTAACCTTTGTAAAGCAGTTGGGGATTGACATGATTTATTGTTCTGACAATTCTAACCCAGGTTCTTACACTGAGCCCATCACCATGGCATCTGTACGCCTCACTTGAAGTCTTTAAATGAAGAAGTAGTTAGGTCTCTCTTTGCCTGAAACTCTGAACTGGGAACATGGATTTACTCTGAGGAATGACATTTGTTTATTGAGATGTATACCAGTGTAAGGAAGTTGCCTTCCCCAGTCAGATTTTGGAAGTGATTTGATCAGGTCTGCTACAAATAATTTGGATAAAAAGGCACATGATAGTTTGCCAAACTTTGATTAAACGTTCCCAAAGAGAACATAATTTAAATAATTAATATTAACTAAATACCAGCTGATTACAGCAAGTGAGGGAGCTAGATTCAGGGTTCAGTCTAATGATGATTTCAATGAACATATGCAATGAAATAATATTCAGCGCCTGTGAGCTCTGTGCTGATCTGGGGTTTACCATCATGGACCCCTGGGCTGGGATGCTAAGGGGCCCAAACCCTATTGGCAATCCGTATTTGGGAAATAATTACCTATTTTTGCTTTAAAACAGGGAAGTGAAACCCTGCAATCCTCCAGAAAGGTTAGGAAAGGCCAAAATCCTGCAGTTAATCATGCAGGGGGTGATTTTCAAAGGCACAAATGGGGACCTGGCTGCCCAACTGTCCTTGGTGCATTTGAAAACCTTCCCCTTTCCAAAAAAAACACCTCTTCCTTTGACTTCAGTGGGTGCTGGCTCAGGCTCTCATGAGGCCGGAGCTGAGTCGGGGGCTGTTTTTCTTATTTAAGGGGCTAGAGAAAGCCCGTTGGATTAGCCTTGAATTGTGTTTTGGGAGAGGAGAGAGCACCGCAGCACCTAGTTAGGCTCATGTGAACTCAGAGTGCCCTAAATTGCCTGAATGGATTCAATCCAGTTGTAGAACTCTGCGTGAAGCGTCTGACGAGCAAGTTCATGCCCCGTCATTCGCTCGGTTCCCCTACGAGAGATGTTTGCCAGGCACCGTGTTCCTGCTGGCCCACACAGCTCTCTGGCTTCACAACCACAGTGGCTGAGCAGGAAACCAGTCACCATGCCCCTTTCGCTGCTGAACCTCCACCTCCCGGGCTGTGCTGCTGTCACATGTCACTAGTCTCCTGATGGGCCTGGGATGTTGGGGTGTGCCCAGAACATCCAGCATCATAGCAGTGCACCCTACCTGCCCTGGACTGCGCTGCTCCCTACCTGCATTGCTGCTGTTTTCATTGCAGTAGCTCCCAGGATGCCCACATGAGGTATGGACCTGGGCTCTCACACCAAACAGCAGTCTAGGTGTTTGGCTGGAGCCCGGGCTCTGAACCCGGGTGAGGTGGGGAGGGACTCGGAGCCGGGGCACCAGCCTGAGCCCGAGCACTTACGCTGCTGTTTGTAGCCCGCCGTAGCATGAGCTCGAGGTTCTGAGACTCGGTGCCATGGGTTATTTTCCCCCCGTGTAGACATGCCCGTAGAAAGAGACAGTCCCTGTCCCAAAATGCGTACAGGTACCTGCAGCAGGCATGTCCCGGTTAGATGTATCGAGCGGGAAGGATTTGATCACCATGTCTGCTGCCTATTTTTTGTCTGTCCTTATGTCTGGAATGAGTGAATCTCCATAAGTGCAACTTTACTGCCCTTTGGACTCCTCTATAGCAGAGCCTCAAGGTCACCTACCTGCTGATTGTTGCTGTGAGCACTTGGGGCACTGGATCTCTGCAGGTTTCTCCATTGCTCTCTGAGATCCTGTGGACCTCAGCCTTGGCCTGTACAAAGGGATGGGGACATCCTCTTGTCTTGAGCTCACAGTCACCTAGGAGTGGGGCCATTTGAATCCCCAGACACTCCACAGAGCCCTTTGCTTTCCTCTGGATCTGTTCATAAGATGGCAGGCTTTTCTCATAGACATTAGCTTCTTCCTGGCTGGTGTAGGGAGTCTGGGAGCTGGGGTGAGGGAGAAAGAGGGGAAGGGACGCTATTAAATTCTGCCATTTAACTGGACTCCAATAGTTTCTGGTTAGACGCAGGAATTTTATCATTTGCTGAGAAAGAAACGAATAAAATGCCACAAAAGGGAAGAGCAGCACGTTCATGCCACATCGAGGGGATTTGTATTGGAGAGGGGCCATACCCAGATCCCCACATCTGAACTCCCCAGACTCTGGGGAGGTTTGGATCCAGCCCGTAGTGACCAGCGGTCACCCACAGCCGAGAGGCATTGAAATTCACTATTGGTCTTAGTCTAGTTCCTACTGAGAGAGCCTGCAGTACATCCCTGCTGCTGTGGATGGCAGTTTGACGTGGGGGACTCAGTGGGAGGTTGGCTAGGAAAGGACTGAAATCAGTGGGACGGCTAGCTGGGAAAGGACTGCAGGGTCAGGTCAAACTATCCTCCCTTCCTCCACACCACTGTTGGCAGCCTCATCAGAGAGAAGCCATGTAGTCAAGGGTTGAAAGAACATGGAAATGGAGTCCTCAGTTCCAGAACAAACTGCTGCTTTTTTTTTTTCCAGACAAAATATTTTTAGCCCTCCCTCATGCCAGGGTTTTCAGACCCTGACCTTGTCCCCCGAGGCACACAGATAACCTTGTGTACAAGCTAAGGCGCTCATTAAAAACCAGATTGCAAACTGTTGAGCTGAGGCTGAGAGCCTGGGGTCTTTCCAACATACCAGCTCTTCTCCGGAATTTCATTTTCTATCGAAACAGCGGGCTTATGTGACAGGAACTTCTCGGACTCCGTCTCCATGGGGACAAACGTTATCTTGGGGGGGAAGAAAAAAAGAGGGATGAATCATTCCTCTGAATGTGAACAAAGAGGGTTAATCTCCTGCAGTGGAGGAGGAGTTTTCCCTGGCATAGGGCTATCATTAACTCCTTCCCAGCGGTGACATCACACTTTACTGGCACTTTAACTAGGTATTTTTACATCCAAATCACAGCAAAGGAAGAGGTATCTAAGCCCTCACATCACATTTACAAAGAATAGGCAATATGCAAGCTACTCCCCTGGCCAGGAAACTCAGGCTGATAAGAAGAACCACAACAGGGGCTCAAGCTTCAGAGGGGTAGCCGTGTTAGTCTGGATCTGTAAACGTGGCAAAGAGTCCTGTGGCACCTTATAGACTAACCGACCTATTGGAGCATGAGCTTTCATGGGTGAACACCCACTTCGTTGGATGCAACAGGGGCTCAGTCGTGCAAGGTCCTGAGTGTTCAGTGGTCCATGGAGCATGCTCAGAACCTCAAGCCTGCCCAGGCTTGGACTCGATTATGTCACCAATAGTGCGCTCAGTCCTGCCATCCTGCTGGATGACAATGGGTGTTCTGCCTTCTGAGGCGCAGAGGAGACAGGTAGGGGAATGTCAACTCATTCCAAATGGAACTGAGAGCGTGCTTGTACTGGGCCAACTGGTAGGCCTGCAGGCTCTGAAGCACGAATCCCAGCAGGAGTTGCCAGCTTGACCTCCCTCAGCACCATCAGAAACTATGGCACATCTTGAGGGGAGACAGGCCCTTTCAGAGACAAAGGAGCCCTTCAAGGGAGTCAGAGCTTCATCATGGACTTCAGTCTGAGGAGAAGGTGTGGGTTCCATAGCTTTTCCCCTCCCTCCAGGAGCCATGTTTGGTGGCCAAAGCTCTGGGGGATGAGACTCTTCCCAGAGATTCTTCCCAGAGAGGGATGGATGTTTGAATGGGTTATTTCAGCCTAGAGGCTGCAGTCCCAAAATGGAGACATCTGGGAAAGGATGGGCCCAACGGGTCGGATTCCCAGCATTCCCAATCCACGCCCCTACAGACTCTGAGGACTGGATCCAATTCTAAACTTCATGGCTGGCCTCTATCACTCCTAAGGGCCAAACCAAAGCCCCAGAGCCAACCCCTCCACCCCAACCTTGAGGAAGTCTGGATCCAGATCCAAACTCTCTAGTTTACAGCTCTCTCCTGGTGACACTAAAAAGGCCTAATTGCCAGCAATTAAAGACACCATATAATACAAAATTCTGGAGAGGGATCCCTATCACAGGTGAACCCTTCAGCTTATTGTGCTATAACTTCCAGTTCTGCCCCTCCCCCCATCCCATGCTGTGTCTCAACATGCACTCTCATAGGCCCAGATCTACTAATGAGCCATTCTGCGCCCCTGAGGGATGGTCCACACATACAGTGCTGAACTGGTGCTGCTGTACTGCTTAGCGAAGATGCTAGCTACGCCAACCAGAGACCTCCCGTCGCTGGCCGTACTCCACCTCCGCAAGAGGCGGTAGCTACGTTGACAGGAGAAGCCGTCCTCTCGACATAGCACCGTCAACACCAGGAGTTTGGTCGGTATCCCTGCATCGCTCAGGGACTCTAGACTACAGACATAAGGCTGTCTAGACCAAGCCTAAATCTAACCCTAGAGCTAATGTCTTGTTTCCATTGGGAAAATGGTGTTCTTGGATAGATGTTTCTTCAGGGAATGGGAGTTTAATTGTTTTACTGCACTATCAACATTCTTTAACCAGGAGATTTTCCGAAGGGGGTTTTAATGACCCACCTAAGTCAAAGGGTTGGGGGTTGGGCATGGGTTCAACAGGGTTTAGGGGTTCTTCTTCCCTTAATCTAAACTGAATTTAAAACAACTTTATATAAAACTATCAGCCATGGATGAGCAATAAGTAAACGCTTCCCCCTCCCAGCATCTTCCTGGCTGTCTCCTGTACCTTTCACTTACACAGCTGTGTTGTTATTTAGGCAAAAGATCAGTTCTTCCCCTACTCTACGAATTTCTTTCATGGTGTCGTGAATCTGTTCAATAAGCTGCTTGCATGAAAACATTTCTGCTGCACCAGCCTGCCCCTCTGTTACATGTCTCCCAAAATAACTTGTTTCAAGAGTCCTGTTAAGGCAAGAGGAACCCTTCGGAAAGCAGACAGTGAAGACACCGGCTGAAAGCGGGGGAGGGAGCTCTCTCCTTATCCTTCAAGATCTGGCCACCATCTGCTCAACTTCCACTGGGGAGGAGAATGTGGATTTTGGGGGTGGCTTTCAAACAGTGAACCTGAGAAATGGATCAAGGCTTTCTTCATTCTTTGATTCCTGTTCATCATTTCACAGCAATGATTTACACTGCAGCTGTCACTGAGAGGTATAGCAAAGGGCTTTGGACATACAGGATAGTTTCTTTTAAACGATTCCTTCTTTCATTACTAACAGGGATTCACTGCATTGCCCAGTGAAAGTCAGCACTGCTTTCAGTAAAGCCTGAAGTGGTTTTATCCCTAGATCAGAGAAAAGAATGACACCCTGCCCAGCTTCCCCTGTGCCTGCTAAACCTGTAACTCTCTGGAAACGGCAGCCAGCCTTCTCCGCTGTCTTAGCATCCTTAGGGTTAAAGCCAAACCTGGCAGAAAGCAGGCTCTTTGGAGATAGAAAAACAAAGTGTGTGTGTCCTTAGGGGGCATCTCCCCTTAGATATCAAGGAGCACTTTGAACGGCTGGAAGGGTATACGGTTTTGTAACCCCAGGTAGATGTAATCCCCCTAACCCCTTCCAGGGACAGTGGCAATGTGTCTGCTCCCCTTGCCCCATGCACAGAGGTAACTGGAGGTGCTGTGGGCCATGTGGAGAAAATAAGGCAGAAGAAGTATCATCCTCTCTTCCCTGCTCCACTCACAGCTGTTTCACGTATTCTTTCTTAAACCAACCCGAAGTTATGGTAACTTTTAAATGCCCCTTTGAAAGTTAGTCTGAATTGCCTGACTGTGGTAGAGGGCATCTTATGATGCCTTGATGCTCCCAAGCCCCTCTCGAGGGAAGCAATGCATGATACACCCAGGAGAAATTGCCAGCCAGTCAATGGGACATATACACTCAGCAATATCCCAGAACCAGCCACAAGCACTGACCGATGACAGATCAGCCGCCAAAGGAGAGAAGGAATGCTGGGCCAAGCCTTGCAGTGACTGTACAATCATTATGAGTGGATACTAATACTTTTCATCCCTGGGTCTCAAAGCACTTTGGAAGGAAGGGTAAGTACCCCTATCCTCGTTTTACAGATGGGGAAACTGAGGCACGGAGGAGTTAAATTACTTGCCCGTGGCTGCCCAGTGAGTCAGTAGCAGAGATGTGAATAGGACCCAGGTCTCCTGGTCTGGTGTCTTAAGCATTGCACCACCTTCCCCTCAGCAGGGCAGTTAGCTGTCTCAATGGGAATTTAAGTCATCAGCTACTATTGTTAAGCACCTGTGGATGGTTTTTGGCTCCCAAAGATGCCTTGCAGTGCCCCGCCCATAGCCCCCCTATGCCAGAGAGGCAGACTGAGAAAGCACAGATAAGAGAATCGACCCTACCTTGGGGTAGCACTGACACATGCTCCAGGTGATCCCCACTGCTATGGTTAAAACCCCCAGCGTGCAAAAGGTGATGTAGACCTGGGGCTTGTCCACGCTCATGATGAACATCCCAATCATCACCAGGAAGAAGCCCAGCACTATGAGTCCATAGCGGAAAGTTTTATCCTCAGCCATTGCAAACCACACAGGTAGAAACCAGCTGCACAGTGAGAATGCAGAGAGCTAGCCTGGGGCTGGGAGGGGACAGATGCCAGGGAGCCCCTTGCCTGTCTGTGTCCCAGCGAGCACTCCTCAGGTGCACAGCCAGGAGTGTGTTCCCAGAGGCTGTCAGGGCTGAGGATCAGCTGCACATTCAGACCAGTCCTGCCCAGGGCTGAGCCAGCCAGTTTTTAATGGGAGTGTAATGAATGCAAACAAGATCCCGAAATTCACAGTCCAGTGAAGCTGCCCAGCGCACTTCACTCTAACCTTCCCTCAAGGCACGTGCAGCCCGGGCTCCAGAACACCTTACCCAGAGAGTGCGAGTCGGAAAGGGAGAGTTCACAGGGGAGGGGGCAGAGATAAGGCTAACCATTGGGCACTTGCAGTAACCGTCCCATGCCTGACTATACTAGCTGCTTGGTCTGGAGCGGGCTTGGTATTTTGGCAGAGGTGGGCAATCCAGCAGGCAGATGGGCAGTGCCTGTTTATTTTTCAGTGCTCTGTAAAGGGCACATCTAC
This sequence comes from Eretmochelys imbricata, assembly GCF_965152235.1. Classification (NCBI taxonomy): domain Eukaryota; kingdom Metazoa; phylum Chordata; order Testudines; family Cheloniidae; genus Eretmochelys; species Eretmochelys imbricata. Next base: position 95,342,138 of record NC_135579.1, read on the forward strand.
TGTAGGAAAATGGGTACCCCTCTGCGTGACAGTCGAGGTATGAACTAATATATTTAATCCTCTCTTGGCATGGGGGATGGACTCGATGACCCCCTGAACTCCTTTCCAGACCTATTTTTCTATCCGGGGGTGACAAGATGTCCCGTGTATGCCCATCCTTACACCAGTGCTCAGCAAGGGCTGCTGATTCTCTTAGCGCAGACTAAGGCCACCGACAAAAAAGATCAGGCAGATGCCTTCCAGCACGGTGTTCCTGAGCTCTGGGGATGTGTCTTTGCACCAATATGTTTGTAAGTGATTGAAAAGGAAATGATGTTGATTTATTACTTGTATTGCGATAGCACCTAGGAATGCCGGTCTAGGGTCAGGGCCCCATCGTGCAAGGTGCTGTGCAGACATCTAAGAAGACAGACCTTGCCCCAGAGAGCTCACAGTTAGGCAGGTTGCAACAGGATAATTCCTTGTTAGCACTGGAAACTCCATCCTTTTCTTGCAAGGACCACAAGCAAGGTCACACGCCAGGCAGGACAGATGAATGTCTACCAGTGGCTATGGGGGAAATCGCACCGTGATGATTCCCCGTGAGCAAGAGCCTTGGGTGTGTTTTGAAGGGATTCTGGCCAGAGCTGGTCAAAATATACTTTTTTGCAGAAAACTTTGGGGGGGAAATTATGGTTATTTGGTTCTCGTTGAAATTTCCCATTTATTGTAAAACAGAAACCTGAAATGTTGATTTTCAGAAAGGTTTTTTTTAAAATTAAAACTATTTCTAGTATAAATGTTCAGTGCTTTGGTAAAGCTTTTGCCAAAACAGTAAACTTTTCCTGAAAACATTTTGCTTTCCAATTTTTTGATAAAATAACAGAAAACTTTAAATGTACACATTTCAACCAACTGTAGTGATGTGTCCTGCTGAGGAAACCGTCCCAAAAGAGCCCCTCAGAAATCCCTACAAGGAGATATCAATCACACCCACACAGTGAGGGATCACATTTTTCTTTCTCTGGTTCTTCATTGCTTGCCCTCTGTGCCTTCTGGCTGGGGTGCACCCTGCACTCAGCTGCCAATGACCATCATCTCCCTGCTCTCCAGGAGATGGGATTGGGACACCAGTGGTGATAAGCCTGGGCACTAGCCTGAAGTCAGGTGGAAGGAAAACTTTCCCCACAGCACAGTTCTTGGAGCACAGAGCAGGTCCCGCTCCTGTGTCAGATTCTAATGGCTGACTTGAAATCACATGTTGTCCTGTATAGGCGTCATTGGGAGAAATGGAGCAGGGAGGGGGAAAAGAGAGAAACTCCCGTGAGAAAGGAGGGTGGGAAATGGAGCCAGGGAAAGCAGGAGGAGTGAAAAACAAACCCACAGACTGTGAAGGAAGAAGCAGAGATGGGGATGGAGAACTTCCCATGGGGACAGACACCTCTCCCAATCCCAGGAGAGAATGTTTGGCTTTGGGATGGCTGCCATCTCTCCAGAGAGACAGAGCTCATGCTTCTGTTCAGCTAGGAGGACAAGTGATTGTTTTGATTTTTAAATGGATTCATCCTAGGGGGATAGGAGAGAAGTGTGGCTTGAATGACAGGGCAGCTGGCTCTGCTAATCTAAAGCAAGAGGGCGTGAGGGACAATCTCAGGTTCCACCCTTGTTATCTGGATACTCTGGGGACAGGAGCACCAGAACTACGTAGGGAGAGGGAGCCCTCATGTGAACGTGTATCAGATCCCCATCATTCCCTGAGGTTGCCCTAGGGTGCTTTGTAGCCTACATGCATGGGGTCAGGAAGTGAGGGCTAGTCCTTTCTCCGTCCCCAGCTGTCCCAGCGGGGTGCCTCAAACAATCAAATCACAGAAATGTGTCTTTCAAACATCATTTTCAACTGCATGATCTTTTTCATGTAAATGTATTTTAAAGGGCTACAGAGGGCAACATAGGCCCTATCCAACATTCAGCGGGTTCCACTGGACCCTGGGGAGTTAATGGGTGATTTCAATTACGTGGGAGGAATGACTGCCTTTCCCTAGCAACGCTTAATGCTCCCACGTTTTCATATTGTAATCTCCTTTGAAAAATGCATTTAGGAATAGTGGGACTAAAAGCTTTGGGCTCCTGGCGCCCCCCTGTGGATTTGACGCACAGTTGCACCAGCAAAGGTCAAGATTATAGGGACACCAACAACTGTATTTTCCACTCCATGCATCTGATGAAGTGGGTTCTAGCCCACGAAAGCTTATGCCCAAATAAATTTGTTAGTCTCTAAAGTGCCACAAGGACTCCTCATTGTTTCAACAACTGTTAGTGATTAATGAATGTAAAACACTAAGGAACCCATTCTCCCCTTTGCAGGGATAACCCTGTGAGGGGAGAGGGAGCACTGTGAGCTTAATGTTCCAGTCCTTCCATCAGGGTGCGAGTCCCCACATGTCCTAGAACGTATCCAGGGGCTCAGGCCCCCTGGAAACTGTAGTCCATTCAAGATTCACAAGGATCTCCCCCAGAGATCATGGACATCTCCCCAGAGGCTTTGCTTTTCAGCAGCAGTGCTCCACTGGGGCCATGCTGCCAGGTACCTCCATTCTTATCGCTACCCCAGACACCCCACACACACAGAAAGGGGAGGTTACCGCACCAAGGTGCCCATTTTGCTATTTTCCACCCCCAGCTTTGTGGGAGAGTAGCCCAGCCATCCCACCAGCTCTGAGAAGCCAGATCCCTGCAAAGCCTGCCTGGAGAGGACTCCTCAGAGCTGGACGGGAAGGTGGGCGCATTTCCCACAGGCCGGCACCAGTCTGTCTGAGGCTGACTGAGCGACCCCCCTGCCAATGGCTGGTAGATCCCAGATTGGTGTCTTTTGACAGCCTGAGGCCGGGGTCATGCTACACGCTTCTGCCGACATAGCTGTGTTGGTCTGGGGTGTGAAGCGGTGTGATTCCCTGCCCGGCATAGTTCCACAAGCAGAGGTCTCTAGAGCAGACGCACTTCTACTGGTATAGCTTGTTTCATTCCTGGGGTGGCGTGTCTATACCGGAACACAGTGCCGCTTTGCCAGGAGAGCTGTGTCCACACTAGCGGTGCTTTGCCAGCAGGGTAAGCTGGTATTCCTATGCCAGTAAAGTGCTCATTGTGTAGACCTGGCCTGAACGTACCCTGATACCAGCACAGCCCCTGACAGAGAATAACTCACGGCCTTTGCTGCAGAGCCCACTCTACAACTCGGCCACTGGGGCACTGTCTGTATGAAGGAAATCCACACTGCAATAATGTAGTGACGCTGGCTCTGCCCCCAATGATGTCTCAGTGCAGCTGGCTTTAGTACAAAATTCAGCAGCACCAATGTAAGCCCCAGTCTGCGCTGGTGCAGCATTAGGGGTTGTTCGGGTGTAAAGGAATTCCTGTAGCTACAATGGTGTGCATATCCTTAATCTATAACCTATGCGCCACAGGAGGGCTGACTATGTGATCACAGTGGTCCCTTCTGGCCTTGGAATCTCTGAAGCTAGTTGCAGCCTCGATGCTTTTTAAAGAGGGTGGTAATTATGCTAGAAGGGGGGGGCACCAGGATTAGAGGGCAGCCTGACATGAAAGCCCACGGAGGGGTTTTAAATTAAAAGGCCATTGTATTTCTCATGCATTTAAAACAAAGCTGGTTGGTTATAATCTCCTCTTTTAGGTGCTTCGGTGTGTTTGCTCGTAAGTGCTGAGCAGCTGGCTTTGATTTTGGTGGCTCTAAGAGACATTCATAGAATGGCATGGGATTGGCAACTAGAGAGAAGATTAAAAAGGAAGCTCAAATGTTAATGCTAATGCAGCTGTGGCAACGTACCTTCGGGGGAAATGGACTCCCTGTGATCTTGAGTTCTCTGGTTTTCCAGGAAGTCTGAGCAGGGACAATTTTCTTGGCAGTAGGTTGAACTTTCCCTGTATCATTCATTTGATTTAGTTGGGGATTAGGTCCTGCTTTGAGCAGGGGGTTGGACTAGATGACCTCCTGAGGGCCCTTCCAACCTTGATATTCTATGATATCCCAGCAGAAGCTCATGCAGGCTAATTCCCAGCTGCAGGCCAGACCCAGCTAGCCCTATTTCCTTTGTAGGCTCCTGGGGCCCACCTCTCACTGCCTTGCAGGTTGTGCAGTCAGATTCAAAGCAGTGGAAAATCAGGCCCACAGACTTTTTGTCTATGAGCCAGAAATGTCCTTGGAGGAGAGAGGATGCACAGTTCCTAGGCAGACATGCCCTGATAGCCCATGCCCATGATGGTAAGAAGAACCTCAAGAAGGATTGTTTTCTAAACAAACCTGCCTACACCAGCCAGGGAAGCCACGCTAGTGACAACTCTACATGCACCAGGGCTTAAATTCAACCAGAGGTGTCCAGAGCAGAGCTCTAGTAAATATTTTCAAACCCATGGGGCAGAAGCCCCGAGCCCCAGGAAATAATCTATGAGAATTTAAACCCTGCATTCACCCATTCTAGATATGGTCCAAATGTTGCTTTGTGATGGGACTGCAGATCGAGCCCATGGCCTTGGGCGAGTCACACTCTCTGGGTCAGATCGGGGCCCGCTCTGTGCCCCCACACCGTAGAATATGGGGGGTGGAAGGCACTTCCCTAAATCAATGGTAGGAGCCTGAGGAGATGGGGAAACAGCCATTGCAAAGCTCCTGCTCCCCTTCTCCCGCAGATGAGTGAGGCATGAGAGTGAGCAAGGCCTTGGCTTTGCACACATACCCTCCCCAGCAGACACTGGGCAGCAGTGGGGCCAGCGTGCCAGCAGCTGTACCTTGCACCAGGTATAGGGCTGGCCCAGTGTATGTCCCCCCTGCCGCCAGAGGAAACAGGGAGTCTGGGTTACAATCCGCTATGCTGCTCCAGGAGCAGCCTGGGAAACACTGCCATGACTGAGCCCTCTCCGTCTCAGTCCTTCCACCTGCAAAATGGGGATAATTCTACCACCCTACCTCAGAGGGGCCCTACCAGGCTTAGTCCAATGATCCAGTTTGTAAGTCATGGTGAGATCCTCAGGTGGAAAGATGCAAGAGAATTGCAAAGTATTAAATTACTGAGACACAATCATTATGATTTTATTTTAAGAGCTCTGCCCTGTAGGGAGTCCCAGGCACCGAGGGGTTAAGGACAAGCAGATCCCATGAGGTAAGTAAGTTTTTTCACTCCAGTTCTCTGTTGCTGCCCTTCTGGTTTTGTTAAGGCTGGTGACAGACCCAAGATTCATCTGACCTTGTCTTTATCTTCTGTCTGTTTGTACAGGCTCTGGAATTCTCTTTGGCTCTATTTCCCAAACAAATGCTCCAATTCTCTTTGTAAATAAATACAAAGAAACCAACTGCCAGCTACCCTGCCATAAAGAGTCAGTGGGAGTGCAGGAGGGAGGGAAGGAGCAAAGATAATGGCAGGAGAACAGCTTTTCATGGTCAGAGAGAGCAAAAACAATATTTGAAAAATACCTCAGGAACGTCCTTCAAAGTTTCTCTCATTGAATGTGGATCTCTCATTGAATGTGGAGGTTCTTCGTGAGCCAGGCCTTCCTTCACACACTAGTAAGTGTTAGTCTTAGAAGATGGCTTGCAAGGAGTGAAATTACATCAGTTCTGTCTGTGCTGAGCATGGGGACTGATTAGGCTTTGGATATTGTCCACCATCCCCAGCTAGTGAGAGATTATTTATTAGAAGCAGTGCTGTTTTAAGGCTGTTGAACCACACATGCAGAGCAGGTCCTTGAATTGTTCTTCCATATCTACTATGGGGTCTGCAGAGCACTTCACAACCTAAACGTCCTCTGACGAGGACACATCTAAGGTTATGGGCCTTCTGCCAGAAGAAACCCTACAACAATCCCTCTTTTACAGAGTTTGTTGCTTAGATGCCAAGGATCAAATGACAACAGCCTATACTTTATCTGGCCTTCACGGCTGGCTTAGATGCGCATTTGTTTATTGAAACTGTATAACGTATTTAAGTGGCTCTGGGTGTACAGTGATAGTGCACTAGGTAAAAATCAAACACAAATACAAAAAAACTCTACTACATGCTTAAGACCAAAAGGCAGTAAGTGAAGTCGCATAAGTATTTGGGGTCATTTGTCTGGAGGGGAGAACAAACAGGAAACAGCTGAGATATGAATAAATGTCCTTTATAAGCAATTATTTGGTCACAGTTTTGGAAAATTAATTGTAAGCACAGTATATACTTTATTTTTGCTTTAATATTTTTAGGGGGGGAAGATTGTCCATTAACTTCAGTTTGCAACAACAAACAACAAAAGAACCAAGCAAAAATTCCTTAAAAAACAAAAAAAATCCAACCCCTCCCAGCCCAAGAAATAGGAGGAGACAAGCCCCTCCCCGCCCCATAAAGGAGAAATAAATCAACTAGAAAATAGAGACCCCACAACCCCAGCACACACACAAAAGCAATGACTACACGCTACTCTTCGTCATCGCCTCATGTCTCTAGAGAGTCTGTATCGGATACGCACACAGAATCATAAAGGTTCCATCAGGATCCTGGCAATTCCCACACACAGGGAATGCCTAAAACTTTGCAACAATTTTGACAGGAGATTTTTATTTTGCAACTACAAATTCTTTTACACAATTCCAGTCTGAATGTGAAGCATTTACTGTAAGCTCTGGGGAGAGGTTCACTCCTATGGACTCAGTGGCAGACTTTCCACTAAAGAGGCAATGCTCCAAAGGCTTGGGGACAGATTCTTAGCTGGTGTAATCCGCGTAGTTCCTCTGTGGCCATGGCACTCTGTGAATTTACACTGTCTGAGGATCTAGCTTAGTCTCACTCTAAAATGGTCATACATTTTGATTCCCTGAAGCTGCTTGATTGCTTCCCGCCCATTAATGCTTTGATATGTGTCACCATGGTGATTTTATAGGCTTGCTTTCTCCCACTGCCTTATGTGTGATTTCCCACGACAGCGAGAACTCTGCACTTCCTATATTTGTGTCCGTGTGTATGGCGAATGACAGTCATAAAGTACACTGGCTAGCCATCATTGCCATCCATAAAAGTGACAACACTACCTCTCCCCTATTCTCCTGCAATTGCCAGAAGTGTGCCCCACAGCTGTTTCTGGAGCTCATGGGTTTTCCATGAGACAGCAGCAAAGTGATTGACTTTGCGGGACAGCAGGCTGAATACAAGCCACTCAGATTATAAAGCTCTGCCCTCGACTCATTAGCTAATTAGTATCAAGGATTCCCCACAAGACGTTATTTGGGAGAGTTTGTCTTGCATTGCTCACAGAACAGGGAAGCTGGGTTTTTTTTCCTCCTGGGCGAACAATCTATTGAAGTAAGCACATTTTTGCCATATATATACACACTATACTGGCTGGATTTTCAGAGGTGCTGAGCACTTCAGCTCATGACCAATGGTTGAGTAAAGCTTAAGTCCCAGCGTTCTTATCTACTAGAACAACCTCGGAGCCGAATGACTTAGGGAAATGTTGTCAAAAGTACATTCAGCACCTAGGAGCCAAGGCCAAGCTTTTCAAAAGAAACTGGTGATTTGGGATGTCTCAAGTTTGTGGTGCTCAACTTGAGGCTCCTTAAGAGCCTGTTTTTCAGAGGCGAGTTGCTCAGCACCGTCTGAAAATCAAACCCCTTTAAAGGGTCTTATGCTGGACACCCAAAAATCACCACTGAAAATCTTAGCTGGTGTCACTGAGTGGCAAGGCAGCTTAGCCTGCTTAGTGACTAAATCATTTCTTAAGATGGCACTTAGGCACCTAAGTTACCAAGCTTTTATAAAAATGTTACCCTAAGATGCTAGTCTTGGCTGGATCTTTCTTGTAAAGATTTCCCCATGCATTTCAACAGGCATCCTAGATTCTCAAAAATATTTTCTTCTCTGTCCTGCTACCTGTCAAATATTTGCAATCATCAGAAATTGTATTAAAAATATGAAAGCTTGAAAACATTCTGATTATCCACACAACTCAGAAAATGGCAGCATTGAGATTATCTGGATTTACTGTAATTATTCTGGATTTACTCCTAGAAAAGACAGAAAAGCCATTTTGATCTGAATAGCTGATTTATGTTTCCCCTCTCACTTCATGATCATTACTTTAGAGAAGGAAAGGACAGGCTCCAAAGCAAACAGACGAGGCAGCAATCTATAGAGTCCAACGCATTGTATGTGGTTCATAGATCACACGCCATGTACACTGATGTCTTCGTAGCTGGGCGGTGGTGTAGCGCTGGGCTCACCCTGTGACTCTGTTTCCCTCCTGGATGGCATGGTCCTGAGCAGTACACTGTCTGAGGAGCTGCGTCTGCGGCAACCTGGCCACGTATCATCCTCATCTAAGTCTCCGTACAGAGGGGGTGTAGTCTCCTCCTTCCCACCATGAGGTGGTATATAACCGAGGGTACTTTGAGCAGGCCTGCAGTTCAGGGCTTCTTCGTAGGTGGGGATAGTATTGGCATCCCAGGCACTGAAACAAAAAGCAAAGCAAACCTGCATCAAGCTAAACCAAATCAAATGCATCAGATTATAAAATAGGATTTATAATGAAGTACATGGACCAGGTAAAAGTAGCTATCGCATTAGCTAGCAGTTGCTCCAAAACTCAAGAGAGGTTTGAATTTGACCAGGTTACGCTTTCTTTAACAGGGGGTGGGGGGAACCTACCACTACCAATTGCATAAGAATAGTCACAATTATTAAACCAGAGGTCCTTAGACTGTGGTCCCAAAGTGAGCCTGCAGGGGACTTGGTGGTGGTGTACAGAGTGCTTGCTGGACACAAAAGTTGCAGAAGTGCTAAGCATCTAACAACTTCTACTGTGCCCCTGGTGCTGGTGGCTTCTCCTCCATTCCAGATGCTAAGCATTGTGTTAAAGTGTGGCTACATATTACTTCCTAATGTAAGCAATTGTTATTATCATCACACAGAAGTCAAGGGAGCTGTTTCAAGAGAAATTTTCTTCATGAAAGCGTGGTCCACTTTAATGAAAGACGTTTGAGAAACCCCATCAAAAGTGTCTGAAGGCACACAGTGCTGAAGGCAATTTTGGTCCATTGCCACTCTGCACCATGTGGTGGTGTTTATAACAGTGTGTCGAAAAGTGAGAAACTGTTAATACTCTACAGCATCGACAAGTTGTGTGTTTGGGCATCCCAAAATATGGGCCTCTCCTGATCTGACATGATCGTGCAGCTGATTTTCAGGAGACCTGGAGAGATGCTATAGCTTCCAGCTTCCTTCCCACCCTCTCCTTCAAATTGCTCTTTAGCGTTTACTTCTGCTGTGATGTCTAGAGGGATTCAGCCAGCCAGTGATGCCTAGATTCTGTTGCAGTTGGGGCTAGCTGACTTTATTTATGTCTTTAAAAATATCTTCACGTAGTTTAGAACCAAAGACCCCAGTGACGAACCAAGATCTTTTTGTGCTAACTTGCCAAGGACAGTACAAACATGCTGCTAGGTTGCATTCCTGCCTGATCAGGTATAGTTTGAAACAAGAGGCAAGAAGGGAGTGTGGCAAATGAAAGCAGGGAAAATGGAGGAAAGGGAGGATGAGGGTTCCAAAAGCAGTCATGGGTATAGAAGTTATTGCAGGAGAGACTGGGGCTGTCCAAGTGCCTTTCAGATCCTGTCTGGGGTCTCTGGGTGCTGCCACAAGCCAAATACATATTATATTATTATTTATTAGGTATTAATAATGTCCACTGTTAATCATTAACTAATCTTCAGTGCGGAGAACCTGGGAAAAACACAATGTTTGTGCCTTTCAATTTTGTTTTGCTGAGTAAACATAGGCTGTGTACAGGTAAAACATTTGCACAACCTTTGATCTTCTCACTTCCCCTTTCCTTGAAGGGAAGATTATTTTTCAAAGCGGGTGGGAAATGTGTGTAAGGCCATGACCACAAACCTCTCAGTTAAACCTGTAAAAGGGCCTGGCTTGAGACTTGAGGTTTGTATTGCAGTGTTAGGACATGGTGACACACATATACACACACGCTCCAGAGAAACCCTGTGGGATCTCATGAAAACATCACGCCATGATTCTTCCTTAGTCTGTAGACTATTGTACCTAAGGGAGCCAAAAACTTGGGACTGAATGCCAGAACAAGGTGGGCATGTGTCACCACAGGAGACTTTCATCATTAGAATGGAACACAATGAAGTTTACATGTGAGGTGTTTACCTGAATTATCCACAGACCAGGCAGCACCCAGACAGCCGCTGTGCAAGCTGTCCTACACTGCCCTGCCAACGGGTCTCAGTCCTGCCCTAGCACGAACACTGTTAGAGTTGCCGTCTGTTACAGGAGTGCTCTATAAATGGGAACGTCTGCATATAGGTAAATAGTTAGTAGATAAGGTGGTAGTAGATGATGCTCAAGAATTCTGTTTGTGCAGCCCCAAGCACGATAGGGTCCTGGTCCATGAGGAGGGCTCCTAGGCGCTATGATAATATAAATAATAGTAACATCCAGCATTGTTCCTGGGGTTTGTAGGACCAATACATTTCTTCTTGCTGTGCACGGCAAGGGGCTTCTTGTGTGCAGCTCTTTACATGGAGCTCTTCACACCCACACACCAGTCAACAGGCTTCTCAGGCTCTCAGCAGGGCTAATACAGTTGCAAGCCAGAATTTGCCCAATTAGCTTATGGTGAGAAACTGGCCTTTTTAAACAAACAAGTTTTGTAAGTCAACAAGTTGCCCCAGGCCGGCTGTGGGACATTCAATAGAAGCTGGGTGGGAAAATTCCAAGAACACATTTGTTCACTGGAATTTGCTGATCTGTGGAAAACAAAACATTTCACAGAGACATTCACTTCTGATGAAGGCAGCGATTTGACTGAAACCTGCCTGGCTCTTGCCTGCTCGCCCACCCAGCTCCTCAGCAGCCCACCTGCCAGACTGCCTCAGAAATGGAGAGCCCAGAGCTCCCCAGGTCTATGTCTCCAGGGCAGCCTATCTGCCAGGTGGCCTTAGAGCAGGGGACCCTAGGTCTTCCAGGGCCTGCAGCTCTGGGGTAGACACCAAGCAGACTGCCCTGGAGTTGGGGATCTGTTCCCTTTGTGGAGAATTTTGGTTTCGTTCTGATTTGGAATGAAACCACCAATTTAAAAATATCACAATCCTCCATGAAACAGAATGACCTTTCTCTGCTCTGCTCTGTTCAAAGGTTTCCAAGTGCAAAAGCCAACACAGCTGCTGGGGTGGAAGGAGCTCGTTCACAACGGCAAAGCTTTCTTTGCTGAACTGTGTGTTTGTGGTGAACCCATAGTACTGAGCTAATCACCACCAGGTCATGGGGGTAGTACAGGAGAAGGGCCAAAATTAGTGGGCCAGACCTCAGCTGGTGTGCATCAGTGTAGTTCCACTGAAGCCAAAGGAACTACACTGATTGGAACCAGCTGAGGCTCTGGCCCTGGATTTTAAAAAGCTTCCCAAAAAGCCTCTGGATGATCAGGAGCCTGTACTTTGTGTCCCAAGAGAGAATTTTTACAGTAAGTGCTTATGTTCCTTTTAGACTTATTTTTCCCATAGCCTGATTTATAGAAGACACTTCTACAGGCTTTTTTTCCCCTTGGTGATTTATTTTGTTTTCAAAAATATCCCTGAAGTCACTCAGAGACAGAGAGCATGAGTACAGAAGAAAAAATGGTTTTGATTCAGAACTGGGAACAAGTCCCAGAGATTCAAACTGGGTGAAGAGTACCTAGCTAAATGTGCATTTTGGGGTGCTGGGGAGTCTGCCCCAAAGCCCATCAAAATCAGTGGGAATCTTTCCACTGACCTTAATGGACTTTGGATCAGGTCTTTTGTCTAACTGCATTTCCGTTCTACTTAGCAGTTAGTTGTGATGATTTTCTCCTGTGTGTGTGTTGGTTTTTTTTACCCTGTGTCCAATACAACTTGCTTCTATTTAAGATGACTGAGATTAGTTGTATGGACGGCAAGGTCAATGAAAACCGCTGCCAGATGCTGTGGTGAGATGCCCACTATTATTCCTAAAACAGCATCTTGAAATATCCTTCTGCATATGGTGCTGCAAGAAAGGTGGCTAAGATCAGCACGTACATGGGCAGAGCCAGCTGGCCTGAAGGACGCTAGGTTTGATTACGTCACGAGCAAGGCCCAGCAATTCCTATTGTATTGAAATCTATCTGCCGCCCCGACCGGGAAAACCGAGAAGTCTGCTGCTTGCCAGGAGCTAGGATTCGCGATGTGACGGAAAGACTGCCGAGACTCATCAAGCCCTCGGATCGCTACCCCTTCCTGCTTCTCCACGTGGGCACCAATGATACTGCCAAGAAGGACCTTGAGCAGATCACTGCAGACTACGTGGCTCTGGGAAGAAGAATAAAGGAGTTTGAGGCACAAGTGGTCTTCTCGTCCACCCTCCCCGTGGAAGGAAAAGGCCTGGGTAGAGACCATCGAATCGTGGAAGTCAACGAATGGCTACGCAGGTGGTGTCGGAGAGAAGGCTTTGGATTCTTTGACCCATGGGATTGTGTTCCAAGAAGGAGGAGTGCTAGGCAGAGACGGGCTCCACCTAACGAAGAGAGGGAAGAGCATCTTCGCGAGCAGGCTGGCTAACCTAGTGAGGAGGGCTTTAAACTAGGTTCACCAGGGGAAGGAGACCAAAGCCCTGAGGTAAGTGGGGAAGTGGAATACCGGGAGGAAGCACGAGCAGGAGCGTGTGAGAGGGGAGGGCTCCTGCCTCATACTGAGAAAGAGGGGCGATCAGCGGGTTATCTCAAGTGCCTATACACAAATGCACAAAGCCTGGGAAACAAGCAGGGAGAACTGGAAGTCCTGGCAAAGTCAAGGAATTATGATGTGATTGGAATAACAGAGACTTGGTGGGATAACTCACATGACTGGAGTACTGTCATGGATGGATATAAGCTGTTCAGGAAGGACAGGCAGGGCAGAAAAGGTGGGGGAGTTGCACTGTATGTAAGAGAGCAGTATGACTGCTCAGAGCTCCGGTATGAAACTGCAGAAAAACCTGAGAGTCTCTGGATTAAGTTTAGAAGTGTGAGCACCAAGGGTGATGTCGTGGTGGGAGTGTGCTATAGACCACCAGACCAGGGGGATGAGGTGGACGAGGCTTTGTTCCGGCAACTCGCAGAAGCTACTAGATCGAATGCCCTGGTTCTCATGGGAGACTTCAATCACCCTGATATCTGCTGGGAGAGCAATACAGCGGTGCACAGACAATCCAGGAAGTTTTTGGAAAATGTAGGGGACAATTTCCTGGTGCAAGTGCTGGAGGAACCAACTAGGGGCAGAGCTCTTCTTGACCTGCTGCTCAAAAACCGGGAAGAATTAGTAGGGGAAGCAAAAGTGGATGGGAACCTGGGAGGCAGTGACCATGGGATGGTCGAGTTCAGGATCCTGACACAAGGAGGAAAGGAAAGCAGCAGAATACGGACCCTGGACTTCAGAAAAGCAGACTTTGACTCCCTCAGGGAACTGATGGGCAAGATCCCCTGGGAGAATAACATGAGGGGGAAAGGAGTCCAGGAGAGCTGGCTTTATTTTAAAGAATCCTTATTGAGGTTACAGGAACAAACAATCCCGATGTGTAGAAAGAATAGTAAATATGGCAGGCGACCAGGTTGGCTTAACAGTGAAATCCTTGCTGATCTTAAACACAAAAGAAGCTTACAAGAAGTGGAAGATTGGACAAATGACCAGGGATGAGTATAAAAATATTGCTCGGGCATGCAGGAGTGAAATCAGGAAGGCCAAATCACATCTGGAGTTGCAGCTAGCAAGAGATGTTAAGAGTAACAAGAAGGGTTTCTTTAGGTATGTTGGCAACAAGAAGAAAGTCAAGGAAAGTATGGGCCCCTTACTGAATGAGGGAGGCAACCTAGTGACAGAGGATGTGGAAAAAGCTAATGTACTCAATGCTTTTTTTGCCTCTGTCTTCACTAACAAGGTCAGCTCCCAGACTGCTGCGCTGGGCATCACAAAATGGGGAAGAGATGGCCAGCCCTCTGTGGAGATAGAGGTGGTTAGGGACTATTTAGAAAAGCTGGACGTGCACAAGTCCATGGGGCCGGACGAGTTGCATCCGAGAGTGCTGAAGGAATTGGCGGCTGTGATTGCAGAGCCATTGGCCATTATCTTTGAAAACTCGTGGCGAACGGGGGGAAGTCCCAGATGACTGGAAAAAGGCTAATGTAGTGCCAATCTTTAAAAAAGGGAAGAAGGAGGATCTTGGGAACTACAGGCCAGTCAGCCTCACCTCAGTCCCTGGAAAAATCATGGAGCAGGTCCTCAAAGAATCAATCCTGATGCACTTGCATGAGAGGAAAGTGATCAGGAACAGCCAGCATGGATTCACCAAGGGAAGGTCATGCCTGACTAATCTAATCGCCTTTTATGATGAGATTACTGGTTCTGTGGATGAAGGGAAAGCAGTGGATGTATTGTTTCTTGACTTTAGCAAAGCTTTTGACACGGTCTCCCACAGTATTCTTGTCAGCAAGTTAAGGAAGTATGGGCTGGATGAATGCACTATAAGGTGGGTAGAAAGCTGGCTAGATTGTCGGGCTCAACGGGTAGTGATCAATGGCTCCATGTCTAGTTGGCAGCCGGTATCAAGTGGAGTGCCCCAAGGGTCGGTCCTGGGGCCGGTTTTGTTCAATATCTTCATAAATGATCTGGAGGATGGTGTGGATTGCACTCTCAGCAAATTTGCGGATGATACTAAACTGGGAGGAGTGGTAGATACGCTGGAGGGGAGGGATAGGATACAGAAGGACCTAGACAAATTGGAGGATTGGGCCAAAAGAAATCTGATGAGGTTCAATAAGGCTAAGTGCAGAGTCCTGCACTTAGGATGGAAGAATCCAATGCACCGCTACAGACTAGGGACCGAATGGATAGGCAGCAGTTCTGCGGAGAAGGACCTAGCGGTGACAGTGGACAAGAAGCTGGATATGAGTCAGCAGTGTGCCCTTGTTGCCAAGAAGGCCAATGGCATTTTGGGATGTATAAGTAGGGGCATTGCCAGCAGATCGAGGGACGTGATCGTTCCCCTCTATTCAACATTGGTGAGGCCTCATCTGGAGTACTGTGTCCAGTTTTGGGCCCCACACTACAAGAAGGATGTGGATAAATTGGAGAGAGTCCAGCGAAGGGCAACAAAAATGATTACGGGTCTAGAACACATAACTTATGAGGAGAGGCTGAGGGAGCTGGGATTGTTTAGCCTGCAGAAGAGAAGAATGAGGGGGGATTTGATAGCTGCTTTCAACTACCTGAAAGGGGGTTCCAAAGAGGATGGCTCTAGACTGTTCTCAGTGGTAGCAGATGACAGAACAAGGAGTAATGGTCTCAAGTTGCAGTGGGGGAGGTTTAGATTGGATATTAGGAAAAACTTTTTCACTAAGAGGGTGGTGAAACACTGGAATGCGTTACCTAGGGAGGTGGTAGAATCTCCTTCCTTAGAGATTTTTAAGGTCAGGCTTGACAAAGCCCTGGCTGGGATGATTTAACTGGGAATTGGTCCTGCTTCGAGCAGGGGGTTGGACTAGATGACCTTCAGGGGTCCCTTCCAACCCTGATATTCTATGATTCTAAGTGGTTCGGGACTATTTACAAAAGCTGGACGAGCACAAGTCGATGGGGCCGGATGCATTGCATCCGAGAGTGCTAAAGGAGTTGGCGGATGTGATTGCAGAGCCATTGGCCATTATCTTTGAAAACTCATGGCGATCCGGGGAAGTCCCGGATGACTGGAAAAAGGCTAATGTAGTGCCCATCTTTAAAAAAGGGAAGAAGGAGGATCCTGGGAACTACAGGCCAGTCAGCCTCACCTCAGTCCCCGTAAAATCATGGAGCAGGTCCTCAAGGAATCAATTCTGAAGCACTTACAGGAGAGGAAAGTGATCAGGAACAGTCAGCATGGATTCACCAAGGGCAAGTCATGCCTGACTAATCTAATTGCCTTCTATGACGAGATAACTGGTTCTGTGGATGAAGGGAAAGCAGTGGACGTGTTGTTCCTTGACTTTAGCAAAGCTTTTGACACTGTTTCCCACAGTATTCTTGTCAGCAAGTTAAAGAAGTATGGGCTGTATGAATGCACTATAAGGTGGGTAGAAAGTTGGCTAGATTGTCGGGCTCAACGGGTAGTGATCAATGGCTCCATATCTAGTTGGCAGCCAGTATCAAGCGGAGTGCCCCAAGGGTCGGTCCTGGGGCCGGTTTTGTTCAATATCTTCATAAATGATCTGGAGGATGGTGTGGATTGCACCTCAGCAAGTTTGCAGATGACACTAAACTGGGAGGAGAGGTAGATACGCTGGAGGGTAGGGATAGGATACAGAGGGACCTAGACAAATTGGAGGACTGGGCCAAAAGAAATCTGATGAGGTTCAACAAGGACAAGTGCAGAGTCCTGCACTTAGGACGGAAGAATCCCATGCACCGATACAGACTAGGGACCGAGCAGCTAGGCAGCAGTTCTGCAGAAAAGGACCTAGGGGTTACAGTGGACGAGAAGCTGGATATGAGTCAACAGTGTGTCCTTGTTGCCAAGAAGGCCAATGGCATTTTTGGGATGTATAAGTAGGGGCATTGCCAGGAGATCGAGGGACGTGATCGTTCCCCTCTATTCGACATTAGTGAGGTCTCATCTGGAGTACTGTGTCCAGTTTTGGGCCCCATACTACAAGAAGGATGTGGAAAAATTGGAGAGAGTCCAGCGGAGGGCAACAAAAATGGTTAGGGGACTGGAACACGTGACTTATGAGGAGAGGCTGAGGGAACTGGGATTGTTTAGTCCACAGAAGAGAAGAATGAGAGGGGATTTGATAGGTGCTTTCAACTACCTGAAAGGTGGTTCCAAAGAGGATGGATCTAGACTATTCTCAGTGGTAGCAGATGACAGGACAAGGAGTAATGGTCTCAAGTTGCAGTGGGGGAGGTTTAGGTTGGATATTAGGAAAAACTTTTTCACTAGGAGGGTGGTGAAACACTGGAATGAGTTACCTAGGGAGGTTGTGGAATCTCCTTCCTTAGAAGTTTTTAAGGTCATGCTTGACAAAACCCTGGCTGGGATGATTTAGTTGGGGATTGGTCCTGCTTTGAGCAGGGGGTTGGACTAGATGACCTCCTGAGGTCCCTTCCAACCCTGATATTCTATGATTCTATGAAAGGCCACATGCTCCTGGTGGTGGTACGTGCCCGGAAATCAACATCTGCTACAGTCAGTGGTATGCTTCCAGCCCTCCCCTAAAGTTTAGGAGGGGAGAGTTGAGGTTAGGCAAAAGGAAAAGGCTCACAACTAAGCAACTGGGCAATGGACCAGACTCCCATGGGATTTGAGGGAGGCTCAGTCGCTGATTCGCACCAGCTGAGAGAGCTGTTCCTAAAGCAAAAGCCCCCAACCCAATGCAGGATGATCAGGTTGAATGTCACAAATCATTTTTTCCCAGCCCTAATATTTATGGCATCCCATAGTTTCTCAAACAGCACTGTTGAGCCACACAACACTTCCAAGCAGTTTGCAGAGCTGTACCTGTCACAATAATGGAGCGCAGGCAAGTGAAACAAGAGGCAGTTGTGCCCTGCCAGAAGGGTTCAATTGCACAGATTCTTGCAGAAGAATCTGTCTCTTGTAGTCTTCAGCTTGTTGGGTCATGACACAAAACCTGAAACCTGTCACAGAGACAATCTGTCTGGTGGTTGTTCCTCTGAGGGTAAAAACAATCACAACCACATTTCCTGATGACACCAGCTATGAAGCAGCAGCAACCATGAGCCAAATTGCGAAGCAACCTGACAGGAACAAAGCAATTAAGACTACAGAGAATTACAGGAGTATTGATGCTAATGAGCACACAGTCCTACCCCTGTGGAGAGGAAATATACTGCAGACACAAAGTGGTCAATGGGAAATATATCTGAGCAGCAGCATCCATCACAACAAAGTGAGCTTATTTCTACCTTGTCTTGATGCAGTCCTAATATTATCTTTTAAAATAACCAAGGACTAGAGTTACCATAGGGAAAATGTGGAATTGGCATAGAGAGCTGTCTTCTTAAGGTAGTAATCTCCTAGTGGCCCACAGTAGGAAAAGGGTATGTACTAAGGTATTGCCAACCCCAAACATTGTGAGTCGGGCCCCACAAATCATGTGTTTGGCTTAAAAACCATGAGTTTGGGATTCTTTTATTTGCTCTCTGGTTTCTGAGCCTTTAGAGTTCACTCAGGTCACATTTTCAAGCTTGTCTCTGAAGCCATGAAAGGTAGAAACTTACTAAGAAAGAAAGAAAGAAAGGCTGAGGGTCTCTTGATTCCAGGAGCTGGGGCTTTCAGAGAAACAGTGAATACTTGTGATTAAAAATCCTGATAGTTGGCTACACTGGAGTAAGTAGTACTTAACTAACCCTCCCATCTCCTTTGTGAGGGAGGTTATGTTTGATCAGTGCTTTGGAAATCTAAAATCCTACATAAACACTCAGCTTTATTATATGGTAGTTTAATCATGTAAGTTACTTATTGTCCAGTCTTGGAAATCCTAAAAATCAATGAAAACTAGGGTTTAAAAGAACTCGTATTTAAAAAAACATCGTTTCCCTTTTGAGAGCCATCGGTAGCAGAGATTGCACTAACCTGCATGTCCTTTTATCAAGAGGTTCCACGGTGAAGTAGTGTAGGTCTCTAGAGAAGTGGTACTGATAGTGTCGAGACATCCCCCGAGCGTTTGCTTTCACCGACCACAGAAGCCCAAAGAGGAGGAGGATGCCACCGATGCCACAGCAGAAGAAGCTGACAGACCTGAGCAGTGCATTAGAGGAGGAGGAGTTCGGCACCACTTTGGCTTCTCCATGAGGCACAGCCATAGCATCGTTATTAGACGTGGGTCCCACCTCTCCATCGCTCCACCAGGCAAAACAAAGCGTTCCTGTCACCAGCAGGATAGCTCCAGTGATGGTCACTCCATAGCGGAAAGAAGCAGCCATTCTACAGCCAGAGGCCTAGATATCACACAGGTCAAAAGGAGAAGGTGACAGGGCCTAGGTCATGCTGAAATAGAGGACAGGGACTGAGGTGATAGGGATGCTGTCATGGTTTCCAGAAGGCAGGACCTTCCAGATGGGACAGCTGTCAAGCAAGGACCACTCTGTGGCTTAGAGACTTCAGTGTCCTCTTAAATTGCTTACTATGGGCCAAACTCTCCTCTCACATATGCAGTTCCCACCATTTCAAATGGGAGTTGAACATGTGTCTGAGGAGGGAATTTGGCCCCCTGAACCCAAGAGTAAAGATAGCTATAGCTTTGGGCCTGTGAACCCTTCAGCAACCTTGTAAATATCTTTACAGTCTTTAAAAATAAAAAGTCTAACATTCCTATCCAGGCTAGATGAAAATCCAGAATTGGTGTCTGTCAGCTCCAGAGATTTGCATATTTTTTTGTCTTTGGATTTCACTCCAGACTTCCTCCCAGCTTGGAAAAGTGCCAGATTGTTTTATGGTCAAAGCTCTTTCCAAGATGTTAGGGGAAAGGATATAAACCTAAGCTGCCATACCTTCCAAATCAGATACAATTATTACGTGTTTTCTCATCTGAGTGGTGACTGTAAAACACTGGCTCAGGGACAGCAGGTATCCTGACCGAAGCACAGCTAGGGATAGATCAGGCTATGCTGCACTCTTGCTCTCTGAGTTAGTTCTCCAGCTGAAAGTTAGAACACTAAGACTCATGTATATCTACATGCATTTACCCCACTGCAATTAATTTCATTATTGTGGGTAGCTTCACTAGAATAAACTCTAAGATGCTGGCAAACCAGGAAGACATCCAAAGCAATAAATAAGCTGCCTGAGCTCGCATCCAGGAGGCTGGGTGGATCCAAGCTTGGGTGGCTAGCGCAAGCCACCACCGGTGCCACAATGTCAACACTGATATTCTTAGTACGCTAACTCCAGCGGAGCTAACCCAAGTCCGTCTACCTAGGCTGCAGTGCAGTGCAGTGGCAATCGCAGAGTTCCTATCAAAGACTGAGTTCCAAGCTAGGATTTTAATAGGAGTCAATGAGCAACCACCTTAAGAGTCAGGGATCTGTCTGCCAGGTATAAGCTAAGCACTTTTGGAGGGCAAACAAATCATTGCTTTTCCCATGCACTCCTCAACAAGTTGGACCCCAATTCCGTAGTAAGGTGCCTTGGTTCTAATTCTCTGGCAGTTTCATTTAAATAAGAAAATATACATTTATTTTGAAATTAAATGTAATTTATTTTCTCTCTCCTGCAGTCTCAGTTTGTGATATTGCACATGTATTGATGGTGCATCTCTGCATGGTAAAAGGTATTGGGGGTAAGGGAAGAAGTTTAGTAGCTAGATATGGGGTTTTGGGGATGACTGGCATTTTGGGATTGAGGGATAAGCAAATTAGACGGATGCTTCTGCTGAAATGCTCAGCAGCATTAACATTTATGCCATCGTTAGGGTTTAGAGTCAAAACACCTTGACATGAACAAGGAAATTCACATCACATAGAGCTATTGTTTTCTGCAGCTGCATGAAGGCATCATGGTCTCAACTAACCTTGACAGTGTGATCTGTGTAAACTTCAAAACCACCAGGGTCAGAAACAATATTGTTTAGACTGAAAAGATAGCTTCTGGAGTCCAATTCTGTGGCTACGAAATTGTGGGATACAGGAAGCCCTTGCTACCTGAGTTGAAATTTTAATGGCTTTTGGCAACTGGTTCAGATTATGTCTATTTGTTAAATATGGGATTTTTCCCCTCTGTAAAATGTGACATTACCTGTGTGTGTACAGTGCCTGTCACCTGGGGCTCTGAACTTGGTTGGGCCTGTACAAGGCACTGTAATACTCAATTAATAATAATAATGTATATGCTTATAGTAAAAAGAATGCGGGGGAAAGAATACAGCTGATATGCTACACAAACTGAATACAGTGGTTCAACAGCTTTCCATGAGCGGTGAGGCTGCCCTTTACTGTATTTTTGCTGCAGTGATATTCATTTAATCTCATTTTTCACGTTACAAATTAGCTTGAAGATCATCTTCAAAACTGAGTAGCCAGATGAATCCATACCACATCTGTAACCCACGAGCTGTAGTTAAGTAAAAAGCAGCAGTAAATGTCCAAAAGTTCAAGATCAGTTCAGCATTGTCAAAACTGCAGCTACTTATCAGACGGGCCAACTAATGGATTACTGAATTACTTGGTACCTGAATTACTTGGTAGTGAAAGAAATGCTATGTGATCTGATCCACATTTAATGAAGAGCGAAGATGAGAAGTAAGATTTATTAAAGTCACCAGAACCCTGGATGACTCAGAGGACGGATAACACGATACATCTTTCAGCTTGAGGTCATGGGTTCCAATCCATCCCAGGCTGGCATTAAGCCAAAATTACCATCTGCTAACTGATTAGTGGTCATTGTAAAATGAATTAGTGTTTCATGTGTGTAAGTAGACAGGTCAACATATTGGAATTGGTACCATCGCTGGCAACCTAAGCAAAGAAAGCAGTGGATGGATTGACTGGAGAGGGAGATTGAACTTTACTATGAACGTGACCCCTCCAGTGCAGCCTGAGGGTACATAAGCAGGGTAGCATGGAGAAGTTTGCCCATGTGCTGTCCTTGAAGTGTGGTACCTCATCATGCATATATAGAGGACTCTGATCTCCAGAGTTTGTCAGTTGAGCATTTTTTGTGAGCATTAAATTCTACTGATTTTTTTTTCAAATGAATGAAATAATAACGAAGAAAAATTATTTTTTTATGGAAATATTAGCAAAGAGCCTCACACCAAAGTCCCTGGATCTAAGTAATCCCAAATTTAGTGAAGTTCAGATGCCAATTCAAAATTCAGCCCTTTGATCCAACAGTCAAATCCATCCCACCAATGGAATTTCAGCTGGATGCAGAAATCCACCAACACATCTCAGATTGCAGGATCAGGGAGCCTTTGAACGTGAGACCCTCCTCAGTATCTCAATGAGCAATTTAACCTTCAATCAAAAGGCTTCAATACCAGAGTCCCCTTCAAAACACCACTTCCTCTCAAAAGCACTGAAGTGTTTGTTTTCTTCTCCCACTTAGGAGGCTTTTCAATTGACTTTCATAGACTAAGACCATTTGGAAGATTTGTATATTCAGGGCTTCAATTAACATAGCTAACAAAGTATTTAAAGTTAAAGGCCTTGATCCCGCAATTGCAGCATCACCAACTGTCATGATTTTATCATGAGTCTTGTGATAGTTCGTGTTTTTTGTTAAAGCCCCAGCTCCTGGAGTCAAGTGATGACATGAAAATCTCAATTTCCATTTAACAAAAAATAAGATTCTAAATAGTTGTGGAGAAAAGCTTGAAAACATGAGCTAAGTGCACCCTGAAGGCCCAGAAAGCAAAGAAAAGCACCTCCATATTCATTATTTCCCCAACACATGATTTGTTGGGGGCCTGGCTCAGGATTCTGCAATCAGCTTCAGATGGGTGGATTCCTGCCCCGCGTACTGCCCACATTGCTCTCATGGGTAGGAGTGAAGATGCAGGGCCCTAAACAGTATAAAGATATCTTGAAGAGGAGAGGAGAGGTTTTATCTTAAATCCAGTAGATGCCTGTTCATTATTTTGTATGCAAATAACCCCGAGAACGCTCTTCAGTTCTGTCTTCCAGAATTACTGCGTGGGGGAGGTTAAGAACTGAAGGGAGTCTTGGTGCTTGTGAAGTGTGATAGATTGACAGCTCTAGAGAATAAAGTTCTCTCTTGACATAATAGGCACAGCACAGGTAGTGACAGCGCAAGCTTTCCTCACCCACCCACCCACACCCCCTGCCTGCCTCAGGCTGGATCCAAGAGGGTGATTTTTTTCAACACGACAGGTTCCTGCTCTGACACCCCACCTCTGTTCCCACCACCACCACCACACAGTTTTTTTTACTACACCCACAACAACAAAACGTGCAGCATAGGCATTTTTAAAAGGCTTCTCAAACATTTAATGTTTATCCCAGTGTGCGAGCTGAAGGGGAAAGAGGACAGAGAAGCAGGGGAAAGAGGGAAAGGACTTTATCCCTCTCTGTGGCTATGGCTAAAACCATATCTACAAGAGACTACGGTTCTCCCTGGTTCACATAGTTCCAAAGGCAAAAGACATAGCTGCTCTTCAGAATGCACCAAAATGAGTCATGTCAGGTATTATCAAACAAATTCCAAGAGAAGGATGCACTGAGAGCACCCCTCCTCCCACCAAGGATGGCTAATTACTAATTTCAAATACTGTCACCAAGCCAATGAGACACTTGGATAGCTTGTTCCCCCATCCACCCACCCCATTTCCTATATTAATCCATAAAGAGAAAACCCTTTGACCTGATTCTAAACAATCCTTATGGGGGAAAACATATTTGTATGTTCCATATACAACTATTATTACTATAGATGTCTCCAACAAGATATTTAGATATTGCATCCCCCATACAGTTATGCAGATGATGATTCATAAGATCTACGGTTAGTTAGAAAAACCATCTTATCCAGAGCCACAAGAGACAGAATGAGGCTTGAATTTCCCCCATATCAAGAGAAAGTATGACTCCACCTCCACTGCCAGTCTCTCAACTGTGCACTCTTGATGCTTTTAATGCTCACAAATACAATTACCAGGAATACAATTAAGAAAACAAAGTAGGCTGAGAAGTTGGCGTGTTTAAGAAGGTTCCATCTAGGTGAGATTTGAGAGAGAGAGATTTATATATATTTCAGTGCAAAACAAAATCAAAATACTGGTTGAGTTTTAACACAGCATTCAAGTAACTCTGCTAATATATTAACCTCCTACATGTGGGCTCGAGATGAGATCACATGCCCTGATGGCAGATTTGCAAGATGGAAGCACTTCTGCAATGGGATATGCAACCATGTTTTCAAAAAGCATTGCTGACGTTGTGTGCTCTGGGGGACTAAAGAAGGATGAGAAGAGTGGTGCCCAGTCCACTCAAAAATTAAGGGACATACCTGAACTTGTGGGCCATGGTCTTTTGGAAACTGGTAACATAAATGACTGGGGATAGAATTATGCAACATGGCAAGTTCTGATTAACAGAGCAGGGCACAGTGCCTACCTAACTCAGCCCATAGGGATCACAACTCTTTTTAAAAAGAGGGCACTTTATATTGACTGTTGTCAGTCAAATCTGGATGTTAAGCAACCCCACTAACAAGAGACTACATCCTATTCCCCTCTGAGTTTCTAACATCTTCGTGGTGCAAAGTCGCTAACAAGCACTGCTCCTCCCTTCCCTTACTGCATACCTAGGGCTGGGAGGCAAAGTAGGGGGGTACTCACCCACCTCACAGCCTCAGATACCCCCCCATCCGCTCAGCTGACAGAGGGCCTGGAGAGCAGCAATTGAAACTCTTCTAGCAGCAGGGGCCAGAGCACTAGACGGATCTGCTCCGGGGAATGCTAGCCTTGCGTACACAGGTCCCAGTCCGACAGTCCAAGCTCCCCAGTGCCTACAAAGAAAACTTTGGCAACAGCAGCGCCCCCCAGCGGAGAGGACAGAGGCTCCCACTGAGCCAGTGCAAAAACAAAAAACAAAAAGATCACAAAACAAAGCACGAGCAGCTGCTGTAATCTCAGAGTCACAAGTGATGCTGCTGCACAAGATCCTTCATGCAAACTAGCAAACCCCTCCCACCCCGCCCTCTGCTTATGCCACTGACACTCCTTTGGGAAGTCTGTTCTCATCAAGGGAGTGTGGCTACGGAGCTCCTCCTGCTGCCTAGCCAGCCACACCCCAGCCTGCAGTAGGCACCCCGCCCTCCCCCGCGGAAAGCTTGTCCTCCATACACGCTTGATCTTGCCCTGACAAGAATCAGGGCAAACCCATTCGCCCACAATCCCATTATGTGGGCAGAACGCCATGGGAACCCCATCAAATCCCCCCCCCGCCCCCCCAAAGCTACAGATGTTTCACCGAAGTCCTTGTTTCCTCCACTCAGGAAAAGCCCTGCGCGTGGCAACCCGTCTGTGCTGCCGCTCCTGCCTAGGGTTGTTTCTGCTCGGCTCGCCTTGTCAAGTGGGGCGGCAGCCTGCTGCCAAGAATTCAGTAAGGCTGGCCGGCTGCTCCGTTTTCGCTGTTGATTCACCTTCCCTTTCCCATCCTACTGGGAGCATGAGCGATAAAGTGATGCCATTACACGACAAGCTCAATTTTCATTTGAAAACAAGCAAGTCTAGCCCGTTAGGTTACAACAAAGAAGCTTGAAAACAAGAGCTCAAAAAGGAGAAAGCAAATAAAAAGAACCCGAACTGTATTGTTGTTGTTTTCTTAATCTCCTGATTTTAAGCTAATCTCATGATGTGGGGTGGGGCAGACTCACCATTTTTGAATGTTTGGAGTGGGCCATGCTGCAGGAAAGGCACTAGCTCTGAGCACAAGCCAGCACAGAAACAAATAAACAGCAGTGGGGCAGTTTAGAGGCTGAGGGTAGCGAAGAAAGGATGATCTAGTGGTTAGGGCACATTCCCAGGCATGGGGAGAGCTGGGGTGCAGTCTGTGCTCTGCCACAAC
Source organism: Eretmochelys imbricata (assembly GCF_965152235.1). Taxonomy (NCBI): domain Eukaryota; kingdom Metazoa; phylum Chordata; order Testudines; family Cheloniidae; genus Eretmochelys; species Eretmochelys imbricata. The sequence continues at coordinate 95,367,729 of NC_135579.1, forward strand.
CTTACTGTGTGACCTTGAGCAAGTCACTTAGCCTCTGTGTGCCTCTGTTCCCTGTAGATGAGGGATGGGCGCATTTCCCTGCCTCGCAGTGGTGCTGCGTCATTAAAGATTGTGATTGTGGTACTGGGGGCCACATAAGCACCGGAGATAGATACCTAGTGTTCCCTGTTTCTGGCCTAAGTTTTCAGGCTGAATACTTTTAATTGGCAGTGGCTCGAATCGCCTGTGGATCTGGATTCCAAACAAGTGTGAAGTTTGAGGGTGTTCCAGTCTAAGGTTTGGCGACTTGTCCACCTTTATTGTTCTGTTTGATATCTGGATTTATAGGCTTTTTAACAGGTGAGATTCTGTAAAATTTGACATGCATGACCAGAAATTGTCCTGTGCCACTGTATAGTGTTGCTGTGTGGTGCTTAAGAGCTGTCATGTTTCTCCCCAGAAACAGCTAAACACCTCTGTAGCTCACTTACTTCCCTGTAAGAGTGCTGCAAAACTTAACCACTGTAATAATGAATAATGAATTAACACTTTACAAGTATACAACACCTTTCACCCACAAACATCATTACAAAAGTGGTCAGTCTCCCCAATTTCCAGAGGGAAAAATGGAGGCACAGAGAGAGTAAGTGACCTGCCCACGTTCACACAGTAGCAGAGCGTAGAATAGAACCCAGTAATATTGAATCTCACTTCTAGCCACTAGTCTATGCTGCCTCCACCTAAACCTGGTACATTCATGTTTGCAAAGCAGTTTATGGCTCTCAGTAAAGGGTTCTATGTAGGTGTTAAATATCAGAATTATAAACAAACTACAAGCATTCCAAATGGCTTTGAAATCATGATTTTTCAGTTGACGTGAGTGTTTCTTCATTCTGCGGTCTGAATTTATAGGCATTGTCTATGTTTGAGTGTTGTCATTTCAAAACACGGTGCATCAGTAAGCAATGTATGCAATGTCACCTTCATGCATACTAGGGTGGTGCAGGGAGAGTTCTGATTTTGAAAGAGTTTGCTCCTGTGAACAATTACTTTCAAAAGGAACTAATGTGCCTTCTGGAAGGAGGCGAATTGATTACTATTGCCCATGACAAACTTCAAAAAAGAGAGAGACATTTGAAGAGTCCTCCCGAGATGTCACCCAAGTACCCTGTTTTGAAAGATGCACGTGATGAAACGTTAACGTTAAGATGTGCCACCAAAAGAGCCAAGGTATTGCTCCCAAAATTTCAAGATTTCTAAGCCCTGGTCTACACTAAGACTTTAGGTCGAATTTAGCAGCGTTAAATCGATGTAAACCTGCACCCGTCCACACGATGAAGCCCTTTAGTTCGACTTAAAGGGGTCTTAAAATCGATTTCCATACTCCACCCCTGGCAAGTGGATTAGCGCTTAAATCGGCCTTGCCGGGTCGAATTTGGGGTACTGTGGACACAATTCGACGGTATTGGCTTCCAGGAGCTATCCCAGAGTGCTCCATTGTGACCGCTCTGGACAGCACTCTCAACTCAGATGCACTGGCCAGGTAGACAGGAAAAGAACTGCAAACTTTTGAATCTCGTTTCCTGTTTGGCCAGCGTGGCAAGCTGCAGGTGACCATGCAGAGCTCATCAGCAGAAGTGACCATGATGGAGTCCCAGAATCGCAAAAGAGCTCCAGCATGGACTGAACGGCAGGTACGGGATCTGATCGCTGTATGGAGAGAGGAATCCGTGCTATCAGAACTCCATTCCAGTTTTCGAAATGCCAAAACCTTTGTCAAAATCTCCCAGGGCATGAAGGACAGAGGCCATAACAGGGATCCGAAGCAGTGCCGCGTGAAACTTAAGGAGCTGAGGCAAGCCTACCAGAAAACCAGAGGGGCGAACGGCCGTTCCGGGTCAAAGCCCCAAACATGCCGCTTCTATGATGAGCTGCATGCCATTTTAGGGGGTTCACCCACCACTACCCCAGCTGTGTTGTTTGACTCCTTCAATGGAGATGGAGGCAACACGGAAGCAGGTTTTGGGGACGAAGAAGATGATGATGAGGAGGTTGTAGATAGCTCACAGCAAGCAAGCGGAGAAACCAGTTTTCCCGACAGCCAGGAACTGTTTCTCACCCTGGACCTGAAGCCAGTACCCCCCGAACCCACCCAAGCCTGCCTCCTGGACCCGGCAGGCGGAGAAGGGACCTCCGGTGAGTGTACCTTTTAAAATAGTATACATGGTTTAAAAGCAAGCATGTGAAAGGATTAATTTGCCCTGGCATTTGCGGCTCTCCTGGATGTACTCCCAAAGCCTTTGCAAAAGGTTTCTGGGGAGGGCAGCCTTATTGCGTCCTTCATGGTAGGACACTTTACCACTCCAGGCCAGTAACACGTACTCGGGAATCATTGTACAACAAAGCATTGAAGTGTATGTTTGCTGGCATTCAAACAACATCCGTTCTTTATCTCTCTGTGTTATCCTCAGGAGAGTGAGATATCATTCATGGTCTCCTGGTTGAAATAGGGTGCTTTTCTTCAGGGGACATTCAGAGGAGCCCGTTCCTGCTGAGCTGTTTGCCTGCGGCTGAACAGAAATGTTCCCTGCTGTTAGCCACGGGGAGGGGAGAGGGTTGAGGGGGTAGCCACAAGGTGCGGGGAGGCAAAATGCGACCTTGTAACGAAAGCACATGTGCTATGTATGTAATGTTAACAGCAAGGTTTACCCTGAAAGACTGTAGCCGCTGTTTTATAAAATGTGTCTTTTTAAATACTGCTGTCCCTTTTTTTTTCTCCACCAGCTGCATGTGTTTCAATAATCACAGGATCTTCTCCTTCCCAGAGGCTAGTGAAGCTTAGAAAGAAAAAAAAACGCACTCGAGATGAAATGTTCTCCGAGCTCATGCTGTCCTCCCACACTGACAGAGCACAGACGAATGCGTGGAGGCAAATAATGTCAGGGTGCAGGAAAGCACAAAATGACCGGGAGGAGAGGTGGCGGGCTGAAGAGAGTAAGTGGCGGGCTGAAGAGAGTAAGTGGTGGGCTGAAGACAGGGCTGAAGCTCAAATGTGGCGGCAGCATGGTGAGAGGAGGCAGGATTCAATGCTGAGGCTGCTGGAGGATCAAACCAGTATGCTCCAGTGTATGGTTGAGCTGCAGCAAAGGCAGCTGGAGCACAGACTGCCACTACAGCCCCTGTGTAACCAACCACCCTCCTCCCCAAGTTCCATAGCCTCCACACCCAGACACCCAAGAAGGCGGTGGGGGGGCCACCAGCCAACCAGCCACTCCGCCACAGAGGATTGCCCCAAAAAAAAAAGGCTGGCATTCAATAAATTTTAAAGTTGTAAACTTTTAAAGTGCTGTGTGGCATTTTCCTTCCCTCCTCCACCACCCCTCCTGGGCTACCTTGGTAGTCACCCCCCTATTTGTGTGATGAATGAATAAAGAATGCATGAATGTGAAGCAACAATGACTTTATTGCCTCTGCAAGCAATGATTAAAGGGAGGAGGGGAGCGTGGTTAGCTTGCAGGTAAGTAGAGTGAACCAAGGGGATGAGGGTTTCGTCAAGGAGAAACAAAGAGAACTTTCACACCGTAGCATGGCCAGTCATGAAACTGGTTTTCAAAGCTTCTCTGATGCGTACCGCGCCCTCCTGTGCTCTTCTAACCGCCCTGGTGTCTCGCTGCGCGTAACCAGCAGCCAGGCGATTTGCCTCAACCTCCCACCCCGCCATAAATGTCTCCCCCTTATTCTCACAGATATTGTGGAGCACACAGCAAGCAGTAATAACAGTGGGAATATTGTTTCGCTGAGGTCTAAGCGAGTCAGTAAACTGCGCCAGCGCGCCTTTAAACGTCCAAATGCACATTCTACCACCATTCTGCACTTGCTCAGCCTGTAATTGAACAGCTCCTGACTACTGTCCAGGCTGCCTGTGTATGGCTTCATGAGCCATGGCATTAAGGGGTAGGCTGGGTCTCCAAGGATACACATAGGCATTTCAACGTCCCCAACAGTTATTTTCTGGTCTGGGAATAAAGTCCCTTCCTGCAGCTTTTGAAACAGACCAGAGTTCCTGAAGATGCAAGCGTCATGTACCTTTCCCAGCCATCCCACGTTGATGTTGGTGAAACGTCCCTTGTGATCCACCAGGGCTTGCAGCATTATTGAAAAGTACCCCTTGCGGTTTATGTACTCGCCGGCTTGGTGCTCCGGTGCCAAGATAGGGATATGGGTTCCGTCTATGGCCCCACCACAGTTAGGGAATCCCATTGCAGCAAAGCCATCCACTATGACCTGCACATTTCCCAGGGTCACTACCCTTGATATCAGCAGATCTTTGATTGCGTGGGCTAGTTGCATCACAGCAGCCCCAACAGTAGATTTGTCCACTCCAAATTGATTCCCAACTGACCGGTAGCAGTCTGGCGTTGCAAGCTTCCACAGCGCTATCGCCACTCGCTTCTCAACTGTGAGGGCTGCTCTCATCTTGGTATTCATGCACTTCAGGGCAGGGGAAAGCAAGTCACAAAGTTCCATGAAAGTGCCCTTATGCATGCGAAAGTTTCGCAGCCACTGGGAATCGTCCCAGACCTGCAACACTATGCAGTCCCACCAGTCTGTGCTTGTTTCCCGAGCCCAGAATCGGCGTTCCACAGCATGAACCTGCCCCATTAGCACCATGATGCATGCATTGGCAGGGCCCATGCTTTCAGAGAAATCTGTGTCCATGTCCTGATCACTCACGTGACCTCGCTGACGTCGCCTCCTCACCCAGTATCACTCTGTCAGGTTCTGGTGCTGCATATACTGCTGGATAATGCGTGTGGTGTTTAATGTGCTCCTAATTGCCAAAGTGAGCTGAGCGGCCTCCATGCTTGCCTTGGTATAGTGTCCGCACAGAAAAAAGGCACGGAACGATTGTCTGCCGTTGCTCTGACGGAGGGAGGGGCGACTGACGACACGGCTTACAGGGTTGGCTTCAGGGAGCTAAAATCAACAAAGGGGGTGGCTTTACATCAAGGAGTATTTCAGACAGGACTTCACGGAGGGTTCCAATGAGAAATGGTGCACCTAAGTTATTGTTCTTATTGGAACAAGGAGGTTAGTCTGGCCTCTGATTGATACATGGCTAGATTTACCTTGCTGCACCTTCTCTGTGAGTGACTGCAGTGTGACCTAGAGGAATGAGTCCCCTAGACAGGGGAGGGGGGGGGAAGCAAATGAGTACAAAACAAATCTGGTCTATTTCTTGTTTTGATCCACCCCATCTATCTTTTACATCTTTGGCTGGCAGCAGACGGTGCAGAAGGACTGCATGCCATCCACATCTCATGGCTGCCCGGCAGAAGATGATGCAATAGGACTGCTAGCAATCCGTATCGCCTGCCTGCTCACCATAAGACGGTTCAATAGGACTGACTGCAGGACTAAAGAGAATGACCTGGTCAAGTCACTCCAAAGTTAGTCCCTGCGCCCATGTCTGCCCAGGCGCTCCTGGCCGACGTGGCCAGGAGCACCTCGGACATGACGATGACGGCTACCAGTCGTACTGTACCGTCTGCTGCCACAAGGCAAGGGGTTGATGCTGCTGTGTAGCAATGCAGTACCAAGTCTGCCAGCACCCAGGAGACATAGGGTGACGGTTACCTGAACGGGCTCCATGCTTGCCGTGGTATGGCGTCTGCCCAGGTAACTCAGGAAAAAAGGCGCAAAACGATTGTCTGCCTTGCTTTCACGGAGGGAGGGAGGGAACGGGGGCCTGACGATATGTACCCAGAACCACCCGCGACAATGTTTTAGCCCCATCAGAGTGCTCCATTGTGACTGCTCTGGACAGCACTCTCAACTCAGATGCACGATTGTCTGCCGTTGCTCTGACGGAGGGAGGGGCGACTGACGACACGGCTTACAGGGTTGGCTTCAGGGAGCTAAAATCAACAAAGGGGGTGGCTTTACATCAAGGAGTATTTCAGACAGGACTTCACGGAGGGTTCCAATGAGAAATGGTGCACCTAAGTTATTGTTCTTATTGGAACAAGGAGGTTAGTCTGGCCTCTGATTGATACATGGCTAGATTTACCTTGCTGCACCTTCTCTGTGAGTGACTGCAGTGTGACCTAGAGGAATGAGTCCCCTAGACAGGGGGGGGGGGGGAAGCAAATGAGTACAAAACAAATCTGGTCTATTTCTTGTTTTGATCCACCCCATCTATCTTTTACATCTTTGGCTGGCAGCAGACGGTGCAGAAGGACTGCATGCCATCCACATCTCATGGCTGCTCGGCAGAAGATGGTACAATACGACTGCTAGCCATCCTCATCTCTTGCCTGCCCGGCAGAAGATGGTACAGTACGGCTGCTAGCAATCCGTATCGCCTGCCAGCTCACCATAAGACGGTTCAATAGGACTGACTGCAGGACTAAAGAGAATGACCTGGTCAAGTCACTCCAAAGTTAGTCCCTGCGCCCATGTCTGCCCAGGCGCTCCTGGCCGACGTGGCCAGGAGCACCTCGGACATGACAATGACGGCTACCAGTCGTACTGTACCGTCTGCTGCCACAAGGCAATGGGTTGCTGCTACTGTGTAGCAATGCAGTACCACGTCTGCCAGCACCCAGGAGACATAGGGTGATGGTTACCTGAGCGGGCTCCATGCTTGCCGTGGTATGGCGTCTGCACAGGTAACTCAGGAAAAAAGGCGCGAAACGATTGTCTGCCCTTGCTTTCACGGAGGGAGGGAGGGAACGGGGGCCTGACGATATGTACCCAGAAGCACCCGCGACAATGTTTTAGCCCCATCAGGCATTGGGATCTCAACCCAGAATTCCAATGGGCAGCGGAGACTGCGGGAACTGTGGGATAGCTACCCACAGTGCAACACTCCGGAAGTCGACGCTTGCCTCGGTACTGTGGAAGCACTCCGCCGAGTTAATGCACTTAATGCACTTAGAGCATTTTCTGTGGGGACACACACTCGAATATATAAAACCGATTTCTAAAAAACCGACTTCTATAAATTCGACCTTATTCCGTAGTGTAGACATACCCACAGTCACTGAGCACTTATCAGGATTCCAAAGTGTAAATGAGCCGCAGGGATCCCAGATTTATCATGAATTGATTAATGAAACCAGTGATGAATTCCAAAGGAGATTTCCTGAGAAGAACTCCAAGTTATATAAAAGCTTGCCTGCAATCTATTCTACCAGCTCTCCACATTTCCTGAAATTGGAATTACAGCTTTGATTGACTTGCCTGGATTAGATATTGAGAAGGTGAAATGGCTGTATTTAAACCACTGATCGATAAAAGAAATTGCAAAAGAAAAAATTGAAGTTCTAGGTACAGCCAAAGAATTAAAGGAGGCTTTCCCGTGTTTTTTTGAAATGTGTATCAGCATTCTTGTTGTCTGGAGTCTAATCTGCAACTTGTGAGAATTCCTTTTCTTGTTTGAAAAAAATTTTATCACACCAAAGGATGAGTATGACCCACAAAAGAAGAAGAAGTCTTATTCTCATGCAATATGAAAGTAATTTGGCTTCAGAACTGAGCCTGGATGTCTTTGTGGAAGAATTCAGACATCTTTATCCAAAAAGACTCAACTTAAGTTTCATGAACAGTTTAGTTTACCTTACAGGGCACTTTCATGTTAAGAGCTATATTTTTATATTTCTAATCTTTACATTTTTTGAATGCTTGAATATTTTTATACTGAACAATCACATAAATATGTATCTAATTTTTAGGAAATAAGAAAAAATAAGGTTTAAAAAAAAGGTTGCTGACTGGAACTACATTTTTCACTAAATACGTGAACTTCTGAAGGCAACCACAACTGTGTGGTGTTTAGATGTTGCTTGTAATTATTAGAATTGGGAGCACTGGCTGTTGGAAGGCTTAAAGGACAGGAAACAGGAAGGAGGCGGGAGGAGTTGAGAGGCTGGGAGAAAGCTACAGAGGGTGCAGCAGTTGCTTGGTGAAGACATTTCCACTTTGAAAATAAAGTCCTCTTGAAGCTTGTTAGTACCTTGCCTGGTTGATACAACGTTTTGGCGACGAGGATGGATCTTCTGCCTCTGAACCCACCTGCACCCTTTCTGCAAAGCCCCGGTGAGCCTGCAATTGCTTTTACTACCTGAATCCATATGTTTGAGACTTATCTGCTAGCAATCAGTGCTACAGAGATTTCTGAAGCAAGAAAGCGTGCTCTGCTAATCCACTGCCTTAGAGCAGAAGGTCAGCGTATATTTATCATCTGCAAGGGGAAAAGTGTAAAATATGAGACTGCACTCACTGCATTAAAGAATTTTTTTGTGCCAAAAGTGAATGTAGTAGCTAATCACTACAGATTTCGCCAGCATGAGCAGAAACCAGGGGAGACTGTAATGCAGTATATTGCTTCCCTGAGGAGTCTGATTGTAATTTGTGACTTTGGGAATATGGCAGATGAGATGATTAGGGACCAGCTCATTGAGAAACCAACCATGTTTCATGTAAGAGAACGCTTTCTTCTTGAACCACAACTTACACTAGAAAAAGCAATAACCATTGCTACTCAGATTGAGTCAGATACAGCGGAAGCCAAAATAATGAGCATGGATACAGGAGGCACAGTCCAGGCTGTGACTCCTTTGCAGAAAAGTTCACTACCACTGCAGACACACAATTGCAAGAGGAAAACTAATGAAAAACTACCAAATTAGCAAATTCAAAATACAGTAAAAGCATGTTTCCGCTGTAGATCGCCACAACACCTTGCAAGCTACACAGGATGTCTGGCAAAAGTAGCTCAGTGCAATCATTGCAAAAAGATTGGGTATTTTGCTAAAGTATGTCGCAGTAGCCAGTTCAATCAACAGGTACATGCAGTTACAATACCAGATGTTACTGTGCTGAGCGTGGACAAAATCACTACTGCACGTATCAACCTGCCTGCCTTGTCATGAAAGCTGTCCTCCCTTCCTAGTGTCTATGTCCTAGCTCTGGGGCTCCTCCCCAAACAAAGCTATACCGATAAAAGCAGTTTTGCTGGTATAACTGCATCTACCTTAGGATTTTTCCCAGTATAAAATGGAGTCTTTTAAAAATCACATCCCTAACCAAAATTACTGTACTGGCAAAAGTTTTATGTATTCGATCTGACCCTAGACGCTGATTTTTTATTTGAAAGAGAGCATGCCTGAACTGCTAGTCACCCCAAGTAGGTGTACATCCAAGACTCTAGGCACACTCAGCTCAAAGTGTAGACATACCTTATAGAGGAACTATCAGTAAGAATGCTTACACTGAGAAACCTCACTCCATTCACCTTTTCCGTAATATTATTGTCTTTTTCTTTTTAATTGTGCAATCTCATTGGGTTTATTGGTTCTTCCCTTCCTTGCTCAACCACTCCAACTGAATCCTGTAAGTAAACAGTAATAATGTTACTGTTTGCAATACACCATCAGAGGCTCCAATTTCCACCAACACACTTGGCCTAATCCTGGTGTTCTTTCTTACAGCCTAATTCTGAAAAGGCTCTTTTGTGGCCCCAAGTCCTGCAAGCTGCTCCATATGGGTGGACTTCTGCACCCACACAAAGTCCATCCAGGGGCCCATCCACAAGGAGCAACGTACAGGTTCTGGGCCTATTTAATTCTCCTTACTAGCTACAAAAGCATTATTATATCATGCTCAGCATTATAGAATCTGGGTGCTCTTAAAGAACATTATTACAGCAGGAGTCACAAGGTGAAGCTGTTATATACAGCCTTCCAAGTTCTTTTTCTTAGTGTGTGAGCAAGTGTTCAGTCCTGGGAAGACCTGCTGTGATGTCATTTTTATTTATGCAACATTCCAGGTAGAAGCAATGGTGCTCCACTGGGAAGCTAACCTGCCAAACCCTGGATATCTGTTACTCCTCAGCAAAGGGGCAAAAATATAATGAAGTGTTCCCTTTCCTCCTCCAGTGATAATGAGGTGTAAATTATATTGGTTTCATGTTGCTGTGAAAAGCAGAGATTCATGGTCATCCTGGTCTCTCCAGGAAAGGAGTTTTACAGCGGTCTCCAGCTGTCCTGAGATGTACAGTCTTTGTGGACAGCTCCATTGTTCCTGAGTGTTATGTCTCCCAAAATTCATTTTCCCAAATAAGCTTTATTAATTGACTACAGTGACATTAATTAGATCAGAATAACAGTATGAAAATGTAACAAGAAAAACGAACTCAGTTAACACAATGAGTAGGTCCATGTTTATAAACTACATCTAGTTCTTCTACTTTCTTGGGTTCAATCTCCAACCAACTCCAGCTTCAGCTTCTTCCAGCTGGCAAGTCTTTAGAACTCTGTCACTCGGTGTTCCAGCTCTTAAAGGTGTAGTAACCATACACCAGCACCAAAGCTGGTAAAGCAGCACCACTCTGATGGCATGCTACTGTTGGAGAAGTCCCTGGTTGCAGAGATAGGGGCAGGTGTGGTAGTCTTGGGCCATGGAGGTCTTTTTAGATTAACTATGACCTTAAATTCTCTCCAGTGTTCTGCGGGAGCCATTCATGTGCTCCCTTCCAGTGTTGCTTTGCAGACAAGCAGCCATGTGCTGGCTGTCAACTGCAAGGTACTGATTCAAAGGTAATTGAGGATGCTCTGCACTTCCCAGGATCAGGTCTCCAGTCCTTAATTAGACAAAATTCCCACTGAGTTCTAGCCTTCAAGTTTACTCAGGCTAAATTCCCATTGAAGTTAAGACTGAAGAATTAGCCCCATTATTATGGTTTCAACAGAGAATCAAGCAGAAAAATGTCAGGACACATAGGAGAAAATGCAAATAGCTTCAGCTGTGAAAACGAGAGCTCAGAAAGTTACTGGCTAACTAAACAGCTTTTAGCTAGATGTTCAGTTACCTAATCTGAAATTACAGGTGCTACACAACAACCTATGATAAACAGGAGATCTATGGGGTTCTGGGGGCTGGAACTGAGACTCATTCCACCACAGGCAAAACCACTCTCCAGCCAGAATGACTGATGGAGAAACTCTGAGATCTTTGTGGAGTTTCCCCATCAGGCCCCCTCCCAAATGTATTTCCAATGAAGGGGCTGGTCCAGCCCTGGGCTTGATCGCATGGGAGTTTTGCCTGAGTAGAGACTGAGTTGGATTGGTCTCATTCTGAACACAAATATGAGGTCTGAGGTTTTTTAAACATTTAGACAATAGGCAGAGTTGCTTCTGGGTAAAGGTGGGATCGGCTGACCTCAGAGCCATGCTTAAATGTTCCAGGATGTATGATGTCCCAGTGTACAAACGTTATAATATCTCCATATTGTTCCTGCTAACAATTAGTGCACTTTTGCAAACTGACCTCACAGCAGCAGCAGAAGGAAAACTTGGACTTCTGACAGTTAACTGCTTAGTGTATTGTTATTAAGCGATTCCACATTCCTTATACAACCGCAGCTCCCACTGACTCTCTTCTAATGTCACAAGTGTGCTATTAAATAATAGACTGTCTCTTCACAGGGATCGCACAAAAAGGCAGGCTCCTTCTCTGAAGAATTTACACTGGTAATGGTGGATTTAATAGACCCCAAAAGGGGTGAAGGGTGGTAAAGGTGTACACTTTGAGTAAAACGGCATGGAATTTTGTATTGATTCTTTAAAGACTCTTTTGTAGCCCGTGCTACAGAAGTGAGCGGGGTTGGAATGAGGCAAGAGTGGAGACTTGGTTAATGGATTCTGGAAGAGCGTTCCTAGAATGAGGGGTTGCATGGATGAAAGTCCTGAGACATTGGTGAAAGGAGATGAAAGGGGGATTCAGGCTGGTGTTGATGGAGCACAGCATACAGGGTGGGAATGGAACTGGAGACTGGGGAAGAGGTGCAGGAAGGAGCTGTGTGATGCATTGAAAGCCAAGTATAAGAAGTGGGGGTTTGTGACACTTACAGAATGCAGCACTGGACCTGGAAGGATGAAAGGTACCAATCTGAAATAAGATGCTCGGTGTGAGTCACCCCTGCTGGAGCATTCTCCTCCAGGGCAGGGCAGATGATGTTTGCACTACTGTCTTCCCACAAAGGTTTCACCCAGGGAGGGCAGCTTTAATGGGCACGAGGGGACTATTCTCCAGCTGCCTTGTTTACACTTCCTCTCCAAGCTTATTATCGAGGCTGTGATAGCTGGCTCTCAGTGCTTTGTGGGCTGGTGCATTGAACCCTATTCTGGAGGACATTCCAGTGCTGGGTCCCTCCACTAGGGTGTGCAATGGCAGAAGCTGTTACCGATTCTAGGAATCAGGAATTCGTTAAAACCATTGGGCCAAATCCTAAAGTCCCTACTCAATCCTTACTCTGGCAAAACTTCCCCTGACTCTGAGAACCATTGTATGGTGTCATGTTTTGGGGTTTGGGCTTCTTTCCTGCAGGTTAGGGACAATAATTGTGCTAGGCCATGTATACCCCTCTGGTCACTGTTTGTTACCCTCTGTGACCACTCCATAGAGCAGAGATGGGCAAACTATGGCCCAGCAGCTGCATCGAGCCCTTCAGACGTTTTAATCTGGCCCTTGAGCTCCTGCTGGGGAGTGGGCTCCAGGGCTTGCCCCACTCCATGTGTGCCGTGGCTTCCCACGGCTCCCGGAAGCAGCAGCATGTCCCCTCTCCGGCTCCTACACGTAAGGGCAGCCAGGGGGCTCTGCACACTGCCGCCGCCTCAAGCACCGCTCCCGCAGCTCCAACTGGCCAGCAACCGCAGACAATGGGAGCTGCAGGGGCGGTGCCTATGGACGGGGCAGCGTGCAGAGCGGCCTGGCCGTGCCTCCATGTAGGAGCCAGAGGGGGACATGCCACCGCTTCTGGGAGCTGCTTGAGGTAAGTGCCTCCCGGAGCCTGCACCCCTGACCTCCTCCAGCACCCCAACCCTCTGCCTCAGCCCTGATCCCCCTCTCACCCTCCTGCACCCCCAGCCAGAGCCCTCACTCCCTGCATCCGCACCCCTGTCCCAGCCCAGAGCCCCCTCCCGCACCCTGAATTCCTTATTTCCGGCCCCACCCCAGAGCCCTCACCCCCTCCCGCACCTCAACCCCCAATTTTGTGAGCATTCATAGCTCATCATACAATTTCCATACCCAGATGTGGCCCTCAGGCCAAAAAGTTTGCCCACTCCTGCCATAGAGCCTCTATTCAATAGAGTATTCAATAGAGGAGGTGGGTCTGTTACAACTCTGGGTGATAGAGCCTGTTGCTTAGCTCAACCTTTAGAAATTTACACGTTAGGGCTGTTGTTTGTTCAATCCTTGTTGTTGGCCAAAATGGCTGCAATCCCTAAGCTAAATATCCAAGTGTAACAGAATGTCATGTTTTCTTTGGGTGTCAGGTGTCAGGTTTCAATAAGTAGATTGACTATAATAAGTTAAGAATCTTGTGCATCCTTGATTGTAAATGGTCACATCATAAAGACAGGGGTCCGACACCTGGTCCATGACTAGGGCTCCTAGGCGTGATGGTAATTGGTAATACAAATAATTATAATAATACTTGCTAAATAATAGGGGAAATGGACCTAATTCACTACTGGTGGAACTCCAGTGAATTCAACTGGGTTACACCAGTGATAAATTTGGCCCAATAATGTTTAAATAAACTGACATCAAGCTATTCTGAGCAATCTTTCAAGCTTCAGCCTTACCCTCTCAACTGCACTCAGAGACTACAGGGCTATCCAGGGGGTAGTTGATAGTCTTTTATTTTATTTCATTTCATTTCATTTTGGGCAGCACAGAGGCACAAAGGAGCAGGTTACTGTGATATGATAGTACCTAGCCTATAGACATACCATGGCTATATGATTTTGCAGCACTGTTTTCACTGACACAGCAGTATAATCATTCCTGATTGGGAGTAGGCACTCTGCAAGCATTTGCATTGTTGCACCCGTGTGTTGTGGAATTGTGTGCAAAATCAGACTACCACAATGCTGATGCAGCCAGCTTTACAGAGACCCATCCTCAGAACAAGGTTAGACACTTAGGCCCAGATCCTCAAAGGTAGCTAGGTTCCTAACTCTCATTGATTTCAATGAGGGTTAGATGCCTAAATTACTGTTGAGGCTTTGGGCTTTACCTCCTTAACAGGGTTCTAAAATGACTGTGAAATATATTTGAAAACCACTTATCAGGGATGCAAACTGTGTTTAGGATGCAAAGTGTGCACCTTTTCTGTAACATGGATTAAAAGCCGGAGGGCCAAATTCACTGCTGGTATAAGTGAGCCCAACTCCACTGGAGTCGTGCCTGTTTAAAGCAGTGGTGAATTTGACACCCAAGATGGGCAGTGTCCATCCTTCCTGCCTTTTCTTGGGCCCCGATCTCAATATTATGTTAGCATGGTTTATTCCTAAAAGAAACAATACAAGTAAAACCCTTCTGTTGAGGAAGTGCATGGCAGATGTTAAAATGTGCTGGAGAGATGGACTGCAGGCCTTCTGGGAAGACATTATTGTTAAGGCAATGATTGTGACATTGAAATTTTTAGTAAATTTCACTGCACAGGTATGGGGGGCGGAAAGTTAAGTTACAGAAAGGTTACCAAATAATGTAGTTTGTGCTACATCAACATACACAAGCGTAGAGTGGAGGGGTGTTGAAAGGTGAGGCCCAGGGGAGGGGAGGTTGGAGAGCCCACCCCACGCTCACCCCATCATCTGCTTCTATTCGACAGGAGTGAGCCTGGCTCCCTGTTCTTTGGCGTTGCGACCAGGCGCACGGTGTCACACGCCACTCAGGTTTGGCCGGTCAACCCCTCCGCAGATGGAGACAGTGGCAGATGGGGCAAACCTTAGTGGCACTGCGACCCCATCCACCAGGTCACAATGCCACCCAGTTTGGGGACCTAATATGTTTTTATCATCATTTCCAAGATTTCATGGACATGATTCAAATTCACAATTTCTGTGACCACCATGACAAAATCATCGTCCTAATTATTGTTGATGCATTTTCAGGTCTATGCGTGAAGGAATACAATGTTTCAATAGAAAAGGCCAGTGCTCTAGGTCATTACAGCTTTGTGGCAGTAACAATTCCACCTCTGCTGGTGAAAGAGAAAAATTGTTCCCCTACTGTGTGATTGTAGTAGGAGGTATATGGATTACTGTTATTTCACTGAATATTGCTATAAGAGGTTTCCAAACAGAATTTTACGAAAGAGGAGGTAATCTTGAGACCTCCCCTGGTGTGTAGAGCCCAAAAAGCACTAGAACCACTTCAGTTCAGCTCCATGGGGTATGACAGACCATAAAGAACCTATGCAAAGGGACTCCACATCCCATCATTCTCCAGTGTGTGTGCATGATCCATCCACTAGCTACTCCTAAGGGCATTCTGCACCAAAAAATTAAAAATTCTGCGCACAGTATTTTAAAATTCTACAAATTTTATTTGTCAAATAAATGTGGAGGTTCCAGCATGACACTGGAAAGTACAGGCCACCGGCTGAACAGAGGCGGGAGATCACTGTGCAGCTCACCCTGAGGACATGGACTCAGTGGTGAGGCTGCAACCAACCTTGACATAGTGCAAGGACCAGGCCTGCCCCAGAAACACCCCAGTGCCCTGCTCCTCCATGCCAGGTGCACCAGGTGTGGGCAGGCAGGCTCAGCAAGGCAGGATCCAAGTGTGGATGGGCTTAGTGTGCAGGGGATCCAGATGTGGGTTGAGAATGTTCTGTGTGGGGCAGTCTGAGTGTGGGTGGCTCAGTGGGGGGTTGCTGTGGGGTTCTGGATGCAGGGGCAATGGGACTCTGCAGGGGGGTCTGGTGAAGGTGTCTGGGGCTCAGCAGGAGGGTCTGGGTATGGGGGAGATAGAGCTTGGCGGGGGGCCTGGGCGAGAAGAGCTCAGAGTGGGGTCCAGATGCTGGGGGAGTGGGGCTCAGTTGGGTGGGGAACCAGGTGCAACTGGTTGGGGCACGGTAGGGTGGGGATCCAGGTGCAAGTGGCTCATTGGGGTGGTCCAGATGCAGGGGGAGTGGGGCTTGTAAGGTGGGATTCTGGGTGCGGGGGGAGCGAGGCTCAGCGGAAGGGTCTAGGTATAAGGGGGTCTGGATGCACGAGGGTTAGGTGATCCCTCCCTCTGCAACAGAGGAACGATGGGTACAGGAAGCAGCGGGGAGGGGGCTTGCAGAGCTTACAGCCGGGGGACAAATCTGGGGGTGGGTCTGACACAGCCCTGGATGCCGTGCAGGAGAAGAGGAAGTCCTGTCCTTCCAAGCCCAGCCAGGACTAGCAGCTGAACCCAGTACAGGATAGGAGCCAGAAGCCAGGTCTTCCCCAATCCCACCCCCTGCCCCACAGTGATTTACCTCTCAGCCAGCTGCCCTGGGCACCCAAAACATGCTGTTGGGGAAGGTCGCATGCCCACTCTTGTAGCTTCCCTTTGCTTCCCTGTCAGAAAGTCATTTTTCTGCGGAGAAGCAAAGAAATCTGCAGGGGACATACATTCTGCACATGCACAGTGGCACAGAATTCCCCTAGGAGTAACTAGCCAAACCCTCCAGGCTCCATCCATTCACAGACATGAGACCAATTGTATTTGGAAGCTGCTAAAGACTCTGGACTGCAGTAGTGGCTGTTCCATAACATAGCAAAGTGCAGAACATTAACAATGTAGTGGGAAGTTACATAAGGTTGCATTTAAGGCTGATTAAGACATGCCATTAATGTGAACATATACAATTTTTCTTTCTCTTTCCAATGTTTTTTCCACTGTGTTTATATTTTGAGATGTCTGATGAAAGAAGAGCACTGATGATCAGAAAATGTTTATTTATTATTTGGGCAGTATAAGTTTTCTGATGTCCTTAACTATTAATTTACCTGTTTTAAATGCTTGGAAGCAATGTAAATGATGTGATAGCTAACTACATAATAGACAACCAGTAATTTTAACTGGTTGTTTCCTGTCTGTATTTTTTTTCTTTTACATTATTAACTTTTTCTTTTGTGTAGGTAAATGAAGATGAAGGGCTGGATCCACAGCTGACTTGAAAGTAAACTAGGGTTTTTTTTTAGCGCATAGCTTGGAATTACACCAGTTTACATCAGCTGGGGATCTGGCCCATAACAGTTTTAAAATTTTTAAATAAACCAAATAGGACAGGGAGCAGATTATTAAATGAAAAGGAATGAATGGTGAACGCCAAGACAATAATGGCTTCGCTTTGTTTGGAAGAATGGTAGCAATAAATGTACATGTAGCTTATGCAGCTAAGTGACAAGAGTGTAGATGGATTTTCTGCGGGAGTTGAAAATGTGACTAAGAATTTGGTCCATATCATCCCTTGCATTAAAATAACTTTGAATTTTTTCCCTCCCATTACTTTGCGTTAAGATGTTTGCAAACCTCAATCCTCAGATTACACCAGAATACTCTGTGTGTGTCCCACAGTGTTGCAATGGACGTGCTGCATGTGGTAATCAGCATAATGGTTTATTGGGCCCCTAAGAACAGTACTAGTGACTGAGCAAATCTGCTTCAATCAGAAGACCAGAGGCAAGGAAAGGAAGAAGCTGCTAATGAGCCCTTTGCTGTGCATCCCCAACAACAGGTGATAAACCCTTTAAGGATCGCAACCCACAGACTGAGAACTGCAGCTTGATAACATTCTGAACAGAGGGAAAATGGTAACCCAATATTGCCAGATAAATGGATCCTCTCTTAGCCCTTTTAATGATATTTTATATGAATAAACCCAGGCTTTATTATTCATTACACCTAACTTCTCCTGCTATTGAGCCCCATAGCAATCCTAGATCTCACTGGGCACCTCTCCATGCACGAAAAGCTGGAACAAGCACAGCCTCCCCTATGACTGGTGCCACTGCTCACTCCTGATCAGCAGCATACATAGGGTCAATGGGGCCACAAAACCAACTCTTGAGTCATTGCCACCCTGAGAAACCACCATTGCCACCTCCCTCCGCGTACACCTCTGTGTGCTGCATGACATACCAGAAGCAGTAGGCGTCCATCTGTAGCACCAGATTCCAGACCCCGTTCCCAACTGTTTAATGCAGAGTGATGATTGGTCACAGTCATTTGCTGCTAGTGGCACAGTCCCACAGTGACAACGCAGTGAGGTTCAAAATCCCTTTCCCAGCCCAGCTTTTTGTTTTGACTAGTTAATTTTTTTATAAACCCCAGACAGTGTGTCTTTTCACAGGCCATTGTAAAGCTGTATTTAATAAACTTTAGAGACAATCCACAAAAGCTCTAGGAAGTTCCGCAGCATGTTTATTTCAGTAGCTCTGTGAATGTTCTGACCGTTAGCTGACCTTGCTTCCTGACCTATGGTGCTGAGCCACCAAAGCATTTGCCAAATGCAATGGTTTGCTAAACTTCAAAATTTTATTTTGCATTCTACATCTGCTTCCTTCCCACACGATGAATGTGACCCCTACAGCAGGAGGTGTATCCAAATGCTCTGTCAGCACTGATCATGCCATCTTATTATACAATTGATCCTTGGTTAATAATTCAAATATATGGTTTCATTGATATAACACTTTGGCCACACCTGTTAATTAATAAGGCCTCACACCAACACCCTTGTGAGAGGGGAAGTATTATTATCCTCTCTTTTACAGATTCAGAAACTGGAGCTTTGGCGTAAAATGATTTGCATAAGGTCACAAAAGGATTCAGTGTCAGAGATGAAACTGTAACTCAGGATTGCTTGGTTCTCTGTTCTGTGTTCAAACCACTAAACTATCCTTTTCTCCAGATGAAATTCTCCCCAGTGCAAAGAGCTCAAACCAGACATTCCTTATCGATTTATGTCCCAGTCAAGCCCATAATGAGAGAGTTAAGTGGGGGTCAAGTGGTGCGGTGGACCTTATCTGAACTGTCTACAGTGGGATGAATTTCATCCTCTCTGAATACCATCTGGAGACTGCTAACACGCTAGAAAGTGATTGTCCAGTACAGTCGTCTGCCAGTAAAATGGAGTTTCTGACACTCAACAACTACAAATGTGATTATCATACTAGACCCTCAAGTGCTCCTCACTAAAGTTTGTTGCTTCTATTCCAGAACTTGAAATATTTGCAGAACATGTCAGGTGATAGGAACCATGTGAGACTGATATTTTAATATCCAGCGATAATTTATTTGTAAATATCTTCCTAAAGTTAGTGTCTAGATACCAGGGTGACTGAGCAACATCAAACAGATAATATTCTTTTCACATAAAATCTAAGGACCAAGAGGGAGATTTTCAAAGGCACAAAGGGCAATTAAGTGCCCAGTTGCCACTGAAAGTCAGTGGGTGTTGGACACCTAACACATTTGTGCCTTTGAAAATCTCCTTAATTATGCTGGCTCCTGCACACATGCATTAGGATGAGGAAAGGAGCTGGGACACCCCTTGTGCACCTGTGTACGAGACATTCCTTATCTCTCCCAAGCGTTCCCAGGTCTTATGTTGGCCTTACCCCAAGCACACTGTATAGCTCTGGTGCCTTTTAAAGGGCGTAGCAACCCTAAATCCTCTGGTGCTATTATCCCTTACTCAATAATGTGGCCAGGTAACTAACACCTAGGTATGGCACTTGCTCCTCCTCCCTAGCTCAGCCCTGCTTCATCATACAAGTTAGCTATAAATTCTTACTTAGTGTAAAAGTGACTGACTATGCTATTCCATGGAAATAGTCCAAATCACTACATTTTACAATCATATTAGTACAGGATTGTTTGCCATTACTCTGGAATTTTGTTGTAAGGAATAATAGTAAATGGCTTATAGAATGGTTGATTATATTCCACCACATTTTTTCATTGAAGTCTTTAACTTGAAACCTGATATCTCTCTCAAATCATGTGTTAAAAATCTGCTCAGGATGCCTGTCTTCCTCTAGATCAAATCTAGAATGACATGCATCAGCCCTTTAATCTCATACAGAATGGCTCGTTATAGCCTTCATGCTCCAACAGACTTCTCTTTTGAGCCAATGAAATATACGTAGCTTTGCACCTTTCTTCTGATTCCCACACACCTGCCAGAAACAGATTCTTCTTGCACAACAGTGAGCTTAACTGAACTATACAATTATTGAGACTGATTTATACTTGATTTTTATATGGTTTTAATCTTTTCTCACTAGGGTGGAGACTCAAGCATGGCTAAACAGTAGATTTAAAAAAATCCCTCTCAATTCTGCTCAGTGCTCTATGGTGAAGTCAGACAGCAAGGGGAACCTGTTATACAGAACTTGCCATACTGCATCAGCTAAGTGGTCCATCTAATCCAGTATCCTGTTTCTGAGTGACCAGTGCCAGCTGCTTGAAAGGATACTGCAAGGCGCACTGTGGTAGGCAGTTATGGAAAATTAGTCTGAGGTTGGATTATGCTCTGAAGTTGGAGGGTTTATATTCTAAAGTAAACGGTCCCAATCTTTTCATTCTTTTTTCATAAGATTTTTTGTATGCTAATAAATCCTATTCCCTAAGCCATGGGAGTACTGTATACAATTACAAGGGCAATCAGTGTTACGTTGGCCACAAAGTAAATTGATTGATGAATCAGATTTAGTATTTTACTTTTGTAGAAGACACCAAAGGAAGATTGTGGATTTGAAAATTAGATTTCTGTCTGAATTTTGTTTTCTCTACCATTCTTGCAAGTAACACCTACAATTACTAAAACTGAAAGAAGCTGGCATGAAAAAAATTGTCTCCATTTCATCAGTTCCTTTACTTTGTGCATTTGACATTGCTCTATGTGTAGTCCATTTCACTGTTATATTAATGGTCAGTTGCACGTCCGATCTCAAAGCAGTGTTTTGTGTTGTACTCTTGGACCCTTCTATTCCCCTCTGCTGGATAGGGCCTTAAAAACAACAACAGAAGAACAAAAAAACCATTATGAACAAATTTTAAAGCATCTCTATATAAAATAATTTCAAGAGATAGTATTTAAATTGAAGTCAACAGTGTCCCTTTAAAAATAAATTATGTTGTCACTCAATTAAAATTTCTTTTGCTGGTTCTTATGTCCAAAGATTATCCTCCTGTTCATTCAATACTATCAGAGTATCCTGTTTCAAGTGTGGATGAGACACTTCTCTCTGTTTAATTTTGGTTATCTTTCGCCTTCTATTAAAATTTTCATGGAGAAGAACATGTAAGAGTTTATACCTATTTTTTGTTGGTTGTTTTGTTAGCGTCCTACCCAGCAGACAAAGGGAGCCAATCCATCTCTTGTGAAAGTGAGAATTATGCCCACTTATCCCTATGCTGAATTTGGCCCAGTATGAGAGAAGGGGAAGAAAAACATGTTTATTGTTAAAGACCATGACTAATAGCTGTTCTCAGTGGGAATTGCTGAGCCTTCGTGAAAAACTAGTATGGGGGCTCTGCCTGTTCTTTCCCAGTGCTGTTCTGATGCTTTTCCCATAGAAATGGAAGGGTGTATATGGCAACTCGTATTGCCATATATGCCTGGGCAACAAAATTAACTAAAAGTTGGTCCAACTTTAATAAAATCAGTGATCTTTTATTGGACCTCAAAGCAGTTAATAAAAGCAGGAGAAATATTCACACCAAAAGTCGCAATGCTCAAAATGTGCTATTTGTTTCAAACTCAAAATTGGTCCCTTTTGACACATTACTGTGATGCGTCATGCCATAGTGACTTTTTGACACCACATCATTGCTTTCTGTTCAAATGTGATGTTTTGACACCACATTATTATGCTGCAGCAGAGTGTGTTGACACAGTTTGACATCACATTAGCATGCTGTATCTGAAAGTGGCAGTGTTTTGACACCATGTCGTGCTGCAGTGGTGCTTTGATGCAGCATCATTATATTGCATACTGGTATAATGAACTTTCATCTCACCACCTGATAGCACTATGCTGCAGTGGCATTCTGTCACTGCCTGATGGAGCTGTATCATTGTGCTTTAGAGACACATCTGCCAGATACCTCAAATGTTTCTCATTTCAAGGGCTACCACTCCCTTCAGCTCAAAGTTCCCTACATTCCACACAAATTTTATATCTCTTCACTTTAGTTGTTAAATTATTAATGTTAGGAATAGCAAATATTTACACTGAGGTTAAACAGGGGGCTGGGGGGCGTTATGCTAAAGCAGGGGTTCTCAAACTGGGGGTTGGGACTCCTCAGGGGGTCTTGAGGTTATTACATAGGGGGATTGCAAGCTGTCAGCCTCCACCCTAAACCCCGCTTTGCCTCCAGCGTTTATAATGGTGTTAAATATGTTTAAAAGTGTTCTTAATTTATACAGGGGGGTCGCACTCAAGAGGCTTGTTATGTGAAAGGGGTCACTAATACAAAAGTTTGAGAACCACTATGCTAAAGGAATGAATTCCACAGCATTTTAAGTTTCTCGCATGATTCATTTGTGTGTGTCTGTGTTTCTCATTTTGGGTTGTCACATGCTACACCCCACATTTGGGCCTTGATGCGGGGGGTTGAGGCACAGTCTGGGGATGTTTTGTTGCCACTTCATAGCATCATGCCAAGGACAGGAGTTTTTTCTCTGGGGTAGCCTGCTATAGCATGAGGGATGTTCTGCCACATAGTGATTCCCTGTGCTGGTGTCAAAGGGCCCATCGCACGAGGGGCCCAGGGAGATGTGTCTGTCTGGCTTGTCAGGAGCACATGAAGCAAGTTTGCCCCCATACAGCTTCATCACCGCACCTCACCCTGAGCTGATGCCAGCCCAGCCTCCTCAGTTGCCATCCTCATATCCCTGGCCCTCCCCATCACTCAACCCCCCCCTCAACCCTCCCTGTCCCCCAAAGCCCCCTTGACCCTGTCCAAGCCCCCCTACCCTCCCATCCCTGTCTCCCCATCCTCCCATCCCAACCCGCCCTTGGCCCTTGCAATCCCCCAAACCTTGCTGGCCCTTCCATCCCTTATCCCTATCCCCATGTCCCCTGGCCCTCCCCATCCCCCAACCTCCCTGGTCCTCCCCTCGGCTCTCCCCATCCCACCCGCGCCCGCCCGCCGCTCACAAATACTCCTCTCCCCTCCCACCCCTGTGCCCGCGTCCCACCCCGATAGGCGGCTGAGGGCTGTGCCTCCAGCCAATCCCGCCGCGCAGCGCCTGGTCCGATCCCTTCCCTATCTTCCCATTGGCCGATGCCTTCTCCTCGCCTCACCACTGAGTGCGGCGGCCCAGCCAATCAGGCGAAAGGGGCTGGCGCGGGGCCGGACCGGAGGGTGGTGGTAGGGGCGTCGGAGTGGACCGTGCTGCGTCCCAGCCAGTAACGGGCGGCAGCCGGCTGGCAGCGCGAGGGCAGCAGCGCGCGAGCGGGTCGGAGCAAAGAGGGGACAGGGGCAGTCGGGGCTGAGTGCGGGGCTCCGCCAGGGGCGGAGGGTGAGGGGCTAGGGGCAGAGGTCGGTGAGCCGGAAAGGGACGGGCTGTGCGAGGGGCAAGGGCACAGGTCAGTCGGGGGGGCGAGGGAGGGACTGTGCGAGGGGTGGGGGCAGAGGTCAGTGGGGGGGTAAAAAGGTGAGGAGGGGCTCTGCGAGGGGTGGGGGCACAGGTCAGTCGGGGGCGAGGGAGGGGCTCTGCGAGGGGTGGGGGCACAGGTCAGTCGGGGGCGAGGGAGGGGCTCTGCGAGGGGTGGGGGCACAGGTCAGTCGGGGGCGAGGGAGGAGCTCTGCGAGGGGTGGGGGCACAGGTCAGTCGGGGGCGAGGGAAGGGCTCTGCGAGGGGTGGGGGCACAGGTCAGTCGGGGGCGAGGGAGGGGCTCTGCGAGGGGTGGGGGCACAGGTCAGTCGGGGGCGAGGGAGGGGCTCTGCGAGGGGTGGGGGCACAGGTCAGTCGGGGGCGAGGGAGGGGCTCTGCGAGGGGTGGGGGCACAGGTCAGTCGGGGGCGAGGGAGGGGCTCTGCGAGGGGTGGGGGCACAGGTCAGTCGGGGGCGAGGGAGGGGCTCTGCGAGGGGTGGGGGCACAGGTCAGTCGGGGGCGAGGGAGGAGCTCTGCGAGGGGTGGGGGCACAGGTCAGTTGGGGGCGAGGGAAGGGCTCTGCGAGGGGTGGGGGCACAGGTCAGTCGGGGGGGCCAGGGAGGGGCTCTGTGAGGGGTGGAGGCACAGGTCAGTTGGGGGGGCGAGGGAGGGGCTCGGCGAGGGGTGGGGGCACAGGTCAGTTGGGGGGGCCAGGGAGTGGCTCTGCGAGGGGTGGGGGCACAGGTCAGTTGGGGGGGTGAGGGAGGGGCTCTGTGAGGGGTGGGGGCAGAGGTCGGTGAGGGAGGGGCTTGGTGAGGGGCAGGGCTGCAGGCAGGGCGCAGGCAGGGACTTCTAGGGGCTTGGGATGGACCCCTTGCTGTCGCTGGGTGCTGGGCTCCTGCTGCTCGCGCTGTGGGTGCGGCACAAGGGGCTGGAGTACCTGCTGGTCCATCACCGCTGGGTCTTCGTCTGTCTCTTCCTGCTGCCCCTCTCTGTCCTCTTTGACATCTACTACCAACTGCGGGCCTGGGCCGTGTGGAGGCTGCACAGCGCCCCCCGGCAGCACGGCCAGCGTGTCCGCCACATCCAGGCACAGGTGAGATCAAGGGGACCCTGGGGTGGGGTTTGGGGTGAGGGGAAACATTGATGGGGAAGGAGGAGCAAGGGATGGCAAGAAGGAGGAGAAAGCTGGGGCGCTGGGGGAGGAGACCCTGTCTGGCTTTGGTGGTAAACTCAATCTGAGATTATTATAAGATCCTTTTTTTAGAACATGTTAGTTAACTTCAGCTAGCTGTTGTGGTTTAAGAAAGGGCCTAAGAGGCACATGCTGGCCTGGCTTCTGTTAGAAGCTGGTGCAGCCTGGAGCTGCCTCCTTGTGAGTAAAGGATCTTGCTGGGAGCAATGCTCTGCAATCTGCACTGACTGCTTGTGTCAGAGTAACAGCCGGGTTAGTCTGTATTCGCAAAAAGAAAAGGAGTACTTGTGGCACCTTAGAGACTAACCAATTTATTTGAGCATGAGCGTTCGTGAGCTACAGCTCACTTCATCGGATGCATACTGTGGAAACTGCAGTCATTATGCAAGGTAGCCTATTTTCCCTTGTTTTTTCCTACCTCCCTCCCCCCAGACGTTCTGGTTAAACTTGGATTTATGCTGGAAATGGCCCACCTTGATTATCATACACATTGTAAGGAGAGTAGTCAGTTTGGATGAGCTATTACCAGCAGGAGAGTGAGTTTGAGGGGGGGGAGTGAGAAAACCTGGATTTGTGCTGGAAATGGCCCACCTTGATTATCATACACATTGTAAGGAGAATGATCACTTTAGATAAGCTATTACCAGTAGGAGAGTGGGATGGGAGGAGGTATTGTTTCATGGTCTCTGTGTATATAATGCCTTCTGCAGTTTCCACAGTATGCATCCAATGAAGTGAGCTGTAGCTCACGAAAGCTTATGCTCAAATAAATTGGTTAGTCTCTAAGGTGCCACAAGTACTCCTTTTCTTTTTGACTGCTTGTGGTTTTCCATGTGAAACTTGGGCTGTTGGTTTTAGCCTTTAAAGCCCTAAGCCATTTACCTTCTCACTCAGAGACTCTGTCTCTCTCCATGACATACTGCCATAGTTGAGGTCAGCACCGGTGCTCAAACTGGAGCTTTATGGATATAAACAAGGGAGCTGCTGATAGGGTGTTCTCTGTGAGAGTTCCTCAGTTTTGGAATTTACTTGTGTTGCTGGTCCAAAACAGCCTGAATTTGATGATCTTCAGTGCATCTTTCAAAACTTATCATTTTTCCCAGGCAGTTGAAAACTTAGCAGGGCCATTGCAAAGGTAGGGAATTGTTTATTCTTAAATTAAATTTATTCTTAATTCTTAAACTTGTTTACAAGAATAGTTTGTTGACCGACTGTTCAAACCCCAATTTGGAAGACCAGAGGACTGCTTTTTATCTGGTCCGTACCCCGGGATCTGTCCAGGTGGGGTAGCCCTACCAGGAGTTAAAGCTCCCACTGGCTAGCTCACAACAGGGTCATTAGACCACACAAGCCTTTCCCAGGGAAGTCTGACATTTCAGAAATAACCTAGCATCAGAGAGTCAGGCTATCTTAAATTGTACTGTAGCACTTTGGGTGCATTTTTAAGAAAGAACACCCGAGTATTTGGATAGGCACCATTTTTATAAATCTAATTGTGATTCTGGTGTATCAGGTACCAGCTAATGCCAAGGCTGTAGTTATCAGTTGAGCACGAGCAAATTCATAGCCGGAAACCAGACCAGGTCACCTATATGTTAGTATTGTTCAAGATAAGCGTTAGACTTGCAAGGTTGTGTTTAGACTCTACAATGCCTGTAAGTTGCTGCATTCATTAATCTTACTTGTAATGTCTGTATCCCAGGCTATAAGGTAATTTGTAAAAGGAAACTTACGTCTGTAAAAATGCCTGCTCTGAAGTTGTGAACTGAGGCAGGAGGAGTGGTTCCCCTGCCATCAAGAAGGATTATCAAACCTAAGTGGGCCAGTGTGAAGCATCTCGATACAAAGATTGGGCTAATGGTAAAGGTGCTTTGTGCAAGGAAGTTTGTGCCATCAGCTTGAATTCTGGATGAACAAAATAACATGAACATTCTTCATCTCTTTGCCGTTTGGACTCTCATTGGGCCGGAATTAGGAAACAAAAGCAGAGATGCCCAAGGTCAACCTGGTTAGCCTTAAAAGACATTTATACTACAACTCTGTCACATTTTGGAACTAGATTGTAACTCATTTGTATATATGTGTTGCCTGCTTTAACCTGTAAATAACTCTCTCATTTCTTTTTCCTAGTTAATAAATCCTGAGTTACTTTACTATAGGATACTCCTGGGGGAATTTTGCACATGTGCAGAATTCATGTCTGGCACAGATTTTTTTTTTTTCTGCTCAAAAAATACATTCTGCCTGAGAAGTGCTGCAGTTCAAAAGCCACTGTGGCGCCAGAACAGACAGCAGCAGCTGACTGGCAGTAACAGCCTGCAGCCCGCTACCTTCATCACAGCATGATGGAGCAAAGTTGGGAGGCACAGGATACGGGAGGGGGGAGGGTAACAGACAGAGTGGGGCACATGGAGCTGCTGAGAGGGGTCACAGACTGGGGTTCAGAAAACTTGATGGGGGGACAGACAGGGCCGGGGGCTCAGAAGCTAGTGGGATGACAGCATTGAGCCAGGGGCCACACGGGGGCAGGGGAGGGCAGATATGTCTGACTGAATGGAAGAGGCTAAGGCTCAGTCATGGTCTGCATGGGGGAGGCTCTCCAATTCCTTACCAATCCCTCCCCCCCCAAATACCTGTTCCATACTTCTCCCATGCACACCCAACAACCCTCCCGGTTCACTCCCAGGCTCCTTCCCTCTCCCTCAGCTCCTCCATTACCTGTGACTCCCCCAAGCCTTTGCACTATTCCTGGGGGGTGCAGGAAATATGTTTTTATGTTGTAGTTTAAATGAATTGCTCAAAGTTCTGTATTAATTTGCCTTGTAAGGAATCTATTTGTCAAAAAAACATTTCCTGGATCTTTTTGTCTCTATTATTACAGATATACTTGCTGACAGGTATTTCAAAATAAATTACCAAAATAATTTAAACTGGCATTATTATACTGTGTTATTTTGACAAATAAAATATGCAGAATTTTGTAGAATTTTACATTTTTTGGCGCAGAATTCCCCTAGGAGTGTATAGGGTTGTCTTTAGTGTGAGATCTGAGGTACAAATTGATGTGGGGTAAGTGTCTCTCTTGGTACTCGGAGCAACTTGAATATTTTGTGGTCTTTGGTATAAGTGACCATTTATCACTAAGTCTAGCTTGCGTGGGTGTCAAGATGGACTGGAGTGCCCAAAGGGACTGTCTGGGACCCCATGGTAAGATCGTTATAGTGCTTCAGAGTTCACATTTGTTATTGGGTTGGGAAAATCTAATCCTAGAATATACAGCCAGTTTGGGATGTATGCCCTGCTTTTTGACAGCCTGCCCTGAGGTCGGCACTCTCAGTCATGAGCTGCTCCAGATAGCACAACACTAATAATAATGGTTTTATTGTTTTTTTTCAGCTTGGTATGTTTCCTGTTGAGGGGGGATGGTGTCATTTATGTAATAGCTTTAACAAAGGGTTTAACAAAGACCTCAGTGGTTCAGGAGCCAAATTAGCGATCAGCATTACTCAAAAGAGCCACAGCAGTGTGAATTCATTGTTTCATTTACTATAGTACTCTATACTCATATTTAAACAGTGTGACGGGAAATATTTAGTTTATATATAAAGATTTGCATAGCAAAATGATTGACCAAGTATTATTATTTTATCAGCTAGAATTGGTTAATAACCATAAGCATCCTGATTGGTTAATAACTCATACTGGTTAATAATTAAATCACACTGTTTTAATATCATGTGCTGCAAAAACCTCATGTGACACATTAAAGAGCAAGAGTTTGGAAGCCTCACTCTGAATATCACTGAGCTAGACAAATACAGACTGGAAATATGGTATACATTTTTAATAGGGAGGTTAATTAACTATTGGAACAATTTACCAAGAGTTGGGGTGGATTCTCCATCCCTGACAATTTTTTGAAACAAGATTTGAACTTTTTCTAAAAGGTACGCTGCAGGAATTATTTTGGGGAGGTTGTATGTCCTGTGTTACACAGGAAATCAGAGTAGATGATCACAATGGTCCCTTCTGGTCTTGGAATCTATGAATTGGAGTTGGTGAATACTTCTCTGCTTATCTGTCTCTTTCTGTAATGTTCATTTGCAAGTCCAGATTTGAATCCAGTCTTTGGTGCCCAATTACAGCAAGAGGATATTAAGAAAAAAGGAAAGGAAGACAATGAAATTGTATCAATGCATCTGTATTTTACTCTGCAGTTTACATTGCAGCACAAAACAATGCAATATGCCATCATACCCATAACTGTGAGAACAAAAGACTGTCTCCCTGCTCTTTCTCTATTAGATATAAGAGTAACATGTAAATTGGGCACAGATTACTGTTTGTCTAAATACTTCCCCAGTTCCTACTAAAGCAACTGACCTTAGGTTATGGGTAAGGCTAAGATTTTTGTCACAGATATTTTTTGTAAAAATCACAGACAGGTCACGGGCAATAAAAAAAAAATTCACGGAAGCCTGTGACCAGTCTGTGACTTCTGCTAAAAATATCTGTGACAAAATGGGGAACTGAGGGGTCCCCACACTGCCTACAACAGCTGGGCAGCTGCATGGGCCCCGGCTTGGAGCTGCAGGGTCTCCCTGCCACTCGTGGCTCGGAGCTCCGGGGGCCCACACTCCCTGCAACAGTTGGGAGTTGCAGGAGCCCACAGCAGCCAGGAGCTGTGGGGTCCTCCTGACATGGCTTGGAGCCCCCTGCTGCCCACGGCAGTTGGGAGCTCCTCGGGGCCACCGCCACCCATGGATGCCGGGAGCTGTGGGGTACCTCCACTGCCCGAGGCGCGGGGCCCCCAAGCTCTGAGCAACTATGAGTGGTGGGGAGACTCTGCAGCTCCCAGCCTGCACTGGCTGAAGTCACAGAGATCTCTGGAAGTCATGGATTCCATGACTTGGCAACCTCCGTGACAAAATCGTAGGCTTCGTTATGGGTGTGCAAAAAAGTTATATTACTGACAATAAATGTACATTGTTGTTGTTACTAAAATAACATAAGTATATATTTACATATCCTTACCTTGCCAATAACATATATTATTCATATAGTACTTTACATTTTTAAATCACTGTGGATACATTACTAGTCCTAATAAATACATATACAGTAAAATGAATAACCCTGTACAGTCTCTTTGTTCCATGCTGAAGTCTGTCTTTGGTATGTTTGTATAGATGATTTTGACACTCCCACCAATTGCTTTTCTTTTCCTGTATGAAATTAGTACTTGATTGCAGAATTGCATCCTTTTGTGCTGATGCAGTTGCAGAGCTGGGGCCATAGGTTACACAACTCTTAGCTAAAATCCATTAAATTTCTTTCTTTCTTTCTCTGTGCTTTGGGTTTGGGATTCTGTATGGGAGCTCTTGTATAAACTGTAGTATGAATAACTGAACATTCAAAATCTGGTTGTCTCATTAATACAGTTCTTATAAAAATCACTATGCATATTATCCCTTGCTGGATGGTTTATTTAATATTGTGTATTAATATTGTTTTTCTTCACATCTGAACATCCTACATTTCATTATTAGTTCAAATAGATAATTGAGAATGGAAATAAGTCAAGATGTCTGGAGTGGCTAAGTAGGGTGAGAGCTAACCTCAGGGCAGACCATTACAAACCAGGGCACAAACTGGTTGTGAGTTCTATACTTAGATTTCACCAACCAAGTATCAAGTGTAAACTCTTCAGGCACTATAACAGCCTAACCATGAAGTCACAATGTCCTTGGATACTCCAGTCTATCTTGCCACCTAGGCAAACTTGCCTTTGTGATAGATGGTCTCTTAGCACCAAAAATCACAATAATATTCAGGTTACTCCCAATCCCAAAGGACCAGTCACTTACCCCAGTTAATTGCACTTTAGATCTTACACCAAAGACAACACTTACAGCGAATCCTAGAATAAATTAACTGAAGATTTATTAACTAAGTAAAAGAAATAAGGGTTATTTAGAAGGCTAATGCAAGTAAACATGCATGCACAAATGAGTGCGTCTTAGGCACTGTCCCCCCTAAGCTGTGCGCATGTACCCTAAACCTCACGCGCACGGTGAAAAATCACACACACCAAGATTTGCACAGAAGAGCAACAATTTGCACAGAAGAAATTTTTTGCACACACGGCCTGTCAAAAATTAGAGGGAACATTGGTCTTAGGTTCCAAAAGGAAATAGAAGCTGCTGTAATATGCAAGCGCCATGTGTCATCTAGGGCTAAACCAGGCTAAGTAGCTGGGGATCCCTTGCTTATGCTTGAAAATCTTGCCTGCCCCAAGTCCAAGCAGCATAGAGATGCACTTCCTTCATATCAGGGATTTTTATTCCCTTCTCCTAGAGTCCACACTGGTGGGACAAGCCCCCATGCATCTCCTTTTCATTGGTGTTGGGGAGAGCAATCAACAAAGTCTTTTGTCCTCTGATGTTCTACAATGGTTTGTCTGGCATCTGTGGGCCTTCTTTTGTTGGGCAGGAGATAACAACTCCTGTGGTAAACTAGTATTTCACACTTGGTAATGCTTCTCTCCTGACTGTGGCAGTTTACAGTTTCGGAGTGTAAACTTTTACTGATACAGAGCAAACACTTAACTATTATATTATAGCATGTGATACAGATATCAGAGAGATTACTGCATGCAGCCACTTAAAAGCATTTCATAGAGTGTAAACACTTAGCATATTTTCATAAACCTAATACCTATTTTAACAATACTAACATACAGCTGAACCAGACTTGTTTCCAGCTATGCATTTGTCAGTGTCAGTTGAGACCTAGGTCCCTTGGCATGAGCGGGCACCTGGTCAGCCACATCACAGTAGGGTTTGTTTTTCTTCTGCTGTAACTTCTGCCATGATTTCTAGAAGGGAGTTTGGAATTTTATTTCTGTTGCATAATATTTATGGCAGTTCTGTCATTCTTGACTGCTCCATTTTTCCTGTTTGTTACACTCATCTCAAATATGATAGGTACACCGGATATTAGTCTGTTTGGTGTATCCTTCAAGCTCTTTAGTCCTCAGGAGCGGGCTATATTATCTAATATATTGCCTGTGATTCTTTTTCTCTAAATACGAATCATACTAGATCTGTAAATGTACACTTAGATACATGCATGTGGTATGTAGATTCCCCCTCTACACTCTCCCCATGTCAGTTCTCTTTCAGACTATAAGCCAGATTTTTTGTGCATGATCAGATGCAGTCTCACTGATTTTCATGGAGTGGTGCCTACTTATGCCAGTGATGGTTTGCCCCCCTGCCATCTAGCCTGTGGATTTTAAAATATTATTTGCTAGTCATTTTCTGACTCTCATGACTAACGCTCAGGCATATGGATTTATTACTGCTGCTACATTCAGATAACTAGAACCACCAGAGGTATTCTACTAAAAAGTTCACAAGCTAGTATATATCAGTTTGGAACATGTCTGCTAAATGCTATTAAAATTTTAAATAGGAATATTCAAACCACACTAGTGACAGAAAGACATAAACAAACACAGCCTGTATGGAACTACTATAAGTGGGTGGCATAACTGGTTAGAAAACAATGCCCAAGGAGTAGTTATCAGGGGTTCACAATCAGGCTGGAAGAGCATATTGAGTGGGGTCCCTGTTCAATATCTTCATCCATTATTTAGATAATGGCATAGAAAGTACATTATAAAGTTTGCAGATGATACGAAGATGGGAGGGGTTGCAAGTGCTTTGGAGGATAGGATTAAAATTCAAAATGATCTGGAGAAACTGGAGAAGTGGTTTGAAGTAAACAGGATGAAATTCAATAAGAACAAATGCAAAGTACTCTACTTAGGAAGGAACAATTGATTTCACACATTCAAAATGGGAAATGACTGCCTAGGAAGGAGTACTGCAGAAAGAGATCTGGGGATTATAGTGGACTGATAAGCTAAATATGAGTCAAGAGTGTAACACTTGCAAAAAAATGAACAACATTCTGGGATGTATTAGCAGGAGTATTTTAAGCAAGACACAAGAAGTAATTCGTCCATTCTACTCAGGGCCGTCCTTGGGATTTATGGGGCCTAACGCAGTATTATTAAACTGGTGCCCCTATGCCCGTCGGCAGCCCAGGCTTGCAGCCCAGGTCTGGGTGCGGGGGAGAGGGATGAGGCAGCAAAGGATACCGAGATGCTCGGCCCACCTCATGGCAGCGGAGAGTCACAGTTCCCCGCAGAGACCCCAGTACCCTCTCCCTCACGCAGAATGCGTGGCGCCAGCCCATTCAACTCTGTGAATACGGCCCCTGCCTAAGGACACTGCAGCACATGCTGGGTATGCAGGAGCCACCCCGCTACCTGCTGTCATGGGCAGTGGGTCAAGCTGCCGCCTGGGGAGGCTAGCTCCCTAGCTCATCTCTTCTGCCTGTGGCCCCACCCATACTCCACTCTTGCTTTGCCCCAGGCCCTGCCCCACTCTGCCCAGGCCCTGCCCTCTCCCCACTGTCTCCCTCCTCTCTTCCCTCCCCCACCCTGCTCACCCCCTTCCAGCCAAATCCATGAACCCAAATGAAGCAAATGACATTTGAAAAAAAGCCTCTTCTGCAATTTCTTTCTAAAGAAAACGGAGCATGTTTTCCACTGCATGCCAGATGATGAAGATTGGACATAAATTAAAAGCACTAAATTTGGGAATAAAAAATGTCAGTCACAGGTTTTTTGATATGCCCTGAAGTTTGTCAGAGATTTATTTGCAAAAACTTTGCAGTAAGGGCGAGTCAGCTGTCGTGCTGAATACAACATTACATATTATGGAATACATGATGCAGCTCTTCTCTGTTTTACATTTGCTTAATCAGTATTTCTCAGCTGATTTTATATTTTAAATGTACTCTTAAACCTTCATAAAGTAATCATTCCAGATTACTACATATTTAACTCACTGAAACAAAGGCATTATTTTAAATTAATCAGTCACAGAGGTTTAGTGTGTTTATAACAATGTTCATTGCTTTTAGAAAAAGGGAACACTAATTTACTTTATGTGATCTCCATAACAATAGACATGTTTATGAAATTTCACCAACTTTAAAAAATACGTTTCCAAATATTTTAGGCACAACAAAGGATTTTATATCTTACTAGGTACTGATTTTGCTGGAGGGTTCTCTTAAAACTAGTTCATCAGACAGAAGTAAAGAAAGGGAAACTCTTTGTCAGGCTATCTGGAAGGAAAGGGGTGTTGTTCCTTTAGGGCTCTCTTCAACGGGGGTGTGGGGATGGGGAGGGGGTGAAGGAAGAAAGGGATGGACAGAAAGAACAGAAAGACTTTGGAAGCAAGTTTTTTTTACTATAGTAATTAAAATTAAAATGTGTATTTTAGGTAAGGGTGGTCTTTTGAAGGATTTATTTAAAAAACTCTATGTCTGAAGATCCAAGCATTTAAGGCTAAAGATGATTGTACATCTAAAAATCTATGTGAGGATATTTTAGAGATGTGATTTTATAATCTTCACCAACTCACTAATGAAATATTTTTAAAACAAATTTTAAATGAAGGTCCTGTAAACTAATATATTCTGAGTAAATATTACAGTAATGCACAACTGTTTTTGTCAGTAAATTCAGAAACTGACCCTATATATATATATATATATATAAATATACACACCTGAGGGTTGGCAAATGCCTGTTAAATGGCTTCATTACCACTTGAATGGCTCTTTAACAGTTTCAATGTTGTGCTAATAGGTCTGGCAGGCTGGAAGACTTTTTCACTTTTAAGGTACTAGATCCCCTCCAGAGTAATAGTCACCAGGCTGCAGCAGCTAGCTGTGGGAGCCTGCAGGAAGGGTCAGAACAGGGATAGGAAGAGCTGGGAGGGTGAACACTAATACCCAGTGGTGCCCCAAATTTTCAGGTGCCCTACGCAGCTGCGTATTCTGTGTATGCGTAAGGACGGCCCTGATTCTAATCTGCACTGATAAAGCCTCAACTGAAGTATTCTGTCCAGTTCTGGGTGCCACATTTCAGGAAAGATGTGAACAAACTGGACAAAGTACAGAGGAGAGCAACAAAAAAGATTAAAGGTCTAGACAACATGACCTATGAGGAAAGATTGAAAACTTTGGTTTGTTTAGTCTGGAGAAGAGAAGACTGAGGGCAGACGTGATGAGTTTTCAAGGACATAAAAAGTTGTTACAAGGAGGAGGGAGTAAGGTTGTTCTCATTAACCTCTAAGGATAGGACAAGAAGCAATGAGCTTAAATTGCAGCAAAGGAGGTTTAGGTTGGACATTAGGAAAAACTTCCCAACTGTCAGAGTAGTTAAGCACTGGAATAAATTGCCTAGGGAGGTTGCGGAATCTCCGTCATTGGAGGTTTTCACAAACAGTTTAGACTAACACCTGTCTGGAATAGTCTAGTTATTACGTAGCCCTGCTTTGAGTTCAGGGGACTGGACTAGATGACCTCTTGATGTCCCTTCCAGTTCTACACTTTTATGATTCTATTATATGTAGAATAATATAGTTAAACACTATCAAATTGGGGTGAGGGGGAGGTTTTCACTTACAGTTTTGTTATAGATTTTTGTACTTCACAGCGTCAGTTTAATCATAATTGTGACAGAGATGGCAGTTTCCTGCAATATCCCCAACATACCTTATTGAAGTAGCTTTAAGTATCTTAGGAGTTCATGTTATTAAAAATGCAAATGTTTATATATTATTGTGGTATTGTATGTAATATCTGAAACCCTGGGAAGTGTTACGAGTAAGGCTACAATTTAGTCATGGGTATTTTTAGTAAAAGTCCTGGACAGGTCACAGGCAATAAACAAAAATTCACAGCCCATGACCTGTCCATGGCTTTTACTAAAAATACTCTTGACTAAATCTTGTGGGGGAGTGCTGCTAGGGAGCGGGTCCCGTGGGGGCCACTGCTGTGGAGTGGGGCCAGCGGCAGGAGCTGCTGGGGCCACTGAGCAGTGGCTGCTCCGGCCACCCCCTGGGACCGTTGCTCAGGTGGTCCCCGAAGCCAGCTGCTTGGGCAGCCCTGGGGTCAGCTGCATCGGCTGCTACAGAAGTCACGGAGGTCGCGGAAAATTACGCAATCTGTGACTTTCACAACCTCTGTGACAGACATGGAGTCCTATTTATGAGGTTTAAAGGACTGTTCGAAATAAGGGACCAAGACAATAATGAACTTTTAAAGTTAAGTAGGTTTCCCAGGAAATCTCTAGGAGAAAGGGTATGCAGATACAATTACTCTGGTTATAGAAGAACTCAGCCTTTTGAAGCTTTGCCTTGATGTCGGGGCAAAGGGGAAAGAGAACCTTTTTATCTGTTGATCACCTGTTGCATGAGGACAGATTTAAAAAATATATATATAAAGAAGGGACGTTCAGATACGTGAGTGGGCTTGCTGTGAGCTAACAACTGTTCGCTGGCTGGAGCCCTTGTTGAAGTCAGGGTGATCTCTGGTAAGCTTATTACCATGATGGTAGGTTCTTCTGTTGTTAATGCTTTTCCTTAATAATAAATGTGCTTGCTTAGAAAGAGCTATGTGATAACTTAATTGTGGCAATTACACTATTTACCATCTCTGAGGAGAAAAGTAAAGCAAGCCTGCAGAGGCAGTCTAACTTTGCTGGGAAATTCACAGTGTAGGCTGGGAGATGCGCAGCCTCGAAACATCCTGGTTAGGAGGGAGAGAGATACATGTCTCTACTCAGTGGAGTCAACAGCTGGGGGGCTGGGAGCTTAAGAGTGTTTGCCCTTGCTGGACCACAAGGAGGAATTGCCCTGAACTATGACAATAACCTTTTACAGGTGCAGGAATGGAAAAATGAAGGTGGGAAAACATACATGTGTACTGGCCGACCTGGCTGGCTAACAGTATCACTTCGTGTTGGAAAGTACAAGAAGACTCATAAGAATATAGTGATCAACTTAATGGACATTCTAGAGGTAGACATTGAAAGACAGGTAATACTAAAATTTTTACATCTAGTACTAAAGTTTACAACACTTATTATGATTATTGCTTAAAAGGACACTAAATTCCCTGAAGGTAATTGAAACCCACTTTTTAAAAAATTATACAAATCCAAGAGTGAATGTTCTCATGTCAGCCTTTTTTAATGTGAAAAGGGTTGTTGCTTTTTTTGTCCTTTTGGACTTAAATATTCCCTTACAGTGTTGGAAATCCAAACACATCTGCATTGTGCCTCTGCATGGGAAACAGACAATCTTAATAGACCCATATTCTGAGTGGTCAGGAAATATTTGGATACTAGAAGGGAGTATTTTCATGAGTTTAGCTAGATTAACTAAAATTGATTTCAAGTTAAACTGATAAAATTTTCTAGTATAGACAAAGGCAGAGGGAGGAATCTGTACCGGATGAATGTAATCTCATAACATAGGATCTGGAGCACTGACTGTGACTATTCGGTATTCTGTGTCATGTCCTCCTCACATCATCAGAGAGCAATCCTTCCTGAACTTTCCACCAGGTACTGAAGACAGGGTTTGGGGAAACTCCAAATATAATGGTAAAATTAACTAATATATATTTAATGCTTTATTTGGGCTTTTTGTTAAGTGTGGTATATATTATGAGGAAGATATTTAAAATATCTTAAATTAAACTATTATCCTTTAATAAACAAGGTCTAGTTGTGTCAGAAAACTCAATGCCCATTCACATCAGTTGGTGTTGTACACCTTTGTGACACCTTTGCATCTAATTTCTGATGTTAAAGATTCTGAAACTTTTTGGAATACTTTCCTCTCCTCACTAATGGTGACACTTCTGCCTGTTCTGAAGTGTTATGGTAAATCCTTGATTCAAGGCACCAGTGTCAAGTCAACACATCAAAATGGTTCCATTTAAATAATGCACGTACTTGATTTGTGCAAATCCTGTGGGTAGTTACAAACTGAAGTTGTACAACCATAGGTACACCTTTGCATAACCCCAGCTTCATGAATATTGCAGGATTTGTGCAACTAACATGATCCTGCCAAGTGTGCGCACACTTTTCCATGAAATTTAAGCCTTAAAATAGTTTTACAAATAGTAAACGCATTATGAATATCAGATTTTGAAAGGATTGCGTGGTGCTTTTTTTTTTTTAAACATGTAACATCTGTTTAACAAGCTGAGCTCTGAAAGATCAGTTTGACTTATGTTTTGGAGATTGAACCACACATTTCTTTTCAAGATGTGGTAGATGGGAGGGGGGACAGTCTCTTAACTATTTTTCGTTACACTCTTGAGTGTCTAAATTAAAGAGCAGAATTGATAATAAGAAGTGTGATTAACATTTGTGTGGTGTCAGCATTAATACTTGAATGCTTTCTCTCTTAGGTTGTCCGTGTGGAACCGTTGGTCACCATGGGGCAGTTGACAGCTCACCTGAATCCTATGGGCTGGACTCTTCCAGTGGTACCAGAACTTGATGATCTCACAGTAGGTGAGGATTGTTTATAATGGTAAAAAAAGCATGACTTTTGCTGTATTTTAAATAGCTGTTTATGCAGTTTACTATGTTGTTCAGTCTCGGTTTTCTCAGAAATATATATATATTTTTTTAAATTCTTGCTGAATTTTGTATTCTGCTATCACACATTATCTAGAGAGACAAGGTGGGTGAGGTAATAACTTTTATTGGCCCAGCCTCTGTTGGTGAGAGAAACAAGCTTTTGAGCTTACATGGAACTCTTCTCATAAGCTTGTCTCTCTCACCAACAGAAGTTGGTCCAATAAAAGATTGTGTCTCACCCACCTTGTCTGTCTAATATCCTGGGACCAACACAGCTACAACAACACTGCATATGATATATTTTAGACATGCATCTGCTCTTTAAAACTGCTACCAGGAACAACATGAAAGATTTTCCATTTTTTTTTGTCTTTGTTCTCAGACTATTTTCATTTTAAAGGGAAATATGTTTCAGTTGATTACATTCTCTTGTTAAGGTGGTCTGATCATGGGAACTGGCATTGAGTCTTCATCCCATATCTATGGACTATTTCAACATACCTGTTTGGCCTACGAACTTGTTCTTGCTGATGGAAGCCTTGTGAGATGTACACCAGTAAGATAAAATGTTATTTTGCTATGATTTACAATGTTATCAGTTGTTGTGTGTGGATGGACGTATGATTTAGTATGACGTACTTTTTGCAGGCTGAAAACTCAGACCTATTTTATGCAGTGCCTTGGTCTTGTGGTACTCTGGGATTCCTTGTTGCTGCGGAAATAAAAATAATTCCTGCTAAGAAATATGTAAAATTACATTACAAGCCTGTGAGAGGTTTGGAAAAGATCTGTGAAAAGTTTACTGAGGAATCTAAAAAGAAAGATAATAACTTTGTGGAAGGACTGGTGTACTCCTTGGAAGAAGCAGTCATTATGACGGGAGTCTTGACTGACGAAGCTGAAGACAGCCAGGTAACTAAAAGGAATACTATTCTTAAATAAGATTTTTAGTTCTCTTGCATGTAAAATATTCCAGTGTATGACAGTAAAACGAAAACAGTAATAGGATCAGTACAAGAGGTATATTTTTAATGGATATTGAATTTGCTTGAATGGTCGAATATACGTAACATTAGAATTTTGCAGGTAACTATCAATTCAGACTGTAAGCTCATATATTTCCTAAAGTGACAGGTCTTTTCCCATCTCTAGCATACATAATAGACGCTGCCTTGCAACTCCAAGAAGAAAAGAACCAACTTGAACAGTATATAGGAACAACACAATGCTTTAAGATAGGAAACACATCTGGAGGGAGATGTAGTCACAGTGCAATTACCCAGACTAACATCTGACTAGAAAATCAGGGTTAACGTTAACATGCCGTGGGTCTCTTTTGTGGCAGCTCTTCCGAAATGCTGACCGCTCTACAGAAACACTGAGGCTGTTAGTTCATTACTGGCTTGAGAACAGAGTAACATTCCTAGAGTACTGACATCAGTTCCCATACTCAACTTTCTTTGGGCAGGCCAAACCTTATTTTAATTCATCCTTAATGAGGAAAGCTTATGGGACACACACATTGGCACACTATAATAATTACTCCTGGGGGATTCTGTGCCACTGCAGACGTGCACAACTCATATCCCCTGCAAATTTTTTTTTGTTTTCTCTGCAGAATAATAGATTCTGATGGGGAAGCAAAGAGAAGCCACGAGAGGGGTCATGCACCCCTCATGGGCAGCAGTCCCGAGCGAGTGCAACACAAGCAGCTGAGAGAGACGTAAATCACTGCCTTGGCGGGACAGGCCTGGGCAAGCGCACGAGACTCCCTCTCGCTCACTATCGCGGTGCGCCTGGCGCAAAGGGACAGGGCCCTGTGGTGTTTCTGTGGCAGTCCCAGCCCCTGCGCTGTGGCAGGGTCGGGTGCAGCCTCACGGCTGAGTCCATGTCTGGGGCGGGGGAAACTAGGGGGCTGTAGGGTGATTCCCTCCGGCCCTCCGCCACAAACCTCCATACAGCCAGTTGACTGTAGTCCTCTCTGGGAGGCAGCCTCAGTGCACATCCCATGTCCCCATCGCTGCCCCCATCCTGCAGAGGCATGGGGCTCACACAAGCAGCAGTGGGGAAACTGTGGGGAGCCTTGGCCAGGAGCACCATGTAGGGAGGCAGGGGGCATCTCCCTCCCACCCCCAAGTTTCTCACCAGAGTTCTGCTCATGGCACACACCCCAGCTCTAGGCAGAACTCTTACCTGCAGCAATGTGCGGGCAGGTTCACTCCTCCAGGAGCTGGGGTTCTCCGGCTGCGGCTCCCACAGTCAGTTTTCTGCACTGTCCTAGGGCCTCTGGCGGTGGGGCTGGCAAGGAAGGGATCAGTCAGGGTGTGAAGGGGGAGCACAGGGTCCCCAGTGGCGGTGGTGGGAGCATAGGGTACCCTGTGGAGGGGGTGGGTAGGTGGGACCATATGTGCCCCAATGATGCGGGGTGGAGCAGAGGGGCCCCAGTGCTGGGGGGAATGGGGGGGAAGCAGAGGGACCACAGAGCTCCCAGTGGGGTAGGGGTGGGGGAGGGGGCAGTGGGGTGGGAAAGAGGAGTAAAGCGCCAGGGGAAGGAGAGGTGAGGACCATGCTGCTGAGGGAGGAGGCAGTGAGTGTGGGAGAAGCAGCTGAGGGGGAACAGTCCCTGGGGCAAGGATCCTGAGGGATGGGGAGCTGAAGAAGGGTGGGAGGCTAAGAGCAGCTAAGTGGGTCTTGGGGTCTGTTTGCCCTCAGAGAAACAGGGAGCACCCTCACCTCTTCCTGGGAAGAGATTGGGGACAGACCCCATTAAGCTAATGCATTCTCTCAACTGACTAACCTGCTCTCTGCCACCTTCTCCATCTGGTAACTTATAACTTGATCTTGCAGTGAGGATCCATGTGAGTGCAGGGGTTTCTCTACTCCTGGGGGAATCTTTTTTGTTGTTTGTATTGTTACAAACATACTTGCTGGAGGTATGTTGAAATAAATTTCCAAAATAATTGAAACTGGCGTGATTATATTGTGTTACTTTGACAAATAAAATATGCAGAATTTTAAAATATTGTGTGCAGAATTTTTAAATTTTTGGCGCAGAATTTCCCCAGGAGTAAATAATACTTAATAATACCTAGCTCTTAAATAGAACATTTATTCAGTAGCTTTCTAAGTAATTTACAGAGGCGATTAGCATCATAATTCCCACTTTACAGATGGGGGAGCCAAGGCACAAGTACTTGCCCACAGCCATTCAGCAGACCAACAGCAGAGCCAGAAGTAGAATATAGGTCTTCTGAGTGCCCATCCAGTGCTTTATCCACAAGGTCACACTACAATATGAAAATCATGTTTAAAAAGTCCTAAACGCTTTCTTAGCATTAAGACTGTTCTTTCCTTAGTGTAATTCCAAAGTGAAAAAATCTGGGGGCACCATGAACATTTATATTACTGAATTTTCAAGTAAGGGATATTTATTCTTTATATTGGTGTTTGTTTGCTGATATGTAATATATCTTTATTTTCAGATAAACAGAATTGGTAACTACTACAAACCATGGTTTTTTAAGCATGGGGAGAAGTATCTGAAGGCTAATCAAACTGGAATAGAGTACATTCCCTCAAGACATTACTACCACCGACATACCAGGAGTATCTTCTGGGAACTCCAAGTAAGACTTTAGACAAAGAAGATTTTAATATTTGTTTTGGGGTACTTTGTACATACTCACTGCACAGCCAATGTTCTTTTCCCTTGGGAGCCACCTATGTCCGTCATAGGTGAGTAACTCCTTTCCTTAAGACAGAAATCCAAATGAAGTGGTGGCAGATTTAGGGATTTCTCTCGTGACAATGTCTATTTTTGCATTCCTTTCTGACTTTTTTTATATAAATGTATGACTGTAAAAGATAATATTGCCAGCACCTTCCCTTTTTAGTTTCTCTTTTAGGCCCACATTCAGGAAAGCACTTAAAAAACTTATTTTAGCTTTTATCAGGCATGTTCTAAGTACTTTCCTGAACTGGGACTTTAAAAAGATAAAACCAGGAAATTCAGTGCAAAAACACGAATGCACACTTATGGCTGAGAATTTACTCTGCCTACATGTGCCCAGCTGTGCCCAGGGTTGCTGTGGAACCACCACTTTGAATTTCATCATCTAAATTATTGTCATGATAAGCGTTAGTGTAGAATTTTACACTACATAAGTCCCCATTGTTGAATTTAGGGTTGCATGTTGTTCGTACCTGTATTAATGTAGCCTGACGTGACTATCAGCAATTAAAACTATTGAAAGAAAATATGATTTAATGTTGCTTTCAAAATCCAAATTCTGAAATATTGATTTTCAGCTCACTTGATTTTACTACCAGTTTCTTTTTTTTTTTTTTTTCCCATTTTCTCTTAAAGGATATCATTCCCTTTGGCAATAACCCTGTTTTTCGTTACCTGTTTGGCTGGATGGTTCCTCCAAAAATCTCACTATTAAAACTGACACAAGGAGAAGCTATTCGAAAGCTGTATGAGCAACATCATGTTGTACAAGACATGCTGGTCCCTATGAAAATCCTTGAAAAATCTATCCGTACCTTCCACAGCGACCTGAATGTAAGAACACATTTCTCTAAAACCTGGTAAATGGAAGATTGCCCTATGAATGGTGATTATTGGCATTAGTACACAGTAGTGCCTGTTGCAGAAAATATATATCAGTATGCTAAATTTGAGAGAATTTTGCCAACTAATTAAATACTATTAGGCGGCAGGTAAAATGAAATGCTCTAACAAAAAGAAGCAAGAAAAACTTGATATTCAGAAATACTTGATTTTGTAGCTTTAACTCACAATTTTTAAAAGAAAATTCTATCACTTTATCCTTTTTTACTTGGCAAAATTGGAAATCAGATTTCTATTTCTGCAAAATCACTTGAGCCCCGAAAAGAGTGTTGGGAATTAACACTTGCTTTCCAAGTCATTGACTTCAGTTGTTTCAAGAAATACAGACTTCTGGACTTGAACTTTGGTCTTAGCGGGTACCAGTAAAATGCCTTTCACTCCTTTAGTTTTACTTGTAATTTAAATCTAAATGTGAGTTCAGTTAATGACTTGGGATCTGAGACAGTTTTTCATTAGTGTTTTAAAGCTATTCCGTTTATTATCTAGATCAGTGTTTCTCAACCTGGGGGTCATGACCCCTCGGGGGGTTGTGGGAGAAGTTTAGGGGGGTCGCAAGCAGGGTTGCCGTTAGGGGATAGGAATCAGGGCAATTGTATGGGGCCCCATGCCACAGAGGGCTCCACAAAGCTAATTTA
Source organism: Eretmochelys imbricata (assembly GCF_965152235.1). NCBI lineage: Eukaryota > Metazoa > Chordata > Testudines > Cheloniidae > Eretmochelys > Eretmochelys imbricata. The sequence goes on from NC_135579.1 coordinate 95,411,139, forward strand.
TATGTCTCAGCCCTGTGCCACAAGCTTAAGTTGGGTGGGGGGGTCACAATTTTTTCGGGGAGTGGAGGGGAGTATCATGATTTATTTTTTTTAAGTCCAAAGGGGTTCGCCAGCACAAAAAGGTTGAGAAACACTGATATAGATAGTGCACTAATTTGTTGCATTTTCTGATTTTCTTCCTTGCTTTTTGGTATCTTATTCAACTTATGTTAGTTTTACTATAAGGTAAAACTAGTTGGAACAGCAGAATTGAAAAGGGGCATCTGTATAAGTTCTGTACTGAAAATTGGAGAAGAGTTGTGCAATTTTCTCTCTCCGTTTTTTCATGCTTTATTAACAGATAACTGATACTTTGTACTGTTAAAATTGGTGATACAAAATTATCTTTGCAGGTTTACCCACTGTGGTTATGTCCTTTCATATTACCCAATAACCCTGGCATGGTCCACCCGAAAGGAGATGAAATGGAGCTCTATGTAGATATAGGAGCTTATGGAGAGCCTAAAACAAAACAGTTTGAAGCCAGGGCATCTATGAGACAAATGGAAAAGTTTGTAAGAAATGTGCATGGGTAAGAGTCCTCGTCTTCAGGAGAGCACCATATAATTTATTGCCTTGCAGCTTAATCAGATTTACTTAACTTTCAGTTATTACAGTATTTAAGTACTGATTCTGATTTTATATATTCAGTATGACTGTCTTTTTTTAATTTTAATCATTGCTTGCATACAAAAACACATGCTGGTTGAGATTCTGTGCAGTGCCTCTAAGTAGCATAGAATTTGCATCCCCGAGGGAGTGGTGGCTAAAGGTGGCTTTAAACTGTTTTTGCACCCTCCCGATATTGGGCTGCTCCAGGGGCTGGAAAGGCCTCACATGCAAATTAAACAGCCTGTCTGCTATTTAGTGGCGTGTCTGCATTACAGCAGCCTCTGCTGGTTGCCCTGTAGACTGCAGCACTGATTGGAATCACCTTGGAAGGAAAAGCTTTATGGCTACCCTCTGTAGGTCATGCACCAGGAAATTTTTGCTGGGCCACAAATGGGATTTTTAGAGCCTCTTTGTGCTGCACTAGTCCTCTTACATGGTGTAAAGGAGCCAGAGCGGAGCTGGGGACCTCGCCTACAATTTTGCATAGGCTGATACCAAATCCAGTTCTCTATGGTTTGGTAGCAAAGTCATGAAGCCTATCTTTCAGAAAAATAACCTATTCCACAATATTTAAACTGACAATATAATTTACCCAAACATATTCAAATTTCATGTATCTGCTATTTACCTCTCTGTATTAGTGTCATAGCAAAACTAATTTAAAAAAAAAATCAAGAAACTAACTGGGAAAGAAATAATTTGAAGTACACTAATATATTTTAAAAGCATATTTTCATATTTAACTTATCTCCCCACCTCACCAAAATAATGGAATGTTCTGTTGGCTTTTCCATTGTACATCATGACCGCTTTTTCAAAAGAGATGTCAATGTTCAGCCATCAGAGTGGCTGAATAATTATCCAATATAATTTATGGTAATTAATCTGTAAACATTTGTTTTAAAAAAGTATTTCAAAATATTTTGCAGTGTATCCTTACAATGTATAGCTCATCCTCAATTGCTTCATTTTTTTTCTACCTGAAAATTTGGAACAGTATTAAGATTTAATTCCTGATCCCCTCTTTTTCTTTCAGTTTCCAGATGTTGTATGCAGATTGCTATATGAACCGTGAGGAATTCTGGGATATGTTTGATGGTTCACTGTACCACAAGCTGAGGGAGCAAATGAATTGCAAGGATGCTTTTCCAGAGGTGTATGATAAAATCTGCAAAGCAGCACGACACTGAGTCTGGTTAACCTAAGCAAGCAATCAGGGAAGGATGGATTTACCTGTAGTAGTCAGTATATCCTTATAAAAGCTTTATCACTGTCCAAATAAGCTCATGTTGATGTTTAAAAATACAGATTTCTATTTTATAAATTCACATTCAATAATTGTTAGTATGTTTTGAAAACAATTTCCCCAACTCATAGTAATTTCATGTAAGGAATCAAAGTCCTAGCCTGCCACCTCTCTTTGTAGCTTAGTTGCAGACATAGTGATGTAGATGTCAATTTACATATTTCTAACCTGTAGGGGAAAAAATTTGGAAAGACAAAGATACTTAAGTAAATCGGTTATTTATTGCAGTGTACATCTGAGACAGGTAAGAAGGTCACAAAGTTAGGTGCCAAAGTTAAGAGAATTATTTTCAAATTAATTACGACTTTAAAAATGTCTATTTCAAATCGGTAACTGGTGCAGGATTTAAATTTAAGAGAAGTTAAAGGTTAACACAATTTAGAGATGGTTACTGAAATCTTCAGACTAAACTCACATTAGTAATGCAGGTAAATAAATGGTCATTGGCAAATATCTTCTGGTCAGACCCGAATATCAAAGTTTGAAGAAAATCCATTTTGCTTGTGCCTATCTCATTTGTACTGATTCTGTTTATAATTGTGTAAGTGGTCATGAGTTTTAGGGATCTTCTTGTTTTTTTTTTTGGTTGGTTGGTTATCAGAATATAATTAATATGTTTGGAATAGGAAACATTTTGGCTTCCTAGACTACTGAAAATCTCTGCTGCTATTTCATATAGACTAGTATTAAGTACAATTTGTTACTTGTCATGGGGTCTGTTTTACTTTTTATTATGGTTAATTTTAGTGCCTTATAAGTATTCAGTTGGAGAAGATATGGGCCACTTCAGACCGTTCTATGCTTTGGGTGTGGGGTGGGAAATTAAAGGACCTATTGTCAACATTAATGCTTTAATTATATAAGATCCATTTGAATAAATATTGGTGATAAGTGTAGGGGACAACCTAAAACCCAGTTGTGTTGTGGAAGTTTGAAATACACAAGACATGGCTTTGACTTTTTGCTTTCCATTTTAGCTGGATTAGTTTGATAGGTTTAAAAAAAAGATCCTTCAACCAACTGGAGAAGAAATAACATTAGAAAAATCTGCAGAGTGCTTACTATTCAAGCCCCTTTTCTAACTGTGTGTTTCATGAGCGTGGAAAAATTTTGACATTGCATTTGGTACAACATTTTTTAAATTGAGTTCACATCTGGTCCAAACTACTTAGTTATTATTTTAACATTTGTTGGGCTTGTAGAGAAATGTATGTTCTTGCATTTTGCATAATGTGAAAACAGTTATAAAACAATTGCTAGTGGGGGGGGTTCCTTTTTTGTTCTAGTTCAATGCTAAACCAATTATTGTTTATTGATAGATGGACATTTATGATGCAGATTAAACCACTGATAAGGCAGTAATGAAAAATAAACTTGGTCATTCACTCTCTGTGATGCATACTGGGCCAGACTGCAACCTTGCTGGTGCTGCCATGCGGGGGAGTAAAGGGATATAAGTCATCCCCTTAAGGCCCTATGTATGCTGCCCATACTGTGTGTGTCAGTCCAGGGGGAGACCTAACCAATGCAGAGCAGGTACATCCCGCTCCATCCACATACATGAGTGCAACAGGGTGGGGAATGGGTGGGGCCAAGGCTCAGTTCCCACTCCAATGTGCAGACTAGCACAGCTATGTCAGTGCTCTAGAGGATGTGTGCTGTGCCAGATATAGATCTTGGAGCAAGGGTTACTGGGAAAACAAATTGTGATTGCGTCACAATCTACCTTCCAGTCTGCTCCTGGGGCAGCACAATAATGACTACCCCTTTCTCATGGTAAAGCCATGATTTCACCTATTATCTGTAGGATACTCTGCACTGAGCGAGAATTGGTTCACTTAGCTTTTAAAAGGCAATGTTAAAAAAAAAAAGGATATGCAAAGATATTAAATCAAAATAGTATGTCTCTAACTTGTGTATTCATAGTCTTTTGTTATACATTGTATTTGTGACTTCATAATTTGCATTTGCAAATTTTTGGTACAACATAATTTTAATGTGTAACTATGGTTATCATGAACACACACTCTTTTTCTCTCTCTCTCTCTCATATATGCACATCGTTGCTGATGGAGTTTGAAATTCTTGGCTGTATGAGCTATTACAATTAAAAATATAACCAGTTGTACTGTTAAAATGTTGTTTTTTTATGGATGACTAAATAAAATATGTTTTAAAAAATGTATTTGTTCTCTGCTGTGCTTTTGGCACTGTTACTGGGATTGCTGTGAAAAGGATGGCTATTTGGAAATTACAGGATAGAGTGCAGTGAGATTGTTGAGAGACTGGGGTCCCAGTCCTGCAAGCTGCTTAGTGTGAAGACCTCTTGAAATCTGTGGGGCTCCACCTTGGCACAGGGGCCCACCCATGCAGAGCAGCATGCAGGAGTGGGGCGTAGATTTTTAATTGCTCTCTGGGTAAATATTGACCCAACTATCTTTAAACTTCTCTTAGGAGTCTAAATAATCTAGAGACATAGGACTGGAAGGAACCTCGAGAGGTCATCTAGTCCAGTCCCCTGCACTCATGGCAGGACTAAGTGTTATCTAAACCATTCCTGACAGGTGTTTGTCTAACCTGCTGTTAAAAATCTCCAATGATGGAGGTTCCACAACCTCCCTGGGCAATTTATTCCAGTGCTTAACCACGCTGACAGTTAGGAAGTTTTTCCTAATGTCCAACCTAAACCTCCTTTGCTGCAATTTAAGCACATTGCTTCGTGTCCTATTCTCAGAGATTAAGAAGAACAATTCTCCCTCCTCCTTTTAACAATCTTTTATGTACTTGAAAACTGTTACCATGTCCCCCTCTCAGTCTTCTCTTTTCCAGACTAAACAAACCCAGTTTTTTCAATCTTCCCTCATAGGTCATGTTTTCTAGGCTTTTAATCATTTTTAACAGGTTTCAGACTAACAGCCGTGTTAGTCTGTATTCGCAAAAAGAAAAGGAGTACTTGTGGCACCTTAGAGACTAACCAATTTATTTGAGCATAAGCTTTCGTGAGCTACAGCTCACTTCATCGGATGCATACTGTGGAAAATGCAGAAGATGTTTGCTTTTATACACACAAATCATGAAAAAATGGGTGTTTATCACTACAAAAGGTTTTCTCTCCCCCCACCCCACTCTCCTGCTGGTAATAGCTTATGTAAAGTGATCACTCTCCTTACAATGTGTATGATAATCAAGGTGGGCCATTTCCAGCACAAATCCAGGTTTTCTCCCCCCCACCCCAAACCCACTCTCCTGTTGGTAACTTATCTAAAGTGATCACTCTCCTTACAATGTGTATGATAACCATGATTTCAACAATTTCCATCGCACCATCAACCTCAGCCTGGTCCAGTCCACACAAGAGATCCACTTCCTGGACACTACAGAGCTAATAAACGATGGTCACATAAACACCACCCTATACCGGAAACCTATTGACCGCTATTCCTACCTACATGCCTCCAACTTTCACCCTGACAACACCACACGATCCATTGTCTACAGCCAAGCTCTGCAATACAACCGCATTTGCTCCAACCCCTCAGACAGAGACAAACACCTACAAGATCTCTATCAAGCATTCTTACAACTACAATACCCACCTGCGGAAGTGAAGAAACAGATTGATAGAGCCAGAAGAGTTCCCAGAAGTCACCTACTACAGGACAGGCCTAACAAAGAAAATAACAGAACGCCACTAGCCGTCACCTTCAGCCCCCAACTAAAACCCCTCCAACGCATTATTAAGGATCTACAACCTATCCTGAAGGATGACCCAACACTCTCACAAATCTTGGGAGACAAGCCAGTCCTTGCCTACAGACAGCCCCCCAACCTGAAGCGAATACTCACCAGCAACCACATACCACACAACAGAACCACTAACCCAGGAACTTATCCTTGCAACAAAGCCCGTTGCCAACTGTGCCCACATATCTATTCAGGGGACACCATCACAGGGCCTAATAACATCAGCCACACTATCAGAGGCTCGTTCACCTGCACATCTACCAATGTGATATATGCCATCATGTGCCAGCAATGCCCCCTGCCATGTACATTGGTCAAACTGGACAGTCTCTACGTAAAAGAATAAATGGACACAAATCAGATGTCAAGAATTATAACATTCATAAACCAGTCGGAGAACACTTCAGTCTCTCTGGTCACGCGATTACAGACATGAAAGTTGCGATATTACAACAAAAAAACTTCAAATCCAGACTCCAGCGAGAGACTGCTGAATTGGAATTCATTTGCAAATTGGATACAATTAACTTAGGCTTGAATAGAGACTGGGAATGGCTAAGTCATTATGCAAGGTAACCTATTTCCCCTTGTTTTCCTAACCTCCCCCTCCCCCCCAGATGTTCTTGTTAAACCCTGGATTTGTGCTGGAAATGGCCCACCTTGATTATCATACACATTGTAAGGAGAGTGATCACTTTACATAAGCTATTACCAGCAGGAGAGTGGGGTGGGGGGAGAGAAAACCTTTTGTAGTGATAAACACCCATTTTTTCATGATTTGTGTGTATAAAAGCAAACATCTTCTGTATTTTCCACAGTATGCATCTGATGAAGTAAGCTGTAGCTCACGAAAGCTTATGCTCAAATAAATTGGTTAGTCTCTAAGGTGCCTCAAGTCCTCCTTTTCTTTTAATTATTTTTGTTTCTCTTCTCTGGACTTTCTCCAATTTGTCCACATCTTCCCTGAAATGGGGCGCCCAGAACTGGACACAATACTCCAGTTGGGGCCTAATCAGCATGGAGTAGAGTGGACGAATTACTTCTCGTGTCTTGCTTACAACAGTCCTGCTAATACTAGAATACTAATGCTAGAATCATGTTTGCTTTTTTTGCACAGTGTTACACTGTTGACTCATATTTAGCTTGTGGTCCACTATGACCCCCAGATCTCTTTCCACAGTACTCCTTCCGAGACAGTCATTTCCCATTTTGTGTGTGTGCAACTGATTGTTCCCTCCTAAGTGGAGTACTTTGCATTTGTCCTTATTGAATTTCATCCTATTTACTTCAGACCATTTCTCCAGTTTGTTCAGATCATTTTGAATTTTAATTCTATCCTCCAAAGCACTTGCAACGGCTCCCAGCTTGGTATCATCAACAAACTTTGTAAGTGTACTCTCTATGCCATTATCTAAATCATTAATGAAGACATTGAACAGAACTGGACCCCAGAACTGATCCCTGCAGGACCCCACTTCTTATGCCCTTCCAGCATGACTGTGAACCACTGATGATACTATTTGGGAACGGTTTTCCAACCATTTTGCACCCACCTTATAGTAGCTCCATCTAGATTGCATCTCCCTAGTTTGTTTATGAGAAGCTCATGGGAGACAGTATCAAAAGCTTTACTAAAGTCAAGATATAATAATGCCAGTCATCTTTCTTGTTTCCCTCTCTGCATCGTCTTCAGGACAATCTCCTTTCTTTGTCAGTGTGACCAGTGTTCCAAATGGGGTCCAATAAGGGCTGCGGTGGTGGATTAATTCTGTCTTCTTAATATACTCCTTAATTAAACATTGCAGTGGACTGAAGGCTTCAGTGACTTTCTTTTGTTAACTTAGACCTTTTTCTTGATCAGAATGACATGTAGCTGTTACACTGGGTCTTGGCTGCGAGACTACCGAACTTAAATTTTTCTGAACTGTGATGAATTTGCCATTTGCTGGCCCAGTCACCTGAACAATCTAAATTATTTTGGATCGGACTTGCATCTTTGATAACGTTTGGGCTCAGGTCCACAAAAGGGACTTAGGCCCCTAGAAGATCACCTAGAAAAGCCATGTTAGGTGCCTATGCTCCTATAGAAGGAATAACGAGAGATAGGCACCTTAGAATGCAATCCGCAAAGCCAGCATGCTGGGCAGAGAACTACCTAAGCTAGCCAAAGGAAGATATTGATGAGATGGGTGTGTCCTAAACCCTGCTCCTCTCACAGAGATAGGTGTCTGTCTCTGTCTGTGATCCATGAACTGGAAGAAGCTAGGTGCTCCTCTGCCTAAGTCATGTGTGGGTCCTGATCTGGTAGCCATGCTCACTGGCTACCTAACTATACAAAACAGCTGGCAGAGGGAGGACCTCCCTTATAAGCTTTAGCCTAAGGGTTAGAGCATTCTCTCAGGATGTGGGAGACCACTGGTTCAGATTGCCCCTTTGCTTGATAGGAAGGGATTTGAACAGGGATCTGCCACCTCTCAGGGGTGTGCCCCAGCCACTGGGCTACAGAGTCATTCTCACTTACTCTGGCCCAATTAATACTTAGTTACGCAATTATTGAGTAGGAGAGTTAGGGAGCCCTACATTGGAATATTCCATAGTGCAGTGATTCAGCCACTCAGCTGAGAGTTGTGGGGAGGTCCCTGTTCAAATCTCTTCTCCGCAGGCAAAGGGAGAACTAGAAAGTGGTCTCCCACATCCTGAGTGAGTGCTGTAACCACTGCACTAAAGGTGACAAGGGAGATACTCCCCACCCCATTTTGGGTGGAGCTGGGCAGCTTCTGAGCTTGCCTACTGGATCAGGCCCCACACACAACTTAGGCGAAAAAGCACCTATCTTTCCTCTGCGATCCTTGTGCATCACTCTGGAGCTTAGGCTGCCGTTGGTGCCCGGACACCTAGAGCAAGGCAGAAGTGTGCATGTCCAGAGGCAGAAACAGACACCTAGGGAACTTCTACTGCAAAAACCTAGGTGCCAAATGAGTTTAAGTGCCTACAGGGTTGAACATAGCCAAGCAAGGATTTTGTGGATCACAGTGGTGCCTAAAAATGGGGATTAGGCGTCTAAGTATCATTGTGGATCTGGGCCTTGATTCCTATGTTACACCACCAGTTCTTCTTTCGCCTGCACTTGCCCACCAAATAATACAGATATCTCCATCCTATTCTCCCTCCAGGGACCAACCTTTTCCTTAACTCACTCTTTCTATTACAAGAATCTGCATTTCTTTCATTCACCCTATTTTTACCTGTGTTCAGTTATGCCTTACACCACAGAGTAATTGCAGACTAATAAGTATATTTAATCAGCCACAATTGACATCTAATTACAATTAAACTTAATTATTCTAGTTGGGTATACACATCATTATTAGACTTTGCAAAGGTTAACCCTGAGCAGCCCAGATATTTTTATTATTGCTCACTTTCTCCAGTAACTACCCATACTCATTCTTACTTATCAACCAACAACCACCTTTTTGGCCTTCTTCACGGCCTCTAGGGTTAACTTCTTATGGGATCCAATGATACCTCTAAGCATAGTCCTCCTGCCACTGTGCTCTCCCTAATCCACTGGCTCCACAGCAGACCTTGTCTGGACAGGCCAGTCACACAATAAAATAATATTTTATGCTTATGTAAAACCTTTCAGCTGAAGTGTTTTGCAAACAATCTCTACCAATATCCCTGGATGACAAGTAGATTCAACTCTTTGCATGTGAAAAGTCTCGACAAGTTGGGAAGAGCAGTACAGCCTCTACCAAGCGGTTACCTATAAAAACCAGGCAAGAAATATTAAAAAACACAACCATTGATCTCCCCTCTCCCTGTCAATGATTCATATCTGTGAGTTTTGAATTGGAGGGATTAGCAGTTAGCCCTATTGATTTGACTGCCAGCCCTTTTCTAACAGGGCTGCAATTGCTGGCATACAGACTAGTCTGGTAGTTAGAGTATGAAGGCATGAGTTTTGGCTTCTAGTCTCCCTTCTGAAACTGATGTGCCATGTGACTTGGGTCAGTCATGTTGCTTCTCCATCTGTTACCTTATATGTAAAACAAGGATATATTTAATATTTTATTTGCTTTAAAGCAATGTTAAGTATCTTTATTTTCAGAAAAAGAACAAAATGAAATGAAGTACTGTTATATATTCACTTCTAATCTGTGTAAAACTACTGCTTTGTGTTGGCAAGTTTACAATGTAAAAAATGTATTTTGCTGATAAAGTAGATGATTTTAGCTTTGCCTTCTGAAGTATGCTTCATCTACTTAAACTGCACAGATTCTGGGTAATGTCACTGAAATCTAGATCTGGTGTTCTGGCCACAAAAGGGCTCTCCTTTTTCAATCAATGTAACCGCCATCCTTTGAGAATGCAGCGCCACTTGATTTGTACTGACTTTGGCCAATTCTTTTGCTTGGTGTGAGAACAAAAGCCATCAGTTGCAATGTACAGAACTTTGCATTTATATTACAAAAAATATGTATGCAATTTCTTGAATGAAGTAATTTGATGGAAAAGGAAATATTTAACATTCAAAGAGTTACCCACCAGCACTCCTATTTTGGGGAAGAAAATGTACCTATCTAAAATTCTGCCAAATATCCTCTTCATAAATTTATGTCATGTATACACAACCAAAAGTGAAAATAACTGCAATCACAGAAAGAAAAAGTAAGATTGCTGGTGGGTTTTAAGTGTGTTATTGCAGAGCAAAACTGTAGGTCGTTTTAGACTATCTTGACTTGTGTGCAGCTGTATTGTACGTTGTAAGTATTGTCCTTCTTATAATCAGTCTTTATTTAACAGTGTCTCCACCTGCCTTCTGCTTTACAGCATGCACTTAGTTTGAAGTAGCAATAGCTTGTGCAGAGGTATCTGGATCATTTGCAGCAGAAACCAAATTGTTCCAATGCCCTCTATTAACAGGGTTGATCCGCTGTCTGTAAAAGGGGAGGAAAAAACAAGTAGACTCATATTATTGACTGTATTAATCTTTCTTTAGTCTAAGCTTGCGTTGATAAAAATGAAGTTATTACAAGCTTGACTGTTAACTAGAGAGTGAACAGCTACAAGAGAGTGAAAGCTGGATTCTCTTACATCATCTCAAGATATGTTAGCGAACTCTAGTTGCAGCAACACAAAATGCTGCCCTCAATTACATCTTTGCAACCCCAGCACAGACAATAGTCAAACAACTCTTAGAGATCAAGAGAGGAAAACGTAAACAAACCTTAACAGAACTATGATAGACCTTTATTCCGTCCTACAACAGAACCTTGCTAATCCTCACTCCAAAGCAGAGAACTACTGCAGTGAGGTCTCATAACTAATAATACCTCCCTATGGTGGGGCAGATCCTCACCCTGCTCAGGAAGGGTTAAAAAGCTCCTCTGGGCATAATCAGCCTCAACCTGGTACACCTGTGAGGGTTGTCAAGCCTGCAAAGGGGTGAATCTTAAAAAGGAGGATCCAAACCCAGACTGTGGTTGCCACTGAAGTGACTAAAGCTTGATCAGGGAGCTCCTTAACCCCCCTACCATGCAGGTACTGTTTATCAGGAAAGGTGTTGAAGTGCCTCTTCTGTCTGGTCCCCTCTAAAGAAGTAGAGGGGCCATATTTGCTTAGGTTTTCTTTTAAGAGCTCAGGGCCCTCGGACTAGGTCCTTTGGCCATATAAGGAGTTAAGAGCCTAGTCCTCTCCACAGAGTCTACTGACCTTTTGGAGCTACAGAGTGAGCCCAGACTGTTTTGTGAGCTGCAGGACTATTTGGTTTGCTTTTTTCATTTGGACTGCATTAAGCCCCCTGGAAGGGTGCATCCTTCCTAAAACGGATAGCTGGAGGGCAACGCCCCGAATTCCGAACCAGCTCTGCAGCAACATCCATAGCCAGGGAAGGACATATGGGGCAACAGAGGCACCAACCATCACCCTCAGGGGGTGCCCTAGTTGTACAACATACCAGGCTAGCTCTTAATGCTTTTCAATCGCAGCTCTCAAAGCACTTGACAAAGGAGGTAAGCTTTATTATCCCTGTTTTAAAAGGAGGAAATTGAGGCACGGGGTGGTGAAATGACTTGTTTGAGGTCACCCAGCAATCCAGCAACAGGGGTGGGACTAGAACCCAGATGCGTAACTGAAGCAATGATTAATTAAGTGACTTTGCCAAAATTTGTGGCAGAACAGGGAATTGAACCCAGTTCTCCGAAGTCCAGGCTCCAGCCTTCATCTCTTCCTTCCCAGGAGGCAGGATTTGGGCCCTCACTTAACAATCTTCAAGAGTCAGTAATTTATACTGGGTCTCGCATTCACTGGTGAGAATTAGTGAGGTTCTACCATATACCAGTGTAACATTACTAACTTCATGCTACCCATAGTACATTTCACTTACAGTAAGTATGCATCCTGTTCCAGATTACTCAGATAACGGTGTGTTTCACACTGGTAAAGTGACCGGTATCTAGTATTCCACTTGCACTTTTCTTGTTTTGTGATGTCATAGCGACCAACACCAACTGGGTTCTGAAAAAAGGAAGTCAGACATGGTTCTGCATCGTTAAAGGTGCAATTATACATGTGCCAGTGACGTTCTGCCCGTGACTACAGTGGCAACAGGATCGGGGCCTCAGTTTGAAAACAAGAATCTGGAATATTTAATAACAATCACCACCACCCCCTCTTGTATGTGAGAATGGAGGAATTAGGGCCAGATCCTTCCATTTGGGTTCAGAGTCTATACAACAACCATCATAATCAGATCCTACAGTTCCAATTTCCCTGAAGATGTTGGGCACCATTCCCTTGAAATGTGATTTCCCCAACAGCCTAGAACTAGCTCTAGTCAAGTTATAGCAATGTTACCCCTGTAATTTAATCTGTGGAGTTCCTGTATCAATTACAAAGCAGTCTTCATTCTTGATCTTTTTCAAATTGCCTGTTGCCTACTCTTCTGCATAAAGGCAGGAAACTGCAAGGGAGTCTGCTCCTCATCCCTCACCATAGGGACTACTTCACATTAAAGCTTTTTCTGGCTTCTTTGAGCCCTTCAGGCTTTGTTCTACTTCACTAAGGGAAACTTGAGAAGATTATTACTACAGATGACATAAGAAAGGGCATTAAGGGAAGGAGCAGTTACCAGCACCATCCCTTCAGCACTCTGCTGCTAAAAGAAATTCTGTTTTTTCAATAATAGAAATGTGACTTTATGAGTGTATATGTTGCCCTGCCCCCTAAAGGATTAAAATGTGCAGCGTAACTTAGAACATTCCTGAAATACAATCACTTGGCTGGAGAGCAGTAACCACTTGATACACGGCATAACTGACGAGGGAGGAGAAGGGTGTCCCGGGAATTTTGGCTAAGGAGGCAGAGCTAAACCGCTTTCTCTTATAAAAAGTACCGCAGAGTCTCTACTGTCCATTCCAGCAATGTTGTTTCCAGTGCTGTTGTAGCTGTGTTGGTCCCAGAATATGAGAGAGACAAGGTGGGTGAAGTAATAGCTTTTATTGAACCTGCTTTTTAGCTTCACAGAGCTCTTCAGCTCTGAAGAAGAGGCTTGTGTAGCTTGAAAGCTTGTCTGTGTCTCTGAAACCTGTTTATGGACAAAGCTGTAGAGCAGCATTCTTTGGGTTAGAAGGATTTGGACCTCCAGTGGAAAGATCAGTAAAGGGCGTGAGTGTGACATGGAAGAAGCAGACAGCATGAACATTTTCATGCACCTACATCTATTCCTACCATAGATTTTTCCACTCACCGTGTTTCCAATAAAGAGGCGATATGCTTTCCTGTCAACCCTTTTTGCAGATGACCAAAATGGAGGTTGATTGAAGTATTCTGATCGCTCCACAGGTTTTGGATCATGTGAGCCTGGCCCTACAGCATACTACAACAAAGTGACAACCGGTAAATCATTGATGTACTTACATAGGTACCTAACTCGTGCTTAAAGTTAGGCACCTGCTTAAGTATCTTGCTGAATTGGGGCCTCAGTTAATTCTGTTGTATTCTGGTAGCCACAGCACTGAGAGGCTGCTTCATGAGAAGTATTAAATGCAGGAAACAGTCATTGCTGTTCTGCAGTGGTGGGAATAAGCACACCAGAAACATGAAAGACAAAACGAGCAGCATGCTGGAAATGAGACTCTCGCTTGTGCTAAGCCTCCAACCTGCTATTTGCAGTTGGAATTCAATAGAGTGACCCACCACTCATTTGTTAACAACTGTGGTGTAGATATCCACCTTTACTGATACGCAACATCCTGTCATACAGGCATGGTATGGGCCTGACCCTTCTGTTCCCATTGAATTCAGAGGGAGCTTTGCAATGCAGCCTGAATCTGAAACAGGACTATGCAAAAAACCTCCTTTGTTTGCCAAAAGCTGGGAATGGGTGACGGGATGGATCACTTGATGATTACTTGGTCTGCTCATTCCCTCTGAAGCTCCTGGCATTGATGACTGTCAGAAAACAGGATACTGGGCTAGATGGACCTTTGGTCTGACCCAGTATGGCCTTTCTTATGTATATTCTTATGTTCTCCTTACTTCATCCAATTTATTCCCCATGTGAATTGAATTCAGAATTATATTTGCTGATGTTTATGGCTGTCAAATTGTTAACTACTCTTTAATCCTTTTAGCCCTGAAGACCCAACACAGCTGAGAGACAGTGATCTGAATTCTAATCCTTCTCTTGAACGAACAAAACCGTTAGCTAAAGTCCAGTGATAGATCTTTATTGTTGATGATATATGAAGAAGAAAGAACCCAGTTCGACCTTCAGGTCCCAGAGTGAGTTTGCAATGTGGGTGGTTAGATAAACTATCTTTTCACTTATAATCTGAGCACATTTGATCTGGAATCACTGGGCGCCTCTAACCATTGAACCCCATGATGTTACTTTTAATTCCTATGCTGCAAGCACTTAAGCATGTGCATAACTTTAAGCACATGCTTAAATCCCATGAAAAGCGTATGTTTAAAGTTATGCATGTTGTATTGTGCTTTGCTGACTGGGTTGAGATTACTCAAAATTCATCTTAAAGCTGCTGAATCGGGGCCGTAAGTAGTTACCTGAGCAACATGAGAGCACATTGCAAGATGCTGTCAGCCGGAACCATAAAAATGCCAATTGTAATGACAAGAGCTAAATTTTCAAATAACTTGTGATAAAAATAATAGATGCTAAGAAGCACTTCTTTCAAAATGCGTGGCTGAGCAAATGGATGCCGTCATTTTAATTTAGCTCCAAGAGCCCCAGCGGGGTTGGCTACCAGTGCACGTAGAAGGGTGCTATGTTCTGCCAGATGCCTGCTGCTGCCCGAGGAGTTTACTTGTAGCCAGGCAACACACAACCCGGAGAGGCTTATTGCTCTCCAAGTGTGGTTATTGTTACTGTACTACCTGTTAATTCCAAATTTTACTCAAAAAAATGTTAGGGGGGTTATGCAATGAGTCCTTCCACAATGAACCATAGCTGGTTGTCGGAGGAGGAGGGAATGTAAAGGGCTGACTCACCTTTCCAGGGCTCCTTTCGCTGTTTTGTTATTCTTTCATTGTCTTCTAATGTACCCACACCTCCAGGTTTCCCCTTTATTTGCCCCCTCCTTTTCCCTGCCACCCCAACTAGCCCTAGTGCTCTCTTTCATGGGATAATGGCCACATCACGCTCACCCCACCCTGGGTAATAACTCACCTGGGAGCTATTTTACAACCCCATTTATTTTTTTAAACGAGTGTAAAGTTTCCAGAGGTTGCAGATTGAGGTTGAAAGGCAGCCAGGCTCGTGTGTGCAGACAGGGAGGCCTTTGAATGCCTCCAGGTGTTTTCCCCACAGCTGCCTCCTCAGCCCCTGGGCTCCTTTAAAATTGCCATGTTAGTTTAAGTACTCAGTTGGGAGCCTTAAAACTGGCTTCCAACTCAAAGAGCTGAGAGGAGTCGGCATGAGAGAAGGGGGAGGAATAAAGGTTTCAGCTGCCTTTGTTAATAATAATTGAGAAGTAGAAGGGAAAGATCATGAGGCTACTCATTTCCCCCCGCTCCAGCCCATCGTGGGTACAGGGATTTCCCTGGTGCTTTTGGTGATGAGCTATCAGCTGGGCAATGGTGCATGGCTGTGACCCCACAAGAGGAAAGGCCAATCAGACTATGGCTTTGGACAGCTCTGCCCAATCCCTCCTCATGGCAAATTTTGACTGCACGGAGAATCCTCTGCAGGTGACCAGGAAAGGGAAGCCCTGGCAATGGCTGACCATCCTTCTATGTGAGAGCTCTGCAGTCCAATCCAGCACAATCACCCCTTGTCCCAATCCAGACAGGTTGCTCTTCAGCTGCACATTTCACCTGGGGTTGTCCCAGTCCTAGGGTCCAGGTGGTTTTCCCGCCTTCCCCTTTAGCCTCACAGTCTCTCTCAGTGCCATGTGGTGTATTTGCAGCAGATGGCGTCCTGCACAGTAACATGTGCAGCAGACACAGGAGAGGAAAGGAACATGCTGTCACTGACCGTGGCGCGTGGACACTGGCTGAGTGTGGTCCAGAAGATCCGCTCCGTGGGGCAGCCGGGGTTCCGAGCGAGGGTGCTGAAAACACCATTTTTCTTTCTGTCCTTGGTGTCCAGCTCTTCCACAAAGCTCTTGACGTTGCTGGGGCCGAGCTCGATGCATTTCTTCTAAAGAGATGAAAGAGAGGAAGGGACGTCTGCTGCTGCTGGAGAAAATGCGACGCAGTTGTCTAGCAAGGCCCTGCTGGTGCCGGCCACAGGGGCTCTCCTGTATCTCTGTGCTCACGGGTCCAATCCAGCCCCCAGGTGAAGCCTGGCAGGGAGAGACCATGGACTTCAGTGGAGCTGGATAAGGTCCATAGACCCTCATTCAGAGTCCACTGACTACTTGATTCCCTTGTCACTGACATCGATCACATCCTCCTTCCTCCCTGCACAATCTCTGCCGCACCCTGGGCTCTCTAGGGCAGATATCTTTCCAGAGTGTAACAAATGTTCTCCACTGCCTTCCGCACCCCAGCAGGTGAGAGGTATCCCCCAAGCTGCCAGGCAGGAAGGCAATTTCCAAACAGAGGTTCTTAAAGGAATACCTCCTCAGAATCCATCCGGAACAAGGCAAAAAGACTGCTCATAGACAACCTTGTTCATTTTAGGTCTCTGGTTTGAATCCAGTCCCAGGCCAGTAGGGAGAGGAAGCCGTGAGTCCTTTTCATTGTCCCTACCAAATGAAGGGCAAACAGCAAGCAAACTAAGGCTTTGTCTATGCTACCACTTTTGTCGGTCGGGGTGTGAAAAAAACATACACACCCCTTACCAACATGTGTTTCACCGACAAAAGCGCTGGTGTGGCCAGCACTATGTCGGTAGGAGAGG
Source organism: Eretmochelys imbricata (assembly GCF_965152235.1). Classification (NCBI taxonomy): domain Eukaryota; kingdom Metazoa; phylum Chordata; order Testudines; family Cheloniidae; genus Eretmochelys; species Eretmochelys imbricata. Next base: position 95,428,211 of record NC_135579.1, read on the forward strand.
CTCTCCTGACAACCTAGCTACCACCGCTTGTGGGGGGCGGTTTAGTTAGGCCAGCAGGAGAGCTGTCTCCCACTGGCAAAGAGCGGCTACACGGGAGACCTTACGGCGGTGCAGCTGCAGCTATTCCGCTGTGCCGCTGCGAGCTCCGTAGTGTAGACACAGCCTAGGTCGCAAAAAGGAAATTCGTTTTTTAGGGCTAGATTTTCATATAAATTGTAGCCTCACTGATTTCAAAGGAGTTGTGCTGCTTTACCCCTGCCGTGGAACTGGCCCTCAGTTTTAATAATCTATGTTGTCAATAATAGCGGCAAGGACGGGTTTTAAAACTATGCTCTCTAACCTGACAGCACCCCTCTCCTGGCAGCACTCTGAGAGATGTCACACCCGCAGGACGAGTTCCTGCATTATTAATCAAGGCAAGGGTGTTTTACTAAAACCTCGACTCTTACAAGGGTACGTACTTCCACAGCGTAATGTCCACAGATAATAGGCTTTGACCTGTCTCCTGTGAAGGTGTCATATGGGCCGCGAATACTGACCACACGTTTCAACATCTCATCTGTACTGTTTTTAAGATTGTAGGTGGCTGGCCCCAAACCAGTTCCCTAAAGTCAACGGGGAGCAAAAGCAACCATTAGTGAGCGCCCTGTTAGGGAGCAGAGTCCTGGGTCGTGCTCAATTGGAAGCCGGACACTAACTACGGGTTAGTTGCTAGACAGTTACAGCATTGCTGTTATATATTACAGTAGCACCCAGTGGCCCTCACTGAGATCAGGATCCCATTGTGCTTGGTGCTGTACAAATACCTAGAGAGAGGCAGACCCTGCCCCAAAGAGCCATGTCCTGTGCTCTGCCCATGACTTTTCCCTCTCACCCATGCTGCTCACTCTTGAGTGGTCAAATAATAAACGAGTAGCCACCTGTTTGTTTCAATCATCCATTACAAATTGCTCTCTGTACCCTCAACTAAAAGCTTCACCATCAGAATGCAAGGGGTGGTCCCTCAGCATGGCAGCCTTTAAACTAAGTGGCTTGGACCATCCCCTTTGCTTAGTCTCCACTGCGCATGGCATGGAGGTGGAACACCCCTAAGAGACCCAGAATGGGGACAGTGCCATCTCCATGGGATCCTGCACGTGCACCTCTGAGAGTGGGAAAGTGAACAGCAGGGGAAGCAGCCATTCTCTGTGGCACCATCCCCTGCACCATCCCACTGGCTCTGGGCAGTAATCTAGACGAGTTCGTGCTCCACTGAAGCTTGAGGCCGGCTGCAAGATCTCCTGTGGATTCCCCTACTGAGCAGCTGTGGTAGGCTCCACCAATGGCAGCACAGCCCCTGAAGGGCCAGTACCACCAGAGGGAGCCGTGGAGCAGCCATTGATGCAGGTCGGCTCCAGCCTCTGGGGGCTCTCTCCTCTACAGATCCTGTGAGGCTGGGAAGCCTCCACCTCTTCAGATGAACCTCACCGACTTTTCTTTCCCTTTCGGAAGCTGCTTGACCAGCCTCCTTTCCCCCGTCCCCCCTGCAAGCTGGCTGCATCCTCTCTAGAGAGAACAGCAAATGCTGGTGCCTCCCTGAGCCTTCAGAGACACCTGAGGGCTCCTGATTGGCCAAGAGATGGAGATCATAACCACGCTGCTATGGTCCACTGTAATGAACAAGGCAGCAAAATACCCTGAGAGGTCTGCTCCCACAGATCCCTCACTTTCATTCTTCCTGGTCACTCAAGCCCTGGGCAATGGCTGGTGTGCAAGTCAATAAGGGAGCTAAATGAAAAACAAATAGCGCAGACTTGCCGCAGCAGTAGGTAAGACAGATTTTTCGGTTTTGCTGTCCATTATCCCTTGAGAGTTTGCCGAGCGTCTATCCTTCTCCTCAATCAGGGCATAAGGGTTTCCATTCTTGCCGTAAGTCCCAGGGCCAGGATGGCAATCCTGCAGAAAGAAGAGGGAGAGGATTAAGAACAAAAATGGATTTCTGCCAATAAAGAGCCAGATTCTGCCATTTCAAGCATATTAAAAGCAGTGACTCTTTGTAATTCAGTAGTGCCCAGAGGTCTTAACTGAGGCCTGATCTACACTGAGGGGGGGATCAACCTAAGATTCGTGAGAATAGCGTAGCTGAAGTCGACGTATCTTAGGTCGACTTACCTCGCGTCCTCACGGTGCGGGGTCGACTGCCGCCACTCCCCTGGGGTGGAGTACAGGAGTCGACGGCAGATGCGATACTAGATGCTACACTAGATGCGATAAATCGATCCCCAATAGATCTTTCACTATCCGGCGGCTAGTGTAGACGTACCCTGAGATCTGGGCCCTCTGGAGCTAGGTAGTGCACAAACATCCAAAGCCTCAGTCTCTGCCCTGCAGACCTTCCTCTCCATTAGGCATTTCTCTGTGGAGACGTGCTGCCCCAGGGAGGCACTGTGCCTCATAGGAGCCTAGGGACTGCAATTGTCGGTGGTGATACTAACAATACCTAGCTTTTAGACAGCACTTTGCATCAGGTGAGCGCAAAGCACTTCTCAGTCTTTAATGATCTCAGCACACCCCGGTGAGGCAGGGCAGGGCTGTCATCTGCATTGTACAGATGAGGAACAGAGGCACAAAAAAGCCTAGAGACTTGCCCAAGGGCTGTGGAGGACCAGGAAGTAGAACCTGGGTCTCCCAAGTCCTAGTACCCTGGACAATCCTCCTGCCATGGCCCCCGAGTGAAGGAATACAAGGAGAGGAAGGTTCCATGGGGGTGTTCCCCGGGCACACTATGCTCTAGATGACCTAAAGAGAATCCCAGTAAGGAATACCAAAGCTCCCCCTTTAGAGCAGATCAGACAGCAATTCCCTTGCCCTACCACATCCCCTCCATGCAAACTGGCTCCGTTTGGACCTGGAGGGCAGCTGTTCCCCAATTCTAGATTAGAGTCAAATCTCACTTGCCTCCAGGCCGTGAAGCCTACAGCACAGAATTAAGTTCTGGATCTTTATGATGCCTGTACAAATGCCACCCTCTTTGTATTTCTGGGGTGAATACAGCCCTTTACTCCTTTCCTATTGGAATCAATGAGAGTTATGGGTAAAACTCTAAAAAGAGAATTGGTTCTAAGTTCAGCCATTACCCAATACTTAGAACGTTTCATCCCTAGATTTCAAAGCCCTTTGCAAAGAGGATTATTCTTTTACAGGTGAGGAAACTGAGGCACAGAGCAGTGACACAACTTGTCCCAGGACAAAAAGTGAGTGTATGGCAGAGCCCAGAATAGAATCTCTGGGTGAAATCTTGGCTCCACTGAAGCCAATGGCAAAAGTCCCATTGATTTTTTAATGGAGCAGGATTTCACGCCCACATCTCCTCTTCACTCCCAATGCATTGGCTCAGGCTGCCTCTCTACAGTTTGGCAGTTCTGGCCAGGTACAGATTGCTACATTCTGTATATGAAGGATAATCAAGTACAATCTTTGCATCTGTCCAAGCAAATAAAGGGAAATCTGCCCTCTTGGAAGGTTCTTGATTAAAAAAACCTGAAAAGATACTAAAGCGAATTAGATATGAAATCTCTAACTATGAAATTAGGAAGTCTGTGACTTCATTGGCCACCCGATGCCTGGCCAGCACCAGCAGATCTGTTGCAAGTACAGTAAGCTGTGATTCATGCAAGCTCCCACTGCGCGTCACTGTTGATTCACACATACGACTGTAAAATCAGCAGTCATGTGGCTATGCAACGGATCCAAGTGTTAACTCAACATTCTACGGCTGTGGTGAGGGCGACACAGGATATTTGACTGTTGTTCAGGCCCTATAGAGGAGGAGTCATGTTCCACTAAAATGACGCAGTTTTTAATTTCTTCTACCAGGCAGTGCAGGCGGTGGGATGGCAAAAGTGGCCAGCCTGAAGGGTTAGAAAGCGGCCAGTGCCTACCAGCATTCTGCCCCACATCCTGGTGGAACTAGAAGTCTTTATTAGGGAGTTCTGGGGCTAGTAGAATATTTGCAGAGCATTATTCTATAGAAAAGCTATTTTAAAAATTAACTATCACTATCCTGTGTATACTCTGGATTCACAGAGGATAGGACATATATGTAAATGTGTACACCCCATGTACATTAACACACTGATACTGCATATCGATTCAATATTTAGGTAGTAAGATGGTGCGCATTAGAGAAATATCTACGATAGACACTGATTGGATAGCCTGCAGTATATACACACAAGCATATGGGCTCAATCCCAGAACTATACCTTACACAGAACTCCCCAGTGAAATCAGTGTAGGTCCCACATAAATAGGGCACCTAAATAATGTGAAATAGAAAACACTGATATTGTGGTTCAGTTTTTCCCTAGATCTGCTCCCTTTGAATAACTCCCTTGTTAGTTAGGATGATTTTGGTTCGGCTATCAGCAGACCATGTCAGGCACCAATGAGCAGAAAGCAGCTTTCTTTAACCCTATTAGTGGTAACATCATCCAAATCAAGCAACTGGGAGATTGAACAGCAATCAGGAAACATAGCCAGGCATTGGCCCTTATTATTTCTTGCACTACCTACTGTACTTTTAAATTTTGCACAGCTGTAAAAGGGACTTGTTTTGGCCCCCAAAAGTGTATATCATATTATTAGGTGATCCAATAATAATATTTAGCTCTGCAACAAGAGGTACCAGATTATCTGCCTTACATGTTTCTTGTCAAGGTACTGCAGTATCTATTGCTTGAATCCGATACATACCCTAATGAAGTCTCTAAACCTCTCTTCTCCAGTGTCACAAACACCTCTGATGCTTGCAGGTCGGGTTTCTTGCAGAAAATCTTTGATGTTGTAAGTTCCTGGGCCCAGTTTTCCTTTCTTATTGAGAAAAAGATTTTAAAAGTTTAATAACAAAGCCAGGATTCTAATTTACCCATGCAAATCACAGCACCTCTAGTTCAATCTATCCCATGTCATTTAACAGCTGAAAGATTAAACCAGAAGAAACAGTCAGATTTCTCGTCCACACATAGGGAAAAAAGTCAAATTCAGATCTCACCAGATACTTGCGTTTCTTCAATGTCTCCTTAAAATTAAAATGGGGCATCTGGGTGAGACGTGCCGCTTCCTCTGCTTTGGCCCAGCCAGAATTTGAAGCCTTCTCATGCAGCACAGAGGAGCTAAAGCTTCTATGGTCAATATTGTAGGTGCCTGGGCCTACCTTTCTGCCCTAAAATGAAGTGTAAGGTTAAAACTAAAGGCTTGATTTACCATTGAGTTAAGCTAGTTTTACAGTGATGCAATACCATTGAAAAATGGAGTGCTACAGTGGTGAATCAGGCCCTAAGAATTCCAATCATATTGTTTGCAAATTCTCCTTGCTACAGGCACATAGAGAGAGAGAGAGATAAAGTCAGTGGAGTTATACCAAGATACACCAGCTGAGGATCCGCACCCACAGATTCCTAGCACGTTGGATAAATTGCTGACACAGGAAATCTACTCAAAGGTTCTGTAAGTACACGTTACACTGAGAAATAAATTACATTGGAGAGAGCCTCATCCTATATCATGAACATCAACAGGAGTTTTGCCGTTGATTTAATTGCCATTGGACCTACATTAAATGGACTGATTCGATTAGATTCAGTGATATTATCAAATTAATTTGAAAGCAGCAGAATGGATCCATTCAGATTTTTCATGGAAATTGAATTCTGGAAAAAGAATCCAAACATATAATTTTGAGTTTAGTTCTGCATATGGAGCTGAAAAGGTGTTTGTTTTGTACATAAAATAGAGAGACAGACTCACCAACTCTGAAGAGACCTTTTTGCAGTAGGGCGCCTGTGTGTATGTACCAGGTTTCTTACACTTTGGATAAACTGCTGACACATCAAATCTAGCGAAGGATGATGTAAATATACAGTAAATTTTGAGTTAAAACAGGATTAATTTTTTACAAACATAGGTCCTGGTCCTGTGAACATTTAGGACTTGATCCAATGTTTATTGTAGTCTGTACAAAGGGTTTCACGGACATCAATAGATGTTGTATCAGGCCCTTAGTACTGGACTGCTCAATACTGCAAAGACAAGTGCTTCATTTTGTGAGTAGTCCCATTAAATTCAGAGGGATTACTCATGCCTAAAGTGAAGCACATGCATAAATCTTTGCAGGTTTGGGGCCTAAACGCTTTCTGCAGTGAGTAATCTCCTGGATGTGAATGGGATGACTACTCACTAGAGTAAGCACAGGGCCCAAGACTAAATGTTTGCATGATCAGGGCCCTTAAGCTAATGTACTGTACAAATTACATAGAGACACTACTTTATCTACTGCTGAAATGCAGCCTCTAGTGTGAATCATGGTAGCTGTTTAACAGCACAGAGTAATTCTACAGGAATTGAAGTAAGTTTCTCCAGTGGAAACTACAGAGAGTTTTTAGGTAGGCAGAAGCAAATGATCCAAATTGGAATTTGGCCAAGATAATAGAGTTAAGGGCCACTGTCAGTTTAAAAATCATGTTTTAAAACAAACAAACAAATATCCATCCCTAATGTTATTAAAACCTCAGGCTATTAAAACAGAATTTTAAAAATCAAATTTACTGTCCACCGTGGATGCTTTTTGTTTTTCCATTTCTCTCAACTTAGACAATGAAAACAGACTGGCCATTTCCACATTTTTATTTGCATCTAGTCAATTTCCCTAAAATGAGCAGTCAATGGTGTGATGTTTGGATTGCAAACACTATATAAGGAAATGTTAATATTTCTTTAAAATTCCACTGGATTTAACCTAAGTTTGGGGTCAATGTCTTTTAACAACTGTTCTCTGTGGGATCTTTAATGACAACAGATGATTAGAACCTTGGCTTTCTCTTTCATCTGGAAGGTGCCACCTTCAAGTGCCCCGTCCTGTAGCCAACACTCTTGAAGAAATCAAAGGGAACTTGGACTCAAACCCTGGTAACACAGCTATTCCCAGTAGAATTTCTGACACAAACTATATCAATAAAAATCCAGACCACATTCTTAGCTGACGTAAACTGGTGTAGCTCTGTTTTACAACAGCTGAGAAATCTAACCCTTCACTTGCCAAATTCCTCTGCATTTAAATAGATAGTTCTATATTGTACAAATTAAACTAATTAAAATAAATTAATGTTCATAAAGCACTTTGCAGGTGAAAAGCAGTGTATGAGGCCTTGAGCCTGCAAACTGTAATGCGATAATGCCTAGCTGTGAAAAGTCAAAGGACTTCAAAGGGATTGCTCATGTGAATCAAGTTACTCACCTGTGTAGATGTTTGCAGGATCAGAGTCTTCGTGCCAGGTATTACCCTTGAAAATCCCCAAACAGGAATTAGGCATACAGATTCATAGGTTTCAAGGCCACAGGGGACTACCATGAGCTAGCAATGTTTCTGTATTTTATTAGCAGATTGAAAACTTGCTGCTGTGTGAGCTAAATGAACAAAATCTCTCTCTCCTGCTGTTCAACAACTGTGAACTAGTAAAGGCACTGCAGGCCAACACAGTTCCAAGAGGGTTAAGTGTGATTTAAGGGATAGGTGTTTGTTCTGAATAAATAACACAGGTCATTTTAAATAAGGAGGAGAAGCAGGGAGAAACCCCAATCAATGTATTTTAGGTTAATGAGCTGGTTAAAAAGCGTATTGACCCAGTTAAAATATATTATGGCAGAGCTTGTCAAAGAGTTGTGTGTCTCAGTCCCTCACCTGACTTTGAAAATCTCAGCCAGTACATGTAGCATTGTGTTGTTAAAAACAGGATTCAAAATCCTTAAATATACACTACATACTGGAGACCATATGATTGTACCGATTCAAAAAATGTAGTCAAAGCAAAATCATTGAACACAGGGCCACACTGTGGCGCAGTTTGATGCAGTCATGCAGGGCTATAAGGGGGAGTATGATCCCCCAAACCCACCCCAGTGCAGCCTCTCTAGATCACTAGTCTCAATGCAGAGAAAGAGAGCAGAGTTTTTGTAAGACCACTGGATCCCACCCATGCAGGTGGAAGTGGGCAGACATGCATGGGAAGTGGGCAATGCCTTGACTCCACTCTCCTGGGTACCAGCTAGCACAGCTGAGCCAGCATGTGGGGGAAGTGATCTGCACGTGGCAAGGGTCTGTTGCAGATTGCTTCCCCCGCAGGAGCAAGTGGGGAGCGGGAAGGAAATGTGGCTCTTTGGGGCAGCATGGCTCAGCTCAGCACCACCCCTTACATGTGGCTGTGCCTAACGGCTCAAGCTTAGCCTCTGGGAAGCAGAGATCAGCGTGTGTACTTTAAAAAATATTGTCAGTCATATGACAGACCATTTAAAACATCAGGTGTGACGTGCAGTATTTTGAAATGAAATTCACTTTTACCTAGAATGGGGGAAGTCATAAAGAAAGCCAGGGTCAGCCAAAAATCCAGGGCCCCCCAGACCTGCTGGCTTATTTCTGAAGAAAAGGACTTCTCAGAGAATGGAGTCCTGGCTCGTTGGATCCATTCAGTCAGATTACAGTAACCCACTACTGTACAGGCAAAATATCCTGCAGGAGCTTGTAATGTATAGGTACGAACGTGTGCGTGTGTGTGACTACCAGCTGCATGAATGTGTTCAGACTTGCCACCGGCTCAATCAACTGGAGAGTTGCATTAACATGAAGATATTTTTTAAGTATCTCCCTTGTGTGAAGAAGGAGTCTGCTGTGTGTTTCAGAGACATGTAAAATCTCATTTCTGTTTCCTTGGAAACTCCCCCATTCGGAGTCTCACAGCTTGACAGCCCTGCTTGTGGGTACGTGCACTCTCCGTGTGTAATAAGCATGTGAACTTGTGAATGCATGTGTGTATGTGTCTCTGCATGGCCAGGTGTGTGCGATCTGTATGCCAAGGGGCGTGTGACCTCTTGTCTGCAGGAATGTGTGTGTGTGATAGCTGTGTGCTGGGGTGTTTGGGGGACGGGGAGAATATGTGTGCAGATGATTCAGAAGCTAAGAGTTAGACAGGGGCTGAGCACAGTTCTCTACTGACTCTGGAAAGCCAAGTCAGCTGCAGGCTAGGCCCGTCCCCTGTGGAGCCTCCTCTGGGTGACTCTTACCTGACTGTCTGAGTGCCAAAAGGGGCACCTGTAAAGCCCTTTACTGCCATTCTCTGCTCCCTGGGGATGGAGGGACCCCCCCCCGCCACTCGACTGGCACAGCTCCCAGCAGCTCCGGAATACTGCAGCCATGACAACCCCATACACTTGTTGCCTTTCTGTTCCCATGAAGGCGGTGCTTCCAGGCAACCCATTGCACGGGGCTGGGGCCTCTGGCTCAATGCCTCCTGTACCCATTACAGCTCAGGTTCGGGCCCCGCCTGAGAGGAGAGGAATGCAGCTGTTTTGAGCTCACTGTTTGATCCTTGTTTAGTTTCGATACACTACATTTTACCAGATGTGCACGGGCTTGGCGAGCAGACGTGCCCCTGGCCCAGATGTGCCTGGGCTCGGAGAGCAGACGGATCCCTCGGCGGATGAGCCAGGGGCTCGGAGAGCAGACGAATCCCTCGGCGGATGGGCCTGGGGCTCGGAGAGCAGATGGACCCTTTGCACAAGGCCTTTTTAGAAAGGGGAAAGCCAAAGCTGTATTAATAGGAAATCTGTGTTGCAGAGCCCCTAATTATCCTTGTACAGCCCCACAGAGCCCATAGGACTGAAAAGCAGAGCTCTTGTCCACCCCCCTGTGACTGGTTCTGGCTGTCAGCCGGAGGCTGTGGTCATTACTGGGACCAAATTGCTATTTCTTAACACTGGTTTGTAGCCTGTTCAGGTATTGCTCCAGGCTCCAACTCGGAGATGCCTATCCGAGGGTCACCCAGCAGCAGTGTTAGTTGAGTGCAGCTGATCCTCATTAAATATACACTGTGGCTGGCACAGAATGGATACTCCAAGGGGTGAGAAGAAGAGTACAAGAGTCTCCTCCACTCCTTTGTTCCTGCACGGGGACCAGCCACAATGCTCCCGACCTTGCTCCCGCCCCCTGATGAAAGGTCGAGGGTGAGCCGGATCCACTCTCTCACACCACCCAGCTGAACCAGCCTGCTGTGCCCTCTCACGTGGGGGTGAAGCCGGTGGGGAAAGCCTGGGCTGGCTGCTCCCTCTGCTCTGGCCAGCTGAGTCAGCCTGTGCAGAGCCCCAGGGGAGGGACTGTGACTGCAGCACAGCCCCTCCACTCCCGCAGCGGAGCGCTTCTGGCTTCAAACTCCTGAATCTGGTCCAGAAGCGGCTCTGCTGTGCAGTCCATGATCAGGCTTGGCTACCGATCCGTTCTGATGGGGATTTGGAGTAAGGGAATCAGGATTTGGCCCAGACTTTTTATTGTCAAAGGCGTTTTATGGCCTGGAGCAAAATACACAACAAACGTTAACACGCTACAGAATACAAACCAAAGAAGGGAAATGGGAATATGTGACTGATCGCTCCAGCATGCACTGCAAGGAGCAGCCCACCTCTGCCCCTGCCCCTGCCAGGACAACAGGCAAGAATGGACCCAGCAGACTTTTCTGTTTTGGACTCTTGAGATTCACTGACAGTCCTAGCCAAGCAGGCACTTGAAGAATGACAGGCGTGGCTAGGTGCCTCTTCCATTCAGGACTCCTCCCAGGCTGCATGTGAATCAGCTAAACCAGAATTGCAGGTTTGAGAGAGCAGAATTGCAGGTTTGTCAGAGAGGAGGAGGGAAAGGTTGGGACTGGGAGATACTGCAGCAGCCCTGCGTGGGGATATACCCAGCAATTCCCCATGGAGAACCCGGAGGAAGCCGAGGTGGATATTGACACGCTCATTGAGGAGATGGACTATATTCCTGGTCACTTCCACCTGGAGATGAACCTGAACTTCGAGCCCTGCTCTGCTGTGACTTTCAGAGGGAGGGACATGAAGCTTAAACGAGACAGCCTGATGTATGAGCTAGAGCTTGAGTCTGGCTCCCAGCGATTTGCCATCAGGAACCTGCTCGGGGTCTTCTCCTTCCACCTGGAGGAGATGGAGCAAGCCAAGGAGATCTTCCTGAGCATCTCCCAGGAGGACCCTGACAACCTCAATGCCTGGGCCAACCTGGCCTGTGTGTATGACAGGCTGGACAGCGAGCAGGAAGAGGCTGACTGCACCAAGAAACTAGCCCACTTAATGGGCCTGGGCTCAGAAGACGCATCTCAGGGGGATCCCAGGCTCCGAGCGGCCCGCTGCCTGGCAGAGCAGGGCTACGCTTACGTCTTTGACATTGGGCTTGTGGATGAAGAAGACCGAATGGAGAAACTGACTGCCGGCCTCATGCTCTATGACAAGGCTCTTGCTTATGGGGAGCAGGTCAGTCACACCTCCTACCAATGCGTAGATTGCTGTCTGGTATCACCGGACGTACTTGCCATGTGTCTTTGTAGGCCCTCTACCCTTTGGGCAGAGCAATACAATCATGGGTTCATTATGATAGCAGGAACCTAGAGTAGGAACTAATTTACCAGCTAATAGCTGAGCTTGGGAATGACAGTGCAGACAAGTATAAGCCTGAGGGAGTAAAGTCCTGCCAGGAGAAAGCTTCTGGGAATCGCTCCTATCTTAGTGTTCCGCCCTCCTTCGTGCTGTGTCACTTAAAATTGTTGATCTCTATGGGCCCGATCCTGCAGATCAGCCCCTATAAAGGCAACACGATTCTGTAGCTGGATGGGATTGTGGAAAGTTTTAAACCTGTTTTAAGTTACTCTGGTCTTACGTGATCAGAATAAACAGTGTTCTGCACTTCCAGCCTTATCTTCTCTAGCTGTTCAAACAAAGGCGCGTCCTTCTGCACACGCAGTGTGTGGCTGCCCTGTGGGAGCTCATAAAAGGCAGGTGGCTGGTATGCTCACTTAAGGGGAGCGCTTGGGTGGAGAGCTGGTTTTGTTTATCGTTAGAATAAGAATTGCACGGTGTACGCTCTCTGAGACATCAGAACGGATGGAGCATCAGGGTATCACACACACTGAATTTGCTTCAAGACACTAAGTGTGTTCCGTTGGCAAAGCCGCAGAAAATGTCCTTCCTTAAGCCATTCAACTCAAGGATTTGTGTCAAGTGCAAATACTTCTCCCAGCTGTGTTTGGAAAAGGCTTCAAGGCCTTCAGCTAGAAGGTGCTATCAAAATGCTCATTAGTGCTACAGCTTAGTTCATTCCTTAAATTCTTGACCCCAGACATGTTACCTGGGAAGTTCATAACTATTACAGAGAGACAAGGTGGGGGAGGAAATAACTTTTATTGGACCAGCTTCTGTGGGTGAGAGAGACAAACTTTTGAGCTGAGAGCTCTTCTTCAAGTCCGGGTAAGCTCAAAAGCTTGTTTCTTTCACCCATAGAAGTTGGTCCAATAAAAGATATTGGCTCACCCACCTTGTCTCTCTAATATCATGGAAGTAACATGGCACACTGCAAATAGTGTTGCCAACCCCCAACATTCAAAAATCATGAGTAAAGCCCCAGAAAATCCTGAGATAGACTTAGCAAATCATGAGATTTGTACAGCTAATTAATCTGGGATTCTTTTTCTTTGCCTCCTGTTTCCTGAGCCTTTAGGCTGCGCTCAGGGTACATTTTCAACCTTTTCTTTGCAACCCTGAGGGCTAGAAACTTGCTTTTACTTTTAAATGCAAGCTGAGATTCTCATGGAATCACATCACTCCTGGAGCTGGGGCTTTAAAAAAACAATCCCAAGAGTTCGCAACATTTCAGTGAAGGGCAGGATAGAGAACTCTAAGATAGAGAAGCAGATGAAAATGCATAGTAAGAGAATAAATGCTGCATCATTCTCTAGACCCCCTGTTCTAGGATGTTCTGTTGTTTCAGTAAGAAGAAAACTATCAGACCATTTTTTTCATTTTAATTAGGTGCGGGGGATGTCACCGGGTGACTGGCCCTTTAAGGGGAGATAGGTCCAGGGCCCCACCTGTGACCCACTTAACTTGTCTCCCCAGGTGGAGATGAGCAGTGTCACATTTTGTGTGGCTAGAATCAGGCCTTCTGGGGGTGGAGATAACAGAGAAGCCTGAAGAGAATCAAAGGGGAGACTCCAGGTAGGAAGCCCTGGGAGCTGCTGTTCCTAGATGGAGAGCAGGGAGGGACTCAAAGGAGCAGGAGAGCAGCATGAGCTGCTCAGAGACTCTCCCAACTGCCCAGGCAGGAGGGTTCAAGCCAGCAGGGAGCAGCAGCCAGCGAGGATGGCTGGCGGGTGGAGAGGAAGTCTGCTAGAGGAAAGACTCAGCAGGGCCCAGCCTGGGATCACTGCACCAAGGGTTGGGAGCCACCTAGGAAGGCTAGGGGAGTTCTTGTGTATCCAGACCCCAAGAAGGGGTGTTACAGGACACATGAAAGCCTATACTGAGCTTACTGGGAGCCCAAGAGGGGGGAAACTGAGGCAGACGCTAGCCTGAAGCCAGAGTGGGTAGGCAGTGCCGCTACAGGGGATTCAGCGGCTATTTAAAATTCTGTAGTCTGGCATTAAACTTTTCACAGTCCCCGTTCTGCACAAAGCAGGGGGTTAGTGATGCAGGGCCGCTCGGTGTGACTAAGGCGATGGTCTAACACTGAGCGATGTCATTTAGCGCATCACTGAGGCTATTGTCATAAGTGGACTCACGGACAGCACAGTTGTCCCCACATGGAGGGACATCACAGCTAAACACTGCAGAGCAGACAGGAGCTGCCAGGGTGTCAGCAGCCACATGTAACACAGTCAAAGCGATCTGTGCGCATGAAAACCTTGGAATAGCTGGGCAGGTTTCTGATCCCAGGACGTGGGGTGGACCTGTCTGCATTACAGCTCTTAGCCCTGTTTTCCTGAGGCCCTTGACAGTGTAGACAGGCTGATGTTTCTTGTGACAAAGCCATGCTTATGAAAGGCACCAGATAAACAATCCTTGGATTATCCACCGAGCAGGCCCAGCAGACGCTGTAAAACAGGCACTCTTGGCTTGGGCCAGTGATACAGACGTGAAAGGTTCCAGCACACCACCAAAGCCCCAGGCCACCCACAGAGATGTTATTTTAGCCCTTAGGATGGTTCTCCAGGATCAGTCAAGCAGCGGTCAGTTCATACCCAGCCACCTTGCTATAGACATCTCTAGAGCCTGGAGACAATTTGCTTTCTGTTCATATTGCTGTTAACCCCCGCCGGTCTGTGTGAAGTGGCAGAAAGCAGGATAACTCCAGAAAGCAGCTGGACTTGGCCAGGTCTGTGTTTCAGAGAGGGGGGCCCAAGAATATGCAAACAGCAGCTGGGGAAATCGCCCTATCAACACAGGCAGAGTTGGAAATCCTCTTCTGCAGCCTTCCACTGCTATGAGAGTAACCTCAGAACCGAACATCTCCTTTTCAGTTTGTCACCTCTAGAAGGGCAAGGTATAAAGAGCAAGAAGGTTCTGCGGTGAATTATAATTATTTATTTTATTTGTATTACCGGAGCCCCAGCCCAGGACCAGGGCCCCATTGTGCTAGGCACTGCACAAACCCAGAACAAAAGAACAGTCCCTGTCCTAAGGTGCTTACAATCTAAGGATAAGACCAGAGACAACAGATGGTCACAGACAGACAGGGGAGCACAAGGAAACAAGGAGACAATATTGGTCATCCTGATAAATGTGGTCTCAGCCTGACGGGTGTCAAGTTTTTTGTAGTGATCGTGGCAAAAGAGAGTTTTAAGGCACAGTACTGGGACTGTGAAAATCTGGATTCCGCTCCTAGTTCTCCCTATGTTACCTAAATCTCCGTGTGCCTCAGTTCTCCAGAATCAGAAGAATAAGAATCCATCCTTCCCTCCATCCTGTGACTGTCTTGTCTATTTGGAGTGTTAAAAGTTTGGGAGGAAGGGCTCTCTATCATTATGTGGTTGTCCAGTGACTAGCACAATGGGCCCTGATCTCGGTTGCGGCCTCTAGATGCTACTGTAATATAAATATTAAAAGTAGCTGGGACCCAGCTGGTGGGTTTGTATTGGGATGGGAATCTGAATGGTCCCTACATTCGGGGACATTTTAACAGAGGCTTCGTCTACACTAGCAATTTATGTCATATTCATTACTACGTTGCTCAAGGGTGTGGAAAATCCACACTCCTGAGCAATGCAGTTATACCGACTAAACTCCTGGTGTAGACAGTGCTATATTGACAGCAGGGCTTCTCCTGCCGACATAGCTACCGTCTCTGGGATGTAGAAATGGCTCTCAAGTTCCCAGTGTGGGGCTGGTTATGCTTATGGCTGTGTTCAGCTTCCTCCCCTTCCCGAATGGTGATTCCAGCCACCTGAGCAGATGCAGGCTGCAGTGGGCACTGATGCAGTCAAAGTGCGCTGCCTTCTCTGCAACGCACCTGACCCCTGAGTGCTTAGTGAACATTACAGAGACCTGGCTAGCACAAGCTTTGATTTAACACCACCATGAAACAGCTTCATCCTGTCGGAACTTGGTTCGGCCACAGTTAAGTTGAACCCATGATTGAACCTTGGTTGAAAGGCTGCATAGACGTGCTTTGGTCTCCTCCAGGCTAGGCAGCCCGACTGTGCTCGACTCCACTCCACAGGGTATTGGCTGAGGATGGTGCGCTGACTGGGTGATAATACAGCTTGGCCTTGCCTGTGTTGATGGTAGAGCCCAGAACTCTAACGTGGCGCAGTAACATGACTCTTAACATGGTTTGGTCCTATCCACACAGGCCAGGCCAAACCATGCTCTAGAATGAATGGGGCACTATTGTTATAACACGGCAATATACATGGTGTAGATGGAGCCTCACCAGTGTCCAGTCCCAAGTCTGCAGCCACACAGACTGAAGCAGCAATTATCAGAAAGGTGTGAGCTTTCTCCCCTCAATAAATCAATGATTCCACTAACATTATTCCCTTGTAAACACTAAGGGCCAGATTCTCAGCTGGTGTAAATCAATGTCCCTCCATTGATTTCAGGAGAGTGATGCCAACATACATCACTTGCAGATCCAGCCCTGGCACTGCTGATCCTCTTATCCAAACCACCCAGTTTATGTACCTGCCCCTGCCAGCCACTCTATTCACTGTGCAAGGACGCTGCCTAGGAAAAAGGTTGTGAATATACAAAATAATTGACTCTTCTATCAGCTATTCTGTGGATTGCTCAAACCATTCCCGTGCTGGCCACCAGCCTTAAGACATTAGGAGGGGAGCGGTGTTTACAATGTTGACAGCTGCAAAAATGTTGGAGCCATGTGGGCAGGTTGTAGGATTCTGAGGGGCTCCTAGTAAATCTAGTCCAGCAGCATTCATGCCCTTCACTTGAATAATCTCAGGCAGATCTTATCTACTATAGGGCCAAGTGGAATTGTAACTAAACTAAAGCCCTGCAGCTGCGGGGAAAGTGCATGCAGGAACTCTGCAGCACCTCAGGGTGCTGGTTGTGTCTAAACTGCCTGTAGGTGTCCCTGCCGATGAGCAGCCCAACCTAACACCTCTGGAAGTGTTGGGAAAGGAGCAGGTTTCGGTTTAAAAAATGAGGGATTTGAATGGCAAATCTGCTCTCCCAGCTGGAGAGCTTAGCAAAAGCTCAAGTGAGACTTTAAGCCCCAGCCCCAGCCCTGCACTGTGTGGTGGAGACACCCTGTTCAGTGGGAGCGCCAAGAGGCATTGTTCAGGCAGGTGCTCTGCCTCCCCGAGGTCCGGGTCAGCACAGGCATCTCTCTGTTCCAGGGTGCACTGTCTGCTCTGCTGCACAAGGGAGTGGAGGCATAGGCCTGCTCCCTCTGGAGCCATGAGTGTGAGCCTTGTCAGGCTGTGCATTCTGCACAGCGCTGGGTCCACGGCAGGTGTGCATCTGTCACAGCTCCAGTTGCAGAGGCTGGGTCTTTAGTTCAGGTTGTAGCTGCTTATGCTTTTTAACGCTGGTGATCCCTGGTTCAGTTTCTGGGGTGTTGGTCAAAATGGTGGCTATCAGACTTGCACTTAGCAAAGCACAAGGGGCGGGCAGCGTCTTGGTGCCCTCTCCTGCTTTCTCGCTCTTCCACTGAAGGTCAGGCACAACCTGGCTCCAGAGAACATAGCCAGGCGGCTTGTCAGGAGTGATGAGTGATTCTGAGTAGAACTGCTCAGACATTCCCCAGTGGAATGCTTCTCCTAGAATGCCGAGTGGTAAAACTGGAAAAGTTTCATGGTGATGGCTCCCTTTTGACCAAGTTCCAATGGATCCCGCCCTGCCGGGCAGGTTTAGAAAACTGCCTGGTTTCCTGCCAGCTCACCCACCCAGCCCTCCACAGCTGACCAGGGCAATCTGGGTTTCCAGGCTATAAACTCTCAGGCAGCCTGCCTGGTGGGGAGCCAAGAAGCCCTGGGAACTGCGACTCCCAAGCTCCAAGGCTCTCTGTTCAGCTGGGGCTCCCGGACTTACAGCTCCCTGCCAATCCACCAGGTGGCTGCCAAAGAGCCCGGAAGTTCGGAGCGCCAGCTAATGGCTCCTCAGCAGCCAGAGCTTCCAGAGTCCTCAGCTCAGGGACAGCCCGCTGGGCAGAATGTCTCTCAGCTGGGCTTCCATTCCCTTTCATGGAGACTTTCAAAATTGTTGGGTTCCATTCCAAATTGAAACATCTCAGTCCTCCCTGGAACAGAATTCCCTTTCTCCGCACAGCTCTAATTTTGAGGTACCCAACTTGAGCCACTTTAAAGAGACCTGTTTTTTGGAGGGCTGGGTGCTAAGCACTTTCTACAGAACCCTGCCCCCTTAGGCATGTCTCAAGTTGGGCATCCAAAAAGTTAGGCATCAAAATCATGTGTCGAATTCCTTTCTCATTTAGTGCTGGCTGCTTCCTTCTGCATCATGATCCATAGTCTTGCTAGGCCATTTAAGTATGGGTTTATTTTATTTATGTGCACAGATAAAATGAACCCACAAAGAAATCAAAAAAGAAACTTAAACGGAATACCTTCTAAACAATCCAGCCCAGCTCAGCGCTCTCCAAACCCATTAACTTGCAAAATCTGCTCCACCGCCAGGTCTAAAGGGAATAGCAATTAGCACTTTGCCCACAACCCATTACAATTAAATGCGAACAGAGCCACCAGATGGGAGTATAGATCACAAAGCTGGTTCACTTTCAACAGATCATGGGCAAAGTACCAGGAACAGTGCTTGGTTCAGCTTCAGCCAGGGAGGAGGAATAGCCTTTCCAATTGTATTCAGTTCTTCTAATGAACTAGGAGTGCAAGTTTCCTCCCTCCAACCTTAGAGGATCCCCACATGCTTCCCAAACAATCTGTAAGACCTTCACAAGTGCTGAGTACCCACAAATCCCATTGAAATCAAGGGAGTTGCTGGTGCGGAGCACCTGATTCAGCATTCCTAACGTTGGTATCAGTGGAGGCTGAATGAGCGAGGGTCTGCAGAAACACTTCTCCCGTGAATGAAAGGCAGCCACCTCTGGGGGAGTGGTGGCAGCCAGGCAGGCGGCTGGAGCACACCATGGTGCACAACAGCTGGTCTGGGGAATGCTAGCCAACAACCGTCCGCAGGGCAAACTCCTGGTGTTACTAGAATGTGCCATGAGATGTTTAAAGTTGGGTTGGCCCTATTAGGGTATGTCTACAATGCATGCTAAGCTCGGGCTCCAACTCAGGTTTCAGCCAAGCCCCTTTTCTGTCCACATGCACACTCGGGTCAGCAAGCACTCAGGACCCAGGTCCTAGGACCCTCCTAGTGGAGTGGGTCAGAGCCTGAGTCCCGCTGTGACTTGGGTCCAAGCGGTCATTTTGCAGTGTGGATGCAGGTCAAGCCACAGACCCAAGTCAGAAGGTCTACATGGTGCAGTATGGATGCGTTAGCACGGCTGTGAGAGCTGGGTTCAGGTTTACAATGCAGTGTGGATGCAGCATGGGCTTGGAAATAAGTCCACAAGCCCGGGTCCCACAGACCCAGGTGTACAATGCAATGTAGACATACCCCTGGACACCAGCCCACCTTGGGGTGCTGTGGAGCCTCCTGCCCCACGGGGGGAAAGCATTGTGCTGCAGGAAGACATAAGGCTCCCTGGAGCTTCCCAGCACACAATGTGAGCACATCCGCTATCCTGTGTTTTAGCAGAGCGGGCTGGCTGCAGAGGGTGGGCAGGGCAGTGGCCTCACCTCCTGCCCACCACCACCATCTCCTATCAGGAGCCTAGTGCCCCAGAGACATCTCTGGACTTGGGAGATCACAAAAACTGCAATGATGCTGTGGGGAAAAGGCTCCGCCTCTGCACACCTGCCAGGCACCATCTTCCCCAGGCTGCCCATGCACGACACTCACAGCCTTGATGTCTAAACATCCTCCCAAAGGGCAGTCAGTTCCTTGGCCGCAACAGGATGAGAGGGTCATTGCAGGCACGGTGGGGGGCTGTGCTCTCGGAGTTTAGACATTTGGAACCAGTCGCTTGGCTCACAAAACTGTCCCTTAGGGCAGCTACGCACCTGGAACACTGTTAGCTGGCGTTTCTGCAGTGAGCTGGCGTTTCTGCTTACAGCAGCAGGCTAAATATCAGCCAAGTGCTTTCAGATATTTATAGTGCACTGAGAATTCTCTTTCATTGGAACATATTTCTGCCACCTACGTGGTATTAGATCCAACAAGCCGACAGCTCTTCACCACAGAATCTCCTGGCTATTTTGAAGGCTTTATATTTGTGAGTCTGTTATTCCTGTCGTACGTCCCCATTTGTCCTTCCCTTACACACCAGTGAAAGATGCTAGCCCTCTGCACCTCTGCAGCTGCTGCTGTTTGAGCATCTCAAAGCACTTTGCAAACATGAATAAATTTAGCATCAACCCCTCTCTGAGGACGGCATTATTATTATCCCCTTGTAGCAGATAGGGAACCTGAGGCACATGAGTTAAATCCTTGTCCTACAGAGTATGTAGGAGTTTTGACTTCATTGGGGGGCCAGGATTTAACACTGCAGATTTGATGCTCCAGGGCCTTGCACCTTGTGTGTTATTTACACCAGTGAAAAGTGGGTGCAAACACAATCGGAGCAGATTGGCAACTTTTATAGTGACTCTGCACAAGAGTGAAAGCCTGCACAATGCAGAGACAAGGTGGGTGAGGTAATACCTTTTATTGGACCAACTTCTGTTGCGGAGAGAGACAAGCACAGACTTTATCCTGGGACTAATACAGTACCAACAACACTGCGTGCACAGTGCAGTTACCAAGAAGACTCTGAACTGAGCCAGGCAACACAGAAGGCCTCTGGGAGAGCTGAGAACAGAACTCCAAAATCTCCTGATTACCAGCACTGTGTTGTGCTCATGAGACCATCCTTTCTGCAAAGTGAGTGGAGACAAATCGGCCCTTACCTCCTGCTCCCTGTGCGCCTGCATGAGGCAGCAAAAATACTGTGTGTAACCCTCGCTAACTTCCCCAATTCCTTCCTCCCTGAATCCTCAGTACAGGGCAGGAAGGTGATACTTTGTTTGGGAAAACTGTCCATTTGGTTTCTCCACCTCACTGGTGCAACTGGCTGGCTGGGCCTGTGCTTGCTAAGCTGCTGTCCATGCCAATGACGCAGTGAGCAGCTACAGTAGGGAATCGCTCTGTTCTGGATACGATAAGCGGGAGCCAGGATTGTTGTAAGGCATTGCTTTGCCTCAACCTTCGGCTTTCATCACAAGAACACGCTAAACCATCCCCACCCCCAGCATGTGCCGTCTTCTGTGTGTCAGCCTTGGAGACTTGTGCTCTCTGGGGCAGGGGCTTGCTTTCTTTGTGTGCCCTATGCAGTGCTGAGCGCAGTGTGAATAATATAAGTAATACTGAGAATGTTTGCTCCTTTTAATTGTACCTGCATCCACCTCTTGGAAACTGCTAGCCTGGCTAATATTGCAATCCCTCTGCCCATTGCGTTATGTACTGTCCACCAAGACTTACCCCATTGCACTGTCCTGTGCAATTCCCATTTAAACAGAAAGCCCTCTCTTCTCTGAGCAGAGTGAGGGGACTGTGCTGCAGGCAAAGAACCTGACAAGCCTTATCTCCATGTTGCTGGCCCAGACTGGCTCTGCTATGTACCATTTTTAAACACAGTAATGTATACAACAACCTCATAGGATGCAGACTTATACAGACACACGCTTCATGGAAACCCTCTTCTAATCTGCACAGAACAGAGTAAGCACTAATAAACCACCCTGAGTGGAATGGTATAGCCCAGCTGCGGAAATAGGGGGAAGAGAGGAAATCCATGTGTCTGTGAGGACACCTGCATTCAGGGAAGTGCCTTCTAATGGGTAGCCCTGTGGCCTGGGAGTCGGGATTCCTGTGTTCTAGTCCTCGCTCTGCCACAGACTCCTCAGACCATCCTTTCCCCCCTCTATAAAATGGAATTATTAGTGCTTTGCTTGTGAACCAATTGCCATTGACACTATAGACCTTAAAAGGTTTTACAAAGGTGGATAAGCATTACTGTCCCTTCTTACCGGTGGAGAAACTGAGGCACATAAGCCCAAGGTCTCACCGCAAGTCTTTGGCAGAGTCATAAGCAGACTCCTGACTACCCGCTCTGGCTCAAGGCACTAGACTGCAGCTGTTACTCTCTGTGGGGTACTCCCCCAGTGGGTTGAGGATTCACTCCTGCGTGTTTACAAGGTGCTTTGAGATCCCTGGATGAAAGTGCAACGTCTACTGTGGAACTTAAAGGATAGCGTGAAAGGGCAGAGGTTTGCATGACATACTGAATGGGTTTTGAAAGGGACCGCCTCTGTTTCAGAGGGAGCCTTTGTGTCAGATTTTGGCTTGGTAAAAACTCATGGTGCGCCAATGACGCTACACTGATTTACACAGGTGAGGATCTGGCCCGGCGTCTTTTATTGAGTAGCGAAGTAAGAAAGTTTTGAGTGTTGTTTTCCTGGCAAAGTGCACGTTCGTCTTGCCTCTGGATGTCTAGTTTCATAGGCCACTGGATTCGGGAGGGCGATTTTTCAGGTGTTAATGATGACTTTCCTACAAACCTTTCCCTATTTCAGATCCCCCTGGAGGAGAAGAGAAGCTGGTACTTCACTATGGCCACTCTGTACATCAGGTAAGAGAGGGAGTGCCTGGCGCGGAGCTGGAATAAGAGAGCGGAACAGCACCAAACACCTTCTCCGAGGGTGCCATGAGAAATAAACAGTGGCAGATTACACTGGAATGGGGGAGTTTGCCTGCACCCTGGCAGACCATCTGCTTTGTTTCTTGGGCAGTTGTAGCAAGGACTATGAGATGCCTACACCTGGCTCAGCCAAGGCAAAAGCATTGAGAGCAGGGACCGATAGCTCCAGTCTGGAATGGATTGTGACTGCCCCAGGTGATAGGTGCTAGTTAACCTCTCTCCAGGTGAATTAAACAGCCAGTCTGTTCAGACCCCATTCAGGACACTATCAAAATCCCTGTGACAGATCCCCTAGAACGATCTCTTTGAGCCACAAGCCAGGGAGTTTCCTTAGTTGTTTCCTTACTAGCATGTTTAATTTGTTCTGATTTCTCAGGGGCATTTTACCTTTGATTCCCTGTAGGAACTCCTCACAGGCCAACATTTCCTGTTCTCTGGTGACCATGGAGGGGAGGTGGTGTGTCCCTGGCTGTGGTGCATGGGAGACATTTCTTCAGTCAGATCAGGATTTGCCCCTGGTGCAGAGAAAGGGATTTTCTACGTAGAGATGAGTGGCTTTTTTCACTCTCTTTTTAGTGCACAGCAAACCAAAGCACACCCCTCTAGTGAGGCCTGGGCTAGCAAGCGGTGGAAAACAGGTAATGCATCAGGGGAACTGAAACCAACTTAGCATCACAGTACAATGGCGCCAAATGCCAGGGGGAAGTGGATTCCACAGACAGAGGAGGACTTGTGTAAACGACCGGGAGGGAAATCTTGGTTCCACTGAGCTCAGTGGCAAAACTCCCAATTATCTCAGTGGGGCCTGGAGTTCACCCTATATCAGACTCGTTCTTTCTTTCTGCCTGGTAGGAGAATGGGCTTCATAGAGAAACTCAGATACCATGGCCATGGGCACTGAATTAGTGAATAGTGAGGGCAGAGTTCATTCTACCTGGCATAGGGTGGCTGGCCCTTTAAAGGAGTTGGGCCTAGCCCTCCTTTGCCTAGTTACCTGCCTCTCCAGTGATGGCTCTGAGGCCAGGGATCAGGTGATAAACTGCAAGTCACTGCGCCCAGATCCACAAAGGTATTTAGGCTCCTAAATTCTGGGCCTTGGCCCTTAGATAACAGGCCAAACAAGCAGCCCCGCTGAGAGCGAGACCCAGGGGAGACTCTGGGTCTGGGCCTGATTTCATGAGTAGATTTGCGTTGTGCTGTTTGATTTGGAGAAATAAAACTAAGCCCATAAGAAAGGGCCTTGAAATTCTGCCCCTAGCCCTGAGTCGCCTCCCACACACCCAAATTGCTGCTGCTGACCCAGCACCAGCCGCTGCAGAAGTCACGGAAAGTCATGGAACCCATGATCTCCGTGACAGATTCACAGCCTTAATTATAGTTACAACTAGCAAAAAGAGCATCAGGTGGGAGATAAAACCTCATGTTTCAGGGCTCAAAACAATTTATAACTAGTAGGGATTAGGATTAGATGTTTGTGGGGGGCAGATTACCCCAGATCTGCCTACTGCAGAGTTCGTACACTTTCCTGTGAAGTGTCTGGTGCTGGCCACTGTCAGAAACAGAATACAGGACTAGATGGACTGTGGGTCCGATCCAGTATGGCAACTCCCTATGTTCCACAGTTGCAATGCAGTGGAGAATCAGGCCCCTGAGTTCCAATCCTGACTCTTTGTTGACTCGCTGTGTAACCTTGGACAACTTGCTCGTTTGTGTAGCTAGGATCCAGTAACCAAACTGCTCCTGCTCTTACAGATTAGATGGGATCCTGATGAACAAGGGAAATGATGAGCAGAAGCGGCTGCCCTCCTTTAACAGAACGCTGGCTCTGCTTCGACAAGTGACCAAGTCCTCAAATTCTCACTACAGAGGTATGAGAACCAGCTCATTCCAGGCACACTCCATTCCTCTGCATGAGAAGCAGGGCTCAGACCGCAACTCACCAAGCTTTTCACACCTGCCTGCCTAAGGTTAGGCTCATACATGAACGTGGCCTTATATGCAGAAGAGCTAAGGACCTACAGATCCCATTTCTGGTAGCAACTAAGGCCCCGATTCAGCAGGGTGCTTAAGCAAGTGTCTAATTTAAAGTACATTAATAGTCTCATTGAAGCAAATGGGACTAGTCGCATACTTAAAGTTAGTCACGTACTGAAGCACCTTGCTGAATCAAGGTCTAAAAGTTATCATACAATGGTTGTTGGGTGGCCTGGGTGAAATAAACTGATGGTCTCAGTCCAGTTCCTAGTCAACAGAGATCAGGGAAATAACATTTTCAACAGCAGCACAATTGCAGCTTATTGGCAATCTCAGCAGAGAAGCCAGAGAGCAGGCAGATCCTGGAAAGTTACCTAACCTCTGACCCCTTAGAGATCTGGGGTGGGGTTGAAGTACATGGGCAGGGCAGTGCGTGGGCAGTTTGCACTGTCAGTCTTCATGCTGCAGATAAACCAAGTACTCCAGGCTCCTGGGCACTTCTCAGAAGCACTAAATTCACTAAACTAAACTAACTTTGAAATGCATCTTTTGCCAAAGCGGCTCAGTTGCCAAAGTGAAATGTCCCTTCAGCCTGATTGTGCAGGATGGATAGCTTCTAATATTAGTGTCTTTACTGCTAACCTGCTCTGACTTTTGTTCTCCACCCCCTCTAGCTCTGGCCTGGTGCTACCTCGGGATGCTGCTGGAAAGGAAAGAGACGTTTTCCACCACCCCAATGGGGATCCATGACTGTGGTTACTCTGGGACTGGGCCCCTTGATTGCTTTGGCAAGGTGCTTTTTTACTTCATTGCTAGGGTGTAATGAGAAGACTTGTGGAAGTCCCCATTGCTCACTCCTTTATACCTACATCCCCTATAAGCCATGCAGATTGCCATCTCTCTCCTCTGCATTCCCTTCTTATCTGCTCCTTCCCCGTCACTCCATCCTCATGCCTCCTTTTCCCTACTCTGAGGCACTCCAGAATGAGCAGTACGTATCAGGCAAAGCCAGCAGAGCTTAGGATCTCTGTTTTACACAAGCAGACCTCACCATCAAGGACACTGGGTCAGATTCTCAGGTGATGTGAATCAGCCTTGTTCCACTGACAACAAGAGCTACCCCTTACTGCAGCCCAGGGGCCCAAGCTGTAAGATGAGGCTGGAGGAAGCATCCAGGAGTTAATTTTTGTTAAGGGTGCAGAAGTTCTAGGGATGGGAGAGTCCCAAGGAATGGGGAGAAAGTAGAAGGATTAGGCTGGGTGTTTGTTTTACTCCTCCCAGCCTCCACACCTTATATAAGCACCTGAGCCTCCCTCTGACTACACCCCTGCTCCCAATGCAGCACAGAAGCTGAGGAACCACATGCCCCACTGGCAGCCCTGCCTGGGTTACATGTGCAACTCAGTAGTCCTGCCAGCTCTCAGTTAAGATTATAATCACACAAGGCAGCGCTGGCATGTACAGGCCCAAGCCACCCACCCAGTCAGGATCCAGAGCTAAACTCTCCCAGAACTCAGGGGTGGCTTGAGCCATGGTTTGGGCTGACATCCACCTCCACCAAGAACAGCGGCGAAGGCTATTGCCGTTATTAGTCTGGTCTAGCCTTATGGGAGTGCATGAAGAGGGAGGAAGAAGGAGTCTCCTCCCCCTTTCAATGCCCTATACAGAGTGCAGGCACAATTCCAGCACCTGCACGTGCCACTCTATGGAGGGCTGGCAAGGAGGCAGGGCTATAACCC
The DNA here is from genome assembly GCF_965152235.1 of Eretmochelys imbricata. NCBI lineage: Eukaryota > Metazoa > Chordata > Testudines > Cheloniidae > Eretmochelys > Eretmochelys imbricata. The sequence continues at coordinate 95,454,062 of NC_135579.1, forward strand.
AGTCCCCATTCCACAATGGCCAGCAAAGCTCACCTCATACACAACCATGCTCTCCCTGCATTGCCTCCCAGAGTTCCCTGCTGGGATAGTGTGGCTCCAGACCTGTATCTGTACAGCCCTTAATCAGCTGCCAAGATGCTGTGGTAATGGGCCTGGTGCATTAACCTAAGCCAATTACTTTGGAGTTTTAAAAAAAGAGCACATGATATGGAAACTTTAAGGTGCTTCCTGTTTCTGAGGTAGTAGCTGCGTCCTGTCTTAAATAATGTAGACACTGAGGTGTTTATTAGTCCAGGGTGTCAAGGCCAAGTTGTAAGCAGCCAGACCTAGTGGTCAGAGCTGGAGTCCAAAGTCAGGAGTTGAGTCAGGCTGGGTCAGGAAACCGGGAGATCAGAATCACAAGCCAGAGGTCAGGAGCCAAGCCAGGGGAGCAGGAAGCACCCAATCCAGTAAAAGGTGAATCCCAGTTGTTCAGACAGCTGTCCTGTTCCTGACTTAAGTAGGGCCAGCGGGCCAATCGGCTGCTCTGGGACTCCACCAATAGGATGTCAGGGGTGGGCCCTCAAACTGGGGCTGTGTTTCCTGGGTCAGACCTTGTCAGCAGGCTGCCAAATGGAGGGTTGAAGTGTGGCTGCTCCTATGGGCCTGGGTTGAAGGCCAGGGGTTATGACACAGGGTATGGTTACTACTGAGTTAGCAGAAGGAATCATTGGGTGGTGGCTATTCTGGGTCAGAATCTAATGCCTCTCCTTACAATGGGTAGCTTATGCTCAGCCAATGATCCCATTGACTTTAATGAGGCTGGATCATGCATGGAGAGAGGTGCTACTCAATAAGACAGGGTATCAGAATCTGCCCCTAAATATTTAGGAGAAATGACCAGCTTTTTCTTCTTCCTCTTATTGGCTAGGTGAAATGAGAAGTTGAGGCAACCATGTTTGTTGAGGGCATGTGGATGCCAAGCCCTGAGGGCAGCTGTCATAAATATAAAGGGAAGGGTAAACACCTTTAAATCCCTCCTGGCCAGAGGAAAAACCATTTCACCTTTAAAGGGTTAAGAAGCTAGGATAACCTCGCTGGCACCTGACCAAAATGACCAAAAGGACCAATGACCGATGAAGTGAGCTGTAGCTCACGAAAGCTCATGCTCAAATACATTGGTTAGTCTCTAAGGTGCCACAAGTTCTCCTTTTCTTAATGAGGAGACAAGATACTTGCAAAGCTGGAGGGGGGGAGAAACAAAGGCTCTCTCTGTCTGTGTGATGCTTTTGCCAGGAACAGGAAAGGAATGGAGTCTTAGAACTTAGTAAGTAATCTAGCTAGAGATGCGTTAGATTCTGTTTTGTGTAAATGGCTGATAAAATAAGTTGTGCTGAATGGAATGTAGATTCCTGTTTTTGTGTCTTTTTGTAACTTAAGGTTTTGCCTAGAGGGATTCTCTATGTTTTGAATCTGATTACCCTGTAAGGTATTTACCATCCTGATTTTACAGAGGTGATTCTTTTACTTTTTTCTTCAATTAAAATTCTTCTTTTAAGAACCTGATTGCTTTTTCATTGTTCTTAAGATCCAAGGGTTTGGGTCCGTATTCACTTATGCAAATTGGTGAGGATTTTTATCAAGCCTTCCCCAGGAAAGGGGGTGTAGGGTTTGGGGCGGAATTTGGGGGGAAAGATGTTTCCAAGCGAGCTCTTTCCTGGTTATATATCTGTTAGACGCTTGGTGCTGGCAGCAATAAAGTCCAAGGGCAAAAGGTAAAATAGTTTGTACCTTGGGGAAGTTTTAACCTAAGCTGGTAAAAATAAGCTTAGGGGGTTTTCATGCAGGTCCCCACATCTGTACCCTAGAGTTCAGGGTGGGGAAGGAATCTTGACACAGCAGTAAAGCAGAGTGCAGGAATCTGCATAATTAAAAATACCATGCCATTGTGAGTCAGTACCCATGCAGCTTTTGACTCATCATCTGAGTCTCAACAAATTACAGTCAGTCAGTCAGTCACAAAAGCCAGTCTGTGAATAACACAGACGGTCCAACTGAATTCAGGGATGTTTGATCAGTACAGTAAGGGGCAGTTCACTGATGGAAATATGTTTTGCTTTCTTGGTTTCAAAAGGCAATAGAAATAGCTAGTGACAATCCTCCCACACTAAACCGACTGGCAAAAATTTTCCACTTCCTGGGCAAGCAAGAAATGGCTATGGGAATCTGCAATATGGCGCTAGATGTCCTACAAGATCCAGAGCTCAACTGGCAGGCCTACTGCACGCGGGCCAAGGTACGTAGCTTGTCTTTGACACCAAATCTTCAAGGGCCCATGCTACATTCTGAACCAGAGCCAGAGCAGCCCCTACCTTTGCCAGGGACTGGCCTTGTGGCAATATTTCTAGCAACCTCGTCATTTGCACAAGATTTTAGCCTATGCTAAACTTACCAAACAAACGCAATAACTCACATTTCTGTCTATGTTGTTTTGATTTCTGGAGTGGCACCTTGCACAGGCTTCAGCTCATCCTGGGAAGCCCACTGGAACATACAATTTTCTTCTGAAAGGGACTGCATCCTCGCCTTAAAAAAGTAAGGCTCCGCTGCAGCAAAGTGCATAGGCACATTCATCACTTTAAGCACGTGCGCAGTGCCGCTGACTGAAATGGAACTATTCACCTGCTGAAAGTGAAAGATGTGCTTATGTGCTCTGCTGAAAGTGAAGCAGGTGCCTAAAGTTCCGCTGAATTGGGGCCTAATTTAAGAAACTAAGTAAGCATGTGCATATAGTACCCTTCATTTCCTCTTCTAACCTGTTGTACAGTGTTGCTCTGTGGCGTGAAACAGCGGCCATGTTCCACCCCAGAGGTGGCTGTATGTCAGTGGTGGGTGAAATGATCCCTCTGTTTAGTTTGTTGCTTCTAGGTAAAAGGCATCATAGGAGATGTACATTGTTGCTGTAAATATTAATAATTATGGAAACTGATCTGGTCCATCAAGGTATCAACATTTCTCTTACGGTGTCATTACACAAGAGCAGGTTGGTGGACTCTTGGGTCTGATCCAAAGCCCATTGAAGTCAATGAGAATCTTCCCATTAACTTCAGTGGCCTTCGGATGGGGCCCCAAATCTCAGGAAGGTGCTTGAGTTCCAGCAGAAGGTAATGCTGGTTTGCTGCCACTCTCCACCCAGAATAAAAACCTTCTGCTGCCTCCCTCCTTCCAGGAGCCAGCCTGACTCTGTGTGTTTCCATTAAGGGCTTTATTTGACAGAAGATCTATGAACTTCCAAAATGCAGAATCCCTGTGTAAGACCATTAATCTGCTTTTCAAGCCCTGCCAGCTGAGTGCAGTCAGCCAACTGGAGAGGGCATTTGCCAAGATCTGCAGCCTTTCCGTGCCACTGGTGAATATTGGAGGCATCATTTGAATAAGCATCTTCATCCCTGAGTGGCTTGCCAGCTGATTCACCCAGGATACAGGCCCCAGGGGAGATTTCTCTTGGAATATGGGGCTCACCAGGCCTGGCCTTGTACTCAGGAGTCAAATTCCTCTTCATGATCAGAGGAGCCTTTCACTGAGATGGCTCCTGGAAATGGCTCTGTCTGTGCCAAGGGATTCCACTAGGGATTCCCGATAGCCGAAGCTAAACACTAGAAAAGAAGCTATCATTGTCCTGGGCTATGTTATGTGATAGTCAAAGCAGTCACCCAAAGGGAAAATAAGCTGGGGAGGAAGGATGGTCTTATAGTTAAGGAGCCAGTCTGGAGATCTGAGTTCAGTTCTGGCTCTGCTCAGGCTCCTTGTTACCTAGGGTAACATTTTCAAATGTTAATAAGTGACTTAGCTACCTAAGTCTAATTTTCAGGCATTTGGGAGCCAAAGTCTTATGGACTTTGAATGAGACATAGGCTCCTAAATCACTTAGGATCTTTTGAAAGTGTTACCCTCTACCTGTCTGTACCTGGGTGTCCTTATTTGTACAATGGTGTTCATGATTCCTACCTCAAATAGCCAGGGGTATTGTTACTGGTTATTTCCTATTATAACAGCAGCAAAGTATTGAAATGGGAGTTGATTGGTTGGTTTTTAAATAAACCTGAGATTAATTCTCACTTTATTTATTTTTTAAGACAAGAAATATTCAATTGCTTAAGAAATAAGTTGCCTCACAAGTGAATGTTCAGGCTGTCCTGGGTATCTTTAGTATGTGACTAGACCTATCCTTCAAAGGAGGTTTCTAATTTCTCTTGAAGCTCAGCTGCATGCAGGTATGAGGCCAAAAAATGCAGCATTAGGGGGTTTCTAAAAGCCAGACTGTGTCTTAAATAGACTCAGCTTCAGAAGACTACAAAACAATATAAAACAAAGGGCTTGATTCTGCAGTTCTTACTCAGGTAAAACTCCTAGGGTCGCCAATGGGGTGCAGTGGTGCAACCGACAGAAGCATATAGTGCTCCCCAATTCCTATTCGTATAATAGTATCATTAGATCAATTGGTATTTACATCCTCATCACTGTGAAAGCGAATTCCAGTAACTGGTCAACACATCTCCAGGAGGTGTGTGGAACTATGTTGTCCTAGGCACTCAGACACTTTGGGAATGGTCAAGATAGATAGCTCCTGGGCTCATGTAACCTGGCTTGCAGTGGAGCTACACTGATTAACCCCAGCTGAGGATCTGGCCCAATGTGTTCCATTTTTTTTTTACTAATATTAATATACTTAGTGCTATATATGTTAAAACGGCCCTACAAGCATGAACTAACCCCAAATATTGTGGCAGGAGGGATAACATTGAAACTGGATGTATACCAGAATGAGTTTCCTCCTGTGTTTAGATCCACATTAAGCTCTATCTGCGAGATCTGGAACGTGCAAAGATGGGTTTGGGAGGCATGCCAGACAGGAAAAATCTCACCAGTGCTAAAGAGGACCTTGAAAGTGTTGTAAAGGTTTGTCCGTGCTTGAAGACATACCTGGAGATAGGCCAGGTGAGTAAATACACAGATGCTCTCCCAGTGAGATCAGTTGCTGCTTTTTTCATGTCTTCATGTTTTTATTTACATTCACTACTTAAAGAAACAAGAGGAACAATAGAATGTAGAAACATTGAAGGCTCAGTCCTGGTTCTTGGGGTATGTCTGTACAGGAAAAGCTGGACAAGGGCTAGCCTACACAAACTAGCTTGAATCCAATTAGCAGTGAAGATAGCACAGCATGGGGTCCTGGGTGAGCTAGCGAGCCATGTATGTACTCAGGGTCCCTGCTGGACTTATACTACCTTTGCTGAAGCCAACAGCGCATTGTCTTCACTGCCGTTGTTACCAGTGCTAGCTGGATTCACGCTAGCTTGGGCAAGCTAGCCTGTGCCCAGCTTTTGCTGTGTAGACGTACCCTAAGAGCTGGAGGGAGGTGAACTGGAGTGCTCAAATGATGGTTGTGTATAATGTATGCAGACTGGCCCAGAGCATCGACTATGCTGTGGCCACTTTGCATGGTCCACTGGTGGATTCTGCTAACGAATGTTACCCCGGCGTAGTACAGTCATCTCAGGCAGTAGTAAAAGGCTCTGCAGTTTCCTTGTAAACCATGGCTGTGAATCTGCAGTCATTCTGTCATTATGTCCTTCTAGGTCTACTATTACATGGGTGTTGATGCCATGCGGGAACTATTCCCAGTGGATGAGACGGCACTGGACAATGCTTTGGAGTTCTTTGCGAAAGCCATGGAGTTTGACCTGGGAGATACACTACCGGAAATACAGCTGCTTAGAGGGAAATGCCTGCGGCTTAAAAATGAGGAGTCCAATGCCATTGGGTGCTTCAAGCGAGCCATAGAACTGGACGATGTGGGCTCCACCTACACAGAGAGTTTCCGGTGCCTGATGGAGACACTTCTTATGCTGTTCAGTCAGAAGAGGGTGAATGCCGAGATGCTGATGCAGGAGGTAGAATTGTGGGTAAAGAAGGCTGAGGAGAAATACCCAAAGCAGCGTGTCCACCAGGAGCTGAGACTGGTGTGTCGCAATCACACAACAGAGGTGATCGAGCTCTCCAAAGCCATGGTCACCAGAGGGAATACCGAGCTGGTGAAGATGCTGTTTGAGACAATAAAGACTGACTTTTCCAAGCCCAAACTAAATGAGCGATCACTCTCCTTCTGAACAACCGACGTCGGCATCATGTCATGCAGCACAACTGCCTCATGGCTAATACTGTCTGAAAACTTCTAGTTCTCATCAAACAGGCAGTAGACAATAAACTATTTAACTCTTATCTGCAGATCTCTGAGCAGTGTGCAGAAGTGGCCAAGTATTACTATCTGTTTCACAAATGGAGATACTGAGGTACAGACCAAATAATGAAAAGTGATCTCTGATTATGGGTGCCTCCAATTTTTGGAATGCATCCGATGAAGTGAGCTGTAGCTCACGAAAGCTTATGCTCAAATAAATTGGTTAGTCTCTAAGGTGCCACTAGTACTCCTTTTTCTTTTTGCGAATACAGACTAACACGGCTGTTACTCTGAAACCTCCAATTTTTGAGTTCACTTGAAGCTGTGAGTGCTCAACCCCTCTGAAAATCTGGCCCCCACTTCCTCAGGATGGACCTTGTCTGAAGTGATGTGCTCAAGGCCACACAGCAAGTTACTGGCAAAGCTGGAAGATCTGCCACCGTGGGACAACTCTGCCTCCATTACATTCTGGGGATGTGATTTCATCCACTGTAGAATAGCCTCTGTGCTGGTTTTGGTCTGCACTCCAATTATCCTCTTTTTCATTAAGTGAATGCAGCTAATGCAGAGCTCTGATCCTGCAGACTCATTGGGAATTGAGGGTGCTTAGCACCATGTATGATCAGGCCACAATCCTTGGATTTCATTCTAAACAAATGAATAACACATCTGTTAATAAGGTAAGAAAGATTTTAGTGCAGGAAGGAAACATGATCTGTTGAATACTAGAAAATCTCATATGTTCAGTTTTTTCTACCTCACGCTTTTACATTGCCTCCCATCACCATAGTATCTGATCCCCCAACTCAGCTCTGCACTGGTCAGGAATCAAATACGGATCTCCCATACTATGGTGATAAGCGCAATATAAAAACCTGTATGAAACAGACACACACACACAGTGAGAATTTTACCACTAAACCACTCATACTAATAGCTGAACTAATGATGGTTGTTGGGGGCTCCTGGGAGCACCTAAAATTCTTCTGAATTGGTAGGAAGTTTGAGGTGGTTTCTCTGCCTCTGATGATATTGCTGACTCTGGCCTGGTGCTCATAAAAATACTTCTGAGGGGCAAAGTTCTTCTAGCTGGGGTGCATCAGATGGTGCAGAATGCTGGGAAGAGGATATTTTCCTAACTCAGGGCAAGGGTTTCATCTCTCTCTCTCTCGTCAATGTTCTCTGTATATTTTAGCGGCACAAATTATATGCCTTTCCAGCAAAGTTGTGTTTAATGTAAGTTTCTGTGCCTCATTCACTGGTTTTACATTAGTTATGAGAAAGCTTTTTGCTTCAAAGAACTAGATTCTCTCTCCTTTTCCAGGGATGTGCATACCTCCAGCACCTAGGTTTATCACAGTCTAAGGGGGAAATGTTTGGGGGGGTAACTGTTAGCAGCACATCACTCAACCATACCCATATTTTATTTCATGTGAGGTGCTCTACCTACTTCTATTGGATTTCTAATGGAGTTTTAAAGATATGAAAGGTGCTTCCCATGATAATACTCTGGGGGCCTAATCTTGCTCCCACATAAAATAAGTCACAAATTTCCCATTTTCTTTGGTGGGAAGGGAATCAGGCCCTGGAAGAAGAACTTAATTACAATAACAAACAAGAACCAAGACACAGAGTTGGGCCTCTTTCCGTCTGCACAACGATAATAGTATGTAGAAACCACCTGGGCACAGTGGGGTCCAGATACCCATGTTTACTCAATACACACAACATGCAAGATCAGTTATACAGATATACTGCTACTCTGGCAGCTTTCTAAACCACAGAACACAGTGAGCACTACTAGAGGGTTCATAAACTATTTAAACAGATACTACCCAATTCCTATACGCTAAACAGAACAATGAAAGGGCCCCTGCCTACATTGTGGTTGAAACTGGACTGCTGTTTCTCTGCCTTTTAGGATGCTCCCAGATTATTTCTGAAGATGAAATAAAATATAAGTGTTAATTATTATTGCCTGGTAATGCCTGAAATTAATTATCCTCAGTTTCTGAGAATCGCTCTTAGAGTATCCCAGCTTCCAAGTAGCGGTACAATGAACTAGCAAGTAGGTATGTGAACCACTGCTCTCTGCTGGATGAAATCAGAACTGCTTAGCTGTTTGTTGCCACCTATAGGTGGTAATTTTCCTTTAGCTCAAGTGGTAGTGGCTGTGAGTTCTAACCCCAGCTGTTGCTGTAAAGTTCCAAATGGTCATTGAAACGGAATGAGGAGCTCCTTAGGGCTGGGGAGATACAGCATAGTGACAGTCACAAAGATCCTATAAGACCATGGAATTGTTACAATATTTATATTTCCTGTCAACATAATTTATTAAATGAAGGTAATAACATTTGTTTAGCAATTTATGACTCATCAGTAAAACAGACAGATGGAAAGCAAATTACATATTACAGAGAAGACAGATGATGTGTTTCATAATTACATGTAGTCTTACAGCATCTCTATCAATATTTACTGGGCGGGCAACATATAAATAAAAATGGCTGCATATTGATTTTTCATTAAATAAAGACATTTACACTGTGAAAGTGTAAAAAGGGACAAACTTGCCATTTCTTCCATATTGCTACTGTCTATTGAAATTGTTTCAATCATTATTATTCTTTATTGTTTGCTATTGTGGTAACGCCTACAAGCCCCAAATGAGATCACAATGTGCCTGGTGCTGTTTACACACACGTAACACAAAGACAGTCCCTGGTGCAAAGGGCTTACAATCTAAGTATGTGACGAGAGACAACAGGTGGATACAGCAAACAGGGTGGGGGACAAAAGGAAACAGTGAGGCAGGTCCTATTGCTGTCAGAAGCAGCCGTCACAGCACACCAGCTATTTCGGAATATGTTGCCTCATTTCAAAGCAATGTCTGTAGAAATTAATTCTGCTGCATTAATGTACCTACTGGCCACTCTTTCTTGACCGACAGCTGAGGGAAGCTCAATGCACTCACTGCTTGACAGCCTTTACCCCACCCCTGAGAGGGAGGAAGGGGAGAGGAGAAAGAGCCTGTCACGGTAGTGCAGCAGCAAGCCTCTGAGCCCAGGTCAACAGAGTCAGACTTGTACTAATAACAGCTGTGTAGAAAGTGCTTCTAAGTCATGGCTCATGCTGGAGCTTAGGCCCTGACGCCCACCCTCCTCCCTAGGCTTCAGAATGTGAGTTACAATATCTTCACGGCTAACTTTAGTACTGTAGCCTGAGCCCGAGTCTGATGACCTGAGCTGGGAGGCTCACTGCCGCAGGCTGGGTAGACATACACATGAATGCATGCAACATTCACAGAACACCCTTTGTGTTTGAGTGACCAAATAGCAAGTGTGAAAAATTGGGACGGGGGTGGGGGATAAAAGGCACCAATATAAGACAAAAGCCCTGAATATCGGGACTGTCCCTATAATTTCGGGACATCTTGGTTACCCTACTTTGTGTCAAACTAGTGCTCAGTCTGGAGTTAATAACTTTAAGCCAGTTTGCCATGTTGAAATATGCTCTGATCCTGCCCCGTACAGCCAACCAGAAGTGTTCAAAAATCACAAGTCAGGCCCCCAAAATCGGGAAGACATTTTTAACATTTATAAATGGTGGGGTTTTTATTTATTGCCTTATGGTTTTTGAGCTTCTAACTTACACATGGGTCACGTTTGCAAACTTTTCCCCACAACCACAAGGGCTAGTGGGTTACTTTTTTAAAAAAAAATGAAAGCTGTGATTCTCACATAATCATAGAATCATAGAATATCAGGGTTGGAAGGGACCTCAGGAGGTCATCTAGTCCAACCCCCTGCTCAAAGCAGGACCAATCCCCAATTAAATCATCCCAGCCAAGGCTTTGTCAAGCCTGACCTTAAAAACTTGTAAGGAAGGAGATTCGATCACTTCCCTAGGTAACGCATTCCAGTGTTTCACCACCCTCCTAATGAAAAAGTTTTTCCTAATATCCAACCTAAACCTCCCCCACTGCAACTTGAGACCATTACTCCTCGTTCTGTCATCTGCTGCCACTGAGAACAGTCTAGATCCATCCTCTTTGGAACCACCTTTCAGGTAGTTGAAAGCAGCTATCAAATCCCCCCTCATTCTTCTCGTCTGTAGACTAAACAATCCCAGTTCCCTCAGCCTCTCCTCATAAGTCATGTGTTCCAGTCCCCTAATCATTTTTGTTGCCCTCCGCTGGACTCTCTCCAATTTTTCCATATCCTTCTTGTAGTGTGGGGCCCAAAATGGACACAGTACTCCAGATGAGGCCTCACCAATGTCGAATAGAGGGGAATGGCTCCTGCTGGCAATGCCCCTACTTATACATCCCAAAATGCCATTGGCCTTCTTGGCAACAAGGGCACACTGTTGACTCATATCCAGCTTCTCGTCCACTGTCACCCCTAGGTCCTTTTCTGCAGAACTGCTGCCGAGCCATTCGGTCCCTAGTCTGTAGCGGTGCATGGGGTTCTTCCATCCTAAGTGCAGGACTCTGCACTTGTCCTTGTTGAACCTCATCAGATTTCTTTTGGCCCAATCCGCCAATTTGTCTAGGTCCCTCTGTATCCTATCCTTACCCTCCAGCTTATCTACCTCTCCTCCCAGTTTAGTGTCATCTGCAAACTTGCTGAGGGTGCAATCCACACCATCCTCCAGATCATTTATGAAGATATTGAACAAAATCGGCCGAAGACCGACCCTTGGGGCACTCCACTTGATAGCGGCTGCCAACTAGACATGGAGCCATTGATCACTACCCGTTGAGCCCAACAATCTAGCCAACTTTCTATCCACCTTATAGTCCATTTATCCAGCCCATACTTCTTTAACTTGCTGGCAAGAATACTGTGGGAGACAGTGTCAAAAGCTTTGCTAAAGTCAAGGAACAACATGTCCACTGCTTTCCCCTCATTCACAGAGCCAGTTATCTCATCATAAAAGGCAATTAGATTAGTCAGGCATGACTTGCCCTTGGTGAATCCATGCTGACTGTTCCTGATCACTGTCCTCTCCTGTAAGTGCTTCAGAATTGATTCCTTGAGGACCTGCTCCATGATTTTTCTAGGGACTGAGGTGAGGCTGACTCGCCTGTAGTTCCCAGGATCCTCCTTCTTCCCTTTTTTAAAGATGGGCACTACATTAGCCTTTTTCCAGTCATCCGGGACTTCCCCGGATCACCATGAGTTTTCAAAGATCATGGCCAATGGCTTTGCAATCACATCCGCCAACTCCTTTAGCACTCTCTGATGCAGCGCATCCGGCCCCATGGACTTGTGCTCGTCCAGCTTTTCTAAATAGTCCCGAACCACTTCTTTCTCCACAGAGGGCTGGTCACCTCCTTCCCATGCTGTGCTGCCCAGCGCAGCAGTCTGGGAGCTGACCTTGTTCGTGAAGACAGAGGCAAAAAAAGCATTGAGCACATTAGCTTTTTCCACATCCTCTGTCACTAGGTTGCCTCCCTCATTCAGTAAGGGGCCCACACTTTCCTTGGCTTTCTTCTTGTTGCCAACATACCTGAAGAAACCCTTCTTGTTACTCTTAACATCTCTCGCTAGCTGGAGCTCCAGGTGCGATTTGGCCTTCCTGATTTCACTCCTGCATGCCCGAGCAATAGTTTTATACTCTTCCCCGGTCATTTGTCCAACCTTCCACTTCTTGTAATCACATGACTCCGGGTGGCGGTGCTCTCGTGAAAACGCCAAATTTTGAAAAACATGTGCTGACGTTGCCGCCGTGGGCAAGGCGGCCCGCTAGCCCTGAGAGCGGCACACCAGCTAGAGCGACTGAATTTCCATATTTAACGATTCCCTCCCCCTTTAAGGTGTTCCAGCGGCCAGTGACAGCACTGATCATAGAGTACAGCCGCCCAGCGGAAGGAGAGTCTCCACTGGAAGGAAGTCCCTGCTCCAGCCACCCTCTCTATGTTATCAAGAAGAAAGGCTTCTTCCGGCATATCCCCTGCACTGAGCTGATTCGGGCTCGGGGGGCATCACGTGCCACGGAATTGTCTTTCTGATTGGCGAGCTGGACCTAGCCTCCGGGAAGCCCCTTTTGGCGCATGCGCACAGCGCAAGGCCCTGGGCGGGGAGACGGGATGAGGCGGCTGCTCGCGGGCCGGGGTAGGCCCGGGCTGGGTTTGCGGGAGGCTGCGGCGGGGTCTCGCCGGTAGCTCCGAGGCCGTTACCCCGGGAGCCGTCACCCTTCCCGGGCCTCTGCAGCCCCGCAGCCGCCGGGGTCGAGCCCGGGAGCTCGGCCGGGAGCCCCCGCTGCAGAGTCGCCGGGCCCCAGCGCCTGAGGGGAGCCCGGGCCCGCCTGCCGCGCCCTGCCCTGGTGAGACGCCCGCGGGCGCCTTTGGCAGCGCCGAGCCCAGCGGCGTCCCCAGAGACCGCGGTGCCCCGGCTGGGGCGGTGCCCGGTCACAGCAGGCGATGCTCCATTTTATGGCAAACGGGGATGGGGGGGGGGTCTCTGCAGCCTTGGCGCCTTGGGTCAGGATGGAGCGTGGCTTGGCAGGGTGCGGGCCAGGCCTCCGCAGCGCCATGAAGTTGGCTGCAGCTTGCCCCTCGCTTATGTCAGTGGAAGGTGGCCCTCACTTGGGATGTTCCTGAGCTAAAATAATTTATGTTCCTATCGGTATGCTAATGCTTTGTGTGCCTGGCACTCTGTCCCACTGCAGGTCTGACAGAGGTTCCTCCATGGCTCTTGGGATGAAATGGCTGCTAAGAGGATGGAAGGAATTGCTTCCTGGTCTGACAGCCCGTGGCCTCCAGCAGCAGTATCGTTATAGGTGTCACCATGGTCCCCCTCACAGAGCAAAGCGTCTGGTGCTGTCCCAGCTCTTTCAGCCTCTGAATCTTCGAGAGGACAGTGTGGTTGGGCTGGAGAGCAAATCTGATGATCTGACATGCAAGAGCCAGAGGCTGATGATACAAGCTGGGTTAATCTACCCCTCTAGCCCTGGCTGCTACTACTACATGCCTTACACTGTTCGAGCAATGGAGAAGCTTGTCAAGGTGATAGACCAAGAAATGCAGGCTATCGGGGGGCAGAAGCTAAATATGCCCAGTTTAAGTTCTGCAGAGCTCTGGAGAACGAGTGGGCGGTGGGATTTAATGGGCAAAGAGCTCTTCCGACTTGCAGACAGGCACAGCAAAGAGTACTGTCTGGGGCCAACTCACGAAGAGACCATTGCAGACCTGATTGCCTCCCAAGGGAACTTGTCCTACAAGCAGCTGCCACTCCTGCTATATCAGATAACACGGAAGTTTCGAGATGAGCCCAAGCCCCGTTTTGGCTTGCTGCGCAGCAGGGAATTCTACATGAAGGACATGTACACGTTTGACACCTGTGAGGAAGCTGCTCGCCAGACCTACAGCCTGGTGTGTGAGGCCTACTGCAACGTGTTTAACAGCTTGGGGTTCCGCTTTGTCAAAGTGCAGGCAGATACGGGCAGCATTGGGGGGAGCATGTCCCACGAGTTCCAGGTCCCCGCAGGTATTGGAGAGGACAGGCTGGTGATCTGCTCCAACTGTAGTTTTTCAGCCAATGTAGAAACAATAAATCCTGACCAGACAGACTGCCCAGTTTGCAAAGGAAAACTGGCTGAGACCAAAGGGATCGAGGTTGGGCATACGTTTTATCTTGGCACCAAGTACTCTTCTGTTTTTAATGTCACCTTCCACACTGCCCAGAACAAACCTGTCCTAGCAGAAATGGGTTGCTATGGCTTGGGCATAACTCGGATTCTGGCTGCTTCTCTCGAGGTGCTTTCAACAGAAGACAGCATCCATTGGCCAACCCTCATTGCACCTTACCAGGTCTGCCTCATTCCCCCTAAGAAAGGCAGCAGGGAAGAGATGGGTGCAGCGCTAATGGATAATTTGTATGACAGTATGATTGAAGCCGTGCCTCAGATTAAAGGGGATGCTGTGCTGGATGACAGGACTCACTTGACCATTGGTAAAAGATTAAAAGATGCTAACAGACTTGGTTACCCATATGTTGTTATAGCTGGGAAGAAAGTTTTTGATGATCCCCCTGAGTTTGAAGTTTGGAATCAAAACACTGGGGAGATCATGTTCCTTACTAAAGAAGGCATAATTGAATTGCTAAGTAAAGTGCAAGTTCCCTGACCTTCCAGTCTTTGGTCTGTGATCCTTGGTGTTTTATCCATATCTAAATGTATCTAGTTCCCTCTTTAAGAATTACAATTTCAGGTGAAAGATTACTCTTGTTTGAGTGGAAACTGCACGTGACTTCATGTGTTGCTAAGAACTGAGGCTTGTTTGTATTAATGGCACATATTTGGCTTGAAATCTAATCGGTTTCAAAACATGAGTTAAAAGTACTTTCAGATCCTTCACCTGTGTCTGAGTCTCCCTGCTAACTTCTGTCGCTTCACAATCATGTTTCCCTGTCCTTTTTGTTTTTTCTCTCCCCTATGATTGTGTAAAGGACCCACACAAACAAAGGAGGAAACCAACCATGGCTTTGATCCTATCAAGACTTAAGTGTGCTTACTTGTATTCACAGAAGTAGTGCCATGCTTGAGTGAAAATGTAGGCTCAGACCCTAGCAGTCTGTGCAAGAGCAACAGTGAAACTGACTAGACACAGTTTTGTCAAATGTATGAAGGGGAGAGGGTGAGATTCTTCTCTGATCGCTTTCAGGTGTTGCATTCTCACATCCTGTTTAACAGGTTAGAGTAATAGGTTTTAGAAAAAAAACTTGAGACAGACGTTTGTCCTTGTTTTAGTTGACTGTCTTCTCACTTTAATTTGAGTCCAAATGCTAACTCTGAAGGTTAATAGGAATACAGATTTAATTAAGTTTCACAAATACCTAACCCAGAAAAATAGTGTTCATAGTCTTTCTCTTCTTCAAAATTGCTTTAGAAATGTTAATCTGAAATAATTAAAGTTAATATCAGTCACATAGGCCCAGTCCTGCACTCAGATTCAGGTGGGAGGACTCTGGCACTAGCATATAGGCTCATGCCCATGGGTGCCTATGGGTAGGGCTCCCCGCCCTCGGGTTAGGGGTCCTGAGGTAGGCCGGTTAGGGTTGTGGTGGGTACAGTCCCTGCACTAGGGGTAGGGTTCCTATGGGTAGACCACTTGGAGTTAGGTTGGGGTTCCTACTGGGTAGGGCTCCCTGCCTTGGGGTTAGGGTTCCTATCGGTAGGTCTTCCCAACCTAGGTTTAGTGGGCCTATGGGTAGGGCTCCCCGCCCTAGGGTTAGGATTCATATGGGTAGGGCTCCCGGTCTAAGGATTCACGTTTCTATGAGTCAGCCACTGGGAGTTAGGGTTAGAGTTCCTGTGGGTAGGGATCCCCACCCTAGGGTTACGGTTCCTATGTGTAGTCCACTTGGAGTTAGGGTTAGGTGTTCTAGGGGTAGGGCTTCAGTCCCTATGGTTAGGGTTTGTATGGTTAGGCCTCTTGAAGTTAGGGTTAGGGTTCCTATAGGTAGGGCTCCCTGCCTGAGGGTTAGGATTCCTGTGTGTAAGGATCCCCAACCTAGGGTTAGGGTTCCTGTTGGTAGGTCACTTGGAATCTGGGTTAGGGTTTCTATGGGTAGAGCTCCCTGCCCTAGGGTTAGGGATCCTATGGGTTGGGATCCCTGCCCTAGGGTTTGGGTTTCTATGGGCAGGCCACTTGGAGTTAGGGTTCCTATGAGTAGGGCTTCCCATCCCAAGCTTAGAGTTCCAAAGCATGGGCCACTTATAGTTAGGGATAGGGGGACGCTAACCCCCAGCAATACCCCTTTCTTGTGCGTCCCCCTTCTGTAGCCAGAACCCTGAGGACTCCTGCCCTGCTCCCCACCCTTGGCCAGAGGAGCCCTGGGCTGGCCGGTGGCCCGAACATGCTCCCCACCCCGCCCAGCTTTGGTTGGAGCTCGAGCCCCCTCCCTCCCCTGAGCCCCACCTGCCCGGAGGAGCCCTGGGCCAGCCACAGCCTGGAGCCCCCCCCTGCCCAGAGGTACCCTGAGTTCCCCCCTATACACACCTGCTCGGAGAAGCCCTGGGCCAGCCACAGCTGTGCCATGCCACCTCTCCCCAGACCCCAAGATACCCTGGGGAAAAGATCTCTCTCGAAGAAAGTTTTGATATGCCCCATGCAGGTTCCATGGTGGCTGAGGAGCCAGTATTTACTACTCAGATTCCTCAGTTCCTCAGTAATCTCTCTGGAGTCCAGGGAGATTACGGATGAGCCCTGGAAGCTGAATAGCACATACTGCCTCCTCAGTTGCCGTGGAACCTGCATGGGGCATAATAAAGCAAAAACTTTGCCTGCCAAACCCCCAACTGGGGGTCCAGCGGCCCTGGCAGCTCCCCTGGCCTATTATACCTGTGTCCATGGATAGGGTTCCTATGAATAGGCCACTTAGAGATTGGGTTAGGGTTCCTATGGGTGGAGCTCCTATGTATAGGCCACTTTGAATTAGGGTTAGGGTTCCCCACTCTCCCCAGTTCAGTAGGGTTCTACAAAAGTCCTACTGCAAGGATCCAACTTCAGGATCTTGACTTTAAATACAACCATATTCTTTCCTGAGCTTCCCTCAGCTGCCATCCAAAAAAATATTAAACTAGGCAATTTAAACTGTGGTGATTTGAACTTATGAAACAACGTGAAGTAATTCTGAAAAATTCCAGATAGCATCAGACCCAAATGCTTCAGGTAGGACTGTGACTTGGAATGTTTTGCTGGCCTAGGTAACCTGGAAAATGACAGTCCTGTTCAGTCCCTCGTTCAGACATTCACAAAACAGTCTATAAGTTGGTGTCGCAGTCAATCTTCCTGCTCTTGTGTGCAAGATCTGGCCATTGGGAAAAGAGATTTACATAAGAACGACCATACTGGGTTAGACCAAAGGTCCATCTAGCCCAGTATCCTGTCTTCTGACAGTGGCCAATACCACGTGCTTCAGAGGGAATGAACAGCATACGTAATCAAGTGATCCATCCCCTGTCGCCCATTCCCAGCTTTTGACAAACAGAGGCTAGAGACACCATCCCTGCCCATCCTGGCTAATAGCCATTGATGGACCTATCCTCCATGGATTTCTCTAGTTCTTTTTTGAGCCCTGTTATAGTCTTGGCCTTCACAACATCCTCTGGCAAAGAGTTCCACAGGTTGACTGTGTTCTATGAAGAAATACTTCCTTTTGTTTGTTTTAAACCTGCTGCCTGTTAATTTCATATGGTGACCGCTCGTTCTTGTGTTATGAGAAGGAGTAAATAACACTTCATTATTTATTTTCTCCACATCAGTCAGATTTTATAGACCTTTGTCATATCGCCCTTAGTCATCTCTTTTCCAAGCTGAAAAGTCCCAGTCTCCCAGTCTCCTCATATCGAAGCTTCTCCATACCCCCTAATAATTTTTGTTGCCCTTTTCTGAACCTTTTCCTGTTTTAATATATCTTTTTTGCAATGGGGCAACCACATCTGTACACAGTATTCAAGATGTGCACGTACCATGGATTCATATAGAGGCAATATGATATTTTCTGTCTTATCAATCCCTTTCTTAATGATTCCCAACATTCTGTTCACTTTTTTGACTGCTGCTGCATATTGAGTGGATGTTTTCAGAGAACTATCCACAATGACTCCAAGATCACTTTCTTGAGTGGTAACAGCTAATTTAGACTCCATCATTTTATATGTCTAGTTGGGATTATGTTTCCAATGTGCATTACTTTGCATTTATCAACATTGAATTTCATCTGCCATATTGTTGCCCAGTCACCCAATTTTGTACGATCCCTTTGTAACTCTCTGCAGTCTGCCTGGGACTTAACTATCTTGAGTAGTTTCATATCATCTGCAGATTTTGCCGCCTCACTGTTTACCCCTTTTTCCAGATCATTTATGAATATGTTGAATAGGATGGTCCGAGTACAGACCCCTTGGGGATATCGCTATTTCCGCTCTCCATTCTGAAAACTGATTATTTATTCCTGTCCTTAGTTTCCTGTCTTTTAACCAGTTATTGATCCAGAAGAGGATCTTCCATCTTACCCCATGTCAGCTTATTTTGCTTAAGAGCCTTTGATGAGGGACCTTGTCAAAGGCTTTCTCAAAATCTAAGTACACCTTTGGGTCATGCCTCTGGTAAGGCACAGGTTCCATTAGCCACTCAGCTCACTAGTTACTAGCAGGCACCAGGAATGCAAAGGCTGCCTGAGGCTCTATGGACCTAGGTTCAAGACCCGTGGATCTTCACAGCTTGGTTATCCGTGCCACTTGCTGAAATTCTGGCTGGAAGGATTCTAGAGTAGAGAGAGAAGCCACGGATATGTATCTCAAATGCAGGGCTAGCCCACGGCTGGTGCCTGAGCTCTAGGAATACAAAGCAAGAGCTGGGACTGGGCTGCTGGATAGCTGTTGTGGCTTACAAGTTGGCACATGAAAGATGTGCAAAGGCATCTCCCCCGTTAGAGGCATATCCTCAGCTCTGTTCTGGCCCATTTGTGCTGCTCAGGTGTTACCCGGGGTTCCCCCAAACCCAAAGCTCTCGGTAACTTTAGTCTATGCAAGGTGGTATCAGGACAAACCAAGGGAGACGCAGCGTTTCCATCCGCTATCTGGCTAGCACGGATGAGTCAAAACCACGTGCTTTCACTTAAAGCCAGTACTTTATTAGTCTCCAGCATTACCATTGGAATACTTTAACTCAAAGTCACTGCTTTGTTTAGTCTCAAGCACACACAAACACAATAACAGGTTTCAGAGTAACAGCCGTGTTAGTCTGTATTCGCAAAAAGAAAAGGAGTACTTGTGGCACCTTAGAGACTAACCAATTTATTTGAGCATGAGCTTTTGTGAGCTACAGCTCACTTCATCGGATGCATACCGTGGAAACTGCAGAAGACATTATATACACACAGAGATCATGAAACAATACCTCCTCCCACCCCACTGTCCTGCTGGTAATAGCTTATCTAAAGTGATCATCAAGTTGGGCCATTTCCAGCACAAATCCAGGTTTTCTCACCCTCCACCCCGCCACACACAAACTCACTATTACCAGCACGACAGTGGGGTGGGAGGAGGTATTGGTTCATGATCTCTGTGTGTATATAATGTCTTCTGCAGTTTCCACGGTATGCATCCGATGAAGTGAGCTGTAGCTCACGAAAGCTCATGCTCAAATAAATTGGTTAGTCTCTAAGGTGCCACAAGTACTCCTTTTCTTTTTACAAACACAATAGGTTATAGAGCACCCCAAATTGATAATTACCCTTCAGGAGTTTGGAGCAGTATTCAGGTATCCAGTGGCCAATCTTCTGCCTAGGGCTGGAGATCTTCTTGATGTGTCCATGAAGCAATCCGCTTGACCCAAATCCACAGTTCCCCTCTTATACTCAAAAAGTTACAGAGACATGTCAATCAAGAAAAGTGTTACATAGCTGACCAAACAAAATCAGTCACAAGGCAAGAAGCAGGGTTTACAAAAATATGTCATCAAAAAAAATTGTTAAGCAAGCAGTTAATCTAGCAGTCATACTTCCCCATAACAGCAGCCCTGAAATATATCCAGACTTCCTGTTTTCCACAGACACTTACCCCAGCATATCAGAGAGGGTGTAGAGTCAAGCTGACTTCATGTGACAGCAATTCCCCACTGTGACCAGCTTGCCTTAATTATGCTAAGTGCAGAATAATTTATAGTTCATCCCAATAATTGGCAGTGGCCTACACACCTGGCTGGTTGCTAAAATGCTCCTCTACCCAGGTAGTGCAAAGTTGTAGCAATGTTGACTGAAATGGCCAGCTGAGGATTCACACAGCTGGTTGCGGGATGGGGAGAAGGGCTCTAGGCCACTCCCACCACAGACCCCACATTAGGAGGCATGGCCAGAGTGCTACTGCAGCCAAGTGATTCCCTAGCAGACGTAACAGCTCTTTGAGGATCGTGGCATCTGGCTGTGACAGAGCCGCTCTGAGGTCATGATGGCCCCCAGGGGAAGAAGGTCCTGCACCGAGCGTAGTTCAGCCATATTTCATAAGGGCCTTAGCCTCTAGACTGGACACTTTTAAAGTCTTCGCGGGGTCTGAGAAGTCTGCTTAGCCTAGCTCACTGGGTTGGCGTGGGAGGAAGGGTGCGATCAATAAAATTCATGTGCTGCCTCTCACGTTCCGCAGACCGTCCTTCAACAGACCCCCTTTCCAGGGCTGGAGATTGCGTTGTGGTTCTACCCCTTTTAGCAGGGGTGCTGGAACAATTTTTATAGAGGGGGTGCCAAGAGCCATTGAACCAAACTGCAAATCCTGTATGTAATGGAAATCACTGCAATCCAGGAGGTGCTGCAGCACCCCCTGCACCTCTAGTTCCAGCAGCTACGCCTTTCTGAGCAGAGCCTCTCCGAAATCTGCTGCTACAACAGCTAGGCCAGACATGCAGCAGCTGGATTGACTTAAGTGCCCATACAGTGGATCTCTCAGCTGAGGACAGGGATGGGAAATACTTCTTAAACCACCGATGCCCACCCCGCACTCTGCTGACTTCCCTGCAAACGAGGGTGTTTTCAGTGGCGCTGGAAGACGTGGTCTTGCTCTCCCCAGGGTTTTTGTGCCTTTACGTTCCATTGCCATTAATGCCAACCCTTCTGCTGGGTTTAACAAAATATTTATAATCTTTTCACTCTCTTGTTCATTGCGTTTGACTATCAGTAAAGAATGTGGTATTTTCCTCTCCAAAAATCCAATTTTGGTTGTCCGCAGGCGTGGCTGTGAGTTAGAAATTTTAATCCCCACCTGGGGACGTAGGCTACTTAATCTCTTATTGAAGTCAATGCAAAGCAAAGCTAAGATGTGGGAGGAAGGGGTATGGGAGGGTGTGTATAAGACAGGGTTCCAGATCCAGGGCGAGACCGTCATCCCTCTGGCAGAGGGGCAGGCGTACCAGCACCTCGGCCCGCTGACGGGTTTCCGGCAGACACCCGAGGACACCATCCAGGAGATCTTGCAGACAAGATCGTCCGGCAGCTGGTGAAGAAGTGGCTGTTCCTTTCCCAGAGAGCCAGCAACGAGCTGGTCTATATCGCCCACAGGCATGGCGGAGCCAATGTCCCCCGCATGGGTGACCTGTGTGACATCGCGGTGATCACCCACGCCTTCCACCCGCTGATGTGTCCCGATGCCATGGTAAGGAACATCGCAGCAAATGCCCTCCATGACACAACAAAGAAGCGGATCGGCAGAGCCCCCTCTAACCAAGACACCGCCAGCTTCCTGAGCGGTTCCCTGGATGGCGAATTCGGATGGGACGGGCGCGACATCGCTTCACTGTGGTCCCACGCTCGCAATGCCACGCGTCGCCTGGGGAAGCGCATTGGCTGCCACTGGGAGTGGTGCGAGGAGCGCCAGGAGCTGGGAGTCCTGGTGCCGCAGATCAGGTCCGACGATAACACCATCGTCACCCTGAATGCCAGGGGCCTGCTGGAGAGGACCCCGAAGGCAGCCATCCACTCACTGTACATGGAAACCCTGAAGCATAAACCGGACCAGGGTAAAGCCTTCGAACTGACCAGCAAGTGGGACGCCAGCAACCACTTCCTCGCTGAGGGCGGCTTCACCCATTTTGCCGACTGGCAGTTCATCCACTGCGCCTGGCTCAACTGCGTCCCGCTCAACGGAGCCGTCTGCCACGGGAACCAAGACAAGTGTTGCAGGAAGTGCGGCTACTCCAACGAGACCCTGCCCCACGTCCTGTGTAGCTGCAAGCCTCACTCCAGAGCCTGGCAGCTGCGCCACAATGCCATCCAGAACCGCCTGGTGAAAGCCATTGCACCGCGCCTGGGGAAGGTCACCGTGAACTGCGCCATCCCTGGTACCGACAGCCAGTTGCGACCTGACGTGGTAGTCGCCGACGAGGCCCAGAAAAAGATCATCCTTGTCGACATCACCTTTGAGAACAGGACCCCAGCCTTCTGCAAAGCCCGAGCTCGTAAGCTTGAAAAATACGCCCCCCTGGCCGACACCCTGAGAGCGAAGGGCTACGAGGTGCAGATGGATGCCCTGATTGTTGGAGCCCTGGGCGCTTGGGACCCCTGCAAAGAGCGTGTGCTGCAGACCTGTGGGATCGGTCGACGCTATGCACGGCTCATGCGGCGCCTCATGGTCTCGGACACCATCCGATGGTCCAGGGACATCTACATCGCACACATCACCGGCCACCGACAGTACCAGGAGGTGTGAGCCTGTAGGACATCGTGCATCAACTATGGGAAAGGGACTGAGAGACTTTTTCCATTGGACCATATGAACTGGAACCATAAACTCACTGAACATTAAATCCCACCAAATGAGGATAGATCCATCCTCATCATCGTATCCACTCATTATACTCCACACCTGAACATAGCCATTATATGGACAACATACCCCCATATCTCAATGTCTGTACTTTGACCCATTAAACTTTTACCCCAATCGGGGAGATTGCAGATTATGCATTCCTTACGCCACCCGTTCCTAAACCGAATTTCGCACCCTTTGATAATCTGTACCTTATTCCCTGATAACCAGAAACTTCTATGCTTAAACTCTGTACCGTTTTCTTTTTACTTTAACATTATCTTAATAAAAATCCTCACTTGGTTGACTTAAACATCCGACAGCAGATGCTGTTAAAGCCTCTAAGATGCTACAGTTGAGAGACCAAAGGTTAGGGGTCAAATTTTTCTTTATCGACACCCACTGAAGTCCCTAGGATTGTCCGAGTGTAGCTGAGAATAGCCCTTATTGACTCAACTGGAGTGTGGTGTGCTCAGAACTACTGAAAATCAGGCCCTAAGCTAATTTGGCACAAGGTGGGGGAATTCCCTCCTTAAACAGAAGGTGCCTGTCTCTAAAAAGAAAACTCATACCTAGGGGATGAACTAAGAGCCTCACAAAAATGCATGGAACTTAGATGTGAGGTTGCAAGTTCCCTTGGATTTCAGACCCTCCTTGTTGGGGAGAAAGTTTGTTCTTTTCTTTCAGACAGATCTCCATTTGTCATGGTAGTTAGAGTCCCCTTGTGGTTCACCAGTGATTGCAAAAGGGCTCTTGAGGAGAGCAAAGCAAACTGCACTATCCTATTATGTGCCATCGTCAGGATGTAGATTTCTGTACTGGGGGTCTGTTTTTCCATTGCCTTGTGTGACATCTGTGTGAGGTGGCTGTAAAACTCTTCCATCTGACCTGGTGGCATTTTACCCCACTCTGCCCAGGCATCAATGACTGCACAAGGTGCAAGGCACTGGAGGATCGGCCAGGGTTTCTTTCTTGCTCTCACCAAGTTCCCAGCCAATTTTGCATGATGACTTCCCCAGATTTCCCTGCTTTCATCCTCCTGGAGCTTACCCTGCTCCCTATAGTGTCAATGTAAAACTGCTGATGTTCACTAGAAGCAGGATCCCATCTTTCATGAGGAATGGCCTTCAGCTGGAGTCTGCCTGCATCCATTACTGTCTCCACCTTCAGTCAGGGCAGGTTTCTGGAGACATTCGCCTACGTGAGAGGAGAGATTAAATCATTGTCTTCTCAGAAGAAGGCAGGCACTCACCACCCCTCACTGACTGTAAACAAAATAGAAATGTTCATGTCCTGGCAGTTTTTCACTGAATCGTTTCCCATCTGGTCTTCAGAGCCTTTTATCCCTAAGTCAGTTTTCATGGTTCTTTTCAAAGGTCTAATTTCCCCTTTCCCTGCCTTTCTCTCCTTCCCTACCAGCAGCTAGGTTCCTCGTAGCCTGCTGAGCTCCAAAGAGGATATGGCCTGTCCTTTCCATTTGACAGACCCACTACATGGCCATATGTTTGCAGACCCACTGGCCCCTACCTTGCCCAGAGATTCCCCGTGCTGAGGGCGTCTCCGTGGGCTATGGCACTATAATGCCAGGAGGATATCATAGAATATCAGGGTTGGAAGAGACCTCAGGAGGTCATCTAGTCCAACCCCCTGCTCAAAGCAGGACCAATCCCCAATTAAATCATCCCAGCCAGGGCTTTGTCAAGCCTGACCTTAAAAACTTCTAAGGAAGGAGATTCTACCACCTCCCTAGGTAATGCATTCCAGTGTTTCACCACCCTCCTAGTGAAGAAGTTTTTCCTAATATCCAACCTAAACCTCCCCCACTGCAACTTGAGACCATTACTCCTTGTCCTATCCTCTTTTACCACTGAGAATAGTCTAGAACCATCCTCTCTGGAACCACCTCTCAGGTAGTTGAAAGCAGCTATCAAATCCCCTCTCATTCTTCTCTTCTGCAGACTAAACAATCCCAGTTCCCTCAGCCTCTCCTCATAAGTCATGTGTTCCAGACCCCTAATCATTTTTGTTGCCCTTCGCTGGACTCTCTCCAATTTATCCACATCCTTCTTGTAGTGCGGGGCCCAAAACTGGACACAGTACTCCAGATGAGGCCTCACCAATGTCGAATAGAGGGGAATGATCACGTCCCTCGATCTGCTCGCTATGCCCCTACTTATACATCCCAAAATGCCATTGGCCTTCTTGGCAACAAGGGCACACTGCTGACTCATATCCAGCTTCTCATCCACTGTCACCCCTAGGTCCTTTTCCGCAGAACTGCTGCCTAGCCATTCGGTCCCTAGTCTGTAGCTGTGCATTGGGTTCTTTCGTCCTAAGTGCAGGACCCTGCACTTGTCCTTATTGAACCTCATCAGATTTCTTTTGGCCCAATCCTCCAATTTGTCTAGGTCCCTCTGTATCCTATCCCGCCCTCCAGCGTATCAACCACTCCTCCCAGTTTAGTATCATCCGCAAATTTGCTGAGAGTGCAATCCACACCATCCTCCAGATCATTTATGAAGATATTGAAAAAAACCGGCCCCAGGACCGACCCCTGGGGCACTCCACTTGACACTAGCTGCCAACTAGACATGGAGCCATTGATCACTACCCGTTGAGCCCGACAATCTAGCCAACTTTCTACCCACCTTATAGTGCATTCATCCAGCCCGTACTTCTTTAACTTGCTGACAAGAATGCTGTGGGAGACCGTGTCGAAAGCTTTGCTAAAGTCAAGAAACAATACATCCACTGCTTTCCCTTCATCCACAGAACCAGTAATCTCATCATTGAAGGCGATTAGATTAGTCAGGCATGACCTTGCCTTGGTGAATCCATGCTGACTGTTCCTGATCAGTTTCCTCTCATGTAAGTGCTTCAGGATTGATTCCTTGAGGACCTGCTGCATGATTTTTCCGGGGACTGAGGTGAGGCTGACTGGCCTGTAGTTCCCAGGATCCTCCTTCTTCCCTTTTTTAAAGATTGGCACTACATTAGCCTTTTTCCAGTCATCTGGGACTTCCCCCGTTCGCCACGAGTTTTCAAAGATAATGGCCAATGGCTCTGCAATCACAGCCACCAATTCCTTTAGCACTCTCAGATGCAACTCGTCCAGCCCCATGGATTTGTGCACGTCCAGCTTTTCTAAATAGTCCCTAACCACCTCTTTCTCCACAGAGGGCTGGCCATCTACTCTCCACGTTGTGATGCCCAGCGCAGCAGTCTGGGAGCTGTCCTTGTTAGTGAAGACAGAGGCAAAAAAAGCATTGAGCACATTAGCTTTTTCCACATCCTCTGTCACTAGGTTGCCTCCCTCATTCAGTAAGGGGTCCACACTTTCCTTGGCTTTCTTCTTGTTGCCAACATACCTGAAGAAACCCTTCTTGTCACTCTTGACATCTCTTGCTAGCTGCAGCTCCAGGTGCGATTTGGCCCTCCTGATTTCATTCCTACATGCCCGAGCAATATTTTTATACTCTTCCCTGGTCATATGTCCAACCTTCCACTTCTTGTGAGCTTCTTTTTTATGTTTAAGATCCGCTAGGATTTCACCGTTAAGCCAAGCTGGTCGCCTGCCATATTTACTATTCTTTCGACTCATCAGGATGGTTTGTCCCTGTAACCTCAACAGGGATTCCTTGAAATACAGCCAGCTCTCCTGGACTCCTTTCCCCTTCATGTTAGTCCCCCAGGGGATGCTACCCATCCGTTCCCTGAGGGAGTCGAAGTCTGCTTTCCTGAAGTCCAGGGTCCGTATCCTGCTGCTTACCTTTCTTCCCTGTGTCAGGATCCTGAACTCAACCAACTCATGGTCACTGCCTCCCAGATTCCCGTCCACTTTTGCTTCCCGCACTAATTCTTCCCTGTTTGTGAGCAGCAGGTCAAGAAAAGCTCCCCCCCCAGTTGGCTCCTCTAGCACTTGCACCAGGAAATTGTCCCCTATGCTTTCCAAAAACTTCCTGGATTGTCTATGATATGGACTGCCATGGGCAGTTCTACTGCACTGCAATCATGGCCTTATACACCAAGGGCAGGATTTGCTCCAAACTCAATATCAGGAAAATCCATTTGCGACCGGGGTCCCAGTGAACTGCAAAGAATGGGGCAGACAATTCCCCAATAGCTGGTGGATATTCCAAGATTTAGCTTTACCAAGCCAGCATAAAACAGCTTCTTTATTATCTCACTGGTTGCCCAGAAGCCAACAACACACTTCCCTTGAAGTAACCCAGCCTCAGACCTCCATCCAGGTACCCAAGTCAAATATGATGAAGATTTCTGAAAATCTTATTTCATCATATAAAAGAAAAGGTTCCACAGGATTGGACACATTACCTCCCAGATTAATAAATATTCCGGATCTTACCCAAATACATGCTACAGCCAATTATTAATTAAACTAAAATTTATTTAAAAAGAAAGAAAGAGAGAGTATGGTTAAAAGATCAATATACAGACATGAGTTCAATTCTTGAGGTTCAGATAAATAGCAGAGATGGTGAGCTCTGTAGTTGCAAAGAGTTCTTTTTAGAATTTAGTTCATAGGTTATAGTCCAATGTCCCATATCATATCCAGGGTGGACCAGCTGAACTGGGATCTTATCTCATGACTCAAACTTCCCCTGATGAAGCTTAAGCAGATCTGAGATTAAAAGGATCAGGGCCCAAGGATCTTTTATACAATTTCAGGTCGTCTTTGACAAGTTTGAGTCCCTCTGGGAACAATAGGTAATCAGGGCATCTTTGAAGTGGGTCCATCACCAGTACTTAACTATATGAATTAATATAAGACAATTGCCTGTTCCTCCATCATTCACCAATGATCTGCTCTACATTTCAAAGAGAGATGAATACAGAGAGATCCTGTGTTTACAATTCATTTAAATGCTAGGATGTTCTTTTGATCTCTGAATTAATAGTTATACTGACAGACAGGAACTGTCTGTTTACATGGCTAGCACCAAAGATACACACAATTAATATTACCTCTAACTTCTAACAACATAGGTTTGCATTTCAAAGTTCTAGCCTATTTATCATGAATGGCCTTAATTACCATTCACATACCTTTCTAACATGACTTTAAAGGTGGGCTCTTGGTCATTCAGCCTGCAAGCTGCTTAACCCTTTCTGGCCATGAGTTATATTTTGTATAAGTTTTGCTGCAATTATATAGCAGTAGTAGCAACAATGGTTTGTATAATTATATTTTAATCAGACAACATCACACCATTAAATCCCACGTTTAGGGGAGAATTGTCTTGTTTCCATGACAAATTCTCCATCATACCTCTCTATTGTGACAGCTCCCCCTGCTGGTGTGTGCTACAGTGACCTCTCCTTGTCAGTCTTAGTCCATGCTTTCCTCTGTCATTGTTATCTCCTGAAAGAAGTTGAATCTACCTGACTGCTGTGAACATCCAGCGCAGACAAGAAGTAATTAGATGTGGCGATTTCCCTCCTGCTCAGTTAGACCCGCAAACGTGGTCGGACAGACCAACATTAAAGGTGCTTTTGGCAGGATTCAAAGTGTTAACAATTTGCTATACGCTAGGGGCCAGATCCTCAGCTGGTGTAAATCAGCATAGGTCCATCAGTGGAGTTACACCAATTTACACAAGCTAAGGTCCTGGCCCTAGAAGCTTCTCCCCGACAACCTCAGTCTAGGGTTGAAAACTGCAGTGATTAATTCTAATGCTATAGATGGCTAGATAAATACTGAATAAGAATATGTAGGCTGTAAAAAGGAGTTCTCAAAGTAGTCCGTAGAAAGACCTGTAACGGATTCACCATCTCCACTGAACAAATGGTACTACATCCCACTCATTGAGGCTGCCATTTTAATAATGCTTCTCAGCTGGAGGCACCGCTTTATAATGCAGAATAGGACATTCAAAAATCTGCTTTTCCATTAGAGAGCATGGGAAATTAGAGTCTGAGTAGTTGTAAAGTCCTTGATGTAGCTTATTCACTTCTGGTTAATTTAACACTTGCGTAAACTCTGTTACATTCATTTTTAAAAATGAAGATATTTACATCAACTGTGTAAGTCCCTTTCCAGCTGTCTAGTAAGAGAGCTATTCTACAGTCCTATTCCGCATTTTTCCAACTGTCAAATTAGCAGCCTCCTCTTTGATGGCTTCCTATTTTTAAATATTATTCACAAGCATTTTTACTGGTTTACATTTCTGTGTACTTAGATATAGTGATTAGAATAACTTGTATAGCACACTGGCATTTTCCTTAAAGCACCAGTAACTGGAAAAGCTGAACACGCTGGTTTTTAGTTTGCTTTGGCATCATTTTATTTACTTTTAAAAAATATATTTAGCCTGCTGGGTAAGAGAAGCATCTTTAGGCCACAGATGAGATAAAATAAATTGAAAGCATGATTGTAAAGAATTTTAACCATAAATTCTCCCCAAACGAACTTTTTCTTTCGTGCTTGAGAAATAGAAATAGGGCCAAATTCTGCTCTCATCTGATGGACACAGGCTTCACTGGGGCTGCACACCTGCACAGGGACTCCCTGCTCACAGATCTAATTGCAGGATTGGGGCCAAATTCACTGATTTCTGTCGACACTGGGGTTACCCTGGATTTACACTGGTGTAAATGAGAACAGGGAGTATCATACAGTGTTTACTACCTAGCTATACAGTGCAACTTCTGTGTGCTTCTCATACCTACCTAATCTACAGTATTTGTGGAAGATTTTATTTTTGTGTAACTCAAAGAACACAGACTGTATTGTTTTTAAAACAGCAGTACCCAGCTGATTGCACACGTGTGGGGCCATTATTGAGAAGTGAAATGTATGTTTGAAAGGGAAATGAGCTGTTATGCAGAACTGCAAGCCAGCTGGACTGGACAGCCCCCTGAAGACTTGATCCTACTCCCACTGGAATTGAAAGAGCCTTTGATTAATTTCATTGCGCATTTACACTTCAGTGAAGTCAAGTCTCTCACGTTTCAGAGTAGGCTGCACAGTAATCTGTGTAAGGTGGCTGAGGGCAGTGATTGTCCAAAGCAAGAAACTGATTGGCTATTAGATGCTGTCTTGGCTTCATCACCAGTGCCTGTTCAACACATGGTTATGACATCGATTGCGCTTTGCCTTCATTTGCATATTCAAACCAGTGACATTTGGTAGGTAACCATAACAAGCTGGGGTAAAATGACTGTTCCTGATTCTGTTACAGGAAGGCTGCATGTGTACACGGATGCTCCTCTTCAAGAAGGTGCAAGTGGCTCACTGGGGCACTTTAGCCTGATGCTTGAGAGGAGGAGTCAGGCATAGACCACAGGAGACAACAGTATCTCTTGAGCAAGTCATGGGAGCGAGAGAACATGAATCCAGTCCATGGAGGTGAGGAGCCAGGCACCGCCCTGAGGGTCGACGAACACACCCCTATGACCCAGGACGGGGAGGAAGGTACCAAGAGTTTGGTCACTGGAGGCGAGGAGTCAGCTGATGTCCTGATGACCCAGCTGTGCCCTCTGAGGCTGGAGGAAGTGGTGGTGACTAAGAATGCTCTACCTGATGGCCTGTTGGAGCATTGCACAGCACAGGCCACTTCTGAAGGTGAGGAGCCATATGTGTCTGGGAGGGTGAGAGGCCTGTGCGTACAGTATCCACACAATAAACATTAGGTGCTGCAGTGTCTCCAACCAGAAAGATCTCCAAAGAAATGGCATTGGGAGGCCTTGGGCCCAACTGCGTCCTAACTACCAAGGTGCTTGTATGGCCCCAACACCACAGTGCCTTTGAATATCACACAAACATTTACGGATCAGGCTCCAACTTTCAAAGGTGCCGCGGGCACTCAACACCCATTGGCTTTCAGTGGGAATTGGGTTCCTAACCCCCCAGGGAAAATCCCAACCTCAGTCCTCACAGCGCCCCTCTCAGGTGGGGAGGGTTATCATCTCCGCTTTACAGATGGGGAAGTGAAATACTGAGAGAAACTGGGCTGGATTCTCCAGTCTGCCAAGTTCTCTTTGCTGCATGCACCTCCTGGGCTGGAGATGCTCTTTCAGGCATTACCGGACTGTGGTAAAGAAGGAGTGGAGAGGTGGTGTGGGATCATGAGGCTCTACCCACCTCCTAAGGGCCTTTCAGTCAGCAGCATAAGCCACATTCCACTGCAGCTTTATCTTGCACCAGAACGAGGCATCTGAGACTCGGGGAGCTGCGACTGGCTCCCGGACAGCCACTTCTCTCCACTGCACCCAAGTTAAGTGACTTGCCCAGAAGTCTGTGGCAAAGCTGAGAATTAAATCCTCATCTCTTGATTCCCATTTCTGTGTCTTACATACAAGACTCGCCTCCTCTGAATGCCAGGGAGGGAGGGGCAGCAGGTGTTTCTATATTCTTTTTCCCCACCATGCACCCCTTTTAACCAGCTACAGCAGAATTTTACCCTCTCCCTTCTTATCAAATTCAGAAAATTCCAGTGAAGCTTGTGGGACAAGAAGGCAGGATGTGGGAGAAAAGGAGGACAAAGTGCAGCCGGCACTGGAGATGATGGCACTGAATGATTGCAATATGGTAGGAGCATGCTCCATGTCTCTAGCGCAGAGGTGGGCAAACTACAGCCCGCAGAACCCTCCTGCCCGGCCCCTGAGCTCCTGGTCCGGGAGGCTAGCCCCCGGCCCCTCCCCTGCTGTTCCCCCTCCCTCGCAGCCTCAGTTCACCGTGCCGCTGGTGCAATGCTCTCGGTGGCAGCGTAGCTGAGAGCCGCGGCCTGACCCGGTGCTCTGTGCTGCGCAGTGGCAATGCTGGCTCCAGCCGGGCGGCATGGCTCTCTGTCCTGGCGCTCTGGGCAGCGCGGTGAGTGGGCAGGGAGCGGGGGGGTTGGATAGAGAGCAGGGGAGTTTGGGGCGGTGGTCAGGGGGCAGAGGTGTGCACAGGGGTCGGGGCGGTCAGTGGGCGGGGAACAGGGGCATTGAATGGGGGCAGGGGTTCCCGGGGGGCAGTCAGGAAGGAAAGGGGGGGTTGGATGGGGCGGCAGGGGGGCATTCGGGGCAGGGATTCCGGGGGCAGTCAGGAGACAGGTAGAAGGGGTGGTTGGACGGGGCAGAGGTCCCTGGGCGGCAGTCAGGAATGAGAGGAGGAGTTGGATGGGGCGGTGGAGGACAGTCAGGGGACAGGGAGCAGGGGGGTGGATGGGCCAGGAGTCCCAGGGGGGCCGTCAGGGAACAGGGGGGTTGGATGGGGGCGAGAAGCAGGGCGGGTCGGATAGGCAGCAGGGGCCGGGCCACACCTGGCTGTTTGGGGAGGCACAGCCTCCCCTAACCGGCCCTCCATACAGTTTCAGAAACCCAATGTGGCCCTCAGGCCAAAAAGTTTGCCCGCCCCTGCTGTAATGTCTCTCTCCCCTCACACTTCTATGCACTTTAATCCAACCATCCCATGACATTTATCATGCACACAATCCAGCTAGGCATTTATGCAGTGCTTCTAAGTGCCTAGGGTTCTGACCTCATTCCATCCACTCAGCGCACACATTCAGGGGCCAAGTAACTTGATTTCTGATTTTACTTCTGTGGGGGGGGGCAGGGGTGCACTTGTGTATTTAATAATTGCTTCACAACAGAGAATGTGTGAATCTTCAGGAGGTGTTTTGATGGGAGCAGTGTCTAATGACTGATGTTTGTCTCCTTTCCATACTTATATCACATGTTCTTTCCTTGCTTGGATGGGTCCACGATCCATGAAGGAACTTGACAGGGGTATCAGCGGGCACGAACAGAAAACGAACTCCCTTCACAGCCAGAAACTCATGGTTGTCAAGCAGATTGTGGTGAGTAAGATCTGCCCATGTGACAGAGTGGGATGGATGAGCTATATCTAGAATTTCAAGGAATGCTGCTCCTAACCTGTCTTACGACAGCACAGATGACACAGGCGTGGGCTCAGACAGAGCTCAGACACTCCAGAAGCAATGAGCTGTGTTATCCATGTTATCCAAATAAAGGTGCTCATTGAATAACCAGAAAGGTTAGTATAGAGGGAGGGGGTAGCTATAAAGGGCCACACATGGGTGGTGAGTTTTCCTGACACGGGGACACTGTTCCAATGCATGTCTTTGTGTATTTAATTTGGAAGGACTCTACTGCAAGCGCCATACAAAAGCCAGAACACTTAGCATTATATCGTCACAAAGGAGATCCCACCGGCCCATCTGTGCTGCCCAGGCAGCAGCAGACCAGTCTGGCACCAGGTCAAACTTTCGGGCAAGCCACCTCTCAGTTCAAGGGATCTCTTCCCCGGGGGCGAGGGAGTTAATGCAGAATCCAAGAGGCAGCCCAGAAAATGATCAAAAATAAACCAACTGGAATAAATGAGCCTTGCAGAGTACTTTAGAGGGAGCCAGTGAGTGGCTCTGGCCTACATCTCCTGAGGTAAATTCCTCAGCAGAGGACTCTCCACTGAGAAAGCTCCATCCCTGGCTTAGCTAGAGAATGGACTTGCCCCAGCTCACTTTGACTGTCAAGCGGGGACACAAGGCAAGAGGGTCAGAGAGGGCTGCTCATTATGGTTTTATTCACTTGGGGGCCTGGCTGGGACTTTGGTCTGGCCTTGGGGGTCAGCTACCCCCCTGTGCTCTCTGGAGATTGGGGTCACCCCCTTGTTAGGGCAGAGGGACAAACACTGGGGTTGGCAGGGCTGCTGGGAGCTCATCACTACATTTGTCTCCTCTGAGATTCACAGAAGCATATTAAATCGCTGCCGCAGGATTCGCTGGACTTGCGCTCCAGTGCCGTGCGCCGTCAGGGGATGCTGCTCATCACAGACTGCAGGTACTTGGATGTCTCACCCTGACTCTGTGGAGCCAGGAGTCCCAACCTCCCAGGAGGGACGTCCAGCTCCCATTGCCGAGCATTCAGAGGGATGGAACGGGGAGCACTCACCTTGCTCGCCGTCTGGCTGGGTGGGTTGTTCAGACTGACATGGAGGATCTTGAATCCAAGCACTGTGAATGGCGTCTGAATGGAGTCTCCCCTCCCACTCTGTTCAGATGTTTGCAGAGGTTCCCCTGTGAGTATGGGCTAATCCTCTCCCCAGCAAAGATACAGGATGCCAGAATAGCCACACCCCTGCTGCTTTCCCCAATGCCAGTCCTATACTCTGCCAGCAGACGAGGAAATGTGGTCTCCCGGTTATGGCCCTGGACTGGCACTCTGGAGGCTGGATCACTTCCTGGCTCTGCCACAGACTCCTGAGTGGGCAAGTCGGTGCTTCAGTTTCCTGTCTGTAAACGGGAGTAGTAATGATACTTCCTCTGCCTGTTTTGGGTAATTAGATTGTAAGCTCTTTTGGGCAGGGGCTGTCTCTAACTATGTATGGGGGCCACTGGGGCCCAAATCTCAGTTATGGCCTCTAGGCACGACTGTAACACA
Source organism: Eretmochelys imbricata (assembly GCF_965152235.1). Lineage (NCBI taxonomy): Eukaryota > Metazoa > Chordata > Testudines > Cheloniidae > Eretmochelys > Eretmochelys imbricata. The sequence goes on from NC_135579.1 coordinate 95,487,993, forward strand.
AATAACAATAATATTAATTAGCCCGGTCCCTGCTGTTCTCATCCATGCTGCTCCTTTATGCCGAAAGCATTAGCACAAACCTCTGTCGGCCACGTTTTCCCTTCCTTTCTCATGGTCCCACAGTGACAGAAATGAAAGCCCTGGTGCCCCTTCCACAGCAGGAATGCCAATGGGTGCTTATTTTTCTGCTAGCAAAGTGAAGCCGCCTCTGGAAGGTAAAGAGAAGTTGGATGTGGTTATTGTCTGCGTTGCCAGCATCTTTGCCCTGCCCTCAATCGAGGCCTTGCAAAGGCAGGAAGGCCACAAAGTAAATGTGAAGGTAATTCATTGTCCTCCTCTGAGCACATTGCCTCTGTGTCCTTTGGTTGATTTACACCCACTCCCTTGGCTTGCCTAGAATCTGAATCTGAATCCTTCCTGCACCATCAAATGTTGCTTAGGCACAAACAAGGCTCGGCCATCCCTGTGTATCCTGGGCCATTCTCTGCATGTCCTCCATGTGTTACGTCCCATAAGAGTCCCTCTCAAGGTCCTGTTTGATGGAGGGGTTCTTTAAGGCAGCCCCTTTCCTGTGTTCCTCCAACTGCCCAATGGCACACCTTCCCATGGCAGACACGCTGGCTTCATTCTTAACACATGGCCCAGATAGTTCCGTCTTTTTTTCTGCAGAACTTTGGGAAGTTGTGTTTCTGTAGCTTAACTCCTTTCTAGGAGGATAGGTGGTTGGCCTATCACTTGACTCCCAACCTGGAGGACCCATGGACTGCTTTTCATCTGGTCCCCAGCCTTTGACTTGTCCAGCTTGGGTGTCCCTCCCAGGAGTTGCAGCTCTAACCACCATAGCTCACAGGGTCTTTGGTGCGCACAAGCCTTCCCAGCACATCAAAGTTCTTTCTCCAGGGAAGTTTGGTTTGCCTAGAGCTGATTAGAAAAGGTTTCCCCCTGGTGTCTGGTGCGTAAGAGGCATGTGCATTGTGTGAGGTGGAAAAAAGACTAGAGATAACAGAGCAAGGAGGAGCTCTCTCCACCCTGCTGAGACAATTACACACTGAAGCTGAGTCCTTGCTGGGCTTTGGGTCACGAACAGTGTCCAGAGCCCAGTGATTGTGTTGCAACTTCCCTGTCCTATGCCATGCTGCAGATAGAGCCCTCTTCTGAGAATGACCAAGAATCTGGTTTCATATCAGGCCTCCTGGCAGTAACAGCCAATGGAGGGGTCTGAAGCAGAGATTGTAAAGTGCGTGTGCGGTGTCACAAGACCCCCACAGACAGGCTCCTAGACGTCACAGGCTTTGTCTGATGCCAAGTGCTGCGGCTCTTCTTTGTCTTTTCAGGATTTGTACAACCAGACTGTGGATGCCCTGGAAGTGATGCTGAGAGCTCTCCTGTCAGAGAAGCCAAACCCAGCTGAACTGCAGAACTTCTTGGATGTAAGCAGCATTGAGCTGGTACGGGCAGAGGGTGGGGGAAGTGTCATCTTGTGGCGGTGTGAGGAGTGGAGAGTACGAGGGAGAGACGGGAGGGTTTGTGTTTCTGTTGTTGTCTCTCGAATGGGACCCTACATCTTGCTCCATAGAGCGGAGATCACGTGTAGTGTTAGCTGCTTCAGGGCAGTAGAAAAAAGTCATTTCAATTGAAAACAACGGAAAGGAAATCTGATATAGCTTTTCAGGAGGCTCGTCCTGTTCTTCACAGCCAAGGACTCCCTTTGTCCTTCCTTCCAGTCGCTGACAGCTATGGCAAGGCTCTCCCTTTCCCCTGTCCCTCTCTCAGAGGAATGGGAATGGAAGGTGGGTCTCTAGCATCAGATTGTGGAGCATTAACTCTGGGGTCTCCTGTCTAGCTGGGCGAGTTTGAAACCAGAAGCGAAATAGCAAAGACTCTCACCCTCCTTCCTACAGAAGCTATCAGACCTGGAAAAGTAGGAATGGCTCTCAGGTGCAGAGGGACCCACTCCTCCCTTCCTCTCCAGAGGGATTGAGTGATCCACGGATGGGGGAGTGGTATTCAGAGGAGACTCACTCCCTTGCTTCCTACCTAGAAAGTCCTTGAGGCCCAGGGATGGGGAGGATTGTGAGATCTACCTGAGTCTTATCTGACTCTCTGGACATGACAAAGGGTTCAGAAGGAGAATGGGACCAGCCCTTTGGAGGGATGGAATACTGCAGCAGTCCCTCAACACAGTAGGCTGATTACAGGACACTGCAATCCTGATGAACACAGGGGTGAACCGTATGGTGCTAAAGCCAGATTTACCTCTTTATAGGGGTATGTGTCAGGGGGATTGTCTGTGACACAAATCCTGCAAGGGAGCAGGACTCAGACAGCCTGTCTGGTTAATACTGTGGTGATCAGGTCAGAGAGAGATCAGCTTTCGGGGTTCACTGCAACACATGCCCCTGTTCTGCAGTTTCTAACACAGGCCTCCCTTGCTTATTCCTGCAGCACTTGGCCCACTGGATGACATCAGAGAAAGCTCATGAGCGAGCGAGGGCTGTGAAAACCAGTGTTTGCCTGTTACAAGCGGCAGTTGAGCATCCTAAGTTCTGTGTGAGTGATCTCTGACCCCTGGTAGCCTGATGCCATGCTCTCTTCCCCTTGTGTGGCACATTTATGGCTACTGATGACAGGTTCTCTTTGTCCACCAAACCAACATACTGTTTCCTTCCCCCTTTGATTTTCACTCAGATGTCACACGAGTTCCCCAGGCTGGGGCTCCTGATTGGACGGCTGGCCCTGCGTGTTGGTGACCCGGAGAAGGAGATTGGCCGCCAGGCTATGGAAGGCTTGTATTTCCTCTACTCCCTCATGTGGTACCAAAAGGGTAAGAGGGGGCTTTCCAAACGCAGAGGACCCAAAGCTCGTGCCTGTGTACAGCTGGACACGAACCCTAACACGATGATGAGTCCCTGTAGGAACAGGTGTCTTCTTGGAGAACTAGGCTAGAACACAGCTTGTAAGCAGACGACCATCTTCCCTTCTCTATGCTATAAACGGATTAGTTCAGAAACCCCAATAGGTCTTTAGGTGAGAGCCTGCTAGGGACTTTGCTGCTGCTGTTGATTTTCTGTGGAAGGTTCTCAGATGCTGTGTCGGTGGGTGGCACTATAATACTCATGGAGGGATGGATGGAGAGCAGGGCCACTGTTAATGAAGGTTACATTTAAAAGAGGTATATTTTGTAAAGGGGGGTAAGGGCAGAGTATGCCACAGGAACTAAGCTATCTGTAGGTCACTGTGAGTGTGTAATGTTTTGAGGGAAAGAACCAGTGAAGAATATTCTCTAGGGAATAGGATAAGGCTGTTAGATATTTTCCATGGTAGGGTGTTTGTTACGCAACAGACCTGCTGCTCCATCAAGCACTGTGACTTCAAGCCTGAAGTGCAGCTATGGTTCAGGAACATGAATGAGAATGGGAGAAAGCTAGTCTTTTAAGAGCAAAATGGGAAGCCTTTCAAACATAGAATCATAGAAATAAAGGGCTGGAAGGGACCTTGAGAATCATGAAGTCCAGCTCTCTGCACTGAAGCAAGACTGAGTACACCTAGACCATCCCTGACAGGTGTTTGTCCAACCTGTTCTTAAAAACCTCCAAGGATGGGGATTCCACAGCCTCCCTTGGAAGCTTATTCCAGAGCTTAGCTGTGTTTAGAGTTAGAAAGTTTTTCTTAATATTACCCTAAATCTCCCTTGCAGCAGATTAAGCCCATTACTTGTCATACCTGCAGTGAGCATGGAGAACAATTCATCACCACCCTCTTTATAACAGCCCTTAACATATTTGTTATCAGGTCCCCTCCTCAGTCTTCTTATCTCAAACATGCCCAGTTTTTTTTTTTAACCTTTCTTCATATAAAAGGTTTAGAAAACCTGACCTCTTTTTTTGTTGCTCTCCTCTGGACTCTCTCCACCTTTCCCAAACGTATTGTCTTCTCCTAGAACCTGAGAGGAAGATGAGGTCTGTGACAGCAATGCTACATCAAATGCCCAAAGAGATCTTGGGTATCTATGAGCCCACCAGGACTTGTCATAACATCTCTGAAATTGTTAAGGTGAATCCTCAACACAGCCAGAAATACTTTTCATTACACCCTGCATGTGTGTTCCCAGTGTTGTGCCTCTTCGTATACAGTGCAGAGCGGAGCAGGCTGAAAATAGGAATTTCTGTCCTGTGGAAAATTCTGATATTTCAACATTTTTCATCCCAATTTGGGATGAAAAATTTAAATATCAACATTTTTCACAGAATGGAAAGTTCCAAAATATTTCAATTTGGAAATGTCAAAATACTTCATTTTGGCTCAGTTTGACATTGAATTGCATCCAGCTGCCATGGTGCTTCATGGGAGTTGTAGTTCGGGTGCCTCTTGCCCCCATTCCATTTCATGGTCCAGGATCCCCAGGTGGATTACATTTCCCGTAATGCACTGTGGCAGTTCAGCCAGAGGAGGATCCGGGGTGCATCATGGGAGTTGTAACTCAGCCCATAGAGGAAAATGGGGGCACCTGAACTCCCATGAGACAGTGCAGCAGCACAGGTGGATACAGATTAATGTCAAACTGAAATATTTCAATTTTTTTTCTTGTGAGGAAAAAAATAATTTTCTGGAAAAATTGAACAGAAAATTCCTGACCAGCTGTTGCTCAGAGCCTGTCAGCCATAATACTTTCCTTTCATCTATATTTTACATAATAACTACCTGTCCTTTATCTAAGGCTCAGTGAGCACAAAAGAAGATACCTATGAAGCTTGGTTGGCCTCACTGACTGAATAGTTTGAACTAGTGACTAAACAATATCTACGGGAGTATTGGGTTTGAAGCAGTGACTAAATAATACTCCCAAGGGTATTTGTTTACAGGATCCCATACACGCAGCTCAGGAAAAAGTCAAAGGTTGAATGCATCACACACCAGAGCAGTTGAGCTCTTGTGAAGCATTGGTAAGGTTGAATGGCCTTGAAATTGTTGGAGGCAGCTCATTCTTAAATAAGTTGAAAAAAGCCAAACTTGTCCTTGTCTGGATTCTGCTTATCAATTGTGCCAGCGGCAGAGTTGGTGTCCAGCTGGGTCACCTACATCAGGTGCTTTGGTTGTGTTCTTCCAGGGATTTGGACAATTTCTCAGCCCAGACGAGATGGCAGACCTTCTCCTGACAGCTGTAGAAAGCCTGAAGAAGGCCAATGAGAGCACCATTGAAGCATCAAAGACTATTCTGAATGTAATCCTGGAGAAGTACAAGCATAAGATACAGATGAAGGTATTAGGCTCTTGGGAGTTGGGGAGCATTTAGAATCTCCTGTCCTGGGGTATTGTCAGCGGGACTCTTTCTTCATTGTGATGCTGATATTTTAAGTGTTGCAAGTGGACTGTCTAAAGCTGGGAAATGAGCCTTTGTTCCATTGTCTCGGGACTTGAAGACTGCATCTGAAAGCACAGGGGGTTCTCTTCAAGCTGTTGCAGTTCCCTCTTGTTCTGGTTAAAGAAGTCCTACTGATTTGCTCTTCAACTTTGTTTGTAGCTATCAATCTCTCCTACAAAAGACTAGCAAATCTATCATTGGGAACACTCCTGCCTTGGCAAGGAGAAGGACCAGGCAAAGTTAGAGGTCTTCTATAATGATGCTTGATGTGCTCTCCAGGAAGGTGGAATTGCTCTCATTAATAGTGTCTGCCCTATTATGCTCTGATTCTTACCCCAGAAGGAACCCCTTACACACGTGAACGCACACACACTCTAAGCTGTATTGTTTTCTTCTAGGTGCCAAAGATTGTGGACAGGATCCACTCCCAGCTCAGAGCCATCCATCATTCCCATGCCAGACAGGTAGTGATGACGGCCTTATGCCTCCTGGCTCGTGCTTTCATGGAAGAAGTGTCCACAGCCCTTCTAAAATGTCCGCTTCCGCTGGACAGGTATGAAACTTCCTAATGACCAGGATACTGACAGCTCACTCTTTGGATTCCTTATTCCTTCCTCTCCTCCTGAGAGGTCTCAGACTGGCCGTAACTTCCTTGCTGTGCAGAAAATGTCTTTCTTGCAAGGTTAGATTACACCACTAACCACTGAGAAATGATACCCCCTCTGGCTTCCATCCCATAATGGCACAAATCACAGATTTGCCCAGATGCCTTATGTGACATTTACTAACTATGCTATTCGATGTGTGTCACTCGCTTGCTTGCAATGAGTGGAAGGGGGGAAATCCCACAGAGGAGAGCACCTGAGGCTAAATTCTCCGTCTGCAGAACTGGCGCATGACCACACATATAGCTGCCTGTGCCTGAAAAACAAAAATCTGCATGTGTACATGGGTTCTTGTGTGCACTGGTACCATTGTCTCCAGAGGCTGAACATGCTCTCCCTAGACTCTGGGTGCCTCTAACCACAACTTAAAATTCTCAGTAGTTAGGGGGGAAAAAATCAGAGTAGATGGCTGAAGTCCACTGCCCCTGCCCCCCCACAGCTACCGTCAGATATAGTCCCAAAACATGATTTCCCCAGGCCATTGAATAACCCTCTTCGACCCGTATCCTATCTCCTCCCCAGACAGCCAGGGTAAAAGATGGGCTTTGCGGTGTGTTCCAAAGGGTGACCAGTCCAGGCTGCAGCAGACCAAGAGGGAAAATCCATTCCACAGCTTCCACTGTTCTGTATCAAGGGTGTTGCAGCTTGAGGGCTTTCAGAATCTGCAGCTATGGCAATATGTTATGGGGAGAGATGGACTCCCAGGTAACCCAGAAGTACAGGGTTTTCTTTGTTGGTACCCATGATGGGTTCCCCCCGGGAGTGCCACCTGGAAGTGGGGTACCACTGAGCCCCCTTGACCCACCAGCCTGGGCTCTCTTTTACACTGCACTGCTGTGACACACTCGCTCCAGCCTGTACTTTCACCAGCACACATGCAGGTAGGCAAACACCCAGCTGCAGTTATATGCAGATGCTCTGACTAGCTACTGCATGGGAAGACTCCAGCTAGGGTACTTCCCAGCCATTCAGGCACACACCTCCTCTGGAGTGTAAACCCAAAATTATACCATCTTGCGCTGCACAGGGAACTGTACAGCGTAAGCTCATGAAATTCGCCCCCTCCTTCCATGTGGAGAGGAAATGCAACAGTTTTCTGCCCCGAGTTATGACTTCCACACACTGGGGACACACTAGTTTTAGATAAAGCAAAACCAAGCTTATTAACTACAAAAGATAGATTTTAAGTGATTATAAGGGATAGCAAACAAATCAAAGCAGATTACCTAGCAAATAAACAAAAAGCGCAACCTAAGCGTAATGTACTACATAGCTTGATATGAATAGCAAATTCTCACCATAAGTGATGATACAAGCAGGCTGTAGATTCTTAAGGGGCAAGCTGCACTTGCTTACAGCTTGAAATCCCCAGGTGTTCTATTCACAGGCTAAAAATCCCTTTAGTCTGGGTCCAGCACTTCCCACAGTTCAGTCTTTGTTCCTCAGCTGTTTCCAGGAGTCTCCTTGGGTGGGGGAGTTAGTGAAGAACTCTGATGATGTCACTCCCCTGCTTATATCGCTTTTGCATATGGAAGGAATCCTTTGTTTCAAAGTTTGGTTCCCACGCCAGTCAGTGGAAAAATACTGACACCCCAAGATGGAGTCCAGCACCAGGTGACCAGGTCACATATACCTGTAGCGTCACAGCAGCTATTCCTTGGAGGCTGTCTGTAGCATCCTCAGGAAGGTGCCCCAGGTGGGAGATAAGCTTCTCCGAAGGCCTATTGTTCTCTCTAATGGCTCATTAACTTGAATGGGCCCTTCCCAGCCAGCCATCTAGACTGAGAGGCTTTTGCGTAGTGGGCGTTCCCCAGGTGTAAACACATTTGAAATACAGATACATAGTCAATATTCCTGACTTCAGATACAAAAATGATACATGCATACAAATAGGATAATCATATTCCGCAAATCATAACGTTTTCAATGATATCTCACGTGACCTATCTTGCATAAAATGCATCATAATTGTGTCATAATCGTATCATCATAATATCACTGTGACGAATATGGGGTTCAATGTCACAGTACCAACACCCTGGAATTCCACTTGGAAGCCCACGTGCAGCTCCTAGAACACCAAGGTGATGTGCTTGCAGTGTCAAGCTCCATTCAGGAAATGAACTGCTGCATTCTGGACCAACTTTCACTCCTGAATGATATCAAGATGTAGCCCCAAGGGGCAAGTGGATTACAGGCGTCTAACCTCAAGGTGACAGATAAGATCAGCAAAGTGCCCATGTCCAAACCAAAGGTCACACTTGGCTTACCAAGCAAGAGGAGAAAGCCCTTTGGCATGGCTGTGCCCTGGGCTTCAGTAGTAGCCTTGAGTCTAGTACGACCCCAGAGCGGTACACTGACTCAAAAATAATGGTCGTCCCTCATTGAGGTTAGTGGAGGTGATGTGATTCTAGTCAGTTTTTCTGGTTGTGTCCCACAACCTTCCAACAATCTCTCTGCCCTGTCTGGGCTGAATCTCAGCCAGCTCGGCCTCATCCAAGCTCAAGTCTCCTGTAGAACTGGGGCCATCCAGTCCCCTTCACCAGCAAATCAGCTGTAATGATGATGATACCAGCTGGGTATTGTCCACAAAGAGCTGGCACCATTGCCCATGTTTCCTTTGTCACCCACCTAGCAGCCTTGTGTACACATGAAACAAGAAGTGTGGGCAGAACTCTACAGTATTCCACAGAAGATCAGTCTGGGGGGTGGACAAACTATTCACCGTAATCACTCTCTCAGCCATGCCATGTATATAGGAGCAAAGCCACTTCAGATGGGTTCCATCTGCTCCTAAGCACACTTCATGATCAACCATATCGAAGGCAGCTGACTGACCTAATAAAATCCATGTGGACATGTTGTCTTCAGTTGTAGCCAAGAGACAATCAGCCAGTGCCACTTGTGCAGCTTCAGTCCCATACCCAGTTCTAAACCCAGGGTGAAGGGAATCTAAAGACTACAAATATTGTCATAGGTGCTTTGTCTCCACCTCCATGACGATCCTTCCCAGGAGTGGGAGATTCCATACCGGTGGTAGCAGGACACAGTGGGCTAGGAGCCCCCGCGCATTGCAGGAAGTAATGGTCTGTTCATGGCAAGGGTGTATTTGTGATTGTACATCCCCCAGCCCAATGTAGACACTAGGTCTGCAGTGTGGCGAGGTATATGTGTAGAACCAGCAGTCATCTGTGAAAACCCCACATGCATGTGTGTGACCTGAATGTATCTTTTAGGTAAAAAACATGGCTGGTTATCTTCTAGCAGACTGCAGGTCTGACAGTGGTCTCAGCCCACCATGTTATCTCAAGGTGATGGAACATGTAACATGGGTCACTTACTGCTTTAGGTACATAGTTTTGTTTTCTTGGTATCTGGGATGAGGCCCCATTGTAGTCACCATCTCTCCGATGGAGCCCCTGACCCTAGCTTAGATGTCATTTGTCCAGTCAGACTGTAGTGTTGGCAGAGCTATGTGTATCCGATCCAGCATGCAACTGTCTGTCTCAACTCGTAGAGATGCAGCTGGGATGTGGAGAACATTGGCCAAAACAGAGGCAATCTGTCACTCCCACAGACTTCTGCATGTGCTGCTGAAGGAGCTGCAGGAGAGGCCAAGCACCTCTGAGGATAAAGCCTTCTTCATACCTATAGCTGTAAGAAACAATTCACACATGACTCTCCTCTTCCTTCAAAGAGGAGAGAGGTCTACGTCTGAGGGATGTATTGCTGTGAATTCTCCCTGGGGAAGGGATGGGGAGAGCTGCCCTGTATCTCTGGCAGAGCCCTGAAAATGCTCCCGTTTTCCATTTCTTTGCCTTCCTCAGGAAATGCTGTGCCCCAGACACCAACTGTCTTGTCATACACGGCTGGACAAAGCTCCCTGTGGAGCCCATTTAGCTACTACTTAATGACCTGGAGAGGACTCACTGGTGCCATTCCCTCTGCTTCCGCAACAGGGACTCAGCAGTCAGTCTCCTCCCACTGTCTGCAACACTCCACCTCCTCCCTCTCCTCTTTTCTCCTGCTCAAGATCCAAGCAGGCTAGCTCCTGCCTTCATTGTCAGAGGGTAGGTGCACTGCCTCCCATCTCCATAGTGCTTCCTCTCTCCAAGGCCTGAGCACCCCACTTTGGTAGCAGCCCCAGATATAGCTGGTCCTGGTCAGTAGGACTCAAAGCATTTTCCAAAGGAAGTCAGTATCATTATCCCCATTTCACAGATGGGGAAACTGAGGCACAGAGTGTGGCAGTGACTTGCCTAAGGTCACCCAGTAGGCCAGTGGCAGATCTGGGAACAGAATCCAGGCTTCCTGAATCCCAGTCCAGTGCTCTGTCCATTAGGCCATGCTGCCTCTTCTTTGGCATTGAAACCCTGGTCTCCTGCGTGGCAATGCAGAGCATTAAGCGAACGGGTGGGGGTACCATGACAAAACAATGCAACCTCTTCTTACTGGCAAAGCCCTGGGCTAAGCAGCCTTGCTGGGGTCCATGCAACCGAGGACTGGATAGGAAATAGAAGTGCTGGGGAGAGGCAGAGGATTTTACCTGCATTTGTTTCCTTCCTTCGGGCAGCCAGTGCTCTGTGCGAGGTGTTATCTGTATCCATGTGCACACAGACGGTGACACGCTTCTATCCCCGCCTCCTGATGGCCCTGCTTGTTCAGGTGCACTATAGCATTGGGCTCAGCCTGTCCGACAGTGGGGTCTCCAGGAAGGAGCTCATCCCTGCATGGTAACTACTGAAAGGTCGAGATGCTAACTGTATATATCAGACTCCTCCCCGGGTTCAGCTGCCTGGATAGGTTACTTGTCATCATGTTCCAGGCCTTTTATGGCCTGTCCCCACCCTCCCTATCATACAAGCATAAGAACGGCCATACTTGGTCAGACCAAAGGTCCATCTAGCCCCGTATCCTGTCTTCCAACAGTGGCCAGTGCCAGGTGCCCCAGAGGGAATGAACAGAACAGATAATTATCAAGTGATCCATCCCCTGTTGCCCATTCCCAGCTTCTGGCACACAGAGACTAGGGACACCATCCCTTATCCATATCATCTTTCATTCACTATTGAGAGGTCGACTCTTACCTCCAGTCAGCCCCCAGTGCCAGCCTCCGTCAAACAAGCACCTTCACTGACCCTCTCCCCTGGGTGGCGTTCCGCATACACATCCGCCAAGCTACTTCCAATCCCTTCTTTAAATGCTCCTTTGCCACAATGCCAACAAAAAGCTCGACAGCAGTCAGGCTGCTGGGGTGCTGAGACCACTGCCTGCCATGCGGCCTGGGATTGGCTCATTGTTTGCTTGGCTCTGTCTGTCTGCCTTGTCTCATGCTGAGATGTAACCTGTCTGGGGCAGAGATCATCTTTCACTTCTTGCTTTGTACAGCGCCTAGCACAATGGGGTCCTGGTCCAGGACTGGGGCTCCTAGGTGCTACCGTAATACAAATAAATAATTATCTATAAGACTCCATCGTAGCTCCATGCTTTCCATACACTCACTCCAGTGAAGCCACCCCTCAGCACCCCAATGCTCCTCCCTCTTACAAGCAGTGATGTTACAGCTCCGTGCACGTGTGCTGTGCAGGGTGGGGTGTCACTGATATAGTGCAGTTTCGTGTATGTGCAGTACGCTTACACGCAGCATGGTGTTGGGCTCAACGGCTCAGTTATAGCAGTGCAGGTACAGCATGGGAGCCGTGTGGGCTTGGCCTTGGAGGTCTCGTGTGCAGTACCGGGCTGGCCATGCTGCCTGTTTTAGGCCTCAGTGCCGTGACTGTGCATTGGACATGCAGGGCAGGGTTGGGGTTGCCATCTCTATGACATCGCAGTGTACTGCGAGTCCCGTCTTGATACAATGCAGGTATCTGGGGGGATGGGATAGAGGATTGCTCTGAGCAAGGCCGGTGTTGCTTTAATGTGGGTTTTACTCTGAATGCAGCTGTGTTGTGAAGACCGTGAAGACCCTTCTCCTAAAAATGGGATGCCACTATGAGTTCACCTCTGTTGAGAAGGAGGGAGGCTGGGAACTGCTCACTAGCTCTGAGGAGCACCATCGCGGGGTAGGCCTGCTTGCAAGGTGAGAGGCAAGAGCTTTGCTCTTGCCAGATCTCCCCATTCGTCCCTTCTGCCAACTTCCCCCCATCCCTCCCTTCTGCCAACTTCCCTCCCACACACACACACACCCCGCTGACTCACCTCCTCCATAATAAGGGCATCTGTTTGCTCCCACAGAGCCATGGTCCACTATTCTTGCTGTGAGCTGTGGCGGATCTTGTACCTTCTGGTCCCGTTCCTCGAACGAGGTGATAAACAGCACAAGCTCACAGCGATGGCCTTTTTCATTGAGGTAAAAGTTATTGGCTTGCATCTATTGTGGTACAAAAGACCATGAGCTGCATCTTCCCTTTCTAGGCTCATCAGCTGACCTCAGACTCCAAGTGTCTCCTATATCTGATTCACTGAGCATTTGGGGAAAGCCTGAATAGCCTTTGAGAGTGTTCAAGAGACTATGTGCGTGTGTCAGAAATAGCGATAATACTTTGCCCTTCTGCAGCATCTTCCTTCTGAGGATCTCAAGGCCCTTTGAACATTTCTCCCCACCGCAGCACATTGAGGTAGATGAGTGTTATCAACCCCATTTTACAGATGGGGAAACTGCGTCAACAAGGCCTTAACTCCCCAAGTCACATAAAGAAGTCTGTGGCAGAGACCAGAATAGAAACCTTTTAGTCCTGTGCTTTGGTTTGTGCTCCCTCTCTTTTCCTAAATGTAGGTTTATAGTATGTAAGTATCTTTTATAGACAGGCCAAAATTCTCAAATGTGGGTACCTAGCTTTGAGTACCCACTCTGTCTTTAGGCACCTGAATAAGTAGCTCAATTTTCATAAGTGCTGAGCACCTGGAGTTCCCAGTGCAGTCTGTAGTTGCAGGAGCTCGGCACCTCTAAAAATGAAGCTGCTTAATTGAGTCCCTAAATATGGAGTTAGATGCCCACCTTTAAGCACCCATGTTTGAGAATTTTCACCTTTAGGACAGTCAAGCACCTTCGTAATGGCAAATTATTTTGAAATGTTCGTCCAGTGTGTATCCCAAGTGCCTTTTTCCTTCTGCAAAATGTGTGTATAGTTCCAACTCTTATTGCCACCTGCTGCTACAGCTCATACCTGACCTATAGATTTTTCATTGTCCGAGCTAAGGAGAAGAATGTTTGTAAATTTCCTTTACCTTGTGATGGATGTTTATAGTTCTAAGAGAATCTAACGACTAGCCATGGTTTTACTGAGATGGAGGGATTACAGAGACAGCCCTTGAGCTCTCAGGTACTGTGGTAAGCGTAGTAGAAATACCTCTAAATAAATATTAGCAGTGAGCACTCTGTAGAAACAAAATAGGAGTATTTGGTGCCAAGGTGAAGACATTAAACGTTCTCCTTGAGAACTAATCACCAGTTCCCTTGTAACTGCTGGGGGGCTGGAATGGGAGGAGCCAGTATTGACCTACACTTAGGGTTCCAAAGTGAAGCTCAGCCCTAGTCTATTGCAAACTCCCCTGGACTTGGTTGGGGCCAGAATTTCATGGCTGGTGCTTGCATGGGAACAACAAAGCTGTTGCACAGCAGAAAGGGGGTGTGGCCAGCACGCTGACTCCCACACACGAGCGAGTGGTCTGAGATCATTGCTTGGGTAGCATATGATTCACCTGCATAATCTCAAAAATCTCATTATGTCAGCCCAAGGAATGGGCATCATGCCCACTGCAGACACAAGGGACGATTTTTGCACTTGTTATTGGTGCATGGAATAGACTTCATGCCCACTGAGGGATAGTCTATAAACATATGGAATGAAATTCTTACCTGCCTTGAGCACAAGGAGCAGGCTTCATTCCCCTCTAGGCATGGCAAATAGACTTCATGCATGCTGGAGCATTTACAACAATTTCATGGTAATGTTCATCCAGAGAACAGACAGACAGCCCTCTGTTTTACAGCCTGTAATTGGCCTGCTCTTTGTGTTTTTAGCTTCTCCATATGCCACAGGCAAAGCGGCTCCCAGAAAAATATTCTGTGATCCGTCTGCTGAAAGGACTGACTGACCCAGATCCAATTACCCGAGCGTTGTGCGTCAAAGGACTGATCACCATGGCAGACTGGCCAGGGAAGGTGAGATGGAATCCATTTCATTACGCAATCAATATCTGTGTAATTGCTCCAGAAGTATCAGTAACACTAGCAGAAATCTAGAGTAACTCTCTCAGCACTGAGAAACTACTGCTGATGGAAGTGAAACAGATTCCATTCCTGTTGGTGCAGAACTAGAACTGCTGGCCTGGACCAAGGCTAGGTGAACAGCATCTAGAATTGCTCCAGATCCCACCCTTTCAAAGCAGGCCCAGAACCATTTACCTGGATCTGGGATCAGTGAGCAGCATTTAATATTGCTTCAGATCTCAGCTTTGCAAAGCATATAAAAAAACCTTTTAACTGGATGGACTTGAAAGTGCTACTATGGATATCAGTGAAACTTTCAAGGAAGAGGCATGTTCTCATTGATAGGGCACTACCAAATTCATGTCCATTTTCATCAATTTCACAGTCATCCGAATTAAAAAACGTAAATTTCATTATTTCACCTATTCAAATCTGAAATTTCATGGTGTTGTAATTGTAGAGGTCCAGACCCAAAAAGGAATTGGTGGGAGTGAGGGGGGGGGTCCGCAAAGTTGTTGAAGAGGGATTGCACTACTGCTATCCTTACTTCTGTGCTGTTGCTGCGGTGGTGCTGCCTTCAGAGCTGGGCAGCTGGAGAGCGGTGGCTGCTGGCCAGGAGCCCAGCTCTAAAGGCAGAGCTGCCATCAGCAGTAGCACAGAAGTAAGGATGGTATGGTGTGGTCTTGCCACCCTTACTTCTGCGCTGTTGCCTGCAGAGCTGGACCCTCAGTCAGCAGCTGCCACTCTCCGGCCACCCAGCTCTGAAGGCAGCAGTGCAGAAGTAAGGGTGGCAATACAGTGACCCCCCTAAAATAACCTTGCGACCCCACCTCCACCACTCCCTCTTGGGTCAGGACCCCCAATTTGAGAAACACTGGTCTCCCCCTTAAAATCTGTATAGTAAAGGGTAAAAGCACACAAAAGACCAGAATTCATGGGGGAGATCAGATTTCATGGTCTGTGACACGTTTTTCATGGCCATGAATTTTGTAAGGCCCTGCTCATTGGGTATCTAACACTGCACACTAGAGACAGGGTAGGAAATAAATTTCTGCATTACCAGATAAAATGCAATCTGAGAACTGTTTATGGATTATAGCAGTAGTTTTCAACCTGTGGCCCACAAACCCCTGGGGATCCGTGGACTATGTCTAAGGGGTCTGTGAAAGATTGTTGATTACTTAGAATAGTGGTTATCAACTTGTTGTCTGCGGACCCCTGGGGGTCCACAGACTATGTCTACGATTTGTAAAGGGGTCTGTACCTCCATTCAAAATGTCTTAGAGGTCCACAAATGGAAAAAAAGGTTGAAAACCACGGGATTATATTAAAGAGGACTAGTATTATACATTTATATACAAACGTGAGCAGAAATCAGTCATTTCATTAGCAATGAAATAAACACAAAAGGGAAAAGAAAACCTCATGTCAGCTTTGTTTCAAAGGGTTTTTATTATTGTTTGCCTCCTGTATTCATACATGGTGAGCCAAAAAAAGCCTCACACCATAGCTATGACAAAGTAGTGAATTGGGGAGGGGAAAGAATGTGATGTAGGCTGTAATTTTCAGGGAACAGGGTATGAATTCTGTGGAAAGTCCATTTTAAGCTAACCTTGCCATTTTCTTGAGGGCTTTTTCAGTATTTGGAAAAATTCTCTGATAATTAATGTCTCACATTGATTGTTTTCTTTTTAAACTGAAAGCCAGAATCCTTGGTGAGACAGTGTGGGGTGGTTACTGCATCAACTTCTTCTGTATAGGAGATAAAGGTCCTGGTGCCAGCCATGATAAACAGCTTGTGTGGAGTGGACGGGAGGCTGGTTGTGGAGGCTCTTGCTGATGTGAAGAAGATTCTCAGAGGCTTGGATGGAGCAAGTTATGTTGGCTGCATCACCAGTCCCCTTAGGCTCCTCTTTGATGATGTAAGACAACAGTAAAAAGAAAAGGAGGACTTGTGGCACTTTAGTGTGAAAGGGCTGAGGGAAGGGGAGGTGAGGAGCATGTCCATTGCACACCAGCACTCAGTTGCATCAAATAATGGAAATGAAACAATGTCACTCTTCCTGTTTTCATTCCCTTCATTCTTGTTTCTGCCCCACCACATTTGTGTTGTGCCTGTCCCAGCCCAGTGGACCCTGCTGTCTATGACTTGGAGGCACAGGCCATGCTGTAGCCATGCCTAACAGGTTAGGCCCCTACTGTAGCATGTGATGGGGGCTGTTCATGGTGTGATACTCACATGCTACAGCTGTGCATGTTGTACATGGCATATTCAATTACACAACACACTTTGTGCAACCGAAGGAGTCGCAGGGTTGAAAGAAGAGCGATTTCAGCTCTTATCATATATACTGACCTGTGAAGTGCTGAGTGCCCTCAACTGTGATTGATGAAGTCAGCAGGAGATGAGGGACTCAGCACCTTGAAGGATCAAGCCCTGTATCTGTATATCATGCATCGCGAACACCACGTTGCACAGCTTTCCCTTACCAAAAAGGGAGACTGTGTGTGTGATACATTATGGCGGGGTTCTCAAACTTCATTGCACCACGACCCCCTTCTGACAACAAAAATTACTACAGGACCCCAGGAACGGGGACCAAAGCTTAAGCCTGCCCAAGCCCCACCACCCTCAGGTGGGGCTGCGGGGGCAAAGCCAAAGCTCCACTTCCCCAGGCCGGGACGGCCAAAGCCGAAGCCCAAGGGCTTCAGCCCCAGGCAACCGTAGCCCCACTGCCCAGGGCTGAAGCCATTGGGCTTGGGCTTTGGCCCTGTGCCCCAGTAAGTCTAAGCGAGCCCTAGCGACCCCATTAAAAAGGGATCGTGACCCACTTTGGGAGTCCCGACTCACAGCTCAAGAACTGCTGAATTATGGGAAATGTAGTCCAACTCGGGATCTTGGCCCATAGAGGAGAATGGGAATACAAGGCGCAGACTACAATTCCTGTGGAGCACTGCAATTCCCATTTTCCGCTGAAATCTTTTGGCCAATATATTTCAATCAAAAAGCACATTTTCCACAGAAATTTTTTGTGAAAAAAATTGTTTTGTCAAAAACCCTGATGTGGATCATGGAGCAGCATAAACAGTCCAGTAATTTTCATTACAAACCAAGAGGAGTACAACAGTTCACTAAAAAGACCCCTGTCTTGTTGACTTCCTCTGTTTGTGTGTCTCTCAGGAGAGAGCGAGTGTGCGTTCTGCTGCCATTTCCTTGTTTGGAAAAATGGTCAAGAAGGTGAAGAAGAGTCGGGGGCTTATGAAAGAGGAGGATATCTTGGACAGCTTGATCCCATTACTTCTGCACCTGCAAGAGGGCAACCCTGACATGGCTGAGGCAAGTTCCTACAGTCATTTAGCTCCGAGCCTCAATCATCACTATCCCCAGACACCTCTTTCTCCTGCTCCACCTTTCAATGTAGAATTTTCTCCTAATCTATCTACTCTAATGTGTTTCCTTCTGGAAAAAACTTAGAGCTTCCCTATCACCTTGTGAAGAAGAAATTCCAGAAGATTCATTTTCATTGCAGGTTATTAACAGTTGGAAAATATTGCCAATTTCCAGTCTTTTAACTGTGGGAACTCCATCCTGTCTTGTAGAAATGTAAGAATGCCTTGGATGAATGTTCTCAACTCCTGGAATGGAGACTACCTAAACAGGTGGGCAACAGGAAGGCCTGGCACAATCACCAAGAAGATGTGGATGAAATCTGTCAGTACCTTGTAAGTAATCTCTGCGTTCATTGTTAGAACTATGTGTTGATTTGGTTGAGGGAGGGTTTACACAGAGTAAGATACCCATTTATCAGGCTGTGCGGGTAGGGTCATGAGGGATTGTGTAGGGTCATCCCTGTCATTAAGCTTTCATTCTGTGCATTATTGATGTCTTAGGTGAAGACACGTCAAGAAAATGTCCAAAGGTTCTTGTTCCAAAGCCAGTGCTACCTCAGCAGCACACAGCCCTCTTTACGAAGGGCTGCAGCCATGTTCATAGGTAAATACAGAAGAATTTGCATTTCTTTAGCCAATTCCATAGAAGCACTTTTTCAATCTGTTGCGCTGTTCCCTCTAGTAGTGCAAGTTAATTGCTTTTTGCCAGATACCCTGATTTCTTGACCTTATAGGATTTAGTATTGGGTGCAATACAGAAACAGGAGTCACTCCTGGATTTTATGCTATCAGAATATCCCTAAGGGCTCCACCCATCAGCAACTAATCCTGTGGGCACCTCCAAAATTCCCCTGGATGCTCCTATAGAAATTTCTCTACAAAAATGTATGTCATCATCTTGAAAGCCAGCCTCTCAGTATGACCCCAATCCAAAGCTCATTGGAGTCAGTGGAAAGACTCCAGTTGACTTCAGTGGGCTTTTTGATCAAGTCCTATCTCCTTAGCTTTTCCATCTCAGGATTTAGGAACTTGTCCAAATACCTGAGGGCATCCTTGTGAGAAAGACAAAAACTGTGGAAGTCCCTATTGGAGGGTGGGAGAGTAATGGGAATGCCCTGCTTTTAATGGCATGTTCAGGGTTCCTGGTTATGCACATGGACAACATGATGGAAATGAAAGATTTGGACATCATAAGTAATGGTAAGAAAAGACCTCATTTTTAAATTCCTGTGGCCTTGGATGAGTATGTGTGTGTCTGAGTGTGTATGTGTGTCTGAGGAGGCACTGGGATTTATATGCACAAAGATCAGTACTCTTGCTGTGCAAGGAACTGTATAAATAGTATCGGTGTTAGTTTGACTCTATACCTCTTCTTCCTCTGTGCTTTATTCTTGTTGGCACCCCTGCTCGCATGTGTTTGACTACCACTTCTATCAACACTGATGACTCTCAAATCCACTCTGGATCTCTCAAAGTTCAGTCTCTTTTTTTACACACACTCCAACATCTTATATTGTTTGGCTCACCATTAATTCAAAACTCAGTATAATGAGAACTAAACTCTTCTATTCCCTTTTTCCAATGTTGTAGGCAACACCACCATCCTTCTTGTCAACCAGACCTGTAACCTTGAATCATCTTTGTCTCCTCTCCAGTGTCCATGCTATGACCAAATCAGGTTGCTGCTTCTTCCATCACTCTTCAAAATTCTGCTTCTTCCTTTCTGCTCTGATAGCAAAAGCACTTGCCTACTCCCTAATCCTCTCCCAGACTGATAACGGCAAACTCCTTCTGTCTGGTCCCTTGCATACTCAGTTTATTCCCCGTCCAATCCATCCAAAATCCTGAACCAAAACCATCTCTGTGTTATGACTGTATCATCCCCCTTCTTAGAATGCCTCCACTAGCTCCCCTTCACCTTCCACATCTGTCAAGTTTCCTTCCCCACTCTGAACTCTAGGGTACAGATGTAGGGACCTGCATGAAAGACCCCCTAAGCTTATTCTTACCAGCCTAGGTTAAAACTTCCCCAAGGTACAAATTTTTACCTTTTGTCCTTGGACCTTATGTTGCCACCACCAAGCGTGTTAAACAAAGAACAGGGAAAGAGCCCACTTGGAGACGTCTTCCCCCCAATATATCCCCCCAAGCCCTACACCCCCTTTCCTGGGGAAGGCTTGATAAGAATCCTCACCAATTTGCATAGGTGAACACAGACCCAAACCCTTGGATCTTAAGAACAATGAAAAAGCAATCAGATTCATAAAAGAAGAATTTTAGTTAAAGAAAAAGTAAAAGAATCACCTCTGTAATCAGGATGGTGAATATCTTACAGAGTAGTTAGATTCAAAACATAGAGATTCCCTCTAGGCAAAACCTTAAGTTACAAAGAGACACAAAAACAGGAATATACATTCCATTCAGCACAACTTATCTTATCAGCCATTTAAACAAAACAGAATCTAACGCATATCTAACTAGATTGCTTATTAACCCTTTACAGGAGTTCTGACCTGCGTTCCTGCTCTGTTCCGGGCAAAAGCATCACACACACAGACAGACCCTTTGTCCCGTCCCCCCCCCAGCTTTGAAAGTATCTTGTCTCCTCATTGGTCATTTTGGTCAGGTGCCAGCGAGATTATCTTAGCTTCTTAACCCGTTACAGGTGAAAGGGTTTTTCCTCTGGCCAGGAGGGATTTAAAGGTGGTTAGCCTTCCCTTTATATTTATGACAATATCAAATTACATCCTTACATCAAATTAAAGCCTTACATCAGTCAGCCCCAAAGTGTATATTTGATTTGATCTCCTTTCATGCACCATCTCCACTACTGTGCCACCGTCATCAGCTTGGATGCCCCTTTTTTAATTCTCCCACTACTGCCTTTGTAAGTTCTTCCATGCTCCTTGGGGTGGCTGTCTGTCTAGATATTTTTATCCCATGCACCAGAGTGGCATCTGAGCATTCATAGATGTGTCCATGCCTCATGGAGTTAATGTGAGATCTTATTAATGTAACCATTTTCCTAGCTCTTCCCTTCCCCCCACCTACTCCCCTTTTATTATCCTCACTTGTTGTGTTATGTCTGAACTTATGCATCAATCCTGCAAGTTGTTCCTCGTGATCTGACTACTGTGCTCATGCAGAATCCCATTGACTTCAGTGAAGCTCCCTGCAGGTGGAGGCATCTGCCCCCATGGAACAACTTGCAGTATTGAGGCCTTACATCATAATTTCTTCAGGACCTGCACAGTGTCTAGACTAGTTTCTGTGAAGCACCCAGCACATGTTTAGGCATCAAGCATAACAAAGTCCTGTCAGGCAAGTACTTTTAAGTACTTTATGGTAGTGTTCCGTGGGTGCTGCCGATGAGTAGGAGGATGCAGAGGATCTAGCCGGGGGGGCGTGGGGGGTATGTTACAGGTGCTGTAGATGAGGGGGAAATGCAGGGCAGGGCTTTAGGAATGGCATTTCAGACAGCTGAATGTGAATATGCAAAGACCCCGGTGTGCGGTGCATTTCTGGATATAAATGGTTTTTATGACAGTTCTGTAGTTTCCAGTAAACATTTTGTCTTTTGTTTCAGCTCTCGGGGGCTTAATACATGACCCTGAGGCGTCCGTGTGTATCTTTGCTGCTCAGGCACGTGAACGCGTCCTGGCAGTTTACTGGAAATTAAAGTACGGCCTGGCTGAGCAACACAAAGTGAACAGTGACTCTGCTGAGAAACACAAAAGCCCCCCAAATCCTCCTCCTACCGAAAGCACCTCATCCAGGCTGTTCAATGCCCTCAACCTCTGGAAATTAGCTGCCAAGCACTAACTGGCTCAAAAAGAGAGCCAGGGCTTATGCCCCACTAAGCCCCATGCAGACACAGCCAGACTCTGATTATTTTTCTCAACGTGGGCTGCCTGCTCTGTTTTCCCACCAGAGGGAAAATCAAAGGGACTCTGGAAGGGTCATTAACATGCCAAAGAAAGTGAACTGAACATGGGTAATAAAGAGCATTGGGAGTTTATTGCGAACAAAGCCTGCCAGGCAATCCTGACTTCTTTTCTGGAGCAGAATTATAGTGTTGGTGGGTGTTGGCCACATGTAATAGCTGGATGTTAGTGCCCAGTGCCTTCCTCAGAGAGCGTCTCTGGTTTCTTTACTCACTGAGCTCTCTGCTGCCCAGTTATCAGTTGAGAGCTTTCTTGACCCACACAGTTGGGGTGGTTTCTTACCACCCCCACCAAGGGTAGAGCTGTTCCTGTGGGGGAACAGGCTTCACTCTTCCAGGGCAGTATCTGGACCTGACTCTATGCATTTGTTTCCCCCTCTGGGTTTTCCTCATTGGTTGTTGTGTTTGGGGGGCAGGGGATATTCCCTCTCTTTGCTCCTGTCCCTAGGGCTGAGAGGGAGCTGGCCCTGTTTGTGGGGATGGGGGGAGAAGAGGGGCTGTGTCTCAGCCCTGTCCCTAGGGGGGGAGGTGTCCCTGTCCCCCAGATCCTAGGTTTGTGGAGGGGAGAGAGGGGAAGCAGGTACTCAGCCCTATCCCTAGGCAGTTGGGGAGCTGTCTCTGACCCTAGGCTGGGGGTGGGGGGAGTGGTCCCTAGGTGGGTATGACATGGCAGGAACTCTCCCTAACCTGCGGGGAAGCTGTCCCTGGGTTTTTATGGGGCGGCGGGAGCGGTCCCTGACCCCAGGCGGGGGGGTGGGGGGGCTGTCCCGGGGTTTGCAGGGGGCGGCGGGAGCGGTCCCTGACCCCAGGCGGGGGGGTGGGGGGGGCTGTCCCGGGGTTTGCAGGGGGCGGCGGGAGCGGTCCCTGACCCCAGGCGGTGGGCGGGGGGGGCTGTCCCGGGGTTTGCAGGGGGCGGGGGAGCGGTCCCTGACCCAGGCGGGGGGGTGGGGGGGCTGTCCCGGGGTTTGCAGGGGGCGGCGGGAGCGGTCCCTGACCCCAGGCGGGGGGGTGTGGGGGGGCTGTCCCGGGGTTTGCAGGGGGCGGGGGGAGCGGTCCCTGACCCCAGGCGGGGGGGTGTGGGGGGGCTGTCCCGGGGTTTGCAGGGGGCGGCGGGAGCGGTCCCTGACCCCAGGCGGTGGGCGGGGGGGGCTGTCCCGGGGTTTGCAGGGGGCGGCGGGAGCGGTCCCTGACCCCCAGCGGAAGCGCCGCCCCGGGGCTCGGGCAGGAGCGGGGCGGGGCGGAACGGAGGGTGCCGGGCCGGGCCGCGGGGGAAGCGGCGGCTGCGCGGCAGGAAGGAAGGAACAAGCGGGGGGCGGCCGGGGCCGGAGCCGGAGCCGATGGAGGCGGCCGAGGGGCAGGCGGAGGGGGCCGGGCCGGCCTCCTTCCTCGACAAATTCCAAACCCAGCGCTACACAGGGGGCTTCAACCCGGAGAGCTGGGAGCAGGTGCGGGCCGGGGGCCTTGGCCACAGGGCGGGAGGGGGGCCACCCTGCAAGCGGGGTCTTGTCCCTAGAGATAAGGGGTGGGGGGCGAGGCGGAGGGGAGCTGTCCCTAGGGGTGGGGGGCGGTGGGGCAGGAGGCCCGGGGGGAGGGGGGGTGTTGTCCACGTTGCTGGGGGGCAGGGGGCTGTCCCTAGAGATGGAGGCTGGTGTCTGGGGACCGCAGGGGGTCTGATTCCCAGCGATGGGGGGAAGGGGACTATCCCTGGAGATGGGAGGGCTGTTTGGGGGCAGTGGGTCTCGGCTGTAGAGATGGGGGCAGAGGGATCTGGTGGTGGGGAAGGAGCTGGCCCTAGTGATGAGGTGTGCAAAGACAGGAGCGGGTATTGGCAGGGTGTCCTGCTTGGGCCAGGGAGGGGTCTCCTGTCTTTTGGAGAGGGATTGTGATGGTCCACAGAGCTGGCAGGTGGTGTGTGTGTGTCTCCAAATGCGGGTGTCAGATCAGTCTGGGCCCCCGAGAATAGTGTGGATCTCCCCTAGTGAGGAGGCAGTAAGGGCACCAAAGTTTGTGGGCCTAATGCTGGGACAATCGGAACAACAGAGGTTGAAAAAAAAAAATCTTGTGTGGGATATGAAATGTCCCATTGAAATGCTTACAGAGAAACTCCTCTTTCCTTCAGATGAATCACAGATGAGGGGCTTTTGCTCCCAAATTGAGGTGGGTGTGCTCTGAATGGCTTCTTCCATTCCTTCAATGTAGTACTGGCTACCTGTGCCCTGACTGGGTTGATGTGCTTGAAGAGAATATTTTGCAAGACCATATTGATAAGGACTTAACGATTTCCAGATGTGGACTTAATTCCAATTCTGTGATTGTGTTTTCCACTCTGGCTGTTATTAATAGGAATTTGACAAGATCCCCATGTTTATGAAGAAATCCCCTGCTGAAATTGATCCTGAACAGAATCCTGATTTGGCATGCCTTCAGTCAATCATTTTTGATGAGGATCGATCTCCTGCAGGTATTTCATAATTTCATTAAAATTTAAATCTCTGATTTCACACCATTCTGGTGTTGTGCTACTGCCCTTTGGGATTATCCTTGGGATTTGAGGATTTAGTTGTTTGTAGGTGGGTGTGGTGGGTTCTAGACATCTGCTTTTCTTTGAGTGGGGATTGGGTATGTAAGGGGTGTTTGAATTTTTAGGTATGCTAAGGTCATAGGTAGGGGCGATTTGTTGATTGCATTGCACAATGAAAGATGTTTTGTTTTGTTTTGTCTTTGCAGACCAAGCAAACACCTATAAGAATGAGGGGAATGAATACTTCAAGGAAAAGAACTACAAGAAAGCTGTAATCTCATATACTGAAGGGTTAAAAAAGAAATGCAGTGACCAAGATTTGAATGCTGTGCTTTATACTAACCGAGCTGCCACACAGTTTTATCTGGGTAATGTCCTTATGTTGCATTTTATATCTGACCTAGATTCTGTGTAACCAGAAATGACTAAATTGCTTTGCCTGTTTATGTCATGTGCTTTCACTGTTACAAATTTTTAAAAGATTTTCAGACAGTCAAGAACTGTCCCTGTGGCTCTCAGAGAGACTGGGTGAGCAAGGTAATATTTTAATAGACCAGCTTCTCTTGGTGAGAGAGAAGCTTTCAAGCTACACAGGTCTCTTGTTCCTCAGGTCTGGGAATGGTACTCAGTGTCACAGCTAAATACAAGGTCGAGCAGATTATTTAACATAAGGGGCCATTCAAGGTGATGTAGCCCTGTGGCTCTAACTCTTTTTGCAGGGGTCAAACCTTGGAGCTTCTGTTTTGCACATTGCTAAATTTAAAACTTGTGGCCGAAGCAAAGTGCTTTGGGGAGGAGTGTGAAGTAAACAGGTTGATGCTGGGCTTCTCTGGGCTAATTCCTAGAGCTGCTTTGATGAAGGTCCTGGCTTGGCAGTAACACCGTGAACCTGGGTCAGGGGTTGGGTGCAGGAGAACAGTGATAAAACTCTGGTTCTATAGAGAAGAGATAAGGAGACAGAGAACTATAATGTGCATCAGATTTTGGGTAGGCCTGTGTATTCTCATAGCTCCAACTGAGATCCATGCAACAAAACAAGGAAGTTATAAATATTGAGAACAGTCTGTTGTATGTTAAATGTAGGAGTCTGTGCATTGACTGTCCTAGTTCCTGTTATCCACCCTTCACTTTCCTGGGCACCAGATTTACCCCAATCATCTATTTCTATTGTCATTAATGTGCAACCTCTATCTGTACCTGTCTTGTGGTCATAGAAGATGCATTGTGCTGTGGCTCAGGCTAATGATTTCTGTTGCCTTCAAGTCTACTTGTATTTTAGAAGTTGTTCATGTGAAATGTTCTGACCCAGGTTTTGCTTTGTATAGGTAACTACCGTTCTGCTCTCAGTGATGTGATTGCAGCAAGAAAGCTAAAACCCAACCATCTCAAAGCAATAATAAGAGGTAAGATTTTAAAAACAAATGGATAGTATGGCAGTATTTTGAAGTACAAAGGTAATTTAGAAATGCTAAATCCAGATTAACTAAGGGGTGGGGGGGGTCACTTTATTTTGCAAAACTATATTTTTTTTCAAGGAGTATTTTACTCTGTGTATAATAACACAATGATCATGGATGTTTCAGTTAACTAATCAAAAGGCAAGGTTTCAAAATGCTATATAAGGATAATTTGTTACATACTGTTCTTATGGGTAGACTGTCAGATTTTTTTTTATTATGCTTGACTAAATGTACTTTTTATAAGTTAGTAAATTTGTTTCCATTTTATAATATAGTTTTGTTTATCTACCTTGAATGGCTGATAGTTTGTAATGCGCTTGTGCTTGTCACTGTATTCTCCGTCTGAAAGAAAATCCGTTACTGAGGTGCTTTATCCTGCTTAGAATACATTCCGGGCAGGGGAGGGAGAGAATCCCTTCCTGACCCCTGAAGCGTGAACTTTCAGGATCAGGTGGAGTGCCCCAAGGATCAAGTGGAGTGCCCCAAGGGTTGGTCCTAGGGCCGGTTTTGTTCAATATCTTCATAAATGATCTGGAGGACGGTGTGGATTTCACCCTCAGCAAGTTTGCAGATGACACTAAACTGGGAGGAGAGGTAGATACGCTGGAGGGTAGGGATAGGATACAGAGGGACCTAGACAAATTAGAGGATTGGGCCAAAAGAAATCTGATGAGGTTCAACAAGGACAAGTGCAGAGTCCTGCACTTAGGACAGAAGAACCCCATGCACCGCTACAGACTAGGGACCGAATGGCTAGGCAGCAGTTCTGCAGAAAAGGACCTAGTGGTTACAGTGGACGAGAAGCTGGATATGAGTCAACAGTGTGCACTTGTTGCCAAGAAGGCCAATGGCATTTTGGGATGTATATGTAGGGGCACTGCCAGCAGATCGAGGGACGTGATCGTTCCCCTCTCTTCGACATTGGTGAGGCCTCATCTGGAGTACTGTGTCCAGTTTTGGGCCCCACACTACAAGAAGGATGTGAAAAAATGGGAAAACGTCTAGCGGAGGGCAACAAAAATGATTAGGGGACTGGAACACATGACTTATGAGGAGAGGCTGAGGGAATTGGGATTGTTTAGTCTGCGGAAGAGAAGAATGAGGGGGGATTTGATAGCTGCTTTCAACTACCTGAAAGGGGGTTCCAAAGAGGATGGATCTAGACTATTCTCAGTGGTAGAGGATGACAGAACAAGCAGTAATGGTCTCAAGTTGCAGTGGGGGAGGTTTAGGTTGGATATTAGGAAAAACTTTTTCACTAGGAGGGTGGTAAACACTGGAATGCGTTACCTAGGGAGGTGGTGGAATCTCCTTCCTTAGATATTTTTAAGGTCAGGCTTAATAAACCCCTGGCTGGGATGATTTACTTGGGGATTGGTCCTGCTTTGAGCAGGGGGTTGGACTAGATGACCTCCTGAGGTCCCTTCCAACCCTGATATTCTATGATAACACGTAAACCAGAAAGGATCCCCAGGGCTGCTGAACTCTGCCTCCCACCATCACAAGCAACCCTGTCATACTGTCCCACTCATAAATTTGTCCTGTTGTCTCTCAATTCATTTTAAGTTGTTTGCCCCCCACAGCTCCTATAGGGAGGCTGTTCCAGAACCTCATTCCTCTGATGGTGAGACACCTTCTTGTAATTTCCAGCCTTAATTTGTTCAAGGCCAGTGTATACCCATTTGTTCTTGTGTCAACATTGTCCTTTAGCTTCAATAGCTCTTCACCCTCCAATGTATTTATAGAGGGGAATCGTATACCTTCTCAGCTGCCTTTTTGCTAGGTTGAATCTCTTCCAGTCTCCTCTCATAAAATAGGCCCTCTCTTCCCCAGATCATCCTAGAAGCTCTTCTCTGCACCTGTTCTAGTTTAAATTAATCTTTCTTTGAACATGGGTGACCAGAACTGTACACAGTATTCCAAATGAGGTCTTACCAGTGCCTTATACGATAGCATTTAATATTTCTCTATCTGTACTGGAAGTGCCTCTCCTGATACATCCTGGGATTGCATTTTTCACAGTGCATCACATTGATGACTCCTAGTCATCTTTGATCAGTCTCTCTCCTCGTCTGTTGCTTCCAACTGATGAGCCCCCTAGCAGGAATTCTTCTTCTTAGACCCTAAATGAATGACCTTGTACGCTGTACTATTGAATTTCATCCCATTTCTGTTACTTCAGTCTTCAGGATCTCTTCCTAGAAGAGACAAGTCTTAAATCTTTAAAATAGTAAAGCTCCAAAAGGTTATTGCTGCAGTTTAAATTTAAAGTTGTTGTAAAGACATATAACTCCATTGATTTCAGAGCAGTTACACCGTCAAAGAATTTGGCCAATTTTCAGAGACTTCTGTTTCACTTATCTCCTTGCTACCCCTGCTGAAATCCTATAATTGAGCCTGATCCTGTGAAAGCAAGCTAGCAGGCATGGTGTTTGCTACTTTAAATAGCCTCATTTAAGTCATTAAACTTCGTAGTTGTGCTTGTTTATATTGAGGGGAATATAGACTACTCTTTGTATAAATCAGGAGTGGGCAAACTACAGGCCGCGTCCAGCCTGTCAGACCTTTTAATCCAGCCCTCAAGCTCCATTGCCCTGCTCCTGCCGGGGAGCGGGGTTGGGGCCTTGCCCCGCTCCATCTGCCTGGCACTCCCACGTGTTCAGGACGTGTGTGACCAGCGTGAGGACACGCATGTTACTCTGGCTGTACAACCCAAACACACCTCACATGCCATCAGAGCCTGGAACGTGCAAGCCCACGTGCCTGCTGCTTATTGGCTTAGGTGACTGATGTTTTAGTAGTGTTAATTTTCCATTGTTGAGGATAAAACAAAGAGTAGTTGGCCAGGGAGTTCTCAATAGCAGTTTTCAAAGTTGTGGGCTGTCAGAACCTACGTGGGAGATTTCTGAGAGCAGGGAGCTGGTGAATCTCAATGAGTTCCAATGACTGGAAGTTGATGCCCAACAAATCCAGGCTACAGAGAAAGGGCGTGGAAAGGGGGTAAGTTCAGTTTAATTATTGTAATAAGTTATGATGGTATATTTATAATAGTAAATCAGGTTTTATGTTTATTTCCACTAAAATGTATCTTTATTAAATAAAGTTTATTTTAATATCTCTGAATTTGTTAATTTTGTGAGCATTCATGGCCCGCCATACAATTTCCATACCTAGATGTGGCCCTCAGGCCAAAAAGTTTGCCCATCCCTAGTATAAATAGATTTATACACTGGTCCTATGTCTGAATTTTTAAAATTTCTTTCAGGAGCTTTGTGTCATTTGGAATTAAAGAATTTCCCTGAAGCAATGGCATGGTGTGAGGAGGGTCTGAGGATAGATTCGAAGGAAAAGAAACTTGTGGAAACGAGAGCCAAAGCTGACAGATTAAAGGTAAAAACCAAAATAAAACCTGCCCATGGCAATATAGGATTTACCATGCCAGATCAGACCATTAGTCCATTATCTCACCTCATGTTTGGGAAGTACTTTGGGATCCTCAGATGGAAGGCACTTTATAAATGCTAATTGTCATTTTTTTCCAGAGGGTGATACAGTTTCTGTCCAGCAGGATCTAAAGATCATGGAAGATGGATTGGATAGCCTAATGGGTCTCTTCCAATCTTTAACTTTTGAGTATAGGTCTTGTCCAAATTCAGTGCATCCAATTTTACAGCTAGTGGAGCCAGCATCACTGTAACTAACAAGGGACAGGGTGCCATATTGGAGACCGAACTGCTTATTATGGCTTTGGTTCTGTAGATAAAGAAAGAGACCTCTTAAATCATGATTGACAGAAATTAGACAGGTATTCCCTACTATTGTCACAGAATGAGAATGCTTCCTCCCATACCTGAAAGGTATAGTCTGCCGGTTAGAGCAAGGGACTTAGGTCCCCAGAGTCCAGGGTTCATTTCTGTCTCTCACGGACCATTGGGTGATCTTGGGCATGAAATTAGCATAATTTTACCTTCTTTAACCTTCTGTTAAATGGGGATAACAATATTTGCCTCCCTCA
Organism: Eretmochelys imbricata; assembly: GCF_965152235.1. Lineage (NCBI taxonomy): Eukaryota > Metazoa > Chordata > Testudines > Cheloniidae > Eretmochelys > Eretmochelys imbricata. The sequence continues at coordinate 95,517,561 of NC_135579.1, forward strand.
CAAGGGATGTTGGAGGTTTAATTAATGGTTGTAGAGAGTTTTTGAGCGTGGAAGAAAGGTGCTATATAAGGACAAAGTGTGAGTAAAATACTAAAAAAAAAAAAAAAATCACCTAGCATTTCCATGAAGTGGAATTGAATGGGGATTCCTAGCCATGTCACTGTAAAGAGATGCAGTGAGACGAATCATAATTTTTCTGGTGACCCAAATTGGTTTCACAGCTTTTCAATAAATAGAATAATGAGAGATGTTGACTTATTTCACATGATTGTGATGCAAACTTGTATTACGTGCAGCGAGCTGAACAGCGGGATGTAAGGAAAGCAAAACTGAAGGAGAAGAAGGAACAGTCTCAAAAGGAAGTCTTACTCACTGCTATTAAGGTATGTGCCTAAGATGTGTTTAGGATTCTCTTTTAAAAGTTGTCTTTTTGAAAAGTTGCCCTTCATATGTAGATATTCAAGTGACTAAACTTTGATTTTTAGGTCATGTTCTCAAATTGATTCTTTCAATGTAGGAAAGGAATATCAAGCTGTTTCTAGAGGCCTGTAAGGAGGAAGATGAAATATCAGATGGTCTGGCTGAGATGTCTTTAAATGGACTGAATTCTGACAGTGCTCCAGGCACAAAGGTCTACTTAGATGATAATGGCAATCTAAACTGGCCTGTGCTCTTCCTGTATCCCGAATATGGGCAGACGGATTTCATCTCAGCTTTTCACGAGGACTGCAGGTGATTTCTGCTTCATGTGAAATCATGATTATATCAGATATTCTGTGTCTTTGCCAGAATAACACCAGACTTCCAAAGTAGTTCAGGGCCAAAATCTAGATTTTATGAGTTCATAGTGGGGAGGAGTGTGGAAATCTAATGATAGTGATGTAAAGGTGACAGGTTATCTCAAGCATGTCTTACTGAAATCTCTATACCATATATGTTACAAGAACTCTATTTAGGAATTAATCAGGACAGTGTTTTGAAGCCACCAGATGCCTTAGGTGCCAGGAGTCCAGTAGTGCAGGTCTCAAAGGAAGAGAGAAGTTAAAGCTGATAAATATAAAACACCTCCAAAAATGACCTAAAATAGCTCTTAGAGACCTGATATTGTCCTGTTAACTCAAGGCTTGAAGTGAGTGCTGCATCACATTAGAAAGGGGGAAACTCCCCTTCTCTTGATATGAGCTTTAATTTCTAGCCCTGCAGGGTTACAAGTTAATGAACTTGAAATTCATAACACTTTATGGTGGCATGTGTATTAACCAAACGTAATATTAATAGATTATTTTTTGTTTTAAATCTCATTGCACATAGTTAGGTAAGGGGTTTTAATGTTGTCCTAATGTTGGAAAGCAAGAGCATTGTACTGTGTTCAAGATCCAAGAAAGTGAAAGTGAATCTGACAAACCAAAGCAGTTTCACTATGTAAAATGACTGAAGTGCAAAAAGTAAACAGGCGGCATAAACAGTGCCATGTAAATTAGATTTTGAAAGTTTTTCATTCTGATCTAAGGCACTGTTAGTAACGCAGAGAGGGGAAATCAATTTTAAATAAATATACATTTATCTTGGCAGTATGCGTGAAAACGTTGAAATCAAAGATTAATGGTAACCTTGGTAGCATTAATGGTAACATTTTTTGTTGCACTGTGAAGGTTGTTAATGAAAGTATGTGTTTAAAGCAAAGTATAAACTTCAGTATGTGAAGAGTATGTTTCTGAAACTTACATTGGCCTGAACATAATCAGATAATTAGTCTTGAAGCTATTGTTTAACCTGCTTATTACTGTAATCTTTGCCATCATTCATATTTAAATGTATGAATTAGAGAAGTTGAACTAGTAGATTTATTAGCATGGATTTATAGTAGCTACTGAATGCTGTATAATGCTGTGACTAGGGTCATAACAAGATCCACCTTGACTTTTAGATTTATTGATCATATACTGGTGATGTTTGCTGAGTTACCTCCTTGGGATTCGGAAAGAAAATATCATCCCAGCAACCTAGAGGTAGGAAATTTAACCCTTCTTCTGTTTTATATTTTAGATGTACATTGGTTTTTTTTAATTAGTTTCTCATAAGCAGCTTACTAAGTATATAAAATATATATGTAACATTTTTGTTTAGCATGCCTTCCTGTGAAATAAAGGTGCGGGCCGCAAATTCATTTGTACATTTCAAGGCTAGGAGGCTTCCTAAATCTATTGCAGCTGTTAGAAATACACAACACTATTTAAAGTAAGAATGTGAAATTTCTCTCTCTCTGGATTTATATTTTTTATTATGAGCTATTTTATTGCCTGGATTCCCATGTATGTAATAAGAAGTAGACCAATAGGTTGTTAACCTAATAACTTTTTAATCCATAATTTAGTGAAAAGTGTTCAAAATAATGTGTACACTAACACATGATAGAAAAGCATAGGGGTAATTGTTAGAAGTAGCCTAGCTCTGAGTTGAATGCTATTACCTATGGAGACTTGATGAGATTAACCCTTTAGAATTTAATTAGGCTCTGACTACATTTACAGTAGTTTTCAGTATATTCCAACATAAATTACTCGCATACAAGTATGTGGGATAGTTATTTCCCACTACAGTTTCATATCCCCAGGCAGCATTGATGGCCCTTGGTGCACTGAGCAGTCCTTTCTGAAAGAATGATAATTCCTCAGGCACTACTTTATCAGGATGGACCTTTTGTTAAGTGCCAACTGGCATATGCAATCTAAGGGGCTTAAATACGTCGGGATAAGTTTTGTTTTAGACCTAGCTGCTGTAATAATGGTTCTTAAACAAAACAGGCTAAATTTATCCCTTGGGTAACTATAATGAAGTGATACCAGGGATGAAATTTTAAAAAGTGGTCCGAAGGCTTTGATTCCCATAACCCTATCACTTCATTGACAGGCAGAGCGTTTCACCTTCTTAATGCAACTGTTCTTTGGCTGGAGACAGTCCTATGCAAGAGCAGTCATAACAGATCAAGTATATATTGGTTTATATAGGGAAAGCCGTGTAGATAGTAAATAAATAAAAAGCCTGCAATCTATACAAAACAAGCTGTTGAAAGGTTTCTACGTCTCTGGATTTTTTCCCCCACCCCCTGCTAGTCCCTTTTAGGTATATGAAGCTCTCAGAGCCCTTAGTGGTACATCCATTTTAGAGACTAGAGAACACACATGCAGATGCTCTGTTGTTTGACCATGTGTGTGATCATGACAAGTCTTTCAGCAGGCTTTTAGCTAGTGTCCCTGGTACCTCTGGCTTGCCCACAGGTGTATCTTAAATATTTAACCTTATGCCAAATTTTATCCAGCTGTATTTTGAAGATGAAGCAAGAGAAGAAATGTACCAGCTGAACACAGAAAACACACTGCTACAAGTGCTGCAGCACCAAAGGTGAGCAAGTGGCCTGGAACTGCGTTTTGTTCGTTCATCTGTCGCGTGAGGAGAAGTAGAGTCGCGCTCTCCGTGTAAAATTCAGGTGCCTCCTCTACAGGGTTAAATGGCTTTTTACAAAACAAATCACACTTCCCGGTCAGACCTTTCGTATCCATAAGCAGGGGAGGAATAAACCACAAGAGAGGGAGAGCGCGCTAGTTTTCGGGTCTGCATCCATAATGTGTGTGTGTTTGGAAGAGCAGAAACAGCAGAAAGCTGCCTCTGTGCCACTTTACTTAACACCTCAATGGGTTATATGAAAATTGCACTGTCATTGGTCTGCTGTTTTTGCTCACATACACACCGTTATTAATGCTGTTTCCTAACAGTGAAATAATCAAGTGCATGGAATTCAGTGGACTGAGTGTATTGAAGGGATCAAGTGTCTGGTACTGTTTAAAAATGGTTGTATCTACATGAGCAGCCCACAGTGTGTATGTGAGATCCAGAAAAACCCATGCTGATAAAGAAACTGACTTCAGCTCCTCAGAAGCTGACAGGCTGACCCTAACCTGCAGTGTAAAACAACAAAAAATAGCATGTGCCTTTAGACTAAAAAAGAATCTATCCTCTGTGTGTGGGGGGAAGGAATACTGTGCTGAGTCAGCATACCACTTCTTTTCCTGCTAGAGATCTTGCTGCAAAGTCACCAGTAAAAACTCGGACCCGGAATCTTGCTGTTCAGGACTGCATCTTAACTATCATTCCATAAAACTCAGCAGCATGCATAATCCTTGCCACTAACCTGGCCTCTTGCAGCTTTACACTGGCAGGATGAATGTGACGTTCAGGGTGACAATACTATCTTAATTTTAATTAGAAAAGTTGTGGGGAGAGGAATTGATTCAGGAACCACTCTCCCCAGACATGCACAGACCTCAATATAACTGGCGCTGCGAATTCAGCCAAAAATTTCTTGTCATCAGCCCTCATGAAGCCAATGTTTTTAATTGTTGAAGAGGGGCCCAAGCTTTCACTCTGTATAACGCTGGGGTAGAAAGGAGGAGGATGAATGACTTTTTTGTGTTCATTGCAGGTACTTCGTAAAGGCTGGGACACCTACTTTTTTGGTTTTAGTAAAGCTTTCTCCTTTCTCTAAGAATTACTTTTTTGGCAAGAAGGTGCATCGACTAAAATGAGCAAGTGCAAGCACAAAAAGGGACGAGAAAAACCCTTGCTGTGGGCTGTATTGTTCATATCCACAAGTGGGAACACTCAGTCTTTCCACCTGTATATTTTAATAATTTTTTCTACTTCAAATAAATGTAACCACTATTGGACCTTTGTCTTACAGTTCTTGCACATGTAGAACTCCCCTTGGAACAAAGTCACCGAGTTCTGAGTGGATACGGACTGAAGCTTGGTTTCCTTCCCCCCCCCCCCCCCCCGCCCGAAATATATAAATGGATGGTAGTCTTCTTTAATCTATTGAAATGGACTGCTGTTCCCTTAAGCCTTGTGCAGTGTATGAATAGCAGCTCTGCATATGTGCCAAACCTTAATTATAGATGAAGTGACCTCAATTTTCAATGTACTTGCATTGTGGAGGAGTGAAGAATTCCACTGCTGACCTCCAGCACTGGAATGGTTGTAGTTAACTGGTTTTGAAGTCAGTGGAACTGGGATATCCTCTAGTAGCACTGGATGACTCTGCATTAATCCACTGGCCCGGAGCAGTCAAATCAATTCAGCAGCAGTTCACTCACTAATGCACTGTGCTATTGAACGAAGGAATGCCAAGCTCTTTATTAAGAGCTGTACATTTACTGATCTTTCACTACCCTTTCTTTTTGTCTGATGTAGATTGCAAATAAATATGTTTATGGTAAGTAGACAGGTTGGTGCCTAATGAATTAGGCTGGCTCAGTTTCCTTACTGTATTCCTGAATGGGAAATTGTGCCGATATCCTCAAGGAAATACCATACAGTAGTTTCAAAGTGAGAGAACAACCTCGTGTATCTCAATAACCAGTAGTCACATAGGGCTAGCACTAAGTGAATTCTGATTCTACAACAGCAGGCTGCTCTAGCTTCTAAGTTTTTTTTTAATTTTTAAAAATATTGGTTCTAACCTAAAGCTCCCTGGTCTCCCCACTTCCAGAGCTACAGTGATCAATAACAGGTGGAAAGATACACTGCATGTGTAGTCCAACTAATGCATCAGCCGTTAAAAACAATCCAGCTTCTAACAGAAGCTGGTATAACTTTTACCCGAAAGAACGTAACCCACCTTAAGAGGATTCTCAAGGGGTTGGAGCATCTCACATCAAGGCTGGATTTAATCTAGCAGCTCTAAGCAACTGTATCAGAACACTACTTTACATCTACATAGCACCTCACTGTGCATAAATAGTACACCCATTTTACAGATAAGAACTAGGAGGTGAGTCTAAGGGAAGAGAAAACAGATCACCGCCTCCCTGCTCTACCCTCACAATCATGCTATCTTTCAGTAACTCCGGTAATTAACAGCGATAGAGGGGCTTTGGAGTTAGGCTGGTCAGCTGTCACCACTGTTGAGTGGAATGACTATTGCTCAAGGCTACAACTATTAGTATTTTAACTTTGTTTACGCAATCAAAGCATTGTCAATAAACACAGAACAGATCCACTCCATGGTACGGCACATAAGCCAAGTGCCTAGTTCATAAGTCAACAGAGGTGAATTTTGCTTCCTAGCGAGTGTGATGGGCCATTTTGTACTCATATGCCCCTTTATTTAGATACAGTATAAAGTTAGGGTTTAATCCAAAGTTAGTTATTTGGTCAAGAGAACCTGTTTGCCCATTCAGAAAAAAAATAACTGGGCTTTTCTGTACTTCAGTGCACACACTGGAGACAGCCTATCTGGATAGCTTGATCAAATAAGCGTGCCACGTACCAAAGATACCTTTTAAAGTAATCACAGGTGCTGCCTACATAAGCCAGGCAACTGCTCGTACAGAAACGATCAGTCTGTCATCAAAACACAAGATCACAGGAAGCTTGGAAGCTTCCTGACTCTTCCCTTTAAAAAAGTCTTTGACCTGCTGCCTCTTTAACCTTCCCTGGTTCTGGTTGTAGCTGAGCTACAGCCCCTTTCAGTGGCAGTGTAAGATGGTCTGGAGAGTCTGCTTTGACTAACTCCACGTAAGGTAGACAGAGCCACCTGTGAGGTACTGCAGAGAGCAGCAACAATGCAGAAGGAATCAAATGATGAGGAACAGCCTAAAAACTAGACATGTATAGCCGGTTTAAAGAGATGGCTGAGGGCTGTTGTGAGCACCACTTCATGGGCAGCCACTTTCATTAACCCCAAAGTAATGATCCACTTCACAGCAGCCAGTGTGATGGGCCTTTACTTTTTTTGGGAGGAATAGTTAGACATAATGTGATCAGCTAGAGGCTAGATTTCCTAACAGTAAGGGTCAATAACACTATAGGTCCCTGGCCCAAAGGAAGTAAAGAATCTCTTTACCTGCAGATACTGAAGCTCATACTATCCAAAGTGTCAGTCATGTTCTGTAGTGAGGCACAGACTGGAAAAGCTAATGCATCTTTTTCCAAATCTTAAGTTCTGGCCATGCAAACGAAGGGTTGAGGTTAAAATTGCCTTTTTCATTTATAATGTACAAAGGTGAGCAGCCATGTAGGACAAACTCGAACCATTGCACAATGCAGCACAGGTTGCAGAGGGAGGAGATGCTGGGTTAGAGTATCACCGGGCTTGACAGTTTCTTGTATTTTGGGTCCAATTCACTCAGCTTAGCATAGGTTTTGTTTGAAAACAGGCCAATATCCTCTCCTAGCCCATAGCGCTGCTCAATCAGGTGTGCGTCTGCTATAACCTCTCAAGTCATCTGTCCGAGCCTGTAGGCATTCTGTGCCGCCAAGTGGCAGAATGGAAGATTGTGATCTGGAAGAGAAAGAGACAAGCCATGAACATTTAATGCAAGTCAGTATAGATGCAGCCTCTCCTTAAATCCTTCCCTCCAACATTCACAAGATTCTGTAAAAGCTCGCAAGCCTAATGGGCTTCTCTTCCAGCCAGATGTGTGCGCGTCTACCCAGGATTTGCTAGAAATAATGAACTAACCCTAGTGTAACAGAACTTAGCAACAGTCTGCCGATGAGGTGACTGTTAGATGTAAGTAAACCTCATTTAATATCTTAAACAGGAAACTGGCTCCATCGTCATTAAGGAGTTTGCTGGGATGAGGTGTAGCAAATACAGTCAGATTAAAGAACGCACAAGCAGAGCTGATATGGAAAGAGTAGGGGAATAGCCAAGACCTGTCTATTTTGAAAGAAGCCGAAGGTATGTCCAGGGAGCTTGCTGTCTGTTACAAAGCCGGCCAGGATAGGGACAGAAGAAAGCAGTTACTCTAATGTGAAGCTGAAAGGTACTAGCTTGAGAGTACTAGAGAATAAAGTATTTCTATTTACCTAAAAAAGAAGTGTAGCTTCAGCATCTCCATGTTGCTGGGGGGAGACCAGCTCTAGAAATCAGAAGGTCATTCAGTCTCCCCACCCACTCAGTGTCTGGCCAGTAGTTGTACCTACATTCTGGACTGGACTGAGACCACTAACTCATGTCACAGAGGCACCCAGACAGCTGTCAGTTGGTAATGACGTTCAGACACTACAAATTCAGGCTGGATTCAAACTGTGCCCTGCAGATACAAAGCTTCACAGCCTGCTATAAGTCTCTGTACAGAAACCCCAACTTTCTAGGACTTCTGTCTTCTTCAGAATCTAAACTTTCATTATTAAAAATAAAAATAGAGTTTTTCTATCAGAGTCTTGCCAAGGTAAGATTCCAGTTTCCAACATTGCTAGTGACTGATAAAGCTCATCTCAGAATCAAACTGATTAAAAACAATGATCAATGAACAATGGTGGGGTTTTAGGATTAGGGTTAGAGACCATGACCTGCAAGGAGTAGACACAAAGCTCTTATACCATGAGAAAGCTTGCAGTCCCAGGCTTCCGGTGATGTGCATTTTCTCAGCTCACTGATTTGAGAGGAGTAGCTCCTTAAGGAAGGGATGCTCAAAAGCACTCAGGTGCTTTACTTCCACTGAAGTCAATGAAAGTTGCACAGTTGACTTCAGTGAGAGCAGGACTCCCCCTCTGCCCTTTACTCCATGCTCTGCACTATGAGTGTCCAATCCTGGTTGCAACCATCCAAGGGCTATCAACATCCAACATGGCAAATGCAATTTCCAGCATACAAATTTGTGCACATTGAGAGTTAAGGTAGAAGCCTGGTAGCATGACAGTGTGGCGTAATGGACACACCCCTGGACTAGGAGTCAAGAGAAGACAATTCTCTTCCTAGCGCTTCCACTGACCTGTGTGACTGTAAGCAAGTCACTTCACTTCTCTGTTCCTCCACTCCCTCCCACACTTTGTCTTGTCTGTTTAGACTGTAAGCTCTTCACTTCTGGGGCCATCTTGTAGATACTTACATGATGTGTAGCACAATGGGACTCCAATTTCAGTGAAGGCTTCTAGACATATAACATATAAGAACAATATTTAAAATGCAGCATGCCAGGTATAAAAGTGACCCAGATCCGCATCCCCCAGAAGGCTGAAAGGAAAATTCAAGTACAGCTCTCTCACTAAGGTTGAGGGCTCAGCATCTGTTGGTGTGGTACTTAAAGAGGCAAAGAGGTTCACTCTCAGCCAGCCAGCGTTCTTATCCCAAGGTCACCGGGTTTGTTACCAAGCTGCTGTTGCTGTCTTCAGCCTGTTCCCAAAGAGGAGGCAAAACTAAGGAATGTGGTTTCATTCATACAATCTTTTTATTAAATGAGGAAAATCTCATCACAGCTACAATATATGATTGCTGGAAAAGGACTAACAATTTTCTCTACACCCTGAGTGACGTTTTTGGTTTGGTTTTTGTTTTGATTTTACTCCTCACAAACATAGGGAGGGTAATAAATCCCTGCTGGAATTACTGAAGGCATTAAGTAAAGCAGATCAGTTAACAATGGGCCCAAGACTCACAGGTTAGAGCTGGAGCTGAATGCTAACAGAAGCTGAGCACATTCATGGGCTCACTCTCATTCACCACCTTGTTAATCTTGGTTCAAATTAGTTTGAGAGAGAGAGTTCCTTAGTACTGCTCACTGGGCTAGCACCAGCCCAACATGCTGACAGATGGGCAATCAGTGGTCAGGTCTGGAGGAGGTGACTAATGGGCAGGGGCTGGGAGAGCTAGAGAAATTATGTGTGTAACCTTTAGGCAGAGGGTGCATGTCCTGGCCAGAGAGCAGTTAGTTTGTGCCATGCACTTGAAAGACTGCTGTGCCACCATGTCTCTAGTGGCTCCTTCACTCTCTCAGCTTTCATTTAAAAACTAAAATCCCTAGGCCCCCTGGTTGCAAAAATCATCCAGTTATGAACCAGTCAAGAAGTGTCCTGTTGACTGTGAACACAGAAACAAGAGCCCTAAACAAGATATGGGCTGTCCCCATTTGTCTCAATGAGGTGTTAACCCTGAAGTCTAATGACAATAACTTCTACAACATGGATTATTTTAGAAGAAACATTCAGCTACTCTGATTTTGGGGCAGAGCTTTCGCAGAGTACCACCACTACACCAAGCCCAGATTGATACCTGGCAGGAAGGATGGGTTACAGAGTAAATACAATAAAAAATAGCAAAAAACAGCCACAGCCACCCCAATGTTACATGGATAATGGCTATTGCTTGAAGTTCTACTAGAATGAAGTCGCTTTTCCTTGGCAAAAGCAGCATCTGATTAAAAATAAAGCCACAGCAAATAAACAGCTTCGGTAGGCTAACGGTGCACAGAAGAGTCTGGGTTTTTGTTTACTCTGCCAAGACCTGAGCTCAGGCAGGCCCTCAGGTCTGGTTCTCCTCGTAACAGTTGGCAATATCCCTAGTCCCTACAGAAGAGAAGAAAACCGTGGTCTTTACTCGGCTGTATGTGTCAATGTTGTGCCCAAGTGTAGCCCAGGGAACAGCGAATCCCAAGGGTCTGGGATCAGGACCCAAGGAAGGGACTGATTTTAAAACCAACTGGGCCGCACCCAAGGATGTCTGCAAGGTGCAACAATTCCCAGGGTTCACCAATTTTTCTACAGGTGATTTGTCACAGCATTCTCCAGCCTGGCTGCACCCATAGGCCTGAAAAAGGGGGTCCAGTTCGCCTGGTCCACAGAGTCTCAGTCAGCCTTTGACTGACTGAAGAGGGCATTCACCCCGGCACCTATCCTGATTCACCCAGACCACCCAACCATTTACAATCAAGGCCAATGCCTTGAACTTTGCCATAGGTGCATTATTAGCTCAACACGAGGGGCCACCTGCAACCAACTCTACCCACATGCTTCCTACTCTTGGAAGTTAACCTCAGTGGAGAAAAAGTATGACAAGGAGCTACTGGCTATTAAGGTTTGGGCTCCTCCTTGACAGAGCCTGATTCCTGACAGATTATAAGAACCTGGAATACTTAACAGACTGTTATATGCCTTAACCAGCGTCAGATCCACTGGTTCCTCTTCTTCGTTCGTTTCAATTTTGTTGTAAGGGATGAGAAACAGGAAGGTGACTGTCCTTTCCCACAAAGACAAATACATTAAACCTGTCAAAGAGCCCTCTGCCACCATGCTCAAGGCATCCAACTTTGTCAACAGGATGATCGTCAGAAGTCTGACGTTCTCCATCTGCTCCCTGATGACCCGTTCATAACCCAGATCTGCCAGACCCTGAATGATATAGGTATCCAACCTGACTCTGAGTTCTGACTGCAATATGGCCTCCTCTATTCCGAGGGTTGTCTTTATGTTCCAGAGGGACAACCTAGGCTCCAGGTATTGAAACTATCCACAATTTGACACTTGTGGGTCATTTTGGACAATTCAAGACGTGGAATCTCTTCTCGAGAAACTTCTGGTGATCAGACCTTTGATCTTACATCATGGATTATATAAGGTCCTGTGATTATCAAGTTCCCACGATCAAAGCCCCTAGGTCTTGTCTAGCCTCTGACAATGCCTTTACAGCCTTGGTATACTATATCAGTGGACTTCATTGTAGAACTGTATGCTCCCAGGGACACTCGCTAATCCTGGTTGTTGTCACCCGCCTAACTAAGATGGTGCACTTCATTCCATGCTGTTCTATTCCTACCACACATGACACTGCTCAGTTCTTCCTGGAAAATGCCCTCTGCTCCCATGGGGTACCAATGGGCATTGTACTGGATGGGGGTTCCCAGTTCATCTCCTGATTCTGGAGGGAATTCTCAGACTCCTTGGCATTGAGTCCCTCTGCTCCTCTGCCTATCACCTGCAGGCTAATGAGCAAACAGAGAGTCAATCAAATTGCAGAGCAGTATCTTTGCTGCTTTTTGAGTAGGGTGATCATACTCTTGGGGTATGTAAGGGTCAGAGGTGAAAGGAAGCCGGTACAGTCCAGTACGGCATACCGGCAAGAGGTGGTATGCCGTGCCGGACTGGACTGGCTTCCCCAGGCCGGCAATTTAAAGGGCCTGGGGTTCCCTGCAGCAGCCGGAGCCCCAGGCCCTTTAAATCGCTCCCCGAGCCCTGCTGCCGTAGCCTTGGGGTAGTGGCAGCAGGGCTCCAGCGGTGATTTAAAGGGCCCGGGGCTCCAGCTGCTGCAGGGAGCCCCGGCCCCTTTAAATCGCCGCCTGAGCCCCACTGCTGGAGCCCTGGGGTAGCGGCGGCAGGGCTCCAATGCTGATTTAAAGGGCCCGGGGCTCCCAGACGCCGCTACTGCAGCCGGAGCCCCGGGTCTTCAAATGTCCCGCCTCTTCCAGTTGAGGCCACGCCCCTGCTCAGGACTCCGGCATACCGGTAAGTCCTTTAATTTACTTTCACCCCTGGTAAGGGTTAAGTAAAAACCTGGGTAACTGCTATAGGAAGTAAAGGCATGAGCAGGCACTGTCTCTTCACTTAATCATAGAATATCAGGGTTGGAAGGGACCTCAGGAGGTCATCTAGTCCAACCCCCTGCTCAAAGCAGGACCAATCCCCAGTTAAATCATCCCAGCCAGGGCTTTGTCAAGCCTGACCTTAAAAACTTCTAAGGAAGGAGATTCCACCACCTCCCTAGGTAACGCATTCCAGTGTTTCACCACCCTCCTAATGAAAATGTTTTTCCTAATATCCAACCTAAACCTCCCCCACTGCAACTTGAGACCATTACTCCTTGTCCTGTCCTCTTCTAGCACTGAGAATAGTCTAGAACCATCCTCTTTGGAACTACCTCTCAGGTAGTTGAAAGCAGCTATCAAATCCCCCCTCATTCTTCTCTTCTGCAGACTAAACAATCCCAGTTCCCTCAGCCTCTCCTCATAAGTCATGTATTCCAGACCCCTAATAATTTCTGTTGCCCTTCGCTGGACTCTCTACAATTTATCCACATCCTTCTTGTAGTGTGGGGCCCAAAACTGGACACAGTACTCCAGACGAGGCCTCACCAATGTCGAATAGAGGGGAACGATCACGTCCCTCGATCTGCTGGCAATGCCCCTACTTATACATCCCAAAATGCCATTGGCCTTCTTGGCAACAAGGGCACACTGCTGACTCATATCCAGCTTCTCATCCACTGTCACCCCTAGGTCCTTGTCCGCAGAACTGCTGCCTAGCCATTCGGTCCCTAGTCTGTAGCGGTGCATTGGATTCTTCCGTCCTAAGTGCAGGACTCTGCACTTATCCTTGTTGAACCTCATCAGATTTCTTTTGGCCCAATCCTCCAATTTGTCTAGGTCCCTCTGTATCCTATCCCTACCTGCCACCGTATCTACCACTCCTCCTAGTTTCGTATCATCCGCAAATTTGCGGAGAGTGCAATCCACACCATCCTCCAGATCATTTAGGAAGATATTGAACAAAACCGGCCCCAGGACCGACCCCTGGGGCACTTCACTTGACACCGGCTGCCAACTAGACATGGAGCCATTGATCACTACCCGTTGAGCCCGACAATCTAGCCAACTTTCTACCCACCTTATAGTGCATTCATCCAGCCCATACTTCTTTAACTTGCTGACAAGAATACTGTGGGAGACCGTGTAGAAAGCTTTGCTGAAGTCAAGAAACAATACATCCACTGCTTTCCCTTCATCCACAGAACCAGTAATCTCATCATAGAAGGCAATTAGATTAGTCAGGCATGACCTTCCCTTGGTGAATCCATGCTGACTGTTCCTGATCAGTTTCCTCTCGTGAAGTGCTTCAGGATAGATTTCTTGATGACCTGCTCCATGATTTTTCCGGGGACTGAGGTGAGGCTGACTGGCCTGTAGTTCCCAGGTTCCTCCTTGATAAAGTTGCCACCCTTTTCCCTCCCCTTCTGCTTGTTAAGGATAGATAAGCATTGCAGCTGCATGAGGAATGTGGTTGTCTGAGGGATGCCCTTTAAGTGAAGAAGTGCTATCTCCCAGCTCCCTACCTTTCCCAGCTACATAAACGAGCTCGGGATCATGGCCCCCTTCCTCCCTCCCCTGTGAACTGCTGATTAAGGGAACTTGTGGCTACAATTACTGCAAAGAAATGTATCTTCAAGGTAAAAATGTCTGTATAATATGCTTAATGCTGTAAACAGGGGCGGGTATAATTATATTCAGTTTATGGCTATTAACATTCATTATGTGGGCATTCCTATGATCAAAAAGGGTTTTGGGGGCATTGTAGTAAATGTACAGTCCATTTCTTAAGCCCTGTCCCGGCCGTCCTGACTTTTTTGGCAAAAGTGGGCATTTGTCCCGTTGGTGCTTGCCCACTTTTGCCAAAAAAGTAAGGTGCGCACCCCTAGCAGGGCAGAGAGGAACGTGCGGAGGTTTGGGGGGTGAGTGGCAATGGCAGCCCTGTGGGAGAAACAGGGTTCCGGCAAGTAACAATGCCAGCCACGTGGAGGGCCAGCCAGGGCTCGGGCGAGGAGCGACGCCACGTGGGAGCAAGCTGGGCTCAGACAAGAACCTGCACATGAGGGAGGCAGAGCTCAGGCCAGCGACTCAGGTCAGCCCTGTGCATAGGAGGGGCAGGGCACGGGACAGCCCCATGTGCAGGGTGCCTAATTGGCTACACCACCTGATTGGTTGGAAGAGTCAGAAGACCAGCTCTTAAGCCCAACAGCAGTTCAGCAGGTGCTCAAGGAGTTTGCCCACGGCGATGATAGCTCCTGCTTGTTCCTCATCGTGCACCTGCCTTGGACAAGACAATCACTGCTGATTCGCTGCGTGACCCTCTGTTTCTCCACCTGTATAGTGCAGCCCACAGATTAGTGACGTGCCGTTTCCTTCACCAACTTTGGAACGGTGCCTGGAGCTCCTCCGATGAAACACCTAGACCAGAATATCATAAGTGCACATACAAGTGACGGCTGAGGACAGCTGGCCCTGTGCTTTGGGCACTAGCCGAGGATGCAGGAGTCCTAGGCTCAGTTCCCTGTTCTGCCACAACCATCCTGTGTGACCTTGGGCAAGTCACTTAGTCTGTAAAATGGGGATGATAGCATCTTCCTACCCCCCCCCCGCCCCACCAAAGGTGCAGTGCGGGTAACTGCATTACAGATTGATAGGTACTAGGGGCCATATGAGTACCTACAGCAGACAGTAAAAAGGAGGGGTGCATTGCAGGTGTGGAACACAGTGGGTGAAAAAGCATGTGGGTGTAGTGCCTGGGGCGGGCAAAGTAAATGGGGCAAAGGTGACATTCCCCCCCCACCACCTCCAAATCAGTTGCATCTCCTCCCAGACCTTCTGAACAAGCAGCCCCCACCCTCTAGGTAGGGTCTATGGGGCTGGTCTGAGGGCGGGCTGTGCCAGGAGGGTTGGTCTGCAGCAGCTGCTGTGGCTTTGCGGAGAACTCCTTGGGACGCCCACCCACACTGCCAGATAAGGGGGGATTGCTGGGGGCTGGTGCAGTGCAGGAAGAGCAGGGTGCAGCACGTGCCCGTGGGCTCTCAGGGAGGGCGCGTGGGCGGTGCTGCCCCAGCCGGCGACTACCAGACCCAAGAGTGGTTCTCCTGCTTTGGTGGGGGAGGCCTCCTCCTGCAGGGCTGGCTGAGTACTTTCCCCTCGTGGTTGGCTGGGAGGCAAAGAAAAGGCCCCTCCCCACTCCCTCTCGCAGCCTCCTATGGTCCCTGTAGGCCACGGCACAGCCCCCGCAGCCAGGGCTCCCCCCCAACAAGCCAAAAAACGCCTCCCTCCAACCCAAGCAGAGAGAGAGAAGGAAAAGCCGATTCATAGTCTGTTCACTTGCCCACCGCCTAAGTCATGAGCATTTGTCCTCAGCACATTGCAATATGTTATGCTGCTACTAGCCTGCTTCCTTCTGTCCCCTCAAGGCTCCCTGCCTGTGCCGGACTGAATGGGCCCCATTGAGAAGGCCTCCACCAGTGCTACTGTTTGCACAGCCAAAGAGGACCTTCCCCTCTTGGCAGTTGGCGATTGCTGCCAACTTACACAGGGCTATGGTGAGTTCCTTGGTCAAGCTGCTATCGCTCAAGAAGTCCATGGTGTCTTTAATGAGCTCGCATTTCTTGAGCTTTCCCTAGAGGTAATTGTGGCAGAGTCTCTCCAAGAGTGACAATTGTGGTGGTCCTGACTTTAGGCGAAAATGAGGATGTCATCTAGGTACATGATGCCAAATTAGCCCAGGAGCTGAAGGTCAGATCCTGGTTCATAAAGTGAGGCAAGGTAGGGACAGGGTGGGAACAAGCAGAAGCGATCACAACCATGGGCAAATGGCTTTGAGCAGCCATTGAACTGCTGCTGGGCTTAAGAGCTGCTCTGCTGTTGGTTGGAAGAATCAGGGGGCGTAGCCAATTAGGCAGCCTACTGCAGGCCAGCTGTGCTCATTCGCTTGCCCAGAGACTGGCTCTGCTGCAGGCCCTGCTTCCTGACAATCACTCCACTGGAGTCAGGAAAATATTATTATCCCCATTTGACAGATGGGAAATTTAAAGCAGAGAGAGAGAGAGAGAGAGAGAGAGGTTAAGTGACTTGGCCGAGGTCACACAGGAAGTCAGTGACAGAACTGGGAGTAGAAGCCAAGTCTCCTGATTCCCAGTTCTGTGCTTTGACCATTGAATAATCTTCTCCCACTCCATGGGCCTTATGTCCGGCAAAGCGTCCCTACACAGTACACAGAAGCAGTGGTTGCTGCTTTGTGTTTTAGCCTAGATGTCGGCGTGATCTTTTGTGGTGCAGCTGCCACCTACAGACCAAAAGTGAGCATCACGTCAAACGTCATCTAAGCTTCATAAACGAAAAAACTGGGACGGTCTCTGATATTTACCCTAAAGCTGGCCTTTTATCCGTGCAAAGCATTGGCCTTCCACAGCAAATTATCTGCCTCAATCAAGGAAATTGATGAACCGACCATTTTTTACTCCCCAACACACCTTAAGATGAAAGATGCCAGGTTTCCATGCTAGACGGGATACAAATTCTCCTTTGCTCAAACGCTTCCGGGGCTAGGCTTTTGAAGAAGTCGCTAATGGATTGTATTTGTCACATCCCTTTAGTGAGTTAGCTCAAGAGTGTGGCGTTTGGGTGTGCATGGAGCCAAGCTCACTTCCACAAGCTGATTCATTCACACCGAGACTATTGGGAGGACCAGACACCACTAATGTGAGTCCTTGTGTTACCTAGAGAGGGGCCAGAACCAAACATGCCCAGCCCTGAGATATATGTTCAGATTCAAATTTAAACTTGTCGGCTGGTTCTGCAACACGCGGAACCAGAACTTCAGATCTGAACGCTCCCAAATTTGGGGGGAAATTCTCATCCAGGTTTGGATCCAAACTCTGTCCAGGGGACCCATCTCTGGAACCCTTTAGGCTTTGGGCAGCCAAAATCAACATTCAGCCTGCAGAAGGAATTCTGAGAATCCCAGGGGAGATCTTAAACTAAAGCATGAAGGAAGAGCCAGCACATCTCTCCCAAGGAGCAGTGAGGAGCCTCAGCCAGCAGGTGGGAGTAGAAGGGAAGGTTTGAAGAAAGTGCTATCTGCTATTACAGCAGGCTTGGAAATTAATTAAAATAAACCTTCTGAGGAGCCACATGGCCATTGCTACAGCCCATCAATGCTGCCTCCTGCTTTATTTTCATTCACCTGAAAGGGTTTGGCTGTGTGAGACACCATCTTTCCTTACCACATCTCGACACACTCAGGGCATAAATTACAGAAGTGACCTCAGTGCAGACAGCCTTGAGAAAGCTACGCTGTCGTGTAATTACGTCTTGTTCCCACTGAAAACAAAAATATTATCCAATCCTTGAAACCGTTTTATAACCACCAGGGCTTTGTGCTGGAGACGGGCAGGAATCTGCTCGCGTCCCAGCTGCAACCCTGTCGCATAAATCATCCCATCGGCTTCTCGCTCACACCTCTCCTTCACCGAAAGCCAGTGGGTTGTTTGTGCAAAGTGTTTATAGGGGACAAAGAATCCTGTCCACTCCAGGGTCAGTCTCTCACTGGGAGTTTGCTGTTGCTGCTTTAAAGAATTTGTAGCCCTGGACTCATTATACCAAAAATTTAAGATTTGAAAAGGGGATTGGATATGGTTAAGGATAGCAGGAATAGCCAGTTATCCTAATTTATAACAAAAGTTTGGCAGCAGCATTAAACCTCATATTTCAGGGTTGAAACCAATCTCTATTAGAGATCAGGCTGAGACTTGTGTGGGAGGTGGATTGTCCCACATCTGTCTACTGCAGTGTTCTTACTCCTTGCTTGGAAGCAGCTGGTATTGGCCACTGTCAGAGACAGGAGACAGGACTAGAGGGTCCCTGGCTCTGATCCAGTCTGGACAATTCCTGTGTTACCATGGAAGCTTTCAGCATGTCTAAACCCACGCAGACTGCACAGACCTATGCCAATTAGGCCGTTTCTAATCCCCATGCCTTTGGTGACTTGGGTACATCCATTGATTGTTAATTTTAAAGAGCGTGGGGTTTTTTTATTACACGTTTCAGTGAATTCTTACAAATGGTTTGTCCCTCGCTGTCCAGCTTGCCGAGTGCCATGGCAAGGAGCTACAGAAACAAAGGGATGATCTGTTGATGATTATCCGCAGAGATATTTGTGGGACTGCTGAAGAACAAAGAACAAGCCAGTTTAGATGCAGCAGCATCTTAATGGAGGGAAGGATTTTTGTGCTTAGAAGCCTCTTTGAAATGCACAAAGGTCTCCAAAGTGGCCCTGTATTGGTTAGCGCACAGGTAAAATGGGTCTGGGCCATCGAACCAAGCCTGAGGGCAGCTGCAGTGCCTTCAGCAATGCTCCGAGTGAGAGCCCTGACTGTTTAGCACAAATCTTGTCTACGAGTGTTGAAATATTTCAAAAGCATGGTCTTCAGTCAGCCTGGGGGAGAGGATTCGATTCATTTGAACCCCCCAAAAGCCTTTCATCCACATCTACCAGGCTGTCAGATTACAGACCGGGGGGAGTGAGTACTCAGCAGAATGAATAAAACACACGCTCACCAGAGGAGGACTTGAAATTGCTGAAGATGTTCCTTGTCATCCGGTTGTAGGGATTCAGCAGACAAACCAGTGCCATAGATCACTTTAGAAACACCATTCAATGTATGTAAATGACTAAGGGGCATTTTGATCCCTGGGCACGCACATGTGGCATCTTTTAACTTACTAGAGTTTGGCCAGTAGTGATTCAGAACCGTTTTTTACGGCCCACCGCTTGAACTAGGCAAGTGCCAATGTCAGCATCAGCTAAGTGTGCAAACCCCTATGCACACTTGCCAGCCATGGTGGTCTATACAAACCCGTTTTAGTAGGTGTGCAATCCTCACTCGTGTGTATGCATCCATAGAGGGACACATCCATTTAGACATACCCTTCTACACTCCCCCAGTTGAAAATTCAGGTCAGCATGTCGTCCCACGGAACTTTCCTTAGGTCCTGGTCACGTAATAAGCAAGGCAGATTGCTTGCTCAAATGCAGCTTGGGCTTGTAGTGAAATTTGCTACCACGTCATGACTGTTCAGTGACCTGTATGTAATAAATTAGTGATCTCAATCCAGCTGCTAGTGGACAGATTGCTGCATTACAAACATCACCAGCAGAATTGCTGGACTTTGAGGTAATTCCAGCACTGGATGGGCCAGGATCCTGCAAACACTTACACACATGAGTAATTTATGCATGTGAATGGACTGCTTGAATTCATTACAAAAAGTTACTCACATGCATAAGTGTTTGCAGAATAGGAGCTAGAAATTTTTGTCTCATTGCCAACCAGTGGTGGCCAGTATGAGGCTCAAGTGTGGAATGTCATGTCTCTTTAAAAATAAATGATGATGTACATGACGTGCTATGTGTTCCCATATGCATGAATGTGATACAGATTATTCTCCGGCTTCTAGTCTGTGTGCAAAATAGCCACTCCTCTGTTTCAGTGATCCCTTTACAAGCGAGCACATATTTTTCCAGCTAAAGTGCTCCACTGGTGAGGTGAAGTGAATGGTTTGTATGTGTGTGGTGAGAACATGCGGGTTATTGGCAGTGGAAATATCGCTAAGTGGGGTTATGTTGATCACTTAATTTTAAAGCGAGGTGGATGTTTAGCTGTTTCTTTAACTTTGCTTGTTTTCATAGATTCATAGACTTTAAGGTCAGAAGGGACCATTATGATCATCTAGTCTGACATCCTGCACAGCACAGGCCACAGAATCTCACCCACCCACTTCTGTAACAATCCCTTGACCTATGTCTGAGCTACTGAAGTCCTCAGCTCATTGCTGTTGTGGGCCAAATGTCTGTCACCTGGAGGCTGGATCACTGCAATGCACTCTGCATGGAGGACCGCAGCTTAAACCTATCCACCACATAAGCTGATGCAAAGTATGGCAGCCCGCTCGTGAAGCAATACCGCCTGGTAGCAGTAGATGTAACCCATGTTCTGGGTCTGCGCTTGTAGCATATTGAGTTCTAGGTGGAGTTTTGGCCTAAGGCCCTAAACAGCTTGGGACCTGCTCGCTTAAGAGACTGTTTCTCCCCAGACCATACCGCCACCGCTGTGATTGGCAGAGGATCTTGAATTCGCCACTCTTTGGAAGGACCTGCTGGCAGAGCATTTGTCATAGGGCCCATTTCCTTTGGGCTACGCTGCCTCCCAAGGCCTGAAATAGCCTGATTCTGCTGACCGTCTGGGCATGTTGCATAGTCCACGTGCTTGGATGGGCATCACTGGAAGGTGGCCTTTCTGTCTAGTGGAAAAGCGCCATGGGGCTTTTTAAAAGGGCTACGTGTCACAAGACTGGTGCACAAATGCTGTGTAATAGGGTGGAAGGAAGAAATGCTACCACTCTGGTGAACTTTTATTGTCTATCTCCTACGATCTTGTGTCTTAATGTATGTCAAGGATGCCTACAGCCTTGGCTGGGAGCCCTTTGGCGTGGAGTTTGAATAAGCCTGAAATCTAATTACATACGACAACTGGGCTACTGGTGAATGTTGGGCGGAGTTAAAAGTTGCAGTGTGTGTGTGTAGTGCCGGGGACGTGCTCGGGAAGGTGCGCACCCTCTCTGTAGTGCCGGGGACGTGCGAGGGGAAGAGGGCACTGCGTCCGTAGTGCCGGGGACGTGCGAAGAGAGGAGGGCACTGCGTCCGTAGTGCCGGGGACGTGCGAGGGGAGGAGGGCACTGCGTCCGTAGTGCCGGGGACGTGCGAGGGGAGGAGGGCACTGCGTCCGTAGTGCCGGGGACGTGCGAGGGGAGGAGGGCACTGCGTCCGTAGTGCCGGGGACGTGCGAGGGGAGGAGGGCACTGCGTCCGTAGTGCCGGGGACGTGCGAGGGGAGGAGGGCACTGCGTCCGTAGTGCCGGGGACGTGCGAGGGGAGGAGGGCACTGCGTCCGTAGTGCCGGGGACGTGCGAGGGGAGGAGGGCACTGCGTCCGTAGTGCCGGGGACGTGCGAGGGGAGGAGGGCACTGCGTCCGTAGTGCCGGGGACGTGCGAGGGGAGGAGGGCACTGCGTCCGTAGTGCCGGGGACGTGCGAGGGGAGGAGGGCACTGCGTCCGTAGTGCCGGGGATGTGCGAAGGGAGGAGGGCACTGCGTCCGTAGTGCCGGGGACGTGCGAGGGGAGGAGGGCACTGCGTCTGTAGTGCCGGGGACGTGCGAAGGGAGGAGGGCACTGTGTTTGCAGTGCTGGGGACGTGCTCGGGAAGGCGCGCACCCTCTCTGTAGTGCCGGGGACGTGCGAGGGGAGGAGGGCACTGCGTCCGTAGTGCCGGGGACGTGCGAGGGGAGGAGGGCACTGCGTCCGTAGTGCCGGGGACGTGCGAGGGGAGGAGGGCACTGCGTCTGTAGTGCCGGGGACGTGCGAAGGGAGGAGGGCACTGTGTTTGCAGTGCTGGGGACGTGCTCGGGAAGGCGCGCACCCTCTCTGTAGTGCCGGGGACGTGCGAGGGGAGGAGGGCACTGCGTCCGTAGTGCCGGGGACGTGCGAAGGGAGGAGGGCACTGCGTCTGTAGTGCCGGGGACGTGCGAGGGGAGGAGGGCACTGTGTCCGTAGTGCCGGGGACGTGCGAGGGGAGGAGGGCACTGCGTCCGTAGTGCCGGGGACGTGCGAGGGGAGGAGGGCACTGCGTCCGTAGTGCCGGGGACGTGCGAGGGGAGGAGGGCACTGCGTCCGTAGTGCCGGGGACGTGCGAGGGGAGGAGGGCACTGCGTCTGTAGTGCCGGGGACGTGCGAGGGGAGGAGGGCACTGCGTCTGTAGTGCCGGGGACGTGCGAGGGGAGGAGGGCACTGTGTTTGCAGTGCCGGGGACGTGCGAGGGGAGGAGGGCACTGCGTCTGTAGTGCCGGGGACGTGCGAGGGGAGGAGGGCACTGTGTTTGCAGTGCGGGGGACGTGCTTGCGGAGGAGTGCACCGCATTTGCGGTGCCAGGTTAGGGTTGCCAAGCATCTGGTTTTCAACCAGAATGGCCGGTCGAAAAGGGACTCGGGCGGCTCTGCTCAGCGCTGCTGACCAGGCTGTTGAAAGTCCGATCGGCGGCGCAGCAGGGCTAAGGCAGGCTCCCTGCCTGCCCTGGCTCCGCGCAGCTCCTGGAAGTAGCGACATGTCCCTGCGGCCTCTAGGCAGAGGAGCAATCAGGGACGCTCCACTCACTGCCCCCGCCCCCTCCGTGCTGGCTCTGCAGCTGGGCCAATGGGAGCTGCGGGGATGGCGCCTGCGGACACAGGCACCACACAGAGCCCCCTGGCCCCTCCGCCTACGGGCTGGACATGGCAGTCACTTCCAGGAGCAGCGCGGAGCCATGGCAGGCAGGCAGGGAGCTCGCCTTACCTGCTGCATCGCCGACCGGGAGCCACCTAAGGTAAACGCTGCCGACTGGGAGCCCACCCCCCCGCACCCCGCACCCCAAACCCCTGCCCCAGGATGGAACCCCTCCCACACCCTAACTCCCTCCCAGAGTCCGCACCCCAGCCCACTGCCCCAGCCCTGAGCCCGCATCCCCTCCCGCTCCCCAACCCCCTGCCCCAGCCCGGAACCCCCTCCTGCACCCCAAGCCCTCATCCTCAGCCCCACCCCAGAGCCCACACCCTACAGAACTACAGACTTTGTGAGAACCAGACTCTGCACGGTTGAACAATACTCCAAAAGCTGTTCTCTGCATTGCCAGGAAGACATCGCCCAAACACTCAGCTGAGTTAGTTCCCAGCACAAGTAAAGGGCTCATGGATCTGGTCTTTGTGGACTTTTTATCTCTTGAATCAGAGCAACACCACCAATGTATTGATCATCACGGAACACTTCACTCACTAGGCACAAGTTTTCCTGACTAAGGACCAACATGGCAAAGGTACTCTGGGAACAGCATTTCCATTATTATGGCCTGCCTGCACGAATACAGTCTGGCCAAGGCAGAGACTTCAAAAGTAGTTTAATGAAGGAAATTGCTGCAGGTTGTAGGTGTTAAGAACTCCCACTCCGTGCCGTAGCTTCTGCAGGGTGACCGTCAGCAGGAGCTTGATCCTGCTCAAAAGCCCCATCGGAGTCAACACATAAGTCATCTTGTGCATGCTTACAACTTCACCGAGAATGAGTCTACCAGATTCTCACCCGACTACCTAATGCTTGGTAGGGAAGCTCGTCTGCCTGTGAATATGTGCTTTGGAGTATCTCCAGATGGCGCCAGTCAAGAAGTCTACATGCAATATGTAACACAGCTTAAAGAACAACTGAGTGCGGCCTACAAGTTACCAAGGAATGCTGCAGAGAAAGAGAACTCCAGTAATAAGTACAGGTACGACAGACAAATAATTGAATAGGATTTGCTACCTGAAGACCATGGACTCATACAAAAATCTCAGTATCCCTGGGGAGCCCAGTTTCAGCAGCCATTGGAGGTCTGACCCGTACATCATAGTTCAAAAGCTACCGGACATTCCAGTGTACCACTTGAAGTGAGACAGTGGACCAAGCAACATAAAAGTTTTGCACAGAAACCAGCTTCTGCCAATAGGACAGTTAGTTTATTTTCTTGAAGCACCCACAGTGAAACCCCCTGTGATTCACCCAGTGACTAGAAATCAGGAACCCAAGTCATCTGAAGGAAGTAATCTTGCTCCTCTAGAGGAAGAGTGCAAGTCGGCCTCAGATGATGAGACACAGTGTGTTTATCCATCACCAATGCTTTTTGACACCCCTATATCTGACAGGCACCCTTCTTCTGCTGCAGAGAAAGCAGTCACCGTACGCGGTCCTGGAGCGCAGCTCCAACAGAAAGGCACGGTAGAATAACGTAGAGCACAAGAAAGTGAGATTACAGATGCTAGCACAGTTCCTCAAGTCACACAACCACCTGACTTTACCCCTAAAGTCGTGAAGACTACAGCAAACACAGAAGAAGGATTTTCAGAGGAAGCAAGGCCTCAGAGACTGATAAAGCCATCTCACCTACGATTCCCCTGCAGTGCCTGGTGAGTTTCTGTTGAGTGTGATGCAAAGGTTCATATCAGCTCTGGCTAATTTTGTCAGATGCTGTCTCGTGTGTTCCCTGTGAAGGTTCATACTATATAAAGTAGAAGATAAACGTTATGATGTGGTTAAGCAGGAATTATGTGTAACCAGATAGCACTGTTTAGATAAGTGACTTGCAGACCTTGCAGTTTTGGACATTGGACACTTTGGACTTTTGAACAGTTAGAGTCTAAGTCTTGATGGCGGCATCAAGATTAAGGATGTAGCCCGCCCCCCCCCCCAAACACACACACACACACACCCCCTCTTAGTGAGGGGGCTGTGCCCCAAGAGAAGAAACTCACCTTTTAGGCCTCCATGGGGTCCCCAACAAGAGTCCTACACTGTTGACATCCCAGGCAGCAGGAGGGGGATGCGACCCCCCAGTCACCCTGGCAACCCTCCTCCCTCGACAGCACTTCCAGGCCCAGCAACTGGCCAGTCTGTAACCTCGGTCTACAGAAAAGCCTCAGGAGAAGACAATCTGTTCCTCCTTCCCCTAGCCTGCCTGCAAAAGGCCGAGATAGTCTAGTTCTCCTCCTGCCAGCATCTGCAGCCTGCCCGCCCTGCAGCCAGCCCACACCAGAGCTGGGATTTGGGCTCCAGAGACCTAACTACAACTGAACCCAGGGGTTCCAAGCTTTAAAAACTGTTCCAGGAGGGAGTGGGCAGTTAGTCCCTCTCCAGCAATCCCCAGGGAGGACCTGCTTGCCTGCATGAATCTCCTGCGTGCTCAGCCAGAAAAGGACCCTGAGTGAGTCCCCTGTGTTAGAGTTAGATAGGTAGGGTTTAATGTCTCACCATTAATGCACATTGCATGTGCAAAAGGGCTTTCAGCTACCTGAATCGTCAAGCCCTGCATTGCCAGTTCCCAGTGTAGTGAAGTGTGTTTCTAACACCATCTCCTTACAGGCCTGCAACATGTCTCTATGTGCAACACCCAGGTACCTGAGCCATGGGAACAGAGAGCGGGGAGACTCTACTGTTTAGGAGCACTGGGGAGATGTGTGATCACCTGACTTCGTATCAGTGTAGCCTTTAGTAATTAAACAGCATTATTAAATCTCTCTACGCATTTTAATCATTTAATATTTGTATTGTCCAGGTCTCTTTAATCAAATCCTCACATAAAGTTTTTAGTTATTGTTTTAAAATTTGTTTGCGTGTGTGAGTTTGAATTATTTGTGAGGTCTTGCGTGGTAGCCATGGCCTTAGTGTGGTTAACCCCGTGTCTCACGGGAGGCACTGCCAAGCAGTGTGAATCTTCAGCACACCAAGCAGGGGCAGCGTTGGGGGCCTACCAGCAGCACCAGGAAACTAGCCCAGAAAACAGAAACTTGGGGACTGTCCAAAGCCTGTGAAGTCCCCATCTCCTGTCCGCACCTCATACAGATACTAAGCCAGCACCAAACGGGGATTACATTTGTAGCGGTGGGTTAGTTACTCAGAGGTTTGCAACTGTCAGTCTGGTGTAGTTCTTTGGTTTTTAAATCAAGAATAAGGTTCTCACAGAGGGATTAACTCGCACCATTGCATGCAGGGTGTAGGGTAGGTTCCTAGTTACACTGTTAAATATAACTGGCCAGTTCCTCAGCCAGTGAAAATCGACCCAGCTCCACCTGACATCAGTGGACTTACATGGGCCAACATCGGTGTGCTGTGGGCCCCATCCTGCCCTGAGGGGAAAACACACATCTGATTAACTTCAGTGAGGTTTTCACAGAAGTATCTGAGGTCAAAATTGACACTGCTGTGTGCAGTGTGGTGAGATAAGGTTCCTGTGAATGCCTGCCCGTTTGCCGTTCCTGATTTCTGTGTGTTTCAAACTGTAACCTTAAGCTAAGCTGTTCAGGTTACTGTAGTGACTGGCTGCATTAGTCTCAATGCCGTCAGGCAGGGATCCCAGCCACGTGGCTTTATACTTGTTCTTTTCAAACCCGCAGGCGCCCTGTTCTCAGCCTGCACTGGCCACGTCCTAGCATTCTCCCAAAGTAACCTTAGTTGAGCACTTGTCTGGTGCTGGCTCAGGAAACCGAAGGCGTGACATTAACAGATCAGCTCCCAGAGGGAGGGAGAGACTCTTTCCTTAGAGAGAGTGAGGGAATGGAACTTGGCCCTTAAAATCCAGCCGTGCCTACATGACAGCTGAAGGAAGGAGGGGCTGACGCCTACGTAAAGGCAGTTCCATAAAGGCCTCCCTGTGGTACAGTCCCCAAAGGCAGTGCTGGGTGGTAGATGTGGAGCCCTCCAAGGCAGAGCTGTCAGAAAGAAGCTGTCCAAGAATCAGGCCAACGTATGTATCAGCTCCTGCCGTTGGAGCGTGTTTGAGGTTTAGGCAGTGTCAGCCTTCGGCAAGTTTAATCGTTACAAAAGTCCCCAGCCTCAGCCAGCCAGCTGGCTCTCCTACACTCAGTTTTCTTTTGAAGGAAGCTGGAATTTCATAACTCAGCTGCCCAAGAGTGGGTGCACCCAGAGGACTGTCATGGTTTCCAGTCAGAGAAGGTGCCCTTCCATTGGAGTGACAGGAGCTACAGTGATTGGGGTCTGCGTTGTGGCGGTGATTTCTACCTGCATCGCTCCGGCTGTGTGTCTGACCATTAACAGGAATCCCCCCCAAGGTACAAAGCCAAACCGGTAAATGCTTCTTGACCTTAGATTCTGGCTGATTGGCTCCCAAGGGTGCATTTGGGGCAAGTGGCTAAATTATTTGCATGGGAAAAAGAAGCAGAAACAAACTAGATGGGAGCCAGCTGTGCTGAAAGGGGAGTGGGGGGGGGTAAGAGAAAGTGAAGACACTAAGGTGTGATAGATGTAATGATGATTGTGTGATAGCTTTGTGGATCATGGAGAATATCTTTCACCATTCATTGTGGAGGAACAGGCTTCATTTGTTAAAAATAAATGGGGTACCTGGAGTCTGTCTGCAGAAAGGATATGTAAGGAGAGCTTCCCTAGAAGTGACACTGCAATGATAACATAAATGCCATCCCAAGGCTGTGTAAACACTGACTTTATAGGTGGGAGAGCTGTCCTTTCAAACTGCATTAAGCTAAACTTAATATACAATTTGTCAGCCTGGAGAGGGGATTTATATTTTGTTTGTCTGCCTGAGTTGTAACAGTCTGTTACTGACATAATGTTTAGAACTGGGACACTATACAGAGCAAGGCATTTTTTAATTAGATTTTTAACCACTGCCCTTGCAGGGATCAGTGTCTACATTGTTATGCATAAGGAGATCAAAAATGCATGGTCATCTGACCAGCCCCGTTCATGTTCATCTGTGCTAAGACGCTCACTGTGTTCGCACCTGCAGTAAGAACTAGGAGTCACAGGACGGTTCCTCACAATTTACAGTCACTCTTGGCACTAACTCCATTGTGTCCCAGCCAAAAAGTCTGCTTAGGCAACAGGTGTAACCCTTTCCCCACCCCCGTTGTGCTGCCGCTTTCCACTGAAATCAGCAAAACGATGGGACAGTCTGTAGTACTGTTTCTTCTGTGTGGCCATAAACATTTGGGAGCAGTCAGGCAGTTCTCCTATTACTTCCCTTCAGGTCCCACTCTTCAAAACCCAGCTATTGCTTGGGTTAGTTTCCCATTTGGTTCCCAAAATTAATTGCAATTAAATCGCACGATTAATTGCACTTTTTAAAACAAGAATAGCATACCATTTATTTAAATATTTTGGGATGTTTTCTACATTTTCAAATATGCTGATTTCAGTTACAACACAGAATGCAAAGTGTACACTGCCCACTTGATACTTATTTTTGATTACAAATATTTGCACTGTAAAACAAGAAACAGTATTTTTCAGTTCACCACAGTAATGCTCTTGGAACGCCGACAGACGCCGGTCGGCGACAGGCAGGATGGAAGCGGGGAACCTCAGGAGCTAAATGCTTGAATCTCTACCGCATGAACTAAAAGCCAACAGCCTGTTAGCGAAGGCTGTAGAGCAGACTCATTTATATCTCTAAGTGCTCGCGGATGGGACAGGACACCACACTGAGGCAGTGTGTGGGTTACACAATCTCTTTATCATGAAAGTTGAACTTACAAATGCAGAATTATGTACAAAAAAACACTGCATTAAAAATTAAATAATGTAAAAGTCCACTCAGTTCTACTTCTCGTTCAGCCAATCACTCAAAAACAAGTTTGTTTACATGTGTAGGAGATAATGCAACCCGCTTCTTGTTCACAATATCACCTGAAAGTGAGAACAGGCATTTACATGGCACTGCTGTAGCAGGCATCGCAAGATATTTATGTGACAGCTGCACTAAAGAGTCATATGTCCCTTCATGCTTCAACCACCATTCCAGGGGACATGCATGCATGCTGATGGCGGGTTCTGCTGGATAACAAGCCAAAGCGGAGTGAAGCAACGTATGTTCATTTTCATCATCTGAGTCAGATGCCACCAGCAGAAGGTTGATTTTCTTTTTTGGTTGTTCGGGTTCTGTAGTTTCCACATCGGAGTGGTGTTCTTTTAAGACTTCTGAAAGCATGCGCCACACGTCATCCCTCTCAGATTTTGGAAGGCACTTCAGATTCTTAAACCTTGGGTCAAGTGCTGTAGCTATCCTTAGAACTCTCACATTGATACCTTCTTTGCGCTTTGTCAGATCTACTGTGAAAGTGTTTTTAAAATGAACAATATATGCTGGGTCATCATCCAAGACTGCCATAACATGAAATATATGGCAGAATGCGGGTAAAACAAAGAAGGAGACATACAATTCTCCCCCACAAGGAGTTCAGTCACAAATTTAATTAACACTTTTTTTTTTTTTTTTTTTAAACAATCATCATCAGCATGGAAGCATGTCCTCTGGAATGGTGGCCGAAGCTCAAAGGGACATAAGAATGTTTAGCATATCTGGAACGTAAATACCTTGCAATGCTGGCTACAAAAGTGCCATGCGAATGCCCATTCTCACTTTCAGGTGAGATTATAAATAAGAAGTGGGCAGCATTATCTCCTGTAAATGTAAACAAACTTGTTTGTCTTAGCAATTGGTTGAACAAGAAGTAAGACTAAGTGGACTTGCAGGCTCTAAAGTTTTACATTGTTTTGATTTTGAGTGCAGTTATGTAACAAAAAATCTACATTTGTAAATTGCACTTTCACGATAAAGAGATTGCATTATGGTACTTGTATGAGATGAATTGAAAAACACTATTTCTTTTATTTTCACAGTGAAAATATTTGTAATAAAAATAATACAAAGTGAGCACTGTACACTTTGTATTGTGTTGCAATTGAAATCAAAATAATTGAAAATGTAGAAAAACATCCAAAAATAAATGTCAATTGGTATTCTATTGTTTAAAAGTGGGATTAATCACAATTTTTTTTAATTGCGATTGATTTTTTTTTAATCACGTCCGTTAACTGCGATTAATCAACAGCCCTAAAAATTACTTATTTCGAATCTTCCTTGGTATTTCAGACTCTGCACCCAAACCAGCCTTTGAGACAGACGGAGACCTGTTAGAATACCTGCTAAATCTGGGGAGCATTGACAGGAAGGATGGATTGCTGGTCACCTGGTACCATTCTGCAAACAAAAAGAGCGAGCTGGCGGATGCCTTGAAGAGTAAAATATATTTTTTCCATCTGTAATAACCTGTGTAGCTAGGAAAGCTAAGATAGCAAGGGGAGCAGGGTCTCACACTTCAGGGTGTAATCAGATCATCTGCAGGATGCAGAAAGGAATTTTTCCCCTCCTTTCTCACTGGGTACAGCACTGAACAATTGACTACATATTTAGTGGGGAGTTTTCCTTCCTTTGAAGCATGGCCAAAAGCAGGATGCCAGACTACGTGATTCAGTGGTCTCGCCCAGTCTGGCGAATCCTAGGTCCCTGTCCTTTTTGTTTCTAATTACATGATATTAGAAAGCCATAGGGTCAAATCCTGGTTCCACTGATGTCAATAGCAAAACTCCTGGTTGACTTCAGTGGGGCCAGGATTTCACTCAGGAGAGTTAGTTGCCAGCACGCAACGTAGGGAGCTCCGGCAAACACTGAGAATATTCAATGTTGGAATGATTTGATCAAAATAGTGGCAACTGAGCATTTGTTGAGTGATTCATTTATCAATTTATCTGATTGGGGCAAAAAAGATATTTCCTACCCAGAAGACAATGCTGAGGGGCTTATCCCACATTTAAGATAAAACTAATGGATTGAAACTGGGCTTTGTAATAGTAAAAAGTAGAATACTTAAGGAAGAGAAGAGGGCTGCTCAAGTTTAGTGTTCAGATGAGAACATCATTCCACACACTGAATCAAGCAGCAGAAATCCCGGATATGCTGAAAGGAGGGCTGACCTGAAGTGATAAGCCGGGCTTGCTTATAGCTTCATAAGATAAAGCTAGTCTGTAAAAGTTGAATGTTTCGTGCCACATTCACCTGAAGCAGTTTTATCTTGTGGTGATAACGTACAAGAGGAAAGTACAGAAAGCTCCATAGTGATGCAAGACAGTACCAAAAAAATCAGCTTTTTCCAACCTTGAGAGATAAATCACAGATTAGGGGTTTATCTGCTAACTCAGGTTCATCACAGAGCATTTGGAACCATTCCAGAAAGAAAAACTGAAACTTTCCAGTCTGGTATCACTCACCTGGAATGACCAGGGACTACTTACAGCTGGAAGAGAGGGGGGATTTGTGGCCTGATCTGAAGCCCAGTTAAATTAATGGAAAGACTCCCATTGACTTTAAGGGGCATTGGATCAGGCCTTTTGTTATCATCTCTCTAATAATTTAATGGACCATAGGGGCTCCTCCTTTCCCTGGCCATATTTATGATCAGAGCAGAAATTATTATCCTGGAACTGGTGAAGCTGCTGGCTGCCTTATAGGTGACCATCCCACTTAAAGAAAGACATTGCGGCTCCTTGGTCTAGCAGAGGCAGGAAACATCACATATGTATCTGTGAGAGACACAGGGCTTGAGCCTCCAAGAGCTGAGCATTGTGGCCCCTATCTAGCAAAGCACTTAAGCACATGCTTAACTTTAAGCACCTGAGTAATTCATCAACTTCAGTATGACTATGCACATGCTTAAATGCTTTGCTGGGTAGTGAACAGAGTGTGCAGCACCTTGCAGGATTGAGCCCATAGGGAGCTGCCTTCATATGTTGTGAAGACACTGACAAGTGTGGAGGGTGTAATTTACATACACAGACTCCAGTCAAGGATTCATACTGTGAATTCATTGCGCACACAGGTGATGTTATGATCCTGGAAGCAGATGTCAACATAGAAGGACATAACACTCCTAATGAGACCGACAAGCCCATCATGGCCCATCCCCCCGCTACTTACAGTGACAACACTCTTCAGGAATGGCTGGATGTCGTCCTTAACTCATCTAGCAAAGGTAATCTAAAGTGCTATGCCTTTAAACAAGCTGATGTAACCCTTTGCCCTGAGTGGTCTATGAACATACGGAATTCAGAAGCATGCTCTTCACACCCCATTTGGCAGGGAACGATGGGGCAGTGCTGGGGACTAGCAATAGGCAATGTTAAAGATATCATCATCATCAATTATTTGTACGACCATAGTGCCAAGGAGCCCTAGTCCTGGACCAGGACCCTGTGGTGCTGTAGAAACAGGCCTCCTATTTACATTTGTGCATAATTGGCCAGCTGCTATTATCAAATACAAATGGAATTTCTCAATGGATTCTTTCTCGGACAGGTATCAAGCTGGATTTCAAAAGCATCAAGGCAGTTGGCCCATCTCTGAATATTTTACTAAAGAAATCCTCGGAAGTGAAGCTCAATAGACCTCTGTGGTTGAACGCAGACATTCTAATGGGTCCCAATGTCCCCATAAACATTGCAATTAATGCAAGTTTGTGAGTAAAATGCATTTTTCTTAAATCACTTTCATGGCTTATTTTGCACTTTTCAGTTACTTATATCCCAGGATGTACTGACCACTTCCATAGCTTTGGAACAAAATACGCTGTTATACACTAGCAACAGTCCTCTACTGCAGTAAGAAATCTGTGACCCCAAGAAGCACCAAGAATGAAGTTTGGTTAAAGAGCTGACAAAGATGGGCAAAAAAAAGTTTATATAGGAAAGAAGAAGAAGACAACCAACCATTTAAGATCCCAGGTCACTGAGTGCCTAATCCAGTGGCTATTGACGTGCGTGGGGGGCTTTCAATAGGCTTTGGATCAAGCCCCCGGAGAACATATTTAGATTCCAGAAATCACTCCCTCCTCCAGTTGCCTGCTGGAGTCTTGAGTTTAATAATCCTTGGTTACCCTGTAACAGCTGGTAACACTGTTAGCCAGGGCTATGCAAAAATTTTCCATTGAAACTGTTTGACAGAAAATTGTGTTTTTAAACTAAAACAGCTTCCCATGGAGAATTTTGACTTTTCATCAAAAAATCTAAACCCTTGAAAATTTATAAATTCTGATCTGGGGACACCACCACGGTGACTCATGAGAGTTGTATCTTGGAGGTCTCCTGCTCCCATTCTCCTCTATGGTAAATAAAAGGAGAAACTGATTTTTGAACTCTGTTGGTTTAAAGTGATCTGCTCAAATTTCTCAGGGCACATACTGTTATTAATAGGAGCTCTCAGACTGTATTTAAAAAATTAAAAGCTACATCTTTAAGCCCACAAAAAAGCCAGGAGTTACAGAGTTAACACTGAAAATCTGGGGTTTCCATCCCAAATTTAGCTCAGACTATTTTGGAACACACACACACCACTGGAAAGGGAGTTAAAGTAGGAGCAACAGAATGGACTTTTAAACTCCGCTCTGAACTTTTTCCTCTCGTAAGGAAAAAAAATCCTGTACAGTTTAATAGGAATCAAACCAATGGGGTTCTACAGAAATTACTCTAAAAACCTACAGAGTTTCTATTTTCTATACAATTGTTAAATCAACCTCTGGCATTTTAACCCAGGATTTCAAAATGCCACAGTCTTTTTTTAAAAAAAAAAAAATTAGCTGGAATGGATAGCCCAGCCCAAAGTCCAAACTTTCTGAGGTTCACCAACACCTAGACTCTATATTTTTGTACAGTTTTTCCAAATTACTACGTCTTTTACTGCATTGCTCAAAATACATGGCAATCCGAGCATGGACTGGGGTAAAGTTCCTCTTTTTATTCAGGATTCTGTCACCAGACAGGTATTTTCACTCAGCACCATTTGCAGTCCTATGTGAATCAATAGAGAGGCCAGTTCTCCTTCATATGAGGAGCAATCCAAGGGTCTAATGGGTTAGCGTTGAGCTACAATAAAACCTACCTGTCCACAGCAAATTTCCCAGTCAATATGCATCACCGTGATGAGTTTCTACTGTGGTCTGCCCAGACTCTCACCTGTTTCCCAAGGGGGGGTGGGTTCTTGCCGTTGGAAGGGTTCCGAGAGTTGCCTATAAAAATCAGTGTGTGTAGTACAGTAGATATAAAAGGAGTGCCATCTGGTGTGTTGTTCACAAGTTTGTAGGTTTAATAAAGTTGTTTACTGGCTTCTTGCTTGCAGGTCTTAACAGTAACTGTTGCTCTGTACGTGGTTCCTTTAGATTCCTCTCACTCGTCCAGGAGAAGTACCCAAACTGCACACTCTCTCTAGGGTGGACGACCCTCTATTCATTTCTGTTCCCCAACAAAACCTACACTCAGAAAATGATTCAAGAGATGCACAGCATTGCGGGGACGCTGCCCCAAAGGGTCACCTTCCCTGCCAGGGCCGTCCTGTTGAGATTGGCTTGGCCCCATTTCAGCTGGCTGCTGGCTCAGTCGGATAGGTAAGGAGTTAACCACACAAGTTCATCTTTAATCCTTTGAGCAGGATTAACTAAACCACTTAAACCAGTGGTTCTCAACTTTTCCAGATGACTGGACCCCTTCCAGGAGTCTGATTTGTCTTGAGTACCCCCAGTATCACCTAACTCAATAACTACTTGCCAACAAAGTCAGAAATAAAATTCAAAAGAGTGTCACAGCCCACGATTACTGAAAAATTGCTGACTTTCTCATTTTTACCATAGAATTATAAAATAAATCCATTGGAATATAAGTATTGTACTTCCATTTCCCTGTGATGCTTGAGCCTGTTTTTCCACTGGTGAGCCGGGTCTGAAGCCCAAGCCCTGCCGTCCAGGGCTGGAGCATGTAACTAAGTTTCGTGGGGGGACCCTATGGCATGGGTCCCCGGCCAATTGCCTTGCTTGCCACCTCCTAATGCCAGCCCTGCATCTGTGACCCCCCTAAACCCATCCCATGACCATCCTTGGGGCTGCAAGCCCCAGGTTGAGAAACACTGATCTAGATGAGTTGAGTATGCCCTAGAAGACCTCTGAGTACCCTCAAGGGTCCACATACCCCTAGTTGAGAACCACTGACTTAAAGAACAGTACCGGCCACCAGCACCTTGCCTACACTGCAGCTCCAAGTGGTCAGGCCGCTAAGTACAAATTATTCCCATGTCACAGAAACCTTTCTATAGTCAGACACTTGCAAATAAACAACCCTTCTACAGTGTCTCTCATTAAAAGAGAGCTGCTCAGGGTGCTGGACAGTGTCATCTTTCCAGATCCCTAATCCTACAGAGCATCACTTATTTTCAGAACTAAAAACTTCCATTTGAAAGGGACCAAACTAGCGATGGCTAATTAGACAACTGTACCTCCAACTATTGAAAAGCCAGCCAGAGAACCTGCGAGAATCCCAGGCCAGCTCAATGCTCTCTCTTCTCCACAGGTATAGCCTGACTCTGTGGCAGGGGAAGATGGATCCAATCACAGTGGAAGATCTCCTGTTCATCCGGGATAATAGCCGTGCTGAACAAATCTATTATGACATTTACAATCCTGTTCTGTCTCAGTTCAAGGAAGCAGCATGTATGTTTGTATTACAGTAGCGCCCAGAGGCACCAAATGAGATTGGGACCCCACTGTGCTAGGTGCTGTACATACACATAGGAGGAGACAGTCCCCGCTCCAAAAAAGCTTATCTAAATAGACAAGACAAAGGGTGTGAGAAGAAACTGAGGCTCAGAGAGGTGAAGTGGCTTGTGTAAGGTGACAGCAGCTCAGTGGCAGAGCTGGGAATAGAAGCCAGGGCTACTGACTCCCCTTCCATTGTCCTGTCCCCAAGGCCACACTGCCTCCTAAAGCTACACCAATTTCAAAGGGGCTCAGACCCACGGTGGTGAGACCGTCCAAGTGCACCTTCGCTAGCAGCTAAACTTGAGCCCACTTGAAAGAACAATTATGAAAGGCAGAAAAAATGTCCTGGCTATATTTTGATGTGCACTTATGCAGTGAGGGTGCTATATACTGTAAATAGGCACTTGCTCTGGGACCTGTAACAAAGTTTCTTTGTTTTAAAGAAAGGGGTTGTGCTCTTTTTTCCCCTTTTTTGATACACAGGAGGCCTGAAAGATTGTTTAAAGGTTTCTTCTGCTAGTTGTTTTACCTCGAAGATATCGTAAGTCTGGTTTCCAGTTAGTGTTGCTGGAAGACTTGTTGGGGCCATAAAGGATAGCTGACTGATGGCACACACTGACTGAAAAGGCACAGGTGTTGAATCTAGACCAAAGACATCCTTTCTCCCGAGCATCCATTACCCATTAGAGTTAAGTAGGTGTTAACCAAAACAAATTCCCAGAGTTTTAAACAGTCTGGGCTAAAAAAAAATGTCTTCCTCCTTCAATAGCTCCTAAGCTAGTCTTTTGTGATGTCATGATTTCATTAGATCTCTGGGTACTTCCAAGGTAGAGAAGACCTACATTTCTAAAGTCATAAAATTAAAATAGAAGAATTAAAAAGTAAATTCAAGGTTTCCATTATACATCGAAGAAACAAACAAGGAATCATTAGAGAGACGATAATCCATTTTCTCCCCTGCCTTTTGCAGGTTACTCATCCTGTACAGTCAGGAAGTATTGGTTCCAAGCTCTGCTCTCAGGTCCCTCTGCACAACACATGGGATTGGCAGAATTTGAGGCTGACCCTTTCAGTTTGGGAGCAATGAGTCTCTCTACCTTCCCCTACCGCCTCCCGAACTAGTAGGCACCCTTTTCTCAGAAGTGTACTTGCTTCCCCTCTGGTACAAGAAGGATAAACAGCTGTACTCCACTTAGTCAAGATGGGGTTTTATTGGCTCTATTCCAGAGACCCAACTTAGCTTAATGATCATGTGTACTACTGAAGACTATTAGCTAAATTGCTGCTTATTGGGAACACATTCAAGCTAGGTCAAGGGACTAAGCAGTGTTTAACTATATGTGAAATTCTAGGCTGTGATCTAGTTTGAGCAGGGTCAGATGACAAAGTGGTAAATATGGTCTACACGACAGTCTCAACTGTTACCATAGTTGGTACAGCTGTCATGATGGCAAGTTATGGCTCCTACATTGTATCCTACTGTAGCCCTAGCCCTAAAGACAAAAGCGCACACGGTACTCTGAAAGGGAATGATTTTACTCAGCATTTTCTCCCTCCTCTCAACCCAACAGTGAATTCAACAAGAAAGAGATTCTATTATCCTGGAGGCAATTTGCTAGATTACTTTCACCCAGCAGACTCCGATGAACTATGGATAGAGTGGTATGGGATGGATCACTATGAGAACAGGCTGGAAACACTGTCAATTCTTAAAGGTGAGTAACACATCTTTCCCCATGTACCGATCTAACAGAACTGGAGGGGTTTTCATAAGTTGTCACAGACTTGGCAGTTCCTAACAGCTGTAGCTCAGGCTATAGTTCTCAGACTGGGGTCAGTAAGTCCCAGTGAACTTTCTGGTGGCCTATAAACCCAATTTACAGACAGCAGCGAGGCAGGTTAGGTAACTGAGAGCTCAGGAATGGATGACAGGAGTAGTCTATGCATCTCCTAGAACAAAGCCTGCAGAACGTGTTGCAAAAAACAGCACAATAATGAGAACAGTGAAAGGAGACAGGGTGAAACAAGGGGATATAAATGGGATTAAACTGAGCAAAAGCACATTTACACTGACTATCAGGAGAAAAGTACCAACACTAAGATCTATGAATAGGGCCCTACCAAATTCATGGTCCATTTTCGTCAATTTCACAGTCATAGGATTTTTTAAATTATAAATTTCATGATTTCAGACTTTTAAATGTGAAATTTTACCGTGTTGTAATTGTAGGGATCCTGACCCAAAAAGAAGTTGGGGGGGGTGTCACAAGGTTATTGTAGGGGGGGGTTCAGTACTGCTAACCTTACTGCTCCTGGCAGGGCGCTGCCTTCAGAGCTGGGCAGCTGGAGAGCGGCGGCTGCTGGCCAGGAGCCCAGTGCTGAAAGCAGAGCCGCCACCAGCAGCTGCGCAGAAGGGTGGCAGGGTACGGTCTGGCCACCCGTACTTCAGCACTGCTCCTGGCAGGGCGCTGCCTTCAGAGCTGGGCACCCGGCCAGCAGCCGCCGCTCTCTGGCCACTCAGCTCTGAAGGCAACGCACAAATAAGGGTGGTAATATTGTGACTCCCCTGCAACTCCCTTTTGGGTCAGGACCTCCAATTTGAGAAACGCTGGTCTCCCCATGAAATCTGTATTAGTATAAGGTAAAAGCACACAAGACCAGATTTCATGGGGGGAAACCAGATTTCACGGGTCCTGACGTGTTTTTCATGTCGGTGAATTTGGTAGGGCCCTATCTATGAAATAGTCTATGAAAGCAGTAGGACCCATTGCTGGAGTAATATAAAACCAGGCTGTTTCAGGCAATGAAGAATCTATATGAGGAACAATCCTGGGTTAGGTTAGAAGCAGGATTAAGATTCCCGAATGCTACTGGTCAAAAGGCCAAAAGGTGGAAGGTTACCTCTTACCCTACTGTGGATCTCACTATGCTACCAGATATGAATCAATTATTTTCCCCATCCCCAATTAACTATCTGGAGAGATACACTAGGAACTGGTGGATGATGCACAGAACAGTGAAAGCGCTTGTTGTCTGCAGTTAAGAATACACTTTGAATCAATTATACAGACAATCAGTATCTATCATTGTTGTATATTAAATATCATATAGTCCAATGAAAATTAGCGGTTGAATGGTTTCTACCCAAACACATATAATGGAGCCGTGTAGCTCCTTTCCTCCCTTTAAATCTTAGTGCTAATTACACATAACAAATACATCGCTACGTTAAAGGGATCACTGAGGCTCAGGCTGTTATGTACTATCTCCCTTTCCTTTGTTCTCCAGAAAAGAGGGGCATGATTGCCTTGGACATTGCATTACAGAACAGCACCAGTGGAAATCTCATTCCCGTTGCACTGTATCCATCAGCAGGCCTCCCCCTGGAACAGTGTCTAGTTACAGTATACAGACATCTCAATCCTTGGGGGATATTCCTGAACATAACAGAACCTGGAGCACTTCGCCCTACTCTTGAGCTCCTTAGTAAGCTATATGCCCAGAATCTCTTATGGAACCCCATCTGGATAAGCATGGCTCTCTCCTTTGGAAGCTTTGAGACACCGGGATACATGCAAGGTGAAGAATTCTTAACAGCCATCAACATCATTTTCCCATATGTTACCATAGCCCCTGGCTGGCCCAGGGAAGTGCTAACTGCTGGTTACACTGGCCCATTGGTAGAAGATATGCTCACACTCTGTAAGGATCTCTGGCAACAAGTGTCATTTCAGCTGGAGGCTATGGCACTGAGTAGATCATGGCTGGCAACTACAAAGCTGTTGGAGATTTCACCCAGCTACACCATCACTGTGCAACACGGTTACACAGAGGGTAGCTACTGTGGTGGCTTCCCAGGACTCCGGTCTATCCGAACACATACACAGAAGGGGGTCTATTATAACATACCAAGACAATGCAGAAATGCTTTGATGGTGGATGTCGGGGAGGGATAGCTCAGTGGTTTGAACGTTGGCCTGCTAAACCCAGGGTTGTGAGGGGGCCATTTAGGGATCTGGGGCAAAAATTGGGGATTGGTCCTGCTTTGAGCAGGGGGTTGGACTAGATGACCTCCTGAGGTCCCTTCCAACCCCGATATTCTGTGATCACTGTGTTTTCAAACCAACTTCTTACTCTGGCAATCACAGTAGTGGCAGGTCTGTCACTGACTCCTGCACTTGGGGGACTGGGCATTAGAACTATTCTCTAAGTAGAGTTTAATTTATTTGGCTGTCCTTTTTGCTTTGAACACGTCTCCCAAACAGATCCCCTTTTGGTTTGTAGTGTCAGCCTGTTCAGCAGTTCACACACTGGCGGGGCGGGGCGGAAGGGATGGGCTTCTCTCTTTAAGGAAGGATGGTTTGTGGTTAAGGCAGTGCACTTGGACTCAAATCCTGGCTCTCCCACCACACACACTGTCATCCCGAGCAAATCCGATGGGGCTAGATTATCAAAAGAAGCTCAAAACCCCACCGCTCCCAGTGGGATACTTCTGACTAGATTTTTGAGATTAAGCACCCAACGTACCGAGCCCTTTTGAAAAAAAAAAAAAAATCAGTCCTTAATCTTGGCGTCTCCGTTTTCCCCATCTGTAAAATGGAGATGGGATTTCCTCTCTCCTATCTTTTGTCCGTTTGAGCAGATTGTAAACTCTTGGGGGCAAGGACTGTCTTTCTGCAGGTAGGTGTAACCTCTAGGAGCTGCTGTCAGACAAATAATTGTTTTAAATAAATGTAATTTCATCTGCTTGAGCTGGAGGCCTGTTTTCTGGACACAGTTTGGTTGTGGGGTTTTTATCTACGGCTAGTTATTGCTAAGGTGGAACTCTCCACATAGCCCAGTTTCTCCCCCTTTCGCCTTGGAGGGACATTTTCTTTACAGTGGTTTGCTTCAGGTAACCCCCAGGAGATAAGCACAGACTCTAGCTCGTCAGCGTCCAGCTCGCTCTCACACCAGTTTCACCGGCGCTGTATAGTTTGTGATCAACCTCCACGACAAAAGTAAAGAAGTGGCGGGGAGAGGGGCGTGTTTCTTCTTCCCAGCTAGGATCTGCCAGTACCTTTCAGAAAAGCGCATGTATCAAGAGTGCGGGCACAGTGTATTTTTGGGTGTGCTTTAATGGTCACTTCTCCATACACACCTATGGCTGCAGTCAGCAGCAAGAAGCCTTGAGCCTGCCTGAAGAGATCTAGAACTCAGCCACGAATCCAGGAGATGCCTGGCTGGGATCACTAATATTTTAATCAGATATTTGAGTTGCACAGTTGAACATCACAGAATAAAGGCTGAAAAAGCAGGAAGACTGGAAATCCATCCCCATAGTTGTGCTTTATTTACCAACAAATCCTTCAGACAGCAGCAGTGCAGGTTTAAAAATTCTTAAACAAGAAGAATCAATTTCCCACAGAAAACAGTTCAATTTCCCTTACTCTGGGGCTGATCAAGAAAAATACTCAGTAACTAAAGAAAACCCAGCGAGACGAACTCCTGAGGTCAGAAGGTGAATGGGGCTTCTTTATTACCACTCCCATTCTTTTTATGGTGTGTGAAAGACAGAACATGGAATTGCAGCACATCAATGAGGTATCCTGCATCATAATGCCTAGTGTGTCAAATCCAACAGTACCGTGTTACAGGAGACCAGGCTGGCCTTCTCCCCCACCCAAATCCTGTCCTGATTTACTTCATTGGATTAAAAGATGGACAGTTCCTCCACTGGATTACAAGAACTGGTGAAAAAAATAATCCATTTAGTAACCTTTACTTTTGTACAAAGGTTCAAGTGCGGGTGATGTTGTCAGAAAGTCAATTCCTGAACATGAGGTTACAAGACGGAATACAAATAAAATAAGGCTAGTGCTTTTTAAGCAGATTACATGCTGCTCTTGCCCTAGACCTTAGAATGAGCTGACTGACTTCACAATGAAACACTGGCCATGTAGGAACCACGTGGACCTCTCTCCCCATCCCACCCCAGGCCAAATTTTGCACTCAGATAAACCATAATAGTTGCCACAGAGTTTGGCCTTAATAATCCCTCTCCCTGATTAGGTAGATTGGCTCCAGCCATTACATTTCTCACCATCATCAAGCACACTAGAGAGAAGAGCGGATTTTAGTCATGCTACAATAGATGATTTCAAGTCATTGTGCTCCTAGCAATGCCACTAACATTATCTAAGTAATTACTCTCCATGTGCTCTCACCTACACAGACCAGTCGCTTCAATATGTACAAGATAGTCACACAGCACTGTGCAAAAAGGGCCAACAGTTACAGATTCTGAAGCCCGACTGCGATCTCATCCTTGTTCTTCTGCAGGAATCTCTCACAGGCTTTGAAGGTAACATAGAAGTCCGAGGACAGTCCTGCAATGTTAGTTGTGACGTAAGCTAGGTATCCTGGAGCAGCCTGGTTGTAATAGGACACCTGAAATCCACAACACATTCATTAAGACAGCTATGGGGACATCCACAGGTGGAAACCTACATAAGTCATTTTCTAATAAGTACAGCAGCAGCATAGGTACTGACTTCCTCTTCCCATGGTTCAGCAGGGGCTCTCTCCCCAGTGGCTCTGAATAGCGGAGAGGTTTGGGGATGTACAGACCATAGAACTGCCAGTTCCTCTGATCCAGTGGCTGTGAACCCCCCTTGGGTGCAGAAGGGTAGTAGCCACTATCCCAGCCCATAACTTGGAATAGCAGCTGTGGAAAGGTTCCTCTGCGGCCTGGGGGCAATGAATACCCAGCTTCTCACTTAGCTCCCACCAATCCCTCTGGCTTTGTGTGGGCAAGGGTGAATTCCAGCCTTAGTGCTCAAAGCAAAGCCAGCACACGAGGGCTTGGAAAAGTTGGGGTTGGACACAAATACGGTGCCCCAGACTGTTCTGATAGCATGGAAAGGGGACATTTTGAAAAGGTTTTTAGAATTTGAAAAAACCTTTCAGTCCAGACTACAGTAGTTGAAATGCAGTTCAACTGTTAGGCCTCTATTACTTGAGCTGTCCGTAGTATTAACATTTCCTCTTGTCAAAGTGACTTGAGTTCACACTCAGACCACACTGGTGCATCCACTCGGCAGGGGACAGCCTGGGACATGCAGCCCTTTGGCAAGGGAGGGTTACTGGGACAGGGCTGGGAGTCAGAAAATCTGGGATCCATTTTCAATTCAATGCTTCCTCTGTCCCCGTGAACAAGTCATGGAATCATGCTGTGCCTCGGTTTCCCCACCTGTAAAATGGGGGTAGCATAATTTATCCACCTGAGCAATGTGGACAAACTGTGTGCACATGAAGGTGAGGTGTTATGTGACAGTAAGAAGGAGGGTGTTGGGGGGGGGGGATGGGAAGAGGTTTTTGTTTTGTTTTTTTAAAAAGGGAGGGGCTTGAAAATTGAAGGACTCCAGAAATTCCCCCAAATCCCCAACCCAGCACAGACAGGAATGTGCAGCACCAGACTTGCAGGCCCTTCTGTTTTTCCCCCTCTGAACTGGGCACTGGGGAGCTGAACTAAAGCACACTAGTACCAACCACAGGTCGGCATGCACGAGCTCTTGGTTATGGAACACAGGTAAAGGCCACAGTGATTGTCGCTGGGGGACACAGCTATCCTGAGATAGCTGAGAGAGCCGAAAGCCTCACCTTGGTTAGCTCAGCTGTCTCCTGCCAAATACAGAAGCCAGAACACATCGTCTCCCCTCGGGTGTACTCAGGGTTGGGTGGATGGGTGGGCAGCGTGACCGACCTGAACGCGACGACATATGGGTCACTGTAAGAGAAGGAAGCCCGCTTAGGAGCAGTTCACAAGTGTATTGAAAAGGTGAGAGAGGAGCAGGATTTTATGCCAACTCTCGAGTTAACCCTGCTCAGATCAATGCCAGGAAATGCAGGTGGCAGAACTGCCCCACAACTGCTGGCCCAACACATGCTCAGTGACAGAATGGAAATGACCTCTGCCTAGAGATTCATGCATGGAAACACAGCACTACACGGTCACAATCCACCTTCTGCTTCTGCATTTCTTCTTGTATTGACTTCAAAATAAGTAACATCCAAGATATCTTGGAGTGATTAAAAAAAAAAAAAAAAAATGAAATCAACTGAAAACAATGAGGACAGAAGGTGGGGTGGACGGGAGGGAAGCTGGCTGTGATCTGGTCTCTATCTACAAATCTCATCACTGTGACTTCAGTGTCCCCTGTGTTTTTATCATATTGGGTACCGAAAGCAGGTAAGGTATCCCTTCCCCAGGCACACTAAGGCAAATACATTGCAGTCAGAGTGAGAGCTCCCATTCCACTTGGTGCCAAGGGACTGGAGACTCAGATTTTCAGGAGCCTAAGGGAGTCAGGCACCCAACTCCTACTGAAATTCAGTCTCCTTGAGACTCCTCTGAAATTCCCAGCCAAAGAACTGGGCTAAAAAGAAGGCTAGGGTGAGAATAGTCAGGAACAGCATGTGACAAGTATTCATCTCCTAAACGGCATGCCTATGCTCACCCTTCTCTAGGAAGGGGTAACTGGAATGAGTTCCCCGAGTCTTTCGCCAGAAGGCATGATGTCCAGACCCTGAATCATTTTGTGGTTCTTCTCAGAACCATCTCCAATACAAACTCCTTCTGGACTCGTGGGCCCCAGAATGGGGCACAGGATTCTAGTAGCAGTCGCACCAGTGCCAAATACAGAGGTAATAAACCCTGCCTACTCCCATTTGATAGTCTCTTTTTTAATAGAGCCAAGGATCACACCAGCCCTTTTGGTCACAACATGGGGACGCATGTTCAGCTGATTGTCCCCCAGGATCCCAGTCATTTTCACAGTCACTGCTTCCCAGGAGAGAGTCCCCCATTTTTGTAAGTAGGCTGACATTCTTTTTTCCTAGCTGTACGAGCTTACATTTAGCCATACTGAAATCCATACTTGCTTACACACAGCTTACCAAGCAATCTAGAGTGCTCTGTATCAATCTAGATCTTATCTGCAATACAAAAAGCTACATATTGAAACACACCCATATTCTATATGCAACAAGTTAC
Organism: Eretmochelys imbricata; assembly: GCF_965152235.1. Lineage (NCBI taxonomy): Eukaryota > Metazoa > Chordata > Testudines > Cheloniidae > Eretmochelys > Eretmochelys imbricata. The sequence continues at coordinate 95,561,963 of NC_135579.1, forward strand.
TTTAGATCCCTCTTGCAGCCAATTGTGCAGTGAAAAGGAAGTTGTGTACCAGTGCCAATCACTCCTCTGTGTGATGTTTTCAGATCCACAGAAATGAGGCTATGAATTAACTATTTTCATGGTAAAGTATTTTTTCACTCACTGGCTCATTGTAAATATTTGCCATGAAAATGATCCTTTCTTCAGTAGGTCATAAGTCCAATGATGCACAGCCCTTGCAAGATGGTTGGTTTAAGTATGGGGTTCCAGCAACTGATCAATACACTGCACTTGTCTACCACGGGCACTGAAAGACAGCCCAGACACATTTGAACAGGAGAGAAAGCACCATCTGTGGGGATTTTAGAGAGCGTAAATACTAAGCTAATACTAAGCACAGACTTTGCAGCTCTAAAAGCTACCACCACACTGACCAAACACTAGACGTTTCCAGCCCCATGGGCTAGTCCCACCACTGCTGTCCCTGGTCTGTGCACTGACTGCCAGCGAGTGAAGAACGCTGAGCGCTGCACAGGGTAAGCCCGCTAGACCCAACATGTCACTGGAGCCCTGCGAATTTACATACCCTTCATCACAAGGTTTTCTTCGTGACGCCAGGATGACAAAGTCCTGAGACTTCTTTTCTTGACTAACAGTCTGACTAAGCACGTGGTAGATCATGTCGTCTTCATCAACTTGCTGCACGAGCTCAGCGCTCCTGGAAAGAGGCAAAAGGACATTCCGGAAAGGATTCAGGCTGTCTTCCAAGATGATGTCATCTTCCCAGCACCAGGACACCAGACACCTTCCCTTAAAAGATGTCCTCCCTCTCTCTCAAGAGTGTTCCATCGTACGCAGGGCCCTACCAAATTCACGGCTGTGAAAAATGCATCCGACCGTGAAATCTGATCTCCCCCAAGAAAGCTGGTGTCCAGCCAGGGGCTCCTACCCTGTGCATGGTCCAGCTGCTAGTCCCAGCCAGGGACGGGGATGGCCCAAACATCCTCTTCCCCTGCAAAGACTGCTCCCAGGGCAGGTCAGACCCACCTCAGGGAACCACCCCAGCCTCTCCATGGCTCCAGCTGTTATTACGCCCACCCCTATGCGGGGAGCCAGTAGCTCCAGCTGTTGTCACCTCTCCATGCAGGCAGCTGTGGCTCCAGCTGTCAGCCCCCCCACTCAGACAAGAAGCAGACAGAAAAACCAGGCCTATGGTAACTTGTCCCCCATACCCCGTGACCCTCACTTCTGTGCTGCTGCTGGCAGTGGTGTTGGTTTTAGAGCTGGGCACCTGGCCAGCAGCCTTCCAGCTCTGAAGGTAGCGCCCCTGCCAGTTGTAGGGCAGGGGTAAGGGTGGCGACCCCATGACCCCCCCTACAGTAGCCTTGTGACCCTCCCACTCTGACCACCTTTTGGGTCAGGACCCCCTCAGTTACAATACTGTAATATTCTAGATGGAAATAACTGAAAACCTGAAACTGACTAATTTTAAACCCCCTTGGCTGTGAAATGGGCCATGAATTTGGTAGAGCCCTAACCATATGGTGTTACTCAGCAGTAACCCAGAGACTGCAGATAGAAGCAGTTCAAAGCCAGAGAAATAACAGCCAAACAAAAGCCAGTTAGGACAAACTTACAATCAGTCATAGGGATCAGGAAAAAAAAAAAAAAGCTTTCTCCACTGAATCAGAGCCACCTTCCCAGATATATCAGCTTTCCCAGGGACTACAGGCCAGATTTTTAAACACATCTAAGCACCTAAAGATGCAGGTCATGAAAATCCCCCTGGGCGCCTACCTGCCACTTTGGAAATCTGACTCAGTTTGACTACCTGTAGTACAGCATTTTCTTAACAAAATTAATTGCTCCAAACAATTCTCTTTTAGTCACATCCTGAAATCCTTACTTAGGCTAAATATCTGTTGCCTTCTGTGGAAGTTCATACTTGGCTCTCCCTTGGCAAGAGGCTGAGCCAAACCCCACTACTGTCAACAAGCTTTGGATCAGGCCCCGAGTTCTTCAGCTTCTGACCCCAAACGTTTCAATTGTATTGTCAAGTAGGATGCAAATCCTTTTCACGTATCGCGACATGACACCTCCTGTACCTTCTCGGTCTGGTTTTGTTTGTCTTTGAAGGATGGGATTGGCCTGAAATTAGAGGTTGTTTCTGAGCCTTTCACTGGGATGTTTTGGTTTTGGTGGAGGACACGAGGTTCGTGGCTGGGATCAGAGCCACAAAGATCACCGGCTCACTGTGTGACCTGGGAAAGTCATTTCACCTCCTTGTAGCTCATTCAACCCAGCAGTAAAATGGACTAAAAGTCCAGAACGCTCCCACTGATGCGCACACGCACCCCACCCTCTTGGAGCTGACAGTCCCTGGGAAAATAAGTTACAGCTCCTTAAACTTCACAGGCTGCTCCTGGGAGCGGAGAAGTCCTGGATTCAGTGCAAATGAACAATAGGACAGATCACCCACCCGAGGCTGTAGTACTGGAAGAATGAGGAGCCCTTATAGAGGTGCCTTCTGTGACGGATGCTCCAAAGACTATGGTATCCATTTTATAAGTGTTTTATGTATCTGAATGGGCTAGGGATTGTATTTCTGGCTCCATGGGGCAGTTACAGCGTTTCCTGCAGGAACTACAATCATTGGGGGATAATTCATGCAAATCCCCATACAGCTAAGTCTGGAGAAGCCTCATCCCCTGGGGGAAATTGCATATAGACTAGTTTAATGGGGTTCATGAAGCCTGGCAAACAAAGAATTGAAAACTGTATAAAGTGACCACTTTGACGTAGGGAGAGGGCCCCCCCACCCACACTTTTTCCAAGACCTGCGGGACATGAGACAGTGACCCAGACACACAAGACCTGCCAAGGACCTGAATGACTCTGAAGCCTGCCAGGGTCTCTGTGCTGAAGATGGGTGACTGTTTGCTAAGCAAAGACTTGCACGTAAACGGTTCATTGTTTTTAAAAACATTTTCTCTGTAATGCTTTTCTTCTGAATAACTAGTATTTGATTTATGGAGGCTGACTGGTCGCTGGTTAACCCTGCCATTGCCTTAGAGAGAACAGGGCTTGACCTAAAGTTAGATCTGCTGAGGTGATCACCGTGAATTGCAGTCTACAATCCCCAGCCTGGAGAGAATGGACAGTGGGATCCTGCCCCAAGGAGAGCTGAAATCTCAAGAAGGCCACAAAGGGATCAGAGGTGCAGTTACTTTAGGAACTGTGACACCCTCCTGCAAAGGATATTTTAAACCAGACAGGCGTACGATCCTGGCATAAGATTCCCCCTCTCAGTAAAACCAATTCTAATGACCATCCAAGGCCACGGGAGAGCTAAGAACATATGCTGGTCACAGTGTATAGTCACAGTACAGCCACTTCATGGAGTTGGGAAGAGGAGTGTGGTACATTTTACAGGAAGTTCGACCCCTTTATAGAGGACAGCAACATAAAATGTTAAAGCTACGGGCCAGCTCACTGCTGCGCTTACACGCCTCTGCCAGCTCGGAGTCTCAACTGCAGTCCTAGGCTAACAAGACTAGAGGTGTCACCAGCATGCGGGCAGAACACTTGACTAACTTGTGCCCGGGGCTGGTCTCCAGAAGATAAAAGCCTTGCTACTGTCACCAACAGCTAAAGGAGAGTCTTCTTCCGCTCAAGTGGCAGAAACTTGTGCTTTAGGAGATAAAGGTCCTGGATTCTATTCCACCGTACAACCCGTGAGCAGTGTGGCAGCCAGCTCCGCCGTCGGTACATATCCAACCACGGACTCCCTACACTGTACGCTACTGGTTTTGGAGTGGGGTGGATGATGGAGGGGAAAAAGCACTTTGCATGGCTTGAATGAAGAACCGTTTTGGAATGGGAAGTTGCTTTGAGGCAGGAAAGCCAAAGGAAAGAAATTGGGGGCCTTTCTCCCCCCATCCCCAGTAAAACAGGGACCATCACTCCTAACATGTTAGCTGCCCTCCAAGTACTCACGCATAATATCTATCCCATTCGTGCCTCTTTCTTAAGTCTGACAGAAGGAAGAAGGCCTGCGTTGCGTCAATGCAGAGGGACATCTCTATTCGGAAGGAGAGGTACTGGTCTTCCTCCAGCGTGTACATCCTGACCTTTGAGAGGGAGACAGACAGAACAGGTGAGAGGCACAGCCTGCTGTCTTCGTTAAAATGACATTTGATTTTCCCCAAAAAGATTCCTTCATATTTTTACTTTATTATAATATAACCAAACAGCTTTGATCTCTCTCCCTCCCCATTACATTAACATGAAGAATCACATATCCCTAGTGGTACACGAGGCCTGTGTTTTATGAGCTGGTTCTGGTGACTCCATTAACCCCCAGGAGTAAAGCACAAAACAGTTGTCCAAGAGAAGTTTACAGGCTAGCTAGCCTGGGTGTTGAATGGAAATGGGTGAAATTGAGGACAGCTCTGGTTGGTGGGTTCCGTGGGATTTTACTAAAGCACACGTTCTATAGCAGATCATACGGCATCACTGGAAGCCATGTATTTTACATGTACATAACTGTGCGTATGCAGTGTACATTTGGACGTATATGGAACGTTGATAGTATAGACACGCATTCATTGAATACATGCGGTACAACCCCATTTATTCAAAGTGTTGTGGGGACATCAAACACTTTTGGATACACTAGGATTCAAGTAACTGGGGGTGGGGAATGACTGAAACATTTCCTCTGATCTTAACGTGAGTTGTTTCCACTCACTGTAGGCAGTCCAAGAGACTAAGAAGGCAGTGTTTACTTGGGAGTGTGGCAGGGTTAAGTACCTTGTCTATTTCTGTGGCGAGTACCCAATTGGTTTTCGCTACAAGAGTCTTCAGTGCAGAAACGTTGTTGTAGCTCAGATAAACCTACATAAAAACATCATAAGAAAACACAGTAGAAATCACTTTGACCTTCAGTTATGTTTTCCTATATCTAAACTCATTGGATACTATAGCAAAGCTTGCAGCTGCTCGGATACTGAATTAATCAGAGTAAATCGGGGTTAAGAAGGAATTTATTATTCCAGCTAAGATCCCTATAACACATGCTGTTTTAGGTAAGGTTTCATCCTTCTTGTTTCCATAGAACATATTTATTCATGTATAAACTTCTAGCTGCTACTTAGTACCTGCTGCTGGGCCTTCCTACAGCACATGGGGATTAGATGCCAAGGGAGGATATGGCCAATACCTACAGAGACAGTTATTTTACCTTGTTACTTTGGTCCCAGGGCACTGACAATGGCACTTTTGTCTGTTCACAGGAAATGATGTATTTTCTAGGGAAAGCAAAGAGAATTGCTTTAGTTATAGCAGTACTGATCTTCAGTATGTGGCAGGGAAAAGGACATCTCAAACCCATGCTGGTGAAAGAGAGAGAAAGTGAAGTTAGCAGCAGTGTTTTTGACTTCAGCAGCTTCTCCAGCAATGATCTACAAAAGGAGTGGAGGAAAAACACGGTCATCTTATGAATATCTTGGGACCAGGATCCCAGTGGATTGAAACAGCCATTTCTTCTTGGCTCAACTTGAGGGAGCTCAGAGCAACAAAAGCCTCAGAAATCCTGCACATCATTTGCAGGCGGAAGGGAGAGGCACAGGGTGAAAAGAACCTTTAAGGATTACTTCTAACAAAGGCCAGCAGTGGTCTGGATGGGGCAAAACTAAGGCCTCGTCTACACTAACACTTCTGTTGGTCAGGGATGGGAGGGGCCTAAGCCACAAAGTTCAGGGCTGGATTGGAACAGGAAGGGCTCCCAGCTGGGCTTTCTGGTCAGGCAGGCCAATCTCTGCAGGTGGTCAGGGAGTGGCATAGGCAAGCTATAAATGCATGGCTTCCACCCAGGCACCCCCTCATGGCAGCCCTGCAAGTGGCCCTTGGCCTCATTTTCCCTTGATTTCTCAAATAACCCACGTACTCTGAAGGCTCTACTGAGTAATTTATTACCAACAGTCCCACTACCATGAACAGAATCGCCTCAGCACAGTGCTAACAGTACATTCATCCTAACAGTCCAACTCCTGCATCTCTCCCCCACAGCCCAGCCCAGCCCCCAGGTACAGCTGTGGTGTTTCCCACCCCACCCCGCCCCTCTAGTTGGGGTGTTTCTCTGCCCTGTTTCCTTCCCAGCTATGGTTCCAGCTCTTGCCCAGACACATCAGCCGGCTTACGCCTCCATAGTACCCCAGGCTTTGGCCCTCTCTGGCCAGCAGGCATCTCCCTGGGCTGCTCTCAGCCTTCAGCGCTCTCTGGCCTGGGGACATTTGCCTGGGGACATTTGACCCTCTGATCGCCCTCCTCTTTCAACAGCCTGATCTAATGCCATTGCTCAACCAGGGAACTCTTACCACTCCGTCCTCCAGGGGAATCCCCTCCCTGGAGCTCTGCCTGTGAACTCGCTTTACTTTGGATTCTCCCCCATCCTGAACTCTGGGTTCTAAACTTGCCTGCTGAGCTCCCTCTCGGAGTTCTCAACTCCCCTCTCAGGCCCCTGAACTCTCATTTATAACTCCCCCAGGCACCCCACCCTCCTCCTCACACAAAGCTGGGTCACACTTGGACAGGAACAGGAGAGCTGAGCCTACTTTCATTTAATGGGTCAGCTACCCTGTTACACAAGAGGACAAGACCCCAAACTAAGAGCCAGGAGATCTGGGTTCTATTCCCAGCTCTTTCTCTAACTTACTGGATAACCTCTTTGACAAGTCCCTGAGAGCCTCTCAGGGAAATGGTTTTGGGTGCCCACAATCCAGGACCTGCTTTTCAGAAGTGCTGAACACCCACCAACTCCAAATCAGATCAATGGGAACCACACCTGCCCAGGCCCTAGGGTCTAAAGCAGGGTGCCCAAAACAGGTTGCTTCTGAAATCTGGCCTTAGCATCTCCATTCCAGTTTCCCAGTCTGTTAAATGAGGATGGTACTTATCCACCTTTGGAAAGTGCTTTGAGAGCCACAGCGGACGTGTTACTGAAGAGTTAGTCATTCGGTTTGTAACAAAATCTGAATCGTCTGTGTTGGGAGGTGCACAGCAACCCAAGCTCGGATTAGAAGAGCTTGGGTTTTATCACTGGAGCAAACGCTATATTTGAACTGTGCACAAACAGCAAGTCAAATTTGCAGGATGCTGTTTATTTAGGGTCATTTGATGGAAGCCTTTACTGTAACAGAAAGGATCAGAATTCATCCCTGGACTGGTGTAGTGAGTGAACAGCTGATGCTAGATTCAGACAGATACAGCACTTCTTAGGGTCCACGTGTTTGTTCTCATATTGACCTGGGACTCAAGGGAAAGTTATGAAACTCCTGGAAGCAGGAGGGCAGATGCCACAAGACATTCCAGGAAGAAAATATTTTCACTGCTTAATTGCCACACTTCACTACAATCTTATTCTCAGGGACTGAGATACTGGGGTATAATTTGTCCGAGAACACCAGATCTGTAATCAGAGACACGATATAACCAAGGTGAAGAGTTGAAAAGTAACAAAATAAAGCAGCTGTCTCTTCTGCAAGGCTTCATTGCAACCACATGACCAGAGAGGACTCCAGGAATAGGGATTCACAATGGGCGGAGAAGACAGGACTCCAATTGCACATGCAGACAAAACAAGTGGAGAGACTGGGAATAAAATAATGTTCATAACAGATGTAAAACTGACCAAAGGCCAGCTTCCCACTTTCCTGCAGATCAGGGGCAGCAGTAAGAAGCCTGTTAGGGCAAGGAAAATTCAAGTCCAGAGAAGAGCCATTAAGGATCTAGAAAACAGGGCTGGCTCTAGGCCAGCAAAACAAGCAGGTGCTTGGGGTGGCACATTTCTTGGGGCGGCATTCCGGCGCCAGCCATGCTGCCCCTAGAAATGTGCCCCCGCTGCCCAAACAGCTGTTTCGCGCGGCAAGCCTGGGAGGGAGGAAGGGAGGGAGAAGCCGAACGGTGGCGCACTTGGGGGAGGTGGCGGTGGTGGAGCGGAGGTGAGCTGGGACAGGGAGCGGTTCCTCTATCCCCCACCTCCCCCGTTACTTCCTGCGCTCCCCCGCCCACCCTTGCTCACCTCTGCTCTGCCTCCTCCCCTGAATGCGCTGCCTCTCCCTCGCCTGAGAGGGAAGGGGGAGAAGTGGAGTGACGGCACGTTCAGGGGAGCAGGCGGAGCGGAGGTGAGCTAGGGCGGGGGGTTGCGGTGGGGGGAGCTGCAGGAAGCAATGGGGGGGAATGCGGCGGAGCCGAGGGCAGGACGAGCCATGAAAAAGAAGTGGGGGCAGCCAAAAATTTTTTTGCTTGGGGCGGCAAAAATCCTAGAGCCAGCCCTGCTAGAAACCATGACCTATGAGGGAAGATTGAAAAAAACTGGGTTTATGTAGTCTGGGGAAGAGAAGACTGAGGGGGGACATGATAACAATTTTCAAGTACATAAAAGGTTGTTAAAAGGAGGAGAGAGAAAAATCATTTTCCTTAACCTCTTAGGCTAGGCCAAGAAGCAATGGGCTTAAATTGCAGCCAGGACATTTTAGGTTGGACATAAGGAAAAGCTTCCTAACTGTCAAGGTGGTTACGCACTGGAATAAATTGCCTAGGGAGGTTGTGGAATCTCCATCATTAGAGACTTTTAAGAGCAGGTTAGACAAACACCTGGCAGGAATGGTCTAGATAATACTTAGTCCTGCCATGAGTGCAAGGGACTGAACTAGACGACCTCTCGAGGTTCCTTCCAGTCCTACAATTCTATGATTCTCCAAAACCCAGTCAATTACTGGTCTTGGATGCAACTAGGGCTATTATCAAGGTTCTGCAGACACTCCATTAAGCTGAAAATAGCAGCTTCCAGGGGGAAAAACTGACTATCCAATATGTTACTTTTTCACTGCTTGAGGGGACAGCATAAGGTGTGTGCACTCTTGTAATAAATAATAAAAAACAATAAAATTTTGCACTTTTTACCCATAGTTCTAAAAGAGTTTTACAGAGGCAAGCGAGCATCATTATGCCTGTTTTACTGAAGGGGAAACTGAGGCACAGAAATTCAATGATTTGTCCAACTCTCACAGCAGAGCCAAGAATAAGGACAGCAAGAATACAAGGAGCAATACACAAATGGAACACATGATCAAAAAGTGGTTTATTTATTCCATCTTACCCACTAAACCGTACTGCTTCTCTTGTCCTCTGAGAGCACCAAATATTCAAGATCTTTAATCCTGGCTCTGGACAAATGCTTGGTAGTCTTGGGCAAATCACTTAGCTCTGCCTCAGTTTCCCCAAGAATAGAGTGAGGTTAATAAATTCTTCCTTTCATGCCCCACAGGAGGGAGATAAAACTGAATGATTATAAAGCACCTCTAAGATGCGTAGCACTAGAAAAGGGCTAATCACTATGATTATTACAGATTGATCTGATCTAGCTATGTATTTTTGTGTTCTGTATCTGTGCAGATATTATAGTGCATTAATCACCAACATATCTGGATATTATAGTGTGTTTTGACAATAATGGATGTATAAAATACGCATAGCCCTGTGACACTTTGTTTTATACACAGTTTCTACTTCTGAATTCAGACAGTTTCTCCTGTGCTGTCCCTACCATCTTCTCTCTCTCCAGCTCCCCTACAGAGATCTGCGTTATGTCTGTGTCTTCCTAACATTCTATCGTCTGGCACTACACCACTTAGCCCTCAAGTACCTTTTCACAGAATCGTGGGAATGGGACCTCAAGAGGTCATCTGGTCCAGCCCCCTGTGCTGAAGCAGGACCAAGTTCATCTAGACCATCCCTGAAAGATGTTTGTCCAACTTGTTCTTAAAAACCTCCAATGAATTACAGAGATTCCACAATCTCCGTCGGATCATCATCGTCTTTATAGCAGCCCTTAACGTATTTGAAGATTGTTATCAGGTCCCTCCCCCAGACTTCTTTTCTCAAGATCAAACATGCCCACCTTTAACCTTTCCTCATACATCAGGCTTTCTATACCTTTTTTCATTTTTGTTGCTCTCCTCTGGACACACTCATATTTTTCCAAAAGTGTAGCACCCAGAACTGGTCACAGTACTCCAGCTGAGGCCTCACCAGTGCTGACTAGAGTGGGACAATGACCTACTGTGTCCTACCTACAATACTTTGTTCATACACAGCAGACTGATGCCTCTTTAGCAACTGCATCACATTGTTGATTCATACTCAGTCTGTGATCCACTATAACCCCCAGATCCTCTTCAGCCATACTACCACCTAGCCAGCTATGCCCCATTCTGTAGTGCATTTGATTTTTCCTTCCTAAGAGAAGTACTTTGCACTTGTCTTTATTGAATTTCATCTTTTGATTTCAGACCAATTCTCTAATTTGTCAACGTCGTTTTGCATTCTAATCCTGTTCTCCAAAGTACTTGTAACCCTCTCCCAGCTTGGTTCCACAACAATCACACTTTCCACTCCATTATCCAACTCATTAATGAAAATATTGACTTGTACCAGACACAGGACAGACATCTAGAGGACCCCTCACGAATACCTCCAGTTTGACAGCAACCTGCTGACAATTACTCTTTGAGTACAATCATTCAGCCAGTTGTACACACCTCTCATAGCCATTTCACCCGGAATGCATTTCCCTGGTTTGTTTATGAAAATGTCATGCGGGACTGACATTTTCCTTACTTAAAAATTCTCTCTCTCTCTCCAGGTGGATCATGTCTACTGCTTCCCCCCATTCACCTGGCCAATAACCCTGTCAAAGGAGGAAATCAGGTTGGTTTTTGCATAATCTGTTACTTAGGCTTGACAAATGCATGGTGTCTATTTCTTATAACCCTATTATCTCTAGGTGCTTACAAACTGATTGTTTAATAATTTGTTGCATATCTTTCCAGGTATCGAAGTTAGGCTGACTGGTCTATAATTCCCTGGGTCCTTTGTGTTCCCCTTTTTAAAGATAAGTACTATGTTCATCCTTCTCCAGTCCTCTGGGACCTCATATCCTCCATGAGTTCTTGAAAACAATTGCTAATGGGTCTGAGATTGTATCAGCTTGTTACTTAAATATCCTAGGGTACATTTCATCAGGCCCTGCCAACTTGAATGCATCTAATTTATCTACATATTCTTTAACTTGTTTTCTCTCTATTTTAGCTAGTTCCTTTCTCTTTGTTGCTAAGATTGCGTTAAGTATCTGGTCACAATTTACCTTCGTAGTGAAGACAAAATGGGCATTAAACACTTCATCCTTCTTGATGTCCATTATTAGCTCTTCCTCCCTGTTAAGTAGCAGCCTACAGTTTCCTTCATCTTTCTCTTCTTCCTAATGGATTTATACGCCCATTTCTTATTGCCTTTTGTCCCTTGCTAGCTGAAACTCATTTTGTGCCTCAGACTTTCCGATTTTGTCCCTCCATGCTTGTATGATTCTGGCGTACTCATCCTTAACAACTTGTCCACGTCTGCCCTTTTTGATAGATTCCTTTCTGATTTTCAGATCCTTAAAGAGTTCCTGATGGAGCCATACTGACCTCTTACTATTCTTTCTATCTTTCCTTCACATTGGGATAGTTGGGTTGCACCTTACTACTGTCTCTGAGCAACTGCCATCTCTCCTGCACTCCTTGGAGTGTCTTTCTGCTTCACGCTGAACTCAGCGCCAAATACTTTGGGCTAGGAAGGCAACTGGGAGTCCGGCCTGAAGTCTAATCCTGTTTCCAACATTGACATGCTGGGGTGCTTTGAAGAAACCACTTGAACTCTGGTCTCAGGTTTCCCCAACTGAACTCCCGGAGTGCTGGAAGGTTAAGTTCCTCCAGGCTTTGAGAAATCCTCACATGGAAGGTGCTATGTAAGTGCCAAATATTATCACAGCCAAAGCGTGCAACCTCTCCCCCACACATAGGTGCTGACTTCCTGCGTTCCCGGGGGGTGCTCCACCCCAGGCCCTGACCTCACTCCACCCCTTCCCCCAAGGCCCCCGCCCAATCCCTTCCCAGCACCGCTCCTCCCCCGCCCCGCACCTTCCGTATGCCGCTACACGGCGGGTGGGAGGAAGAGGGGGGAGCTGATCAGTGGGGCCTGATGGAGGGTGGGAGGTGCTGGGGGGAGGGGAATTAGCTGATCCACAGGGCTGCCAGTGGGTGCTGAGCACCCACTATTTTTTTTTCCTCATGGGTGCTCCAGCCCCGGAGCACCCATGAGTTGGTGCCTAGGCTCCCCCCACCACCCACCCACCAACCCACCCCTCTACCTTCCACGGTACAGAAAGCCAGGGGTTACCTTCAATTATCCCAGCCTTTACCAAGTTACCCGCATGTGATCATTCAGAGCGGAACACGGACTGGAATAAAAACACTGTTCTATTTAAAACACCACATTCCCCCGTTATTTTCCCTGCTTAGTTTGAGGCGGATCCGTTTCACTCACCTGTCCAATCGGATTTTTTTTCTAGCACTGGCTTCTCGGTACCGTCTCTCGCCATCCTGTGGAATGGAAACGCGTTCCTTAGGTTAAAGTTTTGGAAAAATAATTAAAATTAAACGTGTTGACCGGAAAAAAAAAAAGATTTTTCAACATTAAGGAAGCGTATGCGCGAACCAATCCTGCAGCCTCTGCTGGTCTTGGTAACGGCCATAGCTGGGGAAATGCATGGAATGTAAATGGAAACACAACACTGATCTTGTCCACGCTCTGGCTACCAGGTTTGTTCTTGGTTAGCTCTAACCAGGGCTATTGTTTGCACACACTATGGTTAACACATGGCAGGCAACCCTAGCTGTTACCAGTGTCTTGCCCCCACCAGCAGCTTAGGCTAGGACTGTCTTCCGGGCAGCAGGTCCCCAGCACTGGGTTTGTTGTTGTTTTTGCAGTATAGACAGAACCTCCCAACTGTGCCTATACAACCAGGCTGGCTGATTCTCCCACCGAGCAGTCCTCTCAGCAAGCCATCTCACATGCTGCTGATGCTACTCTGTGTAGGTGCCTGGCCTGTGGGGAGTCTACCCTCTGAGGAATCAGAACAGGGGAGTTGATCAGGTTTTTCCCAGAATGCACAGATGCAACAGAGCTATGCAATGTGGCAGAAGTGGATACCTAACACAGCCAGCGCATCTGTGCTGTGTGGGAGAACAGGGGTGGGGGGCGGCGGCGGGGAGAACCTGCTGTGCAGACAACTCAGTTGTGTTTGTTGTAGCCAGGACACACGTGCATCCCAAACTGGTTACAAAAACGTGCTTGTACTTGTTATGTAGACAGGGCCACTGGCTGAAGGCAAGTTAGCATTGTACAGCTATTTGACTTAGTGTGGAGGATACTGGTTAAATGCTTGTGTTGCATTACTTCCAGGCTCCCCTGCCACACTCTGCTGGGCAATGCTGCTGCTTGCCAGTTACTATGCTGGCTGTGAATTTCCTCCGATTTTCCAAAGGTGCTGATATAGCACCAATGGACTTACAGCAAATATTTCAGTTTTACTGCCATTGGCATTAACATTCAAGTCACTCTACTGATTTCACAAGAACTTTTTAAACACACGAGTCTGTCTCCTTCAGATTCCATGATTTGTTTAAATCCACCATGGTTACTGAGAAATTCATTACAGTTGACTCAGCATTGCGCAGTATCTGAGATCTGCTGCTCAAGAGCCAGCCAACCACAATAGCAAGCTGCACTTGTTTCTCAGTGAATTAGATAAATGCAATACAATTAAAGGCTGCCAGGCTTGGGGCAAAACAAGAGTCAGCTACATCCTACTTCCCCAGATTCTTACATCACTGCACAAGACCACCGATGTGGGCAAGGTCACTTTCTAGGCCCCGATTATGGTTTCCATTCTTACCCCAGCTTCTGGTTTCACCATCGGAAGGGTACTGGGCTGACCCTCTTGATCCAAGACAACAAATGTCATAAAGGCACTGTTGATATGTCTTCGACTAACTTCCATTTCCTGTCGATAGGCCTCGACACAAACGCCAACCTCCATGCTGGAAAGAAAAAATGGAAGCAGATCATCTCTAGTGCCTGGGGCATAAAGCAACGCTACTACCTACCGAAAGGAATCCAGTGTGCCATACATTTCATTGCTTATTTACCAATAAATAAGCAGAGAAGCCTAAGAGTGGACCGACTAGATCAGTCCAGCTCAATCTGGAGGACACGAAAAAGGCCATGACTCAAGCAGAGTGTGTGCAGCTTTTCAAATTTTGATGCAAGTTTTCAACAACATTTGAAATGTCAACGAAAAAGGGAAATCTTTGCAATGAAATCTGAAATTTTCCCCTCCAGTTTTTTGACTAAACCTGGTCACTGGAACTGGACAAACCACTCTATTACGTCAAGTAAATTTTACCCACAGACACATAGCTCCCATGGATTTTAATGGATGTTGCATGTATTTTGTCTGAGAGCAGATTTAGGGTCCAAAAGTCTATTTTGAAAATTCACTGCTTCTCATATGAGATTTAAGGAGGTTGATTTTGAAAACCCACAGTAACACCGATTTTTTCCTGCCTGATGTTTAAACCTGGCCTGATCTATGTAGGAAGGAAGTAAATAAAGACACACAGTGATTGGCTGCAACAGACTAGATGATTTAACAGGTCTTTTTTATCTTTTATTTCTATTAATTTATTGATTGTGAATTTATTTTTATTTGAACCCATTTCGAGCTATTTGAGCTAATTCAGATTTATTCGCAGAACGATCTACAACCCGAACTTCTGAATCAACCTGATTTTACAGTCAGTAATGTATTCTGCAATTCAAGGGGAAAACACTGCTCTGCCTATCTGTTAACATCCCTTTATGTAGAACCAGATATTGAAATAGTTTTACAACAGATATTGAACATTGACAATTCCTTCCTGTTCAATTATTTTTCATTTGTGTAAATCCAGCAGTCAATAATTTTCACAGTTGTTTCTGTGCAAGAGTGCAAGCTTCTGTTGAACGTTCTTATCAAAATCCATTCAAAACCCTGAACCAGAGAAAGATGTACCTGTTTTTGAATGCATTATTAACAATAGCTTTTAACAGGAGACGGTCCCCAACTTGTGATGGTCCCCTGAAATGGAACATTTCAATGGTCTTCAGAGTGGGGTGGGCATGGCACAGCCGGCTGTGAGAAGGGAGAGAGATTTGATTTTAAAAAATGCACTCAAAATGAGGAAACTATTTAGCCAAGCCAACATATCAACCAGTGTGCATGACCTGCTGCTGGACAGAATAGCAGACCTGCACAAGCGTCTGTGCATAAAAGGGAAACAACTCAAGCCAGAGAGCCCTGAGAACAGGACAGGAGGCCGGTTCTTGCCAGGTGACACAGGTATATGCAGCCACCCCAAACCAAATACTTTGATGTGGCCCAGCTATCACCATTACACAGTCCCCAGCAACACTCAGCCAGCCTGAGATATTTGGGGCTATTTGCTGCCCTCAGAAAGGCGGCCATTGAGGTCTGTATTCCCCTGAGAACACATCTTTTGCCTCGGCCCCAAGCCTCTTGGCCCTGATTCCCCATGTTGTGACTAATCATTCTCCAAGCTCAGAGGGTCACTTGTGCAAAGAGAAGCACCCTTTTCCTAGCCAACAAATGACGGGGACCACACTCTGTGTTTCTCATGCGGCAGGGCAAAACTCTGCCAATAAGCCACGACCAGATCAGCTCATTACAAGCCAGTCTCTGTAGCCAGGTCACTGGTTATACCCCCTTTCCTCTCAAAGAAGGATCCTTACCTCCCCCTTCGTCACTAGAGCTAGAGAGAAAGGAGCTTGATTTAAATAAACGTCATCTAAAGAACAGAGTCCTTCACAGTGCATCTTCCTCCTGCTACTGCACTGCAGTGTTAGCATTTGGTAGGCGCCCAAATGATGGCGCGGGACTTGGGCCCACATTTATTTTGGCAGAGAAGCAAGAATGCAACAGTCACACAGGCAGTGGAAGGATACCAGCAGCCAACCCAAGTGCACCTGGAGCGCTGTGTACATTTTATGATTAAATAATTGGGCTGGGGGGTAAGGGGGAGAGAAATTTGGTCTGAATCTCTACCGGTGCCCTTCAAGTGCAGCTGTTCTGGGGCTATCGTTCCCATTCCACTGTAAAAATCAGAACAGAGATTACTCCTTGTTCAGTACAAGTCAACCTGAGAACTCAAAGTTAGTCTCTGAAGATCAAAAAACTAAAACACAAAAAAGGTAGATGATGAAAAATGAGATAAGACATTTAACTCCTTCACTACCTCCCCTTCCCATTGCATCACACACAGAGGATGCAGAATACCCATAATTAATGCATACAGAGCACCATCTAATGGACAACTGCTGATTTATCTATGACAAAATACATTAGTCCTGGACGTCCTTCAAGGTTTATAATAAATATCGCCCAGTTCTTATATAGCTCTTTTCATCAGTCACTCTCAACGTGCTTTATGAAGGCGGGAATCATCACTATCCCCTTGTCTACAGATGGGGAACCAGAGGCCCAGAGCAGTGAAGTGATTTGCCCCAGGTCATGAAGAAATGTTTCCAGGATCACAACAATACACGAGAAATCTCTCCATGGTCACGACATCGCACCAGACTATGCATTTGTACATGAATCAGAAACACTGCCCAACTTTGCAGAAAAGCTGCTTCCAAACACACACAGGGGAAGAATCCTCACAGGGGAAACGTACTGCTACCGTCAGGCCAAGGGCGTTACGCTCCCCACAACAGAGCTGCCTCACCAGAAGGAAGGCGCACATGAGACCGTGAAGCCACAGTCAAGCTGATTCTGTGGGATTTATTTCGATGGTGTGATTCCCACCTCGTGTGAAGTGAGGCTTATGGGACCCAGAGACACCTCCCCCATCCCCCATGTCATCTTCCACACCTGACACAATGGTGTTAAACCTTGTGGTGTGATGCAATGACGACATCGTGACATAGGAACTTGTCTCACTAGGCAAACGCCAAAGATGGCATCCCTTAGTCAGGCAGTCTATCCAAAGCTGGCTCCCCAAGAGTAGCGCTCGGGAAGGGCAGTTTGAGTCCACCCCATCTCAGGCTGTGAGGGCTGGGCCTAGTCAGTATGCAGGGAGGAGATCCGCAAAGCTACATTGCCAGAGAGAGAGAGTGCTCTTGGCACCTCAGTGGTGGCGCTCTTCCCTCCGACTCAATGCCAAACCCAGGCCCAAGCAGGGCGCTGGAGTGCTGGGCTGTTGTAGGCCCAATGGCCTGACTGGGAAGAAAAATTAGGTCCTGACCATAGTGATCGTTAAAAGTTCAGAGGGTTTTTTCTTGGCAAGAACAGAGGAACTAACCCGTTGAGTTGTGGGCAGATAATTACCTGGCACCCTCCCCATGTCATTTCAACTGCACAGAATTCTTCCTCCCTGACTGCTGTACCATCGGGCTGTGCCTCACTACAGGACTAGGTAATGAAGGAGCAGAAGATGCTAACAGCACACACAATCAGAACCTCTCCTGTGACAGAGGCATCTCCAGCCTTGGGGAGGAGAAGCTCAGAACTGCACCTTGCTGCTATCGTGGCAACGTTTTCCATCCATGCCATGATCTGGCCGCCGAACGTGTTTCCCTGATGATTGGCATGAGGGGGCAGCACCAGTTCCACACTCTCCACCCTCGTCTTTTCAGCAGGCACCACGGTGTTGCAGTCTCCATTCTCACGCTCTGGCATGAAACAAATATATGTTTATCAGAGTGGCGTGTGGAAAAGACTCACCCCACCGGGCTGATGTTATTTGCACAATTCATCCCTCAACTAATTGCTACAAAATAAAAAACAAACACCATTTTCTCATCCACCACCATGCCCTGCCCCCTTCCAGCCCAGGGGACTGTCCACTGCCTTGCTGCCTGCAGAAGGATTCCCCCATTACACCTATGCCAGTGTCACCAGCCATCCAACTGAGGCTTTGAGAGCAGCTCATTGTCCCCGCTCAATGGAGGAGAGCGTTCACTGGGGCGCAATGCAAGGTACTCTTCCCCAAAAGAGATTGGATGCCTTCTCCTCAGCAAACTCCGTCCCTGAAAGCCTATGGAGTGTGAGAGGAGGGATCAGATCCAGCTCATCTCTGTGGCTTTGCAGAACATTACCACCAAGTGTTTTGTACAGATAGCACCTTCCATCAGAGGAACTCTAAGCATGGTACAGACATTCATGCACTTGCCTCACAATTGTTGTGAAGCCGATATTCTCTCCATTTCACGGAGGCAGAGAGGTTCAGCACTGCCCAAGGGTCAAATCTGTGACAGAGGCTGAAACAGGACCCTGATCTCCTTCCCCATAAGCCCTGTGCTGCAGACACAGCATCACCTTTCTACTAGCCCACCGGAATAAGACCGTGCAACGTGGGAGCCTTTTTACAAAAGCAATTAGCCAAGGCAAGAAGCAGCGATACATGGGGAGTGTATTTTGGGTGGCTAGAACCTTATAGTGGAGGCCAGGTTTATAGGATAGAGGCAGCAGAGTCTGGAGGACAGCACTGGGAGCTAGGAAATGCTGTCTTTTAACCCCAGCTCTGCCAGCAACTCACTGTGTGGCCCTGGCAAAGTCACCGTCTCGCTCTGCCTCAATTTCTCCCACCTGTAAAACGGGGAGAGTATTTACTTACCTACCTGGCAGGGATATAGCAAGGAATAGTTAATACTTGTATAGCACTCTGAATATTGCTACCCGGTAACCGTACCCCAAGTTGTGGAATTATTTTCCTGACACAGACATGACAACTGTTTTTTGGACACCAGCTCAAGGCAGTCAGGCAAGCACCAGGCACAGTTTTTAGGTTTGCTTTTGTTCAGGGGCAGGATCCGCAGGGCAGCTTACCAGTCTGCATGCTGCTGTTGGTGAGGAGATCCTTGAGGGTGTCAGTGTGGGCCAGCCGCATTCGGCGGCGCTCAGCAGCAATGCTGTATTCCATCTTCTCTTCCTCTGTCTGAGGAGTCAGCGGCTTTAGCTTCATCTACATGCCAAGAGAGGACAGAGTGTTAGTGTGTGGCTCTTTCCCCATCTCCAAGCTAGTCCCAGGGGGATGCAGTTCAATGGTTAAAGGGGACATAAAGGAGGGAGAATCTTCCTATTTATCTGAAGGACGTTTGTATTCTAACGGATGTTTCCAGTGATAAACTCCAACATTCCACATGGGGAAATCTGATTCCTTAGGGGACTGAATTCTTCTACTCGCTTTTAGAGGTGCTGCTTCTCTACAAGAGACAGAAATCCTCCTTGTGCTTTTCTTCCCAAACAGCCCTAAACCACTTTAATCACCGCACAAAGAAGTCCTTTGCATCCAAAGCACCTTCCATCAGGAAATCTCAAAGCACTTTACCAACAGGAATGACTATTTCCTTTACAGTAGCACCTGCAGACCTCAGCTGAGGTCAGGACCTCATGGGACTAAGTCCTGTACAAACATGCAGCAAAAGATTGTCAGTTCTTTGGGGCAAGGACTATCTAAAAAAACAAGACAAGGGATGAGTGGGGAAAATAGAAATGGACGTGACTAGCCCTCACACAGCAGGTCAGTGGTAGAGTTTGGCATGGAACCCAGGCGTTCTCACCCCCAACTCCAGTGGTCGAGGTCCCTTTATCTGAGGCAGGCAAGTATTAACCTAACTTTACAGATGGGGAAACTGGCACACAAGTGAAAGGAAGGGGAGTGACTTGCCCACAGTTAGAAGGAAGCTTTTGTCAGAGCCATGAATAGAATACTGATCTCCCGACTCCCACCAGTTTTCCCTAACAACTATCTGAAGCTTCTTCCAAAAGAATCACTTCAGCCACTCAGATTAATCTGGACCCCTCTGTGCAGGGTGGAGAACAATTACATCAGGCTGATTTCTTTTTATTTAAATACAGACTTCTTTATTTTAAAAAATAGGCCTATTTAAATAAAATTTGAATTGACAACCTATGCTAAGGCTTAATTTAAAATATTTTACAGCAAATGTAAGTACAAAATACATTACGCCGTGTATATTTGCTCCCCAGTTTTAAAGAAAGTCAGCCCAGTGAACTGGCAGGCAAGCACCTGGAGCCAGAGTTTGTGGAAGTGCTAAACTAGCTTTAGACAGCTGTAACCTCTTCTGCAGGTGCACAGAGAATATTTGCTTCCTTTCAGTTTATTCAGCTAGTTCAGTTCAATGACTAGTTCGTTCAAGGAGAAGAAATGAACTGGGAGTTGAAAAAGCAGGAGAGCTTGATTTTTATCTTCCAATATGTGAATAAAAACTAGGTGTGAAAGGATGAGATATGCTAGATATAAAATCTTGAAGGACATGGTGACCGGAAACAATCTGAAGATGAACAGTTGATCATCTAAACTTAATAAATTGGTTTTAAAATGAAAAACATGTTCTGATAAGCTTTCTTTTACGTATCCAGCACACTTAAGGCAGTTTTATTTAATAAATAAATTAAAATTCTGTTTTTGTGCATTTTTAATTGCATTTCCATCCAAATACAAAATTGGAAGTAAAAATTAATGTAGGTGAATAAAAAAAAATGCAACTTCCACCTTTTTCTAACACAAATGTAAAAAAAGTCTAAATAAATGTAAGTTAAGCTATCTAATTGCTTAAATAAACATATACAGATCCTCCTGGTTAGCAAAAAGCAGTACAAAATTTAGTGCAGAGAGTATAGCTGGTTGAAACACAACGTGATTTAATGGTTACCAGCCACTGAGAATCAACCTATCTTTAGGAAAAGAGCTAAAAAGTACAAATGCAAAACATCATTGTTTAAAAAAAAAAAAAATTGATAAAGTCAGGGTTTTCTGCTTGATGGTTAACATAATGACTAAAATTGGTGATTTAAATCACTCCACCCTGCCCTTATGCACATGTCAGCAGCTGAGCAGCACACTTCATTACTATACAGTGGTGTAAGATGTGGGGTGAAGTCTACCCCATATTCACCTTAGACGACAGAGGAGGTTTTAGGTGAAAAGCAATTACACAAATTGGAGTTTGGCTAGGACTCTGGGACTAGCTTCCAGCAAACTGTCGGATTTTTAATAGCCCTAAAGTATCAGGAATTAAGTTTTAGGTCTCATACAAGACTGAAGAGAAAATTGGTTATCCCAAGAAATCCTCGGCTTTAAAAACATTCAGTAAACGAATAGGAATGCCATTTATTTGTTAATGTTTATAAACCTACCTACCAACCCTTTGAGAAATCTAGTCCCTTCTACGATGAGAACCAGCTAGGCAGGCAGCTAATCCAAACACAGTTTATACAGATGTTACAGGGTAAGTTATTATTTTACACGGACACTGTGGTAGCACTTTGATGCCAGTCATATCAGGGCCCCATTCTGCTACAACATATACAAACACAGTCAATACAAAATGACCTACTGTCTTCGTACATATGCCAAAGAATTGTCATAAATGGTACAAAAATACAACTCAGAATTACATTGTGTCAGACTTAGAGTTCAGCAGACATCAGTAGTGTCACATTAAAAATAATCTTCACTTGATTTTATGGGCCTAATCAGGGCTGGCTCTAGGTTTTTTGCAGCCCCAGGCAAAAAATTTGCCACCTCAAGCTCCGAGAGCGCAACTGCCCATGCAAAAAAAAAAAAAAAGGAATGGCTGGAACGCCGCCCCTGGAATTGTGCCGCCCCGAGCATGTGCTTGCTTTGCTCGTGCCTAGAGCCAGTCCTGGGCCTAATCCAGTGCCCTTTGAAGCACTGGATGTCTTTCCAACAGATGCTGGATGAGATCCCAAAAGTAGGTTCTTGTCAGTGCCAAGAACTGACAGGTAGAAATTACACCAGCTTGATTTCTGCAGGATCTGTTCCTACCTTGCCAGTTGCTTTGCCTTGTGCAACAAAAGTAGCATAGGCCTTACACACATTCCACTGCTTCCCGCTGCACAGATCTTCATAGCTGACCTGTATGCCAACCTGGAGGGGATCACAACAGAAAGGCATTGAACAGAACACGACCGATAGGGGAGACTTGTTCAGTTTGAGTTATTTCTATTGGGGGAAAAGAGGGTTTGAACGACCCAACAAGGCACTACGTGAGAAGTCTGAGGATTCAAATCCAGCGAAGAATTATTTGGAAGAGGAAGAGGTTGTGTTTGTATGCTAGCTCTACACAGCGTCCTGGTGCTTGGTCCCAGTTTAGCAACTGATCATTTTGATTCCCTTTAACAGGAACAGTGAGAGCAACAACTGCTTTGCAAGTTACACTGTTTTCTAGTGAACAGATCATAAGGCTAGTTCCCTGATCACCAAAATGAAAACCAGACACCCCAGATCATACTGTCCACTGTTCCCTCTAAACTGCACACAAACACACCCACACCCACAGATCCTAAACACCGGGCACATGGTGAAACACCGCGTGCACAAAAATTTGCACAGATGAAATTTTTTGCGCACACGGCCTGTCAAAAAGTAGAGGAAACATTGATACTGACACTCCCCTGAACAAAGGAGACCAACACACACACCAAAGACTTGCAGAATAGAATCACCCTCTAGGGATTACTACTCGATTATTAAAATGGTCGAAGTTAAGGAAAGAGAAAAGAAGAATCCCTTATACTTGGGTACACAGTAGGCACTGACATGCAGGGTCACAGTAAAGCTGGAGAGTAGGAAGCCCCAAAAGATAGCAGGTTAAAGCATACAAACCTCCATGCTAGAGTTAAAGGCTCGGTTTACTTTGGCTTTGATGTTAACAACTTGCCCAACACTGGAAAAAAGAATACAATAAGGTGTCAGTGGAAGATGCCAATCGTCCTTGCTAGAGACACAAAACACAAGTTGGAAACCAACAGTGCTACAACAGAAAGCAGCACCTTTCGCAGCCTGACTGGTAGGAGCAGCATGGCAGGTACCTTCCTCTATTGATAAGAAATGCAGCAGCTTTTGTGCTAAGCTGCCATCATATTGGCCTTAAACTAACTATAAAAGTGCACACATGCACGCACCCTTCCTACCTAAAGAAATCAGACCAATCCCTGTTCAGAAAATTGCATTTCTTGATTTAGGATACTGCTAGACACCAGCTAGACTTTGCCAACTAATGTGTTATAAAACTGAACATCCTCCCATCGCCTTTAAAAAAAACAACTAGAAATTAAAGGCAAAAAAACAACGTTAATGCTACTGCAACACGGCACAGGTAATCCCTCAAAAGTCAGGAACTGCGAAAGTTAAGTAAATCAGCCTGTTAAAAGACGAAATCAACTTGAAATCTAGTCAGTTTTTACAAGAGTTGGATTCAAAGTAATTTCAGACCCCACTCCTGCCCCCAAGCTTCTTTACTAGTTTTGGGGGATTTAAAATCCAATTTTCTTGTTTTTCCAAAACGTTTCTGTCCCCCAAGGGAAAGACCCAAGGAAACTGATGGGCCCACTCTACACGGAAAACAAGGAAACTGCCAAACAAGATGCAAAAAGAGAGAAACATTTTCCTTCCTTCAGTTCTATTTCCATTGTAGCCATCTTAGGCGCTACGCGTAAGCAGCGGCACGTAATAGGCACTACTGTAGAACAGTCAGGGCTCTCCTGTAGAACATGATCAGCGTTGTTGCGTCAGCTGCCTCTAATAAGAAAAAAATTTGCAAAAAGCTGACAAATATTACATTTGTGATCACTGCAGCAAGCGTGTGAGTATGGAAGTGGATATACTGTAAAGTTTCACTACAATTTCATTCCAGTTGAGCATGACACATGCCATACCTATGCCCTCTTAGTGAGGAAAACCATCTGCCTCTGATATAGTGCACACTGGAGGTTCAATCCTACAAGATGCAGAACACCCTAGATTTTGGGAGCCGCCCTGAGAGTCTGTAGGCACAGACATGAGCCCTTGGTCCGAGAGAAGAAGCTGCATATCATTAGTTACGTTTTCTAGAAGCCAGAGCAGTGAACGGCCAGCTAACGCTACATTTTACATCACACCTCCTTGGGAATGCCGGCTCTTCTCAATTCCAGTAGAGGCTGGCTTGGTGTTGGCATAAAAGTGATCTCGGATTACAGAAAAAATGCAGAGTTTAAGAGAATGGCCTCAGTGCATGTCAAAGCCAGTAGGTACTGAACACTGGTGTCAATCAGGTTAATGCTACTATAACACACCACCACTAGGTTAGGCCAGCTGCTAAATCTAGTCTACTGCTGTAACTTTCCGTATTCATACCAGACATCGTTCTTCCCATGCTGCTGCCAGGGAGGCATTATTTGAATCTGTCTGATACAAAAGAAAAGGAGGGTATGGGTACAAAGGACATTGTCCGCTCTCAGTGTATTGTACGTCATCTACAGAACTCACTTCACCACATTTTAGGAATAACCTTTGGTTTTGTTGGATTCATGGATTATTTCTGTTGCTGTCACCCTGAATGGGAACTCTGGGGATCAGGGTCCCAGTGTGGTAAGAACTATACAGACAGGGTAACAAGATTACAATTCCTGCCCCTAGAGAGTTCACACTTCAAGTTTACGATAAGATGCATAAGGTGAATGGACTAGACTCAGTAGACAAAGGGCGGGGATGTGGGAGGAGACTAGGAAGAGGTGGTAACACAGTAGAACATTCCCACTTTGCATGGTAAAAAGTAGCCCCAGATTGCCCCCTGCCTAGCCTAGTGTTTGCTGTTTATCCAATACTGTGCATTTTTAGAAGTAGTTTTCCATTTGCTCACATTGATTTTTGCTGTAGACTGCATTAGAATAGACAGAACTGGAGTCAGGAAGTCAAAGCCTTAGTGGGACAGACCTCTGGCCTTAGAGCTCCCCTAACCCCATGAGACCCAATCCGCTTTCTCTCTTCACTTCTTGCACCTGATACAGCCCCGTGCTGTAAAAGCTAAGGGCCGGTGCCAGGGTGCCTGAACTCACTCACAGGTCTCTTCTTGAGATGAGCCCACAGTCGAGCCCTCTGACACACATACCAGCACACACTTAAAGGGACACTGTCAATCTGAAATCTAGTCAGTTCTTCTTAAAAGCTAAGTGAGTAGTTTCAGGAACTGCACGTACCCACTGCCAATATCTGTGGTTTTACAAAGTCCTATTTTCCTGGTTTTTTTAAATGTGTTTCTCTCCCCAGCTGTGGGGTGTGTCGAGAGGGAAATAAAACACACCATGCCCTCAAAGGAAACAAAGAGACGGACTATGGAACTGATCCAAAGCCCACTGGAATTAATATAAAGGCTCCCATTGGCTTCAGTGGCCTTTGGATCAGGTCCTTGGATAAGGCCCACCCTGGGAGGAAGGACAGCCTTGTGCAGAAGGCCCTGAACTAGGGCTTAGGAAATCTGGGTTCAGTTCCAGGTTCTACTACAGACTCCCTTAAGGGATCCCTGCAGGTGAGCCCACAGCGCCCACTGAAACCTCTGGAGCGGTGAACATACAAAGCTTTCCAAGGGGGCAGGTTACTGGCCCAATGACCTTTCAGATCTTCTCTGGAGCGGTGTGTGCTCAGCAATCCCAACACTCCTGCAGTAGCAGTGACGAAAGGCAGGAACGTTATGGCACAGACAGCAGCAGGGTTCAGACCTGCTTTAAGATACTGGTGAAATCAATCTAGATGAGCTTATTGAAACAGGACCTCATGTTTCAGGTAATTCCTCCACAGATAAAGATGGCTACAGCTTTTCGGCAGAAGAGCTATACATTGTTCCAGTTTAATCCCTGCTGCCTGCGTTCCCTCCCACCTCACCACGTTTTACACGATGGATCTTCTCCAAAGATACACATGGCTGGCCCACAAGTCCTGGCAAGCATGTACACACACACAGGCACAGCACATGCAATCAGGTGTCCTAGCAGCTGGCTGCAGGGTCTGTAGCAGACGGCTAATTACATACAGCTTCCAGGCTCCCTCCTTGCTCTCGAGTGGGAGGGGCACATGCTTTATAACTGAAGGCCCGGAATTCTATCTCCATCGATGACCAAGGGGTGTATGTATGCAAGTGGCGACTGCTGGCTCTTTATGCAAAGCAGACACCACCCCCAGGCAGTGACCACACACGAGGCCGGATAGCACTAACTGTAACGATCACTTCTAAAATGTTCCAATCCCGCTCCGTCTACAACAGGAGCCCATTAACCAGCCAACAGAGGCTCAGGCACCAATTCCCATGAGCCTGCAGAACTCGTGCCAAAAGAGCGACCCCGGTTATTAGACCAGAATGGCCCCCTAACCTTCGGCCTCTGACCCTCAGATGTTATTATTAATCCTGTTTATTATGGTGATGTTTAAGGGCCAACCAAGGTGGTGATCGGCATGGTACAAACACAATAGTAGGTGGTCCCTGCCCCAAAGAGATTACAGTCCAACTAGACAAGACAGATGCCGAGCGAGGGAAGGGGCAGAACACACAAGCAGAGTGACCAATGTGATGAACAGCACACTAGCTCCAGTACGTTTTGCAGGGCTGGGTTTAGTTACGACGGGATCAGCTAAAAAGAAAGAAAAGTGAAGGGAGAGGGGACACAGAAGGGAAGGGGGTGGGGAGAAGAGAGTAACAGGACAGGTGTGGAGCAAAGATGTGAAGAGATGAGGGAGGGGGAAGGAGAGGGCAGATATCCTGACCTCTACAGCGCTTCTGATCATCCTGAGACACAAACCAACAGCACAGCACACACTGATTTAGTGAGATCACTAGACTGCCCCTGACTTCCATGACTAGGCAGGAGTCCCAGCGAGCTGGATTTCTCTGTCCAGACAGTTCCAAGTCCTGTACAAGGTCTTGGTCTGCACCAAAATCAGCCATGGAAGTCAAAGCAGCAGAGAGCCATTGTTCCGCCCCAGCCTGGAAGCGCAAAAACACAGGCTGGCATGTTTTTACTTTTTTTGTTCTAAGCTGACATTGGGCTCCCGAGTGACCCCAGTCATGCTCTAGAGACAGAGAGCCTTGCCTAGGAAGAGCGTTTTAGAAAAAGAACTCCTCAGCTAGTTGCTTTCTCCAGATCATTCAGCACACCACCGAGCAGGAAAGCGCAGCCCTGGCCCATCTTCACTAGGAGATCTAAACACAACTGAACGCGATTCTCCACAGTGCGTTTGATGACAGGACAGTGTCGAAGAGGACAAGCCAGGATCAGCATCGGGTCAGCTAGTCGGGGGTAAACCCTGCTCCTAGCATGAAGCTCAATGTGACTAGTCCACATCAAGTCCCCTGGCTCAATTGTTAAAAATAGGAGTTTAAGCTTCATTAAAAGGTTTCTTTCTGAAGAGGATGAGACCTTAGAGCAACGTCAAGCTTCCAGCCCAGGACAAGCTGGCAATGATAGTGCCATGACTTTGGAGAAGGAGAATTCTGGCTCTCTACTGTGGCCAGTCACTGGAGCGGTACCAACTAGAGCCCTGTGCAGGACCACTTGTAATCCCGCTCAGTTTCGCAGAACACAGCTGTCCCCCTCACATCTGCCTAATGCCTGAATGGAGGAATAGCAAGGATTAGCCTCGATTCCTGGTTTCTATGAAGGTGAATTCTTGAGAACCTCTCAGCCCCTCTCCACCCCAAATGCCTCTGGAAAGTTTTGTGATCTCTACTTGGAAGATATAGTTTGGACTCCAACCCTCCTAGGAAAATGGCAACTCTCTCACTCTCATCAAAATTTGCTACGTCAGGCATCTAACTATCATCATACTGGGTGGCAAGGGAGAGTCCCCAAAAGGCCATTCCAAACAAAACAGCCAGCTTTTGGAGATTTCACTCATTTTCAGCTAATTCATTTTTCATATAGGGATCTTTTCCCTGCACCACAGTGGAGAAGCAGCAAGGGCAGGTCAGCAGGATTACAGGGTTTCCACCATGGAGTCCAAATCTATATAGGTCCAAACTTGATGAGTTTTCCCTGAATGTTTGTAGAAACTCTTATGGGAGAACTACTAGTCAGCCCTGATCTACTGGATGGCAATCTGCCTTCCTACCTAGCTGACAAGCAATGCCAGGCCTGAGCCTGGAAATACAAACACAAGACTCCTTTCAGGAGGGCAAGGGAATCTCTCCCCATCCCTCTCAGGTTTGGATCTTGTTCAGTCTTACTGCATGCAGAGTAACCAGCTCAATGGCTGTCCTGGAGAAAGGTGGCCAACTCCCATCAGCCACTGGGGCTGGCAGGTTTAAACCAGGTTCAAGATTGAAGCCTGCTCCCAGTGGCTGATGGGAGTTGAAGGTAGCTAGCTAGCTTAGATCTCTCCATACCATCTATCGCAACTGGGTCCAACCGCTACCTAGCTTCAGCACCAGTAGACTACAGAATTAAAAGGGAATGTTAAAACAAGAGTCACAAATACCTGTGTTTAAAGCTTATTTAGAGTAAGTGGTTGAATCCAGAGGCTTGATTTAGTTATTTTAACATTTTTAAGAAGCCTCAGAGCACTCTCTAAGACATACTGGTAAGGCTGTATGTTCCCACGGCATTCTATTTATCAGCCGTCTGCTATTTATCAGCTGTCTACATAACAAGGGCCATAAATTCCTAACACACACATAAAAGGTGGCACATTACATGATGGTGTCTCCATCTCTGGAGCACAGACAAGATGTAGAGGAATTGGTCTTCAAGATTAAATTATTTTAAACAATCACCTGGCCATTTTTCACTTTATTTCATCAAATAAATCAAAGTCTATTAACACAATTACCAAAAGATTAGTGGGAGATTCCAAAATCACCAATCCTCTTTTTTTTTTAAAAAAAAAAAAAAGCTTCTCACAAATTAACATTTCCCTTTATTAATTTGATTTTTACTAATATTGGCTACTATCTTGGATCCCCTTTGTGATTTTGCTATAGATTTTAAATGGAATGGAGGATTGCTGAGAGACGTCAAAGTGATTGCACGTGAGACAGATCTCCGTTTATCCACTTAAAAGTTAGCAGCATGAGCAAAGGCAATGCCTGCTTCTAGGAACAGGGCTCTGTTTCTCATCTAGTCAATCTCACATAAGGATGATCTAAGAAACCAACCAAAATACCCAAATCATTTCGCACAGGCCATCTATCAGTAGCCAAAGTGGGAACTCTTATCACTACTGGCCTAGGACAGATTGAAACTATTGCTCAAGGGAGAAGTATCCACAGCTACTCCCAATTCCTGAGCCATCTAGGTGTCATTTGTCTATATTTTATATATTGACAGAGCAACAAAAGTACAGTTAAACATATGACATGTTAATGTTCTGTCTGGGGCATTGTAACACTGAAGAAGTCTTGCCAAAGGATTTTTCATCGGGTACATGACTGGTATGCCTGTAATTAATCCTGTGCCACTCCATTATTGAACTAGCTGCCTTCTGGATCTCTTTCAAACAGAAGAGAGGGGTTTGATCTAGCTTATTATTACTTCACTAGGTTTGCTGCTGGATAGTCTACTCCAGCTGCTGCAGGTTAGCAATGAGACACACTTAAAAAAAAAAAAAAATAGATGTCAAGGTTTGGTTTAGAAAACAATCCGAACAGGTGACTGAACGCTCATCTCAAGCTCTCAAGGCTCAATAGCTGGCTGCTTGTCTCCTGAGAACAGACGGGTGTGAAATTTCTGGTACTGTGCCTTCTACCTCCTGTCAGGTTAGAGATACAGGTACCACCTCTCCTCTCCTTCCTGTGTCTGACTGGGACAAGAATCAGATGTAAAATAAATGGAATACATTAAAAAATAAGCCTCCAATAGAGGCTTGAGGTTTGGGTCAAGGTTCAGGTCAGTTCTCCTATCTGAATCAGTTTACCCATCAAGGGACTGTCCATTAGCAGTTAATGCACCATCAGGATTTTCCTAGGAGGTCTGACAGGACAGAAGACGCATGACTGCTGGATGCAGCCACTACCTTCAGGAGCAGCCGCGCATTTAGAGCCATAAGGGATGGTTTAGAACTGTGATGGTAGCTCCTAGTCATGCCATGGACATTAGAAGAAAGGAAGATATGCAATGAACTAACTGACCTTTTCTAAATTGTAAAGGGGCTTGAGGACATTAAGATATCTTGTATCTACAGCTCTCAAATCTGCTGATGAACAAATGTTGGCCCGAGCTCACGAACTGTGTGTGTCCCTTTAATAATGCAATACCTGCAAATCACAGGGAGCCTTTAACACAGTATTAACATTTTCAGGGAAATGGCATCTTAGATTGCTTGCACTCAAAAGTTCAGAAACTTCGCTGGATCTGAAGTTCTTCAGAGAGCCACACACAGTGCTCTCACTGTAGGAGGCATTAGGTCTTGTAAGCCAGTAAGATTATGAATAAGTCCACATGCAGTGCAGTACGGTATTTCATTCAACAAAGCTTATGGAGACAGCAAGGAGTTTAGAATTAAAAGTACTTCTTCACTTCTGACTGCACACTAGAACATTACATTATCACATGCCATTAGACAACTTCTGTGTTCCACCCCAGAGCTGGCTGCATTTCAGCTGTGGGTGAAGCAATGATCCCTATATCTCCTTACCTACTCTTCCTGGCATGTTGTCGGGTTTAGTTAATAGTTATCAAGGGACTGGAGATCCTTGAATGAAAAGGTGCTACAGAGGTATTTACAGACAGCCTTGTCTTCTGGGCTATAAACACTACATGTACACCGCAAAATGCAAACAAAAAAAGCCATCCCTGCAGCAGCAAGGCTCAAAGCCAGGGTCAAGTGACTCGGGCTCCTGCTGTGAGGCTAAAATTACCAGTGTTAAACATTCCCGCTCAGGCGGGAGCCTGGGCTCTGCAACCCTGTGCGGGGGATGAGTCTCAGAGCCCAGGCTCCAGCCCAAGTGGGAACACGGCTATTTTTAGCTCCATGGCATAAGCACAAGGCAGTTTAGCTGGTGCTAAGACTCACTGCCACGGGTACTGAGGTGAGTTTTTGGCAGCGTAGATATACCCTTAATCAACGGGGGCTGCTTGAACAAATAAAAGAGCAGCTAGATGATGAGAAAAAACCAGGAGGATAACCAAGCAAGAGCCTCCCAAATGAACTAAACATCAATATTATTAGATAAGTAACATGAGGTTGTTCATTGTCAGATCCCCGGGGGATTCTAGCCCTTAACATGTAGGTATATTGTAGGGTCCATCTCAGATTCTGGGTTCAGAGCCACTGTGTCTTACATTCCCTTCCCTCTGGACTGGGTTGAGAGGATGTGGTTTATTTGTCCAGAACAGAAGGGATAATTAACATGGTGTACAAACTCCAGCTCCTGAATATTTGCTGCATGCAGAAGAAGAGACTTTTTTCAAAGCCAGCAAACTGCAAGAGAGGAAAGCAAGGCATTTACCTAATCGTGTGCTCAAAATAGATATCATCCACGGAAGCCGTGACGCAGGGGCAGCCAGCATGTCTCTCGGCTAAAAAGGAGAACAAACCGCATCAGTTACCTTCAGACAATCAGTGCACCAAATAAATGGACTTGTTCTGTTCTTGCAACTCTAGTTGCAGATTTTGAACAGACATATGGAACTCTGGTCTCTGCAGATCCACATTGTCCAGTGTGTGTAGGACACAAGATTTCCTCTATGTTGAGGGTCACCACAGGTTGCATGGAGAAGATGCCCATTTGTACTTCCCTTAATCAAAGGCTGTATGTGTTTAACATCGGCCAGCATACAGATTACCTGTCTGATCTTTCCAGTCAACAGACATACTGATCCCAGTACACTAACTGATCAAATTAATGGAGCAGTTTTCTTAGCTGATTTTCCCCCTAAATCTGTCAAACATATTGTAACAGTTAAACCAATTGTACATTCTACTAAACAGAGATAAATTAGATTAGATTTTTAAAAAAATTATATCCGTGTGTCCTCAAGTCTCCCTCCACATTCTTGTCTGTTGCTAGGATGTCTATTTATCTTGTAAGCAATTGGTGGGTAGTTTATATTTTAAAGACATCCTAGCTATACCTTGGAAACTGCCTTATCTCCTGTGGCTAGAAGATCTCCAAGAGCGTGGGTTCTATAAATACAAATACCTACCTCTTATATGGTGCTTTTCGTCAGCAGACCTTAAACAGCTTCACAAGCGTGAGTGTATTTAGCCTCAAAACACCCTTGTGAGGTCGGGAAGTGCCATTATCCCCATTTTTACAGATGGGGAACTAAAGCACCGAAAGATTAAGTGACTTGCCTAAGGTCACACGGAAAGTCTGTGGCAGAACAGTGAATTGAACCTGGGACTTCCAAGTCCTAGCCTACTTCCCTAATCACTGGCCCATCCTCCCTCTAAAGCTTTCTTGGAAGTGCAATCCCCAAACTGGAAACCCAATTAAGGACAACATCATGTATCAAGCTCTTGCCAACATTTTATTTTAAATCCCAATGCCTATTTGGTTTTTACAACCTCATTTGATAAGGAAACGTGACAGCGGGCAAAGGCCCTGGGTACCAAGTTGCAGCTAGAAGCTATACTTAGGGCCCTACCAAATTCACGGCCATGAAAAACGCGTCATGGACTGTGAAATCTGGTCTTTTGTGTGTTTTTACCCTATACTGTACAGATTTCACAGAGGAGACCAGCGTTTCTCAAATTTGGGGTCCTGACCCAAAAGGGAGTTGCAGGGGGGGCATCACAAAGTTATTTGGGGGGGGGAGGGGGTTGGGGAATTGCCACCCTGACTTCCGCACTGCCTTCAGAGCCGGGCAGCTGGAAAGCAGCAGCTGTTGGCTGGGCGCCCAGCTCTGCAGTTAGCAGCGCAGTCGTATGGGTGGCAATACTCTGCCGTGCCATCCTGACTTCTGCGCTGCTGCTGGCGGCGGCTCTGCCTGGATCCCGGCCACAATAATCTTACGACCCCTCCCAAACTCCTTTTCGGGTCAGGACGCCTACAGTGACAACAGCATGACATTTCAGATTTAAATAGCTGAAATCATGACATTTACCATTTTAAAAATCCTAGGACTGCGAAATTGACCAAAATGGAGGGTGAGTTTGGTAGTTATGCTGTATGTAACCACAGATAACCCTTGAAAACATGGTACCGCAAGATGCGTGGTGACACAGCCCTAGCAAGCGCTGCGTGAACACCATGCTGTGACAGCACCTACAGCTGGACACTGCAGACAGCTAATCTACAGGACTATTACATCTGAGTCTCTCATACACACGGGGGGACAATGTCACCATTTGGGCCCTGCCAGCGTTACTTTTTCTAAGAGGGGGTTCTCCAACCTTTTCCTTCTGTGGACCACTTCATAAGAGCCTTCCACAGACCCACTTCCCAGACCACAAGGAAGAACTCAAACTGTGGCATCAGAGTCTTAATCCTAGAGCAGAGTTTCATTACAGTAAATTGCACAATTGTGTTATCTTTGAGAGAGCTCTCAGATCTACCCACCCACCTCTTAAGAAGCAGGATCCTCTTCCATGCTAATCCTACTGGGATCTCACTTCTTCAGTTTCTGGGGACTCCTGTGAGAGCAGTTTGCCAGGATTTCCCTCACCATCTCACTGATGCTTTGTTCTGAATTGCACCCCAGCTCACCTTCATATTTGATCCCCCAGTAATTTGAAAACCCTTTCATTTAAGGACTAGATCTGTCATCCCCTTTTATTTGCTTCCCCTCCACATTTAAGTTTTCCTGTTTGTTTTCCCCCTTTGTTGTCATGTTAAGATATGGTTGTCAACCATATGTCCCATAGTGTGAACACACTCATATACATAACCCTGTTCTATGGGGACAGAACTGCTGTACCTGACAAGGTTATTGATTCATCTAGTTTAGCGTCCTCCCCTTGGCCCCAGTTCAGCAAAACACTTCAGCAGATGAGAGTAATCCCACCCCTCACCACCAAAGCACTACTAGCATGTGCTAAAGTCCCCTGGTTTCAATGGCACACACTTAACCGTTCTGCTGAATTGGTGTCGTAGGATTGGGATGCGGGCAGTCTCGCCTAGTGGTTAGACCAGGAGTCTGCTCTGAGGTTGGCACTCATGCTCTTGAGCCACTACAGACGGCTTGACAAGCACACTCCTGCATTAGCCAGGAAATGGACTGGACCTTTTAATAGCAGGAACACATCTGCTAGCTAGTTTTTACCAATGCTGTTCCTACATATTCTCTTTATAGGTCACGTTTCCTCTGTTAATACTTGATCAGATGAAATTCCTGTAGCAGAGGCTGTACTCTTAGCTCTCTATTATATTTTAGCCTGTCCCTTTTCAGAGGTATCCTGTCCACAACAACTTCCATCCCGACAGTTTGAGCTCTTATGACCTCATCAGATGGGCAGAGAGGAGAGGGAGCTGGAGGGGGGGGGGGGGGAGATCCCACAGAATGGGGGACCCCATGACTCATTTGAAGACAAGCCATGGAGATGGTACCATGGTGGTGTCCCATCGACGTTCAGACCAAGCACTGAACAGATCACTATTGAGGTACCTGGGAATAGAAATCTGTGACAAGGTTACATCCTTTATTCAGGGATGTTCTCTAGTCTCTATAGAGAAATGAGGGGGTACATCAGCTGATTTCATGGCCAACAGGAAGGCGGGCGAGTTCTATGGAGAATGGAGGTGAGTGAAAGAAAACAAGGGTCAGGCAGTGCACAAAAAACGTGGTTTGGATCAGAACTGGCCTGGCCTACCTTACAAGCAGCCCTGAAGCCCCGAGCTAGCCCAGCGGATGCCAGTGTTGCCGGATGTCCAGTTGAAAGGGGCCCAGTACACAGTGTCCGATCGCATGTACTGACTAGACACCAAAAGTCCAGCTACCACAGGTCAGGGGGCCAAGGGAGGAGGGGCTGGGTCATCAACCCCCCTGTTCAACTGAGGGCACCTCCTACCTGCATCTCGTGGGCAGGCAGGCTCCTGTCCTAGCCCTGAGCAGAGGAAGCCCAGCTGGTTGGGGGAAGGGATCGAGCGAGGAGGAAGGGGGAGGGGAGAGAGCAGTGAGTGATGGGGGCAGGGCCTCGGGGAAAGAAGTGGGGTGGCGGGAGGTTCCGGCTCTCCTGCTGTAGCGTCCGGTTTTCAGAAATTAGCAAGTTGGCAGCCTTAGGGCGTAGCTCCTGGTGGGCGGCCAAACTCCGCGGCGCAGCTCCGCTTACCAGAAAGACAGGCTGTGGTGTCAATCCACTTCAGCAGCTGCCCGATGCTCAGCTCACCGCGGTGGTTTGTGTGGCATGGCAGCACCAGCTGGCTCATCTGCACCTCGGTGGGATTGCGATACCGCTCCCTGCTCTCCATGCCCAGCGCTGGATCGGCCAGGTCCCCAGCAGGCAGTGCAGACCCTGAGCCCTATTGGGGAGAACACACTGGAACTCAGCTCCTGGGGCAGCAAGCAGGGGCCGGCTGCAGCCTGCCCCACGCCACAGCCCCACACAGGTGTGCAAAGGGGCAGGAAGGGCTCATGGCCAACTCAGGCAAGGTGCTTTGGAGAGAAGGACTCTCCCACACCCCATTGATAGAAGCAGCGTCTGCTTGCCCCTTAAGGCTCAGGGCTGGAAAGGCCCCATGCCATCAGCTTGCAAGGCTTGGGGCTAAGAAATAGCCCCCTACTGTAAAGCATTTGGGGGAGACACAGCAGGAACGCATGCAACAGTCCAGGTTAAAAAAATATTTTTTTTAAAAAGCAAGATTCCCTTTTCCCATTAGCCTCGGGGGAGGAGAGAACCACACACTTTGCTCAGCTAGAATGCAAAGATAGGGAGTGTCAAAGGAGGCCCAGGGTGGTAAGCCCTCAATTCCCCAGCGACACTGAAATTTCATGGAACTGAGCATCTAACTCGTTAAAATCCCTCCCAAAGCATGGCTGTTATCAGAAGAACGCCTGTGTAAAAGTGGCACCTTCTTACATGTGTATCACTTACCTGACTGGCAAAAAAGCCGTTTCTCCTTTCTGGTTAGCACAGCAGAACCAGCCCAGATAGGGAGGGTGGGCAGCATTCGGTTCTGCCTTGGGCATCATTATTTATCATCTATACAACACCAAGAAAGGGGCCACTTGGTGCTCAGCCCCAAAGAGCTCGCAGCCAGGGTGGGCAGAATTGCCAGCCAAGTTCCAAATGAATCTTCACTCCTGGAGATGGGGCTAAGCCAGGCCACAAACTGGGTCTGGACCCATACTGCCCCAAAGTTTGGGGTGCAGTGGTGACTGGGGAGGTTTTGGTTCTGGCTCACCTTTTGCTATCAGGCAGGAATTGGAAACAGTGCTGGGCAGAAAATACTCTCTTCTTTCTCCCTTGGAAAATCTCAACAATGAAAACCAAAATATTTTGATTCAAATGACACCTTGTGGCTGCTGTAGTCCCAAGGTAGGCCAGGGCCAGGGGCTCCTGACAAACTTCCTCCCCTCACCAAGAGCAGAGAAAGTAGTGCATTGTGGAAGGTATAGTCCAGCCAGAGAGTTTAATCCCACGAAAGAGAATGGGAGGATAAGGCAGCTGGGACTACAACTCCCATGAGGCACCACAATGCCATTTTTAAATCAAAATATTTCAGTTACCAGCCAAAATATTTCAGTTTTCAGTATAGCATGAAATATAAATTCTCCACAGAAAGCCAACACTTTTCAAAAGAAAAAAATCATTTATTCAAAGACCCAATTTTCTGTTAAAAACAGTTTAGATGGAAAATTTTCCACCAGCCTGCTTTTAAATCAGAAAGAGCACAGCATGGTTTTCAGATCACGGCCTGTTTGCAGGGCTGGCCACTCTAGTACTCTCTGAACACTATCAGATCAAATACAGACCCCACGTTACCATGCCCATCTACAGTCAGACTGATAGGAACAGCAACAACTCCTGCAGTAGTTTATTCCACATACTATGTACCATATTTGAGCCTTGGGCTCTTTGAAACAGGATACATTCCACATCTTTAATAAATAAAAGAGAAAATAGCAACACACTAATCTACTTCTCAGAACTCAGTGTTTTACTAGCCAGATTATCCATAGATCTGGACCTGTCTACTTCTCCATTTGTCCGGCTGTTTTGGCTTTATGCAAATTGAACATCTCTGACTCATGAAGCCAAATTTGTTCCTGAGTGCAACTCCAAGTAAAGGGACACTAACCTAAAAAATAAATAAAAAGTTTAGAGAGTGAGGGGGTGGGGAGGGGGGAGAAGCATATTTATTTTAGTTTGCTTTGTGGATGCACAGTAGTTTGTACCTATCCAGTTTCATAGCTTCCCCTGTAAAGTCAGTTTCCCCTGTTTCAGGGTAGCAGCCATGTTAGTCTGTATTCGCAAAAAGAAAAGGAGTATTTGTGGCACCTTAGAAACTAACCAATTTTTTTGAGCATAAGCTTTCATGAGCTAGCTGTAGCTCACAAGTACTCCTTTTCTTTTCCCCCTGTTTGAGAGTCTTTTACAAAGCAACAGGGGAGTCACCAAAAAACAAACAAAACAAACAAACAAACAATCTAAAAAAATGGAAACTGTGATTGTAAAACCACAAAAAAACAGCCAGGGAAAAGTAATTTTTTAAACTGACTGGACAACCGCGCTTTGTCCTTTTAGATCAGTGAAGTTACAGCAGGGATGAACTTGACCTCTGATGAGTAACTGACCAGACACCCGTCTAGATTTTGTTCCTCAACTTTCTTCTTCTTTCTGAGCGAGCAGCATCTCTTTATACAAAGTCCGTGCTGCAGCAGCTTCTCTTTCATACGGTCTGCAAGCAACATCTAAATGGTTTTGTTTTCAAAATTAAGCCTTTGCTGTTGAAATGTCCCTGTCCTTTTGGGCTTGGCACAGCTGAACACAGCGCAGTCTCTCAAAGCAGCTTTATCCTCCTTCCTGCTTGTCTAATAGGAGAGCTCTGTTTCCATAGCTACTCTTATACGACGTTCCAGAAATGGTTCAATTCTCAGGTTAGAGATTACAATGTGTGTCAAGTACATTTGTATTAAAAATATCACACCGTCACCCATGAACTGGATTCCAGGTCCTCCACTAGCCACAGAGCACTGTAGGATCGCTGCATTCCGTGGAATTCACGGGCCAGAAGTGTTACACGCCAGGAGGAGCTCCGTTTTCATTAACTCTTGCGGAGTCTTTTTAAAATCAAACCTGCTAGTCCATTTTGTGACTTCCCAACCGCCCCATGCTGGCAACGTGCCAGAAGACTATTTTTAGAAGTCAGCCTTGAAGTTACAAACCAGCCAATGGTGGTTCAAGATCTGCGATGGAGAGTAAGCAGTATGTGTCTCTGCGGAGACTCCTCCTTTTGACGGGCTCTTTGTTTTGCTAGACCTATAGGAAATAAACTGATGGTACCTATTGGTTTAAGAATGAATTTCCTCGTCCCACACTAACTCTCACACTGATATAGCACTGGCCTGTCCAGGTATATTATGGAGAAGTTATGCCTTTGGTATTGGCTACAGTCAGAAGTATGACACAAGGCTAGGACCAATGGCCTGCTCCTGCTTGACAACGCCTCTGTTCCTGACATCTATGCAATCCACAATCACATGGCATTATCTGTTGTGCCAGAAGAGAAGAATACCTCTGATTAAATTACAGCATGCTGCACAGGACAAGGTTTATGAGTAGCCACAGAGCCCCGGCAGTCTGCAGGATTATTCCAATAGTGAGCAGGGAAGCTGGATGCCATTGCAACAGAAAATACAAGATCATCTCAGTGGCCACACTATTTATTAAGCATTTTTATGACCTTTAGCGACCGGCAGAATGGAAGCTCAAACCAGACTCCAAGGTTCAAAACCCTCCCAAACTTCAGTTCACATTCCCCCAGCCCTCGAGTCCCATTGGTCATTCTGTACTCCTGGCACGCAGCCAGTGCCAAAAGCAAAAAGTTCCACCAAAAAAAAAAAAAGCGCCACGAGACAGGTCGTTCTTGCTTTATTTCTGGTCCTTCTGAAGCAGGAAGCATTGGGAATCTCAACCAGCCGGGTCATGGGAGATTTCCAGACTCAAGAGCTTTTTGAAGAGAATCTAGGTCAGGCTTTTCAGACTCAGTTGCCTAAAGTTAGGTACAGGAATAAGTGGCCTGATTGTCAGCGATGCTGAGTACCTGCAGCACCCCTTTGAAATCAGTGCAAGTCATGGGTGCTCAGAGCCTTTGGAAGAAGAACAAGAAAGAGTCAGGCCACTTATTCCAGTGCCTCACTTTATGCTCTTGAGCTTGAAAACTCTAACCCATGTATTTAAGTGCCTAAATATGGAGCCAGCTACTGAATGTTAGGCCCTCAACTTTGAAAATTCTGGCCACAAACTTTTGGAGGCTTCTGTGAACTGCTGCCTACAAGGTAAACTCAGCAGTTACCTTGGCTCTGCTTTGGTGAACAAAACATTTATACAGATTGAAGTTTGCTACTTGATCATTTATAATCCTCTTGTTTTGGTTTGGATGGACTCAGCCTTAGACTTGTATGGAGAAAGCTATTCTTTAGGCAAGTCATACCCTGGGATGTATTTGCAACATACAGATTTTCAAAATGACTGCCCCATAGAGTGACTAGATGTCCCGATTTTCTAGGGACAGTCACGATTTTTGGGTCTTTTTCTTATATAGGCTCCTATTATCCCCCACCCCCGTCCCGATTTTTCACACTTGCTGTCTGATCACCCTACTGCCCCATCCTAAAACTATCTAGCGTCTGGGCTTCAACCCCTCCCCCTAAAAGCCTCAGATATTTACACTTACAAATAAGATCTCCCTCTCCTCCACATCTCCCAAAAGATAATTTTGCTTTTTGGGCCCTAACAGATCAACATAGCTCCATTTGAACCTAGTCTTCTGGTGGTTGGATTTTTGTACCTCTCAGCTCCTGCAAACCTTGAGCTGGCCTTTCCTTGAACGCCAGCAGGTTTGTCCCTTAACAGCGGAAAGCGAAGATGTACACAGAACACAGCCTCTTTCATTTAAAGAATGAAGTTGCTAACCTGGAAGCCTACAAGATGCAAGACACACACACAAAATAGAGCGAAGGACACACATACACAAGACCAATGGGATTCAGATTTAGAACATGCCACCAGGCGTGCAAGTGAATTGGGGAAAGACAGCAGCAGCTGATTTCAGGGGCAGGCAGTTTGTTTCTGCCTGGAAGGGACATAACAAGTCTCTCCCATCACTGCTCTAACTAGGCTACTGCGCACAGCCATCACCATGCCCTGCTTGGGCGAATGCATGTGACTTTTCTGACTCCTGCCGCTGCACGCTTTCTCCACCAGTGCAGCAGAAGGTACATGAGAAAAGAGCCCACTGAAGGTGTACCGGGGAAAGCAGGAAGAGAGCAGAAGAAGGGTAGTAGTGTGGGAACAGGAGAACAGCACATAAGTGGGGCA
This sequence comes from Eretmochelys imbricata, assembly GCF_965152235.1. Lineage (NCBI taxonomy): Eukaryota > Metazoa > Chordata > Testudines > Cheloniidae > Eretmochelys > Eretmochelys imbricata. Next base: position 95,602,159 of record NC_135579.1, read on the forward strand.
TAGCTCTTCCCCCTACTTCCTGGCTCACTGAATATATCCCTGAATGCACCACTCAGGTGACATGGCTTGCAGTGAGACTTCTGGTTATTGAATTGCCACATTCTGCCTACGTGTGTGTGTGTGTATGGGTGTGTACACACACACACACACACACACACACACACACACACACATATATAGGCAGAATGTGGCAATATCTAAACGTATGCGTCACACTTCCCTCATTTTACCCACCATACTATTCTTACCCCTAAAGTATTTCATAACTCAGGGCTACTACATTGTCAGAGGTTTATCTGGTCCAACCCTCAAATACTTTCTGCTAATGGTCCCGGTGCTTGAGAGACAGACAGATTAGAGCAGCGGTTTTCAAACTTTTTGTATTGGGGACTCCTTTCCACACAGCAAGCCTCTGAGTCTGACGCCTCCCCTTATAAATTAAAAACGGGGGGGTTAATTTAATGGGGGCTCAGAGCTGTCAGCCGCATGGAGCTGAAGCTCATGACCGCCATGTAACAACCTTGTAATCCCCGAGAGGTCACAACCCCCCATTTGAGGGATACATACGCTCTCAACTGGAAAATCCTCAAAAATAAACCCTCTCTCTAAAATAATGGTGCCCTCCTCCCCAAATAGGGAGACTGCTGGGGCTGAGTCAGTCTCTCTCTCTCTCACACACACACACACAAATTAAATCCAAGGTCTGATTAAGTCTTGTTGTGCAGCTAGTAGCTAAAGGAGTCAAAAGAGAAGCAATGATCCATGAAACTTCCATGCTCGTCACCAATCTTGTATCAGTGTCACCATGAGCTTGCTGCAATAGCCAGGCTGCTCTGTGGTCTAGGGCAGTACTTCTCAAGCAATCTGATGTGGGGGACTGGCAACTTTTTCCCCCCCAATGTGTGCGCAGACCGGCAGCCGATGGCTCGCGGACCGGCACTGGTCCACTACTTTGAGCAGCACTGGTCTAGGGAGAACAGTTCCTCCAAAAGAACATGCCATGCCCCTGAAAAACTCCAAGTGCAGGATTCACCAGAACTCCCTGGGACTAGGAATGAGGCTTTTGCTCACTGGAAGGAGCTTCACTCATTACAGTGTACTCCTATCTGCATATATGTAAATTAGTTACTAGATAACATGCTGGGAAATAGTGCTCAAGAACACAGCATTATTCCTTGGATTTGTAGGACCAAGGTAACTTAGTGTGCACTGCAAATATCTTACTTGGGCTGCTCTTCACACCAGCTGATAACAGTTACCTAGCACAAGCCATCACGCTCCAAAATTATGTGTCACCAAAAGAGCGCTTATAGAAATTAGAGTACAGGCTTGTTTGCTCTGTGCTCACATCTGTTATCCTGGTGATCGACTTTGGATCAGACCCTGCCTTTCATGGAAAGAGTCCCAATTGATTTTAGTGGGCATTGGATCAAGTCCAGTACAAAATTACTGACCACTCAATCTGAAAGCCAGTCACACCATATTCAGAGTGTAGTACCCAATTACTGAACATGTGAGAGTTGCTGGCTTTTCTGGGCATCAGGGTAGCACCACTGGCTCTAGTGACAGGATGGCCAAGGAAAACACCCTCATCCTAGTTTACGCTAGGAGTTATGTTTTATATGGGATTTACTGAGGGATAGTGAACGTGGAACACCCACCTCAAGGGCCTCTTTTCAGAGTAGAGCTACACTCAGCACACTGAGATTTGCAGCAGAAGGCAATGTGCAAATGGTGATCAATGTAAAATCCTAGCACATCTTCTCAGCAAAGGTAATTTCTGCTAACTGGCAGGCCAGTAAAGTTCCATTGTGATCGAAGTTCGCTGCCACGAAAATACACAAGACATTCATTCTACCCTTGCCATGGCGTTGTGGAAAAAAACAGCAAAGAACATTTCTGCTGTAGATCTGTAAACTCGATCGCAATTCTTACCCCAATGATCATCGTGGGCTGCCACACCGCTAAGAGAAGAAGCGGGGCACCATACAGATTGTTGCGTGAATGGCAAGAAAGCCTGGGATGAGCTGTTTCCCTAAAGCAGTGGTTCCCAAACTGGGGTTCATGAACCCCTGGGGGTTCGCGAAATGTTACAGGGGGTTCTCAGGGGAAAATTCCCTAATGGCAGACAGAGCTGTCCCTAGGGACCTGGGGCAGCATGGGGCCAGCAGCCCGGAGCCCCTGGACTTCCAAGAGCTAATCAGATCAAAACAAGCATATCTAGCACAATGAGGAGATTTAAACTTCAAGACTCCTCATAAGAAATGGAAAGGGAGGTGGATTTTTTTTTTGCCATTTTTAAAATTAAATAGGCTGCTAGTGTTGTTTTTAAATTATGACGACAATCAAGTTTAAGTTTTGTTGTACTGTGTGTTGTTTGCCTGGACTGCTCAAGACCTGAATGCTTGTGTAGGAGGAACTCCGAGTTGGCTTCTTAAATACCTTCATGCTGTTTCACATCTGATACTCCTTGATGAAACATAGGAGCCCTTATAACAGGGTTATTCAAAGTGATACAAGGTACAAAAGTGAGATCTTGGAAGAGTGTTGCCATTTTCATAATGTAATAAAAATACTGTAATGGTAAATAATAATTAATTATAAATAGTGTGTAATAAGCATGTCATAAAAACAAATTTTATATTTCCAAGATCACTGCTTTTATAATTTATACTCAGGTAAAGTAGAAAATCCCTGGAAGTATTCATTTTTAGGAGGTGGTTTGCGAGACTTGACCTTTTAGTGAAAGGGGTTCACAGGTTGTTAAAGTTTGGGAACCACTGCCCTAAAGAGATGGGAGAGGTTTGAAGGAAAGTATATAGCGAAGTTCAGATACATACCAGATAAACCAAGAAGTAGCTGGAGACTTGTCTGAAGCCCTGTCCTACAATACAATGTTTCTTGTGACCCAAAACGGCTTTCATGAGATGATCTTGGAAGGGATTTCAAGAAGCAGGTTGGTGCTGGAGGGATGCGTGGAGGGGGCTTGGCATGGCCGATTCTCTGCCTTTGAACAGCCATTTTTTATTAACCCAACACCCCACCTTCACAGGCTTAAAGTGACCAGAAATCAGACCTTGGAAAAACATTGTAGGACATAAAAAACATTTGGAATGGTGCGTAGGGCTTTAGTTCACACTTTAGATTACTTATAGATTACTATTAAGCAATGGAGACACTGTCTCCCCCCGCACAGGTGGGGAATATGCTGCCTCCATACACATAATACTTAGTCCTGTACGGCCCCAGAGAATGAGAATCAAAAGGCTTGTGGTAAGATAGCACTCCACCACTAGAGTCAGCTGATCACCATATGACAGGGGTATTAACCCTTATTAGAGCAACAGGAGGCAACTGGGAAGTGAGCGATCTTCATTATATGAGGACTAGCTCCAGAGATTATATGAAAAAAAAAAAAAAATCCAGTGAGTAGCTTCCTTTAAGGCAAAGTGCTCTCTCTTAATGAGCCAAGGAACAAGGCAAAACTACCGGGTACAGATACAGTATTTACATTCAGCTGCACTTCCCTGGAGAGGTTTAGATTCTTCAGGCACAAGTGATGAGTCCATGGAGTTCTACAGCAACATTACTACAGCCCCACAGGGATGCGCACCTGAGGCAGCCTGTAGTTGGCGAGCCTTGGGTTGGGGGAATACAGAGTGGTCAGCTCATTTCCACATTCTTTCTTGTAGCTCCCAAATGACTGTCAGAAGCTGGCATTTAGAGCAGCATCTCGGAGACTGATCTCTGCCAGGGAAGGCATGAGCAACATCAGGGTGGTGGAGGGACTGGTAGGAGAGCTGTTTGTGATCTACGGACCAGTATAAAAAGTTGAGAGAGAGTCCCAAGTGAAAATAACCCAGCAAGAAAGAAGCAGCAGCAGCAGCCCCTGCTCATATATTTGAAAGAGATTAACAAACTACACTGCCGTTTTCTTTGGAGGAGAGGGTAGAAGAGATTCCTTCCAATCAGTGTTATAAGGTAACCTGTGAAAGATACATGAGCACTGAGCCAAGCCAAGCCATCTGTAGCAAGTGTTTCCACTAACTGGGTGTCCAGCATGTTTGGTTATAAAGGAATAAGGAATCTAAAAACCACATCACATATGAGAAAACTTGACCAAGCTCAGATCTTTATGTTCCAAGTAATAGCAGGACTTTCAGTGCAGAAGTCCCAGAATGATTGCATCCCAGGATATCCACAGCAAACTTTGAACTACATCCAACTCCCTCTTCCTGACTTCACATACCAAAACACTTTCGGCGTTAAGACTTGAGCTGCTGTTGTAACACACAAATAACTTGAGACCCCATTCAGGATTGGCATCCCATTGTGCTAGGAGCTCAGACTTGAAGGTAAACAGTCAGGTGGAAAGTTCCCCCCTCCAGATTTTTTTGGGGAGGGCGGGGGGGAAGGAGAGGAGGATTTAGTGCTTCTTTCTGGCCTTGATTTAGTTTTCTTTCAAGCAGCTTCTTCATTGAAGAGGTCTGAACTGCTTGCCCCACAATAGCTCCTTTGCTTTGGAGGAAAGGGCCAAGATTTTCAGAAGTGGACTAGTGATTTTGGGTGCCCAACTTGAGACAGAGGCCTGACTTTCAGAGCATGGGAGGCTCAGCACCTTCTGGGGAAGAAAAGCCAAAAAAACCCACACAAAAACACACACCTAGGGCTATCGAGCGATTAAAAAAAAATTAATTACAATTAATCGTACTGTTAAATAATAGAATACCATTTAAATATTTTTGTATGTTTTCTACATTTTCAAATATATTGATTTCAATTACAACACACAATACAAAGTGTACAGTGCTCACTTTATTTTTGATTATAAATATTTGCACCATAAAAAAAATTGTATTTCAATTCATCCAATATAAGTACTGTAGTCCAATCTCTTTATCGTGGAAGTGCAACTTACAAACGTAGAATTATGTGCAAAAAAACCTGCATTCAAAAAAACAAAAACAAACAAACAATGTAAAATTTTAGAGCCTGCACGTCCACTCAGTCCTACTTCTTGTTCAGCCAATAGCTCAGACAAACAAGTTTGTTTACATTTGCAGGAGATAATGCTACCCGCTTCTTGTTTACAATGTCACCTGAAAGTGAGAACAGGCGTTCACATGGCACTGTTGTAGCCAGCGTCACAAGATATTGACATGCCAGATGCGCTTAAGATTCATATATCCCTTCATGCTTCCACCGCCATTCCAGGGGTCATGCATTCATGCTGATGATGGGTTCTGCTCGATAACGATCCAAAGCAGTGCAGACCTATGCATGTTCGTTTTCATCATTGGAGTCAGTTGCCAACAGCAGAAGGTTGATTTTTCTTTTTTGGTGGTTCAAGGTCTGTAGTTTCCACATCAGAGTGTTGGTCTTTTAAAACTTCTGAAAACATGCTCTATGCCTCGTCCATCTCAGATTTTGGAAGGCACTTCAGATTCTTAAACTTTGGGTCGAGTGATATAGCTATCTTTAGAAATCTCACTTTGGTACCTTCTTTGCATTTTGTCAAATCTGCAGCGAAAGTGTTCTTAAAATGCACAATATGTGCTGGGTCATCATCCGAGACTTCTATAACATGAAATATGTCCTCTAGAATGGTGGCCAAAGCATGAAGGGGCATACGATGTTTAGCATATCTGGCATGCAAATACCTTGAAATGCTGGCTACAAAAGTGCCATTCAAATGCCTGCTCTCACTTTCTGGTGACAAGATAAACAAGAAGCGGGCAGCATTATCTCCTGAAAATCTAAACAGCCTTGTTTGTCTGAGCGATTGGCTGAACAAGAAGTAGGACTGTGTGGACTTGTAGGCTCTGAAGTTTAACATTGCTTTGTTTTTGAGTGCAGTTATGTAACAACAAAAATCTACATTTGTAAGTTGCCACTTTCACAACAAAGAGACTGCACTACAGTACTTGTATAAGGTGAATTGAAAAATACTATTTCTTTTGTTTATCATTTTCAGTGCAAATATTTGTAATCAAAATAATATACACTTGGATTTCAATTACAACACAGAATAAAATATATGTGAAAATGTAGGAAAACATCTAAAATATTTAATAAATTTCAGTTGGTATTCTATTGTTTAACAGTGTAATTAAAACTGTGATTAATTTTTTTGAGTTAATCATGTGAGTTAACTGCAATTAAATCAACAGCCCTAAAAAAAAAAATACCCTTTTAAAGGGGCACTCTAAAACCACTAGTGTCTTCTGAAAGCCCTGGTTGGCATACTATGCAAACACTCGGGTAAATCCTGAAAAGCAAGGAGAGACCAAAACGAACAAGGCAATTTGGAGAGGGGTAAAGGCACTTCTAAGTTACCTACTCAATGTTTTAAAAAGCTGGTGGCTCAAGGAAGACGTGCAGAAAATGTACCTTTCCCTGCCTGGTTAGGATTAATTCTAACCAAGGTTTTGATCAGTTTTCAGAAGATAGGTTTTTGTTTACTTGCCCTTCAGGAAGGGAAAGATAATGACACTAATAAACGACTATTCAATCTGAACAATAAGAGCAAGAGAAGTGACAAGCAGTTAACTAGACAGGCGCTATAATTAAGACCATGCCAGTGGCGGGGGCTGATTCCCTCCCAGCCCCAGGAAGGTAGGAATCAGGAGCTACAGCAAAATGTCTAAGTACTGGAAATTAGGCTTTAAAAATAAAGTATACTTTTTAACATAACGAAGACAGAAACTTGTCATCCCTCAGTTGTCACATTAAATTGGCCTCGTTCACATTTATTTAGCCACACAGAAAGGAATTAAGGGATAGGTGCTTATTGCTCCAGTTTCCTACAAGGAATTTGTTAAAAGGTTTAATCTTTTAAAGAGAGACACAACACACGGTCTCCGCCTTTAATCGGTTCCATGCTCCCAAAATGAGCAGATCCAGCTGGAGGACGGGATCCTGCCCTACCCAGGGGTAGAGTGATGGACGGGGTGATCAGAAGAGGTAGAAGCTTCCAACAAAGCACACACTCAGACGTAGACAGTTCAGTAACACTCATTTTTAAAAAGGACTGCAATAGCACCAGAGACATTTAAAGCCACTGAAGAAAACACACTGCAAGAGGGATGGGTCCCCCGCCCACCATCTCCAAGTTCTAGCCTGGGCTGGTTCAGGCCAGCAATCCTGAGCATGTGCGAGATTGATTTAATATTCACCGTACACACTGAGGAGTCACTGCACAGCTGCATGCCTGCAGGGATTGTTGTTCTTTTCTAACATGCCTTGGGTAGCATGCGGCGTGCTGGACTCTGGGTCGGCCGAGGCAGCATGCTTAGTCCTGGAAAAGGGCAGGAGAGAGAAGCACTGATGTTAGCTGTGCTAAGGGCACTGGTATCGAGGTCAGCTCATCTGGTCCTCGCAGCACCAACTCCCAGGGCTCAAACGTGAGTCCAGGCACCCAAAAATGGTCCAGCAACGAATGCGGTGAGCGGTGCTGCCCCAATGGATAGGTGGGGGGTGGCCTTTCCCTCTGCTCCCCCCCCAAGGAACAGTGGGTTTGGTACCCAGGCCCCACAGATCTCAGGTATCTACCAGCACAGCTTCACACCTCCCTTGCAGGCAGAGGAGCCAGAGCTTCCATTTTACAGGGTCTCCCACAGTGAAGGAGGCCTATAGTGATGAGTTCACACAATCTAAGGTGCTGTTAATTCCTGAGCAGACCACCCACAGGGCTGAAGAAAGTGGGTTACATTTCATAAGCACTTTAGTCACATCAGAGCCCAAGTCCCAATGGGACTTTGTGAGGAGCAGTGATAGGGCCCTAAGTTAACAGGACAGGTGGCTTCCTCACTCCGTTTCAGGCACTTGGCTGCACCAGCTTGGGGACAGGTTAGCCAAGAAACACCTGAGCAGAAACCACCCAGGCCTTCCAACAGTGACCAATGCCAGATGCTTCAGAGGGAATGAACAGAACAGGACAATCATCAAGTGATCCATCGCCCGTCATCAAGTCCCAGCTTCTGGCACTCAGAGGTTTAGGGACATCGCAGAACATGGGGTTGGATTCTGACCATCAGGGCTAATAGCCATTGATTGGCCTATCCTCCCTGAACGTATCAAATTCCTTTTTTAAATTCTTTTATAGTTTTGGCCTTTGCAATGAGTTCCACAGGTTGATGGTGTGTTGTTGAAGTCTTGAAGTGTTGAAGTCTTTCCTTTTGTTTGCTTTAAACCTGCTGCCTACTAATTCCACTGGGTGACTCCTAGTTCTTGTGTTATGTGAAGAGATAAATAACATTTCCTTATTCACTTTCTCTACACGAGTCATGATTCTGTAGATCTCTGTCATCCTGCTCCCCCTGAAGCATCTCCTTTCTAAGGTGAACAGTCCAAGTCTTTTTAATCTCTCTCCCCCCAATCTGGAAGCAGTTCCATTTCCCTAATCATTTTTGTTGCCCTTCTCTGTACTTTTCCCAATTCTAACATATTTTTTGAAATGGGGCAACCAGAACTGCCTGCAGTATTCAGCCCTATAATAAAGTTGGCACCGGCTTTCACAGAGCCCCTGCCAAGTCCCAACCACAGATAAACTCCCCTAGCGGCAGTCAGCTACAGAGGGTTGGAAGTGAGGCAAAACCAGGGGGTGCTAAACCCATAGGTAGGACAGTGCTGCCCCTGCCAGGAACAGCTGCCACAGGCTATTGCTCCACTTCCTCCTCTCAAAGCTCCGGGGCTGTCAGACTTTGGCATCAGCTGCGAAGCCACTAAATGGAAACAGCAGTTTCAGCTCATGAAACATCAGTAATTCCCAGGCCTGGTGTTTGTGTGACTGACTGAGCAGCCCCCTTTGTGTACAGCACTAAGCCAGGCTGCTCTGGGCGCAGCACAGAGACAAATCCAAGTTGCACCCATTGAGCTCTTCAAGGGTTTCCTACTGAACATGCCTCATTAAAGCTGCAGGCCTTCCAGCAGCTCTGCGCATTGCTGTTTAAGAACCTCTCCTAATAGGGGCTTGTAATTCAGTGTTGGGAGCTTGCCTGAAGCTCGCACACACAAGAGACCAGTGTTCGGAGTTAAATCTCTTCAGAAAGGATGTTCTGTTTTCCACTATTCTAGACAGAGACACTGGATTGACTCCAGAAGGGATGTATAATGCGGTGCAAGTTACACATGACTGAGTCTAAAAGAACCTGTGGCTTTCATCCTGAGGAGCCAGAAAAGAGGGGGTGTAGCAGGAAAACATTTTCTCGTGCTCTGCTGCTGTTTAGGTAGCTTCCCCTCACCCAACACTTTAAGGTAAGTTGGTATAACTTGCATACTGATGAAGGCATAAATAGGTTTAAGGGAGTATAACTGATCAAGAGTGATGCATGGGGTCACACCACCACTCAAATTTGACCCAGCCACCCTTCCGTCATAGCGAGCAGCAGTGCCAGGATGAGCAGCTGGTCCCAGTGGATCCACAGCATGGCCAGTCTCTCTGCAGGGAGTTGTCTGAATGGCTGTTATTCACATTAGAAGATAAGGGCCCAGTGCTGGGTCAATCCAGCCCTGCCGCCAGGTGCTATCGTATAATACGAACAATTAACGTCACAGGGTGATGGAGGAGATGAAGGACCCACAATTCAAGTCCTCACAGAGTGTCAATCAGATTACTTCTCCAGCAGTTGCAAATATTCTTAGTTATATCAACACTCCAGCAGGCACTGAGCAGACGGAGGTATTTGGGAAGTACTTATTGTCCGGTTATTCCAGCATTAAATGGGTAAGGGAAACTGAGGGGGCAGGAGGTTCCACATTAAAGGAGAGGAAAAAAAAAAAAAAAGTAGTCAGTCATGGCTTAGGAGTTTTCTGGTCAGTGGAAACCACAACAGGAGAACTGAACTATGCTATTATCATCTCAACAGCTGGGATGCACTCAGCTTTGACAGAATATTCCAGGGTGTCAAGAACTGCAAAGAAAGTGCCTAGGTTATGTACATTAATTTACACTCTGGAGACCCGGAAATATTAACAAGATGGAAGGGTATTTTTAGACTATTCGGCTATTGAAACTAAGCAAGGAAGTGTCTGTCCTCATTAAAATCTTCACTCTCACTCAACTGTCACATTTTTAAAGCTGTTGACTGATGCAGCCTTTAGCGGTCACCATGGCAACAAGATACATTACCTAGGCGATGATGCTCTTATGCTGTCACCCCTTGAGTGACCCAGTTCTACAAAAAAAAAAAAAAAAAAAAAAAAAAACCACCTTCAAGTGGAATTTTTTCTTGGCTTCTGCCATGTTCAGTTTCTGTGCTGCTGAAGGCGTAATGAGCCTACATGCCTCCAACATGCCAGCAAGATCAAAACCAGGACAGCTGGTGGGAGAGAGAGAAGATTCCAGAATATCTCCACAAATAAGGATTACACTGGATTAAGTGCAATTTGGAGGTGGTGACGATTTATCTGTGGGTAAGTCGAGAGCTGGCTACTCGGGAAGCTATTATTCCAATCAGCCGTTTTAGCACACACACTCAATCTCCTGAAAATTCACAACATAGGTTCGCTGGTTAGTTTCTTGTTGGAAAAATGTGTTGTCCAGTCAGGAAGCAGAAACAATACCACCTGACCAATCGCAACCCCAGCCGAGAGGAGACTGCTATTTGTTTTGGAAACCTACTGGCTGAGCAGACTGTGGAGTGGGTGCTCCGGTTGGCAGAGAAGGACAGGGACGACCGCTCCATCGCCCTGCTCCTCCTTTAACCCGTGGTGGTGCAGGAGAAGACATCATTTCACCTTTGTTATGTACAGAGCTTTGAGAACTGTGCGGACGGCATGCAGGTGGTGACTGTACCTTTAAGGTCTGGAACATGCTTGGTTGGATGTATAATCCACACAAGGAGAATGTGGGTCTTTGTTCCCCTCTTGTGGCTGGCCCACCAAAAAGGATCACGAGCTGCTACTGCTTGTTGCTCTGAGGCAGAGTCACGGTTAGGTGAAGTGCTAGAAGCTTGTGCTTTTAGCACTGTGAGGACTGGGCTCAAGATCACCCCAAAGGGGGTCAGTTACAGGTATTTCACACTGAGTTACTTGGAGACCGAGCTGGAAACAGAGTGGGTCAGACGTGACTTGTGAACAAAGACCATCCCGGTGCTGACCATTCACTTCTGTTGCTCGTCTCCAAGTAGTCATGGCACCTGGACTGCAAAAGGCACGATTCGGCTGACTGGAATCTGGAAAAACAACATCCCTCCCCCTCTTAAACTCCCTTCATGGCTTTCTCCCAGAGCCAGTGCCTTCGCCTCCTCCCCCCCCCGGTCACAAGCCCCCCTCCATCTTTTAATCTCACTGCTCTAAATCCTACCATACCTTACTCTAGCTCCTCTCATTTTACTCTTCTCTCATCCAGCGGAGATTTGGTGACCCTTACAGGAGATGAGTTTGTTAGGTCTCTGATCCATCTCTCATCACAAACCAACCACCCCACTTTGCACTAACTGAGAAAAACTGCATGGGCCACAGAGATTGAACTGCTACCCTACCCAGAGGGGAAGTCTGTCCCTCCTTCAGTTCAAATGCTGTTCCCCGCCCCTCCCCCTCCCTCCATCATGTCCTGCCTTTCATGGCTCCCTCTGCCAGCACTGTGAGCAGACTGAAGATCTGCTGGGCCAGCGGGAGAAAAGCTGCACGGGACTCTGGGACGCTGAGCAGCCTGCAGAAGATGCACCGTCATCCTGAATGCCTCTCAGCAGATGTCACTTGCGAGGCAGGACAGGAGGACGGGCAAAACTTAGGGTTGCCAACTTTGGTTGGATGAATGCCTGGAGATTTCATCACATGACATAATCTTTAGTTAAAGATCAATCTTTCATTCCTGGAGACTCCAGAACAACCCTGGAGGGTTGGCAAACCTTGGCAAAAGCAGCTGACTGCAGGAGGCCCCCTTCCTTTGATAGGATACATCCAGAGACAGGCTGGCCTCATTTCCCAGCTTCCTTTCTGAAAGATACTCCGTCTCTTTACCTCAGCCCGACCCCCATGCCGCCAACTCTCATGCCAACTCTCCCCACCCCCTTCAGGCTCCTCACCGGAGCTCTCTCCTATCCCTCAGGAGAGCTCCCTTCCAGCTGCTGGTCCGGCCTTGCTGGGGCAAGCCAGAAGGAAAAGTGCCACCTACGAAGTCAAACACTTTCCTACCGCACCCTGGGATTTTCTCTGAAGTCTCCCATCCAAGTTCCGAGCAGGTCCAGTCCTGCTTAGTTTAAGGAGTTCAAGCAGATTGCAACATGATTGCGGTCATTTATATCCATTCCAGAGTGAGGCCACACCCACATACCAGCTCCTAAGCCGGAGCTATCCTCAGCCTGCTAACTGCTCAATATAAAAGTGGCCGAGCTTCTATGCACTGCCTGTTTCCAGGCCGGTCAATTATTGCCACGGGATTGTCCCTTCTTGGCTCCTTTCTATGCAGCCTAGTTCAAGGTAACGGTGCTCAGGAGAGACCGGTGCCGAGGCAGAGTGGAGACTGAGAAACAGGGTGTGGCGAGCGTGGGGGCGCTAGGTGGGGATTGTTGATCTGTACCCAGAGGTGAGGTTTATTCAGAGCATTTCGGAGATGGAATGGTGGAACGTCAGAGCAGAGCAGATAGACCCAGCAGACTCCCTCCCAGGCAGGAGGGTAGTGACTGCAAGCCAGTAAAGCTGAATGGGTCTAAACCAGCAAACAGCAAAGCATCATGGGGGCACTCTTAGGGCTTGTCAACATGGAGAAGTTCACCAGCAGTACTAGGCGATGGGATTTTAATGCTATATGTAGTTATCCTGGTGTAACTCCCCATGTGGACACATCTGAAATAAGGGACCTTTGGGGTTTGTTATTATTTATCTGTGTTATTGTTCCGAGGAGCCCCAGTCATGGACCAGAACCCCATTGTGCTAGGCACTGTACAAACAGAAGAGACGTGCCCCAAAGAGTGTACAGAGTGTAAGACAAGAGACAGACAAACAGGGGAGTACAGGGAGTCAACGTAATAGGCAAGGTCTCAGCACACCAGCAACCTAACTCTTGTCAATTTTTTTGTAGGCCTGGCAAAGGATGAAAAGACTTCACACCTAGGCCCTGTAACAAAAGCCAGTGAATACGAGGGTAATTGGCCTCAAGCACACACTGAGGGGGCAGGGCTTTGAGAAAAGGGAATTTCCTTACTGAGGGGTGGAGGGAGTAGAAAGACAGGAAGGAAGAAAGACCTCACTAGCAAATGAACAAAAAAAAGTGCTCTTATATTTGAGTTAACACTATTTTTTCTGCAGTGAAGACAAGGCTGGATTCCAAGAGCACATTGGCCTCCTAAAAGAGCTTAAGTCTGGTCTTTTCTTTTCCTGCAACTGCAGAAGGAAGCCCATCTAACTAAGGCCTGGGCTACATTTCAAAGTTAGAACAACTAGCTACGTTGCTCAGGGCAGTGAAAAATTGTGCCATCATTACGGTGACCTAAGCCAAGCCCCACTGTGCTGCAGGTACGTTGACAGAAGAATTCTTCCATCAGTCAAGCTACTGCCTCTCAAAACTACATCAATGGGACACACACACACACACACACACACCTTCTGTCAATGTAGGAAGTATCTACACTATGGGGCTACATCGGCACAGCTGTATCCATAGTATATAGTGAAGTGTAAGGTTAGTCTCCACTAGCTACGCATGGCTCTGTTGTTGTTTTCACAGCAGTTTCTCTAACACTTTGTTGCGTTTACGAATAAATCCCGCTTGTTTTTAAAAAGTGGTTGGTTGCTATCTCATGGTCACAGGCGCCTGAAGAGAAGAGAGACAGATATCCACTCAGACCTGTGCAGTACTAAGTGGCTAGCACAGGCGGGATGCTGTATCCATATCCTGGTCTAAAAGTGGGAGAAGTGCAAAATCTCAGTCCCAAGACAGGTAAAGGCATGAGGGCTGACAGCTGAGGGGATGCATGAAGAGAGGCCAGAGATGCAATCAGCTCCATAATCCTGACACGGGTTTTGCACCAATATAGCCAAGCACCTTCCACCCCTAGCTAGGTCACTTTGCTTATTCGTGTAGGTGACCAATGGCACATCACCATATGGCATCCTTTCTGCTCCCTGTTTAGATGACAAATGTGAATAGGGGAGCCAGTAAATGGAAGGCAGTGTGACCTAGTGAATAGGGCACTGGACTGGAATTCAGAAGACCTTGGTTCTATCCCCAGCTCTGCCAATGGGTGACCTTGGGCAAAAATCACTTCACATCATGCCTCAGTTAGCCCATCTTAAGATGGGGATAATGACACTGACTTCCTTTGTAAAGCACTTTGAGACCTGTAGAAGGAGAGCTAGGTATTAGTAATTAAACAAATCATGGATGCTCTCATCCACACACAAATGCCTTGATCACAAAGGAGACATTCATGCATGGCAAATAAAAATGGAGTGGGAGGGAGGAAGTATTTACATGGCTGAACTGCCATTCAGAAGCTAAGTGAACTCTGTTCTTACCAACTCCAAACAGCTGGAAATTAGAAGTGGAAGAGACGTTCATGATCATCTCGTCTGTCAACCATGCACGGGCGGGAAGAGGTCAGATTAATAAAATCTCATGCTCTGTGCGGTAGAGTTTTAGACAACACAAGAAACACACTACCTCCTTTGGGAGACCATCCCACCGTCTTACAGAATACACGTCTTTCCCCTGATATTTAACCTGCATTTTCCTTTGTTCAGCTTCATCCCGTTACTCCTCATTCTACCCCCTTGAAGAATTCCTTCCAGTTCCTGGGGATATTTAAAAATGGGGAAAAATGAGCAGTGACCATGTAGATCTCATGGGGGATTATTGGTGTGTAATTAAGCAATATCCATAGTAACAAGCAAATCTGCATGTGTTAAAAAATTAACTTGACCTAGTTTGAGAAATTCTAGCATCTCAACAATGCATCATGTTTCCCAGAAATTCACCAGTGCCAACAAAGGGCCCTGTTCTGAGGAGAAGGAGCTTTAAATAAATTATCTGCGGCAAAGGAGGAGGGTCAGGGAGAATCGGGGAAGGATGGTGGTTCAGTGAGTCAAGTCACCTAATGATTGCTGACATTTTACACATCACATCACAAGGCTCCTCAATGGAGAGAGAAACAGAACAGCCAGTTTCCTGCCAGAACAAAAGGTACACTCAGCGGTGGTCACCAAGCCTTGCTCCAGAGCAGATGAAGTTTAAAGATGTTGCGAAAGTTTAAAGACGGTCACCATGAGAAACAGGAAAAACGCAGACAATCCAGCAGACGTAGCAACTGAGGTCAGGAGATATATTGATACACTCAGTGGTTCTGAGATGTTTTTCCCTTCACCTCCCTTTCTAGAGAGGCCATCGTTATAATGTGTGGCCTCTATTTATAGGTTTTACACAGCTGCAGTTTACTGTAGTATCTGAGTGCCTTCCATGTAGAAAAACTCAAGAGCAGCAGTGAAGTCTGTAATGGACTTTATTGTCTGAGACCCTGGTATTTGTATTTTATTGGTACCTGGTATTTTATTATCGTTGAACACGTATATTGCAATAGCCTCCGATGGCAACATGCAGGCTGCCCCCCCCCCCATCATGCCATGCTACATACAAACACATCACAAGTGCCCCATAGTCCCTGCCCTTTTTATCTTAACTGAATCTTTGAATGCTGCTTTTTTATGTTGTTTTGTTGAACTAGAGGAGCTGCCTGTCCAAGGAACAGGCGTTAGAAGTTAGTCCTCCTAACTGACTTGCTCCTGGTAAAAAGTTAATGAACTAAAGCACTAGCAAATAAAAGTTTTTCAAACGCACAGTTACCTGCAATGAAGCCACTCTCACACTACCGAGCGGGGCAAATTCAAGACCTTACAGGTCATTTCAGGACTATAATTTGTGCTGATCTTCAAAGGTCAGTCTTGGGCGTCAGGCAGCACTGCTGATCTTCAAAGAACCTGAGCAATCCATTTACACCGGGTTGGATCAGTTTTCACATCCAAGGATGACTCAGCAAGCGAGAGGGATAGAATTTGTTTGTTTAATTAAAAGCTAATACCATGGCTCCCCCTGACTTTTGTAGGCCTGGCAAGAGACCCCATGAGGGCACTAGCTGAAGAGGATAAGAACAGGATTAGCGAACTGATCCCAGAGTAGGTGAGGGAAGCAAAGCCTAGCACACTCCCTCCTGAAGGCTGAGAAGAGGAGCGTCTGTCTGAAAGTAGCGAGTGTGGTAGTTAGCGGCTGGGCCACCCCACATAAGGGCAAAAGCAAGGACACCCTGCAAAGATTCATCACCCTTTGGAGAATCCTCCACCCATTGCAAGGATAACCCCTGCAGATGGGTGCCACTGAAAGACACCACTGTAGGGCACTATCAGAAGGTAGCCCTCTGTCTTCCGTTTGGTAGAGAATGACTTCTCTCTTCCCTCTCCATGCGGAGTATATTAGCTCAAATAAACATCCGATTCTTTTCGGCATCTGTTGTGGCTCAACCTACACGCCCTTGGGAACTGGTCCCCTTAGGGCCCATTAGGCAGCAGGGCTTGTTTACAGTTTTCAAAAAAGGCTTGCCAGCTTGGAAGAAAGAAATCAGTGTGCAAATCCAATGCCTTCCAAGACCTTCCTGCACACTGCTGCCTGCCTGAATGCATTGCTTTCGCTACACTCCCACGCTCGTTTCACACTCGGCCCGTAAAATGACGTAGAGCATTGTTCAGAGGCAGCAGCCTGCTAAGGCACCACATGCTGACCCCACGCAATTCGCAACGTAGGAGCCACTAAGAGACAAGCTGAGTCATATAGCAAGGACACACACCAGAAAAACAAATGGACTAGAACGAAGTCCAATTTGGCTCTGGACGAGCTGGATTTTGAGTGTTCTCTGGCAGCACGTACGATGCTGAACTATGATTTTGTTCAGCATTTGAGCCATGCTGTGCTCCAGGCAAGCAGGAGAAAGGTGGGGCCAAATCCAACCCCGGCATAAGTGGATCAGCTTCAGTTTGTTAGCTGAATGGCTCATTTGAAATGGACAGCCCAAGCCACAGGAGAAGCCTTTACCACTGACAAACATGGGTTTCTGGTCTGTGTCAGATCCCCTTTCTTCCCACCCTCATCTGTGTCAGATTCCTTTCCTCCTCTCCCCATCTTCGGGGACCCACTTAAATAACCCACCAAACAGCAATAAAGAATAGGGTCAATAGCACAACAGGTAACTACCTACCTTGCTTATTGCAAGCCTGTTGCGTACATGTGCAAGAGGTAACTCTTCCTCCGAGCACTGCAGTTCCAAGAGTAATTTTGTTGGTTTCCAACTGACTATTGTTACTGCCCCTGCGCTTGTTAATTTCTTAAGATCACCTCACAAAAGGATGCCCACAAAAGCTGAAATGAAAGTCAGCTTGTCAAGTCACTTGAAAACAAGTTGTGAAGCATAAGGATAATAAAAAAGGAGCACTTGCATGCTGGGGTTTGTGCAGAGATGGAAGGTTTCATTATACAGCCGTCCTACTGAGGATTCCAAAGTCCCTACTGATTACTTTGTGCAAAAAGAGCCTTAACACAGCATGCCCTAAATGCAAAGGTCATAATACTATTATCACATGTGTTGTAGCAGCTTTCATCTAGAAAGATTACAAAGCATGGTGGGAAGCGGTTGGTAAACCTCACTGGCAGGCAGGCGTTGCTGGGGTAGAGCAAAGTATGTGTTTAAACCTCACACAGGACCACCACACAACTGCTCGACAGCAGCAAGTTAATGCTTGACATTTGTGTAGCTTACAGTTATAATTTGCACACAAAACCAGAGTCTGTGATGCCTCTGCCATCTCCTTGGCCCTCCTTAAAAAAACCTGCGTCTTCCAAAAGGCCTGTAAATTCGGTCCTTCCCCCACAGGGGTATTTTTAAAAAGCACCTGAAAGGGTTAAAGAACACAGGATGCCTGCTAGACAACTCCTCTCAGTCACTACCGGTTGCATCCCGTTCCCCATCCCCCATCTGTATGGTGGGTGGTTTTAATTAAAGCCCGGTCCTGCACCACTATGGTCAATGCAAGTTTTTCCATGGACTTCAAAGTCAGGAGGATCATGGCCTCAGACTGTAAGCTCCTCAGCACCCTAAGACACCTCTTGCGTTTGATAATTAATAGTCTCCAGCAGCTCCTGAGGTTGAAACAGGAGCAGATTTTCAAGAGCAGATTTCCAGGCCAGATTTTTGACCACTTAGCACCCGCAGCTGGGCCAGATTTTCACAACAGCTCAGCTCCCACTGAGGCACCAAAATACAAGTCTAGACATTCACGAGTTTCATTCAATGTGCAAGGAGTTCTTCTGAAAAGTACAGCCTCAATTTAATGAAAGGTTTAAGATTTTTGTCCAGTATTTCACCCAGTTGAGCTCTCTTATTGCTGAAATGCTAACAGCACAATTAGGAGTAATACACCCTGCTGGAATAATCAGTTAGCTGCAAAAATCTGGTTCTGGCATCTTCATCTGGTGCCCACGCCGTAGATTAATGCTACCGAATTGTAAATCCGCATCCTGCACCCACACAAGTGGCTTCCCCTGGCGATTTGCACACTATTTATTAAATTAACCAATACAGATCATAAGCGTGCTGTATGTGACATGCAGCATGTATACAGGCTGCATGGTTTCATGTTACATCCTCCTCCAGGGCACTTCACTGTGCCACATAGCACACCCAAAACCCAGAGCTTTCTGCTCCATGCAGAGCAAATTTAAAAAGTTAATTAGTTTCACTAGAGCTAAAAGCCACCCTAAGTTACTTCCTCATCTAGGAAATGTTTGAAAGTTTTTGTCACTCTCCTTCCCAAGTCAAACAGCAGCTGAAGCCAAAACAGAAAGCTGTGTAAAGTTCTGCATGGAGGCAGCTGTGTCAATGCAAAAAGGATTTAGCACTAAACGTGTGTACATCCCGCTGGCAGCGCTCTCTCAGCCGCCTCACCAAAACCAGGTGCTCCCCAGGATCAACAGCTGCCCCCTTTAACAGGCTTCTCACTTCCCAGCAAAACTGCCTAACAGTTTAGCCTCCCAATCTCACCTCAGCCAGAAGGAGCTTCGCATTTGCTGAACAGGCCAGAGTAATGTTCCTCTGCAACAGACCAGAATTGTAACAACAGGATCAGGCAGTGACCTGTCGTGAAGGAGGAATACCAGACCACCTGCTTGTACTTTTCACCCCCATGCTCTCTCTCACTCTTTTTCCTCTCCAGGCCTTTCAGGCAGAGCCCCTGCCAGAACTGTCCTTTGGATCAGAGGAAGCGGCACTCCCCTCAGTTTCTTACAAACAGTCAGCTGAAGTTTTCTTAAGGTGGCACCTATAAGTTCTTCCAGATAGCTACTTTGCTTTAAAAAAAGGAGGACTTGTGGCACCTTAGAGACTAACCAATTTATTTGAGCAAATAAATTGGTTAGTCTCTAAGGTGCCACAAGTCCTCCTTTTCTTTTTGCGAATACAGACTAACACGGCTGTTACTCTGAAACCTACTTTGCTTTGTTTACTGGCCAATTCTTTGACTCGCTGGCTCTACTTTCGAACTCAGATTTTTGCTTCCCCTAATCTTTTTCTCCTTTATATATATATATATATATATATAGACACACACACACACACACACACACACATATACACACACACACACGCTCTATTGGACCTTCAGTAAGACACAATATTCATGAGAAACTGCTACAAATGTGATTAGGAACAAAACTATCAGTTTCAGAATTAAATCACCCAGTACAATTATAAAAGGAAATGGTTGTCAGACAAGGCTTCCACAGGTATGACACAGAGATACCCAGATCTAACACCTACATGTGTCATTTGACAGAAGTATTAAGAGAGAAGGTTGAGCAGACTTTCGGGAATTGATTTTCTTTTAATCTTTTTTCAGGAAGCAGCTAGTCTGTGAATTCTAATGTTTTTCCACCTGTTCCTCAGCTTTGGGTTTAAGACCTTAAGTTTGTAATACACTGTGCATTTGCAGTGGAGTTTTTATTCCATCTCCCACCTTGAATAAAATAAAAGTTCAGTGGGTTATCCCAGGTTAGCCCTGGATTCCTTATACATGTGAAGTATGTGACCCCACTGAAAGTGTTAACTTGTAAATGCCAGCTTTGAGAAACTGCTTGATCAGCTATCTTGAGGGTGGTCCATTGTTGCCGAGCAATGTCGGTTTGTTCTGATGACAATGTTTGTAAGGTGGGTGGGAAACTTGAAGGGGTGCAGACTTTAGCAGGCCTGAACTGGTTGTCTTCTGCAGTTTAATTTATCTCAATCTTGTAAATTTACCTCTGGTATCTAAGGGGTACAAATCCACACAGCTTTATTGGCTTCAATGGAGTTATGCCAATTTACAATAGCTGAGAATCTGGCCCTATTATTATTATTATTGAGCTAAATATAACAATATTGATTATTAAAAACAAAAAGGTACAAGAGATAAAATACTCTTTTCACAGTGCCATTGCAAGAGAGGTAGAAAGAATCAATGGAGCTTACAAGGAAGAGGAGAATGGCTGTTTTTGTAACACACCATACAGCCTCTCTAGGAGTCAAATCAACTTTATACAAATATATATTGAGCCATATTCTTACACTCCTTTAAAAGGAGCCTTGGAAATAAGAAAATTAAAAGATCTACACTTTTATACACACATGGCTTAATTTTTACCATTTGATTTCTAATGCAGACATTAAATTCAAACTGGAAACAAATGTGCACTTTTTTTTTTTTTAGTATACAGTGAGAGTAATTACCCATTGGAACATCTTCCCACGAGATGTGGGGGAATCACTGTCACTAGGCATCTTTAAATCAAGGTTGAATTAATAACTTTGATGCACATGCATAAGCGTCTGCCGCATCAGGGCCTTACTTTGGTATTTACTATGGTAAATAGTTGCGGGGGGGGGGGGGGGAGTTAAATTATGTGCTAAGTGTTTGCAGACTTGGGGCCTAAAAGCAATAGTCTGTTCAACTATAGATTATTGGGTTGGAGACAGGAGTCACTTGAAGTTGCGTGGCTTGTGCTGTGCTGGAGACCAGACTTGGTGATCAGTGGTCCCACCTGGCTGCCCAGAAAGCACAATTGATGAATGGTTTCAGAGTAGCAGCCGTGTTAGTCTGTATTCGCAAAAAGAAAAGGAGTATTTGTGGCACCTTAGAGACTAACCAATCTGATGAATGAACATTCACCCGCGGTTTCAGTTTTTAAAGTTGCCGTTGTTCAGAGGTTCAAGAAGCTGAACAGCACTAACCTCCCCTGACATGATCCAGGGAGGCCAAAGCTGACTACTGAGTAAATGTGTCCATTTTTAGCCTGCTGAGAAGGTGGGGGGGGGGGTGGTTTTCTACTTAGATATTCTTTACTCTTGAGCGGTTGGGGCTTTTTGTCGGGTGTTGCCTGACTGCACATCTTTTGCCAAGGCTTAAAGAAAGAGCGATCAGAGCATTTTATAACTAGGGACAAAACTCAGCAGGAAAACAATGTTAAAATCTCCACAGGAATTATTCTGTGTTTTCGATTTCGCTTGGTTCTGTTTGTAAGGGGACATCAGTGATTTAATAATAAAATCAGACTGAAGTCGAGTTCTAACTTACAGTTAACTCTTACAGTTACCGTAACAATAGCAACAAGGATCAGAGGAAAATAGTGGATTGCTTTTCAGTTTATTTTATGCATTTAATAGCCCTTTGACTAGTCATTGTTTCCCCTGGATCAGGTCCTAATGGACTCCACAAAGGATGTAAGTCAATGGAAAGACTCCTATTGACTTGAGGTCTGAGTGATTAGGGTCTGATCCACAGCCACCCATTGTATTCTACAATTAGAGCCATCTTAGGGACCCCAGTTTCAGTGCAGTTGTAACTGTATATTTAAGATAGTCTGGTCTCCCCAGGCAAAGCCACAATGTCTTATAAACATGGTCAGAGCACATTGTGTGGCCACTGCGTCCCCTAAGAGGTCTGTAACAGGCAAAGTTTTTGGGTGCTTCCAGAGTGAGGATTTTAAAAGAATTCTCCCACCATCTGTGCTAACAAGGGTGGGAGTGCTGAAATACCCCAGCCCCCAGAGTTTTCAAGACCTAACATGCTCTGGGGATATGTACTGTTTCTTTAAGTCTGGCACAGGAAGCCAAGCAGGAGTGGGGCTGAGGGAGGTTCTAGGCAAAAGAGATTACAGCGAAGCAAAGACTGGTTTTAGGAACAGCGCTGTTTTCCTTCGTCTAATTCCATTAGAGTTCCTTGTTCAGTATTAGTAGAAAGTGTCTGATTATTTTGCCAATGTCATGGGTCACTGGGCTCCGCCATTTTACCCCATACCATCTAATCTTACTCTGCAAATCCCTGCTTGAAGAGCTTAACCTCTATTCTCTTCATAGGCCTCTCCCCTCCCACAGAAAGCAAAAAAAGTCCCGAAGTGAGTCTGTTTTTCCACATCAGTCTGCAAAGGGAACATTAGGTAGCAAACAGCAGAAAGGTAAGAACATAGGACAGGTCATACCTGCTTGGACCCAATCCTGTGCTGAAATGGTTCATCTGAACGCTCGCCATGGGAAAGGGGCAGGGGAGTGCTATTTTGCCTTCACGGCTGCGTTTGCATCGTTTTGGTAGCCGGCAAGAAATCTCCGAAACAAGCCAGGATTGGGGGAGCCTGCTACATGTCCGTATCCATGAGACGGACGCAGAGTAAGAACCATGTTTGAAACAAAAACGGGGAGCATCCAATCACCCAGGATCAATGTGCTTGCTTCCAATCAACCCTGTTTAGCAGCACTAACCTGGCTGTTCCTGAAGGGCGGGGAGGGCCATAGGTTGGCTTTGTCTCTTTATACGCTGTGGGCCTGATTCTCCACTGCCGTGCACCTAGCATCATCACCTGTGACAAATGGATACCAAACCAGAATGGGAGCATTTTACACCCATTCTGCACTGGTGTAAGTGATGGTGAACAGGAATGGAGCACCAGGCCCTGCCTATCCCACCCCTTACCACGAGGATATTGTTTTTGCATTGAAATGTGGAGGCAGTGTGGCCTAGTGGACAGAACACTGGACAGACTCAGGAGATCTGGTTTCTATTCCTTGCTCTGCTACTGGCCTGCTGGGTGACCTTGGTCAAGTCACCCCCCGCCCCCCCAGACACACACTTTGTGTCTCATTTTCCCTACCTATAAAATGGGGATGCTGTTGCTTTGTAAAGTACTTTGAGATCTACTGATGAAGAGTGCTACATAAGAGGTATTAAGTTCCCCGACATACTATAGGACGGCTTTTACTGTCTTCTTCAGGTTATTAAGATAAAGGACCACCAGTTGGACATCTTTTCTGCAGCCCCTTTGAGATGTTGAAAACCAAAACAATGTTCTATGAGGTGGCATTTATATGGCATGTTTTCAGGCATGGAACAATCTCCGAGCAGAGACTCTTTCATATATGTTATCCTTAAATCCTAACCAGCCCGTTAATCCAGTTTTAGCTATAGACACCATGGAATGAAGACCTGAGCTTCTAATCTTTGAAGTGTATTGAAGAACCCAACACTACCTGCCCGTGAACCAAGAAGGTAAGGTAGACCATGAAATCCCTAGTCCCTTTGACAGAATTTCACGCCGGATGGAGTTTCGGACCAACTGAGGGTCAGCGTTTAGAAAGCCTTGGTAGGTAAAACAACTTTATGACTTGCCCGACAAGTACAAAGGTGGATCCCAAGCTTAAGGAGCAACCTTTGGATCACTCATATTCTGTGCAGGTCTTTCAGGCTCTCAGTCCATGAGGAAGCCACTCACCACCCAAGAACCTGCCCTCGGTATCTAGGATATCCCTCATCAGCCATTTCTAAAGCCATGGGGGGCATTATGCTGCATCTGTTATATAGATTAGCCCCTACTCACTGAGTAGTATCGCGGAGGTCAATGGGACTACTCACCTAAGTGCTCCTCTACATGACTAAGCACGGCACAATCAGTCCCTCAAGCCTTGTCTAGGCTAAGTTACCCACTGCTGATAATGGCTGACCACAGGTTGTCATCACCACTTCTGAAATGGTGCTGGGCATGCAGTTTGTCCTGGTCTATGCACTAACCTGCATTCAGCACAGGCTCAGCTGCAGCCATCAGGGATATTTTCTTAGCACAGACAAGGCTTTAGTATTCTCATATCAGCCCAAGGGCAATGCAACTCAGCAGCATTTGTCCTCCTGTCCCTCTTCCACAGAGCCATAGAAAGTGGAAGTTAGAGACTGAGGGAGTGATGGACGGTCAACCCGTAGGGTCACAGCTAATCTACCTCCCTGCCTCTGCAGGCTGGCTCCCTACAGAACGGCTCTTTCAGGATTAGGAAGACCTGTTCTAGACCCTCTGAGATCTCCCTCTACCCCAAGAGATGTTGCCATTAGATATTACTGGACAAGCCACTAGGAGTCCAAGATACAGACTGGCCTTTGCCTTGTTTTGTGCTCAGTGTTTCAAACAGTCCCAAGCTGGAATTCAGGTGAGATCACAGCCTGCCCTCCACCTCTCCCGGACCGCAACGTGCTTTGGCCGTCTGCTGTTAGCGCCACTCGTGCTACCTCCCCATAGTTGATTCATCCACAACTCTGGCCCTGGAGCCACTTCTTTTCAAAACAGCGCAACTGCATGCTGGGCAGGTGGCAAGCTGGGATCACTACTAGTGAGAGGTTATGTTCACTACTAAAAATTCTAGTGGTTTCTCGATCACTGCTTGCTTGTTAGATGCCTCCATCCCAGTATCTCTTTCATCAGGCTAAGTTCTTTGGGGCAAGCACTGTAATTTATTATGTGCATGCACAAGACAATAAGGCCCATCCTAGCTGAGGGCTCCAGGCGCTACTGCAATTTAAAGTATTAACAAGATGACCAGCCAACCAGTGATCCTGTCTATGACCCCAGGCTCCTTCTTCCAGAAACGTCAGACCAATCTCCTTGCACTTTGACAAGTCTAGTTTTAAAAAAAAGTGTCCCAACCAATGGAGTTTGCGCCAATTTTCTCGCATCTCACAGTCCTATAAATAGATAAGCCAATTGGTGTGTTGTTTCCACTTGCTTTCACATCAGGCACATTCCTGCCGGAAGATACAGGGAAAAGAAAGTTTCATAAAAATAATTCAATGCAAAAAACTCTATTGTGTTCTAAACCTCTTCTTTCAGTAGTCTTGGGAAGCTACCAGAGAAATTACATTAGATTGCTTACGTCTCTACAGCGTGCTTGATGTTCAAACAGTAGTCATAAACCAAGCCTCTCTCACTGGACTGTTTTTGCATTTAAAGCAGAACTCTACCTTCCAACCAGATTTGAACCGATTCCTGCTCTGTGTTTCCAGTCGTGGGAATATCCTTCCACATGCATCACACACTGTACAAACACCGCACCGGCCCTGATCCCACATCAAGTGCCACATCCAAGGATCCTGTGCCTGCATCAGTGCAGGACCAGGGCCCTATTGCATACTGGGATTCCCACACTGGAGTCCCAAGAAACCTGAGGCAACCAAAACCTGCTTCTACTCACCAGCTGTTTAAGGAGGAGCCTGAGTTCAGAGTCAAACCGTGGCCCCCTGCACAAAGCCCAACTAGAAAAGGTTTGCACAGGGAATGTCCAAGGAGTGCAGAGAAACTGACTCCTCCTCCCATATCCACAGTGCCAGGCTCGAGCCTGGGGTGGGGAGGCAAAGCAGCTGCTACCAAGTTATGCACCATGTGAAATTAGAGCCAGGTGAACTTCAAATGCAATGCAAAACTAATGCAAAACTCTGACACAGCTCTTCTGACCCCCCTACACCAAGTTGGCTGGGACTATGAGCCTGCTCCTGTTCTCCATCTCCTCTGCTCAGCCACGCCTCAGAGGCGGAGAATTCCCAAAACCCACCCCACAGATTCTCACCCCGTGGGAGGCAGTGGAAGGGACTCTGAGCTACTCAGGAGCCAGTTGCAAGTGGCTCTTTGAGATGAAGACATCCCTCCTATCTGATACAGTGCCAAGTTATATCAGCCCCCACTGGCACAAGGGTTCCCAGCCACAGAAAGCCCACCTGGAAGACTGCACAAGGCCCCTGCAATCTCTGCTCTCCTGAGACCTGCCACAAGAGCAAATAAGGTCAGCCAGGAGAACATGAGAAGGAGCCAAAAGATGCAATGATTCAGTACATCCAAACCAGACAGACTGGGCAGCCTCTGGCAGTGCAGCTATGGAGACCTGGCCACAAGTCAAAACAGCACTGCCTCAGCTAAGCCCCTCAATGCAGACACCTCCCCCTCCCCACACCCCCGGGGTCAAATCCTCCCCAGACACGCCTGCTCCCAAAGGTGCAGAATTCCTGAACTGACAGGGCAAGAGATATCAAGCAAGCCCTGTGTAAGAAGGGAGTACCCAAGAATAGTAGTAGACACAGAGCAACATCTTGCACAAGCCAGTCTTATCATGGCTTCAGGTAGCAGGGGACAGGTGATGTGTTACTCAAGCAATCATTAACTCCGAGACAGGGCACAGAGCTGATGCAGTACATCATACGTGAGACTTCAGTGTCTCAGCATGCTCTATCCAGCAGAGACCCGCCTCTGACCCGCAGCCGAAGATGGCATGGGCTCTTTGGCACCACATCCAATGCCGTAACACCAGTCTGTATCAGTGAACCAGAGATTAGCTGTGTAGGTTCAGGGTACCTTTGTTTAGTATATTTCTGATTTGCCAGAGCTCTGTGGTAAATATTGGAAAAAAAGAACTGTTCGCTAAAACTGGCGCTACCCTTATTTTGTCATAGCAGACAGATAAGTGCTTGCAGTAGCTATCAACGTGCTATTGATTGCATGCCATCCATCTGGCTCGGGTTTCAGCTGGAGAACACATCCTTCAGTCCCACTGCATCTCCTGAGAGGTGCCGTTTCCAGAACATTTTATGGCATGCTTTTCTTTTGCACAGGCTTGTTTACAATGTGGACGGCTTTATGACTGGGGAAAGAAAATAACCTCCATAATCATGCACTACCATCAGCCCTCATTATTTACTCTTAATGATTTTACAGTATTTTAACATTAGTCCCTGAGAAATTTTAGTTGTCCCAAGGAGAATAGCTGCTTGTAACCATTTGCTAATTACAAGTATGAATGTCAATTAATTCATTTAGCTAATTATCCACTCTATGAGCATCATGCACCAAAGAACTGTAAAAGACAGGCATATGGTGATAGATTGGAAACAAGAACATAGTGTGTGTGTCTGTGTATTCATCCAGTAGACTGGGGGGACGTGTGTATGTTTAGTTAGCACGCCAGAACACCCCAGATGAATGTATTTAGTCAGTGTAATAGCTAGGGGAATACAACTGCTATAAACCATAATTACAG
The DNA here is from genome assembly GCF_965152235.1 of Eretmochelys imbricata. Classification (NCBI taxonomy): domain Eukaryota; kingdom Metazoa; phylum Chordata; order Testudines; family Cheloniidae; genus Eretmochelys; species Eretmochelys imbricata. Next base: position 95,629,506 of record NC_135579.1, read on the forward strand.
CATTATGCTAATTGTGCCTGAAAAGCATCAGACCTATCTTTGCAACTTTTGTTTGGAGACTTGAGCATAGGTCAAGCATCTAAAGTGTTTCTAATTGTGCTGCTGCCTTCAACGTGGGGGGGGGGAGGGAGGAGAAACTGTTTTCAATTGCTTTTAGCAAACCTCTCAAAAATAATCACTTGTCGCTCAAACAAACAGCCTAACAAGGAAAAGGAAAAGGAAGTCTCTCACAAGCCTAATTCCAAAGAGATGTAAAAGTTAAAGTGGAAGGTTATGAGCTGTAATTTTGCTTTATGTTTTTACATGGTATCTTTGGGGGGAAAAGCATGGAACAAGCCAATAGGAAAAGCAACACCTCAAAAAAAAAAAAAATAGTAAGCCTGTTTGCTGCCCAAGATGACATGACAAATTAGTGCAAGTCTCTAAAGGGAAATCATCATTACAAGTTGGTGTGCAAAATTAACTGTGATGCATTAAAGGAGAGGTATTAGGAGATCAAAAGAATTATTGATTCTTCCTCCTGCTCTCTGAAAGTCACAGGACAAAGAACTGCAAGTTTTTTACTAAACCCGATCAACTCGTGTTCAATGAGATTAAAGTTTTCTATTACAACAGGACAATAACGGGTTTCCAGAAGGAATCTCTAATACAGCGTTCAAAGAAAAATCACACACAGTAATGCGGTCTTCCTCCCCTCCCCCCACGTCTGAATGCTCCTAAACATTAAAGCAGACAAGGTTCAACAGAGCACTCCAGTTACAGACTAACCACTTGTAGAGGGTAACAGATAACTTCCAGATCGGAATTCTAAAGACTCTGGAAGGACTGGTACCAAAGTCTGCCTGTGAAGTAACACCACTGGCCCTCAGTGGAGGTATTCGGGACTGATCCTGGTGGTGCTACATTAAAATCAAATGTTGTTAGTACGGATTTACCTGGCTTTAATGAAAAATTTGACCAAGGACTTCCACAACTAGAAAATCCAATTCAGTGAGGGTGACCTACTAGCAAACAAGCCGACTGCATGTGTGTGATCCAAGGTAAAATAAAAAATGCAGCTTGCAAAAATATTTGCATCGCTAATCAAGGATCAGGAGCACTAGTAAGAACGTTTCCCTGAGTGGGAATAAACTCTCACATTAGATGGTCTTTGACTTGGAAAAAAATATGAACTGCAAAGAACAACAACAAAATGTTTTGCTAGGGCTCTTTATACATCCCAGAGGAATAGTAAAGATAACTCCAAGTTGTGTTTGGGTTTTACATTTGAAATAGCAGGTCCTGATTGGGTAGCTTTGGTAAGACTTTTGGCGGGTTGTGATCATGACTTGGCAGATGATGCCAAACATGAGCTCCAGCTCTGCTAGCCCCACAGCGAGGGAGGAGGAGATAATGAATCCTGGAATTGAGTCCCTCCGGGAAAGGCAAAGGGAGTAAGGGGAGTTATATATTTCTCATCTAAAACAAGCTGACTGGTTTTCAACTGCTGAGGCCATTGCCAGACATTAGAAGGTGCAGGAAGGGGCACCAACTGGCTTCTCATTTCCTTTTGAGCATGGAGTTGTGTGAAACCAGCCCATTGGGCAAGGGGACTATTTACAAAGGAAGCTTTTTATTACTCTCTGGAATGAAGCATGGAAAGGCCCTCACGGAGGGCCCTCCGTGGAGCCAGGAGCAGCTCAAGGACTGTTTGTGAGTATTCACGGCCCGCCATACAATTTCCATATCCAGATGTGGCCCTTGGGCCAAAAAGTTTGCCCATCCCTGACCTAGAGGGTGGGAGGGGTATAGAACTCATCTATATAGGTTGAAATCTGAGGCAGCAGTGGTCTCTGACTATGGGTTTGTCAAGTGCTTATTACGCAGGGGCCCTGCTGAGCTGGGAACTTTACGGACTCTACTGTAATACAAATTAATAAATACTCATAATAAAAAAGTCTCTGGTGTCACTAATCCAACACTTTATACCAAGAATTTTTTTTAAGATTAAAAAAAAAAAAACAGCCAAAATTCAAGTCTCGTCCAGAACATCTCTACTTCCACCAGGCACAACTACTGTTAGACTAATCTTTTAAAAAGCTGCCTGCAAACGTTTATGACCACCCTATATTAGAACCACTATGTGTGGCATTACTCCTCTGGCCACCGATGGGTCTAGAGATACTATTGGTGTGTTTTATTCTCTCTTTTTGAAAGAGGGAAGAACTGACTGAACAACGTTATTTGAAAAATACCCAAAAAGGTCAGAATCTCTTTGATGCTCACAAGTTACTTGTGACTAAAGCCGATTACTCTGCATAAATTAAAACTCCTTCATTGCAAGTGCTGGAGCTCAGCTAACTATAGGGCAAAATATTGGATTTTGTGCTCTTGTGAAAAACGATCATTATTTCCCAGATGTGCCGGTTCTTCCGTGGGATCATTCATCAGTGGGCTTCTCGCGCAAAGAAATCGAAATTTAATGATGTCATGACACTACTGATTAAAATTGTTAATTACTTTTGAGTGAAGACTCTGACCTATCAGCAGTTCCGTTGCTTCTTAGAGTATGTTAAACAAGAAAAAAAATTTAAGTCATGTTCATTGGCTCAGTAGAAGGTGAACAGAGTTGTACAGACATTCTGATCTTTAATGAAAATCTCAAATAACCTTCAGCAAACAACAAGACAAAGTAAATTCTCTCCATTCTCAACCCCTCACCCAGCCAAGCACCACGCTGATTGCTGACTGAACGACTATATACACATTACCTAACCCCCATGGCTGACTGCAGGCTTTGAACCCAGGACCCAAAAGTGAGAGCCTTTACGGCTTAGTTTAGCCTAGGTCCATCAGCTGGAAGCAGCAACACACACAAAACTTGTATATGGATCAGCCACTAGAAGCAGACAGAGACTCTCTTCCGGAACTAGCCTAGGTTATATGCAGCAGAACCAAGTGCAGAACCATCCTCATCCTTCACACAGAGCTGCAGCCTCAGGAAAACGTCCCATCAAGAGAAACACAAGTTGGCCTTTTCAGCGCCGTTTAGAATCAAGGAACATCTGTGTTCATTGGACAGAATCTACTCGGACACGCTCATTGGGAGCTGACCTGAACAGCAGCCAGCCAGGCCAAAACATTTCAAATGTGGGTCCTCAACTCATAAGCGCCAACTCCGTGAAAAATTAGTGGGTGCTCTGCACCCACCGGCAGCCAAGCTCCCAGCTCCGCTTCACTTCCTCCTTCGCTTCATCCCCTGAGCGCGCCGCATTCCCACTCCTCCGCCTACCTCCCAGTGCTTGCTGGCGCCAAACAGCTGTAGCAAGCTCCAGGAGGACAGGGGAAGGAGCAGGAACGTGGCTCGCTCAGGGGAGGAGACGGGGCCGGGGTAGGGATGAAGTTGGGACAAGGCCAGGGGCAGTGGGGGGGACAAGCACCCACTGGCGCCAGTAGAAGTCATTGCCTGTGATTCAAATCATGCAACTAACTCCACATGAAGCATCTCACTACGTGGCTTGATTTGCAGAGGTACAAACACCCTGAAGCCACTGGCTTGAGTACCTAGATGCTGCAAGGTCAAGAAACAATGGGATTCACAGAAGTTTCATTTAGCCAATTCTTTGCATAATGCTGAAGGTAGCCCACTTGTTCTAATAGGAGCCAGGGGTCCTCAGTACCTCTGAAAAAAGCCAGGCAATCTAGTAATGTCTTCACTCAGAAAAGAGGGTGTACTCTTAATGCGAGTTAGCTAACAGCAGGACTGGACTCCCCCACCACAGATAGAGTTAAGATGACTAGGGGGAGTCTAGCCTAACTCGACTTGCTAACGCATTCGGAAGCTGCAAGCGGCCGTGTCTTCACTAGGATTTTGATTTCTTAGCTTCGCTAACACGAGTTTCTCCTAACGAGACTCCGAGGGAAACTCTGCGGGACTGCAGAAACCCTGCAGAATTCCTGCATGAGGTGGGGGGACGACCATGGCTCAGTGGGGGGGGGAGGGATTGCTCTCCAGAGACCAGGCATGGGGGGTACACAGGGTTACCTGTCACTACCTGCCCCGCATACCTGAAAGCCCAGAGCTGCCCAGCGGAAGGAAGCCACTAGTCTTGGCTCTGCTGCAGCCGAACGCTGCCTCCTGGGTCCTAGTGCCAGTCTGGCTCCTGTGTTCTGGGAGCCTTCCTGTTTTCTGTGCACCAGTGAGTGCCTGTGGTGGGGCCCGGCTGGGTAAGGGGTGGGGAGGGGGAGGATACGACGGTCAGGGTGGGGGGTGATGGGATGAGACAGGGAAGAAGAGGAGTTGCGGGAATCGCAGAGGGAAGTGGGAGCCCGGCATGCAGCGTCCCCTCGGCAGCAGCTGGGGCTTCCCCGATGGTAAGCAGGCCCACCTAACCCGTACCCTGACAAGCCCTACCCCCCTACATCTGGGTCCCCCTGCTGAGCCCCAACCAGCTGCACCTGGACCCCCACCCCATCAACCCCATATCCCTACACCCGGACACTCCTGCCAAGCCTCATCTCCCCACATCCAGACACCCCCCCCCCCACACACACACACTGAGCCCCAACCATCTTCACCTGCAGAATCCCACTGCCCCTGCACCCGGAACCAACCCCCCCCCCCCCCCAACGAGCCTGTGCATCCAGGTCTCCCCTGAGCTGCCCCCACCCTGAGTGCCCCACATAGAAACCTCTCACCCCACACCTGGATCCCCCCCACACACTAAGCCCCTCCACGCTTGGATCCTGCAGGACTGAGCCTACCCACCCACACCCGGTTTGCCTGCTAGGGGTGCTGGAACAATTTATATAGTGGGGGTGCTGAAAGCCATTGAACCAAACCGTGAACCTGTTATAGAATGGAAACCACTTCAAGCTAGGGGGTGCTGCAGCACCCCCTGCGTCCCTAGTTTCAGCATCTATATGCCTGGCACAGAGGGGCAGGGCCCCAGGATGTTCCTGGAGCAGGCCCAGCCCTTGCATTGTCAGAGTCAGGTGGAGCCGCTGAGTCCCTGTACCAGGGGAGGTGGGGGCCTGCTGCAGCCACATTTATTTGTTGACAAATAAAATTTGCAGAATTTTAAAATATTGTGTGCGTTTTTGGGGGGGAGGGGGTGCAGAATTCCCTCAGGAGTATAGTGAAAACAAGGCCTTAGTTAGGCATCTGATGCTGCTGTCCTCATCTTGAAGCCTTTTTTCCGAATTTACAAGAGGACGATTCAGATGCTTTCCATAGCTATGAAGTACTGAGGTCACAATTGGCTGTCAGGAATCAGGGCCTGCAGCCAGTCTCTGGGCAACCTAATGAGCACAGCTGCCCTGCCTAATTGGCTACAAGGAGCAGCAAACCGGCTCTAAAACCCAACAAGAGTTGCCAAGTCAGCTTATTACAAGCTACTTTTGGCTGTTTTCATGCAGTTGCAGCCTGCAGTTTTTTCCGCTGGTCTCTGAGGTCTGCCCCTTTTTTTCCCCCCTGTTGGACTTCACCTCTTGGCGTTTTTTGCCCCAAACCCACCCAGCATCACAATGCATGGTTTCAAACCCCCACCCCGCTTATTTCTTGTGGTTTTCACAGGTTTTTTGGACCCAGTCCCACTGGTCTGGATGACAAACTGCAGGAGGAGTTCAGCAGCTGCCCACAACAGGCACTGACTCCGTGGGTGCTCCGGGGCTGGAGCACCCACAGGAAAAAAAAAAAGATAGTGGGTGCTCAGCACCTACCAGCCACCCACCGATCAGCTGTTCAGTGGCAGGCGGGAGGCGCTACCAGGGGAGGGAGAGGAGCGTGGTGGGAAGGGGCAGAGTGACGGTGGGGCCTTTGTAGGAAGGGGCAGAGTGGGGGCGGGGCCTCAGGGCACACACCCAGAAAGAAGAAAGTCATGCCTGTGTGGCCCAAAACACACTCCCACAGCTGCAAAAGCTCCAGCCTGGTTGCTCCAGCTCTGCCCCTGCCTGGCTTCATGCCAGGTAACCCAGTCTCCAGCTCAGATTCCTGACTGACTGTTGGCTTATCTTCTAATCCCTAGGCATGACTCCTGGACTACGGACAGTCTTTGTTCTGTGCTTGTACAGTACCTAGCACAAGGGGGTCCTGGTCATGACTAGGGCTCCTAGGCACAACGGTAAAAGCTCTCATGCTATGTAACTGTGCATCACTATTGTAATTCATAGAACACACACGCTGGTCATCCAGATTGATGCGTCAGCGCAGGGCTGTTCCTTTCTGTGTTTTTTCTCTAAGGTTCACTCTAGTTTTTGATGTCCCAAATGATGGGGCTTCTAACACTTCCTTTGGGTGGTGTCTATACCACAGCGTCCATGGCTCTACCCCGTACTCTGCTCCAGGACAGAAATAGGGTTTTGAGAGGCTTGTCTCGGTTTTCTGCAAGTGACCCATTACACTTGCACTGGAAATCATGTTCTCACACATGGCGAAGGCTGGACATAAGTACTACTCATCACCTGCACTTCTAGGAGGTCACTCTACAACACGCTGTTACTCCCCAGCTGCAAGAACTGTAGCTATACACAGAAAATGGTCTTCAGCCAACCACCCTTCCCCCGCCAAAAATAAAACCGTCTATGACTTGGAAACCTGATTACAAATGGTTTTATAGACATCTCCAAAAAGGCTCATTATCAAATGACAAAACCTACTAGCACATTAGTCTAGTAAATCAAAATCTTGGGTAGTCTACGCTAGCCTCTGAGACATCTGCATTTCTCGTGGAGATGGGAATCCTTACCACCGCATTAATCCTCCTGCTGCTAGAAATCTCCTGCCCCACCCTGCATTCCCAACCAATCATGCCTTGAAATCCATGGAACCTTGTCTCAAACGCTGAGCAGCCTCCAGCAAGTTAGACAGCAGATCCAGCTAGCTAGTTGATGCAAGAGCAACCCTCCCAGTCTGCTGGCCCACACTTACACTTTTAGAAAAGGAGTACTTGTGACACCTTAGAGACTAACCAATTTATTTGAGCATAAGCTTTCGTGAGCTACAGCTCACTTCATCGGATGCATACTGTGGAAAGCACAGAAGATCTTTTTATACACACAAAGCATGAACAAATGGGTGTTTACCACTACAAAAGGTTTTCTCTCCCCCCGCCCCACTCTCCTGCTGGTAATTGCTTATCTAAAGTGATTACTCTCCTTACCATGTGTATGATAATCAAGGTGGGCCATTTCCAGCATATATAGAGACTGGGAGTGGCTAAGTCATTATGCAAGGTAACCAATTTCCCCTTGTTTTTTCCTACCCCCCCCCCCCGACGTTCTTGTTAAACCCTGGATTTGTGCTGGAAATGGCCCACCTTGATTATCATACACATTGTAAGGAGAGTGATCACTTTAGATAAGCTATTACCAGCAGGAGAGTGGGGCGGGGGGAGAGAAAACCTTTTGTAGTGGTAAACACCCATTTGTTCATGCTTTGTGTGTATAAAAAGATCTTCTGTGCTTTCCACAGTATGCATCCGATGAAGTGAGCTGTAGCTCACGAAAGCTTATGCTCAAATAAATTGGTTAGTCTCTAAGGTGCCTCAAGTCCTCCTTTTCTTTTTGCGAATACTGACTAACACGGCTGTTACTCTGAAACTTACACTTTTTTATCATTGCCGACAAAAAGGCACGTTTTCCTTGCTATCAGTGCATCTTGGACTCTTTCAGAGCCGGTACGACATGTTTGATCACTTTTAGCTAACGTGTGCCCGATACAACAGGAAGCAATTGTTATATTTTAAAGGATTTTTCCCCCACCAGAGCCAGGAAGACATGATTCAAAGCTAGGCATGTGTAATTCTTCTCTCACACACACACAAACCACGTCTCATGCTTGACTTAACTTCCATATATCCTGTGTGTATATATGGTATTTGCACATGCCAATATCAGCGAGGCCTAGCTAACCACAGGCATGCACAAATACCCCTCTGGCACGTGCTTATCAATGTTTACACCTGTAAATTGGATATGTGAAAATGCACAAGCATAATTTCACACACTTAACTTTGCATGCCTGAGCCAGGCTTTCAATCAGCTACTCTTGGCTACAGGGAACCTGGCCTCAGAGCGAGGCACTCGTGGGCAGCACCCACTCCTGCGCTAGTCTGTGTCTAGAGCGATATCTAAAACCTCCAAGCAATAACAAAAGTTAGCTGCCACACTGTGTGCCTTCAGTCAAGGCCTAGTCTATTGATTCCACCCCTGCTTTCACATACTTGCAATTAGAATCGGTACATTAGGGGACTGGCTGGCACAGGGTTCTATTCATGCACAGCGGGCACGCTTTCAATTTGCAGGATTTTTGTTTTAGAGAAGGGAAAGCCAAGAACGGAACAAGAGTAGCATCTCCAGGAGAGAGCACAGCACGTGTCCTCTGTACAGGCTGCAGCTGCTCGGAGAGCAAAATGGCTGTAGCCTCTACAGAGCGCTTAGCACGCTAATGCTCCAGAACACAAAAAACAGACATCAGTTCCACAACTACATCTGCCCCGAGGTGTAGTAATAGGAGAGACAGCCTTTCACCTACAACTTGAATCCAGACAAACAGAGACCTCTCCAGTGGTTATCAGATAGTGATCTCAGTCCAGTTCTTGGAGGACAAGTTCCACATCACAAAAATCCACCACTTCGGTCAGGCCCACTGGGGGCTGTTTCCGAGAGGTGAAGACCCCTGGTGGATGTGAGGCAGGGAGACCATAAAGACTCAAGCTACCTTTTCACCTGTTGGGGTGGGGTCCCATCCCATGGAACTGGCACCATCCCACTGCGCTGTGGGTGCACCCTGCTGTCTGGATAAATAGCACTAGCTGCACAGAGCTGTCAATCCTGTAGACTTCGCCGGCATGACATTTATTTTAAAAGGAAAACAAAAAGGAAGGAGGAGGAGTGAATAACTTTAAAGTCTGAGCCACGTCTGTCATGCCACCCTTTCAGCTAGCTATTCCACACACTGAAAAGTTCTCAAACACCGACCACACAAGATAGCAGGAGGGCTAATTTCTCCTTTAGCGGCAGGGGGGAAAATTCAATTACAAGGTAACCTGTTTTTCCAACTCCTCCATTGATATTTATTTAATTTTCTAAATCCAGAGCTCATGCCCCACAATGAAAAAAAGAAGAATTCATTTGACATTTAGTCAGAGCTTGGATATGTAAAAAAGTTTTAGAAAACGGGAGGAAACACGCAGTTGGTTTGAACACACATCAGCGAACAACATTTCATCCGTGACAAAACAAAACTAACTTTACGGCCAGAGAAGACGACAAATGGGGTGCTGCAGTTTCAATCACCAAGTCCAGCCCACATCCCCCTTCCTTTGTGGAGGGGGAGCAGGGTAAGAGAGTGGGAGCCAATGCACAGAGCTCTCTGTATTTCCACCTTCTGATTGGTGATTGAGGACGGATCTCACAAAGGCAAAGCACACAATACGCTCAAGCGCTGTGCAGTTGGGTTGCATCGGCTGGAGGCCAGAGACCTTCCCCCAAGCTTCATGTGGCCGACACCTCCATCAACCGATGAGCATCACAGGGGCTGTGGAGGAATCCTGAATGGTTCCAGCAGCACCACCACTTTTCCTTGCATTCAGCACCAAAGGGAGCTTGGAGAGCAGAAACAACAGAAGGTGTCAAAGACAGGGTACGGTCTTCTTAAAAGAACGTCTACGACACTTTATTCTGTCCTTAACTCGTGTGCGAGCCGTACTGCCTGCTACTGGATGCAATCAGAAAACACTCAACTGTGTCTCATAGTTCCTCAGCCATTAGCCGGCTTTTGTGCCCACATGCTGGGCATACGCAAGGCTAAGTAAAACATGAAAGGGTGCATGCAGTTACACACTCCCAATTGCCAGCACCTAACAAAGTCTCCTCTAGCTCAAGTGCTACAGGGCCAAGGCCTTTGGAGCAGGAGTCTCAGAGTTCTAGCCCTGCCCTCCCCACAAAGCTCAAGGGGCCATGGTGGTCAGCGGACAGGCAACTGTGGGCCAGCTCCTTTTTAAAAAACAAAACCACTCACAACTTGGAATCGTTTACCAACATCAGCCCTCAGCTCCAAGGAAGACCTGGGAACTAAAGTGCCTCCAAATAGAAACAGGAGGCAGTTTGCCGATTCCATTACCATCTGTGAAGGTGGCTTCACACAGATCAGCACCCATGGCTACGCCCAGCCAGAGCAAACTCTGCTCCATGTCAAAAGCCATTGCTTGCAGCAGTAATAGGGGCACTCTGAGGCAAACCGGTCTGCCTGATAGGCTTTGTTCTCATGTTATTACCCAGAATGCTCTTCCAGCTCATTAACTGATACAGCTGCGCTTCTGCCATAGTCCGTGTTCTAGGCTGGATGCACAAGCTTTCAGGGGCACTCTGTCCATACGACTCCTGAAAGGCTTTGTCCACATTCATTGCCATAGCTTAAGCAATGCTGAGCACTCATATCTCTCATCAGTGGAAGTCAGTCCCATCAGGATCAGGCAATTAGTTTCCAGGCCTGTAGTGTGTCTATTAATGGGATCAAGTACAACTCCACCCTGAAAATCCCTGTCTATCAGTCTGCCTTGTCAGATTGTTCAGTACACTTTGGTACTTGAGTAGATTCTCTACGGGCATTGGCTACAAACACTGGCCAGCCATTGCTAGCCAAAATTCATAAGACATTCCTTGAGCAGAGCACAACCAACAACAGATATTCAAGTTACCCCTTTATTTTGTAGCTAGATTATTCAGTTTCGATCTTATAAAACAGACCTTAAGTTGTACATGAGTTCTCTATTTGGGAACTTGTATTTCAGTCCCATTGGTTTGGGGAAAAATAAATGCTTCCTCTTTTGTTAGAAAGAGATTACAAATCTCAGTTGGGACCCAGAAGCTTTTCCCAGCCTCCTCTACAAACAGCATCTATGGACCATGTTAAGGCCAAACTCACTCCCCTCCCCTTCCTGAAAAACAAAAATGGAACAGAGATCAGCTCAAACCCATTACCTTACAGGTTCCTCCCTCAGGAATGCTCAGCTCACACTCTAGATCCTCCTTCCCAGAAAGCCACTCCCATCTCCCCAGTTATCCAGGTGAGTTAATAAGTCACCTACCTCATTGACCTAGAAGAGCCCAATTATCCTTTTTCATGGGGGATCAACCTGTTAATATGACATTTCGGGCAAACACTGCCAGCCTACTGCACACAAGAGTCCTGTAATCTCAAAGGATGTCCCTAAACCAAATGGGTGTGGAAACCAACCTCACCACTAGTGGCCCCCCTCTCCAAAGTCTTGTTTTCAGGGAACACCAGGGGGAAGCTTCCTGGCTACACACCCTGTGGCCAGAAGGAATCGTCACATGGGTCCCTTCACCAGCTCTGAATTCACTTCCAACTGTGCAGGTTCCAGGCAGGAGAGGGAGCCTCAACAAAGACTGTGAGGAAGGGCTAGATCATCTGACCTAAGTTAAAAGGGAAAGAGTTTTTCCATCATTAAATCATCAGGCCAAATCCAGCCCAGATCAGGAATAATAATAATCTGAAGCAGCTATCCGAGGCTGCCTGTTTTGTGACCAGCGTGAAATGATTTCACAGTCTCGCTCAATTGCCTAGCAAAAAGGTTTCCATATCACAAAACATGGATCAGCACGGTTGTCAGCATTCCCAGCAAAGAGGTGAGGGACTGAATGGACCTTTGTGCCGGTTAAGTGGGATAACACATAGGTAGAGGAAGCTTACATACATAAGCCAAAGAACAGCACAGGAAGCAAACAGAAGAGTTCAGTCTACACGGTTGTCTCAGGCACCCCCAAGATGGATTAGGCAGGTGAGACTGAAATCCCCTTACTCCTAGGTAGTCTCTAGGTCAGGACAGAGGCCTTTCAACAGGGGAGTTTGCAATGCCATCATCCATGCAGTACCCTCCTCTATGGGCCCGTGCTTTGCATAAATGCTGATTTTCACACAAGGGAGAGAAAGATATATTTTTCTGGAAGCATTTTCGTGCCCAGACTGCATCTCCATTCCAGATTGGATCCAAAATTGAGGGGGGGGGAAGGGGGAAGGGAAGAGGAAGGATGCTCCCAGGAAGCTAACCCTCTCTCTGACAACTGCAGCTGCTTCTTCCCTGGACTACTCTTTGGGCCCTCTCTTTGAATGCATCCTGCCCTCATGCCTGTGATGAGACACTGCTCCCGAGGAATGATTTGCTGCCAATTCACACCGGCCGTCTGCAATCTCCCAGCCCAGCTCCTCTTCCCTCCCCAGCACCTTTACATTTCAACAAACTCTGAGCATCTAAGTCACCACTAGAGACTATTTCCAAAGACAGTACATTCTTCTGTAGCAAACATGCCTCCCACACCTGCCCCCAGCTTTCCAGTGCTTATATAACACTAGCAGAGGAACAAAGATTGCTCCCTAAACCATGGGGATTAAAAATGCCTCCAAATTACAGACTACAGCCAGGCACAGCAAATGGGTTTGATCATCCCTCACGCCACATAACCTCTCCCACAAACAGACCCTCCAAAGTAGGGGAAAGTCCTCCCTTTGGGAAAGGAACTGGTTGTCGTCTGAAGTATCAGGCACGTGCCTCCAGAGGGCAATGTTGCTCCGAGCTTCTGAAGCTCGCCCATGGTGATGTTCTCAGGATGTTTTTTTTCCCTCTCTCTCCCCCCCCTTTTTCCTCCTCCCTCTCTAGTGCCAAATGTCAGCCTCAGGAGGAATTAGCCATCGCAAAAGCCCTGGGGAGGAGAAGAGAGCTGGGAATGCAGAAAGTGTCAGGGTCTCTTAGGCAGGGCATTACACTTCTCAGCTTCCCTCTCCCCATCACACCAGGCATTAATTTGCAGCTCCCAGGCAAGCCTGCAGGAGCTCTGATCTGGGGGGGGGGGGGTAGGGAGCGGGGGAATCTAGTTTCCACCCTTCCAGATATTTGGTGCCTCCTCCCTTTCTCTCTTCTCCCTTTGCAGCTTAATGTGCAATAAAAACAGCATTGACCCACCAATGCAGCTGATTTATTTTCGCCCCTCCCCCCACATCAACAAGCTATTACTACATTTCCCCGGCCCCCCACCCCACCCAAATCCCAACCACAGACCTCTCGGCAGCTGTGGCGGTTACTTGACCGAGAGAGAGAGGGTCAGCACTGGATTTTAATTAGATCGGAGTACAACCATTTTTGAATGGGGGAGCTGCCTTAGAGCTGGTCCCAAATTGAAGGAGTTTCCGTGCACGAGGAAACAAAATTTGGCAACTGCCAGGGTGATCTTTGCACTTGAGATTCCCCTAGCTCCGCCCAGAGCGGCGGGAGCGGGGAAGGGGGCTTGCACTGTTGTTGTGTGTGTGTTTGTTTTTTAATTAAAAGAGGGGCAGGGAGGCCGGCGAGAGCAAATAAGTTTTGCATCTGATCGCCGAGGATAACTTAAACCCACCAAACCAAGCCCCCCCCCCCCCGCCCATGTTTAATTGAAACCATCTCTGCAGTGGGAAAAGCCAGGACCCTTTTCCTCGGTGTCCTATGAAGCCATCATCATAAGCAGCATGCAGAAGGGGGGGTGGGAGTGGGGCTGGGAGGGATAAAATGCCGCAGATGGGGGGGGGGGTGTCACCGTTTTGATACTGGGGTTACTCGATCTGACCAAAACAGGCAGGAGAGCAGCGGCGACAAACAACAATAGATCAAGCACCCGCGGCAGAGGAAATTCCTTCCGGGATGGACAAAGCAGAGGGAGGAGGGTTCCATGGATGGAACGCTGAGACACCGGGCTCCGCCAATCAGCAACCAGCAGCCAGCAGTTTCAAGATGCCCCTTCTCTTCCTCCCCCCCCCCCCTTCCCCGCTCTACACAAGAATTGCTGAGACGTTTCCCTACACACGTCTGGGTAACCCTGACAGTGCTGCTGCAGTAGAGATTTCTTGCTTTCTCCACACACCAGCATTGCGCAGCCCCCAAGCTGCACAAGTTGGAATGTTTTAAAGGGCATGGATTTTTCCAACCATTTGGTTTTATTTTATTTAAAATCATGGTTTTGCAACAGCCGGGGGCGGAGGGGGCGGGGTTGGCCATCTCTAGCTCTAGGGGTTATTATATAATAAAGTTATGTTATTGATATTGTCAGTCTTGGCCAAAACACCAACCGCACAGATGACTTTGCTACATCCAAGGACAAAAAAAAAAACCAAACAAAAAAAACCCCACACATCTTCATAACATAATATGAAAATGAATCGGCAGAAATGTTAAGTCAGAGAAAGTGAGCTGAGCCCTTCCACAGATTTTAGGGGTATTATTCCACTAGCTGTTAGCTTAAAGAAATGGTCAGATGAACTTTCCAGACAGACTTGGGTTTTAATTTACACCACTGCTATTTCGCATGGTGAATGGTTCGGGATCAGCTCTCATTCAAGAATCCATGGAGTTACACATAACCAAAAAGGAATGAGATTGGGGATGGGGGAGAAGGACAAAATCCAGTGTATTCTAAACCTAGTCTCACAAGGATGACAACTTCTTTAGCCATATGGGACATAGAACTTAGCTCTTACTAAACGTATGCCTAATACATCTGTACATTAACCGACAGTGAACTTAGTGTGCAACTCACTGTTTTCATAAAAGGGGCATCCCCAGTTCTCCTGTTCTTTATAAATTAATGAAGAGAACTTATTAAATATGCACTTACAGTATCTGCAAGCAGATTGCTACTTTCTTGTTGCGTCTCTAGGTACTCCATAAAAACCCTTCATACACTAAAGCTTATTCTTTTTCTGGAAGTTTCAGAACTTCAGGGGCCATATGTTTTCCAAGAAGAGAGAAATAGAAAACATTTAAAAGACCTTTAACTCAGTTCCAGTCTAGAAACTGGTTGAAACAAAAAAAAGTGTCAAGAGAGCTGGATGCTTTGGTACATTATTAGTGGCTTGTCTAACAACACTAACGTTCCCAAAGCTATATATGCAGCTGCTGTAGTAAACAGGAAACTAGCTGTAGCATAACAGACAGTTTTATGCTTGCTCTTTTCGGCCCACTGAAACATCTAGGGTTTCTGACTTGGTTGTAAAAAGTCCATTTAAAAAAAAAAAAAAAAAAAAAAAAAGGATTTCCCTTTGGAGTCCAATCCTTGTACGTCCAGATCTTCCACTGAAATTAATTTGCTCTGAGAGGAGTTTTGGGTAAGCAAGAAAGGTTAGTACCTCCACTAGCCCCCATGCCAGATACACATATTTTTAAGGGTACAGGTAATTAACCACTGAAACAGTTCACCATTCTGCATCACCGGGAATCTTTGCATCAAAACTGGAAGTCTTTCTAAAAAAGATATGCTCTAGTTTCAACCACAAAAATATTGGCCTTGAAGCAGCAATTTGTGGGTGAAATTCTATGGTCAGTGTCATGCAGGAGGAGATTGGACTAGATGATCATAATGGTCCCTTCTGGCCTTAATCAAAAACCTCAAACACATATAGTTCTACCTGCAAGGCCAAAAAGGGGACGATGCTTCTCTACAATACTTCAAGAGGATTGTCGCTGATTTGCATTAAGGAGACTTACAAGTGACAGTCAGGTTACTATCCTGGCAACAGCTTTCTGGAGCACTTGAGTGTGTCATTTGGGCTGTACTTATTCTTGACATTTCTTTAGTTTCTCTTCTCAGTGGTGGGAATCCCTCATTAAGGCAAGAATCTGAGCTGGAATTGTGGGAAACGAGTGTCCAAATCCTTCAGCGGATTCGAAAAAAAATCTCAACCCAGATCTTTAGCCATTTTTAAGACTAAAGAGTAATTTGGGATATTAAACACAATATTTAAAACTTATAGTCATTTCTATTGCATTACTGTGTCTGACAACAGCAGCCATTGCAGGCTAGAGGACTTTGGGGGGGCGGGGCGGGAGAATCTAAAAAGAAAGAATCTCTGGCTTGTTTCACAAAAGTTACAAATATACATTTTAATGGGTATTAAACACTCAACCTGAGCATGTACATATGTGAGCTAGAGACATACCACAATTCAGAGGATGGCTGGATGGCTCTAAGGATTAGCAATGGGATAACGAATCTTTCGCCACTGGATCAAATCTAGCAAAGGTCAGTTTTGCTGCCAACCCAACACTGCTTAGTGGCCTGCTGGAAATGAATTGTTTTTTTCTCAGTCCAGTTCCCAGTGAGCTACCGTTCCTATCAGACGCCACCAATAAGAAGCCAAGACTGAGCGTGGAATCTGAGCTCTCTTCATGCAGAGGCATCTGCCCTCATATAAAAGAGCAAGGCTCCTTGACAGGGCAGTATGAAGATGTCACACTTACCTGTCCCCTGAGCTGTGTCCTTACACTGGCAGTAGATTCCACCTTCTGCCCCACACCACAAGATAAGATGGATGAAAAATTCCAAGTATTTCAAACAAACAGTAGATTTCAACCTCTCCAGACACTGTCTGGAATGGTTCCTTGTGATGACTTCATTTAAATGCAATCCATGTAGAGTGTTCTCCACTGCCACTGATGTGTGAAAATCTCACAGAACCAAGAGTATTTTCTTCCCGGTAACTGGTCTGAGTAAATGCTTATTAAAAATAATAGCAATTTGGATCTCAGATTATAGATCCACAATAACTGAAAAACCCACCCACATCCTATAGATTTCTAAAGGAGAAAGCACTATGAGAATTTGAAAACAGTTTGTTAAAATCCAATCATACTGCAAAGTAAGGGACTTTGAGATCTTGGTGACATGCACGCAATTCCATTTATCAGTGGGAGAAAGCACAGGGCCCGAAGCATTTCGCTCTGTATGAAACGTTACATTCCATGCTAACCTGGTACAGTACATCAGTCTATTACTGCAGGCTTTCCCATCTAACTTAACCCCTGGGAAGCGATCCCTCAACCATTTCACTAACAAATAAAGGCGATCAGAGGAGGGGATTAAAAACAACAACAACGTGTAAAGCTCTGTTTGGTTTTCATTAGGGAAACAGCCATTCAAGCAAGCAAGGGAAATTTGGAATCAAAGTTCAGAAGCAGCATTTGTCCATGTCAAGGTTCCTCCCCCACTCTGAACTCTAGGGTACAGATGTGGGGACCTGCATGAAAAAACCTCCTAAGCTTATCTTTACCAGCTTAGGTCAAAACTTCCCCAAGGTACAAAATATTCCACCCGTTGTCCTTGGACTGGCCGCTACCACCACCAAACTAATACTGGTTACTGGGGAAGAGCTGTTTGGACGCGTCTTTCCCCCCAAAATACTTCCCAAAACCCTGCACCCCACTTCCTGGACAAGGTTTGGTAAAAAGCCTCACCAATTTGCCTAGGTGACTACAGACCCAGACCCTTGGATCTTAAGAACAATGAACAATCCTCCCAACACTTGCACCCCCCCTTTCCTGGGAAATGTTGGATAAAAAGCCTCACCAATTTGCATAGGTGACCACAGACCCAAACCCTTGGATCTGAGAACAATGAAAAAGCATTCAGTTTTTTACAAGACGACTTTTAATAAAAAATAGAAGTAAATAGAAATAAAGAAATCCCCCCTGTAAAATCAGGATGGTAGATATCTTACAGGGTAATTAGATTCAAAAACATAGAGAACCCCTCTAGGCAAAACCTTAAGTTACAAAAAAGATACACAGACAGAAATAGTTATTCTATTCAGCACAATTCTTTTCTCAGCCATTTAAAGAAATCATAATCTAACACATACCTG
The DNA here is from genome assembly GCF_965152235.1 of Eretmochelys imbricata. Taxonomy (NCBI): domain Eukaryota; kingdom Metazoa; phylum Chordata; order Testudines; family Cheloniidae; genus Eretmochelys; species Eretmochelys imbricata. The sequence continues at coordinate 95,647,171 of NC_135579.1, forward strand.
GCTAGATTACTTACTAAAAGTTCTAAGACTCCATTCCTGGTCTATCCCCGGCCAAGATGACTACAGACAGACACAGACCCTTTTTTTGTCTCCCTCCTCCCAGCTTTTGAAAGTATCTTGTCTCCTCATTGGTCATTTTGATCAGGTGCCAGCGAGGTTACCTTTAGCTTCTTAACCCTTTACAGGTGAGAGTACTTTCCCCTGGCCAGGAGGGATTTCAAAGGGGTTTACCCTTCCCTTTATATTTATGACAGTCCATTAGGCCTTCCTAAAATGAAGCCAGAGAGCACAGCATGGCTAGATGGAAGGCAAGCTGGAGGAATCTGAATGCAGGAAGGAGTGGATGTTTGAGATATTCTAGACTCGTGTAACTTGGGCACATCTCCCTTTGCTTTTTTGCTTGCTCTTCCCCCCAAGTTTGTGGCACCATTAGGATCTAGCTCTTGAGCCCAAACTTTCAAACCTAGCCACAGCAACCTGATCAGCGACCTAACCCTCCTGAAGTCTTCTTGCACTAGAGCGCTGCTTCGTTATGGCCTGATACAGACAAAGGAGTGTTTCCATTGACTTTAATGGAAGCTGGGTCAGATCCTTTAGAGAAAGTAGGTGCAGCCATCTCTTACATACCTTGTTTTGCTTCCTGCAAGTCCAGTCTACCTGCCATTCTTCACCCTTACAACAAGGATCATACCAGGGGAGAAACATTGCCTACTGCAGAACTTAACTTCATCTGGTGTAAAATGCCAACTCGGAGTGCCATAGATCTGGTCTATACTTAACATTTAGACCAACGTAGCTGCAGCACTCAGGCATAAAAAATTCACCCCCAAGTGCTGTATGCTGACCTAACCCCTGGTGTAGATGGAGCAAGGTCAATGGAAGAATGCTTCCCTCTATGAGGGTGAGCAGACGTACTGTCCCAATTTTTCTTTCTTTGTCCCGTGTCCCGACCGATGCAGTCAGGACACCATTTGTCCCGATATTGCGGCTTTGGCCACTCCGGCTTTTTTTTTTTTTTTTTTTTCTGCTTCCCCCATGCGTCCTGATATTTTGTCCGTTTCATCTGGTCATCCTACCCTCTATGTACCTACCGTCATTTGGGGAGGTGGTATTACCACAAAAAACCCCTTCCATCACTGTAGTCTGTCTGCATCTACACTGCAAGGTTATACCGGCCTAGCTACAGCGCTGGAGCAATGCTGCTGTAGTCCCCGGAGAATAGACACAGCCTGACTGTGTCCACTGTTAAAATTCTTTTTACCGATTAAGGAAACCGCACATTTTGTTTAAATGCCTTCTCTGCTTTGCATCAGAAGTCTAATGGTTTCAACACCCTAAAATGTAGAAGCCACGGGTGGTGGTTGTTGTAGTAATTGTATCATCCAGAGCTTTTACACTTGCTCTTTATAAAAAAAAAAAAAAAAAAAAAAAAAAGGAAACAAATTCTGCATAATCTATGAGAAGAAAAATTCCTACTGTGCAACTTGCAGTCCAATCAATAAAATTAAACCCACTCTTTCAGTAAAGCAAAATCCTTCTGAAAGAAAATTTGGGCTTTTGGCATCAGGTCTTTTGGGGGACAGAAAATACCTGAACAATGATTAAATATATTACTTACAAAAAAACAAAGATTTACAATTTATCCAAAATAAGTCATCTGTACAGGTTTGCACTGGTAATATGTAACAAGATCCACTGCATGAAAGAACACAGGGTTGAGAGATACACAGAACAAGGCCATCCCTCTTAAGAACAAGGTCTGCTCTTAAACCCCCACCAGGAAGCTATGTCAACATTCTCCAGGCCCAGGTGATCACCACTGGTCTTTCTGCGGCATGTTTACCTCACAGCACATTTAATCTATGGGGATTTCTCTCTCCACCCCTTCCATCTGTTCAGTCACTCTGGGTGGCAGAACCATAAATAGAGATCTTCCCATCACCTTGTCCGACTGCATGCTAAAAACAGAAAATGCATCATTGATGGCTGTAAAGCCTCCAACCCCAAGTGCCATAGGTAACAATCTTATTAACAAAAAAAATCAAGGGATTCTCTCTCTCTTTCCCCTACAGCGATAAAGCAGCTGACTTTACAGGCTTCAGTATTGAAGACTTGGCTGGCCTACAGATGGACTAATTTTGACAGTCGGCCCATGTTGGAGGGCTTTCCCAGAAGCACCTATGTTGTGCCTTGTGTACAGTGCATGGAAGCTTTGCTAGGTGGTGAGCTACCAGGACCCCTTTTGCACCCACAACTGTTACGGAATCACAACCCACACAAAGAGGTGTCTTGCTGTTCAGGAGTAGGGTGTTTCCTGGCTTAGGGTATGAACACTCCCAGACTCAGAGCCTCGATGACAGCCAAGTGACCCATGCCTTCGAACTGATGGCAAGGACTGTCCATTAGGTCAGAACAGGGGAACGAATAGGAGACCTGCATTCAATTGCAGCCGACCCTGTTTCTAACACTTCACACGCTGAGCAATCCTGGCTATAAAATTAGGGCTCTCAGTGTCCACTAGGACTTCTAGCTGCTACAAATAATCAATTGAAAGACTCTCACTGACTCCAATGGACATTGGATCAGGCAGCATGGGAACTATTTTTCACTGCCAGTAAGCCAACACTCTCTGGACAAGGCTTGACGTGCCAAATCTGTTGTAACAAAACATTAAGAGGACAGGGAAGCTTTTTCTAAAGGAAGTAAAAGACAAAACTCCTAAGGTGAAACACATCTGCATTAGCCTGCAGAGAAGCTGATCAGGGAAGGAACTACAGCAACAGTGTTCAGGTGCACTGCCAATCCCCAACTCACTAAACAGAGCTCAAACTGGGAGTGAAAGAGCTGTGGTTCTCCTCTGAGCTCCGCCTCCTGTCCAAGTCCCGCCAACTTGAGGAGACAACACAATGCCACTTGCAGTAGATCATGTTCTGAACTGCACAATCTTACCTGCTGGGCTGGGCTCCTCAGGTTTGCCCACGCTCCCTCAGCTATACCCACAGGCAAAACTAGATTAAGACCCAAGCATGACAGCCACACGCCTAGGTCACTGCCAAATGTCAAGATGCACAGGTGTGTGCCACCCCCAGAAGATTAGCTAATGAGTCCAGGACATTTTCCAGGCTTCAGTGTTCCCAGAGTCGTGTCCTCCCAATAGAGGTATTTCCCTGCTCTTTTCAGACTAGCCATTTCGCTCCCTGTTCTCTGGGCAAGGACAGCTATTGTTGAATAGCCACATCACTCCCCACCCTAGTCAACTGATTCCTATATCCACACAGAGATATCCCAGAGATTAAAGTTGGAACATTTGGACCAGTCTACCACGGTCCAGTGTTCTTGAAGGGCAACGGTGACCCAAGGACCTCAATATGCCAACTGGCAAAGAGTACAGGGATCCCCTAGGTTCACCCAAAGGGCACCATGCAAGGTCTCTAATAAAAGCCTGTATCACACAGGTCATCATAACAACTGCAAAATTTCCATATGGATGTTGTGTAAGGAATTATGTATATACACCAAAAATATGTTCTTAAGGTCTATGACTAGGGACTGGTCACCAGAAAGGTGAAAGGCAGGTTTTCTTTCAGACAAGAAATGTTTGTCTGTCTGTTTACATGTAAATTAAGTATGGTTCACAATGGGCCTTCATTTGCAGTCTGAGCCAAATGTTAAAGAAGGATTGTGAGATCTTCAAAAGAGGAAATTTGCAGGACGAAGTGAAACAGCCAGGGAGAGCCCTGGTTACAAGTAAGGACAATTTGGGGGGTATAACTAATGGGTATGGAGGTGCACCCTCATCCTTCACTTAGGAAGTAAACCAACAGTGGGTTTGCTTCATGAAAAAGGGATCTCAGATAGGTTTGGTTGAAAATGTAGAAAAAAACTTTAGGTGAAAAACGTTTTTAGATAGGAGGATAACTGGTTAGTTAAGTTTAGGTTCTAGAATGCATGTTATGATTTTGTTTCATATGGAACCAGTGCTTCATCTGTAATGAGAGAGGTGCCAGGGCTCAAGCAATTTTTTATTTTCATAACAGACTTGGCAAACCCAGAGGTGCCAGGGCTATGAACTGCCAGCCTAGAGGTGCCAGGGCTCAGCCCTAGCACAAATTAAGCCCTGTGTGTAAACTTTCATTCCCATCTCTCACACTGGTAATTACTTGAACCTCTTCATTCTTAAAATAAGTTTCCTTTTGTTTTACTGTTGAACCCAAGTACTGTGTGCATTACGGGAACAGGGGTCAAAGGTAAAACTGGTTAACTGTGGTACGCTGTTCCTTTGGGAACAGGGCATCTGGGATTTCTGAGGATATCTAGTGATCAGGGGCTGGACACTTCGGAGGGACTCAGGGGCTGGGGTGTATCTACTGCCAACCTTCAAGGCAGGGTTGGGGTAGCTCGGAGGAGCGGACAGGCTGGTTGGGTTAAGGAGCAAACACCCGGCTAGCACATACCAGACTCCCTCACACTGAAAGCAGGTGGTAACAAGGTGGCTCACAGCCCTGGGTCCCCCAAAAAGTGTCATAGCAACCCAACCACATCTCAAGGGGTGGCGGGGGGGCAGATCTGAGCTAGTCTAACATAGCTACGGATCAACTCCATTGGGATATTCTACTTACATGGTTTAAGTCAAGTCTAGGAGGCTGCCTGAAGTCAAGTTGTACTTGACCTCTGGTACCTAAAGAGCTGCTACTTGATATCCATTATTTAAACTATTTTTACTGTAAGTGTGAGGGGGAAATCAAGCATTAATTTTACCATTGGTCTTGGAAACGCTGCTGGATTAGCACGTTCATAAACACCGCCCTTGGATACCACGGTGTAGGCACTTTACATATACTTAAGGATAGACCTAGGCTGGCCTCAGTTATCTGCAGAATAGTCACAGCTGGCTGATGACTGTGTATGAGGAGCAGTTCTCCTGCAGTGGGGCAATGAAGACCATTTGGAAGTACTGCTTACAGGACCCCAGGCTGATGTTCATGGCTACTTGTCTGAGGACAGGAAGAGACAGACAGAAGTGGCACTTGAAAAGCAACGTACTTTGTACTATGAATGAGAACACCCCCCTGAAAGGAAGTTACCTTACCGCACCAGTTGCACCCCTGGAGCATTTCTAGTGAAGATGCTCTATGCCAATGGGACAGAGCTCTCCCAGAAGCAGAATAAAACCACCTCTGTTAGCGGTGGTATAGCCCTGTCCACACAGCACTTATGTCAGTGTAACTTAGGTCACTCAGGGGGTGGTTTATTCACACCCAAGTGACGTAAGGTAGGCTGACATAAGCTGTAGAGTAGACATAGCCTCAGAAGCAGTAGAGCCAGGAGTAGGTAATGGCTCAGATACAAGATCTCCCTCCCCAAACAATGCCACAGAAAGGACCTTTGAGCATGGGGAAGAACTGAATGATCTGAGAAGGAGAAGGTGTTAGTGCCCACTCATGAATGGGTGTAATGAAGGTGCAAGTAGATCTGGGCTATACTTAATATTTCCTCTCTCTTTTTGGGATTTAAGGAACAGTTTTCTCCACCCCCAGCCCACATGTACTTGGATCTCCAGGGCACTTTTGGAACATACAGCAGCCAAACTGTCCAGGTTCAGCTAGTTCAAGGTCAGATGATCTGCTGGAGTGAAGAGAACACGTGGGTGACAAAATGCAGCTTGAAACTCTCTAACATTCACCTTCAGAAACACATTCCTACTGCATTTGTAATGGAGAATGCAGTTGGGTATTTTCACACTGCAAAGAGATGTCATTTCATAATTTTACCATAAACTGCAGGTCATAAATGAAACAGTGGAGCAGCGACTTGGATCATATGTCCAAATAAATCACTTCATGGAAGCCCACATACAGGCAGAGATAGCAATAAACTCTTCCTTGTGCCTTTTGAAATACAACCTTACTTGGCCGTGGCCTCCTTACATCTAACAAAGCTTCAGAAATATCCAAAGGGCAGTGCACAAACAAAAGCAGCAGATATTAACTGGTTACTGCTCTATCAAAGAGGGTCTTCACTACCTCTGTTTTCTCCCCCTTCAGTCATTTCCCACTCACCCCCTTTTGAAAAGATCTGATCAATTTTTCCTAGTGATCACCCCATTTCTCTCTCTCATGCTCGCTTGTCCTGTTTTCCTCCTCTCCCCCTTGGCTTCACCTTGTAGCACTTAACGGAGGACACCACTGGTAGTGATAAAATGGCTGTTCCTGAAAATTTATGGAGTTTATCAGTGAATAACTCCTGGAGGTGAAGTGGTCATTGAGCTGTAAGTGGGAGCTGTTTATTTAGTCATAAACTCCTACAATAGCACTGGTATGGCTCCTTTCCCCAGGATTTCTTCCCAAGAAGTGTTTGGGATAGGGGACTTTTAAAAGTCACAAGAATTATCTCCATATGAGGAGAGATTAATAAGACTGGGACTTTTCAGCTTGGAAAAGAGGCAACTAAGGGGGGGTGGGGGGAGAGATATGATAGAGGTCTATAAAATCCTGACTGGTGTGGAGAAAGTAAATAAGGAAGTGTTATTTACTCCTTCGCATAATACAAGAACAAGGGGCTACCAAATGAAATTAATGGGTAGCAGGTTTAAAACAAACACAAGGAAGTATTTTTTCACGCAACACATGGTCAACCTCTGGAACTCCCTGCCAGAGGGTGTTGTGAAGGCCAATACTATAACAGGGTTCAAAAGGGAGCTAGATAGATTCATGGAAGATAGGTCCACCAATGCTATTAGCCAGGATGGGCAGGGATGGTGTCCCTAGCCTCTGTTTGCCAGAAGCTGGGATTGGGTGACAGGGCATGGATCACTTCATGATACCCTGTCTGTTCATTCCCTTTAGGGCACCTGCCATTGGCCACTGTCAGAGGACAGGATACTGGGCTTGATGGACCTTTGGTCTGACCCAGTATGGCTGTTCTTATCTGTTTGGGGATTTTCAGGGAGATGACAGATTTCTGGCCTGGTCCAGGCAAGTATTAACATTCAGCTCCAGTTTAAACCTCAAGAGGAGGTATGAGTATGACACAGCATGCGTTTCCTATTTCCCATAATTTGTGAGATTTGGTTTTTGGAATGAGGGGGAACCTCATGTAAAAGTGGGAGAGAAAGGATTAAGTACAGTTTCTCAGGGCTGGGCTGAGCACAGAGTTAGGGCAAACCATTTGAATTCATATCATGATTAGGGGACGGGACTTCAGGGCTGGAGCCATCAAGTTTGCAGCTCCTAGCCAAAGGGGGTTGGTTGTGTTTCAGCAAGAACAATCTTGGCAAGTCCTCCTCTAGAACCTGGTGATCCCTGCATCAGACTTGAAGGGTTCTCCACCCGCATGCGGTACAGCATGAGAAATAAGCCACATGAAACCTACATCATCCTAGCATTGCTGCGTGACTAAGGTGTGGCTGTTTGCTCAAAGCATGGATGGGTTTGCCCCAGGTAAGCACCCAAAAGCATGGATGATTAGACTACCCTTAGCTGAACAGCTTGGTCTGCAAAATTAAAACTAAAAGCCCAGCAAGAACAGGGTCTTGAACAACTTTCACACTCCCATTGAATGCACACACATACACACTCAAAAAGCCCAGTTGAGTCCTAGCTTACGGTGGACATTGTGCAATTCGTTATGTAACGCTATCTTTCCAGAAGCGGTTTTATTTCACATCCAGGCCAGCTACTGTGTCTTCCTGGTTTATCTGTTTTTTGAATTTATGATTTAACAACATTTGCAGATCCCTCGATTGTTCCTTCAAAGTAGGAATGACTGAATGATCTGCAAATACTCTGGATATTTGAGTGACTGGAGTCTGACAGTTCTCCAAACTCATAAGTTTTAGATGTAAGCTATGATTCGATATTAATCATTGTATTGTCTCCCATTGATACTGTACACAGGGGAAACACTGTTGCCTTTCAGTGGCAAGATCCTTTCTAGGTAACAGTACCCATCAATATTCTATAAGAGATCGAGGGACGTGATCGTCCCCCTCTATTCGACATTGGTGAGGCCTCATCTGGAGTACTGTGTCCAGTTTTGGGCCCCACACTACAAGAAGGATGTGGATAAATTGGAGAGAGTCCAGCGAAGGGCAACAAAAATTATTAGGGGTCTGGAACACATGAGTTATGAGAGGCTGAGGGAACTGGGATTGTTTAGTCTGCAGAAGAGAAGAATGAGGGGGGATTTGATAGCTGCTTTCAACTACCTGAGAGCTGGTTCCAAAGAGGATGGTTCTAGACTATTCTCGGTGGTAGAAGAGGACAGGACAAGGAGTAATAGTCTCAAGTTGCAGTGGGGGAGGTTTTAGGTTGGATATTAGGAAAAACTTTTTCACTAGGAGGGTGGTGAAACACTGGAATGCGTTACCTAGGGAGGTGGTAGAATCTCCTTCCTTAGAAGTTTTTAAGGTCAGGCTTGACAAAGCTCTGGCTGGGATGATTTAGTTGGGGATTGGTCCTGCTTTGAGCAGGGGGTTGGACTAGATGACCTCCTGAGGTCCCTTCCAACCCTGATATTCTATGATTCTATGATCTACAGTTCATCCCACCTCATTCTCAAATGTGAGCCAAGAAGCCTCCACTGCATTTTCACCTACCACATGCAGTATGTTCCCCACAGGTTTCTAAGGCTCCTTCTATCATTCTGCAGACATTTAATATATCAAAAGTCATTTCAACTCTTGTCCAGCAACATTTCCTCTTGCAGCAGGTTTATCTTTGAAGGACAGGTAGTTCCAGATTGTTGGATTTTTAAGCCCATCCTGCCACCACATTGCATCTAGGAGACACACAAGGTGGGTCCTCCTTATTACAACAACTGAGCTATGTATCAAGTGCCACCATTATGTGGGTCTCTTGGAGTAAGAGAGCATTGCACTGGTAAACAACAGTTGGTCCACTTGCTGGAGCAGCACCATTAGCCTAAATTGCCATGCAATGCCTTGAGTTTGAAAGGCGTTCTACCAAACCTTGATTCCATTCTGTGGGAACTAAGAGAAGGGCACATGCAGTGACCATGCTGATGTCAGTTTGGGGACCAGGATCAAGGATTTTGAATCCCTCTCTCTACAATCTGTTTGTCAGACTTGAACAGTCTGGGAGAGACACACCAATGTCATCGGGGAGTCCTTAGCAAACCAGCTCCTTATCAATGGAGATACCCTGACACTGACCTTACCCCATGACTACTTGTGGAGTAAGACACTGTTCCGTGTGAGTAAGGGGATTGCAGTCCAGCCTTATGAAAGTTTGGCTGCCCTTCCCCCGCCCCCCCACCCAGCCCCAAGGCTGTCGCAGGTTGCCAGGCATGTGTAGATAAAGGAAGGATCCCTGAGCAATAGTCAGGCTGAATCTAGTCAACTGCCAGTTCAGAAAACCAGTCTGTCAAGAATGGAAGAGCTTTGTTTTGTTGACCCCTCCACCCACGAATCTATCTGCATCTGAGACACTGCCATTCACTTCTGTCTCTTGGAGCCTCTCTCTAAAACTCCAGCCACATCACCTGGTTCCAGTGGTGCCTGAGGGTAGATCTACACATCTACACTTCAAAGAGAAACCCAGGGCACTCCGTCTCAGAGCCCTGGGCAATTGACTCAGACTTCAGCTGCAAGGCTACAAGTAGCAGCATAGATATTTTTCAGAGTAACAGCCCTGTTAGTCTGTATTCGCAAAAAGAAAAGGAGGACTTGTGGCACCTTAGAGACTAACCAATTTATTTGAGCATAAGCTTTCGTGAGCTACAGCTCACTTCATCGGATGCATACAGTATAGCATAGATATTGGAGCCCAGGCTCCAGCCCTAACATCTGTGTGCTATCGTTATACCCACAGCCTGAGCGCCACAAGCTGGAGACACAGAGCTTTCTATGGTTTGGATGGAACATTCTTGTATCCTGGGCTGATGGTTTACTCCAACCCTTTCCCCTTCCTTTCAATCTTCACCTCAGCTCAATATCCACCTGCCCTCCTCACCCATATCTCCCCGCCCCAGCCCTCTAACTCCATTTCCCTTCCATGTCCCCTCTCCCTTCACTCTCTTCCATTTAGCTGATCCCCTTCTCCACTGCCGCCCCCAGAAATCATGGCACTAACATGCTGTTTGCTGCCATCACATTGTTCACTTTGCTCGTGTGTTCTACCCCTTCCACTATCCTGTAGGTCTTGTCTATTTAGATTCTAAGCTCTTCAGGATGGGGACTCTGACCCTGTTTGTACAGGGCCTAGCACCATGGAGCACCATTTCTGGTTGGGCCTTACACGCTACAGAAACAAACAGGATTAACACCAACAGGCACTGAAGTTCGGGCTTCTTCATTTTTACACGGTAATTAAAGTGCATTAGTTACCTTACTGTAAAACCTAATGGAGACAAGGCACTGTCGTTTTACTGCAATGTTGTCTAGGCAAGGTGAACCACAGGTGGGGTGCAGGAAGATTTGTGTTGACCTCACCTAGCTGCCTTGCAGTACAAACTACCTGCAACTTATCTCCACTAGAATTTTACAGCGAGGTAGCCAGTGTGCACTAGTTACCTCATTAAAACCCTGCACCTTTTTGGACAGTGAAGAAGACACTGTCTCAGTCTCCTCTGATGTATTTTTCTGAGCCATTTTGCATGCATCCACACTAGACCAAGATTGTGGAGGGAAAGTGCATTAAACTGAGCAACTGCCACGGGAAGAAATGAAAATCTACTTTTACCCTGAAAGATGTGAAGACAAATATCATGAGGGTTTTTTGTAAAAATAGGGTCTAAGTCAGTGGGTCTCAAACTGGGGTCTGTGGACCCCTGGCACTCCACGAGGGTACTCCAGGGGGTCCACAAGTCATGTTCAGGGCCACCGACCCCATTGATCAGCTCCTCCACTCCCTCCCAGCCCTGTGCAGGAGGTGCTGCGAGGAAAGGGGAGGAGCAGGGAGGGGGCACGCTTGAGGGAGAGGGTTGAAAGAGGCGGGGCAAGGGGGCAGGGCCTGCGGCTGAGCAGGGGTTGAGCACCCCCAGGGAAAATTAGAAGCCAGTGTGGGGGTCCATGAAAATTTTTAAATCAAAATGAGGGTCTTCAGGTTCCTCAAGTTTGAGAGCTGCTGGTCTAAGTGAATGATCCTTTAGGTCAAACTGCCTAGTAGCAATGCAAGATATAAGGTGGTGGGGGGGGAAATGAAAACCCATTTGACCCCAAACAATTTGGGGGAGGGGTGGAATTGTTTTAGGGTTAACAGTTCCCTTTATACGGCATTAGGATTTTCTACCCAGTACTGAGCTCCAGGTAGGGAAGTAGGATCCAGGATTCCTAGGTTGTCTTTCCATCTCCATCAAGTTACCTTGGGCAAATCATTTCATTGTGCCTTAAGAATTTTTCAGATGGAAATTCTAAGTTACAAACTTAGCTGCTTCCCAAGGGTGTCTGAGAGACTTAATGTATGTGAGGCACTTGGAGACCCCGAGATGAAACAGGCCATACATCAGAAGTATAAATTATGTATTTTTAACTCTCAGGGAGACTAAGAAGCTGGTTTACATTCTCAAAAAGAAAAGGAGTACTTGTGGCACCTCAGAGACTAACAAATTTATTACATTCTGCGTCTGGCTACGGGGCTGGTTCCACCTCTGCTCCCCTCCCTTAGAGCACCCCCGCTGAGCTCAGGCCTTCACCTCTCCTGAGATGGAATTTTGCAAGAGCAGGATCTAGGCTGCAATACCCTGTGTTTCAACTTTGCTTACCCAGCAGCTCCAACTGGGTTCAGCAACTCCTGTTCTTCCCTTTGAGACACAAAAGATTGGTGAACAGTGCGACCAGAAAACCTGCTTACACCAAAGTACTGGTATTTACCACATTGGGAACAAAGCACAAGAGAAAAGGCTTTAAAAAAAAAAAAAAAAAAAAAACACACACAACCCCACCAATTGTCTAAATGCACATCTGTCTTCCCTAGGGCTTACCGTCCCTCCGACGTTAACCCAGGCAGGCCCAGCTTCTTCAGACCCCCAAGCAGGTGCCTGTCGCAGCCTGGTTCCTCTCCAAACAGCAAAAAGAAAAGCTCACGAAAGCTTATGCTCAAATAAATTGGTTAGTCTGTAAGGTGCCACAAGTACTCCTTTTCTTTTTGCGAATACAGACTAACATGGCTGTTACTCTGAAACCTCTCCAAACAGCAACTCTGCAATTACCTCCCTCCTCTTCAGAGAGTCTCCTCAGTTTCCTGGTTCTCAGCCTTGGCCCTGCTCATCAAAACCAGCTCAGCAGGAGGTCAAGCCAGACTCCTCAGAGCCAATGGCTTTGTGCCATTGTCCTATAACAACCCTCAAGCATTTACTAAGGGTTAGTTTGCCCTGGGTTATTCATCTCCCCCCTCCTGCTTGCTCCTCCCGACAGCCTGCTATTTCACAGTAGCCATTCCTATATGCAGTACGTACAAGTTACAGAGCAGCTCCCATAGAGAAACAAGGTGGGTGAGGTAAAAATCTTTTATTGGACCAATGTCTCGAAAGAGAGAGAAACCTTCGAGCCACACAGAGCTCTTGTTTTCTCTTATGCATTGTTCCTAATGTGACCCGAAGAAGCGCTCTGGGCAGCTCAAAAGCGTGTCTCTCTCACCAAGATAAGTTGGTCCAATAAAAGATTTTTACCTCACCCACCTGGTCTTGAATACCCTGGGACCAACATGGCGACAGCTACGCTGCATCGAGCAGCTCCATGTCCACCACACTCCCCTCTCTGTATAGGGGTACAAGATCACCAGAGACGCCCTGCCTGCCTCATGCAAACTGTCGGCCAAAAGCAGTAGCAACTCATGAGTGTACTGTGAGAGTCCACGGTTTTCTTAAAGGCCCAGGTCTGGAGACAAGCAATGACATGAAAATCTCAGCTTTCATTACGTAAGTGAGTTTCCAGCCGTCATGGTTGTAGAGAAAAGCTTGAAAATGTGACCCGAGGGAACACTAACTGCTCAAACCCCAGAAGGCAAACTCAATTTTTTTGGAGCCCGACTCATGATTTTGAATGCCTGGAGTTGGTGATACAACAACTACCGGCAGGGCTCAATGTGGTATTTCTAGGAAACAGCTGGGCCTGGAAAAGTCAAGACCATTGCTATACAGATGCTCATTCCATTGAATATCGCACTAACGTTTTTCCAAACTAGGGGGCCATGCCTATGCTTCTCTTTGTAACCAATCCTTCTCTGTAGGAACAGACTGTGTTTAGTACCGTCCTTTCAGTTATGAAGCCACATTTTGCTACCTATGCACATAATGGTTGAGGGGATTATGCCCTCTGTGCAGAAGGGAGTTAATGGCCACGTCCCGCATTTACAGAGAAGGAAAGAAGTCTCCTTCCTAAATTGCTACACTAGCCCACCCAGTTACAAATGCAGTTCTGCTCTGAGAAGTGCAGACAGAAAATGCTGGGGGGGACGGGGGGGGCAGGAGGGGTTTACATGTTTCTCAGTCTCCAGCAACTCTCAGCTGAAATTTGCCAAGTTTATCAGCAGTATTTAAAAAAAAAAAAAACACACACACACCACATTTCCCTCTCTGAGAGCCCCACAAACTCACCCTGGGCTCAGAGTCAAGCTGGGATCTTCCTGTCTTGAACATCACAGTAAAGATTCTGCAGAACAGGGTTAGGTAGGTATATGAGAGCAGAACTTGAGCATCCTCAGAATTGTTAACTCAACTGCAGAGTCAAGCCAAGGTAGTATCCAGCTCATTCTTCCACTACTGCTGCTGTGCTAATAGGAGAAGAAAACCTCTTTTGGTCACCAGTGGCGTAGAGACCATTACCCACAGGAAGCAGGTGGGGTCTTCCTTACATTGGGGGTGCGGGGGGGGGGTGTTGGCTAAAACAAACCCAAGTTCTTTCTAAAAAGAAAAGGAGGACTTGTGGCGCCTTAGAGACTAACCAATTTATTTGAGCATAAGCTTTCGTGAGCTATAGCTCACTTCTTTCTAATTTCCATGGAAGGCTTTCAGAATTCCCCTCCCAAACCAACTCCTGAGCTCAGGCAGAAGACCCCAAAGACACTTGGCTCTCAGCTCCCCCAACAGCTGATTTATCAGGATCGTGTCCCTTTAAGAGAGGGGCCACCAGCAGAATTTGAGAGAAAGGGCTTAAAGGAAGGTTCCTCTCTCCTAGGATTGTACACTGGGTATGTTAGTCACAGATCAACCCCAGGCTAGCCCTGCCCTGAGGCACCAAATAGCAAAGCCTGAGCCAGGAAGGACACTTGGAGCCAAAGCACCAGCACAGTACAAGCAAAACTGAAGGTGGGCTCATCAGCCCTTTTTTGGCTCTCTCTGTGGGTGGCGGTGGGGAAGCATCCCATATAAAAGCATGTTGGGCCCGGTTAGAGCACAGCCAGCCAAAGGCAAAGACGTGTTCGTCATCCTGTTTTCTAACAGACTGATTTTTCCTAGCATTGACCTGGCTGCAAACTCTTCTCGCTACCCCAGTTCCACCCCGCCCTGCAGAGACACTGCGCCTTTTCTTCATGTAACTAGATACAACGCTTGACACTCACCAGCAGGAGAAAAACCCTTATTGTCCACAAAGCTTAAACCGTAGCTCTAAGTAGCTGTGGAACGGCCGGACGTGTGGCTCAAACAAGCAACGTTTTGAAGATGCTCCCAAGCAGAGCTTGGGAGCCCCATTGGCGCTCACCTGGGAGCTTGGAATACAAGCCCAGCTACTCTCTGGCTTGGTGGCCACGGGGCTTGTCCTGCTGTCAAGCTCAGCTCACAACACAGGGAGAGACAGTTAGCGGTGTACATTTGGTCTAGCTGCTGTGTCCATTTCCTGGTCTCTCCGAAGAGAAAATAAGAGCCCTGAGGTTAAAGCACTGGACTGCACTCAGCTTCCTGCTCTGCTACAGATGTGCTGTGCAGCCTTGGGCAAGTCACTTAGGGTAGGTCTACACCGCCAACAGCTGGGAGCAAGCCTCCCCACCCGGGCGGGCAGATTCGCACCATCAGGGCTCGAGCGAGCACTAAAAATAGCAGCATAGACATTGCAGCTTGGGCGGTCTTGAGAGCACGAGTCACAATGTCTCCAGCTCTTTTTATCAGGCTAGCCTGAGCCCCAACTAGTTGGTCTCCCCGGGCTGGGGCTCTCTCCTGGTGGCAGCGCAGACATACCATTAGCCTCCCTGTGCTGCAGTTTTTGCTCTGGTAAGGGGAATGATGCCACCTACCTCCCTGCGGCAAGGACAGGCTTAGTGAACTGACCTTTGTACAGTGCTTCGAGCTCCTGGGATGGGAGGCTGCGTAGCACAGAACGGTGAAATGACAGTGTCCAGAACAGGCACCTGATTACACTCAGAGTCAACTGGAAACCTGAGTGCCTTGGGGTGGAGATTTTACTGGGTTCTTAACCCTCGTACAGCTCTCAGCTACTGCAGCGACAGATGCCACAGAAATGCCTTCTGAGATAGAAGCCTGCTGTGGTATTCCCCAGCTGCTGTGCTCTTAGTTTGTAGCGTGGGACTTTTGGTCAGGGAAAATGTTGCTTTAAGGGAGGTTTCCCCTTGTTTATTTACTAGTGCAATGCACGGGGGGATTGATGCCTTGGCCAGAGTGCTGGAAATTGTGCAGCTGAGAAGTAAGTGTACGGTTTGGGTCAACTGTACAGCATCCCTGTGTCCCAATTAGCCCTGACTGTTCTCTTCCAAAGTAACGCCAACTGCTTATTCACACTCATATGCCTCCTGCTGCGTCCCCAGGGAGTAGGTTACCTACAGGAGCCATCCAGACCTCTAGGGGCAGAGCCGTGACAATTTACAGCTGCTGAGGAGCTGCCCCCCTCGTATTTACTGTAAGGAAAATGACGTGGTTTTTATAGATCAGAACCAAGTTAGTGCTTTGAGCAGTGGGAGCCCCGGAGAGCCAAGTCCCTGCGCTTTGGAGAGAGGACAACACGGACAGCAGCAGTGCTGGCTTCAGCGAGCTGACCCCTGGCCGCCATACACACACCTCTCTTTCCTGCAAAGAGGAGAGCCAGTAGTTCAGCAGCCATAACCCATTCAGTCCCGGTCTGGGGAAACTAAGTCAGGCGTAAAAGCTGGACACACATCAACTTGAGCTGGGATCCCAGCAGCTTAATTTTACGCCCACTACAGTAAATGGACGACGACGACGACACTAGGCCAGATCTGGATCAGTTAACCTGAGGTGAAGAGCTCCCAAACCTTTTAATCAACAGCATAAATCTTGCTTTATTCCCAGAGAGCCTGGTGTAGGGTTAGAGAGGGAAGCCAAGGCTAGCGGATAGGGAGCTACATGGGAACTCCTCCTCTGACCTGCTGTGTCACCTTGGGCCAGTCACTTCCCCTCTCTGCGCCAGCTTCCTCTCCCACCATTGGCCTGGCCTATTTCAGATACACACCCACCCCTGACTGCAGCAGACGTAGGCCTACCTGAGCCAGCTTGCTGAAAATAGCAGTGTGCCCATGGCAGCTGCCCAAGTACAACCCTGCCTGTGCCCTTGGCTATGTACTCAGGTGGCCAGCCTGGCTTCCCAGCTATGGTTAGCGATCCAGCTTACATGTGCTTCAGTCAGACACCCTGACTGCAGTGTGGACACACCCTTAGACCGGAAACTTTATAGCCGTACTAGGTGTTAGTACAGTACCTGGCCCAACGGGGCTCTGATCTCAGTCAGGGCTAGGTGGAATTGTAATACAGTGGATTCCACATGCCAATCCCTCCCACATAGTTCTCAGCTTGGAACCTGCTCAGAAGGAAAGATCGGAAGCTGTTTGAAGTCACAGGACTGCACCATTTAATTATTTCTTTTTGCCTCTTGTGGAAGCCAGTTAATGCAGCTTCCAAGGGCTCAGAAAGGCAGCACTGCCAGCAAGGTGGTTATCTAATGGCGACACACCAAGTTTTACTGATCTGGTAATCAGGAGACTCCTCAGTGCTGTGACTCACCTGAGGCAAATCTAACTGGATTCTCTCTCTCTCTCTCTCAAAAAAATAGCCCCTACTCCGAAAGCCTGCTTGACTCAGAGGGTAACAAGCCTCCCTCAAGCCAGTCCCCAGCCTAGTGGCCGCTCCTCCTCTGTGATTCCACCTTGGAAACCCACCACTGTGCACCTGCCCCACCCATTCAGCAACTGGGGAACAAACTCTGGCACATCCTGTTCTGAGCCCTGGACCCTAGAAATCAACCTCCCAGAGCAAGCCAAGCCAACGTACCACCTGCTCCAACAACAGCATTGCTGCCCCATTGGAACCACTGCCAGGCAGACTGGAATGGGAGTCCAAGAGGAAGGAGCTCCCCCTGGAAGAGGCAGGAGAGCCGCTTTCTGGCTAGGGGACAGCCCAAATCAATGCTTTCTATGAAGGGAGGAGAACCGCCCCTGTTATAGCAAGGGAGGTGGGAATCGCAATTCTCCCAGCTTTGTCACAACCCAGCATGGCCTCGAGAAGAAGGGTGATTAGAGCCCTGCTCCAGTGCCTTAGCCACCAGGAGATCTGAGGTCAGTCCTAGCTTAGGCACAGGCTTCCTGGGTGAGCTCGGGCAAGTCACGGTGCCCTATCTGTGAAGTGGGGATACTCCTTCCTGTCTTCTACTGTGTGTCTGCTCTAGTTAACTGGCAAGTTCTGCAGGGAAGGGAAAAATCTCTTACCATGTATAGGTACCCCTAGCACAGTAGGGTTCTG
The DNA here is from genome assembly GCF_965152235.1 of Eretmochelys imbricata. NCBI lineage: Eukaryota > Metazoa > Chordata > Testudines > Cheloniidae > Eretmochelys > Eretmochelys imbricata. The sequence goes on from NC_135579.1 coordinate 95,664,832, forward strand.
ATCTTGGTCCAGAGCCTCTAGGTGTTACTGTAAGACAAGTAGTAATACTATTCTGTGCACCTCTGACCCCATCCAAACTCAGTGCCTCAGACTCCCAATACCATCCACCTCACCCGGGGACGACGAGACTTGCAACACATCAAGATCCTTGGATTAGAAGCCCTGTATCATTGCGGGAGGGCCATTAGGACACATCGTTCTGCCTCACCTGCATGTTGGCTCTCAGATGTGCTCTCAGGAGTTTTGTTCCCCCTGCACTCCACCGCCACCCATATTTCCTGCTGGTAGTCTTCTTCTGCAACATCTTGCTCAGATGTTTGCAGCTGGATAACCTGTAGACAAAGGTTGCCTGGAATTAGCATATCAGGCATAATTTGTATTTTTTATACGACAGTACTAGCTAGAGACCCCAGCCCAGGTTGGGGGCCCATTGTGATCAGCACCATAAAGACACATTAAGAGAGATTTCCTGCACCTCAGAGTTTACCGTATGTATGCCTCCCTCCTTCAAATGAGATGAAAAAGGGACGTCCTGATGAGTTATCGTCATTAAAGATCCATGGCACTTTGAGGAAATAGGGCATTTCACCCCAGTGTCCTACTGGCCACATTTTAATTCTGATTGTTACACTCCAGCCACTTCCTTTCCATGCCAACGGCAGGAGAAACCATTCCGGGGTGTCAGGTGCATAGCTTGCAGAGAGCGTTGGCACCCTTCCCAATGAGGTGCTGTATCAACGCAGCACATCACCACATCTCATTCAAAGCTAAGGCCCACCCAGCCTCGCAGAACGTTCACGTCTCTGCTCTATGACAGGAGCAAAGCGCTGTTCGAAAGTGCCGTGGGAACCTGGTCCTCAGCTTAGAGCTCACCCTGACCTCTCCCCCAACAAAGGAGGAGCTTGCAAGCCAAGGGATACTTGCAGGTGTTTGCAAGCTGGTTTGTAGAGTACTAAGCAAGCCAGGGAGGCATAACACCTTCCTAGCAAGAAGCTTGTCTAAGTACGATTCACTAGAAAGTGATACCAGCACAGGCTCCCTGGCCAGGGAGGATCGGTCACAGAGCCAAGTCAAGCAAGACACCCAGGGTATCCCAATGTCTTCCATTCTCGGGCTGAGGAATACCAGCTTCTCTTTCAGACAAGGTTTAAGTGAACCTGGGCAAGTTAAACAGGATCAGACCCTGAACCTTCCTCAAACCTCAGACTGGGGTGGAGCCTATAAGAAATTGGTTAACATTGGACAGAGGTTAAGTTTTTGTTTCCCTGAGTTTCTGCCCTTCCTGGTTCAAGCCAGAAGCAGTAGTGGCTAGATGCTCAGAGAAAGGCTGGAGATGCCGCAGGAACAACTAACCTGGCAGTTTCAAAAGGTGTGGAACCAAGGAAGCACCTGGAAGCCTAGATGCCTCTCAGAGCATCTTGCAAATTCACCATTCACAGACAGGAGCATTGACAATTTGCCTGAGTTTTCACCCAGAAGAGCTACCAACTCCAAACCAGGGCTCCCATGCCAGTCCTGAAGAGCACACTGGTCAAGAGACATGGTAAGCATTCGTGACCTTTGGGCTGTGAGCTATGACCTGGATAACCCAGCAGTACTTCTTCATGTTACTGAAATCCTTCTGAGCCACAAACTCACACCAGAGTTTCCTGGGGTGCCCAAATAGCAAGCTCATGTCAAGGTTTGAAAAAGCTCTGGGGGACGATTTGAAGCATGGAGAGAGAAGCATGATTAGAGAAGAGGACCCAGCTCTGGATTCCATCACTGAGTCAGTCACTCAACGATCCCGGGCAAGTCACAATTTTACGTACAGCGGATAGTTTGATGGCTACCTTTAATAGCACTATTAATTATGTTACTACTTGGTTCATATTCATTTCCCTTCCCCTGCCATCTTCCCTTTTTCTGTTGGGAAAACAATCTTGGTGTTTGTTTTGAAAATGCTGTTTAAAGAAATATAGACTAGTCAAGTCAGACGAAAGTCCTTGGGGAAACATAGCTATTGGCTATTGCCATAAATCCCAGCTAAGGTCAATGGAAGCTGGTATGTGCTCAGGATTCTTGAAAACCTAGCCATTTCTTTAGTTACCCAAATACAGGAAAGTGAAAAAAATATGTAGGAATTTAGGGTTAGGACTCTATTCCCCCTTCCCCTTCTCCCGATCTTGGCCTAAATGCTTATCCAATCCTTTTGGTTTTTCATAAAGACAAAAAAAAAAAAAACACATTCAAAAACGTATAGGATTATTTTGCTTAATAACAGTCAAGTGTTAAAATGGGGGTGAATGCACCAAGATTGTTCCCCCACCAAAAACTTTAAAAAAATTTACAGATGAGTTTGTTTTAGTTATATGCCCCAGTCTCATCAGCAATCTGATCATCATCCTGGCTTTAAGAAGTCAGAACAACTCCAAGTGTGGCTCGCTGGATTGTCTAAAGTTTCTAAGAAAATTTTTAACTTTCACTAAATGAATTAGAAATTAATAACTTAATTCACTTCACCTCTTTCTGGGAGCAAGTTTTCCGGAACAGATTAAAATTATCTCAAAATGTATTCACTATTCAGAATTATTTGCTAAGTAGTTTCTGGGAATAATTCTTGTTTGGTGCATCATTGACAGCTTGGAGCTATTGGATAGTCAACCTCTAAGCTGTTTGATTAGACATCAGAAGCAGAAATTTATCACATAACCTGTTTAGCTAAGCATGACACTTAGGTAAGTTGCATTTGCTCTGCACACACAGACTCCTGCCAGTAAACAGTCACGAGAACACCTGCAGAACAGAGACATAAAAAGAAGTGCAAAGAGCTCTAGATCTGCAAGGTGCTCAGATACCACAGCAACTGGCAATATAGAAACGTCTTCTCAGCAGTCTGCGTTCCCCACCTCCTCTAAAAGCAGAGTCCACACAACACGTGAAGCCGAAAAATCATCCCCTTCCCGAGTTTGGCTTTATTAACTAACAAGCGAGCAAGAAAGAGGACATCAAACCTTCTCTGGGGGTTTGGCTGTTCAGCTCCTCTATTGGGACACAGCCTATATCCTAAATCCCCTCAGACCAAGAGATTTCAGACTGGTCCACACTTAAAATGCTATAGAAGCACAGCTGCACGGATGGAGCTGCACCGCTGTAGTTAATGTCAATGGGAGAAGCCCTTCCATCGATAGAGCGCTGTCTACACTGGGGATTAGGCATCGCTCATAGGGTGTGGATTTTTTATACTCCGAGTGACGTAGGTAAGTTTGCAGTGTTGACCAGGGCTCAGTGAGTTAGCAGAACCCCCTTAACCCTTTCCCGTCTGGAACACCGCATGCTAACGGAGTGGGGCATTTCAGGCGAACACTGACAGCCTGTAGCAAGTCTATAAATAAACTGAGCAAACAGCCACACCAAGCTGCAGCTTCACATGAACAGTCCCAGCACATTTTGCGGTAGGAGCTCATCTGGGATTACTGAGAATCTGAACACACTCGGATCCATGGAACATTTCGATCTGGAGCCAAACTTTGTGCTTCAGCCCACTTCTGGATGCAATCTAACCCTTCCAATTTACTCTATTAGCACCCTGTAGCATGCTTCAAAACAGTGTACCCATCCCATTAACACTACGTCCACATGTAAACGATTTTTAAGAGAAAGCTGCATTCAAAATGGGTGCCTGGGACCGGGGACTTCCCCAGGCAATAAAAAAAAAAAAAATTGCTTCGAACATGGCTTCACAGCCACCAGGCTCATCCAGTGACATCACATGGAAGATGTGATACAAGAATACATTTGTTATGCCAGCCACATGGTCAGTGAAGCTGTATACTGAGGAACACAATTTCAGGAGTTCCCCAGGCAAAGGCCTTATCTCTAAAGCAAACCAGTTCTGCTCGGTTCCCCAGAATAGCACTTGCAGCTCCTCACGGTGCTTCTCTCTCCCCTCCCCATCATTTAGATGATCTCACTAAAGCAGAGACACCCTCAGTTCCCTGCTGGGTTAGCTTCCTGTATACCAATAAATCACAGCTGATTTGACTGCTGTGACAAAGAACTACTGTTTCAATTAAAGAAGCAGGGGAAAAAAATTAAGCTGCTTAAACCAATGTACTTTTAATAGGTCCATGGAAAATGAGAGTCTGGAAAGCCCTGCATTTCATACAACTGGCAGACAAAAGGTATTCTGCGGGGTCATAACAGGACCCCAACCCCAGGCAGATTCAGCAGGGGACTAGCAAGCAATACAAAATAAAAGGAAAAAAGGAAATCAACAAGCCACAAACATTGGCAGTTAAAAGGAGGGATTCTACAGCACATAGGTGCTCGGAGGGTTCATTCATGCACGTGTACGAGGTGGAAATACTATGTGAGCAGTACTAGAGAAATACCTCTCAGTCGCATTACTTGCAAGGAACTGATCTCGCGCGAACACAAGCTCTAAGGAGACACTGCACACAAACTGGAGTGAAACCTGTGTCGATACTACAGAGGCTGAGTTCAGAGGCTAAATGTTCTGAGACAGCCATCTTACTGCAGCGACTGCTGGTAACAGTTCAGCAAGGATTCCACAGTCCGAAACATTTTCAGCATAAAATGCAACCATTACAGAATTGATGTTGGGGGAGGGGAGAAGAGCTAAAGAGGGGACACGCTTGTACCGGAGCTATTGTTCCAGAAACCGTATGTGCAAGCTTTAGTAAATCTCAGTGGTTAGTATATAAATGCTATGCAATTCTTTACCAAGAGAAGGAGTATTCGATGGCGCTTTTTAATTTCACATTCTTGTGTTTTTCGGCTAGCAGTGGCTCGTACAGAACGTGACAGACACTGACTGTCTTCCTAGAACTACTGTCGGTGCTGCAGCAGTCCCACTATAGCTCCATCACCATGGAGGAGCAGCCAGCCTGAATCTGAGTGAGTGGCGCTGTGACCTGGCACACAGGGTCACAACACCGCTTAAGTGAAGTCGTTTCAGTTCACGTGCAAACCCACACCCGTGCATGAGTGGGCAAAGGTTGTCTTCCCCCACAGCGGAGACTCATTTCCTATTCCCAACAGAGCCCAGGAGGGAGGAAGGAAGTGGGTAAAGGAACCACTTCCTTCTCCAGCAGTATTAAGCTATCAGGCAGAGATGGGAATCCACTGGCACTTACTGGAGGGGAACATCACTGAAGTGTATTTCCCCCCCCCCCGCCCCGATCTTTATGTTTCTTTCCTTCCATCTCTGCTCCTCCTCACTTTTACTACTGCATTTCCTGTCATTGTGACTTTTATACCAAACAATGCCTCTTTCGGGGGCACCAAAGCATATAAAGAAGGAACCAGAGCAAGAAAAATGCAAGTAGCAAAGGGTGGCATTAGAAAGACTTTTACAATTCAGAAATATTGGCTGAAACGCACGCATATGTATATATTGGCTGTTTGTGGTTGTTCACATTAAAAAGGTAGGAGCCCAGAAGTGAATGTTTGCCTAGGGCTCAGTGATGAGTCAGTCTGGCCCTGTTTAGGGGGAGAATCTGGATTTCTGTGCATTAGTTGAAGGCTCCAGAACAGGCAAAGATGCAGAGGCCTCATTTGGATAAGACCCCAGGCCTTTGGCTGCTTTCTTGGAGCCGTCCGATTCTACAGCATTAGGTAAAGCTCAACATTTTCATCTCTTCCTTTTCTCCCTTATGGAAAAGGCCTATAGAATTTAGCAGGGATGGAACAGAGAGCCTGATAGAATTGACTCTTAAAAGCTACAGAATTTGATGAAAAATGCTCCCCTTTCTGTAGGGTGACTGAAACATGCTATGGAGCTCTCTAACAAGTTCTGTAAGATGGACCAAAAGCCTATAAAAAAAGTCATAATTTGCTATGGCACTTCTCCATGACACTCCCCCTCCCCCGCACACCCCTGTAGGGAATAGGAAGGACCTTTTCCCATTAATGATTAGCTGAGATGAAAGATCAGTGAGCAAGTCCCACCAATGAATTCCAATGGGAACACCTTGGTGACAAGCCCAGCTCCCTCTCACATCTTCTGGGCTTCCCCTCAGGGCGCAGTCCCTGGGCTCCATCTTTTGGATCAGTCTCTAGCTAGCAGGGTTCCAGTTAATGGGATGCCCCCAAGGCCCTTCTTGCTCTCCTTGCCCATCCCCACCACTGCTTTTAGAGGGCAAGACACACGGCTCTATTACTCAGCTCTTCCCCCAGCCCACTTGTCAGTCTTCCTCCCTGCAGATAGTTCCACTGCCTGATTTTGCTGCTGTTCAGAGATTTCCCCAAGCAGCCCCACAGCAAAATGGGCAGGACTCTTTTCAGCTTCACTGCGGGCCACCTGGCTGTGCATAGCAGATGTGGAAGTGCCAGGTTCCCCTCTGCTGCTGTGGAAAGGCAGGATCAGCAGTAGAGGCCCTGGAGCGCTGTCTGCAGACTCAGTAACACAGCTGTGCCTGGGCTCATTTTGGCGAAGTCTCCTCACAACATTTTAAAAACAAAACTAAAGCTGGAAGGCTGCAGAAACCGATAACGGATTCCCTGCTTCCCCCCTCCGCAAAGTCACCAGAACTCACCAGTGGCAAAAAAAGGGAGGTTTTCCCCAAACTCACCCTGATGCTGCTCCTCTGCAGTATTGCCTCAGTGCAGTCCACACCCTTCTCCTGCTGTATCCCTCACAGAGCCAGAGGGCCCAACATTCCACATGGGGGACTCTCTTTTCCTTCCTTCATTGCCCCGATTATTAACTGTAGCATTGGTCCCACCTGATGTTTCAGGGGGGCTGGGCATGAACAAGTCCTGCTCCATTGCTAACCCACAGACCGACTAAGTCTCCTATGACCTGACAGCGTTGACACCTCAGCAGCAGCCATTACAAAGCAAGAATCAGCAGCGAAAGGGTTAAAATAACTTCTGACAATATGAAGGGTGTTCCTCCCACAATCTACTGCACTCCTGCCCTGCAAGGAACTCAAGCCGAACCCAGTTTGTGCAGTATGTCTCCAGGTGACCTGGCTTCTTCCATCCTAGAACTGAAGCCGGGCAGTCCTACGGATGAACAGAAGAGGAAGGTAATACCGGTGCCAAGGAAGAAGAAAAGGGAAATATTTGCAGAGTTCAATAAGAGACCCACGGAAGGAAAGTCACAACTGAGAATTCAGTTAAGATGAAGCAAGAACCAGAGCAAAAAGTCTTTCTATTAAAGGTGCAAAAGATCTGTGGGGTCATTGGACAGGGTCTTAGCTGAACCCTCCCCAGGACAGTTTAGCAGCAAAGGAGATGCACACGCTGCAGAATAATGTAAACAAGCAGTTCGGGAGTTAAGGGGACCAGCTCCTGAGACTGACTTTAGAAAGGAAAAAAAGAGACATGACAGGATCACCTCACAAAAGGAATAAGAAAGTTAGGTTTCCTCCACACTGGGGGTGGAAACTGCAAGGTCTTTAAGTACAGCTGTTAGAGCTTTAACTCAGCCAGGATTGCCCCTAATTAAAGCCTAGGCCAATCTAATTAACTTGGGAAGTGCCCAGATCCTATGGGGATGGGTGCCAATACTCTTCTCTGTTCCTGTCAGGTTTTGTATCTCGGGTAATCAGTAGCATGGCTTGATTTTAATAAGTGACTATTGATTACAAAACAATTATACTAAACATAGGGACAACATGAACTACAGACAAGCAGAACCCCACCCCCCACACACAGTGTCCTGGATGCTATGCCCCCGCCCCTTAGTACCTTATGTATCCCTCATTAGCACATCTGCACGGCTCTTTAGAGAAGACAGAAGTTCTTCAATTCCTCAGTGATGTCACAATTCTTAAGAGGCTCATAGAGAGTAGTTTTTTACCATATAAACAACCACCACCACCTTTTGAGAGTGGGAAAACCAACAGTTTTTCCACCTTCTCAGGATCAGTCTCTTGACACCACCCAGAGCAGCTACAATCCTTTTTTCAAAAGAGGTTTTGTAAGCCCCACATACTGCAGAAAAAGCCATAGAGCAAATCTGAGTTCCCATCACATAAGGCTCTGCATGATTGCAGGGATTTGCCCACGCGAAGCCTATTGAAGGATCCCAGCCATAATTCTAGGTCAACTGGTATGTTTTATACTGTTGCAAAATCCAACCGCAGCGCCAAATATTAGGACGCTACCAAGTAATGAGTCCACAATTCCCAGAACCCTGCCTGTGCTATAGGCCACATTTGTAGCAGTTCAGTAAGTTCCATGTAGGACATTAAGTTGTTGCAATTCCATTTTAGATCCAGTAGCATATCTTGTTATCTAGTTCAGCCTATACAGCCTGGCTTTATAACACCCGTACAAAACAAAACATCTTGGCCTACATAGGGTAGGGAGATTGTTTTAGAAATTTGCTCGCTACAGCCACATTGAAATCAGTTCAGCCAGCATGTGTATGCTCCCAGCCTAGATAGGAGTTTAGAGTTACCAAGGTAGGCAAGGTACCAGGGCCCTTAGAGCTCAGACTCCCGAGGTAGGCAGCAGAGAATAGAATAAGACTAGTGATGGGCAAATCTCCAAAGTAGAGAATCAGAAGGTCCTTTGATCTAGAAATCAGGTTGGAAATCCGAGGAGAACACACATGTGAAGATTTGATGCTGTCTGTCCTGGACAAAATCAAGAAGTGCAAAGATATGTGGAACTAAAGCTTCGACCAACAGTAAGGAACACATGCCTAACAATTCTGGTAGGATTTTACAAGGGAGTTTGGGGTGGGGAGAGATCAGTGGTGGAGTCAAATCAAGAATGGAACTAGCTCAAGGAAATTAACTGTACTTATGAGCTTTCAGGACAGCATCAGATAAAAGATCAATGTAGCAGGAGGAAAGATGTACTTGGGCTGAGGCATAGGACTGAGAGTTAGGAGACCTAGATTCTAATTCTAGCTCCACCACAGGCTTCTTGTTTGACCTTGGGCAAGTAAAGGAATCTCCCGGTCTGCAAAATAAGAGCAAGAACAGTCCCCTACCCCTAAGGGGTGGTGGGAGGGCCAGTTCATTAGCATGTGGCCAGGCCAGAGAGTAGTGAGGCACACCCCAGCAATGCCTGCAGATAAATGGGCAGGGTGTGGGGGCAGTGACAGGGCAAGCAAGAGTATCTTTCCCTTTACTGTGGTAGGAGAAACGCTAAAACCGGAAAGCAGAACTCAAATGGGAGTTGGCCACTTCCCCTTTCCTATCACTGTTTAGGATATGGTCGGCCTACTGTGCAGCCACAGACTTTTAGGTCTCATTACCTGTTTACTCTGACCTTTCCACAAGCTAGTGAACTCCCTTTGCCCATCCCACCCCAGAGCTCACCACTCTTGCCCATTAGAAATCAGGAGAACCCATGTGCTAGCAACACAGGGCTCCACACACTGAAGTGGGTCTGTCCCCTCAGAAGCCTCCCCTAGCCAAACAAAGGACAATGTGGTTTTATGTCAGTCTTGTCTAAGGTATTTCTATATCTAAACCAAACACACACTTACCAGCTCCCTTTCAGCAGCCCTGTCAGAAATCCCTTGTACGCAGCACCCACCATTTTGATCACTTTATGCACTGAGGCTGTATTGCCCTGTGGGAGCAATAATGACTCAGCTGTCTGAGGATTTTTCCATGATGCTGGTTTGCTCATTGAGGGGATATTTAATTGCACAGCTAGATATCCCTTTAAGGGAGAGAAGGGCTAGAAGGAAAGCAGGTGTAGAACACAATAGAAAGGTCTGACTCACCAGCCTCTCAGCAGTTGACACTGATGTACACAAGTGGGGTAAGAAAACTGGATAGAGAGGCAGGACCTTATCCAAGGTATCAGGGTGATTAGCATGTGATGTTTTGCTGTTAATTTGTTTGCTATTTACTGCATCAAGTTTTCTCTGGAGTCAACCCTGCCTTGCCAACTCTGTAGCAATTGAGAATGGAGAATAGAAATACAGTTATCCACTTCAGTTTGAGATCAGAAGCAAAATATGACTACTCAGTAATGGTCACTTTAGGCTAGGTTCTCAAAGCGGAGTCAAGTGTCATAACATCTAATTCCTAAGCACCCTGCTTCCTAGTAGAATTCACAGTCCGCAGCTTGGTGCCCAGGTTCCCCATGCATTGTGTGGGGAGAGTTAGGCACTGAAAAAAGGAATTCACAGAAGCCACCAAACTGAACAGGGAGCCGCTTAAGCTAGCCAGGAGTGAAACACAGAGAACAGAAGTAGGACGTAGGGACCAAATCCACAATAGTACTTAGGTGGCTGGTTCCCATGATCTGGGTCTAGACAGGGTCCTCCTGCCCTCAAACAAATTATTTTGCCCTTACATAAATAGTTTTTAAGTATCTAATCAGATACTCAGGCTAAGTTCACAACAATCCTGGGAAACAATATAGTTTGGTCTTAACGTACCAAATGGAGAATGCCCCCAGAGACAGTTCACTCTCAAAGGCACAATCTCTGTTAGAAACTCTGGACAGAAAGGCATACAGAAGACAGCATAACAGAAGTGCTCTGTCATTTGTGTTTTCTTTCATAACAGAACTCCTGTTGTCGATAATAGTGATTATTTTGCTTCGTTATAACAGTGGCATAGCTAGGAATGGAAATTTGGGTGAGCCCCAATGTATGGTGGATGGGCAATGTCCAATACCCACCTTCAGAGTGCATGGTTTAAAAAAAAAACCAGACTGATAATTAAGTTGAGTACTCCCCTGGAGTTTGTCAACCCTTTCCAGCAATTCCTCCCCCGGCCCCAAAGAACAGAGAGAAATCCATCCCCTTATAGCCCAGGGGTTAGAGCATTCATGTAGGATGTAGGAGAGCTGCTTTCAGACTCATGCTCAGCCTGATTTGGAGCAGAGACTCGTATTGGGGTTTTCCCACTGCTCTGCTGCTAACCCTCTGTGACCTTGGGCAAATCACTTCACCTCTCCTGTTTTCCCTTCCTCCCTTGATCTGTCTCATCTGTTTAGACTGTAAGTTCTTTGGGACAGGGATTTTAAATTATTATGTGTTTCTACCACCAAAGAGGCCTTGATCCTAGCATTTCTAGGTGCTACTGTATAAAAACAAATAATAACTGCACGTATCTGTATCCTGGCTGATAGAAGATGGAGTAATAAGGGAAATGGAGTAGTGGTTGGCTGACAACACACAGGACAGAAATATAACTTGAGATCTCATATACTGTTAAGTATAAAGAGACTAGGAAGGATCTGGGGGGCTGAAATTCTAAAACCTTTGGCATGAGGCTTAGAAGCAGTTCAAAACAACTAATTAAATTCTGGTCTGCTTAATCAGAGGTATTGAACACCAGTCAGAAGAAATTATTCCAGCATTTTGTATGGTGCTGTTTGAAGCCACACTTGGCATCTCATTCTCACTTCTCATCTTCTTATGAGGAAAGGAAAAGAACATACGTAGAGAATAGCGAGTGTACAGCAGATGGTGACCAGAATGATTCAGGGACTTGAGGAACTAGTTGAAATGATAGGGGTGTTCTTTGGAAAAGAAGACACATCATTTACAATACATGCAACGTAATGTTCTGAATGAAAAATTCTGCAAGACTACCTGAGCTCTTGCAAAGACGAAGAGTTTGTGAACTAAAATAGGATCCTAAATAAACATGAGCTCCTATATATAATATATTCTAAATGATTGTTGTGAAGGCCAAGTGTATAAAAGGGTTCAAAAAAGAACTAGATAAGGTCATGGAGGATAGGTCCAACAATGGCAATTAGCCAGGATGGGCAGGGTGCAAAACCGTGCTCTGAAGTGTCCTAGCCTCTGTTTGCCAGAAGCTGGGAATGGGCAACAGGGGATGGATCACTTTATGATTACCTGTTCTGTTCACTCCCTCTGGGGCACCTGGCACTGGCCACTGTCGGAAGACAGGATACTGGGCTAGATGGACCTTTGGTCTGACCCAGTATGGCCGTTCTTATGTTCTTTATATGTAATACAGTGTTTCCCAAACTTGGGACACCGCTTGTTCAGGGAAAGCCCCTGGCGGGCCCACCTGGTTTGTTTACCTGCCCCGTCCACAGGTTCGGCCGATCACAGCTCCCACTGGCCGCGGTTCGCTGTGCCCGGCCAATGGGGGCTGCGGGAAGTGGCATGGGCCGAGGGATGTACTGGCTGCCGCTTCCCACAGTCCCCATTGGCTGGGCACAGCGAAACACAGCCAGTGGGAGCCGCGATCGGCCGAACCTGCGAACGTGGCCGGTAAACAAACTGGCCGGGCCCCCCAGGGGCTTTCCCTGAACAAGTGGCATCCCAAGTTTGGGAAACACTGATGTAACAGATTATAGGCTACAACTGATTTATGTAACATAGTGGTGGTATGTAACAGAGAGGAGTAGTTCCTTTCACAACCACATATTTTGGAGAGTGGGGTGGGAGGAGGTATTGTTTCATGGTCTCTGTGTATATAATGTCTTCTGCAGTTTCCACAGTATGCATCCGATGAAGTGAGCTGTAGCTCACGAAAGCTTATGCTCAAATAAATTGGTTAGTCTCTAAGGTGCCACAAGTACTCTTTTTCTTTTTACATATTTTCTGATGCTCCCTCACTACAAAGTTGCCTTTATATGATGCCTTTCTGTGGCTGGCCCTTTAAATCTGGCTGAGCCAAACAGCTACAACCCTAACCTTTTGGGCCAAAATCATTGGAAACAGTGAAGATGGTAACATGAAGATAACATACAATGAATGCTGGGACATAAGTGGTCGACGTGTAGGAAAAAAAATCAATATGGCTCACATCAGTAGGGTTAAAGTGTGGACAAAGGATCTTAGTGAAAAGAAAGGCCTAAAAGAGGTTAAAATCTATAGCTGTGGACAAATGCTTTATAATTGGAAAATTATACCTCCTGAGGTAGATATGGAATTATATAATGAAACTGAAAGAAGAAAAGAAGTGTTAAATGTGCAGGAAGAGTGGGAGAAGCATTGTGTATTCCTACACTCAGAATCAAGAAAGCTGTAAGGCTATCAAAGTTTGTAGCCGTTTTGATGGCTGAACTGGCAGGGATAATGCTTACATTAAATTGGGTCAGAGATGTACACCCAACTGCCATGGTCATCTTGGCAATCAGTACTGCCAATCAGAAATAGTCCTTCAGATAGCAGAAATGATACACTTAGTGCAATATTACTGTTAACAACAGAATTGACACAGTTGGGTATAATCATAGTACAGTGGAACTTCAGAGTTACAGACACCAGACTTATGAACAGACCAGTCAAAAAGTTTACTACGCAGAAGAAAGTTCAAAGCTGCATTAAGTCAATGGTCAGTTGTAAACTTTTGAAAGAACAACCATAACATTTTGTCCAGTTACCAACATTTCAGAGTTACAAACAAGCTCCATTCGGAGGGTCGACTGTAACAGCACACGTAGGGGTAGTAGGCAATGAGCCAGCAGACAAAGCGGCAAAAAATGCTGTTAAAAAGGAGCAAGCTGATTTAGAGATTCCCTTTAAATAAAGTGGAGTTTCAAAATCTAATTAAAAATGAGTTAACAGAGGAATGGCAGGAAACACAGGCAAAAGAAACAAAGGGGAAACGATTCCGTGAAACATGCCCAAGAGTGGAAAATGCTGAGATACTCCAAGACCCTGAGAGAAAGCATGAAGTGACTCTATTTGGCATTTGAAATGGCCATTGTGGCTTAAATAGTAATTTGTTTCCAATAAACAAAGGCAAAAGTGGATTATGTGGGAGGTGCAAGGTCCAGGAAATGGTTGATCATCTCATTTGGGTGTGCAAAGCATTTACCATTGAAAGGGGGTATTTATAAGAAAAACTTAGAAGCCTTCCGGTATCAAAATTTCTCTGCAATGCCTAGTAAGAGCATCAGGAAAATGGGGCCCTATAAAAAAAAGCAATAATGAAATTCTTCAAGAACATTGGGAAAGGTGACATATTTTAATTCTTGAATTGTGCTTAGCTGCCATGGACTCAGCTAGGGAGTCTGCTGTGCCATGAAACACAAGAAGTAGAAGCTACAATCCTAGAGTGGCCATTTTGCAACTGGGAGCCGCTGCTGCTTGTGTGTTCTTCTCTTTCTCTCAGGCAAGTACACTGAATTCCAGTCTTGCTTTTGCCCTTCTTATTCGTAAGGCAATGGCACATTCTCAAAGCGTTCTCAACTCTTTTAAAAGGAGGGAAGAGAAACGTGCGCAACATGGCAGCAGGTTCAAGAGAGGCAGTTGAAACCAAGAGCAGTGGACTTCAGAGAAAAGCAGCTAAAATGATTAGAGCATTTTTAAGCAGTCCTGTTGCTTTCATTATTTAAAACCAAGCAAGGCCCTAGAAAATACCCAACAAGGAGAAACCTGTGCTAGGGAAATAACTTAATTGAGCTTTTTCTAGATTCACCAGAGCTTGATTGTACATGAGACAATTGATACAGGCTTACATGACCATGCTAGATACACTTGCTGGTCTTCAGTCTTTGATTTCCTGTTTAAACTTTATAGAGCTACCGAAGTAAGTTTCATATCTATGGTAAAATGTTATTTCAATTAGTCGCCTTCCAATCTTTATTGGCAGTTGTGTCCAGAATTCTGGTTTATAAACTAATGTGATCATTAGGCTGCAGAAGTGGGAAAACTAAGGGAGGAGTGAGGAGTGGGCGGCTGCCTTCCGCACTAGATGAAATCATAGCGATCATCAGGGACAGCCCAATGAAAAGCATGCTGCAGTAATCCACTATGGGGTGACAAAGGTGTGGCTAATCAAGGCAAAGTTTCTGTCTGACACCTTCTAGCCAAGCACAGCTGAAATGACATAGCTAGCTGTACTTCCAGAAGCAACCCAGCATTGGATAAAACCTCAGCATTGGAATCGTTAGAAATAAACAGCAGGCACACACTTGAAGATACATTACTTCTGTCATTGCCTCTTTGCCCCAAGCAGCCAATATTATTCCTGTTTGTATCCCAGCTGAACTTCAGCCAGCTAGTTCCCATCTGTAACCCAGTTTTGCTAGACACTGGGATAGTGTTCAGGTCCAATGAAGCAGCAATGTAGAGATGACTGTACCTGCTGTATCTTCTGATGGCAAATCATCTCGCTATTCTGTCCAGTGAAAAAGAAAATGGGAGCGTACTCAAGGGCAACTTAATCTGTCCTTGCGGACCTGCCTCTCAATCTATTCCAGGATCCAGAGGCTTGTCAGCAATACCTCACAGCTGACAGCATCAAGGGCAGCTGATGAATCTGAAAAATTCAGTGTGGAAATGTTATATGTGCCATCACCAGGAGATCAGTGAAGGTTTCGTATCACACCAAAAACAGGTGGAAAAGGCGCAAGGAAATCCAAGTCCAGTTTTTGTCTATGTTGCTTCACCATCTTCTTGGTACCTTTTCCCCCCAAAAAAGATTGTCAGCAGCAAGCAGTGGGGCTGTTTTGGTTTGTTTGTTTGAGCACGGGAAAAACTAGTCTTTTGTTGAAGGGCTCCTAGCACCTGGTCCTTCTACGGGGAGGTGTTGAGGCTCTCCACCTACAATGTCTCTCCCGAGATCCGCAGGGTGTGTCTCAATCACCAGTCGAAACCAGAAGCTCCCCTATCACCTCAAGAACAGTAATCAAAACTGGATGACAGACGGCTACTCCACCACAAACAGATCTGCTCATCCGGTACCAGTCGGAACTATCTGATCACCCTGTAGCTGAGCGAAGGCAGCCTGGATTCACCAGGCTGTCCACTCCTAGGCACAGTTCGGCTGGACTGTCCTTTGGGGGAACATGTTTGAAAAGACCCAGCAGCAGCAGCCTTGTGGGGAGGGATAGCGCAGCGGTGTGAGCATTGGCCTGCTAAACCCAGGGTTGTGAGTTCAATCCCTGAGGGGGCCATTTAGGTATCTGGGGCAAAAATTTGGGATTGGTCCTGCTTTGAGCAGGGGGTTGGACTAGATGACCTCCTGAGGTCCTGTCCAACCCTGATATTCTGTGATTACACAGCACTGTAGAATAAGAAGAGGGAGTTTAGTGAGGCAGAACCTGAGCCAACCAATCAGATTGCTAGGATGCCTATTACTCACTGATAAAGAGTTAAATTATAAGACTCCATTCAGGAAAGCAAAGTATAAAGAAAGCCTGCACGCTTATGGCTAAAGATTCTGATGGACCACATTGCACTAGAGCTGTTCTCAAATCAAAATTCAGCAGAAAAGTGAGAATCTGTTACTCTATTGAAACAACATATTATTGTGTCAGGTAAAATGATTTAGCTTTGCTCCAGTCACTTCTTACATGGACACCACCACCGGAGGAGGTTTGTAGCTTTACTGAATGCCTTAAACCAGCCAGGAGCGGCAGGTCTCATGTAAAATAGTGTTGACTTTAGTGGTGTTTTGTGAAATTAGATTTCAAATTAAAGCAAAGATCTATTTAATTTTTTTTAAAAGCTTCCAGGGGCATTTACAGTTTTTGTTACTTTAACCAGATCATAGCACATTATAGAGAGATTTTTTTTAAAAATATTGCTATTCAAAATGTTTGAGGCCCTGATCTTTCAAGTACTGACATGCACAAACAATCCCATTTGTTCCAATGGAACTACTGCAATTACTCCTGCATGTAAGTATTTGCAGGATTGGGGCCTGGGTTATTGCCTACCTTGCAGAAGTTTTGTGAGACTTGATGATGCTGAGTTTGCAAGAGCAATGGGACTGCTCATGTGCATAAAGTTATTAAAGTGTGTAAGTGTTTTCAGGGTTAGGGCCAATGTTTGTAAAGTGCAAATGATAATTGTTAATATTTTATTCTGAAAAATTCTTTAACCAGCTTGAAGTGCTATAGACTTTGAAAGCAAGTTTCTGGCTCTTGTTTGGAGAATGAGGTTAGAACAACAACATCAAGGTAGAGGCAAAGTCTGAAAAAGGGTCTCTTTCCAGCCTTTTCCTTATTTTTAGTGCTGATCCAACATCTGTTCCCGTGGAAACTGTAACTATAAGCCAGTAGCTGAGAGCAGCAGTTCTTGTTAGTTTCAGTTGCTGGCTTTCAGTTCCTGTTTATGCCCAGATTTCCATAGAAATGGCCATTGGAAGGTGAAGACAAGGAAAGGTAAGGATTATAAAATACAGCTTTTGAAAGCTTGATCTTGAGAGAAGAATGCTTGGTACAAGGATTATAACTGTGGTTAGAATCAGGACTCCCGAATGCTATTGCTGACTCTGTAACAGACTTGTTGCTTGACCTTGGTCAAGCCACTTAAGCTGAGTTTGTCTCAGATTCTCCAGCGGTACAATGAATCAAATACTTAAACCTAACTCCTGGCAGTGTTCTGAAACGTATTGAAGGCTTGGAGTTCCATAGCAAGAGCTGCTATAGAACTGCAAAGGATTATTTCCATTGCTTCAAGTTGTTCTACAGAAACGGTGTGAGGAAAACTGCTGCTAGACGGTGGGCAACCAGCAGCAGAGAAGGAAATGCTAGGGTTCAGCTCCTGGCTGCCTGCTGAGATCTGCACGTCCTACTTTCAAAATTCAGCCACTGGCTTTCAGTGGAAGTTGTGCTTAGAGGTTGCAGGATCAAGCCATTTACAAACCCAAAGGGTTTAAAATAATACCTAACCTCAGTGGAAAAGCCCAAAAATGTATCTAATCCTACTGATCCAGGACTGTTCCCTAGAGTGGTTTTCTAGTCTGTTGTCTAAATGAAATATTAAGTTTTGCATTAAACTGGGTGAATGTGCTAAGTTAAGGGAGGACTTGCTGGCTGAATTGTGACCTGGTGGTTGTCTGGATACATGCACAGCCTGACTTCTGACTAGCCAATTAGATTTCTTCTGCTGCCAGGCTGTGAAGTCCCCATTTTCATTAAACCCCCTCTAAAGCATGGAACTGCCCTGCCCTCAATAAGTGATCTGGTTATTATTAGATTGCTCAGTTTGAACAAATTTGGTGAATGTTTTAATAGCTTTGGAGATAATAAAAGACAGTCTAAAATGTGCTTCATAGCATATAACAAATGCCAGTGTGGCGGAGGGCTCTATGTCAGCTGGCATGACATGTCATGAAGTAGGATCTGGCTAGTGCAGCTTTGGGGGACTGGAAATGGAACAGGGCAAGGCCAGGGAAGACCAGGATGAAACTATTTGTGCTGAATGTCGGTTACCAGTGCTCTCTGGGACATTCTACACATAAAACTACATTTAGGTAGCTTTTGATCGGAGCATTTGCAGGTGACCTGGGTCGAACTTGCAAATATAACAAACTTAAAATATAAATTAATATTTTTCACAGTTCATCCCTTTCCCCATTTTTGAAGATGTTTAGTGGAGATGAAGGTTGGCTCCCTCCCAGCCCAGCATGCCCCTACTTGGGCTTGCAGTGAAGTCAGAATGCTGAATCTATCACATCATTCTAATTCCCCTGGTAGCCAAGTGATGTCACAAACATCGGCCTCTGATTCACTGCAGCATCCACCAGCAGAAGTTGGGCAGTCAGGGAAAAAGCAGAACATTCTACAACAGAAGTCTGCAAAAATGGCAAAGAAATGGGGCAGAGGGTAACGGGCTCAAGCATTTAGCCTGAAGACACGATCTTTTTGTTGAAGTTTTCCCCAGTGTGATGTCACTTTAAATTTAAAAAAAAAGCTAGTTTCTAAAGAGAGAGCCCCCCACTTTGAGTAACCCTGGTTCAGAAACAGGATCTGTTGTCCCACCCTGCCACTGCTGCTGTTCTTGTTTGCTTCAACTGACATTCCTAACGTGGGTGGGGAAACTGTCCACTCTCTGCATGATGTCAGTATCCCTCTGTCCTGCAGGCAAGTGCCAGGGGCTAAAGTAAGGAGGAGGATCTACTCTGATAAAAGCAAGAGAGAGATCTCACTCCTCCTTGCCCTGACATGGAGGAGTCCCTCACAGTCCTCCCTCCTCTGTGGTTGGCACTGAGAGCTCCCACTCCTGTTTCCATCTACTTTAATAGTATTTGTAGGGAATAAATAGATACTGGCGCTCTCCACCTGGAGCTTCCTACATGCACTTAAAAAAACCAGAAACCCTCCTTTCCTCTTCACCGGCTACCTACACTGTCTGCTGAGCCTCTGGAGTCAAGCCATCCCTGGAAGGATGACCATTGGAAGGGGCTGAGTGCAAATGACTGGCATCAGAAGTCAGTAGTGCATACTGAAAGCCATCTCCGTCTACCAGCTGTGCTCCCAAAGTATATGCCAACACTTGCCATGAAATACTGCTCCATACTTGCCAGGCTTTTGTTTTTGGTGGTGGGGCAAAGGGTACTGTTTTATTTTTAGAATGAATTATTACTAGCATTAGTATCCCTTATTTAAGTAACATTGCAGGAATTACACATGTATTCTGTGAGGGTGAAGAAATGTTCTTCTTGGGAAGTAGCTGAATTTGTCCAAATGTGCCTCACAAACATAGCTAATCCCCACCCAAAGGGCACAACTAGCCCATATTCTAATAATAATCTTGCAAGTAAAGGGCAGGGAAGAGATGGTTACAACTTGGCTGACAAGTGAGTGATAGATAAGAGAGCTAACCTTTGTGTTTTACAAACCAAAGATTTAAGGAAGTTCACACTAACAATTGTAGCAGCCTAATTTGATTACTGCTGGCTGGCTCAGAGAAACCCGATTTACTCCTGATACAAAAAATGGCTAGAAACCCTTTTATATTCTATGTAGAGCGTGTCTCCCCCTCCCCTGCTCCATGCCCCCCCCTCTTCTCTCCCACACAGTCACACACGCAAATCTTATTTAAAACTTAAGAGTTTCCACAGTAGACTGCTCAGCAGCCCCCTTGAATGTTACCTTTCCAAATAAATCTCAGTGACCCCGCAGTGAACAGATTAAGTCAAGGGGCGTACACAGCGTTTAGGGCTTTCGCATTTTTTGGGAGACCATTGCATTCATGGGCACACATTACTCCAAAAAAAAAAAAAAAAAAAGCCACCTAGAGTCTCCTTTCCAGACAGGCACATAGACACCGCTCTTTCCTGGCGTGGAAAAGTCCCTTTTAAAAAATGCACATTAGCACAACGGCAGTGATATTTAATGGTCTGGTGTGGTATTTTAGCTTAGATTAACCGGGAGGCTGAGTTTCCCTACTTCCACTGTGTTTTCCCCGGGACACTGACCTAGCCTCTAATTGTTTGGTGATAGGCATGTAAGGGGGAGGGGCGTTACTTGTTTATTGGAACAGCGCAGTTAAAAAAAATCAACCAAGGCGAACAGTTTCAAGGCTCCCCTTAGGATATATCCAAACAGGCAGCCAATCGGCGCGTACACGGCTTTTTCAGCTTGTCTCTTTTAAAGGGACAGTACCAACCAGCTTATATCACCTTTAAAGAGAAACAGACATGAAGGAATGGGCTGGAAACACCGCCTCTCCCGCCCCCCTCCTCCCAATCAAGAGTTTTTAACTTCACACTGGAGAGAGAGGCATGAATTGCAAATTCTGGCCTGTGGCTCTGTCGGTTAAGACAGGCTCCAGCCAGGCTCCTCGCCTGGGTCACGGAGCTCGAACCCTCGTCAATTTCCTCCCTCATCCTGGACTTTCAAGTTTGCCTTGTTTAAAAAGCAGGCGCCTGCCCCACGCCCCCAGTCACTTCCGATGGCTCCGGCGCTGCGCCAGGCTCCCCCCTGTCCCCGGCGTGAGGCGCTCCGAGTCCTCGCCTGCCAACGGCAGGGCAATTCGGACGCGGGGTGGCATGGTCCCCCGAGACAGCTTGGGCTGGGTGCCTAGGAGCACCCAGCGCTTCCCCACGAGGGGAAATAGCCTCAAGAAAAAAAGTGAGCAGCGGGCGGGGGTGAGGCACGGGGGTACACGGGGGGTACGGGTAGACTGGGGGCAGCTGAGGGTAAAGGGATTTAAGAGCAAGGCGGGGGAGGGGTGGAAAAGGGCGGCTGGGGAGGGTGGCTGCTGGGGGTCTTGGGACTAGAGGAGGGTAGGGGAACGGAGCGTTAGGGCGAGGGAGCTAGCGGGGGTGGCTCACAGGGGTGGAGAGGGAGGTGGGGTGTGAAAGAGGGGAAGGGCGGGTGGATGGGGGGATTAGGGGGCAGGGCACGTGGGAGATAGGTGGGAACACTGGGAGGGAAGAGGAAGCCAGAGGGTAAGTAAGGGAGGTAGGCAGGACCAGCACACCCCCAGGCCTCCAGCAGCAGGAGAAGCCCCACACCCCATGGGGCCCTTTACGAGGCAGGCTGAAGGCGGCCGCCTCCGCCTACCGCGGAATAGCCCAGCTCTCGCATTTAGCTCCGTATTACCTTAACATGCCGCTTGGGGGCGGGGCGGCCCCGCCCCCCGCCGGTCGCCGATTGGCCGGGGCGTGTATCAATTGTGGAACGTTGACGCCCGCCGCGTTCCATCCCAGGGTAGCCACGTTCGGTTGAGCTCGGAGTAGCCGTGGTGGTAGCGGCAGCCGGGGAAGGAGCTGGGGCAGGAGCGGTTCCAGGGTGATGGGGGCCAGGCTGGGGCTGGGGCTTTGACAGCTGGAGCCGGAGCGAGCCAGCGGGGAGGCAGCCAAGGCCGGGGCGAGCCAGAGCGAGAGGATCGGGGCTGGGAGACCAAGCGGCACCGAAGAGACCCAGGCAGCGGCGGCAGAGCCAGTGGCGGCTTCGCCTCCTCCTTACTGCGGACCATGTTCGCCAAAGGCAAAGGCTCGGCGGTGCCCTCGGACGGGCAGGCTCGAGAAAAGTAAGCAGGGCTTGCGGCGCTGGGGGAGCCCCGATGTTGGAGCGGGCTTCGGGGAGCTGGAGGTTCGGATTTGGCTGGAGGCTCCGCTCTCACGGGGTCTCCCTTAGGGCATTTTTCAGACTTGGCTGCTGCTCTGTCCGGGGCGGGGGGACGGGGACGGACGGGACGACGGGGACGTGCTGCTTCCACCGCGTCCTTTTGTCTGACCCTGTCTGTCCGTCCATGCAAGTGTAAGGGGCGAGGGGCTTTGTTTGGGCACGATCACTTGCTCCCACCTCTGTGCCCCGTCTGGCCCCCTGGCTTAGTGCTGGCTGCTGGAGTTTGTAAGCTGGGGCAGGCAGAGGAGGTTGGGGCAAAGGGACTGGAGACGAAGCATTCTGTCCTCCCGCCCCCTCCCTATATCCTTATACCCTCAGCTTTCCTCATGCACTTCCAGGGTTGAACCAACCTTTCCCCCCCCTTTTGTGTGTGTGGAGTTGCTGGGGCTCTGGCTTGCCCGCGGCTGGCTCAGTGACTGGGGATGCTGGCTGCATGCTGGATTGTGCATGTGCCTTGAGAAGTAATTTTGTTTCCTGCACGAAAGTAGGGTCAACTTTTGGGGCGGGAGGGGGGTAGAGGAAGGGGCAGTTTCCATCGCTCCCACTCTGGGGGTGGTGGTGGGGCCTTTCCTGCCATAGGTTTTGGCATGCATCTCCCAGGAGAGGAGGCACTGTTTTGTCGGAGTGGGACGGTTTCGTGAAGTATTTCCCAGTGTAATGGTGTCTCTCTCTTTCTGTACTTTTACAGGTTAGCTTTATACGTCTATGAATATCTGCTGCATGTAGGAGCGCAGAAATCAGCACAGACCTTTTTATCAGAGGTAAGTGTCTCTATTTATTTTTGACCCCCCCCCCCTCCCCTGATAGCCTTTGTTTTCAGAAGCAGCCACTGTGGCCTCCATTTTGAATTTTTATCACCTTTTGCCATTTATTGCTAGTTGGCCTCAGAGCCTCCTGGCTATTTGGAGGAGCGTCCTCTCTCCTCTCGCTCCGCCTCATCTAACCGATTTGCACGCTTTCTTGTTTGTAGATCCGATGGGAAAAAAATATCACACTAGGAGAGCCTCCTGGGTTTCTACATTCATGGTGGTGGTAAGTGTGCATTCCTAGTTCCCCCTGAAAAAAATAAAAGAAAAATGTTTGATCTTAACCCGTCTGTAAGAAGAAAAAAAATAGCCTAGGTAAAAGTTTTGGCTTGATCCATGTCTCATTTGATAAATAAATGCTGTGTAGTAACAGGGTATGGTGGTGAACTGTGGCCTTTTACTAAGGGATAAATTTTTTTTTTTCCTTTGGCATGAGTAGAAACTTGTCCTTTGTTATAAGGAAGAAGGGGAGAACTTCCTGTTGGTTTCTTTCTTCTTCTCGCTGGGTAGTCAGGGTATCAAAATAAATGCTTGCTTGTCCCTCTGCATCATTCTAAAGCAAGGGCAGAAAGGATCTCTTGCTTTCTTTGAGATGGTGATTCAGGATGACTTGATCTTTTGGGGGCTCTTTTTGGGTGAGGGGAGGAGATGCCATTTTCCATTCAGTGCCGACTGGTGGAAATAACAGTTAGACAGACCCAATAAGAGGTTTGTTTTTGTGGCTTATCTTTGGCAAAGGTGTTTTGTTGTGGCAAACTTGCAGGGCTCCTAAGTTTCTGGAGAATCTACTGTTCTGCCCTGAGAAGCAAGGGAAGACTAATTGCGTCCATGAATTACTGTCAATGGATTTCAAATGCCTTTTCATTTAAAGTTTGCAGTAGCGTTGTGAGCATGCGGCAGGTGTGTTGTTTTTTTGTTTGTTTGGTTTTTTAAATAAAAAACCAAACAAACATACTGGCTAGACTGAGAGAGATTTTGGTCATATTGCCAAAATTCAGGAAAACCAGGCATACACGCCTCCCAGTTTTCCAGAGCAGACACTTTGCATTTGGGAGTGGCTGAGACTGGAGCCACTGTGAGTTCCCCTGCAGCCAGTCATGGAGAATGTTGTATTAGCTGAGAAAACCAGTTCCTAATTGCATTTGCCAACTTAGTGCAGGATGCTTATGACATACAAAGCATATAGCGTAGACTCGTCTCGGAAGATCAGATCTGTGGTATTACTGGACGTGTGGAGGGAATCGGGTTATGTTGCATACATAGGCAGTCTAACTTCTGCCCCTGCCTGCATGTTGGGTAACATGGTTAAAGAGGAAGGGTTCGGGGAACATGGTATAGAATGAAGGCTTTTGGATCCTGCAAAACGGGATTCTCTCTGCCTGCTGCCATATATATGCTAATACTGTCACTGGATTGCCATCCAGTCAACTTCAGGCTCTCAAGTGGCAAGATGCTGCCCTGCAATCAGTGCAGGTCAACAAGAAGTAATGAGTCAGTACCTACATGCTATGCTGAGTGGGGCTCTCTGTATCTGAGGGAGAGTAGTCTAGGGGCGCTTTGAGATGTTCTTAACTAGAAATCCTGTGCGCAGTCAACACCAAAGCGATCAAAGAGAGTTTTATGTATGGCTTCCCATGCCAAAGTGAAATTTCTGTGTTTGGGTTGTACTCATTGTGGGAATACTTCCTACATGTGAGAAACGTTATTTCGAGGTTCAGTAGATTAACACTGGAACTTGAAGCTCCAGACTGGATTCTTGTAAAGGGTTGCTCAAAATTTTAAGTGTAGAAAGGAGGTTTGAACAAGCTGAAACAGCTGGCTACTGGAACACCTTTTGGGGGTAGGGGAGAAGAGGCATCCTGAGATGACAATGTTGATAACCTCTTAAGTTGAGGTTTTAGAAGTCCATGAATTACCTTTCTTCATTTCAGCAGATTGCCAGCTCACTGTAACTGTTACCAGGACTAATTTTGTCTCTTAAAATGTTTAAGGTGACCCAGTTTGAAATGCTTTTATTTGGAGTTGTTGCTAGAAGGTTTGAATGGAATGAAATGGGATGCATGATTCTGATGGACTTTAAATGTTCTCGACTACAGGCCAATTGAGGTGGAAAGCTGTTTACCTTTACTGAACTGTTGGCACAGTTTGTACTATGGCCCTGTACATTTGCTGTTTAGTATATAGGTAATAATTAGTAACTGGATCCTGTTTTGCTTTTTCTGCCATGCAGTGTATTTTGGGACCTTTACTGTGCAGCTCCTGAAAGGCGAGATACTTGTGAACATTCAAGTGAAGCAAAAGCCTTTCATGATTACGTGAGTAACCAATTTTTAATCCTTGTTGTAATTAGAGGGTCAGATAGCTTGATCCTCTTCAACACACCAAAAGCAAACTTAGCCAACTGGCCGTACTTTTTTTTTTTTTAAATCACGAGTGTTCTGACTTGGTTGAACAGTATTCCATAATGTTGCAATTATGTAAATTAGTTCAGATGTTTATCTTGAGTGCTTAAAGGTATTCCGACTATTGGTGGAATTAAGTAGTTTTGTATAACAATGGACACCAAAGCATTACTGTAGCTGTGCTTTGGGGGAGCACTACTGAGATTTCTTATGTTGAGGACATCTCCTTTACCTTTTTCTGTGCAACAAAAAGGCTGGTATGTAATCTATGGATCTGAAAAGGGGGAAATCTTCAAAGTGCAGTTTCTTTGGGGGGGGGGGGGCATGGACTCTCCACTCATTGCAGACAAAGTGCACTTAGGGCTACTAGGAAGCTTGCGCTGGACGTCCAATAATCCTGTCTCAAAAATATCAATATAAAGGTACTTCATTTCATTAAGACTGCATTGCAGTCTTTTTCTTTAACCCGTTTTTGTTGAAGGTCCGGTTTTTAAGGGCTGTGGAGTGTCTGGAAGAGAGAAATTATTTGAAAATAATTTAGGTATTGGTTGGGAGTGAACAGGTTGGACAGGCTATATTCTGGGATTGGATGTGAAGCAGTAACTGTTTGTTCTTCAGATTTATGTCCAGGGGATCCCAGGTAAATAACAGATGTGCATAATAAGGGTATCGGCAGCTGGCTTTTTTTTTTTTTTTTTCGGTAATACAGGGCAAAATGCTTCCTGAGCAACTCCATGACTAGAAGTCACAGGGCTGCTGTTGCTTGAGGCTTTGCAGCCTTCTGAAACTGTTGGTGGACATGTTAGGCTGACTGTTCTGTGTACTCCTAGGCAAACTTTGCAAATTGTCAGTCTCTGGGATGGAATTGTTCTAAAGACCCTGGCTTGCTCGCAGTGGTGATTTCAGAGTGGAAGGATTTTAAGATGCTTGATAAGAGCAGACTTTGTTCTTTTTGGATCAGGTCATATCAGCATGGCCTCCAAGGTACACATTTAAAACTGCAGTAGCCAGATAATCTTGCTGGTGCTCTGAGTGTTTTATGAAACAATTTGGCACTTAAATCAGACTTGACTAGTGGGAATCTTCCTCTGTCATCAGTGTCACTTCTACCATGACCTCTTCCAGGGCGGAATCCAGGGTAATAAAGGGTGGAGCTGTGGAGGGGGGAAATGCTCCTGTGCAGACGAGATGCTCAATTAAGACTCTAGCATTCACATGAACTTGAACATAAGTTGTTAGGATAGTGACCGTGGAATGTGAACTGAGGAATTGATGCAAGCTTGGGCTAGGTTGCTACAGGAAAATGTCAGTGAGCTTCATTTTACTATCAGCAACAGCAGCCCTCTTCTTCCTGTCCAGCTCATAGTATCTTCAGGAGAAAATGGTACAGAACCTTTTCCTTTCCTGTTGTTACTGCCGTGAACCTGCCTGTGCATCTGCCAGTCTCCTTTCGAACATATGTAAGGTTTTGTCCTGTAAATATGACGCAGTGGATGAGTTCCAGACCACACTAAAGACCTCCCAACTGCTCCATCCGTTGCCTGGTGAGGCATTTGTTGCTGGGGTGGCAAAGCATGAAAGCTCATGGGATATAAATAGTGAAGTGCAGTTTGAAAATATTTGCTGTGAATGTGTTAAAGGTGGTGTTTCCATCAAGCTAGCACATGTTTTCAGAACCGGTTAAAAAATAAATGTCTCAATAGTGGTTCAGGATGCAGAAGTAGAATTCCCCCTTGATATAAGCCAATCGGGAATTGCTGAGCTGTCCCCTAGAGAAATACAAGGGGAAACCGGCAGAAATTGCTCTGATTTCCTTGGGTCTGTGTGTTCTACTGTGATTTTTCCTCTCTTCCTTGGAATTTTGTTTTGTGACTTGCTGACCATTGGTGAATACTCTTGTATCACATGTGCCATTCTGTATGCACTGCAGATTTCAGAATATTTCAAATGATGTGGCAAGGTCCTTCATGTATTGGTTTTTTAGATAGATTGAATTAAAAGCTTAGACTTCATAATCAAGAGTATGAGATACAAAGTGACTGACTACTTGCCAGCAGACCTTTCCTATTAAGGCTAACTTTGATAACTCAAGTTCCTGAAAACTCTGCTGGAGATTGCAGCTGTGTCCTAGTGGACAGTTATTCTTTAAGCATCTCTTCTGTAATTTTCAGTTTCCTGAATGTGTTAAGACTCCATGATTGGCACAGCAGGCCAGATTTTTTTTGGGGTGGGTCTTACGTGCACAACAAAAGGTGTGCTTGATGGTATTCACAGCCAAGATATAGCAATGCTAGCAGCAGTCTTACAATAGTGTCTGAGGATTTAGTGTATTTAGAGAAATTAATCTTTTTTAGCTTGGTAATAATTCTAACAATAGGCATGAGTGCATTAGAGTCACAGACTTCTTTAATACATGTTGCTTTAAGCTTACAGCAAATAGACACAATCCTGATTGTTTTTTGATTCTCAGTATAATACAGTTTCATAACAGCCCTAATACTTTACCTTTTTAGTTTTATTATGAAGACTCATAAGAAGATTTGCTTTCTCCCCATTCCTCTCCCTTCTCTTAGTTACAGTTTTATTCTCATCATCCTCTCATTGGCCTTAAAGTGGTTGATTACGTTTCTGCTTCACGTTGTTGCTTACTGCAGATGCTTAAGGGTTTTTTCCTCAAGAATCAATGTTTTCACAGCAGGAGAATGTAGTGTACTTTACAGGGTGAGGAAACTACCTGTATAAAACTTAAATATTGACCAAAGAAAGAGAGCAAACGATAACCTTTTTATGTGAATAGGAACCCGTTTCTCTGAGAGACAGGTACATGGCCCATGGCTCTTGTGTGAGCGCTCTGAAAATGCAGAGAGACATAGCACGTTCATGGGGCAGTGATGCTAGATTCTCCTTTAATGGCAACACCAAAGCTGTCTCTTGTTGACGCACTGGTCTTTTCCATTGGGAGTTCTGTTGTAGGGTGGTGTTCGTGCCAGTCTTTGTTTATGTAATATGTGGAAGGATGAGGAGGCAGAGGATATTCTTGTTTGGGGAGGTGGAGTTGGGGGAAAATTTATCCCCTCAGGGTTACTAAGGAGCGCCAAAGTCTAAATGGAGGCTCTTGTCACCTTCTGAACTTCCTCTTAAATTACTGTTCCAAAGCAGAACATCTGTTGCTGAAGCTGAAAGGAGTGTTGAAAATGTGTGAAGAACTGCCTGCAAATCTTGCATGACCTAAAGTTATGGGGCTGCTCAGTGGTTCGAACCAGGGTTTGATTCCTTATCCCTTGCTCATTGAGTGTGAAGGGGCTGGCAGTACTGTTCCTGTGCGGTTTGCAAATCATGAACAGAGTGGCCAGATAACTAATAGTGTGTGTTGGATGTGGTAAAAATAACCCATTATACAGCATGTCACAGATTTGTAGAACATTGTTTAATCATCACCAATTACAGAACTTGGTTTTTGGAGGTTGCACATGTCTGCAAAGCATAAAACGACATTTATTTACCAATAGACTTTGCAGTTGCTCCGATATACACTTGTGGACTACTCTCAACTTTCACCTTTGTGTAAATGGAGCACTGTAAAATAATCAGCTCTAGATGTTTTGGTCTTAAAACCGCTCATGCCTGGTGCCTAGCACAGAAATCATACACCACTTTGAAATACACTTCAAACTTGGAAAGTTTCCCTTCCATGCTGCTTTCCCATTGTTTACCTTGGAGGTGTGGTCATTTGGCCACATGAAGAGGCATCTCTCAAGATCAGCTGGCTTAGGGAACACACGCTTTGGAGTAAGAGCAGCAGCATGCTTCATTAGCAGAGCGTTAAGTGTGGTATTTGCATGCTGTGTAATTTCCATTTCACTTCCCAATATAACCTTATGAAAACTAATAGTAGCAGCAGGAGAAATTACCAATTTCCCCCATCACATTTTAATATTTAAATAAAAATCACTCTTTCACTTCAGTCTCTCATGACTTTTCATGACATCTTGATTAACCCAGGTCCTCACCTGGTTAGGAAATGCTGTTTCCACAGAGTTTGAGCTCTTAGCTTAGTTTGAAAGATGCTGTGCTTCGGATGAGATGCTGTGCCATAATACCTGGTAGTGGGAGCGTAATGTATAAGAGCAGGATTGTGTTAGGGGTCATTATTCTATCCAGACCAAGCCAAACACTGAGTGTGTGAAAAGCCAACACTCCTCAATAAATTATTCTTGTTTGTAGCTTTGCTATAGCCAGCCTACTCCACAACATCTACAGAAACAGTTTATCCAATAGTAAAAAGCATTAAAAATTATGTTCATTTTAAGCCGCATACGTTGATTTCCAGTGGACTCTTCTAATTTGACCTTGTCTGAACTTTGTACGCAATCCTTATCAATTAATGTACTTTATTTTTTGGATCTTGCGTGCAGTGGGAATCTGGTCGAATTGGATACGTTTTATTCTCTGCTTCATTTTGGGGTTGTGAAAACATCAAAAGGGAGTGTGAGGGAGAAATATCCAAAATCTGTCTCCAGTTTCAGTATTTTTGTGTGCGTTTCCAATAGAAAATGTTATATTCTCTCTGGAGGTTACTGTTGTTGGCACGGCTGCTTTTATCTTGCTTCTAGGCAAAGCCCCTCTGTAAGCACACTCATATTACAGTGTGCGCTGTGTTGCCAGACACTCTTGTTGCAGGTTTCATTGTGCATCTTCTGAGCCGGTGAGCTACAAAGGGATTGTACAGCATGACAGGGAATTTCAACCACCACGTTATCTCAGAATTGGCCGATTGATGGTTGCAGTTCAGCATTTCAACATTGTGAAAGCCAATACAATTTGAGTTAGCTGTGATGACTGCCAGTTTAAATACCGCAGTGAATTTCCGTCAAATAGCTAATACATAGAATGGGGAATTGCAGAAAACTTGATCACCAGAACCACTTTAGTCGATTTTGGCCTCAAGCTACAGAAAATGAACTTAAATCTAGTTGACTGTCGCTACATACTTTTTGTGGCATTATTCTGTCTGCACAACCTCCTTCAAGCTGAACTTGAGAGGGCGAGAAGTATCGAGAAAAATCGCTCTTTGGTCACGAGATTTGAAAAAAAAAACACAAAAACCAATTTCTCCACCCCCCCGCCCCCTTTTGCATTCATATGTAGGTTTCAAAAGGTGTCTGTCCCCCTTAGGGCCGCTGATGGGGTAAGAATACTAGATCATTAGATTGTGTCTGTATGTAAAATAAAGCACTGGGTTTTTTTTAATGGTTTAAATGATTTTTAAAAATGTAAATCAACCCAGCTCTTCCTGTCCAACTTCTCCTGTCTTGTTGAAAGATGCATTTCTAAAGGATTAATGGGCAGTGCAAGGAAAGCTGTGATTAGTCCTGGAAAAGATGGTATGGCTGGTTCTGCAAAAATATCTCATTTGCTTCACATGTCTAATAGTCCATGGTTTTTTCTTTCTTTTTAACGTCTAAAAATCACCTGTTGTGTTAAATGGTACCTTTTGGAAATCCCTTATGGCAGGGGTTCTCAAACTTCATTGCACTGGGACCCCTTCTGACAACAAAAATTACTACAGGACCCCAAGAGGGGGTCCCAAGCCTGAGCCTGCCCAAGCCCCACTGCCTTCGGGGGTGGAGAGGGGGCAAAGCCCATGCCCCGCAGTCCCAGGTGAGGGCCCAAAACCAAAGCCCAAGGGCTTCAGCCCCAGGCAGGGGGCCTATAACCTAAGCCCTGATGCCCAGGGCTGAAGCCCTTGGGCTTGGGCCCTAGCATGTCTAAGCTAGTCCTGGCAACCCCTGTTACCAGATGTGCCCATTACTTCTGGGTATGCTCATTTATTAGGGTTACTCTTCGGGGTGTTTGGGGGTTGGGGTTCTGTAATTCTATTAATGTACAGTAACTCCTCACCTGATGTTGTGGTTATGTTTCTGAAAAATGCAACTTTAAGCGAATCCAATGTTCCCATAAGAATTAATGTAAATGGGGGGATTAGGTTCCAGGGAATTTTTTTTTTGCCAGACAAAAGACTGTATAGTGTGTGTGATATATATGCACGCACACACAGTACAAGTTTTAAACAAACAAGTAAATACTGTACACAGTGATGATGATTGTGAAGCTTGGTTGAGGTCGTGGAGTCAGAGGGTGGGATATTTCCCAGGGAATGCCTTACTGCTAAATGATTAACTAGTAATTGGCTAAGCCCACAAGGGTTAACTCGTTGTTGTTAATGTAGCCTCACACTCTACAAGGCAGAATGAATGGAGGGAGGGGAGACAGCATGGCAGACAGAGACGCACCCTGTGTGTGCGAGAGGTGCGCGTTTCCCCTTTAAGCATGCTGACACCACTCTTAAGTACCCTACCTTGTTAAATTAATCAGCAAGCTGAGACCACAGCTCCTGCCAGGAAGCTCGCTTGGTCCTGAACCCTGTGTTGTCCCTTCTGCTCTATGGAGATGGAGTAAGTGGGGTGCAGGAGCAGGGGGAAACCCTGACATTACCTCCGTCTCCCCCCCACCAAGCAAGCAGGAGGCTCTGGAGAGCTGTTCCAAGGCAGAGGACAGGAGCAGCACATGGCAGTGAGGGGAGGGACAGCTGAACTGCCATTGCTAGCCTGCTGGGCGGCTGCTGTACAGGGAACTTAGGGGAGCAGGGAGCTGATAGTGGGGCTACTGGTCCACTTGGGTTCAAGCCCCCACCAGCTAGCTGCAACGGGCTGCTCCTCCTGCAAGCAGTGGACAAAGCAGGCGGCTGCCAAAGGATGTTATAAGGAAACCTTGCACAACTTTAAATGAGCATGTTCCCGAACTGATCAGCAACGTAACAACATTAACCGGGATGACTTTAAATGAGGACTTACTGTACTGCCTATGTCATTTGTGTGTTCATATGGAGCTCTACTCCTTCTGCAAGTCCCCTCCCAGTGGAGCTACCCTGCAGGACCTAGGTTCCCCAGGGTTGGGTTCCTCCAGCCCTAGAACCAGGTGAGCGAACACACACACACACTAACAGAGCAGGTCTGAGCAGACCAGGTCAATCAGCACTCTCAAGGTGTGACACCCCCTTCTTTATTGAATAGTAGTGATAACTACACAAGGAGAGCCTAAACCAACCAAAAGCTCATGCTCAAATAAATGGTTAGTCTCTAAGGTGCCACAAGTACTCCTTTTCTTTAAACCAACATAAGTTACATTAATACCTGAGATAGAAAAGAAAATAGAGAGAGAGAGAGCTCATCCACTCCATGGAGCTTGAACTGTTCAGGGTTCCCAGGTGATGGTGGTAGCTCAGGGTCCTGAGTGTTGGAGTCAGGCAGAGCCCCCAGCACAATCAGTTAGGAGACGGAGCCCAGTGGAACAGATGCAGAGTTTGGGTCCATGCATCAGAACGCTGACTGGAGGGTGAGTAGGGATTTTTGTCGAGAAAATAAAATGGTTCAAGGGAGAATGCTAGATTTGTTTATAGGTAAACTGATGACTCAAGGGTTTTCTTTAGGCTAGACAATAGGAGCTGATCACTCTTCGCTATGGGTGGTGTTTTCTTCCAGGGAGCTCACAATGCAACTAGGCTGCTTCAGTATTTTGCAGAAAGAAAAGGAGTACTTGTGGCACCTTAGAGACTAACGAATTTATTTGAGCATGAGCTTTCGTGAGCTACAGCTCACTTCATCAGATGCATACCGTGGAAACTGCAGCAGACTCTATATATACACAGAGAATATGAAACAATACCTCCTCCCACCCCACTGTCCTGCTGGTAATAGCTTATCTAAAAGCCATTTCCAGCACAAATCCAGGTTTTCTCACCCTCCACCCCCCCACACAAATTCACTCTCCTGCTGGTGATAGCCCATCCAAAGTGACAACTCTTTACACAATGTGCATGATAATGAAGTTAGGCCATTTCCTGCACAAATCCAGGTTCTCTCACTCCCTCACCCCCCTCCAAAAACCCACCCCCATACACACACAAACTCACTCTCCTGCTGGTAATAGCTCATCCAAACTGGCCACTCTCCAAGTTTAAATCCAAGTTAAACCAGAACATCGGGGGGGGGGGTAGGAAAAAACAAGAGGAAATAGGCTACCTTGCATAATGACTTAGCCACTCCCAGTCTCTATTTAAGCCTAAATTAATAGTATCCAATTTGCAAATGAATTCCAATTCAGCAGTTTCTCGCTGGAGTCTGGATTTGAAGTTTTTTTGTTTTAAGATAGCGACCTTCATGTCTGTGATTGCGTGACCAGAGAGATTGAAGTGTTCTCCGACTGGTTTATGAATGTTAGAATTCTTGACATCTGATTTGTGTCCATTTATTCTTTTACGTAGAGACTGTCCAGTTTGACCAATGTACATGGCAGAGGGGCATTGCTGGCACATGATGGCATAAATCACATTGGTGGATGTGCAGGTGAACGAGCCTCTGATAGTGTGGCTGATGTTATTAGGCCCTGTGATGGTGTCCCCTGAATAGATATGTGGGCACAATTGGCAACGGGCTTTGTTGCAAGGATAAGTTCCTGGGTTAGTGGTTCTGTTGTGTGGTATGTGGTTGTTGGTGAGTATTTGCTTCAGGTTGCGGGGCTGTCTGTAGGCAAGGACTGGCCTGTCTCCCAAGATTTGTGAGAGTGTTGGGTCATCCTTTAGGATAGGTTGTAGATCCTTAATAATGCGTTGGAGGGGTTTTAGTTGGGGGCTGAAGGTGACGGCTAGTGGCGTTCTGTTATTTTCTTTGTTAGGCCTGTCCTGTAGTAGGTAACTTCTGGGAACTCTTCTGGCTCTATCAATCTGTTTCTTTACTTCCGCAGGTGGGTATTGTAGTTGTAAGAAAGCTTGACAGAGATCTTGTAGGTGTTTGTCTCTGTCTGAGGGGTTGGAGCAAATGCGGTTGTATCGCAGAGCTTGGCTGTAGACGATGGATCGTGTGGTGTGGTCAGGGTGAAAGCTGGAGGCATGCAGGTAGGAATAGCGGTCAGTAGGTTTCCGGTATAGGGTGGTGTTTATGTGACCATTGTTTATTAGCACTGTAGTGTCCAGGAAGTGTATCTCTTGTGTGGACTGGACCAGGCTGAGGTTGGTGGTGGGATGGAAATTGTTGAAATCATGGTGGAATTCCTCAAGGGCTTCTTTTCCATGGGTCCAGATGATGAAGATGTCATCAATATAGCGCAAGTAGAGTAGGGGCTTTAGGGGACGAGAGCTGAGGAAGCGTTGTTCTAAATCAGCCATAAAAATGTTGGCATACTGTGGGGCCATGCGGGTACCCATAGCAGTGCCGCTGATCTGAAGGTATACATTGTCCAAGGATTCATTACTAGAATTGGCCTGGTAACTGCTGAGCTGGGTGTGTGCAGGCGTAGGTTTATTAACATCTGGAGCAGAGATCCCCCATGATGGAGTGCGTCCCTACTTTTCTGGTCCCAGAGTTCAGTGCGGTTCTCTGTTCTCCATTCTGTATGCAAATGGAGATGTCTCCCTGTCCCATCTTTGCATGCAGATGGGGCTAGGGGAGTTGACTCTGTTCTTCATTTTGTATGCTAATGGAGACATCTTAATCTTGTCACCCTTGTCAGGAGGGGTCTAGGTGTGTCTCCGAACCCCAGTCACTGCTCTCTGGAAGTCTTTTCTCCTATCGGTTTGGCTCAAGTAGAGACTGGGGGTACGGGGAGGGGTGTCTTTCATACCCGACCCACAGTTTGAGAACCGCTGCCTTACGTGATGCAGAGACAGCAGGTGTGGTGTTAATATTTTTTTCTAAAAGGCTTAAATTATTGGTGTTAACACACAAATTTAATCAATAGGGGACAAGCTGAGGTTCCTTCAATAGAGCCTCATCTGGGCAGAATAAGATATGTATTTCAGTCCTGCTCCTTCAATGGCCACACACCAAGTATAGGATCCAGACAGTGGCTTTTGAACCCTGAAAACTAAGCTGCCAACTCCTCAGGCCAAGACTGTTCTCTGCAAGTGCTGTACTGTGGAATGTGTTGCCTTCTCAGGGAGGTGATGTGCCCTAAGGTATCTGTAGAGGTATTCTCCACTCCTATTACTCCTTCACTACCAACAAAAAAACCCTCAGCTTTTTTGTGGCCTTGTTTCCACAACTTCCACTAACCTGGCAGTCTGTGCTAGTTTAAATGTGATTGCACAATGCCTTTGTTTGGTGCCCTTTAAACTAGTGTCTGTAGGGGATGATCTTGGTGTTTTAAAGACTTTTTTTTTCTTTTTTTCCCCCTATCCATTGGTCTAAACTGTAGCTCTAAAGTACATTGTAGCTGTTAAGATCTGTTTTGTCAATGTCCTCTGTTCTTGGTACAGGATTGTTTACCATTTCAAATCTGTGCATCTTAGTGTGGAAGGCAGGATGTTGTGTCCCCTTAAGAGTGGTTCTCAACCTTTCCAGGCTACTGTACTCCATTTGGGAGTCTGATTTGTCTTGCGTACCCCAAGTTTCACCTCATTTAAAAACTACTTGCCTACAAAATCAGACATAAAAATATAAAAGTGACTCAGCGCTCTATTATTGAAAAATTGCTGACTTTCTCTTTTTTACCATATAATTATAAAATAGAACTATTGGGATATAAATATTATACTTCCAGCTCAACATATAGAGTAGTATAAAACAAGTCTTCATCTGTAGGAAATTTTAGTTTGTACTGACTACTTTTTATGTAGCCTGTTGTAAAACTAGGCAAATATCTAGATGAGTTGATATACCCCAGGAAGACCTTTGCGTACCCCAGGGGCACCTGTACCCCTGATTGAGAACCACTGCCCTAAGAGATGTAAAGTGTTTGGATGTGTATTCGGTAGGCTAGCCATGGACTCAGTTGATAAATCGTGTTGCATTTGTTCTGGGTATTCAGTGTCTATTCTAGACCATTCACGTGCATGGTTCTTGGTACCTCTTCAGCACCAATGAAGAGCTGTTGTTCTTGGCTTATGTGTAGTAGACCCATATCGTAAGACTTCATAGTGGTTGCTACGCTGTGCAACCGTGTCTTCTCAGGACTTCAGAGAGCTGGTCTTAAGCACCTCTCCTTTCGCGTCCGTTAAAGTGATGAGCAATATAGCGCCTATGAGGCCAATCGGATTCCGTCGGTTAGAGGACATCGGTGCGCATGCATGCTAGCCACTTGGTTGCATACTCTACCATTTAAAAATTTGTCCCCAAAGGCTGGGGTTGACAGGAGTCTAATGCCATCATTTAGGAGCCTCTTGTAGCCGATCAGTGACCAACTAGGAAGTCAGTTACATCTGTACTGCACTCTCTGGCCACAGCATCTTTTACAGTAGCAGCGATGCTGGAACTCCAGTTCTGCTGCTGCAAAAGAGCAGAACCTGTTCCATGCAGTAATTTTGAAGAATCCGATTTTGTCATGTTTCCATTGAAAAGAGGACATGGACAGAGGGGATTGCCAGCAAACTTCACTCCCTTGTGGCTTTGGTAAGGAGATGTTTGCACGGGCACAAACTAAACAGCCTGCTTCCCTGGTAAGAAATATGCCTCTTCTGTCTCCAAGGCATGTTCATATCCGTTCAGTAGGGCCAGAGTTTCCCAATAGGTAACGGAACAGAGGAATTTTCTTAACATTTGGCACCTTTGCAGGATTATCTGTAAAACCCCTAAAAGGAACGTAGAATTTTCTCCCAACCTAGCAACATGCTTATTTTACAATCTTCTGCACATGTCTACCCATCTCTTTTTGGATGGAGGCATTTGAGGGGAAAGGATGGTGGTCTTTTCAAGAAGAATAAATCCATGTGCCTTTAAGAGTTTCAACAATAGTCTCCAAAACAGACGCTTACGTAACTTTAGGTGTCTCTCTCCCCGCCCTCCCCATAGAAGTTCACTTTTTAATGAGCCAAAGCTGATAAATATTAACTGTCCAGACAAGTTTATTTAAGATATGTAAAAGCAAAACTGTATCATTAAAATACACCCCTTCATTTAAGCTCTCAGTTTAAAGTTGCGCTGTTTTAATAGCATTGACGGTTCTTACAGACAAAACCATCTCTTTTTGCCTTGGAATGATAATGTGCGTATAGCAAGGATTATTGAAGTGTTGGATAGTTGCACCTTCGTTTAGTTGATATTGATGGAAAAACAAGTTTAGGGCACTCTGAAGTCATGGCGCAGAACTTACGCTATATTCTTTGTGATTGGGGTTCCTAAATATTTATCCTGTTCTGTCCCTAATGAAAACAAATTGTCAACAGTTGTTCAGTAACTGACTAAATTAAAATCTGTAATTAGTCAATTAGATTAAAGAGTTGGCACAACCTGATTGTATCATGCTGGTTAGGTTATTAAGAGAAAGGGTGTGATTTTTAATTACTGAATGCTAATTTTGACAGTTTCAAATAGAAACAGACGTTTTTCCCCCCCTCTGATTCTGACTGCCTCTGTAAAGTAAGACCGCCACATTTATTTTATGTCAACAAATAGTGGGAAGATGCAAACTTTTCAGATTAAATCCCTTGTGGATTTAAACCCAAGAAAGAGTTGGGTGGAAAAAAGTTACATTAAACAAAATGTTTTAAAAAATGGTCTTTCGAAGACCATCAGTAGCAAAGTAAATCACTTTGTATTATAGCCAGGAAACACGTGCAGATGGAATTTGTGTGCCGCCCCCCAGCTCTGAAGTTGAGCACACCACGAACCGAGGCCGCCGATAGATCCAAATCTAACAATGCTCTTGTAGCAAATAAAATGATCCAATCATAGATTTGTTGGATGTGGTGGTTGTTTGGGGGTTGGGGAGTAGGAAATCTCCCCTCCTCCCCCACCCCCCACCTGTGGGTGTTGCAAATCACACTTCCCAACGTAAGGCTTAAGAAGCTCAAAGGCCTGTATGTCTGTGTTTTCTCTCTCTTCTCTCTCTCCCCCCGCCCCCCAACACACACACACACAATGTTCTTGCTTGCTGAGATCACGTATGTTGTGTGTTAGCTTTTTGGGGGTGGCGGGAGGAGGGTTACTTTGTATCATTCTTTCTCCTCCCTGCTTTCCCCTGATTAATGGCCATTTTGACCACCCTTTAGCCAATCGATGTTTAGGGCTGAGATTTCAGTGATACAGAAGTGAGTCATTTTTTCAACAACCTCCTTTCTGCCCCCCATACTGTTAGCTTTGGTCACCGTTGGAGGGGCCTTGGTGGCATTTGGAAAGTGAAGCCAGTCAAGGAGTAGTAGGTGGTTAGGGAGTGGGAATCACTTCCCCGGGCAGTATAAAAGGCTACTTTTTGTTTGTGATGCAGGATTCCATTGTTTGCTTCAGGAAAACACAGCCATGTGTAATGTCAAGCACCCAGGCTGAGCTGTTCTGAGACGCTTGCTGTAGAAATCCCTCAATGTGCTCTAGGTGTTTTGTCTGTGATTGACCACCGTCTCAGTGGAAGTTTGGAGGTGGGTGTTCTTTAGGGCCCAGACACTGACAGATTTGTAGCTCTGGATAAATCCAAAGCTTGTAAGCCTTCGTTCATTTCCTTTGTGGTCCTTTCAGAGGAACAAAGAAAATGAAGTAGAAGGTGCATATGCAGTTCACGTATGAAGCCAGGGTGACGATGACCTCTTTTATTGGGGAGCTCAGAGAGCTCTCTGAACCAACAGTATGGGCCAGTCAGGTACTACAAGGGGTGCAGCAAAGGGTGTGTTTGTGGGGCAAGGTTCTTGTTCAGAGGCAGCAGAATTTCATTCTAGAGTTGAAAGGCCAGAAGAGACTACCAGATCAGCTGGTCTGACCTCCTGTATGTCCCAGGCCACCAGCAACCACAGAAATGAGACCAAAGCAATACAGCCCTCAGGAGAAAACGTGTGTCTGCTTCTCTGATTGGCAATTGAAGATTTGTTAGGTCAGTGCAACATGTATCGGTATGAGCGAGGCTTTCCTGTTCTCCTGATCATTTCCTTCCTTACCTTGGAAACTTGGATTTTCTCCTACCTTTTGTTACATATTTTCCCTTTTCAAACCACCTCTTGCTCCATTGAAAACAGCTGCAGGCCAGTCCTAGGAAGCTAACCGAATACTCAGGGTTTTTAGAATACCGCATATGCGTTTGTGTGCTGCAGCTGCAACAGCCTGTAAAACAGAATAAAAAGTAACCTTTGCCCAGATGCTGAGTAAATTAAATGGCAACTGATTGTGCAGAATCCTTGCTTGTGCACAGGGTTTTAGAGGCGGTGTCCGTACCACTGTTGGGTAATTTCCTTTCTTTAAGGAGTCATATAAAGGTAGAGGATTAAAGAATGGGAGAGGAGAGAAACCTAATGCTGAAACTAGTTTATCCGATTGACTGTAGTCCAGCTGCGAGAGAATGGACATAGAACTGCCTTGGTTCTATACATTCTTGCGCAACTAAACATCAAATGTTGGGTGTCTGAGTGTTAACGCCTGACAAATGGCTTTGGATGCACTATGCAGTTGGATGGCTTTCTGAGGTTTCATCTCCCAAGAACCACAGATACAGTTCATTTTGTGATAAGCGTTCCTGCTATTTAGTAGGAGCCTCAGAGTGGAGCTTGTCCTTTAAAAGCATAAACTTTTGACACGTTGCTGGTGCTTGTGATTTTGTTTACCAATTACGGTAGAATCAAAAGTGACTTGAACTCCCCGTTCCGGGGGGAAAAAAGAGTACTTTGTCAAGAGAGCTCGTTGCTGACCTTTTTTCCTTTTCAGTTCCGAACCTCTGGCGAGTGAATGCAAGGGGAGAAACGCTTGCCTATGCAGATTGTAAACGCTCTGCGACCCGTTCTCTTTTATTACGGGGCGGTGTGGTCTAGTGAGCAGAGCACCGACTTGATACTTGGCAGACATAGGCTGTGTTCCCAGTTGTGCCGCTGTTGACCTGTTGTGTGACCTTCCCCTTTGTGTCTTTGATTTTCCTCTGACTTCTCCATGTAGTTTGTAAGCTGTTTGGGGCATAGACTCTGAGTGTTTACAGCACCCAGCACAGTGCGATCTGGCTCCTCAGTTGGAGGGGACCCTTCAGGTGCTCCAACAAGAAGTAATACATTATAACAATGGTAGGGTGTCATTTTAGTTGAAAATACTTGTCAGTTTGTACAATCTCTTCATACCTTTGGGGAAAGTGGAAAGTACCCCTTCTGATTTGCCATTTTTAAAATAATCCACCAACCCCAGGGGACAACGGTATGTAAATTGTGCATTTCATAACCTTTATAGGACATGTAGAAAGAAACCAGATTGCTTCTGAACCTTCTGCTAGGTGTTCCAGCTTTCCCTCTTCTATCCATGCCTACCAAATAGCTTTTGTCCATCCGGGGAGTGAGTGGATGCAGCTTTTCAGACAACCTATGCAAAACCCCTTCCCATGAGTCAGCTAATCTGTCACAGCACAGCCATAACTAGGTAAAATTCAGATCACATTTGTCACTTGCTGGCTTCTTTTGTCAGGAGTTGGCATTGAAACCTGCTCACCAGGTTCTGAGTAAACAGACATATATGTTGTAATCTGCCACAATTTATATGAGCAGAAATGAGTGGGTCTGCAGGGCTTGTAACAGGGTTGTTGAAGCAATAATTGTGCCCGATAACTGATTCAGGTCGCAGAACAATTGTGAAGATCGTTAACTTAGCAAGCACTTTCCCCGCTCTGTGATCATCTGTGATCACCTTGTGGTGAAAAGCTGCGAGATTCAGAATTGAGGGTGGAAGGGGAGTTAAGGGAAGAATACTGAAAGCCTTTTTTTAAAAAAAAAAACAAACCCCAAACGGAGCCAGAGATGGGAGTGCTGCTGTTTCTTTAAACTGAAAACGCTGTTGGTTTACTGCTAACTGTGGGGGAGGGGTGATGTTTTACCCTGGTGACTTGCTGAGAGTGAGGTTTGTAGCAAGCTTAAGCCCTGATACAGCAGGATGGGAGGAGCAAGGAGTAGCCGCTGCCTTACCAGTTGAGCACACTGTGTAGTTTAGAGGTTTCCTTGGCTTTACTGTATTAGCACGTCTTTTATTTTCTGACCAGAAAGTTAAATTACACACCGTGCTTGAGGATGAGCAGGAGTTTGTGCCTTTTGAGATCACAACGGTGCATGGTCTGGGGCACGAGCACGGAGCAGAACAGGGGTGTTGGGAATGAATACCGTGCTCTCTCCTCACCATGTGAAGTTGCATCATTAAAGCACTTTTCAAGATTCTAGCATAATGTGGCTTTGGCTGACTTCCCCTCTCCCCGGTGTAGAAAGCATCCCCTTCTGGCCCGGCCCTGACTTGACAGGAACATTTCTCTTCTCAAAATAAACAAAGGTCCGCGGCTTTGAACGTCTGATCTTTGCCACTTGCATCAACAGTGAATCTACCTGCCAAGGAGCTGGTGAGAGTGGGGCCTGTTCTCAGTGACAGGGCATTGTTGGCTTTGGCAAAGGGAGTGGGGTGGGAGATTGGGGTGGGGGACTGCAAGATGAGGATGGGTGCATACTGAAAACCTTGTGCTTTTCTCCTTCAAACTCATGTGGATTAGTCTGTTGGAAAACCTAAGACTTCCTTCCCCGTTTTTATATGACTAGAGCATCATTTCCTTCCTGTCCTCTTTATCCCCATTTCGCCTGCCCTGCAGCCTTCCTCTCCCAAGCTGCTCCAGCCCTGTGTTGTGTGCATGCAGTGGACCTGAGGAGTTTATTAACCTAAGCCTTCACTTCGCTGCCTACAGTGCTTTTGCATGCCTCAGAGATGCCCAGCGTCACAGCGGGGCTCTCAGCCCCTTGTGTGGTGTGCCCCCTCCCACCCAGTGAAAACAAAAGTGAAATTTAGAGACTGAGAATGTCTACATTACAACAGCACAGCTACAGCGCAGTAGTGTTGACGCTGCCTTTGTCGACAAAATGGGGTTTTCCATCAATGTAGCTAATCCACCTCTCTGAGAGGCTGTAGCTAGATTGCCAGGCCGCAGGCGGAATGCTGCCATTTGTGTCTACACTGGAGCTCAGGGCAACTTCTCTACGTCACACACAGTGCAACGTTTTTCACAGCCCTGAGCCAATGTGGCTAGGTCGATCTAAGTGTTAGGTGTGGGCTTAGGCACGGAAAGTTTCACTTAGTGGCTTCTGGGCAGCAGACATGCTGAGGGCACTGAAGCTGGTTGGGTAACGCTGTGGAAGTAGAGGGTGACACAGGTCCATCTGCAGGAGTGCTATGGTACTGCAGTGGTGAGTTTCTTTTGTTGTTGGGCCTGTGTGCTTTGTGTTAAAGGAAGAGGGGAAAATCCAGTCTTCTGCCAAAGATGTAAAGGTTAAATGTGTGTTGGTGGACACTGCTTGTGTTGGAATAATGGGACTCCCCGTGTGCAGAGCAAAGTGGTGGGGGACAGAGAGGCTAGTGA
The DNA here is from genome assembly GCF_965152235.1 of Eretmochelys imbricata. Classification (NCBI taxonomy): domain Eukaryota; kingdom Metazoa; phylum Chordata; order Testudines; family Cheloniidae; genus Eretmochelys; species Eretmochelys imbricata. The sequence continues at coordinate 95,707,100 of NC_135579.1, forward strand.
AATGGTGCTGGACTTGACAGGGAGAATAATGCTTTGCATGGAGCCATCCAACGCTCTTCTGACCCACAGGACTGCCTGCCTTCGTCACTCCTCTTAATTCATGGAAATTGCCATGAAAAGACAGATGGTTTTTAAAAGTTGATTTCTGTCTCGGCTTTATCTGCTTGGGATTCGTTTCTCTTTACAGAGCAGGCACTGCTTTGGCTGGTAGAAGCGGTGATGGAAGCTGTAGTACAAATTGAGGTTATTGACACCATAAGTCTTCAGTTTTTATATCTGTAGATTTCTCTTTGGCATATTGATGTTTCAGACTGGACACAGGTTAGGGAATCTACATCTGTACGCTGTTTGTCTAAGGAGAAATACTCAAGTGAGCAATAGCTTGTCAGGCGGCTGTTCAGAGTTTACCTTCACCAGGCTGATACTTGCCTTTGCATTTCAGTTTGAATAGTGCTAGTGTGGTTTTAAAAGCACAAGTCTCTCTCGGGGTGGGGGTGTGTGTGTGTGACTTTTGGGTGCCCAATGTTGATTATTCTTTTTCCTTAGAAACTTTTCATATTTTTATTTCCAACAAGCTCAGGTTTAAAATAACAAAACCGAACCCTAACCTGGATGTTTGACTTAATTTTGAAACCAGAACATTAAATCCGCATCCCTTTTTTATGAACTACAAAAATATTAAAAGTTTAAGATCCATTGTCTATATTTTGAACCCCTTTTATTTTAAGATCAGTTTGCCAACTTTCTCCATTGGAGTCTGAAGGGCATGGTTAAAAAACCTGGTTTAGCAACCCTCTGATAGCTGGGGTGTGTCTCTCATCCATGTGGAGGCGCTGTAAATAAATGTTGTTTCTGGTCGCTTTCCCAATATGAAATCTATTGGTTCTGCCAAGTCAGAAGTATGGTGCTGGGCACTGGACTTCCATTAGGAGTGGAACGTCCATCATGAAATCCTAATGAGCAAACTGTGGTATTTTATTTCTTTGCTAAGGTCAAGGATTTTTTTTTAATGAAGCTTTCCTCCTAGTTTCTGTGTGGTGCTTATAATGGGTTAAATTTGTGCATGGCTTGATGGGGGCATGTACCTCGTTAGAACATTGATGATTTTTTTCCTTATAAATCCTGTTTAAAATAAAGACTAGGTTAAATCTGCAGAGGTGCTCTGATGGAAAGCGAGAGATGGAGATGATCGCGATTCAAAAGGGAACATTTGTGGCATAGAGTTTGCATGGGCCGAACAATAGAAACACTGTGGCTTGTGCGCAAAGGACGTGGCGCAGATGCGGAGCAGTTAGACTGGCGTGTGGAAGGAATGGGGGCAGGGCTTATTTGCATAACTGATTGTTGCCCTGGGGATTAAGGTGGGGGAAGGGAAGGGAGGCGGTGGGAGCACAAAGAAATCTACAGAAAATGCAGATTTTTTTTTTTTTGCGGGCTCTGCCACTTCTGCTGTTGGGTGCTGGCTGTGTGCAGTGTTGCTTCAACCCACGCAGTTCATTCGTGCCATCCTGCTGACATACGCTTCTGCCTGGTGCTGCTACTAGAGCTGTCATCTGGGTTTGTTTTCACTCAGAGGGCAGGAGGAGGTCCACAAGGGAGACAGCCTGGTTGCCAAGGGATGAGGTTTTTAGCCGCTCCTGATGTCTCTTATAAAGGCAGTGACTCTGCAGCCTGTCGTGTCAAGATAAAGTCCAAAGGAAGACCTCTGGCTGTGCCTTATGCTAACGTTTTTTTAAAAAAAAGTGTGTGTGTAAACCCTTAAATATTTGATCTTGAACGTTTATCCCCCCAGGATGCAGGAGCTTTTTGTAGTGAAAATCTGCTTTTGCTTCCCATCTTTTACTGCCTGTAACAATTTTTTCCCCCGAGCCGTTTTTGCTTCAGAGTTTACTTTATGGAGCTTCACAAGGCTGAGCTTGTACCTCTGATGATTTTTCTAAATACAAATAAGCTTTCAAAGCAGAGGATGTGTTCTAGCTAGTGCTGTCTTACCTGAACACTTGTAAGTGAAACCTGCCTTGCAAGGGGACATGTCCACCGGCACATCCTACCCCAGGGGAAGAGGGGGTGTTTAACTTGCTCTTAAAACAGTGTGTAGCTTTCAGGGTTGGCTTTCTTATCTGAAAGATGTTTTTGCAAGTCCTGGTTGCTAATCCAAATTATTACATTTGAAAGGCAAAGCTACCGCAAATAAACTTGAAATTTAAGTTCTGTTTGGCTACAGTCTGTAGCTTAGCTCTGGCACGCTCTAGAAATGTGCTATGGACAGGGCAGTGAGGAACACTTATGGTTCTGCTGTTTGGCCCAGGGGGTGAGTAATGTGGAATGGAGGATTTCCAGGCAGCGGGGCAGGATGGATTGGGTCAGGGGCTTCTGGGTTCTAACTCAGACTGTGGCACTGACTCTGTGCATGGGCTTTGGCAAACCACTTCATCCTGTTGCCTCTACTTCCCATTCTGCAAAACGAGCTTAATTTCTTGTTTTGCAAGGTGCTAAGGGTGTTACACAATGAAAGTACTGGATGCAATAGATAGTGCTAGCTCAGAATGGCAGCTAGTCAAATGAACCCTCCTGTCTGCTTTGCCAGGTGAGTGCACGAAAGTGTGTCTTATTTACTGTAAGGAATGTAGCTCAGTTTAGCCAGTTAGTTGCTTGGACAGAGCAATTAGGTTAAAGGGATAAGGGGAAAGAAGGGCCTTTTTCCAGTGAACAAAATTAGCAGCAGCAAGGGGGGCTTCCTTGCAGAAAATGCTGTAGCCTGTCTGTTTGGGGTCAGCAGGTTTTTATTTGCAGTTTAGGGGCCACCTCTCCCAAAGTGAGATGGGGCAACACTGTAAGTGGAAATGGTGGCTGGAGCCCAGCTATGCACCAAGCAAAGCCTCTTTCTTCTGAAGGCTGAGTACAGCTGCATGTTTGTTTGAAAACCCCTTGCTCTGGGCTGATCAAGGCCACATCTACACTGGCATAGCAGCAGCCTCGCTGTGCCGGAAGGGATTTTTCTGTTGCTGTGGGTAATCCACCGCCTCACGTGACAGGAAGCAGGTTGGCATCGGTAGGGCATTCAGGCCAAAAGAATGGCTAACGGGGAGGCGAGGCTGAGAAGTGGTCAGCCACTTAGAGCCAACAGACAAGCTTCTTGCTGAGTTGGACTAGTCTTTCTCCTTTGGGCTAACAAAATGGTGGTGAGCAGTGTCCTGCCTTTTACACACCTCCACCCCCATCAAACACAACTTCTCACGTGCACCTAGATAGCTGTGGGTTCTTCTAGTTGGTAGCAGAAGGTATCGGCTCAGAGGCCTTAGTGTTTGATTCCTCAGACTTTTCCTCTTGGCCCTCAGTAGAAAAACAATGGTGCTGATGGACTATGTAACGCATAGGGCCCCCACCACCTTCTGTGGGAAGCCCCTGCCTATGATGGAGCTGCAGCTGCTAGTGGGGGCAGTTGGGGTGACTAGGTGGAGCAGCCAGTGTTCGAGTGGCAGTGCGAGCTGCCTGGTGTATGTGACTGGTGATTTACCCCACTGTTCTGTCACTGCATGCCAGGGAGACCCAGTGCCCAGTCATGGGACTTGGCAAAGCAGCAGCATGGCCTTCATTCCTGGCAGCTGCAATGGAGATGATGGCTGCCCTGAGCATTACTGATGTAACTCTTTTCCCAGTGCTCATGTCTTCTGGTCTCATCATGGAGGGGAGGGGGAAGACTGGGTCTGGGGAGGCTGTGTGGAAGTGACCAGATTCCTGTGTCCCCACTTGCATGGATTCATGCCTGAAAAGTAAGGCGTTTCATTGTAGGCTCTTCCCTTCTCCTTTCCTTCTCTCTCTTCCCCCCCCCCCCCCCCAACCAAGAGAGGCGCAGATGGGGTCTGTGTGTAAATCACATAGAAGGATTCTGTCTCCTGGAGCCTATGCCCATCTGCCTGCAGGATCGCAAGGTGAAGCCATTCTCTTTTATCTGAGAGCCTGAACTGTGACAGAGTTGCCACTTTGAATTGGCGGAGTAACCTCAGCATGAGTTTTAACACACATGATAAAGCAGTCCTGAAGTGTGGCTTTGTTCTGTAAGTTTCTCTGCCATTTGCACCTGCTCCCTGGCGACCTTCTCTCCAGCTGAGTGACCAGATGCGGCTGTTTCAGGAGCCAGCCAATGTCTCTCAAGTGCCAGCCAGTTGCAGTTGGTAGAACAGAAGGAGTTTCTCCTTTTTTCCCAGCCTCCCTCCCTGATGTGCAGCGTGCTGTGGTGATTTCCCTTGCTTCCTACGGGGGCTCTGAGTTGGGACTGTAGCTTCCGTCTAGGTTCTGGGCCCACTTCAAGGTCTTGCTGCTCTTTCAAGTGTATATTGCAGGATTCTCCATTTCTCCTCTGACACATCTGGCTACATCTCAATACTGGGTTACTAGATGAGCTGTTCCACTCAGCAGTTCCCATGTTACCCATTCAGTGTGGAATGGCTCTTTCTTAGACGTTTCTCTGTGTGAGGCAACATAGCATTAGGGATGTCACAACCATTTTCGGAGAGCAAGAGGGCTATCTGTTGCTGCATAAGGTAGGAAGTGGCCTTGGCTATTGCTTTGTGAAAGTAGGAACTGCCAGATCGGATCAGAATCAAGGTCCCATCTAGTCCGATGGCCAGTACCAGATGGTGCAAGAAGGTGCAAGAAACCCTGTGCAATATTTAACTCAGCTACTTCATTGCTTTTAGACAAACATAAAATGATGGGGTCTAATTTAGCTGTTACCACTCGAGAAAGAGATCTTGGAGTCATTGTGGATAGTTCTCTGAAAACATCCATTCAGTGTGCAGTGGCAGTCAAAAAAGCGAACAAAGTTGGGCATCATTAAGAAAGGGATAGATAATAAGACAGAAAATATCATATTGCCTCTATATAAATCCATAGTACGCCCACAACTTGAATACTGCATGCAGATGTGGTCGCCCCTTCTCAAAAAAGATACATTGGAAAAGGTTCAGGAAAGGGCAACAAAAAATTATTAGGGGTATGGAATGGCTTCCATATGAGGAAAGGTTAATAAGACTGGGACTTTTCAGCTTGGAAAAGAGATGACTAATGGGGGGGAGGTTATGATAGAGGTCTATAAAATTCTGACTGGTGTGGAGAAAGTAAGGAAGTGTCATTTACTCCTCCCCATAACACAAGAACTAGGGGGTCACCAAGTGAACTTAATAGGCAGCAGGTTTAACACAAACAAAGGGAAGTATTTCTTCACACAACGCACAGTCAGCCTGTGGAACTCCTTGCCAGAGGATGCTGTGAAGGCCAAGACTATAACAGGATTCAAAAAAGAACTAGATAAATTCATGCAGGATCAGTCCATCAATGGCTATTAGCCAGGATGGGCAGGGATGGTGTCCCTAACCTCTGTTTGCTAGAAGCTGGGAATGAATGACAGGGGATGGATCACTTGATTACCTGTTCTGTTCATTCCTTCTGGGGCACCTGGCATTGGCCACTGTCAGAAGACAGGATACTGGGGTAGATGGATCTTTGGTATGACCCAGTATGGCCATTCTTATACTGCTGGTGATCATCCTTAACACTTGAAAAGATGCCACCTCTGGGCTTCCTGCTCCATTGATACAGATCACTGCTCAAAAGATTCTTTCTTTTTTGACATGACTATCTACCTTCTCTCAGGTCTTTCAAAGGTGCCTACCATGTACATCGAAGTCCTGATTAGAGAAAGTGGAAATTTCTGCAGTTGGGGGCAGTTTGTAGTGAAAAAGTTGTTTCCCACTCTTTTAGTGGCTTGGGTGGTACTCCTCCAACCCTCTTTGACAACCAGAGCTCATTTCACTGTAGAAGCTGGGGACAAGTTCGTAATTGCCTTATGACTGGTACATCAATGGTGACTGTCTGCATCTCATTGCTGTCTTGACTTCATCATCTTGGCTGTGTAAATCGCTTCCTCTACAGCCTTAGAGTAATTCTGAGGCCTGAGATTCTTGCCAAGTCATACATGTAGGAAAATAACCTTTAGGCGAGGATGGATGGAACAGAGGTTAGGGTGCTAGTATGGGAGACCCAGATTCAGTTACGTCTGTGACCATGGGCAAGCCGCTTAAAGGCCCTGTGCCTCATTTTACTCTCACTATATGGGGATGATTGTACTTGCTTGCATCACAGGGATGGTGAGGATAAATACATCATAGTGAGGTGCTCATTGCTGTGGTAATAGGGGCCATAGGAGTACCGAAGATACATGGTTTTTGTTTCGTGGCAGAGAGAGTGGGTATTGGGGACTGAAGTGGCACCATTTAATAAAAGGATGTGGCCTGCCGCCTGAAACTAACTTTGTTCCTATGGATTTTGTGTGTGAGGTCTTATCCCAGACCTGTATTGTTGCCCACCTTGACAAATCAGTGATACTGTAGTGACTTGATCAGAAATATAGTGAGTAATGCAATACTGGGGTGTCTGGAGGCCAGGAGGAAACCTTCAACCAAGTTTCAAAGCCCTTTTTCACAAAGGTGCTGCTCTCAGGGTGAGTCCTGGAACACTGGGCTGGGGTGAACACTATTCATATTTTCCCATCCAGGCTTTTTTTTTCTTTAAAGCCTATGGGACCCAACACAGACGAGCTTTACGAGGCTGTGTTAAAAGAAGCGTTACTCGTGCTTCTCTTGGAGCCTGGTTGGTGTCATGGCATGTCTTAACAGTGCGTCTATCTTTACCTGCAGTCATTAAGGAGTTTTCAGCATTACTTATATAAAGCCTTTGCACTTTCGATTGCTTCATTGTGCAGTACGATGGATTCTCTGTCAGTGTGCCAGCTAATTAATTTTAACTTTTAATGTTGCTTCATCTCGGTTTGCTCTCCGCATTGTCCGGTTTTAGTATGTTCTAGGGAGTTTGTAGCTCCTGCGGTCCGTTGTCTTGTTGCTGGAAATGATGGAATTGGATGGCATACTTCTCCCTTTTGGTCCCCCTCTCAGCAACTAGTTGTACTCGTGTGTCTCCGTCCTTTTGTTACAAATATATTGATCGGTTTGGGGTGGGGGAGGGAAGCAATTAGGGGACTGTTCAGCAAGTTAGTTCACTCAAGCACATGGTTTATTCTGGGTGGAAGCAGGCTCTGAGTGCAGTATTCACTTAGCGTAATCTGATGAAAATAACAGGCTATCACTGCTTGGCTTGCTGATTTGTAGTGAACATGCCTTGTAGGAAATGATTGGGGAGGTGAAATAGTATTGTTTGAATCTTCGTTACACAAGGGCTCATTCATCATTCCCATGAAGCACACACAATCAGGAACAGAACTATTCCCCCGCCCACCCCCCCCCCCAAAAAAAAAAAAAAAAAAGGGCCACGGTATGTTAATTAGCAGCTTGGAAAACAAGTATTTTTGTCCTTTCTCACCTTCAATATAAGATTTTTAAACATCATTGGGGTAACATTGCGCTGTTGAGCGTAAGACTTACAAACTCTGCCGACTCGAAGGCACGGTGCTGTTTGGATGTAACACAGGGATGGTGAAATGTCACATCCGATCAGTTCATCATCACAGGGAATGTTCTGTGTGTCGGTGGTCAGAATCCTATTGAATTTAGTGACCTGCTGAAAGGGGGGATAAAAGAGAATAGTGGGGTGTGTGGAATAGGGCCACATACAGAGCCCTGAGAATTAGGGGACCTCAGAATTGACATATGGAGGACTTCAGTAAATGGAAGAAGGGGGAGAGAGGGTCATGGGTCACACGCATGGTCCTGGCATAGTGGAATAGTGAAGCACCCTGGCAAGGGAGAGCCCATGGCATTGGGGGAAGATGGAGGACCCTAGCATGTTGGAGAGCAGGGAATGTGGGGGCGGGGGCACACAGGCTGGCATGGGCGGAGGGTTGCAGCATGTCGCTAAAATCAAGGGGCAGGGAGCTTGTGTGTGGGACGGAGAGATGCAAGGAGCCCAAGGTGCAGGCAGTGCACTCAGCCTGCAGAATCTGCAACTTCTTTGGATCTTTTTGTAAGAGGCACCTCTCCGTTTCAGTTCTGAGACCCCTTTGAAACTCCTGTGTATGGGCAGACCATTGGACAGAATTTATAGAAAACCAGGGAAAGGCAGGTTTGTATTGCAATCTCTGTTTCGGGAACATGCATTTGAAATAAGTGAACATGAAACCATCCCCATCCTTCCATCCCACGTTTTCCATTTTTGGAAGATAGAAGGAACCAAGTACATAGCTCATGGACCAGGTTTTTTATTGCAAAAACAATAATTTGATCCTCAGGACCCTTCCTTCTCTCCAGCGTTTGCATCAGATGGCTTCAGTTGTGTGCACCATATCTTCATGGTGTCTTGTACGTTACCTCCCTCCTGCTCATGACCACTCATGCTACCTCTCCTCCTGTCCTTGTTTGTATAACATGCACACATGGAAAAGTAACTTTAGGAAAGTATGGACATATTTTTAGTTGTCATAGTGGAATAGACGTGATCATAGCACCAGGTGATCACGCAGGTCACTTTCTTTGGGAGAGGAAGGATGGACTGGTGGTTAGGGTGCTAGCCCAGCTCCCCCATTCCACCCAACTTCCTGTGACTTTGGGGAAAGATTGCTAAGTCTCTCTAGCCCTCATCCCTCCCCATTTGTAAAATAGGGGTGGTGGTAATTTCCCTACCTCAGAGAAATTTGTGAGGTTAGATACATTAATGGGGGCCATATAAGTAGCACTCCTGTCATCAAGTGACCAGCCAGGGATCCATGAACAGCAGCCAGGGAACTGGTGTTGAGTTTTTCAGTGCTGGAGGGTGGAGCGGGGAATGGAGATCTGTATATACATGAACTCCAGCTTTTGAATTTGAAATGGTGGGTTTTGTCTGAATGCTGCCAATTCGTCTAGGAGGAAAGGCTACTGCAATGGAAGGGAGGGAGCCCATCCTCCGGTCAAGGAATTTGAAATTGATGCCTTTGTGTTTAATCTGGTTATAAGGGCAGCTATTACAGATAATGAATTTTGCCTGTCCACATAGCTGTAATACAAGAACCTAAATGTCTTTCAATGTAGAGAAGGTTACTCCTCTTTATTTCGGGTTGTAAATTTTGCTAGTTACAGATGTTGAGAGTTGATATACATAGCTAATTAAGTTATTGTTTAAGCCAGTTGGCAAGGAGCAGGGACGAGTGTATTGAGAGGGAGCAGCTAAACTGTTTCATTATAACTTACGGAATTGTTACTAGCTATGCGCATTTGTAGCTCCCAAGCCAGGACTGCTGGTCTCCCCTGACCAGGCTTGTCTTGCTGAGGAAGCATGTCATCTGGGCTCTGATGAGGGCAGCATAAAGAAGCTATATGGCTTTGCGGGGGGGATTGAGCAAGGCTTCTGGTTTGTGTTTTAAATCTGTTTTCTTAAGCTGCTTGGGAGAGATTTCTAGTAGAGTCATATAATGTGGTAAATGAGCTGGGTTTAAAAAGAGGAGCATTTCTGTAGCAAAGAGTGTTTTTGAGAACAGCATACCTCTAAACGCTGTATGTGTAATGGGGGGGTGTGCGCGGGGTACACACTGATATCAAGGGAGGAACAGGTTGGCTGAGGCATGGTAGTTCAGAGAGATGGCAAGCCTTGATAGCCTGCATTATCTTACAAGACAAACCTACTTGGGCTACTGTTGCTGTATATGTGCTCTCGGGTCAGGTGGATAGCTGCATGTGGCAGTGGCCAAAGCTCTGAGCCCACTGCACCTGCTGCAGAGTGATCCTCCAACCCAGGTCCTTTCCGCTCCACAACTGGTGCAGGATGTGTGCACTAGTCTTGGGTGACAGCATTTGTTGATCATGGTTCAACTGGTTTGGGCTTTTGAGCCAGGCATACCTGCCTGGTGTGAGCATTGAGGGCAGGGCTAGTCAATTAGATTTTTCTCAAAGTCCAGATTTCTGGGTAAAGGTATAGTCGAGACTCCAGAGAAAATAATAATGGGGAGGGGAAAGATAAATAGATTTTTGGGGTCTGTTCAAAAGAGTCTGGCGGTCCGGGGTTGGCCCGTGGTCCCCCAATTGACTACACCTGTATTGGGGCCTAAAGCTACAGCACGGTGTCTGGGAGTGATTTAAAATGGTTTGGCCCGTTCTACATTTGCCAGGCAAACTATTTAAACACTTAAAACTAGTTCAGTGAAAGGCCAGTGGAGATGGGGGATTGAACTGACCCAGCAAAGAAGTTAAGTGATCTGCCGTGAATGGTGGTGGTGGTTGGTCCTTACCCATAATGCAGTGTGATGGAGACCCTTGCAGCAGAAGAAGAGGAAGTGCTGCAATGAACCGTTAGCCCAGTTTTGCTGTTTCTGAAGATGGCTGCTTCTCTCCTAAGATAAGCTGCAACAGTTTCCAGCCCCATCCCTTAATAATGTCCATGTGCTGCCTGGCTCCTGCCCTGACTTTGATGGCATTGGGTATATATCAGCACCAGACTTTTGGTGCTTTTCCTCTACAGGTCACCATGGAATTCATCCTCCAAGGCTTGCTGTGATGTGAACATGCATGCATGCCCCCTCCCTGCCCCCCCCCCCCCAAAAAAAAAACCCACAAAAAACAAAACCATTTCGGGTCAGGGCAGAAATCTCATGGACTTCAGTGGGGACTTTGCCTGAAAGAAGGACGGCAGGACAGTCTTCTCTCACTACCACATGCATGGCACTTTGCATGCTTGACAACCACTAGGTGCTACTCATTTGAACTCATTAATGTGAAATGAATTAGAATGAACTTCGAGGCATTCAGCTTGTCTCGACCCGAGAGCAGCCTGGGGAAAACGGGGGTGTGGTGGCGGGGGGGAAAAGAAGGACCCTGCAATACTGGAACATCTCTAACAATGGCAAATGTAAAGAATTGTGCAGTTACCATCTCATGTTCATACTTTGGCAGGGCAACCTCTTGAGGTTCTAACAAATGTCTGAAATCGGCTGTTTATAACTGCTTGGGCCCTGCACCGTGGCAGGCACTGGATATTTTTGAACCTGGCAAGTACATGGTTAATGTTTCTGTTGCCAGTTGAGGCTTTTTCTTCTCTAAAGAGATTTTGACTCTCGGAATGACAGAGTATTAAATTGCTTTGACTGCAGACCAAATGCTCCTCGCCGCCAGTGTCAAATTAGTACTTGAGGGGGGGCGCGATGGCAGTCTAACAAGGGCATCGTTTTAATTTTTGGGGGGTACACGGGGTGTTATCTTGGGGAGTGTGAGGCAGCCCTGCTAAAGCTTTTACTGTAGCTGATCATATTGCGGGGTGCCTGTCCCTTTTAGAATCCGTTGGGTAGTTTCTCAAACATTCCATATCTGTATCCCTTACATAATAAGAGCTGGCAGATTACCAGATTCAGGTTCAGTGTGCAGCCCAGCGATAAACTCTAGAAACAGTGGCTGCAGGGCCCAGCCCCAGCCCCGTTGCCATTCTATCTCTATCCCAGCATCTCTGGTCTCCTTTTATTTAACTTAATAAAAACAATGTAATTCCCCTCAGCAGTACTTAATGCTGACCAAAGGCAAAACCTGAAATTCGCCTCACTTTCCCAGGAGCTTGTTGGGACTAGCTTGGAGGCGGGAGGGAAGGGCCGCCTCTCTCCCTACAGCACATTCTCAAGTGGGGGAAGGATTCCAAGGGGTTCTGAGTGCATTTGGCTACACCTCTGTCCTATTAAAACTCAGCAGGTGCTTTCTTCCCCCTTCTCTCTGCCCCCTCCCCTTTCCTGCACTTCTCGTCTGCTTCACCCTTGAGTTCTGCCGTTCTCCATTTTCTTCTCCCTTCTGTGCATCTTCCCCTCCCCCTCTTTCTATTTCAGTCCCTTTTGTTCCAGGCTCTCAACTTCTCCAAGGAAGAGAACCCTTGTTTTCTCCCCAACATGTGCTCTTTGCCCCCTTCTCTTAGCTGTGCCTGGCAGAGACCTTTCCAGCAGAGAGCAGTTGAGTGTCTTTCCAACATGCTGTTAGTTAGCTGGTCAGAAAGGGGGTCACTAGGGACCTCAGACTCTGTCCTCCTTCCTCTTGAAACTTTTAGCTCCTGTTTGTTAGGGAGCAAAGGACTGAATTGTATCCCCCTTTGTGACATGCAGAGGACTGAGTTGTATCCCCCTTTAGTGCCGTACTCAAGCTTTTTGCCTTTTTCTCCTCCCTCTTTTTCCCTACCTGAGGATCACCCCCATTCTGATTCTGCTGTACACTAGATGCTTGCTTGGCTGGTGGAATCAGCAGCTGAGTGTAACTGATAAGATTCTAGTCAGTTTCACCCTGTCATGATGTGTGGGAGCTGTAGGGGCAGATGTGATCCCGATCAAGCTGGTGGATTTATTACCCGCACGAAGGAGGGAGGCAGAAAATAAACTTTCTGCAAAGCGGAGGGATCCCTCATTCGGCTGCTCCCAGTGAACTGTGAAATAGCCTGGGATAGTCTAGTGTTTGAACTTTACTCCTCTTTAGAAAATCCTGTTTTAAAGATCTCGTTCAAGGCCTGTGAACAACTAAAACGTGCTGATAATTTGTTCTTCCCGTAGCTAGGATGAATTCCTAGAGAGTCCCCCCGTCTCTCAAATTACATACAAAGTTGACAAAACATTTGGCAGTGCCAGCATTCTACTTTATGTTCTCTGACTGTATTTCTGTAAAGCCTTGGGCATGCCGATACAAAATTCTTCCATGCTTGTGAGTGAGAGAACTTACTGTGGAGCCATGTGGGTGCAGGCGGGTCTGCGGCATCGCTGGTGGACTTCTTTGACATGAAGCTATTTGTGTGGGGAGGGGGAGAACCTTGTCATTTGGCAGTGGGTTCCTTTTAGCCAACTGGAAGGTGCTAGTACGCCATTGGCCATCTGTCGCCCTTAGTATGGCTTCAGTCTGCCTTCTGTTTACCACAGAAGGGTTTACCCGTATTCTGTAATACAAGTCCACTAATTCTGACCACGAGGGGTAGTAAAAGTTCCATTTTTGCCTTGCATGTTCATGTTTCATATGCATAACCTGGGGTTGTTTTTTTCATTGCCTTGCCAGATGCATATGAAGTTTGCTAGATCTTTTTTTATATTGTTCAGTAATGTTCGTTACTAGGAAAATAGCTAAAACCAAGTATATCAAACAGAAATTTCTGCGGTGTTAACAGACAGTAACCCCAAATTTGTGTATGTTGCATTATTGGCATTACCCTCTTGTTCTAGTTAAAGGGTTAAAAATTATGGGGAAGTTCAGCTAGCACTTGCAAGATATGGTTGCCGTAGCAACAGGCCTTCTAATCTGGTAGGTGACCTGAGAGACTGTGGAAGATGCAGGGGTTGGTTTGGCATTTCATTATTTCATGAGGCTGCAGCTCTCCAGCTGGTTCATTTCTGAGCGTAAAGCTGCTGTTCCTGCCACTAGAATTACTGGCATTCCAAAACAAAACAAAACCTGTTTGGATTACCCAGAACAATGCAGACTACTCCTTCTAGGCTTGGCGCACTGTCCCTCTTGCAAATAATTTTTTTTAAACTTTGAATTTCTTTGTCCCCGCGAGAGGTTCCTTGTTAATATCACAATGACAGTGTGGCCTGGTTTTGTTGAGGCAATTATTGTTGGAGACAATGTGCAATTTACAAGTAGTTTTGTGATCTTACAAATAAATTAGTAAGCCAACCTGTTTTTAGAGGCACTGATGCTCAACTTGTTTCTCTTTCACCTGCCTTTTGTAGGTGATCCACAAACTCCCTTGGTGCCATAATCACACAGCAAATCTCAAGCCCAATAAATACTATTTAAACTTGTGTATTATAGATAGGATTTCCTTTTTGCTTAAAGGATTGGCCTTATTAGCTAAGCAGAATGGATTTCATTTTCTGTGGTGCTAAGGTATTTCCCTAGGCCCTTTTGGAACCTTGGCGAACCTAACTCCTTTCTGATTTGCTGATGTAATGCAACGCCAGAAGGGACAAAAGCCATCAAACTCCTTTTAAATAGGAAGCTGGGGTTTGAACAAAAGCAGAGGGAGTAGGGGGCAAATGTGGATCTAAAGGCTGGGGGGGTAAATGAACCCAGTAAAGACAATATAAGGTTGTAGAGTGTCAGACTGGTCAGTGAATGACTTATCAGCACTTTGTAGAACATGAGTCTCAAAGGAGAATTAGGGATTTGGGGTACTCTGACTGCCCAGAGTAGCATGTAAACTTTTCTTTACACCGCTGTTCAATGCAAATGGGAATGCTGGTCTATAATATATAGGGGGAGTTCATGCATTTCAGGGGTCTCACCAGTGCGTGTGGGTCACTTGCCAGGGTTATTTGGGTATAGCGCACTTAATCTTCCCCTGCCGTTGCAGGGGCTCAGGCATTGGTGAACTTTGGTCCTTCCTGCTGGCTGTCTGTGGCACATAATAGTTGAATTTCTTGTGGGCTGTCCAACTTTGGTCTAATTCCAGTATTGTGCTGGGTGGCTTGTGATATACAGGAGGTCAGACTGGAAGACCTAAGTCACTTTTGGAAATGAACATAGGCACTTTTGGAAGCGTGGTCGTCTGTGATGCCTTCAGCACCGTGATTACACTCCGCTTTGGTCCATCTCGTCAGACTTGACTAACAACTTACTCCAGCTCTAGGTAGACCTGGGGCTTGGGTGAGGATAATTGGCTCAGAAGACGGTTGTGGGAACAAACATCATATTTGCCCCATTGGAGGTAGTGCAATGACTGTGAACTACTCAAGTCCTCATTTCACATAGCATCCAGGAGCAAACTCAGGGGGCAGAAGTGTGGCCAAGGCTGCTTTTGTCATCTGTACATTTAGCTGGACCAGCATAAGGGTCACCATGGGGTGTCCGCCCTTGTCACCTTGAAACCGGGTTCTGGCAATACACTCTGCATAGAGCTGCACCTTAAGATTTCTTAAACTTAGTTTGGCCCAGAATGCGAATGTCCATTTAAGTAATACTTCACATTGAGAGCATTCATTTTGTCCGTTCTCCAAGATCTGCACGGGTTCAGAGTTCATTTCGGGGTTTAATTTAGGATGTTGGTGTTGACCTATAAAGCTCTTTCTGGTTTGAGCCCTGGGCTGCAAGAGACCACCGGTCTGCCTACGTGATACCCGTGCACTTGCAGTCATTGCTGTGGTTTGAGCTATCAATGTATGGTGTGAAAGGTGGTGATACAGGAAGGCCGGACTCCCTGTCTCTGGAACTCTCTCCTTTTGTCTGACCAAGCATCTTGAGGGTGTGGTGCAAAAGGGCCTGGGTGGTATTGAACATGATTAAGGGCAGGATATATTGAGAGCTATGGTAGATCTTTAATTGCAAAAGGCAGTTAGGAGCTGCATTAGTGATAGGCTACTGTGAAGTGTCTTCAGGTGGTAAAATTGCATATTAGGGATATTTATCCTTTGTGTTAATATTTTTATAGGTGCCTAGAGCATGGATAGATGCTATTAATAAACCTAAATAAATAAACTCAGGATTTGGAAGGCAGCAGAGAAAATGACAAGAGCCTTGCTGATTTCACTTGCTCCTGTGGGAGAAGCACTGAGTAGTAGGGAAGGGGGCAGGCCCTGTGGAGAGGGAACCCAAGGGAAGAGGTGGCGGGGGGGGGGGGAGGGACGGGAGAGAGAGAGGGTTAGGTTACAGGAGACTCCCTTCTCCTGGCAACAGCCTGAAAGCTGAGCGCCAAGCAGAGTCGTGGAGTCCCAATGGCCCGCAGATCCAGTGGGAGAGAAGGAGCTTTATTTTCCTTTCCAAACACCAGTAGCTGTGAATGAGAGCTTCACATTTCAGACATCTGCTGGTTGGGGTTGATATGAAAATGCCCCCATCCCCACCGCCACCCAACAGGGGCACACCTTGATAGGAATCCCAGCCCTGGCGGTCTAAGGCTGTGCTCCTTTCCAGGCAATTGACCCCTGTATGTGGCTGGCAACGACCCCACAATCTACCCTGTCAGCTGCTGGGTTTGTAGCCTGTGTGTCCAGCCTCTGGCTGGTGGTCGGCTTCGTTCTCTTACCAGCTGATGTTTGAGCCCTGAGGCTATTGATTGATCCTTGCTGTAGGAGGTTGCAAATAATATGTTGGCTGAGGAGCTACAGAAGCTCCGGTGGAATGAGGCAACTCCTCGCAGTGCACTTATCAAACAGCTTGCGGTTCCCACCTCAAGGCAAGTGAAGGAAAAATGCACTGTGACCAAAGAGTGCATCCTGAAAACTTCAGCGTTTTAGATGAGATGCTCATTAGCTGCAGCGAACTCTGGTCTCAGATGGCATTGGTGTGATGTGAAGCCCTCGATTACATAGTGTACAGAGTCAAATAGGAACAGGCCTTTTAGTACCCTCATGATTTTCCTGAACATGTTAATTGACTGCAGAGCTAATGAATCAATTAGAAAAATTACTTGCTGCAAAGACCCCCTAGCCAAAATACAGTGGAGAGTCTTTCTAGAAAGTGATCTGAAGGCTGAATGTTATAAATCTCTTAAGCTTTGGCTCCAGCCACAGTAAATCTTTCTGCTAAGTATCTTGCACACGCTCAGTGCTTGGCATGTGGGGAGGGGGGAAGAGGGCCTCTTTGCTAGTGAGAGCTGTTGTGAAAGTTTGTCCCATCTCTTGGTAAACCCCAGCCAGAAGCGTCTGTGTTGGGGATGGACAGGATGTCTGTAGTAAGAGTCATGGGATGGTATCTCAGCTCTCTCCATTGCCACGCTTCCCTCCCCCCCACACCCTCCCCTTGTGCGGGACTGTTTGGTGACTTTAAGCCAGCGAGCGATCTCTCTTTTCTGCCTATGACCGTTTATCTTGCACATCAAGAGGAGTTTTTGGACCCTTGCCTGTTGAAGAGACGGTGGAGTCGATACAAATGCCGGGTGGTGTCTGTTCTGCAGTTACTAAAGTACAGCAAATCCTGTCTTAACTTAATGGATAGCCAGAAGTTCAGATGTTCTTCTGTGCAGGCTCGGTCAGTACAGGGGTGCTTCATTACTACAGCTTGTGAGCTCCTCTCCTGCCTAAGCTTCTGCACTAAAATTGTGCTTCTCTCAGAATGAGTCCCCGTGTCCCCATTCCACATGCTGCCTATTGACCCCGCTCACCAGTGGTTGGTCTCTTGCCTTGTTGTATATGTGCATGTTGTAGGCAGAAGGGAGGAAAGGGGAGAAAAGTTCCCAAGGCTTAAAGGCACATGATCAGCTTGTTGGCTGAGTTCACCAGTTAAGGTAGCCTAAAAGCTGGTCAGAAGCATCGTAGCAAAGGCACCGTGACTCCCCCTATGCATGTATATGCTGATGGGTGAATATGAGTGATGCGAAAGGGAGGTTGGTAGAGCCCTGCGTGGATACAGAATTTATATCTGCAGAGCTGCAGGACTCTAGCAACAATGAGCGAGACCGGCCAGGGCCAGCGACTGGGCCAGGAACTGCAGCGGCAAAAGCAGTAGTATGTCGGGCCACGGCTTGCAGGAGTCCGCACCCAGCGCAGACAGCTCCTCTGGCCTGGCTCTGCTGCTCCCAGTCCTGCCTGCTGGGGCAGGCACCAGGCTCACCGGCAGCTGTCCCTGGTCACACTGTGTGCAAGCACCTTGCACGCTCCCAGACAGGAGTCACACACCGCTGCATGGACGGGACTGCCTCGTTGGCTCGGAACTGGCTCTGGGGGAGTGGTGACCCGCCGAGTACTTTCTGCAGCGCACAGTTTCTAATCCAAGTAGTGACCCACCCTGACCCTCATGACCTCATGGGATCCTAGTCCGGTTTACAGCCTTCTGGATTAAAAGTAAATGGTTCTCACTCAGGGCGTGGTTCTTGGCATACCAGCTATACTATGCTTTAGCTGTAGGATTGCGTGGAGATGGAAGTTGCCACGAAGGAAGCAGAGACTAAAGGATCAGAAGGCAAAATCCTTTACTTGAGCATCTTGTCTCCTCGGAAGTCTGAGACTGATGTTGATTTTTGGGGATTTTATCCCTTTTCGTGGGGATTTTTCAGAGTTCCTGCAGTTCCAAGAGCAGGCCATGGAGAGGGTGAAGAAATGCTGCCGTCGGTAGTGTACTTGTGGATCATTCGGGAGTGTATTTCTCCTGCTGGGTGATGAGCTATTAACCACCCCACCCCTCTCCACCCGCACCATTTTTACAGAGAATTTTCAGGAGGAATTTAACTGATCACCTCTATTGAAGATCCTGCCTGAGATCCTAGGTACGTAGGTGTGCCACATGGGGGTGTAAAGGTTAACTGGTTAACCGATAAGCATTTGGCTTACTGTTAACCGGCCTTAACTATTAACCCCCTGTGCGCTGGCTGGAGGGGCCTCGGGGCCAGCCTCGTTGCGCTGGCTGGAGCGACCCCAGGTAACTGGTTAAGTGATATAATTTTAATCGTTCAACTCATTAAGTTTTCTAAGACTTCACTTATATCCCTAGTGCCGCACCCACCCTGCTATGTCTAGCATGCACAGGCAGAGCTAGCATATGTGAATTACACCTCCCAGCGGCACTGCAGGCGTACCAATTGGCAGTCTCTGTTTAGGAAAGCGGAATACCATTGGATGGCTGGGGGGGTTGCGTTATTGTGGGGGTTTGCGTATCAGCCCATACATAACCTATAGATCAAGCTACAGGTCCCATTCACTGGCACATGTTGTCTTTGGCTATTTATAATGCTGTTCAGGGAGGGGTGGGGGAATAATTCCAAACAAATGTTTGCTTGGGACTCAAGTTGAGATCAGCAATCTTGTTTTCACAAACAGCTTCTGTCTCCAGAGGGCGAAGAAGGTGGTATTAAACCAGAGCAATACCTAGTTCTCTAGGTAGCTACTGATTTTATTGCCACACGTTCGATCAGCACTGGAAAGGTTATTCCAAGCTGCTTGTTGTTTTTTTCCCTTCTTCCTCTTAGAAACCGTGATGATTGCTTTACAAACTAAAAGAAATAATTCCTTAATGGAACAGGTACTTGGTCGAGTGTCCTATTGAGGAAGTATCCAGAAATTCTGCAGAATGTGGACAGTGAGTATTGCCAAGCCTCGTGCTGCTTAGTGATTTCCTGTTGAAAGTGTACATGGGGAGGAAACAAATTTCTCCTCCTTACCCATGTAGGAAAAATGGGATCTTGCACTGGACACATTCAGTCATAAACACAAAGATGGAAAAGTGTCTGGAAGACCTTTCTTGCCAGTACATTTTGAAGAGGGAGGATGGTAGCTGTTCTATCAACCTGAAACCTAATCTTGTTCAAACCCACTGCCACAAACTGTTCTTAATCACCTCCCCAGTCGTCTTGAAACTTGGCATGCCACATCTCATTCCAGGCCAGGATTTTTCTAGGAAGTTTGAGGAAATTTTCACAACACCCTAATTGTAGTACACCTCTTCTTCTTTTTTTTTTTTTTTTTAAACCGAAATTTGAGTTCATTTGAATTTTTTCCCAGTTTATTCTTTGGCTCATGTTTCCAATCTGGCTTGACCTGGAAATGCCAAATTCATGTAGATTTTCCCCCCCACCAACCCCCCACCTTGCTGAGAAATGCCCTTTCATCTTGTCTTTGTTCTTTGGAGAGGGGGAAAGGTCCAGCACCAGTTACCTAATTAAAAAAAAACACTTGTGATTCTGAACACCAACATAGGCAGAGAAAGGGTTACCCATGGGCTCATAAAAGCAGTAATAGAAAAGGGAGCCTGTGAAATGCTCATAGAGGGCGCTGAAAGGAAAAGTAAGGGCCTGCCGAGCCAAGCCACGGGACCATGAAGCAAGGAGGGATGGGAAATTGAAGGGCAATTAATATGCTTAAGATTTCTAAGTTAAGAACTGATAGTTTTATTTCTTTACTTCAGGGGAGAGTTTGCGGGGAGAGTTTGGCTCAGTATGAAGAAAAGCCTGGTTCTGACTTGCTTTATATTAAGCTGGGGTAGAGAAATGGTGGGTTGAGTCCCTTAACTGTTCACCTCCAGGCTTTAACTATTTGGTTTATTTAGAAGATGCAGTATTCTCGTAAAAAAAACATATGGGTACTTGGGTGCTAAATGGGCTCTGCTGAAATGTAGCTATTTTTAACCAGGCTTTTTTGGGGGGGGTCTAACAACTTGTTTAGATTTCCCCTTTAACCGGTGTGAATTTTTAGCGATTACAGCTATAAATTAACTGAGTAGTCCACTTCATTTAAACTCCTGGGTACAGAAGATTGCCTCCGAGTGCGGGCAGTGCGCTCGGAACCACACAACATTAGTGAAGGGACCAACTCTCCTAAGGAGCTTACAATCAAAAGACAAACAATAGACAATAGTTTAGAGAGAGAAAGCATCAGGTGACGATGCAGTGGGTTTATCACCCAGCAGTGTGCTAATGGGGTTGCAGAATGACACTGATCGGTTTCATGGTCACTCGTAAATGAAGCGGTTTAATGTAGACGTACACCCTGTAGTTAGGATAGAACAATTGACTTTTACTGAGAGGAGTACTCATGTTGCTACAAATCTCAGCTGGCAAGCTTGAGCAGTGACTTTGCAATGTGCGTTTTGCTCTTTATTGGCAACTACCGTGGGCCAAGCTCATCTCCAGAAACGTATTCTAATTGATTACAGCCTGTCTGGCTGTTGCCCAGAGTAGCTACTTTATAAACTTTCATTTGTGATTGTGTTCTCCATGAAGCTGCCAGGAGAGTGAGGATTTGTGACTCTAGATTCTGAGTTGTTTTTGTTTTGTTTTTTTCCCCCTCCAAAGTTTGTGATTTACACTTGAGCTGTCACTTGCTGTGAAGTGTTTGGGAGTTCAGTTTGGTGCTCAGGAAACCAACAAGGCAAACAGTCCTTGGGAAGGTTTTGTAACCAATATCCAAGTCTTCTGCGGAGAGGCTGGGTGTTGACATACTGTCACCTAGCCACACATTGCCAGCTTTGGTGATGCTATTGGATTCACTTACACCCATAAGTCACTTCAAGGTGAGTAGTCCCATTAAGCTCAGTGGGATTACTCAAGGGTGTAAATGTTTGTGGGATCAGGGCTTTTATTCTTGTATAATGTGGGGTGGGGACATTCCTTCTGGACACAAGGTAATAGCTTGACTGTCTTCTCCCTGCCATCCATGCCAGCTTTGCCTCCACTGGGAATTTCCAGCAATCGGAAGTGAGGCACCAGTGTTAGGTGCAGTTGTGCAAATCCAAATTGTAGACAAGGAAAGCTGAGATTTGAACGGTTGCAAACTTGCCTTTTGCTGGAAGCAGTGGTTAGCGAAACTGCTTTTGGCCCTTTCTGCCGTTGGGTTTTGTGCTGGTGCATCAGTTGCTGGCCATTGGCTGCGGGAAATGGGGCTGGTTCCAAGTGTGGGCAAGGCTTAGGTTAGGTATAAAGTGCACTGAAGCATCTTGTTTGACTGTAGATATTGCAGTTTGACACTTGAGTACGTTTCTGGGCACCCCAAAGCGTATCTTACTGAAATGATTTTATTTCAGTCAGCACATGCCTAAAAGCTAGCAAAAATTGTGCAAGTACTATAAATGTTCTACCAAGATTAGTAAGATCCAAATAAACTCTTGTCAGGCAATTTCTGCAGTATGCTTCATACATCCTTGTAATCAAAACTAGTGTAAATGAAAGGGTTTGTACGCATTATTAGCACGTCTTGTTTATGAAATCCTTAGGATTATGGAGGGTTCTCAGCTGCTTTCAGTAGAGCCCTACGCTGATATCACACTTACATGTAGCACCTTTCATCTAAGGGCACTTTATCTGTGACTAAAGTTCATCCATATGTGGGATGAGTAGCAGTCTCTATTTCAGATCTCACAGCGACACTTCAGAATGCAAAATGTGTGACATGTAAAGTATAGGTGGAATCGAGGGATGATATGAAATACTCAGATTTCCATCTTGCAAGGATGCTAACACCCCTATTTACATATGAGGTGCCATAGATTGAAAACAATTAGTCTTGTCTTAAACCTCTCTATGCCTTAGCGGAAAGATATCAATCACCTTGGAACGTCGTCATACTAGGAGGCAGTGGTTCACTGCCCGCTTAAAGAAGATTCAGCCTGCGGCAGTCACAACCTCCCTGTAGCAACATCCTTGGGATTGTGAAATCTGATACTTCTGCTGTGTTCCAGTCCAGGGAACTGGCGGATTCTGGCTGAGGTTCACTCAGTCTGAGCAGGGCAGAACCAGGTTCCTTTCCAAGGGTGCAAAAAGAAAAGGAGGACTTGTGGTGCCTTAGAGATTAACAAATTTATTTGAGCATAAGCTTTCGTGAGCTAAAGCTCAGTTCATTGGATGCATTCAGTGGAAAATACAGTGGGGAGATTTATATACACAGAGAACATGAAACAATGGGTGTTACCATACACACTGTAACGAGAGTGATCAGGTAAGGTGAGCTATTACCAGCAAGAGGGGAAGAGGGGGGGAACCTTTTGTAGTGATAATCAAGGTGGGCCATTTCCAGCAGTTGACAAGAAGTCTGAGCAACAGCGGGGGGAGGAAATAAACATGGGGAAATAGTTTTACTTTGCGTAATGACCCATCCACTCCCAGTCTTTATTCAAGCCTAAGTTAATTGTATCCAGTTTGCAAGTTAATTCCAATTCAGCAGTCTCTCGTTGGAGTCTGTTTTTTGAAGTTTTTTTGTTGAAGAATTGCCACTTTTAGGTCTGTAATCGAGTGACCAGAGAGATTGAAGTGTTCTCAGACTGGTTTTTGAATGTTCTAATTCTTGACGTCTGATTTGTGTCCATTTATTCTTTTACGTAGAGACTGTCCAGTTTGCCAATGTACATGGCAGAGGGGCATTGCTGGCACATGGTGGCATATATATCTCAGTGAGGATAAGTGACAAGGTGTGGGTGCACGCGTGCACATCTTGAGTGAGTTACAGTTTTATTGGGGGTGAGGGGAGACAACAGGATGAAATACTTGGAGTGAAATTGCTTGGAAGAAGAGTGGATTTCCTGCACAGGCTTTAAAGTGTTCCAAGCTGGCCAAATTCCAACAGGTTTCCAGGAGCTTCAATCAGGAATCCCCTGGTACTGTCCACACCCTTCCGCAGTGATTTGCTGTGCAGGATAACTGAGGCCTTCAAATCGTGTTGCACGTTGGTGGTGGGTGTTCCATTATTCCTTGGGACCCAGTATTGTGTGTTAGTAACTCTGGAGTCTTTTTTCCTCTTTAAACCTGTGCTGCTTGTGAAGGGTTCTGGGCTAAGAGCTCTAAAGAGTGAATCCCTTTGTTCACGGAACAGGTTCAGCATGGGCAGAAGCAGTGCAAATTTGGTCATGCTTTTCCCTTCTTTGAGTCAGGGAGTGTCTAGATGCTTTTCAAATGTAAAGGAAGAACATCTGGGGTGCTACCTCAATCCAAGTAATAGGACAGTGCTCCTAACAGGTTTGGAGCAGGCAAAGTGGAGTGGAGCAGGTTTGGAGCAGGAAGTGGTGAGAAGGTGGTTGTCTCCATGCCTGGTCTGTCCTGGACCTCTGCTCAGGCTGTTGACAAGGGTACCAATTTGTGATTTAGCTTCATGCCTTCTAAGGAAGGGGGTGAAGCCTGAACAGCTTTCAGACTGTAAAGACTCAGTCATTACTGAGCTGGGCTGGATTTCAACCAGAGGGTGACATAGAGGTGAAAGTCTCTCTATATCCCATTACCAATCCCCTGAGCCATCCAGTCACTCATCCTAATAAGGTATAATACACTGGGAGCCAAATTACAATAGCCGTAGCAGAAGAAACCAGTGTATAGCCTACCTTATTTTGTAAGCCCTCTGTCCCATCTGAAATACGTTGGCATCTAAATTGACAGTCTGTTTTTTGTCTCCTGACTATATAATGCTTAAAAGACCCCAGACACTTTGTAGGTGTATCTGGAGTGTAATCTCCTAGTATAATGGATGCCTGGTAGAGAAAGTTGTGAAGCAGTTTGTACTTCAGTAAGCCCCTGTTTTCAGATAGTAGCTTTGTGACCTGATCGCCAGGTTTAGTCTGTTGCCAAAGGTGAAAATTTGAGCAAAAAAATAGTTCAGCCATTGGGATTAAATTAAAAACAAAGCATCCTCCCCCCTTGTTTAAAAACTATACAATGATGGTGACTTTAACACAGCTGCTGAGGTAGTGCCTGGTGTCTGAAGTTTGGCGTGGAAGGCGTCCTTGCTGGGAAGCGGTGTTTGGCCTTAGGAGGGAATTGGTTTTGATTCTACAGTTACAAGCATTTGAAAGTTGTATCCCAAGCACGTACACTGTAGGTTTTTTGCAGCCTTAAATGCTTATCTAAGGAATGACCTACCGGGCGTGTGCACAGAGATAGCTCTGCTTCACGGTAGATTGTTCGGTCCCTTGAATTGCTCTGAACTAGCCCAACAGTGGGCCAAATATTTCATGGAAAACCATGGGCCAGCAACAGGGATCCTCTTGCAGTAACTGTGCTCCCCATCAGAATGCCCCAGGAATTAGGGTGTTGAACACAGGGCAGGGTGGTAGGAGATCCTGTGTTCTGTGCTCTGCTCTGCAACTGGCCTGCCTGATTTCTGTCCACTCTTCTGTCAGGCTGCCTGTAAATGGGGGCTTTGTAAAGCCCTCTGAGAGCACCATATTAATAAATTAAATAAAACCACTAAGGGTCCGGTGTTCATGTTAACTGGAGATGGAAGGTGGTTCAGCAGCTAGGGCATTTGGGTGGGGTCTGCTCTGCTACTGACTTGCTGTGTGACCTTGGGGAAGTTGCTTCACTTCTGTGCCTCTGCTTCCCCTCCTACTCCTTTTCTTGTCTATTTAGGCTGTAAACTCTTCAGGGCAGGTTGTCTCATACGGTGTTTGTACAGTGCCCAGCTCAGTGGCCCTTGATCTTTGTTGGAGTCTCTGGATTCTGTCATATGGATGCTTATGAGGATAGTGCCTGGAGAAGTTGTCCTTCCTAGAGAGAGGCCCTATGGTCTAGTGGTCAGGAGAGCTTACGCCTAATGCAATAGACGTGGATTTTAGACTTGGTCTGAAACTTGCTGTGTAACCATGAGCAAGTCACCTCAGTCTGCCTGTCTGCCCATCTTTAAGCTGATACTTGCCTAGCCCATGTGCATGGAGCTGGAGGTTGTGCTTCTGTTGTAATGTGTGCACGCCAGGGGTCAGAGTGAGGGGTTGGAGTTGCCTGGCTTGTAGTGCTTGCACATGCAGCCTTGCAGTGTTAAATTCACGTTTGCTTGCATTTAATGTTACAGTATATCCCAAATGCCAAGTTTGTTTTCTTGCTCTCCATGACAGTCAAGGTTGAAAATAAATTCTCTTGTTGTGTAGGGGCGGTTAAATAGGATTGTGGAGGTAGGGTAAGTAGGTCTCGTTTACGGTAAAGTGTATGTAACGCTTGCACCTTTTCTGCATTAACTTCCTCCAGAAGACCAAATCTGAGATCTTTGTGGGTCTCTTATTAAGCCTGGAGACCAAGCTAGTAATCAGTTATCCTCTGGTGGTGGAACACTTGTGGCTTGAGCTATAGACTAGACCAGGGGTGGCCAACCTGAGCCTGAGAAGGAGCCAGAATTTACCAATGTACATTGCCAATGAGCCACAGTCATACGTCAGCAGCCCCCCATCAGTGCCTCCCACCCACCAGCAGCCTTCCTGATCAGTGCCTCCCCCTCCTGATCAGCTGTTTCATGATGTGCAGTAGGCTCTGTAGGGAAGAGGGGGAGCAGTGAGGGCACTGCAGGCTCAGGAGGTGAGGCGGGAAGGGGTGGAGTGGGGGCAGGGCCTGTGGCAGAGCCAGGGGTGGAGCAGCGAGCACCCCCCGGCACTTTGGAAAATCGGTGACTGTAGCCCCAGCCCCGGAGTCGGTGCCTGTACAAGGAGCCGCAGATTAACTTCTGAAGAGCCGCATGGGGCTCCGGAGCCACAGCCTGGCCACTCCTGGACTAAACTGTTCTCTCTCTCAAATAGAGTGCGGGCTGAATCCCACAGCCCGGTGTCCAGTATTCCGACGCTAATGAGAATATGTATCTAAAGTCTTGGTGCGATGCTTGTCTGTCTTGGTGTCACACTTGAAAAATGCTTACCCAGAAGGAACTTTCCTTTTAAATTGAATTAATCCTTTGAGTGCTCTAGGATATACAACATTGCTCCCATTCAAGGAGACTTGCAGGGCCCTCAGGATGCTGCTTTCTTACTTCAGTTGAAGAAGTAGAAATTAAGCGGTCCTTAAGAGTTGTGGCCAAGGGGATGTAGAGGGCAGCATGGGAGTAGTTTTTGCTAAGAATCTCAGGTGAATTATTCTAGCCAGATAACGGCGGAAGACGCTATTGAACGCAGGAGATACATTCCCCCCTACAGCTCCCTCCCCAAAAAGTCTTAACTTCTTTAAAATAAAACTGTTCTGTGTGATCTAAAATTAGTCTTTGCCATCTTGTAATACATTTTAATTATGAAATTTAATTTAAGCTCCTGCCATGTCTTTCATTCCAGCCTCCCAAAGTGTTCCTAATGGTGGACTAGCCGGACTTTTTGGCATTATTTTAGCACGTCTCTTGGTTCCAGGAAAATGTAGCTCTTCCAAATCCCTTTTCCCTAAAATATTATGGGAATGTGATAAACCAGATTATGTTTACACTTGAGATACAGAACTGGTTGCAGTGATATGTGGCAGGCAGGGGAGACTTTGTGCGGTTTACTCCATATGGTTTTATTTTGGAAGCGTAATTTTTTTTACTTATGAGTTAGCTAACAAGAGACTTGTTCCTATCACAGAACCAATTTAAGAGTAAAGTGGGGAAGTTCAGAGTATATTGACTGCCTCTCTAGTCTCATGTGATTTTTAAAAGCTGGCTTTATTTGAGTATTAAACAGCTTGAACCTTCTAATTGACCACACCTCAGCCTGCATCCCCCGGGTCCTTGCCAGTGCAGAGCAGGGAGACACCTGGACAGCTGTGCTCCAGCCCACTTGAGAGCAGAAGTGCTCTGTGGATGTGAGGGTGCTAGCGATTGTCCTCTGCCCTGACTTAGAAGTCATTGTTGCTCTCCTAGTGTGCCTGGTATGTTACATTGCTCGTGCAGCAGTGTGGACTAGTGGCTAGGACACTGTGCTAGGAGTCAGACCTGGGTTCTATACCAGCCTCTGCCAGTGACCTGCCCTGTGACCGTGGGCAGATTACTTTCCTTCTTCATGCTTCTGTTTCCCGTCTTGCCCCTATCTGTTCAGACTTGTACCTCCTTGGAGGTAGGAACTTTCTCTCCCAATGTGTATACAGCACCTAGCGCATGGGTGTGGGGGGGGTTGGTGATGTTTCTTGGGGCCTCTAGGTGCTACCACAATTCAAAACTAACCGAAGCATTAGATTAAAAAGGGGCAACATGTGGGCAAAGACTGGGCTTGTATGGGTTTAAAATCCTGATGCTAATGAACTTAACTACACTCTTGTTAACTTTGTTTGTTTTGGTAGTGCCTGAAGACCAATCAAGAAGGGGTCCTCGCTGCACTAGGCCCTTTACAAACAGTAGCAGACAATCCTTGCCTTGAGCAGCTTGTAGTCTAAACAGACAAGACAGCCGCAGGGTGGGGGAAGGGGTAGGACACACAAGCAAGGGCGTTCACCAGGATGGCAGCAAATGAGACATTACTGCCCCTGTGTTTTAGGGGTGGCTTTGGTTCAGGGGGGATCAGCTGACTGGGAAGAAAAGTGAAGGGGGGTGAATTGAAGGGAAGCAGGGGACCAGGTGGGGAGAAAAGGGAAGGAGGGGCAGGTGTGAAATACTGAGGGGAGGAAAGACAGAGACTTACAGCAAGCAGCCGATCAGTACAGGCAGAGAATGACCAGTTGAAGCTGTAGAAAGATCTCTGAATGTGCAAAGATCCAGCTTTGGCTGCTTCTGCAGCTGCTCCTGCTGGCTGGAGTCTGTCTGGTCCGGTCGTCGTGTCCCCCCGCCCCCCCCCCCCCCCCGCCTTAGCCCTTCCCTCATGCCTTGCTTCTGGTGCTAGGCAGGGGTCATTTGGCACCCATTCAGCTACGCTCTGGTTAACCTCACACTCCAATTCATGCTCCCCATCATTTTGTCATTTTGCACTGGGCAGGATCAAGCCCCTAATCTCAGAATAAGTTAGTGTGACCATCTGATAAGGACCAAAATGGAAACAACTGCAGTATCGTCCAGCTGACTAGTGTGGCTTCACAGACTTTTTTTCTGAGGGTTGTTTGCCTCGTTACTTTCAGAACAACCTTATTATATGTTCCCCATTGACTGCTTTAAACCATGGCTTTTTGTGGGTTGCCAGCTCAGCCCCAGCAGTTCCAGGCTGGTGGAACTGAAGGGGGGGTCAGTGTGGGCAGGAGGGTGAGACAGTGAGTACACGCGTGTGTACGCCTCAGCCCACCCACCCCGAGCCTTTTCTTGTGTTCAGCGTTATAACAATCCTCACAAATCTTGCACGGATAAATGGAAGGAATTTGTGGTGGGTGATGCACAGGACTGGAACTCAGGAGACCTGGCTTGTAGTAATGCTACACACCAGCCGCTCAAAATCCGGAGCGTGTGGATCTTTTGGTGCTGTGGCTTCTCAGAAATATCTATGGATCCCCAATTATTTATGCTGGTGGCTGATTGGTGCTTTGGGCACTTCCCAAAAAGTGAAGAAGTTCATGCCTGGCTCAGAGGAGCTCGCAGTCCAACTGACAAGACAGACTTGATTTACTACATGCAGCACAGGAGAAATAAGTCTTCAAGAGGGACTTTAATGTGGACAGGTTAGAGGTCTTGTGGAGAAGCTCAGGGGCGTGTCTCATACTCGGGGGCTGTGTGGAAGAGGCCCAGAGTTGAGAATCTGACAACCTGGCACACCAGGTTGGAAGTATGGGAAGATTGGAGGGATGCCAAGCAATGTCAGTTTTGCGAGAGGGGATGAGCCAAGTCATGAAAAGCTTTGGTGGTGGTGACGAGGCTTATATTTGGGATGATGCTGGTGGCGAAGCCAATGGAAGGATTCACAGGGGAAGTTACAGGATCAAACTGGGCAAGGAAGAGGAGGTGTTCAGTGGGTAACCTTTTGTATGGGGGCAATGTGTACGCTGAACGCTTGGAGGGGACGGAGGGAGGATGTTGCAATAATAAAACTGGGTTGTGATTAGAGCCTGAAAGGGAAATACGAGAATGAAGAGAAAAGGATGGAACGTGGAGGAAGGAGCAGCAGGATTGGGAAATTGCCTTGCTCCAGACAATAAGACTGAGGAAGGAGTTGAAAATAAATAATCCCCAGATTGCAGGTGTGAGTGAGGGAGAAGATTCGGGGGGAGGGGTGTACAGTGGTAGGAGAGGAGATGACTTGGAAAGTTTTGGGTTTGGCTATGTTCAGGTTGAGCTGGTGATAAGACATTCAAGAGGAGATGTCAGAGACAAGCTGAGATGTAGAGATGGATCGAAGGCAAGGCTTTAGGGGTGGAGAGAGATTTGTGAGTCATCAGCATGCAAATGATCACTGAATCCTGTTAGCTGAAACCAGACACATGGTGTAAAGTGAGAAGTGCAAAGGGCTGAGGACATGCCCACAGACTAGAAGTGGGGGAGTAGGAAAATAAGATCCACTGAACATGCAGTCAGAGGGGTAGGAGGAGAACATATGTCCAGGATGTCAAGGAGAGGATGTCAGCAGCAGAGATGTTTGGACTCAGTAGACAACTTGAGATTTGGCCAGCAGGAGGTCATTCGAGACCCTATTGGGAGCAGAATCAGAGAATGTCAGGGGTCTTCCAGTCTGAATTCTAAGACAGAGTTGCGGGAGGAGAAATCAGTCGAAGGGTTGAAGGTTAGAGATTAAGTGATGACGAGAAGGCCAGGTGGAGGGGTAGCTGGGGAAGCAGGTGGGGAGGGGGGTGTTTATATGGAGAGGGGAAGGAGTCTGAGGACAATGAATGGGGTTGATATGGAAGGTGAGGGAGGTGGTGAGAAGGGATGGGATCAGAGCAGAAGGTGGAGAGATGACTTTGAGAGGCTGTAGTGTGTGTTGTGGGGGGAATAGATAGCTGGGAGGTGGTGTTGGGAGATCTTGAGGGAGGGAGTAGTTGCAGATTAGTAACTGGGATTGGCAGAGGGAGAAGTGTTGCTGTTTGGCCTAGCAATGGAGGTGCAGGACACCTGTTGGAGAACATGGATGCCCTTAGGGTTGCCTAAAGGTAGGTTTGCTGTGAACTGTACAGGGTACATAAGGGCTGAGTTCTTTCCTCCTGCAGCCTCTGCTTTCTCCTTGGTGTGCATGGAGACTTTCCTTCTTGCTGTTTGCTTGATAAAACTTTGTTACCCAAAAAGATGGCATTTATAAGCTGAACTGACAAATGCACCTGCAGTGCGCACCTCCCAGACACACAGGTATTAGTTGTAATCTCTTTCTCAGAAGGGGGAGAGGCGGGGCTTGGTGAGACCTCCAGTAGTGCATTTTACATCTGTCTGCCTTGTCGTCTGTCAAGGACAGCTGACCACACAGGTTAACTTTTGATCCCTGTGTGGTGGATTCCTTTGGGTTCATTGGAAAGTCTTGTGAATTTTGTAAAGCAGCGAAAGAGCCAGCCTCTTGATCTTTTGTTTTTCCCCTTTTGCAATGTGCGAACTGCATTACAGTTGGAAGAATGTCAGCAAGGGGTGTTACTGATATTGACATTTTGTAGAAGATCCCCTGGGATCACTGGGTCACTGCACTGTGATCTAGTGTATATTTACTACCTGCATGGTCTGCTGCTGAGGGCAGGCGATATCTGGTCATATAAAATGTCTGAATTGCAATGTGGTCTAGTGGCTCCAGCAAAGTGTTGGTGGATAATGAAATCCAGGGTTTCAAAACGAAAAAGCTGCAACTCACTCTGTTCAGACAAGTCACTTTGACACAGGCAAAAATCAGTAACCAGTCAAAAAATTGAGGCCCTGGAAAAGATGTGGAGTTGAGTGAAGGAGAGACAGACTTGTATGTGAGGTGCCATAGAAATTGATGGAATAGAAAATGTAGTGTATAGCAGAACATCTCAAGACACTAAACACCCTTTTCATGGTAGCTTTCCTTCACATTATTCATAATTCATTTGATTTTATAGAAAACAAATTCATTTGCATGCATTAATTCTGGCAACGGTGCTGTTTTCACGGAAGGAAAAATATAAACAGGTTTATTCCTAATCTAACAAGCTTAAAAAAAATGCATCTTTGATTTAAGGATCTTGGTTTTTTGGAGCATACTTACAATGTCACTGAGAGAAATTTGTAGTTCTTTTTTTATTGTGATAGTCTGTGGTCTAGTTTTAAAAAGAGAATTTAAAGCCAGTCTTGGAGCATTATAAAATGTTGTTGGCTGCCCAGTCACCCATCTTTCTGTGCTGTTAATCTAAATCTTCCTGGTGTTGCAATGACTGCTGATAGTGGACATAAGGAAAGTAACCAAAATATGCCAGATACACATCACGTTTCAGGTATTGGTGCTGAATTTTTTTCAAGTCAGCAAGTGGAATAGCTGCAATGTGTATAATCATGTAAGTGAAGAGCTGTGTATCAATAATCCAGTTGCTTGCTGCGTGCAGTGTTCGTTTGCTTTAGAAATGATATGGCAGAACATCCCTGAGGGTGTACTAATATATATTTGGCATTGTATTCCACTGAATTTAAAGGCGGGGTCCTCCTTGTGCAGAGATATCCAAGTCAGTGGAGCAAGAGCTTTAATTCAGCTGTGTTTGTGGCCCGCTAAACTTCATTCCACAGGTGCATGGATCAATTGAAACTTCTAACCAGACTAAAGAGCGCCTCAGACGTGACTTCTGAAAAGGATTTGGCAGTGTATTTGCAACAAAACTCCTAGAAATTTAGGGTTACTCTATCACTGACATGTGCATTGTTGGAACTGCTGAAATGCTGGTTTTGAAGCCAGAAATCAGATAATTATGGCAGAAGGTCTGTGACAACATTTTTGATCTTTGTTCTGGGCTTAATTAACCTGAAATTTTTGGAAAAACAAGAAATTTAGTCCTTTTGATCACTACATGGTCTTCATAGAAGGAGGTGGGAGACAACATGGAGCATAGTCAGGAGCATATAGCACTGAACTGTTAGTAAGAATGAACTAGTACAGATGCTAACCCGTAGAGCCAGTTGTTCCAGGGCATACTGTGTGCTTGGGGTTAGCTTCACATGGAATTTATTGACCCACTTTGTATAGAATGTGGTGGTTGTAGAGACGTGGGCTCTCTTAATATTTGTGCTTTCTTTTTTGTTTCCCCACTTTTCTGCAAAGTATTTTGGAAAACTCTGACAAATGCGTATTGAGAGCTTCATGACACGGATTCTCTTACTCAGTGTTCAAAAATAAATGCTGGCTTTCAGAACCATATTCGTACAAAAGCATCTTCCATTTAAATGTATTTAAAGAGCAAGCCCTTTATTCTAGGGGCAAAAGGAAGCTTAGAAGCCAAGTAGTGTCAGGAATAGGGTGGGTGAGGCTAAGGATGGTTAAGTTGTAGCTGGGTTTGTCAGGATGAAAATAGCTGCGTCAATCCCATTCAATCTCTCGCCTCTTTCCCTGGGGACAATTGCAAAACAGGTTTACTGGTGCTTACAAATTCATAGAAAAGCATTCCTTATCACAACGTCATAATTGTTATGACTCAGAAAAGTAGAATTGCCATTTTCCTTTGCTTCCCCCCGCTCCCCCCCCTCTTTGTTGCATGAAGAGTCCCTAGCAGCAGCTGCAGAATCCTAAAAACAGGGCAATGCTTTATTTATGCTAACTGCTACATTTGACTTGAAAATTGTGTCCCACTGGGTCTTGTGGTCAGCATATTACTGCTTGATTGATAGCTGTCAGAATGGCAGTTTGGGGCAGACTGCAAGGGGTGGAGGAGAACAGATGCCCATTGACTTTAGGGACTGAGTGTAGCCCAGGACTGAAGAGCACATTTGAAAACAAAAGCAGATGGGAGGGCTCTGGTTAAGCCAACTATTCTGACACTTGCCAACCAGCAGAGAAAGGAAAACCCGTAAGGTGGCCATGTTGCTTTCATGCTGCTCTAGATGGCGAACACGTCTGCCTTGAGGAAATTAAAAGATGAGCCCCACTTGATGCTAGAACTTAGCTTAAACGTTTGTTCGTGTTCTCAGCCATCCGTAACAAGCATTTTTTACAAAGGCCATTAATGCAGATATCTGAATGGCAACCTCTCCTGTTCTCACCCCAGCCCCCGAAAAGAATAACTTGTCTCTAGTGGGTTTGTGCTCCTTTCCATGGTTACCGGTAACCCCCGGTCCCAGTGACACATCCACGATTACATTTCCTACCCCAACCAGTGAATTTTCAGCACAACATGTTGTGGGAGCTGCGCTGAAGGGAAGGATGCAGCTGGGAAGAATAGCGGATTGAAGGTCTGTAAATTGCAAAGCCAGCTCAGTCAAGTTAATTGTAAGGATTACAGGTGACCATAACCCCCTTGCTGCCGTTTTGACTCCTGTGTCTGTAGCCTTCTGGTTTTTTTTTTTCTGTCTTCTACTTGGTCCCTGCCTCGAAGGGCTTACAGTCTGTCTCACTGTAGCACAACAGGGTGACCGCAGTGCAAATGAGCTGGATGAATTATGGAAGTGACAGGAGTCTGACACCCTGGTCTGAATTGTCTAGCTTAATGCTCCCTTGGGGAAGACTCCTCCTCCTCCTCCCGGATCCACAAGATGTGCTCCTGCTGCCATCTGATAATACAAGCGAGTGCAGAAAAAGTACCTAAAGAGAGGGGACAGATGGTCAGTGAGTCTCTTGAATAGTTTTAAAAAATAGTTTTTTCCTCTTCCATTTTCATTCTCAGAGCTGGGTGACTTATCAGCTGATAATAGAGGATAACATTTTTAGATCATGCTTGCTCACTGGATTCAATTTGAAACTTTCTCTCTCTTAGTTGTACCAAAAGCAGCTAAGACCAAAATGTAAAGGCGCCCTTGAAAAATGTGCCCAACACTTGCTAACCTGAGATTAAGCCTGCCAACCTGGCTGATAAATGCCTACCCACCATGCCCTCTGTGATTTAAAAGGAATCAAAGAGCTGGGTACTGTTCGTTGTGTTTTATTTAATTGTAGATTGTGAATTGCCTTTCTATTTGATACATTAAGTGTTATTAGCTAGTCAAATAACAAAATAATTTTTCATTTGTTTACTCAATGGATTTCACTGGTTGTGTCGGAGCAGAAATTAAATTAATTCAGGGAAGTCCTACAGTCCTTACACTGTGTTATGCAAGTGTGTCAGACTAAATGATTGTTGGTCCCTCCTGGCCTTCAAATCTATCCATCTTTGATGTGTTTACCAACTAGTATTTGATCATCCAACAGAGCTGGTAGAGAACCACAGGAAGTACCTGTTTAATAGATTATTCCACAAACAGTGGATTTTGAATAATCTATCCACGGTTCTGCCAACCTACTTGACATCTTTTGCTTCTTATACCCCGTTTCCCTCCTGGCTTCACTACTTTGCTATAATGGATCATGATCTGTCATTTTCAGTATTTGCCCGCAGTTTCCTTTTGTCCCTCCAACTCAACTTCACTGCCCCTCATGTTCTGTAGTTCCTCCCATCTGTTTTCTTTCCTTTCCCCCCCAAATTCTTTCTACTGTTTCCTTTTTCTTGGTTATTTCCCCAAATTCTCCCTATCTTCCTGCTTACCTCCTTGTCCACCCACATTTGCACAGGCTGCCAATGTCTTCTGAACTCCCTGGTAGGGGATTGGAGAGCAAAATGGTTGTTAATGGAGGAATTTCATTGCTGTTTTAAATTAATTGAATCATCAGCATGAGTAACGGGAAAGAGCAGTATCATAATGTATATGATATGGATCTTTACGTTAGCTTTGCTACAAAATCTAGAGGGCTAGATCTTGGTGTAAGTGATTGTTAACTGATGTATTGCATCTACATCTGCAACACTGAGACGTCTGCTGCTACTTAAAATGTTCAGGTCATACATCTGACTTGTATCCTTTCTATGTTGCACCTAGATTGGGCATTAAAGGAATATTGGAGCCAGCTTTTGTCTATGATCTGTTCAGCTGCCGTCGTTAATAAAATACATGCGCATGCATAAATGCACTTATTTTTGATAGTAAAGAAATATTGAAGGTGTTAACCTCCAGTGATCCCAACGTTCTCCTTAAATGCTGCTGTACTCAGCCAGATCTAGGGGCTCTGGAAATGTAAGCATCTTAACCGCCCATTCCTTTGCTTTTTAGATTGCCAGAGGAATTCTGTTGAATCAGATTGGTTTGGGTCTCGAATAAAAATCTCAGCCAGGGGTCTAAATTTGAGACAAACGTGCAGGAATGGAGTTCCTTCCCATTTTTTGCCCCTCAGCATTGCTGTGGCATCTTTTCCATACCCCGTCAGTAAAGTCATTGCTTCCTTCGTGGCACTGGCGACACTGGTCTGAATCATCAGCATGAGTGAAGCCAAATAGTATCTGTGACTCCCTTCTCCCACGTTGAAACAGGTATTGGGGAAGAGACCTGGTTGCTTCTCTTCTGAGCAGACAAATCAAGCTTAAAGCTCCTTTCTGTTAAAGGATCTGTCTCGCATGCTGAGTTTCTATACAGATAAGTTTCAGAACCAGAAAACTTTCTCAGTGTGTCTGGGTACTCCATATTGGACTAAACTAGTGATAAAATTTGGCACCATGTCAGACAATCCATCTTAAAAATCGCCCTTACAAAACCACCTCATTTAGCAGATTTACTGACATATTGGAGACATTAGTTTGCAGGTACTAAATCACCGCAAATCCACTGGACTTCATCTGCTCAATGCAGAACTTTTCAAACTACGAAGCAGGATATATTGCTACTACATCAATTTCATATCATTAATCTGTCCCTAAAACTGGAGTTTTCCCAAAGGACTGGAAGAGAGCTAAAGTCATTTCAGTCTATAAATCTTAGGAGACCAACAGCTGTGGACCTCAACCCACCTTCCCCATTGTATGCAAAGTTATGGAATGTTTAGTTTGCTATCAAATCTCCGAGCGTTTACAGTAGAATTCACCACTGAATATGATGGGCAGTCAAGGTCGAGGCTTCTACAACTTATTCTCTGTAAGTCACATACAGTGTGCTTTGCCAGGGTTTTTTGGAAACATGGGAGAACCATGTTGTTCTTTTTCTAAAGAGAAGCTTTGACACAAAGAACCAAGATATTTAGAATCTGTTTCAACATCTGGACTTTTCTGATAGGCCATAACTCTAAAATGGTGTCAAATCTGACTTGGAGAGAGAACAGTAAAATGTAAAACCTAAATCTTTACCCTCTGTTCTAGAGGCATTGAGAAAAGAGCTCAGTTGTGGGCCCCTTACTGCATTTAGGTACACATAAATGTAAAGCTTTCCTTGGTGCGTATACTGAACTGGATGCACTTAATATGCTGTCCTGTCTTATCTTGTCTAAAAGCGTTCTTAAGCTGTTCACTACTGCGGTGTAGCTGGTTGTCCCAGTTACTGTGCTAACAGGCTACTAGTTGAAGTCAGAGGAATGCAAGGGCATAACTGTTATATCCAGCCACACTGGCAAATCCTTTTTTATGTGATACTTTGTGTCCCAGGAGATCTACTATTTTGATGCATCCTACATGCATCAAGCAAATTCTTATATTTAATTGGTTTAGACTGATCTGATTGGAGCAGATCATGCTTTGTGGCATGTGCCTTTCACCTGAAGATCTTAAAGTATTTTATAAGCACTCTGGAAGGGAGGTAAATATACCCAAATTTATGTATGGGTAAAGTTAGTCGCGGATTGACTTGCTTATGGGTTTGTAGTAAATCTATGATAAGCAGGCATAGAATGGTTTTAGAGTAACAGCCGTGTTAGTCTGTATTCGCAAAAAAAAAAGGAGTACTTGTGGCACCTTAGAGACTAACATAGAATGAGTCCTGATTTCCAGTTCTAAACCCGAATGCCATTCTTATGCTCCAAACAGTGGAGCATCTGTGAACTCCGTACACAGGGAAAGGGGTTAATGGATATCTATTTCAAAACTTTTTTTTAATTCCATGAAGAACGTGTTCATTTTCACCCAAACCAAATTTCTGCATTCTAGCCTACTAATCTGATGTTCACTCTTAATGGCTACTTACTCCAGAGAGTTCAGTTCTACAAAGTATCTTGAGTGTATCGTACATTCATTACTGCATTTCAAGGTACAAATCTCAAGGCTGCTTAACCAACTATAAAACCAATCAGATGCTGCCTTGTTATGAATATTGCTCTTCACTTTTAACTTGTGCTTTACCCAGTTTATAACGTACGGCTATTGGGTCCAGCTCAAGAAAAGACTCTTGGGAAGATGTTTCACTTTCCCCAGTCTCAGAATTCCTCGGTGAGCATTTTCAAATATGAATGCAAATGGCTGCTGCTCTTGTGCATGGATGTTTCTAGAAAAACTCTATATTGAGCGTATCACAAATCAGTGCTGAAGCGCTCATCTTGACAAATTATTTTAAGCTTTATGTTTTGAAGATCACATAATGACCAATTAAAAGTGGCACTTCCTGGAGGAGAAAAGACTCATTTATTGTATCTGCTAGTTTATCCCTCTACGCAGTGTTGTTGTAGTCATTTTGGTCCCAGGATATTCGAGACAAGGTGGGTGAGTTTGAAAGCTTCTCTCACCAACAGATGTTGGTCCAATAAAAGATATTACCTCACCCACCTTGTCTCTCTAGTTTGACACATGGCATACCCACACAAGGATATGCTTACAGCCTTGCAAATCTGCAGATATCTGCTTTATATCCATGGAGCATGTTCGCGGATCGGATGCGGATACAAATTTTTTATCCATGCTGGGCTCCAGGTACGCTGAAGAAAGCAAGAGGCTGACACAATAGGGAAGCTAGTAATTATACCTCAAATATTAGGAGTAGGAAAAGACCATTAGGGCCAACAGACCAACTGCTTCCATGGGGTTTTAACCCACTGTCCTGCTTGTTCCCCCTACACCTCAACATCTTCATTCTCACCTCCCTGCCCTCAGTACATGAAGTGGGATGTTCTGTTTTGAGGACCTCAGCTCTGCAGTGCCTGTTAATGCTGATGGGAATATGTACAGAGACAGCATCCACTCATCAAGGTGAGAATAACAATGTTCACTGATCTCAGTTGGAACCCATTCGATTTAGACAATACGCTCTTGTTGTAGAGTTGTGCTTACCCTCTTTTCTTCCTGTCTACTTAACGAGTAAATAAATCCTGGTCTTCTGTGCCCATTGCCATGTAGCAAGCTGTAGCTCACGAAAGCTTATGCTCAGATAAATTTGTTAGTCTCTAAGGTGCCACAAGTACTCCTTTTCTTTTTACAACTATTTACGTGGTCTATGCTGCATGGCTGCCCTGTGGCACTTTCTTTACTATGAAATCTGTCTGGTTATGTCCATCTAGTGCACTTACTTTTAATATATGGCTACTACTTACCATGTCTACAAATGCAGTCTTTTCCTATTGTATATTATTGTGTGCTCTGGCACTTGGCAAATTTCTCCTTTTCCAGATTCACGCGTTTCTAAAATTCAGGCATTTCTCAGATAAGCTTTTGCTCAAAAACTTTTTTTTTTTTTGCTTTATCCATTTAATATATTAAATCTCTTGTGCATTTCCTAACATAAAAGCAAAGTAAACTAGTCTGGCTATGTGGACAGAAGTTTGAAATTGCGCCATGTCGCCATAAAGAAATACTTTACTAGTAAATCGTGAACTGAGTTTCAGAAGTTCTCCGTTTTTAAACAGTTGTTTGTATTATAAACCAGAAGCCTGAATTGTAGTTGATTTTCTATTTTAAATCTATACACTAAGCCCATCAGCATGAGGCCTGCTCTAAAATAGGCTAATTTGATATCCTTGCTCTGTCTAAATGTCCCTAATAAACAAAAATGCAGAAGTGTTGCTGATCAGCTAGGCTGACCAGAGAAGAGTTTGCTTGATCAGATCAAACCTGTATTTGTATTCCCTTTCCAGATTTAAAGTCTAGAACCTGAGAACTTGCCTGATCTCTCCAACAATTGAGATGAGACAAAGGAGGAGGGGTGTCTGGGAAGAAAGTATTAAATGTCAATTTACTCCTAAAGGGGGAACGTACCCAAGGATTTCTGGGTGTGTTTGACTACCTTAATTTGAATTAATCTCTCTGTTCCCGTAAAGCCTTGCTAATGTAAAACTGAGCTTCCTGTCTGGATTTAAACAGTTACTCAAACCATTCCCTGCCTTTTCATTAACCACAAGAGTAAGCATTGAGTCATGTCAAGAATTTTAAAAACAGGGTTAAAGTTTATGCTCCCGAAGCTATGTTTAGGCTTCCAAATAAGCTTGACCTGATTGAAAAACAGAGTACCTACCCTCTGCTTCTGTTTGTTTGTGTGGAGCTTTCATGTAGCAATAAGGGGGTGGGGGAAGAGACTGTCTGAGGTTATTGGGAACTGAGCCGGATTTATTTATGACCTTAACTTTAAGCACCCATTTTTGAAAATCTCAGTCAAAACTTCAGGCTTCTATTTTAAAAGTGCCTGTGATCTAAGTGCATCCCACAGTAAATTAAGGGACACTAGAGTTGGCTACTTTTCAGGTTGACAAAGAGTTAAGTTGTTTCCACAGTTTTCCTTGCCTCTGATGACTTGTGTTAATTTTTGTGGGTTTGTCGCCATGTTCTTTTTTTCTTTTCCCTCAGTCGTTTTCTCTCCCTTATTGTAGTGTATGAGACTTACACAAAGTGAATGGGTGAAGCTGTAACCTGACCTGACCTCTCAAATTCACAGGGTAAAACTGAAAAACAAAGTCTGGTTTCTGATCTTTGTGTTACAGTAATCATAGGTGCTACTCGCAACATTTACTTGTTTATTATGTCCCTTTAAGAAGTCGGAATGTTGAGCATGCCGTGCAAAACGCTTCATGTACAAGAATGACACGGTTCATTCCTTAATTCTGGCATCTTTACACACTAAGGCTGAGATTTGCACATAGGAGTTAGTGATTTGGGTGCCGCAGTTTCTCAGGGTCCAACCAGAGACACCTCAAAGGCAACTTGATTCAAAAAGTGTTGAACAGCCATCCACTCTAAAAAAAAAATAAAAAAAAAAAAAAAGGGGGGGGGGAGAAAGAAATAAAAATAAATCCTTGAAGGTGTCTCAGGTTGGACAAGCAGAATCACTAGTTAGTCTTGAAGATATTGATCTAAATCTCCCACTTTCCATATAGTAGAGTTCCCGGTAAGAAATTGGATTACATCTGTGGATAGGCTGGGTAAGGTAGGTCTCCATTCCCTCCTCTCCTTCAACTATAGGCTGTCTACACTGCAGCTGGAGGTGTGATTAGCAGCGTAGGTAGGCGTGCGGTAGCAAAGTAACAGTGAAGAGATGCAGTGCAGACTAAAAACAAGAGTATGTACCCGGGGGATGGGGCATGTTTGTGTAGCCCATGCTGAGTTGGTGTTGCCATGTCTTTAGCAATCTAGCTCGATGAAAGCTCACCACGGGGCTGCCTGCCTGAACTGCAGTCCCACTTCTGACTGCAGCGTAGATCAACGCACAGACTGGATGGCCCTGTTCTTGGTTGCATGACCCTCACGGAAGCCCTGGACCGTGCCTGATGAATGGGGGGGCCTCACTCTTGGCCCTGTTGCTCCTTGTGGTCACGTCAGCTCATTTTTTCCATGGCATATGTGGGTTTTTAACTCTTTCCTGTTCCTTTTTCCTCACCATTAACCCATGTGTGTTGGAAGTGGAAAGGCACCTTTGGGCAGATCTATCAAAATATTCTCAAACAAGCTTTTTTTTTTTTTTTTTTTTTAAAGCTAATCATTGTGACTGCATCCCAGCTGCATTATGTTGTTTTTGCAAGTTCCTTTATGGCCCAATGGAGGGGGGTGATTTTGCTGTTATTGCCTCGCGGTAAAATCAGCCGTAATTCCATTCGAAGGAGGCCCAGCTTAAAGATGATAGTTAACGAATCCAGTCAAGGCTGTTGTGGTAAAGGCACCACAAAAGCTGCAGCCTGGGGGAAGATTTGAAGGGCCCTTCCCTGCAATAAGAGAACCTTTTAGAATCCACATTGCCGCTTTGTAAAGCTTAGCAGGGTGCTGTGCTAATAAAAGCCCCTGGCTTCTGATGTCACTTCCTTTGGCTATGTGGAAAAAGCTTTCCCATGATGGGAATTGCCCGGCTTGTAGCTAAGTCATCTCTCATAGGTTTGCACTAAAATATTGAGTCTATTCATTGTTGTTCACGTACTGCCTTGATTCCTTCATGTCTGAGGAAATCATTGAGAGTGTGTTTTTTATTTATTTATTCATCGGAGTCTGGCTTACAAATGCAGTAGTTGTTTTCCTGGGGTACGTACAGGACAGAGGTTGTGTGTGCTGCCTGCTTCCCATCCCTTTTTTCCCCATCACCCCCACCCCCAACCAGAAGTTTGTGTTAATGAAGGGTATTGTACAGACTTTAGTCACTTCCAGTCTAACCTGATTTGAACGTGTGATCTCAGTTGAAAGTCTCCATATCTCATTACGAAGCCCCCAATTTCACCCATTGAATGATGCAAATTGTTGTACGTAACAAAGTTGAAAAGATTTTTAAAATGTAATTTTAGTGCATGTAAATGATGCTAGTCATAAACTCAAAAGCCAGGTGTCAAGAAGCTGAGAGAGCCTCCATACGGATGTGTCACAACTCTGCTGTTCGAGCACTGGACCTCACTTGAACTTTGGCCGTCCATCATACCAAAACAAGAATTTGATATAAATCCAGCAGAGGCCAGATTGACTTACTCCAGTGCTTTACTGGAAAACATCTAGTACGAGGAGCTAGCAGTGTGCAAACTCTCCAGATTTTAGCTCCCACAGCATTCTGCCAACTTTCTCCTCGATCCAGTTCTGTTCCCAAATCATAAAATGTGAATGCACAGCTTGAAAAATCTATAGATATGCAAGTTCATACCCCCACAGTCACTGTTCATTGCAAGCTGGTAGGTCTCATTGTTTCCTCTAGCACAGTGGACAAGTGTGGTCCGTCTCCCCACCCACGCTGTAGATTCTGGGTTTGTAGAGTGGGGGAGGAAGTGATGGCTGGGTGAGGCAGATGTATTTTTTTAAAAAGTACCCACTTCATGTCGTGCACATCTGTGGCTATTTGAATACAGGCCAATATGTCTGTAATGAGGTAAAAAATCTTATCCTATAGCTGGCCAAGGCATGCCAAATTGCAGCCTGTACTGTTCTGAGAAGCTCTGGGACAGCTTAAGTCAAGAGGAGTACCCCTAGAAGCTATCACCACATAGTTAGAACCATCTCAGGTTTACCAGTGTTCCACCACTCAATAAAGCATTGGGCCATTTGACTTCCCTGGAGTTGCCTACATTAGGACCATGTTATTGAGAACAGCAATATGTCACATAGCAGGAGTACATGAGGTGTGCTGCAGAGGAAAACATGCCCTTCATGTGAGCACTTTTGGCCCACTGCTGCCATGGGGCAAAGCCATCTCTGAACTGCAAAGATTTGTCCGCTCTTCTGCATCAGTCTGTTCTCCTGGTCATCCTTCCTCTTGCTTGTGGGCACGGTTTTATGGTGTCATTAATGTAGCAATTTGATGAGGAACCCTCTATAATCGGTCTCCATAACAGCATCCACTTTGATGGATTCCCTAGCCTCTGACATGAGCCTCCATAACTGTTGCTTGGCTTTGTCTGTATTTGATATATTTAAGATGCCTTCAAGCAGAAGCTCAGAGGTTCCTAGGTGGAACTTCAGGTTGGGGGAGTGCCAGCGTTGA
The DNA here is from genome assembly GCF_965152235.1 of Eretmochelys imbricata. NCBI lineage: Eukaryota > Metazoa > Chordata > Testudines > Cheloniidae > Eretmochelys > Eretmochelys imbricata. Next base: position 95,749,800 of record NC_135579.1, read on the forward strand.
ATAAGCTGTGGCCTGTCTTCTCTCATGTGTCTAGCTGTGTCTTCTTGAACATGCCACCCTGCTGCAGTCTGCTCTTGAGTCTGATCAAACGTTTAGCTACTAGGCGATAACTGAGAGAATTCCAAAAGATGGTACTGGAAGCCAAGGGGCTTGTGGGCTCTGTTAGGAGTAATAGTCTGTAGGTGTCACTCTGATGGCATAAGACAACTCTGGGTTCCAGAAAAGCATGTAACACTGGGAGGTGCTTACATCTGGCCAACAAAAATGAGTTTCCAGAAGAAAAATAGAAGGTGACAATTACACTGGGTCCTAGGCTGCTCAATTCAGACATATGCACATGAGGGTTAAGACTGTGTATGTAGGGGGGAATTTGAACATTTCCGTTTTTCCAGTTGGTTTGAAAATTCAGCAGAAACGCAGCCCTGCTGGGAATCTAGATGAAAATGGTGCCTGCTGAACTGCACCGATTCTCCTGAGCCGATGTAATTGTCTCCCTCATGTGAACAGTCTCAGCGGTCCAGGCTCCAGCTCTGAATGCACAGAGCAACCAGCAGCCTCTGATAGTTCAAGAACCCGGTAAAGCAAAATAAACAAACCTAGCAAGACGTTTCTATGGGCAGTTTGTAGTCCCAAGAATTCCCCCTCTTTATCGAATGCCTGTTAGTTCCTGGGTGCAAGTCAAATTCAACCAGTGCTGGGATATTTGACCATGCTTGTTGTTTGAGTTGAACAGATCTGACAACTTAATCACACACATTTAATTCCCTTCCTCATCTCAGTGTTTTTCTGTTGAATCCTTTGGATTCTTTTTCCATCCACTCCAAAACCAGTGTTTCTTTAATATTGTTGGGGGGGTGATGGTCTCTAAACAAGATCCTGTGATATTAACTCCTTTTTAAAATGAGTCCCCACCCCCCGTTGTTTATATTGCCCCTTGACAGTGATAAACTAAAATCTCCTGCTACTGAGGCCTTGTCTGCACTGGCAATTTACAGCGCTGCAACTTTCTCGCTCGGGGGTGTGTGTGTGTGTGTGTGTGTGTGTGTGTGTGTGTGAGAGAGAGAGAGAAAAAACACCCCCCTTGAGCGCAGCAAAACGCCAGTATAGACAGCGCTCCCAGCGCTGGTAGCTACTCCCCTCGTGGAGGTGTTTTTTTGTTTTGTTTTTTAAGAGCGCCAGGAGAGCTCTCTCCCAGTGGTCTGCCGTGACTACACAAGCCACGTTAAAGCGCTACCGCGGCAGCTCTTTAGCGTTGCCAGTGTAGACTAGCCCTAAGACTGGTTTCCCTGCATCGTACTCCAATTTATTATTGGGTGAAGAAGTCAGGGTTTTGAATCCTGGTGTGTTAGGGTTACTTGTGAGCCTGCTTCCCTAAGCTGAGTTTGTTTTTAACCGATTCACAAATGTGTCCAGCTTGTATTAACTTTTTTTCTTTCGAAGAGGAAGCATCTTTAAAAGAAGTGAATTTTGCAAACGTTAGGAACAGTGTAGTGCTTGCATTACCAAACCGACTGTTCCTTTGCAAGCTAAAAATCTGATGGGGTGGGAGGCATTTTCTTCAAATTCATTACTCAAACACTAGTAAGCTTAAAAAAAAAAAAAGTATGGTTTTGATTTAGGGTCCAATAAGCAAGTGCATAAGTCTCAGCAGGATCGGGATCTTTTGCTTTTAGGTTACAAAATCTTGCCACAAAAGAAATGTGCAGCATTGCAGAGCTTTATTAGATAAGGGGTTCCCCCACCTGCAACTTGGAAGTTCGTATTGCATAGGCAATTGGAGTTGTGGGTATTGAGGGTACCTAGGAACAAGCAAAATCCATGGTAGGCTACAGTAAGTAAAATTTTGGGTCCAACACAGAGGTGCTTCCTCATGCTTGATTAAGGCAGTAAGCAATGGCAAGGCTTCTTGTCTTTTTAACCCCTGGTGGAATAAAAATCTGGAAGCAAGTACGGGAGATGAGGGTAGTAGATGCTGAAAGGTGAAACTTTCTGGGCACTGTAAGAGGATTTAATTGTATTAAACCCAGAGATGTTAACGGGAGGGTGTCATGCAGGTAAATCCCCATGTAGCATCCAGGAACTTCACAGTATCAAGTGCATTTCAACTAAACCTCCCAAACTGGAGACCAACTTAACATTCTGGCTAGTGGTCCAGAGAGTTTGTGGGGAGTGGGAACTTGGCTGATGTAGCTGAAATCTTGGAAGACTGTAAGATGCCTGTTGAAGGGAAAACAAGACGTCCTTGGCTAACAGTAGCAGAAAGATGTAATGATTTGTCCTTGGAAGTCTTGCATTGTGTTGATGCACAGATGAGGCTGTATCGGCTTTTCCTTTCCTTTTCACTGTACAGTTGCCATAATTAGTTCCCGCGGGGCGCCCCCCCCCCCCCAATGTGCACTCTGTATCCTGCTCTGGAACACACCTAAGAGTTAAATCACTCTGGAAATCAGACTGCTCTGACCTATCCTCTTCCGAGCCAAAGGATCTTCCTACCGGTCGTTTGAAATCTGACTGGCCTCTATAGCTAGATTAGTCTCTGGCTTTTTCAGTGTGGAGAAAGCCACCAGTGATAGCAAATAATGCTGAAGTACATGGTAGCTTACCTCAAATTTACTTCCCATCACTCAAGCTAGTCTGTTAACTTTAAAATGTCTCCAGTAAGTACTGATTCTGGGAGACTGGCTTTTGGAGCAGTACCCCACAGATAACTGCAGTAAACTAATTACTCCATGGAAACAGGTCCCCATGCTTATTTTAAAAAGCCCTCGTCAGTGTGCTGACTGAAATTTTGCCTTTTCAGTCTTCCCTGTTTGTTGCATCCTGTAATACGTTGTTAAACTCGCTTCAGCACAACACTAACAGGTGGCAGGTCTCCTGGATCCCTTTGCAACAACTAGATGTGACTGGGTGTGGTTATCAGAGGCAGTGTGGCCCAGTGGATAGAACATTGGGCTGGTACTTGAGACCTGAGTTCTGTTCCTGGCTGTGCTGGGTCAGCGCTGGCAAGTCGCTCCCCCTCTGCGTCATTATAAAATGGGGATAAGGTCTCCTTTGTAAAGCACATTGAGACCTACTGATGGAAAGGAGCTGATTTCCAGAGGTGAACCGGAGCTGCTCCTGCTGCAAACCAAGAGAATCTCCATGATAGTCATTTTCTTGCGGATATTTAGAGGATTTAAAAGCTAAACCAAATGGTGCTACTCGGGACATGGTGCATGGTCCATCTGTTTCAGTGTGTTTGTCTCAGCGGGGAGATGAGCTGTAGCTATACGCCTGAGTAGAGTTTGTTAGTAGTCATTAGTCACCTTACATGGGTGGTGGTCACTTTTTCAATGTGTTTTGGAGGTAGTAATAATTTAAGGTGTCCAGATGCTGCAGTGCTGGTTAACATGTGCAGTTGCAAAAATAAACAATGTGAGGGAAATTGGCAGTAGGTGTGCACTATTCAAGCCATTACTGCTGCATTGTATTGGAGACCAGATACACCCTACCCTCTAAAGTGAGCCTAATTTGTGTTCAGGCCTGATTGCAAATCTGATAAAAAGCTGGGAGAAGGGGGAAACGTAGCTCTTGGCCTACTGAGTCGGTTACCTTGCCCAGATAAGAAACTTGAGCCTACAGAAAAAGATGAAAAAACATGGGGCAGTCCCCCATCTAACCTGTGCTCCTCCCTGCTCTTCTGTGGCTGCATAAATTCCTTTGATACAAGAGCAGTGGTCCAGCTCTCTATTCTTGTAAATCACATGGCTGCTCCTTATCATGCATTTCAGAGGGGAATGGGAGAGAAGAGGCAAAGTCTTGTGGATGAATGGAGGTTGAACGGTTCAGAAATGTTTGAACATTTAGCGGTGGTCCAGCAATTGTGAGAACCTGGCAATGTTGTATGGTTTGCAACAGAGGCCTGAGTCTCTCTCCCCATCAGCCTCTCAAGCATCTTTGCATTAGAGCTGACCTTGACATGACTCAGAGTTCCTAAGAGAGGGAAGGGAGGGGAGCAGCGTTTCTGGGTGGGTCTAATCCCTCACCACCTTTCCCTGGAGCCATCAGATCTCAGCGGCATTCTGGAATTTTGTGTCTGCTGCTGCAGCTGCACTTACAAGGTGCTGCCCCATCCAGCACTAAATATTCTGGAGGCATATTTGGGATCTGAATGGTTCAAGCGCCACATGGCACAAAGGGATCAGTCAAGACTGGTCGTGTGTGGGGTGTCCTATGGAAAGGAATACTCTAAGGACATGGGAATAGGATATATATTTGTGCATTGTCCAGTGAATGAGTTATGTTTGCATTACATCAAGTGCACATGGTCGTTTGCAGACTAGTAAGAAGACAAGGTCCAGTGACGTGGCAGGCACAAGTGTCCTGGAACAAATCTTACAGTGAGGGGCCCGTGGCATTCATCATCTTGTTTTCGGTTTCTCCATCTTGCAGGAATAGAGATTTAAAAGGCAACCTGTGTGATAAGAACCTTAAAAACTTTCAGGGTGGCACCAATGTCCTAGCACCACATGTAACGTTTACAGTCCCATGTGTGGCTGTGTAGCTAGTAAATTCTGTTTCACTTGTAGCATTTAAAGATACTTGGTCTTAGGAGGATTTTTCGGGAAGCTTTTCAAGCTCACCTTTTTCATATAAAAAAAGCCTACCCAAAAATACTTGACAAAGAATTTCATGGTAACGCCCCTGTGTGATTGTTGCGTGCTGTCCAGAGAGCTTAGCAAAGCTAGACAGCAGTTGGTCCACTCTCAAAGAATACAACCACAAAGTCCATGTACCATTTCCAAGCCCTGCAGGGCCTTTGAAATGCCTTCAGGGTGAAAAACTCTGAGGACTCACCGAGGGAGTCCTCTCGTAAACCTTGTGGTTGGATTATAATGCACAGGACTGCCAAAGGAAAACCTCCCCTTTGTCAGGATAAAGCAGGCCCTTTTGGGCTTTGATTCACTGTAACACGCCTCAGCCGTGTTTCTTTTGTGGCTTACTCTTTCTAGCCAAGTGTTCCCTAACCCCACAAGCTGCCATCTGATACACCCCATGATTTAACCTCACTGCCGGCTCAGCGCTGACTTGAGGGATTTTGCTGTGACCTGGGCAGACTGGAAATGTTGGTCTGTGACAGCCATTCAGCCGCAAAACGTTTGGTGGCCCCTAGTTCTACTGCCTTAAGTTACAGCCGGTTCTTCCCCATATGACGCAGCCAGACTGGCTTATCCCCCTCCTTCTGCAGTGGTGACCTGACAAACTCCTTGCGAGGATTCTGCACTGTAAGCTCTACGGCTCTCCTCTCATCCTGTGTGACTGGAGTGGTCCCAGCAGGCTTTTAGCAATCTCTTCCTCTCCTTCTCCCTTAGTGACAAGCTCTGGCCATTGCACTGGGCACTTATGAACAAAGCCCCATTGCTCCGGCAACAGGATCTAAGTGGATGGACAGTTAGGCCCAAGTGGAGCCCATTTGACCTCAGTGGAACTTTGTGGGGCCTAAGGATCCTCTCACGTGGATCCGATTGCAGATTTGGGGCACAAGAGAGCATTGTGGATGCAGTCTCCCATTTTGAACAGCCAGGAGTGAGAATCCACTGGTAGCTCCCTGCTGCTGGACTTCCTCCGGGAACTAAGAGTGTCACGCCTGGCTACGTTGGGGGCTGCCACTGGGCTGGACCATATTAACCTACGTCTGACACTACAACGAGAATAGGATTCTGGTACTCTCTTCCCATTGCCAACTTCTGTTTTATTCCTCCACGAAGAACCCTGAGAATACCTCCTTAATCTCCCCAGTGCTCCCATCCCATTGTGCTTCACCTTACAGGTCCCCATGCCTCCAGCTAAGAAGGCCTAGATATGGGAGAAGCCCTCCCCTTAACATAGCGCTGTCTACACTGGGGGGTTAGGGCGGTGTAACTATGTCACTGAGGGTTGTGGGGTTTCCATGCCTCTGAGCGACATAATTATACCGACATAGGTTGGTCATGTAGACCAGGGCTGAGATTTGAGAGCAAAAGGGAGGCAGTGTTGAGCAGCATTGGGTGTTCGCTCTTCTCTGGCTCAGAGCTCTGCATTTTCAGCCTTTGCTTGAATCTTGGGATCCCATGTGGCGATGGGGGGGAGGCTGAACTTTTCAAGGCAGTCTGTCTTGGCCCTGTATGGGTTTACAGACGGGGATAGTCTCAATACTAGAGACCTGTCCATCAGTAAATGATTCTGTAGCTTCAGTGTTCCTCTTGGCTTCCTGTAGTCTGTCACCACCCAAGCCTTTATATCCTTGTCCAGGGGTGCCCTTGTGGCTTGGATCAATTCTAATTGACTGGTAGCTTCTTCCCAACTTGGTAGCCCAAGTACCCCAGCTGTCGGGGTGAGAGAGGGCATGTGATAGCATTTTCAGTAGTGATAATCTTCAAAAGCTGTCTGAGAAGGGACATGGATAGTAAATACCTGGGGATGATGGATAGTTAAGGCAGTCACCATCTCAACCCTGTTCGCCTCAATTTAAGCCATTTCCTTCCTGCTCTGTTGGCGTATTTAATACTTATCACTAGCGTTCTGTAGAATAAATTATAAAGCCAGTTGCTACAAATGGTAATTTTTTTCTTAACCTGCCACTTTGTTACACGTGGGGGGGAGGGGGGGAAGGAATTTTTTTTAAAAAGGCTTTTGTGGAAAACTTACTCTTCACAGATCAGTAGGCAAGTCAATTACAGGCCTTTCTGAAAGCATGCTCCTCTCCAGCCTGCCTGTGAGGGGCTTAAAACCTGGAGATGCTAGAGGAGAAGTGTTGTTGCTTCTGTAGGTACACAATGCCTATTTGAATATCTGTGGAGGGTTACAGCAACATTTCAAAAGGCTTTCATATTATTGCACGAAGATGGTGGCCACATAGCTGTCAGCTTTTTGTCTAAGTGAAATGGGCATCTTGTCAGGGACGGGCAGATGGCGTTCACCTGCTCTGGAAGAACTCTCTCAGACTCGCCATTGGTGTTGTAGAATAATAACAGACAGCTGCTAGCAGTAAAATAGGCTTAAGCAAAAGCGATATTTTGGCATTCAGATGCTTGGAAGTGCACAACAAGAATGGGAGAATGTCCATAGTATTTGCATTAATTTTTTCCCTCCTCTTAAAAGATAATATACAAAGTAGGAACATTTTCTACAGAATAATCAGTGCCTTGATTTGTGATCCCAGAATCTGGCCTCAGTTTCCCCCATCATTCCTTTTTTTCAGAACTGACTCAATCCTGCAGTTCCCCTCAGTTGCCCCCTCTTATACCTGACTGACTGTTCTCTTTGTAGCATTCACACCTTATAGTGAAGCCAGAGCTGATAAATTGCTAAATACCAAGTCAGAAAAGATTATGTCAACGTGTGTATGCTTCTAGACCTAATGCAAGGTTTTCTTTCCCCTCCCGAAGGCATCTGACTTTCAGAACTAGGAGAGGGGGGATTGTTTCAGTGCAGACAAAATTGTTTCCTGCTAACCCTTGCCTAGGTTTATTGCCGGGGAGGGGGGGAAGCATGTGAAGCTAATTGCTTTTATTTGGGTTTCTTGAATTTCAGAACCCTTTATCTCTTGTCAGCTCTTTTAAATGTAAAGTTAATGGCTTAGTTAACTTTGTATGATCAGTTGATGCTTGTTTAAGATACCCTTACAAATAGGACAGCTGTAATTTTATTGATAAGATCCATCCGTTTAAACGGGGCTGCACAGAGTACTTCCCATTGTGTGTCCCTTTTTGCTGTGGAGTAATAGCAACATCTTGGTTTTGCAGATTTTCAAAGTATCATGCAGCATTCTGTGTAGCTCGACATTGAGTGGCAAAACCTTTATTCAGAGCAGCACAATGTCTGTAAACGTTTTGGATAAGTAGAGACTTCTTAAAAGAATAACTCAGTAGTGTAAATATAGTTCAGTGCACGCTTTATCATGGATTTTTCTTTTCACTTAGGTTCAGTTTAAATCTAGCCCTCCTCCTCCTCCTCCCCTTCCAAATGTCATTACCGTTTGAGCTGGCCAAATAAAAAGGCAGAGAAAGCAACAGTGAAAATCATTTGCACTAAGAAACAGCAGTCCCATCTCTTGAAGCCAACAGGCTTTTGACAAGGGATTTAGGGTTAAAGACGTATTATACCTGTTCACTTAATTATTAGTATTTACACAGTGTCATAACTGAATGGTTTTTAGCAAGCAAGACATGGTCACTGCCCTGAAGAGCTTATGATCTGAACATATCTATCTCAGTGGTTTTCATAGTAATCTGCTCCAAAGTTTTAATTTTCAAAGCTGTTTGGAAAACAATGGCTCTGTCTGCATGGTTGAAGGGGAAAATATTTTTTCAGACTTAACTTGTCCTAAAAATCACTAAACCTCTTAAATTGATTACCCAGTGACAGAGGAGCTGGATGATACCACATTCCACTTTAGCCCCTTACCCAGAGATGCAGCCCATTGGCTTGTGTATGTTTGCATGTAGTTAATTTTGTCTAGACACACATGTACATGTAATGTGTAACCCTCTTCCTTACTTCTGCTCTGTTATAGGCACTGCGTGAAGTGCCATTTCTCCCTGTTCTAGCAAGTAGGCGTGGTGTTAAACACAATATCACGCTCTGCCTTTCTTTTCAGTACCTTTGCGCCCATACAAGAAAGGATGATATGCAGGCTAAGGGAAGAGCAGACCCATACCAACCCTAGTGATGTGATGTTGCCTTTGCTGCTTCACTAGATAGTTAATCCCTTAATTGCACTCAGGCAAGCTTTCTATCTTAATTTTTTCTCTGTTTTGAAGCTGCTGCTACTTGTTTTGTTTCCACAATTGCTGTCCCTCCCCTCACCTGTTCCCCCACCCCCACGACACCTCAGATACTGGAAAGTGCTTAACTGCCTTCTTCACCAGATGCACTGGGTGTCTGAACTTCACTGCCTCTTCTTACAGGTTGAACCTTCTGATCCTTTTATGAGTTGTCAGCCTTCATATGCCCTTTCTGGATAGGTGTCCTGGAATCTGCCCTCCTACATATCTGGCCCCTATCATGCCAGCATCTGAGCATATCCCATTCATTATGGCTCCGTTGATGTGAGCTGTAGCTCACGAAAGCTTATGCTCAAATAAATTGGTTAGTCTCTAAGGTGCTACAAGTACTCCTTTTCTTTTTGCGAATACAGACTAACACGGCTGCTACTCTGAAAGGCTGTTGTGAGGATAACTTCATTATGATATTGGGGTGGTGGTATTCTCCCTGTTTTACAGATGGGTTCTGGGACATAGAGTAAGCGAGTTGCCTAGGGTACAGCTGGCAATTGAACCCTGATCTCCTGCATACCAGTCTAGAGCGTTAGGCTCGGACCGTCCTTCCTGTCCCAGTCACCTCTGATAACTCATTGAGCGTGAAGATGAGAGGACGGATTTTCAGGGAACAGGTAAAACCTGGGACTGGCTTATAAATAAACACTAGTGTGGGGTGGCAATAAAACCAGAATGCATTTTGGTGCTCGTTGTGCGTTCCTTTGGTGAGCCGCACTGGGTAACAGCTGTCAGTTGACCAGCAGAGTTAGTGTATTTTTTCACTATGCAGTGGAGAACGCTGCTTACGACCTTAGCCATAGCAGTCTGAAGAGCCACAGCGCTCTTGCAAAGCTGCCTCACGCATTGGGCATCACTGCTTACTCTTACAAGGGCTAATCTTTTGCTACCTGTTCTTCTGGAAAGCTAATTCACCCCTCCCCTGTGTGTGTGGTCAAGGTGATCACTTCCAGTTTCTGGAGGAGGTAAAGTTCTCCAAGTGCACTTCAGCACTGCCTGTGGCCAGACAGTGGCATTGAGGCAGAAGCATGTGGGGTGTGTTCAGGTGGAGTCCCTCAGTTGCTCTCTCCACTGGGGATGTGGATGTTAAAGACTGCCTACGAAAAGGGAGAGATTTCTGCTTTCCTTATGGGTAGAAGCAGGGCCAAGTCAACCCATTGTCCGTTTGGGGTCAATTTAGGCTCTGCCAAGGAGATAGCACTGGGGACGGAGGAGCAAGCTTATCAATTAGTTTCTTTTAGAGGGAGGTATTTCTCTTCTAGTTCAGCCTTTTCAAAGGTAGCTAAATAAGAGAACTCAATTTGGAGAGCTCCATTGCTTAGCCTCATTCTAATGAGGCTTTTATTGTGAACATAAAAGAAGATGAAATGCAAGTACATGTGTGTGTCCAGAAGGGAAGTATGCTGATGAGCATGTGGCTGAGTGACCCTTCGTAATTACAACATGGTGGTAACAGCACATGAAGTGAGAAGCGATGCAAGGAGTAAACACCCATCTGCTTTAATGCTCACAACTTTGCAGAAACTCTGGCAAAATTGCCTCTCCTAGCAGCTTTGTTGTGTCACTTTTCTTTTGTTTCAGAACTCCGAAATTGAACTGTAAGCTTTCTCTAAATCTTGCATAGGTAGGAAAGAAGCAAGCCCAGAGGGAGCTTAGGTGGCCAGTATAGCCATAAAAAAAAGGAATTATGCCTCTTTGTTGTAGTAATGTGGAAACTATTTGCTGTGGGTTAGGGTGTCAAAGAGAAAAGTATAGTCGTGTTGATTGTCATGCTGCAATGAGGTCAATAAAACTGAAGAACGCTTGGTAATAGATGAATGGTAGATTAATTGCCTTAAGCAATTGCATTATCTAATGAAAGTTTCATATAATTATTTTATATAACTTTTTGGCAGGTGGGTCCTTAAATTGATAGTATTGATTGCTGGAAAAGAGCCTGGTGTTTCTGTTGCTGGAATTATTAGAGGAGAATTTATAGTAATTAATATCTGTGTATTTACATAATTTTTTTTAAGCTTGCTAATTGCGTGCTTCAGTGAAACCCATTTGAGCTTGTTTGGCAGCATTGGAAGTTCATAAACTTTTTTAAATGTTTAGGTTGGAAGTTGATTTTGCGCTGGAGGTTTGGCATTAAAATAAATCCTTGTAACCCTTCGATTGTCAGCGCTTTCCAAGCTGCCAGTGAAAGAAACGAGAGCACAGCGTGTTCACATTGGGAAGGCTGTAGTTCAGGTTGCAAAATGACTTCTGTCAGAACGTCATGAATTTACTCAGTACATTTCTGAAAACTTTCTTCTTTTTTGGGCTAAGGAGTCACCAAAGGTCAACTTTTGGGGAACTTCTGAAAATCTTTTCAGCTGCTGGTTAGCGGTATGTGTGTATATCGAGAGACTTTTTTTAGCTTTAAATATATATTTGCCGTTTTACAAAATGAATTACAGAGCCTGATTCTGAGTACACACCAGTGTAAGTGCTGTGGAGTTACTCTTGACTTCCAGCAGGGTAAATCCATTTAATATGCAGTCCCTAACTCTTCACATTTTTGAAGCCAATCCACAGTGAGGGATGATTACTGAGAGCTGAGTTAAAAACAAGTTACAAAATCATAGGAGTAAAATATGGCTATGCATGCACAATAAAACACCTCCCTAAGTTGTGTAATTACATGCATCATTCTGGAAGTGGGCCGCTGGGTAAGGGAATTGTGTAACTATCTAGTGCCGTAGCTAGTTACTCTGGGAGAATTTTTTTAAAATGTGAAGAATGGAGTTGGGAAGAAAATCCCATTGAAAGTCAGTGGGACTAGTGCTGTTAAATCCTTTCAGCACTTGTGAAAATTTCCCCTTTTTTGTGGCAAGCGTGTTATACCTCAGGCAATATGAGCCATTTATATTATTCTTGACACCTCAACTTTACGTTTCCAGACATGTTCTCAAACATGTAACAACATTGCGTTAGTATCGTTTTTATTATACTATGTTATAGTGTTGCCCAGAATGTGCCATGTGCCGAACAAACGTATGGGAAGAGAGACCCTTGTTTGTCTATTTTTATAGTGCCTGTCTAATCTACAGTTTCCAAAGCTAAAACTACCTGCCCTCATCGCTGGCAGTGTAGCCAAACAGGGGACTGCAGGTTTCAGAAGGATTTTCCCTGCCAGCTAGTCCGTAAGACAGGAAAGCTTGGAACTGCACCCACTTTCATACGTACTGTATTGTGCTTGGCTTCTTGTATGAGCCATGAAACTGCCACTGGGAAAGCATGTGTGCTCTGCACTCCCAGAGCTGAGGCAAAAACCAAAGTCCGTAGATCTGAAAACAAGAAGTTGCCATGAAACTTATTGAGAATGAGGTTGAAAACACCCTTCTATCACCTCTTTTACGGCATCTTAAAAATAAATTAATTAATTAGATAAATCCAGAATTGCAAGGGGACCAGAATAGCTTAACCCCCTTGAGTTGAATTTTCCAGTTGACCAGCTAACGGAATGATTGAGGATGCGTGCGCACAGCTGTCGCTTGCTTCAGTTTAGCACTGTATCCTTTTGAGTAGCTTGTCAATTATATCTGTGTAAACAAGCTTATTGGACAGTTACTGAGCAAGCATCACTTTAAAAAAAAAAAAAAAACAACCCATTAATTGCCAGTAAATAATATTTGGCCTTATTTAACCTCTGTGTATGTGTGAGCCCACGAAGAATCTTGCTCATCTTCCTTTGTTTTCTTAGTCTATTGTCTTACAGCTTTCATTTTGATTTTCTCTCTCCTTTTTTTTAAATTTGGTTGCTGTGAAATTTTGCAGCACTGCCAACTTATTTCCTTAGGATATATTTAGATAAAGCAAGATCAGCAGAGAGTGATGTGTGTTTGCGTAAGGATGTTTGTAAATGTTAGCAGTAACACTGTCAGGATTGTTGAGCAGATGTCCATGAGATGCTACCAAGATCCTTATTTACAAATTTGTAAATGGCTGAAGGGGTTTCCTTCCCAGGGATAAGGGGGCCACCGCCTTAAAAGATTAAAATCCTATTGTTTTGAGTCTGAAGCTACTCTGTTGTAGCTGCCGTCTCAGATTATCCATTACAAGGGAAAAAGCTCTGTATTAGCCTGGAACACCATTGAACCAGTGTTGCCTTTTTTAAAGCATTGGCTTTGTATGTGAAAATGTGGGGTTTGGTTTTGTTTGTGGGGGAGGATAGAAAAATACACGCTTGTTCCTGGTTGAAAAATAAACTGCTACTTTAAGGATTTCCTTGGTATGCAGCTATCTGAGATGGTGCATTATAAGTAATCATAAAAATCTGCTAAAATATTAGAAACATAAGTAGAGTAAGCTAGTCATCCATCAAAAAGTCTCCTTTGCAGTAAATACCCTTTTACCCTCCCCCCCCCCCTTTAACCTTGAGGTCGTAGTATAGGTCAGAAGCCTGGCTCTCGGATACCATTCATAGAGTTAATGCATAGTTACGCCACAGCAATCCTTAGAGTCTTTTTTTTCTTCCTCCCACTGTTAACCCAAATCTTCACTATAGCCTGTCTGTCTATTACATGATCTTAAAGTAAAACGCAATTAATGTCCTATTCCAAAACCTCTAGTTCCTTTACTTACAGCAGAGAAAATGTTAGCCTCTTGTTCTCTTTTGGGAACCTCTGCAAATTACCACAATCTCCTCTTTTTTGGAAAAAAGTGTGTGTATGTATGTATTCACCATCACTGAATATGTATTTGTGACACCTGTTTTAAATGTTTGTGGGTTTGGCTAGAACGAGCAATGTACATCTGACCTTCGATGGAAAATTGCCATCAACCCCTCTCTGCACCATCTCCCTCATTCTTTTCAGGGCTTAAGAGCGCTTAAGTTTTGCCTTCAGTCTGGAATCTATTTGAATTGATGCGATACTGAAGCTTTTAAGAATGTAGAGGAAATGCATCTTCAGACTGTTCCAAGGTTTAAATTGAATTGTGTAGGACAGTAAGGCACTGTGACTCCTACATATATGGTGAGCAGCTTCTCATGTAGTGAAGTTGCTAGTTTCATGCATTGCATCTTAATTGGGGAGAGAGGGAAAGAGAGAGAGTTAAATGTAAATTGTATGACCATTGCTCATACCTTATTCTGCCACTAGCTTTTAAATCTCTGGAATAGTGAGGCAGTCTATTTGAATTATTACAGTTACAGGCTATTAGCACGGTAAGAGAGAGAGTAAAGTGCTGTTACTGTTAATATGGAAACTATTCCCAAATACTTGGTACTACATCCATGGCTTTTTCTTTTTTTCCCTCTCATCCCCCTCGGGGAGTTTTGGAAAGAGCAGACAAAATGGTGGTGGGAAATATGGTGGAGAAAACACTTTTTATATAGTATTTTAATATGTTAAAGCTGTAAGCTGATGGACGTAGTAGTTGAACTTTAACTGCTGGAACCATTGCTTAAATTCCTCCCTCCCCGCACGCTGTCACTGTTTGCATAAAATTTTCAGAGTTATTAGCATGTTGCAGTTTTTTAGTGTAACAAATTATGGCGTCTACAAAACAACAGTGTTACTCTGTCGTGTGGTGTAAACTCTAAAAAGGGGGCGGGGAGGATCATTTGATGTAATGCAGGCACTACTAGCCCAAAGAGACTAATGCAGGAAATCATCTGATGTTTAGATCTGTATGAAATGGTCAGCATAGTGCCATACTCTGTTAATCAGGTTACTGTGAGGTGTAGTAGAGTTCTATTATTAAATTTAAAACCTCACTATATAAGATGAAGGCAGCTTTAATGAGATGAAAAGGCTTAACTGGAGTCCAATTAAATTGTCTTACCTGTTTATGCCGTCTGCTGAAGTCCTGACCGGTAAGTTAATTCTTTCCTTTATGCTCTCGAAGCCTATGTTGAGGGCGGCGAAGTAGATAGATACCAGATCACCCATCTGTCCCAGCCATCTCTGAAAGTCTGTACTGGGGATGTGAATTCATGTTGCGTACCTCCAGGGCAGATTTTAAACAAGGCACCATACAGAGTTGTTTTGTGAAGTAACTGCTGACTCACCTAATATTTAGTCGCTGCTAATGTAAATTTATTTCAGTACATCCAGAAGCACCTTTCTGAGACTCTAGGGGTACGGCCAGCTGTGATAAGAACCATAGCTGGCTTGGGTCAGCTGATTCAGGCTCGTAGGGCTCTGGCTGCAAGGTTATAAAATTTGCTAGCGGAGAGGGTTCCACTCTGAGCCTTAATGTCTACCCTGCAATTTTTAGCCCCCTAGCCCGAGCCAGCTGACCTGGCCTCTGAGATTTGGTGCCAGGGTTTTTTATCACAGTGTAGATTTACCCTTACTGTTTAGGCCCACAACCACCATGTCCAGTTGCCTCCTGCTGTTCTGATTTGCGGTGATTGTGGTGTAGGCAGCAGGCAACACCCAGAGAACCTCAGATGAGAGGGCTGTATGGTGCAAAATACTCCACAAACATGAATCAAGCAGCCCCATTAGGTAAATAATACTGCTCCTATTTTCCAGATGGGCAGACTGAGTCAGAGGGTAAATAACCCGGCCACAGTCACACAGGAAACCAGCAGCAGTTGAAAATGGAGTCCAGGAGCGCATCTCCTAAGCACCATGCACCACACTCCCTAATGAAATGCATTACTTTAACTAAACTCCCTTCGTGGTCTGTGGAACTAGAAGGCTGGAGGGGAAGGGATGTGGCTGTGGCCTGTAAGTGCCCTTTCCAGTTCTATGAGGAAGAAATGCAGTGAGAGGGGAGAAACTCAAGTTTTCACCTCAGGTTAACAATTCTCTTTTCTTCACGGATTTGATGTGGCTCAGGGCCCTGCTCTGTAAAGGGGTCCCAGTGTGCAGAACCTGTGTTATGATAGTGGAATGCACATGTCTGTCGGCCCTGGCCCTGCACAGAGCCTCTGAGGCCACTTTATGTGGGTGATTTGCTCTTTCCTCCTCTCCCCATGCCCTACTTTTAAGATGTATTGCCTGGAATAGCCCAGCTGTGAAAATCAGGACCCGGAGGAGTTGGAGGCAGGGGTGTGTGTGTGAGAGAGATCTTGTATGTTCTAGTCAAAACTATACATTCACTAAGGCTTTATTCCCCCACCCTCCTCTCCAACATGCTGGCCGTATGAATATTGTCTGATGCTGAGGGCTTGGCTGAGCTTCCTTTGGACCTTAAAAATCCCTCTCCGTCATCAAGCAGGTGTTGCATTGATCGAGACAAAGCCCCCCATATCCTGCCCTCCCTGCTGGCTCGGGAAGTGAGACCCAAAGCCAGGAATTATGCCTGTGAATCAAGTGGGAAATATATACCCAAGTGTCTTGAGGTTAACTTCAATTTTCAACTGTGTGACCCGTTAAGCAGCTTTGCTTCGTGCCACTTGTGACATGGGAAAGAAATGATATGATGGCAGTGTGATTATCCTGACAAGGGGGAGAGAATGGAAGTGCTGTGTTTACTTGCAACAGCATTGTCTGAGGGCTGCCTTGTTAAATAGGGCACTCTCACGCTGGGGCCAAGCTGAAAGGCAGGCCGGGGAAGAGAATATCTTGAGCCTAATGCGCAAATGCTCAGCCATCAATTTTTTTGTCTTCTCTTTGCTTCCTGGCAGCAGTCTTGTCTCCCTCCCAACCCATCTGCTAGAGTCTGAAGTGCTATGTCTGATAGAACTGTTTGTACTTGTTTGACACCCTGTTACAGGGAAAGAAAGCCAGTCATAAGCAGGGCTGGCTGGCTTGAAGGGTTTACTGAGCCTCAGATCCTTTTGCCTCTAATGCTCATGTACTCTAAGTAGCCACCACCTAATGACGTTGTTTATTTTAGTCCAATTTCTAACAAACTTGTGTCTATCTCATTAATATTATTACACCCTCCAGTACTAGCTAGCAACCTCAGCTGGAAGGTCAAGGGTTAAATTAGCATAGAGACAGAACTCCTTTAGTCCCTGGAGGATAGTCCTTTCAGAATAGATCAGGCATGGGGTGGGGGGGAGAGGAGAAGATTGTACTGCTGCCTGAGATGTGACTAATCTGTGGCTAGACTGTGGGCTTTGGTCTTCACTGCTGGCTTTCACTAGCATTGGAGGTTAAGAAAAATATATTTTCAGTGGAAAAACAGTGCCCTGTGTACCCTGGAATTATTTTTCAGCTCGCTGAATCATAGAATATCAGGGTTGGATGGGACCTCGGGAGGTTTAGTCCAACCCCCTTCTCAAAGCAGGACTAATCCCCAATTTTTGCCCCAGATCCCTAAACGGCCCCCTCAAGGATTGAACTCACAAGCCTGGGTTTAGCAGGCCAGTGCTCAAACCACTGAACTGTCCCTCCTACCCAAGCGAGTGAGGTGCTTTGTAGGAGCAAACGAAGACCCAGTTTCTGCCACAAAGAGTATGAAAGCCATACGTGACACAGCTAATGAGATTCTTGCGGGTTGGGGGGTGGGGTGGGGAGGAAGGAGAAGGGTGACAGTGAGACGTCACTGAGGCATGTGCACGTGTTGATTGTTCCCTTAAGTTTAGTTCTTCTTTTGAGCTCTTGAGGGTATGGCAGAAGTGGGTTTGTAGAAGGGATTTGGAAGAGGGGGGACCAGGGCGTGGCTTGGCAAAGTGGCTTAAGGAAGGTGTTCCATACCTAGGTGGGCACTGCAGAAGATACGAATGTCGGACTTGGGAGAAGAAAAGAAAGGCCTTGACTTTGGCATCAATGGGGGGTGGAAATACAGGTCAGCACTGAGGGATGTGGGCCCTCAAAAGCCAGGGTTAAGAGCTGGTGCATAGCACCATGGGGTGCCCATAAGGGATTCAAAGGGGAGTGACAGTGAAAATGTCAGGCAGGTGAGGGCTTTGGATGGGCAGGAGGATTGCAAAGAAAACATCTCCTGGACCAGATTAGAGGTGGTAAGTAGGCTGTGGACATGTGAATTAGCCCTTGGGATAGAAGGGAAGGGGTGGATTTGATGTGTGACTATAGAAGCAATGGGATTTGTTTACTGCCCAGGTGTGGGAAGGATTCTTGTCTTGCATATTTTCAATCCCATACTCTTCAGCACACTGAACATGTAGAGGAAGAGTCAACTTGAGTTTAATAATGAAATAAATGCTGACCGTGAGAATTATTCATTTTTCATTCAGTAGAAACAGTCCGTTTCTGAAGTAACTGAACTGGATGCATCATTTAGACTGAACGTGAACCAAAGATTCTTGTCACAGAACTTTGGTCCAACTTGCTGCAGAAATACCCATAGGGCATCAGGAACAGGATCGTGTAGAAAGATAGGGTGAAGTATTAAATGTCCTTTATTGTTGAGCCAAAGTGGCTAGGTTGCATGCTCCATCAGGATCCTCGCTGCTCTGCTTGCAGCAGGGCCTGGTTTGAGAGCAGATGGCAGGAAGTCAGCTCTTTAGAAGAGAAATATAGTGCCATGTAAATTAGAAAGGGGGAACTCTTGGGAAATAGGTCTTGTATGGAGACCTTCTTTTAGTATTTCATCAATTAGTGACCTACACCAGGCAAAACGATCATATAGACCAGTGGTTGTCAACCAGGGGTACGTAGAGGTCTTCTAGGGGGTACTCAGCTTATCTAGATCAATGCTTCTCAGTCTGGGGCTTGAAGCCCTGAGGGTAGTCATGGGACAGGTTTAGGGGGTTGCATATGCAGTGCTGGCATTGGGCGGTGGCAAACAGGGCAGTTGCCTGTGGCCTCCCACAAAGCTAAGTTATGTGCAGGACTTTGGGCTCCAGCCCCGGACGGCAGGGTTTGGGCTTCAGACAAGGCTCACAAGTGAAAAACAGGCTCAGTATTGCAGTGAAATGTAAGTACAATACTTGTATTCCAATAGATTTATTTTGCAATTATATGGTAAAAATGAGAAAGTCGGCAATTTTTCAGTAGTACTGTGCTGTAAGCAAGCAGTTTTTAAGTGAGGTGAAACTGGGGATACTCAAGACAGATCAGACTCCTGAAAGGGGTACAGTCATCTGGAAAGGTTGAGAACCACTGATATAGACAGTCTTTGGGTAGAAAGAAATAATGAATGCTAAGAATCCAGTGAACAATGACTTACACATTTGAAGTACACATTGGGAATGTCATAACTGATCAACTTTCAGAAGCTCAGATCACTCAATGGAGAGTCGGGAGGTGAATATTCATAACTTTTATTTCTTGCCAGCTTGACCAATTACTGACTCTTAACAAAACCCAGAAATGTTGCGGCAGTTTGAGCTTTTATTATTTTTTTTTTAATGGGGCTTTCCTTCATTACCTATCGCCCTGGTATTCAAGCACCTCGAACACTTGAATGGGGTTTATCCTTACAACTTTTTTCCTGAGAGACAGGAAAGTATTAGCCCCATTTTACAGATGGGAGCAGAGGCACAGGGATGAAACAGCCTGCAGAATGTCAGCCAGGAAGCCTCTGGCAGAGGCAGGAATAGAATCTAGATTTCTTGAGTGCCAGTCAAATGCCTTAACCACACAACCGATCTTCCTCTTGCCTCTTCCTTACCTATCAGATGCTGCAGGGTTTCAATGGAGAGCAATTTGACAATGGAACCAGCTTATCTTACTGCTCTAAAAGGATACTTTGCTATTATTCCCCTTTTCACTTCAGTCTGAGCCCTAAAGGCACTGTGTCCCGTGCCTCGGAGTTGTGTTCAGACTCCAGGATCTGCTTGAGTTACTTGGCTCCCTCGCTTAAAACTAGCATTTCCCTTTGGATGTTGGGTCTGATGGAAGTGAACATATTGTTGTTTGTGTAATTGTTAATCAACTGAGTGCCTCCACTAACTTTTATTATTTGTATTACTGTAGCACGGAGGGGCCCTAGTTACGTACAAACAGAACTAAAAGATGGGCCCTGCCCCGAGAGATTACAATCTAATTATACAAGATGTGCATAGACAGGCAGGAGAGTGTATTTTCCTTAGTGTGCCTGTGCTCTGAAAAGTGAGTCTGGAAAAATGCCACTGCGCTGCTCCACAGATCTGCCACTTGTGCATACGTGCGTATCTGCTGGCTTCAGTGGCGGGAATAGGGTTTTCCTGCTTTTTACTCCTAATAGCCCTGCAGAGCCTCTGCGGCTAAGAAAGCGAGCAGGACTCTAGTGCTTCTCTTGTTGTGTATCAACCGTTCCAATCAGCTACTCCTGAGCAAGCTTATTGAAGGCAGCGGAGGGGTTCTGTGTGTGTAACCAAGGGCAGAACTCAGCCTGCGGAAACTTTTATCCCGGTGGTGATGCTTGAGAAGGCAGACTGACTCATTGATCTTGGGTTGAGTCTACAAAGCTGGTAGTTAGGAGAAAATACCTTTTTCCTTGTAAAGTGGGCACACCTGTGAAGGAGTCATAGCTAGGCAATAAACCTGGAGCCCTGGGATGCTGCCACTTTTACAAAGTCGCTTTTTATAGTATATAACCACCCTTTAAACTCTACCCCACATTTTAAATAGGGCTCATTAGATGATGTAACTGAGTGTGCCTTGCATGCTACAGGTTTTTTGATACCTTCTGGGTAGGCTGTGTGGTTGTGGAATTTTAGAAAGAGGATCAGTTCAGCATAGGGCTTTTGATTTCCGGTTCTGGTCTGCTCCAGGTCTGTAGGAGCTGATAGTGCTGGTAAGGTGGCTGATAAAGGAGAGCAGGCTTCTGTAGTCTAGTCTCCTGTGAGCTATAATGTTTTGGTTTGGGGGTTTAATGTGTGGGAGGTGGGTGGTGCTGGTGGGCTGTGATATGCAGGGGGTCAGGCTAGATCTGGTGCTCGCTTCTTGCCTTAAATTCTGACTCAACAGTAATCCAGTGGTGCTGAAAAGCTCGCGTCCTGTCCAGGCCTCTAACTAGAAGGGTGGTGAAGTGATGTCAAACAGGGTGTGCCCAGCAAAATGCCCTTTCGTCTTCCAAAGTCGCCTACCCCCCACAACATCGCTGGTACGAAACAACTCCTCGGTCCTCCATTACACAGGAGCATGAAGTAGTGAATTGTGGCATTTGAGCTCTGGTTTCCCCATATGCGGTTAAAGTACCACACTGAGCGTTTAGCAGCTGCAGCTAGAATGCAGCATGCAGAAAGGCTCTGTCTCATTTAGAGGTTAGTCCTTGTGTGACAGCCCTCTTTACTGGACACTGTCCAGCACACAGGGCTTCCGCCTAAACAGAGGCAAATTGTTTTCATTGTTAATCTGGACTTGGAAGGTGAATTGCTGTTTGTCTTTCACGTCGTGGGCCCTGGGTCCTGTCTGCGGATGTGTAAATTGCACCACTAGTGAGGTGTGAGATACAGGAGCAGAATAACTATTCCTGTGGAGATTACATCACTACCTTCTGCTGGAATGACATGCTCCAGATCCTTCACCAAAACACACTGAGCCATGTGAGGATATGTCTCTTATGATTGTGACACATGCTGCAGAAGGCTTAGGTGAATAGTTACATGTATGGGTGTGTGTATATATATAATATAAAATTTCCCCCTTGAATGCAGTTAACATGGTTGGGTAATGTGGATTTCATATTAAAGATTAGTTTAGGAAAACAGCCTTGTTTTTAATCTCTCCTTAAGTGCTATATACATTTTGACTTAAAACCATTATGCCCTTGGTCTTCAGAGTTTTTTGCATTGCGTATGAATTTAATACATTGAGTATGATTATGCTCCACTACAGGAAAATCTTTCCCTTCTATGCTTCCTGTGTTACTGGACAAGATCTACACAGGCTGCCAGTTACATGCTGTAGACACACCCATACACATATGGACTGCTTCTGGCATGTGTACGAGGTGATGCCCAAACCTCGTACATGGATTCCTTTGGCTGCTAATGCACTCTGGACTTCAGATTTACAAGTGTCTGATTGTAGATGCAGGTCTACTTTGTGCATCTCAGCCAGGGAAAATTCTGCTCCACAGAGCATAATGGGTGGGGATGAGGGTCCTGTTCGCTATTGAAAGGGGATAGAGGCAGTTGATTTACAAGGAGCATGCTGAAATAATCTGCTGCTGCTCAGTCTCCACAACAAATTAGTGGACTGTGGAAGTGCTAGAGAAATGTACATCTCGAAGAGTGAGGGTTTTAAGGCTGCCGTTTCATTGAATAATTTCAGTCTGGCTGAAGCCCAATTTGGGTATCCTGTACCTCCAACACTTCAGTTATTGTCACATCCTTTCTGTTGTGTTTCTAGTTCTGCTGCCAGGTACAGGGGATTGCATTACAGGAGTGCATGATTATTAGCTTTTGGCAGTGGTGAGAGCCTGAATGGCTTCCTCGTGCACTGGAAGGCTGGTGTTTAGTACCACAGCTTCCCCCTGCTGATAGGCTGTTCCAGTTAGCAGGGCTTCTGGCAACACCGCCAAGCAACACACAGTCTTTTTGTGTACCCTGGTGTCAGGGAGCCTGCATGAGTGCTCTCCTACAGATAATTCAAGTATCCAGCTCCTAGCTGTGGTGTTTTGTCCAATTTCTATTGCGTTCTGACCTACATCATTCTTTATTTGCAAAGCTATACTCGCAGGCAGCAGTAATAAATCAATTAATGACTCTGATGAATCGTTTAATGGCTGACAAAATAACACTAAAGCCAACAGCTTGGATCTCTACAGCAGTACCAGAAGACGCTGGTTGACTCAGGGTAGGGAGACGAAACAGAGACTGTTAGCTCAATTAGTGCAATTAGTGTGCGATTTAAAGGCTTAGACGGCATCTGCTGGAGTACCAACTTGGTGTGTTAACTGAATGTCTAGGTTTGGAAAGCAAAACTCAGAGATCCAGATTTTTGCTATCCTACTGGCTGCTTCTGTTTTTAAAAAATACAGATCTATTCAGAACTGTTCCACGAGTTGAGTTGTGTGTCCCGCCAAGAATAAACTTACCCTGTCTCAAATCATGCAATGCTCCAAGTGCACGAGGTCAGTCATAGCTCAGGCCCCTGGAAGGAGGTAAATTACCTACTCCCTACTAAAGTTGAATGCCAGCAACAATACCAGGGTCACGGAAAGATGTGAACCATCCCAGGAATTGCTGAATGATTTGAGGAACTTGAGTTCATGAATTTTATAAAAGTACCATTGCTTGGAATTGCTTGAAGCACTGTCAGTCTGGCCTGGACTCTGTCACAACCAGAAAGTTAGGGAAGATGAACAGACAGGAGCTAATGGTGTACTCCACCCTTTCCATGCCTGGAATCCAGCTGGGATATTCCCTCCCACACATTTCATTTAGCACGATAGGAAGAGAAGCTGGCCACAACCCACTTCTCCCTCCCACCCAGTGATAGCCCCTTCTTGATCAGTTTAGAACAGGGGATTTTTTGGGTGGGTGTGTGTGGGGGGGAAATGAGACCTCTTTCGCCTACTCCTGACTCAGATACCGTGTGTGCTTGGGCTAGCGAGTTTATCGCCGGGCTGTAGTCCCTGTTTGTAGGCTGTCAAGCTGCATCTGCAAAGAGTTTGGAGATCCTTGGGTGTAAGTGCTCTGAGTGTGCAAGTATGTTTGCTTCTAAAGTTACAGCTGCCGCCGTGGATGTGAATATCTCATGGCCAACAAGGTTTTACCACTCAGAAGTGACTGTCAATAGGCATGTAACAAGATGTGATTTGCCTAATACTGCGTGTTTATTGAGGTTGGCAAAGAGCCTTTAACATAACTAGACAAATAAAAACAGCATGTGTGTATAATCTGATAATGAACATGGCTGCACACAAGACTTCCTAATCTTGTGCTGTATAAATAACACTGTTTACCTGCTGTACCCCCATCACAATCTGTGCCTTGCAAATATCCACAGTAGGAAGACCCATCTCACATCCGGTTATAACAGATATGCCCTCATACAGTAAGGGGGACTTTACAGGGGTCTGTTTTACTAATTGTCCAAAATATCAAATGTGAGGAGTCAGAATCATCAAACATTGAGTACTGTTATCCTCTTCTTACCTAGGCCTGTGGGTCTTGCTTAGACATCCCCCTCCCTTCAACCCATCCAAAATGCAAGCGCAAATAGCCCTGCCTTGCCTGGTTCTTTTGAATCCCTTCAGTATCTTCCCCTTACCTAGAGAAGTGGTAGATACTCCATTACTTGAGCTCTTGCATTCAGGGTTGGATGTCATTCCAAAAGAGATGTTATAGCTCAAACAGCAGTTTATGGGCTTAAACCAGCAGCGATTGGATGAGGTTCTACATTATGCAAATCACACTATAATCGTCCCTTCCAGCCTTAAAATAGCCGAATCCCTTTCAGCAACAAATTTGAATACTACCACCTTGCACAAGTCAGCTCCGCCCTGGCTTCGTTTCTTTGCTACCCCCTCTTTGCTGTGCCCAAGCTATAGAGGTAACCGCTCCCATTCTCATCCGAGTCTTCCAGTCCTGCTCCCTACATTGAGGAAACCCTACCCGTTGCACCACTGCTCCATCCTCTTGCTTTACAATCTCTTCCCTCCCACTCCCCCCAGACTTGTGTGTGTTGTCTGCTTAGGGGGAGCTCTCAGGCACTCTTGGCACTACAGAAATAATGTTGAACTTTGTTCCTTGATGTCGCACCCAAATTGAAGCAACACGAGAGATACCGTAGCTCTTGGCGTCCTCAAAATGAAAACTCTTTCCCGGGCTCCTAAACACTTTCCCCATGCAGTCTGGTGTATTGAAAGTACTCCACACCTGCAGCTTCCATTGAAGTCAGTAGGAATTGTGGCCTCTCAGCATCTCGGAAAATCAAGCCAATACTGTAGCTCTTAGTGTGACAAACTGGCTCAGTGGTAACATGGGTCCCTCGCATGTGAAGAATCCCTCTTTAGCCAGAAAATGGATCAAATGGGGAAAAAAAAAGGGGGGGGTCATCTAGTCAGTGCCTCCTAGGGTGACCAGATGCCCTGATTTTATAGGGTGAGTCCTGATATTTGGGGCTATTTCTTATATAGGCACCTATTACCCCCCACTTCCTGTCCTGATTTTTCATATCTGCTATCTGGTCACTCTAGTGCCTCCAGCCATTGCAGGATTTTTTCCTTGGAGAAAATCTAGAGGAGAGCAACAGAAACGATTAAAGGTCTAGAAAATATGACCTGTGAAGCAAGATTGGAAAAAAATTGGGTTGGTTTTAGTCTGGAGAAGAGAAGACCGGGGGGGGGGGGTGGGGGGGAGGACATAAGTTTTCAAGTACGTAAAAGGTTGTTACAAGGAGGACGGTGAAAAATGATTTTTGTTAACCTTTGAGGATAGGACAAGAAGTAATAGACTTAAATTGCAGCAAGGGAGGTTTAGGTTGGACAATAGGAAAAACTTCCTGATTGTCTGTGTAGTTAAGCACTGGAATAAATTGCCTAGGGAGGTTGTGGAATCTCCATCACAGGAGGATTCTAAGAACAGGTTTAGATAAACACCTGTCAGGAATGGTCCAGTTATTATGTAGTCCTGCCTTGAGTGCAGGTAACTGGACTCGACCACTCCAGGTCCCATTCAGTCCTATACTTCTCTGATTCTATAATCTCTAGTGCCTTGCCCGGTCTAATGTTAAGTGTCTCCATCAAGGGGTACCTTTCCCCTTTGAAAAGCGTTCTGCTAGACCTCTTGGGTAGAATACCTTTTCTGGATCTTCTGCCTAAATTTTCAGTTGTTCCTAGTTTCTTATCACCCCACAGTTCTTATCAGTTCTCCCTTCTGAACTATGATTTGTATTCCTGGAGTACCTAAGTGTCCCAGTCAAGATCGTACAAGCCCGTAGTAAGAAAGAGTCCCTGCCCTGGAGAGTTCATAATCCAAATAGACATGACAATGGGTGGGGGAGAAGTAGTAGTACCCCTATTTTTCTAGTGGGGGACTTGGGCACAGAGAGATTAAATGACTTGCCCAATATCACAGGAAGCATATGATAAAGCTGGGAGCCAAACTCGGATCACCCATCTAGTGCCTTAACCACAAAACCATCCTCCCTCTTTTCTTGGTATGTGCACCCTTCAGGTAGTTGTGGGGTTGAAGTGTAGCAGGAGAGGAGGCTAACCTGGTTTAGACACTCTTGGTTGATACCAGGCAACGCAAGGGGCTGGTAGTGAATTCAGAGGTGGATGCTTTTACCCACTCACCACTTCAAAAGACACCCATTTAATGTAGAGCATGTTAGTGTGGCATCTGATGGCATTGTAGTGACTCTTTACTGGGGCCACTGCCAATTCATTCATGTCATGTGTTCTTGCAGAGCTGGTCCAAGTGCCATGCATTTGGGGATATACTGTTTCTCTTAGGTCATAGGTAGGCTGTTGTATAGAGGGACCTTCATGTTTAACTTAGTGTTACTGGAGAACAGAGGAGTTGGGGAGGAGAATTAAAAAATAAAATTTCACTTTGCAGTCTTTGAAATCATTCATCAAGTACTGGCCAATCTGGCTCCAATCCTGCAATGTGCTCGGGCACTTGGCAGAATTTAATAATTAAACACCCACAAGTGCCACGTGCATGGAACTGTACATGTAAATGGAGTGTGGGGGTATGGATCATGGAAAAACAATTCTGGGATTTCATGGAAAATGGGCACAGGCTTGAAAACATTTGTATTGTGCCCTGTTTACTCTGCTCCTTAGCTCTTGCCTAGAGAATGCAACACAACATTCTGTTTCAACCAGGAAAATGTAATAACTAAATTAGATGGTGGGGGAGGGTTCTGTTTACGCTAGCAAAACGTATTTTGTGGTGCATAGTTCTCTGCCATTGCTTAGGGCAGCCATGATGACTTTATTGCCAGGGTACGGTAGCCTTGATAAATGAGTATTTTAGCTCAGGTTGACCTAGGTCCCCCTACATGGTGTTAAACCCATGTGTTCTTTGCCCGTTGGCAGTAACCAGTCAGATCGCAACACCTTTGCTTTCTATGGCACATAGTTCGTATCTGGTATAGATGGGCCCTGAAGTGCCCAGATATGTGAACTGTATTATTCTAAAATGCTTTGGGATCTGTTTAGCTTTGGGAGGTTTCCCATCAAGGGATTATGGTGTGCTGGAAATCTCTTGAAACCATAAAATACTGCCTGGCAGCTTTATTGCAATGCTGCCTTCTTCGGAGAGAAGCATTTTGTATGATAGAGGGCTTTATAAAGGAAATGTTAAGTGGATTTGCTGCAGTTTGGCGCTGGGTCTTGTATATTTTCTCATTAAAAGCATTCATCTGCCTTGCAGAGAACCTGCAGTGTGTTCAGTGGGCTTGAATTAAGATTTCATGTCACTTCTAAAGTCTGACCTGCAAAGGGGAGAGAAATTGGGCTTGTGCCCCTTTTTGCTGCTCTGTATTGTATAAAGACAGCCTGAAATGGGTGGGTTTGCTTTTCCTGCTAGTTATTTTTAACTGTACAAATACCAGGAATGTCAGATCTGGTTCTTCCTTGTTTTATCTGGAGGATTCTGCTTCTGATGCACAGTTGCATTCTCAGCCCTTAATTTGGGCTGAAGGGGTGTTGAATCCCCAAGGGAAAGAATGTTTTCTCCCGAGTGCTTTACTTAGATAAGTGGTGTAACAAATCTAGGCTTTAAACAGCCTGGATAAACATTACTTCTCCGTCATTCAGCTTTTGCTTCCTTGTACTTGTGATGTCATCCACAGTATTCCAAGGTCCAGGCCTGGTTCTTTCCCCCTCTCCAGTGTCAGGTCATGTTTAAACACAGGCTTGCATGGATGGGGCCATGTGTATGTTGAAGGCAGCCTGGTTGAAGCACACCAGTGGCTTTGAATAGTGCTGAATTCAACAGAGGCTTGGTTTTGGGGACAGCAGTGATGGGTTGCGTGGCTCTTGATTGCCTTAGAGCCATTTGCAAGGGATATGATACACCTGCAGGCTGTCTTAACTTCTACAAATGGGTGGGGGAAGAGGAGTGGTGAAGGGAGGAGATGGGTAAGTGAGAAACTTAGTCAACATAGTAGAGACAAAAAGTGTTAGGCTGAGTTTTGGGGGTTTGTTTTTTTTCACTTGGGCAGCGGTAGATGCGCTACACCAGTGCACACCCTGTGTTGCACTGGGGCAGCATTGTCGTCTTATAGAAGTGTAGGACTGGAAGGGGCCTGAATAGGCCATCTAGTCAGTTCTGCCTTGAGGGCAGGGGAATGAAGTCATAAATGAGGGGTTTGTTCT
Source organism: Eretmochelys imbricata (assembly GCF_965152235.1). Taxonomy (NCBI): domain Eukaryota; kingdom Metazoa; phylum Chordata; order Testudines; family Cheloniidae; genus Eretmochelys; species Eretmochelys imbricata. The sequence goes on from NC_135579.1 coordinate 95,777,693, forward strand.
TGTGTGTTATATATGGTTTTTATTTTGGTAGTTCCTTGAGGTCCTAATAGAGATCAGAACCCTATTGTGTTTAGGGACTGTATGCATACGTGAGAGTCCCTGCCTCAGTGAGTTCACTGCCTACATAGACAAGATGGACAATATGAATGGGATGGAAAACAAAGGCATAGAGAGGTGAAGTGACTTTTTGCAGATTACTCAGCAGGCTTCTTGACTCCCATTCCAGAGATCTCAGTTAGACCACACACTGCCTCCGATATAAACTTCCCTCATCTAGGGACACCCTATACTATTCACTGAAATGATTTAAATAAAAATAAGCTTTCCACCTGCCTGTGCTTTTGTGAGAGCCAGTTATGACCATCAGAATTGGTGGAGGTGGGGTGAGATGAGGCCTGCTTCATTGTGTACAGGAATGGGACGTGCGTATTTGACAGAATCACTGCTGGCTCCTTAAATGTATGATCCACCAAAAAGGATGCTCAGATGTTGTAACCAGTACTACAGAGATTGGTCTAGGTAGCACCTCCTGAGAGTTGACAGTTGCTATTAAACCTGGAATTTTAGGATTCATAATCTAGTTCTGTAAATTGACAAAATGGATTAATTTACATCAAACAATTTAAATCACTGACTTCAATCATGATATAAATAGCAAGTAAATCACCTATTTTAATCATGTTTTACATTTGTACTTTTTTAGTTCTTTTCCTAAAGGACTGGTTCTCATTAGTTTGTAACTATTAAAATGTGTTGATTTGCAACTAAATATAGCCTTTGCACTGTTTTTGTTACTACTTTTTGCTAAGCAGGAAGAGTTTGTGTGTACACACTTATTTAAGCAGTTAAACTATGTAAGTTACATTTGTTCAGCTTCTTAATCTTTACATTTTTTACTATGCCAGAAAATGGCAAATACATTCTTTATGTACCAGATTAATTTTTTACTTGTGATTTTTTTGTCAAGTTCTACTTGAATGGTAATTTAAATTCAATTAAAATGCACATGTAAACTTTTTACTTTAAATAAAATTACCTAAGTGCTGGATACTTTTTAAAAAAAAATCGAACGTTTTGCATTTAAAGCTAATTGATTTATGAAACACTGAAAATGTTATCTGTAGCTAACTGATTGAACTGATTGTCTCTGGTCATCATGTTCTTCAAGATTTTTAGAACTAGTAGAGCTCATCCTCTTACACCTAGTTTTTATTTAGATTGGATGAGGTAAACAAGCTCTCCTGCCTTTTCAGCTCCCAATTGGTTTCTTAACTTTGAATGAACTGAGCTAGTTCAATAAACTGAATTGAAGAGAATGTTCTCTCTGCACCTGCAGAAGAGGCTAAGGTGTCCAAAAGCTGGTTTAATACTTCTATAAACTCTGGTTCTAGGTGCTTAGCCAGTGACTTCCATCGGTTCAGGGGTTTGCCTTCCTTTAAAACTTGGCAACAAACATGAACTGCTTAAAATTATTTGTTGTATTTAATTTAAATGACTTTACTAGATAAGAAGTTTAGGGCCTTAGTTCATTTGGAAATGTAATTGTAAGTAGGCTTGTTTTTGTTTTTTTAATTAATTTAAATAAAATCTGATTTAAATTTTAAAAATTAAATTTGACTTTTTTTTAATCTACCCTGTAAATTGCCTTTGGTCCAAATAAGCTTTGCAAAGGTGAAAGCGGTGGCTTATGATGTTTGCTGTGGATGGCTTTGTGGGGAGAGATTGTTGCCATGTTCTGACTAAAAGATTTTAGAAGCAGCCCGTCTATTTCAGATCCTTATTGTTTGTAATGTTTAATAAAAATGCTTTATACTGATTTGGCTATAAAATATAATGCAGGTAGTGGGGCGAACTACAAACCCATACAATCTAAAGCAGCACTTTCCCCTTGCTTCCCCTCTGACTAGCCAGCGCCCAGAACCATTCTGGAGTAAGTAATAGCTGTGACTTCACAGCTCATTACATGCGGCTGGTGGAGCAGGAGCTGGCTGCCTGCAAAGGCAGAGAAACCTAAACCAAAAGTCAGGAGCGCGAAAGTTCCTTCTGAACTAATTTGCGCAGAAACCGTCCTGTGCCCTGGCTAAAAGGGGCATTCCCCACAACCAGGCTGTTGTTTTTTCCTTCAAAAAACACTTACTCTGAAACCTGTTATTCTGCAACAGCCGTGTTAGTCTGTATTAGCAAAAAGAAAAGGAGTATTTGTGGCACCTTAGAGACTAACCAATTCATTTGAGCATAAGCTTTCGTGAGTTACAGCTCACTTCATCGGAGGGGGGAGGTATTTTTTCATGCTTTGTGTATATAAAAAGATCTTCTACACTTTCCACAGTATGCATCCGATGAAGTGAGCTGTAGCTCACGAAAGCTTATGCTCAGATAAATTGGTTAGTCTCTAAGGTGCCACTTGCAGAATAATGATCCCATGCATATGAGGGGCTTTATTTATGCTCAGTAGGTTATTTCTCAGTCTTTCTGCTTAGTATTGTTGTGTTGGGTTTTGTACTTTGCATTGATAACACAGCCTTTTCTCACAGCAAGGTGTAAATAGCTTGACAGTTTCAAATTACACTGAACTGAAACCCAGGCATACAGGTTGTTAGCCTCGAGGCAAATTTTCTACCCAAAACTGAAACTGGCTTAATAATTTAAAAGCGCTATTAAACTGGCTTCCCTCCCCTCCCTGTTTAAATACATACAACCAATGACGCGCTTGGAGTGAAGGATAGACTAGAGAGGCTATGGAGGAGAGGTGAATTCGGTTGGGTGATGTGCTAACTGTCATATGGGGCTTTCTGAACCCAAACTCGCTGCCTGGACTCTGAATCTGAGGGCTTTTGTTGGCTGAAATTGGGTGAAATATTGTGGTGTTTTTCAGCTGGTTCCTGACTTGTCATAAGGCTTACCTTGCCCATTCGACTGTCTTCCGAGTTTCTTGTTTTGTTGAAATTGCCATCGCATAAATTACAATAAACATTTGAAGAGATGCCATTTACCTTTTTAAAATGGACTCTCCAGTGTTTCTCTCTCTAAAGAAGTTTTGGTGGGAAGGGGAGATTTGTAGGTGTGGGACTTAAACCAAGAAGAAAGAGGATCTTGCTGTGTTTTGATATCTTGTGGGTTTTCCTTTGTGAATGCAATTTAAATGACCGGAGGAAAAGAGCAATAGTTCTGTTACGTAACATCAGGTACACAAGTTTATCATAAAAATTCAAAGGAAAGTCATCACTGATTGCATTAAACTCGGTCACGTTGGTTTTCAAATTACTCTGATCTTTAAAACGGCACTGGAAGTATCGGTGTGCTCGTCTACAGATAAGTGAGCAAACAGCAGAATGATTATTGCTGTCCTAGAAGGGACATTTCTGTCAGCTGTGGTGTTGAGGGAAGAAATCTTTCTTTTCCTTCTGAGTAGCAGCAGCCTTACATAATGCTGCTCCTTTTTTCAAGCAGAAACTGCCACTTACATTAAGTAGCAGGCCAGTTCAGTGTGTACAGCTATTCTTTTGACACAAGCAGAATCTGCCAAATTTAAACTAAGATCCTTCAGTTTGTTTCCACAGGTGAAAGGCCAAAGTGGAGTGATTGGTTCATTAAACTGAAAGTGAATACTCAGTTTAGTCTTGCAGCTGTTTATCTTTACCTACTGTCGTTATAAAAATGGCCAGTTCACTCAGCAAAACCCAGAAGGTATTCTCTGTTTCACGGCCCGCTACGGGTTTGATATGCACGCCAGAGAACTCCCCTTTGCCCCACAATGTATATAATATAGAGGGAGGAAATACGAATTCGGTTGCTAAATGGGAACAAGTGTTATCCAAGTAACCTGCAGTCTCTGCTGTACACAAGGGTGAACAAAACCAAATCATTTGTCTACCAAAACAAAGGCTTTCAGCAGAGCCACTTGCAGTTTAGGTATGCAGTCCAAGCAACTAAAATGTAAGGAAATGCAAAAGCTTTGTGAGGGATCTGGAGGGAAGGGGCTGTATGTAGAGCTGAAGCATTTGCAGTTATTACAAGACACTTACTGGAAAATAAATAATAAAAAGGTGCAAGGTGGGGGATGCATCTTCTTCGAGGACAGAGCAAAACAGTGTGGCAAATCTGGAAAAATAAAGCAAGGACTTGTTAAGTTTATTTTTTAAATAGTTCCAAATTCGACACATTAGAATCCAAAATCAGATTCTCCAATGGATTAACGATACTAAATATCTTGGTTACTTTAAAAAACCAAAAAGCCTCAGTTTTTGTAGGGCCATGAACAGGGTGCAACGTGAGCTCTTCCTCTTGTTTGTTAATGGATAATGTAAACTCCATTCCCAGAAGCATGCTGACCAGAGAGAGAGAGAGAACAGTGATGCAGGAACAAGGAAGTAAATAAATGGGAAGGGGTAGGGGACAGGGTGTTAAGTCAATTGGAAGCCCTGACCAGTGGGTTCAGAGTCCTCACTGGTGATCTGTGAAGAGAAAATCAGTAGGGAAAGAGACATAGGTGCTTTTGTTCCAAACCATCTTGAAAGGGGTATTTTCGTTGTTTTTTTAACTCAAGTTAATGATGCCTTACCTGAGGGCATCTTTGCTGATTTCTTTTGCCATGAATGCCGCTGTTGTATTTCTAAAATACGTACTTACCATAATTAAATGGATGGTGTGGAAAAGTTGTTTAAAAAGTCACTTTAGGGTCAATCCCTGCCCTCAGTTGCACCCAGGCATAGATAGAGGTGACCTGAGCAACATTTGGTCCCAAGATATTAAACCTAAAGACCATCATCGGCTTCCATTTCGGTTGAATGCTTAAGCATAGTGTTCTGAAAATGGGCATAGAGGGTGCAGGTTGATTTCATACCCCTTTGATGCTATCAGTGATTAGTTGTGGGTTAATTGGTATAGTGGGGTATGACAGCAGAGGTTGCCTTTTAAATCTGACATGAAATCAATTTGTCCATCTTTCTGTTTCCTGCAGAGCGCAGCTGCAGCCCCAAGTCCAGTACTAGGAAACATTCCTCCTAATGATGGAATGCCAGGCGGTCCCATCCCTCCAGGTTTCTTTCAGGTAGGTTTTGAACTTCCTGATTCTTTTTGGTGGTGTTGGTCCATGTGTCTCCTTGGCTTCTTAATGTCAGCATTGCAGTTTCCAAGAGGATCCCAGAAAATAGTCTCTTGATTAATTTTTTTAATTAAAAATGCCAGAAGTAGCCAATCAATTGTAACGTTCTGCTGCTGTTCCACGTTGCTTTTTGTAAGCACAGCAAATTAGTCTCTCTGATTCTTTTTTTACAATTGATATTTTTCCAAAATGGCTTTTTTTGGGGAGGAAGGGGGGGGGAGAGATTTTATTTATTCTTCGGTCATAACGGGCTTGTGCATAATTCAAAACATGCTGGATTTTGGTTCTTGGAACCTTTTCCCTCTGGTTAACCACTTGATTTTTTCCAACTGCAATCACTGAACGCATTTAACAAACACTAGCTTAAATTGTAGCCACAGGCAGAAGCAGATTCAATATGGGTCAAAAATCATTGCATGTCAAGGAGACACCTTGTAAGAATTTGCTGTAAGTGTCCTCTCCATTTCCATGGTTCATTTTACTTATGCCCTGATTCAAGACTTGGCAATATAATCTATGCGTGATCCTAATGGGAAGGACTTTAAAGAGCATTTGGAATGGAAGCTTTAAGATTTATTACTTGTAAGATGTTTTTAATTTCTCTGGAACCTTTTTGTATGTCATGTATATGTGCTGATTGCCACAATGTGAAATCTTGGTGCGTTATGATCTTATTTCTTAAGGAATAAGTGCTTGTTCATGTAACAAATGAGCTGGCTGTTGGTGGGCAATACTTGTTCTGACCAGTTGCTATTGTTATCTGGGTTCATGATTTGCATACAGGAGAAGTTCTTGGGCAATAGACAGCTTTACTTGATAAACTGATCATGATTTGTTGTGGCAGTATTGTGGTTGATGTGCATGCGTGGAGAGATGGGATCTTTTTGTTAAACAATTCCCCATTTCCTGAACACGCTCATGTCAAAATAAGAACATCTGAATATTGATTTGGCCTGTTGCAGGGTTTACCAAAGCGCCTCTGATATTGGAGGAGACAAAGAGAAAAGAGGCGATGCCTTGCAGATTATAGCTGCTGCCAGCAACTTGCGTTCTGTTCCCTGTACATAACAAATGTGTTTCCAGGGTTTTAATTTTCATTCTGCTGAGTGAGAAGTTGGTCCATACCCATCCCGCCCCAGCCTGCAACCTCACACCTCTGTGGGGTTTCAAATTTCAAAAAAGTTGGAGCAGATCCAGAAGTGACACATTTTATTTAACCAAAGTGGGTGTGGGGTAGGAGTGACAGAGGGAATTTAAGCTTCTTTTTTCCTTCCTCTGGTTTATAATGGCCCACAGCTCTAGTAGCCGTGGTGTCCATTGGTGGGCTACAGGGCTCCCTCCACATGATTCACTTGTCATAAGCAGTGCTTCCCTAAAAGCTGCCTCCCACCCCAAATTCTACCACACGCGTTTCCTTCCCTAAATGCCAGCCCCAACTGCCGTCTCCCTCACCCCTGGAAAGGAGGCCACGTTTTAGCGGTGTCTGAACTTTGTACCAAAACCACCGTAATTTTTTTTTTTTCGGTGTTCAGATCGTTTCCACTTTTGGATAAGCTGGAGACTGCAAGCTCTGCCTGCTCCAGCATCTTGCTAGTGGGTTTCTGTGTTGAGCTGTTAGCTGCTTTTTAGTTAGTTTCTTATCTTCGCAGGAGAACAGAACACTGAGTTGGAGAGGGCAATGTCTGAAGGGACACAGGAAATGCAAAGGATTGAAGCAGCTAGGATTTCCCTCCCTGACCCTAATGTGTCAGCCTGGGCAACAGACTGACTAGTCCACTAGCAGATGGAGGCAAGGAATGGGACCAGAATGTAGTAAAGGCATAATGTGGAGTCCGATCACTGAAGACCATTGACTTGGTGTAATATAGGGGGTGCTCTAACTGTGCCCTAATTGTTTTCCAGGCTTGACCCACTACATTGGATTTTGTCTGTTAGTGGTTAGTATGGATTCCAGTAACTTCAGAACAAAAGTTCTGTTACAGGGTGGCATTAATCGGCACCTCAGAATCAGATATGACCCCTTCCCCCAGTGAGCTTAACACCAGATACAGGATAATTCAGGATGGGAAGGTCTGGGGGTTACTGAGGATACCAAAGGAGGAGGGATTGCCTTTCAAAGCTAGTTTTTAGCAGGGTTAGAGGAGGAAGAGGCCTGGCATATGAAGCCAAAGAACTAGTTCCAGCCGTCAAGGGAAGCATGGTAGGAGGTGCAAGGCCAAGAATGGGAAAAGGAGAGCAAAGGAGAGAAGGGTCATGGGGGACAATAAGATCAGCCCAGTCTGTCTCTAAGGCCTGTAGAGTTGTCAGTGAAGATTACAGGGGAAAATAAGGTGGTCAGTTTGGGGGGTGATTAGTTTAGAGGTGATCATGGACCTATCCAGAGCCAAAAGCCTGAAGAGTAGGAGAGACTGGAGATAAGGGGGCAGGTTTTGGGTGTATTGGAATAGAGGTGGTGGTTGAAGCCATAGGGTCACTGGGACGGAGTAGATCTGAATATAGCGTGCACAGCTATGCGCTCAACAGGCTCTCACATCGTAATGCTGGGTACGAGGTTCTCTAGGGCTGATGAGGTTTGTAAAAACTCTTTGTGAAGCTATTTACACTATAGCCTGTGGGCTAAATGCGTGGCCGGCAGAGTTCTGAAATCTAGCTATATCCAAGATGATGGTGGCCCTGGGAGACTACTGGTCCCAGCATGCAATGCCACAGCTGCAGGCCACAATTTTGTGTTCGAGTTTGTGGTGGAGAATGCATACAGTCTATTCCATTTAATAAAAATTAGCTGCAACCTTTCATCTTGTGGCAAATGGTAAATGCAGCCTTCAGTTGTGCAAAGCTTGGACCCACTTTGATGGTAAAGCATTGTCATTAGATCCCCGTTGCTGCCGGGCACCTTGCCAGAAATGAAACGCTGTATTTAACAAGTGCTGTGTACACATATATGGGTTCAGAATGCTAATGAACTAGTGGCAGGAAACTCTGATATGTTGATCATGTGACTGTACTGTGGTCACATGGATGGTTACCTGCTAAAATTCCCTTCTCCTCCTAAGAGTGACCTTTTGTACAAAAACATTTTTTCCCTTCACTCACCGTCAAAAAGATCAGGGAAGCTCTTCCCATTCTAGTTAGAAAGCTAAATTTATGCCTAATGTCAACAGCAGTAGAATAGACCTCTCCTGTTCCTAGTAGTGGACAAAAGGGTTACCGTTCAAGAGCTACCAGCAAAAGTTTAAGGCATTGTTAGTGATGAGTAAATGCTGTGTGTGTGTGTGTGTGTGTGTGTACACATGTATGCATATATAATAATCACGAGACGCGCTCTGGTTATATATTTTCTCCAAAGTTTGAACTCTGTATGTAGCTCTGTAACACACTCTGATGAAATGGAAAGTTGAACATAAATCAATGTCGGTTGCTGTGTTAGCTATGCATCAGCAGTTAGTGTGAGAGGTGCACCATAACAAAGCACTAGCTAGTCAGTGTTCCTATACTGCCCCCTAATGCTTAGAGATCTTGGGAGTTGTGAAAGACGGTGGGATTTCTGAGTTCGTTTTTCATTCGCTTCCTTAGCGTTCATTACCCAGTATAAATGCATTTGTTTACTAGCTTGTAAGCCTGTTGGTAAAACAGCAATGAGACTACTGGAGGAGAAACTGAGGTACTGTATGTAACTCATGATCCCCCTAGGTGAAGCTTTCAGGCTCCCAGGCCTTTTCTGGTATCACATCAGATGTCTCTCATTAATATTTCTAAAGCCTTGATTATTACACTTCCAAGTAGCTCTTATTGAATTGTGTGAGTGCTTCTGTGTTAGTTATTTCTCTTGTGCTGGAAAAACTGGAGATCCTTGTCATTTCATTTATTTTCTTCTTGGGTTTCCGGCATAAACGCATCATTCCCGATAGTGTAGTAAAGCTCAGCATATGCCTTAGCTTGCTCATAAACCAGTGGCAGTCTGTTTTCTCTCTAAAAATATGGGGTGGGAACTGATTGGTTTAAAAAAAAACCAAAACCTCCTAGTAGTGTAGACACCAGATTGCTGCTTAGCTAGTTAATAGGGATAGACAAAAAGAGAGCGTAAGCCTGACTCTGCAGTTCTAGGCTCCCCGGATCAGAATCGCTGGGCTGCTGCTGCCCCACCAATGCGCCTCACAGGCTACGTGAAGAGTCCTGATCCAGAGCTTGAGGGCCAGAACGTTGCATCTCTCTTGCCACAGTTCCAACTTTCCTCCCCCAGGTAGTCTCGTGCCTTGGGGAAAGGACAGCAGTAGCACAGAGCAGACCTATTTGCACTTATTAAGTACATGTGTAGCCAGCCAACCCCGGCTCTTCCACTGGGCCAGAGAATGAAGTCACCATCTGTCCACCCTGGTGGGGTTAGTGGGAGGATGGCTTTAAGAGGATGGCTTCATTGCTGGCAGGGCCATTCGCATATAATATGAATTTAAGGGGAAACGGAAGGGATTTTCCTTACTCTGCTACCATGTCAGGAACCACCATTTTTCACAAGTTAGCCTTGTTACATGGGCTTCTCTACTGGAATGTAAGCAATTTCTGACACCGATTTATTACCCTCTCACTACTCTGTGGACCCCTCAGAATAACAAAGTGTTGGCAACAGCCACAGAACTTTCCTCTCCTTAACCCACCACCTCTATGAATCTGTCTTTGCTAGACAGCATGAGAAGGGCAAAACATCCTGTTGCCTGCTCCCAGGCAAAGTGAATGTCATGAGACTCCTAGGAAGCAGCAAGAAAATACAAGGGGTGAGGGCTTATCCTATTTTTTCTGCCTGTGGAAAATACTCTCCAATGGGCTTCTCATACCTAGCCCCCAGGAGGGCCCACACAGATCAAATCTCTAATCGTTCCCCATGGGGATATCTCGATTCAAAACTCTCTATTAAGCGGTATGATGCTGTCTAGCCAGGGTTCAACATGCTTACTGGACATTGCTCCCCATAGTGGATTTGCATTTTCCACCAGCAGCTTCTACATCTTCCCTCCCAATTGAGGATGACATCTTCCCAAGAGAGCATGGGACTAAAGATTAGTAGTGGTCTTAGTCTTCCAGCTGCTCACAGCAGAGGCTGGCTTTGTCTGGCTGATCATTACATCTGGGAATGATGTTCAGCTCAGCTAGTGGAACAGGGTTTTCAGTCATATAAGAAACCTGCAATTTAGAGTTTGCAACAAATGCTGCCCCCTTTCCTGTGAGACAAGGGCTGATCCTTACAGTGCTCTTTGTTTTCTCTTGATGCATTGCCCCAATTTCAAGCCTCCGTTCCAGGCTTCTCCTCCTCCTCCTAAAACAAAGAGCTCTCTTCCTAGAAGCTCAGGGCACTTGAATAACTTTACCTTCAGCAGTCCTGTTTGCTTTTCTAGGGAGTAGAAAGCTGTGGCATTATGCGTAGAGCTCAATTATGGCTTGGCTTCTTTTGACAACTAAAGCCCATTTTTCCAGCTCTCCAGCACATCCAGTGCCTCAGACAGTTTGTGAGAGATGGCCAAAAGCTTAGCATATAAAGGTATTAGCAACAAGAGTGGTCTGGAGAGCTCCAAGACAATCTTCTGCAACAGTAGGTTGTCATGGCAAACTCAAGCCCACAATACAGGTGCCAACAGACAAACCCAGGGGAACGAGGGTCTAGTTGTTGTGGAGAGAGATGAGTTGCTTTCTACCGAACTGGGCAGGAAGTCATTACCTCACGGTCGGCACAAGTAATCTAGCAGGAGGTTATTTGAGCAGGCAGAAAGTTTTTCCCAGGGAGTGGTGTGTGCATGCGGAAGCATTCACAATGGGTGTATCAACATTGCCCTAGTATTTGGATTGGTGAGAACTTGCCAGATCTGTTCCACAAGGGACTCATTCTCATACTTGGAACTGGTTACTGTGTTTTCCTGTGCCTTCCCCTGCATATGATGGGATTTCCAATAGATTCTCTCCTTGGTGGTTCCTTGCAGAGGAAGTGGGCTTTGTTGGCCTCCTCTGGCATTTTGGTTAGTTTCCAGGAGAAGTCACATGTTGGTTGGCTTTGATACCTCTTAAAATGAAAGCTCCTGACCTCGCAAAGCCATCAGATGGGGAAAAAGAGGCTTTTCTGGCAGGATCTCTCCTCCTGATGGTAGTATTAATTTGAACCAGCTTAAAGAATTATTGTCCTGTTTTGTCCTTTGTTTCTTTGCATTGCAACTTCATTGTCCTTTAAGCACCTTCTGCCATCTGTCTTTCTAAACAGTGTTGTCTGCCTTGGAGAGTTCCCAAGCTGGCAGCCTGGGCATGCAGAGAGCTGTATTTGGGTTCTTGCAGGGAAAGGGTGGGCTTTCCTTTCATTATTTATGCCAAAGAGTCACATGCTCCTTTCGTTTGAATTGGGATGCAAGACTCCTCCCTCAAACTATTGTCCTAACCTAGTCACACTTGGACTGTAGGTGGTGGTGGGGGCTGCTGGATATTCTAAAAGGGCACTAAAATGTTCTCATGAAGACAAGAGAGATGGAAATCTTTTGATAATCTTGGTAGTGTGGGAGGGAATGTAAGCCTTTGAAATTCAAACTCGTAAGCTAAAGGACCAGGAAGTGTATAGGAGAAGACTGTTCTAGAAAGAATTCCCTGCACCCAGGAAAGTAGAGCTCATGAGACATGAATTGTAGCTGGAGCCTTGGCAAAGAAGAGGTTTGCAGAGTGGTCCCTTCTGGCATTCACAAAGGGTTGCAGGTTTAGACTCTTCTCCCCTAGGTGCAGCCATAAGTCGTAGAGCTCTTCAGACAGTAAGTACCTGTTTCTTATTCTGTCACTAAATCCTTGTGTATTGGGTGTATTTTTAAAGAGCATTGCTGTAAAGACAATCTCAGACAATGAGGATTCTTACCTGTCAGTAAACTTAATTTCTGATTTGCTTTGCCAGTTCTGATGGCCACCTCCTTCCCAAGTCACTTCATAGCTGGGTGACTCTTTTGGGGAGTGAGGATATGGAGAGGGAGATGAGGAGTTATTGAAAGTCTTGTCTTTTATAACTTTTTTCTTTTCAAAGCTCATGTGGTCTGTAACTTATCGCTGCTGGAGTTTGATTTGTGGGACAGAACAATTGGTTAAAAGAACAAATAAGTATTGTTGAGCGAAGGAGATGCTTGAAGCGTTTGATGCCAGGAAGGAGTCTACGTAAAGTTTATACTAGGAGTGGTGGGATGAAATGTAGAGAGAAATGTAAACTGGCTCTCAGGATAAGCTTTCAAAAGTACCATAGTGATTTAGGAACTAAAGTTCTGTTTTTCATAAGTGACTTCGCAGTAGGTGAGAGAATGTTAGTCATCAGGCCTCGCTTGCTATCCAGAGAATTAACGCTCTGTCACACTCAAACCATACACATGTAATAGTCAGGATTACAGCCCCATAAAGTAAGGGAGAAATATCTACCCCTAGCACCATCTTAAATAATTCCTCTTAACATCTGAACTCACATCTATCTACCCAGTCCATCTACACATTTTCAAAAGTGACTTAAGAGCCTTTGTCCCATTGAAAGTCAGGCACTTATGGACTATTAATATTAATATCATTAAAATATTTTTTCCAAAACGGCATTACAAAAGTGACACCCCAGCCAAACTAGCGGTAAAACTACAGCAGTGTAAACATTTCTGAGCATGGTCAGCTTTGCAGTTGGGAATGCAGCCTCTAGCCCTGTGGCAGTCTCCCGCACGGGCAGTGAGGGATGCGCTCATTATTTGAAACATTTAAATTCACTGCACAAAGCCCACAGTAAATGTAAGGAACTATGGAGAATAATCGTGAACTGTCAGGAGGATGGACTCCGTGACATATAGCTGGTCTCTTCCTTCTCTTAATTTATATGATTCTGGAATATCACAGCTATGGGGAAGGATGGGTGTTTGACAGTGTTCAAAAGCAGGATTGGTCCAGCTTGACTGTCACTTACCCTGAGCAGGGAGAGTAACCAAGCTGTTCAGCAATGTGTGGGACACTAAATCCAAACTTGCAGGTAAGAGTCGTCATTTCAGATGCCCATAGGTCAGGCAGCCATTTGAGTCTCCTAGTAACTGAGGTATGGCTTGCTAAACACTGAATTTTGCGCAGCTGCTGCCAGAGCCCTGTATCCTGAACCTGAGTACATGATGAATCATGCTGCTGCTGCTGCAGGACAGGGTTTCTGTTTGGGTTTTTTTTTTTTTTTTTTTTAAGTTTCCTGTCGTTTGGGCTGTAAAATGCGGTTGCATTCCTGACTATTGCATATATGGCTTGAGTTAAAGTAGAGCATTAATCCTTTGGATAGCAAGTCAGGCCTAATGCCTTTAATATGCATCTTACCTACTGCTAATGTTGTCGTGATTAACTGTGGAGTTCTAAAGTAGGGGGGAATGATGGTATCTGCTGCTATGGAAAATGCCTCTTTAATCTCTGCAGTGTTTTCTGATAGAATGGTTGAAGGTTCTTTGATACATTCCTGCACTTATTTTGAAGGATTCCAGAGTTTCTCTAATAAAGAATTTGTGATTTAATTTTCCCAGTTGGCATCTTAGAATTCTATCTTTTAAAAGGGGGGCTAGATTCTCTTTTTCTACCCAATAAAATATACAATTTCAGACCTCTCTCTAATGATGGCAAATCATATTTTGGGTACCCTCTTTTATGTTGGAATGTGTATATAGAGAAATATCATTTAAAATGTGGGATGCCTTCCTTTAGCGAAGTATAAATTGTAGATAACTTGTTGTGTTGATACTTTACCTTGTTATACTATTCTTCATTATTCTCCCCACCCCTAGAGGTACTTAAAAATGTTTTTAAAAATAAAAAAAAACCCATTATCTGAAAGTGTGCATCTCATAAAACATGATCCATTTGTGCTAAATTACTCTTGAAACATAAATTGACACACATATGCAACTGTGATCGCTTGTGCAATTTTCCATGTTTAATATTTTACAAGAAGGTTGAGAAGTTGAGCTTATGAAAGATAGAGTGGAGATAATCTCATCAGCAACAACAAAACACTTCTATTATCTATTGGTATAGATTTGTCTCTGAGAAATGGAGTACTTGTGGCACCTTAGAGACTAACCAATTTATGAGAAATATCTTTCTCATAGTCTGTCTAGTTAAGGCCACGGTAATGAGCCGTGCTGACAGAAATGGACTAGAACACCTACAGGTATCTGTAATTGTCTTCCCAGACCACTCTGATAAGTCTTTCAGAAGTACCTGAGAGAAGATAAAGCAACTTGTGTCAAGCAATGAGTTAAACCATTGTTTCCCAAAGTGTGGGGGGAGACTGGGCAGGTTGTTTCCTGAAGTCTCCTCTTTCATTTAAAAAAGTTTCTAGCTGTTATGATTGTGAAGAAAACTTTCAAAAAGCGAATTGAGCATAAGCAATGTAGACTCAAGCAGATCTCTGCCAAGAACTTGAAATGATGTCTGAGTTGCAGACCGCCCCATTCGTTCCATTGGGTGCTAAGTCAGATGCCGATGTGTCAAATGTCAGCATAATTAACTATTCACTGCTCATCAACGTATGTAAGAAAGAATAGGAATTATGTTCAGAACATCTACCCCAGCCCATCTCAAAGTGGGGATGACCCAAAGAACTAGCCAGAGTAGGGCTGCTGGGAGGGGAAATGAGTTCAATTTTTCTGAAAAGGGGCACAGCTGTCACAAGTTTGGGAAATAGTGCGCTAAACCGTCTAAAAGAGATATTGAAATAATCACAAAGTTCAGCTCTCACTTGCTCAGAAGCACTTGTTTTTCCCTCTTAATACGGAGTGAAATCCCTGATAATTAGTCTTGTACCTGAACAAGCATTTTTAAAAAAATCAGGATTTTTTGTGTGGGGGTCTGGCCCCATCCTATTAGACAAGTTTAAGTAATGTATGTTGAACATCCCAATAGAAGCGTTGGCTCCCCTGATTGGAGCCAGTTCATCGTCTCATTAAAGCATTCCATATTGCTGAACCGTTGTGATCAGTCAGATGAGTTCACTGATAGATTTATAACCAAAAGAACAATTGTCTTTTTTTTTTTTAAACTAGGAAAATAAAGACCCAACAGGCACTTTTGGTTGAAATGCAATTCTCCTTGGTTGTAGAACATCTGCAAATATTTAGAGAGAACATCCAGACGTTCTGGTCTTTTTTTTTTTGAATAAGAGGTACGAAATGAATCTTAAGCGGTGCTGTAAAAGCTGGAAGGGATTGGGATGTAGGAGAGCAGAAGAAAATAGAATGGAAGGCTGCAGTTTAATTTGAGCACAATGGATTTAGTGGCCTCAGGGTAGCAGACAGGAAGTAGCTAACATTTTCAGATGCTTGTTGTTGTTGCCGTTTGAAAACATCCAGCTCCTCCCATGCTGCATAACAAGTTGAAAGAGCATGCAGTGTTTGCCGAGATGTTTGCATAAACTGTACATCTGCAGTTATATTATCCAGAAGTAGCTGTCATGAGCATTACTATTGAACAATAATGCGGCCATGAGGATTTGATTTACTGCCATGTGCTGCTTGCCAACAAAATGTTTCACAAAGTCTTGAATTTCCTGGGAGTATGTTACAATTTCTCGCGTGCTTGCAGCTTGCACAGGGCCATTACTGTCTGTCTGTCTATTGTGGAGCGGATGGGGAAGAGGGGGCAAAGATTTGGAACTTCTTGGAAAGGACTCAATTAACCGCTGCTGCTCTTTATGCTGAGCTGTATTTTGGCAAATTGTGAACTTTTTGGAGATTAAGCAAGCTGTACCAGAAAAAAGGACTGTCTGCTTGGAAGCGTGCAGACAGATCCCAGTCCAAGACCAGCTTTTCTTCAGAGGAATTCAGAAATGTGCTGTTGTGAATTGCAATGATCTACTTGCTGATCAGTCTTACTTAAGAGCAGAGATTGATCTCTCCCCTTTTAATTAACACCGGCAGGTAGGGCAGAACCACTCTAATGCTTTTCCATGTAATTTGGGTGGGAGGTGACACACATGTCAGACTGCGCGCTTGCTTCATGCATGCAAGTGTCGCTTTTAACCTCTGCTGCTTTGTCCCAGGTGATTGTTCTCATGTAACACTTCAGCAGGGGAAAAGCCCGGGCTAGTTGAGCGTGAGCGGAGTATACCTTCACAAAGCTGTTCCATTAGGAACGGAAGGGTCAAAAGATGAAAGCCCCAAGCAATAGCGATGGCCAATTCCAAATTGAGGCATGGATGTTTTCAAATATCTGAGCGCCGAACTCCTTTTCCAAGTGGCTTAAACGGTACCTGAAACTGTTCTCAAACACAACTGTAAGCAGTCTGTGCCCTCATCTAACTCCTTCTAAACCATATGACAAGGCTTGTTAGAAGAAGGTAGACAGCATCTTAAGGGGAAAAGCACCGAGTCCACAGTTGATGCATTTCAGTCACAAAAAATCCCAAGATGTACTTCCAATTTGAAGGCGGGGTGGGGTATTCATTCTCTGTCAAATTGCTGATGTTTTACTCTGAAACACTTATTCTGTGAAATAGATTTCCTGGTCTTAAAGCTTTAATCATAGCTCCAAAATTTCAGTCTGCTTTACAACAATGCCCTAAATGTATGTTAACCACACCTACTTGCACGCTGGTATATGGAAAACTCCTCTTTGGCAGAAGCTGAGTCACGGCTGCATTGTGGGTGCTTAACTCTGCTGTGACGAAAGTGCAGCTTTATTTGTCAGGGCAATTTAATGATGGGTGTGTTTTGAAACTCTTGCTGTGCATTACTGTTCTCTGCACAGCTTCAGCAGTGCTGTTCTCCTGTGCCACTTCCAGTCCTTCTCCACGCTGTCGTTGAACCCAGGCTGAAATGTTCTTGCCGATAACAGCTTTAGCCACAGACGAGGTGTCACAGATTCTATTGAAATCAGTGTTCAGGCAGGACATTGACTATTCTCAATTCTTCTCTGAGATCTTTCCATTTTTGGAGGGATGTAACTGACCATTTGGGCATGTGTGTTCACTGGCTAGAAGTTTCTTGAAAGTTAATTAAAAGTCGCTGGCTACCTTGATTTCTCCAAAAAGAGGTACTCACATTTTGGGGAAGCCACTGGATTTCCTGTAGCAGTTCCCTAACGATGCTTTTAGGAATGATAATGATCTTTACTACTTTTTTTATCCCTCTGATGCCTTGTGCAATTAACAGTAGACCATTCCGCTCTGAAACTGAAGTCCATTTAAGATAAAGGCAGAAGGTGTTATTGAGATGTGTGGCAAAATGAGAAATCCATCTTTTAGCCTTATTTTAAAAAGCAGCTTAACTGTAACGGTTAATGACTTTCATTGGTCTCTCCCCGGACGTAGATAGAAGAAGCTAGGCTGACCAGATGTCCCGATTTTATAGGGACAGTCCCAGTTTTTGGGTCTTTTTCTTATATAGGCTCCTATGACCCCCCCCCCCCCCCGACTCCCTGTCCTGATTTTTCACACTTGCTGTCTGGTCATCCTAGAAGAAGCAGTACCTCCTGGTGGTAGGGAAACTGTCATATGTCGTCATAGTCTTCTTACTCCATTCCCATCAGAGCAGCAGTATACCTGGTGCACTCTGAAACCATTCTTAGGGTATGTCTATACTATGAAATTAGGTCGAATTTATAGAAGTCGGTTTTTTAGAAATCGGTGTATATATATACGCTGGAGGGCAGGGATAGGATACAGAGGGACCTAGACAAATTGGAGGTTTGGGCCAAAAGAAATCTGATGAGGTTCAATAAGGATAAGTGCAGGGTCCTGCACTTAGGACGGAAGAACCCAATGCACAGCTACAGACTAGGGACCGAATGGCTCGGCAGCAGTACTGCGGAAAAGGACCTAGGGGTGACAGTGGACGAGAAGCTGGATATGAGTCAGCAGTGTGCCAAGAAGGCCAATTGCATTTTAGGATGTATAAGTAGGGGCATAGCCAGCAGATCGAGGGACGTGATCGTCCCCCTCTACTCCAGATGAGGCCTCACCAATGTCGAATACTGTGTCCAGTTTTGGGCCCCACACTACAAGAAGGATGTGGATAAATTGGAGAGAGTCCAGCGAAGGGCAACAAAAATGATTAGGGGTCTGGAACACATGACTTATGAGGAGAGGCTGAGGGAACTGGGAATGTTTAGTCTGCAGAAGAGAAGAATGAGGGGGGATTTGATAGCTGCTTTCAACTACCTGAGAAGTGGTTCCAGAGAGGATGGTTCTAGACTATTCTCAGTGGTAGAAGAGGACAGGACAAGGAGTAATGGTCTCAAGTTGCAGTGGAGGAGGTTTAGGTTGGATATTAGGAAAAACTTTTTCACTAGGAGGGTGGTGAAACACTGGAATGCGTTACCTAGGGAGGTGGTAGAATCTCCTTCCTTAGAAGTTTTTAAGGTCAGGCTTGAGAAAGCCCTGGCTGGGATGATTTAATTGGGGATTGGTCCTGCTTTGAGCAGGGGGTTGGACTAGATGACCTCCTGAGGTCCCTTCCAACCCTGATATTCTATGATTCTATGAGTGTGTGTGTCCCCACAGAAAATGCTCTAAGTGCATTAACTCGGCGGAGTGCTTCCACAGTACTGAGGCAAGCGTCGACTTCCGGAGTGTTGCACTGTGGGTAGCTATCCCACAGTTCCCGCAGTCTCCGCTGCCCATTGGAATTCTGGGTTGAGATCCCAATGCCTGATGGGGCTAAAACATTGTCGCGGGTGGTTCTGGGTACATATCGTCAGGCCCCCGTTCCCTCCTTCCCTCCCTCCCTCCATGAAAGCAAGGGCAGACAATCGTTTCGCGCCTTTTTTCCTGAGTTACCTGTGCAGATGCCATACCACGGCAAGCATGGAGCCCGCTCAGCTCGCTGTCACCGTATGTCTCCTGGGTGCTGGCAGACGCGGTACGGCATTGCTACACAGTAGCAGCAACCCATTGCCTTGTGGCAGCAGACGGTGCAATAGGACTGGTAGCCGTCATCGTCATGTCTGAGGTGCTCCTGGCCACGTCGGCCAGGAGCGCCTGGGCAGACGTGGGCGCAGGGACTAAATTTGGAGTGACTTGATCAAGTCACTCTCTTTAGTCCTGCAGTCGGTCCTATTGAACCATCTTATGGTGAGCAGGCAGGCGATATGGATTGCTAGCAGTCCTGTTGCATCATCTTCTGCTAGGCAGGCAAGAGATGAGGATGGCTAGGAGTCCTACTGCACTGTCTTCTGCCGAGCAGCCATGAGATGTGGATAGCATGCAGTCCTTCTGCACCGTCTGCTGCCAGCCAAAGATGGAAAAGATAGATGGAGTGTATCAAAACAAGAAATAGACCAGATTTGTTTTGTACTCATTTGCTTCCACACACCCCCCCGTCTAGGGGACTCATTCCTCTAGGTCACACTGCAGTCGCTCACAGAGAAGGTGCAGTGAGGTAAATCTAACCATGTATCAATCAGAGGCCAGACTAATCTCCTTGTTCCAAAAAGAACAATAACTTAAGTGCACCATTTCTTATAGGAACCCTCCGTGAAGTCCTGCCTGAAATACTCCTTGATGTAAAGACACCCCCTTTGTTTTTAGCTCCCTGAAGCCAACCCTGTAAGCCGTGTCGTCAGTCGCCCCTCCCTCCGTCAGAGCAACGGCAGACAATCGTTCCGCGCCTTTTTTTCTGTGCGGACGCCACACCAAGGCAAGCATGGAGGCCGCTCAGCTCACTTTGGCAATTAGGAGCACATTAAACACCACACGCATTATCCAGCAGTATATGCGGCACCAGAACCTGACAGAGCGATACCGGGTGAGGAGGCGACGTCAGCGCGGTCACATGAGTGATCAGGACATGGACACAGATTTCTCTGAAAGCATGGGCCCTGCCAATGCATGCATCATGGTGCTAATGGGACTGGTTCATGCTGTGGAACGCCGATTCTGGGCTCAGGAAACAAGCACAGACTGGTAGGACTGCATAGTGTTGCAGGTCTGGGACGATTCCCAGTGGCTGCGAAACTTTTGCATGCGTAAGGGCACTTTAATGGAACTTTGTGACTTGCTTTCCCTTGCCCTGAGGCGCATGAATACCAAGATGAGAGCAGCCCTCACAGTTGAGAAGCGAGTGGCGATAGCGCTGTGGAAGCTTGCAACGCCAGACAGCTACCGGTCAGTTGGGAATCAATTTGGAGTGGGCAAATCTACTGTTGGGGCTGCTGTGATGCAAGTAGCCCACGCAATCAAAGATCTGCTGATATCAAGGGTAGTGACCCTGGGAAATGTGCAGGTCATAGTGGATGGCTTTACTGCAATGGTATTCCCTAACTGTGGTGGGGCCATAGATGGAACCCATATCCCTATCTTGGCACCGGAGCACCAAGCCGGCGAGTACATAAACCGCAAGGGGTACTTTTCAGTAGTGCTGCAAGCTCTGGTGGATCACAAGGGACGTTTCACCAACATCAACGTGGGATGGCCGGGAAAGGTACATGACGCTCCCATCTTCAGGAACTCTGGTCTGCTTCAAAAGCTGCAGGAAGGGACTTTATTCCCAGACCAGAAAATAACTGTTGGGGACATTGAAATGCCCATATGTATCCTTGGGGACCCAGCCTATCCCTTAATGCCATGGTTCATGAAGCCGTACACAGGCAGCCTGGACAGCAGTCAGGAGCTGTTCAACTACAGGCTGAGCAAGTGCAGAATGGTGGTAGAATGTGCATTTGGACGTTTAAAGGCGCGCTGGCGCAGTTTACTGACTCACTTAGACCTCAGCGAAACCAGTATTCCCACTGTTATTACTGCTTGCTGTGTGCTCCACAATATCTGTGAGAGTAAGGGGGAGACATTTATGGCGGGGTGGGAGGTTGAGGCAAATTGCCTGGCTGCTGGTTACGCGCAGCCAGACACCAGGGCGATTAGAAGAGCACAGGAGGGTGCGGTACGCATCAGAGAAGCTTTGAAAACCAGTTTCATGACTGGCCAGGCTACGGTGTGAAAGTTCTCTTGGTTTCTCCTTGATGAAACCCCCATCCCCTTGGTTCACTCTACTTCCCTGTAAGCTAACCACCCTCCCCTCCTCCCTTCGATCACCGCTTGCAGAGGCAATAAAGTCATTGTTGCTTCACATTCATGCATTCTTTATTCATTCATCACACAAATAGGGGGACGACTACTAAGGTAGCCCAGGAGGGGTGGTGGAGGAGGGAAGGAAAATGCCACACAGCACTTTAAAAGTTTACAACTTTAAAATTTATTGAATGACAGCCTTCTTTTTTTGGGCAATCCTCTGTGGCGGAGTGGCTGGTTGGCCGGTGGCCCCCCCACCGCGTTCTTGGGCGTCTGGGTGTGGAGGCTATGGAACTTGGGGAGGAGGGCGGTTGGTTACACAGGGGCTGTAGTGGCAGTCTGTGCTCCAGCTGCCTTTGCTGCAACTCAACCATACACTAGAGCATACTGGTTTGATCCTCCAGCAGCCTCAGCATTGAATCCTGCCTCCTCTCATCATGCTGCCGCCACATTTGAGCTTCAGCCCGCCACCTCTCCTCCCGGTCATTTTGTGCTTTTCTGCACTCTGACATTATTTGCCTCCACGCGTTCGTTTGTGCTCTGTCAGTGTGGGAGGACAGCATGAGCTCAGAGAACATTTCATCACGAGTGCGTTTTTTTCTTTCTAATCTTCACTAGCCTCTGGGAAGGAGAAGATCCTGTGATCATTGAAACACACGCAGCTGGTGGAGAAAAAAAAGGGACAGCGGTATTTAAAAAGACACATTTTATGAAACAGTGGCTACACTCTTTCAGGGTAAACCTTGCTGTTAACATTACATACATAGCACATGTGCTTTCGTTATAAGGTCGCATTGTGCCTCCCCCCACCGCGTGGCTACCTCCTCAACCCTCCTCCCTCCCCGTGGCTAACAGCGGGGAACATTTCTGTTCAGCCACAGGCAAACAGCTCAGCAGGAACGGGCTCCTCTGAATGTCCCCTGAAGAAAAGCACCCTATTTCAACCAGGTGACCATGAATGATATCTCCCTCTCCTGAGGATAACACAGAGAGATAAAGAACGGATGTTGTTTGAATGCCAGCAAACATACACTGCAATGCTTTGTTGTACAATGATTCCCGAGTACGTGTTACTGGCCTGGAGTGGTAAAGTGTCCTACCATGAAGGACGCAATAAGGCTGCCCTCCCCAAAAACCTTTTGCAAAGGCTTTGGGAGTACATCCAGGAGAGCCGCGAATGCCAGGGCAAAGTAATCCTTTCACATGCTTGCTTTTAAACCATATATAGTATTTTAAAAGGTACACTCACCGGAGGTCTCTTCTTCGCCTGCCGGGTCCAGGAGGCAGCCTTAGGTGGGTTCGGGGGGTACTGGCTCCAGGTCCAGGGTGAGAAACAGTTCCTGGCTGTCGGGAAAACCGGTTTCTCCGCTTGCTTGCTGTGAGCTATCTACAACCTCATCTTCTTCGTCCCCAAAACCTGCTTCCGTGTTGCCTCCATCTCCATTGAAGGAGTCAAACAACATGGCTGGGGTAGTGGTGGCTGAACCCCCTAAAATGGCATGCAGCTCATCATAGAAGCAGCATGTTTGGGGCTCTGACCCGGAGCGGCCGTTCGCCCCTCTGGTTTTCTGGTAGGCTTGCCTCAGCTCCTTAAGTTTCACGCGGCACTGCTTCGGGTCCCTGTTATGGCCTCTGTCCTTCATGCCCTGGGAGATTTTGACAAAGGTTTTGGCATTTCGAAAACTGGAACGGAGTTTTGATAGCACGGATTCCTCTCCCCATACAGCGATCAGATCCCGTACCTCCCATTCAATCCATGCTGGAACTCTTTTGCGATTCTGGGACTCCATCATGGTCACCTCTGCTGACGAGCTCTGCATGGTCACCTGCAGCTTGCCATGCTGGCCAAACAGGAAATGAGATTCAAAAGTTTACGGTTCTTTTCCTGTCTACCTGGCCAGTGCATCTGAGTTGAGAGTGCTGTCCAGAGCGGTCTCAATGGAGCACTCTGGGATAGCTCCCGGAGGCCAATACCATCGAAGTGTGTCCACAGTACCCCAAATTCGACCCGGCAAGGCCGATTTAAGCACTAATCCACTTGTCAGGGGTGGAGTAAGGAAATCGATTTTAAGAGCCCTTTAAGTCGAAATAAAGGGCTTCATCATGTGGATGGGTGCAGGTTTACATGGATTTAACGCTGCTAAATTCGACCTAAAGTCCTAGTGTAGACCAGGGCTTACTAAGGTTCCCCTCCAGGTCATGCCAGGTTTATATCGCCTTTTCCTTATGCGACAACCTGCCATACCCCAGAGGCAAAAGCCCCTAGATATGCAGCCAACCCATGTAACTCGTGTGTGAGACCATTAGGTTGACCTAGACACTTGCCATAGCTAGGTTAAGCACCAATGCAAAGGAATCGTATCTGCTCAGTTTGGTAATTCTCCAGGGTGTGGCAGCTGGTGGGAGAGGGTGGTTTAGTAGTGCTGTTTCTGAAGCTATGTGGCTCTTGGGATAAGCCCTCTGCTCTCAAGTAATTCCCTCCTCCTCCCCTCCCCCCCCCCCCTCCACCCCCTGAAACAAGGTTCCTGTTGGTTTGTTTTTTCCCATGTCAATTCCTGCAACCCAGCTTGGCTTCTTGGAATGAAGAGAACCTTCATGGAAGGACTTTAAGGAAGACTAGTGACCCCTCCACCCCCAGCCTTTCCTGGCATGTTCGGCGCAGGGCTCTTAATTTGGAGTGCAGTGCTTGTGAGCACCGAAGGATTCCCCAAGCACTTACCACCCCATTGGCACACCACCAGGTCTGCACTGCCTCCTGGTGTGCTGGACAGCAAGGCAGTCTTCACACTGGGTGCTGGCCTGTATCCCCTTCAGTAATGGCCTTTCCTGCAAGCCAGCCTGCCTCTCTCTCTCTCTCTCTCTCTCTCCCCCCTTCCTCCCCCCTTTTGCTGACAGATGGGTTGGAACTCCCTTGGGGACTACAGCAAAACACTGCCTGTCTGCTCCCCCTGCAGAGTCTGAATCCAGCCGCAGAGCCTGCAGGCATGTTCCAGTACAGGGCAGAGACTCCCTCACAGGGGGTCCAGCATCAAACCGTGTGCTCTTCTGGATAGAGCAAGCCCTGGTTATATCGTGGTTCCTTGATGCTTCCTGATCTCAGCTCCTGCTGCTGCCTTGGACTTACTGAGTCCATACAGATTCTGGCATCAGTGAGGCCCCAACAGACAATGCCTCTCCTTTTCCCCAGGAGTTACCTTAGGATCCCCCTAAAGAAGGCCTTTTGCACAAGGTCCGAGAAGGTGCTCACTGAGACTAGTCTCATCACTGTGCCACGCTCCCTCCCCTGTTGAAGTCATTGGTTGCATCCTGATATCTCTCACTGTGTGTAGCTGTAGCTGCCGGTTGCCTCCTGATTAGGTCACCCGGGGAGCCAGAATCTCGTTAAGTGGTGCCACTGGCCCTTACTAATGCTCCTTTCAAACAGCCATGCTTGGTGTCTGTTTCCTGACTCGCCAGATCCTTTCACCTGTCTTGCAGCTTGGTCAGAGGGTTAAGCGAGCTGGGTTCCTTTTTATTGCATTTTTGTAGACCTGTAGTTACAACTCTCTCTGGCTGGGCAGGTTTGCATGACAGCCCTAGACTGTGCTTGGCTTAGAACACTGAGCTCCTCCTAAAGCAGTCAACGGGAAAAGGAACTATCCGTCATGAGCCTTTATGCCACTTAGAAATGCACTTTCATTCTCAGGAAGCAGTCTGGTTAATAATTTCTATCTGAACCATTCTCATCTGTGGGGGAAGGTGTAATGCCTTGCTCATGGCGTTGGGCAGTCTCATGAAAGCGGCTACCTTCTCTCGCTTCGCCACAGCGAACAAACAATCCCATTCCCCAGGTAGATGAATCAGCACACCAGGAAATGCTGTAGAGATTGGGGTTCATTCTGCCAAAGATGCAAGGTATTGGATGGAGAAACATCAGCCCTCTTAGCAGTCTTATAGGTTTCTTCCCAACTTGTGGTCAATTCCTTCTTTCCCAGAGCGTTACGAAATTGAGTTGGTCTTTTCTCTTTGGATACAGTATTTGGGCAACAGGCCCGTCTCTCTGTTCTGCATATGTTTTTCAGGATGAAGAGGGAGTGGTGTGTAATCTATAAATAGAGAATACTTCTTGTGGGAAATGGCCATTTTTGAGCTCAAAGCTACCTGAATGTACATCATAAAGGATCTCTTTAATCTTGAGGCAGTTTTAACTAGCAAGGGTTTCTCTGTGGTGTCTTTCATTTGACCCACAATCACCTTTTTCTTTTATTTGTAGTGACTGTTGTTTTACTTACTCACTAAGCTCCAGTCCTGCAATTTGCAGCATGTTGAGTGGACTTCATAGACTCCAGTGGAGTTCTTCACAGGCTCAACAGTCCATCTGCATGTTGTCAATTGCAGGATCCGGGGCCAAATTTACTTTCTTCACATGGGTGGTGATCACACTGGCAGCTTCCCTGGAGGTCTGACTTCTGTCTAGCATAGTGGATCCATCACAGAAGAAAGGCAAAATGAGATTTATTATTTTTTTTTTTTGCATGTGACTGATTTCTCCTAGTGAGATCCATTACTCTGGACAGACTCCATTCCCTGTGCTTGTCTAGTAGGTATTCAGTAGATAGTTGGTTTATTATGGGATTTTCTCCTCTTTCAGTTCAGGAAGGGAATGTTTAAAAGGGCCTCAGTGAAATAAACAAAATGATTGGGGTTCAGATTGCGATGTTTCTAGCTTTGTCTCCTCTGCTTTGGAAGGATTTCTTTGGGGAGGGGGTGACATCAGTTCTGCAAACATGCCAGCAGGGGGAAATATTCAGAGGGGTTTTTTTGAAGTGGTGGTGGGGCATGGTGGGGTGTTGCAACTCTGAGTTAATACTTGTGCCAAGAACAGTGAATCTAGAAGAGGTAAGAGAACTATTCTTGCCTTACTGTACTAGTTATAAATTACAAGGTAGTACTAGTTATGTATGTCCTGTTAATGCAACAGATTCATTTATATGAGCATATAAACTAAACATGGAAGATTGACAGAGGGCTGTTCTGTTTTAATCTTTGTGGCTGTGTCTTTCTGTGTAACACTTAAAAAAAATTCCTCTTACTTTATTTAGGTTGCACTCAAGTTTCTGTAGTACAAAAGATTTGCAGGTGCAAATGTCCTGCCTTCATTAACTTCCCCTCCCTTTTTAATTTATGTGATTTCAATTTTCCTTCCCTGTACTGTTAATTAGGGGACCCCTCTAATCAGTACCATTATCACAGTGGTATTCATGTTTAGGAAAGCTGCTAAACAAATGCTTGCAAAATTGCTAAATGGCTAATTAATGTCTGTTAATTAAGAAAATTGCTCATGGTAACAAACCATGCCATTGCTGGCAGCAGCTAGAAGGCGAACACTTGTTGAAATTAGTAATGTGGCAGGTATAGAACATCTGCTGCTGTGCTTTTCCTGAAGTGTGTGGCTGCTTCACATAACATACTTACAAGGCTTATTTGCTTTCTATACCAATTACAAGTTCTTGGACTTGAATTTTTTTTTTTTTTTTTTTTGCATTAACATGCATCAGTGTATTCTTGCTCAGAGCTCACATTTTCCAAACAAACTTTCTTTTCATGCTTTAAAGGGTGGGGGTGGGGGGGAAAATTGGTGTTCAACCCCAAAATGTCAGAAACTGCTGTCTTGTGGTGTTAAAAGCTACATGAACTAATCTTTCTTTTTTCCCCCAGACATGTTTAGTATCGCTTTACTCAAAAGAAACTTTACTTGCATCATTTAGGTAATTCGTCTTGAGGAAGGATATTGCATCTTTAAGGGTAACAACACAGCCCTGCATGTAGAAATGGGTTGGAGTTGTGCCATCCATTTATTGGAGCTAAACTAGGCTTCAACTTAAATATCTGGCACAAACATGGGATGTGCTTCTAAGCAAGATCTTTGCCTCAACACTATTTTTAATACCTTGTATTAACCATTTGACCCACAAATCAAAAGGAAGCCCTTTAAGGTGTTCCTTACCTTCAGGAAGGTGTGGGAGGGTAGTGGAGAAGACTTTTTTTCTCTCCATACACACACTTTTTTAAAGCGTATCCAAATGTATTTGTCATTGCAGACTGGTTGAATTCTAAACCATTACTGTAAGGTTGCTGGTGTGCTTTGACAGATGTTCTATTTTTTTAATTAATTTTTTTTTTTGCATATATCATTATTCGTTGTTCTTTCATTACAAATGAATAGAAACTCAGCTAAAACGAGACTGGCCTCCCTACAAACAGATCCACCAGTAAATCCTTTTTAGCTCTTTCTGCGCTTTCATGTGCTAATCTATAACCTCCTTCTACTGTCTGACCTCACAGGGACCACCTGGTTCTCAGCCCTCGCCACACGCACAGCCTCCACCTCACAATCCTAACAGCATGATGGGACCCCACAGTCAGGTAAAGACACTAGAAATATGTAGACCACTGATAACGGGGCTTGCGTTCTATTTTGCTCTTTAAGCTTGTTGGGTCTGATTGTCAGCTGATGTGAATCAGCATAGCTCCTTTGATCCTCGTGGAGCTTCGCTGATTTACGCCAGCTGGGGGTCTGATCCTCAAATTTATTCTTCCAACATCATGCCAGCGCCAATATGAAATGCTTGTTTCCTTTTGATTTTGTATGTTCAGTTGACAATGGATTAGAAAGTCCATTCGTAAGTTTCAAATATACATAGCTGTGACAGTGTGAGAATTTTGTTAATTTGTGTTGTGTTTTTTTTAAATTGCATTCATAGCACTGATATGAATATATGGTTTAAGTGCTTGGCTTTTGGTTCTTGGCATTGGGTTTTTTTGCTTCATTTACCAATTTTCTTTTTCACTTGGAAAGTGTCTAATAGTCAGGGTCTCCCATGTACTAATTTTAGCAGCCTTATATAGTACTGTCCAAGTATGTTAAACCATCTCTCCAACAAAAATAAATCTGTGAAAAATACAAAAATGGACTGTGAAGATCTGTTTTTACCAACTCGTTTTTAAAAAAGAGATTTCTCCAGAAAAATGTGTAGATTGTAACCAGAGTCTGTATGGAATGTAGTAATTCTCTTTATCTCCATGCTGTGAGTGCATCCTGTCATTGAACTAATTTCATGTAATTACAGCCTTTTATGTCACCGCGATATGCAGGAGGTCCCCGGCCCCCCATCAGAATGGGAAACCAGGTATTGTATTTCCTTCCTCTGTTACCTGAGTTAAATGGGGGATTTTAAACTGAAACTTTTTTTGGCAGTGGGGTGAAAACCAGACTTTCACAGAGCTGAAGGTTTCTTATATTCTTAGACAACTTTGTGGTATCACAATTCAAATAACATTAACTCACTGATTAACAAATTCCATCACAACATTTTCTCCGCTTTTCATGAGGGTTTGTAATGCATTGAATCTCAAGAAACCATTTGCTGGTAGAAACTCCGTCACATAAATGTAAATATCAGGACCTGGCATAGGAATTGTGTTCTGTCCACTGCCAACAGCTTCTTCTCTATCAAGAGAGCTTCCATGTAATACGCAGTTCTGAGTTCTCCTTTATAATCGCACAACTTCTTGGTTTTCCCTGACTGTCTCCCATGATTTCAGCTGATATAAACAAAACTATGCTATGCGACTGATGATGGTTTACAACAAAGCTAGCTTGAAATGTAAATTTTCCCTGGAATCTTTAAAAATTAAAGTGATGCATATAATCCTGCTGTTAGAGAAATGATCCACCAGAACACTTCGATCAGCTGCAGGGTTAAATTTTAGTTGTGCTTATCCTCTTCCTTATGGCAGCTTAAAAGAAAATGGAGTTTTGTTCATATAATTATGAACATAGCCTGTTTATGTGCAGGAGTTTTAAGATTGTGGCATTTTGTTGTAATTTATCCTGTTGAAGCATATGCTAAGAATTTAACCAATTACTTTCCTTCAGTTTCTTTTTAGCAAAAGGTGTAGCACAAAGTACATCAGAAAAATAGTTACCTACTTAGTTTCTATTCCAATAAGATGTCACTTTACTGTTAACAAAGGAAGACCTTTTAAAATAAACCTTGTAACTCTTGTTAGTGCATTACGCTGTCTGTTAAAACACTGTTTTATAAATATGATTTAGAAAACGCCATTTAATTTTTAATACTTTGCTATGACTTTTTTTCCCCCAGTAGTAAGGTGCTCTTGTTACTTTCGGTCACCAGAACTCACTCACAAATGGTGCATATGCATTCTTTCTGTTTGAAACATTTAGGCATCCATTTTTTCCCTGTATCTCTGTTTAGCTGTCTGATTGTAAGAAAAACTTGTGAAAGAGAAATCCGTCTTACAGCCAACAAGCTTGTCAGTTACAAGAGACCGATTTGGTTCCCAAAGTGTTGTGTTGGTAGAGATAAACACTGATTATCTTACCAAGTACTAAATAAGATGAAACTTCTTATAATGCACTGAAACCAGTATAAACTCTTAACTCCAGCTTTTCCCTGTGCTGTGAGGAATCTTTAAAAATAAAAACACAAAAGCCTGTCCTGGACAGTGTATGTTTCTTTTGGGGTTATAGGGAGCGAATGGGGAGGATTTGAGGAAGGAAGGTCCACCCGGCTTTACACAACTCCTTCACCTTCTCTGAATTCTCATCCTCATTAGTGCTGGTGAAATCTCTCAGCCCTGCAATGAGAAACCTGCACATGGAAAATGACACTGATTAGGCAGCTCCATGTAACTTTTTTTTGGAGTGCTTTACAATGGAGGACCTCCCCCTAGTTAGGACCTTAATCTCATGCTCTCTGGTGCCTGGCACGGTGGGTTCAGGGAAGAGGACTGAAGTCAAGTGGCTAAGCACATCTCTTTTACCTAAAGATGGAAGACCAGAGGATGAGATCAGCTGCTTGACACCCTGCTAGGACTATTGATGATGTCCCACCAGTTGAGAATGGCTACGCGACAATTTTCTCACATGTGCATGCATAAGAGTGCACAGGTGTGTTCAGATTTTCCTTAGGTAGAGGTTCTAGCTTCCAGCTAGAGGTTCTAGCTTCTGCCTAGTGTAAGAAAACAGGAAAGTGAAACTGATTAGGAGCAGAAGTTAAACAGACAAGTCAATCTGTGCTGTCCAGGCCTGGTGAAATGCAGAAAGACAACTCTTTTTGTAAAGGGCAGTTTTACAATGTCCCTTTAAATCAGGCTTGCAAGACGTCCCAAGTTCTTGCTGCTGAAATATGGACAGCACAAGGAAAATGCTGGATTATCTGTAAGTGCTCTGGATATTAGTCTTGTACAAATTACATGTTGTAGAACACTATTTTGATTTTTGTCTAATAGCGTCAAGGTGGAGTCATGGTTCCTTTCGATCTCAAGTTGCAATGATGTACCGGAAATGTTTGTGAACGGGCATTGTGAGGGATATATTTGTAATGTTGCAACTTCAGAATCTCGGTGTTCTGTGCTTTTTGTTTTTATACACTTGATAATTTAAGTTAATGAGGAGGATAAAACTAATTTGACTTGAAAATAAAAAACCAAAAAAAAAAAAAAAAAAAAAACCCACCACCAAACCTGCTGCATTGAGAAATACTCTCACAACTTAGCTAGGTTACTGGCTAGATCCAGAGGCGCAAAAACATTACAGCAGGGCCAAATAAACAAGAAATGAGGCAGTAACGATTAGGTGAGAAACACGTTAATAGCAATGTGAACCATATATGAAAAGTGTGTTTATTATTTTCCTACTTCTGTCTCCCAAGCTGTAAATCTATAAAGATTTGGAATGAAAACCTTCCCTCTGTTACCTGAGTTACCTACTCATGGCATTGATGTGTTGCCTGGTCTGCGTAAACTGACATCCTTCCTTATTGGAGAGTCTCTAAATTTTTACAGCATTATCTATTTCATGTTGGTATTCAAATAAAAGAAAAGCAACAGTGTTTCAAAATTGTTTACAGTTTGCTTCCCCAAGGTGTATGGTATCTGTGTTTTTTTTCCCTCTGTATTTGCACTGAGCTGTACATGGAAGTCCTCTTTTGAACTTTAGATTTGTTGTCCAAGTGGAGTATGACTTTGAAAAAAGAAATACAGTGTTCGGGATACTAGGAAATGAGTAAATATACATTTTTAGTAGTCCTAAAGGCCATCTTCATAAGCTATTCAGTAATTTTTAAAATCATCTTTGCAGATGAAATGTCTCTTCACTGGCAAATAAATAACTTTAATATATTTACATAGCATATTTGCCAAGTGTATACCTTGAAATTACATTGGCATCAGTATCATTTCACTGAAGTGCTTTGATCAGACATTCTCTCATCCTGACAGCCATGTGGGTCCCCTCCTTCTATTTACTTACAACTAGAAGCTTGGAATTGGACCTTTAGTACAGTAGTGTGAAGTATTACAAGAGAACTGGGGGTGGTTTTTTTAAAGGCTGTGAAACAAAAGTAGGAGGGTTAGGAAATCGAAGTTGGGCAAATTACAGGGATTTAGAGAAACACGTCATGGGAGATGGCTCCACAGATGTATACAGGTAGGAGCTGTGGGTAAGCAGAGGAAGTTATGACAAGTCCCTCGTTTCCCAGAAAATAGACCACGTCACCTGAATTCTTTGTGTTTAAAGCCTTGAATTTAAACTACATATTTTGGTTACATATCTGAGAGCTTATTTTTCTTCTCCCCCACCCCCTACCCCCTTTTCTTCCCCCCCACCCCCAATTTTTCTAGCCTCCAGGGGCTGTTCCTGGTACACAGCCACTGCTGCCCAATTCAATGGACCCTACACGACAACAAGGTAAACATGCTCAAGGATGCCTGAAGGTGTCTCTCTGTTGGCTTTGGGCCAAACACTGTTACTCTGCTATAATGACTTCATTGATTCTACTCCCAACAGGGCACCCTAACATGGGAGGACCAATGCAAAGGATGAATCCTCCACGAGGGATGGGCCCCATGGGTCCTGGTCCGCAGGTAAACTTAAACTCCTGTCCAGTGCCAAATAACATCTTACGACTTCATAAAGTTTATAAGCAAAACATCATCCAAACAATCTCTAGGGGTTTAAAGAGCTGGGAGTTCTTCTCACATACTCTCCATTAGCACGAATGCATTTTACATTCGCGCATTGCAGCTGGAAAGCCCGCGTTCCAACAGTTGTATCTTCAGAGCTCAGCATCCTCATTAGGGATATTGCAGAAGCCCCTCTTGCTCATTAGTTGGAGGCAGTGCTGTTTAGCTGTGACCACGTAGTGATGGTGAATGCATTATCCAACTTGCCTTGATAACACTTCAGAAAGGGAGTGCCCACATAAAAAAGTAAGCCATTTATAACGGGAACATAAAGCTTCCCTCTTCTGTATTCTGTTTTTCCCTATCCTATTCAATAGACTATTTCACTTCTCTGGCATTTAAGCCATTCTTTGTTTCCTGGATAAATCTAACGCTTGCCTCTTTCCCCTCTCCCAATTTTACCTTTAAACTTCAGATTGGGGATTTTCGATGAGGGAAAAATTTGCTGATGAGGTTTAGGGATTTTCCCCCAAAGTGGGATATGCTGAGTGATCTTCTCATGAGCTACAGAAAAATTCTGACTCCTTTTTTTTCCTGTAACTTTTTCCCAAGTATATTTCAGAAGCTCTTGTCCTTTCCCAGGCGATTCAACGAACTTGTTAGTTTCCTTTATGGTAGGAGCTAAGCATCGGCGTTACTGAAGAATCCTCAGTTTGTTTTTTTAGTGTTAGCGGAATATCATTCTCCTCTGAATTTTCACTAGCATGAGTAGTAGCTCGACATCCGACAAAATCTTCCAATTCCTGAATGATGCCAAATCCCTCTTTGGTTGCATACATATCAGGGAGTGGGGGAACCAGTCCAATTATGAGTAAATTTTAAATGAAGTAAATCTGGGTTAATCTATTCTGTCTTTGTGTTGATTCCTTTTAACAAGTGAATTTGCATGCTACTATGTTGACTCACTCCTGTTTGTTTGTTGTGATAGACTTTAAACAACGTACTACCATATCTCGGACGTAGGTTTATCCTCCCTGGCTTCTTGTTTCCTGTGTTGTCTTCAGAGCTGTGTAACCCTGGAATAAATGAATGTGCGTTGCACAGGTTTCCCAGGAGGCTGTTGAGCTAAAGGGGTCTTGTGTGAAGAGAGTTAAGAAATTATTTAACTTATGAGAAACTATTGAATACTGACAAGAAGGGAGAAAAGTTGATTGAATAAAAATGTACATCCCTCTCCTTGGGCATGGGTGTGAAACTCGGCTAGATTCCCCACACCTCAGAAAAAATCCCAAGCATTCTTTGCAGGCAAGCTTAGATTCCAATAGCTTGGCTATACATTTTAATGGTCTGGCACTGTCAGGAACTGGTACAACAAAGCACTTAATAGTCCCACATGTATGATTACAAAAGTCTGCATCTGTTGCACTTGCATCAGCCAAGCAAAAAGTGCCATGAAAGTTCTGGGTGCTCTCAGCAGTTTGGACAAACCAAGGTGATTGCCATGGAACTTGAAAGCTGTTGTATTTTAATCAAGCACTGTATAGGTTTTCCCCAGTCCCAGGTGGTATTGAAAGTTTTGAGTGTTAGGGCTTGCTTTCTTATGCCGGGACTATTAGAGCATGTACGTTAGAGAGAGCGCCTTGTTTAATGTTCCTTTAAACAAGTGCAAGCCTGTGAAAATGGACGTGCAGTCTCATCAGCCGGTTGGCATGTTTTTGAGTCTTCCCAAAATGCTCAAGAAGCAGATGCCCAGAAGCTTTAGTGCGTGCATGAAATAATCAAAAATATTGAACAAGTCACCCTTTTTGTTGTGTGTAATAAATCAGTGTACATGCTGCACACCCACTACCTTCCCGAAGTGTTTTTTCAAGATCTTCTAAAATATTACTTAATAAGCATTTGTATGGAATACATTTTTATCCAACCAACGGTAACCTGCAGGCATGTACCAGCCACCTGATATTAACTGAAAACCAGTCATCTTTTACAATCTAGCATCATGTTTTAAACTCTTGACTTCCGATCTCTCTTTTTAATGATTGTAGCGTTAATTCTGTGAACAGTAAAAAGGCATTTGTTGGTGCTGCTGAGGTTAGATGTGTCAGTGCTTCTATTAAATACAGGCTTCCAAGGGTTTATAACTTTCCCTTTTTAATTCACATTTTGCTGAAGCTTGACACCCAGCTTCTCAGCACAAAGGCACCTTTTCCCCTTTCTCTAACAGCTTTAAAACTCTTTGGCCTGTTTGGCTGTTTCTTTCAGCACCAATTAGAAGTACTAAGTTTTAACATGGGGTTTTATGTAGCAGTTCAGCATAGAAACTGAGATTTGATCAGTTAAGATTTGCTAGTGACCTCTTCGGGTAACCCTTTTCATCCTCCTAAAAGTATGCATGTAGATAAGATAATGGGCCCTAATTCAGCAAAGCATGTCAACGTGGGCTTAAATCCAAAGAGTTCAATGGGACTTCAGTACATGCTTAAAGTTAAGGAGATGCTTAAGTGCTTTGCTGAATTGGGACCATAATGAAATATTTGTACTCCTGCAACACCATTCTGTTGACCTAGCTGTTGTGCTTTGAGTTACAAATAAAGGTATGATGGCAGGGGAACCAAAAAAAAAAACAAACCCCAAAATGCTCTGTCTTATGAGAAACCAAATTTCCCAAATAAGCCAACCCCAAATTCACTGGTGTAAATCAAAAATATTAGTGGAGTACTACACTGCCAAGCATTAGGTACAGCTCCAGTCCTAGGAACGAACACGGAATTTGCTGGAGACCCCATTTATCCCCTCATTCGTGGCGAGAAGAGAGCCTCTTAGCCGCTGACTCCATCTACACTGCATGCCTCTTGGGAGGGCATGTAGGATACATGGAGCTACACGCCACTGTGAAAGGCAGGCTGTGTCCACACGGCGATGCGTAGCGACACATGTCGGGGAAAGGCTCTGGCACGGGGAGGCAGCAGGAAGCTGCCAGAGCCTTGGGGTCTTTCCCTGCTTTGGGGAGATTACGTACCCAGAGGGTTCAGGAGTGTGTCTTACTCTGTTTGCCTAAGCAGCACCTCGTGGTCTCCATTGCTGTTATACCCATGCTAGGGGAACTAGCCATGTGCGGCGTAAGTGTATCTCAAGAGCTCTTTGGGGACAAATAGAAGTTGTCCCATTCCAGTCCCAGAGGGACAGCTGTCCGGATACAGAGCCTCAGGAATACGCACAGTCAAGTTAAAGTGGGGGAGGGGGGCAGTTCTCTAGGCTCTCTCAAAGAGATGGGGGAAACCCGTTGAGTGAGTAGAAGTTTGCAGGGGGAAAATGGGAGTCTGTGTCTGTGAAACCCGGGAGCCACACAGGTTTTGTTCCTCTCCTTGAATGGAAACCCCCCCTGCGTTTTCTGAAACGGGTGGCGTAAGCGACTTGCACTGCCATGCTCGCAAACACAGGGAGCGCAGAGCAAGTCTGAGGGAGAACCCTTTTGATCAGGCACTTCATCTAGTGACTGCACCGTTTTTCCCAGTTGCTGGCTGTCAACATCCTCCTCCTCTTTATCCCTTTTACAGTCGTGGTTTGCTGGGATGGGTGCTTAGCTCCGTGTGTGGGAGTGGTGGTTTCCTAGATAAACCAGCCTTGCAAAACTGCTGAGGAAATAAACTGGTCCAGGCACAGAAGAAACAAATGCTATTTTACCTTGAATGAATGGATAAGAAGAATTTAGCAAGGCTGATGCACACTGCGAAAGGCATGCCCAGATCCGTTGGTGATGGGCAACTGACTTGGAGAGAGGCAGAGAAATTCAGCATGAGGATTCCTGCTCCTGGAGCCACAGCATTCTCTGGCTTGGCATTACAATAGATATGTTCTTATAAGATCAGGTACACTGATCGGAGACTCCTGTGATAGGCAAAGCCAGGGGGTGACATAAGAAAGGAGAGCAGGTGCCTGAGTTGTTTACAGCATTTCTGTGTTGCATGTCACCTTCCATCCCACCCCCTGTGCATGCGTTTGGGTTTTACTTGCTGACGCAGCATCAGATTTGACTATGAAGAGGTGCGAGTCAGTGACTTGGTCAATCTGAACAGTTCTGTAGGAAAATCGAAGTCCCGTCCCTTCCCTTCCCTTGCAACTCTGCGGGCTGTGAATCTGTGTGTGCGTGCGTGTGCGTGTCTGAAATGCACACTGTTCTGTAGTGACTTTAAGACCAATCTTTTTTTCTTTTTTTTAAGCTTGAGATGTAACCCTAGGAGGACAGGTTGCTTTTCCGTATTTAGAAGGCTACTGCAAACGTTCATGCTGTTGGCATCTCTTCTGTGCATCCCATTGCTTGCTCATTACACTGTAGCAATGATCTTTCAAGCAGATACTTTTTTTTCTCTGTCCATCCACCCCCAAACAAAAGAAAGGGGGGGAAAAAGAAAAACCACAGGCCAGAAACTGAGATGCCTGCTGGAGCTGGGAGGGAACTTCCCTCACTCCATAATAATTGTATTGCACGGTTGGCCGGGGCATTCTCTTTCCTCTGAAGTGGGCCACTCCCAGAGGGCAGGGTCCAGGCTTAGGATAACCCAGTGCTGTGCTCCAGTCTGCAATAGGGAAGCCATAATGCAAAATCTGTCTGGCTTCTGTATAAACCTTTAACAGCCTGTGATGTCTTGCGGAGAGTCAATGGAAAGATACCATAGTCCTGTTTTATTTTAAAGTTTAATTGCTTGTATGTTCATCATCATCTAATTTTTTATTAAAGTTCATTTTCACAAACTAACCCTCTTGTTTTTGTTTGTTTGTTTTTTTCCCTTCTCTTTTCTTCTCCGGTTTCCCTTCTCGTTATGGTAGACTGATCCTTGGTTATCATTGCAGAACTATGGCGGCGGAATGAGACCTCCACCCAACTCTTTAGGCCCCGGCATGCCTGGAATTAACATGTAAGGCAAAACCCATGATGCTTTAACTCTGGTGTCTGACAGCAGCTTTGACCCTTGATTTGAAATTACTTTGGAATCCCAGTTCTACATTGCTGTTGAGCTGTATCTTGACGTGCCATGTATAAAAAGCTTTTCTTTTTCATTTAAACTCTAGGGGCCCGGGAGCTGGTAGACCATGGCCTAATCCTAGCAGTGCTAATTCAGTAAGTGTCTGTCTTTTTATCAGTATTAGACTAGAGCAAAAGTTTGTACATGAGCATCTCTTCAAATATGACTTCCTTCTCGCGTCTTTTGTTACTTCTGACTAAAGCCTCGTCTTTCGAGCCAGCCAGTGTACAGGTATTACGTGGACATGCCTGAGTATCAGGACAGGAGAGTAGTGTTATACCCATAATGTGGACAAACCCCCAGGCAAACATTCACCATCCTCCATACCATCGAGTGCTTCCCAGCGAGCACCCAGCTAAGTAGAGAAGATTTTTATGTTGCACAGTGTTCCGTTAATTTGGTTACTGCCTTGGTGTGTCTAAAAGTTACAGTTGTGTTTCTTTGTTCTAATCTGTTCCTTAGCCAGTTTTCTGTCCATTTTCTTTGTGATTCAGGGAAAAGGTGTGATACTGTGCAGCACTGTGGGCGCACACACACAAAAAAAAAAAAAAAAAAGTAGGGGGAAGGAAGGAGACAGGATCTTCCAGCAGCAGCCTGGTCATTCGGTGACCACAGATGTGTCTGATGTAGTGCAGAACACCCACAACCTTGCTCTTGAACCATTAATTATTCTTGCCTTTTTATATCCTGCCAATAGTAGGGTTTTAGGGACGGGGTAAGTGAAATATTGTGTGCCAGCATATTCAGTGCATGGTGGGCATTTATAACCCATCAGAGGCCACTACTGTAATTCAACCGAATTTCCGCTTCAGTTTGACAAAGCAGAATGTGCGCACCCGAGTTAAATGTGTAAATCGGGATATTACTGATGAAATGCTGCATTTCAGATAGGTGACTCTCTCCTATGATCTGTTTATAGATTCCATATTCTTCTTCATCGCCTGGTACATACGTGGTAAGTTCCTGGGCCGAGTTCTTATTTCTAGCCAGATTTGTGGTCAGATTTCAAGTATATACGTTACAGGTCATTGACTCTTTGTACACACACATGTGTATGTAGATATAACTTATTCGGACTTATAAATAGATTCTCGGTGTGAGTTAAACGTATATAGCGTAGCCATGTCCCTCTATCCTGAGTTGGTACAGAAGTCTGGGTAGAGGCAGAAATTCTAAAATGTAAGAATGTTTGTTTCTAGAAATCTGCGTGTCTTCTGAGTACCCAGAACAGCCTCCCTTTCCTGTAAATCTAAAAAATGTTTTAGAAGGGGTCCCGTGGACACTGCAAATGATTTCCACTCTCTCCCATATACACCTCTCAGATGCTTTTTTTTTTTTTAATTCTGATTTTGCTCGAGGCTTAAACAAAGCATTGTACTTTGGCTAGGAGAGTGCATCAAAGGTTTTAGCAGGAGATTAATGCTTGGCTGAATA
The DNA here is from genome assembly GCF_965152235.1 of Eretmochelys imbricata. Taxonomy (NCBI): domain Eukaryota; kingdom Metazoa; phylum Chordata; order Testudines; family Cheloniidae; genus Eretmochelys; species Eretmochelys imbricata. Next base: position 95,816,232 of record NC_135579.1, read on the forward strand.
CCAAGGTGAGACATTGTTGCTGACAGCAGCAGGATCATGCTGACCTATTGCAGTATATGTTATCACAGTGGTTTTTGACGTGTGTTTAATCTTGTCTACAGGGGCCCCCTGGTGGTGGAGGTCCTCCAGGAACACCGATCATGCCTAGTCCTGCAGGTAAAATTCAACAGCCGACGAATTCAGCACTAAAAAACCCAAATTTGCTGATTGTTTTCAGTGATAGCCTCCTAACTCCTCAGCTCACGCTCAGCTGCCATTCCATTGGATTTCTGATCACGTGCAATCGTATTGAAAGAAGCTTTTGGTGGTTGTTAGGATGGGGCTTTGTATTCACTTCTCCGCCCAGGATTGAGTTTCAAGAGGATGAAAATTCACGGTGGGGGGGGGCGGGGGAGGGGACTCTGAGAGCACGTGTGAGCACATATGAAGTAGGGAAGAGGAGGGAGCTCTTCTCAGTGTCCGGATTTGTCTCCCTGAGAAGCAGCAGTCACTTCACGTTTAATCTCCGTGTTACTAAAGTGAACCAGCCTTGTTTACATGCCTCACTAGAAATGTGCAAAATGCTGCTTGTTCTTTGACAAAACGTCCTTATAAAAAATTGACTCTATTTATTTGTCTTTCCTTTCAGGCTGGTTAGCAAACAAAAAGCGAGGGAGTCATTTTGTACTGTTTAGGGGCTGACATCCCAGCTACCGCTTGCTCTTTAATAAAATAAAATACTATTTTTAACCTTGGCTTTGTTTATTGGCTACAGAAAAAAAATCCAATCTCTATTTACTACAAATGTTTCGTGTGCCCCTTCTTCCCCCACACACATTAACTGTGACGCTTTCTCCCTCAAAAAGACCAAGTCAGGCTGTGGAGGCTGCCATTGTGGTGGTCAGATTTATAATGTGGACTTGCAGAGGCTTTTGAAAACAGCTTTGCAAAATTCTGCTTGTCACAGGGAGGCTAATTCCCTCGCCCCCAAATTTCTTGTTTTTTGGATGGGTCACTAAAATTTCCCACATTGATTTTTTTTTTTTTTTTTTTTCTCCTTCCCCACATAAAGGTGGGCATGTAGATTCTGCATCAGGACTGGTAAATTTCTCTGGCAGTTTTGCAAGGCTGATTTTGTAATTGTTGTAGTGATCAATCGGAGGGGATGGCGGGTGGGTGGGCTCCAGGGAAGTAGCCTTGCTCTGTAACTGTGGTATTTCACAGCTGCAGGGGTGGAGCTAAAATGTAATATTACGACTGTCTTTCTGCTTCTGCATTTTTATGAGAACTCTGACCTACATTTCAGACTAGGTCATAATAAAACAATCCATATGTCAATGGGTGCTGCTAGTCACTCCCCCAGTATTCTGTCGCTGCAGCACACTTGTAATTCGTGCATTTATGTATTGTGACGTGATTAAAATGGTTTGTCTGTTACCATGTGCACTATAAAGACCCAGGTTCCTTTTCCATACTGGTTCGGGGATTTGTTTTTAATACCGGTATTGTAATAATCTTGGATAATGTTTGGATAATTCTGAGGTGTTAAGTGATACATAGAAGCAAATTATCTTTCTACGCTGCTTCTGACGAGCAAGCCCTGTGATTCTCAGTAGTTGAATTATTTTCACAGTTGAATTTCTGTGATTAAAAACTTTGTGAATCTTCATTAAATACAAATTAGCCAGAAAATGGTGGTACTTACAGGGAATTTTAGGTGATAAAATACAAAAGAATGAGTTCAAGTGGCATGAGTTTGTTTTAATTAAGAAATGAATTAATCACTCTGACTTACTGGGCTTCACTGTTCTACAGATTCAACCAATTCAAGTGACAACATCTACACAATGATTAATCCAGTACCGCCTGGAGGCAGTCGATCGAATGTAAGTCTGCTTTCTAATAATTTACATATCAGATACCATAACAAATCATAATTAACTTCATCAGTTGAGGGTAGAGCAGTTTAATTGATTTCAGCCATTGGTTACAAAATAGAAATAAAACAAACCATCAGAAAGTGATTAACTCTTCATCAACTTTGTTAATTTTTTATGCTTATTAAAATGGGGCTGTTCATGCTGCTCTGGCCAAGATCATGTCAGTAATGCATCCAGTTAGCAGTCGCATTTAAAGGGATACAGTCGTCTTATAAACTACTCGTTTTCAAAAATTGGTTCCAAGCACTGCCTGTTTCTGAGATCCCTCTGTCAGCGTGGGTGGATTTTTGTGATCATTTGAGAGATTTTTTTTCTCTCTCTCCCCCTTGGGAGGGTGAGTATATAATAACAAAAGCTCGCGCCAAAGGGAAAGCTGACTCTTCAGGGGAGAACAGCAAAACTGACTAGACCCAAAGGTAGGGATTTTCAAGGGATGAACTGAATTTCAGTGGGATTTGGGCTCCTCTGACAATCGCAGCCCAAATCAATGAACTGGATAAGGGGAAGTGCAGAGAAGAGGGCCATGTTCATTGTGATGTTGATGGGTGTTGCAGGTGAAAAAGATCAGACCAGATTGACTTTTCTTGACTTTAAGGGTATGTCTGTCCTGGAATAAAAGACCTGTGGCACAGCCGTGGCTAGGCCTGGGTCAGCTGACTCGGGCTCATGGCGCTTGGGCTGCAGGGCTAAAAACGGTTGTGTTTGGGCTCTTTGCAGGGTCCTGAACATCTACACAGCAATTTTACAGCCCTGTGAGCCTGAGTCAGCTGACCTGGGCCAGCTGTGGGTGTTGGCTGCGTAGATGTACCTTAAGGGGCTTTATAACTGGGCCCTGAAGCTTCATTCTGTGCTGCAGCTTGGCACATAAAACAGTAAGATGTCAAACCCATTATTGACGGGTTTGGGGGTGTTTTTGTGCCCATGTTGGCTGCATGTCTGTTTGTACAGATATTTGCTGGTTTTGACTCTGTTTTGTCTTCAGCTTATGAAGGTAAAGTGACTCGAGTGGGAACTCCCTTGGCCATTTCCAGTAATGTGATCTTTGCAGATTTAGGGACAGGGAAACAAAATGAGGGAGGAGATGAGGATAAACAAAAACCTTCTTCCCCCACTTCTTTACAGTAGTGCCCACTCTGTGCTCGGTGCTTTCCAGTCTCCCAACGAGGGTGGGCCCTGCTGCAAGGAGGTGACGCGTTATTGAATCTGCCTGCCCCTGTTCAGTGTGGAGCATGGGAGTGTGGTACCCATAAGTGGCTGCGTTGGCTGGATCAGCTGTGAGGATCCATCACTCCTGTCTGTGTGCTGAGGAGGAATGGTGTGGGGGGTGGGAAGACATCGCACCCATCCACTTAGAAAAAGAAATGGTGGTGCCAGAAGGTGGGTGTGTCAGAGCATGACGGTTCCACCTGAAGTCTGTTTTGGTTCGGTGCTCGGTAAGGGAGGAGCTGACGGCATTGGCTTGGAGGAGCTGTACAGCAGTGAGGAGAGTGCTCCTCCATCCGGCCCGATAGCAGGCCTGGTACTCTGGGTCTCTAGGCCTTGCCTGAGCAGAGGCTGCCAGTTGGCCTGAATCCTGGAGTGCTCTTCGGCTTGGTATGGAGAGTGCAGGTTGCTAGCTAGCTTTGATGGCTTTATTCACCAGGAAAATGGCAGAGCCGGGTTCAATTCGCACCCCTGTGCTCGTGGGTCAGGAGCCTGGCAGATGTGAGGCACTTGACGCCCAGGCTTCAGACTGCTCAAGAGCAAACCCCATTGTCTGACTTGAGGAGCTGCATGGGTAGGCCCCAAAGGGAGGCTCATCCGTTCCCCCTGCAGCCAGATGGATGACGTTCACAGCACAGGGGGCTGAGGGGTGGATCTAGCTAAGGTGATCATGTTGAAGCCTCACTGATCCCTGGGAATGAGCAGCACTGGGGGAAGGAAGATGAACGGTGGTGTAAGGAAATATGGCCGGCTCTCTCAGCCGGCCATTGAAATGTGCTGGCAGGAGATCTTTGGCCTGGATTTGCAATGGTAGATCAGGTTGCGCACTCTTCAGGCGAGAGGTGGTTTTGCCATGCAGTGATCTTGGAACACCCCCTCATGGCCAGAGAAGGATGTCACAAGCACAGTGGAGTGAAATGGGGGGAGCCAATCTTCGTAGGGCACAGCATGTTGACCCCCGCGTTGGGTTATAGTGGCTGGTTCACTTGGGGATATGCTGGTGGGGAGAATGTGTGCCCTTTAGACATCACTTCCTGGCTTCAAGGAAGTGTAACTGTTTGGGCTGCCCGTGCCCACGGGTGGGAAAGTAGCTGCAGAACCATTGTGCTACTGCGTGTGTGCCTCTGTCCGCTGAGAGAGCACTGAGTGCTGCTGACAAGGCAGCTGGGGGTCACCCACCACATGTGTGCATGTCCCCGCCCTCCCTGCCGTTCTTATTGGGGCAGACCGTCTGATGGCGGGGCAGGAGGGGTGAAAGGGTCACACGCATGTGTCTGAGCACGGGTTTCACTGCTGTGTGTTTGTGACTGTGTTTCTGGAAGAGGGGTTTGAACCCCCGCTCACCATAGCACCTTAGAGCATTAAACCAGGTGGGAGAAAGGAAGCCCTCCCTATCGCGCCTGACACCCGTCATATTACCCGCTTGCCTCATTGGGTGTCTTGGCTGACTTGATAGCCCTGTGATTCAGGTCCTGTCAGCCTGCCACAGTGAGTTATTTCCAGAACGGTGGGGGGCCCTGTCCACTGCGGGTGTATGGTCCCAAAGGAGGGATATTAGTTTCTCTGTAAACACTGTTCATGGTGGAGGTCGCAGAGGGTGAAACCAGAGCCCTGCTATTCTGTGTAGCTATAGAGTCGGGGGTAATTGAGTCGAAGGCCAGAGGGGACCACCAAAGTGTCTGAGACCTCCTGTATGTCACAGGCCACACCACCATCCGCACACTAAATCCAACAGCCAGAACTGGACCAAAGTATTACCGCCTGCACCCCCTAGTGATGTAGCCATGCCAGCAAAACCCCCAGGTAGATGCAATGGTGCTGACAGAAGAGTGCTTCATTTGTGGACATGGTATTCCTACCCTGTCGGAAAAACTCCTTCTCTCCACATACTCTGTCTACGCTGGAGGCTGTGTAGGCATAGCTGTGCCAATGTGGGCTCTGTAGTGTAGACGTAGCCTTAGTGACCAAGACTGTAACTTTCCTGAGGCGGATAAGTTTTCAAGGGATATTGCTTCCCAGCCCAACAGGAGCCAGGTCACCTTTCCGTGTCTGGGCAAAATTTGGATCATAGAACATTCTGCTCTGTTTTGAGGCCATCTTTGCCAGTGAGAGGGCTGGTGTGCTTGATGCTGATAGGAGTACGGGTCTCTTATTTTGGGGTTACATTTTCTGCTGTTTCCTTTCTCAGTTCCCAATGGGGCCCGGTTCTGATGGCCCAATGGGAGGCATGGGCGGTATGGAACCACATCACATGAATGGATCGTTAGGTAAGCTCAAGGTTGGCTGAGCGGGAAGCGCACTAGAGCTGACCCTTAACAAGCTGTTTAATGCTGATTAGAGCTCTGTGAGGGAGATACTATTGTCCGGTGGCTTTTCCTGCCTTGCTCCTGGTGTACTAGCCAGTGATTTTTGGAGGCACATGAGCACTGTGAGCTCTCAGAGGTCTGAGAATCACCCTATTTCCTCCGGCCCATACCCCACACAGCCTTCTTTTGCCTTGACCTACCTGCCAGCTGCCTGTCCGCCCACGTGGCTGGATACTCTTCTGTTGTAGCATGGAGCACTATCGCAGTCTCACTGGAGCAGCATTGATAGATTCAGTCAGAAAAGGAGCTTAAACGCAAAACCAGTGTTGGTGTTTAATTGAAAGCAGTAGAAAGGCCACCATTAACCTAGAGTCTGTCTCCTATGTTGTCCTGCTCTAGGAGCTATGCTATAGCTTGATCAGTGTCCGAGTGCCACAGGGAGAGCCAAGGCCCCTGCAGCTAACCTGCCATTTTTCTAGTGCCATTCAGTAAGAGTGCCCAGCGCTTTGCAGTCAGGTGAGCCGTCCTCCACTCCCTGGAGGCCAGCATACAAAGGAAAGGCAGCTGAGGCCCCCCACCGTTCCCTTTTACCAGAGGCAAATGTTAAGAGGTGTGGGATTAACACAGCTGTGACCTGTATTGCTTGCTGCTAGCAATGCCCTGGAGTAGCTGCATGTAGCAACCGCCTCCTGTTTCTGGATGGCATTCTAGGCACCTGCCCAGCACCTGCTCGAGCACTGAATGGGCTAGCCAAGGAGAACTGCATTAACTCTGAGCAAGGAATGTCACTAACCTGCAAATAAAAGTTCTCTTTCTTCCCCTCTCTCGATAGGGTCAGGCGACATAGATGGACTTCCAAAAGTAAGTGTGCACTCTGGTGACCGTAAAGGTGAATCATTTTCCTTTCAACTGTAGTCCGTCTTTCCCTCATAAAGCATCAGCAGTGAGAAAATTGTGTGTGTGGTTGGAGAGTCCCCAATGTAGGGGGAGCAATAGAGGGACACCAGAGGCTTTCTCCCATCCTGTAGCCCTTTCCCATGAGACATTTGCTTCGGCGCGAACAGAAGGTTGTATAAAACACAGCCGTTCTCTCCTGTTTTCCCACCGGCTGCTCACAGTCGTTAGCGAGGGATCTTGCCAGTCTGTGCTCAGTGACGTATTTGAGGCATACTCCCCTTCTCCTTCTTTTGTCTCCTTAGAATTCTCCAAACAACATAAGTGGCATTAGCAACCCCCCGGGCACTCCGAGAGATGATGGTGAACTGGGAGGTAACTTCCTCCATTCCTTCCAAAATGACAATGTGAGTTGCTCAGACACCCAGTCTCTAAGCCCCCTCTCTTTTGGGATCACAAAATTTATAAGGCTCTGTCTCTGCTTCCTGGTGGGGCCTGAGGTCTGGAGGGGCAGAGGTGATCGTGCTTTCTTTGATGATCGTAGAGAAAGCATGTTGTCATTTAATACAGATCTAGCTGTGGTCCAGAGGACTCGGCACAGGGCTGGGAGCGGAGAAGCCCTGGTTCCTAAACCTGATTCTGCCACTGCCTTTCTGTTTGACCCAGGGAATGTTGCTTAACCTCTGTGCTTTGGAGACCCCTATCCAAGCGAAAAACAAAAAGTAGCGATAATAAATCTTCCCTGCCATTTGCGCTGCATTTTGAGATCTATTTCTGAACAAGGTATTGAACCAAAAAGCATGCAGACTAGACAAGATGGCAACCGCATGTAACAAATGAGGCTGAGGGGGGAGAAAAAACATGACAGCAGTAGGGTCACGTGCTTGTGTAACCCGGCTCTGTGCCCAGTTGGTAGGGTTTTTTAATAAAGGTGTAAATAAACCTTGCTGGCCCCCTTTCTAGCCATCGTGTGCGTGAAATTGACTCTGGTGAAAGTGAGCTATTGTGGTGAGCTAGAGACAAACATCTTCGCTCTGTGAAAACCTCCGTATACAGCTGTGCTGCAGTTTGGAACAGCAGGGAAGCTGCAGGTCTAATCTTGGGACCCCCTATTGATGCTTAAGAGCAGTTTTGCTCAAGCTTGCAACACCCCCTGCTGTTTCCGAGCTGCCCCTGAGCAGACACCGCTAACCATGCTCGCTTTCAGCTGCCAACAAATGTGCACGCATCTTTGAGATCTGCAGAGTATTTTCACGATGGATTTCAAGCTCTACAGATGCAAGAGGCTCCCCCTCTTTTTTTCTCACTGTATTTAGCATTATATACATGCATGCATTTAAATTGCCTCCTACCCCATACTGTTTTGCTTATTTTCTCCCTGGAAAGACCATTATGCAGCGGATTATGTGCTGATAAATTAAGAGTCTCTAGCATATTCTATCTTTCTGATTTATTACATCCAATTATGTTGCTTTATAGTTTTCATAAGCCCGAGTCTTACTTTCATATCCCCTCTTCCCTGGCCTTGGCCGCGTTTAGTATTTCAGTCCTGTTTGCCCAGTACTCATTCTGTGCTTGTCTCTCTTTCAGTATTCCCCCAGCATGACGATGAGTGTGTGATTTCCCTCCCCCTTCCTCTTCTCCAGGATAAAGAGAGTCAGCTGCCATTTGGAGGATCTAAAAGAAATTATGCAAGAAGAAGCTAGGTGTATTGGCAGAGAGACGCGAGGGGGCCAAACCCCAGTTTTAGTTTCATGCAATAAAAAGGCTGAACTTTTTATTCCATAAAACATGAAGGACAAAACTTAAAATATTTCAAGACGTGACAAGATCCTTCTTGTGCGGAAGGATTTATATATGTACATGACACTTTTTTTTTTTTTTTTTTGGGAAACAAATGGAAGCCTCCAGTACCCAACTCCAACCTCTTTGCTTTGTTCTTTTAAACCTGTTGTATGTTTGTGCTGTGCTACACCAGGAAGCTAGTCTAGATATGAAATCTCATGTTGTCTCTGTTGTAGTCCTATTTTTTTGAAAATAAACTGGACAGTTTACAATTGGCGGTTTTTGTTCGGAAGGCGTGTTCTTGTTTTTGTTTTTCTTGTTTGCAGCACAACGCCGCCTCCTCCAGAAGAGACTCCTCCACCTCATAGAAAGTTGTTAATGCAGTTGGCCCCTCATAGGATCACATCCTCAAGAATTAATTGTGATCTTACTATCTGTGACCGTGGCATGCACTGTATTAGTCTTTTTTTCCCCCTCTTGGAATACAAGGAGAGTTCAGTACTTCCCCCTGCGAGAATCCTTGAGCTATATTTCCCCCCCACCACTACCACCAAAAAAAGAGAGAAAGAAAGGGTTAATCTGACCTGGGATTTTGTAACTGTGATCTCAAGCTAACATCTTTGTTGATTTTTGGTTTTGTATTTTTTTAAAAAAAGATGTGATCTTATCAGGGTTTCGCTGTATGTGTTTTGGAACTGGATGGAGATATTTTAAAGTAATTGTTCAAATGTATACTTGCTCTTCTGTAGGCTCACTCTGTAACAAAAAAAAAAAATAAAGACAAAAATGAAAAAATTACCTTTCTTCTCTTGGTAGAGGTGACTACAGAAAAGTAACCAACCAACCATGTTAAAGTGACACTCGCCAGAGTCTGGGATCTATGTACATTACACTACCCTGTAGTTGGTCTTTGTTTTATAAATCTCCACTTCTGATCCATGTATATCACATTATGTAAAATATTATCTCCCTGGATTTCCCTTTGTGCCGATTATTGAGAACATTGTATCTTGTTTCAGTGTTTTTTCTTACCTTGTAGTCTGGTTCTAAAATAAGAGAGGGAAAAAAAGTAATTATTATACATTGTAGTTTGTGTACGATATTTGTTGATAATGTTTTATTAAAGGGATGTCTTTTTTTCTGCACCCCTTCATTGAGATGTTTTTTGGGAACATTGGCTGGTTTTTATTATTCTGACTGCAAGACATGAGATGACAAACTTTTTTTAGTGTGTCATATGAATTTTTTTAAATGTTTGCCTTCTTTTTCCTAGGCATTTTAATTGTGCTTTACCTGTAGAAGGTCGTGGGGGGGGGTGAGGGGGGGGCTGGGGGGGGAAAAGGGTGTCAGTCTCATAGTTACAGTCAGGTTAATATTTAAAAATAAAAAAAAAAATCAAATGAAGATTTGTTGTATTGCTGATACATCCGTGGTCTCCAGAATGGATCATCTTTTTTTGTTTTGTTTTTGTTTTTTGAAGTGAGAAATGACAGACCGGTTTTAATGTATTTTAAAATGGATAGCTAAATTATTGTCTTCATTGGTATGGGATGGTTTTTGAATGAAACGGTTTTTTTCCCCCTCCATGCTGTAATAAATATAAACATAAACATTTGAGTTCAGGTCTCTGCTGTTTGTTACTGGGATTTGCCATGAGAAAGCTGGGCACTTTTTTTTTTTCTTCTAATGACTCAAACACTTTCTGTACAGTTTTGGGGGGCGGCGGGCGAGTTGTATCTACTGAGGATGGGCCGTTTTAACCCCTCCCCCACAAGGAACTTGTATTTAGACATTCGGTTCCAGACAGAGCGGTAGGGTTTAGAAGGGGTGGCAGATCCTAGCCCCAGCTTTTATCCGCTGCTTTGGCAGTTGCAGAGATGCCGCTCAGGGGCTGGTGGAGAATTCCTTCAGCCCAGAGCAACAGAAGACGGAGGAAAGCAGCTCTGTGCTCTTTTCCCCGCCCCGTTGGGCCCTAGTGTAGAGGTGTGCCCGTAGCAATGGGTTCTGGGCTACACCGCCGCCTTGGAGAGGCGGCTATAAATTAGAAAAACCCCTTATGCCAGTGGCCATTTCAGCCCACGGAGTGGCCCAGAATCTGGGCTGCACCAAGGTGATATAAAGTCAAGCTGCACCTCCTGAGCTAGGCCTCTCAGGAGGTGCCGCGTAGAACCTGGGCCCCCGGGGCAGGGGCAGTGGGATGAGTGAATGCCATGGTATGGATAGTTTCCTTTGGGCTATGCCTGCTAAGGACTCCGATCTGTGGGAATATCTCTGGAAGCTTGTCTCCAGCCACGCTGGGATTGGAAGCTTTAACAGTAAGGTCGGGTGGAGGGGGTGTCGAAGTCAGCGTTTCTTCATCTTAAAACTGAAATGTTGATGGACGGCATGTGTCTTATCCATTGGAAGAATGTTACAATTCCCCATCCTGTGAGCGTGCTCATTGGGAGAGAACTGATGGGGCCTGGGGACCCTTCTGTTAAAAGTGGATGTCAGTATTTTAAAAGCACCTTTAGGAGCCTCATTGGGAAAGTGAGATTCCCTGCATGCGGGAGGCTCTCCACACCACAGAAGGCCCTGTGACTCTGTGGGGTGAAAAGGTCCTCCTGCCCCCCCTATATTTGCTGGGGAAGTTGAGCCCATTAGCAGCCAGTGCAGATGGGCGTGTGGGGCACCCATTAGATCTGCACGAGGAGTCGTACTGGAGCACCACTGCCTGCTATGCAGGTGGGAGCAAGATGAGCCAAGTCCATTTAGTCAGTCTACATGGCAATCAGAGGTGTGATTGCAGCTCAGACATACCCACGCTAGCTTTAGTCTAGCCAGCCTGGCTACAACTAGCCATGAAGATGTGGTGGCACAGGGCCCCAGCGCTGGCTAGCGATGCAAGTATGTACCCAGTGTTACGGGCAGGCTTGCACAGCCAGCCCTGAGGCCCACGCTGCAACAGCTTCACTGTGATTTTTAGCCATTTGAGCTAGATTAAAGCTCTAATGCGAGCGTGCCTAACTGGGCTGCCGCCATCTCTGATTGTAGGCTAGACAGCCCAGACTCTGGCTTCATGCTGGCTTGTGGGCTGAGAGAGAATTTCACCCTAGGAAAATTGTGTTAAGTGTATGCCAGGTATCCATCTTCATTAAAAAAAAAAAAAAAAGTTGAAAATTCCTCCTTTTCCCTTTCAGGGGTCTCATCTTCATGCAATTGTTGATTGTTTGCCATTTGTAGAGCAGGGAGTGCTTTATACACAAATATAGACAAGGTCAATTACAATGTAGCTCCCAGGTGACATCAAACTGTGTGTGCTGGTGATAGGCATCAGCAGACTAAGCAGTTGCTGAGAGCCCCAAGCAGCTCAAGGGGGCCCCCTATTCTCTTTTTATAAGAGCTTGTCTGTTTTAGAATTGGGAAGCCTAAAATATTCCTACTTAGGACCCCCAATGGGCTAGCACCGGCTCTGCAAACGCTCAAAACAAAGTGGAGAATGTAGGAAAAGGAGCTGGATTTTATTTGTGGCCAGCATTTGTTGCAGGAGATGCACAAAATCCTGATTGAAGGTGAGGAAAGGATATTGGAGTGTTAAGTTTACAGCTTTGTTTTTAACGAATCGTAAACATCCAGTCAGCATGTGCTGTTCTCACATACATCATGTGGAGGTACTGGTGTAACTCCAAGGGGAAGGTTACTTTTTTATACCCTCACCCCCCCACACACACAATATGAAAAGACCCAATCTGCAGCACCGAGCACAATGGGTTCCGTAATTCCCAGGTGATATTGCAATACAAGTTAATCTTTAATGTAGCTATTCTGAAGAAAACACTCCGTGACAGCTCTTCTCTCCGATTTTGATGTGACTGTTCTCGTTCTGAGCTAAGGCTGTTGTGAACTGTAACTACAGAAAACCCCCAGTGTGGGGTTTGAAGGACTGGCTCCTGTCAGAGTTCTTTTTGGAGTTGGGGTGATCTCTGGTAAGCTTATTAGCATGCATGCAGGGGTTTGTTTTTAATGTTTTTTTCCTCTGAAATGCCTTTTACCTTAAGAATAAATGTGCTTGCATAGAAAGAGCTGTTTGGTAACTTGTGACTGCTGACAATGCCAGCTGTTCATAGCGTTCGGAGAGAGAGCAAAGTGCAGATGCTGGCCTGTTTAGGCAGTCTGGCTTGCTGGGGATATCGGTATAAGCAGGGAACTTTGAAGCCTGGAAAAACCCTGGTCAGGCAGAGGAGAGATGGCCTCTACGGAAGAGGGGTGATGGCTGGGAGCCTAGAGCCCAAAATACAGGTGCAATTACCCTGAACAGTGACAAGGTGCATCAATGTTTTTCTGCATGACCTTCTGACCTTACGGTGGAACAACTATTACCAGATCTAGGATTCGTCTTTTTTGTGAAGAGAAAAAACTTTACCGAGGTTCTGCACTTCAGAACTTGTCTGAAATGTTCTGATTTCTCAATCTTTAGATAACTGAGGGATTGTATGCTGGATAACTGCTAATCATTTGTTGTGAACTGTTTGACACTTGTCCTCTCCATTTTTCATAACTGATTGGCATAGAGAAGGTAAGTTTTGACTTGAATTTTCCTGCTTTTTTTCCTTTTGCTTGTGGAAAGCTTTAATATGGTTTGAACTAGCCTTTCTAATAAATGGTCTGGAAATGTCTCTCTTAAACAGAGTGATGCAGCTTTAATGCTGCTCTCTGGAGAGCTTTTCTTCAGGGGGAACATATTTTGTATCTTGTATCATGTAAGAATGGTATACTGTGGCTGTGCAAAACAAGCCCTGAACCAGGAACCAGTTGCAACACTCTGAATGTTCTAGCTGGGTGGGTGAGGGGGGGGTGTTTTTGCAGAAGACGGTTTAATCAGTTTTAGACCCATCTCTGCTCACTGCAGCCCATGATTTGCTTCTCAAAATGTCTTTGCATCCCCAGGAAGGGTTTCCTTGCTGATGACCCACAGACCACTCAGTGCAAGATGAGCTGTGTGACACGGTTGAATTGTTGCACTGAAACTCCTGTGTGGTTTAGAAAACACCAAGAAAAATCTCCCTGTCTACTAAGTCCATTAGCATAAGGGTCGACTGGCAGGGTAAGTTACCCTTGTGAAAACCAGAAAGTATTTGTGTTTCTAACAAACCTTTGACTTGCGCATTTAGATTTGTTTCCCATCTCGCCCAATGCTGCAGATTTGTCTTAAATTGAGACTGCAAACGCCAGACTTTTTGTTCAGTGTAAAGTTACTCTTTGAGTGCTTGCTCATATCGATTCCATCCTAGGTATGCACATGCCCATGTGCGTGGTCATCTGAGATTTTTGCCTTAGTGGTATCCGTAGGGTGGGCAGTGGTGTCCCCTTGAGTGCCGCGTTTATGCGCCGGTATATTGGATGCTGCCAGCCCTACGCCCTCTCAGTTCCTTCGTACCGCCCAGGGTGGTTAGTTGGAGCACCTTTCCTTGCATAGCAAGGGCTAGCAGTTTTTTGTATTTATCACTTTAAGCCTTAGGGCCTTGTAAGTAGTTGTTTATAGTAGTTAGTGTTAAGTGTAGTTAGATGTTAGAGTCCCAGTGGGGACTTTGCCCCAGGCAGGGCATGCCCCAGTCTCTCAGCTTTAAGCCCTGTGTGGACAGTAACAGGCCTATGCCGGTAAGTGACCCCCCACAGCAGCTGCCTCAAGTGCTTGGGGGAACCACACATGAGGGATAAATGCCATATTTGTAAAAACCTTCGGCCCGGACTCAGAGCAGGACATTCGTTTTATGGGCACTCCTCATGGAGTCCGCCCTTCGTCTGGCTTCCGAGCCACCCTACCAGGACTCACTGGGTGCCTCACTGCGCCCCCATCGCCAGTGCCCAAAAAGAAGTGAGAAAGCGCGGCTCCCTGGGCAAGAAGGGCCACGGGTCACTGGGCAAGGAACCCACTTCGGGCCGCCCAGCCACTCTTGAGCTGTGCATTCGTGCCTCCCAGGTCAGGGCCCTTAGCCCCTTAGAAGGTCCTCTACCGACTCCCAGGAGCGGTATGGGACCTAAACCACTGACTGCACCGACACCTTCCCAAGCTCCCCTGGTGCAGATAGCAGAAGCTTCCGCCCATGCCGCTGATGCAGCACGTGCCACAGGAATCAGCGAAGGCTCCCCACAGGGGCAAGCCAGCCTCTAAGACCCCTCAGAGGGCAGTGGAGCGCTGCTGATCCCCTGAGACAAAGCAGCCCTCTCCACTTCTGTGCTGCAGATCGCCGGAGTCACAGCCCAGATCCTCTACAGCTTGCCCTCGGTCACGGGCACCACAATGGCGGTCCCCGCCATCTCGATGCACGTCACCTGGAGGAAGATGCCTGTCTCTGTACTACGACCACCGTTCGCACTCTGGCTGGTTGTCCTCTCGGCGCAGATCCTGCTCGCGTGTCCTGTGGGAGTGTTTTCAGTCACATCTCCGGTCCCCCCAGCGCTGGTACCAGTCTGCTCGATACCGGCACCAATCCCCTGGCTCCAGGCGATGGTCAGCAGGCAGACTCCGGCATCAACAGCCCCACCATGGTCACCAGAAGGGGATTCCTCTAGCACGGAAGGGCAATTCAGCCCCTCGCCTAGACCCCACCAGCACAAATGGGCACCCAAGGCTGCATCTACATTGGAACCACGTTGGCAGCACAGCCAGGGGCCAGCGCAGTGGCCTTATTGGGGCACATGGGAAATGCCAGCCACGGCAATGCCCCCTTCACAGTGCTCATCGGCGGCTGCCGCCTCAGAGCAACAGCTGGCGGCACCAGGCTCGGTGCATGAGACCTGCTCGGAGATCAAGGCAGAGAAGACTGCACCCACCTCCAAGCCTCTCCCGCCCTTCCCCCCCATGGTAGAAGATGCCCCAGGGCCTCCCCCGGTGGTACAGTAGTCATACTCATCCCCAGACGAAGCAGTTGTGGGACCCTCAAGGGCCAGCCCGCCGGACGAGTTTAAAGAACACCAGGCCCTGCTTCAATGGGTGGCCGAGAACTTGGGCCTGAAGGTGGAGGAGATGGCTGAGCAGGCGGACACCTTGTTTAACACCTCTTCTCAGCCTCTACCCTGGCCCATGTCACACTACCAGTGCATGACGGAGTCCTTAAAATTGTCAAGATGCTCTGGCAAACTCCTTCATCCATCCCTCCCACCTGGGGCAGAAGAGGAGGTCCCTTGGGACATGACAGGATTCTAATCCTGAAAGCAAAAGGGGGCTTAAGACCCATTCTGGACCTGCAACGCCTCAAAACAAGTCTCTCAGGAAGTTGGAATTTCACATGGTCTCCCTGGATCCAGGAGACTGGTACGCCGCCCTCGACTTGAAGGATGCCCGTTTCCATGTTCTAAGGTCAGACATTTCCTCCATTTCATATGGGAGGATGCCATTTCCAATTCACGGTGCTGTCCTTTGGCCTTTCATTGGCCCCAAGGGTCTTCACAAAATGTATGGCGCCAGTGGCCACTTACCTGAGATGTTGAGGAGTCCAGGTCTTCCCATATCTCGATGACCAGCTCATCAAGGGCAGGTCTCAGGAACAAGTGCAGAGGAGCCTTGATCTGATGCATTGCACCTGCCGCAACCTGGACCTGTTGATAAAGGAGCAAAAATCCATATTAAGGCCAGTCATAGATTCATAGATACTAAGGTCAGAAGGGACCATTATGATCATCTAGTCTGACCTCCTGCACAACGCAGGCCACAGAATTTCACCCACCCACTCCTGCGAAAAACCTCTCACCTATGTCTGAGCTATTGAAGTCCTCAAATCGTGGTTTAAAGACTTCAAGGAGCAGAGAATCCTCCAGCAAGTGATCCGTGCCCCATACTTCAGAGGTAGGCAAAAAACCTCCAGGGCCTCTTCCAATCTGCCCTGAAGGAAAATTCCTTCCCGACCCCAGATATGGCAATCAGCTAAACCCTGAGCATATGGGCAAGATTCACCAGTCCAACAAATAGAGTTCATCGGAGGGTTCTCAACTCCACGCGAGCCAGAGCCTTCATTTCAGTGGCTCATTTTCAGGCCAGGTCAGACCTGATTTCCCATGTGAAGAACCACCCACTCACCACAACTCACATCTGCCTGATGTTCCTGGGCCACATGGCCACCTGTACATATGTGGTGAGTTATGCCCGGCTCCATCTACGACCTCTGCAGGCATGGCTGGCGTCGGTTTACATCCCCAACAGACACGACCTAGACCAGGTAGTCAGGATGTCAGATCACATCCTGTCTTCCCTGGAGTGGTGGTTGAATCCTGGGTCGATGTTGGAGGGAGATCCCTTCGTGGCCCCGGGCCTATCGCTGACCCTGGTCTCAGATGCTTCGGACCGGGGCTGGGGAGCCCACCTGGGCGAGCTCAGTGCTCAAGGCCAGTGGCTGTGGGACGATCTGGCCCTTCATATCTATGTCAGGGAGCTAAAAGCAGTTCACGTGGCCTGCCAGGCTTTCTTGCCCCACCTAAAGGGCAAGGTGGTACAGGTCCTCACGGACAATACTGCCATGATGTATTACATCAGGCAGGCAGGGCGGAGCCAGGTTGTTGGCCCTTTGCCAAGTTCTCTGCCTGTGGGACTTTTGTATGCGTCATGCCATTCATCTGGTAGCCGCAGGGCTTACACCTGGTAGACTGGGACATGCTCTGCCTGGGGCACTCTGGGATTCTGTCTAACTACACTTAACTACTTAATGCTAACTACTATAAACAACTACTTACAAGGCTCTAAGCCTCAAAGTTTGCCCAGGACCGGGAATGTGCTAGCAGATTATCTCAGCAGGACCTTCTTGTCTCGCCATGAGTGGTCACTCCAGCCGGAGACAGCCAATATGATCTTCCAAAAGTTGGGAACTCCCCAGGTGGACGTGTTCGTTCATTCCAGGGGATGGACGGGTTCCCTGTCAGATGCTTTCCTGCTCCTGTGGTTAGGGGCCCTGATGTATGCCTTCCCACCAGTGCCACTGATCCACAGAGTCCTTGTGAAGATCAAACCGGACAGGGCAAATGTTATCCTGGTAGCCGCCCTGCCGTGACTACCTCTCTGGCCAGACCTGCTGTCTCAGGACTACAGCAGTATTCTGCATCTGAACCTGGAGGTGTTACTTGTCGGCATGGCTACTGCATGGCTGAATGCGGAAGAGTGGGAATGCTTGGCCCATGTTCAGCAGGTCTTGCTGGGTAGCAGAAAGCCCTCCACCGGAGCGACTTACCTGGCCAAGTGGAAAAGGTTCACGTGCTGGGCTTCAGAACAACGTATCCAAGATTATCTTCTGCACCTCAAACTTCAGGGCTTGTCCCTGACATGGTTCAGGGTCCACCTAGCCACTATTTCAGCTTTCTACCCTCTGTTCCAAGGCAGGTCAGTCTTCACTCACAACATGACAGCCCGGTTCTTGAAAGGTCTGGAGCATCTCTACCGTCACGTCCCTGTCCCTCCCTGGGATTTGAATCTTGTGCTGTCAAGGCTCATGGGGCCTCCCTTCGAACCTCTGGCTTCCTGCTTCTCTCCTGGAAGGTTTCATTCCTGGTTGCGATAACTTCTACCCTAAGGGTGTCTGAGATCAGGGCTCTTCAGAACCAGCCTGTGTGGTATTCTATAAAGATAAGGTCCAATTGCAGCCTCACCTGGCATTCCTGCCCAAGGTTGTTCCACAGTTTCATACCAGCCAGGATATATACTTACCAGTCTTCTTCCTAAAGCCCCATAAATCCAAAGAGGAACACAGGTTGCACACCCTGGATATCAGGAGGGCGCTGGCCTTCATATTGACAGGACAAAACTATTTTGCAAGTCAATGTAGCTGTTCGTTGCAGTGGCAGACAGGATGAAAGGTCACCTGGTGTCTGCTCAAAGGATTTGGTCCTGGACCACAGCTTGCATCCGATGCTGCTATGAGCCGGCGAAAGTGCTTCCATCTGCAATAGTGAAGGAACACTCAACTAGAGCACAAGCATCATCAGCGGCCTTCCTGGCTCGGGTGCCGATCCAAGAGCTCTGTAGAGCTGCTACTTTGTCGTCTGTTCCACATGTTTACCTCCCATAATGCGCTTAGCCAGCAGGCCCGGGACAAGACTGGCTTTGGCAGAGCAGTGCTGCACGCTGCAAGACCGTGAACTCCGAGCCCACCTCTGTTGATACTGCTTGCGTCACCTAGAATGGAACTGACATGAGCAAGCACTCGAAGAAGAAATGGTTACCTACCTTTCGTAATTTGGAGATGTGTTGCTCATGTCCATTCCATTACCCGTTCTCCTGCCCCTCTGTCGGAGTTGCCAGCAACAAGGAACTTAGAGGGCATAGGGCCGGCGGTGTCTGATATATCAACGCGTGAGCGCAGCACTCAAGGGGGCACCACTGCCAACCCTATGGATACCTCTAAGACAAAAATTTCCAACAACCGCACACGTGGGCACGCACACACCTAGAATGGAATGGACACGAACAATGGAACAGTTACGAAAATATAGATAACCGTGTTTTCCTCCTTATGTGCTCATCACTCTGTAGAAAATATGCATATTCCTTACCTTGAGCAACCCAGGTTATCCTGTGTGAATATCGGTAATAGCTGATAACACAGCAGGAGGAAATGGGGGTAAGGAAACTTCGGTTCTATTCCCAACTCTGACCATTGTTCAGTCTGACTTTGGGCAAGTTACTTCTTGGTACTGCAGTTCCCCCATCTGCAAAATGGGGGTGATATATCCCCTTTGTAAATGGCTTTGAAATCCTCTGGTGCAAGGAGTTTGTAAGAGCAAGGTGTGATCATGCCAATTATTTAAAATGTAAGGAAGGATTGTGGTATTTTCATGTTAGAACAGATGATACCTGATGGGGGGGTATGCAGAGGTCAAGCATGGCATAGTTACTGCTTTTTCCAAGCACTTTCAATGCAATATAACTTTAAATAGTTTTTATCAGTTACTGATGAGAAATGAAATCCTTCTCCATCTGACTCTTAGGGCTTGTCTTCATGTGAAAATTAACCCGGAATAAGGGATGGTGTGAATTTAAAGCAGATTAACTATTCCCAATTAAATCCATGTGTGGACATGCCTTTTCCAGAATAAGATTGCCATATTCCAAATTAGCTCAATCCACTTTCTGATTCTGAATAAGGCATTTCTACCCTAATTCCTGAATGAGCATGTCCACTCATGGAGCTTATTCCAGAATACCTCCCCATGTAGTCAAGCCCTATCATTCAAAGACAGGAGTTGGAAAACCAACAGCTGTCTCTTGGGCTGGGATGAAAACAGCACAGAAGTGCCAAACCTACTCACAAATAAGCTTAGCATTGTAAATTTGATTTTTAAAAGTGTATTTTAACATCACTGACCTGTATCTGTGCCACATGGGCTCCTATGCAGGCATATACAGTAGGGAGGAGTTGCTGGGTTGCTTACTGAGTAGATAACATGTATTTCCTGCTACCCAGCAACCCATCTGCACGTACAGAGAGCAGAAGCTGTTGCTATCCTGGACCTAGTTTATCCTTTGACTTGGGTATAAGGTGACCTCTGAAAGCTGTTTGCTAAACTTGATGCCCTGTGGGGTGCGGGAGAGAGTGGGGATTAATTTGGAATCTTCTGATGCTCTCATGTTCTCCATCTCTCTACTTGGCCCAACAGCTGAGAATCAAAAACCCTTCCAGCAATTAGAGGAAAAAGCAAAGTTGTCTGTGTGGACATGCAAAGATTCCACTCTCAGTGCACGTGCAAATGAGTTCAGATTCTTTTCAATACTAAAGCCCATTGGGGCCCTGCCTGTGCCCCAAGTGCCCCCTCACAACCCATAGTCTATGGCCTAAAGGGCAGGGCTGTTGCAATCCCCTCAGTTCCTTACTACCACACAGAGCTTTGAGATTGAACTCTATAGTGTCCACATTCTCTACTCCTAGCGAGCAGTTCTCTCCTGTTGGGAAAGGATGGTTGTTCTTAAGTTTCGTGGTGTTGGGCTTTCTTTGCTAATTAGCTTAAGGTACCTAATTTTAGAATGCAAAAAGAAAAGGAGGACTTGTGGCACCTTAGAGACTAACCAATTTATTTGAGCATAAGCTTTCGTGAGCTACCGCTCACTTCGTTGCCATCCCTGACAAGGGATCTCTCCCTAGTACAGACCCTCTGTACATTAGCTTAAAATGGCTGGGTTTAAATTCTGCCCCACACGCACTGCTGCTATGCCAGTGAATAGCAGGCACTTGCGATGCATGCTCTCGTGTGCTGCTCAGTCTGCAAGTCCTTCACCAAAAGAACCTGGAAGGTAAGAGACATGAAGCACCACTCCAGAGCTGGAAGGGGATGGGGAGTTAACAATAGGAAGAGCTCTCCCCTTTCCATTTCACCATTATGTATGGTATAAGGGGTGAACTCATTCACACCAGAAACCCGCTGTTCCTTAAGCCCTTTAGACTGCTTTTCTGTTCTTTAAGGGATGCTGTTCCTATGGCTGAAGTTCTCCGAGCTTCCAAAGTGGACTGACAATATTGTCAGGGATGACTGAAAACCAGCCCAGCCCCCAAAGACCCAGTGAGATAAGAGTGAGAAGGCTCATGAGTGTTCTGATTTTCCGGTACTTGCCTTTCGACCAGGCCATCCCTTCCCTCCTCCTGTATAACCATTGCAATGACTGTGCTCAGAGAGACCGTAAAGAGCATTGGTCTGACTCTTCCCAGAGTGGCTGCAGTGGATGTCAGGGCTGTCTCAGTTTATTACTGTGTGGCTATGGACAAGTTACTAAGTTCAAAGCTGTTCTGTTCACTCCTCACTGAGGAGAAAGAGCCTTCCCAAGAATGACAAGGAGTCCGGTGGCACCTTAAAGACTAACAGATTTATTTGGGCATAATCTTTCGTGGGTAAAAAAGAAGTGGGTTTTTTACCCATGAAAGCTTATGCCCAAATAAATCTTAGTCTTTAAGGTGCCACCGGACTCCTTGTTGTTTTCAGACTAACACGGCTACCCCCTGATACTTGTTCCCAAGAATGGTCAGATTCTGGCTGTAAAATCCTTTAGGCCAGGAGCACTCAAATGTTGCCCTCCCCCAGCTGAACCTTCCTCCATTTCTTCATCTGGCCTATGCTGTTCACGGCAGAGTTGATGACCCCTATGGGGCCCTGCTTCAAAGAGGAAACCCACATGCTTTTAGATGTCTCGTCCCTCGTTCACATCTCTTTTGCTGGGCTGCTAAGGGCCTGAGAAGCCATTGAGGGTGTAAGAGCTTGAAGGAGCAAAATGGGCTCCCATCTTGGAGAAATGCTGGTTTGTTTGTTTTTATTTTTGTTTTTAAAGCAGTTGACAAGCCAAAGTTCAGGCTCAGCCTTCCCTTAGTCTGTGTGAGGGCCTCCCCCAGGGCCAAATGAAATCACCCCTGCTCTTTGTGAAACCCCAAGGAAGGTGTCAGATTCCTCTCAGATAATCCTTTAATCCTGGTGCACTGTTTTCAATGGCCCCTTGGGAACAGCTCATATAGACAGTTGGTTCTGTAGCTCCTTGGCTTGTGGCCCCCTCCCACAGAATAGCCAGCATGCAAACTCTTCCCTGTGCCAGCGAGTACAGCTGCCAGAATTGCAAGCCAGCCGGCTGCTGTCCAGGGGCCTCTTGCCTGGCTCTGCTGTTCCTACTTTCCTCTCCAGCTGCTGCTGTTGCTTTCCACACCTCATTCCTGAATCCCCAGGGAGGAAGGGGTTTAAGCATCTTCCAGGTGGTCCTGTTTAGACAGGAGAGTCAGGGCACTGCAGGGTATATTATGCCACCTGGCTTTCCATCAGCCTATTCCCTATTATATTCCCCCTAGAAATCTCTTTTCTCACTCCCTTTGCTCTGACACTGCAGAACTGGATCAGGTATGAAGGGACCTCTGTGTATCTACCTGAAAAGGCCTCTAGCACTTGGCTGTCACAATTCTTCAGCACCCCTTAAAATTGTGTCCATTCTTCCTTGGCACCTCCCTGCGGCCATATATATTTCTGCATAAGTCTAATTCCCTTATAAGCAGGGAATTGTTTTCAAATGTAACATCTAAATTGGGGTGGTGGCTTATATGCAGATATATATGGTATCTTTGTGCCATGTCCATGGTGATGGATGATCAATCTTTAAGGTGGGACCTAACAGGGCTCCTGTGCCTTTAAGGCTTCAGTGGTTTATCAGATTTAAGAATGCATTGAGGAGGCAGTCACTGCTCAGCATAAATAGGCTAGGTCCCTACGTGGCCCTCTTCACTGTTGTATCCAGGCACTCTCATTCCATTAGACCTGTCTTTTGGGCTCAAACGCTTTTTTCTGTGAAGGGTGTAAAGCAGGCACCTGGGCATCCTTTCTCCCATCGTGATCTCTGCACCGCAGTTGTGGGAAATGAATACTGCACAGTGTAGTTTAAGGGTACGTCTCCACCTGAGAAGGAAGGCAGGAACTCCAGCTTGAGGAGACACACCTGCGCTTGCTTTCGTTGAGCTAGCCTGCTAAAAATAGCAGTGTCGCTCTGGCAGGAGGAGCAGCAGCCCGAAGTGCGTACTTGTGGTCCCACAGCTTGCGCCTCTGCAGCTGCATTCTATTTTTAGTGCATTAGCTCAATCAGAGCTAGAGAGGGTATGTCTCCTCAAGCTGGCAATCACACTAGTTTAGACTTATCCTAGTCGTCGGGTGCCCCCAGCGTCCTGACACTGGGGTAACGCTGCTGGAATTTGCACTCCTGCTGTCCACGCTGGCATTAAGATATGCTTGGGCAGTGTAATGTCCTACTTGTTTAATATTTCCAAATCCCACTGTTCCAGGCAGGGCCCCAGCTCCCCGCTTAACTCCTCCGATGGTGGTGCTGGGATTGTATGGCAAATGTTTGCTCTGAACGTACTTTATAGAACGAATGGAACCTGCACTACTCAGGACGTCAGAGCAGCATCTGCCAATACACCCGTATTAGAAGGGGAGTAGCTGAGTGAACTCTTCTGCCTGGAATGTGTTCCCTGGTAGAAAGACTTGTTCCAACAGGGTTTCTCTTGCACCTTTCTTTGATGCAGCTTCTGCTGGCCAGTGACAGAGATGGGATAGGATTAGACCATTGATCCATCTAGTCCAATATGACCCTGCCTGTGGAGTAGCATAGAGCCACTCTCAGAAACCAGCTTCACTGGCAAGGGCTTTCCTGTATTACAAGGTGGGCATGCTCACTCAAGACTGTCAGAAATGTAACATTCCAAAACTCAATCTTGTTTACATTAAAAAGGAACCTCTTGTTTGTTCCCTTCCCCATATGACCTTCATTTCTGTTAGGCAGCCACCTCTCCAATACAGCTACCAGATGAGGACCACTGGCCCCTTCCATGCTGTGCTTCTGCTATAGTAAGACTGAGCCACGAGACATCTGCTGAATGGAGAGGAGTGGCAGGGGACAAAGTGGCTGAGGATAGGTTTCCCACCCCTCCTTGGGGAAAATAGCCCTGAATGATTTTAGAAATCCATGAGAGGAGAGTGCTGGAAGATCAACTCCCCGGTGACCAGGCGCTCCAGTGAGCAGCATTGTCACAGGGTGGACAGGAAGCAGACTGGGATCCCTGTATAAATGTTCAGCCCCTCAAGATCTAACAACAAGCCCCAGGGAAGTATTATCCATGATGTAGAGACGGGGAAACTGAGGCAGGGTGGATGGTAGCATTTTTTGGGAGTTCCTAGCTCTCAAGCTGCTGGCCTAGGTTGCTTCTCTAAAACCTGAAACTCTGGGGGTGGGGAAGAAACCACTACCAGAGGGAAACAGTGAGGACGCTGTGTGGCTGACCAACTTTCCCCAGCTCCTTATACTTTTGACAATAATACTCTGCAATGGCTCCCAGTCTCTGTGGCTGTGAGAATGCTACTGAACTCTTGTGTCCAGCTCTAGCGGTCAGGGCAATTGGGCATGATTTAAATAGTAGATTTTAATTCTGTTTTGCATTTGTTCTTTTGTTTTCCTGAAGAGAGATTGATTCTTATTGGTTGGTAACCATTAACCAAAAACAACTAAACTATAGCTAACAAAACTAAAATTTTGGTTCTTCCTTTTACTAACCAGGAGGCTGCACAATGTCTACACACAGTTATTTAAGCAAATATATAAAATAACAAAATATGTAAAAACTAAGAATCTGAATAAATGTATGTTAAGAAATGCATCACTTACCATTTTCTATTTGCTCTATTCTTTTTACCTGTGATTTGTAGTTGAGCTCTGGATGGAAATTGGAATTAAATTAAAAATGCACAAAAACATTTTAAAATTGGTTTTTTAGTTAAATAAAGCTATCACAAATGCTGCACACAATAAGGAGTAAATTTTATCAAAACATGTTTTTCATTTAAAACTGATTAGACCAAGGAAGAATTAATAGTACTTGGTAGATTGAACTGATTGGTGGCCACAAATCATGTCCTGCAGGATTTTAAAACATTCTCACCTAGTTTTTATTTGGAGATTGGAAGAGGAAAACAAGCTTTCCTTTTTCCATTCCCAATCAGTTTTCTAACTTTGAATAAACTAGTCATTGAAATGAATTAGTTGAATAAACTGAAATGAAGGATATATTCTCTCTGTACCTGCAGAGGCGGCTACGGTTGTCAACAGCTTGTTTAGCACATCAACTAACTCTGCTTCCAGGTGTGTAGCCAGTGCCTTCCACCAGTTCAATGGTCTGACCTTCTTTAAAACTCTGGCAGCAAATATATACTGCTTGAAAATTACTTTTACGTAATTGGAAGTATTTTAATAAATTATAGTACATTTTGGACCTTAAAATAGATTATCATTTCAGATTTCATTTTAAATATTTTTATTTTTAAAAAGGAAAAATGTATTTCATTAAAAATATAATTTAAACTAAAAATCTTATTTTATCATTGACTTCTTTTTATCCTCCTACTGCACAGCTCATACAGCTATAGGAGGAGGACTGGATTTTATTCCTGCCCATGTGTCCTCAGCAAACTTAAGTTCTGATTACAGTTTTAATTCTGTCCTTGGTGCTAAGAATTCAGCTTAAAAATAACACAAGATTAGGTGCTGATGCATTAGCAGAAAAGAACTCAGGTTGACTTTCAGATCCATGGCTGAGTGAGTTATGGAAGAAAAACATTGTGCTGCAGGTCCAACCTGCTGAAGTCAGGATAACTGGGGGGAGGGATAGCTCAGTGGTTTGAGCATTGGGCCTGCTAAACCCAGAGTTGTGAGTTCAATCCTTGAGGGGGCCATTTAGGGATTTGGGGCAAAAATTGGGGATTGGTCCTGCTTTGAGCAGGGGGTTGGACTAGATGACCTCCTGAGGTCCCTTCCAACCCTGATATTCTATGATTCCTTCACACTTTGGCATGGTGGCCATGCCTGAAGAACAAGCCTAGTAACTCCATGTTTTCACCACTGTCAAGAGCCCATGCATCTCCTGCATGTTAGTGCAGGGTAATGTTCTTTCCAACTGTGTATTTGCACAGCCAGCAGATACACTCAGTTCAATGGTAGATTTTTCTGGTGGGTCATGCCCTTCCAACTACGTGCTCTATCAGGCATAACCCTCCTTAGCTTAGAAAATCAGACAAGAATAATAGCCCTTATCTATGCTTCTGTTGCTTTTGTATAGGAAGGTACAGAAGAAATTTTCCCGTTGGTTCTTGTTGGGTTACATACTAATTTGTTAATACAGGAATAAGAAATTGCCAAGATGCACAAAAAAAAAAATAGTCTCCGGGGCCTAGCCTAGGGATAATTCTCTCCCACATTTGTTTTCATTAGTTAAATGCACAAGGAGGGTATGTACCAGCCGGGGTTCCAGTTGAGTACTGAGTTGACAGGGTAGCACTATTTGCCCAAGCTGTAGTTTGATTTTATACCAGGCCTGCTTCAAGGAAACATACTGTTTAAGAAACAACTCTCCCCTTGAACAGCATGAAGGATTCAGCATGAGAAATGTTTTATCTAAGCCCTGAATACCTGTTGAAATAGTACAGACAGGAGATCAATGAGTGGGAGCAGCTTGAAAAGCCTGTCACAAAACACTCTGGCTGGTCCCTGCAGGGGCCAGCCTTAGAATTGTCACAGTACTGTAGAAATCGGAGGAGGAGGTATTTCTCTGCTCATGAGAGGGAAACAAGGGGGTAGTCGAGGCATGTTGAGAATACTGATTACTCGTGGTTACTGAGTATACGCCTTTTCCTACATTCATATGAGATGCTCACAAAACCTAGCCTGGTCTCCAGCTGGTGCTGGGTCTGCTCTGTACATAGAGCAGGGGTGGGCAAACTTTTTGGCCTAAGGGCCACATTGGGGTTCTAAAACTCTATGGAGGGCCGGGCGGGGAAGTCTGTGCCAAACAGCCTGGCCCCCGCCCCTGACTGCCCCCCTGGGCCCATCCAATGCCCCTGCTCCTTGTCCCCTTACTGCAACACCCAGGACCCCACCCCCCCGTCCAACCCCCCCATCCCCTGACTGCCCTGATGCTTATCCACAGGCCCCCTGGGACTCCCACACCTATCCAATTGCCTCCTGACTGCCTCCCAGGACCCCCTGCTCCTTATCCAACCCCATCTCCACCCCCTTACCATGCTGCTCAGAGCACCAGTACCGGCAGCCACACCGCCGCGCAGCCCAGGGTGCTGGCAGCATAGCGAGCTGAGGCTGGGGGGGAGGGGGGATAGCAGGGGAGGGCTGTGGGCTGGCCTCCCCAGCTGGGAGCACAAGGGTCAGGCAGGAGGGTCCCATGGGCTGTAGTTTGCCCACCTCTGATGTAGAGCCTGTCCAGCTTTTACTGGTGGCTCCTGCTTAAGTGTGTTCCTCCATGGAGCCTTTACATTCTCTCTGCAATGTCTGACACCCCATTACTGCCTATATTTAGCTAAGTGACAATCCCAGAGACTCACTTTAGGCACCCTCTGGGCTAGATTTCAAAGCATGTTAGCCAGAACAAAGCTCATGCTAGCAAGGGCCTATCACTGCTTCCCTGGCCTGCAAATGTAAGAATGAGCTGTGTGTGAAACAGTCCTACAAAACAGTGTCTGCTCTAGTTAATGGCACACTTCTGTAAAATGGCCCCCTGGGGCTTCTTGCAGCCTTAAGCTTCGGCCTGTGTTCCCCCTATTGAACCTCTGGGGCACTGTTCTTTCTTACTGCCTTTCTAAATTGCCCTTCTCTTCACTCTCACCCCAGCCAGCGATCTCCAAGCTCTATTCACCCTCTTCCATAAGAAGGTAGTGCGTCAGCCTACTCAAGTCTCTTCTGCGGGGTGTCTGAATTTCATTTGAACTGCTCCATCTCTCTTCCCTACCCCCAGTCATTCCTGGAGGCAGCGATCCTGTGAAGTGGAGCTGTTCCTGTACTGAGAGCCCTAAAGGTTTCTGTAAATAATCCTGCCTTCTATTTTGCCTGTCAGTGAAAGTGTTTAGAGGGGACTCAAGCTCAACACCAGCCTGTCTAAAGGGCCAGTAGAGTATATTGAAAGCTGCTGTACCCAAACAAGCATGTGTGGTGCTTTGCCTCAGGTGGAATGGACTCTTAAGAGGCAGGGCCACCACCTTTTGGCAACCAGCAGTTTACTGCACTAAGGCCTGGGTGCTTCCAGCTAGCGCCAATGCTGCTGTGAGGGAGCCAGTAGGGGAAACTGACACCTCCGAAGCAAACCAAACAAGCATTTTTCTGTTTTTTCTCCCATCTGTGAGCCCCCTCCTACTCACGTGAACATTAAACCTCCCATTTTGGGTGGGAATCCAGGCTCCATGCTGGGCTGTAGTGTAACGCTGCCCTGCCTACTTCCCACATGTGCATGAATGAACCTGCAATAGTTCTTGGAGCATTTGGAATCCTGGGCCCTGCCAGCTGCTGTCAGACTGGGGTTTAGAGTTTGAGTTGCAGACAGGCAGCCGATGGCCCGCGGGCCGGCACCAGTCCACGGACCACCACTTTGGTACTTTAGACCACTGCTACTCAGCTGCAAGAGCCAGGAGTGGTGCTGCTCTAAGGCTTGCCTCAGTAAACTTCCCATTGCTGAGCTCTGCAGGGAGGTTACTTCCACACGGTCGCTATCTAGGTGCACAGCCAGGGTCCCGTGCACATGTTGGAAGATGGTGGTACAGCCCTTCCCCCCCCCTCACCCCCCCCCGGGGGGGTTTACTGCCCACTTCTGGTGCAGGAGTTCATCATTCCTAGCTACTCTCCCAGCTCTGGTGGAGATACTGCCACGTTTGACAGCTGATAAACTACTGTACCTGCCGCATCAGTATTAAACCTGGCCGTCCTGGGAGTGCAAATAAGATTGTAAATGTTGACCATCCTCAGGATACTTTCTCTAGGATAAGTTAGCACCTAGAGCAGGAATGGAGGGAGCCAATTTCATGGAGGTACTTGGGTTATGTTGCTTCTGCAGTGTGTCATCTTTATTCTGGAAAGGAACCTAAGGGAGCAGGGCCATTGGCTAGCCTATTCTAGGCCAACTGCTTGTAATTGTTCTGAGAGCCATGTGACACAGCAAATGCCAAACCAAGCTGGAGCAGCAATATATTGGCACCTGACAGGCAATGCAGTTTTTGTATAGCTATTAGTCCAGATTTATTCCTATATAATTATATGCAAAGAATAGACTCCAACACAATTTGAATAGATGAGCTATTCATCTCTTGGGCAAGCAGAATTAATATAATCTAGATAGATGTAGTACATCAATTGATTTCCCCCCCCCCCAGCATTTGCCCTTGCATATTGAATTTTTCAACTTGAGTTTACAGAAGTTGACTTCAAGATTTATTGGGTAAAACTGCTGGGTATAACCCAGAATTTGGCTAGTGAAACTCTGAATTCCTAAACAATTTGAGTAGGGGCTAAGGCTCTTTGTTTTCTATTATAGGACCACCCAGGTGGTTTTTACCCAGAGCATCAGCCAAGATAAGAAAGCAGAGACTAGTATCAGATTTGAGGCACTAGTATGCTCAAGAATTCCTTTAGCACTGAGCCTTAACACTGCAAACCATCATATTATTTCCTACATGGGAGTGTGGAGTGAGAAAATGCTTACATGTGAGCTACAGCCAATCCAGCCTCCTTGCTTTCAATTACAGACACTGATCTGAAGGTAGAGAGTCTAAATTCATAAGGGTGTGTGAGTAAGAATTCATAGATTTCAAGCCCTGACAGGATCATTATGATGATCCAGTCTGACCTCCTGTATAACACAGGCCATAGAACTTCCCCCAAATAATTCCTACAGCAAATCTGTTAGAAAAACATCCAATCTTGATTTAAAAATTCTCAGTGAGGAAGAATTCACCCCAACCCTTGATAAATTGTTCCAATAGTTAATTACCCTCATTGTTAAATTTACACTATATTTCTAGTCTGAATTGGTCTAGCTTCAACTTCAAGCCACTGGCTTGTTATACCTTTCTCTGCACATTGAAGAGCATACTATTAAATATTTGTTCCCTGTATAGGCACTTCTAGATTGTACTCAAGTCACACTTAACCTTCTTTGTTAAACTGAACAGATTGAGTTCCTTCAGTCTATCATTTAAGGCATGTTTTCTGATCTTGTTAAGTCATTTTTGTGGTTCTTCTGACCCCTCTCCACTTAATTAATACCTTTCTTGAATTGTGGTTCTGAGGCCACTTACTATTGTAGCACCACAGGGTATGTTTACACTACACCTGGGAGTGAGCTTCCGAGCCCGGGCAGACAGACTTGAGCTAGCATGCTAAAAAGCAGTGTGGTCATTGCAGCTCTAGCAGAGAGACACTCTGGCTACCCACCCGAGCTCAGAGCTAGGGGCTCGATCCTTTCCCCACCCCTAACTAGTAACTATAGAAACAAAAACTGTTTTGACACCTTTGCAGGCTAACAGGACTCTACCAGTAATTGTGCCCTGAAGAATTTCAGTTCTCTGCCTCCAGAGAAATGCCATTTTGATGGTAATACGATAATCTAAAGCAAATCACTAATAAGGAGCTGGGCACCAAGTTATCCAAAAACATACTAGAAGTAAAACCAAAGTGTGGTGATTGTGAAGGCCCACTGTCCCCCAAGACTTTATGCATAAAGCTTTATAAGGTGGGTTTTCTACATAATGCAACTTGGAACTATTGTGCTGTTTGCTTTGGAGTCAGGTACCCACTCAACACATTCTGTGCTCAGGTTCTGCTCTGTGTGGATTTCTGCTCTCCCAGCTGCTACATCCAGAATTTGCTCCTACAAACAGAAATAAATGGCAGTTTGTATATTCCCTCTTGGTGATGGTGGAAAGTTGGGAAAGTACTAACTATGGCTGGGTTCATTAACTTAATGCATGTGTGTATAATGGTACAGTTAAGCCATTGCAATGGAAGTTTATATTCAACAGCACACACTTACTTAAAAAAAAGTCTTTATTTTCAAAAATTGTTAGGTTTTAAACCCTTAGATTACTTCATTTAAGAGCAGTATACTATCACATTTGCTTAGCTGTACGATCTTCTGATGAAAAAATAGCAGAAATTAACTTAAAGGATTTTGGTATGAGTAGAATCTTGCACAGCTCCATGCAAATACAGTGCCAGAAACTTCTTGAATGTGTCAGGTCGATAGCCATATATTCCAGGAGGAAACTGTGGAGAAGAGACTTGGATATTCAGTTTGTAGTGAACTGATACTTAGCCAAGTAATAGTCTTTTATTTTACTCGAAAACAACTTGAAATATGGCAGTCTATCTGAAACAAGCCTTCTTTGACAGGCAAGTGGGTTTGAGTATTTCCATTGGCATTACACTGATGGGTGGGGAATTTACCTAATGAGATTGAAGAGTCTTCCTAGTCTAAGGGGAGCTGACAGTAATATTCTCTCCATTTACTTTATATTGAAGTTGACTGTTGCATGCAAACATACATTTCCTTAGTTACTTCACTGGAGAATAACTTTTCAATAAGCACAATGAAATTGTACATCTATGTAAGAGGTCTCCATTTTAGCAAGTTTAATATAAATTGCAATGCAGCTGAATACATGGATGGATATATATAAACAAACAAAACAAACAGACTGATAGTTATTCTCTATTAATTCAGTGTACCAAAGTTTTATCAGAACTAAACAGCCTATTGTCCTATCTATATCAATACCATCTGTACAAGCGCCCAAGGCTCAAAATATATGTAAAGGGGCAGGATTTCCACTATATAATTCTGGTGAGTAAACTAGTTCTCTCAAGCCTGTTAACTTACCTTGACAACTCTCTTCCTGATTCCTGGAAGATACCGGATGTAGTCATACATATACTGATCAGAATCAATCCAGACAAGGTTTTTAACACCAGCGCTAGAAGCCAAGTCTGTTGTATTTAACTGGAACACCATGAACTGGAAAATACGACCCTCTGTACCAATGCTTTGTACTACTACCGGGTGTTCTAAAACTTTGGGATCATCCTGGGTGGAGGTGGAGGAAGAGTTACAACAGACACTGGATGAGAAGATGCAGAATCAGCAATCATTTGGTTTAAAGCCAGGACTTTAACAAATGTGTTATCTTGCCCAGAAAGTTACTCTATTCAAACAGGTTTTGAATATAGATTTTGCATTTAAATTAGGGCTGTTAACTCTCACAATTAACAAAAAGATTAATTGCGATTAATTGCAGTTTCATTGTTAAACAATAGAATACCAATTGAAATTTATTAAATATTTTGGATGCTTTTCTACATTTTAAAATATATTGATTCCCATTACAACACAGAATACAAAGTGTACACTGCTCACTTTATATTTTTGATTACAAGTATTTGCACTGTAAAAATAGTATTTTTCAATTCACTTCATACAAGTACTGCAGTGCAATCTCTTTATCGTGAAAGTGCAACTTAAAGGTAGATTTGTTACATAACTGCACTCAAAAACAATGCAAAACTTTAGAGCATACAAATCCATTCAGTCCTACTTCTCATTCAGACAATCACAAACAAACAAGTTTGCTTACATTTACGGGAGATAATGCTGCCCCCACTTCTTATTTATGGGACCTTTGTAGCCAGCATTGCAAAGTATTTACGTGCCAGATATGCTAAACATTCGTATGCCCTTTCATACTTCGGCCACCATTCTAGACGACATGCTTCCATGCTGATGATGCTTGTTAAACAAATAATGGGTTATATTTGTGACTCAACTCCTTGAGGGAGAATTGTTTCTCTCCAGCTCTATTTTACCTGCATTCTGCCATAGGTTTCGTGTCATAGCAGTCTTGGATGATGACTCAGCACATGTTCATTTTAAGAACGCTTTTGCTGCAGATTTGACAAAACGTAAAGAAGGTACCAATGTGAGATTTCTAAAGCTAGCTACAGCACTCGACCCATGGTTTAAGAATCTGAAGTGCCTTCCAAAATCTGAGAGGGATGAGGTGTGGAGCATGCTTTCAGAAGTCTTAAAAGAGCAACACTCTGATGCGGAAACTACAGACCCCGAACCCCCAAAAAAGAAAATCAGCCCTCTGCTGGTGGCATCTGACTCAGATGATGAAAATGAACATGCGTCGATCCGCACTGCTTTGGATTGTTATCAAGCAGAACACATCATCAGCATGGACACATGTCCTCTGGAATGGTGGTTAAAGCCATATGGGACATATGAATCTTTAGCGGATCTGGCATCTAAATATCTTGAAACGCTGGCTACAACAGTGCCATGAGAACACCTGTTCTCACTTTCAGGTGACATTGTGAACAAGAAGCAGGAAGCATTATCTCCTGCAAATGTAAACAAACTTGTTTGTCTGAGCAATTGGCTGAACAAGAAATCAGGACAGTGTGGACTTGTAGGCTCTAAAGTTTTAATATTTTTGAATGCAGTTTTTGTACATAATTCTACATTTGTAAGTTCAACTTTCACGGTAAAGAGAGATTGCACTATCGTACTTGTATTAGGTGAACTGAAATATAGTATTTCGTTTACAAATATTTGCACTTTAAAAAGCAATCAGAAATATAAAGTGAGCACTGTACACTTTGTATTCTGGTGTAACTGAAATCAATATTTGAAAATGTAGAAAACACCCAAAAATATTTAAATAAATGGTATTCTATTGTTTAATAGTGTGATTAATTGCAATGAATTTTTTTAATCATGCATTCAATCACGATTAATTTTTTTAATCGCTTGCCAGCCCTAATTTTAATTAAATATCATTCAAATGGCAATGGAATATAGATGTAAACTGAACTACATGTCTGTTCTAGCTTTTCATTTCAGTTACACACAAGACAGTTGCTTCACTGATTTCTACCCATTGCCAGTCTACTCTTAACCTTCATTAACACATTAAAATAATTGCTATTGGTATAATAAGGTGTTACTCTGAATTGGCAAACATCTTAATCAAAACATGTCTATAAAGGTTACCTATAAATCCCTGGCCTACAAAATCACTAGATATCAATGCAGATTTCAAAATATTGCAATGTCAGACTTAATAGAATTCACAGGCTCTCACCTCTAGGTCATCAGTTCAAATTCAATCCAGATCAACAGTGACTAAGTCATTGCCATCGAGTGGCCTCTGATTCTCACTCCCGTTTCAAAGGGAGAGGTGTCCACATCACAAAAAGTCCACTGTGGTTGGCATCCTTCTTGGAACTTTCAGCTACAATGCTAAGGACTGAACTACCCACTCCCACCTAGTGTTCATTCTTCTAGGTCAGGATTGTGGCACAAGGATGGGATGGCATAGGAAAGCTTGAACCACAAACTCTGTGCTATATTTGTCTGAATTAAAACTCAGCAACAGATACTTACTACCTGCACTTTATCTTAACTGTGGAGAGAGGAGGTAAGTATTTCAACAATCTACCTTCAAGTCTGTGAGCTCCAATTTTGTACACTTGAAAGCAAAACTCTCTTTGCTGCTGGCTTGCAATTTATTCATCTCCAACCACCCCGCTTGTACTGCACCTTTAGATAATACCATTACAACAGCCTCCATGAACAATGACTTCTACTATAGAAATAGTAAGGTATGACAGTCATTTTAATACGTACCCCATACAGAATCTTGGCCTTTGCCAGTGCATTGCCAAAAGCAAACATGAGCATTTTAGCCCGGAGTTGTTCTGGTCTAAATCGGACTGGACGAACGTTGGCTGATTCCACAAAGTACAGAGTGTGAGGATGAGGGTAGGGATAACCCTCTCTAAAACCTGGGTTATAGGTAACCATGAGATACAAAAAAACAGTTTAATACAAAGTTAGTCTCTTTTACTCTCTTCAGTAATTATTAAATTTGTGTTAACACAGATTAGACTTACTGCTGTGAAGAACATGTAAGATACCCTATAGCAGCACTAGCCAATTGGCTAATCCATTCTCAACTGTACACCATCTAACCTCAGCACATGAAACATTTAAGGGAATGGGGAAGTTAAAGATTTTAGTGCTGTCCACTAGTACATAAATATTCAAGCTAATGTTTAAGTGCTACGTAACTTTTACCTGTATAATTTCGTTCTTCATATACATTAACTTCCTGAAGATCAATTGTAGGAGAGATAGGATGGAAGGTCTCTAGAATGTGGTTTTCAGTAGCCAGAATCTCATCCTTGGAGGCTATTGGCAATAATGGATTAATGGCATTCAAAAGTATTCCATTCATGCCACGAACCTGAAGAATAGATGATTCTGTAAAAAGAGATTATATTGCATGCACACATTAAACAAAGACTCACTAAACATTCATACTTAATTTAGAATAAATCTACCACACTATTAGATTTATTCTTCTATTGCTATAATTTTACTGTAATATGTATTCTAAGGAAAAGATGCCCTAGGTTTCATTTGCTAATGTTTAATACTCTATGGAAAAATGAAGCCATAGGCTGACCCCTGCAGAGTCAACCATGAAGTGTCACAATAGTATTACTGCAAAAATACTGATTTATTTTGCAAGGCACCTCTCTTTTCCCTCCTCCTCCCGCCCACGATTGTTAAGTAGCAGCCCAACTGGAGACAACATTTTACACAGAATACAAAAATAACACTTCTATTTATTTAGTTCACTAGCTACTGATCCCATGTAAGTGTGGCTTGAAAGATTGTACAGATTTCATGCACACACTGTAGTAAACAAATGATCAGTTCTTTAGGATTCTATCAGGATTACAAGTAAAGAGAAAGAGAGAAGTGTTTTCTACAAAAAAAAGAAAAAGAAAGAAGTTACTAACCTCTCTCCCATGTAGCCGCCACTTTGTAGTCTCTAGCCAACATTCTTTTAGCGAGGGAAGGATACTTGCTAGCCATTGTCCTACACAAATGTAACAAGTCTTCCAAGAGTACAGGGCTTTAGAATGAGACAAGGATTAGTAGGATAGGATACAAAAATGACTTTGAAAGTTATGAAATATGTAACGTTTCCAAATGGTTAATGCAGATTTGTTTAATACTTCAATCCATCTGACATACCAATCATGTTCCAAGTTGGCAATGATAATGTTTACTTTCAATTATTAAAACAATTGACATCTGTATTAGCTAGGATGTGATCCAAAATAGAACTAAGTTTGTACAAACCCACAGACTGTTACACACTTTGACATAAGATGAAAACAAGTTTTGAATATACTCACAAGTACAATTGTAAACAAGTGAGTGCTGGCAACCAGATACAAACTAAATTCACCTCAGTAACATTAAACAGTAAATATAATGTTCTGCTGGTAATATAGTTTTAAAAAAACCTGATACTTTTAACGGGCTGTTTGAAGCAGAGCTGCCCTGAAAAGGCTGCAGTATAAGTAAAGATTTCTTTAACTTTTGAGGACTTACCAATAACTCTCTCTCTTGGGAATAAGTTCAGTGGTATTCCAGACACGTGCATGAGAAACTGCATTTTGTACTCGCTCATCCTGATTCTCTAGTTGGTTGGCTGGTTCATCAATAATACTAAGTACTTTTGGAGGTAAGCCTTCCATTAGCTTGGTCTTTGTTAGCCAGAGTGCTTGCCTTACTCCTTGGAGTCAAATCAAAATATATTTATTGAAGATA
This sequence comes from Eretmochelys imbricata, assembly GCF_965152235.1. Lineage (NCBI taxonomy): Eukaryota > Metazoa > Chordata > Testudines > Cheloniidae > Eretmochelys > Eretmochelys imbricata. The sequence goes on from NC_135579.1 coordinate 95,852,328, forward strand.
TTCAGCAGTGTTACCTATGCCATAAATGGGTTAATATAAAAATGGTCTTTTACCTATTGAATCTTAAGCACTTATGCTACCACTAATATAGAATACTTCTCAGCATGACCAAGTTATCAGGAACATTAATTTTATGTAGTCTGACCACTTTCATTTACGTACAACATCGAAAAAAGTATGCATGCCTCATTAGCACCATATAAGTTACACCATGCAATATTTATTGAAAGAGGTTAGTTTATAAGTGTTTTTCCCTACTCATTTTTTAATTCTAGTATATTGGCTTATGAATTACAAGGAAACAAGATATGAGGGACTACGTACAGCACAGCAGAGAATGGGGTAAAAACATTTCTTTGCATATTATACTTAATGTTAAACATAAATGGGATCTTGCATTCTGCTGCATGCATAGTTCATCTGAAATTAAGTGCTGGTATCCCAAAGGGAAAGAGAGCCTGTACCCCTTGCCAAAGTTTTAGCTTTCTGTTTAAATTATCATAGTAGCTGGGGCCCCAACAAAAGTCAGAGCCCCACTGTACACAGCCCTGTACCTTAAGGGGACATAGTTCCTAACCTGCAGCCCTTACAGACTAATCCAGTATTTTTGTTGGTCCACCCTCCTGAGAAAGTCGGTGCTAGACTACTATGCGCACCACTATTCTTGTATACAAGTGAGCGGCGGGGGGGGGGGGGGGGGGGGGGGAGAAGAGCGCAGCAGAGCCCACACCCCATCACAAGTCAGGTTACAGCCACTCCAGCCAATGCAAAATGCCTTCTTGATATGAGCTGTTTTAGGACAACAAGCAGCCTCCACCTGAGTTATAGGTAGGGCCCTACCAAATTCACGGTCCATTTTGGTCAACTTCATGGTCATAGGAGTTTTTAAAATTATAAATGTCATGATTTCAGCTATTTAAATCTGAAATTTCAATGTTACAACTGTAGGGGTAGTAACCCAAAAAGGAGTTATGGAGGGGAGGTGGGTTGCAAAGTTACTGGAGGAAGTGTTGTGGTACTGCTACCCTTACTTCTGCACTGCTGGTGACAGTGCTGCCTTCAGAGCTAGGCCGTTGAAGAGCAGAAGTTGTTTGCTGAGAGCCCAGCTCTAAAGGCAGACCGGCTGCCAGCAGCAGTAAGGATGGCATAGTATGGTATTCCCACCCTTACCTGTGAGCTGCTGCTGGTGTGGTGCTGCCTTCAGAGCTGAGCACCTGGCCAACAGCCACCACTCTCCAGCCGCTCAGCACAGAAGTAAGGGTGGCAATACAGTGATTCCCCCCCCAAAAAACCCCCACACTTGTGATCTCCCTGCAACTCCCTTTTGGGTCAGAACCCCCTATTTGAGTAATGATGGTCTCCTCTCTGAAATTCGTATAGGGTAAAAGCACACAGAACACCAGATTTCACAGTCTGTGATGTGTTTTTCATTGCCCTGAATTTGGTAGGGTCCTAATTATAGGCTAGGTCTGGCAGCTAGTTGTTGCATATTATTGTAATTGTCCCTTGACTGCTACTCCTGCTCTCTCAGGCAGGCCTCTCTACACCCCTCCTCCCAATCTAAGGTATGTATACGACCCCAACACTTGTAGCATCTGAGCACCTCACAACCTCATGTATTTATAATAGCGCGATGGGGGCGGGCAGGGCAGCAGCCGTTATCCCCAGCTACAGCAGCGGCAGTGAGGCACAGAGCTGCAGTAACTTGCCCAAAGTGACCCAGGACAGCAGTGCCAGCTCAGGGAACTGACCCTGGCTCTCCCGAGGCTGGTGCCCGAACCGGGGGCCGCCCTTCACCCCACCCCCACCCTGCTGCCTGCCTAGGCAGGGCTGGGCGCTGCTGCCCCCTCCCACCCCCCGGAGGCCTGGCTCACCCACCCACCCAGCACCTCTCCCCCGCGCCCGCTACCTTCCAGCATCTTGGTTCGCTGGTGGCACACGTAGCAGACGCGCTCCTTGTAGAGGGGCATCGCCTCGTAGCGCGGCCCCGGGGAGTGCCGGGGGTCGTGCCAGCCCCGCTCCCAGCGCGGGTGGCGGGGCCGGGCCAGCCAGGGCACGAAGTACTGCTTGCCCGCGTAGGTGACCTGCTCCAGCCCGGGGATCTGCTCCTGCACCGGCCGCTTGTCCTGCCAGCTGCGGGGCAGCGGGGCCCCCGGGGGCGGCCCGCGGGTGGTCCAAGGCGTGCGGGGCAGCGGCCTGCCCGGGGCCTGCACAGTCTTGCCGCGGTGCGGCCCACGCGGGCCCCACGCCCGCAGCGCCCCGGCCGCCGGCCTCACAGGCCACCACAACCCCGCCATGCTCGGCTCCCGTCAGGGACTCCGGCCCTGGCCCTCCTCGGCCCAGCCACCCGGAAGAGTCACCGACTGGGGGCCGCCATTTTCCCTAGCGCGGGGCACACCGGGTACGCAGCGCGCTCGCTCGCTATCCCGGCGACTGGCGGCACCGCCGGCCAATGACGCCTGCGTGAGCCCTTTCTGTTCCCGCCCTCCCGACGAAAGGGGGCGTCGAAGGGCGGGGGCGTGGCCTAGGGCACGCGGCCGTTGGTAGGTCGCGAGCCGGAGGATGGCTCAGGGGCAGGGTGAGGAGCCGGGCCTGAGCGGCGGGCGGGATCCCGGTCGGTCCCCGAGCTACCCCCGCGTCCGGCCCAGCAGGGCCCCTGGCCTCCGGGGGCCCCCAGCGTCCTCCGCCAGCCACGACCCGTGGGCGCCAGCGGCCGCTGCCGCAGCCTCTGGGGGGACCTGGTGCGTGGGGGGCTGGGCAGAGGCGCCCCACGCCCTGGGGTGCCCACCCCACCTGGGCTATAGAGAGTCCTGACCGGAGCGGGGCCGGGCCCTGCCCCGCCAGCTGCGGAGTCAGCAGGGTTGACAACTTTCTAATCCCACGAACCCGCACACCCCTGCCCCGCTCACCCCGTCCCCCGTCGCTCGCCCACCCGCGCTCACCTTCACCGGGCAGGGGGCTTCGGCTGGGGATGCAGGCTCTGGGGTGGGGGTGGGGATTTGGGGTGCAGGGGGCTCTGGGCTGGGGGTTGGGGTGAGGTGGGGGCGTGAGGGCTCCGGCTGGGGCCAGGGATGGGGGGTTTGGGGTGCAGGAGGGGGCTCTGGGCTGGGGCCGAGGGGTTCAGAGTGTGGGAGGGGGCTGTGAGTGGGGCAGGGGGTGTGGGCTGGTATAGGAGGGGGCAGAAGGTGGGGGTGCGGGCTCTAGCTGAGGGGGTGGGCTCTGGGGTTGAGCTGGGAATGAGGAGTTTGGGGTTCAGGAGGCGACTCAGGGCTGGGAGTTGGGGTGCAGGGTGCAGGCTCTGGGAGGATGTTTGGGTGTGGGATGGGGCTCAAGCCTGGGGTAGGGAGTGGGGGTTGTGGACCTTATTAGGGAGTTTGGATGCAGGAAGGGGTTCTGACCTGGGGTAGGGGGTTGGGGTGTGGGAGCGGTTTGGGGTGTGGGCCATGGCCATGCAGCTCTTACCTCAGGTTGCTCCCAGAAGTGGCCGGCATGTCCAGCTCCTGGACAGAGGGGCTAGGGGGCTTTGCGCACTGCCTGCTCCTGCAGGCACTGCCCCCACAGCTCCTGTTGGCCGCAGCTCTCAGCCAGTGGGAACTGCGGAGCCAGCTCTCGGGGCAGGGGCCAGTGGCCGCCCCTGTGCCTAGGAGCCAGACATGCCGGCCACTTCCGGGAGCTGTACGAAGCCAGGTCAGGCAGGGAGACTACATTAGCCACACTGTGCTGCTGACCAAACTTTTAACGGCTCGGTCAGCAGTGCTGACCGAAGCCACGTGTGTTCTGCTCAAAAACTGGACACCTGTCAACCCTAGCTGAGGGGCCCATTTTCAAGCCTGTCTCTGCCATGGCACAGGCTGGAACTGTCCATCCATGAATGCAGAGTTTCTCCCATAATCCTGTGACTCCGGGAGCTGGGGCTTCAAGAGAGCTGCCTTGCAATCTGCCCTGACTCTGGGTCCCACCAACTGGGATGATTAGCTGCCACCTCCCATAGCTACAGAGAGCAGCAGGCTCCCAGTCTCGCCTTTGCCTGGTAGCATGATGGAGTTGCGTGGCTGGGCTGGACTGCAGGGAGAAGATGGATTTATCATACTACAGCCATACCTGAATCACAGAGCTGAGGGGCATATGGAACGCCCTCCCCAAACACTGCTCCTGTGTTGTACAGGCCCCTTTTGCCTACTCTCAGTCCAGATTGGAAACTCACCAAAGCAGAGACCTGCCTTCCCTAATGTCTTAGGCTCTTTTCCATCAGAAAGATAGGGGCATAGTACCTGCTCATGCTGAGCACCCATGACTCTTATTGACTTTGCTAGGGGCGATGAATGCTCAGCGTGTTGCTCCCTCTAGCTAGACTGCTAAAATCAGTGGCCGTTTTTCAAAATACTGGCCTTAGTGTTCCATTTCTCCATCAGTAAAATGAGAATAATAATATGTTTGTCACAAGTGTGAAGATAAGTTTTAATGCTCATAAAGCACCATGAAAATGGTTATAGGTGTTAAGTATTCTTCAACGCTGCCACTTGTGGTTTTATAATTTTCCTCATGTTTGAATGATAGAGCATTAATAATATCTAGCTCTTATCAAATACTCTTTAACAGTGTATGCCAAAGCACTGAGAATAATATCAAGTTTAGCAGTACATTAAAAAGTTATGATGTTCCACAGAGGTCAGTTTTGGGACTTCTGTTGATAGGACATGATCTAGGACTGTCTAATATAAGGATATTTGGATGGGGAGTTAAAGATAATTCTACAAGTCCTTGCCCTCACCTACTTATTCGATCTCTAACCCTGTAGCAACTCTCTTGCTCACCAAAATGGCCCTTCACTCGACTGATTTCACTAAACATTGCTCCCTGTCAAGTTCCTCTCTCTAACCACCACCTATATTTCTCCAGCATCGCTTATCTTCCAGCCTCCCAGAGGTTGGACCTCTCTATTAAAAGCTGGGGCAGCTGAAGGCCACATTTTAGAATGTTACTTTTTATGTTGAATACAGCACTTTAATAAAGAAGGAGGGGATTTAGAGAAAGATGCAAGATAAAGATGGGACCAGAGCACACCCTGTATTTATCTTTAATGTAGGCCCACAGAGATAATAAATTTTAGGTCACAATGCTCCTCTTTGGTTACTGAAGCTGAGTCTAGGATTTAAAAAATATAGCAATTTATATGAATACTGAGAACATCCACAGTTAAATTCTTTTTTCTGTCTAATGTGTACACAATACAGACAATTATTCTGCTGGGCATAAACCGGTCACCAAACTGATAAGGGGTTTCTTACACCTTCCTCTGCATCATCTGATATTGGCCACAGTCACTGACAGGATACTAGACTTTGTAGGGCATTGGTCATATGCAGTATAACAATTCTGTGTTAAAGTAGAGGATTGCAGCCACTAAATGAAGATGGAGCGTTGCTTGTATCAAGTTAACTGATGTGTCTTCAGCTAGATAAAGTTTGGATGCCTCCTGAATTAAATCTTCAACATATTGAGATGGATGTCTCTAAAGCAGCAGATAGCTAGCACCAGATTCATGTGTGCCTCTTCCTTAAAACAAGTAGCCCTGTGAATGATGCTTGGGTTGTGTTTTGTAGGTAATGAGTGAAAGTGAGGATGACTGGCTCTCTCTTATGCCTACTGAACCCTTGCCATCTCAGTGCTGTGGCAGTGGCTGCAAACCGTGTGTCTATGATGTGTATCAGAAGGAGCTAGCCCAGTGGGAAGAAGCCAAAGCAAAGAAAGACAGAAGCCTCCTGAGCAAACAGAAGGAGGAGGTAGGGACTTTAAAGGCCTTTTTCATAGCATCGAGTCAGTGAGTACTTTTATCACATTTGTGTTTGTAAGCGTTTGATAGCTGTTTGATAGCTGAGGGTGGGGTGATCTATAATGGTCTTTTACTAGAAGAATTTAGACTTCCCCCACAATATCTGCTGTAATGAAAGTTCCGAAACTCTCTGGATTTCATTATGTACCTCATTAAAGTGCAGTTTCTGGTGCCACTGCAGCAAGTTCACATCCCATGAAGGTGATACAATAAGGATAAGGCTTGTTTGTGCAGGAGAACTTTCTTTGGGGCCAGTCTGAGACTGTGGAATGAACTCACCCAGAAAATTAAGGGCCATCATAAACTTCACCATCTTCCACTCCAAGCGCAAGGCGCATTTCTTTGATCTTGCTGTCGCTAACATAAATACATAGCAACATGTAAAGTCCTCTAAAATCCTACCAAACCAAGACACCTTCCTGCACATACGTCTTCCTTTGGGGAGAGGATGAGAGAACAAACAACGCATGACAGGTGTTATGCACATTTTTAATGCACTACTGAAAGTGTTCAGATATTACAGTGATGTGCCCTGTGTAGAATAGAATAGGTGATGATTCCACAGCATGAGGCAACAAGTTTTTAGGGAAAAAGGCAGAGTGTTGGCATCTCTTCTACCATGATAGCATTCACTGTTCACCTTGGACAACTTTTATTTTACTTCATTTTCAAGTTCATATATTGAGGATAAAAAATTAATATTTGACATAGCATTCAATTATTTGACTCTTCAAAACATAGTTTTATTCCTGTCAAATGCCCTTTCAGATATATCCAACCATGCTGGTAAAGCTGGAGGTTTCTACTAACATAATCAGCAGTGAAATAATTAACGGTGTTGGTTTTTAAAATGGTCATCACTGGAGTTCAGCGCTAAGTCCCCATTAGGATTTTAAGCTCTCTTAGAGCCGTTTCTACTGAAGTCTCTCTGCACAGTCAGAAAGACAGCATTGCACTGAGTCATGTTTAGAAGGTTTTCTTCCTGGTCGTAGGATCGGAAATCTAACTTTTTTTTAAAATGACATCTTAGATTTTGAAAACAACACTGCAAAAAACAAACCAGCAGAGAGACCCTTAAATCTGTGCTTGTCCCTAGAGTTTTCAAGGCACATTTTTCTGGGGTCCTAAGTTTCACCAGCTCTAAATTCACACACAAGTTTTTTTAAAAATAAAAGTGAAATAAAGGATGCTGTCCACCCCAGTAATTGCTTATTGTTGTTCTTGCAGAGTAGTAATTCAGAATTAAATCCGGATACATTTACTGCGTTCAAGATAAGCTCTGTGGAACAGCTAACAGAGGACACCTGCCAGTATACATTTCAGCTGCCAGGAAATAGCAGCCTGGGATTAAGTTTAGGACAACATATTGTGTTAAGGTACTGCCCTGTCTCTAATTAAACAGGCTACGTTACATGACTTAACATGCAGTTTGTCAATATACAAAGATTTCATACCAAGTAAATCAGCATTTCTGTGCTTCTGTAATGATACAGTTGAAAGAACTCATGAGTTTAAGTTTGTTAATTTTATGGTGAAAGCCACTCCATAGCTTCATTTTTACCCAACATTAGCTTTGTGTTGGTGGTGGGGAAAGAGAACTAAGGGTGGCTAAGGAGAGCAATTAACAGAAGGAAAAAGAGAAAAAGTAGTCGTTTCAGCAGATGATTTATATCCATGTAGCAGCATGAAGGCAAACTACTAAATCAGGAGTTCAGTGTTAGGCCCTGTAACTTGGGGTGGCTAAGCACAGTGCAATATTGTATCCAAAGTCTGTATGCTTTGTGGCTGATTGCCAGCTGAGGTCAGGAAAAACGTTTGCTCCCCTGGCATAGTATTTGCCAAAAAGGGGCCACATGGGAGGAGCTGTCATCTGTGCTAGTTTCTCATGGTGACCACTGTCAGATACAGAAGAAGGTCAAACTGTAGGCACCATTGATATGTATCAGTTATTATATATTTACTGGATGCTGTACAAACAGTGAAAAACAGCCCCTAGCCCAAACAGCGTACAATCCAAATTTACCAGTATAGCATTCCTCACGATACTGCACATTCATCTGCTCCACACAAAATGTCTGTTACTCTCCTTTGCCGGATTTGTCTGGGGAAGCTGCATGTGCGACATAGGTGGTGCCATTGCCTAGAGAATTGGAGGAATACTAGGGAGTGTCATAAAGGGTCTGCAGAGAAATCTGAGGTTATTTCACTCCCTGGATGTGTAGCTAATTGAGGGAACATCTGTCTCAGCAAAGGATGACCCATGAGGAGGAAAGACTGCTGTTTGTTTCAGACAATAGCCTTTGCTCATTGCTCCAAAGAGTATAAATTAGTGATTCCAGTAATGGTTTCCTGTACCATCTTTTTTTCTTCTCAGAGGGATGGTGAATGGTTTGGACGTTCAGAGAGCTTATACTCCAGTTAGCCCTGTAAATGCTGAAGGATACTTTGAAGTTTTAATAAAAGTAAGTAGTCTATATTAGATAAGATTGTAAACAATTTGGGACTCTGTTGGCAATTGTGCTTTGCTGATAAGAGTGGTCATTTCACGTACACAAAACTGAAAGAGAAAAGGTGTCTTGTAAATAAAGATTTACAACATATTCCCTATTAAGTGATCCTTACAAAATCAAGGCCAGAGTTTTGCAATTGACTATGGTGGGAATAGGATCAGGGTTTAGTTCTAAATCCTGTCCATTCAACCCCTGGGGGAATGATGCCCCTCTGGTCCTGTTTCACCCCTAAAGTCTGTCATGTGAGTGCAGCGTCAATGCCAATGGAGGATTTTGAAAGTTTGTGATACAGCAGGAAATGAACCCAGCTCTCCTGCATCCCTGGTCAATGCCTTTATCACAAGCTGAACCTTCAGCAATTAGGCTTCTTGAGGGGTTGTTTGCTTTAAGGACACTTTTCAGGGAAACTGAAATTTTCCTGCAAAATGTGTAGAACCATAAAGCATCTGTTTTGTGGTCTTCGCATTTAGAAACTGATACTGAGACCTGTTTGGAGTGAAATCCTGGCTCTATTGAAGCTAATGGCAAAGTTCCAATTGACTTAAACAGGGCTGGGATTTCACCCCTCGACTTAGGTGGAAGTTTTGCCTGAATAAGGACTGTAGGACCAAAGTCAGCAAAAATAATTATTTTGTGAAGAAAATCAAAATCAGTTCGATCTTTCTTGTCAAATTTACATATCTCTGCTAATTTCTGGTGGGGGAGGATGAATTTTACTCCACGTGTAAAATTCTGAGAGCTACAGCTTCCAGGCAGATTAGAGTACAACCTCTGCCTGTCTCCCAGGAGTTTATACTTTTGAGGATTTATTATTCATTTGTATGATAGAACGTAGTCCTTTAGAAATGTGGTAGCTTTGATAAAAGACATTTATGGGTGGGTTATTTCACTATTGTGGCAATCGGGGAAAAGTGCTACATTTGAGGTGCATTAATAGGATACATTTATAGGTTGACTGTGAAATTTCATGTATACGTGCTTATTACACAGGTTTTGCGTTTCAATAATAATAGTAATGATTATAATAATACCTTTCCTTTATATAAAACCTTTCATCCCAAAGGGAACTATAGTGATTCTCTGGCAGTAATAAAAGACCTGCAACACCTCCTCAGAAAGTACCCATTTTTATAACTTGCTGTGTAGGTTATAGTATATTTCACACTATTCAGGCAATTTTGGGAAGTACTATATTATTATTACTGTGCAATCCAAGTACTGTTCAAACCCCTCTGTTTCTTATTGTTACACTATCACGTTTATGATATTACAGTTTAGAGTGAGGGAGTTGCTATTTACCATGCATAACCCTCTGTAACAGGGTCAGCCAGCTTCTGAGCACTCCCCTCGTGGCCTAGGGTTACTCTGTTTCCCCTTCTTCGGGGCCCCTTAAGAACTGCACAGTCCACAGTACTTAAAACAGTCCCCTTCTGGGATCCAATTTATTCAGTCCTCAGAAACACATTGCCCTCCAGGCCCCAACCCCCATTCAATATCTCTCTCCCCTTCAGTAGAAAGTCCCCATTCCTCTTTTCCAGAGCTGGGTCCTAATTTAACAATCACTCCCGTGCTTTACTTGGCTGGAGTTCATCCTCCTGGCTCTGAGTTCTCATGTTCCCTGCAGGAACCTTTCCTCACTCTCTACCACAGCTTCCTGCTGCCCCTTATAGGGGAATCAGCTGTCTTCCTCAGGGCCCACAGCACAGGTGGGCTGGAGCAGTTCCTTCAGTAATCAGAGTTGGCTAGCCCTAGGCCTCTAGTCCTTAAGTGCCAAGCCATACTTTTACACCCTTCTGTAAGTAGTTTTATAATGTTACAGTTTCTTTTGGTGTAAAACTGAGTGTAGAAGTTTTCACCCCAGGAGATATTTTTTCTTTTTGTTTACAAAAATTAATTATAAACCAGTTCAGACATTTCTCATTTAGATTGAGAGGGGATATTTGGGTGTGGAGAGTGTTTCAGTTCCAAATGCTTTTCCCCCAGTGCTGTAGGGAACAGGAAGTAAATGCTAATTTGCTACTGCCTTATACCTTGTGTTGCCATTTATGCTTGTGGCAGGTGAGTGTAAGATGCTTACCATACAAACCGTTCTAATCTGATAACATTTTCCACCCACTGTGCATAGGTGTTAAATGACTACCCAAGATGAAGCCCCATTGAATGTAAAATGTCTCTGATAGTATCTTACAGCATGGATGCCACTAGGGATGGTAACAGGACTAACTGGATGATCCCATGGTTTTAGCGTTTCCCTTTGTGTCCTCCTCTATTGCAGGCAAGCTCTGACTCCTGTCAGTAACAGAATAACAGTGTTTTCACAGTGGTTTTGTACCCGTTAGGAAAAAGAGCAGTTTTTGTGAATGCCTTTTTTAGTGAGGTTCATGTCAGTATTTTTGAAAATCTCAGAGCATCCTTTCACATTCAGATGATCTGTACTAAAAATACCCATTTTAACATTTCAGATGGGAAACCTGACTCTGGTTCAGTAGTTACTTGCTGTGCCATTGTAGCATCTGGGAGATCTGAAACAAAGTATACAATATGTGGTGTTCATTTGAATATCAATACCCAGAATGCACTTCCAGCTCCCAGTCATTTAATAACCATGTTACGTGGCCATGTTCTGAGCTCTGGAGAACACAGGAAAGCTTGCTGTGCTTTTGACTGTGAGGAGTTCTTCTTTGTGTGCTTTGTAAATGAGAGTTCTGATAGGCTTTCCTAGCTTCAGAAAGCGTAGGCTTCATAAGTGTGTATTGTGTTTACATTATATTCAAGCTGGATTTAATCCAGTATCATTTCAGTTAAATGTCTTTGCTACTGTTACAAGTTTATATTATTTTGCAAATAGAACAGTCATTTTTTAAACCCCTGAAATGTTTCCTCCCTTTTGTTTAAACAGAGATAATTTTGTAATTAACTTTAAGCTGGGAAACTTTCCAGCAAAGTATAATTATTCTTTCCTTTTGTGTGATTTTTTTAAATAGTGCTATGAGGCTGGGCTAATGTCACAATATGTAAAATCCTGGATTGAAGGAGACACAGTCTTTTGGCGAGGGCCATTTGGAGGCTTCCCATATAGCCCTAATCAGGTTAGTTGTATAATAAATACAGAATGGCTCAGCACATGGCAGTTCACTTTGTGTAATGTACCAAAGGGAGATTGTCAATTAGATTACTATTTTGATTATTTGAAGGATTTACACATTTACTGTACAGTGCTACAGCATTTGAAGTTGATTGGAGTAAATGGATCTTGTTAGAATGCAAAATATGTAAGGAGGAAGGAGATTATAAAACACTAGCAAGGGTTGCTGACCATCCTTTTTATTAGTGTTGAAATGAAGAAACCTGGTCAGAGTTATCACCAAAAATTAGTGCAAATTTGTTTTGCATCACTTTGAACTACATTGATGTTTCAAGACCAAGTTTGACCAGAGCAGAGGTGTCAAACTCCTGGTCCCAGGGCCAGATCTCAAGCATTTAATATATTTATGCGGCCCATGACGTATCATCAGATTATGCAGACTTCAGTGAGGTGTGCAGTTTTATGTCCATGATGCTGCAAATAGTGATCCCATGTATGGATGCCAAACCCCCAGCAAAAATGACTATATCAAATTTTGGAGAGATTTCCCACAAACATAGGGACTGTTACTTAATCCCCACCTTTTTGATGAGATGTAGAATTGTGGCTCTGGTCGTTAGAGATCCCATGGCACTTGCAACGTAGGAGTGTGAAAACCCCAGGGATCTGGCCAAATTCCAGGTAGAGCAATTAGATTCTGCCTCCTGAAATCCCCCCTGCTGTTTCAGTTGGGAAAGTTATTCTTCACTTCTCCTTCAGAACTCGTGGATCAAGTTTATGCTGGATTGCCAGAGGTGACTGCATCCTAACAGAGGGTGAATCATCCCTGTAAATACAGCTCATAAAACACATTCTGACCCTTGGGTGAAAGTCACCATAGAAGCTCAAACTGTTTATTATTATTTGTATTATTTATGAATAATGATAATAGATGGAAAATATTTTATGAGTTCTGCGAACACCTGAAAATAAAATTCCCTTTTATTTTTGCATTCAGAGCTATTTGTTACCAAAATACAACAAAACTTATCTTACTTTAAAAGTGGATATAGCTCAGCAATTTAAATAGGTCATTCACAATAAACTGGACAGTCAAAATATATCGCAAAATAGTCCCAAAACACTATCTCTGTGCCCTGCTTCTAGCCTGCTCAGCTAATTTACCAATTCATAAATTAGAATAGGTTTTGCAAACTGTACCACGGGGAACCAGCCTTACTGGTACCCTAGGCACCTATAGGACCTGGTTTGAGCAGTGCTAAGCACCCCTGGCTCCCACTGATGGCAGTTCCAAAGAATTAATATGCTGTATAAATCAGTGGCCTGTATAAAAGGAAGATGAAAATTTCATAGCACTTAGGATAGATTTTTTCATAAAAGATCGGATCCAACTTCCACTGAAGTCAATAGGAGTTGGAGTGGGCCCTTTAGTTTGCAAATCTATTCTCAGTCTAATGGAGCTTTGGGCTTTGATTTCCACAGGCCACTAACTTTTCTGTTGGGATACAGCTCAGATGTCCTCAATCCAGCTCTTGAATGAGAGTGATTCATTTGGCTGTGAGCACTTCATCTGATTTTGTATGGATTCGTAGGATTTGCCATTATCAGATCTGACCTGGTAGTTCATCCAGTCCGATATCCAGTCCCTAGCCATGGCTAAAGGGGGCAGGCCACCAGACTGGGAATCAGGAGACCAGGGTTCTCGTGACATGCTGTGTGAACTCGGGCAAGTAGCTGAGGTCCTTCAGCTCTTCTGAAAATCAAGCCCTCCTCATGCCTGAACTTCCTAATCTATAAATTGGGGATTATAATGCTCACCCATCTTTTGTATGTGCTTTGAGCTCTGTGGATAAAAAGTGGTAAGTATTACTATTATTTGTTTGGAATGTCCACTGCTGCTGAGGAAGGTAGAGAACTTCCATAATGCACCAAATAGTTGTACAGAGAAGGAAAGAGTTCCTTCCTGCAGCGGTCCAAACCACACTCTACAACTTGTGATCTGAGTGCTTTCATCTTTATCTCAGGGCATGTCTACAATGGAAATATAAACCACTGCTGATAAGGGGTGTTGGCAAGGGGTGCAGCTGAACTGAGGCTCAACATGTTTTAGCTGAAATCAAGGTTAAAACTCAGGGGTATGTTCATATCCAAGAAAAAATCGTTTTCATTTGATTTTTTTTTTTAAATCCTGAAAATGTTTCTGTTGAGCTTGGGTTTTGTAAAATCTTGCCTTTGAAAAAACTAAATTTTGTGCGTAAATGTACCTGACACAGTCCCCCATGAGAGAATATATCTGATATTATAGGTCTGCTATCGCACCCTTTCAGAGGAATGGAGTAATCTAATAGGTTTTTCCATTTCCAATTACTATAATCCAATCAAAATCCTCCACTTAATTTCTAGTATGGAGAACTTCTTATGCTTGCCTCTGGTACTGGCATAGCACCAATGCTCCCCATCCTCCAGTACATAACAGAAAATGAAGATGATGAAACCTTTATAACCCTGGTTGGTTGCTTCCAGACTTTTGAAAATATTTACTTGAAACCTCTTCTCCAAGATCAGTCTCGATACTGGAACGTCAGAACATGTTACGTCCTTAGCCAGGTAACATTCTGATATAAATACACTCATCCCTGGGTTCTCTGTGGTGAACAACTCTCTGCCTCCTTTGCCTTAGTGTTATCTAAGTTGATTGCTTACCAGTGGACAAGGCCATGTGTTGATCCAGTAGTATCTGTCTGATAACACGTTCTTAAATCCTGTTCATACTAACTAGCAGACTTTCAACTGTATCACTCACTAGTTGACCTGTCTTCACAAAGGTTCTGTTAGGAAGCTCCCATTGCCCTGTGTCCGCCATGGAATATTTTCCCCCTCCAAATTGATCATTGCTGCATCTGAAAAATTGTATTTATAAAACTCTCAGCTCCCTGTGAAACTCACAATAAACAAACTGCACCCAAAGGATCTTCTTTTTTCAGCACCCATGCATTGATTTGTTAGCTCCTTTCATTCGCTGCTCACATTCATTAGCTAGTTTCAGTCATCACAAATGTTCACTGCTAGCTTGGTGTCTCACCTTACAGCATGTATCCACCCAGCTATTCATCAACTCATCTCACGCTGGAGTCCTCTGATGAAGCCAGTGTCACGTTTATGTGTAAAAATGTTGGGGCCACATACTTAAAGTTGCTAACTATACCAAATTCATGGACAAGAGCCTACCTCTAAAGTAGCCTTCATTTTCAGGGGCGCTGCTCGTTTAGTCTCAAATTTATGTATGTTCCACACAAATCTGGTGTTCCCTCACTATTATTGTTGAAAATTATTAACATCAGAAATAAAGATTCATTGCATTCAGATTGTAGAAAGTTGTTTATGCTAACAGTGTGAATCACACAGCATTTTAAGTTTTCTGCATATATAATTTTTTGTGTCCCTCATTGTGGAACTTTGGGTCCCACATTTAGCCAGTTTGGGCAATGGGGAGTAGAACTTATGACCTTCTGCTCCTAAAAACCTTTTTGCAGGGCAGCCACCAAAGAATAAGATGGTCACAAACGTTGAGGAGGTCTTGAAATTCCATCCTGTACAGGACAGTGGTGCCTGTTTGACGCTAATCAATACATGGCAGTCCATACTTTTTTTTCTCTTATCTTGTCTCATTGTGATTTCCTCTCATAAGAGGTTTGTTCTAAGCACCAAGTTGTTCAGCTTCCTTTTCATAATTCTATCTGTCTACTTATCAATCAGCTTTATATGGTTGCCCATCATGGTAGTATGTGAGCACCTTCCACATAAAATCAATAACAATAGCAAAGGCCCTAGTGGACTTCATGGAATATCTAGCATTTCTCCCTTTTCAGGGTCAAAACTCTGCTTGGGGTAGGGTTTTATTTTTGCAGAGGGGGGCTAGGGGGTTGGGAATAGAGGGAGGTTTTCATATTGTGAGTGTCACTTCTGATGGGAAGGCTGACTCAAAGAGGAATGTTTTGCAACATTTCCTAAAAATGGTCAGATTCTGGATTTGCCTGATCTCCTCTGAAAGATTGCTCCACAGCCAGATCCCCTTGACAGAGAATGCTTTGTTCCCAGCTCACACTTGATTCATCCTGGGCTTTGTGATTTGCATTGTCCTGGAAAAGCACAGCTGTGGCAGTGGTTCATTTACATCAATTATTGACCTGGAAGAAACCACCTTGATGCATTCCTGAAGGGTAAACTTTCAGATGAAACACTGTCAAGGGAGGTCGGATGTTTGGTCTAAGCATTAACTCTTTAAAGTATTAATCATCCTTTTTTTCTAAAATAACTTGATACAGTGTAAACTTTTTGTTTTTCCAGGAATCTTCCCTGGAAAAACTTCCTTGGAGCTATCAAGAAAACACACACACTGGCCGTATAACTGAGAACTTGATTAAGAAAATGATAAATTCCTGTAGAAGAAAGCCATTTGTGCTGATTTGTGGCTCAGTAGCATTTAATGAAGATATGACTAGATGTTTGAAAGCCATAGGACTCAAAGAGGATTCCTATTTTGTATTTTAGCAGTGTGTTCCAGACCTGCTTCCTCTGAAAAGAAGTGCAGACCAAGCATGCACCTGTTTGCTGTTTCCTATGCAAACATCGATTTGAACTTGTCCTTTGACCAGTTTGGGTTTCTCGTGCATATATTTTCATATGTTTTTGTATAAAATATTTTATACAGTGTCTTTAATATAATTCTTAATATATTATTTTAGAAATCCCTACAAGCTAGCTGACAGACCATACTTGCTACAATAACTTGGCACAGCCAGGAAAGAGAAGAATGATAGTGGAAGCAGTAACTCAGAGTTTCATGAAAGAGACATTTAACATTACTTTTACCTCATTTTTTTGTGTCATCACTTTCATTTTGTAATTAAAAAGTAGAAGGTAAGTAACTCTGCTCCGATCTGTGCATCGTTGTCATGGCACTAACACCCTGAAAGCCATTTGGGTCTATCATGTCACTGTGCACTATTGGGAACTCTTAATCCAGAGGTTATTGCCATAAGGGACATTAAGTGTATGTCTACACTGCACAAAAGACCAGGCTTTGATGCAGGTTTGAACCTGAGCCCCTTCCAAATCAGTCAGATTCAAGTCAGCAAGTAATCAGGACACAGGTCCTAGGACCTTCCTAGGGCGGTGGGTCAGAGCCTGACTCCTGTTGTGACTCAAGTCCAAGCCCTCTCATTTTGCAGTGTGAACATAGGTCAAACCGAAGGTCTGTGTAGTGTAATAGTATGGATGCGTTAACACAGCTATGAGACCTGGATCCAGCAATTGTAAACCCAGGTTTACAAAGCAGTGTGGATGCTCAAACACGGGCTTGGAAACACTGAGTCCACGAGCCTGGGTCCCGGAGACCCAGGTTTACAATGCAGTTAGACATAAGTTACCTACTACAGGACAGGCCTAACAAAGAAAATAACAGAACGCCACTAGCCGTCACCTTCAGCCCCCAACTAAAACCCCTCCAACGCATTATTAAGGATCTACAACCTATCCTGAAGGATGACCCAACACTCTCACAAATCTTGGGAGACAGGCCAGTCCTTGCCTACAGACAGCCCCGCAACCTGAAGCAAATACTCACCAACAACCACATACCACACAACAGAACCACTAACCCAGGAACTTATCCTTGCAACAAAGCCCGTTGCCAATTGTGCCCACATATCTATTCAGGGGACACCATCACAGGGCCTAATCACATCAGCCACACTATCAGAGGCTCGTTCACCTGCACATCCACCAATGTGATTTATGCCATCATGTGCCAGCAATGCCCCTCTGCCATGTACATTGGTCAAACTGGACAGTCTCTACGTAAAAGAATAAATGGACACAAATCAGATGTCAAGAATTATAACATTCATAAACCAGTCGGAGAACACTTCAATCTCTCTGGTCACGCAATCACAGAAAATGAAGGTCGCTATCTTAAAACAAAAAAACTTCAAATCCAGACTCCAGCGAGAAACTGCTGAATTGGAATTCATTTGCAAATTGGATACTATTAATTTAGGCTTAAATAGAGACTGGGAGTGGCTAAGTCATTATGCAAGGTAGCCTATTTCCTCTTGTTTTTTCCTACCCCCCCCCCCCCGATGTTCTGGTTTAGCTTGGATTTAAACTTGGAGAGTGGTCAGTTTGGACGAGCTATTACCAGCAGGAGAGTGAGTCTGTGTGTGTATGGGGGTGGGTTTTTGGAGGGGGGTGAGGGAGTGAGAGAACCTGGATTTGTGCAGGAAATGGCCTAACTTCATTATCATGCACATTGTGTAAAGAGTTGTCACTTTGGATGGGCTATCACCAGCAGGAGAGTGAATTTGTGTGGGGGGGTGGAGGGTGAGAAAACCTGGATTTGTGCTGGAAATGGCCTAACCTGACGATTACTTTAGATAAGCTATTACCAGCAGGACAGTGGGGTGGGAGGAGGTATTGTTTCATATTCTCTGTGTATATATAAAGTCTGCTGCAGTTTCCACGGTATGCAGCTGATGAAGTGAGCTGTAGCTCACGAAAGCTCATGCTCAAATAAATTGGTTAGTCTCTAAGGTGCCACAAGTACTCTTTTTCTTTTTGCGAATACAGACTAACACGGCTGTTACTCTGAAACCTAGTACTTCTGTTCTCTGTGCATTTATGGAGCCTTGCCTCATGATGTATTGATGCACTGGTATGGGTTTGCACTGTATACCCAAAAAACGTAAAATCCTTTATCATTTGTGTACAACACTTCACATGGAGAATAAAAATGTATCCTAAAAATCTATTTGAGAAAGTGTGTGCATGATGTTCTAGCTGCTGTTAAACCTCAGTTTCTCAGGGATGATGATTATTTGCTTTTCTTGCTCCCAAGCATTTGATAATCTCTGTTGTTTATGAAATGGAAGCTATTTTCAAGGTAGAAAAGCTATTTCATGGTGACTGCCTGACTTTTCCATAGGCAGAGGGCTGCCAGAACTGACTTTGTGAACTTCCCAGGAACACTGCCTCATATCTGGAGTAATGTTTGGGTTTTCCACAGGGCTGTTCTGGAATGCTCTAGCATTGTGGGGGGAGAAGGGGGCAGTGCATAGAAGCTGCTAGGTAAAAATACATCCAGTGATACGAGGATACTTAGCTTTGTAAAGCACTTTGAGGCAGACCGGTGAAAAGCCCTATGTAAGAGCCAGGTATTGTTATAGGATATGATAAGGCATCTTGTGCACATAAGTGTACATGTGATGTATGGCGCACATAGTCTCTCTCCACATCTTTAAATTCATCTGTTAATTAGCATTTTTATTCTGTTTTAGAGTTTCTTCCCACTGTGTATGCTGTAGCTATGGCATAGTTCCAAGTTCGTCATCAAACACCCGTGTCTGAGTGTCTCTCTTTACTTGTAGCTAATAACATACCTAAGCTCTTCCTATGCGAAGGAGATGTATTTGGATTGTTACTCGAAATAAACAGCATGAACCAAAACAACACAATAAAGTGTCTCATTCACATACTGGGAGGATGTGAAGTTATCTGAATGAGGGTCCCACAGACACTGGCTAGCCACCACTATATGCACAGTCTCATCTTTGCTTTTGTTTCCAATGGTGACGTTGACAACTAACTTATACCGAGGAGGAGTGACTTGCTTGACCAAGTGTTTTCTTTCTTCACTTAAAGCAATAGTGAGACTGGCACATTTTGCAGGCTCATAAGAGTAACGTTGGTGCGTTTGGTCGGTAAATATTCCCTTAGCAGCCCTTCCGCTCTGCCACAAGAGGATTTCTCTTGCGGTATTGCCGACGAGACTGGACTCTGTAACAAAGACCTAATGCTATAATATGATTTAATTAATTTATTTGTATTACGGTCACGCCCAGCACCCTTAGGCAGGATTGGGGCCCCATGGTTTTAGACCCTGTACAAACACACACACTGTTGTGTGTTACAATTGAACCACAATAAATTCTGTTCCAACAATGTGAATCTCTACATTTTCAAAGAGCTACGAGGTTTAACCAGGCAACGTCCAGGCAAGTCAGTGAGGGTTGACTCCAATTACTGGGAGTCAAGAATTAACCCACGCACACACACACACACACACACACACATTAATGGAACTGGGTCAGAGTGCTGGCTCACAATACAGTTGTCCCCACAACACAAAATGTGGTTCTGGTTCCCCAGCATCAGTAAGTGCTAAGATATATCCAGGGCTTTTGCCCAATTCGGACACATGGTTAAAACCTGCTTAGGTCTGCACTGGAATATGAAACCATATTTTAACCGCCTTGGGGGCAGCCACTATACTATTGTGGTAGATGGGGAAGTTCTGTGAACCTGTCCTCTCTAGTAGGACTTCTATCCCATGCTGACTCCCAAGTCCTGCCCCAACATATGTTGGGTGTCATAAAGCCTGAGATAGATTCTTCAGTAGCTGGCTGTACTTTGGCCCTGGTTAGGAACACAGGGGAAGGCATCATCTTAGACCATTATAAGCCAAATTTTCGAAGACTTGTTCACATGCATTGAGCTTTGAAAATCTAGAGGTTTTGCTAAACGCCTGTGGGTGCGTCTACACTGCAGCTGGGAGCGTGCTCCCCTACTTGGGTAGGCTAGGCAGGTGCACTAGCTCTGCTCAAGCTAGCACGCAAAAAATAGCAGTGTAGCTGGGGTAGCACGGGGGAGACTTGGGCTAGCTACCTGAGGACAAATCCACCCAGAACCCCAGCTATGCGCACATGCATTTAACCTGAGCCACTGCCTGTGATACCCCCAACTACACTGTTATGTTTAGTACGCTAGCTTGAGCAAATTGCATCGGTGTGTGTGTGTGTCCAAGTCCATGTCTGAGCAGGGAAGCATGCTCCCAGCTGCAGTATCGATGTACCCAGTGTGACTCTTTGAAAATGCAGGGGTATCACTTCAAGTTAGCAAAGAATGGGAGAGTTAAAACTGGAACTGTTACTTTAAATTCCACCCCAACATGCCTAGGTATTTCAGCACATATGGAACACGATGGGGCAGAACCCTGCCCAGCTGGTCTGGCCCTTCTGCTGCTAAGCCTTCTCTCTTTGTTCCTGGCTAGAAGGGAGGGAAGTGAGAGACACACAGACTAGGCTGTGAATATTATTGGGTTGCAAGCCTGCAAAGGCAGACTGCAGGGAGAGAGGGTGGCATTTTTGTATGCGGCTCCGCCAGCTCAGCCATCTGCATTCCCTGGAGGAGGGAATTTCTTCAGTGGAATTTCCCCTTAGTGTGGGAGGTGGCCCTGGAAATGTGAAGAGCCTTAAACAGCAGCTCTCAGCGCAGCAATCTCTAAGGCAACGGTGCCCAAACTTTTCCTGTCGCACCCTCCCCTTACAGTAGTGGAATCTGTCCGCACCCCCCACCCCCCCCAACTACTGCATAATTGGCTCAGCAGAGGAGCTTGGGCGGAGCTGGGGGCAGAACTGGGGATGGGGGAGTGGGGAGCTGGGGCTAGAGGCGGAACTGGCCTGGGGGGCAAAGAGGGAATGAGGGCAGAGCTGTGGCCAGGGGCGGGGCAGTGGGGTGCTCCCCCCTCCCCTTGGGGGCTTGCCCCTCTGAACATTCCTCTGTGCCCCCCTGGGTCCCCACAGTGGGGACCACTGCTCTAAATAGAGTTCACGTCTGGGCAGACCCTAATGATCTTTATTCTCCACTATCCACAGACACTCTCCCCCACTCCACTTAGTGTTTTGTCTTGGTGGGTTAGGTTAAGATTCCCTCTGCCTAACCTCGGATTTACACCTTCCCTTGCTCAGGCAGCCCCGTTTGGAGGAGGTAGGGGCCCTTGCTAAGTGTGCTGAGCTTGAAAGCCATGCTGCAAAGACAGGCTGTTCTTGTACTCCAGCCCCAGCCTGTGTGGGACACTAATGCTCAGTTGGCAGGATGCTGCCTGGGCTCTTTATTTACTAAAGGAAGATGGGTTTTCCCACTTTTCAACAGACTCTAGGAGCAGAACAGAGAAATATCCCATAGGAAGAGTTTCATTGAAAAAATGCTTCGATATTGATTGTTGCATCAATTATTAAATGGATTCTTAGTGCTGTGTGTGGGCAGAGTCATCTCTGGAGATGCAGATGGCTCATTTCATGTCAGAATGCTGGGATCAGAGAGATCAGCTCATCTCCTGGCCAATGCAGGATTGGTCCCTACAGGACATTTCCAGTGCTAGACCCATGACCTAGCAATGAGGCTTTCAGTACTTCCCCAAGGAGACAAGTCCACCCCCTAATGCAGCTCCCTGCCAGGAAGGTTTTTCCAATACGCAGCCTAGATACTCTCTTTCTTAATTTCATCTCATTACTTCGTGTTCCTGCCTAAGTAATTCCTCTCCCTACTTGGTACTGTGGTAAACCCTTGATCAGCTCTGAAGTCCCACTGTTTGATAACATCCCTTCCATTTAAATTAATCCAAGTCTTTTTCAACTTGTGGTTTATAGATTCTTACATGGTAGAAACTGTGTGAGACCCAGATATGGCGTAACTCTGTTTCTAGTGAAGCAAAATGGTTTCAGTACAAACTAATCAATTGTGGGCCTGATGCAGAGGTCTTTGCTGTTAATGGCAAGACTCCTCTTTGACAGGACTGACCTGGCTGGTCACCATTATTCCTCATCCCGTTCCCCCCCTCGCGCAGGACTGCTTAGCTGACAAATAGCAATCCCTCAGTTCAGGCACAGCAGCTGAATTGCAGGCCCCAGGTCACACGAGGGTGAACGTGTCATGAGGCTGATATATGCTGTCTCTTAGGAGCACATCACTGCTAGCCTCCCTGGTAGAGAGCTCTCTACCCCCTCTCCTGGCTTCCTGAGTAATGTTGTATCCAGTGGGTACAACAAATAGCACAAACTGGGGACACGGCATGCAGCTGGATGGAATGGGGAAGATAAACCACACAAATAAGAGCATCCTAGGCACTGCCATCCCAGACCAGATCAGTGAGCCATCCAGGCAGGCATCCTGTTGCTGACAGTGGCCAGTGATGGATGCATACTTTGGAGGAAAGCAGGGGAAACTAGGAATGCTCTGGCCACCTGTACAATAAGCGAGCCTGGAGGAAGCATGTTCTTTCTAAGCCCAGATGATCAGTCTGTTCCAAGCAATGCGAGGACTAATCACCACCCTTGTAGTTTTATCCATGAGCGTAGCAATGGCGGCTATTCTGAACAGCAAAGGCCTGACCCAAAGCAGGAGTTATGGGCTCAGCACCACTGAAAATCAGACATGAAGGCCTTGTCTTCACTCAGAAACAAGGTGTGTTCTTAACTCAAGTTAGCTAACACACGGTAACTAACATGAGGTAAAATCCTAGTGCTAGATCTAGGATCTTGCATAGTCTTTAACTCAACCCACTAATATGTGAAACACTACCAACTGCCTGGTCTTCACTAGGATTTTAGCTGGTGTTAGCCTACTCAAATTGGGAACACACCTCTTCAGCTAGAAAAGACGCATTCCTATAGGTTTGATCCAAACCCCATTGATGTCAGTGGGGTTTGGATCAGGCCCAAAGGGCAAAATTTTCAAATAAGCTCAGGTTCCATTTAGGCACCAGAATCAGTGCACATTGGGTGCTGAACTCTTTGGATCTATCATATATAGACCACTGGTACCTGAAACATGCACGTATCCTAGTCACTGAAAGAGGCCTGAGCCCAGCCCAGTCCAGATCTTCAAAGCTCTTGGAGCAGTTCCTAGACAGGGCAACTCCTCTGTGGTGTGTCCCACTGTTATTGGCATAGAGTGTTCAGTCTTCATTGCTAATTGAGGGGATGTCACCATTCTCTTCAGCCCCAGGAATGTCCAAGAGAAAACTGCACTGAGCATGTCATCGGAGAGACCCTGTGCTAGGCGGACAGAACACGTACCTTCTCATTGATGATGGTGATGGGCTTGTGACGAGAGATCTGGAGTCTTGACTTGTTTTTCATAGTGGCTCGGTTCTACAAGTCAAATCATGCTTTACCAGGTGCTAAGATACATGAGCAAGACAACAACGCTCCAGGCCGCCTTTCATACCCACACACTGGTCAGCTCGTCAGGACAGGGAGTGGCTGACTGTGGGCGTGTGCACGGCTCAGTACAATGGGGCCTGCAGACACTGCGGTAGCCTTCACCATTCTTCAGCATCTTTCATCAAAGGATCTCAAAGCACTTTACAAAGGTGAACTAATTAAGCTTTGCAATGTCCCTGTGAGGCAGATAAGGGATCACTTCACCTACCACTGCAACACAGCCACCTCTGGAATTGAAGGCAGCAACAATACACAACATTTTAGGGCTGGAACTGAAGAACAACACTATATTCACAGCCATATTGAACTATCTGTATTCACATAGCCTGCATTTGACTTACAAGCATCCAAATACAGCCTTATTTTGTTTGCTGTAAGGGGATCTCAAAGCACCTTATGACTGTTACTGAGCTTAGCCTCACTCCATCCCCATGAGGCAGGTACCGGTGTCAGTATCCCTGTTTTATAGCTGAGATGCTGTCATTTGACAACGTTGCACAGACGGTCACAGTAGCTGAGCTGGGAACAGACCCCAGCTCCCCTTACTCCCTGCCCTGGGCGAGGGGAATTTAGCTAGAATGTCATTGCCTGAGTTGGAATTTGTCCCAGACGCTGTGGTTAACATCTCCACTCCTACTGTAGCACTTTTCTAAGGGCTCCTTCGGGCTTTGTTTGTTTAACTAGGCAGTCCTTTAATACACTCTGTGGCTTAGATGGAAGCTATCCACTGTCAGACTATTAGCCGGCATCTCTAGCTATACTGTACATCCTGGAACTGTCTCCAACAGAAAATGCCTGAGCCCCAGTATTAGGCATTATACGTTTTACCTGAGCCCGAAAACAGTGTCTGTGTCTGGACGACAGAGTCGATGGCCAGCCCACTGCTAGCAGCTGCCTTAAACAGGTAGGGGAGTTAAACACATCATCATCGATTCGTGCCATGAGTCAAATGGATTTAATCCCAGGGATAATCATGTTAGCGGAGGCCAGTTTCAAAGGGTAGGTGGGATGATAAAGAGAGTCTGACTGGCTCTCCTTCAGGGATTCACTCCAGGACCGAGCATGGTCCCCAGGAAAGGGGCGCATGCGGATGTCTCTGTTAACCATGCTAGCGAGGGTAAGTAGCTCTACAGCACAGCTTCGAACCTCTGCAGTCGGGGCCAGCCTGACAGGGGTGGGGCTGATCAAAACCACTGGGCTTTGTCCCACTGCCTGTGGGGGATGATCACCTGCTCGTGTGTGTGTGTGGGAGCAAAGGCTGTGGGCCTGCAGAGGGCTGGGAATTGTGGAGGTTGCATTGGGCAACAGGGCCCCAGGCTCCGTTTTACAGTTTGTGCCCATTAATAGGACCTTGGAAAAGATGCTTTTAGCAGCCTCTTTTTAGCCTCTTTTGCTCATGTTCTGAAGCCTCCTGGTGTCTGCTTGAGGGGGATGATTACAGCTATAGGACACAACAGAAGGGTCACTGGAGCCTTGCTCTTAAGAGGCTCTGATTAGGAGCATCTCTACAGCAATAATCACAGTACCTTAAATTCCTTAGTGAGTCTCTGGGCGGCTAGAAGTCCCCTCAGGCTGACAGTGGCTGGGTTAGAAGTTGTGGCTTCTGAAGCTCTTGTGGTTTCTATGCCCTTCTGAAGCTTGGAAGGTGAGTAACCGCCAGCAGCAGGAGCATCTGGGGACTTAAGGGGAATATACGGACCAAGAAGTAAGTGTGTGTGGATGTCTGAGTGAAGAGACATGCCAGTGTCATGACACCAGCTGCAGGAGCGTCTGGTCCATGGCGTCCGTCTTGGACTCTTCCCCAAATGGAATTTTGTGACACACTCACTGAGCCCCAGCAGCTCAAACCCTTGGCCTGCCCCAAAGTGAAGATAACAAAAATACCAATTGAACCCTTTAACCAAACAGGCAAACCCCAGCCAACCCCACACATCCCACTGCACATCCCAGCCACCCACAGTGAGTGTTAATGGGGGCAGTGAATGCCCTGCATCTCTGGGTGAGGATACATCACCTTGCTAATCTAGGTTCTTACATGGGCCCCAGCACCACAGTAGCTGAATGCCTTTTCCTCGCTGATATTAAATAGGACACACACATACACACACACACATGTTGAGCATTTGTATTTGAAGAGGGCAGTCTGTATTCATGTGTACCCTATACTGTATTTGATTTGCTGCTGTTGCATAGCTCTATAAGCACTTCTGCTGGGGTGGGGTCAAGGGAGGAAGTATGATTATTGTTATTATCACCCATAAAATAAATCCAGGCACTTAATGACCTTGGCAGAGAGCATTTCCTGGGGATTAATGACAGATTGGTGTTCATGTCCCTCAGGCTGTCAGCTCCTCCCAGCTGGACATTAATCCACAAGAAATGTCTTGGGTATTGATCCCTATTGCTTAATTAATAAATGCACCATGTCTTACTGGCTTAGATTTAGAGGCGGCCCTTTTTTCTCTTCCTGCTGCATTGAAAGTGACTTTTTTAGCACCTGTCACTCTTTCTTTTGAGGCCTTTGGGTCTTTTGGTTTCCTGGCATTCATCTGAGTGTTGTTTTGTTGCCGCACCAGAGAATTTCACCCTTAGAAGGAGGGAGACAGATGACACGCTTGCTGTCTTCTGCGCTTCCCTGGCTAATGTGGCACGGCACGAGAAGCAAATCTTTCAGAAGCAACACAAAGTCTTGATTATCCTCAGCTGATTACATCCGCTTTACAAGAGTCTGCACAAAAAGGAGCATGAGCTGTCGAGCAAGAACATTGTAATTCACCAAGGTTTTAAACGTTTTCTGTAATAATCAATTTCTTGCCTATGAGTCACCATTCATCTTCAGTACTTTCTTCATTGGGTGGCTTTGCTATCTTTAGTTCTAGGCTACCAACTGTCTTTGAGAAACAACCACACTAATTAGGAGCGATTACCAGTCTATCAAGTTTTAAAAGTCAGGTGCACTGTCCCCATCTGACTTGGAGCCCTGTTTTCAAAAGTGGTTTGTGGTTTTGGGTGCCCAGCCTGAAGGGGCCTGGTTTTCAGAAGGCGCTGAACACCCTCCCCTGTAAATGAGGTCCCTTAAGGTGTCTCAAGTTCAGACCCAAAAAACTGAGTCATCCAAAATCACTAATCCCTGGCTTTGGAAATCTTGGAGCCAAGATCATGCACTTTTTAAAGACTAGGGCTGCGCTGTCTCACCCAATCAGATTTCAAAACAGAGTTCATCTGAGTGGCATAGACTAAATGATCTGCTTCTTCCTTAGATTACAAGGCAGTCACATAAACATTACTGTGTTCAGGGTTGCCTTTGGTAAACGATGTGCTTGCTATCTTGCCTGGATCATTCCTAAATGGCATTATTCTTTCACTGCCTGTCTTAGAGCTGCTCACATGTATTTTCTCATGTTGAGAATGCCAATAGTATTGGCCAGGAGAGTCAGGATCCAGTTCTGGGTTCACTTTCAGGACTGTACATTCGGAGTAACTCCCATCAGATTGGCTGAGTTACACAGGTGTAAATCTGAGTGAGCAGAGTCGGGCCCTCAGTGTACCAAAAAGATTTTCCCTTTGCAAATCTGGAATGCATTTTGTATTAGGAAAGGTAAATATGTAAAAATGTGCACTCAGAAGGTAACAGGCTTAATGTCTACACAGTAGGGCCACACTACAGCCACCACCCATTGTATCTCATGGGCTCCAGGGACGGTGACACTCCACTCACTGACAGATAGGAAGAAGAATTGTTTTTGTCCTACCTGCAGATGGCCTTGGTGTAGCCTCTGTTCAAGGTGCTTTGCTCTCCTTGTGACAGCCACGTTAAACACTGACAAGATTAAGTTAAAATAAAATGAAGCCACTTCTATTTAACATGACTGCCTGCCCTCCAGTGTGTACAAAATGGATGGCTGACATTCCTCCTGCTACTGATTCTGGCTACTGTGTTGACTCTATCCAGGCCTCCACCCTCCATAAACATTAAGGCAAACAAGATTTGCATTTCTTTTTCTGGAGAGAGAGCAGGAGAAAGAAGCATTATTTATATAGTATTTGCTTTGTTCTTCCTCAGTCAGCTGGTGAGATGTTACTCTATTAACCATTAGAAATCCGACCCTTTATTGACAAAATTGGTGGTTCTTTGGCATGGCTCTCCGTTTGTAAGCATAAACTCTTCATGGCTTCGGAGCATGTGGCTGGTGAAACTAACATCCATAGTAATCTGAGGGGGCGATATTAAGTAAAGCAGTTCAGGAATGTTGCCTACATTGAGGTCATAAAATTATAACAATATGGCAATGTCCTAGGACTAAATTGTTTCCTGTAGGGGTTATTTCCATGGGAAATAGTATGGTCAAGAGGATAAGGAATGAGAGGAGGCAAGCAATGTGGTTTCTATTCCCAGCTTTGCCACTGACCTGCTGTGTGATCTTGGGCAAGTCACTTCACCCCTCTGTGCCTCAGTTTCCCATGCAACTCTGTGACTTGTCTATTGTAAGCTGTTTGGGGCAGGGGCAGTTTCTTGCTATGCATATGTATGGTGCTGAGCACAATGGGGCTCTGATATTTGGTGGGGCCTCTGGGACCTATTGTAATACAATACAATAATAAGAGGAGACAGGAAATTCAGGGTATGTCTGTACTGTAATAAAAGAGCACAACTGGCCAAGGTCAGCTAACTCAGGCTTGCAGGGCTTGAGTTGCGGGGCTATAACATTGCAGCATAGATATTCGGGCTCGGGGTGGACCCTGGGGTCTGAGACCCTCCTGGGGTCTCAGAATGTAGGCTGCAGCCCAAGCCTGAATGTTTACACTGCTACTTTATAGCACCATGAGCCCAGGTCAGTTGACTCTGAGACTCGGTACCCAGAGGTTTTTTATCGCAGTGTTGACGTACCCTCAGTATCTTTGGACAAATGTTGTTTTGGACCAATTCTTCTTTGGAAGCAGTGGGTTGCCCCACCCGCCAGTCTACCAGGAGAGGGGTTCAGCACTGAAAATCCACAGCTCTCCTGAGCTTTATTGGAAGCCAGGACCATCTTTGTGGTGTCCCTGTGCTTCCAAAGTGCCTCCTGACCAATGGTTCCATAGTGTCTCGGGATGTCCCCGGGGCACTGGGGATGGTAATCCTAGTGTAGGAGGAAAATCAGTGTACAGATGCCAGCAGTGTCATTGCTAGTTTACTCTAGAGATTCCCACTGATGTTGAGTGAGGACGGCGGTGACTGAACCAGCAGCAGCCCAGACTAGTTCTGTTCATGTCTGTGAACCTCTGACTGGGAAGTTTTTGGTGCTAGCTGGCTGTCCACGAGCACACTTTGTGGCTGTGCTTGGCCAGTGCATTTAGACTGTGCCTGTCAGGGGGCGCATCACTCACCACGAGTCTGGTGCCTCCTCCTGGGGATTAGCTCAACGCCAATGTCCTCCCATCCGTGGTTTGCACTCTGTTGCTCTGTCTGCAGGCAGCCCTTCCCATGGCCCCAGGAACTGCAGTGTCCTCTTCGTAGCTCAACCCCCGGCCGTGTCACCATCCATGTTTCCCGCTTCTGGCGGTTAGTATTGCAGTCCAAATCCTGCCACTTCCCCAGTGGTGAGTTGGAGGGACCCGGGCCTGCCTACTACTACAGGTCCCAGCCCAGGGTCCCTGTGTAGAGCAGCCTCCTGCTGCTCCTCTCACTCCTCTCACTGCTGTTACGATTCCCTAGACCATTTCCCCATGGCCCCAACTCCTCCTTCCCCCTTACCTCAAGGCCCTCAGCTGCTCAGTCCCTGGAGTCAGCCAGGAGCTGTCCCTTGTTCCCCTGGTCCCTGCCAGCAACTGACCTGTCCATGCTGCTAGCTTTCTTTCAGCCTTCTAGGGACACAGTTCTCACCCCTTGTGCTCCCAGCAGCAACCAACCTCTGCTCTGCCTGCAGCTCCTTTTCTGTGAGACTCCTGAGCCCTGATTGACTACTCCTCGCTGTCTCTCTCCTATTGGCTGTTTCCCGTGCAGCCTCCCTAGGGTTTTAGTAACCTCTTGTATGCCAGTGTGGGGTAAACACCCCACCACGGTACCCACTTGCTCTCTCCCACCTTTGAGCCTGGAAAGGCCAAATGGTATTCTCCAGCAGTGCCACTAGCCCCACTTCTAGTCCCAGTCCCCCAATGAGCTCACACTTAGCGTGCACAGAAGCTGATGCTTTATAAGTAGATTCAGGCAGGCAGAGCACAAAGGCATTGACCCTAACCCTTCCCTGTGTGCACCCACCAAGATTTCAAACTTCAGGGCCTGTGAGCCCATGTGACCTGGATCTGGCATAAAACATTTGTGAACCTCTTTGGATTTAACATTAGAAGGCTTTGCATCAATGTCCGATGGGAGATCTAGCATTTTGCCCATCTACCCTGATTGGTAACCATTGAATACCTCCATCATAGTCACCATTCCTGGTCGAATGACCAACTCAAAATATGTTACTTGCAGGAATAATCCTGTCAATACACAACATTGCTGAGGGAATGAGCATGATGACTTCAATATGACCAACCCCAGGCCTTCAAAAATCAGGAGATTGGCTCAAAAAGCATGAGAGAAAAATTATTGTTGGGTTCTTCTTCTTGAGCTTCTGCTGTCTGAACCTTAACTTTACAGTCAGGTCACATTTTTCAAGCTTTTCTCTGCAGCCATGAAAGCTAGAAACGTACTGGGTTTTTTTTTTAAATGAAAAGCTGGGGTTCGCATGTAAGCATTTTACTCCAGGAGCTGATGATTTCAGGAAAGTACCAGGTATCATGAGACTAGAGATAAAATTAAATTAACAAAGAACATGGCTGGGCTATTGTCTGAATAAATGCAGGGGATGCGAGTTGGTGATGGAATACAGCCTTTAAAATCTTGGATTGAATTCTATCCCAGACTGGCATTATTTGACAACTGCTGGAATGCCTGTGTGAAATGACTTGATGGGTCCCAGTCCTGTTCTTAGGGGCTGAGTGACCACATCAGAAAAACCATCCTTGTACTTAATATCTTCCTCTTTATCCTTCCCAAGGCAGAATGGGCCTGAGGCTTAATTATTCTCATCCCCAGAAGTGATCCCGCCCCATCAGGGTTAAAGCATATTGGCTGACGACATGGAGGAATCTTCACCGTGGCTGCTGCAGCTGTACCTCATCAGTGAAGAGAGGACCCTGGTTTCCAAGACTGCCAGCTCAGCACCTTTCACCAGCTCAGCACGGATACATGAGAAGGACATGACGCCATCATCTGCTGAGGACGTGGTGTTTTGCCTGATCATACCACGCTAGAAGCAATGCTTCATCTCACCACATTTAACGAGGGCAGACTCCCCTGCTTAGGGAGTCCAGGGCTAACTCGGGCATTAGTGTGTACTTAAAACAGCACCAAATAACCCCTGCTTCCCTCAGTTGAAATGCTAATGCATTCTTGTAAGTGAATGCTGTGAAATAGTTCTCAGCGTTCATGGAGGTTGGGCTAGAAAAAAAATCAACAGAGGAGTTACAACAACAAACCTGGAGTGGTAGCAACCTATCTGTGCACAGCGGGAGATGAAAGCCAAGTCAGACATGCCAGTGAACCAATCCCGGTCCTCTCACACATAACTATTTATTGTTTAGACTGTGCCACATAAAGAAAAAGGGACTCAGAAGAGCTGAGTCCAGAACTGCTCTGCTACAGAATTCTTGTGTGACCTAGGGTAAGTCACTTCATCTCTCTGTGCCTCTGTTCTCCATTTGTGAAATGTAGATAATATTTCCTTTCTTCCACCTGTTGCCTGTCTAGTCTATTCAGATTGTAGGACAGGGGCTGAGTCTTTCAATATGTATGTACAGGGGCTAGCAAAATGGGGATCTACTCTCAGTTGGGGCCTTTGCATGCTACTGTAATACAAATAATTATTAATAATAACCAGAGATGAACATGGTGTTTTTCAGACAATAAACAGGGGCATGTTCCTGCCCCTAGGAGCTTACAGTCTAAGAGAGAAAACACAGCAAGAGATGACCATAAAGAAAGGGTAAGGTATAAAACAAAGAGGACACAGGGTCTGATCACAGCAGATGCATCTTGTTAGTTCCTCTTTTTAAAAAAGCAATATATTAAAATGGGAAGTCGAGTTGGGACACTAAGGGGAAGGAAGTCAATTTAAAATAACTTTTGTATAATCTTTTGGAGGCAAATCTTTCAGGACATTCTCAGCTAAGCAAACCTGCTTTGTTGCCCCTTGAATATATACAAGTTTCCTTTTTCAACATCAGGCTATGTCCAACCACATTCACAGGTAGTAACGAACCATCAAGCTTTGCCAGAATCCTGCCAGGTTTTCAGACTGCTGCTTTTTGCCACTCAAGCCAAGATACAAGACTTAGCCGAGAAAACGGGCTGCCCTTTCTCATCTGTTTTTCACCAGCTAAATGCTGGTTAAACATCCTCCCCCTTCCAGGCCCTGCTGTGCAGTACAAAATCCTTCTGCTTATTTCACTGGCCATTTTGAATTGCAGTTACTACTAACTAACCAGTGCAAACTTTTGGGCAGATAACTGAGCAAGCACCTTTGCATCTGAAGATCCCTGGGTCTTTGATATGCGCATCGCATGACATCGCTGGGAACAGCAGTGAAATGTGTTTTTTGTTTAAAAATATGGACTAAAATATGTTCTCTGTTTCTCTTGCTTTTATCAACAGTTGGCTTTGTGCAGCAAGTGCCTGTGCCGTGGTATAAATCAAGTTAATTCCTAAGGTACTTTTCTGTGTTAAGGCTGAAATTCCCATTTTGGTTCACTGTCTTGCATTGTGAACTAAATTATTTTCATAGCCCCAGAAGGGCACGTTGTCAGCACAGACTTACTGCAGTTATATACCATAGCCGAAACATTAATATCTCTTCTAAATATAGCGTATTGACAAGGTATCTGGTATAGTGTAAATCCTAGGGACATTTGATCCAGATCATTAAAACCAAGTGAAGGGAGCAAGGAATAGATCAGGTTACTAATTCAAACATGCAATGAATTATTAATTCCTCTATTAATACTACCGGCCTCCTACTTTTTATTTTTTATTTTTTTTCAGCTAGGCAGCTTTGAGCAGATCCTTGCTGTTTCACGACAGTAGATTTGTTTGCCTCGTAGCACAGCTGTGTCTGAGGATGCGGCGTATTCACTTCGGGTGTCTTGTGGCAATGACTTTCTTGTGTGTGGCAAACAGGATGCATGCTAAGAAAGGTAAGACTCTGTTCGGTTGTGCTCTACATCAAAGCACCAAGGGTTAACTTCCAGGGGCTCCATCATTTTGATGTCCAGCTGGGGTAGCTCTTACAGGACTCTGGCAGCAGGCACGCTCCTAGGTCCCCTGCTGTGTGTATGCATGAATGAACGATGCCCGTTTCATGGGCTTTTTGATAGTCTGTCTGGTTTATCAATATCTGATGTCGTTTTAGGACCTGATCCTGCCCGCCCTTATTCACACGAGCCATCCTTACACACACACAGTCTCATTGACTGCAACAGAACTAGACATGTGAGGAAGCAGTTGCAGGCCAAGCCCTTATGCATTGTTATGCGTTATTATTATTACCGTATTTACTCATTTGTAAAAGTCTCTGTTTTATTTAGATTTTTAATGTATAGACAGTACAGTGTGTGCAGATGTGGCCTGGGGCAGGGCTGCTCCCTATTCTCCAGTAAGCAAGTGGTTAATCTTAGCCAAACTTCCTCCTCTTGCACATGTCCTCAGGGGATAGGCTATCAAATGACTGCTTGGAAGACAGGCAGTGAATGGCAGGGCTCCCTCTGCCCCCAGGGTCATCGGACTGAGTTGAGTGCCAGGCTGGGGGGCATTTGCAGTTGCTCTGGGTTTTTTGTTGTTGCTTATGTTAAGCTGATTAACCCTTATCCCTTGCTGGTGGCACCCTTGCCCTGTTTCCGCTGCGTTGTCCCAACTATTTACACAGTAGACTGCATGGGCCAGTTCTTCAGCTGGTGTCTCTATTGAACTTAATGGACTACGTACACCAGCTGAAGGCCTGGGTCTAAAGCAGTGTGGAAGTTCTGGATTTGCTTTTTAACTATAGATATGAAATATTTCAATCGCATCACTAAAACCTGTGCCATTAACTTACTCATCAGCACTTGGACCTTCTTTGTAGGAGGGTGGTGAAGCACTGGAATGGGTTACCTAGAGAGGTGGTGGAATCTCCATCCTTAGCGGATTTTAAGGCCCGGCTTGACAAAGTCTTGGCTGGGATGATTTAGTGGATGTTGGCCCTGCTCTGAGCAGGTGGTTGGTCTAGATGACCTCCTGAGGTCCCTTCCAACCCTGATATTCGATGATTCTATGTAGTGATGTGTCTGGCCTGCGGGAGGTTACTTTTTGCTCACCAGACACTGACACAGGATCAAATGCTTAAGAATGCTGCTTGGTTGAATTTGTGTTTCATTCTTTTAGTGTGTGAAAGACTGAAGGGTGGCACTGTGGAAGTCTCTACATCAGTCTCCAGTTACTCTTCTGAAATATTTGTTTGCTTCTCTAAGTATTTATTTTTTTAAAAACCCACCATCGCAACAAACTACTCTTCTTTTAAACTGGTTCAGAAGCAGGGAAAGTCCAGCAGAGGAAATTCCGGCTAAAATTTCACTGCCACATTAAGGATTTTGTAGAGTCAGATATTGACAGCTTGGTTTTGTCACTAAATTAACTAGAGAGACTTACACTCCCTCCCTTGGAGGAATTCAGATGTTCATTAGAAAGACACAGAGGCAAGTCACACAATTTGGACCCAGATCAGAACTTCAGCAAAGTTAAGAGCTGTTTTTAGTCCAGAGTTTTAGCTCTGGCTTGTCTGTAAAATGAAGGCAATGTGGACTTGATCCTGGACTAAGAACATGCATCTCTCAGATCAGGCTATGAAATCTGTCATGTTTTCACCGATAATCAGTGGAGGTCCTGTGGCAACAGCATCTCCCAGTGGAGCTAGGAAGCCAAAGGTGCACAAAACATGAGCAACCCAAAAGTTAAACTATACCCTCTTGATCCTCCCAGGGTTTGATTTCAGTTCAGAGGATGGGCAGGAGTTTGGGGCTGTCCTGGTGTCTGAGTTAGTCAGGATAGATGTGGACTCTGGGAGCTACTCTTGCAAGATGCTGATCCCTTCAGTGCCTTGGAAGCCAGTGGGAGCTGAGGGTGCTCACTTTGTAGGATCTAGCCTAAGGCTGGGGTATTTCCTTGCTGGAAGAGAAATGAGTGGACACAGGTTCGGGGATGCTGCATTGCTGCTCCGTGCACGCTGCACACAGAATTACAATGCATACATCGTCTTCGTGGTGGCCTCAGAGCGGAATGGGGCAAAAATAGTAGAAGTGCTCACGTGGGTGCAGCACCACATCCAGAATGTCGCTCCAACCAGCTCTGTATCGAGCCCCCAGGCACATGGCAGCTTCCCTGTGTGTTTTAACTCCTCCAGGAACACGTACTTAAGCTGTCAGTCAAAATTACGGCAACTCCAGCCAGCTGGGATATGTCGTTCAACCTCGCGGGGCTTGGAATTGCTAAATCTGGTGGGGCTGGGCCAGTGGGTTGTCCTCCTTTTCCCATTTATGTCTTAATTAGAATTATTATATTATATAATATTATATTATAAAATAACACTGAGACGTCCCAGCTGAGTTTGGGGCTCCATTGTGCTTGATGCTGTATGTACACATGTATGTATGTCAGAGACACTCCCTGCCCCAAAGATCTTTCAGTCTAATCAGAGGTGATATCAAGGCACAGAGAGGTGAGATGACACCTCTAAGGTCACACAGCAGGACAGTGGCAGGGCCAGGGCTACAGCTCCGATCTCCTGACTCCCAGGCCACTAGACCACACTGTCATCTGTTCTGCAACACGAAATAAGACCACTTGAATTCAATGAACCTCCCTCTTAATCCAAAGGCCTCACACGGTGCTGGCTGCTCATGAGCCAGTGTCACTTACTGCGCTCACTTAAGTACCTTGAAGCACTGAGCTATTAATTCATCAGTAATTGTCTCTGAAGTAACCTTTACCCCCCCTGCAGGCTCCCCGCTTAGCTATTTATTTCAATAACATTATTAGTTTAATACCTTCCCCTCATTACTTTATCTCCTATCCCTGGTAATTACCATGTCAATTTGCTATCTGACCATCCTGCCCATGCGCAGGTGCCCAAACACACAAATGTACATTAACCGTTTGTCTTTGACTGCTCATCACAATGCACATTTATGCCGAAATCCTCCATGCTTAGCAGGTCACAGCACTGCCAAGCATAATGAAAAGCAATGTGACTGATTTGCAATAGACTTTGCCCAGACTGAGAGCATATTGACTTGTTTGGGAATCTACACATGTACCTCAGAAGGGACAAAAGGTCTTTCTTTGCTCCCAAATGTGGTATACAGGGCCGGATTTAGAGGAAAGCGACCCAGGCAACTGCCTGGGGTGCAGGGCTTGTGGGGGGGCATTGGGCTTGGGGTGCTGTTTTTGTTGTTAGCAATAAAAGGGAAAATAAAATGTTTGAAGTAAAATGTTTCAGGTATTCCTTATGTGGATTCATTTTTCACTAACCTTCTAGAATGTTCTGGACCTTTGTAGAATCTCATGGAACCTTCCAGACTTTCTGAGAACTACATTTTCCTTGAACCTCCTAGAATGTTGTCAGCCATGCCCTCATGGGTGTATAAGGGGTGGGGCATTGCCAATCAGTCAGTGAGATATAAGAACGAAGTGAGAGCACAGTTGCGCTATTGTGAACCTTGTTTTATTGTGTAATTGTGAAAGTATACTTGTGTTTTAAGACTTGAAGCGTGTAAGTAGCGACTAATAAAGGACATATTTAATGAGATGCCAGAAATAACTACCAAATCCCTTTCCATGCAACAATTTAAAAGAAATACTGTTACTTCTTCTGCCATGCTTAACACGTAATGTTTGATGACTTTCTAAGACTGCGGAACATAGACTTTTGCTCTCCCTAACACTATCTGTTTTCTCCTGAAGAAAATAAAAGATGTCCCTGAAGAAGCCTTCAGGAGCTCAGTATAGAAAGCAAAATGCGCAATTGCAATCTAGTTTGCAGCAAGGGACAAATTTGATGGGAAAATATCTGAAACCGAACAACAAAGGCCAGGCTTTAGGCAGTAGCAATCGTCTCAGTGCAGAAGAAATTGAGGAGTGAAGTGTAAGTGATGGAAGCCCTATTGCTAAGGAATTAGCAGATTTTCCTGAAGATAAGAAATGGAAATGTGAGGAAAGTGGTGGAGAATCGTCCAGTTTTCCTGGCGATGTAAAGAAGGGTGATGATAAAGAAGAATGTGGCTCACATGAAAAGGAGAGTGATGACAAAGAA
Source organism: Eretmochelys imbricata (assembly GCF_965152235.1). Taxonomy (NCBI): domain Eukaryota; kingdom Metazoa; phylum Chordata; order Testudines; family Cheloniidae; genus Eretmochelys; species Eretmochelys imbricata. The sequence continues at coordinate 95,889,176 of NC_135579.1, forward strand.
AAATCTGTTTTACATGAAAAGAGAGAAACTATATAGAAGAATCAGCCTCGCATGATGACAGAAACAGCAGTGAGAAAAATTGCACACCACAAATCGATACATCAGATCCTGCTTTATGACCAGCGATCCTAAACTCTGCTGATATTGATCATACAGTTTTGAACGAGCTGAGCAAAATCGAGGATATGACATTTCCAGTAAATAAGCAGAAGTGACACTTCTCAGAGTCACACTGTGAAAGAATGCTCAAGAATGGTGAGAAACTGAATCAGCTTTGGCTAGTTTACTCAAAATCAGCTGACAAAGTGTTCTGTTTTTGTTGCAAAATATTTTACAAGAATGCCAAATTGTTGTGTGCGCTTTCTGTGTACAATTACCGGCATAGCTTAACTGATGCTCTCAAGCAACATGAAAAGTCACGCAGCCATTTTATGGCCTACTCCAGATGGATGGAGGATGAGTTGAGGCTCAAGCTGAATAAATGCATAGATGCAGAAAAGCAGAGCATTGTTAATGTAGAAACCAAGCATTGTAGGAACGTGCTCAAGTGTCTGATCTCAATTACCCTCTTCTTGCAAAGAATAATTTGGCTTTCTGGGGCTCATTGGACAAGTTGTTCACTGAACATAACAGTAATTTCCTCAGTTTTGTTGAGCTCCTTGGGAAATACAATGATTTCATGCGTGAGCACCTACGTCAAGTAGTTTGTAAAGAAGCTATGGACCATTACTGCAGCAAAACAATTCAAAATGAATTGATTTACCTTTTGGCAAGGAAGGTGCTTGATAACATATTGTTGCAGCTCGGCAAAGCAAAGTACGACGCCGTAATAATGGACTCCACTCCCGACATTAATCACAGTGAAAAGATGTCATTTACAGTAAGATTTGTTGATGATGAGGATGGCTGTATCCAAGTAAAGGGACACTTTATCTGTTTCCGTCCTGTGGATGACTCTCCTGGAAAAGGCCAAACAGAACTGTTTATGAACATTTGGAATGAGAATAAAATTAACCTTAAGAACTGCGGCGGCCGAGGCTATGACAATGGTGTGAACATGAAGGAAGAAACAGTGGTGTTTAGGCAAGGATCCGTGAGCTGAATCCAAGAGCTTTCTTCGGGCCTTCTGGCTGCCATTCATTCAACCTGGTTATGTGAGATGTAGCGTCATCTTCTTTAGATTCAGTATCTCTCTTCAGAGTACTGCAAAAAATATGCATCCTGTTTTCAGCATGAACTATCAGGGGGAAGATCCTCATGGACAATGTTACAAATCTGACAGTGAAGCCACTAAGTGACACTCCTAGGGAGAGCCACATTGACAGCATAAGGTCAGTGAGGTACCGAGTGACTAAGGTTTACGACAGCCTGATGGAACTGGTGCAGTCTGCATACTACAGATGTCATACAGATGGTATGATGAGATAACATGATTTTGGCAATTAATTGATCTTTAACTATTCATGGTAAGTAGGCCCAATGGCCTGTGATGGAATTTAGATGGGATGGGTGTCTGGCTGGTGAATCTTGCCCACAGGCTCAGGATTCAGCTGATTGCCATATTTGGGGTCAGGAAGGAATTTTCCTCCAGGGCAGATTGGAAGAGGCCCTGGGGGTTTTTTGCCTTCCTCTGCAGCATGGGGCACAGGTCACTTGCTGAAGGATTCTCTGCACCCTGAAGTCTTTAAACCATGGTTTGAGGACTTCAATAGCTCAGACATAGGTGAGAGGTTTATTGCAGGAGTGCGTGGGTGAGATTCAGTGGCCTGCATTATGCAGGAGGTCAGACTAGATGATCATAATGGTCCCTTCTGACCTTCATATCTATGAGTCTATGAGTCTAAGTAAAGCCAAGACCATTATCTGACACGAGGCACAAAGCCTGGCATACCAGATCACTGACTTCAAATCTCTGGTCTCAGTTGTGATTTGGCACTATATCCTGTTCCAAGTAAATGTTGTAAGCAAGGCATTACAAACTCAGTCGATGGACATCATGACTGCTACTGTTTTGATGAGAAACTGCCTTGATTTTGTTGTGGCCTACAGAGACAATGGATTTGAAGATGCCATCACTGCTGCCAGAGAAATGGCGGAAAACTTAGGAGTTGAGCCTGTCTTCAAGCAAACTCATATTCATCAGAATAAGAGACAGTTTGGTTATGAGGGCAGAGATGAGATGATGGGAAGCTCGGAAGAAAAATTCAAGAGGGAGTATTTTTGCTCTCTTGTTCACACTCCTCGAGTATCCATTGAAGAAAAGTTTGGACAAATGAAGCACCACGAAAAGCCCTAACCTTAGTAAGCTGTTGGCAGACAGAAGAACACTCTTGAACAATTGTACTGACCTTCACAGGACGCTGATACTTGGGGAATGTTCGGACGTCAATGATAAAGACCTCTATGTCAAATTAGACAACATCTGTCACATTTTGCAACATGGGAAGCACTCTCCACTCCAAGTTCTCCAATTCATTTATGATGCAGAGCTGAAGGACACTTTTCCTAATGTGTAGATAGCTTTGAGGACTCTGCTCATGCTGCTGGTCACAGTCGTGAGTCGTGAGTGCAGCTTTTCAAAGCTCAGGCTCATTAAAATGTATCTTCAATGGATGATGACCGATGAGAGACTGACATCACTTGCTATTTTGTCGCTTGAAAATGCCATTGGCCAGTCTTTGAATCTCTCTGATGCTGTGCTTCAGTTCACAAGGACAAAGGCAAGAAAAGCAACCTTTTGAACTAAAGGACAATGGTTAACAGTCTAAGGCTGTCACCTACTGTAATGCTATTTAATACTAGTCCACCCAATGTTCGTGCAAAGTTCAATTTCTTAATGTTAGTACATTTCAGTTATTCTTAAAATTAAAAAAGTTTCTGTAAGCTTAAAGGAAACAGTTTTTTTTATTTGCTTATATATGGCATGAATAAATACAGATTTACAGATCCTAGCATGCAAATTTATCATCTTATATGACAGAGATAAATCATGCATGTAAATCATGCATCAAAGTCATGAAATGGGCTACAAATGCAATAAAAAATAAGGTATTCAAAAGTTTAACAAATTAAGGGGGCATTTTGTCTAGGGCTGGCCCTGGTGGTATATGCTTAGCACAGCTGCACATTCATCCACATCTCTGATTCTGGTGAGTTGTAGGTGTTTGCCAGCTACTTCACACTCCCTTTATTTTATAGTAACTACATTGCAGTATAAAAGAGCGAACAATGGACACTACACTGCTTAGACTGGGCAAAGCTGGAGGTTTTCTACACAAAATGCCGATGTCGTATATTGGGCATAAAGTGGAATGACTTAATCTGTAATGCAGATGTTTATGGTCATGCCAGTCTACAGACTACTGGGGTCATTGTTCACAGACAACGCCTTACGCTTTTTGGACATGTCGCAAGAATGCCACAAGAGGTTCCAGCGAACGCCATTCCCCGGGTGGCTTGTAACATCCGGGATAAAATTCCACCAACCAAGGGTGGCCCAGAGGCAGACCCCCTATTAAACGGATTCGTCAAGTCTGTTACGATGTTGGACTTTTGGGCCATCAAGCCCTTGTGGCCGCACAGGAATGGACCAAATGATGAACGATCACTATGGCCAACTGTTCAGCTGTGTGTTGAAGAAGAAGAAAACGTGGTATAAAGTTTTCATTTGAAAATCAATCGGTAAATCCATAACTCACTGGTAAATGAATCAAGCCTTTCACTCCTGTTTCTCTGAGCTTAGATTTTCATATACCAGCTTTAAATATTTCCCCCTCCCCCCCAACATATTAGCACTGGAAAGATGAAAGTTAATAGAATGCTGACAAGATGGACAGTTCTGAGTACTCACGTACTTTGACAGTGGTTTTGTTTTACAGTTCATGCTTTCAGGGGCCAGGTGTTTGTATGCTGTGACATACTCAGGATACAATCTAGACTAGTGAGTAACTGGGTCACCCCTGCCTGCTAACCTGGGGTGCCCTTTACACCATTTTTCTGTTGTTGCCTCCACTTTCGGACTGCTCACTTTAGCATATAAATCCCTCCCTGCTATGTCTGTGTGCATTGCAGCCCGCCAGCCTGAATTAAATTGCAGGGTGACCCCAGCACATTCCCACTTCCAGATTTCCCCCCAGAAATGTATGTACTGTTCTGCCCAGCCCTCTCCCGGACTATACAAACTCATATAAAGTCCTGCATTTTAGTAAGATAAATGATATGCACAAATCCTGTAATGCCAGATGGATTTGCCCAAACACTTCAATTCAAACACACGCACTTAGATAGAACAAGTGTGCTAACTAGATTTAAGTGAATACAAGTAATGAGGTATAAAAGTCAGAAATGGTTACAAGAATGGTTACAAGAAACATAAAGAGCAAACACAACTAATGCCTAACTTAATGAACTATGATAAATTCAAAGCACAGTTTTTCTCACCACACGTTCTCAACAGTCTTACTGGCTGAACTTCTTAGGCCAGGACAACTTTCTGTGTAATGGCTGCTTCCTTTGTTTCTTCTGGTGCAGTGAAATGGTGGACAGAGAGAGAGAGAGGGAGGAGGAGGAGGAGAAGGGGACGAGGTCCCTCGGTGTGTTTGTCCCCCTTTGTATAGTGTCAGTCTCTCCCTTGGAAAGCATTTCCAACTGAGATTCAGGAGACAAAAAGTCTGTTTGGATGAGAACTTATTGCTGTTTGTTTGGGGTTTTTTTGTTTTTTGCTAAGATATAGATTTTTCGCCCATACCTCCTTTCCTACTAAAGAATGGCCATTTATCAGGTACTGGCCTATTGCCCTCATTTATGCCTGGCTGAGGTGTGAGCTTGCCCTTTGTCTCTGAGGGACTGGTTTGGCCATCCCCAGACCTGAAACATGTTTAGTAGAATCTTATAACTTTACACACAATGTTGCTACACATGTTTTACCAGGACAATAATGCCCAGCAAATTCTGAATTTTCAAATGACACCTCATGAGGCATACTTTGTACAAAGATTGTTACAATAGTGTGCACGGGGTGAATTCAGGGGTATATTTTCTCACAGGTGCCTTTTCCAAACAAGCTCCTCTGTGGACTTTTCCTCAATAAAATATTCTTCCACTGATTAAAAGACAACGTTTGGAAGTAAATGGATGGTCCAGTCCCCTTGTGGGGAAAATACAGGCCCCAGCTAGCTCTCCATATGCTCAATGGTAGCCAGGAACATTGTGTGGTTGCTGTTGTGTATTGGGGGTGGCAGGATACGCTACTGTGGTTCTTGATGTTTTATGACTCCTAATGTTCCAAGAAGATACTTTGCTTCATGCACAGTAGCATCTCTGGTCCGCCTGAGAGGTCTGCATAGAGGAGACGGAGGGAATGGCCACCCAGCACAACATCCTTCTGAATGGGGTGCTGGAGGTGTCAGATCTGCCTTTTAGATTCAGTTAGTATTGTTGTCATCTCCCAGACAGTCAGTGAGTTCTGGAGTGCGAAGGCAGCTTTCCAAGCAGGGTATAACTGAGGCCAGTGTCTCCACTGGTTTCAGATTCACTGTGCTTTTTTTCCAGGAAGAAAAAGGTCAGAAAGGACCACACGGAACTCGTTTCCTGGAGGAAGATTTCAAACAGGCAGCATGAATTAGAATGGGAAAGCTCTCCTGTGTAGCTATGTGTATTCATCTATTGCAGGGATCAGCACCTTTGGCACGCAGCCCGTCAGGGAAATGCACTGGCAGGCCGGGATGGTTTGTTTACCTGCAGCGTCCGCAGGTTCGGCCGATCACAGCTCCCACTGGCCATTCCAGGCCAATGGGGGCTGCGGGAAGGGCGGGCAGCACATCCCTCGGCCCACGCCACATCCCGCAGCCCCCATTGGCCTGGAATGGCGAACCTCAGCCAGTGGCAGCTGTGATTGGCCGAACCTGCGGAAGCTGCAGGTGAACAAACTGTCCTGGCCCACCAGTGGATTTCCGTGACGGGCCGCGTGCCAAAGTTTGCCGATCCCTGATCTATAGATATAATATAAACAACTCAGTGACCTGAGAGGGGCCAGTATCTTGAGATTAGAGGGGCAAAGGATTGGGAAGTGAGTGAGCAAACTATCCCTGAATGAAAATAGATTAATAAATCACTATTAATTATTGTTCCTGTAAATGACTTTGGCACAACAGCATCACCACCACGTTGAGTTCCATCTTAAAATCCCACTTCTGGGCTCCTGCCCTCTTTTGCCCGAAGTACTTTGCAAATATACAGAAAATCACTTTGTGCACCACTGAAGTGCAGACACTTTTAAGAGCAAGCAGATCCAAAGAGCAATTATTGTAACTGGTTTGCCAATCATCAGCTTCGGAGATTTACCAAGCAGATAAATATTCTGTGGTTTGTTTGTTTTTTTTAAGCAAAGTTTTGTTTACTCTAGGTAAATGTGGCGGAGTCCTCTCCGCACCATATGGCAACTTCTCCAGCCCTAATTTCCCTGGACTCTACCCCTATGACACCGAGTGCACTTGGCTCATAGTGGTCACAGAAGGATCCTCGGCCCTGTTGACCTTTGACCACTTTGACCTGGAATATCACAACAGCTGTGACTACGACTACCTCAAAATCTACAACGGCTTCTCCGAGGATGAGGGGAATCTCCTGGGAAAGTTCTGTGGCAAGAGCTCCCCTCCACCGTTTACTTCTTCCTGGCATGTCATGTCCATCATCTTTCACTCGGATAAGCACGTGGCCAGTCAAGGCTTTTCTGCAACTTACCGGAAAGGTTGGAACAGTTTTTATGTGGTGTTTCCTCAAAAGGTTAATGCATGAAATGCCTTGGTGAAAAACTTCTAGGTTTGCTGCATAGCAGTGGACAAAGAGACTGTTACACAAGCACCTTTGAAACAAACAGTGTCCCACAAAGTAGGGTTAAAGGATTATACAGAGTGAACTAATTAGGGATATGATGAACACCCTGCTCAGTTCTGATGCGAATCTGGTCTGTTTGAGGGTGTTTGAATAAACTCTGCTAAAAATCTCTTCCCCCCCGCCCCCGCAAATTACAGGTCTCGCATAGTGTCAGGCTTAAAGTGTAGCTCAGGTCTGAAAAGTGAGTCTGCAAAATCCTGGGGTTCCAGGTTTATTTGCTTAACTGTGTTGTTAGACCTGGGCAATGAACAGCAGGGATGCATAGGTATAACAGAGAAGGATTCAGCCCTGCAATGGGACCGTAGTGCTGAATGAGCATCATGTGATGTACCATTTTGACTAGTAAAAAACAGGACAGGAGAGTAAAAAACACTTTCCCTACAATGCCCCCTGAAGGAGGAATCTCCCAGGCCCAGTACATTAGTCCATCATCAGTCTCCAAATGGAATGAAACTTGGGTTGCTCTGCTCATTTGGTGTGAAACTTCTTTTCCTTATGGAGTTGGAGACAACATACAGCCTTCTACACCCCAAAGCTGTTTCTTTGCCTCCTTTGTTCCTCTTCTGGGGTTGGGACATGTGTGTGGATGTTCTCCATCCCCTTTGTGGGCTATGGGACTTCCCTCTGCTTCACGTGTGTAACCTGTCTGTGTTTTTTTCCAGATGTTTGTGGGGGAGTGCTCACGGGCCTTTCCGGCGTGATAACAAGCCCCGATTACCCCGAGAATTACCCTAATAATGCTGAATGCCGCTGGATCATCCGGGCAGTGCCCAACTCCGTCATCAAGCTGGTTTTTGCTGACTTTCAGATGGAAAACAATGAAGGATGCAATTTTGATTATGTGGCCGTCTATGATGGGCCCACTATGGGGAACATGCATCTCAGCCACTACTGTGGGAATATGAAACCCCCTGATATCGTCTCTTCCACGCATGAGCTCCTGGTGGTGTTCAAGTCAGACTTCAACATAGGAGGTAGAGGCTTCAAGGCTTATTTTTTCTCAGGTATGGAGGCAACTGCTTGTCCAGCGTAAGTTACCGGATATATGGAAGCCCTCTGGGCCCTCTCCTTCTCAACCACTGTCCCAGGGTGTTGCTCTCACAAAGGAGGTATAGATTTACTGTTCCTCCACCAATGGCAAGATCTTTTCGGTGCAGACTGGCAAGTGAAATGGTTTGATGTCATGCTTGTGAATTTTAAGCCTTAGTATCTGAGGGGCTCCCAGAGGGTGGAAGAGGCCCTTCAAACGTCTGGGTCGTATTCATTTAAATAAAAAGTACATTTAAGAGCGTTCTGACTTTAACTCTAGAGAGACAGAATCGTTCACTGGGCAGGTGACTGAACAGGGACTCAGGAGGAAAGAGTTTTATCCCCACCTCTGCCCCAGCTCGCCGGGTGATCTTGAGCAAGTCATTCCTATCTAGGTCCTTCTGCGGCCCCAATTACTATAGCATTGAAGCCTCCCCAAAATGTTTATGGGGCACCCTTGTAGAGAAATGGTATCAGCCTCATTTTACACATGGGGAACTGAGACACAAAGAGATCAGGGGACTTACCCAGAGTCACACAGGAAGCATGTACCAGAGCTGGGAAGTGAACCTACAATTCCTGTGTCCTAGGTCGGGGTCAAGACCACCCACCCTCAGTTAGGGCCATAGCCTGCTTCCTTGAAGTCAATGGCAAAGCTCCCAGTGACCTCGGCAAGGTAGCACTGTCAGGAATCAGGGCCTGCAACAGCAGAGCCAATCTCCAGGCAACCTAACGAGCACAGCTGGCCTGTAGCAGGCTGACAAATAGGCCACACAGCATGATTGGTGGGAAGAGTCAGCAGACTGGCTCTGAAGGCCAGCTGCAGCAGCCGTGCAGTGGCTGCGCAAAGCATTTGCCCATGGCTATGACAGTCCTTGTGTCTGCCTAGTCCCAGCCTCGCCTCACTCCAGTTAACCCAGGCCTGACCCTGACTCCTGCTCTGAGCTGTAACCATGACCCCTGTCTATGGCCTGGTCATGTGACATGTTAAGCTTTTAACTTCTGTTTCCCTGTCTGTAGACTTCCCTTTTCCCTTTTCCCTTCTTCACCAAAGCACACTAATGTCCTCAGTTGAAAAGCCCTGCATGGGTGCGCGTTGTTTTCACTATTCTTGAACTCCTTTGCGTTGTGTGGAGTCTGGCCACAATTGTGCAGCTAATAACCCCCCTAACTCTTTGAACGTTTGGGGCAGATTATACAGTATGTAGCTGTGAAACCTTTATGTGGAAAAGATAATTGTTGAGATATATTTTAGCAATAAAATCAAGGGAACCCCCCAGCAGCTGCTCCCTCCACCAGAGGTTTTGGTTTGGTTGGTAATGCCTTTTCTTTTTCTAACCAGGCGAATGCCAGGAAGTATACACAGCCATCAAAGGAAATTTCTCCAGTCCTCAGTATCCCAACTTTTACCCCAACAATATCAAATGTCATTGGACCATCCAGCTTCCCCCAGGATACCGAATCAAAGTCTTCTTCCTGGACTTGGCTCTGGAGGGGCGGAACAGTCTAACAGATGGCTGTGATTACGACCATCTGGCAGTGTTTGATGGAGGCACTGAGAAAGCTTTCCTCCTGGGGAAGTGGTGTGGGAGAGAGATGCTGTCTCCCATAACATCCACTCGAAACAAACTGCTGTTGGTCCTCCACACAGACAGGAACACGGCCAACAGGGGGTTCTCGGTAGCATATATTGGAGGTAAGGCATGACTCAGTGCATTGATCCGGTTCTCCCTCGCTCCCTGCTGATAGTTGTAGGGCAAGGCTTCAGAGAATTATAAATATGGGGACAGTCAGTAAGAATTGTTCCAAAAGTACATGCACAAAAATTTGAGCAAATTTGTGCACCAAACTTTTGCATGCCTGCTGTTACTATAATTGCACATGCAAATTGGGCAAGTGTGCAAAAGGCTAGCCAGTGGGGAGTTATAACTGGCTCCTTGCATGTGCGATTACCCAGCTGTACCTCTGCAACCACCGTAATTGCACATATCAGTAGGGTGACCAGATGTCCTAATTTTATAGGGACAGTCCCGATTTTTGGGTCTTTTTCTTATATAGGCTCCTATTACCTGCCACCCCCGTCCCGATTTTTCACATTTGCTGTCCAGTCACCCTACATATCAGTTGGACACTCCGTTGTTCAAATGCCTAGTCATAAAAAAGTGCATGACATATTTTTGTATCAGCATTTCACACATGCAATCAGATCTGCAAAGACACTTTTAAAAAGAAGTAGTCCCTGGGTTATATACTAACCCAGCCACCTAGATCTAGGATGGAAGGGTTCTGAGACACTGAACAAACAAAACATTAGGCCATGTTTATTCCTGGTGACTCAGCCTGTGGAGTGACACCAGGCAGGAGTTTGGCTGATAGGGTCGTGCATAGGAGACTGGCCAAACCATGACTGGGGAACTGAGTACCTGTGTTCCCAAACCTTGTCTTGCTAAGATAGCTACAAACTTACATAAGCTATTGTTCGAATACTTAACACAATGGCATCTGGGCATCCTCCAGTAAACTCCTGCCCTTCATTCATAACAACCACCCTTCCACTGATTGGCAAGAACTTAAAAGCCTGATTTAACAGGCAAGCCTTATAACATGGCCAAACTTGGCTCCAGTCACCTATGAAAAGGAGCAAGATCCTCAGGTTAGGAGGAGAGAGGAGAGGAGAGAAAAGGCAAACGCGATCCTAGGCTGTATTAGGCTAGGCACTTCCAGTAAAGAGAAAAATGTTTAATGCCCCTGTACAAGCCACTGGTAAGACCTAAATTTGGAACATTGTGCACAATTCTGGTCACCCGGTTCTAGAGGAATGGATTCAAACTGGAACAGGTGCAGAGATTTGCTACTAGGATGATCAGGAGAAGGGAGGGCCTATCTTATGAGAGGAGACTGGAAGAGCTTGGCTTGTTTAGTCTAACAACAAGAAGGCTGAGAGGGAATATGATTGTTCTCTGAGTCTGAATACATTTGGCAGGCAAATACCAGGGAGGGTGAAGAGCTATTTAAGTTAAAAGGACAATGTTTGCACAAGACCAATGGGTATAAACTGGCCATGAACAAACTCAGGCTGGAAACTAGACGAAGGTTTCTCACCATCCGAGGGGTGAGGTTCTGGAGCAGCTTCCCAATAGGAGTTGTGGGGGCAAACAATTAGTTTTAAGAAAGAGCTGGACAAATTTAAGAGTGCAATTGTATGATGGGGTTGCTTCGGCTGTGTGTGTGGGGCGGGGGCGGCCCTGGGGCTCACTTCTGGTCTATGTCTATGTTCCTAAAAGCTCATGCTTCAGAGTTTCAGCTGGCCACCAGGAGGGGGCAGGAAGGGATTTTGTGCACGCCCCCTCCTCCATGTATTCTGGGAGGTTGTGTGGTGATGATGGTGGTTTGTTTTTGTGTTTATATCGCCTTCCTCTGAAGCATCAGGGTTGGCCACAGTGGGAGAAGGGACGTTGAGTGGGATGCGTCGGACCAGGGCTCTGAGGTGGCTCCGAGCATTCTCATTCTCAGGTGCTGGGCTGGCTGGTTCTTGCTCACGTGCTCAGGCTGTAGCTGATGGCCACACTCCACATATTTTGCCTTCCCTGCAGTGTGTGGATCACTTGCCAGGATTATTTGGGTATCTCTCACTCAATCATTTCCCTGCCACTGCAGGGGCCTTGGGCACTGGTGCACTTTGGTCCCCTCCTATTCTCTGCCTGTGGCACATCCTAGTCTAGTCTCCTGTGGGCTGTAATACGTGGGTCTCATTTTGGTTGTTGGGTTTAGTGTGTGAGTGTTGCTGGCCAGTGATATATAGGAGATCAGACTAGATGATCTGGTTGCTCCTTCTGGTCTTAGACTCTGAGACTCCCCTGAGGGGCTGATTATCCCACATCTACCTTCTATGGGGTTTCTTATGCACCTGCCTCAGAAGCATCTGGTGCTGGATGCTGTTGCAAACAGGTTACTGGACTAGATGAGCCATGAGTCTGATCCAGACTGGCCATCCCGATGTCCCACCGAATATGTTCTTGCCTGTCCTGGAAAGCTCATGCCTCAACCTGCCAGCAAGAGAAGTTTTCTGGCCTCTGTCATGTGGGAGAGCAGATGAGATGATCATATGGCCTTAAAATCTGTGAACCTGAAGAGTCCTAGTGGGGACCTATTTAAACTCTCTCTCCTGTTCTTTGATTATTATTTATATCTCCCATGTCTCCCACATCTGGGGACTAATCTCCTGCCCTCAAGACAGGATGGAGGTTTGGCTGGAATTGGCAGAGGCCCTTACTTCTTACCTTCAATGGCTGAAATTAGCACAAGCAGTGAGCCGCCTTTTGGGGGGAGGGGGTCCATAGCAGACTGGCAAGAGGCTCAGCAAGAGACTCACTCTCACAAGGAATATTCCCTTGGAAATAAAAGTGTCCTGTGGACTCTGTTTTCAGTGAGAGCTTCCTGGGCGTTCTATCTGTAAAGCCACATAAGTATCCTGGGGTTTGTGAGGTACCAGCAAGGGCTGTGTCTTTGGAAACGACCCAAGCCACACTCTGTCAGCCTGGAGGTTCCAGGATATGGAGATAGTTGGCAGGAGGAGCTGCCCAGATGCTTTCTTGCTGTGTAATGCTCCTCATATAGTTGTCAACCTTTGTGCCTCCTCAAAAGGGGGTGAATTGATGGCATTCATTGTATTTCAAGATAATTGTGTTGGAGCTGACCTGTGTGTCAGGGATGATTCATGACCTATTTCTGCTCAAGATGATCCTCTCTGAGTATTCAGAAGGCTTTTAGCTAAGGAGCTGCTTGTGAGTGTTTGCGGATGGGACTAGCATAGCCTCTACTGTGCTTTCTTTTTTCCTCCCCTTACAGTCACAGTGCAGGGTAACCTCTTGGGTTGGGTAATAGAATGAGAAGGGGGATTATAGCTGAGCTCGGTAGTGTTGCTGTAGTTTAAGGTGGAATCAGTGTGGTGATTACAAACCTCATGTACTTAACGTTTTATAACTCAGCCACCAAAGTTCAAACTTGATGTATGAGATTCTGAAACCCTGGCGAAACATCGGAATGTCTTATGCACAGAGACACAATCACCCCAAATTATACTGGTGTTGTGCTCTGGGTGCAGGATTCTTCTGGGTTCTGCAGTATAAAAGACAGTAGCTAGTTGGTTTCAGCCACAGTGACTCCAGAAAGTCTTCCGTTTTGCCTAATTTTATGTTTGGCAAGGGATTAATCTGTTTCATGCCATTGGCATTTTCAGAAAACTCAGTGGAGCAAAGGGGAGGGAGGAAGGTCTGCTGATGAAAGGATAGGACTGAGGAATTGGAAGGAGGTAGCTCTAGTCTTTACTCTGACACCAACTTCCTGTGTGAGCTGAGGTAACTCACTTAACCACCCAGTGCCTCAGTTTCCCTATCTGTAAACCAGTGATAATGTCTCCCTTCCCTACAGGGGTGTTATGATACTTAATTCATTAGTATTTGTGAAGTGGTTTGAAATCATTGGATGTACTAGAGAAGTGCAAAGTGTTCTATATTAATTTTTGAGTAGTGTCTGCTCCTGGCATAAGGAGTCTGTAACTTACCAATGGATTTTTAATTCGGGCATATTTTCCATTAGAAGCTAGTGATAATTATATGAAGAGGCCAAGTTAGGCCCAATGCCTCTAACTAAGAAGCGGCAGTACATATGGTCAGCAACAGATCCTTTTAGCAGCCCATAAACATATAGGTTTATGATTTCAAATAGATCACACCAAGTCTGTTTAATAAGTACGTTTTAAAAATGAGTATGTTAACCCTCACCATGCTGCTGTGAGGGAGGTTCATAAGCATTCTCTATTTTGTAAATGGGGAAATTGAGGGGGAGAAGCTAAGCGACTTGCCCAAGTCTGCTGGAAGGACCAGTGTCACTATGGAGTTCACACAGGGGCTGCTGACTCTCAGCTCTGTGCTCAGAGCACTAGGTTGTGCTGCCTCTCACACGAGCTTGAGAAAGTGCACTAAATACCACAGCCAAAGGATCCCTTTTAAGTCACACTAAAGTTGTCATTCTGACCGGCAAACCTAGGCCATTCAAAGTGCAGATGGTATTCCAGGACATAGTATGGTCTGTGCCCATGTGTATCATTCCCATTGGTGTCAATCATGCACGCCTGTTAAGGGCATGACATGGCCCTTATTTAGCTGTGTCTACACTACGAACCTTACAGCGGCACAGCTGTACCGCTGCAGCTGCGCCGCTGTAAATTCTCCTGTCTAGCTGCTCTAGGCCAGTGGGAGAGAGCTCTCCTGCCGGTATAATCAAAGCACCCCCAACAAGCCGCAGTAGCTATGTCAGCGAGAGAGTGCCTCCCGCCAGCACAGCGCTTTCCACACCGGCGCTTTCGTTGGTGAAACTTTTGTGGGTTGGGGTGTGGGCTGTTGGTTTTTTTCATACCCTGACCATCAAGTTGCACCGACAAAAGTGCTAGTGTAGACGTAGCCTCACAGAGCCGAGATATTGCTGAGGTCTTTCTGCCTTCAGATCCATCCTGGGTCACTCTGATTTTGTCATAATTCACATGATGAGTGAGCTGCTGCGTTTAGCCTTCTGGGCCCAGATCCACATTAACGTTTAGGCTCTTAACGTCCAGTGATTTCAGTGGACGGTAGGAGCCTAACTGCCTATGTCGATCTGGTTCCTAATGTCTGTTCTGAATCTGAGGCCTAGTCTACGCTACAGAGTTAGGCTGACGCAAGGCGCTTATGTCGATCTAACTATAGAAGCAACTACACTAAAATTTCACTCCTGCCGACGTAACTGCCCGTTACACTGAAGGCTTGTACACATTACCACTTACGTTTGTACAACTTACATCGCTCAAGTAGGGTTGCCAATTTTGGTAAGATGTATTCCTGGAGATTTCATCACATGGCATAATCTTTAATTAAAGATTACTCTTTAATTCCTGGAGATTCCAGACCAATCCTGGAGGGTTGGCAACCCTAGATGTGAATAAGCCATCCCCCTGAGTGACATAAGTGACACCGACCTCAGCGCTGGTGTGGACAGCGCTATGTTGGCAGGAGAGCTTCTCCCACCGACGTAGCTGCTGCTTCTCGCGGAGGTGGTTTTATTATGCCGACGGGAGAACTCTCTCCCATCATCTTAGAACGTCTTCACCAGACAGTTTACAGTGGCACGGCTGCAGCACTGTAGCATTTCTAGTGTAGTCAAGCCCTCACTTAACTCCACCTCCACGAGAGGCATCGAGTCAGCGTCGATGTAGTTAGGTTGGTGCAGTGCCCGTGTACACACTGTGTCGTTTGCATCTATTGAGACTGGCTGTCAGAAGCCATCCCGCAGTGCCCCACACTGGCCGTACAATCGAGACAAGTGCTCCTGGTGAGGAAGCACATCGGCAACAGGAGAAGCAAAGTGTAGCCGTGTACAAGCGACGTCATTATTGGGAAGGCTGTCTGCCGACATCAAGGAGGATGCCTTAATTGTGTAGCGTGGCCATGCCATGATTCTGCTTCCCGCCTCATAATCACTGTGGTTTATTCTTTGATTTCCAGTAGCATCGAGAAGCTGTCATGGAGAGCAGGGCTGCTTTGTGCTAGGCACTGTATATACACATAGTGAGCGACAGAGTGTAAGCTTTTCAGGGCAGGAACTAAGTAGACAAGACAGACAAAGGTGGAGGAGGAGACGGAGGAAACCGGTGCAGAGGTCAAGTGCCTCCCCCAAGGTGATACAGCAAGTCAGTGGCAGAGCAGGGAGCCAAGTCTCCTGAATCCTGCTAGACCCCGTTGCATAAATCCATATGATGAATGTTAAATTTTGAAAGGAAAAAGTAGAATGTAAAACCACTATTTTCCTCAGCAAATTATCTCTGCATGTTACTTTCCTACACCTGCCAGTGATCTGTGTACACACATCCGCTTGCAGTTAACAGTCTGTGTGGTACAAACCTACCATAAACAGCCACTGCATAGGAGCATGACCATTTTCATGATGGAACCTGGGATTGCTTCGTACTGCACAGAATGAGCCTCTTGTGTGAAGTTTCCCTTGCAGTGACTCTTTCTTTGGAGTAGAGATTCAAATGGTAGAGTGTTCTGCTCTGGTTCCAGAGAGGAAGGGTGGCCTGGTGGGTAAGGTACTAGATGGGGCTGTTGGCGAAGAGGGTTCAATTCCTCCCTCTGTTGTGGGTGCCCTGTGCGATCTGGCGTCCCTTGCTTATTTGTATTACAAGGGGCAGGAGCTGTCTCTTACCGTGTGTATGTACAGCAGTTAGTAGAGCTGGGGCCCAGTCTGATTTGGGATCTCTTGGCACTAATGGACAATGCATAACAAACACCGTAGAGGCTTGAAACTGCTCTCATTCGTCTGGTCTGCACTAGCAGGGTTAGATCCCATGGTGGCAAGTACACTAGAAATGCCACGAATGGCACTCCCTCAGTGGCAGTGGAACAGTAGGAGAATGTAAAGAAAAGGCCCCAGTGGAAGTCCTGACACTAAACTGGGAGGAGAGGTAGATACGCTGGAGGGTAGGGATAGGCTACAGAGGGACCTAGACAAATTAGAGGATTGGGCCAAAAGAAATCTGATGAGGTTCAACAAGGACAAGTGCAGGGTCCTGCACTTAGGACAGAAGAACCCCATGCATCGCTACAGACTAGGGACCAAATGCTAGGCAGCAGTTCTGCAGAAAAGGACCTAGGGGTGACAGTGGACGAGAAGCTGGATATGAGTCAACAGTGTTGCCAAGAAAGCCAATGGCATTTTGGGATGTATAAGTAGGGGCATTGCCAGGAGATCGAGGGACGTGATCGTTCCCCTTTATTTGACATTGGTGAGGCCTCATCTGGAGTACTGTGTCCAGTTTTGGCCCCCACACTACAAGAAGGATGTGGAAAAATTGGAAAACGTCCAGCGGAGGGCAACAAAAATGATTAGGGGACTGGAACACATGACTTATGAGGAGAGGCTGAGGGAACTGGGATTGTTTAGTCTGTGGAAGAGAAGAATGAGGGGGGATTTGATAGCTGCTTTCAGCTACCTGAAAGGGGGTTCCAAAGAGGATGGATCTAGGCTGTTCTCAGTGGTAGCAGATGACAGAACAAGGAGTAATGGTCTCAAGTTGCAGTGGGGGAGGTTTAGGTTGGATATTAGGAAAAACTTTTTCACTAGGAGGGTGGTGAAACACTGGAATGCGTTACCTAGGGAGGTGGTGGAATCTCCTTCCTTAGAAGTTTTTAAGGTCAGGCTTGACAAAGCCCTGGCTGGGATGATTTAGTTGGGGATTGGTCCTGCTTTGAGCAGGGGGTTGGACTAGATGACCTCCTGAGGTCCCTTCCAACCCTGATATTCTATGATTCTATGATTCATGGTGTGCTCAGTGCGGTAATGGGCAAAGTATATAAAATGACATACAGAGAGAGGGCTGTATCAGGCTCTTGTAATTAGCGTAAATATTTTTCTGTCTAGGTGGACCCATGAAAGGATGTTAGTTGGGCTGTCCATGTGATTTATGGTCATTTTAAAGGAAGCCTTCAACCCAAGAGCAAGGATCCATTTTCTCCTCCCCTTGATTTAATGCACTCTGTTTATTTGGTAAATCTTCTAATGGTTCTATAATGTACTAAGTGTAGTAAAGTGACACAATTTTTTCCCTATTGATTTTGTTGCATCTTATTAGTTTCATAAGAGTCTGATTCTAACAGAGTTCATTAGAATAATTCAATAATTCATATTGTTAGTGTTTGGGCTCAGCCTCGGTGGGAGGTACCTTTAAATATAATGGGCTTTTTTGTTCTTATTTCCCTTTCCCCTTGGTGTCTATGCTTGTTTCTCCATGCAGAAAGGCCAGCTCCTATATAGGCAGACACAGATGCAACACTTTCTGTAGAACTGTAGATGCAGGGCCTGATTCTCCATTGCCCTGCTCCTCAGGTAGGCAGTTACACTAGTGCAAAGTAAAGTGGGGTCAATGACTGCACAAGGTGCATGGCCGTGAAGAACCAGCACGAACCTAGCATTTTACACCATCAGAGTTCAGCGTCACCTTGATTCTTCTTCTCAACACACCTGCCAGGTAGGTATTGTTACCCCATTTCCTAGAGCGGGGGACACGGAGGAGTAGAGCCCGGGGACACCGATGTACTCAAGGCCGTTCCAATATTAGGATGCGGAAGATCCGAGCTCCCAGTCCTGTGCTTCATGCTGTTCAGCCACGTGGTGCTTCATACCCGTGCCTGACTCACTGAGGGATTCCAGTCCTGAGAAGCTGCTGCCTTGCTGGTGCTGGGTGTAACGTTTCCCACAGCCGCAAGATAGACCAGCAGGGTCGATAACAGAAACCGTGAGACTCCCATGTTTTGAGAACTACCTCCACACACCACATGCACAGACTGTCTACGCTACAGCAGTTACGGCCCGGCAGCTGTGCCACGGCAGTGTAGACGCTTCCTACACTGATGGAAGGGGGTTTTCCATCAATGCAGTTGATCCATCTCTCCAAGAGGTGGTAGCTATGTCGATGGAATAATTCTTCTGGTGACCTACCTGTGTCTACAGCCGGGGTTTAGGTTGATCTAACTATGTCGCACGGGGCATGAAATTTTGCATGATGTAGCGCGGTGGCCCTATGTTTTAGGTGTAGACCAGGCCTGAGGTGGATCCACACTGGGACCAGAGTATTTCACAGAGAGCGGGGAGGAAGGCAGACCAGTCAAACTGTTACATAGACATGCCTGAGGAGAGGGTTCCCTCACCAGTGCAGAAAACAGAGTGCTCAGCTGGTGACAAGAAGACAATCCTACACTGCTCTAGGCCTGGGGCAGGAGTTACACATCGTTAAAGGGCACATTAGACACTACCATGGCCCTGCATTGGGGTGGCACTGAGCCGCATTGCCCCATGAGGACCACAGGAAGGCAGAATGCTGTGCACATGCTCTCAGACCTCTTTGTGGGATGCAGCCTTTAGCTGACCAGTTTGATTGGCATCCTTCCCACCCCACTGCTCCCCCAGGGCGGGGGCTGGCAGAACCAGGCCCAAAGTATTAACCATGTGGTGTGCGGACACAATTGGTAAAGCCAAGCATGCCAATAATGGGTTACAAACTGGTCTGAAACGTGCGGCTTCAGCAGGATCTTGGATAACTAGATCCCAGGATGGTCAAGTCTTTCTAGATTGTCAGAAGTGCTCTGAATCACATCCCGAAGCAAAGGGATCCAATACACATCCTGTGGTGTTCCCAATGGATGCTGATGCAGAATCTTGCTAACCCCAAGTGTTCAAAAATCATGAGTCAGGCCCCCAGAAAATCTGAGATTGGGTTTAAAATTCATTAGACTTTTAAAAATGATAAATGTAGGGTTCTTCTTCTTTGTCTTCTCCTTTCTGAGCCTTTAGGTTACACTCAGATCATGCACTTTCAAGCTCTTCTCCACTACCGTAAGGACTAGAAACTTTACTGCGTTTTTTTTTTCAAATGAAAGCTGAAATTCTCACATAATCACCTGACTCCAGCAGCTGGGGCTTTAAGAAAAACATTAGATATCAGAAGACTCACAATAAAACTGCAAGCATTGTCAACATTGGTCACTTGCTTGTGGATGCCACTAGTAGTCTTCTTTGTATGACATGATGACAATAGCTACAGTGCTAGTCTCAGCTATGGGAACTGCCTTGTACTGTAAAATCCCCACTTGGCGCAGTCTTGTGAATTTTAGACAAGCTTCTTTCTTCCCCCCCAACAGTTGTTCCTGTGAATGTCAGCTGCACGCGAACAGATTTCCAGATCCAGATTCCTGTGCAGTCTCTTGCCCAGCTGGAGAGAAATAAGATTTATTTAGGGACCCCAGCCTGTCCTGCCCAAGTGGTTGGCCTGAACTTTAAAATACACACCAGATTCGACACCTGTGGTACTGAGTCCCAGGTAAGTGATTAGTACAATAAGGAGTGAATCCTATTTACCTAAAACAAATACAGTAAGATGATAAAAAATCTGCATCCAATGATGCACATGCATGCATGCATAGTAAGAGACAGTCCGTCTCCTGAAGAGCTTACAATCCAAATATACAAGATTAACGGTATGTCTACACTGCAGAGGGGAAAAAAATCCCACAGCACCAAGTTTCAGAGCCAGGGTCAGCTAATTCAGGCTCAAAGGGCCGGGTTATGGGGCTAAAAATAGCAGTGAAGAATTTGGACTTGGGCTGGAGCAACTTGCAGGGTTTCAGAGCCCCAGCACCAGCCTGAGCTTGAACATCTACACTGCAATTTTATAGCCCCACAGCCTGAGCCTGGGCTTGTTGTAGGTCTTTTATCACAGTGTAGACGTACCGAAAGGGTCTGCGAGAAAGGGACTATTAGCCCCATCTGTATAATGGGGATAATGAAGCACAGAGAGATGAAGTGACTTGCTCGAGGTCAGAATTTTGTACAGTTGAATTAGGATATGTTCTGTTGGGTCACTGTAAGCTGCTCCCCACGTGAACACAGGCCTGAAGCAGAGGGCACTGTGTACCCAGCTTTTAGTTACTCAGATAAAACTATGCACATGCTTTTGGCAGCTCTGATTAAATTTCCCCCTGCCTGGCATGAGCAAGCCCCACCATTGCTGCATCCAAAGCACTCTGTGCATTGGACACAGCTCTGGTCTCTCACACTCTGGCCCATGGTAAACTAGCCCCAGTTCATAAAAGGGGAAACTGAGGCACAGAAAGGCCCACCTCTTTAGAGATGGTCACTGATTCTGGGTGACTTACTTTGGATATCCAACATGAGGCTCCTTGGGTCTTATTCAGAGATGCTGAGGTCCTGTCGCTCCCCTTGACTTTAGCTGGAGTTTGGGATTCTCAGGACCTAGGTGCTGGACAAAAAACTGAGGAACACAAAAATCAGTGGCCATTTTTGGAAAAACTTGGCCCAAGTCACTTCCCTAGGCCCACACAGCAAGTCAGTGCCAGAGCCAGGAACAGAATCTACAAGTCCCAACTCCCAGACCTTTATGGTGAGCGTTGGCCTGACATGGTTGAGTGGCTGAGCACTTGCAACTCTCATTAACGCCTCTGTGAAATAAGGCTCCCTATTTCTAGGGAATTTGATCAACCTGGTTTCTGCCCCATGGCCTAGCCTCATACACTGTCTTATTCTTAATGCGCGATCTCAGTGCAAGTTTTCAGGCTGGGAGACAGGCCAGTCCTTGCCTACAGACAGCCCCGCAACCTGAAGCAAATACTCACCAACAACCACATACCACACAACAGAACCACTAACCCAGGAACTTATCCTTGCAACAAAGCCCGTTGCCAATTGTGCCCACATATCTATTCAGGGGACACCATCACAGGGCCTAATAACATCAGCCACACTATCAGAGGCTCGTTCACCTGCACATCCACCAAAATGTGATATATGCCATCATGTGCCAGCAATGCCCCTCTGCCATGTACATTGGTCAAACTGGACAGTCTCTACGTAAAAGAATAAATGGACACAAATCAGATGTCAAGAATTATAACATTCATAAACCAGTCGGAGAACACTTCAATCTCTCTGGTCACGCAATCACAGACATGAAGGTCGCTATCTTAAAACAAAAAAACTTCAAATCCAGACTCCAGCGAGAAACTGCTGAATTGGAATTCATTTGCAAATTGGATACTATTAATTTAGGCTTAAATAGAGACTGGGAGTGGCTAAGTCATTATGCAAGGTAGCCTATTTCCTCTTGTTTTTTCCTACCCCCCCCCAGATGTTCTGGTTTAACTTGGATTTAAACTTGGAGAGTGGTCAGTTTGGATGAGCTATTACCAGCAGGAGAGTGAGTTTGTGTGTGTATGGGGGTGGGGGGGATGTGAGAAAACCTGGATTTGTGCTGGAAATGGCCCACCTTGATTATCATGCACATTGTAGGGAGAATGGTCACTTTGGATGAGCTATTACCAGCAGGATAGTGAGTTTGTGTGTGTGGTTTTTGGGAGGGGGGTGAGGGGGTGAGAGAACCTGGATTTGTGCAGGAAATGGCCCAACTTGATTATCATGCACATTGTGTAAAGAATTGTCACTTTGGATGGGCTATCACCAGCAGGAGAGTGAATTTGTGTGGGGGGGTGGAGGGTGAGAAAACCTGGATTTGTGCTGGAAATGGCCCAACCTGATGATCACTTTACATAAGCTATTACCAGCAGGACAGTGGGGTGGGAGGAGGTATTGTTTCATATTCTCTGTGTATATATAAAGTCTGCTGCAGTTTCCACGGTATGCATCCGATGAAGTGAGCTGTAGCTCACGAAAGCTCATGCTCAAATAAATTGGTTAGTCTCTAAGGTGCCACAAGTACTCCTTTTCTTTTCATGAATACCCTGTAACTCTCCTTTCCCTGGGAAGAGCCTAACTCCAGCCATGCCCTGAAACTTGTTACTCTGGAGGCTTAGTTTTTATTAATTTGAAAGGCTGACAAGTAAAAACAAACCCTTGTCCTTTAAAACCTTTGTCTTGTAGAAAAGAAACCACACGTCTGTGATTGTCAGTATCCTGTATATCGACTTCTCGGCTGGGAACCAGGAGGACATTCATGAGTATGAAGTGCAGTGCGAGCCTAAGAGGAAAGAAGCCTCAGTAAACCTTATCTCGAGCTCTGACCCCTACCGGCTGAACCAGTTCGCGGAGAACCTGGTGGAGTCCCACGGGCAGGATGCAGAAGCAGTGGAGGCCGATGAGAGCAAGAGCCAGGACACCAGTGACATTGTCTTCATTAGCATCTGTATTCTTGCCGGTATCCTCATGGTGATTGCTGTGGTTGGACTCGTGCTGCTATAGGATGCTGCCTTTGGCCCAATTCCTCCTTGCCTGCCCTCCCTCCCCGTCACAGACACACATGCACAGCCAGTGTCCTTTCAGCCTAGATCCTGGGCTTAGAGTTTCAATGCAGCTGCTAAAATGGAAGCTCAGCTTCCATGTCC
Organism: Eretmochelys imbricata; assembly: GCF_965152235.1. Classification (NCBI taxonomy): domain Eukaryota; kingdom Metazoa; phylum Chordata; order Testudines; family Cheloniidae; genus Eretmochelys; species Eretmochelys imbricata. The sequence goes on from NC_135579.1 coordinate 95,912,041, forward strand.
TGAAACAGAGGTTGGGTTGAACCTCCATCTGCTTTCTGCTCTCTGGAGAAATCGGTGCACTAGGGAAACAGCTCCTCTTCTCAGCTGTACTTTTTTTCTTTCAATCTGTCAATTGGGTTTAGGAATCTGAATCTTGGGTTTCATGACTCTTCCTACAGCTGCTTCCAGTGGTGGGGCTACCGTAAGGGCTGTAATATTTTTTGCCTCTGGCTAGAAATATCACTATAAATAAATTTTGGCTGAATTTTAAAATACAGTACACTGGGTAGATATAAAGCCCATCCCTATCGGTCTATACACACACACGCACATAGCCAAGGTGGGGGAGGTAATATCTTTTACTGGACTAACTTCTGTTGGGGTGAGAGAGAAACTTTCGAGCCACACAGAGCTCTTCTTCAGGTCTACACTGCGTGTGCGCACCCCCCTCCCCCATTGTAACAGCCATAGGATACATTGCATTTATCATACCTCTGTGACCAACTCAGCTGCTCTCCCTTCTTTCCATGTCTCCCAGGACTTATTCTCACATTCCAACCCTTTGAGCAGCTTCATCCACTTGACAAACAAGAGAGAGAGAGAGAGAGAGATTTTCTTCTTTCCCCCAAATGTGGACTTTTCCTCAGCAAGCCCCAGGCTGTGCAGTCTTCAGCACTATGCTGGTGACCAGTTTGTAGTCCAATAGCTCTAAAAACTAGAGCGAGGTACTGTTACAGAAAAGGCCTTTTCTCCTGACGCTCATGCTGCAAGCCCTCCAAGCCCCCCTGTGATCTCTCCTCCAATATTTTCCTTTTTTCCCCCCCTCATCTCGAAGGCAGCTTCCCTTTCACTGTTAGCACCTTGTATGACCCAGCCACAGCTACCTCCAGCCCCCACCAGGACAGTTCCTGGGTCTGCTAGGGCAGGAGCCATTGCAGAGTTATGCAAGTGGCTCCCTCACACCAGTGTCCCCAACCACTGCTGATCCTTGTGCTTGCTGTTGCGAGATTTTCTCTTGCTGCCCAGATCCCGTTACAGAGCCATGTCAAGTTCCCTCTAGCATCTCAGTGCCATAGATAAGGGAAGCCGTTTAGTTTGAAAAGCTGGAGTGTGTAAACAAAACAAATTGTACTGCAGTGCAGCGAGACCTTAAAATACTGTGTGTCCAAACAGGGTCATTCAAAGGATGAGCAACTCAGCCTAAGGGTAGACAGCATGTGAGTGGGTAATCCGGGAGTCCTTTTTAGCAGCATTATCCTTGAACATGGGTCCATTCTGATGAGGATGCTAACTGGATAATATTCCTATAATAGCATCACATCATGTGGCTAAATCCTCCTGTTGCTGGTTTTACCTGCAGTATTATTAACAGCTGTCAACAGGATTCGCAAAAAGAAAAGGAGTATTCGTGGCACCTTAGAGACTAACCAATTTATTTGAGCATAAGCTTTAAGCATAAGCATAAGCATAAGCTGTAGCTCACGAAAGCTTATGCTCAAATAAATTGGTTAGTCTCTAAGGTGCCACAAGTACTCCTTTTCTTTTTGCGAATACAGACTAACACGGCTGCTACTCTGAAACCTGTCAACAGGATTGTGACTCAGGCCTGGTCTACACTTACAAATTAGATTGACTTAGTTATGTCGCTCACGACTGTGAAAAAATTTGGGCCCTGAGTGCCGGAGGTAGGTCTACGTAATCCCTGGTGTTGAGGCAACTAGGTTGACAGAAGGAGTCTCCCATCAGTTATCAGTGGTTCACAGTCATGCTGGAAGGGCATAAAGAGTGGGTTCCCGCAGGGACCAGTTCTGGGTCCAGTTCTGTTCAATATCTTCATCAACGATTTAGAAAATGGCCTACAGAGTACACTTATAAAGTTTGCGGACGATACCAAGCTGGGAGGGGTTGCAAGTGCTTTGGAGAATATGATTAAAATTCAGAATGATCTGGACAGACTGGAGAAATGGTCTGAAGTAAATAGGATGAAATTCAATAAGAAAAAATGCAAAGTACTTCATTTAGAAAGGACCAATCAGTTGCACACATACAAAATGGGAAATGACTGCCTAGGAAGGAGTACTGCAGAAAGAGATCTGGAAGTCATAGTGGATCACAAGCTAAATATGAGTCAACAGTGTAACGCTGTTGCAAAAAAAGCAAACATCCTTCTGGGATGTATTAGCAGGAGTGTTGTAAGCAAAACACGAGAAGTAATTCTTCCGCTCTCCTCCGCACTGATTAGGCCTCAACTGGAGTATTGCGTTCAGTTCTGGGCGCCACATTTCGGGAAAGATCTGGACAAATTGGAGAGAGTCCAGAGAAGAGCAACAAAAATGATGAAAGGTCTAGAGAACATGACCTGTGAGGGAAGATTGAAAAAATCGGGTTTGTTGAATCTGGAGAAAAGAAGACTGTGAGTGGGACATGATAACAGTTTTCAAGCACATAAAAGGCTGTTACAAGGAAGAGGGAGAAGAATTGTTCTTCTTAACCTCTGAGGGTAGGCCAAGAAGCAATGGGCTTAAATTGCAGCAAAGGAGGTTTAGGTTGGACATTAGGAAAAAATTCCTAACTGTCAGGGTAGTTAAGCACTGGAATAAATTGCCTAGGGAGGCTGTGGAATCTCCATCATTGGAGATTTTTAAGAGCAGGTTAGACAAACACCTGTCAGGGATGGTCTAGATAATACTTAGTCCTGCCTTGAGTTCAGGGACCTCTAGGTCCTTTCCAGATCCAGTTCCATGATTCTATGATTCTATCAACCTAGCTATGGCTTCTCAGAGATGTGGACTACCTACCTTGATGGAAAAACCCCTTCAGTCTACAGCAGCAGCACAGCTGTAATGTAGACATATTCTCAGACAGTTTTCTTCAGCTATCCCTTGATGCGAGGATGATATTTGCCAACGGGGTTCACTGGTGAGTTTTTAAGTAGCTGAGGAGCCCAATTCTTGCTCTGCAGATTACAGGTATAATCTTGGAGGCGACGTTGTTGGCTGGAGTGTTGTGCCCTTTCTTTCTTCCTTTGTTGCTTCTCTGTCTTGTGATCACATCTGTTCTCCACCAAGCCAGCTGTGGTGCCAGTGTGGTGTATGGTGTGGCCCCACTGTGTTCTGTCCCGCGCCAAGTCCTCCCAGTTTGTTGGGTTGATGCCTCCCTTTCTGAGGTGTACTTTCAGTATGTCTTTGAAACACTTCTGCTACCTTCCACAAGCCCTTCTTCCCTGACTTAACTGAGAGATCAGTACTTGCTTTGAGAGGCAAGGGTCAGGCATACGTACACAGTGGCCAGCCCAGCAGAGTTGGTGTTTCATGGCCTGCGCTTCTATACTGCTGATGTTGGCTTCAGAGAGAACGTTGATGTTAGTGCATCGGTTTTCCCAGCTGATCCTGGGACTCCTCCTCAGGCAGTGCTGCTGGAACCACTCCAGCTTCTTCAGATGTCATCTGTAGATTACCCAGGTCTCACACCCATAGAGAAGGGTGGGGATGACAACTGCCTTGTAAACCAGGATCTTGGTACCTGTTTGCAGATCCCTATAATTGAAGACTCATTTGAATAGTCTTCCAAAAGATGTGCTGGCACAGTGGATCCTGCATTCAATTTCTGTGTCAAATGCTGGCTGTTTGGAAGAGGTGGCTGCCAAGGTATGGAAAATGGTCCACATTTTCCAGGGGTTCTCCACTGATGGTGATTTGTGGAGTACAAAGAGTAGTTTGCGCAGGTGAGGGCTGGTAGGCTACCTTGGTTTTCCTGTTGTTGAGAGAGACCTAGGCTGTGATAGGCATCTGCAAAAAGGTTTAGGGTACTTTGCAGTCGGCCTCTGGGTATGCAAGAATGACACAGTGATCTGCATACTGCCAATTCTTGTGATCTTAGATTTTGTTTGGAGATGTCGAAGATTCAGGACTTGGCCATACATGTGATACTGAATCCCGATTCCGTCAGGAAGGCGGTCGCGAATGAGAATCAGGATCATGGCAAGGTAAATGGAGAAGAATGTTGGAGCAATGACACAGCCCTGCTTGACACCAATGCAAATGATGAATGGTTTGGTCTCTGAGCCGTTGCACAGAATGGTGGCAGTCATCCTATCATGGAGCAGTCTGATGATGGAAATTAATTTCTGTGGACAGCTAAAGCTACACAGCACCTTCCATAGGGCATCACAATTGATAGAGTCAAAGGCCTTGGTTAGGTCAATGAATGCCGTGAACAGTTCCTGGTGTTGCTCTCTGATGGACCGCAACTTTGTCATGGTGGAGAGGCTTGCATGGGCTAAAGATCCTCAGAGCTATATCATCTGGAGCCTTTATACTCCAGGTAGGGTCCCTCTTGGTGAGCAGGTCTGAGGCGAGGCTCCTGACTCATCATGGTCCAAACTTCAAAAGACCCCGATGGTGGATCAGGTGCATATAGAGGAACTTCTAGTACTCTGAGGCTGTGAAGGCAGATGAGGGCTGCAGGAGGAGGGAGGCCCCTGGTTGTCTTGGAGCTCCTTGCCACTGGGTCAGGGTTTTCCTCCTGTCAAGTTTCATGTGGTTACTGACTGCGCACCGGTTTACCCACGTTAAAAGATTTCATGCACAGGCCTCTGCCAAAGGGTTCACACCCACACAAAGTCCTGCGGCGACAGACAAGTGGCAGGAAAGGCAGGAGCAGTGATCTCTGGGAGTCCTCAAGACAGTCACACGTGTATGAAATCAAATGCTTTACTGGTAGATTTCTTATTTCTTACATAAGGCATCAACTTGCAGCTATACTAGCTAGGGTTGGGATCTGAGAAACTAAGCAGTATTAAGACTGGTCAGTTCTTGGAAGTCAGATCTTCAAAGGAAATCCAAGGAGACTGTAGGAAGTGATGTTGGTGAATCAATAGGTGGCATTCTTCCTTCTACATTGGTACTACACCAGTGGCCTGGGCTGGGGTTAGGACATACTTCTCCTGGAAGTAGGCATCTTTTAGATGAGACATTGAAGTCCCCTGATCAGATTAGATGATCTGTCACTTTCTATCCTACAGTGTTATGTGATACTGCTCAGAGAAGATGGGTGAGGTAATATCTTTTATTGGACCAACTTCTGTTGTTGAGAGAGACGCACTTTCAAGTCACGCAGAGCTGCTCTTCAGGTCTGGGAATGGTTCTCGCAGCATCACAGCAAAATACCAGGTGGAACGGATTGTTTAGCATAAGTAGTTAACACACATTGTAAGAGACCATTCAAAGTGAAGTGGCCTGTTAACATGTGATGCTCATGTGTGGTGTTAGATAGCTGCCATGTTCTTCCTCCAAGTGGCTGCCTTTTAGTGGTCCATGAACGACGACTTTGTGAGTTTGCCTACAAAGCGTTTGGGAATCCTTTGTGATGAAAGGCTGTTTTTGTAAAATGTAGGGCCAAATTCATCCTCAGGACAAATGGGTACAACTCTACCGAAACCACTGGCACTAACCCAAGGATGAATTTAGCCCCATCCCGATGACAGTATCAGTTTTTGAGTCTTCATTTTGTCTAATCCCCTCCTGTTGGGTTTCCACTTAGACTAGGGTGTCTATGAGAGAGAACATCCAAAGGCTATGGGCCATAATAATACCAGGGGTAACCCCACCGAAGGTAGCCAGTTGAATGATTCCATACAATTCTACTCTGGTAAAACACATTCAGACAACTAAAAGGTAATATATGGCCTCAGCATCTTAGCCTATGTGTACAAGACCGGTGCTGGCTAATCACAATGTTTACATTACAGTACTTAGAAATGCCAACTACTGTTCCCGCAGTAATGAATGGGCCTAATTCCATGCTAATTCTTTTCTGCGTTGATTTAACCTACATTCTTCAACTGGCCAGAGCAAGAGACAGTGGCACTGAGTAGGAAGTTGGAATTCCCAGTCACCTGCAGCATATTCTGTCATTTTCTGCTCATGAGCCTGCACTGGACAATTATGCTATGTCAGAAGAACGGTGATACTGGGTCAGACCAATGGTCCAACTAGCCCAGTGTCCTGTCTTCCAACAGTGGCCAATGCCAAGTGCCTCAGAGGGAATGAACAGAACAGGCAATCATCGAGTCATCCATCCTGTTGTCCACTCCCAGCTTCTGGCAAACAGAGGCTAGGGACACCCAGAGCATGGGGTTGCATCCCTGAGCATCTTGGCTAATACCACTGATGGACCTATTCTCCAGGAACTTATCTAGTTCTGTCTTGAACCCTGTTATGTTTTGACCTTCACAACATCCCCTGGCAAAGAGTTCCACAGGTTGACTGTGCATTCCTTTTATTTGTTTTAAACCTGGTGCCTATTCATTTCATTAGGGTAACCCCTGGTTCTTGTGTTATGTGAAGGGTAAATAACACTTTATTATTCACTTTTTCCACACCATTCATCATTTCATAGACCACTATCATATCCCCTCGTAGTCGTCTCTTTTCCAAGCTGAAAAGTCCCAGGTTGTTTTTTTTAATCTCTCCTCATCCGGAAGCTGTTCCATACCCCTAATCATTTGTGTTACCCTTCTCTGTACTTTTCCAATTCTAATATATATTTTTTGAGATTGGGCAACCAGAACAGCACGCGGTATTCAAGATGTGGGCGTACCATGGATTTATATCATGGCATTATGATATTTTCTGTCTATTATCTATCCCTTCCTAATGGTTCCTAACATGGTTTGCTTTTTTTGATTGCCGCTGCACACTGAGTGGATGTTTTCAGAGAACTATCCACAATGACTCCACAACCTCTTTCTCGAGTGGTAACAGCTAATTTAGACCCCATCATTTTATATGTCTAGTTGGAATTATGTTTTCCACTGTGCATTACTTTGCATTTATCAACAGTCAATTTTATCTGCCATCTAGATGCCCAGATGCCCAGTTCAGTAAGATCCCTTTGTAACTCTTTGCAGTCTTTGGATTTAACTATCTTGAGTAATTTTGTATCATCTGCAAACTTTGCCACCTCACTGTTTTTCCAGATCATTTATGAATATGTTGAATATGATGCAGATTCCTGGGGGACACCATTATCTACCTCTCTCCATTCTGAAAACTGGCCATTTATTCCTACCCTTTGTTTCCTGTCTTTTAACCTGTTACTGATCCATGAGAGGACCTTCCCTCTTATCCCATGACTGCTTGTCATTCATCATACGTAGATCTCAGCCATTTATATAACAGTAATAAGTCATAACAATAAAAATAAACAATACTTTGCCCTTCTATAGCTCATCTGTGTGTGGGTCTCTGAGTACTTTACAACCACAAGGGAATTCAGCCTCCCAGCCCCTCTGTGGCTGGCTAAGTATCACAGATGGGGAAAATCAAAGAGAGAGAGAGAGAGAGAGCAGACAGCTGGGCTTCTCAGAGAAGCTAAGGGAGTAGGGCACCCAAATCCCTCTGAAATTCTATGGGAAATGGGGGCCTAAGTGCCTTAGGCTCATTTGAAAATCCCAGTCCTATGATTTAAATGACTGCCGTGAATGGCACAATGTAACTTCTTAGGTAGACAGACTTCCCAAGGCCCCCTGGGGGTCCTCCATCAGAGCTGCTAGCCACAAAACCTACCCAAGTGACTTGCCCATGGTCACCCAAGAAGTCAGTGGCAGAGCAGAGAATTGAAACTGGGTTAGTCTCAGCCCCCTAACTAAGAGATACAAGTCTTACTATTCAAATCCCTTAAATTGCAGACAAAATAATCACTGTAAAAGCTCAGGCATCATGTTTACATGTTTGTGTGTGTGTGACTTAAATCTTCTTGAAAGTCAATGGGAGTTAGACACCGAAATACCTTTGAGGATCTGGGCTTTAGGAGCCTGTCACTTTTGAAAATGGGACTTAGTCATCTCAATGGCTTAAGCCTTGCAATGCTGAGCAGAGCAACACCTGAAATATCTTTAAAAATCTGGCTCTTAAATCATTTAGGCACTTCTGAAAATTTCACCCTTAGTCTTTCTATGCCTCATTTGTACAATGGGGATACTAGCTCTGCCCTACCTCACTGGAGTGTTGTGAGGATGACTATATTAAAGACTTTGAGCTACTCAGTTACTACAGTGATGGTGGCCATATAAATCCTATAGACAGAGGCATGCTGTGAGGCGCAGTTCATGAGTGCTTGTAAAGTGCTTTGAGATCCTTGGGTTGCAATCTCTATAGAGAAATACAAAGGTTTATTATTACTTGCTATGTTTGTGACACCATGCACCTCTGGCTTCATCAGTGTATTACAGCCAGGGGACCCTGCTTTATTTCTTTTGGTGAAAGTGTCATCTCCCAGATCGCCTTTGCCAAATGGAGGTGGTGAGTAGAAGGGTAATGTCTCACAACCTTTGAGGATCCAAGGTCAATAGTTTCTTCTAAAGCAAAAAAAAAAAAAAAAAAAAAAAGGGAGTGGGGGAGAAACAAGCCAAGAGACTCCATTACAAGGAGCTGAGACACTGCACAAAGAGTGCGGGGCTGATATATTGATATTTACAGTCCCACAGATAAAGGGCATTTGGGGAGGTAAAAAAGAAATGAATCTGCACATGCCACTCGTAACAAGGAGCCTTTTGTTATCAGGGTCTTGACTGATTCAGTGTTTGTTGGAGCAACGCGTTGCTAAATGCAAGATTTATGGGTGGAGTATTTGCCAACCATGTTAAGCTCCATTAAGGAAACGTTTTGTTAGTGTGCGTGTGTGTGTGTGTATTTGTGTATGTGTGTGTACATGCTCGGGAAACAGGGCCAAAACCCCCCACTGTCTGCAAATCTTTTATGCAAGTTAATTGCTACGTATGTAACTGTCAGCTTGAGACTAGTTTCAAGATTTGACAATTGAGGCAACTTAAAGATATAATTAAACTTCTTAGCAGCCTGATCCTGCGAGGTGCTGAGCACCCATAGTTCCTATGGAGCTTGGTGAGAGTGGAGGCTGCTGAGTACCTAGCACGAGGAACTCAGCAGAGGGCAGAATCAAATCCCTAGTCTGCAAATAGGTTTCTGTGGCTGAATCTTCTGGGGCATAAACTGTCCCTGAGCCAGGACTGACACCCTTGGACCTCTGACTGCAGCCAGTGGACCTGTGCTATGCGACAGGAAAAGATACTCTGTGTAGCTTTTAGTTTTGCTCTTGAAAAATGAACCTACTTGATTTGATACAGGTCCTCATGTTTAGGACTCCCACTGACTTCAGTAGAGTTCTGCACACTTGTAGAGGAGAAAGATCACCTGCTGGATCTGCAAAGCCTTTCAGCCTCTTCCCCACTGCTCTGCCCTTTTCCCTGGCCAGGTAAGGAGAGAAGCTCTCAGTCAGGAAGTGGCTGAGCTCTATTTGCGAGTGGGAGTCTGGGATGCTTCTCGCAGCAACCAGGGCTGAGTCACCTTGTTACCACCTGCCTCCATTGCGAGGGAGTCTTGCCTGTGCCAACTCCCTCACATCACCAGCCTGCCAGCCATTCAAGCACTCTCTCTGCGCTACACCAGCCCTGCCTTTGCCCTGCAGGTTGACAATAGATGTACCCCAGCCTGCAACTCCCTTCCAAGTCCCCACCCTGTGGTATCCGGCTCCTGATCTCTAGATACACATAGACATCCCAGGCCCTCTCTTCCCAAGGGAGCTGTGAACCCCAGTTTTACTTTAGATCATTGCTTCTGTCTCAGACATAGCACTGGGTTGAATTACAGTAAAAGAAAAGGAAAGATATTTAAGAAAGAATAGAGATTCACTAGAAACAAATGTGAATGATGGAAAAAAAATGCTTTACATAAAAAACAAAATCATAAAATGTGAACTAGGCCTGCACTTATAAATAGTTACCTTTCCTAGCTATTAAAGTAGATGATGACCCCAAAGTTTAGTCTCTTGCAGTGTTTTCTGGCCCCAAGGAGCCAGGACCCAGTGCACCCCAGCTCATCAACATACTTTCTCAGTGAATCCATCCAGAGAGTGTCTTTCTCCACCCTGTGATAATTATCTTTGATGGTTTTCCATTGACTTTTCTGGGTTGGTGCATGAGTGGACAATTAAGCAATACATGACATAATCAGCTAGCTAGGGAGAGGTGACAACTCCCTCCTGCTTGAATGGGCCAACACTGAGACATCTGATTCCCTGGTGACCCACTTTCCCTTCAGGACCATAAAGTATAATTTTCAATAAAGTTGCATTATTCCTTAAATATTAATCCTTGCGAGATGTGTGTATGGGTACAAGTATTGAAAAGTTACAAGCTTTCAGCAGAGACCCCACATGCTACCCTTCACAGATAAATGCCAGGGAAGTGAGCTTTGGGGTTGGGATAGTGAGTTTGTCGGGTCTGAGAGAGGAGTTGCTAGTACAGAACAGTGAACCCTTTACTCGTTGGCACTAATGGGCCTCTGTGTCACAGAGCTGCATGGCAACAGGGGGCTGGAGAGAAGTCCCAGGAATTGTGGACAGAGCCACACGTGAAACAGGCTGTGGCTGCCGGATAATACAGTTGGGTGTAGGTCTATGTGGGACTTAGCGGGGAGGCAGCAGCAACGGAGCAGGGAGACAGTGCAGAGGGGCCCCAAGGGAGAGATGCTAAGTGAGCCTTGCTTGCAACTCTGCACCTGCCCATTGGCTGGAACAGAGCCTGGATTGGAGAGGGCACCCCAGGCCTGAAAAGCCCTGACTCTCCGCTGACTGCCCAGGAGGTCCCCAAACAAGAACTGCTATTACTCATGTTGAGCTCTGGCTCTTTAAGCCTCTGTACCTCCGGTATCAGCCACCTTTCCCTTTTCTGCCAGCCCTAGTCAAATACCCTTTTCCTTAGCCATGTTTCTGAGTGCATACTGGGAACCCCTGGGCTAGTGTCTACAAGGCCTGTTACCATCCCAATTGGAGTACGCCAGGCACTCTACCGGCACTCTAGGGGTTCAGTGTACTGGGCAGCCACAGTAATTACAGTCGATTCCTTCCCTTTCTACCCCCAATGAAATAGTCCAAGAGCTCTGCAGTGCCAGAGTCCAAAATGGAAAGTGAAACTTCACTATGTTCACACTGAGCCAGATTCTCCTGCTACAGAAATGGCCACAGGAGTGGGGCAGGAAATCACTGCCAGGGTCACGCAGGGCATTTCCTGCAAAGCATCCCCTTAAGAGACAGGGTCGAAGGCCTTGCATCCCAAAGAACCCCCTAGATGTGTGTGGACAGACAGTGTCTGCAGGGGTAGTTCCTGGCCCTATTGGTCTCCCTTGGCTGGGTCCCTCATGGCTGTTCAGCAGCTGTTGCAGAGAGGATCCAAAGGGAATGAAGGGTGGGTCATTATCTGCTTGGATATCCATGGGACACTGTGCCATGGAGCAGCGCTAGTCGCCTCCAGCTGGCCTGGTCTAGTCGTTCTCCAGCTCCCAGCCCCGAACATCAGTGGAACCTCTTCTGCATGAAGCAGCCCTGGACTGGTGCTCTTCAGTGCAGACAGAGATCCAGCCATGGATGGATGTTCCCTCCCATAAGCAATCTGTCCCATAGTGTTTATCTTCATTCTCTGAGCATCAGCGATGTAGTCAGCACTTTAACCAGAGAACTCCTGGTTCTCTTCTTTTTTACCCATCTTCTGAGGAGATATAAATCAGTGGAAGGAGGCCATTACCCAGATCAGTGTTTTTATTTACCAGCCAAACCAGGGAGGGCTACTCTGATCTACTGTAGTCTTACTCTCCTCATGAGAAGTACGAGGAATCCTCTGAATAATGAGAGTTCTTCCATGTAGCACGGCCTTCTACCTTGAAAGGTGCTAGACTTCTATGGGGCTCAGCCCAGGTGGAGTCTGGTATAATTCCAATACTTATATGAACAGGACCCTCCCTTATGAACCAGATTCTCTGCTGGTGTAGATCAGCATAGCTCCACGGACTTTGAGGGAGCTGTGCCGATTTTCACCCGCTGAGGTTGTGTCCCTTCAGAGCGATTACCCAGGTGATCCATAGCCCGTCTGATTAATGTAATTTGAAAGCACAGGAACATTTCAGGGCAAAGGCAGCCATGCAGCTTATCTCCTCTCTGTCAAATGTTTGCACCCTGTCATGTTTTCTTCTTGTAAGTGCTTGTCTGACTTGTTCTTATATATGTTCACAGCTGCGTCTGCTCTGGCTGGTGTTAGTGATCCATTCCACTCGTTCATTACCCTCTGTGTAAAGAAATGTCTCTTGTATTCCCTCTGTGCTTGGTCCTTTCTTGGCCTCAATTCATACCCTGATGTACTGGAATCTCTAATTTTCTCCAATAGGTTTTGGCATCCATTTTCTCACTGTCCTTCAGAATTTTGCACACCTCACTCAGGTCCTCTGTTAAACTTCCTCTTCTCTAATAACTATGGACCTTGATTTCTTAACCTGTAAAAAGCTTTATACCACTGTGATGTCTTCAGACTAATTGACAGTAATTCACCTCACCACCCTTAATTAGTAGCCTAATGGTAGTAATGTCATCCTACATTTATATAGCTTCTCTCATGAAGGCACCCTGAGAGCCATATAACTATACACATGATAGTACAGCATGTGTTAGCATATTACAGGCATTTACCACACGGCACCCTTCTCAGATAGGTAAACCAGTGTTCTCCACATTTTAGAAATAGGGAAACTGAGTCACTGAGTAAGGTTAAGGCCATTTTCAAAAGCAGCCACTGATTATGTGGGGAGCTGTGTGTTTGAGTGCCCAGCTGGACACATCTGAAAGAGCTGATATTTGGAAATGCTGAAATCCCACAACTCCAGCCAAGATCAATGGGAGCTGCTCAGAACCTCTGAAAACCAGATCCCACCATCCGTATCACAGGTTGGGCATCCAAAACTTGTGAAGCCACAAAAAAGGGTGGCCATGTTTGAAAATTTGGACCCCCCAGCAAGCCCGTGGCAGAGTCAACACTAGCATTCAGAAGTTCCTGGCTACTCTTCCGGAGCACAGTCTACTAAAACCACACTGCTTGATGGCGTCAGATGGGAATTGCTTCACTGAAATGCAGCCAGCTGGGGTAGCGGGTGACAGCCACCTGGCTCACAGCACACCAGTGATTTGGGTCAATGGCATCAAGTCAGACCCCCCCTAGACCCACAAAAATAAGTGTCATTGTGTCTTTAATATCCATGTCGTCTTGAAATGCACTGCCAAATGATCCACACGTGCCTAGTAACATCAGGAGTGGATGTGACTCTGCCAGGGTATGAACCTGTAATTCTAGAAAACCTGCGGACATCAGGCCTGATGTTTGCGCCATCTAAGCCATCTTCTTGGAGAGCAAATGTCTGATGGAATAAAGGGTTGGATGGAGTCAGTGATCCAACTTCTTGGCTGCTCTGTGGCAATTCTGAACCAGACAGTCAACCCCAGTGGCCCTGAAGCCAAGGTAGGTGGCCATAGAAGGATCACCCCGTTGTAAGGGTATCTCTCAGGGAAGTACAGCTGGTGCAAGGGCTTCTATGCCACCCCCTCCTTATGGCTGGTGGCAGAATCATGGCTGGGTGACAGGAGACATGGCCTTGGCATCACTATGCCCCGCTGCTCCCTAGCTGCTGACAGACAGCACAGGCTCAGGCATTGATTTCAGGGCTTGGCCAGGGCCACAGCTTGCATTACTGCATATATAGCGAGGCCTCGCTTGGATCAGGGTAAATAGCTCGTCTAAAAGTAACGTTATAAATCATAGGTTTCAGGGTAGCAGCCGTGTTAGTCTGTATTCGCAAAAAGAAAGGGAGGTCTTGTGGCACCTTAGAGACTAACAAAGGTATTTGAGCATAAGCTTTCGTGAGCTACAGCTCACTTCATCGGATGCATTTTCCACTGAATGCATCAAATAAATTTGCAGGCTCAAATAAATTTGTTAGTCTTTAAGGTGCCACAAGTCCTCCTTTTCTTGTTATAAATCATGTGCTGATGGCTTTAACAAAGAGCGATGGTTGACAACGAGGCCTGGACAATGGCTGTATTGTAGCTTTGCAAACCGTATCTGACTGGTGGAGGCCAGTGCTCCTGTATCCAGCTGACCTTTCCAATCTCAACAGGACTCTGTACTGCAGTTGGTGTTTGCATAACTCAAATAATTACGATAAAGCTGGGCCGTTTTTCTGCAATATTTGTAAACGGCTTATTCTTGGGAGTGGATTTAGGACTGGTGAAAGGTGCTGGATTGAAAGCCCTGGAGACTGCAAACCCTCAGTTTATTCACAGACCTAGTACAGCAGAACAAAACTGGGTTAGCCTCTCAGTGGCATTCCAGGAGTTCTACAGATACCCTTGCATGGGTGATCCCCAATGCCCTGCTCCGCGCCCAGTCTAGCTGCAAGTCCTTCCTCCCGGTCGGGTAGAACATGGAGAACCCTTCCACTTAGTTCAGGCTTTGAGCTCATATGTCTTTAGCAACAACCTCCAAAAATGACGATTCTCAAAAATCACAGCCCCTGCTTTCAGACTGTCCTGACAATGGCCATGATGGGGGTTCTCTGGAGAGCTGGAAATATCTGCTGCAGTAGTAGCTAATCAAAAGTAAACTAGTTCCACTGCATTCTCAGGATCTTGCCTTGGCGAATCGATTGGGTCTGACCCTCAGTTATCCCATTCCTGGCTTGGTGCAGATACTGAGGGAGCAGTGAGGGGAAATAGCTTTAAGCTGTCTTTGCATACCCCATATTCAGGGCTGTGCAGGTCCATGCCACCCTCAGCGTAAGTTAGAATATCCTCAAGTCTCTATAAAGTACATGGTGCTTCCCAAGGAATATGACCCCTGGGAAGCAGAGAATCACAGCATTAGTGTGTTCTGGCCACACCTTTAGCATGTTCCCAATCTGCCCCTGTACCAGTCTGCAACACCCTTACACCAGTTCTGCTCCCTCTGGAGAGGCCTTCTGTGGGATGAATATTCTCAGAGGAATGCTTATGCCTGATTTTATGCCCCTTTATGGTGCCAGAGAGGCATAAAGGGACCTTCATGTCTGTTGTAGCTGTTGCCAAGGCAATAGCGCAGGTGTGGGAAAATGCAATACATATTTGTGAACTCTAGAGGGCGCCAATGAAAAGCGATGGAGAGTAGCATGAAGAATAACAAGATGGAGGAGCTAGTAGTACCTTTTTGCAAGTTAATGTCAATACAAAATCGTGATCCAAAGTGGCACAATTATTTCCTCAGGAAACATTTCCAGCCTTGAGCCCGCAGAGTGAAGATGTAGTGAGGCCTCTGAAAAGGTCTTGAGAAATGAATCAAAACCTCTGAGAGAAACGAAAGCTAACCACCAATGAGGGCCAGGAAATGTCCAAGATGCTCACAGTTCCTTTCATGGCAAACAGCATCCGAAATGCTGTACGGAGTTAAATGAAATAGTTGGATTGAAATCATAAAGGATAAAACAGGAAGAGAGGGATTGCAAAGTGTGACAAAGGGCAAGAAGATCTAGTTTCAGTTTAGATCTGTTTTCAGTTAATTCTTTGAAATTGAGGCCGTTTCTCATGTAAAAGTGGCTCAAATGGATCTTCTGCTAAAGGGCAGCAGAGTTGCATTCTGTCCCAGCTCAGCTTCATTTGTCTTAATGGAACAGAAAAGCCCTCACTTACTGAGAGCTCCAATTTCAGTGGAGCTCCAAAGTGTGGTTTTTCAGTGTTTGAATCCCATGTAGACAATTATTGCTTTTAGCCACCTTAGGAAGAGCCTAGTGAAACTGCAGGGCAAGGATATTTCAGCTAACAGGCAGGGGACTGATTTTTCCCTCCCATCCCTTTAGCTTACTTTTAAATGTAGGTATCAAATTAGAGCTCAGAAAATTAAATAGCCATGCCAAGATGGCATGACCTATACCAAATGGACTGTTATTAAATGCTGAAACACCTTTGGCAGAGATTCACTGATAATGAGTTTTACTCCCCTCCATCCCTTTCCTCTCCAGAGAGACAGGATTGCTCAACTGAGGGGAAGTAAGACAGAGAACCCGAGTTCTTAAACTTTATCAAAAAGAAAAGGAGTACTTGTGGCACCTTAGAGACTAACCAATTTATTTGAGCATAAGCTTTTGTGAGCTACAGCTCACTTCATCGGATGCATACTGTGGAAAGTATGCATCCGATGAAGTGAGCTGTAGCTCACGAAAACTTATGCTCAAATAAATTGGTTAGTCTCTAAGGTGCCACAAGTACTCCTTTTCTTTTTGCGAATACAGACTAACACGGCTGTTACTCTGAAACCTAAACTTTATCAGAGGCTGGATCAGACCTTAATAGACAGATCATCTCATGGACACTTCCTCTGTCATTCACTGTTGAGTGGGCCACTCCTCCTCCCAGAAATTGCTTCTGTGGGAAAGTTCGTATTCATGTACTTTTAATGTTCTTTAATGCAATAAGTGTTTTATCCCTTTAAAAAATGTTAATCACACTGCTCACTTTGGTTCTGCATTTCATCCTCCTTCTCATCAGTTCCGTCCCCCTCTCCCTCTATTTGTGCTTCTCTGCTGCCTGGCTGTTGCCAGGTTTCACATGCTTAACTGCCTCTTCCTCCCACCTTCTCCCATTCTTTTCTTCCCCTAGGCATATTCCCTGTCCTTGGATGCCTCATTGCCTTCTCCTCCCCTCCACTGGACATTCCTTTCCTGTTTCTGCCCGGCAGCTGCAGTCTCACTGCTGGCTGTAGCCTTTCAGGGCAAATCCTGTTTCCTCATCCACTTGCCCCCACTAGGTTGGCTCCTCCACCTTGTTCCAGATGATCCGGCTCTTCTTTGCAATCTGAAGCAAATGGAAACAGAAAGGAGAGACTGCACCACATGCCCAGCCAGTTCTCAGTGGACCATCAGCACTAGGTCTTGGGAGTCAGGCCACAGCGTGGGAACCACTGATAACCATGGATGGATCCATTCAGCTCTGAACTGCTAGACATGCTCTGGCCCAGGTCAGCAGTGATGGAAAATTGCTACCATCTGTTCTGAAAAGGAAAAAAACTACTAGAAATACTGAGATATTATAAAATCTCCTTTACTTTGGGGAAATGGATCGTAGGGTTTTTTTGGTCCTTTGTTTATTATTGTGCATTTACACATTTGTCTTTAGAGGGTGTGTATTCAGAATAGGACATTTTTAGAGCCTGACCCAATGCTTATTGAAGTCAATGGAAAGACTTCAATGGATGAAGCCAGAGACAGCATCTTTCATACTAAAAGCACTTCACAAGCTAACGGGATTGAGAGCACTAAGCCATTTCACAGAGGCAGACTCCTGAAACAGACTCCTGACAACTTTCCATGACTATGGACTTGATGAGTCCTGTTAAGGGCTGATATAAGGAAGTTGGTGATTGGTTGTTCTCCATGTCCACTGAAGGTAGGACAAGCAGTAATGGGCTTAATCTACAGTAAAAAAGATTTAGGTTAGATATTGGGGGGAAAAAATCTAACTATAAGGATAGTTAAACTTTGGAACTGGCTTTCAAGGGAGGCTATGGAGGTTTTTAAGAACAGGTTGGACAAACACCTATCAGAGAGGTCTAGGTGTACTTGGTCCTGCCTCAGAGCTGAGGGATGGACTAGCTAGATGACCTCTTGAGGACCTTCCAGCTCTACATTTCTATGATTTTATAACTTTATGTTCATTACCAATCTCTGAGCAATCCAGCCCCCATGTCTCCAGCATTCAAAACTGGGATTTCAGGACCCCTCCATTCAAATCCTGCCTCTGTCCCTGGCCTTGGACAAGTCGCTTAGCCGCTACATCTGTAAATTGAAGATAGTGGTTTACTTGCATACTACCCTTACAATGGTGATGTGACGCTTCATTAGCATTGACATGTTCATACAGTGCTTTGAAAATATAGTGATATAAGCTGCTAAATTTATTAATCATGATGTGGTCACCTAGAACTTCCGGTTGTCACTGTGCTATACACCATGGCTACTCAGAACTTCTGACAAGAAGCAAGTATAAAAATTTTGATCATTATTCTCAAAGCACAGATCCAACTTACAGGAGCTAAAGGAGAATCTTCTTTATTTGCTATCAGCATGGGGCCTATGACACATAGTAGAGCAGTTCTGAGTCCATCCAGTAGAGGGCAGTGGTACACATATAAACTAGACAGTTTACTATAATAATGAAGATTCCACAGAGAGCTCTGTTGATGTCTTCCTAGCTGATCATGTAAAAAATCTCCTTAGACCCTTATTAACCTGAAAATACTGGTAGCAAAGATTACCAGCTTACACTCAACCTGAAATTCAGGGATGCCAAAAGGGACTAATAAATGTCTATATAGTTTACAGAGCTTCATTAAGTACTCAAGAGTATTCCTAAGCTCAGAGAACCGTAGCAAACTCAGCACACTAAAATCAGCACTGAGCTGCACTTAATTTCTCTGAAATTGTGCTTAATATTGTCGCCTTGAAGCTCCATAGACACTCATGTGAGAAATTGACTAGACTACTGTACAAGCAGTTTCCTTGGTGTAATTGCTGACAACCTGGGAAAATTGCACCCAAAAACTGAAAAAATAAAATTAAAACATTTAAGTGTTTTTAAATCTTTTCTAGTTCAAATGTGTTTCTTATTTTTTAACACTGTATTGTTTTTGTCTTTCACATACCACTTTACCATAAGGATGTAAAATAAAGGGGGGGGGGAGGGAAGTGCACAGTTAGTGTGGTGGCAACTACCCCACCATGCCATAACATTAATTCTCTGTCTCTGTCGTCTGATATGCCAGACTGTGGCTGACATTCTTGGAATGTGGCATTTGATACTGCGCGGTTACTAAGACAAATGTGCCTGAGTCTCATCAAACTTGCTTTCAGAGAGGAAGCGTGGTCTAGTGGTTAAGGCATAGGAGGACTTTGTCTGTAAACTTGAGCAGGTCACTTCACTTCTCTGCATCTCAGTTTCCCCATCTGTAAAATGGGGATAATGATACTTGTTTACCTCACAGGGATTCTGAGAGGTTCAATTCATTAATGTTTGCCAAGCACTTTAAGATTATCCAGTGAAAGGCATTATGGACACACATGGTATTATTGTTGTTACTGTTATTATTTATTTATTGATGGTTTTCTTCTTCTGATCTGAATGCCACTTCCTATCATCTCATTTTGCTTAGCGCAAACGAGCTCATTACTCTACATAGAAGATAAAGGCTTTTCCATTAGCTCAGGTGCGGTCTATCTGTCACGTGTCTGCATACAAACCTACTCAAGGACAATGGGGAAAGACCTGGGAGGGTAATACACATTGTGCTATTGTTCCAAGCAAGGGAATGCATTCTAACTATGTGAGTGTAAGGATGTTGCTTATACAGCCATAAAAATATCCTGCAGGTATATGATGACAGGAGGAGCATGGTGGACAAGGTGGCTCAGAATTTTTCTGCCCCATTTGCACTCTCTGGGCCTGGCTTCTGCTGGAGCCGTTGGTGCTGTTCACTTGAGGCTCATACTTTCTCATGTAGGACACCTGAAAATGAAGGTCCCCAGAGTCAGTGGCTAATTCTGAACAATGTGGCCTGGAGTCATGGATTAGTGCTTTCACTGAGGTGTGAGAGGGAGGACAAAAGTGGTGACTGCCGCACCCTGCATGGAACTTGGAGGGAGGAGTTTGGAAGAGGCCCCAGGAAGTCAGTCTGTGTGCACATGGCTCGAATGCTAGCAGCAATTGCCGCATCTCTGAAAATAATTCTCTTACTAAAGAGCCAGTTTAGTTTTACAACTCTGCAGTTTCCTTGTGTTACCGTCCAGCCAGCAGTCCCTGAGCCAGTGGAGACATAGGCTATGGCTATACTAACGAGCTTACAGCGGTGCAGCTGCATCAGCGCTGCTAGTGCGTGGACTTAATTACTCCAGCCCCCACGAGTGGCGATAGCTATGCCAGGGAGAGAAGCTATCCACACCGGCACTTAGGTTGGTATAACTTACGTCGCTCGGGGGGTGGCTCATTCACATCCCTGAACAACATAACCTATACGGACGTTAGCTGCAGTGTATACGTAGCCTAAGTCATCCCTGAGGTAACTGTTGATGTCAATAGAGTTACTCAAGGGATGACGTTGGTCCATGACGCCTCGGGTAAATGAATGATTACGCTGTATCTTTAACAAGAGAATTCAGAACCTGGAGGCTCATATGACTCACCAGTGGCCATCTTGGAGCTCTTCCAGGAACACCAAACAGAAAAGATGTAACTGGATCTGCTTCTGTGTACAGACTGCAGGTACTGCTATTTCTGACTGTATAATATGTGTTGTTTGCAGTTCTGCTAACCCTCTTTTGTCCTATGACTGCAGAGGTGTTAACTACCCTCTTCATTTTAAGTGATTTCTTATAACATGTTTAACCCCTTATGCTTAGCAGTGTGTTTCACCTTGTATTTAGCTGTTATGCTCTGGTTACTCTCTCCAGATCTGTAGAAGATCTCCTCTGTGAAGGTCTAAAGCTTGTCTCTTCCACCAGCAGAAGTTGGTCCGATACAAATATTAACTCAGAACTGCATGTACATATCTTCATGGTTTCAAAAACACTAGTGGTGGAGATAACAATGGGAAATGCTGCACCTCATTAAAATAATTAATTAGTCATACAGTATGGGCTAAATTTTCAAATGATCCTAGCACATTAATGACCCACCCGTGGCCTGCGCGCCTAAATGGGAGCTGAATATTTCCAAAAGTTTGGTCACATTTGTGGGTTGTGAACACTTGAATACCTCAGGCTAAACTGAACTATCCAAAACCTAGCCCTAACTCCAACCCATACAGAAAGAGTCTTCTTTTTAAAATTTTATGCTGCAGCTCTTCTTGGTATTTCTTGTTCTCCCCAAGAATTGTCTTTCCCTGGCACGTGACCACACTATGATGTTGTCATAGTTACACAGTAGTCAATGTTACAGTTAAGGTTACAAACCTGTTTCAGTGATGACCCTGTTTTCACCTACCTTATAACTTTCTGAAAAATTCACTTTCTGAAAGAGGTTACAGCGCTAAGAGGATCTGAATATTTCAGAGATGAGTTAATAATGGTACAGAAGGCCTTTGTATCCTTATTTCCACTGTAATATAAAATGGCGAATTAAAGGATATTACTTAAGGCTGGGAGGGCTGGTTTTTGAAAAATAGATCTCCAGATTTATGCTGTTCATTAACTGTAACGTCTCCAATATGTTGCTGATATAAAGGATTTTTGAATTAATCGTAGCTGGCCAACAACTTTCAATTCATTGTTTGAGATGTGACGCTCTTATTTTTCATTAATAACAGCAAATGCGTTTCATTTTTTCAGGTATTCTAGAGACACCATAATGGTGACTTTTTTGGTTTTCTGGGCTAAGAGGGGTAACTGGAATGCATTGTGTGTTGACAATATGAGGGTGTGCAAACAATTAGCAATCTGGAACTACTTGGTAGGTAAAGCAGTCACTTGCTGACTTCTTCATCACTGAAGTGAAACTTGTCAGTTGGGCCAATTGTTCCCTTCTGTGCGGCCAAACGTGCACTTTGTCAGGCCCAGAGAATTGGTTCTGTGTATTAATCCACTCTCTGCACCTTACACCATGCAGCACAGGTCTGTTGTTTTAGATCCTGTGCCCCTCGTGTGCCTGGAGTTCGCTCATGACTTGCTATGGCAATGTATTGACATCAGAAATAGAAAATCATGAAACAGGGGTGGCTAAAACCTTTATGCATTAATGAACTGAAGGGTGGGTTGAATAGTGGGGTTGGAGTATATAGCTTTTCCTTAGAAACCCAGGAAGGATGATGTTGTGGTTAAGGCACTGGGCCGTGACTCTGAAAACCTTGGTTCCATTCCTGGGTCAGCTAAAAATATGTGACTTTAATCTCTCCATAACTCAGTTCATAATACTTCCCTGCCTCTCATAAGACACTTGGTTATTAAGGTGTCTATGCTGTATCAGTATCTATGTAGAAAGCTGAGTGTGGTCAGCTTAGGCCTTCCTCCTTTTAAGTGATATTAATTGAGTACCATGTCACTTGCTGTGGGGGGATGAATCACTTGATTATCTGTTCATTCCCTTGGAGGCATCTGGGACTGGCCACTGTCAGGAGACAGGATACTGGGCTAGCTGGACCTTTGGTATGACCCAATATGACTGTTCTTATGTACTGTGTTTGGGGCTTCTGGATAACACTGAAAACTGAAGCCACAGATTCTCTGCATAGATCTCATGGCACTTTTTCATGACCGTAAAGGTTTAGCTTAGCCAAAATAAACTGTCCATCGCTGTGTGCACATCATCTACCACACTCTGCTCCAAAGGAGGCTGACTCTGCATGGCATTGGATGTATCTCTAGTTTGTAGTGCGATATAAATGTAGCAATTTACTAGGCTTTTATGTTCTTACACCTACTATTTGATGGGTTTGCCTCACATTTTAAAGGCCCGTGTCACACAGTCAGGTCTTGAAGAGTTGAGAGCTATGAGACACACATTCTCTCTTCCTCCAGGAATGCTTTATACATTCCAGGTTTCCAAGCTAACCCGGTCACAAAAACAAACGATACCCTAGCTCTCTCTTAAGCAGAGGTGTCAAACACTGAGCCCACTTGGTATATTCATATGGCCTACACGGTATATTTAGATTCTGCAGAATCTCAGCTTTCTTTTTTAAAAGTGGTAAGTTTCTAGCTTTCATGGTTGGAGAAGAAGAAGTAATAATAATAATAATCTTCCAACTGTGAGCCATGTGTATCTGCTGAGAATTATCCCTAAGCCTGAAGGCAGCCTGAAACAATGGCTCTGAAAGCACAACCACACAACCTTCAGTGTAATTTGGGTTGTTTTTAACTTTCAAACTTAATGCTGCTGCCTCACGTACCAGCCTTAACTGTTTCGTCCCTGGACCCAGATCATTTTATCACAGGGAATCTGGGAGTTGCTGCAGGAAGTGAAGAATACCTTTCCCAGCTCCAGTTGCAACTCTATGGTTGTCAGTAAGGCCTTCTGGCTTGTAAAGCAGTCCCAGCTAGGACTGGGGCTGGGAACTCGAGCTCGCACAAATAGCTCAGCATTTACAGACCAAGCACAGTCAGAGCGTTAGCACCTTCCTACTAGCTAACAATAATACAGACTGCACCTTAGGTTTTATGGTTTCTTTTACTTAATAAGCAGTAGTTTTCACAAAATGAATCACAAAAAAAATCTGCTCTTGGGACCCGATATTTACACGCCCTGTCTATTACGATGCTGTTAACAAAGCTCTTGGTGTAGGTCACTTCCAGAGGCAGCATGCTGGGCTAGATGAACCATTGCCTTGTGTGGTGAATCTTCTATTTCACTGTGCTTGAGATTGCACTGGTTTTGCTGTGGCTTGGCCAGAATTGACTGTAACTGGTGTGCTCCAGTCACTCCAAAAGCCTTTCCCATCCGAGTTCTTGCAGCGGACCACCAGGATGTACACAGTGTCTGGCTTCACATCATAAACATAGTAGCTGGTCTGCTCACCCACATCAGGCTCTTGCTAACATGGAGAAAGAGAAAAAGCTGTTTAAATTACTTTCATTTCACTTCCCAAGAACAACAGTAATTCCTTTCCCCCTTTATTCTTCAATTAGGAGAAATAACTGAGAGAAAGAAAGATGACAATACTTAACACTCAGCATCTTTAAAGCATTTTTACATACATTAAGTTATGCACGCAACAAGGAAACTGAGGCACAGCAAAGTGACTGTCTCAAGGCCATAAAATAAATCAGTGTCAGCACCAGGAGAAGAATGCAGGAGGTCTTGGGACCCTGGACCAATAAACCACACACTGGAAGGACTCACCTGTTTAAATAAATATGTTTCCTTTTTAAACAAATTTTTATTTATTCTCAAAAACCATTGTTTAGAATATTCCATGGTATATGGAATCACAGTCTGTCTTAAAGAGGAGGCACTCATTAAAGAAAACAACTGCGATCTATAGACAGAAGGAAACAGACTTCCATGCAGCCTGAGTTTCAGCTTTGTCTCCTTTGTTTACCAGGGACCTCAACCTATCTAGAAATGTATAGCACACAGAGACATCTAGTGGCTAAATGACATACTGCAAGTAAAATATCGATATAGTTTATAGAGCAAGCACTTGGAAATCTGCACTTACTCTGTGGGGTCTCAGAACTGTTCTTGAAACCATTTTTATTATAGTGTGGCTGTCACATTGGTTGTGTCCACAGCTAATGCATTTCCAGGCAAAACTGTCGAAGACCAGTTAGGACAAAACCCAGGTCAGCATGTATGAATCTGTCCAACGCTGCATAAGTCAGTGGAGCTCCACCTGCTTACAGGCTCCAAGACTCACGCAGTTTATAGCAGGGCTGCTCAAAACTACACTGGCTTGTCATAACTCAAGAGGGGCTGTTATGCCAGTGGAGGGTGCTAGAACACAGCATGCTCCAGCCATACCGGAAGCATGCTCGGGGACACCTCCATACATTGGGCAGGGTGGGGGGCTAGGAAGACACGGCCTAGAGCTGGTTATGCTGGCTCTGTGCCAGCCAAGGACTCCCCTATGCTGGAAGAATCTTTAGCTGCCCAGATAGGGCAGCTTACTGGCCCTTGATGCTGCCAGGGGGGCCGAAAGGGGTAGGAGAGGGGAAGAAAGGGGTGGGAACGGGACAGAATCTGGCCATGAAGTTTGGATCCTGCGTTGGGGTAGTCTTTTCTTCTGAGAGAATCATAGACATAAGAGAGGGTTCGGCTTGTTAGTCCACACTCCTGGCCAATGGCTTTACTGTTTCTTAAAAGGGGCATTTCTTTTCAGTCACTTTCAGTGCTCTTCCAGAGTGTACGTGTAACCCAGACACCTCCTGGTTGTGGTGTTCTGTTCCCTCTAGTGGCACGGAGACCACTTAGAGATGAATAAGTAAATTGGTTAGTCTCTAAGGTGCCACAAGTACTCCTTTTCTTTTTGCGAAGACAGACTAACGCGGCTGTTACTCTGAAACCTGTCTTCTAGAGCCGTAGCTAAGAGCCACGTGGCTTTTAGCTCATGCAGTAAAGGCTCATGCATTTAGCTCCAGAGGTCCCAGATTCGATCCCACCCACCAACGACCAGGGTCTGTCGGTGTTACATATGGTCAAATGCTGAGCTCACAAGTCAATACTCTAGGATACTGACCACAGGGTCAGAGCCATCTCTGATGTAAGCCCAGTGAAGTCCATGAAGCTACACCAGGGATGACACAATTGCTTACTGTTGTGTTTTACTTGTGACACAGTTTCTCTGCTGCTGTTGAACACCCCATCTTCTGAAAGTTCCTAGCCCACGTTCACGTTTCCCAGGCAGTGTGCAGACTTCTGTGGCACAAGGTTCCTTGCAAACCAGGCATGGTTCCCCAGGGCTTTGGTAAGGAAAGCCCCACGCCTGTTATATACAGACGCAGCTCATGGAAGGCCAGGAAAGCAAAAGTAACTCACCTCCCATTCGCCACTCCCCTGTTCTTGGTACTGAAGCTCAAACGCCAGTGGGAAATAGGAGGCTGCCACACCAGGTGGGTACCCCCATTCTACAGATAAGTGGGTACCAAATCCAGTGGCCTTCAGGCCCTCTGGTGGTTCAGTTTTAGCTATTAAAAAAAAAAAGGGGAGAAGAAGGTGAAAGGAGGGGCTAAATTCACATTGTGGGGACATGGGCGGAGGGTTGGCTACATGCCCATGTGTATATGTGTGATCGGTGGTTTGTTCATGCTCTAGGGTAAAATTTTTGAAAGCTCCTGAGTGATTGAGATGGCTAGGTCCCATTTCCAAGTGACTTATACACTCCGGAGCCTAAGGCCCATAGGTTTTCAATGAGACTTAGGTGCCTACATCATTTTGAAAATGGGACTAGGCCCCAGATCCTCCAAGGTATTTAGGCACGACTGAAATCAATGAGCGTTAGGTGCCAAAATACCTTTGAGGATCTGGGCCTTGGCACCTAAGTCACTTAGTTGTTTTTGAAGATTCCCCCTCTCCCCGCCCGCCGTCCCAAGAGGAGAAAATCACTAAAACAAATTTATTAGTATCTTCCCCATAGCAAAGAGTAATTAATCTCAGCAGTCTGGACAGGGAGTGCAGCTCCCATTTGAATTTTGGCTAAAGCCAGCATTGTGAGTCTTGTTATTTAAAAGCAAACCAAAGTTTCTTTTGGCTGACAGTAACCAATATAACAGCTTCTCACCAGGAGCCCATGGCCACTAGCAGTAAAATTGCCCTGTGCTATCCTGTCTTAGTGGGCAGCACTTGTGAAACAGATGTTCCTAAAATATCTGCCAGCATCACTGCTCAACGTAGGAGTCCTGCCAGCGCAAGACTGGCCCTAAGGTTTTATGGGGATCCAAAGGAACTCCCCTCCTCCCAAGCCCAACCACCGAAAAAACCCAAGTGGTGGTGATGAGCACCACAAACCACATTGACTTCAGCAAGCTCTTCCCAGAATCTGGCCCCAGTGCTCTTAGTTACATAACTGCACAAGGGCCTATAACTTCACTTCCCCCAAGCAAAGCCCTCGATTCAGGAATGCCCATGTTTAAGTGCTGCTTTCCTGAATCAGGCCGCTTTTCTCAATCAGGCCAAAGTCTTCGAGGAAGTGGGGTGGGGGAAATCCTGAGAAATCTCATTGGCCGATAGACAAGAGCCCTCCATGTTACTAAGAGTAAGTCTCACTGGGAAGAAAGTCTTTAATGTCATTCTTCTAGGTACAATAGGGCAGAGAAGTATTATGACAGAGTAATCTGCTCTATGTGCTTCTCAATCTGGAGATGATTTTCCTGCTCCTCAGTCTGTAGTGTGTTCTACAGTTGCTGGTTTCTGGAGCTGCCTCCCGGAGCGTGGAAGGGAAGAGGCTGTTTGCTGAGGGATCAGAGGGGAGAGATTTGTGTGTCCGAAGAAAGAACCCCTCCCTTGGGGAAGACAAACCGGTCTCAGTGCAGAAGTAACCAGGGCAGTCCCTGGATGGAAATGTAAGAATGGCCATACATCCATATAAGAACTGGACCAACAATGGTCCAGCTAGTCCAGGCAGTGGCTGGTGCCAGATGCTTCAGTGGGAAGGAACATAACAGGGCAATTTTTGAGGAATCCATCCTGTTGTCCAGTCCCTGCTTGTGGCAAAAAGAAAGACTCCGCTCCTGTCGCACACTTGCTCTGTGTATGTTTGTGTGTGTGTGTGTGTGTGTGAGAGAGAGAGACAGAGAGAGAGATTTGACTCCTATTGCACACTCACTTTGTGTGTGTGACGACTCTCACAGACTGTGTATGTGAGAGAGAGGCTCCTATCACACACTTGCTCTGTGTATGTTTGTGTGTGTGTGTGAGAGAGAGAGAGATTTGACTCCTATCACACACTCACTTTGTGTGTGTGACGACTCTCACAGACTGTGTATGTGAGAGAGAGGCTCCTATCACACACTTGTTTTGTGTATGTTTGTGTGTGTGTGTGTGAGAGAGAGAGATTTGACTCCTATCACACACTCACTTTGTGTGTGTGACGACTCTCACAGACTGTGTGTGAGAGAGAGAGAGAGACTCCTATCGCACATTTGCTCTGTCTGAGAGAGAGAAAAACTCTACTCCTATCATACACTGTTTCTGTGTGTGTGTCATGCTCTCCCCCCCCCCCCCCCAAACCTGGCCTTGAATCAAGCAACAGCCACCAGCGGAGGAAAAGGCTGAGCTGTTTCACTCTGCAGCTGGGGGGATGGGTAGTTCATGCTGCTGTAGGCTGAACAAAAAGGGGAAAAAAAGGCAGTTTATAGTGAGGAGAAGCTAGCAGCAAAGAGATGGGAGAGAGGGAAACTGGAGCCAATGTCGGAGCATTTTAACCACCACTGCCCTTGAAGGAGGCCCATTACATTCAGGAGCTGCCACCCACCCCCTGCTTGGGAGTTAACATGCTGTCCAAACAAAAAATATGGGAAGAAACAGCTCTAGTCATGGGCCTGTCACTGCAGCACATTTCTCAGTGTCAGGGGACTGGATTAGCACACAGCAGAGCCCCAGCTGTATTTCATTACTGCTGGGTCTTGCCTGTGCAGATGAGAACAATCCGTATTAGAATCATGTTTCAGTCCTTAAAAGACATGGCTAGTGACCTGGCTTAGAGCCATCTACAAGGTGGTTGGGGCATGCTGCGTTAGATCCCGGTCCCCTGACACTGTTCAGAAGGGACCTCTATCAGACATCGCCCTGCTCTGAATGTTCAGAGGCTCTAAGCTCACAGGTGTGACATGCTGGCTTTCTAGAGTCTCATCCAATTGAAATCTGACTCATCCTGGCCCTTCCACAGGACACTCCTTGATCAGTTTACTTCCTGCTATCTCTGTGTTCTGCCTTAAACACAAGGAGGAGGGGCCTGGTTCTCTGACTCTGGAGCTGCTGCTGCGTGTGAGTAGCTCCCCATCGATTTCAGGGGAAGCGGCTCACAGGCAGGGGCGCAGAGCTGAGCCAGTGGCAAACAGCACATTCACGCTGCAAGAGCCATGCTGCATTGAAATGGACCAGGGCAGGTTTTATGGCACCCGGACAGAGTTAGAGATATTGCACTCCTGGGCCAGTAATCCTCATTTGTCCCAACCCCTCCCCTCCAAAAAGTAATTGTGCTGTGGGAACCATTGTGGGGAAGGGAAAATAAGAAAGTAAAGCGTAGCTGCAGCAGGGCAGGAATTGGGAGGCTGTGTTAAATGCAGCATGTTGTCTAGAGGGATGGGGAGAGAGCAGATACCGGGTGAAGGCCAAGATAAAGCGAGTGGAATGCCTCGAAGTGTAAAAAGCCCTGTAAGGAAGGGGTCTGCACAGCACCTGCCCCTCGATGGAATCACATGAGACAAGGGAGGCCCAGAGGCTTTGCCCCGTGGCTCGATGCCCCCTCTCCTGTTCAGCACCAGAGACTATTGAAGCTACACTGTTGGCTGAAGCTCCTTTGTTTATAATTAGAGGAGCAGCAACGCTGGGATCTGACCTTCGCTGGGTTTTTGTTCACATTGTGAATGTTAAAAGCAGAGAGTGCGCCTGTGGGGGGGTTGTGTTCACACTGGGCGTGGGTCCACACCAGGAAAAAGAAGTGGTGTTTTACCATGTGTTAGTTAGCATGTATTAAAACCCCACCACGGACAAGGCAGTTGGTAGTTTTCACGCGTTAGCATGCTGAGGTTTGACCTGCTAAGACGTGAAAACTGAAAACTGGCTTGTACGCCCCAAGATTTTAACTCATGTTAATTATGATGGCTTAGCTAACGCATGGTAAAAACACCTTTTGTCCAAGTGAAGACAAGGCCTACCTGGTCAGGAATAGCCAGCCCCTGGCCTAAATAACAGCACTTCTCTACAAAGGGCGTTTGAAAGCTTCAGTCATAACTATCCCTTGCGACACCAAGGTGAAGTTGTATTATTCCTACTTGATAGATGGGGGAACAGACCCAGGACGTTTGGTTTGCATATGGGCACAGAGGGAAGCAATATCACAATTTTTTCTGGCTCCCAGTCCTCAACTAAGGGGGGAGGGACACCTCAGTGGTTTGAGCATTGGCCTGCTAAACCCAGGGTTGTGAGTTCAATCCCTGAGGGGGCCATTTAGGGACCTGGGGCAAAAATTGGGGATTGGTTTTGCTTTGAGCAGGGGATTGGACTAGGTGACTCCTGAGGTCCCTTCCAACCCTGACATTCTATGATTCTAAGACCATTGGAGCATGACACCTTCCTCTCAGGCCGGGGTCGGCAACCTTTCAGAAGTGGTGTGCCAAGTCTTCATTTATTCACTCTAATTTAAGGTTAGTATGCCAGTAATACATTAATGTTTTTAGAAGGTCTCTTTCTATAAGTCTTAATATATAACTAAACTATGGTTGTATGTAGAGTAAATAAGGTTTTAAAAATGTTTAAGAAGCTTAATTTAAAATTAAATTAAAATGTAGAGCCCCCCCGGACCGGCGACCAGGACCCGGGCAGTGTGAGTGCCACTGAAAATCAGCTCACGTGCCACCTTTGGCACGCGTGCCGTAGGTTGCCTACCTGTGCTCTAAGAGCTTGATCCAAGCTTATTAATGTCATTAAGAGTCTCTCCGTCAACTCCAGTGGGCTCAGGGTCAGGACACAAATGTGAATATTTGCTCTAATTTCCTCTCCACCATAAAAACGATTAAACAAAGAAGCAACCACCCAAACACGCCCTGCCACGCACACCCCACACACCAATGTCTTCAGTGTTAACAATCAGCTTCTCTGACATCTGGTTCCCAGCTTCCACCC
Organism: Eretmochelys imbricata; assembly: GCF_965152235.1. Classification (NCBI taxonomy): domain Eukaryota; kingdom Metazoa; phylum Chordata; order Testudines; family Cheloniidae; genus Eretmochelys; species Eretmochelys imbricata. Next base: position 95,942,206 of record NC_135579.1, read on the forward strand.
AGATTTCATAGGTCCAGTACAGGCACAGGTTGGTGCGGCTGAAATAGCAGGAGTTGGGGCCACTGGTGACATAGTCTTTGCATTCTTCGGCTTCTGTTACTCCCCTAAACCAAGTGAACAAAGAGTGAGGAGACCGTCCCACCCAGAGATCTCTATGCAGGAAGACACACGATGCTCTCCCACCCCACTGTCCCCTGCACTTTGGGCATGTTCCCAAAGGCAGCTTCTTTTTAAAGCTGCGATTTTTCTGGGTTTGCTCTTTAGGCATGTGGAAATCTCTAGGTAGTTAATTTTTCAACCCATCGCACTGCTGATGGAACCTGCATGTGCTTTGTCAACCACTGGGACGTCCATTCGGATGCTTGGAAAGGTGCACTTGGTGTGTCCAGCTGCAAACGCCCCAGCGCCTTTTGCCGAGGTATGCCGCACGTTGTGCTGCTGGAGAGGCTGAAAGAGTAGCTAGCTCAAAGGCCATTGCATTAGTGTGTGTGATTTAGATACACACTTAACAAGAGCTGGTGCGACTTCTTTCTAACCACAGCATTCTAAAGGAGTAATCCAGACACCCGCAGTAACACCAAGAAGGCCAATGCTGGAGAATTTATCTCTGTGGGTGGAAAGGTACTTAGACAATTATTTTGATTCCCACCCGCCATCTGAGGGGACAGTACAGTGCAGCTACTAAAATAAATACTGCAGCCCACACCACTCACTATACATTAGAATAAAGGGAAAGAGGGGGAACTCTGTGCAGGGAATTATATAATGTCAAAAGAAGAGAGTTACATCCCCTTTGCTGGATGCCGTGGAGTCCCCATAAACATGCAGTAATTCAAGGCTCATGTTTCATAGCTGGGACAAAGTTTTCACCCAGTTTTACTTACCTCCTCTTATATCTGAGGTGGAATGTTGTATTGGATGCAGCACCATCCTGTGGAGTCCAGTGGCATGACATGCACTTTGGATAAAGCACTAAGCACCGCAGGTGTAAGGAGGAAGAAGCTCCTAGAGAGTGCAAGGGGAGAATGGAGTGATATATCATCAAACAGATCAATGGCCATTTTCATTATGCCACCGGAACTAGGGAGCATCTTACTGGTAATCTTCAGAATGCTCTACGTAGGGAGGAGTTAACATTCAAAAAAGCCACAATAATCTTACTGCACTTCATCTTGCATATCCCCCGAATATACATCTATACCCACAGGGGGAACGTTGCCTTTTTACACAGCCTAAACCGGAGATCGTCTCTGCCTAGCCTTCATCACAGCCAGGCTGTCTTCCCCTCCAGCCTCTAGTTAGGTGTCTCATGGAGTGATAATTCTAAGACACTATTTTCAGGGGCTTATAATTTAGCTGTAAAATTTGCTCCAGGCTGGACCTTGGCAGGCACAGTCTCCACATGGGGTTTGTTTTGTTCTAACTCTAGAAGCAAACATCTGTTTACCTATCTTGATGGATAAGAGTGCAAAAAAAAGTATCACTCCGGTTGTTTTTCTGCTATACTTAAAACGAACATTTTATGTATTTGATGTGTTTATTTTTGTGCAGGCCCTGGGTCCATATAATGGAAAAGTAGCATTTGCTATCTGGGGCAGGAGGAAGCCAATGAAAGCCACAAAGGTATTTTATTGAGCAATGTGGCTCTCTGCACATACATGCTATGTTTATCTTCTCCCAGTGACTGTGAACACCTGGATTAAGGCCTCAGGATCTTGATACACATACTGCTATTTTACAGCTATTTGTGGAGCTCTGACCCCCTTTGCACCTCAGGTAACAGAAACAGCTGCCAATACCCAGCCCCATCTGCCTGGCCTTCCCACTGCCCAGAACCCTTTCTTGTAGCTTTGACCCTGCAAGTCCTTGCCCATCATGCAGCAGGTTGATGCACTCCAGCGCAAATGGAAGCTACGTGTCCAGGCAAGTCAGGCTGAGTACTAAGAATACTGCAGGGCAGCAAGTTCCAAGCCCTTGGCGTGCTTGCTCCTTTACTTATATGCACACGCAGGGCAAGCTGTGGTCAGAGACCTGGGTCCAAGCATGACCCATCATGCTAATGAGCTGCTGACCTGCATGTTTCCCACTCTGGCTTTGCTCCTGCTGTTAGGCAGGATAGCATGGCAGCTGCACAGCGCTTATGTCATCCAGGATCAGTCTCCTCACACTGTCTGGCCTGCTCATCGCTTTCCACCATCTGATTATAGACACAACACCCCATATCTGCCCTGTGCTGGGATCAAGCCCTTTGTCACTAGCAAGACTTCACTGAATATTACCCGCACTGGGATTTAGCGTCGGACACAATGTTGTAAACTCTTCGGGGGCAGGGCAGGGCTGCGTTTGTGCAGCACCTAGCACTGTGGGGCTGGGTCTATCATTAGGATCCTGAGGTGTGGCTGCAATACAAATAATAATAGAATGATCACATCCCTATGATTAAACTGATCTCAATTGCAAGCAACGGCTAATAGCTGTGAATTCACCCTTCTTTTGCTTCTTAGTTTACAGTGCGTAGATCTTGTATTTTACCTTTCGGTGCCAGGTGCCTGCCAGAGATCCTCATTATTACAGCCCAGATGAGGAAGTAGTAGTTAAGCATCCCTGCCATCTGGAGAAACATAATGGATTGAGCATATGGACAATTAAAAATGCAACGATATATTGAGAGATCTGTCTCTAGCTTATTTTAAACATCCAGGGCTTCAGCTTCCTGATGATACCATGCACTGGAAGAAGCAAGCGCTTCTTGCTCCCCTCTGTGATTTGGTGCATGATCCATGAAAAGAAAAACTCAAGGACTGGCTAGGGTTTGGTCGCTCACTCACAGGTAGCTGACACATTGGATGGGTCAGACGTCCCCCTGACGCCTGTCGGGGGCTTAGGTGGAGAACCAGTGTGGTTGGTGATGACTCTCTCTGATGGTTATGAGAGGCATTCTCTTTGTTTGAGCAACTGGCCCCTTACACTGTGGCCTGTTGGTCAGAGCAGAGGCCTGGGAGTTAGGACTGCTAGGGTCTGCTCCCAGCTCTAAGAATGACTTGTGATATGCCCGTGGGGAGCCCCATAATTGCTCTGGTCACCCCTCTTCAAAAAATGGTTGTACTGGTACTGGGGTGGTGGGGGGCACCATTGATTATTGCCTTCCAAGGCATTGAGATGCCCAGCTGAAAGGCGCTCCCTGACTGCACACGGGATAATGGAGCATGAGTTATGTTTATTGAGCAGAAAACTGAGGCCTCCTAACAGTGCTAAGGTTCAGCCACGTCACAGTAAAGGGGGGGATTGAGTTCACAGGGGAGAGAGCTCGCCGTTCCTTGGTGGATGGTTAGGCACATAAAATACTGTGCAGGGTTTTCCTCTCTTTAATTGCTAGCTATGTTCTCTGTGAGCAATGAGTTCCACAGGTTAATGTGTACAGTGACCCAGCTGCTGCTGCCTTGGGATCATTTCATCATTGGAAATGAGAGCAGATTGGCTGGACTTGTCCCATAGGTGCTCTCAGTGTTTGAGCTGAAGCTGTGCTAGCAACAACCTTGTCTAGAAAACCAGCAGGTTGTAGCAGGCTTTCCCAGAGCAGTCTGGAAAGGGGATTTTTATCCTGACATCTGTGCTGCTCAGCCCATGCTTTGGACAAAGCCTCAGGTCTGTTGCAGCACATTATTTATGTGGCAGGGACCTTGGAATCATGTGACATTGGCCTTCCCTCTCCCAGGGCTTCTCCCTCACTGCCTCCTCCCTGCTCAGTTCCAAGCAGTGCAAGGGTTTAGAATTTGGGCTAGTGAAAATTCATCTTAAGATAAATATTGGCCTGTGGGAAAACTGCTTGGCCATTTTAATGTTTACAGCTTCATAGCACTAGATGTTTATCCATTCAAGGCGTACTCTATGTATGGAGATTATTGGTTTGTATATAATAATTTCTAATTGGCAAGGATTATCCCATAATCTGGTCTAACTGACAGAGCTCATAGGCACTGCCTAGTGGTCTGACAGCATAGGATTTAAAGACAGGAACTCCTGCAGTATAATCCTGGCACTCCCTCAATGTCCTTGGGCAAGTCACATCACTTTTCTGCCTCAGTTTCCCCCCTTCCCCCATAAAATGAAGCTAATACCTGCTTACGCACCTCATGGGGATGTTGTGTGGGTTAATGTCTGTAAAAGGCCTTGAAGATGAACCAGTGTATCTGCACCTGTGCGAGAACTGCTTTTAATATATATTTAAACAGGCCTTTTTAATACTGGAGCCTTCCTGTGCTTCATTTGCCATGGGTGATCTTGCTTGTACCATGGGCGCCCACAGGAGTGGGGCTCATAAATAATCAATGATAGTATAACTGAAATGGTGAATAATATTAGTGGGGTGGATGGGAGTCCAGGACATTGCACTCATTCTGTACAGTGGGCCAAATTCCAGGCTTAATGATGCTCCATGGGCTGGGTTATAAATGGAGGACCCCTACTCCCCTCAATCCAGCTTCAGAGTCAACAAACCAATAAGACTAATGTTGAACAGGGGAGTCAACACTTCTGAGAGCTACTGTTTAGGCTGCCTGAAGCAGACATTCACAGAATATCAGGGTTGGAAGGGACCTCAGGAGGTCATCTAGTCCAACCCCCTGCTCAAAGCAGGACCAATCCCCAATTGTTGCCCCAGATCCCTAACTGGCCCCCTCAAGGATTGAACTCACAACCTTGGGTTTAGCAGGCCAATGCTCAAACCACTGAGCTATCCCTCCCCAACTGCATCAGTTATCCTCAGATCTTCCCAACCAGGAATGAAATGAAAAAATTAGATTCTGCAGGCTCTGAGGAGGGCCACAAATATATCAGGTGGACTGGGTGTCCTCCCTTCCCTATGCATTGGTGTTCTTCAGTGACCTGAAGAGGAGCTCAAAGTAAGCCCAAAAGCTTGTCTCTCACCAACAGAAGCTGGGCCAATAAAAGAAATTACCTCACCCTCCTTGTCTCTCTAATATCCCTGCCCTATGTCCTAAATGGATAGTCACAAGTATGTCCTTAAGCATCATCCAAATGCATAGGGCTTTAAGGAAATATGCAGCGCACAGCTGGTTAATAATGTTTTACCACCATCTAGTGTGGTTCTGAGCCTGCAAATTGTTCAGCCACAGGATTCCCAGTGCAGACAGTGAGCATTCTGTGCATGGAGAGCTTGCAAGACCAGGCTCTTGATGGAGAATACTTTTGAAGTCTTTTAAAAAAGAAATTACAGCACCTGTCTACTGCCCCATTGCAACTAATGTGGAATGTCTTAACTCTGTACTTCCTGTCTGACCTGAGTAATTGGCAGAAGATTAAAGCTCTCGTTGGGCATCACTGCCTTGGGGAAATCACTTGTAAATACCTCCCATTTGGTGGCCCCTAGTCATTCCAAAGACAAATTATTTAGCTAGGGATAAAAATCAGCCCTGGCAAGGCTGCTTTAGCTGTAACCAGAAGAGGATGAACTCAGCTCTTCTCCCTGCCATTCAGTTCAAGAAGCATCAGAATGATAAGCAATAACAGGAAAGAATCTCTTACTTACCTCAGGAGAAGGTCTCCAGTCTCCTTTCACTTGTTGCAATGAGTCTATATTCACCCTGCAGGTCAGTGTTGGCTCACACTATTGGTGGGCTGGGTTTAATTGCAGGGGTGCAGGAGGAAACAAACATCTTCTCCAGACTATTTTTAGTACTCGATTTTTTTCAAATTTCCTCTTTAAAAAAGGAACAAAATTGGTTCAAAGGAAACCAACTTGCCCAGAACCATTCTCATGAAGAGCGCCACCTGTGAAGTTCTCTTGGTTCTTTTAATCTAACAGGACTTCCCCTCATTAGAACAAAGACTTGCGGAGAGTCCCTGGCTTTAGGAAGTGCCTAGCTGGCACTCTGGCTGGCCCACTTTCACACAACTGCTACAAAACAAAACCAGAAGTAGAAAATGACCAGCAATTTACAGGAATTGCACTGTAAGTCTAGTGCATTAACCCCCTGTGTCACAGATGCCACTTGCTGAGGGTCTCCTAACAGGGAGCGTTATTCGTCAGGTAATTTTACTTGGCAGGAAAAGGGATGATTATGCATGGTTTTCCCTTCGTGGGTGTCAAATTGATTGTGTGGAGTGGGTTGAATTCCACATTTAGTCATAGCCCATAAACGGAAGCATAAATCTGGAACTCCATACCCACCTCCATCCACAGCAGAACACCTACTGATGTCAGTAAGAGGTTTGCGTGGAGCTCAAAGAGGGAATTGGGTCTCTATAAAGTAACTAAATTTTTAGATAGTTATTTTTTAAGTATTCCATTGCCACATTCACTATCACTCAGTGGGAAAGCATACTCCTGGGTGGGCCCACTGCTATTTCTGCCCTTTTATTTCTCTTCCTTCCCCAACCTCCTTTCTGTCTGTCTCTATTCTTCTCTCTGCATTTCCTTCCCTCCTTCTACTCCCAATTCCAACCTCTCCCCCACCTGGAATTTTTTCCCATCACCAATGTTATCAGTAACACAATTGTTAATGTTGACATGAGACTGTCATCATTTTAGACAACACTCCAATGAGATTAATAGGGGGCAGAGAAGTTCACGTGTCCAAGAAACGTTCTTTCAGGCTGACTGCAGAATCAGGCAGGCATTGTGACATCACTTTACCCTTGGTTTGCATTGGAAAGGTTTCCTTCATAAGCATCAGGAATTTTTTTATTTTCAGTTTAAATAAAAGCTGAGATTCTGCCCAGTCTGAATGCGTTATGGAGGCCAAATGAACACACCAGGTGGGTTGAGTCTGACCCACCAGCTGTATGTTTGATGCATATGTTGCACTTGAACTTAAAATCTGGTTTTACTCTGAAAAGCAACGTTATCCAAAGGCCATTAATGGGGCTCCATGTATATTGTCAAATGTGCTCAATTTACAGATAAAAATAAGCTTTTTCTAACTGCAGCCATGGAAAGTCACTCTAGCTAAGGTAAGTTATTTTCCCCTCTCCCACCTATCACCATGATGCATAAAGGTGCTGTAAGCCATAGTTAGCTCTATCACCTTTGGGTTGCCTCGTTGTAACTGATTGGAATTTAATTGGAATGATTGTTTACAACAATGATCCTCAACCAGGAGTACACCTACCTTTGGGGGTGCTCAGAGATCTTCCAGGGGATACCTCAACTCACCTAGATATTTGCCTAGTTTTACAACAGGCTACATAAAAAGCACTAGCGAAGTCTGTACAAACTAAAATTTGTTTATACTGCTCTGTATACTATACACTGAACTGTAAGTACAATATTTATATTCCAATTGTTTTATTTTATAATGATATGGTAAAAAGGAGAAAGTCAGCAATTTTTCAGTAATAGCATGCTGTGACACTTTTGTAGTTTTATGTCTGATTTTGTACATTTTTAAATGAGGTGAAACTTGGGGGTACCCAAGACAAGTCAGATTCTTAAAAGGGGTACAGTAGTGGGGAAAGAGTGAGAGCCACTGGTTTACACCAAGAAACCAGCTCACTTTCCCTTAAGTGGGGAACTTTAAGTAAAAACAGAAGTGGAGCTGATTCTGAGTGTACACAGGGAGCAAGTCTCCTGGCTGAGCCAGGGCCATTTGTACTCAGGCAGTTCTCTGGGTAGAACTGCACTTCATATTGCCTAAAATAATCGTTCAAGAAAAAAAAACACAGCTTGGGCACCCCAGAGACAGTTCTGCCTCGAGTCGCACTTTCACTGCCTCAGCAAAGAAGAGTTTGGGGCCTCCCTGCACTTTCTATTCGATCTTTGCTCACCTTCCAAAATCGCCACACAGTTCAACACAACTTGGCCAGGTTGGGCCAAGGACTGGAGCCCAGCTAGAATATCAACAGAGTTGTGTGGGAAAAAGCTCTCCCCATGGTTGGAAGTTCCTAATGTTTGTGATTTCAAGTTGAATGCATACATCTAACAGAAAGAGTGAGTAAAATTGACCTGAATCAAAAATGGAGCTGGAAACCAAGCCATGGCCTTTCTGGAATAAAACCTAAGGACTAATGCAGAGCCTGTTGATCCTGAACCGCCTTCATGCCAGTCCAGCATACTGTTGACATGCTACTGTGTCAGCATGGTTTTGAGTGTTTAACTTGTGTCAATTGGGTCCAGTTACCTGTGAGAAGTGGACTGTGGTTTAGGCACTCTGGGTAGCAACAAGCAGACCAAGCGTTAGGTCTTCACTGAGCTATTACTCCCCTAATGATCAGTCATACATCCACCCCTAATGCTCTAGAACACACTGTTACTCATTGCATTGCAAATAGCCATCTTCCAACATCTGACTCAGTCATGTTTCCAGCCCACCCATCTCTAATTTTAAATGAATGTCTGTATTACACTATTCTAAATTAGGGAGTCATTGCTTTGAAATGAATAAAAAGAATTGAGTAGTTTAAGGTGTCTGGAGAATGCAGTGCTGGGCAAAGGCAGTGACCCCACAAAGTTTGGAGTGGAGTGCTGCTTCAGCTTTTAATATCCAGGGAGACAAAAGGAGCTGGCAGATACAACTGGGTGGATAATCATTTCTCTCTCATTTTCTTGGAGGAGGGGATCTGAATGTGGACTGTTGTGAACACCTAACTCACAGTCGCTCCACATGCACCAACCATCTTGACTCAGTGGCACTTTGTGAGACAGACACCAATACAAGTACTGACCAGCAGTGATTAGAGAGGTACTTCCTGAAGCAACTTGACATTACGATGACATGTTGTACTCCTTGCCCCATCACACTTCCGGGGCCACCAATACAGAAGTTTCCCTTTTCCCAGTACTTGGCCATCTCTAGTCTTTTAGTTTCATCTCATTGATTACGTTCTGTGACCAGCCTGCACGCAGTCAGAACACATAGCACAGCAGAGAGAGGCTGTGTCTGCCACAGCCTCAGGAACAGCATGCGTATCAAGAACAACATGACTCATGGCACTAAGGCAATTGGAGAAAAGACAACGCTTCCACTAATTAATACCTGGAAACACGTGCTGGTTAAAAATAATCTGTTTATTGCTTAAAAAGTTGTTCACATAATTGCTCTAAAGTATTAATATTTAGTCTATTGTGGGGGGTAAGAGCCTTTATGAAAGGTTGATTTACTCTCCCACTGAATTATACTTAGAGATTTCATTACACGCTTTCCTCACATTGGTACACACAAAAAACAAGCACCACGCTTAAATAAATCAGGAAGGAGGAGTTGATGTTAAAGGTGAGATGCTTATTGAATACCCAGCAAAGAAGTGTCATAGCAAATACAGGTGCGCCCTCGTTTACCTGAAGGCCTAGGGAGACATTGAGGTTTTGGGATGCAGTGGGATAAAGCTGGCCAGCCAACACAGACTATGGTCTGAGTCCCCAACTCTGGAATACAGTAAAGAAAAGCCCCCTCACTTTGCTAAGCAGTTAGCTCTGGGAATACTTGGGTATTACTGCAGGGAACATGACTTTGAACTTGAGTTAACTAGAGCTGTCAGTCATCACCTTCACTTCTGATTGTAAACTCCCACCCCTTCTGACTGGCCCTGAACATCATTGCTCCTTTCTGATAGTTCCGCTATGCTCATGGCTCCTGGAAGAGACAGGGAGTCACAGTGAGGGCTGGTCCACGCTACCGCTTAAGTTGATGTAATTTATGTCGCTCAGGGGCGTGAAAAAGACACACACGCACATCCCGAGTGACGCAAGTTACCGCGACTTAAGCGCTGCTCACACTGTGTCGATGGGAGATGCTCTCTCGCCAACATAGCTTCTGCCTCTTGCGAAGGTGGAGTAATTATGGGATGGGAGAGCGCTCTCCCAGATGTGCTACAGTAGCAAAGCTGCACCAGTGCAGCCACCCTGATGTAACACTGTTGTGTAGACTTGCCCTCAGATGTGACAAATGGGGGTGCAAGTGATGTGTGGTTCTGCCAGTGCAAGCTGATACAACGTACATGCTGAACAGCTGATGTAACTTACATTCTGTGGGACCAGAAGAGTGGGTTTGTCGCAGGAAAGGTAATCAACAAGAAAGCATAAGGCACAGTAGGGGAGGCCTATGTACTTTTCCTGCTACAACCCCACCCATTCTGCTCCCTCAAATGTCCACTGACTCACAGATTAATTTACACCACCACTTACATCTCCACTGAATTTGCCCCAGACACCGTCCTGAGATATCTTGTCCTTACAATGGCAGAGTGATTAACATTACCAGTGCTCCTGCACTCTTAAAACACAAGGAATTCTCAATCCCACTATGTGGCATAGGCACGTGAATCCCATGTCCACCATCAGGCACTCTGAGTCACTTCTTATGGTTTTGTAAAAGCGCACTGACTGGGAGCGCACCAGTTTTCACTTGTGCTCGGGTTTCAGGTTTGTGCTTTAATGTGAAGACTAGGGCTCGCACTGTCCTGCGATATGGTGCATTAATGAGACGGGAAGAGAGATGAAAAGCTTCTCGCTCAATATTTTCAGCCAGTGGGTGATCAATCTGAAAACAGCAAAGTGTAAAATTAGATCCTTATGTTTAATAAGGAGACCAACTGATTGAAATTGGAGTTCGGTGATTTTCAGAGTTTCTTCATTAATCAGCTCAAATTCAAGGAAATCTACTTCCCATCACATGTGAAACAGGAAGAGCAGTTTAATTCCACCCAAGCAATTAAGGAACAAGCAACTTGGTCAGCCGCAGGGAACTCATTCACATCTCCAGCTAGGAGGCAATGCTTTGCCCTCACAACAGGACACTAATCTGCAACCAGCTTTGGGTATCAAGTTCAACTGCAATTACAAACTACAGTGCATTGTCTCCATAAATCTCACATTTGATCTTTCTGATATAAGGCACCTTGAATACTATTTTCAGCTCGATCCTAAAAGCAATTTTAAGACACTCCAAATACTTGGGAGCTTTGCCTGGTGCTATAAAGGGAAATGCAGGCTGTGTGTGTGGAAGGAGGTGTAATTAAGAACGCAGAAAGGGATTTGCTAAATGTTAATTATGAAGTTATGTGCCAAGATCTGTAATTTGGCACAGCTTAGAAATGTAAGAAATAAACAATAAAGGAAGAAATGAAACCTCCACTGCCCACCACACTTTTAATTTCACTTTTGCCTTTAGTGATGGGGAATCTCCCACACTTTTGCAGTTGGGAGACTCCAAAACATTGGAGTGTTATTAGAGTATTATTCACCCCCCAAGTCCTTGCCCCATTTTATCCCCCCTCTGCTACCCATCTCCCAGTTGCCCATGTCTTTGTACATCCCCTGCTGACACACTTAGTCCTTGTACTCTGTCCCCACCTGCAGATTCCCCTCTCCATTGTTCTTGTACTCCCAATTCTTGGACTCCCTCCTTTCCCCGTGACTGTCTATACAGCCAACTGACCCATGCTGAAGCAAACCACAACTCTCCGATGATAGCTGCATTCTGAGGAGATTCATGCCTATGGGGGAGCAGGCAATGTTTTCCTTGCCATCCTTTCATTGAGTCCTATTTGGAGAGGGTAGTTTTAATCTCGGCCCTGCCCTGCCACTGGTGTCTCTACCCAGCACTGCCTATTTTTGAAGTGGCATGAATTGCCTTGGCAGAGGGTAGACTGTAGGCACCTTGTGCCACTGCAAACCCTGTCTGTTCATACCACCTGGCCCCTGTGCTAGAAACTGACACAGATCTGAAGGGCTGGATTTGAACAATCCACCTAGTGCATTAAGGAGCCTCCCTTTTTTATCAGTCTCTTGAGTCATCCCCACAGAGATATCCCCCCTTTGACCCACCATACCCCTATTTGAAGGGGACAGGTGAGAACTCCCTTCAGAACATACCATTCATGCATTAACTGGCCAGAGTGTTTGTTTTTCTTAAGGCCAGATAAAGCTAAAGAACACATTACCTTTAACTTTGCCTTGTAACTCCTGATTGCCTACCACTTGACTTGCTATTTAAAGGATAATTAATGAACAAATTAAAAGGATAATTATGATGGAGTTTAATACACCAGGCAAACTAATCATTAAGCCTTACAGCACGTCTTGTTCATTCACTTAAAGATACCACAAGGATCTAGTATTTACCACCACTTTATATATTATTGACCCCTCTCTGTACATTTTTGCAATAAGTTTTAATTTACAAATACTTAATTACTGAAATACAATTTCCCTGAAACACAGAACAACCAAGAGGTCTTTTTGTAGGTTTTATAGCTAATAAATAGTAGGATGTACAGTTTTCCATATTAACGTCCTCTTTCCCCATACGATCTAAGCATAACAGACACACAGATGTCCTGTTTGCGGAGTGTGTAAATGAGAGCAAGGTCAGACTTATTTTCACCTTTGTTTTCAATAGCCAGAGTAATCTGGGCAAAGGAAAACTAACTCCTTTTGAAAAAACCCCCAATAACAGATCTCTCAATGCAGCAGCTACCTATGTACTCTCCTTTAAGCTAATAAAAATAAAGGAGTATTAAGAATATTACCTCTAGTTCCAGAGCATTGCAAAGTAGCTTCCGTGCATTCTTCCTGAGAGTCTCTGTTTTGGGATCGCTCCTGACTTCTATCGATGGTTTGTTTGAATACTCTTTGATGAAAGTTCGCCACTCAGTGTAAACATCTTTTGCGAGATTGGCCACGTCATGGTCTGAATGTTTGCGCATCTTATTCACCGTGTGACCTGTCAAATAGAAACAGCAAGAGAGTTCGTTCAACTTTGGTGGGTAGATAAGCGTAATCCAGACCTGTCAGTGCACATTAGTGACAAAACAGCCACAAAGCATTGTATGTTAGACAGCTTCAGCAGAAAACCAAGCACTTAACACAAATGCAAATATGAAAACACTGGGGCCAACACTTGCAGAGTCCTTATTCACTGATTCAATGGTGGTTTTGCCTTAGTAACATCCTACGTGCTTGGTTATCCGGCTGTAAAATGGGAGTAGCGTTTTCCTAGATCAGAGGTGTGTAGTGAGGTGCTCAGACAATACAGGGCTATATGAGTACTTAGATGGTAAATCTAGTGTAAAGCCTTCAGGATTGGCTCACACAGAATAAAAATGTTTGCTGAAAAATTCTTTGGGGAAGTGGATGTTAGGTGATATTTGCAATGATTTACATGCGAGTGAGGAAGTAATGATTTCCTACTGTTTTCCAGTCACCATCAGTGACATTTCTCATGCCCACGGAAATACACAGAGCTCTACAAGAAAAGGAGTACTTGTGGCACCTTAGAGACTAACCAATTTATTTGAGCATAAGCTTTCGTGAGCTACAGCTCACTTCATCACTTCAGCTTATGCTCAAATAAATTGGTTAGTCTCTAAGGTGCCACAAGTACTCCTTTTGTTTTTGTGAATACAGACTAACACGGCTGCTACTCTGAAACAGCGTGCTACTGCACCCACAAGGAAATGTGCCTTTTGAAAGGGGATACACTACCTAACAGTGGTTTTCAACCTCTTTTCATTTGCAGATCCCTAAAAAATTCCAATTTAAAAAAAAAATCAATTCCAATAAAAAATTCCACAGGTTGAAAACCCCTGACGTAACACAAAGCAGAAGGCACAGTTCCTCCTCTTCTGCTTGGAGGTCATTTCTAACTGATAACGCTATTGGCCAGACGGTGTCACTATTACTCCTTGGGTTTCATACAGCACAACTGTGCTTCGTCTGTCACTGCTGCAGACCTGATATAGAAAGGCTGAATGTGCTACAGATGACAAATTAAATTACAAAATTCAGACCAGGAAGGCAGAGAGGACCCTCTGCATGAAGATCCTACTGCTTTTGCACAGAAAAGAGGGGGGTCAGCCCTGGCCCTGCTACTCTCCCGCTCCAGTACATCTGGGTTGATCTCTGCAAGATCAGGATCTGCACAAAAAGAGAGCAGGGAACTGGTGGTCTCACATCACAACCTGTCCCCCGGTCCTGTGAAAATTAATCAAGTTGTGTCGGTGTTGTAAGCATGTAGCCCCCTCCACGTTGGGGATTCCTTGGGGAAGAAAGGAGCACCGAGGTAGCTGTACTAAGGAGCAGGGCCTCTATGCTGATGGCTTGGGCCTCCAGCAGATCCTGGGAACTTCTCTGGGTTTGCAGATGGGTCCCACATCTCATTCCACAGGGGAGCAACCACCCAAAACCAATCAAGAAGGAACTTTGTGGAGATTTCCTTCCCCTCAGTCCTTCTCCCACATATTTTACCATGGAAGGGAGTGACCCAGCCCTTGATTATAAGCAGCCAACATCTAAGGGCTTGGCTACACTTGCAAGTTAGAGCCATTAAAGCAGCTCCGGGCACCCTAGCTCACTACCCGTCCACACTGCCAAGGTACACAGAGTGCTCTGACTCCATGGCTAGAGCACTCCCGGTACTCCACCTCTGCGAGAAGATTAACGCTTGTTGCACCTTGGCTGAAACGCCCGGAGTCAGTGTGAACGAGGTGTTGCATTACTGCGCTCTGATGAGGCACCCCGTAATCCCCTTAAGTCAAGTGGCCACTCTTCTCATTAAGAAAAGGAGTACTTGTGGCACCTTCGAGACTAACAAATTTATTTGAGCATAAGCTTTCGTGAGCTACAGCTCACTTCATCAGCTGTAGCTCACGAAAGCTTATGCTCAAATAAATTGGTTCGTCTCTAAGGTGCCACAAGTACTCCTTTTCTTTTTGCGAATACAGACTAACACGGCTGCTACTCTGAAACTCTTCTCATTGTTTGGAATCACTGCAGGAATGTGGATATGCCCTTTTAAAGCTCCTTTTCTGACAGCCGGCTGCTCATCTGCTCCGAGACAAAGCAACCATTACTGTGGAATGCTGTGTGTGTGAGAGAGAGAGGCGGGAGGAGCGGTCTGCTGCTGTCTGAACTTACAAGACATGCTGACATTCTTTCAGCCCCCCAAAAAACCCACTCTCCCCCCACATACATACACACACACACACACACACACACACTCCGTCACACTCCACCCCAACCCCCCATTTTAAAAGCACATTGCAGTCACTTGCATGCTGGGATAACTACCACAATGCACTGCTCTCTGTGACCGTTGCAAGAGCTGCTAATGTGGCCACGCCAGAGCACTTGTAGCTGTCAAGTGTGGACAGACTGCAGCGCTTTCCCTATTGCGCTCTAGGAAGGCTGGTTTAACTCAAAGCGCTCTATAGCTGCAAGTGTAGCCATGCCCTAAATAACTGTGAATAATTCAAGGAGAACTCTTTCCTCGCTGTACTAAGAATTTTGCAGACCACGTAGCTACCTACCACCAGGATTTTATTCAACAATAAGGTAAAGTGCTTAGGACCATTACAGAAAAATAGTGTCAACAATTCCCATGTGTATGGAAAAATCCAACAAGCAAAGGACACAAATCGATCTCATTTTCACACTCTAAATTAGATACAAAGTGCACCTATTTTTGTTGAAAGTAACACATCCTTAGAAGGTATTTTCTTCTTTAATTCCTCCAAAGCTTCGATCAAATTATCTTTAGACTGGCCAGGAAGCTCCAGGACAGATTTCCATCTTTTTATGTCTTCTACAACCACCACTCTCTGGGAAAGAGAAAAGTCATTAGGAAAGTGGAATATTCTTATTGCAAATAAAGATGTTGGCCTTCATCTCAGCTAATGGGGCTGTTATCGACACATGAATTATTGATCATGACATGAACCAGAGCACAGAATATGTGATGGTCCAAAATGATGGGTAATTGCTTGAGAGCAGCTCCCTGTTGTAAATCAGGACAGGAATATCTAGAGAGCAAAGTGAGATTCTTAATCTTATTCTGCCAAACACTGGGCAATTAGCTGCAAATGTCTCCTAGAAAAAGACAGTTATGTAAGTGTTCAGACTTTGGGAAGCCCACTGTATAAATGGCTTAATAAAGAGGGGATGAGAGGGAGTGGATGGGGGAAGCAGCTAATTATAATATTGTTAGTAGCAACTTAGTACCAGGCAGGGCCTGAATCTGCCCCACTTCTGTTTTTGACTTCGGAAATCTCAGAGCAGGTAGAGAAAAGGAGCTAGGGAGCACCACAGAGGGACTGAAAGAAGCCAGTCAATAACGTATCTGGCATTTACATAGTGCCTTTCACCCCAAACATCTTGCAGTGACACTCCCAAATAAAAGATTACAAGAAGCCTGAGTCTTGTTACGTGTAAGATGTAGTGCAAGACCTTTTACAATCGTTCAGCAATGGTTATGCAGCTGATATGCTGTTTGTATTCTCCTCTGTCTTATATTTAGATTATACCTCTTTGGTACAAGGCAAAATTTTTCTGTTCTGTTTGCAAGCACCTAGCACAATAAGGCCCTGATCCAAGACTGGGGACACAAGTGATATCACAATTAATAATAATAATCTCTTGGCTGCAAAATAACCTGCAGGGGGAAAATAATGAAAAAACTAAAGGAGTACTTGTGGCACCTTAGAGACTAACAAATTTATTAGAGCATGAGCTACAGCTCACTTCATCGGATGCATGAAAGTGGAAAATATAGTGGGGAGATTTTATATACACAGAGAACATGAAACAATGGTATCCGTAAAAAGAAAAGGAGTACCATTGTTTCATGTTCTCTGTGTATATAAAATCTCCCCACTATATTTTCCACTGTATGCATCCGATGAAGTGAGCTGTAGCTCACAAAAGCTTATGCTCAAATAAATTGGTTAGTCTCTAAGGTGCCATAAGTCCTCCTTTTCTTTTTTACGGATACAGACTAACACGGCTGCTACTCTGAAACCAATGAAAAAACTGCCACTCAAGAAAGCGGTGTAAGAAGAGAGGGGTGAAAAGCATGCACCTCTACCCACAGACTGCCCTTTTCAATTATCTATATCATGCCCAGATGCTACAGTGATGGGCACGTTAGAAATGCTCAGATACAGACTGACTAATGGATATGCAGGAATCATTTCACTCACTCTTGAAATGCAAGTTACTCTTTTTTTTTTTTTTTTTTTTTTTTTTTTTAACTTCTGCACTTAGGACCTGAATGGGAGAAAACTCACCACCCCATTCCCACTTCTAGCAAGATCAAAAGGGGAAGAGTGCTATCAAAAGTGCTATGGTAATACAAATAATAAATTATTATTAATGGCCAATTGGCCTGTGTCCTTTCCCTCTCCCCATCAAGCATGGAGTTCTGCAAATCTTAAAGCCAGTTCAGTGTGGAGATTCAGGAAAAATACATGTCTCAGAGAATCTCTGTCAAATGCTTTAATCCTATGCAGAGAGGGTGGTGTTGGATCCACCTATACATTCTAAATGTGTCTCAAAATGCATTCTTGCTGCCTATTTGAATAGTGTATGCACATTTTACATTCTTTAAATACAACATTTATAAATACAATCATGCGCCTGATGAATGGCACTCCTGGATGATGCTTCTAGTATTAGGGTTGCTACTTGGAGCATTATGACATCCCATAGGTTACGAATGACTCATATACTCAACTGTACACTGTACAGATGTATTCTGCAACTAATTATGAGTCCAAGTTTCAGCTATATTTTCTTAGCAGCTGCAGAATTATGAGCATAGAAATGCTTATGCACATGGATAGTTATGCAATTACTCTGTATGAGCTGCAAAATCTATATGTACAGATTTACAGGCCACCTGAGAGTGGCTGAAAGTTTGACCCTATGTTTGTGTCTTGGTGGTTTTTTGTTTGTGATTAATCATAAAACTTTCTAAACAAATTCTAAATCTTTTCTTCAGAAAGCTTATATCATGCAGAATCTTGTACTCATGTCACCAAATATCTGACCATTGTTTATAGAATGCCTCTCAATCTGATGGAGAGAGCCTATCCGCTATACTGTTTACTGACAGAGCACACACCACTGAACAGCAGCCATATGTGGGGAGGAATGGAGCAGCCATTCTGTGTCAACTTTACATGACTGTTTTCAGGTAAGGAAATAAATCACTTCTAAAATTGAAGCCACAGGTAAACTTGGACATGAGCTGATTGTAAATACCCAAGTTAGAATTTTGGCCAGAACAACAGGAGTAACACCGCACCTTGCTAACATTTGCCATAAGATCTTCAATGACCACACATATTTGTTTGACAAATAGTATTTCCAGCAATCCAGTGCCCCCTCGTGGTGTGGTGGAGCACTGGCTCAGTAGGGAGAGAAGTGTTACCTAAATGACCAACACCATTTCTTACAGCAACCTGGGCTTCCTTTAGAGGATTTTCATTGAACTATTGACCATGTCTTAGCCTAGGAGATCTCATAAAATAAAGCCTGAAGTCTATAGAATAATTGCTACTGGACATCAGCCCCTTTAGGATCCTAGAGTGCAGGTACACACACTTACACTTCTAATTACAGAATTTCTAATGCTCAAGTGAAAGGGCTAAACTAAACTGTGCCCAATTTTACAGGATACTGAATGGGACTGTTGCACACTGGATTCTGAAATACTGATTAGGGATGAAAATTTCACCCTAGAGCATGGGCAGACAAACTTTTTGGCCTAAGGGCTGCATCGGGTTTCTGAAATTGTATGGAGGGCCAGTTAGGGGACGCTGTGCATCCCCAAACAGCCAAGCATGGCCCAGCCCCCACCCCCTATCCCATCCCCCCTGCTTCTTGCCCCCTGAGACTCCTGCCCCATCCAACCCCCCCCTGTTCCCTGACGGCCCCCCGGGGACCACTGCCCCATCCACCCCTCCTGCTCTCGGTCCCCTGACGGCCCCCAGACCCCCCGCTGCCCCATTCAACCCCCCCCTTCCTGACTGCCCACCCAGGACCCCTGCCCCATCCAACCGCCCCTTCTCTCTGACCGCCCCTGGACCCCTCACCCCTAACTGCCCTCCACCACCCCATTCAACCCCCCCTCTCCTTCCTGACAGCCCCCCCGGGACCCCTGCCCCATCCACCCCCCCACTCCCTGTCCCCAACTGCCCCCCCATCCAACCCCTCCCCTCCTTCCTGACTGCCCCCCCCGGGACCCCTGCCTGCATTCAACCCCCCTGTTCCCAGCCCTTTGACCGCCCCGACCCCATCCACACCCCTGACCATCCCCCAAACTCCTCTGCCCTCTATCCAACCCGCCTCCTGCCCCCATACTGCGCTGCCTGAAGCACCAGGACAGGCAGCCACGGAGCACAGAGCACTGGGTCAGGCCGGGCTCTGCAGCCCCGCGGCCCAGAGCATTGAGCCGCGCAGCGGCGTGACTGTGGGGAAGAGGGGACAGCAGGGGAGGGACCGGGGATGAGCCTCCCAGGCCAGGAGCTCAGGGGTGGGGCAGGACGGTCCCGTGGGCCCACCTCTGCCCTAGAGAAAGCGGGGGGGAAGTAATCCCATGTTAGCATTAATGGTCCGAAAGGAAATTCAGAGGCCTATTCCTTGGGGGCCCCACATCTAAGCATCAGATATAAATGACTTGGACTCACTAAAACTGTAACTTCATATCTCAGCAGGGTGAATCTAACACATTATCCTTTCAAGACCCAAATCTGATGTTGCCTCAGTTTATGGTGTACATGCATTAGATGAGCTTAAAAACCAACGTCCTATCTGCTTTAGATACACATTAAATGTTCCATGGCCTTTTTTGTAATAGGCCATTGCTCCAGCGTCTTTGGAGTACATTTTCTTTCTCCTGGCTGTTGTGCTGAGTGTTTGTTGTCTTCTTGGCTGCTGTCCATCTCAGAGGCAGCAGCATTTCAGTGGTGCTGTACGTACTCTCTCAAGTGCTCTGTGATCCTTTGGGACAGAAGTTGCTATGTAAACTACATCAGGCCTATACTGAAAATACTATACTGATCTCTTATCCATCCATTCCCTCTGCCCTCCCCACTCTTACCTTCAGAGATTCTATAGTGGCTTGCTTGTAAACCTTTGCTCCTGGATCTCTTTTCCTAGGGCTTTCCTGGGCTTTGGGTTTTCGTATCACAAATCTATCCATGATGGACACTTAAAGGTCTCCAAGTTTTTGGTTAGGTGCAGCAGCTGTTTCAGTGAGAAAACAGTTGTCCGTTTTCTTTTATGAAACTGTATTGGTAATATTGCTTTAACTTAAAGGCAGATTGTTGACAGGAATACCAGCAAAACTAACCTCCGCGCCTGAGCTGCAGGTAGATAGGGGGAAAGGTGGGGGAGGGCTTTGATGGCAATGTTACACTGAGCCCCAACTTCAATGAAGCTGCTGGGCACAAAAGACAATTGGGGGGGAGGGGGGGGGGGCTTGGGCTGCTACCGTGGCTCCCTGGGGCTGACTGGAGATTTGGGGTGACGCTGCCGGGTACGCAAAGGGGCGGGGCTACGAGTTACAACATGCACCGTGGGGACGGGCATGGGGTGCCCGGCTCATGCCCCAGGGGGAGGGATGGACTTGGGGGGCCTGGCCCTTGGAGGGCGCAGGAGGAGGGAGGGAGGGGAGGAGGGAGTCGGGGGCCCGGCCCGCGGCGGGCGAGAGGGAGGGAGGGAGTCGGGGGGCCCGGCCTGCGGGAGTGGGGGGAGTCGAGGGGCCCGGGGAGGGATGGAGTCGGGGTGTCCGGCAGGGCGTGGAGGGGCGGCGACGGGCGCGGTGTTCGGCTGCCCGGCGCTGGGGAGCCCGGGACTGCGGGGCGGGGCTCGGGCGCCCGGGCTGGGCAGCAGCGACCCCAAAGGCCACGGGAGGCCAGTTACACGGTTCGCGCGGCCCGGCCCGGAAGCGACTCGCCTCGTAGTTCCCGGCGAAGGCGGTTCTCCCTCTCCTGCCCAGCTCACCTCCGACCGGGAAACTGCGTCTCCCGTCAGGCCCCGCGGCGAGGGAACTCTCGCGATATCGCTCGAGCCCCGTCTTCACCGCAGGGCCGGAAGTGGGAGAGGGAGGGGCAAGATGGCGGCGCTGCGGGGGAGGCTGTCGGGGCTGGGTCTCTTTCTGCTGCTCCTGGTCTGCAGGAGGAGCTGGGCGGCCGCGGGCTCCTCCGAGGCCTTTGACTCGGCGCTGGGGAGCACGGCGTCGTGCCACCGGGCCTGTCAGCTGACGTACCCCCTGCACACCTACCCCAAGGTACGGGACCCCCACCCGCTGCCCCCTTCCCGAACGAGCCTGTCCGGGTACGGGCCTCCCCTCCCCCAGCCGCTCCTGCGCTGTGGGGCTCCCTTGGCGCTTCCTCCAGCTACAGGCCTCCCAGTGCCGTCCCCCGCCCGGCACGGAGCCAGACGCCGCCCCCTCCACTCTGGCCCAAGGCGCAGGGCTTTCCGCCGGGCTCCCCCGGCTTCTCCCCAGCTGGGACCGTCCCTGATGTGGCTCAAGTCAGTGAGGCTCAGTTAGCATGACAAGCTGGGCAAGTGTTGCCGGAACATAAGAGAGACTCCTCAGGTATTTGTCGGGATGAGGAAGACCCGCTTCCCCCGCCCGATAGCTTCTGAGGTTTGTTCACCCTGGTCCATTGGTTGTTGGTGAGTCCTTATCTGGTAGCAGGTGCTTCTAGGTACGGGGCCGTCGGCCAGGAAGATTCCCCCTACACACACCAACCCCAAGATATGCCCGGTTCCTTTCGCGGGCCCCTTCCCACGGGATATAGATAGACTAGAACAGTGGTTCTCAAACTTTTGTACTGGTGACCACTTTCACAGAGCAAGCCTCTGAGTGAGACCCCCCCCTTATACATTAAAAACACTTTTAATATATTTAACACCATTATAAATACTGGAGGCAAACAGGGTTTGGGGTGGAGGCTGACAGCTCATGACCCCCCAATTAATAACCTTGTGACCCCCTGAGGGGTCCTGACCCCCCAGTTTGAGAACCCCTGGACTAGATGAGGTAATATCTCTTATTGGTTCAACTTCTGTTGGTGGAAGGTAAAAGCTTTTGAACTACACAGACCTCTTCTTCAGGTCTGGGGAAGGAAGTAGACCTGAGGAAGAGCTCTGTGTAGCAGTCAGTAATCTCTCTGTAAAATATAATCTTTTGGGGGAAGAGGTGGTTGTGGGGTTTCCATGTGTCCTGTTTTCTTCTTCCTCCTTCCCTCAAAGAAACAATACCAACTTGATTTGGGCTGCTCTGGCTTTAAAACCATACAAAATATCTGTGTGTGTTGACAAGTAAAAAGTCCTGAATCATGACACTGATAAAACATTTGATTTATAGAGGATGAAGTCTGAAGAGTTGTAAAAAATGAGTACTCCAAACCCCCCCCACTCCCGGGTTCTAGTTAACTTAGGCAGATGTCTTTCATGGTATCTATCTTTATAAAAGGAAGGTGTTGGAAAACTGTTCCCCCTAGCTCTGTTTCATATTGAGGTTCAGTATCAGTTCAGGATTCTATAGAATTTTGAGTTATTGTTGGAATTTGGAAAATTCATTATTCTTTTCAGTCTTGTGTGAATTTTTGACTGATAATATACTGCTGCAGATAGAGAATAAAGTATAACAAGTTGAGTTCAAAATGTGGGGTGCACAAATAACAAATGAGGGAGAAGGGTAATAGAGCAGAAAGTTTGAAGTGTGGAATTAATATTTTTAGAATAAAACTACATAACCATGGATTTGAGTCAGTAACTGTGATGTGTATACCTCAACAATGAGTGGAAGCAACAAAGACTTGTGTGGATAGAATGAAATGTGTATCAAGAATATGGAACTTTATGCCCCATGTTGAGATGTCTGAGTATGATGCCAATTGCAAAAAAGGCCAAAGTTTGGGAATTGAATCATTGTAAAATTAAACATCTTTCTTCCTTAATTCCAACCCCAAATCTTTTCCTACTGCAGATCAAATTTCAGACTCCTGTGGTTTTTGTTGGAGGACTTTGGCAAGTTTTTGAAGGAAGTTGAGACTCTGGTGTTTCTTGTAGCTTTTAGAGTTTTTAAAAAAACTAAACACTTTGAGCTCATCATTATAGTATACATCATAAAGAGGCCAATAAAATGACACACACAATTTTCTTCCTACTGAGTCCTTTGTGACTTAAACAATCCATCCTGTGTTGATTTTAAGCGCTATCTACCACTAAGCTACCAAATAGAAATAGAGGTGGCAGGAAACTTTTATTTTGGAAAAATACATTCATTGTTTTGTTTAACTCATGAAAGAGAAACTTTATTAAGACTTATCAGGATAATCTGTGTGTGCATCATACCTGCCAAAGCCAATTCAATATGAATGTCAACATCTGTGGCATATTTTCTGCAGCAGGATATTTCTGTTAGAGACACAGTCAAAGTTGTTAGGCTTTATTTAAAAAAAAATAAAATCTTGACCCAGTTTGGCAGTTGTTTTGATATTTTATGCTGCAAAAACCTATAGAACATCTGTGTCTGAAAGAAACACACCAGTTTTTTTGCAAGAGGTTATATGGTAAGGTGTGGTGTGTTTGCCTTGTTCCTTTAATAATTGATTCAAAGTCCTGTCTTCACCTGTAAAGCAGGTGACAACCATAAGGATGAGGAGAGAGCCAAAAGACCTGTCTTGAGTTTTCCTGTTAACAGATTCACATGGTGTCAAATGCAGAACAATGCTAATGGTTTACAACAACACTACAAACAACTAGTTATGTTGGTCCTAACACATGAGAGAGACAAGGTAGGTGAGCTAATATCTTTTACTGGAACAGTTTCTGTTGGAGGAAGATACCAACATTCAAACTACACAAAGTTCTTCAGGTCTGTGGAAAGAAGTCAGATGCTTTTTGAAAGCTTGTGCTTTCCACCAACAGAAATTTGTCCAGTAAAAGATATTACCTTGTCTCTGACAAGATAGTTTCACAATGTGGAATATTTTTCTGACTCTCTATTTTTATTGCTTTGCTATAAAAAAACAAGCAAAATTTCTAAGATACCAGGGAAGTAGGTACTTGCCTCATCTAAACACAGTTTTTCTACCAGTATGGTATAACTACTCTAGTTGGGGGCATGTTTTTTTATCTAAATAGTTATAATGTTACAACTCCTAGTTACACTCATGCGACTTAGCGTGGCTGTAGTTACACTAATACAAAGGTGCCATATACCAGTGTAGCTTATTCCCCTTTCCATGAGGAAATAAGCTATGCTTGTATGACTGTGACCACACTCGGAGGGTTGTATTGTCTGAACTACACCAGTACTGCTCTAGTTATACAACTTTTGTGACTAGACAAGCCCTCAAATGAAGTCTACCTCACAGATCCCATTTCTCTGCCACATGGTACTTCTAGTAATTAAAAGAGTGTGTTTCTCACAGCTAAGTGAGTATTTTCTTGTGAAACAAAGTACTATAGCACTTCATTAATTATTGGGAGAAGCATTAAGTTGTTTTTTACTTTGTCTTCTGAATGCTACCATACTATAATATTGATAGGGGCATTATACAGAGAGCTCGATATAGTCCCTGCCCTGAAGAACTTACAGTCTAAGACTGTAACATATGAAAGGAGAGAAAGAGGGTGACAATCAAATAGGAACATTGATATACATTTTTTTTATATACTTGCTGTATCTCAGTTTTGTAATTACATAAAGGAATACTCTTCTCTCTTTCCCTCAGCAAAACCATTAAATAGTATATTGACTGGATATTTTGACAAGTAAGTAGCCATGACACAGGAATAGTGCGCCACAAAATATACTCTGGTTACTTATTCTGACAACTCTTTTTACTTCTAATTATATCCCATAACAAATAATTGGTGTTTTGACAATATACCATTCACCTGCATTATGACTCCTCACTGATAGCATTTGCCATTAAATCTTTGAGAGGTAAGGACTGCCAACTTTCTGTATGGATTAGGTTAATAGGTTCTACTTCGATTCTTTAGCAGCTAGTACCTTTATTTTTAAAGCTGTCATTTTTCAGAAATGCATTTTTGAACTTGCTGACTTTAGTGATCTGTCTATTCAAGGCCAGCTCCTTGCTGAATAAAGAACCGTGTTCTGCTTGGACTAAGAAAGTCCATATCAAAGTTGCCCAATAATTTTAAAGAACTGGAATTTGCTTTTGTTCCAGACTGTACAGACCTTGGTGTTTGGCTGACTTCTAAGGTTTTCTTTTTGTTTGGGGTTTTTTGCTAGAATATTTTCCAAGGTAGCTTTTATAGTACTCAGAAAAGTAGTAATGTTTGCTTGTTGCTACCCTAGGTTCTTGGGTGGAGTATTAGTAATCTCTTTAGCAACCCTGCTTTTCTTGTAACTTCCCAGGAAGAGGAACTGTATGCATGTCAGCGAGGCTGCAGACTGTTTTCTATTTGTCAGTTTGTGGATGATGGCATTGACTTGAATCGGACCAAACTGGAATGTGACTCTGGTAAGATAATTCTGTGCTCTTTCCACAAGATGTAATATGAAGAGACAAATGAAGGGAAGAGTGGAAAAGTATAAAGGGATACTGTCAATTTGACTTTTTAAAAATTGATATTACTCTTAAAAAAAAGTTTGATAGAGCACTCATTAAAATTTCTCAAATTTTTAAAAGGGATTTCTGCTTTGTGAGCCTTTAAAACATAAGGGTCCTTTTGGCCAAGGGAAAAACTTAGGTGATGTAACCATATTAGGTGTAAAATGGTTAGCTGACAATGTAATTTTCAAACTAATAGTGTCTCTTTTACTCCATGTAACATTGTGCAATGACATAACATAATAAATGACATCAGTTGCAATGATTTTCGTAGCCCTATTTGTTGGGACGTATGGGTTTGTATTTACTTCAGCTGAAATGTTTGCTTTACAAAGCACAAATCTTGATGAACTGTGTACTACATCACTAATATGGCCTCATTCAACCCAAATTTACAATCTCTTTACTATGGAAAGAGAAACAAATCTTAATTACATTCTCTGCCTTTCATATAGTTAAACAACTTGGGAGCTGGGTGTATGTCTTGTTGAATTAAGCCATTAAATATCAAACATTAATGAATAACTAATTGTTTAAAAGGATTAATTATCTGAAGATCAGAGAAGAATGTTGATAGTTAAAACTGTGAAAATACTTGTTACAAATTATATACCAAGCTAGTACTGAGATCAAAAGCGTGGTGCCAAGCAAGCGAGGCAGGAGAGGGAGCATCTCTCCCTAAGTGCCAACTCAGCACTAAAAAGAGGCTTAATCGTGTGCTGAAGGCAAAAGGGGCAGTGGCAAGTTCCAACAGCAGAGAGAGTTGGGGAAAGGCATGTTAGTACAATACAGAGCTGTGTTATATGAGCTGGGAATAGGCAAGAGCTGCAGAGAAGCAGTATCCTTTGCACAGCTGTGATACAGGCATTTCTTTTCAATTGCCAAACCCCAATCAAGGGAGATCATAAAAAGGGGTGAGGCAGCAAAAGTCCAAATGTAGAGCTGAGTCTTTATTGTTGCCTCCTTTCCTATACAACATTTCCACCCTGGACTGTTGCCTTCTGCCTGTTCATTTGCAGTGGTCTTAGAACACTGATTTTGTTCATTGCTTGGTGGCTGCCCTGTGCTTTGTGATGCACTTCCTGATCATTCTGTTCAGTTCTGTCTCTAGGTGCTTCTGTGGCTGCCAGTTGTCTGACTTTGTGACTGTTTTACCATAGGACTGTTGCTCAGGCTCCTGAGACCTCCACACTCAGATATTTGGTTGATTACTGTGCATTCCCTGCCAGATCTTTGTCTACCCTGTTTCCATAGAGTGCCCATTTCTGGTTCTATGCTTGTTCATTTTCCTCTCCTGTGAGGAAATAGATAGTACTAATGTTTGGTATGCACTTTTACTTGTCAAGTCTGTTCTTTTTGTGCCTTCTGGCCTAAGCCTCCCAATACCCTAGTGAGAGAGGATTATCCCCACTTGACTTCTGTGCTTCGGTTCCCCAGATGCAGAGACTTTTCCCAAGGTCATACAGGTGGGTGGCTAAGCCACAAATAGAATACAAATCTTCTGGCTTCTGTACTGCTAGTCCTTTAAATATTGGATAAAGATATTTGGAAATAAGAGCAGAACTGACTTTACATTTTTGATAAAGCTTGAAATTGGTATAGAAAGTCTAACTATACTCATGCAACACTGATGGGCAAACCCTCCCTTGTTCCCTGTTATGCTATGGCTCTCTGAAGTTTGATGGATTTCTCTGTTAGTTTACTTCCTTCTGGGATCCCAGTTCCATCCCCTGGAGCAAAACTTAAACTCTTCCATGGTATGTGGGAGGGAAGGCCACAGTACTGTGGGAGGGTTTTATCAGCCCAAGTTCTGATAATCCATGCCATCTCTGGAACAAAATCCTTGCCTATTCTACTGGGTTGAGGCCGTGTTAATTTACGTCACTCTGTTGGAATTTACTATATCAGTAATTGCTCTTTATTTTGTTTGTTTTTTGCTTTTCCTCATTTCTGTGACCAAATGCTATTGCTGCACTCAGCTTTTAGACAACCCAGCTTTATGCCTATTCTAGATCAATCATCTAGATTGCATCAGCTCAAAGAACCCAGTACCAGCATTGGTATATTGCTCTCATATTATTCCTCAGGTGGGATTGGGAGTTTTTAAAATTGTCACTTGAGTCCTTATCAGACTGTACCTACACCTTACACTCGTGCTTTCAGTTGCTGACTTAAAATGTGAAATTATTTTCCAATTTACACAACTTTTCTTCTTTGCAGCCTGTACTGAAGCATATTCTCAGTCTGATGAACAGTATGCTTGCCATCTTGGGTGCCAGAATCAGCAGCCATTTGCTGCACTGAGACAAGAGCAAGTAAGCATGTAGCATGTTTGTCAAATGCCACCTACTTGTTTTCTGCTGCTCACATTCTCTTTTTTTTTTTCAAATTTAATAAGTGTGTGTGTGTGTGTAGAAAGATGGAGAGAAATTCTCTATTTAAAGACTAAAACCTTATTGGGGACAGTGTTAAATTGCTCGAATATGTACAGAACAAATTGAAAACCAGTTAGTGATGTGTTTACAGTTAATGTCCCTGATGCCAAGGATTCATCTCCTTTTCCCTCTGACACTGGTGAGATCATTCTGGAGTGACATGATGGACTCAGCACAGAGCTTCATAACTTCCTCATGGACCTTCTACCTTCAAGCAGATGATGGCAAAATAGTTATATTCCAGGTGCTTGCTTGCTTTTTTACTTTTACAAGACTTTGTGTGTCCTGGGTGTTAACTGTTGATCTCCTGCTTCTTCCAATCACAGAACAGTTAGTAGAGCAGTCTCAGAAAGTAACTGCATGCTTAATGTTTGGCAGCAGTCAGTCTATCTTTGTAGTGGTCACTGGATTTGCAATGTAGAAAGCAAAATTAACTTAAATGGGTTGTGTCACAAAATTTTCTCATTTCTTTTGCAAATGTAAATGATGCTTATGGGATGACTATAATTTTATGGTTAATTGAAGCTTTATGAAATACAAACAAGACCTTACAATTTTCATTATTGTTTTAGTCAAAGCCAGAAGTTCAATACATTCCACAGGACACCACAGATCTGAAAGAATCATTGTTGAGCGAAACATCCTGTAAGTTGGTTTGGGTTCTTTAGAGTGCAAATGAAAATATTCGTAACGTGCAAGAGTAAGTCAAATCTTCTACAAAGGGAAAAGTGCATGTCATTATGGGCAGCCTGTCACTCTCACTGTCACCCTGTGTACATTGCAACAAAGGCCACAGTAGTAAACTCCTTTTAAAATGTATTTTAAATATAGCATGGTATTTATGCCCTTGCCACACTGGAATTAGAACCATTTTAAAGAAGTTGTCTACTATCAATGTCTTCGTATAGACAGGGACTATATGAGACTAGAGTTTTTAAACATAAATCTTGGGTGTTTTTTTGTTTTTTTTTTTAATGTGACCTTATAATGGAGCTGTCATTGTGATATTTCAGCAGACCTACAGCCAGGAGGTTCACAGACACACAGAGGACTTTTTGAAGAGGAGGAAAGCAAGAGCTTTTTCAAATGTCTTTCTATGTATGTATCTTCTACTGTCTTATAAAAGCTTAAAGGGTAGGATGACATTCTTTCCCCATATATTTTACATGTCATAGCCTCCATCAGAAAATCTCAAAATGACAGAACTGTGTTCAAGAAAGATGATGTTTTGGAGGAGATGCTAAAAGGGAGGTTCTGAGCACTTGTGTTAAAGAGCTCACTGCTCCCTTCTCAAGAAAATAGATATTAGCCACAATATACTTGTTGGCTATTTGGCCAACCTAATCTCTCCATTCAATTTAAGCTGACCATGATATTTGTCATTTCCTGTCCCACACTACTGATATTTTGCAGCAAACTGTTAATTTCACTCGTTTCCTAGATCCGGCTGCCTGTCAAGGTGAAGTGATTGATTTGTGTAGTACTTTGGGATTGTCTAGTGTGAAAGGTGCTGTATAAATAAGCAGTTTTACTTTATTTCTATGTTGATGGGATAAATATAACTTTGCTCTTTTTCTTTAATCTTTGCTACTGAGCAGCCAGATACGTTCACACACTTCTAGACATACAAAATAATTGGGTCTAAATTAGTTGCAAGAAAGATCTTGGCATCATTATGAGTACACTGAAAACATCCTCTCAATGTGCAGCAGCAGTCAAAAAAGCTAACAATGTTAATAATTAGGAGGGGAATAGATACAAAAATTAGAAAATCCATGGTACACCTACATATTGAATACTGCATACAGTTCAAGTCACCTCATATTGAAAAATATTTTAGAATCAGAAAAGGCACATAAGAACAGCCATACTGGGTCAGACCAAAAGTCCATCTACCCCTTCAACAGTGCCCAATGCCAAGTGCCCCAGAGGGAATGAACAGAACAGGTAATGATCAAGTGATATATCCCGTCACCCATTCCCAGCTTCTGGCAAACACCATTCCTGCCCATCCTGGCTAATAACCATTGCTGGACCCTATCCTCCATTAATTTATCGAGTTTTTTTTTTTAATCCTGTTATAGTCTTGGCCTTCACAACATCCTCAGGCAAGGAGTTCCACAGGTTGACCTTGCGTTGTCAAAAAATACTTCCTTTTGTTTATTTTAAACCTGCTGCCTATTAATTTCATTTGGTGGCCCATAGTTCTTGTATTATGAGAAGGAGTGGGTAACACTTCCTTATTTACTTTCTCCCACACCAGTCATGATTTTATAGACCTCTATCATATCCCCCCCTTAGTCGTCTCTTCTCCAGGCTGAAAAGTCTTATTAATTTCTCCTCATAAGGCAGCAGTTCCATACCCCTAATAATTTTTGTTGCCCTTTTTCTGAACCTTTTCCAAGTCCAATATATCTTTTTTGAGATGGGGCAACCACATCTGCACACAGTATTCAAGATGTGGGTGTACAATGGGTTTATATAGAGGCAATATGATATTTTCTGTCATATTATCTATCCCTTTCTTAATGATTCCCAACATTCTGTATGCTTTTTTGACTGCCACTGCACATTGAGTGGATGTTTTCAGAGAACTATCCACAATGACTCCAAGATCTTTCTTGAGTGGTAACAGCTAATTTAGACCCTATCATTTTATATGTATAGTTGGGATTGTTTTCCAGTGTGCATTACTTTGCATTTATCAACATCAACTGTCAACAAAATGATTAGGAGTATGGAACAGCTTTCATATGACGGGAGATTAAAAGGACTGGGACTGATCAGCTTAGAAAAGAGATTAAAGGGAGATGTGATAGTGGTCTATAAAGTCATGAATGTTATGGAGATAGTGAATAGGGAAATGTTGTTGTTTACCCCTTCACATAACACAAGAACTAAGGGTCACCAGATTAAATTACTAGGGAGCTGGTTTAAAACAAACAAAAGAAAATAATACTTCACACACTGCACAGTCAACCTGTGGAACTCAGTGCCCTGGGATGTTGTGAAGGCCAAAAGTGTAACTGGCTTGGGTCCATCAGTGCTATTAGCCAAGGTGGTCAGGAACGCAACCCCATGCTCCAGGTATCACTGAACCTCCAACTGCCAGAAGGTGGGACTGGATGACAGTGGGTGGATCACTTGTTTGTCATATTCTGTTAATTCCCTCTGAAGCATCTGGCACTGGCCACTGTCAGAAGACAGGATACTGGGCTAGATGGACCATTGGTCTGACAAGTATGGCCGTTATGTTCTTTAGAATTGTGCTAACCATTTGGCTGCTATTTCCCTGGCATAATGAGGTTCTTAAGGCAGAAAGAGAGATTAGAGATTTAGCTGTCATGCATACAAAATGCAGTTAATAGAGAGATTTGTATGCTAAATAGCTTAAAACAGGAGTCAGCTTGGGATCTAGTAAAGAAACTGCCAGACTTGATTAGTTCTGCTTCCCTATCCTGTACCTGAAAACTGGTAGCTAAGGTGGGGTGGGAGGCTGGTTTCCCAGGCTCCTCCAGTGAAGCATTCAACTGAATGATCTAGACCTGGGAACGCAGATTGGTAAAGGCCAGCATATGTCTTTAGAAATATCCTGTTTTCTTAACCTGTTAAACAACTTTAACGATGTTCATTACATTTCAGAAACTCTGGCTGGATTTTAACGACTACACTTGTTCTCTCCGTACTGGTGCTACTCTGGATTTGTTGTGCTACTGTTGCTACAGCGGTACAGCAGTATGTTCCATCTGAGGTAAAGCTAATTATTCTATAGCTTACGGCACCGTGCAGTTATTCATATTACTTACTGCCTGAAATGCTCTAAGGTCTTAGGTATAGAGCTGGTGTTTTGGTTCACTGGCAGTTCTGCAAAATTAAAATATGCTAGAATCAAACTAAAAATGTTGGCAGATCAAGTAAGTGCATTTTGATCTGGGTTTAACAAAATGTTTCATCTGCCTCAAAATGAAACACTTTGTGTTGTGACATTTTAAAAATAAAGATAAAAGAAGTGTATGGTCTAGATTCACAAAATGGGGGGAGAAGGTTGTGGGGGTGCCTCCCTTTATAGTCTTTAGCCCAGTAGATAGGGCACTTAGCTGGGATGTGGGTGACCTGTGTTCCCCTCTCTGCATGCTCTGGAGCAGGGATTTGAACTTTGGTCTCCCACTTGGCAGAAGAGTGCCCTATTGGTATTTGGGGCAGGTCTCAATCTCTCAAAGTTGTTCAACTGTGTGTAAGTAAATTAGTCATTGGACCAAGGACATAAATGTGAGTCCCCCATCTCCAAGGTGAGTGCCCATAACCGTGAGGCTATAGTCATTCTCACTCTTTAGCCCAACGACTATTCAAGCATTTTGTTGAAGCTGTTTCACTTTGTATAAGTGACAGAGACAGTGAAGTGACTGCAGTGTCATGATTAGGGCTCTCACCTTGGAGGTGGGAAACCCAAGTTTGTGTCCTTATTCCAATAACTGTTTAATTACAGTGTTCACACACAGAGTGGAACAACTTCAGCAAGAGAGATTAAGATGTGATCTAATACCCTCCCATATCCCAGTGCTTAGGGCAGTGATACTCAATTAGATCTACCTGTGGGCCGTAGGGTTGCCCGGTGTCTGTTTTTTGACTGAAACATCCAGTCAAAAAGAGACCCTGGTGCTGACCCGGCCACTAAAAATCCAGTCAGCAGGGCTAAGGCAGGCTCCCTGCCTGCTCTGGCTCTGCATGGCTCCTGGAAGCGGCTGGCATGTTTGCCTCCTATGCACAGGGGTGACCTCGGGAGCTCCGTGCGATGCCCTCACCCCAAGCGCTGGCTCTGCAGCTCCCATTGGCTCCTCTTCCCCATGGTAACCATGTTTGACAACTAGAAATTTGTTTCTAGTACCTTTTTGCCAGAGCAGAAGTATGATTACCGGGAGCATTCACTAAACCATTAAAAGGGTTTTAATAAGATCGTGAAAAGGCTGAGAATGGCCAGAACCTATGGACATGATATGGGTGAGTGGCAAGAATCTGATTGGAGGAGGGGAGAAAGGACTCGCTGAACTGACATCTCCCCACTTTCCTTCCTCTAAAAATATGCAAGACTGGCAAGTACCACACTCATTCTGACAGGAACATACCAGTCCTAGCCTGGGACTCAGACTCAACTGTGAACGTGAATTTTAGATAGCATGGAAAATATTTCATAGTAAGAGTTGAAGCATTGTTACTTTGAGGACCGTCAAAACCTCCCTGAGAAATGTATGCTCATAGTTATATGCCAGAAGCTGGGAATGGGCAACGGGACGGATCACTTGATTATCCGTTCTGTTCATTCCCTCTGAAGCACCTGGCATTGGCCACTGTCAGGAAACAGGCTACTGGGCTAGAAGGACTGTTGGCCTGACCCTTTTATGGCCTTTCTGTGTTCTTATGGCTAAGTATGTCTTGAGTCTTGCATTCAGAACCTGTAATGATATGATCTTTTTAAAATAAGTTTAATTATTTCAGAAGTTGAGCATCTATGGAGACTTGGAATACACGAATGAACAAAAACTGACCAGATACCCAGCTTCTGCCCTTGTTGTTGTTCGATGCAAGACTGATGAACAGGAAGAAGCAGGACCTCTACCCACAAAAGTTAATCTGGCTCATTCAGCAATTTAAATAGTTTAAAAGAATTTAATAGACTAATTCTAGCAGTTCTATCAACTCCTGGTGGTTTTTTATGGTTTCTTCAGATGCGGGGCATAGCGGTCAGTGTTTAAATGCAAATAAAGTTACAGAATCAACAAATCAGTCTGTTATGGAATCCTTGTTTTCTTCTAGTAGTGAAGAGAATGGCATGTTTAATTTGCAGGGTTTTGTTTTGTTTTGTTTTTTTCAAATATATGTAATTGCTTTCACTGGAGTTTGTAATGTGTCCTTTTTGCTTAACACAAACTGTAAGCATGCTCTCTACACTTCTACCATGGCACTTTCAATCAGTCATTTCTAACTGTTCTATGATGAAAGATCAGAATTAGCTCTGTAAAAGTAGGATATAAATTCTAAGTGGGCAGAAGATGCTTAGGACAGGCATTTTCAGTTGTGAGGAACTAAGAACATTAATTATAGAACTATTTGCAGAAATTTTGTATTATCCGTTCATCCGTTTGTATTGTGTTATCCGTTTGGGAAAAACCCTTTTCCCAAAAATAGAAATATATTTTTTCTACAGTTATCAATATGCAGAGCATTATTGAGGTACTGCAGGTTGAGCTCAGACTGTCAGAAATGCAAGCTTTTAATGACTCATTGACATATCCTTTTACACACACACAAGTGACATGCTTATTTATTCATCTGACAAACTTTAGCCTTAAACTCTTCAATAGCTTGTTAGGTTAGATCATACTTTTTCTGAAGGAACTCCCTTTGCTGTATTGATTAACTAATTGGGTCCAGTTGTTCCATTGTCAGAAAAAAATTGATTACTGAAAACTGAGAATGGATTTAGAAAAGTAGAATGACTGTAGCCTTTCGCTATGACTCTTAATTAACCATGATGCACTCAGTATGAGACTCATCTACAGCATCCCCCCAATATATGCCATCTGATCACATTCTGCTACATTAGTAAATAACTAATAGAATTCAGTAACCATATGAGAGAATATTGTTATAGCTAGTTTGTCCAACACAGTTTTGTTCTTTACTATAGCTGCTATGATCTAGTGGTGCCTGCTAGGCATCTATAAGCAAGAAGGGACTGTGATGGTTTTCCTTACAAAGTCTCTTTGCAAATGTTTAGAAACTGGCCAAAATTCTATCTCAGAGCCTTAACTTTTTGAACTTTGTCTGATTATGTCTACATTCAGGTAAGAAGTAGGCCATAGAAATCTACTGGTTTTGCATAGCTTTTGTACTCTAGCAAAAATTATACTTGAGATGTTCCAGAGAATAGCTCATTACATGAATTAAAACCAGAAGAATAATTTTAAGTTTGGTTGAGAGTGAGGTTTAGAAAAGGGTGAGTTTCTAAAGTTTGAGGACTATATTGTTGTGGTTATAGATCATGTATTATGGGTCCATACTTAGAGTGCATACCACATACACTGTGGTGCTTGCTATATGTGTTCAGCATACACAGAGCTGCTACAAATCGGTGTTCTCTTCAAAACTGTGTGCACCATACATTTTTGTCATGAAGGCGTAAGAAGTTCAGAATCTAATTCTTCAAGGGGTCTAGTGTGTTGTTGTATAAAACATTGAATTTAAGCCCGATTACATAGTAACTTTTGGTTGATGTGGCATTGAAAGAGGATCTGACTTACAACCATGAAAATTGGAGTGAAATGCTGTTCTTAACGTGATATCTTTATTAAATACCTAGGTTATACAAGGGTCTCAAAATGTGATGGTTGGTTGTGCAGTGCTTTAAAAACACTTTCATAATCTGATGCAGAAAAATAGCTTTTTCTATATGTGTAGTAGTAATCAGTCCTAAGACACTCATTTCTATGCAGTTATGTACTTCAGACATCAGTACACAGCCTTGTTTAATGCAGAATGCTGATGTGCTAGTATCAAATGTAACTTGTGCAATGACAGTTTAAAATCTTTAGGTACAAATGCAGACTTTATACCAGGCTGTGGCTATGGCTGGTATTCTTTGCACTAACTTTGTCTGCAGTGCAGTCTCTGAAGACATTTTAATTATCCCAAATCTTGACTTATAACTAGCATTGAATATAGCATCTATGTAGCATTGAATCTGTTTTCCCTGTGATGTGTAAATGCTGGAAATCGTGTTTATATAGCCTCACTGAAAGTATAACTGTCCAGTTGCCTGTTTCAGTACTATGTATAGTACAACTTTCATTATGTCAATGACTTTAATTTTTAACTCATGAGTGTAAAACTGTTTTTTCTTAACTTATCTTTCTAAAGGTGGATGTCTTCAAATGTTTAAATTTTTAATTATATTTGGGTTAATCAACAGCTTCTAGTTTTTATTTTGAGCTGTAATATCTGCTTAAACTTCTGAAAACCAGAAATGAAAGGAAGAAAAAAAAAATCAACCAATAGATATAAAAGTTCAAGTCTTGAGCCTTGCTACTTACCTGAAATGTCACTATACAATGAATAGATGCTGAAGTCCAGGACTCAGTAACACTCTTCTATGGGTGACACCTGCAAAAGTTGAGTTCCTGTAATGAACTTCTCAAGGTATTAATTTCTATAAAATAATTTCTGTAGTCCAAAGAACCAGACTTTCACAGTATTATAAATTTCAGGTTTTATCCAGGTATATCTTCTGTTATCAGAATAAAATTAATGCCAGAAGTTCCTACTCTAAATACAGACTGCAATTCAGTCATCTTGGCGTTTGAAAATACAGTAGTTTGTAACCATTGTTGGAGCAGACCTAGGTCCTATTTACCAGTTTTTAAGATGGCAGAACAATCTCTATTCCACTTCCTTATTTTCAGATGCTCTGTTTTCTGAAACACTAATTTTGTGTGCAGTGATTTGGGTTTGGGCTCGGGCTCTGCCCAAAAATTAAAACTTTAGCAAATTGCTTTAAGATATTGTTAACTATTGTTTACTATTGTCAACTACTTCCTCACCTTCCTCTTCCCCATACTAGTGTACTTGTGACCTCTTCTCTCTTGTTTTGAGAACTCAAAAACATCTAAACTTAGAAACTGGAATCCTAGCATGTCTGTTGCTCAATAAGCACTGTATGATTTAAGTAACAAAAGACTGATAATTCCTGCTCCCCATGGTACAGTGGCCATAGCTTGGTTATTTTACCATCAGAGTCCTAGGTGAATGGAAGTCATAAGCTTATATGCTTATCTATTCCACTGACTTTATTACTCTGCATCCATCTAGTTAGGGCTTGCATCACCCTACAAGGCTGGCAAATATTACTTTAGTAGACAGAGAAGCTGAGGTACAAAGGTTCTGATTTTGGCCAAAGGCAGTTCCTAATTGAGCTGTGATTTATATATAATCCCACTGCGTAAACCCAAGTGTTATCTAGTAGGGTACAGCAGAGAGTATGCTGGTCTCTGATTTCTTAGTGACTGATAAAAGATGAAATGTTCTTGCTGGGTTCTTAGACTTAACAGCAGAATATGGAGCTATGAGTATTTGTGAACTCTGCTTTGGATCCTGAATGTGATCATGCGGGGTAGGATCATTCCAATTATTCAGAATGATCCAAGAAGAGGATGTTGGATAACTAGCCTCCCTGAGCATGTGCTGCCTGGGGATTTTACTAAATTCTTTTCATTCCTATTTTGACACTCTGCCTTTTTAAAAAGCTTATGTGACAAGAGCCAAGTGGGAGGACCTATTTTTATAGAGGCACATCCTTATAGTCTTACTCTCCTCGACAGCAGCTGTAAATTCTGCATGTGTTGTGGTCATAGGCAATTACACTCAGCATTACTGGGTACCAGAACATCTAATTGAAAATCCTTGTGCATTAACTTACACCACCATTTTAGGTCTAAGCTTAGAAAGTTTAGCATATCGAAAACTGCAAGGAGACAGCATGCCAAGCCGCTTGTGGCTTTGTTTTTTCAACGTAGTAGTCTTCCCAAAGAGGAACAGCAACCCCAATTGAGGATATTACAAAACTCCTTAAACCGCTGGATCAATGTTTTGGCTATATGTAGTATTTCCATAAATGGTTTGTATGGTGTATCTTTAACAAACTTCTAGGGCACCAGTCTGCTTCCCCCTGCCAGAGTATGTTCTCCTAGAACAGTCATTTAGGCCGTAAACCTTGCAGGGGCAGGAACTAGCCCTTTATGCCTGGACAGTATCTATCATGTTGTTGAGACTGCAAGGGCAATCTTGAACTATTAGGGGAGCATAAATGTGAGCCAGAGGCTGACCTAAGATGTGCTATGGGCCTGGAAATTTCAACTTGGTAGGTAAAGGGTAGCCCAAGGTGCTTAAATATATGGAAACTGCTGCATCACCTAGAATCTCATCACAAATGAAGCATGACCTTCTCATTCAATGTTTGCTGTATGTTTGGGCCAAGCAATAAATCTTATGTGCTCACAGGGCTACAAAATTGCACTGTGGATATCTGGGCTAGGGCTGGCGACTGGGCTCTGGGATTCCATGAGGGAGGAGGGTCTTTAATGGTGTCTTTGTTTTGGGGAAAGGATCTGTCCCTTTCCTACCTGCCACACACAATTGTCCTTGGTTGCTTTAATCTCCCTTTCAGCTTGGGGCCGCATATCATGGCACTGCTGTCTATTTCCTTTCTAGCACTTTCCTGCAAACCAAAGGGAGCGTCTTTCCCTGACAATGAAGGCAGAAAGATGAAAAATGGATTCAGATGGGCAAGGTCAGAAGGACGGGCTTTTCCAAAGTGCCTCTGGGCCTCTGCTCCCACGGCAGGCAGTGGGAGCTGTACACGCACTTCAGTGGGAGCAAAGTCAGGCCGGTGACAAGCACTTCCAGAAATCCCACACCAACGCTCTATGGCAGTTACTTAGTGTCTACAGCACACAATAACTTCAAGGTTGTTTGTTAACACAGTGACACTCAACGTTCTGGCTGGGGCCAGCTAATGCAGACAGACCGCAGCCTTTCCTGCAGCTCTGCCAAAGCTCCTCCCGCCCTGCCAGCCCAGCTCCAAGTACAGCTTTAGTTGTGCTGAGCAGTGTGGTGTTTTCTAATGTGTCCACTAGGGACCAGGCTATGACCACCCAACTCCCTCTCACTTCCGCCCAGAGCCAGAGAAAATGCTGATGCTGCCTCTCCTGCCATCCATCAGGCCCTGTATCATATGTGTATGACTATAGATTAGAATGACTCTTTCCTGTCTACCTCTGTTTCTCTTAGTAACCAGGTAACACTGCAGCAGTGCCCTTCACGGTGTAGACTCCTATTAAAACAGAGCCATCTGAAAGACGATCTGCCTGTAAATGGCATGGCTGAACCCTGTCCTGGAAAAAAATTCCAAGGCTTTTACAACTACTACTAAGTAAAACATTGTGGCTCTACCTAAATATGAGCAGAACTCATCCTCAGGTAATTTTATCTCCTTTGATAAATGTAATGACTTTTTTTAAAGAATGCTGATATGCATTCAGTTTGTCTGGCCTCTTTCCTGCTGGTTGCTGTACAATATCTAATAGTTTATAAATAAAAGTAATTCCACCAAAAGAAAAACATTTATCTTAAATGCTGAAATTTCATTAGCTTTTGCTTTACAAATGGGTGAATGAGATGCAAAGACAATCTAGCAACCATTTTGTTAATGAAATATCTTCCACATTTTAAGATGAAATGATCTTTCTTTTTATGTAAAGGTAATGAGATGTATAAAATGTATTCCTGTATAAAATGACACAGAAGCACCAGAAAAATGTAACTAACAGTATTTGAAATTACCTGTAAACATTGCTTCTTTAAGCTATGTATTTTATTTCTGTTTTTTATAGAGAAATTTTGGTAGAATCTCATTTGATTCAACAAAGTTCTCCCCTGAAGAAAGAGGTAATTAACAAAGTATAATTGAGTGGCTTGGTAAAGAAAGTAGAAATCAATAGATACTTGTATTTTATATTATGTGGATAAGAAGAATGTAATGTTTTACAGTCTCTTGAGTGGCTTTTCTTTTACTAATGATAGGAAAACTGTCTAGAATATAAGACTGATGGGTATAAACTGCCTCTTTCTGGTCTGGAAATGGCATGCTATTTGGTACATAGTACTGCATGCAACATCTTGTAGCAACGGAATCTTTTTGTGAAGGAAGAGACTCATGAAGAATGTCTAAACGCCCTGCAAGTTCTTCATGTATTTCAAAAAAACAATGTCCTATACTCATCTGGGTGACATCTGCATTGCCAACTTCAGCCATTGTTGTTTATTGTCCATTTAAAAATAAAAATGTGAAAATAATAAAATTCAGTAGGAAATATTTGAAAGTCGGGAAGCAATGGCACTTTATTGCTATAATTCTCACAGTGGTAACATTGGTT
Source organism: Eretmochelys imbricata (assembly GCF_965152235.1). Lineage (NCBI taxonomy): Eukaryota > Metazoa > Chordata > Testudines > Cheloniidae > Eretmochelys > Eretmochelys imbricata. The sequence goes on from NC_135579.1 coordinate 95,981,963, forward strand.
GCAGTCATTATACTTAATGTTTGTAAACACTTTCCTGTCATAAACACACGTTCTATTTTCACATGCTCATGATTTTCTGAAATGTTTGCCTTTGGAGATGAACTGTTCCCTGTGTACTCTTTGTACAAAGGTGAATTGTGAGTGTTTCAAATGGGGCCAAAATCTCAACAACAGTGGGGCAAAGACCATGCTTTCATTCCTGTTTGTACACCACTGAGCACAGCTGGCACTTGACAAATTGCTAATTAAATGCAAACACTATGTTAATGCAACATTACAATTTTGCCAATAAACACTCACGGTCAGAAAAAAATAAGGTGGAACATGCATTCTACTCCTTTGGACTGATGTCTTATGACAGTCTTTAATTATGTGATTACATACTGTTTCTCAAACAACATACTGAAATAAGGGTTTTTTTTCCCCCCATTACTTTAGAAACGTGTGATGCTATGGAAGTGTGACGCTGAATTTGTAGACATAATATGGTGTATAGGGAACAGAGCTAAGGGTTTGTGGTCAGCTTTAACTTGCACATTTCCTGACTTTTGGGCACTTAACTGTGCAACCTTAAGGTTGTAAAAATGCAGTTTTAGCATTTCATTTCCTAGGTTTTGCTTTGTTTTTTCTTTTTTTTTTAAATGGTCTATTACAACCCCAACTCTCTAATTCTTTTCTCTGGTCTTTAAGTAGTCATTGTGAGGGTCTATTCTGTAACAATTTCTCATTAGTATTGGCTCGGTCCCTATAGCAGAATGTAACATGCTAGTGGTGAGAGTAGGAGTCTTGATATCCTAAGGGAACATCCTGCTCCATTAGGACATAAAAATAGCTGTACTGGGTCAGACTAATGGTCCATCTCGCCCAGTATCCTGTCTTCCTACAATGACCTGTGCCAGATGCTTCAGAAGGAATGAACTGAAGAGGGATTATTGAGTGATCCATCCCCTGTCATCCAGTCCTGGTTTCTGTCAGTCATAGGTTTAGGGACACTCAGAGAATGGGGTTGCATCCCTGACTATCTTGACTAATAACCATTGAAGGACCTATCTTCCATGAATGTATCTAATTCTTTTTTGAACCCAGTATACTTTTGGCCTTCACAACATCCCCTGGCAATGAGTTCCACAGGTTGACTGTGTGTTGTGTTTTGTTTAAACCAGCTGCCTATTAATTTCATTGGGTGATCCCATGTTCTTATGTTATGTGAAGAGGTAAATAACACTTTTTCTCCACGCCATTTATGACTTTATAGACCTCTATCATATTCCCCTTTAGTTTTTAATCTGTCCTCATGTGGAAGTTGTTCTATACCCCTAATCATTTTTTTTTGCTTCTCTGTATCTTTTCCAATTCTAACATATTTTTGTTGAGATGGGGCAAGCAGAACTGCACGCAGTATTTGTGATGTGGGGTACCATGGATTTAGATAGTGGCATTATAAACTTTTCTATTTTATTATCTATCCCTTTCCTTAATGGTTCCTAATATTCTGTTAGATTTTTTGATGGCTGCTGCACATTGAACAGATGTTTTCAGAGAACTTCTATGATGACTCCGAGATCTCTTTCTTGAGTGGGAACAACTACTTTAGACCCCATCTTTTTTATGTATAGTTGGGATTATGGTTTCCCACGTGCATTATTTTGCATTTATCAACATTGAACTTCATCTGCCATTTTGTTGCCCAGGCACCTAGTTTAGCAAGATCCCTTTGTACCTCCTTGCAGCCAGCTTTGGACTTAACTATCTTGAGTAATTTTGTATTGCCTGCAAACTTTGCCACTTCACTATTTCCCCTTTGATGAATAATTGATCATTGATGAATAATTTGAGCAGCACTGGTCCCTATACAGATCCTTGGGGCACTCTGCTATTTACCTCTTTCCATTGATTGGTGAGGCATGATTTCCCTTTACAAAAGCCATTTTGACTCTTCCCCAACATTTTGTATTCATCGATGTGTTTGATAATTCTGTTCTTCGCTACAGTTTCAGCCAATTTGCCTGGTACTGAAGTGAGGCTTACCGACCTGTAATTGCCAGGATTGCTTCTGGAGTCCTTTTTTAAAAATCAGCATTACGTTAGCTGTCTTCCATTATCTGGTACAGAGGCTGATTTTAAGCATTGGGTTACATATCACAGTTAGTGATTCTGCAATTTCATATTTGAGTTCCTACAGAATTCAATACATCTAGTCCTGGTGACTTATTACTACGGCGCTACCAAATTCACAGTCCATTTCGGTCAATTTCATGGTCATAGGATTTTAAACATCATAAATTTCTTGAATTCAGCTATTTATATCAGTGTTGTAATTGTAGGTGTCCTGACCCAAAAAGGAATGTGGGGGGGGTCACAAGGTTATTTTAAGGGGGGTTGCTGTACTACTACCCTTACTTGTGCGCTGCTGCTGGGGGTGGTGCTGCCTACAGAGCTGGGCGGCAGGAGAGCAGCAGCTGCTGGCCAGGAGCCCAGCTCTGAAAGCAGAGCTGCCGCCAGCAACAGTGCACAAGTCAGGATGGCACGGTGTGGTCTGGCCACTCTTCCTTCTGCACTGCTGCTGGTGGGGCGCTGCTTTCAGAGCTGAGCGCCTGGCTAACAGCTGCCACTTTGCAGCCGCTCAGTTCTGAAGGCAGCGCAGAAGTAAGGGTGGCAATACTGCGACCCCCCCCCCCTGCAACTCCCTTTTGGGTCAGGACCCCCAATTTGAGAACTGCTGATCTCCCCATGAAATCTGTATAACAAAGGGTAAAAGCACACAAAAGATCAGATTTCACAGTCTGTGACGCATTTTTTATGGCAGAGAATTTGGTAGAGCCCTGCTTATTACTTTTTAATTTCGCAGTTTGTTCCAAATCCATCTCTATTGACACCTCAGTCTGGGACAGCTCCTCAGATTTGTCATCTAAAAAGTACATCTCAGGTGTGGGGATTTCCCTCACACCCTCTGCGGTGAACACTGATGCAAAGAATTCATTGATGTTGATGAGAGTTTTGCCACTCATTTAATGGGCCAGCATTTCTCCTGGGGATCTACTCCTAGCCCTACCTTGGACTTTCTCTGTTATTTAACTCTCCTGTGCCTTAGTTACCCTCACCTGTAAAATGACAATAGCTTGCTTTACTTTAGGTTTTATTAGAGTAGCCCCCGTCACCTTTGTAAAGGGCTTTGAGCTTCCTTGAGGAAAGATACTGTAGGGGAGCAAAGTTCTTCTCATTTCACAGTCCACTTGAATATGTTCGGTATAGTTTTGAATTTAACCTTTCATTCAGTTCTTGCACATTATCGCCTCTGTTTCAACTTACTGTGTCACTGGTCTGCTGGCACTGACAGCATTACTAAGGAGTGTGTTGACAGAGAGAGAACACACAGACTAAATCCTTAATAACTGATTATGCTCATAGATTTTTGAGATATTAGAAGCAGAGCTGAGGTGTAAAAAAACTTTGGTGAATGTTCACATTAATTTTTAAACCTAAATTTGCTCTGACTGAGTTCAACTCCTGTTGTGTTCGTTTTGCTGGAAATATTCTAGTGAACAAGCTTAGTTAGCACGAGTCAGCTCTTTGGCGCGTGGAGCATCTTTTTGTTTTGTGTCTGTGCAGTGCGTGCCACAATGAGGTCCTGGTCCGTGACGAGGGTTTCTAGGCAACACCACTATACAAATAATAATAAGTAGTTATGAAACCAAATGTTAAGCTCAGATGTTCACCGAAAGGACATTCTAAATAGTAACCAACAATAAAGAGAATTCTCAATTTTAAATTATACTTGCCAGTATGTGCGCTTTTGTTACCCAGTACCATAAGACAGTCAATCATGTAACAAAAATGATATCATGTGATCCATGAAACTAACCAACACAGCACATGTTTTGAATTTCAAATATTTCCAGTTCTTCTTTGCTCAAAAACTTAGGGAATAACTTTGAATAATGAATGAATGTGAGAATTTTGCAGTCTGTTTGCCTAAACTGCAGTTTACAATGTTCAACTCACTTTAACCCCTGCTCGTCATTTGTGAATCCTCTGACATTTAGGTCCCTTTTATTGTCACAGATCACTGCCATGAATGCAGGGCATGTTTAAGTTGTACTCGAAGATGCCTCTGTATCTCCATTATTGCGCTGCTTGCACTCGGCGTCGTAGGTGCTGTCATTGGTTTTGCCGTCACATTTGGACTCCCACCACCCACTCCAGGTCAGTCTGGTATTTTTTTCTGTCTAAACAAGTTAGTGAACCTCCAGCCAAAGTGCTGCCATTTTTTCAATAAGTTAGACATAGAAGGCGCCACTTGAAGCCTGGAGACGGGAGAGGAAGAGAAGGAGAGAGATGAATTTGCTCCATTCCAAACTCTTGGTGACGCGCACTACTCGGAATGTACACTTGTCCTTGGATGTTTAATAGGATTGTTGTAAATCTCTAGTACTTTGTGTGGGTGGCTTAATCACATTTTAATACACTTAGGCCTCTAATGTAGAAGAGCATGTTAGCAGGTAGGATCCATGTATAAATAGACCGCTGGTCAGTTCCAGGGTGGCAACTGAATTCCTGAAGTTCTTAATTTTTTTCTTCTGGTTAAAAATATCTTTTTGGTCTGGGCCTTGTGCTCTTGGTGAATGTGGAAATGTCTGTTAGATCTGGTGACCAGAGAGCAATTGTGATAAATCAAGATGGGTGGGAGGTATTAGGCACCTATATAAGACAAAGCCCCAAGTATCAGGACTGTCCCTGTAAAATCTGATCACCCTAGTTAGATCAATCAGTATCTAAGCTCATTTATGTCCTGATTTCTTTTCAGTGAACCGTTTCTGTGTGACTTCAGGTAACCAGACTGGCTTTTTATGTGATGATAGAGTGACTTGCCTTCCAGCCAGTAGGATCTGCAACAGAATCAGAGAGTGTGTTAATGGAGAGGATGAGCAGGAGAAATTATGTAGTAAGCTTTTTTTTTTTTTTTCAACATCTTCTCCCTGTGATGGTTTCTCCAGTCCTCCTGTGCATGCTCCTCACAACCCCTGGTTTCCTCATGTTCCCCCATACTCAAAGCTCCATACTTTAGCACAGAATAACTGAACAGAACTCTTCATAACCCAGCTGCTGAATGACCAGTTTGTTCAAGGCTGCACCAGGAGTCTGTGGAGAACCAGAAACAGAAGCGTCCAGGTCCCTTGATTTGCCCTTGTGAGCCTTAATCATGAGGCCTCCCTCCTCCTTTGATGAAGTTATTCATAATATGATTAAATGGCCCTAGTGACAGAGCATCGTGTTAGCATGTGGAAGATCTGGTTTTGATTTATGGGTAAGTCAGTGACAGAACAGATGGTCTTGTTAAAGCAGCGGACAGGGAACCAGGAGATCTGGTCTGTACACCTGGCTCTGAGGCAAACTTCCCATGAGACTTTGGGCAAGTCACTTACACGCTCAGTACCTCAGTTTCCCTATTTTTAAATGGGGAATAAGCACATTTCCCTCCATCTACCAGGGGGGTCATGTAGTTTAATATTTTTCACGTGCTTTGAGATCTTTGCATGGAAGGAGAACATAGAAGTGTAAAATAATATTAATAGTTAATAATTGGTTTCTCAGCCATTATATTTATGTCCAACTGTTGTTGAGTGAAGTCAGAACATTTCACCATCTTCAGGTGTCTCATCTTGTAGATGATTTGCCCAGTAGCCTTCCAGGATACTTGATCTTCCGCTGCAGCAACCCTGTACACTGGATCTATGCTGATAAGAAGTGTAATGGCGCAAATGACTGTGGAGACTGTTCTGATGAAAAGGGGGCCTGTAAGTCAGCCACTTCTTTTCACTGATGTAAAAAATAGTTGAAGGGCTTGGTGTTTGTAAAGGATGGTGGACTGACAATCTCAGAGACTGACATCCTCCTTTTACCCACAAGATAGATCAGTGGTTCTCAAACTTTTGTACTGGTGACCCCTTTCACACAGCAAGCCTCCGAGTGTGATTTCCCCCTTAAATATATAAAAAAGTGTTTTTAATTTATAACACCATTATAAATGCTGGAGGCAAAGCTGGGTTTGGAGTGGAGACTGACAGATCGCAATCCCTCATGTAATAACCTCACAACTCCCTGAAGGGTCCCGACCCCCAGTTTGAGAACCCCTGAGATAGATAGAATGTGAGTAACAACAGTGCAGACTTCTTCAAGTCATCCCACAAAGCTACTTCAACCTTGCCCTTCATTCAGGTGCTATGACCCTCTCAGTCCTTGGTCTGTCTGCTGAGACTGTCAACAAGCATGCCAGATATGGTGGTTTTGTTATGTAGACATCTGTTCAATGGTCACTGGATTGTCACCACCAATTTAATGTCACATACGCTGCCAAGCAGACATCTGATGCTAATAACTCTTGATCACTAACAACTTGGGCCATATTCAGACTTACAACCTAGAGGTGAAAGGCTTCATAGCCCATTGCCAATTCCCTGAGCCATTCATTCTCTGGTGTACGCTGACTTTGGATTGATTTTCTCTCAAAGAATGACTGTAACCAGCTGCCTAAATTCAAAACTAATGGCTGATTCTTATGAACAGCAGCTTACTAAGAGCCAGCTGGAATTTAACACCTAAAAAGGTGCCTATTTGAAAATTGAAGCTAAAGGTTAGGATTTTCAAAGCAGCCTAGGAAAGGCAGACACATCTTCCGCTGAAATTAATGGAATTGTGTATCTAAATCACCTAGCCTGTTTTGAAAATCTCAGCCACAACATGCAGACCTGAACTGATGCATAGCAGCAGCTGCATCTAGAGAAGCTAGTTTCAGATATACAGATAGTAACATTTGAGTAATGGCATTTGTATGTCATGAATGTTAACTGGCTGCTCCTCTCACTGGTAGCTAACTGTCCCTGACTTCTGGAGATAGTACTGACTAAGGGACCCTTTTACATGGCAGGTTCGTGTACCCACCCGTATCTACTGCCTCTAAGAAATTAGGTGGCTGCTTAAGGTTAAATATTCTGGTGCTGGGTGAAAGCTTTTCTTTCTTGTGCATTTTCGATATCTATTAGGTGAGAGTTCAGATCTGCCAACGTAAAGTCTAAAATGTAACGTAAGAAAAGCAGAAGAGCCAATGGCCCCTGTTTTCTTTTCACCCTAGTGGCTAGCTGCCCTCCTTGCGGGACTCAGTGGTGGAGCTGCACACCAGTGTTTTACGAGTATTGCACCTGCATTCCCAGGGCCCTCTGCCGAGACAGAATCCAGCACTGCTCAGACTGGTCCGATGAGTATGCCTGCAATAGATGAAGTACCTAGAGCCAAGAGGTAGCTACGCCCCCTCAGGGCATGGTCTGCATTCTCACCTGCTAGTCTTCTCCTGCTGCTGCTTTAATACCCTGGGTTGAAGCTTTTGTTTGAAAATGGCATGGCCTAGTGGTTTCCTGACTACCATGCAACAGCACTGAAAGGAGGAAGAGTACTATATAACAGACTCAGCAGAGGACTGGAAACTAGGAATCGCACAGTTCTAATCCTGTCTGTTGCTGACTCGCTGTGAGATCATGGGCAAGTCGCTCACCTTACTATGTCTTGGTTTCCCCATCTGTAAAATGGGGATAATAATACTGCTCTACCTCCCAGGGTGTGGTGATGGTAAACTAGTTACCACCTGTAAAGTACTTTGAAGATACAAAGTGCTACCTATGGGTTGAGGTTGTGATTGTTGAGTTGTATATGCAAGTCTGCAGGGAGAGGAGGGAAATTACAGTAGACAGGAAATTACAGTTTTTCTTTCCTTTTTAGGGAAAAAAACGACAAATACAGATTAAGTATCAACTAAAATAATAATAAAACCAATAAGTGACCTCACACTCTTTTTGGTTTTGATAACAGCAGTCATTGCTAATTGATCACTAATCTGTTAGCATGAAAGGAGGAGAAATTCCCTGAGTCTTTTATAGCTCTAAACTCTATGAAACCAGGTCGCATTGCTGTCTACCTGTTTAAAAAAATAAATCGTGGTAAATATCCCCTGAAATTAAATTGGGTCTATTTCTTTTCTGCAGAACTATTTCTGATGTGAAAATGAGGGGGAATTTTAATATAAGGCTTTTAAAATAAGTGATATAAAAATGTTACCTGTATTCTTCCATCAGTTTGTTGTTGTGAGGGACGGAGACACCATTTGTTAGCAGTACTGTATACGTTGTGTTATCTCCTTTTGTGACTGATCATAAAGCAGTCCCTCCAGGTGTATGTGTAAGACCCAGTTGCTCATCCCACGGTGAAATAGTAGTGATTTTATAGGGGGTTAGGTGGACAAGATGCGATGGTGGGCAAAGGGCCACCCCAAAAAGTGAGGTGAGCACAGAAGTGTACATTAGAGTTGGGTAGAACAGTCTGAGCTCTGCACGTGTGCAAGTGTACCATGGGAGCCTTTCTAGCCCTGAACTTCGAGTGTCCATCATCATGTCCTTTCTGTGCTTCAGCACTTAGGAGCAGGACCTCTTCACAATCCCCAAGCAGAAAACCCAGTGCTAAAACCAGATGCCTAAATGAATGACCACAGGTACCAAGCAGAACACAGAAACAGCTACAATTTCAAACAGAGGAAAAGGCAGAGAGGAGAAACCCACCTCACAAAACCACTTTGCCTGCAAAGCCATTCAGCAACAACCTACTAAAGGCTATCTTTCTGTCAGGCTTCCAGACTGGTCCCTCAGGTGGAGTATTGTTTGTTTTGCCTGTATTATGTGTCTGAGTTGGATGGTCAGTTTATGATGGTAGGGACCTTATCTTCCTTTGTTTGTACATTGTTCAGCTAATAATAAGGGCCAGAACAGAGGGAGAAATGGAAACATGGATTGAAGCAAGTTTGCCTTTGGGGTGTATGTCAGAATGTTGGGCAACAACAGCAGTGCCCACACTGATCATTATATCACCAATTAAATCACCTCAGGCTAAGCGGGGGGATAGCTGTGCTTGTTTGACAGATGAGAATGGGCTGGGGAGAGGTAAAGCACTAATTAACCCGAGGGAGTAGAACAAGACAGGAAGGGAGTGGCAAGGGGAGCCAGAGAGAGAGGCAGGCTGTGAGAGCCCAGGCCTGAGAGAGATCTCCTTCCTTTCCTAGCCTTGGTAGCCTGAGGAATTATATATTATTGCACCTGTAAAGGTGATGGGGGAACACTGTAAATACACCATGGGTGGTGTCTATGAGCGGAGAGTCTCCAAGCAGCCTGAGTGCGTAGAGAAAGACAGGAGCGGAGGGGACACGCTCTTACATGTGGGGATTTGTACAGGTAAGATCCTGGACGGACAGAGAGCCTCCAGGGGAGGGCCTGATGTAAAGGTTTGGCAGCCTGGATAATGGAGGAGAACCTGCAATGGCTGGTGGAACAACAAAAAAGAATGCAGAAGACCTTGCAAAGCTTCCAGTAGTGTCACCACCTGGAGAGGCAAGTGTTGCTCGCCTGGCAGGCAGAACAGCAAAAAAAGCCTGTATGACTTCATCCAAGAGCAAACGACTGTGCAGCAGCAGCGATGACAAAGGTAGTGAGTCCCATGGCAGGGAATGGCAAACGGGTACAGGGACTGGCGTCTGTAAGATATGACCCCTATGGATGACCCCAATGCATTAATTGGCACCTTTGGAAGGGTGGATATGAGCAAGCCTCAGACTACAAGATGGTGAAGGCAGCCATCTTGGATTGGGTGGGCCTGTCTGCTGAAAAGTATGGACAGAAGTTCTAAGCTGTGAGATGGATGGGCTGTCTGATGTCTGAGACTGGACACCCAAACTGTGGGGGAGATTAGGAACGCTCTGATTTTGGAGCCTCCCCGAGAGCATGCAGGTCTGGGTCAGACAGCATCAGCTAGGAACCTTAGATGAAGCAGTTAAACTGACAGAGGAGTTTGGGGAAGCAGGCTTCCCCAGGAAAGAAGGCCGACCATTTAGGGGATCAGATCCAGGGAAGAAGTGTTGGGAACCCCCTGCCTAGAAGTGCATAGAGAAGAAGAGAGAAGAGCCCAGAGAAGCTCTGACAAGTACTCGTACGTTTACCTTTTACCGGGAGTGGGCAGCGGGGACACTTGAAAAGAGGCTGTCCATACATGGAATGCAAGGTGTTTTGCCAAGGTCGGTGGTTGGGCTGGGATTCTCAGGCAGGGGAAAGAAAATAAACTGTTGACCATTTCTGTGATGGTGGGGAGGAAGTGTTAAAGGGGCCTGGTAGACACAGCCCCACCTTGCTTTCTGGTCCAGCGGGCATTGGTTAAACCCCACTGGATGGTTCCAGGTAGTCTGAAATTAGTGTGTGTCCATAGAGATAAATAGCACTGCCCTGTGGCAGAGGTACCCCGGAGGTCCATGGGATGCTCACTTGGAAACAAGTAGGGGTAGTAGATAGGTTACACCTCCCTATTGTGTTGGGCACCAACTGGAGGTCCTTCTTTTTGGGAAGACAAGCTGACATTGGGGAGCCCCAGGTAGGGAAATGCCTCTTGACAAGAAGAGACAAGCCAAGACAAGAGAGTTACCCTAGAGACTGAGGGGGACAGGAAGGAAAACAAGGTGCAAGGTGTAGACACTACTAGACAAGAGAATGCATGCCAAGACATAAGGGGAGAGCCCTGAGACACTGAAGGGGCAGGAATGGAAAATAAGGACATAGGCCCAGTGGGTAAAGATAACCTGAGCTCATTAATGTGGGTTGGGTAGCCCTTTGAACCACCTGACAGGTACACCAAGGGGAAAAAGCTCAGGTTCAGTTTAGTGGAATAGGAGAACCAGGGGCATGGGGGGGAGCCCACTGGCCCCACCACAAGACAGAAGGGGTGAGAGTAGGACAAGGGGCACTCTGGAGGGCTAATGGTGTGAGGACCTGTAGGCCAGAACAGTGGGTGGAGGTTGTCCCCACAATTCTAAGTGTGTGTTCTGCCCGTGGAGAAGGGCAGACCCTATAAGGAGGGCCTGGATAATCATCCTGAATACAGAGGAAGAACCCCACAAGGAAGCCCTTCTGGTAAGGGAGGGAGAGTGTGGGGTAAGAAAAATCTTTGTCAGGTGAGCACGGGAGCTGTGGGACACATTGCGGGGCAACAGTGACAGTACCTGCACTTGGATCACCAATTAAATTGCCCCAGAGTAAAAGTGGGGGACGAAACTGCGCCTAATTGACAGATTAGAATGGGTCAGACTTGGAGATAATTAAAACATTAGTTAACACATTAGCTTAGGGAGTAGAACACGATACAGGAAGGAAGTGGGCAAGGAGGGGGAGGGGGAGAGCACCAGAGCCCAGAGAGAGCTCCTCCCTCTCCTGTCCCAGGCCTCAGGGGGTGAGGATTATATGTTGTTGTAGATAAAGTGGGGGGAGGATGTAAATGAACCACAGGTGGGGTTTACAAGCAGAGTCTAGGCAGTCTGTAAAAAGAAAAACACAGAGCAAGATGGAAGCGGCGGGGGTGCCCTATGACGGAAGAATGAACCCCACTTTCTCTCTTCATATAACCTGTTACTGCCAATGTAAGCCTTGTGCTAGGATTTAAAGTATGTTTAATCTCTTACAAAGATATAGTTGTGGAGTGGAAGCTTTCTACTCTCAGGGCAACCACAGGGTAAGGCGGCTACTGTATGGCTTGTACCAGGAAGTATTGAAGTGAGAAAATAAAACCGGTTCAGTGGCAACCCTTGGAGAAGTGGGCCACAGAAAGATCAGGTGTCTCATCTGCTTCTCTGTGACACCGAGCCCACTAACTGTTCGCACACCAGTGAACTCGCCGTCGCCGGCTCAGTGGCTGAGACTTCCAGAGCAGTCTAAGAAGCTTACACAGGTGTCTTCCACTGGAATTAAAGAAAGATGCAATCCCTTTAGACTGCTTTGAAAATCTCAGCCAGTGCATTCCTGATTAGGGATGTTAGGCTTGAAAGACGCACAGCTTTATAGTAAATACAATAGATCTATGTTAATAAGCCAGAAATAAGCATCAGTCAGTATTTTCCCTAGTTCCACCACCACCTCCATGCATATGTCAGTCTGTTCCTTTTCTCTGTGGCCTGTGCAATCTAAAACTATGGGTGTCCCCATGACTTGTGTAAATGGAGAATGTTGATTGTTGTTTGTAGCTGGGTTACAGCAGTAGATCTGAAACATCCTTTGTAAAAAGGCTTTACTGTTTTCTGACTCATACTTTTATCTCAAATGACACAGTAAAAGACTATGTAATGGAACAGCTACTGTAGCAACCTTTAAAGCTGTATGTGGTAACCTATCCCTGCAGAGACGTAAAACCAAGCTATAATGGATGTCTTCCTTTCCCCGTTTGTATAAAATGCTGCAGTGTATTTATTGCCCCAGCTAAGAGGAGACATGGTTAGAAAGCATTAGTTGCATAAGTAAATATTTTCACTTCAGAATTTAAGAATTCCAGTCCAAGATCAAAACATTAATTAGAGATTCCTAGCTGTCTGAATACTAATGGCAGATTAATAGGATTTGAAATACAGGTCATGCTCAGTAGTTTTGACTTGAAAATCACCCTAATTTAACACTTCAGTAAAGCTGATATTGGGTTGGTAAATTAAGCCTGTTTTGTTTTAATTTTTATAATCATAGTTTGTGTTCCCCATATTAAACAAGGGAGTGTTCTGTGGCAATCTATGGGGAATAATATTTGCACACTTCTTAAGAGGAGTAAGGAGGATGTGGAGATAACACTGCTGGTCCTTCTGTCCTACATATGAGCTCAGTCCAACTCCCCTTGAACTCAATGGCATCTTGTTGATTTCAGTGGAAGTTGGATCAGGTCCCAGTTGGGTTCTGAAGTCCTAGGCTGTTTGCTTATGTATGCTTATGGTATGCTTTGTGACAGCTTGAAAGTGCCCATAATGAAAAATGTTTCACCTAAGGGTTCATGGCTTTTTTTCCCCTCCGGTGTCATAGGTACAAGTGAGCTGCACCTAATGTGCTGCATTCCAGGAAATAGAAAGGCAGCCTATTTTTTTTTTTTAAAGATAAAAATGGCTTGTTAATCACACAATACATTATTGGCCTGTGGAACTCATTGCCACAAGATACTGCAGAGTCCAAGAGTTTAGCCTGTTTCAAAAAAATGGGTTGTCACTTCTATGGATGAGAACATCCAGAATTACTTTAGTAAGGATTAAAATAATCAGTGTTTGGAAGGGATACAAACCCTGATGTTGCAGGGCATAAACCAGTCACTAACTAAAGGGAGTTAGGAAGAATCTTACCCTGTAACTGTCTACCACTGGGTTTTTTGTACCTTTTTCTAAGTGTCTGATACTGGCCACTGTCAGAAACAGGATCCTGACCTTTATGGACCACTTGTTTTGATCTTTCTGGGTAATTTTTATGTTCTTGTAAAAAATATTGAGTAAGTAGTATAACACCTAAAAGTGTTCTAGGTGTTTTATAGAACAAATAAGAACCAAGTGCCTCATTTTAGACATGATGCCAAAATCGGGCATCATAATCAATAGACAGGGAGCAGGCTGGGAAAGGATAGGGCTTACAGCAGTAACCCTAACCATGTAACTAGTTTTTAAGCATGTATATTTCTAGATGGCTCTTTAAGCATTTCTTCATTATAGACTTGTTTCTTGCGAGCATCATGGAAGAAGTATATCTTGAGGGATATGACAAAAGAGAAACTAAAGTGTGTATGGACTAGAGTTGGAGGGCATGTCACAGATAAGAGGAGAGGGGTGGAATTCTGACTTTTGACATCCGTAGCTCCCTGAGAAAAACCTCATATAACAATACAAGAGCAGCATAGCACCCTTGCATATATCATTCAAGTTCTCACTAGGCTACACTTTCTGCACAGAGTGCTAAGACAACGCAGAGTATGGAATTTAGCTTTGCTAACAGTTCTGGAGTAAATTATGCCTTAGGAAATATTTTGATTTTTTTTTCTCTTCCAATCTGTATGTGGAAACAAGGCATGGTAGGTGGCTAAAATTATTGCTCAGGTAGACTGAAGAGGGAGAAAAAAAGTTGGAGTTTCAGAAAGAAGAGGATATAGAGCGGTAGCGAGCCTGATTTGTCTTAGGTACCCCCAAGTTTCACCTCACTTAAACTCTTTGTTTACAAAATCAGACATAAAAATTCAAAAGTGTATTAGCATGCTATTACTGAAAAATTGCTTACTTTCTCATTTTTACCAATAACTATAAAATCAATTGGAATATAAATACTCTACTTACATTTCAGTGTACAGCATACAAAGCAGTAAAATCAAGTTTGTACGAAACTTTAGTTTGTACTGACTTCGTTAGTGCTTTTTATGTAGCCTGGTGTAAAACTAGGCAAATATCTAGATGAGTTGATCTACCCCCAGCAGACCTCTGTGTACTCCCAGAGGTACATGTACCCCTGGTTGAGAACCACTGATCTAGAGAATATGGGAAGGTGTGACAATAATAGTACCAGAAATCATTTCAGTCAATGCAGCAGGCAGCGAACTATCACCAAAGAATAACGCACATCAGTATAGAATGTTTCAAGCTCAGAGAATACTCTAACCTCAAACTGACCAGAATTATATATATAGTTCATTCATTCACTGGTGAAGAGGAGCAGTTTTTTAGCAGTGCAAAACAATTACCCGACAACAGTTTAGAATATGAAATGACCCTAAATATATCATCACACTCATTTAATTCTTCCAAGAATTTGTGCATTAGCAGGATTGGCTTTGGGGGTTTATTTGGGTGGTTTTAGAACAGTGTTTCTCAACCTTTTTGATACCAAGAACCAGCTTGCGGCCTTCCTAAACTGTCAGGGAGATCTCAGGGACCCGCACCTGTCCACAGACGGGTTGTTGTGAAACACTGCTTTAGTCCACAAAAGCTGAGGTAATATTAATGCTGTGCTGTGCAGTCATTTTTAAGAGTGAATTTAGCTTTCATGAAGGATATACCAGAATGTAGTTTTGTATAGAGGGATAAGATAGAAGACCAAGAGGCTGAGATAAGCTATTACCAGCAGGACAGTGGGGTGGGAGGAGGTGTTTCATATTCTCTGTGTATATATAAAGTCTGCTGCAGTTTCCACGGTATACATCTGATGAAGTGAGCTGTAGCTCACGAAAGCTCATGCTCAAATAAATTGGTTAGTCTCTAAGGTGCCACAAGTACTCCTTTTCTTTTTGCGAATACAGACTAACACGGCTGTTACTCTGAAACTTTTCCCAGTGAGAGAACTTAGAACTCCATCACATAGTACTGTCTACTTATATTCAGGGGGTGTTCAGCTAAGCAATAACTACATCGCTTCTCCTCAGTTTCATCAGTAGTTGGCAGTGCACCAGAATTAGTGGGGTATACAGAGGTTCCTTGATGGTCAGATATCAATATCCATCGATCAAACACAGGAGTTGGCATTACACTATGCTTACATCTGGATGCTTGTTTCCTCAAATATTTTTAACACTGCCTATAAAGAAACCTAAATAACTAGACGTACAAATGTCCCTTAGGATGACTAAATGTGACAGTGAGGACATGTGTGTCAGAATGGGAATTAGTATGTTACCTGCAGGGTCAAACCAAAGAGAGTAGGAGACTAAAGCTTCACTCCTTAAACTACAAGTTGTGTCTACGCTAGCCAACTCCACAAACTTAACTCACCACCCCTGAAAGCCATAGTAGGATTAGATGACATAGTGGTAGAAATGCTTGAACCCCATCTACACTATGATTTCCACTGCTGATGAGTTACAGCCATGACGTCTGTTAGTCCCAAAGAAGAGCAGAAGTGACAGGATGAGAAGAGTTAGTGATCAATATTGAGGCTGGGAACATAAAAAGTGCCTTGAAGCCTTGATTTTTAAAAAGAATTTAACCAACATTATTTTTAAAAACAACCCTGGGGGTTTTTTTGGTCAGACTTTATATTACCATAACAAATCTAAGTATAAGACTTTCAGTCTGTCTTTCATCTTATCATGCACATAGTTTCATCTGTTAGATCTTTAACCTAAATGCAGGGGGGTGCACAGAATTTGGAGGCTTAGAAGGGGAAAAACCCTCCATGTCCAGTACTACCCTGTTCCAGCTTTGCCTATGTAAACAGTTGGGAACAGTCCTTAAAAGGGAGCAAGTAGTCTCAGGGCATTTATAAAAAAGCCCACATTGGCTTTAGGACCCAAGGCCAATTTCATGGGCTGCTTGGTGGTGAGGAATCAGGTGCTTTTGGTGGTTCCAGCCATTGTCTTTTTGAGAACAAGGCAGGATGGTAAATGTTGTCCAACATGGCATCCACTGTTAGTATCCCTAGTTTCTGGCAACATGTGATGGAGAAAAGCATAGGAGTATAAATAGTACCTTTGCACAAGATGGAGAGACCTTCTTAGCATACATGCCTCAGGGTGGCACGTGACCAGGATTCATCACTGAATTTGGTCCCCTGGTTGGATCATTAGCTTCCCTGGCTTGGGCTGGGTACTGATGGGGAGTGTGATGGGAACGCTGATCCATGCCCTGCAGAGAGACCCTGAGAAAGCCAGATGGTGCTGGGACTCTCTCCTGGATGGCACATGCATGTAAACCTACTTTGTTTTTACAATCGTTTTGCTTTGTAGTGACTTGAGTGCAAATATGTCAGTAGAACAACAAGCAGAGAATGTGGGAATACTGTATATTTCTGTCTTTTTAGCAGGTTGAAATAAAGACCCCCCCCAAACAAAGAAACTCTGCTTACAAATTCCAAGGATGCACTTCTTGAGTGTGTCTGGCTTGAAAACAGCTATTTGAAAGAATTACCAGAGGGATATCTAAGTGCTACTAGAAGAAACAAACTGAAGTAAAATTTTGGCCTTAATAATCATGCCACAATTTTCAGAAGTCATTAGTAATTCTGGGTGCCTCAACTTTTAGGTGCCTAACTTTAAGGTGTTAAGTTAGGCACCCACAATCACTACTGAAATTCTTAGCTTCAGTGTTTGTAGGACAGACAGACCTCAAGGTAACTAGAGTTAGGAGGTTCCACTGGATTTACGTAGAATAATTTAGAACTGTTTTAGATGCAGTAGATCAATTCAACATGTTTTCAACACTTCCCATAGCTACATCAATACTTTTCTATATAAACGTTTCTAGATAGTGATAATTGCACGCTTAAACATGTTTCAATCCACAAAAGTCTCTTAAATGACAAGCGTAAAGTGCCATTGATTGGTTTGTAAAAAGAGAACCTTAACTCAATAAACTCTACCGCTGTAACTCAGAGTAAAATGTAGAGTTTAATCTTGAAATTCACTAAACTGCAATATTTTCCCCATTTCCATGTTACAATTTTGATTCCAAAGTAATTGTCTGCAAGAAATTAGCTGTTACTTAACTTTATATCTCACCCCTCCCATAAATTTATTCTCCTTTCTTTGTTAGGCTCTATCCACAGCATTTTGGGTACAGCTCACAGGGTGAGGTGTATGTACTACCTAGATAAGGATTTATACAATCAAATGACATTTTACAGACATAGATTAGTCAGACTCATACTTGCTACCATATTGATGACTTCAAACTCTGACGTCCACAATGCTTTCACACTAGCAAAAGGACCTGACTAACTAGAATCTCTCAACCCAAGTAAGTTTCAAGTTCTACAACTGGTGTTATGTAGAGTGCTACTGAGCAGAAGAGAGGCAGTCAGGCTAAGTGATAATGAGTTTCTGCCACTGGGGATGCTGTACGGAGCAAGACTTAAGGGGAACCATTTCCCTCAATGTGTTATGCATGTCACAGGCATTAGTTAAGGATGACAAAATTTATTTGAAAAAATTATTATGTATAGAAAATATACATTCGAATGACCATCTCTCCACCTCTTGGGTCTAGCACTCCCCTCTCCCAACACAAGTAGCTATAATTTGCTGCTATGCTACTGCTGTTTAAAAAATATCTGTCTCCTTTCTCCATACACAAATTCATATTGATACTTCTAACAACTTTACCACCAGGAAAAAAGGGAAATCTTTCTGAATCAATAGGTATTCAACAAGTCCCAATCTTCCATGGTCAGGCACGTGTGTGTCTGCTTTGAAGTTCGTTCTTTCTCTTGTTCAGTTAAACCTTTCTCTTTATTTTTCTTTAATTGGTGGCTAGCTGCAGCCTCCTTTTTCAATAAAGGGAAATGGCAATTTTGTACTTTATCCTTATAGAACTGCAAGTTTTCAGAAGCTTTTGCTTTAGTCTGCACCAATGTGCACTTGACTGGTTCTTCTATCCTGCATCTCTTTCCATCTACAAAAAAACCCAAAACACAGAGTTAAGCCTGCTCTCTAATTCAGTATGTGCTTGGCACAAAAGCTAGTCATCATTTGTTAAGCCATGTTTTAATACACCTACAAATCCTTAATATTTAGAAATGAAATCAATTTTTCAATATTTGGTTGTATTTAATCAATACAACACATAAGATTGTTTTATATTACTCATTTTTTGTTGGGAAATGTGCTAATCATATTACAAAGGGAGGATTTTGTGCTTAACTTAATCACTTTGTACAAAGTCAGATGACCAAGCTGAAAATGACCTGAGTCACCAGATTCCAGCTGCCTCAAGAACTAACCCAAAACCCACTGAGGCCAACAGACTCCCATTGGTTTCAACGCACTTGAGCTCAAGCTGGCAGTGAGTTGGATTTACCTAAGTCATATTCCATCACATAAAAAAATATATATTCACTAAAAGCAAGGTCCATCACTTTTTAGATATTTTGTAACTTTAAAGATGTTGTATAAGTGAAAAACGCTCAGTTTCACAAGTGGCTGCAGGTGTACATTCAATATGCCACTATTTGGTTTTGTTTTTTTAAATAAGTTTAGTGTAAAAATAATGTACAAATTTAATGAACAAGTTATTCAGAACCTCACACAGTTACGTACAGAAGTGTTGAGCTGCTGTTCTGGGCTTCAAGTTTTCCTTGGGCTTGACAGTTTTCATAGCTAACTGCTCCCACTGCAACACTGTCTGAAACATGATTTAAATTATTTTGAATGATTTTCTTAAAGGAAATCATCATCAGAAACAACTCTACACCTTACTCTTTAGCTTTTTTTATGCCTTATTACCCGTCAGAGATGACTTATACAGCAACACTAGTTTTCAGTAAAAGCTTTTAGTATTAGCAACCTAAGTAAAATATTCCTTCCTCTAATTCTTACGAATACTATCTTATCAAACAGGAATTCTGACGTATATACGAAGCAAGATGAAGGACCGTGGAGAAACAGAAAAAACATCCGCAGCTAACATGTCCCCTTACAACACTTCCATTACAGTAGGAGTCTCTATGGTTGTGATTCTCCTCTTACATGCTGGAGCTTCTGTATGGGCAGCTTTAAGCTGCATTATAGAACACTGAGCCACATTTGGATGGTACGGCACGCACACAAGTTGCACCAGTTTAACTAGACTGATTTAAAATCAATTTAATTAAACTAGTGCAACTTTCCTCCGACAGACATGGTATTAGACTTGGTCTACACTTAGAAGTCAGGTCAACATAGCTATCTCAGTTAGGGGTGTGAAAAAACTACACCCCAACAGATGTAGCTATGCCAGCCTAATCCCAGGGTAGACGCAGCTATGTCAATGAATGAATACTT
Organism: Eretmochelys imbricata; assembly: GCF_965152235.1. Classification (NCBI taxonomy): domain Eukaryota; kingdom Metazoa; phylum Chordata; order Testudines; family Cheloniidae; genus Eretmochelys; species Eretmochelys imbricata. The sequence continues at coordinate 96,001,568 of NC_135579.1, forward strand.
CCATCAACATAGCTACCGTTGTTCAGGGAGGTAATGTTTCTATACCACCGCAAAATCCCTTCAGTTGCTGAAGGCTGTGTCTACACTGTGCGGTTATGCTGGCATAGTTATCGGGATGTGGCTATGCCAGTACAGTCTCTGTAGTATAGATATACCCCAGTCTGTTACAATGAAATCCCTGCAATTGCAATTTCCCTAACAGAAGGGTAAACAAAGTGTGCCATACCATCCAAATGTGGCTCAGAGTTCTATAATGCAGCTGAAAGCTGCCCATACAGAAGCTCCAGCATGCAATGCTTCATTTTGCTTCAAGTGACCTCACTGGGTGCACGCAGAGACTTCCCAGTCTGAGCACATTATTTGACAAAGTGAGAATACCTGCACTCTGCTTTATTCTCTGCAAATGTAGGTTTGACCCTGGCTGTCAGCAAACAGTCAATGCAACCTCTGGATACTTCCTCTGGCATGTAAGAATGCAGAACATGTTCATTCTCTAAGCTCTTTAACATCTGTTTTCTCAGAATTAAGTACTAAAAAGATATAGAACCTCACTGGGTGAAATGACTTGTGACTGAAAAGGACAAATACTTCGGTTTTGTAGAAATTAAAACAGCAACAAACAAACAAACAAAAAATGAACATACCTGCTCTGCCCATCCCTCTGTTTTGCAGTTACTATGATCAAATTCTTTCAGAGGCACTTTTGAATGAACTAAGCTTATTTGGGTCTGGAGCCTCTGAATGACTGCCTTAACATCCTAGTGGAAAAAGAATATAAAGCAGATTGTGTAGAAAAGCATTTGATCATGCTATATATATGTAACAGACTTGGGTGGAAACTCTGTTTTACCTTGAGACCGGTTTCAGAAATATCCAAATAATTCAGCTTCTTGAAAGAAAAAAGGTACCCAATTCCCATATCAGTGATTTCACGGTTACCTATAAAATCAAAAAAGATTAGATTAAGTTGCATGACTATAGAAGTGTGTCCTGCAAAACGGATTTTTTTAAAGTATTAAGATGTAGGCGTGGAAAAAAGACAATATAAATGTTATACTAGCAAGCAAGCAATTATTCCCCTGGTAAATATTTTATAAGCTATTCTGGCACATTTATATTAACATGCTCCATGTTTTGAAAGTTATTTGAAACTGATTTTTTTTTCTTCTTCAGAGCAAAATTAAGCTTTCATAGATTGCTTCAATTAGGTTAAGCATTATAAATGAATAAGCCATACTTGTGCATATGTAAATACACATTTATTGCACATGAAAACTAATGTTCTTTTAATGTAAGGCTTCAAAGTCAAGCACCAAAAGATAGGAAATGCCAGTGTTGAGGCTGCCTGTGCAACCTTAATCCAGTCCCCTGGGGTGTATGCATTATGATCCAGTGTTTAATTACATGGTTGCATATTTTTCATTCAGCGCATGGAATGGAGGCTGCTCACTTAATGAGCAACTATTCCTAATATTTTCTTTTCTCCTTGTTCAATGTGTGGCCCTATATTTACTGCATAATATTCAAACCTATTCTGAAGACAGAATTATTTTTCTCATGAGCTTTCCTATGGCACTCATCGCAATAGTATGAGTGCTTCACACATTTGTTAATGTTCACAACATCCCTGTGAGAAGAGGGGGAATTATTATCCCCATTTTACAAATGAAGTACTGAGGCACAGAAATTAAGGTCAAAAGTATCCATGCCTTTTGAGTGGCTAATCTGAAACAACTAGGACCTGATTTCTGAAACTATTTAGCATTATATAGCATTTACATAGTCAAAGCTCCCAGTGACTTCCGTTGTAGCTGTGAATGCTCAGCACTTGTGTAAGCCAGTCACAAGGGTCTCAGGTCAGGCACCCAGAGAATGAGGAACATGCAAGGAAGTAGTCACCTGTGAAAAGTCTGACTTTTAAATGACTTGCCCATTATCACACAGGGACAGAATCCAGTTCTCCAGCGCAGTATTCAACTACCTTAACTGAGAGACTGTCCTTTCTCTTTCTGTAGTCTCCTGCCTCATTCACTACACATCTTCCAACTTTTGCAAATGAAGCAGGAATCCAACAGACATCAGTATCTTTCAAAATACAACCCTGACTCATCCCCAGAGTAGGTCCAGACCATGCACTGAATGAGGCAGGGGTGCTGTGAGGAAAAAAAATAGTAAGTGCTCATGTAACTAAAGACTATCATACTGCATACTCACAAGGGGGCCAAATTAGGGTTACACAGACAGGAAACATCAGAATTAAGGCTAACTTTTGAGTGCTTGACTTTGCAACCTGAAGTGTTTTTTAAAGTAGCATTTTGTGTGCAATTTTTTTAGGTTTCTGAAAAAAGCAAAATGGAAAAAAAATTGAATCAGATAGCATCCTCCTTCATACTGCCTGGTCCAGTGGGGGACAGCATTGAGACCACAGGGAAGACAGGCTCCCTGATCTCACTTCAGGTGCTTAGACCCAGCATGGCACAAAGCTGCAATTGCAGGGAAGGTTCTACTCAGCTCCAGGTTGAAGCATGCTCAGTGCAGATGCAATTGTAGGGAATTTAACTGCTAAATCTAAAAAAAGTGTTCAGTGAGCATGTGCAAACTGTAATTTTTCAAAGGCTTATAACTTGGCCAAATTTGGGCAGATTTTCACATGGTCAGCAAAAGGCCCATCTCTCACCAAAGGCCCCTATCTTCCAAATTTCAGAGCATGGAGGTGATAGAGCTTTTCAAAGCAAAGGCAGCCAGAATTTTTTTAACATGGGCAAAACAACATTTTTCCCTAGCCTTGTTCTTGGAAATGGCTGAATGAATCATTGTCCAGAAGAAATCAGCCTAAATCAGACACCGAGCATAGAATATTTCACCCCAAATGGATAAAGTATGGTAAAGTTATGAGCAACTGAGAACACATGATAGGAAGTGACAGGCAACCTTCATAACAGGGTGGTGCTGTGAGCCCCACCTATAATCAGTACCCCTTGTTAATGTCAAGTCCTGAAAATTTTCTTTTGATGTTGTATTTGAGACTAAGACTGTCACCTTAGTGCATGGCTACGCTTGCAGTTGTAGAGCGCTTTGAGTTAAACCAGCCTTCGGAGAGCACAGTAGGAAAAGCGCTGCAGTCTGTCCACACCGACAGCTTCAAGCGCACTGGCGTGGCCACATTTGCGGCACTTGCAGCATCATTGGGAGCAGTGCATTATGGGCAGCTATCCCAGCATGCAGGTGGCTGCAATGTGCTTTTCAAATGGGGGGGGCGGCTGGAGTTAGACAGGGAGTGTGTTGTGTGTATGTGGGGGGAGAGTGGGTTTTTGGGGGTCTGAGAGCATGTCAGCATGCTGTCTTGTAAGTTCAGACAGCAGCAGACCCCCCCTGCCTCTCTCTCTCACACAGCATTCCACACTAATGGCTTGCTTTGTTTCAGATCAGATAAGCAGCCGGCTGTCAGAAATGGAGCTTTCAAAGCGCATTTCCGCATTTCTACAGCCGATTCCAAACAATGACAAGAGTGGCCACTTGACTTTAGGAGAAGCAACACCTCATTCACACTGGTGCTGTGGCGCTCCAGCGAGGGTGCAACAAATGTTATTCCACTCGCCGAGGTGGAGTACCAGCAGCGCTGTAGCCGCGGAGTCAAAGTGTTCTACGTGCCTTGCCAGTGTGGACAGGTAATGAGCTAGTGTGCCCGGGACTCCTTTATTGCGCTGTAACTTGTAAGTGTAGCCAAGCCATTAGTCTTGTTCTCCGTGTAAAAAGTTTACCTGTCGAATAGTGACCATCCTAGCAGAAAGACTAGACAAAGGTTAGGTTCATGTCATATGTAGTAGTAGTAAAATACAAAACTTAGATTATAAATTTAGTACTGAGTCACTCAGCTTGGATATTGACGAGTTTGAGTTCCATTTTGGAATGCATAAATGTTCATTTAAATGCTGTATTTATGCCAATCAAGGGCCTGATTCTGCTTTCACTGACTTCAGTGCAGCAGGATAAGGCTATAGGTGCAACATGTGGCTTCTGGCAAGTTGTCGATGAAGTCCTTGTTTGGACTCCTGATATAGGGGCTAATTTTGAACAATTGTCTGCTTTCAATATTCACTAGGAGGAACCCTAGATGAGAAGTAACCATGTTTTACTAAATTTAAATTATGAGGCACTTTGACACACTTACAAGACAAATCTAATACAGACAGATTTTCAAGTCCCCTTTTCATCACTCGAACTGGCGCTGTCATTTTGCGAAGGCCTGCATCTGACAAACAATTATCCTTCAGGAGGAGCCGAGTTACACTAGGATAAGGAATGTAAAGTTAGTTTGTAAAGGAATAATTTCAAAGTTTTTAGTAAAATTATTAGCATTTCATGTGAAAAGTCTACAATCTTCCCCTAACACCTGCTCAATCTACCACTCCTTTGCTGATATTAAAAGGACCAATAAAACAAGAGGCCTCTTTGGTATTTTCCCTGTTGCCTCTGAAGGCTCTGCTGAAGCAATTACCTAACAAACTATTGCCAAAGTTTCAATGACACAGGAAACACTGGAACACAACAGCTTGCTGACACCAGCAATAAGATTCTTTGTAACTAGAAGTTAAGGAAAATTAGGCTTGTCAATTTCAAACCCATTCAAAACTGGAGAAAGAAAATCCTTGCTTGACATATAGGAAAGGACAAAATTGGTAGGAGATACAAGGAAGTATTGCAAACAAGAATAAATGAAATCCCCAAAAATTTATAGATACACTTCCACAGCATCCTTTTAAAAACAACCTTGAATCAAACGCATGGAAGTCTTATGTAGTAACAGTTATTAATTCATAAACATAATTAACTTATCTAATAAAGTTCCACAATTTTCTACCTTTTAGATCTCTGGTAGCTTGAAAAGACTGTTATATAAACATTTTAGCAAACACATACTGGACAAAATACGTAAATTAGGAATATCTCATGCTGACATACTGATTCAGTTAAACGATTATTTTGGTGAAGTTTTCTCCCAAAAAATCAATAAGCAAATTTAATAGGGAAAGTCTACAAGAGTTGAAAACTAAGTTTTGCAATATATATTAATATACTATATATTGAGTGTATAATATAAACAGAAAATGAAAAATATGCAAAACAATTGGTCTTTATATTAGATAGTAGAGTACTTTTATTTCAAACTTTCATAATTGTAGATCATGTCTAAAGACTCAATACATGCTTGGTATCATACAATTTGTGTTATTAGTTCTGATGGTTGCTTTTTTCACCTGAAGAAGAGAATTTATAAACAACTAAAAACCCCAATAAAAGTGTCTGTTGCCTGTAAAACTTTCCTTTAAAGAGACAGTGTGATTGTGATTCTGTGAATTTCTTGGTGATGGAAAAGAAAATGCTGGTCAGTTAAACATATAAATAAATTGGTACCTAGACAGAGCTTCTTTGGTGATATGTTCTAGCAATTCATGGTTATCTCCAAGTTTACAACAGGAAAGATCCAAGCAGGTCAGCTCCCTGAAAGACTTAATTTCTTCAAGTTTTTCAGAAATAACCAGATATCTGTAAAGAGCAGAAAGCTATCAACGTTTAGATGCATAAAGGTACAGTCCTAGAAGGTGCCTACTCATATTGGCATAATGCCAGCTGCCATGGGAAAAATGCCCCAAATGAGCATGCTCTCTTCATTATCTACCCAGGCTGCAGCCCATGTGGAACACATGCTCAAGTACTTACTCAGTGTCTTAGACCAACATTGTGGCTCTGATCTGACTCAAAAAATACTTTGCTCCATAACTAGTGACTTCAAATTGCAAAGACAGCTATTACAACTAGATCTCAAGCTATATCAGTCCAATTCTGGCAGCACTGCTTGCCAAATGGTAAAATTGATGTTTCATGGCCAAAAACAAAACCCTTGACTAGAGAAATAAAGAAGACGCAAAGATCCTTCAACAGAAGTCATCTTTCACTCATGAAAAGGGTAGTTCATGAGTAGACTGGCAAGAAATGTGATCATTCTGAGGATGAAGTGACACCTGGATCACCTGATGTTTTTTATTAAACCTTTCCTATATTGCTCATGCCACCTTTGGCATCCAAGCCTATATGCTTTGATTTATACTGATTCATATTTAAAGGACTGAAAAGACCATAAACTGTGTGAATGTACAAAAAAAACCCCAACAAATTGTTATAACATAGGAAGGTACTTCACCAGGGACAAGGTTTTAGAGGGGTATTATCCTATTTTAAGCCTTGTAGGGAAAAACTTTTCTTGTTGAGTTAGAACTTGTCCAGAGAAGAGTGGAGAGGGAGAACTTTCCTGGTCAAGGTGTATTTAATATGGAGGGCATGCAACACCTCTAGATACAAATAGTAATAAACAGTAATACTAGTCTTCTGACTTCAAAACCTGTGATATAATTACAAGGCTATCCTTTTCTCCCCCGTGCCTTAGGGGGTACTGATACCCTTAAAATGAAATGCAATAGAAGACATGGAATAGCCCCCTGGGACTGCGTGCTGGAAAGTTTTGCTGGCTACACAAGTCCAAATAAATGTTTAAATACTTATAGAGAAGGATTTTTATTAGTTCAGACACAATTTAGTTATTAACATAACACCCCTGTGAGGTACGTTAAGTTAGACAAGCTTGTCTCTCTCACCAGCAGAAGGTCCAATAAAAGATATTACCTCATCTATCTTGTCTCTCTAATACCTTGGGACTGACATGGTTAAAACTATCCTGCACCATACAAATGCCAAACGTTAGCATGTTAAAAATAAAGCTGCAGGTTTTATCCTTCAATTCCGGTTGCCGAATGTGTTCGTGTGGATTTGGAGGATTAACTGGCAGTATTATGGGTTCTGCATTACACATAAGAATTAAATCAAGCGCTATTTACTAACAATACTTTTTGGAGTGAACAAATATAATTTAATAATCCAAATCAAGAAAATGTTTATATTTAAGTAAAAAAATGAAACACTTAAGCAACAACACTGGTGGAGACTCACATTTACATAACTGAATGCACTTACCTATTCTGTAAACATAATGAACAAAGCACCAGACTTCCATAAGCCTCAGTAAATTTTTGTAGTGCTCTAAGTCCTGTAACTGGTTCTGTAAACTTTTGCCTTGCTTCTGCAGCAGAAAAAAGCTTTTCAGCAATCTGCTCTGGAAAGCCAATCAACGAATCAATATGATCAACATTGTCAGAAATGTAACCCAACACTAGACCGAAGAGAGACTTGGCTGAGTACCGGAGATTGCCCTCCTTAGTATAAGTAAAGATGAAATGATCTGTTCTCTCTCTCCTTGCGCTGTCATCTTCTCTGTTCATACAAAGCTCCACAGAGAATCCTTTGGAAAACAGTCTAAAAGGCCTTGGTTTTGGAGTGGCATTTTTTACAGTTCCAGAACCCTGATTTACCATGTACAGGTGCCCATTTTCACGCACATATATTGGGCCTGTATCCAAAAGGCTTTCTGACTTGAGGCAGTAAGACATTCCCCTTGACAGTTTCTGCAAAAACAAAATGAGAGATGGATAAATAATTGAAACAAATTATACTATTTTGGAAAGATATCAATTCCAAGTTAATTTCCTTTGGTGCCCTAGGCAGCACATTATAGTGTACCCATACCGTACAGTGAAAGCTGCGTATGATACATATACACCTCAGCTGCCAGCAAAACAAATATGGGGACTAGAACTCAGGACTTTTGCTTCAGAATGACAGGTCTTTTCCACACACAAGTACTCCTTGATCAACAGTACTAACATGTTTAAGAGTAGCAGCCCTGTCTGTCTGAATTCACAAAAAGAAAAGGAGTTCTTGTGGCACCTTCGAGACTAACAAATTTATTTGAGCATAAGCTTTTGTGAGCTACAGCTCATTACATTACAACTATTGCACACAAATAGTCCCCTACGTTGCACATGGGGCCTGCTCCTTAAAACGATGACTGATTAGGACTGAGGCAAAGTGTGAGCGCGCCACAGAAGTTTGCCTCGTGCCCCATCTCCTTGCTCAACGCCGCAGGCCGGGCTGCGGGGTTTTCAGCTGCACTGCCATTACACCGGCTGGGCCTGCAAAAGGGGACACTTTGTCTGCAGGCACCATCGCCTGGCAGCGGCATGCCCAGGGGTCGGCGTCTGCCCCCTTCGGCGGCGCGGAGCAGCAGCAGGGCCTGGCTCTGCCTGACGCCGGGATGGGCTCGGCGCAGCCACCTGGCGGCCGCGGGCGGTCGGCGGCTGTTTTCTGGGATGCAACAGGCGCTGCCCGGCCCCAGGGGGGCTCCTGCGCGGAACCTTTCCCCAGCCCGGCGTCTGCTGCCCCTCTGCACAGGGCCGTGCCGCAGGGCGCAGAGCCCGGCCCGCGCAGCCCTGGCCCGGCGCTGGCCGCGCCCGGCTGGGCCCCCTCAGCCGCCCGGTGCCCACATCGGGCGGGGGGCGTTCGGGCCGCTCCAAGGCCTGGCCCCTTCCCCTTGCCGGGGTAGGTTCGTGCCCGCCCCCCCCCGCCCGCTCGCTCCTGGCGGGGCAGCGCCCCCTTCCCTGGGTCCGCCCCGCGGGGTCCGTCGCTCCGAGCCCGGGGCTCTCGCCGGCGCTGGGAAAGTTTCCCCGAGCCCCCCAGCCCGAACCCCCCAGCCCGAACCCCCGGCCTACCTGCCCCCGCTCGGCGCGGCCGCTCGCAGGGCCGGGGCTCGACACAGGCCAGTCCCGCCCCGGGAGCGCCCCGGGGCCACAAAGGGGAGAGCGGGGACGCGCCGGGGGAGCTGAGCGAGGGGAGCGCGCGCGCGCGCGCGGGCACAGAGAGCCCGCGGGAGCCCCAGGCGGGAGCGCGCGGCGTCTTCGCCCGAGACAAGAGGCGAGTCCCTGGGCCAGGGCGGGGACCCAGGGGAGATAGGGGCTGGGGTGACAGGGTAATGGAGGGGCTGTGGGGAGAGAGCCCGGAGTATGGGGGTGTGGGAGGGGCCCCGGGCATGAAGAGGAGACTCTGGGATTTGGAGGGGATATGGAAAAAAGAAAAGGAGGACTTGTGGCACCTGAGAGGCTAACCAATTTATTTGAGCATAAGGTTTCGTGAGCTACAGCTCACTTCATCGGATGCATCGGGGCATTGGGAGGGGGCCTGGATTTGGAGGGGACATAGGGAGGCGCTGAGGGGATGTGGGGCATTGGGAGGGGCTCTGGGATTTGATGGGGACATGGGGAGGCACTGAGGGGATGTGGGGTATTGGGAGGGGGCTCTGGGATTGGGAGGGGACATGGAGAGGGGATGTGGGGTATTGGGAGGGGACATGAGGAGGCGCTGAGGGGATGTGGGGTATTGGGAGGGGCTCTGGGATTTGATGGGGACATGGGGAGGCACTGAGGGGATGTGGGGTATTGGGAGGGGGCTCTGGGATTGGGAGGGGACATAGAGAGGGGATGTGGGGTATTGGGAGGGGACATGAGGAGGCGCTGAGGGGATGTGGGGCATTGGGAGGGGGCTCTGGGATTGGGAGGGGACATGAGGAGGCGCTGAGGGGATATGGGGTATTGGGAGTGGGCTTGGATTTGGAGGGGACATGGGGAGGCGCTGAGGAGATGTGGGGCATTGGGAGGGGCTCTGGGATTTGATGGGGACATGGGGAGGCACTGAGGGGATGTGGGGTATTGGGAGGGGGCTCTGGGATTGGGAGGGGACATGAGGAGGCGCTGAGGGGATATGGGGTATTGGGAGTGGGCTTGGATTTGGAGGGGACATGGGGAGGCGCTGAGGAGATGTGGGGCATTGGGAGGGGCTCTGGGATTTGATGGGGACATGGGGAGGCGCTGAGGGGATGTGGGGTATTGGGAGGGGGCTCTGGGATTGGGAGGGGACATAGAGAGGGGATGTGGGGTATTGGTAGGGGACATGAGGAGGCGCTGAGGGGATGTGGGGCATTGGGAGGGGGCTCTGGGATTGGGAGGGGACATGAGGAGGCGCTGAGGGGATATGGGGTATTGGGAGTGGGCTTGGATTTGGAGGGGACATGGGGAGGCGCTGAGGAGATGTGGGGCATTGGGAGGGGCTCTGGGATTTGATGGGGACATGGGGAGGCACTGAGGGGATGTGGGGTATTGGGAGGGGGCTCTGGGATTGGGAGGGGACATGAGGCGCTGAGGGGATATGGGGTATTGGGAGTGGGCTTGGATTTGGAGGGGACATGGGGACGCGCTGAGGAGATGTGGGGCATTGGGAGGGGCTCTGGGATTTGATGGGGACATGGGGAGGCACTGAGGGGATGTGGGGTATTGGGAGGGGGCTCTGGGATTGGGAGGGGACATGAGGAGGCGCTGAGGGGATATGGGGTATTGGGAGTGGGCTTGGATTTGGAGGGGACATGGGGAGGCGCTGAGGAGATGTGGGGCATTGGGAGGGGCTCTGGGATTTGATGGGGACATGGGGAGGCGCTGAGGGGATGTGGGGTATTGGGAGGGGGCTCTGGGATTGGGAGGGGACATAGAGAGGGGATGTGGGGTATTGGTAGGGGACATGAGGAGGCGCTGAGGGGATGTGGGGCATTGGGAGGGGGCTCTGGGATTGGGAGGGGACATGAGGAGGTGCTGAGGGGATATGGGGTATTGGGAGTGGGCTTGGATTTGGAGGGGACATGGGGAGGCGCTGAGGAGATGTGGGGCATTGGGAGGGGCTCTGGGATTTGATGGGGACATGGGGAGGCACTGAGGGGATGTGGGGTATTGGGAGGGGGCTCTGGGATTGGGAGGGGACATGGAGAGGGGATGTGGGGTATTGGGAGGGGACATGAGGAGGCGCTGAGGGGATGTGGGGTATTGGGAGGGGGCTCTGGGATTGGGAGGGGACATGAGGAGGCACTGAGGGGATATGGGGTATTGGGAGTGGGCTTGGATTTGGAGGGGACATGGGGAGGCGCTGAGGAGATGTGGGGCATTGGGAGGGGCTCTGGGATTTGATGGGGACATGGGGAGGCACTGAGGGGATGTGGGGCATTGGGAGGGGCTCTGGAATTTGATGGGGACATGGGGAGGCACTGAGGGGATGTGGGGTATTGGGAGGGGGCTCTGGGATTGGGAGGGGACATGGAGAGGGGATGTGGGGTATTGGGAGGGGACATGAGGATGCGCTGAGGGGATGTGGGGCATTGGGAGGGGACATGAGGAGGCGCTGAGGGGATATGGGGTATTGGGAGTGGGCTTGGATTTGGAGGGGACATGGGGAGGAGCTGAGGGGATGTGGGGCATTAGGAGGGGGCTTGGATTTGGAGGGGACATGGGGAGGCGCTGAGGAGATGTGGGGCATTGGGAGGGGCTCTGGGATTTGATGGGGACATGGGGAGGCACTGAGGGGATGTGGGGTATTGGGAGGGGGCTCTGGGATTGGGAGGGGACATGGAGAGGGGATGTGGGGTATTGGGAGGGGACATGAGGAGGCGCTGAGGGGATGTGGGGTATTGGGAGGGGGCTCTGGGATTGGGAGGGGACATGAGGAGGCGCTGAGGGGATATGGGGTATTGGGAGTGGGCTTGGATTTGGAGGGGACATGGGGAGGCGCTGAGGGGATGTGGGGCATTAGGAGGGGGCTTGGATTTGGAGGGGACATGGGGAGGCGCTGAGGAGATGTGGGGCATTGGGAGGGGCTCTGGGATTTGATGGGGACATGGGGAGGCACTGAGGGGATGTGGGGCATTGGGAGGGGCTCTGGGATTTGATGGGGACATGGGGAGGCACTGAGGGGATGTGGGGTATTGGGAGGGGGCTCTGGGATTGGGAGGGGACATGGAGAGGGGATGTGGGGTATTGGGAGGGGACATGAGGAGGCGCTGAGGGGATGTGGGGTATTGGGAGGGGGCTCTGGGATTGGGAGGGGACATGAGGAGGCGCTGAGGGGATGTGAGGCATTAGGAGGGGGCTTGGATTTGGAGGGGACATGGGGAGGCACTGAGTGGATGTGGGGCATTAGGAGGGGTCTCTCGGATTTGATGGGGACATGGGGAGGCGCTGAGAGGATGTGGAGTATTGGGAGGGGTTCTGGGATTTGGAGGGGACATGAGGAGGTGCTGAGGGGATGTGAGGTATTGGGAGGGGGCTTGGATTTGGAGGGGACATTGGGAGGCGCTGAGGGGATGTGGGGTATTGGGAGGGGTCTCTCAGATTTAATGGGGACATGGGGAGGCGCTGAGGGGATGTGGGGTATTGGGAGGGGTCTCTCAGATTTGATGGGGACATGGGGAGGCGCTGAGGGGATGTGGGGCATTGGGAGGTGGCTCTGGCATTTGGAGGGGACATGGGGAGGCGCTGAGGAATGCCAGGAGATGATGGAGGTTAGTATAATTGCCCTGTCCCTCATATTTTCCAAAGCTTGGACTAGTGTAAATTTAAATTAAGTGATGGACATCCCGTCCCATGGTAAATTATTCCAGAGTTGACCTCACCCCTTTAGGAAACCTTTTTTGTGATTCAGCCTAAATTATCATGTGCTCAGTTTCATCCCACTATTCTTAGACTCCTCCATTGACATCCCTAAATGATTCTTCTCCCTCTTTGTTTGTTACCTTTTCCCAACACTTGCAGGCGGTTATCCATCCTAGTCATTGTTCTATTAAATGTTCTTGAATAAGGCCTTCCAGTCTCCTAATTATTGTTGCCATTCCCTGAATTCCTTGCAAACTGTTTATAACTTTTTGGTGTTCAGCTCCCTACAACTGAATCCGTTATTTCTGTTGTCTCAGCAATGCGATATGGAGAAAATCTATCAGTTCTCTGTTCTGTGACATAATGCCTCTGTGTATTCAGCTCAAAATGACATTGACTTTTTTTAGATGTCTTATCACCCTGCCAGCTCACATATAATTCATTGTTCACTCTCATGACAAAGACCCAGGACCTGTACCCACATAGATCTCATTGCAGGATTAGGGTCCAAAATACCTACAATCGGGAAAGAAATAGGGAAACTGAAGAGATACCGAGGAAACAGGGGGAATACCAGAAGGGAAAAGGCATACTTTAACTTATAAAGATATTTATTGCAAGGCTTAACTATTTTTTGTAAAGTTCTCTGGGATTTCTATAGAAAAGCACAAAGTACTATAATTATATATTATCATTTATTAGGAGTTTGGTTACTTTGGCAGCACTACAGCAAACACTCATGATTTTAAAAAGTATTTTTACTTAAATCCTTGTCACTATATTTCTTAATTAGAACGTAGGAGTTTTTGACTATGTAAAATGCATTTTCAGTCTTTTAATAAAGAATACAATTAGAAATGCAAGCAGCTACTCTTACTTTAGAACTGGAACTATTTGTGGGCAGCAGTGTGGTGTGAGGGGACTGTTTTGACTGTAACTCAAGAAATATCGGTGGTTGAATCATAGAGATCTTAAAAGAGACAGACTAGACTGTTGCTCATAAAGAGTGTAACATGGTTTCTCTGAATTCCTGTTAGGGAACTGAATTTGGCTGCTAGGCAACAAGAGGACAGACACTTCCATTCAGTGATATTCTAAGAACGTTCTTTTGTTTTTTTTTAATCTCATGCAGGCTAACAAGAAAGGATGAAATCAACAGACCTGTGCCTTAGTTCTGCATGGGCTGAAGTTGTTCTAGCCACATCAAGTGATGAAAAATACCCCCCTGAAAACATCATTGATGGGTAAGATTTGATTTTTGGTTCTTTATGTAAGTCAAGGTTGTTGGAGAAATAAAGTGCTTTGGTGTCATTAACATTCATTTGTTCTTTCACTGGATTTTATGCTATTATGTTTTTATATTACATTACATTAAAAGAACATTAAGGTGGCAAAGTGAAGCACTCAAAAGTGAGGAATTACCAAATTAAGGTTGCCAGTGCAACTTTACTTTGGTCCCTGTATGTATATGTATTATATGATACCGTATGTAATTAGGTAACCACAAACTATTTTTCCACAGGACACGTGCCTTAATCAGTGCACAGGATGGACAATACTCACTTAATGCACAGCTATTCAATATTTGTTTTTATCCCTGTTGTTCAGTTTGTGGCCCTATGCCTAATTACTGCACGTTATTCAAAGCCTCCTCTGAAGACGGAATTATTATGCAGCCCCATGCTCTGGGTGACCCTAAGCCTTAGGCTGCCAGATCCTGGGGCTGGGCAACAGGGGATAGATCACTTGTTAATTGCCCTGTTCTGTTCATTGGCTACTGTTAGAAGATAGGCTACTGGGCTAGATGGACCATTGGTCTGACCCGTTATGGCCATTCTTATGTTCTTATTAATTTCCTTATGGATTTTTCTGTGGTGTTCACCACTATAGTATCTGAATGCTTCACAAATAATCCTTAATTTTCACAACATCCCTGTGAGATGAGGGGGCATTATTATCATCCCCATTTTACAGGTAGGGAATTGAGGCACACAGACAGTAAGGTAAAAAATGTCCAATAATTGTGGGTGCCCAATAGGAGACACATGTGGCTTGATTTTTCAAAGTACTTAATATTTTATTGCACTTTATGTGTTCAAAGCACATCTTCCACTGATTTCAGTTGCAGCTGTGAGTGCTCAGTCCCAGGATCTAAAGTTGGCACCTAGAAAATGAGGAATCACAGTTGCCATCTGTGAAAAGTTTGGTTTAAGTGACTTGACGAGCATCACCTAGGAAATCTATGACAGAGGTAGGAACAGAATCGTTTCTCCAGGGCAGCATTCATCTGCTTTAAATATAAGACCATCCTTTCTATTCCTACAGTCTTCCACTGCATTCACTAGACACCTTCAACGTCTGCAACAAATGAAGCAGGGATCCTACAGACAACAGCCTCCTTCACTGCACAATCCTGATTCATTCCCAAAGCACCATCCATCTTGTGCACTGAATGAGGCAGGGGTTCTGCAGAAAAATAGTATGTAGTCATGTAATTAAGACTGTATCATAATGGGTGGGTCAGTCGTGGTGTAATGTGCAGGTATGAATTGTCTTTAACTGCCAGAATTTGTTGTTGTTATTGAGGGAATGGGAAATGCAGCAGAAAGGAGAAGGGAGGGAATGACAATGAAGCTAATCTAAATAGGATCTTTCTAGGTGAGAGTCACTCAAACCCAAATTTTAGACAGGCTGTTGAACTGAGTGGCCAATGAGAAGTCAGATTCAAGAATCTGGGAATATTCTGTGATGAACAGACTTGCAAGTAGTAAAGGAAATAGAGGCTGTTTGTAAGAGAAAGAGAAGATATGGTAAACGTTGATATTGTAATGAATCTTCAGATGTATATTGTTCCTTTTCAAAGGAGCCTAAATAGAAATTACTTTGCAGATCTCATTCTTTCACAAATATATCGTACTTAATGTAACAAATAAAAAGTTGTGTTGCTTTTTTTTAACAACAGAAGTTCAGAAACATTTTGGACAACAACAGGAATGTTCCCCCAGGAATTCATTATTAGCTTTCATAAATGTGTAAAAATCAGCAAACTCACAATTCAGTGTTACTTAGGTAAGAACGCAATGTATTTTCATGTTTTAATTTTCATAGTAGTATCACATTCTGCAGCTAATAGTTTAAAAAATAATCCACAAGAATGTAGCTAAAACAGCAAACCAGTGATCCTTTGAGTCCAGTATGTTGCATGGCCCAATTGGGGAAGCAGGATATGCTGGAGAAAGATGAACATCTTTCCTAATAGTGCATCATATCATTATGATATATTGAGGAAGAGAATTATTTTTCCTGATTTGAGCTAGTGATTTATGCCTTGAAGCATGAGGATAAATTGACCTGATAATTTTAACCTAGCTAATGTAACTTTATTGTACTATTTCTCTTATAAATGATAATTAATAATTTGCTTCAAACACTTCAGTAAATTAATTATGTTTCATCAAAAAGTATATTCTCTTTATCTGTTTTGAATGTGTTGCTTTTTAATTTCATAGTATGAACTTCTATCTCCTTTGTTTACATTTTGTCAAATTTCTGTAATCATGTGAGAAAAGATATTATAAAAAAGAAAAAGAAGTATTGTGAACCCAGGAACTAGGAACTCAAGCTTTAGCTGATTTTGGGCAAATCACTTAAACTTTCTTCTTCAGTTTCCCCACCTGTAAAATGAGGATGATGATAAGATTACCTACATACCCAACAGGATACTGTTAACGAACTAACGTTGGCAAAATTCTTTGAAGATGAAAAGTCATACATGATGTTAAGTACTTTTGTTATTAGTAAAACAGTAATATGAAACTAGGTAGACTTCAGTGCTCAGTCTATGCTGATTTCTTTTTAAATATATTTTAGTGCGGAGTTTGAGGATTGAGAAAAGCTTATCTAAAGATCCAGTAGATTTTGAAGTGTGTACTGAAAAAGGTAAGTAATCAAATGTGGAGCAGCTCTGATTGGGTGGAAATTATGTTGGCCTTTATGTATTTGCTCATTGTCTTAATATTTCTACACCTTTAGAAGAATATAGTTTATAACATTTGTTTGGTATACTGGAAAGGATTGTGATTGGCTGTTTTTATTACTATGGACATAATCCATAAAAAAATGAATATTCCATTAATGTTACCAGAGTGATATACTGGAAATCCACATTAAAATTATATGTGAAAAAACAGTGTGACTTGAAATAGTATAGCAATAGAACTGCCTTGTTGAGAGAGTTAAAACATTTTCCAGAGCACAACAATCTATATCAGAATAATGTTAAATTGGGTACTGCTGTGTGCTCAGTAGGTATTTGAGGATAGGGGCAGAGGTTAATCTTTGTTTGCGAACTTTCACTCTTCTGTTAGTTTCTCTCAACCCTGAGTTTTGTAAATTTAGGTTTATATTTGAATGTTCATTATTTAAACTATCAGGAAACCCTGTTTTGTTGTTTAAAAAAAAAAAGCATAAACTGTTATGCTATGGGCCTAATCCATACAAGTACTTTCCTTATGTGAGTGGTTCCATTGATTTCAATAGGGCCCTACCAAATTCGTGGCCATGAAAAACATGTCACGGACCATGAAATATGGTCTCCCACTGTGAAATATGGTCTTTTGTGTGCTTTTTATCCTATATTATACAGATTTCATAGGGGAGACCAGCATTTCTCAAATTGAGGGTCTTGACCCAAAAGAGAGTTGCAGGGGGGTTGCAAGGTTATTTTAGGCGGGTCACAATATTGCCACCCTTACTTCTGCACTGCCTTTAGAGCTGGGCAGCTGGAGAGCAGCGTCTGTTGGCCAGATGCCCAGCTCTGAAGGCAGCACCCCGCCAGCAGCAGCGCAGAAGTAAGGGTGGCAATACCGTACCATGCCACCCTTATCTCTGCCTGCAGAGTGGGGCAGCCAGAGAGTGGTGGCTGTTGACTGAGGGCTCAGATCTGCAAGGAGCAGTGAAGTAAGGGTGGCAATACTATACCATGCCATCCTTACTTCTGCGCTGCTGCTGGCGGCAGCTCTGCCTTTGGAGCTGGGCTCCTGGCCAGCAGCTGCCTCTGTCCAGCTGCCTAGCTCTGTAGGCAGCACCACAGCCACCAGCAGCGCAGAAGTTAAGGGTAGCAGTATCGCAACCCCCTTTACAATAACCTTGCAACCCCACCCCCAACAACTCCTTTTTGGGTCAGGACATCTACAATTACAACACCATGAAATTTCAAATTTAAATAGCTGAAATCATGAAATTTATCATTTTAAAAATCCTGTGACCATAAAATTGACCAAAATGGACTGAATTTGGTAGGGCCCTATATATAAATGTTTGCAGGATTGGGCTCTGTGTTGGCTCCTTTGACATCAAGTGAGGATGGTGGCATAATGAAAACTAGAATAGCAGAAAGTTTAAAATGTTAGCTATATTTTATATCACAGAAATTGAGTCATATAGTTTTTGACATTTAATAAACCTTTGTCTAGAAAGACAAAGGCTTTGATCCTGCCAATGCTTATGAGCCCTAAAGTTAAGCATGTGCATAAGTGTTTGCTGGATTGAAGCCTTAGCCAGTCCACAAATAATAAAACACTGAAAGTATGATGATGATGAGCTGTTTAAACTGTGTAACCATATGCCACATGTAAGAAAAATGGAAAAAATTAAATCCTGTGATAAGATTAAGTGTTCATTCCTGTGTCTTTGAATTATATTTAGTGTACTGAGGATGTTACGAAGAACTGTGCCTAACAATATGGGGTCTTGATCTCAGTTTGGCCCTTTATATCCTATTCAAACAGGCATAACTTAATTCTTATCTCAGCTATGTCACTGATTCACTCTGTCACCTGAGGTGGGCTATTTAACCTCGCTCTCTGATTGTCCAACTATAAAATAGGGCTATTTTATTATTTATGTATTTATTATTTGTATTACCTATATTCCATAAATGACAATTGTGAGGATTAATTGTTTGTACAGTACTTTGAAGATATAAATTACTATATATGTGCTAAAAGTACTACTTGTACATTTTATCTAATACTCAAAAATTAAAAGCATATTTGAGTAGTATAATGCAACACAGTTTTTTATGTCTCATAGGAACATTTAAAAAACCAGTTTAATTGTTTGTATATTTAAATTGGAACATTACTAAAATGGTTTGTATTCTTTAATCAGCTTGTTAATAATTTTTGCATACAATGTAAACTCACAATCCTTAACTTCCAGGAACTTTCAAGTCCAGTAGAAACTTATCACAGCATTGTGTGTATATATATTAACTCATTGTTTGATATAAAATTTATTTTCTAGATTTACAATACACAGAAGGGGCGCTTCAAACGGAAGAATTTTATGTGAGTACATTCAACATACAGCATTAGTGCCACATGTAATTGGGGTGGATAGACTAGTTAAAAATGCATTCAATTCGCGCAACTCAATACATGTTATTTTAGAGGTTTGGATACATCCTTAGGTCTTGGATATGTGCTTCTACATTATGGTATAAAAATCCATATAGCTAGAGCTCCTAACTTTGCTAAATATCTATCTGAAGAAGTGTGGTAATCTCTCTTGGTCCAGCTGTTGTTTTCAAAGTTTCATGAGTTCCAGGTATTCAAAGGAAAGAGAAGGGCTATTTTGGATTCCTCTAACCCAAGAAAGCTCTGAAAACTGACATGCAGAAATGTCTTGATCCTTCTGTTATATTTTAAATGTTAAATTTCTTTGCAGAAGCTTGTTGAACATTTATATTATTACAATGAAAATAATAAGCTCCTTTTCTCTTCTACAGCTTCCTGAATTCCAAGCTACCTACTTGCGATTCATCATCAAATCTGCCTTTGATCATTTTGTTTCAGTGCACACAGTGATGGCAGAAGGAGTAGCAGAAAATATTTAATATCAAATTTACACAATTGCCTCAAATATTTTGTAATGATATTTGTAGCATAAAGGATATATGTATTATTCAAACGTTATATTAAAATATGGCTCCAGTATGTTCCCCCCCCAGCAATTTAATGTGTAATGCAGTATAACCATTAACTCTGATAATACATTTGTAGTTTTCCAATGTAGAGTACAAATGAAGAATTGCTTTTTGCTTAACCACTAACATACGAGTATAATTGATTCCACGTCTGAATTGCAATATGTTGATATTAAAAGGCTGTTTAAGATACATTGTTTTAAAATGCCATTGAATATTTGTTTCTCTGTAAAATATTTCCCTCACAGAAAAAATAAAAGTGTGAAATATTCAAACTTGAGGTCATTCCCCCAACCCTAAAAGAAGTCCTTCCAAAATTCATTAACATCAGCTGAGGACCCTAGGTAAGAAAAGAGGATGATTATAACTTCTATTGAAATATTTAAATACCAAGCTGAAGCCACTCGAGATGGTTTAATATATTTTAATTGCTCCTATTTAGCTCATTGCCTCTATAAATATTTTCTCAAATCAGGTCACAGCTGCCTTTGCTTTATGCTATGACTGTCATAAACAAATATTAATAGAACCAATGCTGATGTACATTAATACAAATTGTTTCATTCATAAACCTGCTAGGGTGTGTGCAAGTGAACATTTAGAAAAACTGCCTGTAAATAGAAACTTTTTTTTTTTTAAACAGTGATCAATGTGCAATCATTTGTTTTGTTTGCTAATACACTACTCCAACATTCATCCAAGCCATTTGTATGGCTTTTAATTAGTAATATTTATTTTATAGATTTCAGTTTCAAAAAGTACTTCAGTGACTAGTTATAACACGTTGTACCATTGCTGTCTCAGTGATACTGAACATTATCTGAATCTGTTAGCACCAGGATGCATTACTAGTAAAGTTTCACTGATAAGGCCACGTTTCAAAACTCAAAAGGATTAATCTTGCAGTCCTAAAGCAGGCAAAAAACTCCCATTAATCTCAGTGGGAATTTTACCTTCATCAGAGCTGAAGGATTGGGCACTAAATTAGAGGTGCATTCAGTGGAATAAAATATATTTTTTCTTGACACTCACTATTTCATATTTTAATTACAAGAAATCTTGAGCTAATCAAGGTGTAGAGAATATAGACACAATTTATTTTCTGTTATTTAATATTATTATATCAGATGCTACCTAAACTAATTAAGTATGGGTGTATGAAAGCCATTACACATTTGGAGTAACATCAGGGATTTTTTTAGAGACAAGTAATTTCACTATATGAAAAATTTTGGACCAAGGGTGTATGAACAGGGTAGTGATGAAACCTATAAAAGCACTTTTGATTTCTGTACTCCTGTTATTCTCTCTCTGTTTTGTTTTACTTGTGTTTCCTGTATGCTGACCTGTAGCTGATGGGTACAGCTATGACTCCATATCTGGGCTAACATTCTTAGAGAGCTTTTCCATTAATTTCAAATGGTGTTGAATCAAGCCATATTGATGTCTGATTCTTGAATAAGGTGTAACTCATACTATATCCTTGTCTACCCATATTCTTTTTCTCTTGGGTGAGTATATATTCTTTTTAACCTCTGATTTCTATAATTATTTTAAAATAAACAGCAGTAAAAATATATTTTAAAAAAGGCCAGAGCAAGTTGTTCAGTGACCACATTTTCCAGATGGACCACTTTATTTTTGGGGCTTCTGATTTGTTCACCTATTTTAGTTTTTCCAAGATGGCACGTATGTCCTGTGGATGGTAATTCCAAGGTCCCACTCCACCCTGTAAAGTAAATAAAATACAGGATTGTTCAGATATACTCTATGGGGGAGTCTCCAGTGGTGCATAGTTGGCACAGCCATCTCCTGCCACACTCACCCAAAAGCCCTGGTGCAGGAGCAGGAGTGACCTGAGCGTGTTGCACTGCAACTGTGTTCAACTGGTAGATGAACCCTTGAGACCCATTTCCAGCTGTGCATAGGTTAGAGCAGCTTGCAGCAGAGCCAGGTTAGAGCAGCCTGCACCAGAGCCAGCTAGATCATCAGGGAGCCTTAAGTGGCTGCCTAATGGCCACCCTTTCTTCTGCACCAAGCAGAAACAGTACAGTAGAGAGTCTGTCCTAAAGTCTTATGTACAAACTTTTAGATATATATCAGTATAGTAAATTACACAGTAAAATAAGGTTTTAACTACTAGAAAGTTTAATGCTGAAACTTGAAAGATAATCTAAATTAAATAGAAGTAGATTCTTGTAACAGGCATGGTCTCCAGCTACCAGATAATAATTAGCACTTTATATCTATAAATACTATACAAATATTAACTCAAACTTCAAAACAGCCTTGTGAGCTAGGTAAGTATTATTGTCCTCGTTTTATACATGAGTAGACTTTTATGCAGAGGTTAAGGCCAGCCAACAAGTTGGGGAAACAGCTGGAGTTAGAATGTAGGGTTTCTTTGTTTCCAGCCCTGTGCTCAGTAGGCTT
The DNA here is from genome assembly GCF_965152235.1 of Eretmochelys imbricata. Classification (NCBI taxonomy): domain Eukaryota; kingdom Metazoa; phylum Chordata; order Testudines; family Cheloniidae; genus Eretmochelys; species Eretmochelys imbricata. The sequence continues at coordinate 96,023,402 of NC_135579.1, forward strand.
TCACTTTGTCTCTTTAGGAAGGACAACATCAGTACTGAGGCAGAGCCAAGACATACATAAAAAATATACATCAATGCCAAGACTTTTTTGTTGCTAATCGTTATTCAATGAACAATGTGCTTAAAGATAACTGTAACGTTATTAGAAATGGAACACAACGAAAAATGTTAATCATTTGTCCATCAAATATGCTATGGGATATTACATGGCTATTTTTAAAAGTTAAAACCACACTGTAATGTGTTCAGAGTTCATTACCTTATAGACAACCTTTCCTCCTTGCACCAGATAAAGTCTTTCTGGCAGAGCTGCGTATTTTGAACTGCTCAGGTTTTCCATAGTATCTAAAACCACTGGGCATAAAGGATTCTCTTTCAAAAGAAATTGTGCAGCCTTTTTTCGATCTTGAAGGTTTCGGTGATTTTTAATAACAATGTTGTTTTCAAAAGCCCATCCATCTTCCAAAAAAAAAAAAAGAGGGGAGAGTGATTATATATTGTGTGTGTACATGCCCCAAAAATCAATTTAATAGAACGTTATCAAGGTTGCAAAGTCAAGCACTCAGAAATGAAGAAATGCCAGAATTAGGATTGCCTGCGCAACCTTAATTCAGACTGCTCGAGCATATGCATTATGATACAGTTTTCATTTACATGATCACATACCATTGAGAGCACAGGAGACACCATCCCCCTGCTCTGCTTAGGTGCTCAAACCCAGCATGGGTCTCAGCAGCCCGGAGCTGCATTTGCAGGGAAAGTCTTGCTCAGCCCCAAGCTGGAACATGCCCACTTCAGAAAGGATCTTCAGAAATGTAGCTGCTGAAAATCTAAGAAGTCTCTATTGAGCATGTGCAAACTGTGATTTTTTTTTTTTTTTAAAGGTTTATAACTTGGCCAAAGTTGGGTGGATTTTCACAGGGATTGCAAAAGGTATATCCCTCACACAAAAGCCACCCTTTGCCAAATTTCAAGTCTCTACTAAATCTGTCTAAAGGAAAGATTGCTGAATTTTTTAATAGGGGCAAAATATATATTTTTTTCCTAGCCTTGTTCTTGGAAACAGCTGAAGCATTTTTCTGAAATTTAAAAAAAACGCCAGCCTGAGAGAAGACACCCAGCATGGAAAATTTCAGCCCAAATAGATAGTTTGGCAAAGTTATGAGCAACTGAAAAATAGTTTATAAGGGGAAGTGTCAGAGAAACTCAACAGGCAGGGCTACTAGCCCTGCCTGTAATATTATGCACACTAATCTATATATGATATAATTCCAATAGCTAAGTTAATAACATGAGTAACCAAAGAAATTGCAAAACGTTTAAACTTACAGGAAGGCAGTTGTAGCAAAGAGGCGTGGCCTCCCTCAGAGATTGACAGCAAGGGAGGGTTACACATGCCTACTGAGTGTATCAAGCCCTTCATAAAGGAGATGGTAAGTGGGAAACTTTGAGTTCTCATACCACTCTGCCATTGACTCTGGAGTAAGTCACTTTACCCTATTTTTCATAACTGTCAGCATAATTTTGGGAGGCTTCAATTTTTTGGAGCCCAGCTTGAGACCTACAGAACCAGATATTGATCAGAGCTTGAGCACTGACAACTCCCACTGAGATAAATGGGATTCTGTGAGTGCTCAGCACTTTTGAAAATGAGAGCATAGGGTTGTCAAGCTGGGTACTCAAGATAAGTGGACCCTTCCAAACATGCAGGCCTTCATTTATCTATGCCTCAGTTTCCCCATCTATAAAATAGGGATGATAATATGCACCTTATATAGATATAGATATAAAAGTGAAACTCTCTCTCTCTCTCTCTCTGTGTATGTATGGTAGGCTTATAATGAAAGGTGGCGTCTGATTATCTTGAAGTTCTAGCTGTGTGATAATCCGATATAACCACATAGGGATTTGTTAACCAGTGTAAAGTGTTAAATTATAACACCTGTGACAGAGGGAATTAATTTTTTTTCACATAACTTCTGAGTTAAAATAGATTTCAGAAGATTATTGCCCCCGTGACGCTGTAGGTACAATTTGAAATATGGTGTGTATATACAGGTTTCAGAGTAGCAGCTGTGTTAATCTGTATCCGCAAAAAGAAAAGGAGTACTTGTGGTACCTTAGAGACTAACAAATTTATTTGAGCATAAGCTTTCGTGAGCTACAGCTCACTTCATCAGATGCATGCAGTGGAAAATACAGTGGGGAGATTTTATATACACAGAGAACATGAAACAATGGGTGTTACCATACACACTGTAAAAAGAGTGATCAGGTAAGGTGAGCTATTACCAGCAGGAGAGTGGTGGTGGTGGGGGAACCTTTTGTAGTGATAATCAAGGTGGGCCATTTCCAGCAGTTGACAAGAACGTGTGAGGAACAGTGGGTGGGTGGTGGGGAAAATAGTTTTACTTTGTGTAATGACACATCCACTCCCAGTCTTTATTCAAGCCTAAGTTAATTGTATCCAGTTTGCAAATTAATTCCAATTCAGCAGTCTTCTGTTTCTGAAACTACAATTCATCGGTGATCTTCCTGAAAACACCATCCTAGCCACTATGGATGGCCCACCTTGATTATCATACACATTGTAAAGAGAGTGGTCACTTTGGATGGGCTATTACCAGCAGGAGAGTGAGTTTGTGGGGGGGCGGAGGGTGAGAAAACCTGGATTTGTGCTGGAAATGGCCCAACTTGATTATCATACTCATTGTAAGGAGAGTGATCACTTTAGATAAGCTATTACCAGCAGGAGAGTGGGGTGGGAGGAGGTATTGTTTCATGGTCTCTGTGTATATAATGTCTTCTGCAGTTTCCACAGTATGCATCCGATGAAGTGAGCTGTAGCTCACGAAAGCTTATGCTCAAATAAATTGGTTAGTCTCTAAGGTGCCACAAGTACTCCTTTTCTTTTTGCGAATACAGACTAACACGGCTGTTACTCTGAAACCTGTCACTATGGATGTAGAAGCCCTCTACACCAACATTCCACACAAAGATGGACTACAAGCCGCCAGGAACAGTATCCCCCATAATGTTACAGCAAACCTCGTGGCTGAACTTTGTGGCTTTGTCCTCACCCATAACTATTTCACATTTGGGGACAATGTATACCTTCAAATCAGTGGCACTGCTATGGGTACCCGCATGGCCCCACAGTATGCCAACATTTTTATGGCTGACATAGAACAACACTTCCTCAGCTCTCGTCCCCTAACGCCCCTACTCTACTTGCAGTACATTGATGACATCTTCATCATCTGGACCCATGGAAAAGAAGCCCTTGAGGAATTCCACCATCATTTCAACAATCTCCATCCCACCCTCAACCTCAGCCTGGTCCAGTCCACACAAGAGATCCACTTCCTGGACATTACGGTGCTAATAACCACCACCCTATACCGGAAACTTACTGACCGCTATACTTACCTACATGCCTCCAACTTTCATCCAGACCACACCACACGATCTATTGTCTACAGCCAAGCTCTACGATACAACCGCATTTGCTCTAACCCCTCCGACAGAGACAAACACCTACAAGAGCTCTATCAAGCATTCTTACAACGGCAATACCCACTTGCTGAAATGAAGAAACAGATTGACAGAGCCAGAAAAGTATCCAGAAGTTACCTACTACAGGACAGGACCAACAAAGAAAATAACAGAACGCCACTAGCCATCACTTTCAGCCCCCAACTAAAACCTCTCCAACACATCATCAAGGATCTACAACCTATCCTGAAGGATGACTCATCACTCTCACAGATCTTGGGAGACAGGCCAGTCCTTGCTTACAGACAGTCCCCAAACCTGAAGCAAATACTCCCCAGCAACGACTCCCCAGTAACCACACACCACACAACAAAAACACCAACCCAGGAACCTATCCTTGCAACAAAGCCCGTTGCCAACTCTGTCCACATATCTATTCAGGGGACACCATCATAGGGCCTAATCACACCAGCTACACTGTCAGAGGCTCATTCACCTGCACATCTACCAATGTGATATATGGCATCATGTGCCAGCAATGCCCCTCTGCCATGTATGTTGGCCAAACGGGACAGTCTCTACATAAAAGAATAAATGAACACAAATCAGATGTCAAGAATTATAACATTCAAAAACCAGTTGGAGAACACTTCAATCTCTTTAGTCACTCGATTACAGACCTAAAAGTTGCAATTCTTGAACAAAAAAAACTTCAAAAACAGACTCCAAGGAGAGACTGCTGAATTGGAATTAATTTGCAAACTGGATACAATTAACTTAGGCTTGAATAGAGACTGGGAGTGGATGTGTCATTACACAAGGTAAAACTATTTCCCCATGTTTATTTCCCCCCGACTCCCCCACCACTGTTCCTCACACGTTCTTGTCAACTGCTGGAAATGGCTCACCTTGATTATCACTAAAAAAGATTCTCCCCTTCCCCCGCTCTCCTGCTGGTAACAGCTCACCTTACCTGATCACTCTTGTTACAGTATGTATGGTAACACTCATTGTTTCATGTTCTCTGTGTATATAAAATCTCCCCACTGTATTTTCCACTGCATGCATCCAATGAAGTGAGCTGTAGCTCACGAAAGCTTATGCTCAGATAAATTTGTTAATCTCTAAGGGCCACAAGTACTCCTTTTCTTTTTGGTGTTTATATAGTTTCCAACTGATAGCCATCAGTACACAGGAGTTCTAACAATTCCACTGACTGGCTGCTACTCACTGCTGTTTCTGGTCCTCTAGTAACAGATTTCAGATCTCTGGAAGTGGAGTATGTTACTTAGAAATATTAAACTGATTTTGAAAATTAAGTTAGTCTGTCTTTCTCATTAATATACAAACAATTGCTAACCCACACACATCATTTTATTCCTTCAAATTGGTATGGTGTAAATACTATTTAAATATTTCAAATGTAAAATGGGTAACATAAGCAAGCTTTTTTAAAAACTAGAGAATAAGTCATTTTCAGCTGTTCCACAACTATTTAATAAGACATAGGAAGGTGGCACATTGTTAGAATGTTGGTAGAGTGGAGAGATTGTGTTCTGCAAGGCCTTCTCTAGCCTGGATAAATGGTATGGTTTTAGCTAAAACTGTAGCGTGGACAAAGCAGTACATATTTTTAATTAATATGTGCTAAACTGCTTAAATTAAAGCCTAAAGTCTTCCCTTTCACACATGTTAAAAGCAGTATGCCTTGTCTATGACGGACTTCTAAAAACTAACGTGTTGACTTCCTAGTCTAGACAAGGCCCCAAATGTTTTTTTTTAACAGTAATGGGAGATGTCAACGATTTTTCTGTTGACTGGGTATATGTCACCTCAGGACAGGATCCAGAGGTAAAATGTCTAGACATCATAAATGACTGCTTCTTGGAACAGTGTGTTATGGAACCAATAAGAGGAGAGGCCATTCTTGCTTTAGTTCTGAGTGGAGCACAGGATCTGGTCCAAGAAGTGAATACAGCTGAACTGCTTAGTAATAATGACCATAATATAATTAAATTTAACATCCTCACAGGGGGGAAATTGCCAAAGAAACCCACGACAGTAGCATTTAACTTCAAAAAGGGGAACCACACAAAAATTAGGAAGCTAGTTAAATGGAAGTTAAAAGGAACAGTCTCAGGGGCTGAAATGCCTATAAATTGCATGGAAACTATTTAAAAACATCACAAGAGAGGCTCAAACTAAATATAGAGCACTCCCTCCCAAAAGAACAGAGGACCAAAAAAATGCCACTCTGGCTAAACAGCAGAGTAAAAGAGGTGGTTAGAGACAAAAAGGCATCCTTTAAAATTTAGAAATTAAATCCTACTGATTAAAATAGAAAAGACCATAAACTGGCAAGTCAAATGTAAAAGCATAATTAGGCAGGCCAAGAAAGAATTTGAAGAGCAACTAGCTAAAGACACAATAAAGTAAACAGCAGTAAGGCACCAGGACCAGATGGTAATCACCCAAGAGTTCTGAAAGAACTCAAATATGAAATTGCAGAACCACTAACTGTGGTCTGTACCATATAGCTTAAATCAGCATCTGTACCAGATGACTTGAGGGTAGCTAATGTGATGCTGATTATTAAAAAAGCTCCAGTGGTGATCCTGGCAATTACAGGCCATTAAGCCTAACTTCAGTACCAAGCAAATTGATTTAAACAATAGCAAAGAACAGAATTATCACACAGATAAACACAATATGTTGGGAATGAGTCAACACATTTTTCGTAGAGGGTAATCATGCCTCACTAATCTATTAGAATTCTTTGAGGGTGTTAACTAGCATGTGGACAAGAGTGAGCCAGTGAATATAGTGTACCTGGACTTTCAGAAAGCCTTTGACAAGGTCGCACATCAACGGCTCTTAAGCAAAGTAAGCAGTCCTGGGATAAGAGAGAAGGTCCTCTCATGGATCAATAACTGGTTAAAAGCCAGGAAACAAAGGGTAGGAATAAATGGTCATTTTTCAGAATGTCAACGTAAAGAGCGGAGTCCCCCAAGTATCTGTACAGGGACCAGTGTTGTTCAACATATCCACAAATAATCTGGAAAAAGGGGTGAGCAGTGAGATAGAAAATTATTCAAGATAGGTAAATCCAAACCTGATTGCGAAGAGTTACAAAGGGATCTCACTAAACTGGATAGCTGGGCAACAAAATGGAAGATGAAATTCAATGTTGATAACTGCAAAATAATGCACATTCAAAAATGTAATTTCAACTACACATACATAATGATGGGATCTAAATTAGCTGTTCCCACTCAAGAAAGATCTTGGAGTCATTGTAGGTAGTTCTCTGAAAACAGCTGCTCAAGGTGCAGTGGCAGTCAAAAAAGCTAACAGAATGTTAGGACCATTAGTAAAGGGATAGATAATAAGACAGAAAATATCATAATGCCACTATATAAATCTGTGGTACACCCATACAGAATACTGTGGGCAGTTCTGGTCAAAAAAGATAAAATTGAAAAAGGTACAGAGAAGAGCAACAAAAATTATGAGTATGGAACAACTTCCATAAGAGGAGAGAGTAAAAATTCTGGGACTGCTCATCTTGGGAGAGACGACTAAGGGGGAATATGATAAGAAATCTATAGCATCATGAATGGTGTGGAGAAAGTGAATAAGGAAATGATTTACCTCTTCACATAGCACAAGAACTGGGGGTCATCTGATGAAATTAATATGCAGATGGTTTAAAACAAACACAAAGAAATACTTCACACAATGCAGTCAACCTGTGCAACTAGTTGCCATTGGATGTTGTGAAAGCCAAAACTAAAACTGAGTTAAAAAAAGCATTAGGTAAGTTTATGGATGATAGGTCCATCAATGGCTATTATCTCATGCTCCAGGTGTCTCTATATTTCCAACTGCCAGAAGCTGGGACTGGACAACGGGATGGCTCACTTGAGATTGCCCTGTTCTCTTCTTTCCCTTTGAAGCATCTGGCACTGGCCACTGTTGGAAGACAGTATACTGGGCTAGGTGGACTGCTGCTCTGATCCAGTATGGCCGTTCTGATGTGCTTATATGCAGTGATGAGCTGCCAGAACCTGAAGAACTGGTTCCTTCAGTCGCTCCTGGTCTTTGGTGGCATTGAAGGGCCCGACGCTGAAGTGCCGCCGAGGACCTGGAGTGACTGAAGGACCTGCTGCCGAAGTGCCACCGAAGGGCCACAGGGCTGCCGGGTGAGTAGAAATTCTCAGGGGAGCCTTCCCAGCTGAGAGCTCAGGCGGGACGGACAGGACAGTCCCACGGGCCGCAGTTTACCGAACCCCTTTAACAACCGGTTCTAAACCAGCTTCAAAATTTAACAACTGGTTCGCACGAACTGGTGCGAACCGGCTCCAGCTCACCACTGCTTATATGCAGACTAAGATCAGGGCCCAAATCTAGAAAAGACTTACATGTGCTCAACTTTACACATGGGTATCTTCATATTATTTTCAACTGAACAACTTATGTGTAAAGTTTAAACATGTGCACAAGTGATTGCAGGATTAGGGCCCAAAACTGGTTCTTCACATTGACACTGTTACTTTGAATTTCAGTAGATTTTTTCCATCCTGTTTGCAGTTTCATTCTTCTCTCAAATATACTTTATTATTGAGTCATAGAGTTTAAGGCCAGAAGGAAGGACCAGATCATCTACTCTGACCTCCTGTATATAAGTGGCCACCAACACCACCCAGCACCCGGACACTAAACCCAACAACTGAAATAAGACGAAAAATTTAGAGCCCAGAGGTGACTAAATTATGTGCCACAGGCAGAGAATAGGAGACATGCAAGTGCACCAGTGCCTCAAACCCCTGCAGTGGCTGGGAAATGATTAAGTGATAGATACCTAGATAATCCTGGCAAGTGAGCCACACCCACATGTTGCAGAGAAGGCAACCCCTTCCCCCAAGGTCACCGCCAGTCTGACCTGGTGGAAAATTCCTTCCTGACCCCACATAGTGATCATTTAGACCCTGAGCTTGTGAGTAAGAGTTAGCCAGCTAAACCCTGAGAGAGAGAGAGAGACTGGTCGGTGCCCTGGCCATCCTCATCTAATGTTTCATCTCCAGCTTTGACCATCTCTGATGCTTTAGAGGCAGGAGATTTAAAAAAAACACAGACTATACTGGGGGAAACATATTCCTTCCTGACCCCTGTGGGTGGCCGACTGAAACCCTGAAGCATGAACTTTTAGGAATATAAAACATAAACCAGAAGTAAGCTCCAGAGCGGTTGAGCCCTTCCCCCTACCATGATTCGGACAGAAGGATCCATATCTTATGCTTCATCATACATTTAAATGTTTTGCTTTCTATACTGTACCTGTTGCATGAGCTTCTTCAATATAGATTATAAGGAAATCTGCTATGCAGTTAAAATCTTCAACAAGCTTGTTGAACTCGCTGAATTTGAAAAGAAATGAAGGTCAGGTGCAGCTTCCAAAATTCAGGACTAAAGGCCTGTTGTCTGTAACAGACATGAAACGATTTTTAAGTATCATGTTAATTGGGTGATGCGAGAAAGGACAGCGTTAGGGTTAAGGCCTGGGCTCAAATCTGGGCTCCATTCTTAGCCTTTGACACACCTCCTGTATTATCTTGGGCAAAGTCACTGATCACCTGATTTTTCAAAGGTGCTGAGCTCTTCTGAAAATCAGGCCGTTAGCTTCTCTGTACCTCAGTATCAGTATATAAAATAGGCATAGCAATGCTTTCCTTCTCCTACCCCGGCCCTATCTGGTTTATTCAGACCCCAATCCTACAATAAGTTTTATGAAGGCAGACTCCTATACCCACACAAAGTCTCGATGGAGTCAATGGGGCTCCATACAGGTGCAGGCATCTGCCTAAATGGAGTTCATTGCAGGATCCAAGCCTTAAACTGTAAGCATTTTGGGGTGGCGGAACTCTGTTTTACTAAATGTATGTACAGCAACTAGAACAATGGGCTCTCAATCTCAGCTGAGGTCTCTAAATGCTACTGTACAGCAAATTAGTATGAAGGTACTTTAAAATATATTCTGCATGTTCCTTAACGAATAAACCCCATGAAGGTCCAAATTTTCAAACCTGAAGGCCTAAATTTAGGTTCTCAAATACATTTGTAGGCACCTAATTACAACTGTCTTGATTTTTCAGAAATGTTGTGATCTCACAGCTCCAGCTGATGTCAGGGGAAGGTAGAGATTCTGAAAATCAGTTCCTTTTTCTTTAAATGTCTACATTTTGTTATAGGTGCATAGTTATAGACATCCAGATGGGAAAACTTTAACCATATTTTTGATAATGTATCCCAGGCTTTCATGCTTTTAATGTGATTCAGCAATTTTCTTGTCCAGGCAGAACTCTAATTATTTGTTGTTATTATTTATTAAATAACTTCTGTACAAGCCACAGAAGTAAATGTTTCCTGCCCCAGATTGCTTAGTGCTTAAGGGCCAGATCCCGCAAACACTTATGCATGGACCTAACAAAAAGCTTCTGCACAAATATTTACAAGAACACTTTCTTGTGTTTGCAGGACCTTGATTTAAGAGTGGTTTCAGAGTAGCAGCCATGTTAGTCTGTATTCACAAAAAGAAAAGGAGTACTTGTGGCACCTTAGAGACTAGCAAATTTATTTGAGCATAAGCTTTTGTGAGCTACAGCTCACTTCATCGATGCATCTGATGAAGTGAGCTGTAACTCACGAAAGCTTATGCTCAAATAAATGTTAGTCTCTAAGGTGCCACAAGTACTCCTTTTGATTTAAGAGTGCTTCCAAGGACTTAAAAACATCTATTTTAGTCCAGAGTCATATAATGTAATCTGAAAGTGTGCACGATCTCCTTATTGGCTGTGCTTAATTTCAAAATCTGATGGTATCCTTTTATCCCACTCTGAAAAGGTCTAATCTTGGACCCACTTCCTAATACATTGCTCATATACCTTTCTGATTTTCAAACCATGCTATATCAATTTTGAAATTGTGTTTTTTGGGGGTTTTAAGCCCTGGTTAATATACTGGATACTAGAGCATGCAGGTTAATGATTAAGAATGTGTGCTACAAAGATCAAAAGTGGAGGACAAAGTACAAACCAAATTTTTCTCTCTCAGCATTATTTTGTAACAAACATCATCCATTTTCTGGACTTTAATCTGATTAATGATGGTGGTGTACAGGCTTTCTCCACTTGTGCATAACAGTATACAAAATATATTAAGTACATGGTTCTGGTTATATTTGCCTCTTCTTTCACCAGGACAAGTTATTGTATTGGTTTTCAGTAAATGCTTCCCCACAACATCCATGACAGTAGGCCACAAATTTAATAGCTGTATGCATTAGAAAACTGTAACAGTGCAGTAGCAAAGACAAACAAAGATTTTCTCTAAAACCACCAGAATGTGTACATGGTTGAGAAACTCCAGTGTTAGAATGTGATATATTCTTTTCTACTTAACAAATCCCTCTGAAGATAGTTACTTTTAATCTAAACTGCCTTGCAGATTCTGTAATTGAACCCTCTAACCATCACTTAGTCTCCCAATCGCCAGACATGTCTCAAACAGTTAGAATATAATGGTCTATTTAATTTACCATCCTAACCATGAGGACTCAACTTATTTGGATGATTGTACTGACCTTGCATGAAGTCCAGGATGTGATGCATTTCATCCCTGAAGTCTGCCACGGGGGTGTTGGGAGCATTATATCCTTCAAATGCTTCATCTTCCAGCTTTTTCCACTTCACTTTCAAAACAAAGAGTAAATATTTCAAGCTGAAGAAAGTCGGACCCCAATTCTCATAGCTGAACTTTGGATTGATGCCTATGCTGCTCTTTTGCCCCTGTTTTAGAATATATCTTTTCATCATTTCCGGGAACAATATCATCAGCATTTTACCAACAGCAACACACAGAGATACATACAAAAGAATCAAGGTCTTCTGTATAATGACCCTGATTCTGAACATTTTGTCTGAGGCAGACAGCCTGCTTCCAAAGGGAAACCGTGTAAGCGAGCGGGAGCAAAGGTAATGGAGGAGGGGAAATGAGGCTGCCGCTAAGAGAATAGTGGCTGGAAAGTCGTCACGTGTCTGGCCATATTCTACCCTCTCACAGTCCCACACATGTCAGTGCACAGGGTGTGAATGAGAACAGAATATAGTCCACTACTACATTGTGTATCTTGAAAATAAATCAGGATGTTAATTGCAATAAAGAATGTTTTATTACTGTTAATTGCATTAATGCACATTTAAGGCTTATTCCCAAATGGATTCATGCATTACAAATGAGAGGACTGACTTACATACTGGATGCTTTTCTGGCAGAATAAAGGTTATAATAACTTGGGACCCAATCCTGAAAATAAGCACTTGCTTTTACTCACATAGGTAATCCCACCGAAGTCACTGGGACTACTTGTGCTTAACGTTAAGTACATGAATAAATTTCCAGGTTTGGGGCCAGCTGCCTTAGCTCTTATAAAACAGTTTTCATTTTCAAAGCACTGTACAAACATTAGCTCATTAATTAATAAAGGCTCTATATGTTCAGCAAACATTCTATGATTCCTGATATTGTCATTAAAGACTTAACCCTTTCTTCTACGAACCCTTTCAACATAATTCCTGAAAGAAAGATGTATTTATATATGTCAGTGTGGTGTAAAGAATTTATCAACATGAGGTATGCAGTTCACCCCAGTAGATCCTTGCATTCTGGAAACGCTACATAGATTTCCAAAAAAACCCTATTTTAAGCATGTTTTGAAGCTTACAAAAACATCAGGACTATTGCTTGAATCTCCCCTGCCCTGTTACTCCTTCCCTCCTGCCCCTACTCACCAAACAAATCAAATCAAATCCTGACTCTCTGACTTTACAAGTGAAGCGATCCCAGAAACATTCCCACCCCCCCCGCCTTTTTTTTTTTTTTTTTTTTAATCTGTAAAAATTCTTAAAGGAGTTGTACTGTGTGAGCTGTGAAGCAGCAACGGGCTGAGGATTTGTACGTGTATGTAAAGGTGCTGTTGGCATGAGCTGGGGGGGAGGGGGCGGTGACTTGCCCAGCTTGTGCTGGTCACAGCTGCCGAGCACGCCATCAGGTACTGCCCGCGCAGCTGGATGACGCAAGCAGCCAGGCTGCTCCCACTGATCCCCGCCCCATAGCCTGCACTACCTCTTTAAGAAGGAGAGCGCGCGGAGAGCTGAGCTCCTGATTGGCCGGCGTTACCAACGGGGCTCAGGCCTGTGTCGGAGGAGAGGCGGGGGAAAGGGAGTAGCTGAGCTCTTGATTGGCTGGCGCAGCCCAGGGGCTCCTGTCTCTGTCACAGGGCGGAGCGAGGGGAGCCGTCAGTTTCTCGCTTCCGGCAACACAGCTCCGTCGCGGTGGCCTTGGTTCCTTCCGCTTATCTTCTCAACGCCCGGCCGAGCTCTTGGAGGCCGCCGCCGCCGCCTCACGAGCCGCTCGGCTCCGCCAGGTGAGAGCCCTGGCCCGGACCGGCTTCTTGCGGGCCGCGGAGAGCCTCCCCCGGCTGGCGCGTGCAGGGCAGGCCCGGGCCGGGCCGGGCCGGGCCGGGGCGTGTGGGGGCGAAGGCCGGGTCCCGGGTCGGCGGGCTGGGCTGGGCTGGGGGTCCAGGTGCTCCTCCCTTTCCCCTGTGCCCGGGTCCTTCCTCGCCTCCCCCGGCGGGTGCATTTCGGGGGGGATGCTAGTAGGGGAGCTACCCCCGTCTTCTCCCTCCCCCCCCGCTCTTTGTCTCCCGCACGGAGGAGCCGCTCCCCGGAGATGTTCCGGGATCCTTGCCAGACTCACCCCCACCTGACATAGAGCGAACGGACAATACGTCCCCCGTGTGTGACGAGCCCAGGAGGGACTATGACCAGTCCCGAGCCTCCCGAGGGAGCTGCCTGTCTGTCCCTGCAGCGCTGGCTGCTGCTTGTGGCTTAGGGCCAGCCTGAAGATGCAGGGACCCTTGGGAAGGATGGAAACTGCCCCCTGAGTGTCCCCCTCCAACTGTTCAATAATTTCTATATTTCTTAGTTGAGCGTCTGCATACGTACTCCAGAAATGAATTGCACTCTATAACACTCCTATGAGGTAGCTGAAATATATGTGCCCACCCTGGAAATACACCTTTTCTGGGGTGAAACTGACTAACTGTGCACAGGAACATTGTACAACAGGTTAGGACAAGAAATGAAGAATATCACATTAATATTAACTACAGTAGGAGGAAAAGAAAGGAAACTGTAACTAGCCAAAGTGGTATTTGGACAGGATGTTAGGGGTAAACCCTTACTCTGTGGTATTGGATCTTCATTACCACAAACATCAGAACTAGTTTTAAATCTCCTTATATGCCTGAGTATAATGACATTGTAATATCTAAACTTCTATGTTTTTGCAGGAAATCTTAATACCCTACCTATACTATTCATGCTGAAGAGAGGGGGAAGCTACAAATACCTGTTTCATCAATGTAGTGAGAGAAAAACTGCATTTAAAAATATTTTCAGTCACTTATTTTTCATTTTAGATGTTTAACTTTTGATCTGCTATTCAGATATTTTAAAGCTCTGAATACTCATTCTAGAGCCTAGTGAATGAATGGCGACTGTGGATGATTTAAAGTTTCAAGGTAAATTGTCAAATTACACTTGGGCCAAAACTTTCATGTTAAGAAAAATGAACAAGTGACAGTAATTGATTCTTTTAAAGTGCTTGCAGCCTTTGCTTTGGTTCCCTGTGAATGTGAGTTTAAGTAACACAAGTTTACACAAATAATGTCTTTAACTGTTTCACTCTTGCAGAGCATCTTTTTAGATGAGCATCTCAAAGAACTTAGGCGATTAAATGTTATTTCTATCTTGACTGAAAACATTGGTTATACTCATGTAAATTCTGAGCTGAAGCTGAGCAGAACTGGCTCAGTGGGTGCAGAGATGAGAACGTTCTCACCTATACATAGGATCAGACCTTAAAATGGACATAGTGTCAAACTTATTTTTAAAGATAAAGTTATTTCTAAAGCAGATATCTTTGAGGGCTAAGGCTGTCTAATCATAAATTAGTTCTGCACAGGCAGCTGCCTGCACCAGTGCAGGGCCCCACTTGACTGGTTGTGGATATAAAGGTCTGTCCAGTGACTCTGACTGAAGGATGGGGAGCTAAGTCTGTGATATATAGTTAGCACACAGAAGGCAGACTAGTTGGAGAGAAGGCACAGCACTCCATTAACTGAACGAGCACCCAGCTTAACCTGAGCTAGTTGAGGCTTTAGGAAACCATTCACACTTGGCATGCCCACGCTAGTAACATGAACCCTAAGGCCTTGTCTACACTACAGAGTTTTGTGGACAAAAGTCAGTTTTCATCGACAAAACAGTGGAGGTTTATACACTACAGTGCTCCTTCCACCAACAAACTCTCTTGCTTTGCCAACAAAATAAAACCACCTCAGCAAGAGGTGTAGAAACAAAGTTGTCTTGACAAAGGCTATGTATACACCGCATATCTTACAATGGTGCGGCTCTGCCACTGCAGCTGCGCTGTTGTAAGGTGCGCTGTGTAGCCGCTTTTTATCTCTGGGAGAGCGCTCTCCCAGCGACAAAATAAAACCATCTGCACCGAGGGGTGATAGCTTTGTCGCCAGGAGCATGGCTCCCACTGACGAAGCGCTGTCCACACCAGTGCTTTTCATCGTTAAAACTTTTGTTGTTCGGGGGGACGTGTTTTTTCACACCCCTGAGCGACAAAAGTTTTAACAATAAAATTGTCAGTGTAGTCACTGCACTTGGTTATGTCACTGTAAATGGCCTCCAGAAGGTGTTCCACAGTGCCCATCCTGACTGCTCTGGTCAGCAGTTCAAACCCCACTGCCTTGTACCCAGATACACAAGTGTCTGCATCTCCCCCTTTAAAGGTCTGGGAATTTTTGAAATTCCACTTCCTGTTTGCTTGTCATGGAGAGCTCACATTGCATATTCGCAGCTGACCATGGTGGCTCCACGCAGCAAACACTTTCCCGCTTGGAGCACACTTGAGTTGTTGGATCTGCTGGCGCTGTGGGGAGAGGAGGCTGTGCAGTCCCAGCTCCACTCAAGCCATAGGAACTTTGTGGCATGTTGGATAAGGGCTACAAACGAGACACGCATCAGTGCCGTGCAAAGATAAAGGAGCTGAGGCAGATGTACCAAAAGGCAAGGGAATCAAACCGTTGCTCAGATGCTGCACTGAAGACCTGCTTCTATAGGGAGCTGGATGCCATCCTCGGCGGCGAACCCACCTGCATCACCAAGAGCCCCATGGACACTTCGGGGGGGCTGGAGACATCAGACTGGATTCAACCCTGAAAATGAAGTGGTGAACAAGGAGGTTGAGTTGGAGGATGAGATGTGAAAGGCGACGGGCTGTCCTGTACAGTGGCAGGCCAGGACCTCTTCTTGACCCAGGAGGGTTCGAGCCAGTCCCACCACTCCATCTCTTGCACACATGATGCAGGAGAGAGGAGCTCTGGTAAGTGATCTTTCTGAGTTGATGCTGCTCAGCTATATGAGGTATAGCTGTCCTTTGCTTTGTTGTATGCTAGAAGTGAGTTAAGGGATAGAAATATACACAACTAGCTGTGTCTGTGTGTGCTTCACATTCCCCTGTGCAGCTACGCAGTAGGGCGGATCCATGTGTTAATGCACACTAAGATTTCATGAGAATCCTCCAGCGAGATCTCTGGGAAACTTTCCTGGAGGTACTCACCAATCCTCTGCTGAAGGTTCCTTGGCAGAGCTGCTTTATTCCTTCCCCCATTGTAAGAAACTTTCCCACTCTAATTGTCAAACAGGCAACCAGCATAGGGACCAGGTCTGAAGCCGCATGCCTGCAGGAGATTTACCCTTGCGTTCTTGCTTGCTTTCAGGAGTGAGATATTGGTTTCAGTGACCCCCCCACTCCTGTAGAAAATGGTGGCAGAATTTACAATTTTGTCCCTAGTCATTTGCAGTGATCCCCTTAAAAAAACACCTAGATCCTTTGCCCTATCTTTAGTCCCCGCTTTCACCCTTGCCCCGGCTGAACTCACCATGTTTAGGGTGTTCCCTTAGCTATGTTCTTGCCAAGGGACAGTGAGAAACTGATTTGTATTTTAAAAGAGGTGTATTTTACTATCCTGATATGATGCTGTCATGATTCGATGCTGTGAGTGCACTAACAATCATGCTTCTGTGTATTGTTTCTTGCGCTTCTGTAGACGCCTTCAGGAGAACCCCTATGCACTGGCGGAGTGGGTGAGGAGGAGCAAGAAAGACCCTTTTTGAGAGGTGCTCCAATCCTTAGACACCGAAAAACAAGAACACAGGGCGTCGAGAGAGACTGTAAATGAAAATTATATAATACGCAGGACAGGAGGGAGAGCCAGGAGCAATTTTAATCGGCCAGAAGTGGATGATAAAAGTGATGGAGGAGCAAACGGAAATGTTGAAATGCCTAATTACTCTGCAGGGGCTGTTGAAAAATGGTGTGAAACGCAATCAGAAGCCCATGGAATGATGGGACAGAAAAAACTGCATCATGGGCTGTTGAGCCCATACCCATGTTGCACTGCAATCCACTCTGTCTTCCCACAACTCCTAGCTGCAGAAGGTAGCGAATAGCACAGTGGGATAGGTACCCACTGCTCTCTCTCGATCTCTCTGTCAGTCCCTAGAGCATCAACTAGGGATGTGCGCCACTGACAGAAGGAGCGTTGTGTGAACATACACAAGCAATGTAATTATAGTGGTTTTGGATTGTTGGTGTAACTTGCATCAACTAAACTTCAGTGTAGACAAGGCCTAAGGATTGATGATATATCAGTCTTAAAATGAAGCTTTTTTTTTTTTTTTTAACCTTGAAAATCACCTTTGTTGTAATGTGCTTATTTTCAGAATTTGATGATGCAGCTAACTTGCTGGCAGGAAACCCAGATGCCACCACAATAAGTATTGATGAGCCTAGTGAAAACCTCAAGAATCAGTATGGCCTTCTGCAAGACTCTAGGAGAGAGGAGGATGATGAGTTACTGGGGACTGATGACTCAGATAAAACTGAGGTAATAATAACACATTTATAATGCCCCCATCAACATGAAGTATCTAAATACCTTTTACAACAGTCAACACTTTTATCAGGAAGGAGCAGGGAACTTCTTTGGTGGTTCTGTCAGTTCTGATGGAAGTACATACTTTAATTCCCACTTACACCTATTATAAGGTGGCGACTGGAAGAAGCTCAGATGTAGTTGACTTCAAGAGACTTGGTGGTAATACAGCATAAGGGGTGGGGTTGAGGTTTTTAGACTTGAAAGGCTAGTTGAACAAGACACTTAATTATTAATGGCAGTTATATTACTTGTAAACCTCCTAACCAAAAAGTTTTGAGATTCCTACCTCCTATTTGCACATCTAGAATATGCAACCCCATAGAAAATATCTTCTGCTGTTAACAAATACCAGAGAAAGAAAGAGAGAGAATAATGGGAAGTAAGAGAATTATTTCTAACTATGGTGTAAGTAATATTACTGGGCATTAAATGACTTACTAAGTAAATTGGATGATTGTAATAATTTCTATTGAATTATCTTTCCTATTTACAAGTTACTTGCAGGACAGAAGAAAAGTGCCCCCTTCTGGACATTTGAATACTACCAGACTTTCTTTGATGTGGATACATATCAGGTTTGTAATTGTTCTTCATATTAGTTCTTACTTCACACAAAGGGAATTACAGCGTTTTAACAGTTTTAACTGTGGACTAATATTTATAGATGCTTTATAGTTATTTCATAGTGCATTTTCTCGTTTTCAGTAACATGATTGTATTTTTTTCCTAGGTCCTAGACAGAATAAAAGGCTCGGTTTTCCCAATACCAGGAAAAAACTTTGTAAGACTATATATACGCAGCAATCCAGATCTTTATGGTGTGTACCAATTGTAACATTAACCTTATTTAATAGCTACATTACTGAAATTCATTCTTTTGTTAAAATTAGTACAAGGGTGGGGTGCAGTAGAACTACCTTGTTGTTAAATTGATTTGTTTCCATTTAAGGTCCATTTTGGATATGTGCCACATTAGTCTTTGCCATTGCTATTAGTGGTAATCTTTCAAATTTCTTCATCCATCTGGGTAAACCTGCATATCGGTATGTGCCTGAGTTCAGAAAAGGTGTGTAAGTAGTTCTCATTCTTGTTTCCTTATCTCTTAGGGTTTTTTTGTTTGTTTTTTTTTGTTTTTTTTTTTTTAAACAAATCTGTATGTAGAAGTCAGAGCTTTGCTTTATCTTAACTTTTTGATAACGGTCTCTTTCCACTTCCAGAGAGATGCAAAAATAATTAAAGTTGTAGGTGTATAGACATCTCTTGATAGATAGTGTTCATGTAAGAAGTTAAATAGAATTTCAGCAGATCATACAGTAATAATCACTCAGTCCACTTAACAAAAGGCTTGAAGTTCCTACTTCATGATGGGATACAAAATCAGTAAAGAAAGCTTAATCATTATGAGTTGCTCTAATGAAGTTAGAGAGTGGGTAAGCAATTGCCTGTCCTTTGGCTCTCATTTATATTGTGAAAGAGAATGCAATACCTATAAAAGAACACTTGTTTTTAAATGCATGACATATTTAAAGGTATATTGTCAATTTAAAATAAATGAGTTAAAGGTAGCTTCAGATATTACACCTTCTGAGCTCTCCTCCCAGTTTTTGTGGTCCTTAATATTCTTTTTCTATTTTTTTAAGTGGGTTTTTCTTTCCATGGTTCCACACAAATGGCAAATTGAGTACCCACAGAAAATACTGAAACTGATGTCATTTTTATATAGTCAAAATAAAAACATTGAAAACAGAAAAAAAACCTTTCCCCTATAATCTTAAGCACTAATTTATAATAGTGGTAGACTTTTTAAAAAGAAAAAGAAGAACAAAAAAAAAAAGACATAAACGCAAAAATTGCCATTGTTCCTTAAAGTAATCTTCGTTGTTCCTAGTAGCACTTTAATTTGAAGCAAAAAATTCAATTAATGATGGTGTTTAGTGTTACTAAATCTCTTTAATGTCTCTTTACAGTGTCCATAGCTGCAACAGCTATCTATGCTTATGCTTGGCTGGTTCCTCTGGCTCTCTGGGGATTCCTTATGTGGAGAAATAGTAAAGTTATGAGCATCGTCTCCTACTCGTTTCTTGAGATAGTGTGTGTCTATGGCTATTCACTCTTTATTTATATTCCAACAGCTGTAAGTATGGCCTAAAGAGCATCATCCAATGTATTCTGAAACATCTCAAGAATTTTTATTAAATGTTGTCTGAATGGAAAGTTTACGTGGCTATGTTGGCTGGTATATGTTTTTACCTTCCAAATGAAAAGATTGGCTGGAAAGTACATGACATTCATATGTGTATCCTGTGAGACATGAGTACTCTAACTCCTTAAATTATGTAACAGGCTGCCTATTGTGTATTTATGCCATTTATCTCTGTTAGATGGAATACTAGACCGGCTTATCTGTGTAATGTGTTCCTTCAGTGGCTGCAGCCTACAGGACATAGAGTTGACAATCTAAAAAATGTCAACAGATTTTTACCACTTACACTAGAATTCTTCATTTTAGAGAATATCTCAGGGACTGGTAAATTCTTTCAAACCAGTGGAACTCTTATTGAAGTGCTCTCACTGTAATCTTTAGTTCTTATTTGTTACAGTTATCTCATTGGTTCCAGCTAGTAAACCTTGGTACTGATACAGCTAATGGAGAGTCTCCTCTTAGCTTGGGTGATAGAAGCCTTTATGTTTTGGTGCCAAATGAAGCGTGAATAGTACCTGCTAACAGTTCTGGTGAATGGATGTGATATATGGAGCTGTTATGCTATAAATAGTGACTTAAATAAATATATCCTGATATTTAATAAGGCCTTTTCTCTCTCTCTTCTTTTAAACAGATTTTGTGGATTATTCCACAAAAAGCTGTACGATGGATCTTGGTAATGTTTGCTCTGTGCCTTTCGGGGTCAGTTTTAGTAATGACATTTTGGCCTGCTGTTAGAGACGATAACCGAAGGATTGCACTGGCTACTATGGTGACTGTTGTACTTCTTCATGCCCTGCTTGCTATTGGTTGTTTGGTATGATAATGTTCTTTCTTAGCATCTAAGATATATATTATTTGCATTAAATCAATCTGTACAATAACCGCTTTATATTAAAATCAAGGGGGTTTGTGGAGCTTTTTGTTTTAGCAGATCTCTTGATAATTGCAAAGCATAAACATAAGGATGTTGTTCTAAAAAAAACTCAATACATGTGACAAGCATGAATATTCAAACATAGCACAAAATGTTTTGTAGATCTCTCTCCTAGAGTTTCTACATAAAAGTAGCAATGATGGTTACATTTTTAGCATAAATTGTTCCTCATATAGCAGTCTTAAGTATCCCTTGCATTTATGACAGCAACCTTTTAAAGCATTAATCTGTATCATATGCAATTAACATCTAATTCAGGTAAGTATAAAGGTTATTCTTTTAAAGATGATAAAATGTTCAGTGTATATAGTGTTTTCTATTTATGTGTAAGATAAAAACTTGCTATCTCTGTAAACTAACTAGCTCCAGCAGAATAACAGGAAAACCTAGTGCTAAGTGTAATGAAGAGAACATAAACTACTTCTAGTTTTGTTCCCCCTTTTGTACAAAGCTGAGGAGGCATCATCCAAACTTCAGGTTTGAAATAGCTAGATTCTTTGCACCACAGGTTCAAACCCAAGAAGGTCTATTAAACCCTTTAGCCTTCCAAAGTACATAAATTCAGTACAATGCAAATTACAACGTATGGAGGTCATAATCCTGGCTCCAATGAAGTCAATAGGAGTTTTGCCATTGACTTCAGAGGGGCCAGGATTTCACCGGCAATCTCCAGCGGAAGTTCAATGAGGCTTCTGTGTGGTGGGTATTTTTCTTTTCTTCTCCAACAGTAAAATTACAAGCAACCAAATAAACTGACATCAAGATCCTTCCACAGAAACCCTTTGAATTAACAATGTGTGACTTTTTGAAAAGAGCTAAAATTTGCCTAAATGCTAAAACTGTATCTGCGTAAAATATAACTTGTGAAAATGAACATGTCAAGGTGAAGTTGTGTCTTGTTTCTAACTCTCACTCCTACTCCCATCTAATAATGTAGGCATACTTTTTTGATGCTCCTGACCTGAATGTTCTTATACCTACTGCAGCTGCTCAAAATGGAACAATAGTAGCAACAAAGACTCAGTAAATAAGGTAAGAATCAAATCTAAATTTTCAGCTCTATAGTCACTTTTTTCAAAAATCTTACCAATATTAGGAAGACAAATGTCTGGGGCCATTTTTGCTGAACTTGTGTTACTGCACATAAGTTGGAAAGAGTCTGTGGGTCTTATTAGAAATGTTGTGCTGATCTGTACACATATACCATTCAGTATTCAATAATTTCCCCTTTTAATATATATTATGGCTATCAAAATAACTCTTCCTTAGATGCTTTACCTTTTCTTGATGTTTACCCTCAGTAAACAAATATTACCAAAAAAAAGTTCTACTTAATAAATATTTATTTCTGCTAAGAGTTTTAAGTTGGGGAAAAACTATGTACTTGCTGAAGGGCTAATAGAGGTTATTTAAAAGTAAATACATATTGTGCAAACCAAATTCTTCTAAAAAAAAATAAAAAAATAAAAATTAAGGGATAATAAATTGTACCTTTGTTTCATTATCATTCAAATCAGAAGATGGGGAATGTCTAACCTAACTTCTACATAATAGTTTTCAAAGCACCAGCTTCTGTATATAGGGAGATTGATGTTCTCTCTGAACATGTTTCTCTTGGTATCTGAGGCATATGGACTGAATTCCTTGTGTGGGATGGTGTGAATTCTTGCTTCCTGATAGCCAGGGATACTGCCGATGCCATAGGAGCTGGTCCACGGAAGGCTGAAGACCAAAGGGGGGTGGGGGTGTGTGTGTGAAAATTAGTAGAGCATTATTAGTACTTATTGATTAGCCACTTGTTCTTAGACTTCTTTTCAGTGTAACCAGTTAATCCTAGCAAAGATCAGGCGCAATCTAATTACCCTTACTTACCATGATTATCGATAATGAATAAACTGAAGATTTTACGTTCCTCCAAAAAGTAATTTATCCCAGTGGCTAATTGAATTCTGCAATGGTACGGCAGAACCCTTTTTAGACACAAATGCATGTACACTCTCTTTAATCTCTTATCTGTGGAGAATTTTCATATTGATTGGTCCTACTTCTCTGTTTTTCAGATTACAATGCCTGTATTCCCCATCTGTACAGTAATTTTATTTTAGATATTTTTTCACTGAAGAAAATGGAAATTGCAAAAAGTGAAAAAGAAGGAAGAGCCAGTACAGTTACATGACTCATGGACATCTAAATGCTCATCAGAACGCTACTAGAACCTAATACTGTTGATCTTATTCCTTGTACAGGGATTTTCTTTTTTCTTAATTTCTGCATACCTTGCACTCATTGCAGTGTATGTCTCAGAATAAAATGCTCCTGAGGGTGGTTTTGAATTTTAGTTCTTTCACAGGTGAGAGATGTTTGTTAATGAACTTTTTTCCAAAGAGCTTGTACAATTTCACTTCTGTCAGTCTATTGGAATTTTTCATATTTCAGATAATTTCATTTTACAAGACTAAATTACAAACCAGGATGGAGGAGAGAATTTTGCTGAGTTAGTTTTAAATCACACTTTTTAAAAATGTACTTTGTTTTAAAAGATCATTTTAAGGTTGCACATCAAGCGTTTACTGCCAGACTTAAGGTTTCCCATGCAACCTTTATTTGGCCCCCTTGTGTGTATGCATTGATAGTATGTGATTGTGTAATTAGTGACAATTTTCCACAGGACCTCTACCTCATTCAGTGAACTCGGCAAATGGTTACTTTCACTATTTATTTTTATCCTTCACATTGCATTATTTAATGCACACAATCCAAGCCCCACGTTGAATATAAAATTAATAATTTCATCATAGGGGTTTCTCTCACCATAGTGGGTATAGCTGTCTTTTGAGACTGAGGTGAAACTTCTGGTTTGAGGAGATATACCCATGATAAAAATAAGAATGTAGCTGCCGTGGCTCGAGGAGTTAGACACACCTGCAGGTGGCTATCATCTTGGAGGGGTAGCCACTCGTGCCACCGTGGCTGTATTTCTGTTCATAGTGTACTAGCTTGATGAGAGCTGGCATCGGTATGTCTCTCAAGATGGAAATCATACCTCCAGGTTGAAGTAGAGACATACCCACAGAATGCCTTATATGCCTCTCTGAGATTAAGTGGTAATATTGTCCCTATTTTACAGATGCAGAGTTGAGCCAGAGTATAAAGCCAGAATTGTCAAGTGTTCCCTATCTTCAGGTTCCCAATTTAAAACACCTAAGCTCTAATTTTTTCCTGAATACTTATTTTTGTAGCAGTTCATGTGTTCAAAACACATTTCTTGACTTCAGTTGCAATTATGAGCATTCAGCACTTCAGTAAATTTGGAACCAGGTAACTCCAGGTTAGGCACTCAGATTTTTGAAGGTTTACAGCTTGGCCAAGTTTGGGAACTTTCACAACGACTGCAAAAAGCACATTTCTGGCATCAGCATGACCTCCCTTCCAAATTTCAAGTACCTGCTCTAAGGCATTAAAGTGTTTTAAACTTAAAGGGGAGGGGGCGCCCATACTCAACGTGAGAAACTTGAGTCTAAACAGTTTGGTAAGTTATAAGCTAGAGCTAGCTCAAATTTGTTCAGCAAATAGTGAATGTGCCAAAACACGTAGTTTCTAGGCAATCCAATTTATTTGTGAATTCAGCAATTATTTCTGACTGAATTTAAAAAAGAGGGGGAGGATGGAGAGACTTTTAAAAAGTTGAGTAGAAGTGACATTTCTTTCCAAAATGTCAATTCAAGTCAATCTGAATGAAATTTTCAGTTGTTGGTGAGGAAAAAAATGAAAACTCAGATTGAAACTTTTTGTTTTTCAGTTCAGCTACCACACTGAAAAATCCATTATTCACTCAACTCTATTATAAACAACTACCAATGCCCGTAAATGGGTAATGGCAGGCAGCCTTGCCTATAGGTGATGCTACCAGCTTCACCTATAACAAACTCCAGAGGTTATTTAAAATTAGGGCTGTCAATCACAATTAACTCACACTATTTAACTCAAAAAATTAATTGTGATTAAAAAAAATTAATCGCACTTAGTAGAATACCCTTTATTTAAATATGTTTGGATGTTTTTCTACATTTTCAAATATATTGATATCTATTACAACACAGAATACGTGTACAGTACTCACTTTATATTTTTATTACAAATATTTGCACTGTAAAAATGATAAACAAAAGAAATACTATTTTTCAGCTCACCTCATACAAGTACTGTAGTGCAATCTATTGTGAAAGTGTAACTTACAAATGTAGATTTTGTGTTTTTTGTTGCATAACTGGACTCAAAATCAAAACAATGTAAAACTTTAGAGCCTGCAAGTCCACTCAGTCCTACTTCTTGTTCAGCCAATCACTAAGACAAAACAAGTTTATTTACATTTATGGGAGATACTACTGCCTGCTTCTTATTTACAGTGTCACCTGAAAGTGAGAATAGGCATTCGCATTGCACTTTTGTAGCTGGTGTTGCAAGGTATTTACGTGCCAGATATGCTAAACATTCAGCCACTGTTCCAGAGGACATGCTTCTATGCTGAAGATGCTCGTTTTTTAAAAAAAAAAAAAAAATGTGTTAATTAAATTTGTGACTGAACTCCTTGGGAGAGAATTGTATGTCTCCTATTCTGTTTTACCCGCATTCTGCCATATATTTCATGTTATAGCAGTCTCAGATGATGACCTAGCACATGTGAAAGTGTTCTTAAAACAAACAGCAGATTTGACAAAAGGCAAAGGACGTACCAATGTGACATTTCTAAAAATAGTTACAGCACTCCACTTAAGGTTTAAGAATCTGAAGTGCTGTCCCAGATCTGAGAGGGAAGAGGTGTGGAACATGCTTTCAGAAGTCTTTAAAAGAGCAATACTCTGCTGGGGAAATTACAGAACCCAAACCACCAAAAAATAAAATCAACCTTCTGCTGGTGGCATCTGCCTCAGATGATGAAAATGAACATGTGTTGGTCCACTCTGCTTTGGATCGTTATCAAGCAGAACCTGTCATCAGCTTGGACGCATGTCCTCTGGAATGGTGGTTGAAGCATGAAGGGACACATGAATCTTTAGCACATCTGGCACATAAATCTCTTGCGATGCTGGCTACAACAGTGCCATGCGAGTGCCTGTTCTCACTTTCAGGTGACATTGTAAACAAGAAGCGGGCAGTATTATCTCTTGCAAATTGTAACCAAACTTGTTTGTCTGAGTGATTGGCTGAAGATGGACTGAGTAGACATGTAGGCTCTAAAGTTTTACATTGTTTTATTTTTGAATGCAGTTAATTTTTTTACATCATTCTACATTTGTAAGTTCAACTTTCATGATAAAAAGATTGCACTACAGTACTTGTATTAGGTGAATTGAAAAATACTATTTTTTTTACAGTGCAAATATTTGTAATAAAAAAATAAAGTGAGCACTGTACACTTTGTATTCTGTATTATAACTGAAATCAATGTATTTGAAAATGTAGAAAACATTCTAAATATATATAAATAAATAGTATTCTATTATCAACAGCGCGATTAATCATGATTAGTTTTTTTTAATCGGTAGACAGCCGAATTTGAAATCTAATAATCCCATGTGTGTGGTAGCTTTATTATGTTTTGTCAACAACAGTATGGGTTAACCGACTAAGGACCAATTAAGGAGTTAAGAACCTCTGTTCTAACATCACCTCCTGTCAGTGTGGCCTTTGACAAAGGAAGATTTCTTATTCCTATATATACATTACAAGGATTTCTGTGTCTCAGTCTTTGTTTGGTTTTCCCCATTTCTGAAATGAGGCAGGTGTTCTGAGGAAGAATTAATATTAAAGTTGGTAAAGTGCTAAGTATTGCTCTAGATAAATTGTACCACTCCTTGTGTAATTCACATACTGCAATGTAAACACTTCCTCTTCTAATCAGTAAATAGATACCCCTACAGCCTTAATTTAAATACTGTTGGATTTAAATTTGCAGTATTTTAAGTATAAGATACTGCTAGAATGATAGTCGCTTTCCTCATTGCATACATGCACTGGAATTAGCCATTAACTACAGAGGAAAAAATGGGCTCTCATAAAGTCATTCAAAACTAATAGGTGCAGAATTGTTCAGATTTTTCTCTTTAAATTAAAAAAAAACCACGCCTTACCCATAATCTGTGATTAGATGTACGATGGGCCATATGGGGCCCTGGCTTTCAGTGTTCCTTTTCCTTTACAGTGTTGTTCGATGCACACTTGAACAGAAAGATGCTCTGCTTACGTATTAGACCACAAAAATGCAAGTTGATGGGTGTTAGAAAAAGCAACAGGTGTGTAATGTACATTAAATGTTAATATAAGGCATCAGTTCACAACAGATAAATCTTGTTGGAAGAAGCCCCCCTACTCTGTCTTCCTAGAAACAAAATACTGATTGCAAGTGTTGTGGTGTCCTCCATTTCCTTTACTAGTTTTGATTTTTAACAAGGTACAGGGAAAAAAATTGTTTCCAGGTAATTGTCTCTGCTTATTCTAAGAAAAGTATGTGCGCATGGGGAATTGGCTCCTAAATTCTGGGATCTGCTACGGTTCCTTAGAATAACTCTACTGATTTCACTGAAGTTGCTTTAGATTTATGCTAGTCTGAGAAAAAAATCTGTCCCAAATGGTTTGTTCTGGATGTTTGATGAATACATCATTTATGCAACAAGATGTTTGTTCATATTATCAAGTTTAATGTCCAGCTGAAACTCCTAAGAGTCAAAACCACCTTGCCTAACAAGAGGTATTATGTTGGAGCTTAAATAACAATGTTAAATATAGTTGGCATGTTGAAGCCACTGTCCTACTGTTGTTTGTGACAATTATGGGATGAGATCTCATTATGGGCGATCACAAGTCAGTTTCTGTGCTGTGTGAACTTGAGATTTCATTTTTACTGAAGTGTTAGTGTTGTATATGTGCGGGTTTTTTTAAACAGCCGGCCCCTGTGGTTCCTCTTTCAGCTTCCCTCTGTCTTCACAAGTTTTGTGTTTTTTTTTAAAACCACAGCAGTGCAGTGCCTTCAAACGGCTCTGGTTGCTTAGGGTCATCCCATTACTCTTCTCACAACGTAGCCTCTTGTGTCCCCTTCAGCTGTGGAAAGAGCCCAGGGCGACGGTCAGTTCCTCGCCACACGAGCAGTATTGAGGAAGCGCCAGGGGCAGGAGTGAGTAATGAGCGGTGTGTGAGAACACACGGGCTAAAAGAAAGCTCTGCAGCCCGGGACTGGGCCAGGGCCCCCCACCCAAGTCACAGCCGGACTGGACTCGGTCTGCCGACCCGCGCTAACGCGGGACGCTCAGGGGGAGCTGGGCGCGAGGCACGCCGGGCGCCCCGGGACGAGTCGTGCCCGTACAGCGCAAGCTCGGTAGTTGCCCGATTCAGAGGCTGTAGTTTCAGCTCCCTTGCCCTCGTCACTTCCGGTTGTGGGGGCCCTGCGGGGGCTGGCCTTCGCAGCGCCTGATGGGTGGCTCCAACAGGCAGCGAGATGAGCAGCCCCGGAGGAGGAGGAAGTGGGGGCCTGAACGCTGGCGGCTTTGAATGGCGGCGGCAGCGGGGCTCGTGCTGCAGGGACTATGAGGGCAGGCGGCGGCGGGGAGCAGCAAGCGCTGCTCAGGCAGGTGAGGGCCGCGCCCCGCGCCGTTCTCAGGCCCCCGCCCTGCGGCAGCGTAGGGGCCCCAGGCCCGGTTGTCGGGGCAACCGCCTCAGGCCTCGCCCCCAGGAAGCGGAGTAGCGGTCCTGGGTCCCCTAGGCCGAGCGACGGTCCCCCCGGGCTGTTCTGCGGGGTTGATCCTACGGGAGCTGGGTGGACCGTGGCCTGGCCTGATCCCGCGCGTTAGGGCCCCTGCCTGGGGCTTGGCCGCCTGGGGCTGGTGCCCTGGACTGCACCGGGTGTGTGGAGCCCGCCCTGCGCACAGCGGGGACCTCCGGCCAGTGGCGGGTCTGGCCGAAAGCATCGCAGTGCCCGCCGCCTGCCTGGGTCGGTAGGGGGCGGCGGGACTCGATGCCGGTGCCCGGCTGGGTAATGCGGGCCTCGCAGGCGGCGGGGGGTGCGCAGTGACTGGCCGCCCTTGGGCGGCGGGATCCGGAACGTGACTGAACCCCTGGGAGCTGCAATTCTGCAGGTGCCAAAGGGAGTTAAATGCCTGAATCCTGTTGCGTTTCAATGGCTGTTAAGCGCCAAACTCGGGTTCTTGGAGATCCCAGCCTAAAAATTAACTTCAGGACATAATGGGGACAATCAAAACAGATCTTGCTTCAGGAACAATGAATCATGGGTCCTCATTCTTTTTTGCCATTTGCCACAAATGTGCGCTTTCACGTGTGCAGCAGGTCACAAGCAGCATTACCAGTTCTTGCCATTTTACTACGAACCTTGCTGGAGTTGACTGATTATGTGAGACTCTCATGGTATGTTATGCTACAAGTTGCACAGCTGCAGCACTGCAGTTATGCCACTGTAATGTAGGCATTTGCAGTAGAAATATAAGGGATTTTTTCATTACTGGAGTGTGTCCACCCCCACGAGCAGTGGTAGCTAGGTGGACAGAAGAATTCATGTGTTGACCTAGCTGCCTCTTTAGAGGGGGTTAGTTTGATGTAATTACGTCAGGAGGGTGCAATTTTTTTCCCAGCCCTGAGTGACATAGTTAGGTTGACCAAAGTTTTAGGTATAGACCAATCCTTGGTTTTCCTTTTTTAAAAAATCAAACTTGTATGTTTCTAACTCTCATGGTTGCAGGGAAAAGCTTGAAAACACGATGCAATTGCCACTTAAAAGTTCACAGACCAGAAGTCAACTAAAAAGAACCCCAAATTTATTATCTCTAAAATCTCATGAATTTTAGGTTAATCTCATGGTTTATTGGGACCAGATGCATGCTTTTTGAATGCTTGGTGTGGACAGTATTGCACAAGTATCTGACTTCTCTGATAAATTGGGTTATGTGGTGGTTTGGCTGGTATTTGGTTTACAGAGACAGTATTTAAGATTTGTACTGTACTCCTACTCATGTTTTCCTTTGTCTTTTTAGGTTTTGGGTTGGAGAGTGGCTGCTAGTATTGCTTGGTCAATACTACTACTACCTCTGTGTACGGCAGTCTTCATAAGTATTAGCAGCATTGACTTGTTTCATCCTGTACAATGGATTTCAAGTAGGTGTCCTTCCCTGCACGTGAAATGTTTAACCCTCTGTGCAATTGTTAAAGTATTCTATTTCTGCTTGCTGCTTATGCTCTGATTAAATTAAAAATAACTATATTGGCAACGGCACTGTGCTGAAAACTGAGTTTTGGAGGGCTTGCGTAGCCTGGGAATCACTTTATTTCAAGACTGAATCAAGTCCTTAATTTTTAAATTCACCACTCTTACTGAACTCTGTTTTCCAACTATTTTTCCCTGTGGAATCCTTTGTAAGTGAAAGTTCATCTCATAAATCACCCTCCACTGTCTGGTTTTCAAAGTGTTTAATTCTTTGAGTTATGTTGAGGTGCTCTGTAGAACCACTGGTGAACCAGAGTTTTGAGAATCAGTGCTCTAGGGATACTGGTTTACCTGCATTTTAGACCTTTCTAAATTTGTGGGAACTGATATGTAAATATGCTTTCCAATATATAACTTAACTCGGTGCTTAAATGATAAAGGCTGATACTTATCTTTATCAAAGGTTCAATGGTTTGTTAAAGTGTCTGAGGAAGGAGATAAATATATGCTACATATTAAATAGATTGCAAAAGGAAAACATATGTTTACAGGAGTGGTGTTGATGGTCTCTAATAAACACCAACTGGAAATCCTAGTAGTTGTGACATTCAGGCTTTCAGGGAACTGTCATCTTCTCCTACCCTTCCGAAAAAGGAATAAACAAACAAAAAGTCATTACCAAATAACTAATATTGTAAGCCTCTCTACACGACAAAAGTTTTGCCAACACAAGTTTTGGCATACACCCTTCACAGTTAGTATATTGCGTGTGTGTGTGCATACTTGACTCCTTGGGTTGGTGATGCAGGCACCCACTAGGAGTGCTTGTGTTGATGCACAGTGCAGTGCTGTATGGGTAGGTATCCCAGTATATAACCTGCCACTGTTCAGTGCACTGTCTTTTGGGTGGTTTTGGCAATGCATGGTGGGGCAGAATGGAGTCTCACAAGGGTGACTGGGAGAAATGTGGTCAAATACCCATAATACAGTGTTATCCATCCCATAATATCTCTAGCCTATAATTTTAGCATCTATTTTCAATTTCCTACGAACCTGCATGGCACTTGTCACTGTCGGCCATCTCTGACAGAAGCATGGAGCCTGCACAGCTCTGCACTATCGTCATGACCATTGCAAGCATAGGATGCATGATACTCCAGTATTTGCAGAGTGGCAAGAAGAACTGCGGGGAGCCTGATGATTTCCATGTGGTCAGTTTGCCTTGAGACATAGCAAGAACCAGCTCAAGGTTCTTGGTAGCGTTCACCGAGCAGCTGCGGATGAGGAAGTGCCACTTCTGGGCCTGAGAAATAAGGACTGACTGGTGGGATTGGATTGCAGTGCAGGTCTGGGACATGAGCAGTGGCTGTAGAACTTTTGGATGCCAAAGGCCACGTGCCTGGATCTGTGTGCTGAGCTCTCCCCTCCACCCCGTCGTCCAACGCATGGACACCAAACTGGGAACTGCACAGATAGTGGAGAAGCGAGTAATGCTCACACTGTCAACTTGCAATGCTTTGGATTGCTACCAGTCAGTGGGAAGTAATTCTGGAGTAGAAAAATCCACAGTGGGGGGGCTATTGTCATGCAGAGCTACAGCATTCACAGAGCTACAAACAGGGACCTTCTCTTCTGTCCAGCAGATTACCGTTGGCAATGTTGAAATGGCAGTAGGCATAGGATCCAGCCTATCCCTGACTCATGAAGCCATTCGCTGGCCACCTTGACAGCACCAAGGAAAGATTCAACTACAGGCTCAGCACATGCAGAATGAGAATTGAATGTGCTTTTGGTAGTTTGAAAGGGTGCTGGCATTGTTTCCTCACCAGATTGGATTTCAGTGTGAAAAATATCCCAGTGGTTATAGCTAACTGTTCTGTCCTGCATGATATTTGTGAAGCAAAGGCAGGAGCCGGGGGGGGGATTATTGCAGAGGTAGAAGGTTGAGGTGAGCTGGCTGTTTGAGTATGAACAGTCAGACGCAAGGGCTGTTAAATGAGCTGGGTAGCATAAGGCGGCTTTGAAAGACCGCTTCAGCAGCTAGCCATTGTAATGTGCTGTGGTGTACTGTGCTCAACCTGGTGCTGCAGCTTGGGGATCTGTTAGGATTTGTGCTTGCTGCACGTCTGTGCATATATCACTGACAGTGCAGTTAATAATGTTGTGGTGCTTGCTGTACATTTTATGATGACAGGTCATTTATGATGACGACTGGCACTGATCCTATGGGTTGTGAGTATACAACAGCACTACTTTCACTGCCAGCAGGCATTATCCACCCTATGTTTTTAACTAATAAACATGAATAATTTTCAAAACAAGAGAATTGTATTCAGTTACAAAAACAGCTACAAACAAAAAATTTGAAGAATTTAAAAGTAAATACATTTTAACGTAAAATCATTTAGAATCTCAATAAACAAACAAGAGCAGGGAACACTGTCAGTTGTAGCTACCCATACATCAACCATGGCTCTCCCAGGTCAGTGTATATGAAGCTGTGGTTGTCCATGCTTTTCCCCCAGTGTGGAGTGGTAGGGGTAGGCATGCAGGCCTTGAGGCCATGGCGGGGAGGCATTGTGCTGCAGTTCTCCACTGACTGAAATGGCAGTTGAGCCTGGGATTGTTAAACTTGGAGACTGTACCTCTCAAGGCCTCAACAGCTACATCACCAAGTAAAACACATAGAGGTACCATTGTCCGTATAGTAGGAATGGAAAATGAAACTTAGGATTCAGAATTCCCCCCTTCTTTTGCTCCCCTAGGTGTTTAAGTAAGACCTGCTTATTGGCACTCTTTTTTTGGAGTGCTTGTTCATGGCACCAGTCATGGTGAATATGACTCGCCAGGGGTGAGGGAAATAAGGAGGGAATTGCTTGGTTGCATGAAACTGAGTACAGAGCACTGGCACCCTTTTCCACAAGTGGTGGTGGTTGTTTTAGCTGATATCTCAGTCCTGAGGGTAACAAAAGCAGAGAACACAACTGCTATTGGCATCCCGAAGCTTCCCAGGCCTGTATGCTGCTAGCCTCTTTATGGCAATGACTCTTGCTGAAGTCCTCACCAAATGGCATGGGAAAGTGTTCTACCACAGAGGAAGAAATAAGACTGCCAGCCCTAGAAACCTTTAGGAGAGGACTGCAGAGTACCTCCATGCAAGTTTCAATGAGAGCTCTCAGGAGATTCAAGGGACCTTCGTCTGTATGTAAACAAACTGCTCTGCATGGCCACCTTTGTCTCAGTCTGGAGGGGAATGAGAAGCAGATATCAGCTCTACGTCTTTGTTGTACCACTACCTTTTATAGTACAGGTAAATTAATGCAATGGTTTTCACCTTTTTTCACTTGTGGACCCTTAAAAAAATTCCAAATGAAAGTATGGACCACTATGGAAATCTTAGACATAGTCTCACCCCACATTGAAAACCACTGAATTAATGAAAAGTCAGTAGCTGTGTCTTGCTAAGTTGGGGGTGCTATCAGTGTAATTGGAAAAATTTTTACATGCTTATCTGAGGTTCCTTCCCCTGCTGTGTGCATGCCTGTGCTCAACTGCAGGGACTGGCTGGACTGCGGTGGAGTCAAAAACAGGACCTGACTCATGACACAGCCTGACCCCCCTGTTTGCCTTTCGCTCATATTCCTCATTCACCACCTCCTTCTCTCTGTTCATGGTAGAGGCCTGTGACTCTGGTGCCTTAGAGGCATCCATGGTGATGGTCAGGATAGTGTTGGGCTTTCTCCCAATGATGGTATGCAGCTCTTTGTAAAAGCAGCAGGTCTGCAGTTTCGCACTGGATCAATTGTTGACCTCCCTGGCCTTCTGGTATGCCCGCTCCAGTTCCTTGGCTTTCACGAGGCACTGTTGCTGGTCCTTGTCGTACCCCTTTACCTGCCTCCCGCAAGCAATCTGCTTATAGATGTTGACATTTCTACAGCTGGATCAGAGCTGTGCCTACACATCCTCTTCTCCCTACAGACCTAGGAGATCGAATGTCTGCTGTCTACTCCAGGTCAGAGCACGTCTGGAGCGTGTAGCCAGCATGGCTAGCGGGGCAGTTGTGCACAACAACGGAGAGCAGATAGGAGTGCTCACCAAGCTGGACAACTAGGGAAAAGGCATTTCAGGAATTCTCTGGGGTTTTAAAGGGAGGGCTGGGGGAGTTTTCAGTCTGTGACCCGTGGGCAGTGGAATTCACAGTTGTGGCTGGAGTGGTCTGTTGGGCATTGTGGGACAGCTGCTGGAGGATTGTTAGGGTCAACAGGTAATGCAGTGTGTACACTGATGGTATATTGAACCCAGTACATTGACCACGGCTCAACACCACTCAGGGGGGCTGGTGTTATGTCAGCACTTACATTTGTGGAAGATGGATTTAAGTACAGACACGTGTGCAACTAGGTCCATGTAAGCTGCCTTGCACCGACCTAACTTTGTGGTATAGACCAGGCCTTAATTTTCATAGTAAGGTTTGTCTAGGTATGGGTGCTATTGCTGAAAGGGGAATTACTTCAGCTATGTTAGAAATACATGCATGTGTCCAAATTAAATTGCAAGATTCTGTATTTTCATGTATGACCAATCCAATTACTAAGATACACAACATGCTTCATTGAAGTATGATTGTTTATCTAGAACCACTGTGCAGCTGCACATTACAAAATACTACATTCTTAATGAAATAAGAACCTATTGATTGTGATTATGCATTATGTACCTAGATGCTCAGTATTAAACATTTGCTAGTATCATAGCTTTATACTGTACTATTGCACCTTATGAACAGTGTCTTCTCTTTCATTTTAGATTCATTCAATGATTGGTATACTTCCTATGTTATCTTTTGTATCCTTCTTATGTCAGTGGTGATACTGATAATAAGCATCTTCAATGTTGAATTTTATGCAGGTGAGTTATGAAAATTGCTGTCAACAAGATATTTAACCTTTAGCTAAATGAGAGGACTGTCTTGAAGGATTTTGTTTTTATACTTTATGTATTGGCTTTATACAGTGCTGTATGGATTGATTGAAAGTGGAATGCCTTAAAGCTTATTTTAATTAGGTATCTAATGGTGGCATCAGTGTTGGACACTTCCTAATAGTCAAATTGACTTGCTCTGGTCAGAAACACGGAATAAAAAAACCCCTGATCCTCTTTAAAATAACTATTTTAATTTCAGATTCTTCCATAAAATTTGGATTCTGTATGTAGCCTCAACAATCCACTTGCATTTGGGGAGTTAGATCACCAGCGGTGAATGTAGTAATGGAGCAGTGTCCCCTGGACAGGCTCCTCATCCAATTCAAAATTCTGTACAAGCTTGTTCCAGTGCTATATATTTCCATGTATTCACCAGACATTTTGCTCTGCCCCACTAATATAACTGCACTTTGGAGTAGGAAGGGGATCTGCTGTTATCCTTGTGCTACTTCATACGCCTGAAACTCTCCTCTGTGCCGCCGAGTTACTTTTCTCTATTTATATCAGCTTATGGTTGATTATAACTAAAGTGTTCTGTGGTGTCAAAGGTATCACATACAAATGAAACACAAACTATGAGTTTTATTTAGCAGTAGATGATAATCCTCCATGGTTTTTTATTTTTATTTGCAGTTGTGCCTTCTATTCCCTGCTCTCGATTAGCACTGTTAGGAAAGATTATTCACCCACGGCAAGTTATCCATTCAGTTGTTCATGCTATAATGGGAATGCTGATGGCATGGTGTGCTGCAGTTATGACTAAGGGGAAGTTCCAGTTCCTTGCTTTACCCTGCACAGCTTCAGAAAGGTGACTTTTTTTGTTAATAGTGGAACCAAGTATTGTGCAAGTAGTACCGTTTTGTACTAAAATGAGTTCACTGGACGTTTCCTAGAGGAAATAACCCTTTAACTTCTAGCAAAAGATGAGCAATTGTGTGTCTGTTCTTAAACTTGCTTTAGTATGAGTACTGGAAGGAGAAGAGTACTTCAGTGAAGAATGACAAGTGATTAGTTTACAAACACTGCTGTGGATAATTTTTTTTTTAAAGTTTGACCAGAAGCCCTGACCCTCTAAGTTACTATGATGATTATTAGAAATGGACTATAGAATCATAAAAATGTAGGACTAGAAGGGATCTCAATCTTCTAGTCAGCCCCCTACGCTGGGGCTGGACCAGGAATACTTAGACATTCCCTGATGTGGCTTGTCTAACAGGTTCTTAAAAACCTCCAGTGAGGGGGATTCCACAACCTTAATTGGTATACATTACACAAAAGAGACACAGTAGTGTGAATTCATTGTTTCATTTACTATAGTACTATATATTCATGTTTAAACGGTACGATGGGATTTGTGCAAGCCTGGGAGGGAGGGGGGAGAAGCGGAGCAGCATGAGAGGAGGCGGCGGAGCGGAGGTGAGCTGGGGGTGGGGGGGGCAGCAGCAAGTAACCGGGGGGGGGGGGACGGGGACGCAGAGGAACTGCTACCTGCCCCAGTTCACCTCTGCTCCGCTTCTCCTCCCCCGAGCTCTCCGCTTCTCCCTCTCTCCCAGGCTTGCTGTGAATCAGCTGTTTGGCGTGGCGGGGGGGGGCAGGAGAAGCGGAGCGGCGGCATGCTCTGAGGCGGAGGTGAGCTGAGGCGGGGAGCTGCTGGGGGGTGCTCTGCATCCACCAATTTTTCTCCATTGGTGCTCCAGCCCTGGAGCACTCAGAGTCGGCACCTATGGCGGCAGCATGTCTGGCTCCGACACTCGGCTCTGAGCGGCGTGTTAAGGGGACCGGGCCAGGGGGTTGGATAAGGGGCAGAGGGTCTCGGGGGGGCAGTTGGGACAGGGAGCCGGGGGGAGAGGGTTGTGGGTTGGATGGGTCGTGGTTCTGAGGGGCCAGTCGGGGTGGGAAGTAGGTGGGGGTTGGATAGGGGGCGGGGCCAGGCTGTTTGGGGAGGCACAGTCTTCCCTACCCAGCCCTCTATAGCAGGTTTGATATAATGAGGTTTCACATGTAATGCGGTAAGATTTTTTTGGCTCCCGAGGACCGTGTTACATCGGGGTAGAGGTGTATATAAAAAAATTTCACAGTAAAATGACCAAGTATTATTTTATCAGCTACAATTGGTTAATCATGTAGTAAAAACATCCTGGTCAGTTAATAACTTAGGTTAATAATTAAATCAGTGTTTTAATATCGTGCATTGCAAAGAGCTGCAGGAGACACATAAAGAGCTACTTGTGGCTCACAAGCCTCAGTCTGAGTGTCCGTGATCTAACCTAAATCTCCCTTGCTGCAGGTTCAATGCTGAAAAGGTCAAATGACCCTTCAGCTGTAAAATGACCTAAGAACCTGTCTCCTGTTCTATATGGCATCTTCAGAAGATCTTAGTCCCCCCCACCCCATGATAGACAAGTAGCAAGAACAGGTAATAGGACTAGCAGCTCGGATAAAACTTGCTCTGGTATACATCCCTCGCTGATACTTGGGAATATTTTTCATTTACACCAATCAGATGAATAAAATCAAAGCTGTGCTTAACTAAAGTTAGAAGCTAAAATGAAGTCTAGAATAGTAATTTACAGTATTATAAGTTGTTATAAATCATTTCTTTACTTTAGCCTAGATGGTGCTGTTCAACACATGTGCCTAAATGAGTATCACCTCTTCCTCCTGCTGTCTGGAGCTTTCATGGGCTACAATTATAGTCTCTTGTACCTTGTTAACAATATGAACTATTTGCCATTTCCAATCATACAGGTAAGAGGCTAAAAATCTTTGTAAAGATAAATATCTAATCAGCTCAAATGACAAAGGGTAAACTTGGAGGGTTGTTTATTTTTTTTGGTCTACTTCCAGTATCAAAACATATGTGGGTGCCAGTGGCCAAGCACTTGCATTCTTTTATTAAACCAATCTATTCTAAAATTAACAAACAAGGCTTTTAGCTTAAATCCTAGCAATCCCTCCCCAGATCCCATAAAATCCTAATGTTAAAATAAACCAAAAATCTTACTGTTACAACCAAGTAAAATTTACACAGCCCTGAAGCATGGTAAATTCTGGCTCAGGTGGACCACTGTGGTAGTGAATTCCAGATGTGAGAATGCCCTGCCATTGAGTTTAACTCCAGGAACTTGCATCAGGAGTGGCCTGTGTATTCTAAGCCTCATGATGTAGAGGAAAAACAAGCTTTCAATGAATAGGTTACTGAACTAATTCAAACATAAATCATAACCGCTTGAATCACACTCAGAAGCAAAAAGCCAGCCATCAATCACTACGGTTACATGTGTATAGTGCTTGTGGGCTGCTGTATTCTGCACTAGCTGAAGCTACTGGGTGCTTTTGAAGGGTACCTGAAGAGGTAGACTCTTGCTACTGCTACTACCTCAGAATCTAGGAGCAGCAGTGGATCCCAGTTGATTTCTAGACCAACGCTTGGTCTAAACACAGGTGTACTGGTTTAACTGAAGGTGTCTTAAACAGATTTAGTTAAACTAAACTGATACATGCCAGGTTTAAACTAAATTAAGAGTATCAACACCATGTTTTGTGCTGGTTTGTCAGTAAATTTACATGTGCTTCCTATAATAAAATCTGATATAGTTTTAGAAGCTTGCAGATTCATATTGGCAACTCTCCTTTTCTGAGACTGTTTATCTAAATGAGAAGGTAAATCTTGCATACATTTTATTGGTGAGACTCTTTTCAGTTTCCAAAGGAAATATGTAATATGACTATCTGCCTCTATTTCATGGTTTTGAAGGATTGTCATAAACTTAAAAATCCTACTGTTGTCGGAATATTTTCCTGCTTTTTAGAATAGAACACCTGAGGCTCTGATTAAGAGAATAGAGAAGAAACATACTTTCCTCTATTCGCAATTTACTTTGTGCATTTGGCACAAATTAATTGTGTTTGTGTGTATGTATAGTCAATTTCCCTGTTTCTTCTGTGTGGTAAATTTTTTTCTACTTGTGTGGGTTTTTTTTGTTTGTTTTTTCCCCACACACAGAAACAGGGGAGGAAAAAAGACTGTACAATCACATTTTCTTTCTGATTTCAATTGCAGAAACTAGAGCCGGGGGACTCGAGAGTTATGGGCAACACCCGAAACTACTTCTAATTAACCTTTTAAAATTGACTAGACTTCAGGTTGATTGCATTTGTTTGAGGACTTTATCATACTTGATTTCCTTTGAATGCAGAGTGCTTCAACTAATCTATCTTTTTTTTTTTTTTTTTTTAGCAATACAAGTACTTACGTTTCAGAAGATCTTTGCCCCTGCTGGTTAAACGTAGTTGTGTGGAATCACTGTACTTGGTTAGAAACATCTGTGTTGCATATTATTTTTTTGGTAAGAGTTCTGACACTTTTTTTTTCTTGTCCCTATATACTAAGAGAATTATTTAACCAATTTATTAATATTTATTATTCAGCCCTAAACATAACTTGTCCAGGGTGCTTATGTTTTTTTATTAGGTAAGTAAAATAAGCATTTTTCACCATTATGGTAAAGTGTAGATGAATGACTTACTGGCTCAGCCACACAATCATGGCCATTTTGTATTCTAAGCCTAAAGGATATTGAAGTATTCCTCTTCCACTTGCCATATTTATATTCTATAGGTAATGACGGTACTTTGGAAATGCAAAGTATTCTAGATCACTTTCCACTGAAGATTCCAAAGTCTTGTACTGACATTTATCTTTGTAGATGTGCATTAGCCCTGTTACAGAAGTCACTTGTATGAGACCCTTAGAGAAGCCATTAATAGACCAAGGGGTAGAGTCCACATCTCCTGATTTAGTCAGGGGCTTTAATCCTAAAGGACATCCATTCTTTTTGTAGTCAGTCTCTGAAAAATATCACCTTTTTCCACTATACACATGTTGCCAGTCTTCATTTGTGTATAATCTAACTTCATTCTGACATGAAATTTCTTACTAGCCTTTTTTTGTACACTTCAAAGTTTGAGATCTATTTTACATGTCATTCTGTTACTGCTTAGGTTACATTCCAAGAGCATGGATAAGTACCACAATGGACCTTCATACAGATAGGTAAGTAGTACAAATGACTGCCTTTTAGAATACAAGAAGGGAATATTTTTCCCTCACATCACATACATGTATTCCGTATATATTCTCCTCCCAGTCTTTGTAGAATCTCTTTACTTATGACAATTCCTTGTTTAAAATGGCAAATGTTGGGAGTTTAACATCACTGTTAGTTGACTGAAGAGTTTTGGATCTTACAGAGCTATCAGTGCTAACAAGTAAAAAGAACTAAATGGGTTTTTGATAAAATGTTTGTCCAAGTAACTAAATTTCTCGTAGTAAGCTTTAATCCATAAATATTTTGTGTTGCAGAAGTCAATTATAAGCATTTTCCAATACTAAATGCGTTTGGAGATATATATATATATATATATATATATATATATATATATATATATATATATCCAAATTTTTTTTTTTACCCCCAGTAAACTTCATCCTCTTGACACACTTACTGGTCTTCTGGATCTATCCTTGCTCTACCATACCTGGTTATGTGGTATATTTCTTCTGATTACTTGGCACATTGCATGGCTACTCTTCAAAATCTATGCTACAGAGGTTAGTATTGGGTGACTGTTATATGGGGAAGACATCAATGTTGTGGGGAAAAAATGCTTATGTTTAAAAGCAATATTCACTTAGAATAGTTTAAACCAGTGGTTCTC
Organism: Eretmochelys imbricata; assembly: GCF_965152235.1. Taxonomy (NCBI): domain Eukaryota; kingdom Metazoa; phylum Chordata; order Testudines; family Cheloniidae; genus Eretmochelys; species Eretmochelys imbricata. The sequence goes on from NC_135579.1 coordinate 96,064,082, forward strand.
AAACATTACAGAGCAGGGCCCATGCTTTAATGCAGAGACTAGCTGATGGATATCTCCCATCCCTTCTTTGATTGTTTAAACCATTTTCCTTCCCCTTTCCAATAGCATAGAAAGGTTGTGGCATCTATAGACAACTACAGTTTAAATGGAAAACTAATATTTGGAGAATATCTGTTTTTTATTGCAGTAGCTCAACTTGAAATGAGAGAGCATCATGTGCTCAGCCAACATTTGGTGAACTGTACCTTTTTAGAAACTTCAAACAAAGTCCCCAAAGTACATAACTCTGTAATGCAAACAATTTTGGTTTAACAGAATACAGGCTGAGCTATTGAAAGAGATTTCAAAGCATCTTGGGAATTAATACATTTTTCTTCTCTTTTACTTAATTGTTAAGCATCAAATTAATATGGCTAAAAAGATTTATTTTAATATGACTCATAATGTATTTAAAGCTGAGACCATGATTCAATAAAAGAAACAGTGGAGTCCCAATGGTAAAGAATTGGAGTCTTATTCCTCATTGTCTAGTTTAGATATTTTTTTTGTAAGACAGCAGAGAATAAAAATCCCTCCCATCCCCCCATAACATTATTTTTTTTCGTAGACTTTGCTGAGCTGCAGCTTAGCAGGAAAAAAGGGTCTGAGGTTTTAAAACCTAAAGCAATGTTTTCTTAAAATATGGGGCAGGCATCTCAGTTGTTCAGAGTGTCAGCTTTCATTCAAAATCTCTAGCTGGTATGAAGATGGAGAAAACCTTCAAAATGTGACTCAACTATAACTGATGCAGTGATGACTACCTCAATTTTCAGAGATCCTGGAACGATAGCTTTGAGGTTTGAACTGCCCTATTTCAATAGGTGCTAGCTCAAATGCTAATGATTAAATATCTACATTAATCATTTTACTAGTCATAAAATCATGTAAGACAAGAGAGGAGGTGGTGTTGTATTGTGAAAATGTAAAATATGAGCAGGCCTTTGACAACTTATGGCAGGGCTGAAATGGGTTGCAGTTGGTTTCATGTTCCTGAATGGTAGTGTGACTTCCAAAAGTTTGGGAAATACTGACCTACAAACAAATTCAGAATGCAATGAAGTTTTTCTACAAACATGGGCAGGAAGTTTTAGCAATATCAGAGGAGATATGTACTCCCCTTTACTTTGAGAACACTGGGAGAATTTGGTCTTTATTTTTCAAAATATAAGTAACTTTTCTGTGATTAGAAGACTGTGCCAGGGTAATATCAGTAAGGCAAGCATGACAAAAATTGAAAGCCAAAGCAGTTTATTTTAATACAAACTACTTCAGAGACTCAAATAGGAGGATTAAAGTTTATTAATGAAATACAAAGATTCAAATGAATTTATAGAAGTCCTCCCTCTCAAGTCCTTCAGGAAATCCAGGGATATGATTACTTCAGCTTTTAGTATAATTTTAAAATAATTACATTTTCCTATGCACCTTTGTAGAATCCTTAAGAATTCCACATAATTTATTGCTGCCCTGTTGAGAGTCTAAAACTGGCATTTTTAGTTTCTCTATTGGTCTGTTTTAAGTCCACCTTAATTTCCAAATTGGAACTTTCTGAAGAAAGTGTCCCATTTATTAAAGGCCTCAAAACATGCCTCTAGACCCTGAGGTTTCCTTATAAAATATTTTTTGGCTATTCAACAGAAGAGATCACAGGGAAAGTTTGTTTACCCATAGAAGGTGATGTGGTGGGGTTTTTTTTAGGTTGTTCAGCTCACCAAAAGTAGCTGTACATACAGTTGAATGTGGTGTAAGCTGGTAGGTCTCTAGAGCAATTCTTATTCTGCTTGAAGTCATTTTATTAGCTGTTTGGTTTTTTAATGTGATAGAACTTAAAGTTTCTATTTAGAAATGGAGGGAAGAAAAAAAATGGTTTCAAGGATAGTCTGCTTTAAATCTGAAACTGCTCGGGAGTCTACGCCCAAACTGTACATCATATCATTTTAACTAAATGTAATGTGAATAGAAGTACATTGATGGATACTTGTAATGGAATTAAATCAGCTTTGTGTTGGGATTTAAACATTTCCCTTCAACGTTTGCAGTCTAAATGTTGTAGCATGAGAACCAGAAAGCCGGAAGTATCAAATGTGAGCATCAGAATGACAGCTAAATTAGATGATTTAAAACAAATAATTTTAACCTAAGGAGTTATAGAAATGTTAAAACTGACTGTGCCCCTTTAATGACCTTGACTCCTTAGGACACAGCTAACTATGTCTAACTTTGAGCTTGCTATTTGACCAATACAGTTTAGGTTGATCTGCCCTTCTGGTAATTGGTTGTGGATCACTTTGTGTTATGTTGTGGCTTTTTCGTAAGACATAGTAAAATATGGGATGGTGTCCCTAATGTTTAACCACAAGGATTATTTGAAGGGTATTAAGATAAATTGAGTGACTTGTCTGATTCTTGTCAGTTTAAAAATAGATATTGAAGTCCGTTTTTGCTGCATTAAACACCACTGGCTTGTTTAACAAGAGGTCAAAGCTTTTGGGTATATAGTTTTGTAGCTTGTCAGGTTGGCAAATGACAAAAATTAACTTGACTGTGGTCTCTCACTAATGGTTTATTTCAGCGTTTGTTCTGCATAATATAACTAGTGATGAACAAATTTAGTTATTTTCTCTAATTTCAGGCACATCATTTTCCTGTTCAACCAACTTTTGCTGAGGAAACAGACCAATGCCTGCCTAAAATCTTAAACAGCAACCCTCCCCTTATTATAAAGGTATCTGAACTGCCACGTTGATATTACATGTATATTCGTTAAGCCCTGGTCTATGCTACAGAATTAGGTTGACGTAAGCTGCCTTGCATTGACCTAACTCTGTAAGTATCTACACTAAAATGTAGCTCCCGCCGAGGTAACTCACCCACAATGCCAACTTAACTCCACTTCCACGAGAGGATTAGTTCTTAGGTCGATGCAATGTCAGCGTAAACATTGCATGGCTTACATCTACTGTTGCTGGCCTTCATAAGCCGTCCCACAATGCCACACACTGACGGTTCAATCAGCGCAAGTGCTCCTTGTGAAGATGCACATTACTGACGCAATGACCGTAGTGTGGACGCATAAAAGTGATTGAATTACTGTGGTGGCTGTACGTCAACGTAACTTAGGTCAATATAGTTTTGTAATGTAGACGTACCCTAAGACTCCCTGACTGCAGATAATGGGAGACTTAAGTATAATAATTTTGACTGCAGCAAATGTTCCTTTAAAAAATCAGCCTAATTCAGAAGAGTCAGAAACATTGTGCAGTGCTTAAACTTCTGTCTGTAGGTTTCATAGTGATACCTTATGTTTGTTTGCTGTACAGGATCAGTGTTTAAGCTGAAGGAAGATTAATTTAGGTAGAAGGAAGCAGTTTCTGGTATTTTATATCATGTAGTCAATTGTGTGTGTACAATACTGAACACTTCTGTTAAAACAGAGCATATATGAAATTCCATTCACTTTGTGTTAACTGCTTTTCAAGCTTGTATCTTTGTCAGGTGAATAGGCACTGTTCAGAATTACATGTATGAGATTAAATATATGCACATTTTTGTGTACTCAATGCTTCTGATGCTGCTGCATATCTCCTATTGTTTATCCCTGTTTCCTATCTTCAAGACCCAACATTTCCTTGGATTTTCTGTCCTCAGTAAAAATATATATTTCTAAAAAGACAATAACACAAAAATTAACATTATTCACAAATTGTAGTGGCAAACATCCTGTGAATTTAACCACGATAAATGTAGAACTTTGCGTTCTGAAGTGACAAATATAGTGCTTGAACCAATTTACTAAATGTTGCTCTTATTTTGAGGTGTGAAGTCTCAAATTGGTGTTTTACAAATGATCTAGCTGAGAATATTTCCTTGCACAGGCAAGTGCTGTAGTTAATGATTTCAGAGACTTATAGCTTATTTTAACACTACCGCTGAGATGCATTACAACTCCCAGTGTTTCCAGTTCTGTTGCAGAAGAGAAGTGACCATCAACAGAATTTAACATGTGCAAAGCCTAGTTTGTAATGATTCCTGAAATTGTAATCTCATCTTTATTAAAAGTGTAATTTATAACTGCATTTTGTTTATATCTGCAGGATTTGAGAAATCACACCAGTGATATTCAGACTCAGGCTCGGGAGCTGCAAGTGGCTCCTTAATGTGTCTCCTGCTGCTTTTTGGAGCACATGATATTAAATCACTGTGTGATATAATTATTAATCAATCAGGATGCTTATGTAGTATGAATATAGAGTATTATAGTAAATGAAACAATGAATTCACACTACTGAGACTCTTTTGGGTAATGTTGATTGCTAATTTGGCTCCTGAACCATTGAGGTCTGTGCATCACTGAATCACAGTATTTTGGGGCATCTATTTGGTCCTTGATAAATGTTCAGAAAAGCACTGACACAATTTTTAAATAGCGTGACTAACTTGTTATGTAGCCGTGGCAGGCAATGAGAGAACGTACCTTAAAATTATGCTTTCGTTTCAATGTAAATTCCATGATTTCTATCTTGTGTTTAACCACTAGAGCCAGAAATTGGTACTTTAGACTACTCAATGACAAATGAAAGGGCATAAAATCTGCAGAGTTTCCTACAAAGTTCTGATTCACTCAACAGCCCCAATATGAAACTAATCTTTTTTCAGTGGTCAAAGTGAGGGAATCATTCTCCCATTGTTCAGCCTGATTTAAATGTTTTTCAGTCATGTGGCTGAATTTTGCCCACAGTTATGGTATCTGTGCACAAATCCCATTGACTTCATTAGGGATAGCATTTTTAGGAAGAATTCTGTGCTGAAATCCAAAAACAAAACCAGTAGATTTTGACTGAAGTGATTATAAATGGTCAACTTGTTTTTATAACTTATTAAAACATTTTCCTCCTTTGTAGTTCTTGGCCTTACAGGACTTGATGTTACTTTCCCAGTATTCTCCTGTGCGACGACAAGAGGTCTTCAGCCTCAGTCAGCCAGGTATTGGTAAAATTAATTCTCCATGGTTATAAACTTTTAAGAATTGTTCTAATCATAAGATTTTTTTTTAAATAATCTAATAATTTGAAGCATGCTTCATAAACCACGGGGACTTATATATAAAAAGACCCTGGCATCATTTTGGCATCATTTGGAGGAGCCTTGATAGTGTTGTGTCCTCTACTAAACTCGCCAAATACTAGTGCCTGCTGTTTGTTTGTTAAATGATAACTGTGAGGTGGGTCCTAGACCAGGGGTGGCCAACCTGAGCCTGAGATGGAGCCAGAATTTACCAACGTACATTGCCAAAGAGCCACAGTCATACGTCAGCAGCTCCCCACCCTGCTCCCAGCGCCTCCCACCTACTGGCAGCCCTGCCAATCAGCGCCTCCCCCTCCCTTCCCACACCTCTCAATCAGCTGTTTTGTGGCATGCAGGAGGCTCGGGGGGACGGGGAGGAGTGAGGGCACGGCAGGCTCAGGGGAGGGGGCGGGAAGGGGTGCAGTGGGGGCAGGGCCTGTGGCAGAGCCAGGGGTTGAGCGGCGAGCACCCCCCGGCCCATTGGAAAGTTGGCGTCTGTAGCTCCAGCCCCAGAGTCGGTGCCTGGACAAGGAGCCGCATATTAACGTGTGAAGAGCCGCATGGGGCTCCGGAGCCACAGCCTGGCCACCCCGACCTACCGTACCAAAAGCAGAGTGGTATTGACATAACAGATCATAAGTTTAAACCAAATGATAGAATAACAGATGTGCATAAAAGCCTACTGTGAGGATGTAAGTGAGATGGAACCAAGCATAACAAATGAATCAACCCTGCAGCTGTGAAAGCAAACAGTTGCTGTGATATAAAATCAAGTGTATGAGACTCCTAACATACTAAGAGATGCTGTAGGAGGTCAATAAAAACTGTCTTGAGTCCATTGGGGAACTTTTGTTGCACCTCATCAGGCATTCTGGTGTTATGGACTAGCTTCAAATCTCTTTATTACCATAACTGACATCACTTTTTTGGTCGTCTTAAGTCTCAAACCTACTAAGCAACTAATGGGCCCAAATTCAGCCCTCCAATCTGCCCATGAAACTCTCATTGAGATTACTGGGAGCAGCAAGTGTGGCTTGAAGGTTAGAATTTGGGCAACTGTCGTGTATCTGGTGACTAAAAACTCTCTCAGGGTGAAAATGCAGCATGGCTTTCCTAGGAATGTCATGTTTCAGATAATTCTCTAAGCTTGTACTAAAAGTAAAAGCAGAACATAAACACAACTATCAAAACAGGCTTGGTGGTACCTGTGACTTGAGTAGAGAGAGAACATCAGTTGTGCCTTCAAATAATTTTTCTGTGTTCTGGTAGGTGGGCATCCTCACAACTGGACAGCAATATCAAAAGAGTGCTTGAATCTTTTGAGTGACTTGACGCAGAAGCTGATTATGCAGCAGGAAGCTGCAGCTACAAATGGGAGAGTGAAACAGCCATCTACGGGAGAAGTAGGAAGATCCCTGAGATCTTCAGGTATCTTTGTATGGGAGAAGATTCACAATAGCTGTTGTGATGAGGTTTAAACCTGCATACCCCCAAAAGACATGCTGTTATGATTCAGCTAGTGTTGGTGTAGGAATGTGCAAATAACACTTTAAGGAGAGGCTAGACATGCTGTTTACCAAATTGTCTCAGAATAAGAACTGGAAGCACAAATATTGTATAGAAAATGTCAATCTGTATTGGTGTGTATTAAAAAAAAAAAATATATCCATGAGGGTCCCCCTTAGCTTTGCAATTCTTAAATCCATAGATGAGATTGAACATAGACTAAAAAGTAAGGGTTCTGAATGTAATGGTGGTAATAGACTTCCAATGGAAACCGTATATCTTGCATTAAGAACTCTCACCAGAAATTGAGTGCTGAAATAGCTATGGGAATAGTAACCTTGGGGGAGACACTAGTAGAAAAATGGGTTGACATATGCCAGCTTGTACGTCTCGGTGCAATGTGTTCTTTATCACCAGAAGCAGCTGTTACAGAAGAAATGGCCTTCCAGACACAGAGGTCTAATGTCGTTTCTAGAGCCCACGTGCCTTCCCTGGTTAAATCATCCCTCTTGCCTCTAAAGGCATCATCTACATCTGATCTTGGAAGCTCTTTTGGTTCACCTTTCAGTTCTCCTGCTCTAAATCGCAAGGCTGGAATTCTGGATTTAAACTCTCCTTGGCATGGATCAGTCCAAAGTCCTCATGTTATGAGAAGAGGACCAAAGCTGTGGACATCAAGTTCAGGTGGGGATCTTCGGTTTCAATCCCCTCTCATCCTCCTCTCTGTAGGTATAATTGAAATATTGTCTTGACTGCACAAATCCTTATCTTTGGAGTTAAATGATTGGTCTATGGGGAGGGTAGATATTTTTCTCAAACTCTACTGGATTTCTCTTGTAGATCTGCAAATGACTGGCTCTCCTCAAGCGTCCTTCCCTGTGATCTCTGTTGCAAGAGTTGGTAATGAAGCAATTCAACCAAGCTTTATTTATACATGGCTCCAGAACAAGCAAGAGCAGGTGGAGTAAAAATTGCATTACAAACCAGTTAAAACCAGCTTCTGTTTTTGTATGTAGCATGTAAGATTGGGGTTTTTTGGTTTGTTTTTTTTAAAGGGAAACTTCATCTTATTGTATGACCTTTCTCCTCAGATTATCGGACCTAATCTTAATTTTTTAAAAATTTTTTTAAAAACCATCCTAATTCTTCAAAACACTCTTCTCTGTATAGAAAGTTTAGGGACTATAAGGTTGTGGAAGGGTTAAATTGCATATCAGAAAGGTTGCCTGTGTGTGTGTATTTATTTTTTAATCTTCATTTTTTCGCTCTTTTACATAGGTTAGGAGTTTCTTGTCAAAACGAGTGCTGATAATGTATTTCTTCAGCAAGGTAAGGATGAATGTATGTTTTGTGACAGCATTTGATTGGGTACACCAGAAACACATAGGCAGAAGTGGGTTCTAATCCTGTATTAAGTGAACCCTCTAAATTTGGTAGTAACATTTCTAGAACATATTTTATTCCAAGGTCTTACTGCATTTTACATACTGTTGTACTGAAGCCTCCAATATTGGAATCATATATAGAAGCATTACTGTTCTTTCACACAGGTAAACTGAGGTGCATAAATTGCAATTTCCCCAAAGTCCCACATAGCATCAGGGCCAAAATTAGAATTTAGGAATCCTGACTTCATATCACTACACTAATTGCTAGATAACAGTCTCTAGTTATACCACTTAAAACCAGACTTCTCAGGGGGTTGGTTCTTGTGATGTGGACAAACAACGGGAACTTTCCATAAATCCTTTCGTCAGATGGTCAACCTGCTAGAAACTTTTTTTTAAAATCTTAATAGTGGCACAAAAGATTAAATAAAATAAATAGGTAGAGCTCAGTATTTTTTAAGCTGTAGATTTAGTTTAATTGACATACATGATCCAATAATGTGATAAAATTATTCTAAGGATTTCCCTTAATTCTGATTTTAATCTTTCATAGACTTAAATGAGCATTACCACTGGGTCAGGTCATGTCCCCCCATGTCTCTGCACAGAGGGACCCTCTGCAAGCAGATCTCCTCTGTCTAGGATCAAGGGAGGGGTTCAGCTGCCCCATGGCAATTTTTATGCCTCCCAGTTCTGGCCCCACAGAGACCTTTGTGAAGTCTGGGGTAGAGACTGGGCTATATTGGGCCAGTCAGTGGAGCTATGGCATGTACATTGTCCCTCAAGCACAGGGCTTAATTTGTGCCAGGGCTGAGCCCCGGCATCTCTAGGGTTGGCAGTTCATAGCCCCGGCAACTCTGGGCTTGCTGTGTCTGTTAGGAAAGTAAAAAAAACTGCTTCAGCCCCGGCACCTCTTTCATTCCAAATTAAGCACTGCTCACGCCCCATTGAAGTTAGTCAGAACAGATTATATAGCCCTATTTTTTGTGAAGTCCCCACTCATGGTTTTCGTGGGCAACTGCAGTCAGGAAACTGGGGGTACCACTCGGGGGGCAGAGCTAATGTGCCTGTACAGGGCTTTTAAATGGCCCTGGCCTCCCATGCATCTTCTGAGGGCTGCCTGTTTTACAGGTGGGTCCTGCAGCCTTTTCTGTCAGGGTGGGAGGAGGTACATAAATACAAGTAGCTTGCCAGATCCTGGGTTAGGTCTGCCCCGCATTTTGAAGCGTGGTTATTTTGTGCAGGCATGCAGATCCCATGGCGGACATTAGCTGCAATGGAGATGAGCGCGGTATAACTATTTAGAGCAGGCAAGTCCCAGTTAAATGGTTCAGTACCTACAATAGACGCCAGTAAAACTCTATAGCAAATCTTTTTTGATGGGCGCTACACTGTATAACTGTGTATACTGGGCATGCATTTATAGTCTTGTTAAAGAATGTATGGGGTTGTATTTGAAACAAACAACTTTGGCTGGGTGACTGGGGGGAAAAAAAAACCTATATGCTTTTCTGAAATCTTATGCTTTCTCCTCAGCATCCAGAGGCCTTGATCCAGGCTGTCTTTTCTGATGCCCAAATGCACATTTGGGCATTAGAAGGTAAGCAACTTCCATTTGAATTTGTGTTCGTTATTCTGGGTTTGTGGTACAATAGCAGTGGACATCATGAAAGGGCCCCAATTCCAGACTTGCTGTATCCATTACTATGTAAATGGATTTAAATAAAGCTCTTCTATGGTAAGTATAACCCACACTCACACCATGTGGCTGTTTGTCCTCCTCTAGTGGCTGGACTATATAGATCGGATTCTGCTAGCTCAAAGCCAATAGCAGACTTGGATCTTTTAGCTCAAGCAGTCGATGTTCATGGTTTTAGATCCAAAAATCCTGGGTTTAATCCCCACAGTTGATACCCCTCTGGGGCAACAAGTTACTTCTGATTTAGTGAAGCGTATGCAACATTGAACTTGTAATATAAGACCACAAAAGGAAACCCATTTTCAATTAAGGCGCACGCTGTCAGTACTTTTCCCTGTTCAGCACAGAAGCCAGCACTATACTGGTTCACTGTTGGATAATCTCAGAGCAGTGTGAGATGCTGTAATACTAAACAATAACGTAATCTTAAGAACACAAGCATTCTCTATACAAACATCAGAAGACTGTGCCTGCCCCAAGAAATTACATTCTGAGTTAAGACAAACAATAGGTGGAAGTAATGGAGGGAGGTGGAGTGGAGAGAACAAAGGTAACAGCGATGAAAACGCATGGTTGCATCAGATAGCTATTTGCCCTGTTTGGAGAGTTTTTTAAATAGACACATGAGCAATAGATATTATAGCAATAATTCCTGCTGGCAATCTGCCTAGTCATGACCAACATAATTGACTGATTATTTATATTATGTTAGTACCTAGAAACCCCATTGTGCTAGGCTAGGCACTGTACAGCAAACTAAAGACTGCAATCCCTGTGCTAGAAAACTGGCAATTTACATAAGACAGAATTCAAAAGACAAAGGGGACAAGGGTGAGTTCAGGGGGATAAGAACTATAAATTAAACAGTTTGGCAGAAAAACAGATGTGACAGTTTGCCATTTACCTACCAGTGCCAGATGGAAGTGACTTGTGGGTATCCTGGCAGAGGTAAGTTTTGAGAAGGGATTTAAAAAAATAAAGTGGAAGTTTTTACCAATATGTGGAAGAAGTATTGCCCATGCAAAATGGGCAGTGTGGGTTAACTAACTGTTAATGGTTCCTAACGGGATAATGCCTAGTTAGAGCTATGGAGCTAGTTCTGGTGATCTCTAAGTGTAAGACTTGCAAGATGATGGGGAAGGCAGCAAAGGTAGATGGGCAGCTAAGGCAACAAATCTGGGGATAGTTTATACCATGGAGCAAGTTAGAGCAGCCTCAGGACAGCTGTAACCTGCACCTGGCTGCACTATACTTCGAGGGATCTCCCCCACACTAGTGGAATCTTCAGATTGCAGATGCTGTAAGCTGCAGTGGGGGCCAGGATCTGGCCCATTAAATCCCTAGAATTGCAGCATGTTTGTTCCGTTTCTGGAGGCTAAATTAAGATTAGTTAGGTCTTAGTTATATTAGACTTAATATTAACTTCTTTCTTTGCTTGGAGGTCTATCTCGTTTGGTAGCAGCCTCATTTACTGAAGACAGATTTGGAGTTGTCCAAACTACACTGCCAGCTATTCTGAGTACCTTACTGACTCTTCAGGAGGTGAGGATCCTTGACATCTCCTTAGTGCAACATTAGTTCAAGGGGGAAGTTTTCCTGTTCATTTTCCTGTGTCTCACTGTGGCACTGCTGACTGACTTTAAAATGAAACACTTCTGTCACCACTTAAAATGGCTTATCGTAATCTTCAGTTAAGCTAAACAAAGCACCAGAGTCCTTTTTTAGACTGAATAAATACCTCATTAGATCCTTCTTAACTGACATTGCACTTGGAAAGTTTTTTAAATAAATTATACAAAATGCTCAATTATAAACATTGTCTCATGGAAGTAACTATTATTATAATGTCAACATAAGCGTTTAGGATTTAATCTTCAGCTTGATCACAGACATCCCTCACATGTAATGTACAGCATTTCAATTTCAGAGCCAGCAAATTTCAGGAGATCAAACCTGTTCCATGTTTCTCAGCAAATATTAAAGCATTACTCTAGAAGCAATTATCATATCAGTACATGATGTATTTGGGAGTGTGTTAATCACACAGATGTGTCTCCAAGGTAATGTTATGTGCCATTTACTGTAATCACTGTTCTGTCTTAATGGCAGATTCTCAGAATTTTAGAGAGAATTAAAATTAGTCAGCCTAAGACATTCCAAAAACATGCAATGGAACTGCTTCCTTATTTCTAAAAGATTAGTCATGGCAAAGTTGGGAATTCTTCCTTTTACTTCAGTGTTTGTACTATGTTCAGCATTCAAAGAATATAAAATGAGATTCTCCATTTATGGAAAGTCTGCTCCTGTATTTCCATTGGCCAAGATGCAGAAGGAATGCTGGGTCAAGCTGTCTCCAATCTTTTTTTACTCGTCAGTGGTGAAACTTCTGAATTTGCTGTTTGTTAGTCTCTTCGCTTTACTTGGCACAACCACCTGTGCTGCTAGAGTTTGTTTGAAATGGATTCGGCAGAACAGTTCTTCTCATTCACTTGTCAATCCAGGTTGTAGATAAGCATTTCAAGCTGCCCCATGCTTCCAGCAAACCACCCAGGATTTCGGGAAGTCTGATGGATACCTCCTACAAAACGCTACGATTTGCGCTTAGAGCATCCCTGAAAACGGCGATATACCGGGTCACTACTACTTTTGGAGAACATCTAAAGTAAGGCCTTTGGTATTGGCAGCTTCCTGCTTGGTTCTGTTTAAATGAATGTAATAACAGAGGCCATGTCTACACTAGCACTTACGTCGGCAAAACTTTTGTTGCTCAGGGGTGTGAAAAAACCACCCCCGAGCGACAAAAGTTTTGCCATCCTAAGCACTCGCGTGCACAGTGCTGTGTTGGCAGGAGATGCTTTTCCACTGCCATAGCTTTCGCTGCTCATTGAGCTGGTTTTATTATGTCAACAGGAGAACTCTCTCCCGTTAGCATAACATGGCTCCACGAGAGCTCGTACAGCAGCACGCGGGTAGCAGTACAGCTGTGCTGCTCTAAGCTTGTAAGGGTAGGCATGGCCCAAGTGTACCTATGGAAAGGGAAGTCCCACCAATAGGGGGACCGTCACAGGACATCAAGCAACAATTTCAGCTGTTGAAAACACAAAGGGAATTTTCCGAATTCCCCCTCCTAATGGCGATGAATGTGTAGTATTCACATGGATAATCCTCTGTAGAGTCCTGATAGCCCCCAAACATGGGGCTTTGACTGTCAGGCTCTGGCTGGCTGTGCTGTTCTTGTAAAAGCAATAGGCAGCCTCATTCCTAATTTGTGGACATGCGAGTTGATGGAAGTTACATGAACTATGAGATCATCGTTCTTCTGTTGGCATTTGGCCACTGTGCTATTAACTTTGAAAGTAACAGTAACACATGAGCAACAACTACTTTATAAGGGATTTTTCCTTTGCAGACTCCCGAGAGATCTATTTAAAATAGATTGTTTACATTGGGAGAAGAGTTGCATGAATTTGTTAAATACTAAAGGAGCTTATAAGTGAATTACTGTTTAGGATCTTGTTTAAAAGAACAAATACCTTTCAGTAATAAAAACTATTTAATACTTTCATACATGAGAGCAGGTTTAAAAAGAAGTATCTAACTCCAAATCTGAACTTGCTTGTCTTTGCCCTTAATATTTGAATGTAGGTTTTTATTCTATAACACAGCTGGGTTTTCTAGATTTCTAATGGACTCCCAACTATTGATTTCAGCTTGTACTTAAAATGTTTTGACATGAGGCTTTGCTCTACAGTTGATGTAACATGTTAATGTACAATTTTATGCTTGTATTTTGTTCTAGTGCAGTTCAAGTGTCTGCAGAGCATAAGAAAAGACTTCAGCAGTTCCTGGAGTTCAAAGAATAGTTAAGTAAATTAAATAGGTGACGTTGCTGATACTGCTACAGATGGACAGTACATGTTTAGCATTCTTGAACTGGAAGAAAGTGGGACTTATTAATCAGTCTTCCTGTCTTGTTTGGTGGCCTTTTCAAAAAGTGTATTTTAAATGTAAATCATGGAATTCAACTGTTAGCAGAACTACAAAAAACTTCTGTTTGGATCACTTTACTTGATCTTTTGTATAATAAAGCTCTTTTTTTAAAAATGTCTTTGTTTAAATATTCTTGGCAATTGAAGAAACCTCAGTTCTCATTTTGAGATTAGTACCCGCTTTTGAGGCGAACAGGATTAATCTGTCACTTGTTTTACCAGGTATGTTTTGCCTGGAAGCTCATATTAAAGAATGAGGGGCAGATTTGCAAAGGTGCTTAGGCACTTAAAGATGCAGATATGCCCCTTGTAACACTTACACTAGGCACCCATGTGCATCTTTAGGCACCTGAATACCTTTGTAGATCTGGCCCATAGCATTCTTTAGTGCAAGGAGTTTGTGCTTTAAGTGATTCAAAAGTATGAACGTTGTGCTATAGGATAAAAGGGGCTACATTTCTGTCTGATGGCAAAATAGCTGCAAAACAAAATGGTGTGCAGAAAGCCATATCTAAAGAACACAAGCAAGTACTGTTTACTTTATAAACTATATAGTTTGAGAAACGAGCAGCTTGGATATTAGTTTCAAGAGGGTGCAGAATTGTTATTGATGAGTGGTTTTTAAATTAAATTGGTCTACATAAAGACATGTAGAAAACATTAAAGTTAGTAAAGCTTGCCTAGTAAATTTCCAAATAGCAATTCTAAGGCTCTGTTGGATCATATTAAAGAAGTTCTGTATTAAATCACAAATGAGTTTGATTCCCCATAGTTTAAATTCCAGGGTATTACTAATTAAGAGGTCTCTTGGTTTTTGGTACTGTTTCTCTCCCTCTGTGTGAAACTTGCAAGCTGCTAATTGTGTTAGTACATTCTAAGACAGAGTCTGTTCTCAAAGAAAAGGAGTACTTACAGCACCTTAGAGACTAACAAATTTATTTGAGCGTAAGCTTTCGTGAGCTACAGCTCGCTTCATCGGATGCATTCAGTGGCCACTTGATGACAGGTAGCAAGTAGTACATTCTGCAGTGACCCATTAGGGTTTTATATTTAAAAAACGAACAGACTTGAGACATCTATGGTGCTCTTGGCATTTACTATAAACTGATAACCTCAGTTTAAGGACTTGATGTTTAAATCCCACGTAATTTAAGGTTTCCACTGAATTTAAGGTCTGCCTGGCATTTGGGCAGGATTTTTGTTGTTGCCTGTTTTGGCTTTTTTGTAATTTGACTTACTCATTTTTCATTATTACACTGTACACCTCGGCCAAAATATGGTCTGGTAACTCAATGAGTTACATCTTAGTACTGACTTGTTCAAATGGTTTTGTTAAAAGTTTCAAACACTTAAAAAATCTGCACCTGTTTTCTTAGCAGTACAGTAGGAAGGTGCACATGAGGAAGAACTCCTGTGTACTATGAGTTGTAACCAGTTGTATTATGGCTGATACCAGGAGTCTTAAAATGCACACTTCTGTCTGAAACTAAATGTTTGAGGTTGGTCCCCCTTGTTTTGCAATGGAGATTTACACATCTTCCCCCAACTACTATTGAGTAGGATTTGCTGAATCCTGTGTGAACTAGCTGGAGAGGTACTTTGCAAGGCAAGAACTGATTACTGTGTGATTTCTTTAAAAAGCTACAGCTCTGTGCTCAAAAGGATGGCTATTAAAAGTCACAGAAGAGTCCATGCCTCTCTTTTCATAGCTTTACCCTTGGTGGCATTGCCCTTCTTATAGGGTGACCAGATGTCCTGAGTTTATAAGGACAGTCCCGATTTTGGGGGCTTTTTCTTATATGGACACCTATTACCCCCTACCCGCGGTCCCGATTGTTCACACTTGCCCTCTGGTCACCCTACCTTCTTAAGCACATTCTTGATAGGGTTATGAGCATGAGATACTGTTAAGTGAGCTGTAGCTCACGAAAGCTTATGCTCAAATAAATTGGTTAGTCTCTACGGTGCCTCAAGTACTCCTTTTCTTTTTGCGAATACAGACTAACACGGCTGCTCCTCTGAAACCTATTAAATACAGCGTTAGTTCTGTTTGTTTTGCTTTATCTCTAAATGGTATAAAATCCATATGCCTACTCTGTAACAAACGGAAGAGGGGACTACTATACAGCCCAAATGGACGTGGGGGAGACCAGATTTGCTCTGTGTTTTTTTTTTTACTGCCTGATAATTACTACTTCCCTCAGGGCCTAATAGATCAACACTTACAGCCTTTTTACATACAATTGCCTCTAAATAAAAATAGCCTTTATTTGCAACCTGTGTCTGAAATGAAATTGGGATTCTTTGTCCTGTCCATCACTGCAGCCTCAGTCTGCAGTGTGGTTAGTGGAGGAGAAATTGCAAAACGTTTCTACAGTTGGGTCTCAGCATTAGTTCAATTCATATAAGGCAAACTGCATACAGCAAGTGGCGAGACCTGCTTCACTAAGCTGAGCTGTTGCTGTTTACTGTGTTGTCTGTTGAAAGTGAAAGTAAATCCAACCAAGTGGGGTTGGTTGTGGTGAGAATTTTATGAACCCGTCACCTTTCTAAAAAAAGTTAATGGTAGCAGAATGTCTGAAATGAGCTGGGTGCAGCTTTAACTAGCTTCTGTTGAAGTGCACAGTTTTCTTTTAAAATAAAGGTTGAAGTTCTGGGCCTATTATAGGTAATCATTGAAGTGGGATTGTAAAATTAACTTTGCTATTTACAAACCTATGGACCTCTTACTTTCCAAGTTAAACTTTGAAAAGGATCTGAATGAACAAAGTATCAACAGGGGATTAGTAGGCAAAGGTAGCTAAACTTTGAGATTTAGCCGGTTGGCCTGACACTTTTCTCTCTGGAAAACTGGTGCATGATTTCTCAACCTCTGCTCAAAGCCTAAATACATCCCTGAAATGAAGCGGTCTCGGCCTTCAGAGTAGTGTTCTTGGACAGAGACTGCATTGAGCAAGGCACAATGTCTGTAACGTACAAATAGCTTTTGTGGAGCAGCCAGCTCCCAGCCGCTGAGAGGCATGCCTGGCTTCTAGGTCAGTGCCTCCTTCCATGATTAGCCCCTCAGACACAAACAGCTGCAGAGGCTATCAGCTGTCTTTCCCCTTCTGCCCTCTATTTTTCTCTACTTTTGATGTTTGTCTTTTTTAACTTTTCAAGTCTCAACCTCTGACCAATGAATTTGTTTTTTCTTCCCCAGTTTATCAACAATTGTAAACTTCCCTAAAGTAACAGAGTATGCTGAGCAAAAGTGATGGGTCATACAACAACTTATATACAGCTCCCACAGGGTGTCAAAATGTCATGCATCACATCTATTGTTTGCACAGTCTAATGGTTCTTAAGCACCATTCACTGGCTAATGTATTTGGTACATGGTGGTAATTCTGGGGAGAACTCGGTAGGATTTGGGGAGTTTATATAGCACCTTTCAAGCTGAAGGCAGTCAAAGGAAGATACAAATTATATCTAAGGATCACTTTCCACTGTAATTCAGCCATGCATAGGATAGCCAATGCTAAGCTAGCACAGTGTAATTTTGTGGGGGTGTTTTGGAGAAGGTTAGCTTAATTTAATGGTCTGTGTACTTGGTGAACAGGACAGCAGATAACTCTTTTCAAATCTTTTTGTTTGCCAGCAGAGGTCACTGCTCCAAACATATTTAGGAAAATAGCTAGATTGCAGGCTGATCTGCTTTTTAGTGGTGCTAGGGAAGGACATACTGAAAACTATCATGCCAAGCTTTATTTAAGGCCCCCATGCTGCAATGAGAATTGTGTAGGTGCATTCTTACAGCTGTGTAGAGCCCCATAGACTTCAGTAGGGCTGTTAGGGGCTTATTCCTTCACCCGCTTACTTCCCTGGTCCTTCTCGCATGAACAGAGAGCAACAATACCCGAAGTCCAAAGGTGCAAACAATTCAATGTTTATTGGGGTGAACTTCCAGCAAGCATGATTCCAGTTTCCTTCCTTAGTGTCCCCCTTCCCAGCTCTGACACTACAGAGCCTTACCTATGTCCATGTTCCCATTCCCACCCCCACCCTTAGCAAAACATGATTCCAATTCCACACCCCCACTCCCTGTTCCCAGACTATATAGTAAAACTTGAGTTCTGCTTAGCTATACCTTAACCAATCATTTTCCTGAAATTTAACTAACCAATCCTAACATGCTGTAACATGATTATTTAACCAATTATATCCCACCACCTTAATTAGTTTACACCCAGCAAAATTAATTATACAGCAGACAAACAATCACAGAACGAGACAGATTATACAGACAAACAATAGGGAAATCGGGACTACAGTGATAGGTTACCTTGCATAATGTTGTTCTATTTCCCCTTGTTTTTTCCTACCCCTCCCCCCCACACACACAGACATTCTTGTTAAACCCTGGATTTGTGCTGGAGATGGCCCACCTTGATTATCATACACATTGTAAAGAGAGTGGTCACTTTAGATAAGCTATTACCAGCAGGAGAGTGGGGTGGGAGGAGGTATTTTTTCATGCTTTGTGTGTGTATAAAAAGATCTTCTACACTTTCCACAGTATGCATCTGATGAAGTGAGCTGTAGCTCACGAAAGCTTATGCTCAAATAAATTGGTTAGTCTCTAAGGTGCCACAAGTCCTCCTGTTCTTTTTGCGAATACAGACTAACACGGCTGTTACTCTGAAAGAAATGAGGATTTCACATCCCAGCTATTGATAAGTGAGTTCTTGCCAGACAAGATGCTATCAAACTAAGTTTCCTTTTACATCTTCTAGGCACTTCCCTTTCCCTGGAGGTGATAGGCATTATCAGGACAGGATTGTATTCCTAACAGCCTAATAGCACCTGATTTCAATGTGACTAGTTTGGAATGTTTGAGTAGCAGCCGTGTTAGTCTGTATTCGCAAAAAGAACAGGAGTACTTGTGGCACCTTAGAGACTAACCAATTTATTTGAGCATAAGCTTTCGTGAGCTACAGCTCACTTCATCGGATGCATGCTATGGAAAGTGTAGAAGATTTTTTATATACACACAAAGCATGAAAAAATACCTCCTCCCACCCCACTCTCCTGCTGGTAATAGCTTATCTAAAATGATCACTCTCCTTACAATGTGTATGATGATCAAGGTGGGCCATTTCCAGCACAAATCCAGGGTTTAACAAGAATGTTTGAGGGGGGGGGGGGTAGGAAAAAACAAGGGGAAATAGGTTACCTTGCATAATGACTAAGCCAGTCTCTATTCAAGCCTAAGTTAATTGTATCCAATTTGCAAATGAATTCCAATTCAACAGTTTCTCGCTGGAGTCTGGATTTGAAGTTTTTTTTGTTGTAATATAGCAACTTCCATGTCTGTAATTGCGTGACCAGAGAGATTTCTGAGTGGTTTATGAATGTGTTAATTCTTGACATCTGATTTGAGTCCATTTATTCTTTTACGTAGGGACTGTCCAGTTTGACCAATGTACATGGCAGGGGGCATTGCTGGCATATGATGGCATATATCACTTTGGTGGATGTGCAGGTGAACGAGCCTCTGATAGTGTGGCTGATGTTATTAGGTCCTGTGATGGTGTCCCCTGAATAGATATGTGGGCACAGTTGGCAACGGGATTTGTTGCGAGGATAGGTTCCTGGGTTAGTGGTTCTGTTGTGTGGTATGTGGTTGCTGGTGAGTATTTGCTTCAGGTTGGGGGGCTGTCTGTAGGCAAGGACTGGCCTGTCTCCCAAGATTTGTGAGAGTGTTGGGTCATCCTTCAGGATAGGTTGTAGATCCTTAATAATGCGTTGGAGGGGTTTTAGTTGGGGGCTGAAGGTGACAGCTAGTGGCGTTCTGTTGTTTTCTTTGTTAGGCCTGTCCTGTAGTAGGTGACTTCTGGGAACTCTTCTGGCTCTATCAATCTGTTTCTTCACTTCTGCAGGTGGGTATTGTAGTTGTAAGAATGCTTGATAGAGATCTTGTAGGTGTTTGTCTCTGTCTGAGGGGTTGGAGCAAATGCGGTTGTATTGCAGAGCTTGGCTGTAGACGATGGATCGTGTGGTGTGGTCAGGGTGAAAGCTGGAGGCATGTAGGTAGGCATAGCGGTCAGTTGGTTTCCGGTATAAGGTGGTGTTTATGTGACCATCGTTTATTAGCACCGTAGTGTCCAGGAAGTGGATCTCTTGTGTGGACTGGACCAAGCTGAGGTTGAGGGTGGGATGGAAATTGTTGAAATCATGGCGGAATTCCTCAAGGGCTTCTTTTCCATGGGTCCAGATGATGAAGATGTCATCAATATAGCGCAAGTAGAGTAGGGGCATTAGGGGACAAGAGCTGAGGAAGCGTTGTTCTAAGTAAGCCATAAAAATGTTGGCATACTGTGGGGCCATGCGGGTACCCATAGCAGTGCCGCTGATCTGAAGGTATACATTGTCCCCAAATGTAAAATAGTTATGGGTAAGGACAAAGTCACAAAGTTCAGCCACCAGGTTAGCTGTGACGTTATCGGGGATAGTGTTCTTGATGGCTTATAGTCCATCTTTGTGTGGAATGTTGGTGTAGAGGGCTTATACATCCATAGTGGCCAGGATGGTGTTATCAGGAAGATCACCGATGGATTGTAGTTTCCTCAGGAAGTCAGTGGTGTCTCGAAGGTAGCTGGGAGTGCTGGTAGCGTAGGGCCTGAGGAGGGACAGGCCTAACAAAGACAATAACAGAACGCCACTAGCTGTCACCTTATGCTCAAATAAATTGGTTAGTCTCTAAGGTGCCACAAGTCCTCCTTTTCTTTTTAAGGTGCCACTAGTACTCCTTTAGTTTGGAATGTGAGGAAGTGACCATTTGCTTCCCAGTTTATGGCTGCTTCTGCTGCTTAGCCAAAGGCCTTAGCCTAAGAACAGGGCCTCAGACTGTCACAGTGAGAGAAGGCCCTTACACCGGCAGGCAGTGATTTTGATTCTTTCTTTTATACCTCTGTAACTAGCGAAGTGATCAGAATACACCTAAATTAGAGTACAGGTCTTTACAGACAGGCCTGAATATCTATATCCTAACAAGGGCTCGGAATAGGTGCAGGAGCATGCATACAAGAAATTATAGACCAGTGAGTCTAACTTGGTTCTGTGTCTTTCCAGGTATCAAATTATTAAACCATCAGTTTGTAAGAACCTAAAGAATAATAGGCTTATAGGAAATAGCCAACGTGGTTTTGTCAAAAGTCAATCATGCCAAGCCAGCCTAATTTCCTATATGACAGGATTATTGGCTGGATAGATCACATTTACAGCTTCCTCCCCATCTGTCTTGATTTTAGTAAGGCTTTTGACATAGTCCCATGTGACATTCTCATAGGCAAACTAGGGATAGGTTGTCTAGCTGAAATTACTATAAAATGCCTGCACAACTGGTTGAAAAACTGTACTCAAAGAGTAGTTATCAATGGCTTGCTGTCAAACTGGGGGAATGTTTCTGAAGCGGGCCCATAGGGGCATGTCCTGGGTCTGATACTATTTTAATATTAATTACTTGGACACTGGAATAGCGAGTACACGTATAAAATGTGCAGATGACACCAAGTTGTGAGATTTTGCTAACCCTTTGGAGGACAGGATTAGTGTTCAGTGACCTTGACAGACTGGAGAATTGGTCTGAATTAAATAAGGTAAAATTCAATAAAAACAAGTGCAATGTACTTCACTTAGGAAGGAAAAATCAAATACACAATGAGGAATAACTGTTAGGCAGTAGGAAGTACTGCTAAGAGGATCTCATGCCATGAGTGGATCACAAATTGAATACCAGCCAACAAAGTGGTGCAGTTGCAAAAAATGCTAATGTTTTTGGTGGTATTAGCAGGAGTGTTATGTGTAAGACACAGGAGGAAATTCTGCTTTCATGAGCACTTCTGAAGCCTCAGCTGGTGTGTCCGTTTCTGAGCATCACACTTTAAGAAAGATATGGACAAGCTGGAGAAAGTCCAGAAGAAAGTAATAAAAATAAGTTTAGAAAATCTGACCTATGTTTAGTCTTGGGAAAAGACGATTGAGGGGGAACATAAGTCTTCATAGACGTTAAGGACTGTTTATAAAGAGGACTGTGATCACTTGTTCTCTATGTCCATTGATGGTAGGATAAGAAGTAATCAGCTTTATATGCCACAAAGGAGGTTTAGGTTCGATATAAAATTTTCTAACAGGATAATGAAGTACTGGAATAGGTTTTTAAGGAAGGTTGTCATTTTAAGAACAGTTTGGACAGACACCTGTCAGGGATGGTCTAGGTTTACTTTGTCCTGCCTCAGCATAGTGAGCTGGACTAGATGACCTCATGAGGTCCCTTCCAACCCTTCGTTTCTGTGATTCTAGGATCTCGTTGCAGGATTGGGACCTGAGTCCATATCTTTATATGCACATAAGTGAACAAACTTGAACCCTGTTTGCCACACCATCTTTATATTAACAAGGTCGTTCTAGGAAGAACTGGCAGTGCTGCCTATGGTTAAGGTTACCTAACGCTTTTCCCAGTATAGGACCCCATTTTCAGTTGGTTGTAACTTTGCCATACTAGAAGTTTGGGTTGAAGAGACCAGGTGGGTGAGGTAATACCCTTTATTGGACCAACTTTTGTTGGTGACCGAGACAAGCTTTTGAGCTTATACAGAACTCTTCAGGTCTGGGAAATGTACTCAGTGTGTCTCTGGGAAATACCAGGTGGAACAGATTTAGCATAAGTAGTTAACACATTTCAAGGGACCATTCAAAATGAAGAGGCTCGTTAACAGCCCTCCAGTCATAGGGCGGAAAGGAAGTGAGGAAGAAGTAGTTGTGGGGGTAGTGAGTTACAGATTAGACACATGGATTTATGTCTTATTACAATATTCAGCCATGATTTTTAGTGTCTAGCAAAGTTATGAAAAGTTCCCAGACTTGTCTTTTGTGCAGACTGTTGTGCAGGTTTTCTTTAAGGGCCCTGACTGATAGGTCAGCTATAGAGTGATTGAAGGTCATAGGGTAAAAATTGGGTAACCGGAAGGGGACACCAAGCAGAAAGCCCCCAACAACATCCACTACTCCTTAAAGACTTTTAGGGAGTCAGTGGACGCTGTCTGAGGGCAATCTGCTCAGAGGTATGATTGGACAAGGGAACAGAAATGGGCCCCACAGTTGCAGAACATCTGTCTAACATCCTCCTCCTGATATGATGGGTGGCCATCTTGGCCAGTGCTAGGAGAAGGTTGATGGGGAGGTCCCATGATGTGATGGACCAATGGATGGGGTGTGCCCGGATCAGGAGGTGCAGGGAAAAGTGCAGCCGGAACCTCAGTCAGAGGTTCTGAAGGAGCCGGAAGAAGAGCTGCAACCTGACACGCTCTACATAGATGTGTGCCAGGGTCTCCCTCTTGCCACAAAAGGGGCAGGTGTCGGGAGTTTGTGAACCACGCTGGGTACATGCCCATGCTTGCAGTTCCATGAAGGAGCTGCCAACTAATGTCCCCAGTGGGCCATGGAACCTGGGTGCATTAGAAGGTGCGGAGTGAATGAGGTTGGGAACTGCAGAAAGAGAAAAGGTGGACTTGTGGTTCAGGCAGTTGAATGGTGCCCTGGAGAACTAGATTCTATTCCTGTCTCTGCTGCAGAGTTTCTGTGTGATGCTGGGCAGCTCCCATAAACCAAACTTTTCACAGGTGGCCACTGTGTGTGCCTTGCAATTTAAAAGCTGGTGTCTGATCTGCAGAAGTGCTGAGTGCTCACAGCTGCACCCGAAGTCAGCGGAGGCTGTGCTTTGAACATATTAAGTGCTGTACAGTACTAAGGCTATGTCTACACTTACAATGGCATAGCTACGCTGTTGTAAGACATTCAGCGTAGCCACTCTGTCACCAGGAGAGAGCTCTTCTGATGACAAAATAAAACCAACCCCAACAAGGGACAGTAGCTTTGTCAGCGGGAGAGCGTCTCCCGCCCATGAAGCACCGTTCACACTGGTGCTTTTCGTTGTTAGAACTTCTGTCATCTGGGGTGGGGGTGTGTGTGTTCACATCCCTGAGCGACAAGTTTTAACAAAAGTGCAGTATAGACATAGCCTTAGTATGCTGAAAACTCAGGTGCAATGTCTCAAGTTTTGCCCCTTAAACTTAGGGGACACCTTTGACAATTTTTGCTTTAATCTCTGTGCCTCAGGTCCCCATCTGTAAAATGGGGATACTGCTACCCCTCACCTCACAGGGGGTATTGTGAAGATAGATTAACTCACATTCGTGAAGCACTCTGATGGTATGGTGATGAGCGCCACAGAAATGCCCAGGAGGGGATTAACAATTCTGCATTTCCTGCATGCCATCCACACCCTGCACTGAATATGCTCAGTGTGTGGCCCTCATGCCAATGAGGAGAAAACAAAATATTAGAGTCACCCATTCGGTGAGCATCATTCATCCTCTGCACTGCATGAGGCAGACGTCCTGTGGAAAAATATGCTATTATTTAATTATAATGCATACACACAGGGGGTTGAATTAATGCAACCTTAATTCTAGCATTTCCTAACTTTTGAGGGTTTAACTATTTGCAGCTTCAATTTTCTTTTAAAGTAGGTAGTTGGTTTTGTTTTGCTTTTTTGTATGCATGATGGATCTACTTTGTGAGATGAATCTATAACTGCTTCCGAAATAACTAACATAGTTTTTGCATCCAAAGTACAGTAACCCTAAGTGAGTGTGTTAGGTAGAATAGTCCTATTTATCTGGAATCCTGTACAGTTATCTGCCAAATTTCCATAAAAAGGACTGAAGGAATCGCACTGAGCCTTTGATCTTGGGAACCTGGCCACCTATTATGTTTTTGGTATCTAAAGTGGATTGGAGATTTTTCTTTTGTTTTTCCAAGTCCAGGATATACTGGCTACTAGTTCCATTTGAAAAGAGATTTGTTTTTTGTAAGATAGAAACCACACTGATCTGGGGGACTTCTTTCTTTCTTTATTAAACAAATCTG
Source organism: Eretmochelys imbricata (assembly GCF_965152235.1). Lineage (NCBI taxonomy): Eukaryota > Metazoa > Chordata > Testudines > Cheloniidae > Eretmochelys > Eretmochelys imbricata. The sequence continues at coordinate 96,088,735 of NC_135579.1, forward strand.
TAAATTATGAAGGAACGGCTGAGCACACCACTAGTTAACGGGTGGTCAGTTTGACCTTGCTGTCTTAATTTAGGAGGTCATTTGAAAACCATTATAAGAAAGGACTCATGGTTTTTGTGCTGCCTTAAAGGGACATTATTAGTCTTTAAAAATGAACCCATCTCCTCAGATATCCCCTTTGGTTAAGAATTTGTCTGGCTTTGTTTTTTGTACTATTTGTGTTTCAGTAAATTTAAAATAAAAACAAGCCTGGATTTGTGCATGACATTGTAAATTAATTTGTGTGTGTGAATTAATAGCACATTTGAAAACTGGGTTATTTATAACAGGGGTTTTCATCTCTCCTGCAAGGAATGTTTTTTATTTTAAATAGAATCCTGATGGTAACATCTATCCACTGTAACAACTGTTAAAGCAGGGGGCGTTCTACGGCGTTTCAGTCTCAAGCATATCCCTTTTAAAAATTCCAAAACCAACCCGCCGTTTTTCCTTACAGAAGCAAAAGCAGAGCTTTCAGTATGGAAACCAGTGAATAAATCATATCTGTGTGTTCGCTCTTCAGAGTCTATTTTAAAGGTGACTGTTTGTTTTAGTTCTTCTCCTCCAGAGAAAACCTACACAGTGAAACGGAGACCTCAGAGCATGGCTCGCATCTAAGTAGAGTATCTTGTGGAGATCCCCTGTTCTGTTTGCCTCAGACAACATCCCTGTGGCTACCATAGCAGTTGATTACTCGTGAAGGTGGTAATATAAGGAGAGTATTTTGGAGACAGTATTTTATCTGTTGATTCCAGTGGACTCCTGTGGATTTCAGGGATCAGATCCTAATAGGGCTGTCCATTGTGGGGTGGAGGGGAAAAATTAATTGCATCATCCCCTTTTCATCTTCATTTAATGTCCTTCCTCATCTATTTTTGTTGTTCCCTGTTCCTCTGCCCCCTTTCTGGTTCTTTCCCCTGCAGATGCTTCCTTGTTCCCTTCTCACATACTCTGATCTCAAGGAGCAGCTCCTGTTCCCTCCTAGAACAGCAGCTTGTATCAGAGACTGCTGTATTCCATCCTCCATTTTTACAGCTGCCCGTACAGGTGTTGAGGCTCTTCATTGCAAAGAAGAACCTGGATGCCTGTAGAACAGCGTTCTCAAACTGGGGGTTGGGACCCCTCAGGGGGTCACGAGGTTATGACATGGTGGGTTGTGAGCTGTCAGCATCCACCCCAAACCTTGCTTTGCCTCCAGCATTTATAATGGTGTTAAATATATTAAAAAGTGCTTTTCATTTATAAGGGAGGTTCGCACACAGAGGCTTGGTATGTGAAGGGGCACCAGTACAAAAGTCTGAGAATCACTGCTGTAGAAGCACCTGGAACCAGCATCATGGCATTGACCAGTTAGCCACAGAACAGTTGCAGTAACCAAACTTGTTCGAACATCAATCTTTCTTCCCATCCCCATGAACGTTTTTTGTGTTGGGATCTGTGCTTTTCTATGGCCCTGGTCTACAGTGAAAGCATGATCAGCTAGCTGCACGCATATCACGGTTGTTGCTAGCATAGCTTCCCTGGTCAATGGGGTCAAGGGATTTGTTTTTGGTCTCAGAACCAAGTTACATCACTGCCATGTTAAGAGCATGCAGACTTCTGAAATGCATCATAATGAGAGGATTTAATTGTTTGGTCTCGATCTAATCTGAATAGGAGCAGGGTTACTCACAATCTAGCCCTAAGGGAGTAGAGAGACAGCCCTGAGCAAGGGGTCGTGCCTTTATTGCACCAACCCAGAAACAGATTCAGCAGGCTTTCTGGCAAACACCCCTCTGCATCACTCTTCCCTCTCTCTTTCCTTGTTGCTGCTGAGAGGTGCTAGTTTACTATTATAATAGCCAGTTACTACCTACCAGTAGCTGAACGCCTGTGCTGTGACACCAATGCTCAGCTGATGGGTCACTTGATCCATCTCCCTAATACAATCAATGAAACTGTTACATGCAAATTACCTGCAGAGTAAGGGCAGTGATTGGTTTAATTACCTCTGATCACAGTGGTCGAGGGTTCTTGGCATGACGTAGATACATGCCTTACTGTACCAGCGTTCCAGACGGGTGTGATTTGTAAAGTCCAAATGGCTGAGAACTTAAAAATTGGACAGTAACAGACCACAAAACCCAGTGCTGATTCAACCGGGTGACATTCTAACAAAAAGAGCTCTCACCCATGCTCGTAGCGGCTTCCAGCGTGTCACAGTGACGTTTTAGGCTTCAGAGTGAGCCACAGACTGACAATCCTGCGAATTTATTAGAGAGGGTCCAAGCTGGGTCAGCTACTCTGCCACTGAGTAGGGGAGGCAAGGTTCTGTTCATTCCCCATCCCCATCCTCCCCCTTGGCCTCGGAAGGGAATAAGCAGACAACCAGCCCTACTCCTGTGTGCCTGCACCTAAGAACCAGGTCACCCACCCAGAGAGGTTTTTACCCCTTTCTGTGGCCACTTAGTCCAAATCACAGTCTCGCTCCTACCAACTTAACTAAAGAGTTTTGGAAAGTAAAACTCAAATTCTATGCCAGACAGGGCCACACAGAACTTTACTGGGGGTTGGGGCAAACTCTGAAACTGAGTACCCCCCTCCATCCAGAAATATTACCACTGCGGTGAGGTCCCGGGAGGCAAATAGAGCAAGCCTGCCCTGTAGTCACATCACAGTGGGAGCTCCTATCCAGGGGGCTGAGCCTGCCTACTATGGGGTCACAGCACCACTCAGAGTTGGTCCAGCCACCCCTCCATCATGAGGAAATCTGAGCACGTGGCATTGCAACCTGCCGTGCAGCGTTGTAGCACCACTCAGGTTTGTGCTAGGTTGCAGCACCAGTCAGTTTGGGAGCTCTCTCAAACAAGGGGCCTGGAGCAAACTACCCCTTCCCCCCGACTTCTAGGCAGTTCTGACTACAGGCCAGCATTGCCTGTACTCTCAGGGAAAGGATGCCCTTCCCTTCTCTGCCACTCCAGGGACAATAATGGTGACTCCATCAGAGGTGGAGAGGAGGCAGAGAGGACAGGCCTGAGCCTGCAACCTTCATAAACGAGTAGCCAGTCACACTGAACTCAGCCCTTAGCGTCCAGACATGTGAACCCAAATGGCTGGTGGAAAAATCATCACTGAAATAACGGAGAGTGACAAGTGAGAGGGCCCAATGATTAACTTTCCTGAGGCGTATGAGGATGGGATTTGATGATCCAGATCAGGGACAGAGTGACAGTGTTGGGGTGAGAAAGCATTCACAACACAAGCCTTGCATCCAGCAAAGACATGGTGAACTAGTGCAGGAAAGAGTCTTACCAGTAGTAAATGCACTTGCTGCCCTTGCACTCCAGACCTAAAATATATTGTAATGTGCTTTTTGAAGCAGCCACTGGAGGATATTTGCACACTGTCTATGACATGCAGGTGAACTGGAGTTCTCTGCACAGGCCCTGATTACTTTATGGAGTGTGGTGAGAGCAGGTGTGAACAGGCCTTTGTCATGGCAGCCATTGGTGTTTGCACTTTGCGTCTGACTCTCCTCAGTCATGCTGGCCTCAGTGAAATTACTCTTGATTTACACCAGTGAGAGATCAGAATCAGGCCCAGCATCTGCAGGTTAGAGATCCCATCCTTATCCTTAAGGTGTCAGGCATTTCCTGCAGTGGCCCCTAGGTATGGGACTTGCTTTCCCCTTGAATCCAGCCAAGTCCATATCACACCTCTCTGGTAGAAAGAAGGGTCCTTTTAGACTGACCTGTTGGCCCTATATTTATTACTTCTCTCCCCTGCCCCCCTTTTTGCACTACATTTCCTCAGTTACTTTCACTGAAATGTTTTACTCTAGGGCACAGCTCAAGGAGCTCTGTGGGTTGAGGTGAGGGGTCCTTTAATTGATAATTACATTACTAAGTATGTGGCGGCCTCTGCTGGTATTTTTTTAGTAATTTCACACTTTGCATAAGCCAGTTCACGCCACTGACTTTAGTGAAGTTGCATCCGCTTACACCAGGGCTGAATTTGGCCCAGTGACGTGCAATGTCATCACTGAACTGTCGAGAGAAAACAGTCTGACTACAAGAACAAATATGCTTAAACCACACAACGGCTGGATGTAAGTGGCCCAAAGCAGGAAATTCACAAGGAGGTCAGTACCGTAGCAGCCTAAATGTTATATTTCCTTCTTTTCTTAGTTTAAAAAGATTCTTAACATCTAAAAAGAAAAATCAACATGAAAAGTTATAAAACATATCTGATGTTACCTGTGTTCCAGGAAAAAACAGAGAAACAAGGTGCGTGAGGCAATATCTGTTATTGGACCAATTTTGGTTGGTGAGAAAACTCCCAGGAAAAATACATCATTGGTCTGGACCTTAGCTAGTGTGAATTGGTGTAGCTATACCAATTTATACCAGCTGAGGATCTGACCCTGTGTATTTAAGCTTAACGTAAACATTAGGCCTTTCCTTTTCTAAGATCCAATATGATTTCCCGTTACGTTGTAGTATGACATAATATTGTAGTATGACTGGCATAGCTTGTCGTGCCACTAAGCACCTATTGAATTGGTGGCTGAGTAGTTGAACCTGCTATGTAGCTGTAAGCACAGAATACTAACATGTCTATCCCTGGAATGGATGGGTGCATGTGCGTGTGTACACACCCGTGTGAGATTGTGTGGCCCTTCGTGCACATGTATGTAAAGGTGCACACATGCACTTGTATGTCACTGTGTGCCAGTACGGGTGTGTGGTGCGCATGAGTGTGTGGTGTGTGCCAGTATCGGTGTGTGGTGTGTAAGGGTGTGTGGTGGGCATGGGTGCAGTGTGTGCCAGTCCGAGTGTGCGGTGTGCACGGGTGCAGTGAGTGCCAGTCCAGGTGTGCCGTGTGCATGGGGGTAGTGTGTGCCAGTCCGGGTGTGCGGTGTGCACGGGGGCAGTGTGTGCCAGTCCGGGTGTGCGGTGTGCGGTGTGCATGGGGGCAGGGTGTGCCAGTCCGGGTGTGCGGTGTGCACGGGGGCAGGGTGTGCCAGTCCAGGTGTGCGGTGTGCATGGGGGCAGTGTGTGCCAGTCCGGGTGTGCGGAGTGCGGTGTGCACGGGGGCAGGGTGTGCCAGTCCGGGTGTGCGGTGTGCATTGTGCACGGGGGCAGGGTGTGCCAGTCCAGGTGTGCGGTGTGCACGGGGGCAGTGTGTGCCAGTCCGGGTGTGCAGTGTGCGGTGTGCACGGGGGCAGGGTGTGCCAGTCCGGGTGTGCGGTGTGCACGGGGGCAGGGTGTGCCTGTCCGGGTGTGCGGTGTGCACGGGGGCAGGGTGTGCCAGTCCGGGTGTGCGGTGTGCATTGTGCACGGGGGCAGGGTGTGCCAGTCCAGGTGTGCGGTGTGCACGGGGGCTGTGTGTGCCAGTCCGGGTGTGTGGTGTGCGGTGTGCACGGGGCAGGGTGTGCCAGTCCAGGTGTGCGGTGTGCACGGGGGCAGTGTGTGCCAGTCCGGGTGTGCGGTGTGCGGTGTGCACGGGGGCAGGGTGTGCCAGTCCGGGTGTGTGGTGTGCGGTGTGCACGGGGGCAGGGTGTGCCAGTCCGGGTGTGCGGTGTGCGGTGTGCACGGGTGTACTGTGTGCCAGTCCGGGTGTGCGGTGTGCACGGGGGCAGTGTGTGCCAGTCCGGGTGTGCGGTGTGCGGTGTGCACGGGGGCAGGGTGGGCCAGTCCGGGTGTGCGGTGTGCACGGGGGCAGGGTGGGCCAGTCCGGGTGTGCGGTGTGCACGGGGGCAGGGTGTGCCAGTCCGGGTGTGCGGTGTGCACGGGGGCAGGGTGTGCCAGTCCGGGTGTGCGGTGTGCATTGTGCACGGGGGCAGGGTGTGCCAGTCCAGGTGTGCGGTGTGCACGGGGGCAGTGTGTGCCAGTCCGGGTGTGTGGTGTGCGGTGTGCACGGGGCAGGGTGTGCCAGTCCAGGTGTGCGGTGTGCACGGGGGCAGTGTGTGCCAGTCCGGGTGTGCGGTGTGCGGTGTGCACGGGGGCAGGGTGTGCCAGTCCGGGTGTGTGGTGTGCGGTGTGCACGGGGGCAGGGTGTGCCAGTCCGGGTGTGCGGTGTGCGGTGTGCACGGGTGTACTGTGTGCCAGTCCGGGTGTGCGGTGTGCACGGGGGCAGTGTGTGCCAGTCCGGGTGTGCGGTGTGCGGTGTGCACGGGGGCAGGGTGGGCCAGTCCGGGTGTGCGGTGTGCACGGGGGCAGGGTGGGCCAGTCCGGGTGTGCGGTGTGCACGGGGGCAGGGTGTGCCAGTCCGGGTGTGCGGTGTGCACGGGGGCAGGGTGGGCCAGTCCGGGTGTGCGGTGTGCGGTGTGCACGGGGGCAGGGTGGGCCAGTCCGGGTGTGCGGTGTGCGGTGTGCACGGGGGCAGGGTGGGCCAGTCCGGGTGTGCGGTGTGCGGTGTGCACGGGGGCAGGGTGTGCCAGTCCGGGTGTGCGGTGTGCACGGGGGCAGGGTGGGCCAGTCCGGGTGTGCGGTGTGCACGGGGGCAGGGTGTGCCAGTCCGGGTGTGCGGTGTGCACGGGGGCAGGGTGTGCCAGTCCGGGTGTGCGGTGTGCACGGGGGCAGTGTGGGCCAGTCCGGGTGTGCGGTGTGCGGTGTGCACGGGGGCAGGGTGGGCCAGTCCGGGTGTGCGGTGTGCACGGGGGCCCCGGTACCCCTGCGATACGTGTCCCGCTACCCACGGGCTGGGGGGGGGGCTGCGCCGCACGTGCCGGTACCTGCGCGCCCCGCCCACACCCGCGGGGCCGGCCCAGGGCCCCGGCCGCCGCCCCCGGGCTCACGCCGGCTCTCCAGCCTGTCAAGCCCCGACCGCGGGGGGGCGGCCCAGCCCGCCCCCTCCCCGCCCTGACTGGCTCGGGGGCCGGGCGGGCTCCGGCGCGGCGGCAGGCCAATGGCCCGGGCTGCCGTCCGTCAGACCGCCGGCCCCGGAGGGGCGGGGGCTCGGGCTCGGCGGCGCGGCGCGGCGCGGCGGGACCGGGCGAGCGGCGCGGTGGCGGCGGCAGTGGCAGCGGCAGCGGCGGCCGGGCGGAGGGAGCCCGCCGGCCCGTCCGCCCGCGTCCCCAGGCCAGGTAGGCGGGCGAGCGCGGGGGCGGCCGGAGGTGTGAGGGGCTGGGCGGTGTCGGGCGCACGCTGCCCGGGCAGGTCGCTGCTGTCCAGTGACATCTGCCTCTGCAGCTCCTGCCGCCCTGGCTCCCGGGCCGGGCCGGGCCGGGCCGGGCCGGGGGAGCCGGGCGGGTGCCAGCCCCGCCGCGGCTCGGGTTCGCCTGTCCCCCCGGCGGGCTCCGCCTGGCCCAGGCGCTGAGCCAGCGCGTCCCCTCGCGCGCTGCCGTGACCCCCGGGCAGCGGATTAGCACGTCGTGAAAGTCAAGGGCTCAGAAACACGCTGCCTGAACAGCCGCCTCGGGGTTATTGGCGTTCGCACGGCAGCTCTTGTGGTTGTCGGGGCGGTTGCTGTTTGAACGGTTCAGCTGGACGGAACCGGCGTGAACAAATCATTCAGAGTTTGTCTTTCCCTTTCCCTGAAACGACTGAAAGGACCAGCGGTGTCCCTGGGGAAATAAAACAACCAACCCACCAAACCTACCGTCAGTTTTAGAAGCTAAACTCCCCGCTCTCTCCCAAACAGCCCCGGAGCCTTGAAAAGTGCCTTCCCATCCCTGTATATAGGATTCTGCATGGGGAGAAAGGGCTGGCTTACCTGCCTTTTACCTTTAAATTGGTTAGTCTCTAAGGTGCCACAAGGACTCCTTTTCTTTCTGCCTTTTACAATAACTCAGGATTTGTTTGACTCGACACCAGGAAAGATCTCACTGAGATTGTATTCATTAACCCTTTAGGGTTTCCAGGTTTGTAGTAGCCTCTTCTTTTAAATGACCCATTGGCTAGGATGTATGAAGGTATCTGGTGTTAGACCATAAGTTTGTAGGGTGTTTTTACCTGTTGTTTCCATTGCTTTAAGAGTTAAAGAGGGGCAGCTTCCATGCCATTTGACACTCCTTGTGCTGTTTTATGTAGGAGATAAGCAAGGACCCTTCCAGCAGAGGGACACAAATATGCACTATGGGGTTGCAGAGTTTCAGAAACCCAGTACCAGTGCAGCCTTCTTTGAAGCGATTGATAAATGCCAAGTAGTGCCTATGAAGGAACTGCCACAAGTGACTTGTTCGAACACTGGTAAAACATTTTTGAATTCTCAGATGTCCTTTAAAATAACTGTCAACAACAGCAGCGACAATACAGAACCACAGCAAAGTCCCCATGAAATGTCAGTACCTCTGTTAGATCTCATCCCCAAAAGACCAAGCATATTTGAGAGGCTTCCAATCCTTCAGCGGACACAGGAGTTCCGATGTCCTAAAAGCTCCAAAGAGTATTTCCAGCAACAGAAACATCAAAGCGTGAAGGGTGAGTTATAAAATGCGTGAACGAAACAAACAAAACCCAACACCAATTCATCTGTATCAACCTTTTTCTTTCTGGTCTTCAGGATATTTTCTGAAATGTTTATATAATGCTGCAAATTTATTTTCTTTCCACCTTCTAAATGCGAGATAATGTAAACCAGACTTTGTCTGCAGATGGAGTACACAGAGTTCTTGATATGTTTCAAGAAAATCTTGAGACCAGCATCCTCTTTAATTTCCTTGAGCAGCCTCTCCGCAGTTTTGGAAAACACACAGAGGATGGTCATTTAAGCTGGGTCTGCTCACTGGGGTGAACTGGGATAGGTCGTCTTATTTCACCCTGTTCTTGTGGCTTAAGGTAAATGCCTAGTCTTATTAAATTGTTTGTTTGAATTTGTATGTTAGACACTGAGAAGGTGTGATTAACATGTGTGTAAGCAGTGAGTCCTCAGACCCAGGATTCGTGATGTCTGAGAGGGATTGTATAAAATCAATTTTTTGTTTAGTTTAGAAATGCATCTTTTCATCCATCGTTCTTAAAGAAGTTAATAACTAATGACATTATATTTGGTTGGAAGTTGGTTATTTAAACCTGTCCACCTTTTGCTATTTGATTGTGTTAGCTTATCAAAGTTCAATTTTAAAATATTCCACTCTCTAGATAATCACTTGAGATACATATCTGGTTTCTGAGAGAGTATAAGCATCTCATCCATGTTATAATACACTTACCCAGACAGATGTGCACAGATTATTAGGGCAAAGGCAGTCTTTTCGATAATGTTCACAAGGTGATTTCTCTTTGTATAAAAACCTATGGAAATGTCCTCTATCTGGCTGGTGTAAGATACTTCCCACTAGGAATTGCATCTATTTCTTTCCTTTCTATTGAAAAGTAAAGTAGACCGTTCACACGTGGACTAGAAATGTTCTCTTTTGTGAGCTTTTACGTAGGGTAATGGGGCTGGCCACTATATTATTATTCTGAAGTGTCACTGACTCCAGTGAGCCTTAGTAGATTGTCCATTTCTTCCAGCCTCAGGATGCATTCATTCATCTCAGTCTAATGCAAACTGGAGCAACAGATTATAAATAACCTTTATGTTCTCTAGAGCTTCGGCATTCCCCTTCTGATTAAAGATTTTCCCAAGTTCAGCAAGGGTGAAATTTGTGTCTACTGCACACAGCCCAAATGCATGGGATTTGCAACTTGGGGGGAGTGCACATGGGGGGAACGCACAGAGCTTTAGCACAGCTATGCTGAAGTTTCTACTACAGGCTGTGGAAAGGACTGCATCCTGCCAGTCCCTCCCCCCCCCACCCCCCATTTGGGGTGCCACCAGGAACACCTTTGCTGCTTTCTCAGCTTGCCTAAAAGCCCACCCATTTGTTGCCCCACAGCAAGCTGATGTGGAACTCCCCTCTGAGGGGCTCTCAGTCTCCATATGGTTTCCCTACACCCCCCTATCCCCATGTTGAATAGCAAAAGTTCCACTGTATGTTGGCTTCCCTGCAGCAGAAAGAAGTGGGTCTGGGGAGAGGGACACACATTCATCTTAACCGATCACACTATCTTCCCTTTCCTCTCCATTCATCACTGGAGTTTATTCCTGTTTGTAAAGCATCCAGTTTCTCCATTTAGGGTCCAAGCCTAAACATGCTTAAGCATGCAAGTAACCTGTACTACCCACGTGAGCAAAATTATCCACATACAGGATTGGGATTGGGCTCTTTGCCATGTCCACCTGGTGCATAATGCTGGCATATTGGATTTTTCCCGTCTGAGTGGTTCAGCTATGCTGTTGGTTAAGACTTTTTAACACAGACCAGAAGCTGGGGACAGGGGAAATGAAATGTTGTTGGGATAGATTCTCATTGTTTTGAAGTGTCACTGACTCCAGTGAGCCTTAGTAGAGTGTCTATTTCTTCCGACAAACTACAGTGTGCATTCATTCATCTCAGTCAAATAGAAACTGAAGCAACAGATTATAAATAGTCTTCATGTTCTCTAAAGCTGCAGCGTTGTCCTTCTGATTAAAGATGCGCAGCTTGTGAAGTGACAGCAACTGCACACACACAGTTGTGCATTTTTCAAGTTCTCTTGCTGTGAGCCTCGTGCTCTTCCAGTAATAATATTGACATTTCTAAAGCACCCACCGGACACTCCATAAGCAGGGAGATTGCAGTGCTGCTGCACCAACAATTGACTGCTAATAACAAGAGCCACCTTATAAAATTAAATAATAGAATAATCAAATAATATACTAAATTGCCATCATTTGGCTTTTTTTTTAAATTGCAATCTGTAAGCATCCAGACTTTGCCAATAGCCCTGCAAATAGGCTAACGGTTATAGGAAAAGACAGGTGTATGTGGACATGATGTAAGAAACAACCAAGAAATCAGAAGGGGGGGAAAAAGGTCAAATGTACCCTGCAAAGGTTTTCAAGGGAGGAACTGGTGACAGTTTGATTTCAGACCATCACACAGCGGGTCTCCTGCACTTCAGTACTGCATATGGAATAACTCCCTCTTCAGTCTGGGTTAGATTACAGAATACGCCTCCTGGTTTAGGTTTATCCCTTTTTGAACGGTGGGAGCAGGAGGGAAGGACCCTCTTACCGTGAGCGTAAACCATTTTTATAGTTGTCTGTAAACATTTTGCCAAACATGGCTTTAATTTTTTTGTTTAAAATTTTTTTTTAAAAAAGATACTGCCCCATTAACAAAAAGCACAGCTTTAAGGCAATTGTAATGAGAAGGAGCAGCCTGCTGTTGCAATGTGCTCTCTGTTATTCCTCTGCTGTTGCGTGGTATTAAGTCTTGATCCTGCAAACACTTCCATACCTGAACAACTAGTCTAACTGAACTCAGAGCAACTGGCCATGTGCGTAAAGTTACTCAGGTGTGTAAGTGTTTGCAGCCTGGGGCTGTCTATATTTCAGCAAAAATACAGACTTTTTAAAAAGGGAGCTTCAAATTTGTCCCTTTCTGGCAATGATTTTTATTTTAAATGTGACATTTTGCCCAACCTCTCTTTCGGTGTGATTGGCTGTGCTACGCACTAAGCCCTCCTTGTTTTACCTCTGATCTCAGTGGATTGCAAGCTGTAGTGTTTGCACCCAAACATTGTTCCCTTAGAGGCACTTGTGGTCCACTGGGCATAGAATAACTGTAATAAAAGGTATGACTAACTTTACAATATTTTCCCAGGGTTATGTGGTTTTGCTGTATTTAATTTTCTTTAATGCTATAATATGTGATTTGCAGGGTAGCACAGGGCAAAATAATAATCAGTTACACAAAAAATACTTGAGGTTCAGGTAGGGAAGAAAAATTGCGACAAAATACATCAGAATCCTGTCCAATATGTGTTTAAAAAAACCCAATTAAAAGCAGTTTTGATCGTTACAATGAAATGCTCTTTTTTGCAGGTTCATGTGATATATTGGATTCATGAGTCATCTGTGTTAACTCATGAAACGATACTTGTCCTGTCCTTTGTGCCGTTAGGGAAAATACTCCCAACTGCACAAACCTTTTCAGGAGCTACTTCAGACAGTTATTTAAATTAAGAGACAGTAAAGTAGTTTTAGCCTTCAGTATTTGGTCACTTCCTTGATGAGGGTCATAATTATATGATTATTTAAGTAAAGCCACAGGTTAACATAATGCTCTATACTAGCAAACTTGCACATAAAAAAGAAAACAAGGGGCCAGGTCTTGCAATACCTTACTCATGTAAGTAAACTGATGACTGCAGTGGGCTATCTTTCCTGGATAATTAAAGATTTGCAGGACTGGGACAAAAGGCATAAGATGGTGCAATATAACTAACCCAGTTATTATACAATATATTAGATATACTGACTGTTCTTATTGGGCCTGATCCTGTAACCCTCCCTCACATGAATGATCATCATTTACCCAAATAGTTCCATTGAAGAGAATGAGATTACTTGCATGATTGAGAATTACGCATTTCAGTTTGGTGGGTTGCAGTTTTGGTCCCATTTTGAATGACAATCTCCATATTTACTCAGTTTCATATGTAGTACACAGGGGTGTTCTTTCTCACCTCATTCTGATTCCCATACAAACCCAGCCCACTTCACATTTTGGGAGCATCGTAGTTTTGAATAATCTCTTACAATTAAATCTTATAAATCAAATAAATCTTTTGTTTTGTTTTGGGGTTTATGTGAATAATGTATAAAAACATAACTTTCCTAATTTTATTTTATTTTATTTTATTTTATTTTTCCCCCTTCTTCCTGGAAAAAAGGGGAGAAACTGCAGCTGAAATCACATTTGCTTTAGGTCATTTTAGGTAAATCTTTTTTTTTCTTAAATTAGCTAAAACTGTTATACATTTCCAAAAGAGAAAAATAAGTTTTCAGTTATTTTCTGCAGAAGGAAATTCCTTTGTGGTTTGTTTTTTGAGATTGGAAGTCACTGAATCGAATGTGCCCCTCTCATAGATTTCTAAATGCTATTGCACAGTTTAAAAAAAAAAAAAAAGTGGATCTAATTGCATCCGGTATTTAGGATTGCATTTTTTATCTAGGGATGCTTAATGAAACACAGAATAATTGGCAAATAAATAACAAAAGAACCAACTACCAATATGTTACGTAAAGGCATATACAGCAACTATAATGTAAAAGTATAGAGCTTTCTGGTTTAGAAATAAATGAGCTGTTAGAAAGATGATAGTAGTAGATATCATTTAGCAATTATATATGATAATGAGCTGTAATTATTTCAGTCAGAAAAAAATGAACCTGATAATTAAAATGATACATTTTATAACCTCTTGTGTTCTACTTGAAGGAGCGGATTTAAATGATTAATAGTTACTTATTATGGCTTTAAAATTTTATATTGACACATGGAATGAAAACTAGGTTTACAATGTATTTTGTTAAATGGGGTGAGAGGATTGTATTTTATGGTAAATTAAAAGACAGTTAATTTAGGACTTCAGTTCTGCAGGTACGAGTTACTTTGCTCTTATGAGTCATCCTATTGACCTAATATTCGAACTGTTCTAAATTACTCAATTCTTAAATAGATCTAAATGGCTTTTCCCATTTTAGGGTCCAATCCTGCAAACACCTACACATGAGGTGTGTGCTGAATGATTTTTAGTAGATTTAAGACCATGTTATAGAACTGTTGAAAGATTATGTTTGTAAAACTGCTGAATTTAGAAAGAAATGTGCATGCAGATGTCTTTTGCAAGAATGCACAAGCTGTCCTGTCTTTACGCGTATTCAGTCGTAAACTCTGACAGTTATTCCATAGGCTGTGAGAATACTTAAAACGATTAAATGCACCCCTCTTTGACAAATTCAAATGGGAAATAAGGTGTAAATTTTAAGAATGTGGGTAATTAACCATTGGAACAATTTACCCAGGGTTATGGTGGATTCTCTGTCACTTAGAATTTTTAAATCAAGATTGGATGTTTTTGTAGAAGTTATGCTGTAGGAATTATTTTGGGAATGCTATGGCCTGTGTTATAAAGGAGGTCAGGCTAGATGATCACAATGGTGCCTTCTGGCCTTGGAAATTATGAATAGTACTTTTCTTCTACAGAAAGATTCACTTCCTGAACAATGAGCAAAGATGTGCAGTAAGTTGCTATTTAATTGTTTAGGGTGAAATCCTGGCTCCATTGAAGTCAATGGAAGGTTTGTTATTGACTTTGATGGGGGCGGGAGGGGGAGTCAGTATTTCAGCCATAATAGTATTGTAGATATACCCTATGCTGTCAGGCGTGCTGAACAAGTATCAGCCCTTGCATTAAATATGTCGGTAAACTTGGAAGTGAAATAATCAGGGGAATGTGTCTGTCTGTGGCAGATTTAGGATATTGTAGGTTAACTTCCATATTTGATCAATATTACGATTACAAAATATTGTAGAAATGTGAATATACCTCTGTTTTAGAGCTTTTTTGAAACACACTTAAAGATGCTGACTGGGCAATTAGAGAGGGATTAGGGATGCAAACTGCTGCATTTCATACTCCAGGTTTCTATCAGTACATGTCAACAGACCAGAGAAGTCACACAATCCGGCAGTCGTTTCACAGTGTACGGTAACTTCTTTTAATATAGGGCTGGTTTGTTTACTTTATTTGTCAGCCTCAAAACTTTATTTTCCAGCACACTGATGCAACTTATAAATACCAAAAAAAAAAAAAAAATTGGATCAAAAGCAGGGGTGGTGTTTGCTAATTCTCAAACAGTGCAATCTTACCCTAGAAATCTGAAAACAAGAGCAAAGATGTGTTTCTGAATATGACACAGCTGTTACCTTGTATCCCGAAAATCCTGAACATTGGAATGAAGTGAACAAAATGACTGGTTGAAGCACTAAAATGGCAGGAGTCATTTTCAATGTGGCAAGTTAAAATCAAAGACCATGTCATCTAAATTCAAGTCCAATTCTACCTTTCAGTTTCAACTCTGAAGAATAGTTGCCAAGATTTTTTTTTCTTCACTGTACTTTAAAGCATTCAGTATGTGAAACCCCAGAGGGTATCTCCTGCTTTCTGTTTGCAGAATCCATGCTTCACTGGTAACCTGGCACAAGGCTTTTTTTTCTTTACTATGGTTAATTTAGGTTTATGAAATGATTATTCATCACTGATGATTATTGGGAAAAGTGAGCTGCTATAGGAAATAGACCCACATTCTGACTTTTAGCTTTTCAAATTCTGCCTTTTAGAAGTTGGGAATTGCAAGAACTTATATATTCAGATCGTCAAAAGTCATGAACTCGTTGTCTGTCTCTCCTTTAGATCATTGTATTTGTGTAAATATAATAATGTGAAGTATGTTTGGCCTTTTGTTTCACAGTGCCCGAATATTTTTTTTGGTGCTTTACACAATTAACTAATAAAAAGCATTGTAATAGAATAAATCTCATCGGCTTTGTCTTAAGGGTGAGCTAATGCAAAGCGTTTCAAATAGCATTGGACTCTCTTGTATTCAAGGTTTTTCCAGTGAAGCAGGAGGAAGAATTTGTGAGTATGAGAATACATTAATCTTTCTGGAATAAGTAGAAAGCAAATATATTTTTTGTGTGGTGGTTTGCTTTTTTTGTGCACATTTAACCAGAGGAAAAAATGGTTTTAAGTAGACATAATCAGATATTGTAAAACACTTTTTAATACAGATCTCAATTGTTATTTTAAGCTTTTAAGGGGCTGAAGATTTAGTTTATTTTGGAACATTGCTGAACTGTGTGAAATGTGTCTCTGGGGGACCAGGTATTTTAATACCTAGTAGAAGTTTGCATAACAGTAGATGATGTATTTAGCCTGCCTTCCAATGCTGTAAATAAATTACACATGCTGCTTTAGACAGAGAGCATCCAATGTGTAAATCAAAGGCTAATTTTTTTAAATTAAGTAATATTTCGTAACTGAGATTTTTTTAAAAGATAAGAGTTAGATTATATGTGACAATACTCAAGCCAAGTAACTTCCTAGCACAACATGGAAGGCCTAAGATTATTTTAAATATGTGCCAGTGATTCATTGCTTTTTGATAATTTGATGTGGTTAAGTAGCTTAAATACTGAAGTCAACAACCCCTGAGGCAAAGAAAGATAATACACTTAGAATTCTATCTTAAAAATGAAATTTGATAGCTTCCACTTTCTAAGCCTGTCCAACTCTCAGTGCAGTAAAAGAAAAATAGCAGTAAACGTATTAATTTAGTTATGTACTTTTTCTTATTTGCATGTATAACATAACATGCACTTTAGATAAGAAACAAAATAGTTTGAAACAAAAGAAACAAAATGCTGTTAAATACTTCATGCTTAACACAACCCCAATTCCCTTATAATAAGTTTAAATATTAATTCTGTGGAATGTCAGATGCCTAAAGCTAGACATTAGTGATCTGCAGTTTCAAATATCTAGGAGTGGGTTTATGAAACAGGATATTTAACTGGGAGAGATGACTAGCACATTTCAGAGTTATCAGAACACAGACAACAGCGCATGATGACTTTTTAAAAAAAAATCATAAAATAAAGAAAATTGTTTTAGGTGCACGGGGTTTGAAAAACTTAGATTTAATTATTACTGTGGAAGAATAGCAGTGGTTTCTTACGCATTTAATTTCTAGATCTGCTTGTTTTGATTTCTTCTCCTGCCGCTCTCCAGAGCAGCTGGCTTTGATTTAACCTGAATCCTACACTGAGGGCAAATGATCAGTCACTCACTTACAATTACTGTATGTAGAGCTCTTCACTGGAACATCTTCGAAGTGGAGCACTACACGAAAAAGAGTACCAAATGGGACTGGAATAATGTTTGAGGAAGGCAGCGCTCTGGGTTCAAAAGGCCTCAGTTCACCACAAAACAGATCTCTCCACTTACACTTCTTTGTGCAAATCCTGCTCTTTCCCCTGGTAAGGTGGGGTGGGGCGGGGCGTGGGGAATGTTTTCTATGGATAAAAAGGAAATTGCCATTTTATTTCCCAGTGTTTTCCTGAAAGGATTTCCAGCATGGGATTTTCGTAAACACTCAGGCCTGGTCTACACTACAGAGTTAGGTCGACGTAAACTTACATTGACCTAACTCTGGAAGCATCTATACTAAAATGTAACTCTCACCGGTGTAACTCACCCACTACACTGATTTAATAACTCCACCTCCGCAAGACGCTTAGCGCATAGGTCCATGTAGTTAGGTTAAGACAGTGTCCATGCAGACACTTCATTGGTTACATCGACTGTTACTGGCTTTCAGAAGCCATCCCACAATGCCTCACAGTGACAGTTAAATTGGTGCAAGCACTGCTGGTGAGAATGCACACAGCTGACACAAGGAACGTAGTGTGGACATGCAAAAGTGATTTTAATTACGGCGGTGGCTGTACATCAACGTAACTTAGGTCAACTTAATTTTGTAGCGTAGACTTGCCCTCCGTGCTGGCCTAACTGCTCCCACTGAAATCAAAGGCAATTCTACCATTGACTTCAGTGGGAGCAGAGTTGGGCCAGCACTGAGTGCTTTTGAAAATTCCTCCCATATTCTCTTGAGAAACAGAGAGCATAATATACGGCCCGGTCCTGCTCCTATGTCCACTTTAGTGGCAACAGAAGCAGGCCTATATTGGGACTCTGGGGTAAGGCAATCAGCAACTCCATGTTAAACATTTTATTTCCTGATTGGGCCTCACATGGTCCTCTCAGGCCTTTTCCTCTGTGGATTGCATGCTGCTAGAAGAGCCTATGCACATACATTCAATCTGCAGTCAATACCTGGACCTAGTGAGACCCAGAGCCAGGGAAGTCAGTGAAGGGGGAGAATGGGACAAGGGTCATGTCAGATGAAGTCAACTAGCCCAGAGTAAATAGATACCATAGTAGAGGAGGATTAAGGGGTCCTGGGTTCTATCCGAGGCTCTGTCACTGAGTTGCTGGGGGACTTTGGGCAAGTCTATGTACACCTACCCTAGTTTCTCCATCCTGTAAGATGGGGTTAATGGCACTTGCCCTATTTTGTAGAGTGCTTTGAGTTCTAGATGAAAAATGCTATGTGAGTGCAAAAGGTTATCTACTATCATTATCCAAAATGTTTCCAGGAGGGCAAGAGCTCCTGGTCAGACACCCCCCTTGTGCTTCCTGGTACCATCCATCCAGCTCACTGCAGGAAGGAAGCTGAGGGGTAAAGGACATTCCTCATGTCTACTTCAATACCCAGTAGTTCAAGTTGTTAGAAATGGAGTTATAAAAGAATTATTGTAAAGTGGATTTAAAATGGATGGAGATGGCCACTGGAGTATTCTTCTTGTGTAGGGGAATTCTGCCCTCAGAGAAAGCTGGCAGCATTGACTCCACTCCACCGTCCCCTCTCTTCTAAAGGCTCAGGGGAGATCCAGGACACCTCAGCTCCGCTGGTGTAAGCTCCCCGAAGGACGGTATGCATGTGGTGTAATTCAGAGCTACCCCTCTGCAGCTCTAACTTGCACTGAAGCTGGACAGTTTGGGATGAGAGAGCTGTTATCAGTTCCCTGATGACCCCATTGCTTAGTCTGAGGAAGGTTTGAATGCAGCTGAGAATCTGTTCGACTTGTTTCCTAAATAAAACACAGCACTAATCATCTCTTTACCTAGATTCTTATACAACCTTGATTGCTGTAGTGTCAGTCTTCAGACTTGATTTACATTTAGTCAACAACTCAGAGGGACTAGTTCCACTTTTCCTGACTTTGGTGTAAATCTTGCATAATTCCATTGATATCATGTAGTTACTCCAGATTTACATCAGAAGTCAGTGAAATTAGTCGTGTAAATGATCAAGCCCAGACGATCTAATCTGCAAACATTCTTTTTGTGAATATAGAATGAAATTAGCTTGAACTGAGCAAATGATTTGCAGCATATAACTTATTTGAGAATGTTACCTTTTATTTTCCTTCTGCAAACTGTCAACAAGCAGCTCATGGGTTTGTCTTGAAAGTGAGTTACTTGAAAATAATTGCTGAATGGAGCTGTAATAGAACAAATTCTGAAATTCAGGTTATGTTGGTTGGTTTTGATTGAACACATTAATCACATGATTCTTCGTCTCTTTAGTGCATGCTATCAGGGAGCTCTTAGACTGAGGTTACTTGTGTGAGATTGCTAGTTCAGAAATCATTCTTTCTCGATATTTACTTAAAATGTGCTGTTTCCACAAATATTTTTGCTAGTGTCCATTTTCGCTAGATGAGTCACAGAAAGCAAACATAAAGGGGCACAAACCTGGAAAGCCGATGCAAAGCTATTCATGAACAGTGTTTTGAAACATTAATTCAGCTCTAAAATAAGACTAAAGATGCAGCCACAAGCATTGTAATCCCAGCGCTCCAAAGGCTCAGCGATGCGCCTCTGCAGATTAAGAGCCTTACTTTGGGAAAGTCAAGCTAAGAAAGTCTTGGGAATGTATTAGAACAGGATTTTGCAGACATTTGCATATAAGGAAATGTGACCTACTGCTTCACTGTAACCCTGCATGACTGTCTCAGGATGGGAGTAATGGTCTTTAGGGATCTTTACTTTCTGGAGGTGGGGAGTGTTAATTTTTATAGCAGTTTTCAGAGTAACAGCCGTGTTAGTCTGTATTCGCAAAAAGAAAAGGAGTACTTGTGGCACCTTAGAGACTAACCAATTTATTTGAGCATGAGCTTTCGTGAGCTACAGCTCACTTCATCAGATTCCACGGTATGTATCTGATGAAGTGAGCTGTAGCTCACGAAAGCTCATGCTCAAATAAATTGGTTAGTCTCTAAGGTGCCACAAGTACTCCTTTTCTTTTATAGCAGTGTTCTGTACCAACTGCTGGAGGAGTTGCTGGGGGACCCACAAACCAAGAACACAAGTAGTTCAGCCATCACTGGAAGCAATAAAGGTGATTTTATATATAGTGTAGAGGCTTCACAGTAGGCAGATTGTCCTGAGAGGTCAGGGAGACAGCTTCACAATCTAAATAATATGAGACTCAAGAGAAAATTTGCCATGAAAAATAACTCCCAGTTTATAATCAGCTTGGATTCAGGGAAAACTGAATCATGGTACCAACTACAAGTGCTTAATTTGTGCCATGGCTGAGCCCTGACACTTCTAGGCTTGGCAGTGCATAGCCCCGGCACCTCTGGGCTTGCTGCATCAGTCATGAATGTAAAAAATTGCTTGAGCCCCGGCACCTAATTGCTTGAGCCCCAGTACCTCTTTCCTAACAAATTAAGCACTGCCAACTACCATCAAAGAAAACCAACAAGAGAGGTTAGATGAGACCTCCACCGTTTTGATCAACCTACAAATGCAGTCTTAGCTTGTTGAGTAAACTAGTTGTACTTTAAAGCTAGATACTAGAAGGACTGTCATGTGAGCCGCCAAAGTGTTTCAGGCTCTGCAGCTCAAAGAAATACTATGTACATGGAGTAGCCACAAATTCTTCTGATGCACTATACCTCTGCTGCTATCAATCTAGGCTTCCTACTGCACCCATCACCGTGGAGCATGACAATGGATTTTCTATGCCGGTATTGTGTATTTTAGTAAATGAGCCAGATTTCCAGTGCCCTGCTCTTCTCCCTGCTGGCTCCCCCTAAAGAAACACTTTCCCCATTGCCATCTTCCTGCCATTCCCTTTCTCCTCTGGTCTGCTACCTCATGGTATTATGAGGAGCCCTCAAAACCTTTCAGCATCCCAGTCTCCTACTATCTGACTCACTTAACAAACGTCAGTGGCACCTCTTTCTCCCTCTTAAATGCAGTGTATGCACAAGGACATTGGAGGACGTGACCATATCTCTTTGTCAAGAAAACTCTGAGAAGGCCCACAATAGAAAACAGACAGACAAAAGTGACAGGAAAGTAGGAATGGGAGAGCCAGCAATGAACAGTTGGGCATAGGGATTATTGATCTTATGTACAAAACAGTTGGGATCTGTTTTATGGCATTCTGGAGACAAGCCTTTGTTAACCCAGGATTGCCTCTTGAGGATAGAAAATGCCAGCCATTGTTCTGAAGAAGGCAACAGCCTCACTGATATTTAATTAGGCTAGGACTGGAATTATTATTCTTTCTCGGAGCGTTCCATCTTCAAATATTAAGAGGCACTGGAGGCACAGAAGCCTTCTAGCACCACTGCCCCGTGTGTCTTATTCATGTCTCTGAGCTCCTAGATGAAACACAGACAGCGCCTGGTGAAGGTAAATCACACAGAAGCTTTACATCAGTGAAACCACTGAAGAAGATTTTGTAGCAGAATAGTCAAGATTTAACAAGGCAGCTATTTGCCAATGTGTAGAAGAATCGAAAGGATGATGTGAGCAGCTCTTAAACCTCAATAAGAAGGAAGGACTCTAAAAATAGATCAAGCAGTGTATGATTAAGAAAAGGAAGTGAATGTGTGCATGGGTGCAGGCAGTATAGAATGCGGTGCATGAGTGATGAATCCAAGTGTGAATTGCTTTAGTAATATGCTACATTGAGAGAATTAGGGTGATTCAGAAAAGGTGGATGGTAAAAGCAACATTCATTCAGCAGTGTTGCCAACACTCTCTTTTGGGACCTGATGTTGGCCAGAGACCACCATCAGCTTGTCCCACCAGAAGGTGCATAAACTGCTGTTGCAGTAGATCTCCAGCAAACGCAGCACCTCATCCGGTCTCTGTCAAGGAGAAGCAGCACTGCTATCTAAGGCCATTTCTTGCAACTTTTCACGAGGCTTCCCCTGGTACAGGAGACTGTGCCATGGCCATTCCTATATCAACTTCTCTGGGACTGCCCAAAACCAGCACTCTGCAACAGCTCTTTGTTTACTTTCTACAAGCCCTGATAACTTCCCACCACATCTCACAGCTTTTCTCTCGCCGTCTGTTGTTGTTGAGGGCCTCTTCCCACAGTCACCGCAAGAGGCTCTTTTCTGAGATGAGTCACAGCTCCTCCATGTCTCACTGCTGTCTCCATTACAGTGAGCCATACCCTGTATCATGCATTCAGGCAAAACTTCAGTGAGATTCTGTCAGCAAAGATTTAAAGGATGGAAATGGAGTCAGTCCCAATCAACATTTGTGCCATGCAAAATAGATCTAATCAAACAGAACTGATATAGTTTTTTAACAAGATCACAGGAGTCGTAGATAAGGATAATTGTGCTGATATGTTCTATTTGGACATCTGTAAGGTATTTGGCTTAGTGCCACATGACATTCTGGCATTATACAAAATCAATATGGCACATATTGAGTGGATTAAAAGCTGACTAATAAATATCAAGACCTAGATGTTAATCGGGAATTATCAAGCAGCTGTGGTGTTTCTTGTGGGATTCTGCAGGGATCAGTTCTTGGCCCAAGGCCATTCAGTATTTTTATCAATGACATGGAAGAAAGTAGAAAATCATAGCTGATAAAGTTTGCACGTGACCCCACAATTAGTGGAATGGTAAATAATAATGAGAAAAGACCACTGATACAATGTGATCTGGATCACTTGCTTAGCTGGGAGCAGTCAAACAATGTGCATGGTCTTTGATTAGGAGGGAGAATGCAGGCCGTACTTGTTGGATGGTAGACTGTGTTCTGGAAAGCAGCGACTCTGAAAAGGACTCGAGGATCATTGTAGATAACCAGCTGACCATGAATTCCCAGTATGATGTTGTGGAGGAAAGGAGTACCGTGATACTTGGATGTATTAATGGGAATAAGGAAATGATGTTAGCTCTGTATGCAGCATTGGTGAGACTTCTGCTGGAATACTGTGTCCAGGTCTGGTGTTTACACTTTAAAAAGAATTTTAAAAATTGGAGAAGGTTCTGAGAAGAGTTACAAGAACAATTTGTGGTCAAAGAAACCTGCCTTACAATGAGAGATTCAAGGAGCTAGTTTGTAAAGAAGGTTAAGGGGCAGTTTAATCACTGTCTGGAAGTGAGTATCCAGGAAGAAGATATCTGATACTTGAGGGCTCTTTCATTTATCAAAGGCATAACTAGATCCAATGGCTAGAAAATGAAGCCCGCAAAGTCCAAACTGGAAATGAGACACATTTTTGACTGTAAAGGAACTAACCACTGGCACAGATTACCAAAGGATGTGGTAAATTTGCCATCATTTACAGACTTTAAATAAAGATTGGATGTCTTTCTCAAAGATGCTATCTAGTTCAACCACAAATTATTGTGTTCAATGCAGGAATCACAAGGTAAAATGCTGTGTTAGGCAGGAGGCCAGACTAGGTGGTCATAATGGTCCCTTCTGGATAATCTAGGATGTGTTGCAGGATTTGACCAATTAAGATGCCCCAGCACATGGGTTGTAGACCTGGCTTGACATGGGTAACTGAGGATGGGTGAGGCTTTATTTTTTGGGAGGCAGGATTAGGGAGGTAAATAAATCAGCAGGCTGGAAACAGAATGTCCGCAGTAGCTAAGATAAGGGGGAATGCCAGGGAACCATTTACCATGGACAAAATAAGCCTGGCACGTAGGATGAAGTAGAGGTGATTGTGCAAGCACAGTGTGTGGACAGAGCATGCTGTACATGGATTGGTTCCTGCAGCGTTACCAAGCCAATCCAGAAACGTGTGATGCAGTACATAGTTAAGAATAAGAGTACTTGTGGCACCTTAGAGACTAACCAATTTATTTGAGCATGAGCTTTCGTGAGCTACAGCTCACTTCATCAGATGCATACCGTGGAAACTGCAGCAGACTTTATATATACACAGAGAATATAGATTCATAGATTCATAGATATTTAGGTCAGAAGGGACCATTATGATCATCTAGTCTGACCTCCTGCACAACGCAGGCCACAGAATTTCACCCACCACTCCTACAAAAAAAACCTCACACCTATATCTGTGCTATTGAAGTCCTCAAATTGTAGTTTAAAGACCTCAAGGAGCAGAGAATCCTCCAGCAAGTGACCCGTGCCCCATGCTACAGAGGAAGGCGAAAAACCTCCAGGGCCTCTTCCAATCTGCCCTGGAGGAAAATTCCTTCCCGACCCCAAATATGGCGATCAGCTAAACCCTGAGCATATGGGCAAGATTCATCAGCCAGATACTACAGAAAATTCTTTCCCAGGTAACTTGGATCTTACCCCATCTAAAACCCATCACAGGCCATTGGGCCTATTTACCATGAATATTTAATTACCAAAACCATGTTATCCCATCATACCATCTCCTCCATAAACTTATCGAGTTTAATCTTAAAGCAAGATAGATCTTTTGCCCCCACTACTTCCCTCGGAAGGCTATTCCAAAACTTCACTCCTCTGATGGTTAGAAACCTTCGTCTAATTTCTAATCTAAATTTCCTAGTGGCCAGTTTATATCCATTTGTTCTTGTGTCCACATTGGTACTGAGTTTAAATAATTCCTCTCCCTCTCTGGTATTTATCCCTCTGATATATTTATAGAGAGCAATCATATCTCCCCTCAGCCTTCTTTTAGTTAGGCTAAACAAGCCAAGCTCCCTGAGTCTCCTTTCATAAGACAAGTTTTCCATTCCTCGGATCATCCTAGTAGCCCTTCTCTGTACCTGTTCCAGTTTGAATATGAAACAATACCTCCTCCCACCCCACTGTCCTGCTGGTTAAGAATGCCTGTTTTGTTAGTGTTGGTAAAAACGTAAATAAAGGAAAGTTCTGCTGTGTAACTTCGGATGTGTAATGTGCCTTATACCCACCCCCTACTCTTCCGTCTGATCACCTTAATGTAGCTTTGCTGTATGACAGATAAAGGAACCTAAGTGATGACTGGGACTGCCTACAATGGCATGTGGCCCATCTGCGACTACTAGGAGCAAAAATCTTCAACAGCCAGAGGCGGGACACTGGATGGGGAGGGCTCTGAGTTACTACAGAGAATTCTTTGCCAGGTATCTGCCTGGTGGATCTTGCTCACATGCTCAGAGTCTAACTGATCACCATATTTGGGGCCAAGAAGGAATTTCCCCCCGGGTCAGATTGGCAGGAACCTTAGGGGTTTTTCCACCTTCCCCTGCAGCATGCTTGCAGGTTTAAACTAGTGTGAATGGTGAATTCTCTGTAACTTCAAGTCTTTTAAAACCATGATTTCAGGACTTCAGTAACTCAGCTTGAGGTTAAGGGGCTATTACAGGAGTGCGTGGGTGAGGTTCTTTGGCCTGCAGTGTGCAGGGGGTCAGACTAGATGATCACGATGGTCCCTTCTGATCTTAAAGTCTGTGAGTCTATGACTTTGGAGTTGAACTGATTTCTTGGGTGCCAGAGAACTAGATAAAGTGTTCTCCCAGAACTGGATGAACTGTTCTAAATAAACTCATAGTTACTTTCATTTTGCAGAGCAAGCACTCTTGTAAGAGGGATCATCTCATGGGTCCTTCCCCTCTGCTTTCTCTGGCCAAACTCACTTCTGAAGTCAAAGGGGCTCTGCACATATTCAGGGCTTTGCCCGTGTGAATCCAGTTGCAGATTCAGGGTCTAATTTTAGATATGAGGTGATGAATGATGGTGACAAAGTGTAGGGCAAGGATGGGCTCTGGAAAGTGGGGTTTCAGCACTAAGATCACACCGTTGCTCAGTATAGGAATGTGTGCATCTTGACGATTCTGTTAGTAATTAATTTGTAATTATTCTATTTTGCTACATAAATGTTTCTAACTATAACTGTGTAACCTGTCCTCCAAGGTGCCTTCTTTTATGAGTGACTGAGCCTCCATGCTGGTTTCTTGCTGGGCTTCTCTCTTATGCAGACACCACCAGGAATCCCTACCAGCGCCGGATTTTGTGCAATCGTTTTGTGATGTGTCCCACTGTCCACCAGAGGCTGAGCTGAGACGAATTAAAACCTCATGCTGGGCTCGAAGAATGGACATATTGGAGAAAGCCACAGTTTTATCCTCTCATTGCCCCCTCTGACCAGAATATTGATACTTTTCATCTGTGTCTTCCCTTAGTTTCTGAAAGCAAAGAAACACACAAGCCCTTCTTCCCAGCCCAGAGATGGTGACATACTAACACAGTTATTACAGCAAACGTGGCCCTTTCTCTGGTATGATGTTTTCTTTCTGTGGGGAGACTGAAATACTAACTCACAAATAATATCTTTAGAAGTCTTATTAGTCACACATTTTTAAGACATTCCAAAATCATACCGCACTCCTTCTGAGCTTGTCTGTTGCTACCAATGATTCAAAGTTTGAAAACTCTCCTTTAGGTTTGATTTACATTTTGGTCGTAGGCACTTGTTATTCCTGGCACATGCAAATTCAGTTTCATTAAAGAAAAATCTGTTTTACAGCCACGCGACTCAGATCTGCTGCGCTTCTAATAATTGATGGCTGGTTTCCTTATTTCCTGCATTGTAGAAAAATAAGGACCTTGTTAGGCCCAAATAAGCCTGTATAAAGTCACAGTGTGAAACAGTGGATTGAGGTTGTGCGGGACAGTTGTGGGCAGACTTTACAACGTCAAGTCACAGTCGACGGAGGCAGCCAAGGGAACGGACTGACACAAATTCAACTCAAATTTGGGTGAGCTCTTAGCTCCCTGGTCTTAGATTTATATCAGTGACACCTTTTCTTCCTGCTGGTGCCTAGGCCAGGAACAGATCTGTTTCTGTCCAGGTACTTAGCTGCTCTGAGTGCTCTGCGGTGTGGCTGTTGTGCCCCCTCATTTGCTGTTATGCTACCTAACGTTTATATTTACTATGTCTGCTCTCTTGCTCCAACAGGCCAAGTGTGTGCTTTGGAATAAAGGGCCTGCCATTGGGAGTGCTGTAGACTGAGAGTAAATACTTAGAGTATCTACAAGCGGACAAATTAATATCAGTCTGAACTGTCATCACGGGGTTTTTTGGGTGGTATCCGTGATTTATATTTTTGTGCTGGGCAAATGGCTGGCCTTTGATGCCTGCCACGAGGGTCTTTGGGATGTGCAACTTGGTTTGCAGACTGGGGTCTGTCTTTCATGGCGGAATCTGTGCTTGTATTTTTATAAGGTCGCCAGTGAAATCGGATAATACCCACATTCATTGAAAACAATCCATCACTTTTAGCGAGTTGTAATGATGTTCAGGTAGGTGTCACCAGAAGGGGTAGCCCAACAAATGCCCACGGCCCCATCATCAGCACCACTCAGCAGGACTTCTGACTTAGGTGTAATTCTGGGTTAGAGAGCTACTAGGTTAAAAAAAATAATTAAAACAGCAGCATCATAAAGAAGGTTGGTTCTGAATATTTTGCCCATTTGGTCAGAACCCTACTTGAACTGCATTTCTTTTAGACAAAGTAGCTGAGTGAAGTCATTTAAAGACTTGATTCTCAACAGTGCTAAGCAGTTGAAGTCAGTGGGAACTACAGTACCTCTGAAAGTTAGGCCTTTAAATTCTCTCAACTGAATCCTGTGGCATTTAATGGTGCATAGTTCAGGCTTTTTGTGATCCTCTTTTTATGGCACACAACGTACAGTTTACCTGTGGAACTCTTTGTCAGAGGATGTTGTGAAGGCCAAGACTATAACAGGATTCAAAAAAGAACTAGATAAATTCATGGAGGATAGGTCCATCAATGGCTATTAGCCAGGATGGGCAGGGATGGTGTCCCTAGCCTCTGTTTGCCAGAAGCTGGAAATGGGTGATAGGGGATGGATCACTTATTACCTGTTCTGTTCATTGCTTCTGGGGCACTTGGCATTGGCCACTGTCAGAAGACAGGATACTGGGCTAGATGGACCTTCAGTCTGACCCAGTATGGCCGGTCTTACGGCATTGTGTGTGTGCGTGTTGCAATGTTATTATTTAATTCCTTCCACCCTGAGCTGCAGCATACAATGCAACTCCTTTCCAGGCAGACGGTTGCCTAGAACACTATGCTGGGTCATAATCCGCTGCTCCACCAAGGAGTCAGGACCTCTCAGAGTAAAGTTAGGACTGGGGTGGGGGAGTTGCCCAAAGAAAATGCACCATGTTTATTAATTCTACACTTTCAAGGCCTGAAACTCTCACACACGGACTTCCCCAGAGGGGGAACAAAAATGACCTACTCTCTCTGAAAATCCGGCAAAACTGGGAGGTTTTGTCAGTTTCCCTAGCTTTCCCACAGCTTTAGTAGTGGAGCTCCATTGGCTCCATTCCAGCTGATAGCAGCAGAGTCAGCATAAGATGTGTTAGATAGAGGGTCTAGGGGACTTAGGAATACTATAGCTCTACAGTCATGCAGTACTGATGAGTGGAGTTTTCTGGGGAAGAATAGCATCTTAAACTCTTGAAGCTAGAAAGTGAAGTGTGATATTTACGGGGTCTAGATGCAGCTGTGATTATCAATCACAGTTGTTAAAAATGATTTACCCCTCCATACAACAGGACCAGGTTGCTGGTCTTTAGCGAGGTTTGGTCTGTGGTATCTGAACATGGAGCTCAGAACTCTGGAATTCTCCCTGAAATGGACCGTCTGCACAGCATTGGTCAGCTATGTGACCTCTCGACTACAGTTTTCTCACTATATAAAATGTGGGTAATAAGACTGCCTCATGGAGGGATGAAGTGCAGGACAGCATCTCAGCATTATTGTGGAAGACATTAGGCTGTGGAAACTGAGTTAAACTGCCTCACTGAGTGACCCCAATGCTAGCGTAGTTACAGTGGGGGAATCTCCAGGTAAGGAGAGACTTTGGCGCTGTTGCTTCCTTTTGGCATTGTTGGCACCAGAGGTGGGCCCAGCAGTGAAGAAGCATGATGCCCTAGGGAAGAGTTTTGTAAAGCGTGTGGCAGTAGTGAGGGAGGGGACACTCGCTGAGACACGGGGTAGCTCTTCTTCCGCCACCCCCCGGGAGTGTCCGGCATTCATTGGCTGGCTGGGGGGAGAGGTACTGATTGATCAGCAGTCCTCAGTTCCCTGGATTTAACCTGCAGTGGGGGTCATGTGGAGTCTTTCGGCTCCGTTCCAGCATCCCATCCCTACCCACCCAAACTAGAGATGGGAAGCCAGCCTGACAGATGCCGCGGGTCTAGCCGATAGCCTGTTTGGAGGCCAGAAAGGATTTTTTTCTTCCATGGGCCAATTAGTGGAAGACTAGGGAGGTTTTTTTTTGTTTTTTTGCTTTCCTTGCAGCACCTTCAAACCACAGTGGGTTAAGTAGGAATGTGCAGCCCTTGTAGGAACACGCTCGCAAGGGAGTGAGTGAAAGGAGAGCGCTACACCCATAGGCATAATGGGACATCATGGGTGCACGTGCCACACCCTTGCCCAAGTTGGTGGCTGAAGCTGTAGGGTGGAATTGGTGTGACTGGGGTGGGGAGAGGGAGTGTTGGGAACCTTCGGGTGGAGAAAGGGGAGTAGGAATTGGAGAAAGCAGCACCCCCTAGACACCATGCATTTCCACCAGGAATATGCAAGACCTCACTATCTGTACAAAGAGGTGAAAGAGGATATAGAGGAAAAATTAGAGAAATATTTGTTTAAGGGGGAAAAGTAAAAGCATTTTATTTTCTTCGCAAAACTTAACCCATTCAGAGTAGTTTCCCTGCCACCCCCTTCAATATTTATTAATAACAATAACACCTTGTATTTCTACAGCATCTCTGTCAATGTGAAGAATCCTAAAGCACTGTATATACCTTATATAGGTTTGATGCTTCAACACCTGTCCAGAGATGCTGAGCAGTTCTCAACTGCTGCTAATATCAGTGGGAGCTGGGGACCTTTCAGGATTGAGCCTAAGTGCCAAACTCCCTTCAGTCCCTGCTGAAAGGCAGATGGTGCCAGAGGGCACCGACAGCACGCGGCTCAGCGAGGTGGGAGAGGATATCCTCAGTTGGTACAAACTCCTGATCTTATCTTTGACAAGTAGACAGGATTTTGAGAGCCTGATGCTAAGCGTCTAAAATCACTGTCTGTCTTCCCATTGACTTCAGTGGGCTTGGGATCAGGCCTTTGGTTTTCATGGGCCCTGGACCAAGACCCCAGATCCAAACACTCCTGAAGTCTGGAGAAGTTTGACTCTGGAATGAACTTTGTAATTTGATTTGCTTTAGCTTTTGAGGTCTTGCCCCAAAAATCCTGCACCATAAACAGCAAAGCACACAGCTTATATACGTGGGAAGGAGGAGGGGCTGGACTGGCTTGCTGGAATTCAGAGCTGTGCTGGCAGAGTCTCCATATGCCAGCCTGATGCTCAGATCCACTAAACTATTCAGTGGCGGTGCTGGATACTAAAATTCAAAGACCTCTTGCATGGTATTGGGACTTGTTAGCAGTCAGCAGCAGCAGCAATCCCAGCCAGTGCACAAGTCAAGGTGGTTAATTTCCCCCCCTCTTTTAATAACAAAACATAACGGCTTCTCTGGGTTATGAGGGGTTTTTATAGCAGAGTTCCATGGTGGAGGAAACTGGTTTTCATTGTGCAGTTCGTGATATTGGTTTCAATCCAGGAACAGTGATGTTATTTAACAGGTGCCTTAAAGGCATAGTGCTTGTTTAATTACCATCTACATATCAACATTATGTAAATTGGAATTGCTTAGGTACGCAATTAATTGTGAACATTTTAAACATTTTTGAAGACATAAGACAATACCTAAGTTCCCATTTTAAGACTATCCAGGTCAAAGGACACACATGTTTTTATTTTCTTATTTGAGGTATAATGTGTTCAAGGCAGATTTATGGCACAACCTTTGTTTATTGACTTGTACTTTTCCACATGAAACTAATGGAACATGACAGATGATATTTATGAGGCATGTGTTTCTGATTAAATCATGTTGGACATTACAACCTGATAAAAGAGCAAATTTTAGAGGGCAGATTAATAGAAAAGGAGGCAGCATTGATTCGGAAGTTTGCACAGAACAAGACACAGTGGTCTTAGACTGAATATTTATAGGGAAAATATGTGGTTATAAAACTCTAGAAGCTGAATAGAAAAGGGCTAATAAGCTTTTGCTGTGTGAAAAGTTTGATTTTGTTTTTCCTCACTTTCCTTGCAATAGGCCATGACATGCCATTGGTTTTCAAGCAGAGCTCCTCAATGGGAAAATGCTAAAAACTGGTGGCCTGGTATGTTCCGATAGTTTGACAAGTGTCTATTGCTATGAATGTGTTCTGTATCATTCAAGATACCCAACTATCTAGTACATGCAAGCAGTATTTTAAGCAGCAAAAGTCAGTAAAGAAAACATTCTAAATTCTGTGTACACTGATGCGGCTTGACGTATTCTCACCTCACTGGACAGGGCTTTGTGCAGGATTGCCCCGTTAGCATTAATGGGAATCACACGGTGTAATATCACGTGCATCAGGATTGTAGTGTGCCCCATAGCAGTTCCTGCACAGGTCAATTAAAGTATTTTGGAAATATAAGAAGTGGAAACAGCATTGAGTTGGTTTTAGTATTATTGAATATTAAGCCTAAAGGGAAAGCAGATATCCACATTCTGCTTTTAGTTATGCTGGTGTAAATCTGGAATAATTTGATTGATTTCAGTCAAACTGGTGTAACTGAGAACAGAATTTGGCTTGGGGCTGCATTGCAGCATTTACACTGCTGACCTTTGGGTGCTTGTGGCTGAATCTGCAGAAGCCTGGATCCTTCAGAACTCTGCATCTTAAGTGATCTGGAAATGTGACTGCATAAGCATAGTGAGATGACTTTCAGTTCACCGCATGGTTTTTATTTTTTTAACCTCTGATCAGTTTAGCTGCTTTGTATCAGCACGTACTGTAAGTATAAGAAAAAGGTTA
The DNA here is from genome assembly GCF_965152235.1 of Eretmochelys imbricata. NCBI lineage: Eukaryota > Metazoa > Chordata > Testudines > Cheloniidae > Eretmochelys > Eretmochelys imbricata. Next base: position 96,120,425 of record NC_135579.1, read on the forward strand.
AATACACTATTTTCAATGACTAAATGCAGTCCTGTGCTGATGCATAGACTTCCCTTCCAGTTACCTTTTCATCTTAAATACATGGGTTGTGTCACAGTAGAGGCTCTGCTTTTTTTCTGCCGTGGATGCAGCATCCATTCTGCATGTTAAAGCCAGAATAGTAAAAGTGTGTTTTAAAGTGAATACACATGTAATGTGAATATAGGTTTAAAATATCTGAATGAATGTAATGCTTAAATATCCTCTACCTATAGAAGATATACAAATTCCATGCTGACTCATGAGATGGTGTCACTTAGAAGACTGATGTTAGTGGATCAAGAAATGGATGTGAAGGGACAAAATAGTCCAAGGACATGACTACGCTAAGAAAATAGGGTGTTTTAAAAATAGTGTTATCCAATATGATTTGATTTTTAACCAGACTTTTCACCTAGTGTAACCATGGCAAGTTGTGTTTAAAAATGTATTAGCTGGTCATGGTCAAACCCTAGGATTCCCCTTAACCCAAACGAATTATTTTTAAGAGAAATTCTTCCTATAATTAATCTCCTTTGAGTGGGCCACAGTGTTAGTGGAAAGTGCCATTGCACCTTTGGGTTATGCCAGAACACCCAGGTGAAGAGCCAGAACCTCAGCTGGAGGATACATCAGCTAAAGATAGGGCGCTCAAAATTCAAAGATGTCACAGGCCACATGTAGCCCAAGGGCCTTCTCCTGCTCCCATTGAAATCAATAGCAAAAATCTCTGGGTCAGGCTCCAGTTGAAGATTAACATCAGCCATTGATGACCAAACTTCAAATACTGTGAATGGCTGCTCTTACAAATAGCCATCTCCCCAGTGGCCAATAGGTTCTCACCTGTGGAATTTGGAACACTGCAGTTCCATGAGTCCAAACCAGGGAATGGACCTGATCCCAAGTCCACTGAAGTCAATGGAAAGATTCCTAGTGGATTCACTGGGCTTTGGATCAGGCCCCTCGTAGAAAACATGTGGACATTAGTTTAGGGAATGGGGTTGTTGTGGGGTTGGTTTGTTTTTTAATGTCCTCTGTCCTGCTATTCTGCATTATGACTTTCAGGACATGGTTCTTCAGCAGGAATTAAATTGGGGGTAGGGAATCTGAAGCAGGAATAGTCTTCCAAGTTCCACTCACAAACCAAGCCCCACCCACTTGAAATACCAAAATGAGACATTGCTCATGTTAGATTGGCAGCTCTTCGTAATACAATCATCCCTGTAACAACTCAGGAAACAAGCCATTGCAGAGTTCTGTGAAAATCTCTGCTCAATGTGCTGTAGTGGCCAGAACAGCAAACAAGATATTAGGGAGTATAAAAATGGAATAGAAAATAGTACTGGAAATATTCTAATGCCATTGCATAAATCAGTGGTATGCCTGTACCTGGGATAACTGTGTTCAGCTCTGGTCTCCCTATCTCAAAAGGATTTAGCAGAAATGAGAAGGGCTTCAAAGCATGGCGCTAAAATTGATCAGAGGCATAGAAAGAAGTAAGCAGAGACAGAAAAGAATGGGATGATTTAGTTTACCAATTAAACAAAAGTAAGGGGTCATGACAGAGGTATACAAAACAATAAATGGCAGAGAGAAAGTAAGGAGCAGAGATCTGGACAATGCAACCCAGTGTAAAACTCAGGGTGGGATTGTTTCCAAACAACGGACTCAACTCTGAATTCTAAGGCTACGACCAGGTGAAATGATGTCTGTGCTTTGTTGTTGCACATGTTTTAGTGTTGATGCTGTAGTGGTTACAACTTTGGATCATCTTGGCAGGATTTTTCAGCAGTTTTTTTGCATAGACCCAACGAGGCCTGCGGCACATTTGGTTGTTGAGGAAGCACCACCCTTGGTCCCCACCAGCCCCTACCCTGGCCCTCTAGAGCTTGTCATCGGCCTCCTGCTCTGTGAGCCCCCCCACCCTCAGTTGCCCCCTCTGCAGCCCTGGAGCTGGCTGTGTGACCTGCAGCCGGCTTGCCTCTGAACTGCGCCTAGGAAACAACTGTACATGCTCGTGCTCTATACCCCTCATTTCCTCACCCTCATGTCCCGCCCCAACACCAAGTGGCAGGACCTCCTATCACATGTGGAGGGTGAGGAGCCCCTGTGGGCCAGTCTGTATTCCACGCTGGTCCCCCAGCTCACCGGGGATATTGGTTGGCGGCTCCTTCATGGAGCTTTGAGCACAGGGATGTACCTGGCATGGTTCACCTCCCTTCCCAACACTTGCCTCTTTTGTGGCATGAGGGAGACGTGGTGTCTCGAGTGCACCAGGTTGCAGCCCCCTTTCCGGCTCCTCCAGAACCTTCTCCTTAGATTCTGGCTGCACTTTTCCCCACACCTCCTGATGTCTGCACACTCTACCCATGGCCCCAAGAAGTTGCAAGACCTCCTTGTCAACCTCCTCCTGGCATTGACCAAGGTGGCCGTCCACCAAATCAGAAGGAGGATGCTGGACAGGGAGGTGCTCTGCGATTGTGAGGCATATTTTCGCTCCTCTTTCAGATCATGTATCTCTGTAGAGTTCCTCTGGGCTGCATCTGCTGACTCCCTGGATGCCTTTGAGTAGCAGAGGGCGCTGTCTGGGGTTCTCTGCTCAGTGTCCCCCTCTGGTTCCCTGGTTTTGACCCTGTGACCTCACTCCCATTCCTGTTTATCATTTGTTGCCCCCTGAACTCTTTTGACGTCTGGGTCCAGTGACTTTTCCCCTTAGGCTGTGTGTGGGGGCTTTATATGTGGGTACGTTTGTGCCCATCTGTCCCTGGTGGTTTAATAGGTGCACCGAGGACAGCCTCAGGAGTGGGGAGGGAAGGCAGCTGGCTTTAAAGGAGGTGCCTGCTCCTTTACCCACAGTGACAGGAACGTATATGGTGGGTGGATTGGACAGGACCAGTCTGGAGCAGGCTGCTTTTCCCATCTCCACTACACCTCTCCCTGAGCCTCCCCTCAGTCCTGTCTAGCACCATCCCACTGAGGACCTGACCCAAGTTTGGGTCCCCCTGCCTTAGTCTGACCTAGACGTGCCCTTGACACAGAATAATCAGAGCTCTGAATAGCGGTTTCTTCCTTTCTTTTTTTGCTTATGATTCCCATCCAGTCCCTCCTGACTAATTGCTCGGTCCTAGCACTAGAAGTGGCTGCTGCCATCACAGTAAGCAGGCTGCATATCATCCACTGCTGAGGGAAGCAAGATGGGCTGGGAAGGTCTCTGTTAATTACATGTAGTGACCCTGGGATGGAAGGAGTACTACTCTCTGAAGAGATCATTTAGGAAACCAGTGTAAGTGTTTTGAACTATTCACAACCACTTCAAAGACAAAGGCCAAAGTCCAGGGAGTCCCAGAAGGTGAGGGGGGAAGAGCTCTGTGAGTAGATTTGTGAATTGAGGATACTCAGGTGTTATGCAAAAAGAAAAGGAGTACTTGTGGCACCTTAGAGACTAACCAATTTATTTGAGCATGAGCTTTCGTGAGCACGAAAGCTCATGCTCAAATAAATTGGTTAGTCTCTAAGGTGCCACAAGTACTCCTTTTCTTTCAGGTGTTATGGACAGGTTTCATTGCTGTAAGCCCACTTACACAGGGAAGTTTGTTTGACTTTAAAGCTAATTCAGAGCCTGCTCTTGTGGCTTCACTCAGCATAGGATCAGGCTACTGGATTGTAAGATCCTTGGGGCAGGAGCCCTGCTTTTTCCTTGTCTGTAATGTACTTATGGTGTGATACATAATGAATGGCAATTTTCAAGCCTTTGTTCTTGAGCAGAGTTGAAGTGTCACATAAAAATCTGCTGTCTGTGATGTTGTTGTAAACCAGAAACATCCCCAGTCCCCACCTCTCAGTGTTATTTGATCAAAGAAAAGCCGTGAGACCCATGAAATCCAAAGTTTTGTAGGAAGCTTGCATTTAATCTACACTTCCAACATAAATAGCAAAACAAACACCTATCAGCTAACACTGATTAATTTTATGCCTGTGCTGGTGGCCAAGCACGAAAAGAACATCATGCCATATACAGTATTTAAAACACAGCCTTTTTATGAATCAAAGAGGGAAGCCATCCAAGCTCTTTTAGCAAGCTGGTGAGAAAGTTGGCTATTTTTTCAGATTTAGAAGCCAGCTGGAAAAATTTAGCCAAAATTATCTGCCTCATAGTCCCAAGACAAATCATTTTCCTACTCATACAATTGTTCCTCATTAAACTAGTCAGGTTATGGGAGATTAAGCCATGAAGTTATAGCTCAGGGTTTTATAGAACATCTCACAGATTTAGTTCTGGCGATTGGTTTGACACTGACACAAGCTCCAAGTAGGGAGAATGACAGGAGGTCGTCAGAAATACAGTTTCACGGGGTGGAAAAGTGACCAAACACCATAAAATAAAACCAGACAAAAGTGTCTATATATTTTTCAAGACATTCTCCAGTCTGACAAATGTTTCCCCTAAGCAGGTCACTGTGTTCTGTACAATAATTTTTTGTAGAGGGGAGAAAGAAAAAGACGTCCTACATACCTTAGCATCTGTTACAGTAACCAGTAAAAGTTTTGAAACGAAGAAACAAACAATTCCCTTTCAGGAAGCAGCTCTGTTTTGTTCCGAGTCTCTGCTTTGTGTTCACTAGTGGACTCTGTGAGGGGAATAAAAAGAACAATGTTCGCTTTTCTTTAATTGGAAAGAAGTTAATGAACCTGGACACTTCATAAGTGGCTGCGTAATTAGGTGGATGTAAAATGTTCTCATGGCTTAAGTATTTGAAAATAATATTTTCCAGTGCTGGCTTTATTTTTAGAAAATATTCAGGAAAGAAGTGATTTCAGCTCTGGAATTGAAGGGCTTGAGCATGCAAACTCTTACTAAAGTGAGTAGTCTTTACATACCTGAACACTGACTTCAAAGGGACTACTCATCTGAGTATGCACTGTTTGTTAATAAGGGCTTAAAAACCAGGCCCGGAAGTATATTAGGAAACACAGATTAGGATTTTTGGGCCTATTAAGGGCCAAATTTGTGAATCTTTGCTCACATGAGTAGTGCTTACTCATTCAAGTAGACTGACTGGGTCAGATCTTTGGCAGATATAAATCAGTGTAGCTTCATTAATTTACACCAGTTAATTTAAGCAGTTCACGTGAGTGTGAAAAATCAGATCCCAGTTTAGCATTCGTATGTTGCTAGCCAGAATGATGTGTTTTGCCTCCTAACTCTAGTCAAATCTATTACAAATATCCTGTCTATAACATGGGTAGAATTTGTGAAAGGAGGCAGATGTCGTTTAGTGCATGGCTGGGTGTTGGATATGGGTTCTAGGTCTGATTCGGCCACTGACTCACTGTGCAATCTTCAGCAAGTCACTGGATGGATCTCTCTGTGCCTTGGTCTCCCCGTCTATGAAATGAGGATAGTAATCCTTTTCCACTTTTGTAAAGTGCTTTGAGATGGATGGAGGAACACCTTGTCCATAAATATTGTAACCCACAAATCCTTGGAGCTCAGTTTTCTAGAAGAGCTGCAGAAAGCATGATTATACTTAGTGTGGAACTGGTGAAGCTTTTAATTCAACAGCTTGGTAGTGAGACCAAAAGTATGTGCAGAAAATAAAAAAATGCTGGTGCCCAGGTTTGTTCATTCCTAACACTACCAATTCCTCCCCCACCTCCTCCTGCCCTTTGTTGTTGTTCTCCTTGGAATGAGGTTTCTGAATGGACAGAATTGCTCTATGTCCACTGCAAGCTCATAGCAGGCAGAGTTAAGAGCCACAATAATTAGCATTGCCAGGATATGCATTTTTACAGAGAATAATAATTGTGGGGTGGACGGGTAGGTAACTGTTAGTAATAGGAAGTCATACCAGTCCAAGGACCTTTCTAAAGCAAAGCTAAGCTGGTAAACCCCCCTCCCTTCCCCACACACACGATTCAGGGAAATACTTTTAAAGTCTGCCAACACTAAAAATCTCCTTTTTTTCATTAACTTGCAGCCCTAGGGTCTGTATACTAACGCAATTCTTCTGCAACTGGGAGATGGGACTCGGTTTATAGTCTTTCATAACTGAGTAGTTAAACGTGCTCTAGAAAGGGTACGATGTCAATAAAAGAAACATAGAACAAAGATGTTGATGATTCCCCCATTGACATAAAAAGGCCTTTACCGTGTCAGAGAACCAGCTGTGCTAAATTAATTCAACAGTCTTTTTATTTATTTATTTGTTAAAGAAACAAATGTCTTGGGCAGATCCTGCCAGTCTTTGAATTCAGTGTGAGTTTTGCCTGAATAAAGATGACAGGATTGGGTTCCTGTTTGGATTAGTTTGGACTTAGTTTTTCCCTTGCCATCAGACTGCTAAGCAGAACTTAAAGACATTCACAAGTACCCTCCTGTCTATTTCACAGGCAAATGTCCTCAAGATTTCTTCCATATTACTACTTGTCCCCTTCTTGAACTGAGCTGAAGGTAGCTATCCTGTCATTCTTCCAATCCCTGCTCAAGACCCACAGCTGCCGTGTCATCTGCACAAAATCCACCAACCACTGGTGACTAGTTTGGGGTTAAAAGAAAAAAAGGACATTTGCACCTACAAATCGTACATATTTTGGTGTTTGGTGTTTCCCTCTCCCCCTTCATTTGTAAATCTGTCTTAAATCCCAATCTTGCAAGTGCTTGTGCCTGTGAGTAACTTTACATATGTGAGTCATCACTATTACATTCAGTGAGGTAACTTTTATGCATAAAGCATACTCACATGGTAATGCTAGTAGGATCAAGGCCTTAGATTGGAAGCTCTCTGGGGCAGGAGCCATATCTACCTCTGTGTTTATACAGCCCCTGGCACATGGGGAACTGATCCTGATTGGGTTCCCTGTCTTCCAGCATAACATAAGTAATTAAAATAATGGGGAGTTCTGCTTTTAAAAAATGATGGCACAATATGGCCCCAGATCATTGTTAAAAGGGCTGTTTCATGGCTATTTTACCCCTTCCACATACATAGTTTGTGATCTGATTAGGAATCTGATTTTTATTTATTTTTTATGTATATATAATTTAAATATATATATTAATTTTTAAACAGTTGCAGATTCTTTAAGAATCTTTAAGGTGAGGAATATGAACATCTTTGCAGAAGACTAAAGAGCTTGTTGGAGGGGAGGAATAAATACAAATAAACCAACATTAAAGGACTATTGCAAAATATTACAGGAATCTCCAGAACTGCTTACTTTGCAGTACTTACTGGGTGACGGGTACGGTGCTACTCAAATGATGAGATGTGCCATACACTTTTCAAAGCCAAACTACTTATTAAAACAATGTTGAATTGGAACAATAGTGCAGTAAACGCAGCATACAAATAAAAGGTTAGCAGAAAGGTAACTTGATATATGAAACTGTAAAAGAGATTTCAGAATTAACGAGGGAGACAATATTTCTCCTGTAGAGACTTTAAGATTTTGGTTTAAGCAGTGCAACAGCAACATATTATTTATTTCTCATGTAGCTTTATTCTTAGGCCCATGGGACTGGACAGGAAGGAATTAGAGAGCCCTATATTACAATTTAATTGCTTGAAGGAAAATATTATTTTTTATTGTTAACCATTAGCTGCTTCTAGTTTTATTAAACTCACATATGTCCCTGCTGTAAGACCGATGTTTGCAACAGGCAATCTCGGCTCAGAAAAGTGTTCAATCTATATAAACCTGGCATAATGTTAAAAAGCAGAGTGCTGGGCCTATCCCTGTGGCAGTCCAGGTGTTGAAAGTTTAAGAGCAGAGCATTTTCTTCCCTTTAGACTAGAGCGTTGCAAAACTACCCCGATCTTTCCCTGGAGAAGAATTCATGTGCTAAAATCAATATTTTCACTGTTTTGATGCAGGCTTAAGTTTCTCCCAAGCCACCAGGGAATGCTCCCTTTTATGTCGTTACAAGGGCAAGTTTCCAATATCTACGTAAAATCATGACTGTACCTAGACAGATATATCCCTATTTTCACCGACAAGGATTGCTATATTTGATGCAGGAACAACTTTTCAGGGGGAGGCGAGATACTTCAACTGGCAAAACTGTCTTTCATTTCTGAAAACTTAAAATTGAGGCAAAATCATAAGATGTGATGTGTGTCCATGAATTTAGTGCACAGGGAAGCTCTGCACTGACAGCACTGTAGACAAGTCATCCGTGTATGTTGAATAAGTCCGTTGTGGGCTGTGCAACCATTTCCCGCCTTTCTTTGCCAATGCACATCAACACTGAGCTGGTGCTCTCACTGGTAGGTGTGAGAAGATGGTTCAGATGCCACGGCCTATTCCATTTTTAGCTTTTCTGCTGAGACTGAAAACTAGATTAATGACTTTGTGTGATATGGCCACCGAGAATTGGACCAAGTCCATTGAACTCATTTCACAAAGGTCATCAAATAGCTATCAGGTGGGAGTAGCTATTCATGGATTTGTGGACCATTATGATTATCTAGTCTGACCTCCTGCATAACACAGGCTATCAAACTGCACCAAGTGATTTCTGCTTCAAGCCCATATTGGTCTCTGAACCAGCTGTTAGTCAAACTGCAGATCTAGGGGAAGAAGGCTCTATGGTCCACATAACCCCCCAGGCAACCTCGTTCCCCGAGGAGGGGCGGAAGTGTTTGCTTTCTTGGGCATCCGGTAAATGTGACTTCCCTCCACCCTCCCCACCACTGGTTTTGCCAACATTGAGAATTCTTTCACACAGTTGTAATTGAGACATAACATGGAAGAATGTGTATGTATCACAGAGATGACAATTATGCTGTAGCTCAAAGGTGAAACAAGGTAGTCTTATAGCTGCTTTTGCTAACCTGTAATTAACTGGAGTCTCTTTAGACAAGGGACAATCTAATTTTACTTTCTGAAAGACCAAACAAATTAAGGGCCAGTTTATATTCCAGCACAAAGAGGAATACATACAATATATACAGTGAATGGAAAGACTCAGTGACTTCAGTGGAAGATGAATTAGGCTCATCATCCTATATATACTTGCATATAAATTGGCCCTTTAATTTTACCATCTGAAAGACAGCAAAAAAAGATTCTCCCTTGTATAAGCTGACTCCAGTTAATTAACTGACGTGTAGATAAACTGGCCGATTCATTGACAGTTAGCAACAGCTACATACAATTTCAGCAGTGAAATGCATTCCTCAACTCACACTTAGAGTTGGGGTTAAAGTTATTTCAGCATCTGACTCGTTCTGGCAGCCCACCCTCTCTGTGGGCTCCTTGGCCCCTCATCTGTTGTTGCAGCCTGTGTGTTGCTGCATTTGGACCTTTTCATAAGCCAGGTGATTTGAAAATTTAGACTAGATCGTCACAGCTTATACATGGGTATATACAGCACTCAGGGTTTCGCTCCACCTAGGCAGCTTGCCTAGGTGAGAACTGATTATGAAGTTGTTTTGGAAATGCAATTCAAATGGGATTGGTCTTGTGGGGATACAAATAAAGTAAGAATATATGATCAGCCTTGAAAATGATTAGGGCTACAAGTGTGTATTTTTCTAAGATATACCTAACATGTCAATGCCAGGGCCAGCTCTGCTTTTCTGTGCTCTTGCAAATGTTCTGCATTGAAGGTGAAGTGGTTCCTATGAATGCTTCCATTGTTTCTCATGGACTCTGGGCAGTAAGTTTACTGGGAAAGTTTCCCACCATTTGATGCACTTTTTTTTTTTTAAAGCCGGCTCCACTCTATTGAATGTAATTTTTAATCGAGTTTCCCCTTTTAACTTGTAATATAACGAGTCTTTAAATGTGTTACTATCCATCAAAGAGGGGTTTTTGGCAGGTTTTCCCAAAAAATGATCCTGCCAAAGCTACTCTTAATGGATGAAGCAACAATTACTTGTGGTGCTGTGAAAATACAAATCTATACTGTATATGTTGTGGGATGGGAGACCATGGTGTCTGTGTCATAAGGGTCTGGAGGTATTGAATAATGAATAGATCCATCGATACTGACTCTTCAGAACCAAATTTCTGGTCTTTGCTCCAATTTTGCATGCAACTGATTGAGCCTACAAACATGAGGGTTTGCTTTTCAGGAAGGATGGGCTTGTGGCTAATGCACTGGACTGGGAATTGGGGCACCGGGGTTCAATTTCCATCTCTGCCACAGACTTCCTCTGTGACTCTGGGCATATTACTTGAACTCCATGTGCTTTAGTTCCACACCTGTAAAATGGGGATGGTAATTCTTCCTTTCCTCTGTCTTGTCTATTTAGACTGTAAGCTCTTTTGGGGTAGGAACTGTCTCTTACTGTGCGTATGTACGTTGCCTAGCACAGTGCGGGACTGATCTCAGTAGGGGCCATGAGGTGATACTGTAATAGAAATAACCATCATAATTTTTGGACATGCAAAGTGCCATTTACACATGCATATTGGGCGGGCTGGCTTTCAGCGTGTTGATCTGTGCATGCAAGTGGCTGATTGCACATCCACCTTTGTGGGCATAGTCTGTTGTATGGGCAAAATTAGGCCAGTAGAAATGGCAGCCATTAAAATGGTGTAGTTTGTTTTGGCCATTGTGAATATTTGCAGTAGGGAAAAGAGCAGCAGCAGCAGCAGCAATCAGTAATTTGGAAGCAGTGTGACACTTTGACGCAGGCTTGCTGTCAGACAAAATGAATGAGAAAATACTTTTCTTAAGGACCAGATTCTCCAATCCTTATTCAGATTGAGTAGTGCCTTCCTTTACAAGTACCCCTGCTGAATGCCTTTTAGCGGCTGTGGGTATGACTTTTGTTTACCTATGTATGGTTTGTAAGGCATATTGGGACGTGATGGAGTGAAAGGCACTATGAGAAGCCAAGAAGTACCCCTTGATCTCCAGTGCTCTTTCCTACATCTTAAAAATCAAGGACATCTAAAATTTAGGGACTGGCTTGCTCTGGGCACAGGTCTGGGAACTCTACTCCTGCTTCTGACTCCCTCTGTACCCTTGGTCAAGTCACTTAACCTCTGGGCTGCCATTTTTCCAATCTGAAAAATGAGGTTAATATTTAACCTACTGTCTCACAGGGGGTTTGTGAAGATTGAGTAATGTGTATAGAGCACATTGAAGATGAAAAGTGCTAAGGATGTGCTGACTATTATTAATAACCACCTGCAATATCTCCTTGTTGTGTACGATTTTTTCTGCAAAGAGCTTTGGGTATATTAAAATAAACTCACAGCAAAATACGTATTCGATTCAAACATAGCAGGTAATGACAATATAGGTCCTGCTCCTACAGCGAACTCTGTAGAAAAGAGCACTATTTATTCTTGCAAATGAAAATGGGTTTGCAATATCATCTTAGACCTGGGTGGACATTTGTCAACATCACAGAATCACCAACTAACTCAACACAAATGAACAGTTCTGCTCCGTTGAGGCCTAGTGCTCAAATAGGAGAGGGCACTGGAGATGGGGTCAGGATTGAAGTGCATTGGCAGAAGAATCTGAGTAACTCAAGAAGTGGGATAGCGGGTCAAGACAGAAAGGTGTCAGCAGAGCTGTTTTCAGAGTGAGCTCACAGAAACTTACACTCTTGCTCTGTCTAGCCAGTATAGCTGTTCCTTCACTTCCACAAGCACTAAAATTCATGCGAAAACTTTAGAGGAAAAGAAAAAAGGGACAGTGAGAGGCACAGTTCCTCCCACTGTCCTGAGTGTACTTAATGATAAGCAATTCCATTCCCAGGTGACCTTCCCTGAATGAACCCCAGGTTTAAGTTACCAAAGTGAGAGGTCTGGATTTACACCAATAGCTACCGGGTTGCTGAGATGCCTCTGAAAACTGTCCTCTTCCTGCAAGAAGTATATCAAACATTACAGTCTAACAGAGAAAAGAAAAGGAGTACTAGTTGCACCTTGGAGACTATGCATCCAATGAAATGCATCCGATGAAGTGAGCTGTAGCTCACAAAAGCTTATGCCCAAATAAATTGGTTAGTCTCTAAGGTGCCACTAGTACTCCTTTTCTTTTTGCGAATACAGACCAACACGGCTGCTACTCTGAAACCAGTCTAATAGAGAGACGCTTCCACTCTGAGCGTAGACGACTTATGACAACCAGGTTCTTTAACGTCATTGAGGCTGCACCAGTGCTTGTGGAATCAAGGGATCATTTAATCAACATTCAGGTGGCGGTAATAATTGCTCCTTTGGTTACAAAAACAAGGCTTGGAGTGTTTGAACACTTCTTTGCTCTGCCAGCCAATGGAGGGGCAGGATAGAAGGTTGTCCTTTGTCTTCATCCACAGAAAGTTTTGTCCCTAGAGCGAGGCCTAACTGATTCAGATATAGGGAGTAGTTGCTAGCCTATAAGTAGGATGGGGAGTGCAGAATTTATGCACAATCTACCCTCCACAATTGCAGAAGAGTTGGGTAATTCATGTGACCATAGGGCAGCTTTCATTTTTGCTCAAGAGTTTGGCTACTAGGCTAAATTCTGTATGCTTGGAAGACAGCCATTTGACATCATGCTGACAGAGACACCTATGAAGAAGGAGATTAAACTTCTCTCAGTTATATTCATTAAAGAAGAGCCCGCCCCCCCCCTTTTTTTTTTAAACAATGGATAATAAGATCTCTAGTTACGACTTCAGTCTCTGGCAATCTGAATGAGCAGCACAACAGTGTCCATTCATGAAAATCATATGAAAGTGTTTAACAAAAAAACCCAACAATCTTAAACCAGGCCTGCTGTGTAAACAGAAATTATACAGTGCCGGAGCGAGTTTTATTTACCTAACACAAGAAAGACCTTTTTAATCTACTGATGGAGCTTTGTCGCTCCTCAATTATCAGCTCAGCCCTTGTCTCTGGAATTCAAAGCGATCTCATGTTCAAACCCATTGGGTACCTTCTCCTCTTCCTCCTGCTTTATAGTATGGTATGTGAGGAGCCAGCCCATAAGTTCACACGCTCCTGTAATGCAGGGGGTTGGAGATTAAAAACAACAACAACAACATTTTTCTGGACTGTTGCTTGATAATTTTATTCAGTGCTTAGGTACCAAAGTGATAGGTGTCTATATATAATCAGTTTAAATATCTAAGAATGATAGATGCACACATCAAACTTGGGAGAAACAAGCAGGCAATTTGTTTGTTAGGATTTCTTTCCACAGATAGAGCTTATGTCGATGGAAAGAACTCTTCTTTGTCTTTTTCATCCTATATCTCCCCCACGTAACTGACCCACTGTAATATGCATTACCTGCTTCCCCCCAAAATTGCAGATGAATATTTTTAGGTTATTCTTATTAAGGGGAAAAAATTAAAGCTGGCATTTTGAAAGTACATTTTTGGTATGGTCTTTTTAAGGGACATAGAAATTGCAGACTCCAAATCTAACTTAAAAGTGTGTATTTTCTTCTAGGAAATGACTTCGAGATTCCAGAACAGATAAGGTTTTTTTTAAAGCTTAAATTGAGCTGTGATCAGCTAGGATCTACCTGACCCATAGACTCTAAACAAGAATGCTAACAGTTGCTTGCTAGTGAGGAAAGAGATTGTGAAATTGCAAGAGCACTTAAAAGCGTGGTGTAACTTTCAGGCCACGTAATGCCTTTGTTCAGTACTGACACCAGTGGGAATCCCATGCATGGCCCTGCGCCAGGTAAACGTGTGAAAGGCAAATTGAGGTGTTGTGTAATGTTTGTCATGAATACAGCAGAAAACTGATCTCATTGAGTTTCTTTCAGCGATGAGAGCATTTACCAGTGCATATAAAATAAACTAGTTTACTGATAGAAACCCAGGCCAAGACTGGTGCCAAGCAAGTAGAGCATACAAGAACCTGAGTTGGATACATATGAAGCAAATACTGATTTACACCAGCTGAGGATCTGGTTCATTATGTGTGTTAATGAATTATTGATTTTTCATAGCGTGTGACATGCTATTGTATCCTCTTTACTGAACCACACTGAGTTACAAAGTCATTGGTATGTTATGGCAAGATTGCAACCAGAGCAAGTAACTTGAGAGCTAATTTTCTAACTTTCAAACCATGAGAAGCCCAGGTCTGAGTGTAACTTTCTATCCCATTTAGTCATGTAAGTATCCTGATTGCAAATGCAATCCTGACTGGTTTAAGGCCTAATTGGCCTTTTTTGCCCACAAATACCCAATTTGGGTTTGTAGTCGCCCACTCAAATGAGTAGGTGTCCAGGTGCACTTGCATTTTTGCGCACGGCCCTGGCTTTAATGTATTTTGAAAACCAGGCCTTGAATGTGATCTTGCTAGAGAAAGAGAGAGAGAGAGACTCATAAAGCAAGCATTATATAAGGAGGATTCTGATTGGCTGATAAGTGGTTCCTCTGTGCAGGCTCTGGCTCTGAAGGTGTCTGGTTTAATAACCACATGGGTCAGATCTCAGAAGTCAAATGGTACAGAAATAAAATGCAGTCGAAACATTTTGTAAAGCCGTAACACAAGTGTGATTACTCTGGATATGCAGCCTCTTGGGAGGGTGAAAGCACCTGACTTTGTACCCTGGATCGCACCTGATCTAGCTACATTCTTTACTGTAGGTTATTGTATACTTTCCAATTATGGTTAGGTATGTATAGACTGTGTCATTTGAGGCAGTTGTCTAACTTTTGTCTGCAGTATGTAATGACTTATATTATTTAAGACACACACAGGTTGTCTTACCCTGAATTATCTTGAGTTCATTTCCTTTGGAAAATAAGAAAAATCAGGGAGATGGGAGGATGATTTAAAGAAGACCAAGATCCTGTGAAATCATTTGAGCATGAAATGTTGAGTTTAAACAATGAAGTAGCTTCTTTTACTGTTCTATTTATCACTTTAATTGCTTAAAACATATTTTTTAGAAATAGTCAAAATACAGACTCAGACATATTTATATTTTATGCATCCCCACTGCTACATTTTTGGATGTAAAATGGATTGGCAAAACCCATGGTGATGTTTATATAGAAAACATAATATAATGAAAGTCTTACTGTGAATTCTATGTTGATACCATTTGTAATATATCAGAGGAGTCAATTACTTTATTCTGCTCTGTGCACAGTAACTGCTGTCATATTGCATGAAAACATTACTTATCTGTGCACTGTAAAGATGCCAACTATCTCTGGATTAAACTGTGCTGAGCTATGAAGTCAGACTCCTCATAAGGAGGAGGACTTGCAAATCTCAGGAATATGTGTGTTGGTGATAAAACTAAAGGTTTCTGACAAGCTAATTTACAAAGTTTTTATTTATTTATGTATTTATTTATTTTATTTTTGCATTCTGAAATGGTGAACAGAACCAAAATCAGATCCTTAAGTTGTTAACGCTGAAGTTGCTCCTAAGGACACAAAGGGATCAGATACTACAGATCTCGAATATTTATTGTTTGGCAAACTGCAAAGGAATCAGTCTATCAGGATGTTATGAACTCTAGTTCTAGGGAGAGAAATATACTGTGTAGGTCACACACATTCTTATTTCTAAGAGTCTGGTCTTCTCTCAATACCTCCATTGGTGTTAGGAAACATTTGCTAAACAGGGCAGGGGACATTGGCTTGAGCCAGTTTTCAAATATGGATGCCTTAGGAGGATATCAAAATCCTAACTTTGGATACTCAAATTGGCTCTTAAATCAGAAATGTATGTTTCTACCTCCCGAGCATCCATATGCAGGATTTAGACAGTCTAGTAATAATGACAGGTTTCAGAGTAGCAGCCGCGTTAGTCTGTATTCACAAAAAGAAAAGGAGGACTTGTGGCACCTTAGAGACTAACAAATTTATTTGAGCATAAGCTTTTGTGAGCTACAGCTCACTTTGTCGGATGCATCAAAATGCATCCGACAAAGTGAGCTGTAGCTCATGAAAGCTTATGCTCAAATAAATTAGTTAGTCTCTAAGGTGCCACAAGTCCTCCTTTTCTTTTTTCTAGTAATAATGTAATTATTATAGGCATTGATAAGATGTATACATCAACAGAATTTCTGTGTGCACTTTAAATGCTTTTGCTTAGGAAGAAATATGGGTATAGATAGTTATGGGCTTTAGGGGGCTTTTATTGCCCTCCACCCCAAATATAGGGACTACATTAATAAATGTGGTGTTGGAACAGAAGCTCATTTATCTCATTTTATTAAAAATGGCATCTTTAGTCATGGTACAAAACTGCTCATGAAAGCATTACTTTTTTAAAGATGAGTATAAAGAATGACTTACAAAACTTAAAAAGTTCCAAATAATCTTTGCTTTGGGTTTCTTTAAATGAATTCTTCTGCAACCTCTGTAAGCTGTAAGTCATCAATGTTGCCCATGTGTACATGTAATATCCCAGCTGATCTGTGATTGTTCGATAGTGGATTGAAACCATGTTTCAATATGGCATAGAGCACTGAAACTATGCTTGCTTATAGCATTGGTAGCTGGTATCAATAAAATCACTTTTATCAGCTTCACCACTTTGGAAAACAGCTGATGTTCGGTTTGGCTAAATGAACTGAGATATTTTTGAACGGACTTCAAGGATCTTTCTTTAAGCTGATAGTTGGCTTGCAGCAGATGAAGCTGAGTAATCAGTCAATCATGGTTGATATCAGAACCATTCACCTGAAGCATATCTTGAACTTGCATTTCTAGTACATATGGAGTTGTTACAAGAGTTTCAAAGCTTTTTGAATTATTTTGTAGCCATTCTGTTCAAATCTTGACTGAATTCTGGACACTGTAAAATCAATTACTTCAAAGTAGATGTAGTTATTAAATTCCTTTCCTGAATTTGGATGGGGAGGTTAATGTGTACTTCATTTTTGTACCTAGTCAAAAGTAGTTTGCACTGTACAACAGTAGAGACAAAGAGTCTCCCTATGCTACTGCTGGAAACATGCCTTCCAGCTTGGGTAAATAGACATGTATTCTCTCCACTTGAGCTAGTACACTAAAAATGGCAGTGTGGACCCTACAGAATGGGCAGTGGCTTAGGCTAGCCCCCCACGCTTGGACCCAGGGTGTTGGTTGGGTCCAAGCTTAGGTGGTAAGCCTGCATCGCTGCCTGTGCCACAATGTCCATGCCGCTATTTTTAGCGCACTAGCTCGAACAGCACTAGGGCATGTCTGTGTGAGCTGGGAGGCCCGCTCCCACCTGTAGGGTAGACATACCCAATGTACACTGTTACTAGCTTCAGAATAATGGAGCCACTGACAATAGTCAAAACTGAATGAGCAGAAAGAATGGCCTTGTTATGCAGTGGGAAAGACTTATGTTGTGGTTGATGAAGTGTCTCTGAAATGCAAACAGTATCAGATAACTAGCACATGGTTCCTGTTGCAGGGGATGGCAGAGATGGCTCAGTATTACAATCAGCAGAAGTTGATCTGCTTTTGTTGGAAGTGTGGTTGCCTCCCTCTAATCATCCATGTTTTAAGTGATTTCATTTTAGCACCTTGAAAATATATATTCTGTGTTTTGTACTTCACTCAGTCACTGCTGACTTTGTGAAAATGACATAGGGTTGCTGAATTAAAAACCACACACAATACTCCCTGGCAAAGTGAAATGTGCAGCCGATCTCTTGTTTGTATATAGTCACTGCATTCTTTGTAGAAGTCTAGAATATGGCCGACTGAAGAAAGTTAACAGCCTACACCTGATCAGTTGATTACATTGGAAAAGAATTGCTTTTATATTTTGCTATAATGGAACCCCGAGGTTCCTCTCTCGCTCAGAGAGTTTGACAAGGAAAAGACTACAAATAATATGGCATCTGGAGGCCCGTGGATTCTCAAGCATGATGGGAATGAGATCAGACGATGTAAAGACAGCCAAAGCGTCATGGCCTCCAATGATGTCTGGATTTCTTGCTCCCTTTGTTAAAAGAGCACATAGAACTGGTGCAGGAGGCAGGGGAGAAGAAGAGAAGAGCCAGTCAGGAGACTCTGGGAGTAGCAGATGTCTGCACCTATTCCAAATCTCCAGAGGAAAAGAGGGGATCAGAAGTCCTTGTGCACAGAAAGAAAGAGGATCAGTAGCCTTTGTGGGGGAAGGAGGGAAACATCCAGCCTGGCTGCAGAAGGAGTGGGAGAAGCATGTAGGTGACCTTCTCCCGGGCCCACAGCATTCCTTTCACAAGGTGACCCTGCTTGTTGAGCTATTTCACACTCTAAGACTCCCAAATGGTGCATGCTAATCATAGACTCATAGACTTTAAGGTCAGAAGGGACCATCATGGTCATCTAGTTTGACCTCCACATGGCAGGCCACAGAACCTCATCCACCCACCCCTGTAATAGACTCATAACCTCTGCCTGAGGTACTGAAGTCCTCAAATCATGGTTTAAATACTTCAAGTTACAGAGAATCCACCATTTAATACTAGTTTAAACCTGCAACTGACCTGTGCCCCAAGCTGCAGAGGAAGGTGAATCTACCAATCTGACTGGGGGGGAAAATTCCTTCCTGACCTCAAATATGGTGATCAGTAAGACCCTGATCATGTGGGCAAGACCTGCCAGGCAGACACCTGGGAAAGAATTCTCTGTAGTAACGTAGAGCCCTCCCCCTCTAGTGTCCTGTCTCCAGCAGTTGGGGATTTTTGCTACTGGCAGTTGCCAGTGGGCTACATGCCATCATAGTCCCCTCACACCTTCCCCTGCATAAACTTATCAAGATCAGTCTTGAAACCAATTAGGTTTTTTGCCCCCACTGTTCCCCTTGGAAGGTTGTTACAGAACTTCACTCCTCTGTTGATTAGAAATCTTTGCCCAATTTTGAGCTTAAACTTGTTGGTGGCCAGTTTATATCCATTTGTGCTTGTGTCCACACTGGCACTTAATTTAAATAACTCCTCTTCCTCCCTGGTATTTATCCCTCTGGTGTATTTATAGAGAGCAATCATATCTCCCCTCAGCTGTCTTTTGGTTATGCTAAACAAGCCAAGCTCTTTGAGTCTCTCTTCATAGGGTAGGTTTTTCCATTCTTCGGATCATCCTAGTAGCTCTTCTCTGCACCTGTTCCAGTTTGAATTAATCTTTTTTAAACATGGGAGACCAGAACTGCACACAGTTTTCCAGATGAAGTCTCACCAGTGCCTGTATAATGCTAACACTTCCCTGTGTTTACTGGAAATTCCTCACCAGATGCATCCTAGGACTGCAATAGCCTTTTTCACAACCACATCACATTGACGGCTCATAGTCATCCTGTGATCAGCCACTACACCCAGGTTGTTTCTCCTTCTCTGCACTTCCAACTGATAAGTCCCCAGCTTAAAGCAAAAATTCTGGTTGTTAGTCCCTAAATGCCATGACCTTGCACTTTGTACTATTAAATTTCATTGCATTTCTATTAAGAGTTAGCTCTTGATATCGGAGACCCTTGTTGCAGATCTATTTTTGTTTATCCTTTAATCCCTGCTCTTAGGAAATAAAGAAACATTAGCATGAAATAACAAGCACAGTATCTAGAACCGTTAAAAGCTTGTGGGTTCAGTCATATTCATTTAAAAGGAAAATGAAATAATTTCAAAATCAGAATTTTAAAAAAATGTTATATTAATATAAAACCGTGAGCTTAAAAAAAAGGGTAGTGAGATTATGTTGTTCCCATACAGAACAGACAAAAGCAGCCAGAGTAGGTTAAGCTTGATTAAATATAACAATATATTGCTTAAGACTGTTATCTTAGAGTGTACGCAGCCTTAACAGCTATGTAAAAAAATGAAATATAATGTCTCTGAGGCAAAAGAGCAGACACTACGTAATTTCAAGGAGCACATGAGAAAGAAGTGGAGGACATGAAATGCTGCATAGCTCTCTAGTCGTACAGTAACTCAGACATATGGCACAAAATAAAGAGATCGCATTGTATTTTGCAAACACTTATTTCCCCCTCCCCGCCACCCATAAAGGAATGCAAAGACGATGAGGAGACTATGTTAACCAGGGGTGTTGGAACAATTTGTATAGTGGGGGTGCTGAGAGCCATTGAACCAAACTGTAAACCCTTTGTGTAATGGAAACCGCTTCAAGACAAAAAGAAAAGGAGGCCGCACCTCTAGTTCCAGCACCTATGATATTAACTGTACTCTGTCATATCTGGGGCAAGCGATAGCAGCTCCCAGTATCTGTGCAGATCCATCCTTGATTCATGAGATGTCAGAAATGATAATGAGGAAAAGGGCAGGTATTCCAGTCATATTGGTCCAAGTCCTGCTCCTATTGACTTCAATGACCAGACTTTCCATTGAGTTTGACGGGGCTAGGACTTGGTTCAGTGTATCTGGGGGAAACTGGGAACAAATGGAAGGCATCCCACGAGACAGATGCAATGCATTTTACTTATAACTCCAGCTGGCAATAGAGCATGGAGAGTTGCCATGGAAATGCAGAAATTCTAGAGCTGAGAGACTGAGAGCCAAAGGAAAAGCACACCCTTGCTAAGTTTGTGTACCTGGGCCAATTTCTCTGCTATTAAAGGAAATGGGGGTTGAAGTTAATGGACTGGTATCAAGAGAGAATTTGGCCACGTAGACTAAGTATGAGTCCACTGGGACCTGTGCCATTGTCTTCAACATGAATAGGACTGGGTCCCATTGCAAAGCAATGATGGGTTGGATTAGAGTAGGCAACTGGGAGCCAGGGCACTGGTGCCTCAAATAACCCTTTGTTATCAAAACAGGATTGCAAATGTCCTTGCTAACTAGTTGAATCATGTCCATATCACAGAAGGGGAAACTGAGGTATGGAGAAGTTAAGTGACTTGCTGAACATCACACAAAGAATTAAGGGCCATTTGTATCTAAATAAAGACTACCAGCGGTCACACAGTGGCCTCGATTTCTATGCCCATCTCTACCACTCTTTGAAAACAAGTAATTTAGCACTCCATCTCTAATATAGATGAAATAATTAGAGCAACTCTGAAAAATTTTTCTGCAGAAAAATCAAAACCCACAATATTTCAGTTTTGAAATGCTGCCATGATGCCTCCTGGCAGTTGTGGTTTGGTAGCTCATGCTCCCCTTCTTCCCTATAGGCCAGTTTCCTTGGTCAGACTGTACCTCCCATGATGCATCACAATCTCCCCTCTTGGTGAGAGAAGGGGGTGCACCATAGAAAGCTTATGCCCATGGTGAATCATGGAAGATGAAGTCCTGCTGGGGAGACCGGCCCTGAAAGGAAAATGAGGACATGAGGTAACTGAACTACAACTCCCATGAGACACTGGCAATATAGTCAAATCAAAATATTTAGGTTTTCCATGGAAAACTTCATTTCTCAGGTGTTTGTGTTTTTGACAAAAAATTGAACGTTTCTGTGGAAAGCAGATGCTTCTTGTGAAAAATTTAATTTAGTTGAAAACCCAGTTTTCTTTTGAAAAACAGTTTTGATGAGAAATTTTTCACCAGGCCCTAGTAATAATACTGTATGGAGTGTTATGCAAATTAATTTAGCAACTAGTGTATTGAGATCCCTGAGTGAATGATGCAATGCAAAAAGCCATTATCACTTTTACATGTTGAAAGTAGCCTCAACCCCAATAAACCTTGCTCTAATTCTGGACATTGTCTGAACCAAATCAATGGAATGGAGCATGGGGTTAAAATTTTCAAAAGTGATTTAGGAGTCTAACTCTTATTGAATGGGACATTCCACTGACTTTCAATTAAATGTAAACTCCTAAGTGCCTGTCACTTTTGAAAATGGGACTTGAGCTCCTGAGTCACTTAGGTGCTTTTGAAAATTTTACCCATAGACTTTTGAAAATGTTACCCTTGAATACTACTCTGTAAAGAGGCATTAGGTCAGCCAGGACATTGGAAACAATTTCCAAAGTTTGATTTTCATGTAATAACACAGGGTCATTTGGGGGGGAAAAAAAAAAAAGAAAGCATCTGCATGGAGGAGGGAAGGAAAGTGACTAAGACACCTTGGCACATCCCTAATTCTGGATCATGCTGGGGCTGTTACTCGGTCATAATAGCTCCAGCCATGCCTGCTCCCTCTCTGTAAATCTCTGTAGTAATATTAAAGTAGACAATTTCCTGCCTTTCCAATATTTGGTTTGTTACAATTGCAGTGTTTTAATAATGCTTTCCCCCCATTCTAATAATTTGGCTGTGTTTTTAGCAGGCTAACAATGTTGTACAGTATTTGGAACCTTAAATTGATTTTAACTTTTTTTTATCTTGGAAATCTCTCTCTCTCTCTCTGACTTTCTGTTATCTTCCTTTCTCTCTTATAGATATGGAGGTAGTTAAGTGTGAATTCTAGAGACGATCACGAGCTACTTAGCAAGCTTTATTTAGACATGTGGCAGTTCCTTTCTGTACTCACTTTAAAAAAGGCCTAAAATCTACATATGACATTTATCTAACAATATATCTAGATAGATCAAATACGTTTTTTAGGTCTTTTTTTTATTGTGGCATAAAGAGACTGTATAAAAGAGATGCCATATGTATGGTAACTAAAGCCAAGTCTGCCACATTTTCTCTTCTACAATGTCAGTCTTTGTAATGTGCTGTAAAAAGGACTCCATGATGTTGTTACAAGGTTTGATTTTCTTGTTACATCCAAAACAAAGATGAGCCTAAACCAAAATACTATATCCAAACCTTCTGGACTTTCCGGGAGTTCAGGTCTGGATCCAGATTTGGATCTAAACTTGATGGCTCAAGTACATCTCTGATCCAAAGCAAATCCTCTCTACCATAGAAGCAAACCATAGAATGATTTGGGACTTGGGCAATGGTGGTCTGTTTGTGGCTGGTTTACCAATTGTTACCAATTGTGGCTGGTAACTAAAGCAAATTTCATGGCATGGCCCAAAGTCTACACACTGCACTGCAGGTATTTACAGGCTGGTTGCACAGTATTTGAAGATAGGCTAGGAAGTAGAGCAGGGGTGGGCAAACTACAGCCCGTGGGCCACATCCGGCCCTTTAGATGTTTTAATCTGGCCCTTGAGCTCCTGATGGTGAGCGGGATCTGGAGCTTGCCCTGCGTAGGGCAGCCAGGGGACTCCGGACGCTGCCCCACCCCAAGCGCCACCACTGCAGCTCCCATTGGCTGGGAACCATGAGCATTCATGGCGCACCATACAATTTCCATACCCAGATGGGGCCCTCGGGCCAAAACGTTTTCCCAGCCTTGAAGTAGAGTCTGGGGCACAATTCATTTTTTCCAGGTTCTTTAGCAAACATAAACTTAAAACATGACCTTTATGATAGAATGAGATAATTTTGAAAGGATTTCTAGTTTCTTAATGAGAAGCCAAGGTTTGATGGGAAAGGGGGGAATCATTAAAAACATAAGCAGTAAATAGCATTGGTTTTGTTCTGTGTTTGGTCCAGATATTTGTCCTAACATCTGGTTTCTCTATCACGTTTATCTTAAGTCTAAACGGGATTCTCTCAGTAAACAAATAGCAAATTCATCAGTATGACCTTCTTTAAAAGCCTTATAAGTTATTTTAAAGATCTTTTTGGAGTTTTATTTTAACTGAACAATAAGCTTCCATTCATAACTGAGGATGTCGGCTCGGGGCGTCAGTGACAGTGTTTTCCTTCAAGATTTCAATTTTCTTCTGTGAAATTGACCACAAAACAAAGGAAAAAAGCTTGAACACCTCTCAAATTAGATACACCAATAGGGATCGATCTAGAAAGTAAAAATAGATTATTGAAATTTTTTTCAGGTATTTCATACAGCTGTAAATACATCTTGATTCAATTTGTGCCAAGTGGTCAAAAAGCACTTTTGAATGGTTTGAAAATGTTTAATAGTCTTATGATGTGCAGTTGATTTACAGCCAAGCTATGCTGGACTTCAGCAGTGTGTCTGAAAGATTGAAGGTATGATATGGAAAAATATTGCCTTCCTTGTTACTCTTTGAAATCACTCCCTAATGGACTCTTCCAATATTTAGACTATTTTATTGCTTTGCCTTAAAGTAACCTTTAGCTGATGCCTATAATATGAGTACAGGTCCTGCACTAGCTCCTGGGGGGATCTTGTATATACATTGCATGCTCCCTAGTCTCTACAAACCCAGTGCTCTTCACTCTTGGTGAGCTTTGAATATGCTCTTATCATAAAGTTTAACACGAATTAACACATAGAAAATGTAATAAAAATGGAAAGCAGAGGCCCATTGTTATATGAATGATAACTTACAATAATAGTAACATTGGAATTCTCCCAGACTGGATCAGACCAATGGTCCATTTTGTCCAGTATCCTTTCTCCAGTACTATGTTATCAAATGCTTCAGAGGAAGAAACCCTGCAGTAGTCAGTAATGGGATAGTTTCCTTCTAACCAGTAGTAGTTAGAGTTTGGTTTGCTCCCTGAATCTTGAGGTTTTATATCCCTCTCAACACTCATTTGTTTTTTAATATGTGCTGTTATGCTTCTGGATAGTCTTTTATAAATCTTGCTAAGCTCGTGGCTTCAGTGATATCTCATCAATGAGTTCCACAGGCTTTTTGTATGTCACGTGAAACAAGTATTTTGTTTTATCAGCTTTTAGTTTGCCACGTCTCAGTTTCATTAAACGTCCCTTTGTTCTTTTTGTGAGTCAGGGTGAGCAGAAGTTCCCATTCTACCTTCTCTAGACCATTCAGTAGTTTATAGGCTTTGACCAGGTCCCCCTTATTTGGCCTCTCTAAGGTAAACAATCTCAGTCTCTTCAACCTCTCTTCATATGAGGTGTTTTCCAGGCCTCTAATCATTCTTGTCACCTGTCTCTGACCCCCTATCTTTTTTTATATGGGTGCCCAGAATTAACACACTGTTCTAAGTGAGGGCAAGCCATACATTGATGTGATAGAAGCTCTGTTATTTCCGTTTCTGTTCAGTTTTCTCTAGTGACCCTCTACTGAGCCGGTGGCATGGATGCGTATTATCTGAGTGGACTACCTTTATCTATCAACAGGGGTGACTTTAGGGCCTCAACAAACCTGTGCCTAAGGGGCCAGTGACAGCTGTCAGGACAGGCAAGATAGTGTCTGCACTGTCAGAGGATGTGCAGAGATCATGCATGGATGTTACAAGGAGCAATTGTTCAAGGCTTAATGCAAGTAACATGCAAAGATCATGCTTAGCTAAGGAACCTCTGTCATGTTTATTGTATGCATCCTTATTGCATCATCTGTGATTGCTGCATGAAACCATCTGAGGTGGAGGCTGTGGAAGAAGAGGGGAAAATATTATGTTACTCAGATATGAAAATCATCACATCTGCGGTCAGTTATTCATAACACAAATGTCAAACAGAAAGAAATTCAGATAAAACTAGGCACTTAAATCCGTATTGAAGAATTTGAAAAAGAGCCTGGATTTTTTCAAAGGTGTTGAGATGTGTTGAAGTCAATGGGAGCCATGGATTCTAGGCACCACTGAAAATCAGGCATCATATTTAGGAGCCTAAATATGGATTTAGGTGCCAAACTTTAGGCACTCAACTCTGAAAATGTTGGTCTAGTTTTTATCTTTGTTGGCACTCACGCAGCATCCAGTTTAGTTAGAGAAGAAAATCAAATGATTAAGGAGCAGCTATCAGCCGCTGACTTCCTTTTAAAAGAATTCTCTGGGACCCCTGCTATGCAGAGACAAGTCACAACAGGCCATTTTATAATTATTTTTAAGGATAGAGTTCTGACTTCCCAAGCTCTACATACAACCTGCTGCTCTCCACGGTCCACAGGCTTTTTGTGATAGAAAATACTCTCCCCATAAAGGATTTACTGGTATGAACATGAAATGTTCCACCAGCATTTCCCACTTTGGCTGCTCCTTACTGCTGCCATCTTTTCATCAGATGTGATAGACCTTCGTAGTGCACGAATTGAGAAGAGGTGAGCTGTCAAAGGTAGGATCCTCCAGTAAGGCCCATTGAAGTAAATGGGTAGTCGCCCATTCATTTCAGTGGACAGTGATCAGCACCATAGACTCTAGTTTCTTTTGAGAAGATTATTTTCTGCTCCAAAGCTCTTAGGATATGTCTACACTACAAAATTAAGTCAACCTAACTTACATTGGCATACAACCACCTCAGTAATTACATTGCTTGTGAGTGTCTACTTTTTACTCCATTTGTCAGCAGTGTATGCATCCTTATCAGGAGTGCTTGCACTGACTGAACTGTCAGTGTGGGTCATTGTGGGATGGCGTCTGAAAACTGGTTACAGTTGATGTAAGCAGAGTCTACACTGACATGGTGACGACCTAATTACATTGCCGTTGACTCTACACTGCTCACAGAAGTGGAGTTTTTAAGTTGATGTAGTGAGTGAGTTACATCGGCAGGAGCAAAATTTGAGTGTAGAAGCTTACAGAGTCGGTCGAAATAAGTTGCCTTGCATTGACCTGACTCTGTAGTGTAGACCAGGGCTTTGTTTCTTATACTGTGGTTAACCTGAAAGCAAACAAACAGAATTGTAATCCATCTGGGACTCCAACTCAATGACTCATAACATACGCCAGTAGCTTGTGCACCATGGACAGCTGCATCGCCCTGCAGATAGAGGTGCCATAGCAGTGAGACCGTGGAGTCTTCCCCTGGTCAGGGTAAAGGGCCTGTTGGTTTACTAGGTATGCAGGCGATGCCAGGAGTTGGTGTAGTCCAGTGGCACAGTCACCAGCCTTGGAGTTGGGAGAGCTGGGTTCTCTTCTTGGCTCTGTCGTTGACAGGGGAAAAAACATGTCACTTCAATCTGTCCCCATCTGTAAAATGGGGATGATGATAATTCCCTTCCGTTGTAAAAGCATTTTGAGATCTATGGATGAAAAGCATAATATAAAAGCTAAGTGTTATCATTGGCATCTAGGTGTCTTAAAAACATGGGGCATGTTTGGAATAGGAATAAAAGCTTTGCCGTGTCGTAGATGGGAGCTGCCTCAGGATTCCTGTACCACACAATGGTTGCGTAAGTATTCCAGGGAGGCCCCATGCTTCCTTTCTGGTAGAGAAAGAGCCAATCTGCTCTGTGTGTGCTCCCTGCTGGCTCAGCAATGACCATGGTTGTGGAATATTCTGTTCACCTTCCTTCCCTTCTGGAAGAATAAAATGCTAGGCCTCTAATTCCTCTGCAGCAGGGTGTGAGTAACTTCCAGAGGCTTTGATGCAAGTTACTTGTATCCTGTGGCAGGAGAATAGGTCCCCATGGAGAATAGTTAGTTGCTGTGAAGGAGCTGGATGGGGCCCCGAGAGAAGATGGTGGTGAGGGATGAGGCTTTGGAAGCTACGAAATCTGAAAGCAGGGAAGGATAGAGTGAGGGTGAGAGGTGGATTGCATGGGCCTGTAGTAGGGGAGAAAGAACAATGTACTTTTGGAGCATAGAGATGCAAGCTGAGCCTGAGAACCAGGAAGGGAAGCTGAAGCCAAAGAGCATCGCTGAGTGATCCAAACCCTGGGAGACCTGTCTACTCAGAGGAGCAGCAAGTCTGAAATGCATTGTATTTATTTATTTTCACGTCACAATCCATTTAAATAAAATAAAAGCGCGTTCTGATTACACTCTAAACAAGGATAGCTTCCCCTTCATTTTCGAGCTTGTTTTTGTCTGTGGTGCCAAGCAGAATTCTGGGAGACATTTTAGGGCAGTATGGAAATGAGCCTAGTTGGAGGATTTTCCCTCTTTGCTCATTCTCCCCCACTTGCGGAAAGTGAGATTCAAGGAAAGGAGAGAATATTTGGATCCTTTGTAGCGGTTTATAATTTATGAAGCAGTTATGGTATATGGCACAGTACATTCAAGCCAGAGGCACTGAAATGGCCTACAGAATGTACTCTGAAGGAAACTGTGATGCCTGCAGAGGAGACTTTGTAGTATGGATGGAGTTAACTAAAGAGCAAAGATACTAGATAAGATAGCTCTTGGGAAGATGAGACTGTGAGCTGAGCTGAGTTGCAATGCATCTGACATCTCAGCACAATACGAAGTGCTTTGGGTCGTAAAGTTCTTGAATCTGATTATAAGATGCCGGTACAATAAGAAACTAAGGATTTGTTCTTGTTTGCACTGGAGTCAGTGGGCGTAGGAAAAGAACCTATATTTCCAGGTCAGGGCTAGTAGGGAAGCTTGCATTGTTGCTGTTTCTGCTGTATTTGGTCTGTGGATGAACTGTCTTCAGACAAGTTAGTTAGTTACTAGGACCTGTCAGTCTCCAGGGTTCTGAATCCAGCACCTCTGAGCAGCAACAATTCACACAACTGCCCTCCCTCTCTGATAAAATGTCTTAGACAGAGGATCTCAGTCACTGATCAGTGTGAAGTCTAAGAAACAAGAAGGAAAGGCAAGAATTTATGCTGTGAAAATGAGATGGATGCTATAGTTTTGTTGCATAAGGGCTGAGTAAATGTTTTATGATTAAGAGGCCAAGTGACAAGGACTGTATGTTCCCGGGGAGGTTGCTGTTCTTTATCCTCCGCAGAGATACAGCACAAGCAAGTGCACTCTTGCTTTTAATTAGTGGCTTTTATTTTACCATTGCATCTTAACACCACTAGAGGGATTTTTCACTCATGAAGCTCATTCAGCGCTGGTCTTCATTTCTCCAAAGGCTGCTGTTAGCTGTAGCTGATGTACAGGAGGTTCGTTTAGACATGTGGCTCATGTAACCTGCTCTTCTTTTTTGCATGACTGTATAGTAATTTAACCTATAGTAATATGAAAACAAATTAGGGCCAACATTTTCAAAGGTGGATGCCTAAAGTTAGGCTCCTAAATCCATAGTTAGGCAAAATAAATGGCCTGATTTTCAAAGGGCTCAGCATCTTGGAAAATGAATTTACTTTTGTAGGCTCCTAAATGTGAATTTAGATCTCTGATTTCAGGCACCCATGTTTGAAAATTGTGACCTGTATTATTACACACACAAATACAAAGGACTTAAAGGCAAAAGGACTGGTCGGAGCCAAAGAAGCAGAAAGGCAACTACATTGTAAGTTTCTGCAAATGCTAGGGCAACTCCCTTGTGATCTTCACTCTAGGTGAGTGCTAGAGTTATGTTATATTGTGCTGAATTAAATAATGGGTGTTGATCCACCATCCAAAGGGGCGGAGTAGAGTTAATCCAGCATCTTTTGCATTTACTCCATATGTATATTAATTATATAAAGCAAAAATATACAGCAAGGATAGGAGTCAAAGAAAAGAAGTAAAGATGAAGAGGCTGAGTCAGGGAGAGCAGGAAATGAGAAAACATGCCAGAGTGACTGTCCACACCTGGGATGAGGCCACGGTGGCAGACGTTTTTTCAGAGATAAATTTCTTAACATGTGCTTGGGAAATCTCTCCCTAAGAGATTTAGGAGAACAAGTTCTGTTGACTGGCAGTGCAAATCAGTGGTGTGAGAGCAGAATTTGGCCATCTAAATGTACTATGAAACAGTGCTCCCTAGTTCAAGTTAATAAAAAAAAAACCCCTACTGATTTCACCCATATTAAATTGTTTTTTTCTTTTTCTCCTTTGGAGGAAAATGAAGCGTGGGCGGGGGGAGGCAGAATCATCTGCTTGTTCAGAGTCAAAGTGAGCCCTTTTTTAAGATGGTCGCTGTGATTAGAAAAGAAAATTATTTTCCTTATCTGAAATCTCAAAAAAATTCCAGAATTTCATCCTGCAGCCTTTTTGAATCCCTTCTGTAACCCAATGTCCCCTGTAGGCAGCAAGATTATGGTATTAGTAGAAAGCTTTGCTGTAAGACATCCCTGAGCATGCCAGCATGGAGTGTAATGCACACCATGCCGCCTCGCTCGTGAAGAAAAACATGTTTACAGAAACTGAAATGACTTCTTTGCTGTTTACTTCTAAGGAGAATGGCCTTGGGAATGCTACGAAGGGATTCCAGCTTTCGAGCAGTGACTGAAAGAGAAGGGCACCACAGAGAGAGTAGAAAAAAAAATCATTCTTCTTTTGAGACTCTGAGATGCCACATCAGGCAGAATGCCTGCTATATATAGAGGAATAGCCATGATCACTTAAACACAAGCTCATTCTTTAGGCTCAGAGAATAATACTGCTCGTGGCGTCATTTGAGCAAGAGGAAGACTTAGCAATGGGTACTTCATGCCTTGAGACAGTTGCAGTAAAACAATCTTTGGTTTCTGTGGCTCTATAAGTGTTTCATAACTGAGTGGAAACTATGGAAAGATCTTCAGGGCAGGAAAGACATGAAAAATGGCAGCCCCACCTCTGTATTGGCCCAGACTAGATTCCTCTGGTAGCCATGTTGGGTGAGTTTGGATTGTTTTGGGTTAAATCTCATCCAAAGGTGATGTTTAGGTTAAAAATGCCTTGCAGCCATCGCCAGGGTTGGTCAACTCTGGGCCAGTAATCTGTAAGAAGTCTTCATGGAACAAGTGCCCAAATTCAGGACTTGGGATGAATAATACCTAGTTACAAAAGAGACGTTAGGTCACCGTTTGACTGACATTGTGTAGATCAGAGATATCCAGCGCGTTGCGGGGGAGGGGCACTTAAGGACCATCCGGCTCTACATTGTGGCCCATGAGGTAACTGTGTTGAGAAGAAAACGTGCATTTTATTATGAAGTGAAAATGTGTTTCCTGAGTTGCTCCCTATGATTTTTAAATGGAAATGTTTGAATTAGCCCCATTGCTATGGAGAGGAGGTGGGCAACTACCTCCCACTGCTTTGCCTGCAGCCCCAGGAGTAGCTCTGAGGTGAGCCTCTGTTCCTTGCTTGCTGCATGTATGTTTCACAGCTCCCTCCACTGGCTGCAGCAGATGGAGGAGAGTGTAGGTCTGGCTGCCCATTGCCTGATTCCTTGCAAGAGCCCCAGGGAGAGCAGGACAGGTGCTTGCTTCGCTTTCCGTGAGCCTAGGGAAATAAAGCAGCGATTGTGGCCCCTTGGCTTTTATGAAATATTATTTATTTGTGTGGTGGTATCACCTCAGGGCTTTAGTCATGGACCAGGATGCCACTGTGGTAGGTGCTGTACAGACACGTATGTTCAGCCCTCAGGCTAAAAAGATTGCGGGGGTCCTGATGTAGCTGATGTGTCTGTTCCATCCAGCGAGCTATCCTGCTGCTGGCTAATAATCCCAGAAGGCTCTCCAGGAACAGAGGATATGGCCAAATATATTATTCAGCATTACTGTGCGAGTCAGAAATTTGCTGTCACCTTTATATTTACATCCCCTTGGTCTGCTTAGTGGTATTTGGGGCTTGGTTCTCCTCTCACTTCGACTGGTTTTACACCAGTGTAACTCAATTGATTTTGGTGGCATTACTTCAGATTTAGACCAGTGTACATGAGATCAGAATTGGACCTTCCAACGTTGGTTGTGTCAGCTCTGTCTCTGCTAGCACTGGGAACTGGTGTGCACAGCACTGTCCAGGTAGCTCAGATGCTCTACAATACGTTGCAGAAGAGGTCGCATTTATTTATACTGATGTAGAGGCTAGGGCTGGTTATTACAGGCGATATAGCCTCTGGTTGCAGGGGGAATAAGAATAAGAGGAAATCAGCCATTCTTCTGTTGATTTATATTTCGGGAATCTGTTTTGGGGAGTTTATTGATTTCATTTTTCAGGGTTTATTTTAAAGATATGTGTAGATGTCCAAAACCCAGGGTTTTCGGGAGCTTTCTCTTTGACACTGTAACAAGATTTTTTTCATGTTCTTCCCACATTCTTGTCTGTTTCAAACTGCACTACATAAAAGTGCATTAGGGAACCTTTAGAGTATGTCTGCAGTGCAATTAAAAACCAATGGCTGGCCCGTGTCAGCTGACTCAAGGTCATGGGGCTTGGGCTAACAGGCTGTTGAATTGTTCCAGCCTGAGCCCGAGCATTTACACCAGAGTTATTCCCCTCTTAATAGTTCTGAATTCAATCTTTCCTTCCTCACTAAAGTACTTCGCACTTATCTTTGTTGAATTTCATCGTATTTCACACCAATTCTCCAATTTGTCAAGGTCATTTTGAATTCTAATCCAGTCCTCCAAAATTCTTGCAACCCCTCTTGGCTTGGTGTCATCTGCAAATTTTATAAACATACTCTTCACTCCATTTTTCAAGTCATTAATGAAAATAGAGAATAGTACCAGACCCCCGTAGATGCACCCTCTCAATTTGACAGCAAACCATTGGTATGTACTCTTTGAGTTTAGTCTTTCAACCAGTTGTGCACCCATCTCATAATAATTTCTGCTGGACCACATTTCCCTAGTTTTCTTATGAGAATGTCA
Organism: Eretmochelys imbricata; assembly: GCF_965152235.1. Lineage (NCBI taxonomy): Eukaryota > Metazoa > Chordata > Testudines > Cheloniidae > Eretmochelys > Eretmochelys imbricata. Next base: position 96,152,666 of record NC_135579.1, read on the forward strand.
TGTGGGACTGTGTCAAAAGCCTTACTAAAATCAAGCTATATCACATCTACTGCTTCCCCATATCCACTAGGCCAGGCTGAGTTGTTTGTCTTTGACCCCTACATCTTTTGCAGTCATTGCTTTCTAGGATTCTGTAGGAATTTGTCCAATATGCATGATCTTGCAATATTGAAATACATATTGCTTGCACATAGCATATCAACCAATCCACATCATTCTGTATGACTATCTCCCTCATCATCATTTACCAATTTACTTTACCAATCTTTGTGTGATCGGAAAACTTTATCAGTTATGATTTTGTTTTCTTCCAGGCCATTATTAATAAAACAATATTAACAAGTATAGGGCCAAGAACCGAATCCTGCAGAAACCCACTAGAAACATACCTGCCTTGTGGTGATTACCTCTTTTACAATTTTATTTTTTACTTTTGATACCTATCAGTTATCCAGTTAATCAATTTAATGGGTGCTAAGTGCCATATTGATTTTGTATCCTTCTAATTCCTTAGTCAAAATGTCATGGGGTAACAAGTCAAATGTCTTAGCAAAATCCATGTGTTTTACATCAATACTTTAACCTTCATCAATTAAAATTATAATCTGATCAAAAATTATATCAAGTTAGTTCGATAAGATCTATTTTCCACAAACCCATGCTAATTGATATTAATAATATTACCCTATTTTATTCTTTATTAATTGAGTCCTGTATCAGCCATTATTATTTTATCCAGAATCGATGTAAGGCTGACAGGCCTGTAATAACCAAAGTCATTCCATTTAACGCATTAAAATATTAGAATAGCATTAGCTTTCTTCTAGTCCTCTTGAATTTCCCCAGTATTCCAAGATTTATTTAAAAACAACATTAATGGACCAGGAAGTTTCTCAGCCAGCTCTTTTAAAACTCTTGGATGTGTGTTATCTGGATCTGCTGATTTTAAAAATGTTTAACTTTAATAGCTGCTGTTTAACATCCTCCTTAGTTACTGTTGGAATGGAAAGTATTTCATCATCATTGTGTGATTTGAATTCATCATCTGGGATTTTCCCAATGTAGTACAGAAATATTTATTGAATATTTCTGCCTTTTCTTGATTATTATCAACAACTCCACTATTTCCATCTAGTAATAGACTAATACTATTGTTAGGATTCCTTTTGCTCCCAAGATACTTAAAAAACTCCTTCTAAATGTTCTTAATCCTGTTGGCCATAGATTTCTCCTTGTGTCTTTTTGCTTCCTTTAGCAATTTTCTTCAGTTTCTAGATTCTACTTCATATTCATTGCTATAAACTTAATCTTTTTTCTTTTTGTTGATATATATATATACTTTTATTGCTGCTTTCACTTCCCCTCTAAGGAGGCTGTTTTTTTATTTTTGTTTTTTTACCAGTGTAGCCTTCTGTCTTGATTGCTGCTTTTGGGGCATCTAGTAAAATGTTCGTAAACAGTTCCTTTATTATCATGATCATTTTTCTGTTTAAATTCTTCCTCCTAATTGTCTGGGCTCATAACTATTTTCAGCTTTGTGAAATTTGCCCTTTTAAAACACCATGTATATACATTTCTAGTTGTGACATCATTCTGTTTGCATATAACAGATGTAATCAAGTCATGATCGTTGCACTTAAACAGTCACAGACTTTTTGTTCTGTGAACAATTCCTTTTTACCAGGCAGGATATGGTCTAATAGATATTTCCACCATGTTGGATGCAACACTTTTTGAGTTAGGAAATTGTCATCTATAATTTTTAGAAATTCGGAGGATGTTTTAGTTCTTGCAGCATGAGTGCCCCAGCATATGTCACTCAAACTGAAGTCTACAATGATAATACAGTTTTTCCTCTACACATTACAGACAGGTGCATAAGGAGCTGGTCATCCTGTTCTCTGGTGTAATTTGGTGGTCTGTAGCAGACACCAACAAATAGCCCATCTTGTGCTGTGTCTGTTAGGACGTTGATCCATAAGTATTGGGATTCTTGTGTGGTGGTGGTCAAAATTCTAAGAAACAAAGTAGTGCTACATTGCAGCCTTCCAGCAAGATTATTGTGTGTTTTTTATCTAACTTCTCTCTCTGTGTGCTGTGAACATACGAGACAAACATTACAGACAAAATGAAGAACTGACTGGGGAGGATTCTAAGCAGAACTCACAACTTTATCTTCCTAGCTGATGGTGAAATAATTGCCCCTACAAGGCTTCTAGCAAGATGCCAGAGGAGAAGGTGCCCTGTCAAGCAATAGTAATGGAATGTGTTTGTGTTGTGAATGTCCAGTCAGAACTGAGTAAGTGTATTTTGATTAGGAGTCTAGCACACAAAATATGTATTTTTTTTACCAAGAATAAAAACGAAGGTATGATTCATCAGAATATTAGACACCACTTGCTGTAAGTATGTTTCCTTAAGGAGCTTACTCAAGGGAGTGTGCAGACGCCGTAGCTCTCTTTGGATTTGTTGGTAATTATAGTTTAATTCAAATTTTTCTTCTTTCTGCATCTGCATAGCACTCTATATTTCCCCATTCAAAAATAAATAATAACATTCTTCACATTTACAGCATTTTCCATCCAAAGCTCTCAAAGCGCTTATTAAGAATTCCTGAATTTTGCTTCACCCCTGTGAAGTAGGCAGGGAAACTAAGGCACAGAGAATCTAAGTGACTTGCCCAAGGCAACCCAGTGAGCCAGAAATAGCATCCAGATCTTTTGACTTCTATTCGTTAACCACAAAGGCTCAGGATGTGGTATATAGAAAGCTGTTGTATGGTGATCTCTGGCTGTACATTTTAACTTGGGTGAACAAGCAGCTTTTGAAAAAAACAACCTGGGCTTGTGACCTTATTGTGACCAAGTATAGATAGTGTTTTAGGTGGTTAACTAGGAGATTTACAATCTGAACTTTTGGGTGATCGTGAGAAAGACACTTAACCTCTGTGGGCCTCAGTTTTCCCCATCTGTAGTAATGAGGATAGCAATACCTAATAACACCAAGTTATGCTGAGGCCATATCATTTGGTTTTTAAAACCTTCCATTATCTTTTATAGATTATACTATATTTTAAATTGTTTAGCCAGTACCATAAGTGTCCTGGGGCTGTGGGGGTACTTTTAAAATGTAATTATGATTTATGGTTTAATATTACATTTTATTCAATGTTTTGCAAATTGCTTTGAGATGCATATACAAAAGGTGCTACATCAATGCCAAGTATTATTAACAATGCAGTAGCAACTCAACATTCAAGTTGGCATGCACCTAAGAGCCATGTATAGTGGAAAAATACCTGGGCCAGATCTCCAGCTACACAGATTTACTCCAGCAGAGGATTTGACCCTTACTGCTTATTGTAGTAAAAGTAACCAAAAACTCCTGGAAATTGTTACTCAGCGGGACGGAAGCAAGTAAGGGGAAATAGTAATTTATCTGGTCATTGCTCTGCAATTTTAAGTGAAGCAAGTGAATGTATTTAAGGGCGGACTGAAAAGCTTGTCTTTTAAAGTATAGGTAGACTCAGCAATTTAAAGGCTGTATTCTGCTCCTGGTTACACAAGTGTAAAGCTAGGGAAAATCTGCTTAAGTCAATAACTTTACCTTTCCACTCATGCAACTGGGTGCATATGATTGCTCCAGGGCCTAAAATTCTTATGTAATCCAGAAATGGCTTGCAGAACTGCACCAGAGTTGGGGAGATACACACAGAGATGGGAAGTGTGTGTGTGTGTGGAGGGGGGGCGGGGGGGAACAGGGGGAATCCTTCCCCAACTCCCCGGCAGTGGAGTAACTGTAGAACCATTAACTGGCTTCTGCTCAACCCTAATGACCGAAGTACTCTACTCATGGCCCTAATGGAGCTTCACATGGAGGATGGGATTGTGGCAGGATCTGGGCCGTGGCAGATCTCTCGACTTAGCCTTGCCCCTCTCCCTCCCACATCCTCTGCATTTCTGCACATGGGGTGCACCTGGTTCACCCCCACCATCCAGACACCTTTCTACTCCTCACACAGAGGATTCACTCTGGTTCCCCTGCACAGGGACCCTCTACAGCTCTGGGTGGGAAGGTGCTGGATTTGTCTCTTTAGGATCTGTGGGTGAATGTGAAAATTGTAAATAAATAGTTGTTACAATAGAATAACTGAAAATCAATCAAGATTAGGAAGCCAGAGTAGCTCTACTGACTTCAACAGAGTGCCCAGCGCCAATCAGGATTGGGTCCTTCCTTCTTCACTAATCTGTCTGTATGTTTAGAGTTCTTCATTTCCAGTTCCAGCTGATGTCACTATCACCCAATATAGGCAGGAACTGTAGCTTAGTGCTCTTGCTGTATGTGTTAGAGTTTCAGCAGGGAAAATGCAAACCCTTGACTCAGCCTTTGGTTGGAAAGTGAGTTACAGTATCTTTTTAAAACATATGCAGAAGGAGTGTGTTTTCTTCTGAATAAAGCGAGTGATAGGAGATATTAATGCCACCTGACTTTGCAGAGCATCTTCCCCACAAGCTTTATCCCCAAATACTTTATAGGGTTATGTTACAGAGCTAGATTTTAAATAACAGCAGAGGCAGAGAGCGTAGTTAATTTGCAAATCTAGAGATAGAAAAGACCTAGTAGACCTTCCAGTCTTCTCCATGCCAATGCAGGATTGTTCCCTAGTGCAGATTTACTAGTAATTGACCCAGTTGAATTTAATATGGGAGTGGTGGAGTTTCCACCACTTCCCTTAGGGAGACTATTCTGCAGCCAGATAGATTTCATTATCATCCTTTGCTTTCTTGTTTTCAGCCTAAATTCTCCCTTTCTTAATTTCATCCTGTTACACAGTTATAACCTCCCCCCTTCCTTAGAATTGCTGCTGTCCAGTGTTCTGCCTCCCATTGACTATCTGTGTCTCCCATGATTGCTCCCCAGGTCTATTAGCTTCCATGTTTCCGAGCTGAATCTCATTTAATTGTTTTCAGCCAGTTTTTCTAAGCTCTCTAAGCCCATTTTCTATTATTTCTCAGCTTTCCTGAAATAATTTTTCTTCCTGTATCCATTCTGAGGACAGGGCTGTCTGAGCCTCAGACTGCTTCAGTGATAGGAGGTGAGTGACTGGGTGACCAAGCCACAGAAACCTGTTCTGAATATTTCCCTGAAGAGTCACTGGGGGTGAGGGAGAGGGGAGAGAGTTAAAGATGAGAGAAAACTGGGACAAAGAGTGTGGGAGACAGATACACAGAGAAGAGAGGAGAGGAGAGGGGGAGTCATCTGGGGTCAAAAGTACAGCACACCAGTGTGTCACAGCAATGGCAACCTACTTCATGCTCAGAGGCCAGAGCTCTTTGTGGTAAGCAGATGTGTGACTCATGGGCTGTGCTGACTATCACAAAGTCTGCATTAGGCTCAGGCTGTCCCAGTGGGCTCTTTGGGAGTCCATCATATTGACACACAGATGCAGGGCGTCTGGGTGGAGGGGTGAGCTTCATCCCTCATTCCTGTGCCAGTGTGAGCTGTGGAAGCAGCGCTCTGGGACCTTGGGAGTGCCTGCCATGGCTCTCAAGTGACTCCCATCAGCCAACCCAAAAGCAGAATGGAGTGTCACTGGAGGGAGCTGCAGTTGGAGGGATGGGTTATGGCTCTTCTGGGCCATGGAGGAGAGTAGGGAGAAATGGAACTCCCCTAAGGATTCTCCAATCCTCCCAAAACATCTCAAGTTTGATTTTTCTGTTTGTGCTTGAAGGGCAATGACCATCAGTTTCTGAAAAGCCTCTCAACAGTTATAGCTCCACTTCTCTTTATCATAGGTACCAATGTATAAGAGGCAGCATGGTCCAGTGAAGAGAGCACTAGACTGGGAATCAGGAGATCTGGACCCTGTTTCTAATTCCGCCACTGACCTGCTTTGTGACCTTGGGCAAGTCACTTTCCTTCTCTGTGCTTCCATTTCCTCTCCCACCATCTGTCTTATCTAGTTAGATGGCAAGCTCTTCAGGGAAGGGACTGTCTCTCCTTAGGTGTCTGTGCTGCACCTACCAAACTGGCTCTGATTGCAGTTTGGGCCATTAGGCTGTACTGTAATGTAATGTGTAAGCCAAATCATGCAATTGTTGAATGATTCCATTGCAGAACCAAACAACACAACATGTTTGGGGGTATAAATTGCTTTCCCACTACTTCTACCTACTATTCACAGCATGGCAATAAAAGGGTGAAAGAGTACTGACATTGTGCCAATATTCAATATGGGCAAGCAGTGATGACTGAGTAATTCTAGGCCGTTAGCCTGACATCAATCCCAGGCAAAATAATGGAAAAACTGATACAAGATTCAGTTAATTAAGAATTAAAGGATGGAAATATACTTAATGCCAGACAGTATGGTTTTATGGAACTTTGGTCTTGTCAAACAAACCAGATTTCATTGTTTGAAATTACAAGTTTTGTTAAAGGTAATTATAGATTAATATGCTTCAACATTTGTAAGGTGTTTGACTTAGTACCATATGACATTCTCGTTAAAAAATTAGCACTATGCAATATCAGTAAAGCACACATTAAATGGCTTGAAGTCTGACTGACGGATCTCAAAGTGCAATTGTTAACGGGAGTGTTTCTAGTGGGATTCTGCAAGAATTGGTACCCAGATCTGATGCTATTCAACATTTTTAAAATATAAAATTACTGCTGATCATAGAATCATAGAACTGGAAGGGAACTAGAGTGGTCATCTAGTCCAGTCCCCTGCACTCAAGGCAGGACTAAGTATTATCTAGACCATCCCTGACAGGTGTTTGTCTAACCTGCTCTTAAAAATCTCCAATGATGAAGATTCCACAACCGCCCTAGACAATTTATTCTAGTGCTTAACCACCCTGACAGTTAGGAAGTTTTTCCTAATGTCCAACCTAACCCTCCCTTGCTGCAATTTTAGCCCATTGCTTCTTGTCCTGTCCTCAGAGGTTAAGAAAAACAATTTTTCTTCCTCCTCCTTGCAACAACCTTTTACATACTTGAAAACTGTTATCATGTCCCCTCTCAGTCTTCTCTTTTCCAGACTAAACAAACCCAATTTTTTCAGTCTTCCCTCATAGGTCATGTTTTCTAGATCTTTAATCATTTTTTTCTCTGGACTCTCTCCAATTTGTCCAAATCCTGCCTGAAATGTGGCTCCCAGAATTGGACACAATACTAGTAGAGCGGAAGAATTACTTCTCGCGTCCTGCTTACAACACTCCTGCTAATACATCCCAGAAGGATGTTCGCTTTTTTTGCAACAGCGTTACACTGTTGACTCATATTTAGCTTGTGGTCCACTATGACCCCCAGATCCCTTTCTGCAGTACTCTTTCCTAGGCAGTCATTTTCCATTTTGTATGTGTGCAACTGATTGTCCCTTCCTAAGTGAAGTACTCTGCATTTTTCCTTATTGAATTTCATCCTATTTACTTCAGACCATTTCTCCAGTTTGTCCAGATCATTTTGAATTTTAATCCTATCCTCCAAAGCACTTGCAACCCCTCCCAGCTTGGTATCGTCCTCAAACTTTATAAGTGTACTCTGTAGGCCATTTTCTAAATCATTGATGAAGATCTTGAACAGAACCAGACCCAGAACTGATCCCGGATGGACCCCACTCATTGTGCCCTTTCACCTTGACTGTGAACCACTGATAACTACTCTCTGAGAATGGTTTTTCCAACCAGTTTTGCACCCACTTTATAGTAGCGCCATCGAGGTTGCATTTCCCTCATTTGTTTAGGAGAACGTCATGCGAGACCGTATCAGAAGCTTTACTTAAATCAAGATATACCATGTCTACCGCTTCCCCCCATCCACAAGGCTTGTTACCCTGTCGGAGAAAGCTATCAGGTTGGTTTGACACTATTTGTTTTTAACAAATCCATGCTGACTGTTACATATCACCTTATTAACTTCTAGATGTTTGCAAATTGATTGCTTAATTATTTGCTCCATTATCTTTCCAGGTACAGAAGTTATGCTGTCTGGTCTGTAATTCCTCGGGTTGTCCTTATTTTCCTTTTTATAGATGGGCACTATATTTGCCCTCTTCCAGTCTTCTGGAATCTCTCCTGTCTTCCATGACTTCTCAAAGATAATAGTTAATGGCTCAGATATCTCCTCAGTCAGCTCCTTGAGTATTCCAGAATGCATTTCATCAGGTTCTGGTGACTTGAAGACTTCTAATTTGTCCATGTAATTTTCAGCTTGTTCTTTCCCTATTTCTGCCTCTTCTGTTCCTACCTTATTTTCACCGACATTCACTACGTTAGACATCCAATCACCACCAACCTTCTTGGAGAAAACCGAAACAAAGAAGTCATTAAGCACCTCTGCCATTTCCACATTTTATGTTGTTATTTCCCCCTCCCTCTCCCCCATTGAATAAAGGGCCTATCCTGTACTTGGTCTTCCTCTTGCTTCTAATTTATTTGTGGAATGTTTCCTTGTTACCCTTTATGTCTCTAGCTATCAAATGTGCAACTGTGATGCACAGATTGGTTGGTGGTGAATCACGATGAGGGTGGGGCAATGACAGAGAGTGATCTGGATTGCCTGGGTGCTTGGGCCCATTCAAGCAAAATGCATTTCAATACAGCCAAATGCAAGGTCATACATCTAGGAACAAGAAATGCAGACCTATAGAATGGGGTACTCTACTGCAGAAGCAGTGTGTCACTCTGAAAAAGATTTAGGGGGTATAATGGACCAGCAACTCAAAATAAGCTGCCAGTGTGATGCTGTGGCAAAAAGGTTAATGTGATCCTTAGATGCATAAACAGAGGAGTGGTGAATAGGAGTAGGGGAGTGATTTGACTTCTGCATGCTGCATTAGTACACAGATACTGGAATACTGTGTTCAGTTCTAGTGCCCGTGTTTTTAAAAGGATGTTGAAAAATTGAAGAGGGTGCAGAAAAGTGCCATGAAAATGATTTGAGGACTGGAGAAAATGCCTGACAGTGAGAGCCTTAAAGAGCGCAATCCGTTTAGTTTATCAAAAAGAAGACTTAGAGGTGACTTGGATTATAGCGTACAAGGGTAACTGGGTAGAAATGTAATGACCTGCGATATACAAGAGGTCAGACCTTCTGTCCTTAAAGTATATGCAGTACTTACAGCAGTACATAAAGTTGTCATCTCCGAGTCGGAACCAGAATGATCTAGCAAGGATAAAAGACAGATATTAAGTTCCATTCCCGGTATCTTCATAACATCCACCGTCAGGCCTGTAAAAGCTGTAGCTTTCTGTATCATCTTCCAAAGGGCTTCATCCACGTTGCATTGAAGTCAGTGTGAGTTTTTCCATTGACTTATGTAGAAAAGAGATCGGGTCCACATGACATTGTTTTTGCTCACAGAACAATGCCCTTTAGATATCACGCTCTAGAACATTCACCTCTAGGGACCAAAATTGATTTGCATTAAGTGAATCGTCGCCTTTGTCATACACAAGCAAACCCTACAAGTATCATTTCAGATCAAGTACCCACCTTTCTCTGCTTGATTTTAGAATTAATGCTTGATTCTGATCTCATGCTGGTGTACCTCAGGAACCACTACAGTGAATCTCATGGAGCACCACCTGTGTAAATCTAAAGGGGAGGTCAGAATTGGACCCCTATTATTTTCTACATCCTAGCCATCTCAAACACATTTTAATTGCTTCCTCATATTTTTGGATGTCAGTTTCTTCATTGACTTTCAGGGAGTTCTCCCTGGACTTTGAGCTTGAAGAATTGCGGGGAGGAGGGAGGGAGGAAGCTTGTCTGCCAGGCAGATTTTTCCCCCCCAAGCTCTCTTAGCTCTATTAAAAAATATCTGGAGATAAATAAAAAGAAGTATTCCTAGCCTGAGCACATGAGTTACGGTTACTCATAAAAATGCAAAAATCTGGTGCCTAACTTAGCTAAAGCTGACTTTGGGCAGTCTTCATTGAAGCACCATACTAGTCATTTACATAACCTCTGAGCTGCATTGTATCTCTCTCTTTGCTTAAAGAAAGTCTGCTAACTCCTCTCTGTATGCAGGATCTGAACCATCTGTGCTGCCACCTACTTCCCAATGACTCATGGAAGAAGATACCGGATTTTGAAGGAGATTTATGTATTTGTTTGGCGAAAACTCTTTGCAGCCTTGAAATCATCAGGGTGTTTGTTTCTCCTGTGATGCACACATAACTCTTGTGAATGGCAATGGGATTTACAGGTGTACAGCGGCGTAGGGATGGGGCAGCCCTAGAGGGTCAGTACAGCATTTAAAGTGATTACCAAATTTCTGTTGGTTAGCACATTGCTATGTGTACAACACACACAATAGCCGGAGGGAGACAGACAGTACAACAAAGGCTAATGTGAATTACTCTATCTTTTTATATTGCTTTAACAGAAAGAAATGGTGTGTGTATACAATATGAAAGAGACAGAATAATTTGCTTGTAGAATCATAATCCATTATGATTACACATCTTAAGGAGATTTCTTCCCCATTCCCCATAGAATCCAACCTAGATTAGGCCAAAATCAGTTGTACCAGAGACACATTTGGCCTATTTTATTTTCCAGAGCGTATGGGCACACAAGAGAAAGGAGGAGGAGGATGGTCCATAGTTTAGGGCACTAGCCTATGACATGGGAGAGCAAAGTACCTAATATAGACAGAAAACACTGGGAGAGGTTGTTTGACTCTGTGTAGGAGAGGCAGCATACATCTGGACAAACCATTCATAGTGAACCTTGCAGCTGGACAGGTTAGCCCTTTTTTCTCTTGATGAATTGTCCATGACCAGGCTTTGATTGTTACTGCTTCATCTGAATTTCTTCTATTAGCGTTTTATGGGATCATATTTCAGTCTGTGGAGCTTGTTTGCAAACTAATTGGTTCAACTGTGTCTTCCACTACTTACTAGTCTTGGTAAGTCATGTGATACCATTTCTGATTCTTGACTGATTAGCAGAAACTTCATAAATGGGGGGGCAAGTACCTCCCAGCTGACTAGCAAATAACCATCTTGGCCTTGCCCCCACAAGAATCTGTGTATCCACACTGAGAGAACTTGAAAAGCAATTCAGAGCTTCCTCTTCACCCAGCTCTAAGGCAGAGTGAGGGGCGGTGGGATACCTATCTGATCTACTACTATGACACTCTGCTGGCCTGTCTGCCTGATGGCACATGAAGGCTCTCTGACTGCATCCTGTCATTTGAACTTTATGTTGGATGTTCAGCAAAGTGGCAACTGCTCATACTTTAGTGAATCAGGCTCCAAGTTACTCCAGCTGTGAACACATAGTCACTCATTTCAGAGTGAAGGGCTGATTCCTTTCGGCACTATCCATGTGGCAGTTTGGAGTGAGTCTCCATGAGATGCCAAAACTCCATCTGCATGTACCATGTGGTTACTTCCTTTTCTGATTGAGGCGTTCAGATCATACCCTGGCTTCCACAGCTGCTAAAGCACGGGAAGACTGGCACTGTGAAAATAAGAAAATTACAAGAATACTGATTGTATCTTTCACATCTGGCTTTCTGATACCATAAAATAATTATCACAGCAGCCTTGTTAATAACAGCAAACAAATTAATGCATGGTCAACTCCATTGCTAAATCGCACTAGTCATGAACTTACCATCCACCTAGAAGGGCATTTCTCCAATGTCAGAACCATCTATGGATTCCTTTAACCTATTTTTTAACCACATAAGGTTTAATTGTTGCAAATGGAATACTTGTTCTACAGAAGTCTCATAAATCTGCAGTCTGTCTTCCTGGTAATCAATCACAGACTGTGAATTGCATGAGGAAAAATCTATAAGATATGTTCTTCATGTCTAGTACGTTGGGTTATTTTCATGTCTTGTGGTTTGAATTTGGCCACTGTCATTTTAGAGGAATTTCCTGCCATCTGCGTTCAATTGAATTTTCTCACAGATTTGGGCTTGCTTGTAAATACTGGGATCTGGCAAAAGGAGAATCTTTGTTCTTCAGGGGCATTTTCAAAAACCGTTAACATGGTGTTGGCAATGTGCTCAGTTAGGAAAGAGGCAGAAGATGGAAAATGGTATAAATTCCCCCTCCCATCAATAGCTGATGATTTCTCTAGTGAGTGAAAGAACACCTAATACTTCCGTCAGTGATAGAGTTGTCTTTTCCCCTCTCCCCTAAGTTGGAGCTATCATGCTATTTTATATTTCACTCATTAGCCAGGTGTTGGTCTTGTATGTGTGTGATGCAGTATTTGGGCAACAAACTGAACAGCCCAACTGTTGCAACTAATTCCTAGGGGGGATGTCATTGTAATGTACCGAACAGGTCAGGAGTCTATTTACTACCATCTGTAATTTTGTGTATTGCCTGCTGGGTTTGCATTGCAAGTTAGTATCCTAACAGTGAACATTAGTGCTAGTGGATTTGTGGAATCAGATGTTCCTTGAGAAACACTGGGGTTTTATTTCATTCTCAGTAGAAGGCGTTACCTAGCATTTCATAATGTTTTGCTCTAATCTCATCATCCTAACTGAATAGTGGAGGGCTCTGCATTTCTTTCTGAGAAAAGTGTATATAATCAAATTAAAAACAAAACTATGCAGCGCTGAGGATCAGGTTTAAACCAACAAAAGCAAAACAGTTCCGAGTGGAGGTTATTTACAGAGTCTTTAATTCATCTTAAAAAAAGGAAAGGAATACTTGTGGCACCTTAGAGACTAACAAATTTATTTGAGCATAAGCTTTCGTGAGCTACAGCTCACTTCATCAGATGCATGCAGTGGAAAATACAGTGGGGCGATTTTATATACACAGAGAACATGAAACAATGGGCCTTAACATACACACTGTGTAAGGAGAGTGATCAGGTAAGGTGAGCTATTACCAGCAGGAGAGAGAAAAAACCTTTTGTAATGATAATCAAGGGGTGGGCCATTTCCAGCAGTTGACAAGAACATGTGAGGAACAGTGGGGGGGGGGAGGGGAATAAACATGAGGAAATAGTTTTACTTTGTGTAATGACACATCCACTCCCAGACTTTATTCAAGCCTAATTTAATTGTGTCCAGTTTGCAAATTAATTTCAATTCAGCAGTCTCTCATTGGAGTCTGTTTTTTGAAGTTTTTTTGTTGAAGAATTGCAACTTTTAGGTCTCTCGTTACAGTGTGTATGGTAACACCCATTGTTTCATGTTCTCGGTGTATATAAAATCTCCCCACTGTATTTTCCACTGCATGCATCCGATGAAGTGAGCTGTAGCTCACGAAAGCTCATGCTCAAATAAATTTGTTAGTCTCTAAGGTGCCACAAGTACTCCTTTTCTTTTTGCAGATACAGACTAACACGGCTGCTACTCTGAAACCTTTAATTCATCTGTTACTAGTCATTGCAGGCTTGGACGGGTTTGCCTGTGTGCTAAGCTATTGTGCCTCAACTGTGGGTATTCCTTTTGTTTTAATTCATTTTTTGGGAAGATTTTAATCTTGAGAGTTGTATACTGTTTGGATGTAAATCAGGTTAAAGTCTGAAAAGTAGCTCCATAAAAGTGGTCTTGTGCGTTCTAGATTTATTGTCTCTGATTCCATAACAGTTTGTTCATTTTACAGGTAGAAAGGTGTATTTTAATTGCCAGTTCCTCAAATTCGCTCTGAGCATTACACAGAATTCTTTCCATCTCCTACATCATTGCCAGGAGTGATGGTTTTGCAGGCCAAATTATGCCCTTGGTGACAGGTATACACCTCCAGTGCCTTCCATACATTTCCACTGATACTGCTGATTGGAATTTAACCAAGGGTTCTGTTAATGATGCAGGAGGAGTAGAATTCTGCTTGTTCTCCTTTAATTCTGCAGTTCTGAGAGGACTGAAAATTCCATCAAAACGTTGTTATGGTCAGTAAAGCTAGTAGATGCTCCTAGTATTTAGTAAATGTCTCCACCCACAATGTGCAAGGAACTTTCCAGACATAAAAGAAGGCAGTCTGTACTCCAAAGAGCTCCCCACCTAAGCGCTGACTCTGAATTCATCCAGGGATCAGGTTTGTTGTATAAGAAGGGGCCATTTTTACATAGTCCCTCTTTGGAGTAGAACCGCACTAGGAACTGTAATGTTAGCTTTCCATAAATGTGACTGTTAAAGTATGTACTGGATGTGGTTTGGAAATGGTCCATTTGTGCAAGCTTTGCCTCCATTTGTCCTGAGAGAAGGACCTTGCAATAGCAACACACACCATTGTGGCCACATGGCTTGATTACTGTCACTTCCTCTCAGCAGGGCTTCCAGTAAGATCTCTCCGGCTGGTTCAGAATGCACCAGCGCGTTCTCAAACTGGTTTGAGCCACTTGCATTCCTGAGACTGGCTGCCAATAGAACGGTAGATGGAATTTAATTTGGCATAGTCAGTTTTTAAAGTTGTAGACAGTGTAAGGCCTGTGTGTAGGGCCACTGGCCTGTGTCCCCAGCCCAGGAAGGGTGAACGATGCACCCGAAGTGCATTCAGGCCGTTTGTTCAAGGCAGTTTCATTCCTCAAATACAAAAGTCACAAAGTAACACAAACAAAGCTATTCCCCTAACCGACACAGGCTGCAGGAGCCCAGAAGCTTTTCCCCTTGCATCTCCTACCCTTCCTCCCCTATTTGCTTCAGGGCCTGCCACAGGAGCTCACCACCTCTTTGAATCTTCTCCTTATCTGAGCTCTCTGCCCTTTACAGGAGTCACCTGGCCCCTTCCCAGATGGGTCCAATAATCAAATAGGACCGGCTAGCCCCAGTCCCCTTGGCAGACCATGCTGTTACATCCAGGTTATATTGGAAATCTCTTCCGTGAACCTACTCCTGATTGGTATCTGCACATCACTGGAGTCCCACCAAAGCCAATTTACACCAGCTTGGGATCTAGCCTAGACTTTTTCCGGATCCCAGTGTTATATCCCAGGTTGTCAGGCAACCGTGCGTCTGCTGTGGTGGAACTTCTGGTGTGGAATATACCCCTAATCCCCAACACATGTCTCTGCTCATCTCTCCCGAGTTTTCAAAAACATCCTGAGACTATTGTTTAAAGGATTTTGATTCTGACGGCTTTTGGTCCTACATTTATTATCTTTCCTCTTATGACTTCCCCCCTCATTCTTTATATATATTAGTTCTCCCCTCACCACATTTGTATTAGGTGTTTGACTTTTAATTTTAATTTATTTTTATTATGTTGTGCTGCATTACGAGTGTCTTGGCTAGGGGCCGGGGGCTGGCTTTATAAATTGATGATTATTCCTTTCTTTTATGTTTAGTAGGGAATGACTGTCTCAGCAAGAATTACGTCCTTGATATTGTCAGCCTGTCCCATGATAAAACATCTGGAAACACACCTTCCAAAGCATTTCAAGCCATAATTTGCAAAGAGAGGCTCTTTTATTTAAGTAACGCTTCCAAGATTCTCTGGACCACCAGTTTAATTTGCTTGTTTACCAAACAAAGAGTTGCATTTTACACAAGCCAAATGAGCCTGGCACTGCAAATAGAAAACAGATTACATTCACTACCATTAGTCACTCCCTCTTAAAGGGCAGCTTCTCCTGGAAAAGTGATTCTGTAAAAATGGCTTTGTGGGTTTCCATGTATATTCTCTCTCAGCGACTCCAAATCAAATGTACTGAATCTACAACTAAAAAGATGCTTTTTTTTTTAAATAGCTGCCAATCCTGCAAGCTCAACCTGGGATCTGAAAACCAAGCTGGGTTCTTTCCTTTATGTGCTCACTTGCCCCTAATAAAGGCTTTGCAGGCCAAATTAGGCCTTCAGTTGTCTCCAGATTATGTCCTTAATTACATGTGTGCAAGACAATGGTCTCTGGTGTATGCTGTCAGGAAGATATGGAGCACTGTTTTCTTCACTGGGTTTGTCCAGATGTAAATGACAAGAACTTAGTAAGCAATTGTGCAGTCAGATCATATTCCTTCCCTATAGATCTGACCACATCACTATCCTCTTTGAATCCCTCCCTGGCTAACCCATATTTACCACATTAAGTTCAAGAGCTCCTTGCCCTTGTCTTCAAGATTGTCCATAACTCTGCCTGTCTCTACTTAACTGACTATATCTCTCATTATATTGTCCCCCCACTCCCTCCACCCTACCCCACCCCACCCCACCATATACTCCATTTGTATGCTTCATTTGCATGCTTCACTCTTTCTTCCTACACAGGCAATGTCCTCCTTGAGCTCATCTGCATGACCATTACATTTCTTGAATCCAAACCTCTCCTTCAGGCTCTCAAAGCCAAGGGAAAAATTCATAGATTCCAAGGCCAGAAGGGACCATTGTGATCGAGTCTGACCTCCTGTATAGCTCAGGCCATGGAATTTCCCCAAAATAATTCCAATTGCCAGTGATGGAGAATCCCGCATGATCCTTGGTAAATTGTTCCAATGGTTAATTACCCTTACTGTTAAAAGTTTATGCCTTATTTCCAGTCTGAATTTGTCTAGCTTCAACTTTCAGCCATTGGCTCTTGTTATACCTTTCTCTGCTACATTGAAAAGCCCATTGTTAAATATCTGTTCCCCATGTACATACTTATAGATCAAGTCACCCCTTTGTTAAGCTCTTTTAGTCTGTCACCGCAAGGCATGTTTTCTGATCCTTTATTCATTCTCATCGCTCTTCTCAGAACCCTCTCCATTTTTATCAACATTCTTCTTTAACTGTGGACACCAGGACTGGATGCAGTATTCCAACAGTGGTTGTACTAGTGCCAAACATAAAGGTAAAATAACCTCTTTACTCCTGCTTGAGATTCCCCTTTTTGTGCATCCGAGGATCGGATTAGCTCTTTTGGCCACAGCCTCGCACTGGGAGCTCATGTGTAGCTGATTATCCATCACAACCCCTCCAATCTTTTTTCAGAGTTACTGCTTCCCAAGATAAAAGTCCCCCATCTTGTAAGAGTGACCTAACATTCTTTGACCAACTTAACCAAGACAATTATTTATTTTATTTCTTCAAAGAACAAACAAAAAGAATGCTCCTTTACATCACCCTTCTCCATTCTATCTCTCCCCAAGTAGCTGCGTTGTCTTAATGATGTTACCCTCCTCCATCCTTCTCCACTTCCCTCCCTAATTTCTTGTTAGACTCTCAGTGTGCAATGACTGCCATTAGCATGCAAGTTCCATGGGGCAGGGGATCATATCTCTTCATGTAAAGTGAGGCACCTAGCAGACTTACTATGGTAAGAAATAAATAATGATGACAATACACAAGGAGGAATAGATTCCAGTGCGCTCTCCTTTGACTGTAAAAATAAGTGTTTGTCATTAAAATCAGCAGATCTGACTATGAATACACATGGAAAATGTGTGTTTGCGTGTTTGGAAAAAACCTGCAAATAAATAACTTCATGAGACAACTTTCTTCTTCTTTGACAGAGAGATGGTATAGTACTTTCCAGCACAGAAATTTATTACGCAGAGGTGGTAGATGCTTCATAATTAAGGTTACAAGCAGGTTCCATGATAAAGCTCTATTTTAGCATGCCTGTAACCAGAGCTTGGAAATTTTTGCTTTGGCCTCAAAATTACTACATTAGAAGAATGTTTCTGCAAAGTTTAAGGAAAAATCATCAAATTATTTTTGAGTTACAGGTCATTGCAACACAACAACCTTATCTCTGACTCACAACGAATGCTGATATTCCAGATCTAACGTTATGTTGTGATGATGCATGATATGAGACTTGGTAAGAATAATGTATTTATTTTGTGAGCAATGAAAGATTTACAAAGTCCATAACAATACATTTCCTGCTTTTATGTGCTTGAGGTTTGTTAATGATATGATAAATTAGTACATTGTTATTGCTTAGCAACCTTAATGGGTGCTTTATTTTTGGTTTTGGAGTGTGAGTGAATATCCATGTATGTACGATAGATACATATTCTATCTATCTATGTATCTATGAGTATATTTATCTCTGTGTGTATCTGTGTGCCCACATAATATATCTATGTATCTATCTGCATGAGTGTATATTATCTTAGTACGTGAATGTGCAGATGTGCTACAGTTGTTTTTCTCCAAGGAGAAGCTCTTGAGGCCATGGACAAGCTGTTCACAGTGGAGTTACTGCCAATAGAGGTCAGACTGACCAAGTGGCTTGCCTCAACTTTCCACTAGAAACTTTATCATTATAGATACTGATGTGCTCCTATATATTATTCAGGAGCTATGTAAGGGAACAGTCAAGCTGGGTGCAGGTGTTTACACTGATTTATGGCCACATTTGTTTAAACCTCTGTGAAGTTTGTCCTATAAATTTCTTTAATAAATAAAATATACTTATATAAAAAAGTATAGTAAATATCTTTAAATATGAAACAACAATCTACATGTTTAATTAAATTAATGTACCTCACACAAAAGCAGATATTTCTTAGCTATGCTATTGCCCTCCACATGTGAAGCATGTAACTGTGAACTAAGACTAAAACTGCCTCTGGACATCTTCAAAGATTCCCATTAAAAACTAGGGGCTGGTTCCTCAGCTGGTGTAAATCAGCATTGCTGCATTGAGGTATGCCAGCTAAGATTATAGTCCAAGGTACACAGGTTATGAGCCGGTATGCATGTGCTTACCCTTCACATCATTCACAGACCCCAAGCAAGTGACTAGTTGAGGACATCATAAAACGTACACTGCCCAGAAAATAAATATTGATGCATTGGGCAGGATCCTTAGCTAGTATAAAGCAGCATTGCTCCATGTAATCAATTTAAGCACTGCTCCATTTATGTCAATAGAAATGTACACAAGTTGAAGATCTGGTACAGTATCCCCATCATAGAATGCAAAGAAATGCATGTTTCTTCACAATTCAAAAACCCTAATTTTGAAGCTAGCATATAACTCCTAGACATGAGGGAAAGCCTGAGGCTCTAGTCACAAGAGTGAAAAGGGCCTGTACTACTGTGCGTATCAGCAGTGCAGGATCACTGACTTTGGTCTTATCATTCCCTTTATGAGATGTAACTTTTATGAAAAATTATAAACATGTCTTTGGAAGTGCATAGAATACAGAAGTTTCTGAACTTCTATGAAGCATCATTAAAAACATATGAGTGACATTTCATAATGAGATATATATAGCCTCCTATTTGTGGCTATTCCCTCACTATGTGGCTCTTGGTAAACAATTAGCTTAATTTAAACAGAAGACTTCTCCCCAAGTGGATCATATGTATAACCCATCATTTGTGGCATTATGCAGTCACTTTGGGGATATTTATGAACACTGTTATGGCAGGTACCACTTGGTATCAGTATTAGAATAAGGAGAAGGTTTGGGGATAGAAAGAGGAGGGCTGCCTTCTTAAAACAATATAATAGCTTATAAGCCAGCAGTTGTGCTTTTAGAAACCAGAGTTATAATGCAGAGAGTCAGGTTTGCACCACGGGCTCTCGTTAGGCTGGAAAAGGAAGGTGCCCATTTCATCTTTCCTAGTTAGGATCTAAGGCCCAGATTCAGGAAAGCACGTAAATTTGGGACTTCAGTGGGACTTAAGCGTGTGCTTAATATTTAGTATGTGATAAAGCTTTCCTGAATAGGGCCAATTTCAATCTTGAGCCAGATTGCATCAAATCTTAAGCAGCTGCGTGAAAGGGGATGTTGAAGGTGCAAGGAGTTTTCCCCCGGCTTGTGCAGGGGCTAGTCACTATCTCAAGCCTCGTCTACAATGGGGATTTGCCCCAATTTCAGCAGCAGTGGCCAGTCCCTGGGGTAGCTGCATTCATGCAAACCGCTAGGGTAGATGGGGTAAAACAACACAGGCCATGCTTTATAATGTTGTAGCCTGACCCCTGCTTGTCTCCAACCACCAATGACTGAAATTGTGGCAAATGCCCCATGTAGCCAAGCCCTCAGTCCTCGCGCCCATTAAGCACAAGGGCTGCTCCACGCTAATGCTGCTGGTGGTGCTAGTGTCCCCAAAGGCAGGGAGAAGAGAAAGAGGAGCCACAGCCCCTACCACAACAGTTGATCCAGCATGGTTTTGTGGGAGCTTATCAGGCACTCTCTCAAAGGGAGTAGGAGAGACCACTCTGGCTCATATTCCACTGGTGCCTGCAGGAAAATATTGTGTGGGAGTCAGGTACCCCCTCAGGTGGTGAACTTTACCATGTGGCAGTGGCTCACATGCATGCAGAAGATCTGCTTGGGAATGATGTGGTTAACAAAGTATATGTTTAAGGGACAAGGGGGGGAAACGAACATTAGTACTGGGGGGAGAGGGATTATATAAATTCCCAAAGCATTCACAGCCAGCTACTTAATCGTTTTCAGTGAATTAATTTCAAAATGGGAACCTTGTTTCCTTTATTTAATAGAACAAAACGACTTCCATATTCTTGCCTGTAACTAGCAAGGTTATATAGCATTCCGCAAACAGAGTAGGCATTACAGTCCCCTCTGCTTATATGTGGAATGAATAATTTTGTGCAAAGTATTTATTATAAGCACACTATGCACTTAGATGTTTTACTATCGTGCTGACAGATCCAGCACAGAACTGGATTGTTAAGTAGTGAACACACCACACTTTTATACTGTGTAAAGATTTACCAACGTTTTGAAATGCTATAGGGTTCAAAGGAAAATGTTAGCTCATTTGGCTAAATTGTGGGTTCTACTTAAAATGTCTCTGGCTTTTAGTGTTTAAATCAGAGTTGGAAGGTTATGGTGTGATTAAATGGATTGTTACAGTAATTAATAAAGGTGAACTGAAAAGTTTGGGGCTGGTGCATCCAAATGGCGGGGCAGTGTGGGGAGGCTGGTCACCTGCCAGCTCCTGGTATCTTACTACTGGCACCATCTGGCTGTCACTGGGTCAGGTAATATAGTTCAAAATATTCTTGGGAGCCATGTCTGGAAAACTTTAAGCCTTCCCTGTTACTTGGGAGATACTGGGCCAAACTCAAAAGTGACATATAAGATGGTGTGAGACTCCCTCCCACTCACTGCAGCTCTCTTGGACCTGCCTCTACCCTGGAGTCAGTTGTTGTAATTTGCACCTGAAGGAGCCATACGATGGTGTAAATTAAAGTAGCCCCTAGCCTACTTTAAATTACACTTGTTTATTCCTTCCTGTTAATTGTTGGGGTTTTTTTGCTTCACACCTCTTCTCAGTCCTGCATGGTGCTGAGCAGTCTGGCCCCAATTCAGCAAAGCACTTAAGCACATGCTTAACTTTAAGCATGAGAAGTCTCATTGCTTTTATGTGTTATATCAACTTAGTCTCCTGGAGACTCCCTTACACTCATTTAGACTTGCAGGCCAAATTCAGAGGTGATTTGTATGGAGTGGCAGGGAGTGTAAGTACCAGTTATAAATGGATGTGAGTCTAAAGAAGTCTAAGTCCAGAGGGAGTCTAAGTGAATGTGACATGCACATTGAGGGGTGCTGGAGAAGATTTAAGTTACACCAACAAAGACTTCCTATAGTCTCCCTTAGACTCACCTCAGAATTTGGCCCACTCTCCTGCTGATGTGATCACTGTAGAATGTTTTGGGCTTGACAGTGCAGGCAGCTTGTTCCAGTTTGTATCTCATTGTGCTGGTGGTGGTGGTGACGGGAAAGGAAAGCCAAGTTTAATTTAGAAGAATTTAAAAGTACATTTCCAGTGTTTTCTGGCAGCTTAGGTACCAGACTCCTTTCTGTTCATCACCCCCACTGTACTGGTTGATCCAGTGCAAACAGCCTGCCACCTATGCCTTCAAATCCGATTACAAGATTCATTTCTTCTCCCTGTAAGCTTCCCCTAATCCAATTTTCCTCCATCCCAGCTTCTCCCTAAAACTCTGTCCTCCTCCATCCCCACCATGTCACATCTACATCCTGTAAGCAGCAACTGTAAAAGTGTGTATGCATGTTGCAGGACATCCTGGTTATTCTGATCAAATCTGTACCAGTTTAGTTGATGGTGGTACAAGTGGATGGTCTAAATACTTGTCAGTGTGGGAGCCAAAGTACAAAAAGATACTGAAGAAAAAAGAAATCATGATATGAGACCAACATATGGCATGTTTATTGGTATGTTGGTAAGATTACTGTGAGTTCTTTGTGCATTCTCTTCTTCTAGGTGAAGCTGTGTGTCATTGAGAGAAGTTCATCTAGGGGAAAATGCCTGTGACTTTTCCTTTTGGGTTTGACCTGTTGCTGGAAAATATCTTCTAGTTTTGCTATGGGACAATTACATCTCTAATCCTTAGCCAGACACTAAGGATCATGTTTTGTCCTCACTTACACCCATGCAACCTAATGAAGTCATTGCACAGGTGTAAATGAGGACAGAATTTGGCCTTCCTAGTGGATTCAAAGTGTGTTTCCAGCTTGCTCTGAATAAAAGAATTTCCCTTTGCTCCCCTTCCTCACTAACTGCACTAATTTTGCATTCTCTTTCAAAGCTAGCCCCTGATTTTGCTTCTTTGTCATCACTGTGTACATAATATAGGGACAAAACAAGACAAAGCTTAGGTGTGCAGCCAAAACTTCTCTGATCCCCACAGAGGTCTGTAAATGTGCAGCCAAAGCCTGGGAAGTGCTGAGCATCTGTGGCTCCCTTAGCCTTTGTTTTACAGGATCAGGCCTCTGGGCTAGAAGTCTCTTGAGGCCAGGTCTTCTTATGAGACTTCTAGTGCTTCCTGGTTCTGGAGCTACTCTGACAAGTGCTGGGAGTCAAGCTAATTAAAGGGAGGACAGCCAGCACCTCCTTGCAGGCAGCACTCAGCACTTTGAAATATTGGGATCTTGGTCAGATTGGAAGTATTGTTTAGAGATGTCAGTGCTTCTGCTTCTCACCCCGGTCAGCAACCAAGGACCAGATCCCTAGCTGGTGTAAATGGACGTAGCTCCATTGACTGCGAGACTCATCCTATAAGGTCAGAGGCATGGTAAAATTAGAGGGGGAAAGTAGGGGGAAAATAATCAATCTTTATGAGCCATAAGCAAAGGATCACGGTAGATGTCTGGTTGGTTGGGGGGGGGGGTTGTGACGAGTTGGGGGTTGGCTCTTCCATATACCCTAGCTCTTCCATCCATCCCTAAAAATTAGGGACCTACACAGCTATTAGGTATACACAGAAATATTTTTGAATATTTCAAAGTGATAAAAATAAAATTCTCTGGCCCAGAACAGCCTGTTTTATTTTTTAGAAACTGACATAAACTGCAGATTACAGGCAGCCAATATGCACATCTGTTCTTATGTTGCACTGTAGGTTTATTTACCATCATACTTTGAATTGTTTACAGTTCATGAGAACAACAACAGTGCCATTTAATTGGATGTATGGGTTTCCTTGTGCAGTCATGTTGTTTTTGATATTACAGGGGGCAAAAATCTGTAAAACATTGTTCAAATGGTGGATGGTGATTTTCAGCTTATTTTGAGTCATACACCTGATCTAACTTTAACTAAGTTTTAAATTTACAATACTTATGTCAAGAAGAAACTTGAAAATAAATCATGGTTTATGGTCTCAATAATATAGTCTCTGTTCCAACTGATATTTTATTTCTTCAACCCTTTGATTCTTTCCATCTGAAGGCAACAAAAATTTCCATCAGGACTATGCGGTTGTTTCTCTTCTTAGAACTTGAATACCTTCAGCCTGGCTTGAGTAACCAAGTCCTTGAAATTTACATAAATAAATCAAACCTATACTGTATGTCTTGTGATGTTCAGTGTCTTTATTATTTGATGATTAAAGATATTGCAATTTACTAATGAAGAGATGCATTTTGAAGAGCAAAGGTCAGGGCCAGATTTGAGGACTTCCATTGCCTGAAATGTCAAAAATAATTATAATCAAAGAATTTCACTTGCCATCATCAAAGCACTGTTCCTTTCATGATTCGAAAGAGCCATACTGCTGATGTTTATAATTATGGTACACCACCATCAAAATCTTTGCTCATCAAACTTCATTACAGTGATTTATCTGACATGCAGTAATACTTGTAATGCAGAACAGAAATGGAACTATTGATTTACCAGCAAATTCATTAAAATTGTGTAAGTATTATTGCTAATAGATACACTAGGAACATAAATTATTTTATTTCACTCATTGACTTTATAGTTTGTTTTGGTCTAACAATTCCATATAAAACAGTGCAGAAAGCTAACATTTCCCCCACATTAGAAAATACTGCTGAAACAACTTTATACTGACTTCAACAGCTTGAGCTGTTGCATTTCACTTATGGAAGTATTTTTGGTGGGTGCAGTCTTCACTTAGAGACATTTTTCTTTCTTGCAGTGAAGTTCATAATATGGTGAGTGAAATAACAATATTGTATAATGGATATTTAATGGGTATTTTATATAATATCAATAGGAAAAGACATTTTTCTGTCCTTCTTAGTCACTAATTTGATTGGATTGATCCAGAGAGAGCTGTGTGTTTGGACCATTTTTTTGATGTAAGAACTTCTTTAACTGCTTTTCTATTTTTCTTCTTATTACTATTAGTACGATATTATGGTAGAATCCAGAGGCCAAATATGGGTCCCATTGTGTCAGGCACAGTGCAAAAAGACAGTAAATGACAGTCGCTGTCCACAAATAGATGTTCATTCATTGTGTTTTACGTCTCCATCCCCTGCCTTTTGGTCTGTCGTGTCTTTTAGATTGTGAACCCTCTGTTGTCTGTTATGTATGTTTGTACAGCACCCAAGACAATGGTCCCCGCTCCCAGTTAGGGCTTCTGAGTGGTACCATAAGATAAATGTTTGCTCCTGCTAATCATAATGGGAAAGCTGTAAATTATGTGGATTTACTGTTATATTTAAGCTATAGATTTGAATCCAAATCCTCCTATCAGGTATGTTGGTGCAGCTCCAGTGACTTGAATGGACCTGCCCCAGTGTATCTGATGTAAGAATTTGGCCCCCAGAATTAATTAGTATTTTGGGAGCTGCCCAAATTGACTAGGTTCCTTTGTTTGGAAAACTGTGTAGAGTTTTTAGACAGGGCTTCCCATTGAGTATCTTGCTGCTTTCCTTGATTTTACTTTTCTGTTTCCTATAAGACAGCTCCATTTGATGCTTATTGTGGTGCTCCCAGATGCTGGGCTGATCTCAGGCCACACAGAATCTACTGCTGCCTGGGTTCTGTTGTTTGGTTTTCCTTGCCTAGCCTAGAGCATGATTTGTTTTTTACTTACTAAGTTTTTGTTGTTGTTCTTTCCTTTGGACTCTATTCAAGCAGCTATGAGTGATGTCCAAATGCCTATGACAGGTTCTCTGTGTAAACAAAAATTGCTTCTGTCCCCAGGGTCCACCCTCTATGATTGTATATCATTAAACGTTGGCTGTTCTTATAAGGTATGTTGAAGAAAATGGACAATGATGTCTTGGAACATGAAGAGCTTATGTTTCTTTGTAGGCTTGGGTAAGCAGACTTCTCCTTTCCTCTATAAAACCTCTGAGTAATGGGCTTAACTTCTGGGGATTGATAGCATATGCCTTTTTGCTTCAGTCTATACCTGTAGAATAGCTACGAATCTCACTGAAACCATAGAATGAGAGTAGCCCAGGGTCATTTGAGACAATGACGCGAGTAGATAGAAATCATGAGCTGAATTACTAATTGGTCCTAAAACTGAACTTTTTTCCAAAAGAAACTGGAGTCAATTAGTGGGAGAGGAATTAGGAATACCAAAAGCTTCCTCCCCCCCACCCCCAACTTCAAATCTGTTTTTTGTCAAGGGCTTTGAAAACAAATATCAAAAGAATCCTTTTCCATGTGCTTTACTTCTTATGGAAAATCCATGCCAGTAAGACATGCCCAGTGTCAGGTGTTTGCAATGCTGTTGTAGCCATGTTGGTTCCAGGATATGTGAGAGACAAGGTAGCTGAGATAATATCTTTTAATGGACCAACTTCTGTTCGTGGAAGAGACAGAGCCAAACTTTCATGTAGCACAGAGCTGTTCTTCATCTCTAGAGGCCATGAGTATACTACAAAGTTAAGTCAACTTATATTATGTCGACAATCCTCCACTGCTGTAATTAAACTGCTTTTGCATGTCCACACAATGCTCCTTGTGATGGCAGACATGTCCATAATTGGTGCTCTTGCATTGACAGAGAGCCGTGCACCATGGGTACCTATGCCACCGTGCAACTTGCCACCATCTGCCACTGGGCATTCTGGGAAGAGTTCGCAGTGCCTCGTGGGGTGGGCTCAGCGTCGAATGATGCAGTGTTATCCATCCCATCATTCCATAGGCTCCCAACTACTTTGCACCATTTTTCAATACCCCTTGTACACTGTGCGCCCACCAGCTCTGTCTCAAACCACGGATTCTGCACTGCTCTCCAGTATTGTGATGAGCATTATGAGCACAACGTGGCTGATCCTGCAGCATTTCATGAGTTGCAAACCTGATAATAAATCTGTGGGGTCTTACCTGCTGTGTGCCATGGAAAGAAACAATTCAGGATTGCTTTTGGCATTCACAGAGCAGATACACATGGTGGACCATTGGTTCTGGGCGCGGGAAGCAAGCACTGAGTGGTGGGATCGCATCGTTATGCAGGTATGGGATGATGAGCAGTGGCTTCAGAACTTCCTGGAAAGCCACCTTCCTGGAACAGTATGTGGAGCTCACCTCTGCCCTCCAATGCGAGGACACCAGAATGAGAGCTGCTTAATGGTGGAGAAGCAAGTGGCGATCGCTGTGTGGAAGCTGATAACTCCAGACTGCCACCAATCAGTCTTGAATTAGTTTGGAGTTGGAAATTCCTTTGTGGGGGATGTAATGATACCAGTATGCAGGGCTATTAATCACCTCCTGCGACTAAGGACTGTGATTCTGGGCAATGTACAGGAAATAGTGGATGGCTTTGCAGCAATGGGATTCCCAAACTGCGGCAGGGCAATAGATGGCATGCATATCCCCATTTTGGCCCCAGACCACCTTGCAATGAAGTACCTCGACTGAAAGGGCTATTTTTCTATGGTCTTGCAAGCTTTGGTGGATCACTGAAGTCGTTTCATTGACATCAACGTGGAGTGGTCAGGGAAGGTGCAAGACACACCCATCTTAGGGAACACTGGGCTGTACAGAAAGCTGCAAGCAAAGACATTTGTTCCAGACCAGAACATTCCAATTGGGGATGTGGAGATGAAAATAGTGATCCTGGGAGACCCAGCCTACCCCTTGGTCCCATGGCTCGTGAAGCCTTACACTGGAAACCTTGACATCGGCAAGGGGCGCTTCCACAGGCTCAGCAGGTGCAGAATGACTGTCAAATGTGCATTTAGCTGATTAAATGGTAGCTGGCACTGCTTTTTTGGCAGGTTAGACCTCAGTGAGGAAAATATTCCCAAGGTCATGACAGCCTGCTGTGCTCTGCATAACATTTGTTAAGCTAAGGGGCAGAAGTTTCTACAGCGATGGAGTGTTGAGATGAATCGTCTGGCTGCTGATTTTAAGCTGTTAGAGAGGCTCGATGTGGGGCTATTCAAATCAGGGAGGCTTTGAAGGAGCATTTTGACAATGAGCCCCAATAATGTGTCTGTCGTGCATTTAGCCAGGCATTGTTTTCTTGGACCGTAGTATGAATGATTGCTGTGTGTGCATTAATTTTACAACGCAAATGCACCAATTGTCACTGTGTATGAATTTCAGTGGCAATCACCATTTGTAGGAGACAAGTAAAAATTCCTTATCTTTCTATAAGTATGTTTTTATTCAACAGTGATACAAACATGACTGTATTCTGCAAGGGACATGAAAATGAAGAGCACATTTTCAAATGAGGCTCTCACAGTTTGGTATCTGTCCAGCTGACATTGTGATACATGTTCTTCAGGGTGGAGTGCTTAGGGTACTGAGACAGCCCGGGAACATGTGAGGAATGTGGGAGGGATTGTGCAGAGGGCATGGCAGGCAGCTCTGTATGGGCTGCAGTGGGGGAACGAGCATCGATGTGTTCTGTCTGAAGTTCAGTCAGGGACTTAGCATGTCTGTTTGGTTCTGTAGCAGCTGTATCATCTGCTCCTGCCCCTGTTTCCTCTCCTGGCTATCCATACACAGTTTCTCATTGATAGCCTCTCTCTATGTTCTCTACTCGCAACTGGAAGCATCAGAGGATTGCAGCACCTCCTGGAACATGTCTTCCTTACTCCTCCTGTTTGGTCTCCTTATCTGACAGAGCTACTCAGCTGGTGTGCAAGAGGAGACCCTCGAGGGCACATCTGCAGAAGCTAAAGAAACAATAAACAGAGGCACTGTTGTGAGTGCACTCACCGCCTTGATTCAAAAAAGCTAGAAACACCACTGCTGGTTTTATGTCTCTTTACAACAATCTGTAACCCACTAACCCTTCTTTGTCTTATGACTGCAGAGGTGTCCAGTGACTTCATTTTGAATGGTTCCTTGCAACATGTGTTAACTCCTTAGTTTAACCATCGTTCCAGCTTTTATTTAGCAGTTGCACTCTGATTACCTTTCCCAGACATGAAGAAGAGCTCTGTGTAGCTCAAAAGCTTGTATCTGTCTCTTCCATGAACAGAAGTCAGTCCATTAAAAGATATCATCTCACCCATCGTGTCTCTCTCCATGTTGGATGGGCACAGAGACCCAAACTCACATCTTGCTCCAGGTAAAGTTAAAGGAACTATGGGAGCCATTTCCCTGTCTGATGCTAGATCAGAACTTTGCCAATATACTTGGGCTGTGACAGTTACAAGTAAGTATTACACTGGAATTTTGTTGAACGGATTCTGGAAGGCATGTAAAGCATCATGGATCAGGACGTTAACCAATCTCCACCTGAGCGAGCTAGGAAGAATCTTTCCCTAGGGGCAGGTTATTTTATAATTTCCCACTTCAGGGTTTCAATGGGCAAAAATCATACCATACCTGACTGAACCACCCCCACCCTCCCCACCCCGGCAGCTAACCTCCGCTGCTTACATTTAGACATCTCCATTCATATCCTCATCCAGACGCTGTCCTGGTTTCACCCAACTGCCCAGGCACCATAATGCAAGAGAGCCTGGCTTAAGGATGTAGGTAAGTGGGGTACTTCTGATCAGCTCCCACTCCTTTATAGTTCATTTGAAGAAACTAGATGTTCTTGAACTCACAACTGTTAAGCAGTTACACTTATGTAACTTAAATTTAACATTTTGAGAAGTTCCTGATCTGTACCTCTGCAAAATTTTCTGTCTTTCCTAGATTTCAGTTATCCTTTAGCTAAGAAACAAATGGGAATCTTCTCCCAGTGGGCTTCCCCTTGCTTCTGTAAAGCCAGGTATATCGGGAAATGAGTTTCCTACAGCCTCCAGTGTTTGGAAACTGAAGAATTATTGGAATCCTTTCCAAGAGGCAAAAAACCACGAAGAATCCAGCTATCCCAAATCTGAATGGTTTAGGACAGCTATACGTGTTTTCTGCAAGAAATGGAATGAACTTCTTAGATCCTCTCAAGAAAAGAACATAAGAGATCACAATCTGTGCGCAGTTATAGCTGTATGACCAACCTCCATTTATTTAAATATTTAGGGTCAGCAACTCAGCTGATGTAAATCAATGTACTCAACTGACTTCAAATTCAAATTGAAGTAGTTGGAATGCTGATGATTTACATTAGTTGAGGATCTGCCTTTTGATCACCCTCGAATATCATTTGACTTCATTGTGGTTTCATGAGTGTAACAGAAGGCAGAATTTGGTGCTGTCAGGTTGTCACTGGGGACCTATATCCTAATAAGACTAGAAGAAATGTCCCTGATGGTTCATCCAGTTGCTCTGAGAGTGAGGCATGAGGACAGTTGGACAGACTTTCCTTCCTTCTGAGAATTTTTAACAGATGTGTAGTTTCCAAGAATAACCCCTCCAAGCGTACAGCCATTTCTCCTGAGGTGCATAAATGTCATTGAATCTATTATTAATCAGATGGATATGATGGTTCAGCTAATTTTAAAGAGCCTACTGGTTGGAAACTGAGGGGTCCATGAGGTCAGGGGGTCTAAACCTCAGGGAATTACAATTTGCTTGTACCAGATTTTTTTTTCCAGTTTCATGGTGCACATCAGCCAAGCCAAATACACTGACAGTAATTCTCTTCCTCTCTGTATGGCTTTGGAATGCAATGCCTAGTGATGTTGCCTCATATTTCCCCCTCTTAGGCTCAAAGCTGCTGCTGCTCACAGATCAATATAGCTGCCTGTACATTATTTAATATTTTCCCTCCCCACACAAGGGAAGTCTTCCCTTGATGCTCTGTCAGGTTTCAGTTAATATGTAGACTTGAAACAAGCTCATTTCTTCAAGGAAAACGCAGGTACACATCCTCCATCTTCTTCCAGAACAATTACATTGCCATCAGGAAAGCCCCTCTCTCCTCCTGGACTCAGCCAGAGGGGGTCAAGGTGGGAGGAAACAGCTTTCATAGTTAGCTCCTTCCCCCTAGATTGTGCGTGTGTGTTTCTGTAAAATCAGGTAATTCCATTATGCTCCTTCTCCCACAGAGAGGACAGGAGAGGCAGTTAATCTGAGCCCTGACTTCTTCATAGACTCAACAGCTGCCCTCCAGGCTGAGAGGAGGGTAAGGTCTCCTCTGGTTACAGCAAGTGTCTTCTCCAGGTTTTTTGATCAATAGCAATAGCCCCAGCAGAGAGCTTCTGAGAGAGCTACTTTCTCACCTACACAGAAGTCCCCCAGCTCTGAACACTTCTAAACCAGGCCTCTTCAAGGACAGTGTTTGGCTTGGGCCTGAAACTCTTGTCTGTCTTGAAAATGTAAGTGGCTGCCCTGAGGTTTGCTGTGATTTTACCTGTGTGCTTATGCCAGCTTCAGCTCTCCCAGCAGGCATTGCACAGAGTTTGTCCTGTAGTGGCTCCCCCTGGTGGCCAGTGCCAGGAGGAGACTTTCTCCCACGGCACTCTCAGTGCCACCCTGCATGTGCAGAGCCAGGGTGCACCCCAGGTGAGGCAGAGACAGAAGCAGGCAGCAGGGCCTTGCCAGCAGGAAGAAGGGGGAGATAACAGGGGGCTGAGGAGAATCAAGGGGAAAAGCCCGAGGGGATGGGGGCAGAATGAGGGGATAGAGGTTTGACAGAGACTAAGGCCCTGTTCCTTCTCCCCATACTCTGCCCAGTTCCCCCCTCACTGAAGCATGTAAGGGGAAGCTGTTACCACTGTATGTGCACCAGTGTCCTACTCTCTCGTTCACTTTGATAAAAGTGGGGTCTGATGATACCAAGTTTGAAAACCAAGCTCCACCGGTCCTTCCTCTCTCCCTCTCTTTCCTCACCTCTCTCTACAGCAGGGTATTCGTTAACGTATGGGGGGGAGGGGGAGACTCAGAGTACTGCAGGGAGTTAGCTTTCAGTGCCGGTTGTGCTCCGTTAGGGGCTCCTCAAAATCTCCCCCTAATATTTAAAATTCATTGTAACAATTTTTCCTGGCAGGCTGCGGGCTCACAAGGTTCAGAGCTCAGGCTTAGTTCTAATACGCATCCCTTTAGATACACTTCTCTGAAGCATGCATGAATTCTCCAGCTTCCCCCCTACAAAGACTTTGCAGTCCCACAGTACACTCTGTGCCTGTGGTTTAAGATGCTTTTTGTGGGGGCTTGAACTGGACCTGCCAGCAACTATCTACTGCATTGAAAGGAGAGTGAGTCAAAAACCAGCCATGCTCTGCAAATGGCTTCTATGTATAAGGTAATTATATAGCTCCTGTTATTGTACTGGCAGAGCATCTCATGCTCTTTTATGCATTTATCCTCACAACATCCCTGTGAGATAAAGTGCCATTATCTCTATTTTACTGATGGATAAAAGAGGCACAGTGAGAGACAATTACTTGCCCAAGGTCACACAGGAATTGAGCCCTGGTCTCTGAAGTCCTAGATAAATGCCTTAACCACTAGACTATCCTTCCCTGGTCCTTTACCCTACTGGTCCTTTACCCTGAAATGGATGCAGGTCACACAGTCACCTCTGCAGTGAAAACCCTGCTTTGTGGGAAGAGACCAGAGCAACATCCGGCAGGCTTTCATCCCCATCGTAATCGAGGAGACCTAATGCATGATGGTAAGAGGCTTCTTGGTAGAGATTGGTGGTATGAGGTGTTGCTGAGCCTGGGACAGGGGCCTTAAAGATTCAGCTAGGTGGGATCATTCTCAGAAAAGCAGCAAAATATATGGAAGATTATGTGGAAGTTAGTGAAAATAGCACCTGTCTCTCACACACATTTAGTTCAGAAGGGCAGCCACCCCTAGGGTGGAGCTGCTTTACAGAGCAAAAACATGCCACAGCTTAGGATGGGAAGTGAAAAAGGTGACTGAATTCAATTGCAACTGCAGGAATATTTTCGGTAAGCTGTAATTACCCTGGAGTTTTGCCAGGATACCATATTTAACACTTTTTCTTATGAAAAGTGTCATGAGCTCTTTAAACACCTTGTATGGCCAGTGTCTTGGTTTTTCAGTTCTTCCAAGAGTTTGTGCCTCTAGTAACACAGTGCTACTGATACCATCCTGGAGCACCTGGATTTTCCTGGGAAATTTCCCATCCAAACCCTAACCATGTCCAGTGTTGCTCACCTGGTAAGACTTGGCAAGATCTGAAGCTGAAGGTCTGAGGAGTTCCATGGAAATTCTGGCTACATTAGCTTTGGCTAAGAGTTGGGTCTTTTTTGTAATCTTTTTAAAACATTCAGGGAATGCCTGTCCCTTTTACTTGCATAAAGTATCTTTTTGAACGTTTACTGAAGACATTTTTTAAAAAAAAGCAACCTTGGTTTCTGCTGAATTTCAACTGTTATTAACAAAAACAATAAAAATCCCCAGCCCCATCCAAGGTAGGAAAAAGTTGGCAAGGGGCAATGCAAAGGAAAATATGTAGTTTGTGGCAGGAGGCACTTACCTTATTTATTTATTTTTATTTATTTTTATTGTTGTTGTTGTTTATGTGGGAGTTCTTTGTTTTCCATTTGTTCCAATACAAAATAATTGTACAAAATAAAAGCCCTTTGTCCGGGAAGTAGTCCAGTTGCATGTGATTAGTTCCGTTTAAGTCAACAGGACTTTTCAGATGAGCAAGGGCTGCCTTTATTATCAATAGGATCTCTTTCACAAAATGCATGCCAGCACAATTTAGAGAGCTCACTAATGTAATTTCAGATATAAAAATAGTCGAGAGAGAGCATGAAATTTAAGAGGCAATTTGGTTTGTATTTTATTAATATGAACCCGGTCACACACATTTCAGTGTAGGTCTGCTGAAATCAAAGACACCCACTACCACAAAACTGGTGCAAGGAAGTAGAGAATCAGGTCCATTATTTGTACTAGTCACGTGTCCGAAAACACGCTCAGTGCTGTACACATTTGTGGGAGGATAGAGCGCAACCCAGGAAAAGCATATCTCCTATAGCCTATATATAAACTATATAGATATATATAAACAATATATCAAAGTGTATCAGGTCTTTTAGGCAGGGACTCTCTCTCCTGGATGAGTATACATCTTGTAGCACAATGGAGCTCTGATCTTCAGCTGGGGCCTGTAGGTATTACTGTAACAGAATTAAATAATAAACATGATGGCAGGAGAAAGAGAAATAACATAGAAGCAAAAAGGTCAGGGTGACAATAATTGGCTTGTGTCTTGTTAGGCTTATATACAGAACATTATTTTTGTCTATTAATTTGGGGTACTGTGGAAGAGATAATAGAAAAGACATTTACAGGTACAGCTAAATGTATCCTTGCAAGGAAAATGCACCCTTTTATAACTAGAAATGGTGTATTCATGCATGTGCACAGCCTTGTTGGCCAGCTGAGGAGAGAGATTACAGGGAGATGAAATCATGTTGCTGGATGGTGTCCAGAATTCGATGATGGGTGGAAGTGCTAGAAGGAAAATAATGGCAGTTTAAATACACACTGTCGAGATAAAAATCAAATCCTGAAGTCCTTACTCAGTATTTATTGAGTCTTTATTCGCGTAAAATGCCCAGAGACTTCAAAGACAGTGTTGCACAAGGATCCAGGATTTAGCCCAGTATATTATAAAATATATTTTTCTTTATTAGTTACTAATCATTTAGATGATTAAATCTGAAAGAGTTTAACATTTAGGGCCTGATCCTGTAGTGCTTACTTGGGCAAAGTTCCCATTGAATGTCTAAGCCCTTAATTTATTTTTCATCATTTATGCTGCTTACTAATTTTTTGCAGATCACAGAGACTGGACAGTGAAACAGACTGGTCAGTGTCAACTAATTCCTGACCAGTTTCACTTCCTGGCTTCTCATGCACTAGCATAATGATGTGGTGTTGGGTTTCCAGCCCAGCAGGGGAACTTCTAAATCCCGCCCAAAAATGTTTCATATTTGGTTTGATAAAACCTTGTGTTTTCCCACAAATCCTAAACGTTTGGCCTAAAATGATTGTTTGATGTTCCTTTGAATGAGGAAGAAGCTTTTTAGCAGGATAGGAGGCCCCCTAGAAGAGTGGAAAACCCAAACCGAATGAAAATGCTCAGGACAGGATTCTGCCCCCCTTCAGTAAGATTACTTGTATAGGAAGGTAGTCTTCAATAAGAGCAAGGGTAGTAGAATCTGTTTTTTTTAAAGACCAAAAAGTGTATTTCAGGGCAACACAATGCATTAATTCTAGCAAAAACAAGTACTGCCTTTCGTGTTCTGAACAGGCAATAGTAGGTAGTAATGCTTTGAAGAATCTTATTTCACAAGTGCATCTTGCCTCATAGTTTGTCTCTTGTTTTATATGTAAGTTGTAAGCTGTTTGAGGCAGTGTTTACACAGCACCTACTGCAGTGGGGATCCAAGGCTATGACGGGGGCTTGTGGGCATTACTGTAATGCAAATCATAAACAGTTAAAACTAGTTTATATTTGGCATCCCATCTCTTTCTTTCACTTCACCATGTCAGTGTATTGCTATGATGAACTGCTCTGCATTCAGCACGGTGCAACTCAGAAAGCTGGCTCTGAAGTACCTTAGTGTCTTGAGCTGAAATCCCATACTGACAGGCAATGCTGAATTTAGAGTGATAGGCTATTAAAAATACAGGGTTACTAAGCAACACTGTTTATACAAGGCGCATTTCTTGTTCCTAGTTCTGCCCTGGACAGTTGTATCTATAAAATAGCTTAAACCATCATCATTTAGAGGTTTTGGTTTTATGACACGATTAGGGTGACCAGATGTCCCAATTTTATAGGGACAGTCCCGATTTTTGGAGTTTTTTTCTTACATAGGTACCTATTACCCCCACCCCCTGTCCCAATTTTTCACACTTGCTATCTGGTCACCCTAGACATGATTCATTTTTATTCTAATGAAATCAAGTCTCTGCTGCCTTCCTTTTAGCCCAGTATTTTTGCATAATTTATGAGCAAGGCATAGTATTTTGTAATGGATGGATTGCATTTGCTACTCCCTTTGTTTTACAAAACTTACTGTTCTATAAATATTAGGTTTTTGAATGGCACTTCACTTTGGTGGCCCATAAAATAACATAAATTGTCTCAAAAGGTAAGAACATTTGAAAGAAAATATTGGCATGAACACATACAAAACTCCAGCATAGACTTAAATATAATAATATTCTGAAGTGCAAGAGAACATTGCCTTACCCTAAAACTATGGAAAATACTCTTTTCCAAATAAAACAACTTGTACTTGTCTTTGTGGGGTATATATTCTCTCTCTCTTTTTTTTCCTAGTTGATTTATGTAGTGACTTTTAGAGGCCTCATGATAGTTAGCAGCATTACCAATTGTTTTCCATATGTATAAAGGTAATGCAGTGACTTTATCCATCATTGAAACGCTATTATCTACAGAGTAGGAGGATACAGCAGCCAATGGGTATTGGATCAGGATCCAGATGAAGAGAATTAAATTGAAGTAGAAATTGCCTGTGTGGAACTTTGGGGAGAACTAAAGTGCCATGGGATCTGCTATGACCATAAATGGTCAGAGTTTGGTTATATATTGGACCTGAAAGACAGCGTTTCCAACAGGATAGTGCCTCTTTCTCTGTGATAGAGCATCTCCTCACGGCTGGCTCTGAATAAAGGGTGCCTCCTAAGGAATCATCCAAACCAACTCCTGCAGTGCATCATTGGATGTCTCTCATCTAAATGGTGACATGAAATAGGGGCCATATTTGGGTATATTCTCTTAAAGCATCTCTGCAACTAATAATGTTATTGAAAGTCCTGTATCGGCATTGGAACAAATCCTGAAGTCCTTATTTAGGTTTTACACAGGAAAAATTCTGATTAAAAGGGAAAAAATGTGCATGGAAGGGGAGGTGGGGGTGGCTTAAGTTAACAACCGAGGACAAGACTGGGTGGGGGGAAGCTTCCCAAATATCTTGGAAGATTTTTCTAGCTAAAAGTCAAAATCAAGAGTCTTTTAATTATTTCTAACATACTATTAGACACAAAGATCCATGCTCCTGGGGGTCGATGTAGAAAGAAATTATCAAATTATCCATTTCAGAAAAAATTGGACCAGCTAGAGCTGGGTGAAATTGTTTGACTGGCAAAAAATGCAGGATTTGGCAACAAATATACAATATTTGTATATTTCATAAATTCATGTTGATTTTGCCAATTTTTTTCAATGGAAAGAAAACCTCAACAAATTTCTGAAAAACATTTAATTTTGACATATCTGAAGTGAATTGTTTTGATTAATTTATTCAAAATAACTGTTTTGAAATGTCCTTTTTATTTTATTTTTAATGATGTTTAATTGTTAAAAAATGCTCAAAACAAAACATTTTTATTTGGGGTTGAACAAAACATGTAATTTGACCTGAAATGTTTGGGGCTTTTTAAAATTAGGTTTTGATTTACTGAGAATTTTGAAAAAAAAATTGTTTTCATGTTGACGTGAAACTAATTTTTTCACGTCAACATGAAAACAATTTTTTTGTAGTTTTCAGAATTGCAAGCGAAACGAAAAATCCATTATTCACCCAGCTCTCATATTAAACCAAACCTTCACTTACAGTCAGATTCAATTAAAAGAATCTGCTTTTTTATTACAAAAAATTTGGTTCAATTGTCTTTGTGCTAGTACAATATTAGGTTCCCAGGGTGTGATCCACAGCCCATTGAAGTCAATAAATGGAGTCTTGTTGATTTCAGTGGGCACTGGTTGGGTCCCTGCTGAGACCGTTGACCCCAGCTGAGTCCTTTTGATTGTATTCTCACAGACACTGAGCTTGACTTGGATCTCAGTTGCACTGGTGTAAGTCAGGAGTAACATCACTAGGTCAATGGTGTTACACAACTTTAAAACTAGTGTAAGTGAGAACAGAAATGGGACCATTGTGTTCAAAAACATCTGAAAGAAAATGCTAACTCATCTAATTTCTCCCAGAACTGTGCAACTTCGAAAGAGGAGGCCTAATGAGTTTTCATGATTGTTCCTGAGTTTCCTTCATGCAAGAGTTGCAACTTCTCTGCAAATTTCAGAAAGATGGTCTGAGAAAAATGGTCACAAGTTTTCCTTAAAACACCATAAAACTTACCAGCACAGATTTATATTTCGCTCAAGGTACTAGTTCCTTTTTATGGTACTAATCCCTTCAGCATGTCCTAAATCCATATAATATTCCTGAGTACTAATGTTTGCATTGGCACATTCACATATGTATGTGCAAATCCCAGTCTTCCCCCAACTGGCTGAACAACTTAGGAGACTGCCATGACTCAGTTACTTCTTCTAAAGCCCAAGATGACTTCCCCGCTAGACCTGGTCTTCACTGAAGTCAGTTTTAGGGCTGAAAACTGACTTAGTAGCATTCCAGAGCAAGGTTTAGCCAAAACATATAAGGAATCTGTTAACATCAAAACAGAAAAGGTTTGAATGTATTGTGAAATATGATTTGTAATGTGAAGGAATCCAAGAGATGAAGGTTGTTTTACTCCACACATAATTTAAGCTCCTATCTAATATCCACCCTAAAACTCTTATGCTGGAATTTATCTCTTGACTTGTTCAACTTCACTGGGAGTTTTGACTGAGCAAAGAATGCAACACTGGACACTTAAGCCCACATCGGCAATCATATATGAGTAGGTGGTGGCTTCCCATGGAGCTCCTTTGACTTCAGTGTGATTCTGTCTAAGCACACAGGTTTGGAACGAGTGGCAGATTGGGGGCCATCCTGTGTAAGAGGATCACAACTTTTATATTAGAGGCAAGTTTTAACAAGACTTTACTATTCATATAAAAAATTGTAACCCTAATGCAAATCTTGGAAAACATTTCTGAGTTTTTTCTTCACATGCATCATCTTACATGTAAAGGAATGAGTCCAGGACAGCTGGCCAAATTGTACAAAAGGTAGAAATGGCTGTTTATAAGCAAAATATGGTGTTTCCATATGTCCTCCTCCTAGAACATGAGTTATTAGAAAAGTCAATTTGAAGTGGACATTGACAGACTCAAAACTGTATTCGTACATAAGCTAAATTATGACTTAACTGGCATCACAGAGATTTGGTGGGATGAATCTCATGAATGGAATATTGGTATAGAGAGGTATAACTTGTTCAGGAAGGACAAGCAGGGTAAAAAGGGAGGAGGTATTGCATTACACTTCAAAAATATATACATATGCTGAGGTCCAGAAGGAGGTGAGAGAGAGACCAGTTTAAAGTCTCTGGGTAAAGATAAAAGAGGAAAAAAATAGGGGTGATGTCTTGGTAGGAGTCTACTACTGACCACCAAATCAAGAAGAGGAGGTGAATGAGGCATTTCTAGAACAAATAATAGAAATATCCAAACATAAGATCTGGTAGTAAGGGGAAACTATAACTACGTAGACATCTGTTGCAAAAGTAATATGGCAAATCACAAAATTTCCAGTAAGTTCTGGTAATGTATGGAGGACAAATTTTTGTTTCAGAAAGTGGAGGAAGTAGTCAAGGGGACAGCCATTTTAGACTTGATTCTGATCAACGGGTAGGAATTGGTTGCAAATCTAAAGGTGGAAGGCAATTTGGGTGAAAGTGATCATAGAATCATAGAACATCAGGGTTAGGAGGGACCTCAGGAGGTCATCCAGTCCAACCCCCTGCTCAAAGCAGGACCAATCCCCAACTAAATCAAAGAAAGTAGTTTTTCACCCCAGGAGGGATTTGAACCCACAATCTCTAGTTTACAAAGCCAATGCCTTATCCTTATCCTAATCCATCATAGATTTCATGATCCTAAGGAAAGGAAGGAGTGAGAGCAGCAGAATCAGGACAACAGACTTCTCTGAGTTTGTTAAAGTCTGATTTTTAGAACTGGCAAGTGAGGTCCCCTGGGAAGAAAATATAAGGGATAAAGGAGTTCAGGAGAGCTGACAGTTTCTCAAGGAGACAACATTAAAGGCATAACTGAAAACTATCCCAATGTGAAGGAAAAATAGGATGAATAGTAAGAGGCCAATCTGGCTCCATCAGGAGCTCTTTAATTACCTGAAAATCTGCAAGGAATTCTACAGAAAATAGAAACATGGATAAATTGCTAAGGAGGAGAACAAAAGAGAAGCACAAGCATGTAGGAGAAAATCAGAAAGGTTAAGGCACAACATGAGTTACACCTAACTCTTGACATAAAAGGCAACAAGAAGAGGATCTTTAAATTCATTAGGAGCAAGAGAAGGACAAAAGGAAATGTAGGTCCTCTGCTTAGTGGGAAAAGAGAGCTGATGACATCAGAAAGTAGAGATCTTTAATGCCTGTTTTGCTTCAGCCTTCACTAAAAAGGTTAATGGTGACCAGAAACTCAACACAATTAATATTCACAACAAGGGGGAAAGAACACAAGCCAAAATAGGGAAAGAACAGGTTAAAGAATATTTTGATAAGTTAGATGTATTCAAGTTGGCAGGGCCTCATAAAATTCATCCTAGAATACTTAAGGAACTAGCTGAAGCAATTATCCTTGAGAACTCATGGAGCCTGGGTGAGGTCCTTGAGGACTGGAGAAGGGCAAAAATGGCATCTAACTTTAAAGAGGGGAACAAAGAGGACCTGGGAAATTATTGCCCAGTCAGCTTAACTTTGATACCTGGCAAGATATTCGAACAAATTATTAAGTAATCAGTTTGTAAGCACCTAGAGCAGTGGTGGGCAACCTGCTGCCCATCAGGGTAATCTGCTGGTGGGCCGCGAGAGAGTTTGTTTACATTGACCATCTGCAGGCATGGCTGCCCGTAGCTCCCAGTGGCCATGGTTCACCGTTCCCGGCCAACGGGAGCTGCAGGAAGCAGTGCAGGCCACAGGGATGTGCTGACCACCGCTTCCCACAGCTCCCATTGGCCTTGTAAACAACGTAAACAAACTGTCTGTCTTGCGGCCCGCCAGCGGATTACCCTGACAGGCCGCAGGTTGCCCACCACTGACGTAGAGGATAATAGAGCTATAAGAAATAGCCAGCATGGATTTGTCAAAAACAAATCATACCAAACCCACCTAATTTCCTTCTTTGTCAGGATTACTGGCCTCATGAATGGGGAGAAGCAGTAGATGTGATCTATCTTGATTTTAGTAAGGCTTTTGACATTGTCTCACATGACATTTTCATGAGGAAACTAGATGAAATTACTATAAGAGTGGAGGCACAACTGGTTGAAAGATGTACTCAGAGTAGTTATCAGTGGTTCACTGTCAAACTGGGATGGTGTATCTAGTAGGGTCCCACAGGAGTCAGTCCTGGGTCTGATACTGTTCAATATTTTCACTCATGGCTTGGATAATGGAGTGGAGAGTATGGTTATAAAATTTGTTGATGACAGCAAGCTGGAGGGGTTGCAGGGACTTTGGAGGACAGTATTGGAATTCAAAACAACCTTGACAAATTAGAAAATTGGTCTGAAATATGAAATTCAGTAAGGACTAGTGCAAAGTACTTCACTTAGGAAGGAAAAATCAAGTGCACAGCTATAAAATGGAGAATAACTGGCTCGGTGGGGTAGTACTGCTGAAAAAGATCTGGCGCATCACAAATTAAATATAAGCCAACAATGTGATGCAATTACTCAAAAGGGTCATATCATTCTGGGATGTATGTAAGATATGGGAGGTAATTGTCCCTCTCCACTCAACAGTGGTGAGGCCTTAGCTGGAGAACTATGTCCAATTCTGGGCACCACACTTTTGGAAAGACGTGGACAATTGGAGAAAGTCCAGATGAGAGCAACAAAAATGATAAAAGCATAAAATCTGACCTATGAGTAAAGGTAATTTGATAACAATCTTCAAATACGTTAAGGGCTTTATAAAGAGGATGGTGATCAACTGTTCTTCATATCCACTGAAGATAGAACAAGAAGTAATGGGCTTAATCTGTAGCAAGGGAGATATAGATTAGATATTATGAAATCTTTCTAACTAGAAAGGTAGTTAAGTCCTGGAATAGGCTTCCAAGAAAGATTGTGGAATCCCCATCATCTATTTTTAAGAACAAGTTGGACAAATACCTGTCAGGGATGTACTCGGTTTATTTGGTCTTGCCGCCACAAAGGGAGTGGACTTGATGACCTTTCAAGATCCTTCCAGCCCTACATTTCTATGATTCTATTACAGATGTTCTAAAAATGAACATAAATAGCAATAGTTAGCAAATCTGTGTTTTTATACATTTAAAATGCATTGGTCTCAAGTGTTTACTGTGGACAATGATTCTTAAAGCTGGGTAATTGTATGTCTTAAATACAAACATTAGTGGTCTTTTATCTGTCTTCAGTGTGAGCAAATAATGGGGCATGAAACTTGCTCACACTTCAACTGCTAACCTGGTTATAGTACTATAAGTAACTAGGTATGACTTTGCTTTGCAAAAATAGTGTTGGTTTGTTTTTCTATATCTCTTTGAGATAATAAATATGAAAAAAACATTTATTAACTTCTTCTAGACTGGCCATCTGATTTATGGCTTCAAAGCGTCTGCAGTTAATCTGTCAAAACTGACTTTAAACTTCATCTGTCTTCTCCTTTTGGCAGCTTTCTCTACCTTGAATTCAACTGTTTGACATGTATAGTACCAGAGTCACATTTTAAAAACATTTATAGTATGCTGCAAAAAAGTTCAGTTTGCACATCTGTTTTCAATATTCTGCATCTACAAAAGTGAAAACAACTTGAAAGTTGGCATTGGAAATGGATTTTTTTTTTCTTCTGTAGCTGTGAGGACTGCATTTAGGTAACTTCTAAAAGCAGAGGAATAATTACAGAAAATGCATTGTCACTGAAATAAAAATCTCATGTGATTATCACCAATTACAGTTGTCAGTGCTGGCCATCTGCTGGTCAGATGAGAATACTCTTTCTCATCTGCGGAAGGGAGCAGCCTCTGCTGAACCACTCCTCTCCCTTCTTCTGCCAGGTGGGCAGGGCCTTCACACAGCACCTTCCCCAACCTACTGGCCCCCTCAACTGACCTGGCCCACTAAGGGAGGGCTGATGCTGCTTGCTTCCCCCTGGAGCAAAAGGGAATGAGAATCCCGATTGTGACTCTTGTTTCGTTAGCAGGAATGATGCAGCAAGCACGCACAGTTGTAGGAAAGAGGTCTTTACTGAACATGTGTAGAGGCCACTGCTGCGTGCTCAGGGGCCGGTGGTTGCCTGGAAAGCAATGTTGCCCCTTTTTGAGCTGAGCGGCTAGTCAAATTTTGGGATCCTGGGTTTGTTCCAGTTGGAAGTAGAAATTGATGGACTCTGGTATTTTCTTGCGTGTAGTTTTGTTTATTTACAAAGAACGTACGAAGTCCCATGTCTCAAAATGCAGAAGGAATCAAATATCAGGAAACCGCTTCTTTTGCGCCCATCACCAGGTACACTCTTTTCAGCCTGCACCGCCGCCACAAAACCTCTTCCCAGCTTTCTTCCAGAGTGGGCCGCAGTGCTTTCAGCTGCTCCTTCAGGCTGTGTGGCTCTCTCTCTCATCAGTCTTATTCAGTTTTGTAGGTGTTTTCTCTCTCGCTCTGTTGCACAGGAGTGTAAAAAAGTCACACCCCTAACAGAGATAGGTAAGCCAACCTGAAGCCCCACTGTAAACACCAGTAAGGGCAGGTCTACACTGCAGACACTGCATAGGCACAGTTGCACCGATGCATCTGTGCTGCTGTAGCGCTTTGATGAAGACGCTTGAAGCTGACGGGAGAGAGTCTCCTGTTGGCTTAGGTACCTCTCTCCACAGGAGGTGGTAGCTATGTTCGCGGGAGAAGCTCTCCCATCGACATAGTGCTGTCTACGTGGAGGGGGTTAAAGTAGGGGTAACTACATTGCTCAGGGGCGTGGATTTTTCACATCCCTGAGCAACGTAGTTATACCAAAGTTTGTAGCGTAGACCTAGTGTAGGATGTCAGAAGAATTATTCCATCGACCTAGCTAGCACCTCACAAGGCAGTGGATTTACTACAGTGACAGAAAAAACTTGCTTTGAAGTGCAAGTGTGGTTGTGCGCACGCGCTGGGAGAGAGTTCTCCCAGCGCTCCTGGTGATCCACCTCCACGAGGGGATTAGCTCCCAGCGCTCGGAGCCTGGCTCCCAGCGCTCGGAGCCTGTTTACACTAGCGCTTTAAAGCACTGCTCCGACTTGCTGCACTCAGGGGGGTGATTTTTCGCATACCTGAGCCAGCAATTTAGAGCGCTATAAAATGTAACTGTAGCCAAGCCCGTAGTATAGTCATAGCCTGAGGTTTTGTTTTCGGTGTGGCCCTTTGTCTGCCTTAAATAGGGGGCTCATTCACATTTGAACGAGGTTTTAACTCGATGTAAAACAAGGTTTCACCCAGCTCAAAACAGCAGCCTGGACCAAGCTTGCATACCAGAGCCAGACTAGGTCCTTCCTGAAATTTGACCCTCTTTCTCCTATTCCTCTTCTCATGCTACAGCTCTGAGTCACCAACTGGTTGCTAATCTGCTCTTTGTGGCAGCAAAGTTATGCACTGCCTCTTACTCAGGCCTTGTGGCAAAGGCACAATTGAGCCTTTAAATAATACAATTAATAATGATAATGTTTATGGCCCCCAAAGCATGCTAAGTACCTTAAAGACATGTAAAAAATTTGGACCTTGACTGAAGCGGTTCCCATCTAAGGCCAGATTCTATCCCCCTCACATAGACCAGTATCTCTGTCCACACGCAGTCCTGGAGATTTCAGCTGGGCTACTTACAGAGTAAGGTACTGCTTGCAATGAGGGAGGACAGCAAAATCAGGCCCTGAACGAAGACATGGCAGGACAAGTAAAGACAAAACTAAACGGGAGGAAATAAGGGGACTGTGACAAGGTGAAACGGCCTGGAAAGAGTTAAATACTGCCTGTTTGTCATGGGGGCAGCAGGGGATTGAAGGAAGGGTGTAAGTCCTCTGGGGGCTGAGAGAGGCAAGGGAAATGGCTTTGGGGACTGTAGCCTGTTTTGCTCAGGGGTATCAATTTGGTTTGTGTTACTTCTTGAGTTTTTGTGTGTTTAAATAAGAAATTGTGCCCTGAGGC
Source organism: Eretmochelys imbricata (assembly GCF_965152235.1). Classification (NCBI taxonomy): domain Eukaryota; kingdom Metazoa; phylum Chordata; order Testudines; family Cheloniidae; genus Eretmochelys; species Eretmochelys imbricata. The sequence continues at coordinate 96,197,213 of NC_135579.1, forward strand.
AAAGGCCTGAACCAGACTCAGGCATGGATGGCACCGGTCCTGTCCTGGGCTGGTACGAGAGCCCACCAGTTTACCGAGACAAGCATGGAAAAGGTAATAAAACAAGACCAAGAGTTTAGTGGAACCTTCAACAAGCACCTTGTTTGGGTTAGTTTTAAATGTCATTTTATTTACAGCTGAATGTCATTAGATAGTCTGGGGGCTGGGTCACATATAGGTGTGTGTGTGCGAGATAGCTGGGAGGAGAGGAGTCAAAGGTGCAAGAGGGTAGGAAGAAAGAAGGATGAAAAGGCAAGACAGTAGACACCCCATGTCCTGGGTGTCCCTAAACTTCTGACTGACTGGATGACTGGATGGATCACTAGATAAATTGCCCTTTTCTGTTCTCTCCCTCTGGGGCATCTGGCACTGGCCATTGTTGGAAGACAGGATATTGGTCTAGCTGGACCTTTGGTCTGACCCAGTATGGCCATTCTTATGCCCTTATGAGGTTGAGAGGAGTGTGGAAGACTCAGGGAGAGCAAGGCTGATAGCAGAGGGACCCTGGTGACTGGAGAGAAGAGGGAGGAGGTCAGAACAGCCCCTGAGCAGGATGTGAGGAATGTCCAGAGTCCAAGGTGTAAAAGTGGCCTCTGGAGGCTGGAGTGGGGGTGAGAAGGCCTGATTATACTGATGAATAACACAGGGAGCTGGGCTTTTAAGGCTGCTCCTGAAATCCGCCAGCTGTTGCTAGGTTGTGGGGGATGCCATTGGGACTTAATGTGTCTGAACAACTTCCAGTGGGGAGGACTGATAAGCCTGGACTCACCTCCTGCTTCTGCAGCTGAGGAGCTCCAGTGGGACTGGGGTTTTAGCATCCCCTGAAATAATAATGCTATGAGATTCTTGGATGGAAGGGGCTACAGAAGTCCACAGTAACTAACAGATCACTTGCATCTTAACTAACTAATTCAGTCACAGCATCCCTACTGGTCAGGGCACCCCAAACATTTTAAGCCCAATATGTTTAATCAAAAAAAGAGGAAAAACAATCTCCTTTTAAAATTTCAACCTGTCATCATTTCAGTTTGAAGATCTGCTCTTTCCTTCTGCACTTCTGCAGTCCTTGAGCTCACGAGTGCCAACTTTGTGATCAAGCAACATCTCCAGAGCGGCTGTCGTGGTCTGGCCTACCGTCTCTGTGCGTGGACATTTTATACGCTTTTGTCAAGGGCAGTAGAAGCAAGTTGCATGCTCCAATCAAGGTCGAATAAGGATGTTTTATGTACGTCAGGGGAGGGAGGAAAATAGAAGAGAAGAGCTACATAGACAAGTGCATTGTGGAGATAATGATCCCAGTTAGAGTCTGTGTGTTCTTATAAAAAATATCTTTGACAAACCCCAGCATCTGGTAGTTCAGCTGCGGGTTTCCGTTGTTTGTTTTTCTATTCCTGTGCTAACCTGTCGGCACACTATCATCCCCATATACTGGATGTGCCTGGCTGTACTAAGCATGCTGAGAGGTACCGAATGTCATAAAGAGAATGGAAACTCCAGGCTCAGCATCATGCACCTTTTAAAAATTATGCTTTAAGACCTTTTTGTATTAATGAAAATCTAGGCAATAATTACCCCCAACCCCATCAATTCACAGGAGAATTTAAGTGGATGACTTCTACTAACTTCCTCCCAGTAGCATTGTCTGCATCAGTCCTTGAATTGCTGATGATTACGTTCCGTGAACAAAGGCATTGTGTCTTTAAGGTCTCTGAGCTCTGTTGTTCCACCTAGTGGGAGTCATGAGCGCCCCTGGTGGTGTAGAAGCAGTAGCTGCTGAGCAACCATACTTTGGAGCTGTGGGGTTCTGGCGGTAGGTACAGGATAGAGGCTTATTTCCAACATGGAGAGGAAAGAAGAAACAGAGGGATACTATGGGGGTCTATAGATAGAAGATGCATACATGCCACATCCAAGAGATCACCTCCAAAAGACTGAGTGATAGAGATGTCCAGTGAAGAAACATGAAATTCATGCAAATATCTGCTTGGGCTAATTTTGGCTTGTCTTCACGGATAAACGCTACGGGGTGGCACCTTTGCCCCCTTCACTTTAATGAGCCTATGAGGAGGGATATTGTACCCTGGATATTGAGCGGACAACATTAAATATTTCCTGTGATGTGGAATCAATCATAATGCTGTGTGGCAAGGAAAGTTTAGGAAACTCATTGGACCTTAAAGGGAAAAAAAGAGACCAAAAAAGTGGTGACTTCCGTACTATTGGCCGTAGACTGTAGCAGCAAGTCTGTGTGCACCTGTGTCCTCTAATATACAGGACCTGAAGAAAGGTTAGGAGAGATTCCTACCAAAGCCAGTAATTCTTTTCTTTTATATCTTGTTTATTTTATTTGCAGCTAACAAAAAGTGGGGCATAATTCTAGTCATTTGCTCTGTGTGTGTATAGTTAGAATTCCATTACACAGAAGCAAGATACATCTCTAGCCCCCGTTATTACAGAAGAGAAAATTCACTGAATAAATAAGATGCAGCCTCAAGCCCCGGGAAGTCATCTGTGTTATTTACAGACTTCGACCTAACATCAGTGGAAGTCATGTACATGTCTCTGAGCCCAGAATTTGGCCCTATTGGTGCATAGAAGATGCCTGTACTTAGTTGAATCTCATTCACAAGGTTGCAGTTCGTGCCCAGCCTCTTCTTTCGCTGCTAGTGTGTATTCCAGCAGGACAGTGACTGCAACTAACTCCCATTAGAAATAATGTGACACTCTTATTCCCACAGTATCTGAGGTGCAATTTTTAGAGCCACACGGTTCTCTTCTCTCTTCTGGTCAATGTCAGCATCAGCTCAGATGAAAAATATGACAATAGAGAGAACCTCTGTTCTTTTTCATTTCCTCAGTTTTCTCTTTTGGCGCTTCTAAGAGCTGCCTTTCTTTCACTCCCCACTGTCTCACTCTAATATTTCAGTCAGCATGTTCAGGAGCACACAAATTTCTGCATGGTGAATCCGTATTTCTGTGATCTGTATTCTGATAATTCTCTCAACAGTCAGTTCTGAAGGGCTGCAGCTCGGCATGATGCTGAAACTTCACACAATTTACTTCTTATAGACTGCTCAGTTACAGACTTGTTTATTTTTTAAATGGCTTCAATTAGTTATGTTCTGCCTTCTGTTGCCGGCCAGCCTCAGGGTTCAGATGTGCTCTTGCTAAAAGAAAACAAGGCAAACCAAAAAATGGCTTAATTAAAAAACCAGAAATCTCACATTCAGTGAATCTTTCCTGTGAATTGCTGAGGCCTTTTTGCGTGTGTGTGTGTGTGTGTGTGTGTGTGTGTGTGTGTGTGTGTGTTTTTTAAAAAGTCAGATGCTGAATTTTCTCACTTTAATGAGTGACCTGTGCAGTTGCTACATTCTTTTAAAAAAAGGGGTGATTTTGCTAACCTATCATTTACACGCTGGGTGATTCCATTGATTTCAGTGGCGTATATTGTCTTTAGTGGAGTTAGTTAGCCCCATCTACAGCAGGACCTAACCTGGCTCATTCTGTTTGGCTGCCAATGTGGTATAAATTGGTGACGTCATTCCAGTTGTTAGTGGGCTCATGTTAATGTCACAAAAACACACTGCACACATAGTGGGCTAGAATTGGCAGCCTCAGCAGAAGCATCAAGAATTTAACCAAAAGAACAGGAGCTCCCAGTGTGGCAAAAAAGATACTTGGAAGTATAAATGTAGGACTGTCAAGCAGAAGTAGGGAGGTGATATCACCTCCTTATATGGCATTGATGGGACTAATGCTGTGTCCAGTTCTGGTGGTGACACCTTAACAAGGATGTTGAAAAATTGAACAGGGTTCAGAGAAGAACTATAAGAAAGATTCATGGTCTGAAAAATATGCCTTACAATGAAAATCGAAAGCAGCTGAATCTATGTTATTTATTGAAGAGAAGGTTAAGAGGTGACTTGAGCATGGTCTATAATTACCTACACAGGGAGAAGATATCTGATACACAAGAGTTCTTTAATCTATGTCAAAAGGGAATAATGAGATCCTCTGTCTGGAAATTGAAGTCACCAAAGTTCAAACTGGAAAGATGCACTTTGGGAGTCAGAATTAGTGGAGCAGATTACCAGGGGCAGTTGTAATTCTCTATCATTTGGAGTTTTCAGGTAAAGACGGGATAACTTACTAAAAGATACACTGTAGTTCAACTATAAGTTATTGAGCTAGATCCAGGAATCACTTAGTGAAATGCAATGGTCTGTGTGTGTTACACAGAAGGTTACACAAGACGGTTTGAATAGTTCCTTCTTTTCCTAAAATCTATAAACCAAATGGGCCTGTCTTATCGATGTTGTTATGCTATGGCCATTTGCTGTAGTGTCTGAGCCCCATCCAGCTCATTCTAGGCCTCCATGTCCCACCTTCCCATTTCTCAGCCTTAGAAGTGGTTCTCACAGTACCACGGTTCAGGCACCTGGACAGAGAAGTATGGGGAAGCTTGCACTTCTTCTGTGCATACTCTACGTGCTATGAGGATAAATAGAAGGTTTCAGTCTCCAGGGCTCTTAACCTGGCAGTTTTCTCCTGCAATGAATTCACATAAAAATACTCATTCCAGACATAAATCGTCATTGCCCATCATTATCGAGGCTAGCAGAGTGCGAAGATGGAAGGGGGAAAGGGATGGCAAATTTTCCTTAAGTCATAGCACGCAAGCCTTCCTCAGCCTGAGGCTCTTAAATCAGGTCTGTTCAAACAAGAGCCTTCCCTCTATGGTTCACTACTTGGTTCGGTCAGTTGCCAAGCTTTCCAGAGTTGCTAGCTACAACGTTAGCATCTCTAACTGCGCTTGAAGCTTCCTTTTAAAATGGAGGTGTAGGCTCTGACACTAATGTGAATCATCACATAATCAACTATAGAAGACTTTATTGGCCTGATCTATCTTACACCAGTTTCATAATGTTGTTATGCCATTGTCTTTGACAGTTACTCCTGACTGACAACTGAACTGGACCCTGTGACCATATGCTAATATACTGCTGGCTTTATTAACATAGTATCAGTTTCAGTAGATCAACTGGATCAACACATGAGAATAATTTCACACAATTCATGCATTTCCAGGACTGGGAGTGTAGAGGGAGAAAGTGTCATGACTGTGCTATGACCTTCTAAAAGCTGTAACTATGGCTCCACATATTGAATTTGCGTGTGTGTGTGTGTATGTTTACTTTTTTCATGCTACCCAGGCAAGGTATCAAGTAATAGGAAGAGTGTGGAGATGACCTTAGCCTTTGGGAGGAGTAGAGTTTGTGGATGTGCATGTTTCTTCTCTGTTGCTTGTAAGCGCTCCTTTCTCATCTGTGTCTTCTCTGTTCTTCCCTCTGCCTTTCCTTCCTCGCAGCTACTCCCAATTCCCACTTCCCCGTGAGCATGACTTGCACCCCTTCCCCAGTTGTTCTGGTAAAATGATCAGCAACAGAAGAGGTAATGCTGATGTCTTATCACTGAGCTTTAGAGCAACCAATCCAATGAGCTTAATAGGGGTAGGGAAGTTTACACCACTGAGTTATGCAGATGCAGGGAGACTTTACTGCATCAACTGCATTCAGTTCACATATGAAAGATTTTGTTCACAAGCCTAACATACTTTTTTAAAATGAAAGCTGAGGTTCTGTGCTATCTGACAGTGTCTTGCATTAGAGGGAGAGTTAGGGTTGGTTGCCTAACTTTGATTATGCATATCCTGACATTTCAACCTGTATGTTTAGATAACTAATACTCTAATAGTAGTACAACATTAGGGAGAACTATATCCTGTGCAGACAGCTAGCACAAGGCCTCTTCGCTATGTAGGTACCCACTTCACAGAGGAGTGAACTTCGCTCCTAATGTATAATTATTCACAACCAGAACTTTCAGTTGTTATACCTCTTCTGTGAATTATTTGGCTTGAAATGCTCATGGTCAAACCATAAAATAAAGCCAAAACCTCAGCAACAAGTTGTAAAGAAACCAAAATAACAAATGTATTTTGTGAAAAAGCAGAAGAAATAGGCAATTGCTTTAGAACCCATGTTGGAGGAGTCTCATATGAGGTTTGAATTCCATTTTTGCCAGAGGTCATGCCAAGCTGCAGAGAAATGATTTTTTTTTTAAATGTGAAAAATATTAAACACACAGGTCTTGGGGAAATGGCTGCACGTTAGCAGCTAGCAATGGGGTCTGATTGTGGAAAATGTGTACAGGTGTGATTGGGGATGTGTGTGACATGGGGAGTGTGAGATGAAGTGGCCATTCTTCAACAAAAAAACTTCAAAAACAGACGTCAACAAGAAACTGCAGAGCTGGAATTAATTTGCAAACTTGACACCATCAAATTAGGCCTGAGTAAAGACTTGGAGTGGCTGGGTCACTACAAAAAGTAATTTTCTCTCTGTTGATATTCACACCTTCTTGTCAACTGTTGGGAATGGGCCACATCCACCCTGATTGAATTGGCCTCGTTAGCACTGACCGTCCACTTGGTAAGGCAACTCCCATCTTTTCATATGCTGTATATTTATACCTGCCCACTGTATTTTTCACTCCATGCATCTGATGAAGTGGATTATTGCCCACGAAAGCTTATGCCGAAATAAATTCGTTAGTCTCTAAGGTGCCACAAGGACTCCTTGTTGTTTTTGCTGATACAGGCTAACACAGCTACCACTCTGAGATGAAGTAAGAGAATGGGGAAAGCAGGGGAAACCATAGAAAGAGTTAACAATGCTTGCTAGATAACAGGAGGAAGGTGCAGCCTCCAGGAATTGGATGCCTTTGGGCAGTGGCTACTTGTCCCAGGGAGAGTGCACTGGGAAAAGGTCCTATAAGCAGATGAACTCAGAGTGAAAAATTCAGTGGAAACAAACAATCACAAAGTGTTTCCTAGGAAAGGAGCTGAATCCTTACCTTTGGGAGGGCCCGAGAGTTGAGAGGAGATGGCTCTGAACTGGAGCGCGTGCGTGCGGTGTGTGTGTGTGTGTCTATGTCCTTTGACATTATTTTTCTGTAATAAAAGTCTGGATGCTTTTGGACATCAGCTGCTTCTTCAATTTAAAGTTTACCTCTCCCATATGACACTGTATGAGCTTGTGAGATGAGGCTGTCTTTGTAGAAATGACTTTCCTTGGCTGTTGGTGGCCTTGCAACACTCTACTTCCACACTTCTGAAGCCTTTTCCTGGTAACTGAACATCATGAAGGAAGCGTTATCGGTCTAGCTATGCTTGGCATATATATATATTTTTTAAATACTGTTGAGTACATGTGTGGCCCCAGTGTCTTCCCACTGGGGGGTAGGGGAGGCTGACATGGGCTAGACAGAAAATTGGGCGGGATGTGCTATACATCTTGTGGGCACACATTTATTTTTTTAACAATAGGGGGTGTGGAATGTATTCGGGGGGGGACGGGTGAGCTGCCCCACTCTGAAGGCCCAGCTGCTGGCCGGGCACCCAGCTCTGAAGGCAGCGCTGCCGCCAGCAGCAGAATAGAAGTAAGGGTGGCAATACCATACGAAGCCATCCTTACTTTTGCATAACTTTTTACCTTTGCACTGGGAGGGGTGGCTACAGGGGAGCTAAGGCAAATTTTGGGGTGGCTATAGCCCCCACAAGCCTCCCCTGGTTGAGAAGGATGGTGCATAAGTTCTTTTTCAGGCTATGTGGACACATATGTTGACACAATGCATGTGCAAGGTGCCTTATGGCAACCCCCAACCTCTATGTCAGTGCACACTCTTGTGTTTTTAATGTCCATAGGGATGTATACCTGGCAGAGTATCTAGAAGATCCATAGAATAGAGAGAGAGTAAATGGACTAAGTTAAATATATGGGAATAGAGACCTGTGAGTGTAAGGAGAATTTAGTAAGCAAATGGGAAAGAAAGGAGCCTGCATGTGAGCCACAGGAGACGTATGTTGGTTATTAGTGAATTAAATGACTTAAAAGAAAAACCAGTAAAAAATAGACTCATGCTTAATTCAAAGGAGTTGCATTAAATTACTATGAAAGCATATCCACACTAGAGAAAATTCAGCTGCTCTTCATCAAAAAATGTGTGAACTTCTGTATTGAGAGAACCATTCTGTAGTTCTTCTCATCTCTTGGGCCTGTCTGAGTACAGTCTGCTGTAAAAACCCAATGTTTCAAATTCAGAGTAATAAATAAAGACAAACTGAAGACAGAGAGGTGTGTGTGCATGCTGTAGGGTTGTGTTTTCTTGTATGTATTGATATGCACAATGAAATTGGTTCAAAGTGTTGGATTTGTTATGGTTCCCTTGGACAGTGGGAGCACAGGATTGCCCGTCGACCTGATTAGTAGGAGCAGAAAGCTGAAACCCAAACAGGCTGTCAGCAACTGCCAGTTATTATACAATGCAGTGAATGTTCCTGGCGTTTCAAATGTAATGGGCCAGCACCCAGATGGTGTGATGGGCTTCAGCTGTGGTTGAGAACTGTGAATCCATGCAGAGCAAGGTGGAAGTGACGGTATTATATAGTGTACCAGTAGAATGCTGTATTTCTCTGCTGTCTGAGCTGTGTATTTATAGGTATATGGAACTATAACAAGGACTGGATTATGACTGTCCAGAAAAGGAGAGAAGGTGGGGACCCTTCCCTCCACTTTTGTAGACAGCAGCCAGGATTCTGATGTTTGTCCTTCCTGCAAGTAAGATCCAGGGGCAGCGTAGCACAGTCGGTGGTGCAAGACATTGGAAAGGGGGCATGACGAGTTGGAGCAGGGTGTGACCATTGCCTCGTTCTCCCTTCCCTATTGGGCCGGCACTGGGAAAAGCATACTCTGTACACCTCTAACCATCACTCCCCAAGAGGCATCCTGCCAGTGTCTGTAAGCAGAATGCCTCTAGCCACTGACATTGGTGTGGTACCCCTCTACATCTTCCCCCCAGTATGGCTGTTGGATTGAGGTCGATTGGGGTTCACTTCCTCAGCAAATAGGTCTAACAAATACTTATTATGGCAAAACACTCAGAGAATAGTGATCAAATACCCACAAGTTGGAAGCTTATCTGGATGGTCTCATCACAGTAACCTCCAGCACCAGACAATACAGCTTCGACCCCCCTTTGTTACACAAACTTATTTATAACTTATCTTTTTTTATACATATGTATTAGTCTCTCGTTTCCATGTTAACTCTCCTCACCCATCAGTACAGGTTTAGTGTTAGGCCAAACCACTCTTTTCTGGCTTTTTAGTTATCTTATCTTTTCTTGTTCTCACAAACATGATCACGCTGTAGTTTCTTACACATGTGCAACACTAAACATGATTACTCTGCAATTTCTGTCATGTACCCAGTTCTATTTATGCTTTTGCTGTTAAACGTTATCAGGACAGACTCTTAAAATTCACAGCAGGCATCTGTTAGGCCTAAATATGCCTCTGTTCCCGACAGTGACAATGGCTGTTAAAGACAATATCTAACTATAACTATGTAACTGTACAATAGAATAACCTAATTCCGTCCAGGGAATTTGTATTTGGGATACTGCAAAAGCTTAGTCTTTATTATTTTTCTGACGTCAACTGAAGTCACTAGGAGTTACTCCCATATGCAGAAATTGTCCCATATGTTGATGGCGTATTTTATACCACAGGACTGGAAATGGAAGGTTATGGCTATTTCAAATCTTGTGGATTAATTAAGAGAGTATTTCCTGCCTTTAAAAGCCACAATAACTCCTTTTTGCAGTTCACATTTTCTTGTCTATTCTTAGACTTGGCTCTCTTGTATTCAGCTTAAGCAACAACATGAACTTGATCAGACAAAATGAGCCTATTCCTCCTTTCTTTTGTTTATGACTAGCTAATGGGACTTCTTTGCATGGACCAGCTGCTGGGGTGAGGAAGGAAAAAGCCACCTGGAGCCTAAACTAGTGCTAATGTTTACTGCATTAAAGGAAAATGAAAGTAAACAACATTCATCTTGTTAACTGGGCACAAACACTACATCACACTAAATACATTCATATGACTGTGTCAGAAAAAAATGCATTTGTGGGGCCCTTCCCATCACTTTCCAGTGTTTCAGGGCCTGAAGATTATATAAGGCCTATCACTTTTAAATCTACTCTTCTGTTAGAGATCCCTATGCTACAGTTTTTTCCCCAACTAGCGGTACAGTCCATACACACCACTGTTTTTCCTCTGTTCCCATTGCTCCCGACCATTGCTTCCATATCTTGCTCATGATGCCAAAGTGTTTTTCAAAAGTAAACAGACAGCCACCTCCTCTGGTGTTTCTCCAGTCCCTTTGGAGTGCTAATCCCTCTGGCAGTCCCAGGCTAGTGCAGTCCTCATTCCAATTGTGAATAGCTCCTTTTATAACAGATCTGTATAAAGGCAGGACATATATATGTGATGTGCATCTAGTTAGTCCATATAAACAGGTTTCAGAGTAACAGCCATGTTAGTCTGTATTCGCAAAAAGAAAAGGAGTACTTGTGGCACCTTAGAGACTAACCAATTTATTTGAGCACGAGCTTTCGTGAGCTACAGCTCACTTCATCGGATGCATACTGTGGATACTGCAGCAGACTTTATATACACACAGAGATCATGAAACAATACCTCCTCCCACCCCACTGTCCTGCTGGTAATAGCTTATCTAAAGTGATCATCAAGTTGGGCCATTTCCAGCACAAATCCAGGTTTTCTCACCCTCCACCCCCCCACACACAAACTCACTCTCCTGCTGGTAATAGCCCATCCAAAGTGACAACTCTCTACACAATGTGCATGATAATCAAGGTGGGCCATTTCCTGCACAAATCCAGGTTCTCTCACCCCCTCACCCCCCTCCAAAAACCACACACACAAACTCACTATCCTGCTGGTAATAGCTCATCCAAAGTGACCACTCTCCCTACAATGTGCATGATAATCAAGGTGGGCCATTTCCAGCACAAATCCAGGTTTTCTCACCCCCCCACCCCCATACACACACAAACTCACTCTCCTGCTGGCAATAGCTCATCCAAACTGACCACTCTCCAAGTTTAAATCCAAGTTTAACCAGAACGTCTGGGGGGTGGGGTAGTAGGAAAAAACAAAGGGAAATAGGCTACCTTGCATAATGACTTAGCCACTCCCAGTCTCTATTTAAGCCTAAATTAATAGTATCCAATTTGCAAATGAATTCCAATTCAGCAGTTTCTCGCTGGAGTCTGGATTTGAAGTTTTTTTGTTTTAAGATAGCGACCTTCATGTTTGTGATTGCGTGACCAGAGAGATTGAAGTGTTCTCCGACTGGTTTATGAATGTTATAATTCTTGACATCTGATTTGTGTCCATTTATTCTTTTACGTAGAGACTGTCCAGTTTGACCAATGTAAATGGCAGAGGGGCATTGCTGGCACATGATGGCATATATCACATTGGTGGATGTGCAGGTGAACGAGCCTCTGATAGTGTGGCTGATGTTATTAGGCCCTGTGATGGTGACCCCTGAATAGATATGTGGGCACAGTTGGCAACGGGCTTTGTTGCAAGGATAAGTTCCTGCGTTAGTGGTTCTGTTGTGTGGTATGTGGTTGTTGGTGAGTATTTGCTTCAGGTTGCGGGGTTGTCTGTAGGAAGGACTGGCCTGTCTCCCAAGATTTGTGAGAGTGTTGGGTCATCCTTTAGGATAGGTTGTAGATCCTTAATAATGCGTTGGAGGGGTTTTAGTTGGGGGCTGAAGGTGACGGCTAGTGGCGTTCTGTTATTTTCTTTGTTAGGCCTGTCCTGTAGTAGGTAACTTCTGGGAACTCTTCTGGCTCTATCAATCTGTTTCTTCACTTCCACAGGTGGGTATTGTAGTTGTAAGAAAGCTTGACAGAGATCTTGTAGGTGTTTGTCTCTGTCTGAGGGGTTGGAGCAAATGCGGTTGTATCGCAGAGCTTGGCTGTAGACGATGGATCGTGTGGTGTGGTCAGGGTGAAAGCTGGAGGCATGTAGGTAGGAATAGCGGTCAGTAGGTTTCCGGTATAGGGTCGTGTTTATGTGACCATTGTTTATTAGCACTGTAGTGTCCAGGAAGTGGATCTCTTGTGTGGACTGGACCAGGCTGAGGTTGATGGTGGGATGGAAGTTGTTGGATTTGTGCTGGAAATGGCCCAACTTGATGATCACTTTAGATAAGCTATTACCAGCAGGACAGTGGGGTGGGAGGAGGTATTGTTTCATGATCTCTGTGTGTATATAAAGTCTGCTGCAGTATCCACGGTATGCATCCGATGAAGTGAGCTGTAGCTCACGAAAGCTCATGCTCAAATAAATTGGTTAGTCTCTAAGGTGCCACAAGTACTCCTTTTCTTTTAGTCCATATAAAGACTCTTCTGGTGTACAAGAATATGCAGCTTTGTTTGTAAGTTTGTTGGTTCAATAAAGCTATTGTTCACCGCAAAAAGTTTAACAGCCCCTTCCTCCTGGAGTTTTCCTTCTGTATGTACCCATCAGCTGATCAAATTTTGGCCCTTCACCATTTTATCACAAAGTATGTGGATTGCTACAGTGTCTGGATCATAACAAATTCCTAGCTGGATGAGAGAAAGTTAGGAGTGTGTCCCTTCTCCACTATATTGAAGACATTAGTTTGAGAGGCATTCTTCAGGCACATTAATGGCTACCTTCTGCTAAAGAGTTTCTCAGTGTTATTAGATTGTATTGGCATCAGGATTGTACATAGGGTTGCCAACTTTCTAATCGCATAAAACAGAACACCCCTGCCCCACCCCTTCTCGGAGGCCCTGCCCCCACTCCACCACCCCCCGTCACTCACTCTCCCCCCACCCTCACTCACTTTCACCGTATTGGGGCAGGGGATTGGGGTGCGGAGGGGGCTGCGGGCTCCAGCTGGGAATGTGGGCTCTGGAGTGGGGCCAGGGATGAGGGGTTTGAGGTGCAGGAGGGGGTGCAGGCTCTGGAGTGGGGATGAGGGATTTGGGGTGAAGGAGGAGGTTCTGGGCTGAGGGAGGAGGTTGGGGTGCGGAGGGGGTGTAGGCTCCAGATGGGGGTGTAGGCTCTGGAGTGGGGATGGGGATGAAGGGTTTGGGGTGAAGGAGGGGGCAGGGGATTGGTCTGTGGGGAGGGTGCAGGTTCCGGGAGGGAGTTTAGGTGTGGGTGAGGACTACGGGCTGGGGCATGGGTTTGGGGTGCAGGAGGGGGTGAGGGGTTTGGGGTCCCGGCGGCACTTACCACAGCTCCCATTGCTCATGGTTCCCAAGGGGCAGCGCTTGGAGCCTCCCTGGTCACCCGTGAGTCTAGGGGTGGTAGGGACCTGGAGGCCACTTCCAGGAGCCATGCAGAGCTAGGGCAGGCAGAGAGGCTGCCTTAGCCCCGGGCTCCCACTACGCAGCTGACCGGACTTTTAACAGCCCGATTGGCGGTGCTGACTTTTCGACCAGGTGTTCTGGTCAAAAACTGGACACCTGGCAACCTTGATTTTGTACATGTTGTTAAGAGGCAAGGGAGCGCACTTAAAATGAGTACACTCTCAGCCACACTCCCGGAAAGTGCAAGATGAGAATAAAACTAATTGACAGCAGGGTTTTATTGCTGGTGGCCTCCAACTAAAAGGAATTGCTGTTCATTTATCAAGGACGTTGCAGGTATTATGGTTTTGTGCATTTCTTTTTTTATTTTAACGTACAAAATTGTATATGTATAAGGACCTGATCCTGCAAACATTCCAGCATGTCATTCCATTCACTTTAATGGCACGATGTGTGGGAGTAAACCTATGCAATACTTAAAAGTTTAGCTATGCCAGTAAAAGCCCTAGTGTGGGTGCAGTTATACTGATATAACAGTGCTTTTATGCCAGTGTAACTGCATCTACACTAGAGTGTTTTAGCGATATAACTATGGCAGTAATAATTATACGGGCAAATCCCTCCTAGTGTATAAAAGGGCTAAGTGTTTGTTTACTATCATGCCTTCAACACAAAACTCGGGCACCTGGCAAATTATGTATGTGGCCCTCCGTGCACAGGGTTGGGCGTCCCTACTGTCTAGGGTTATGTTTGCATCTTCTTAGAAATACTTGTATCAAAAACCTTGAGAATTACACTTCTATTCATTCATGCTCTTTTTATGTTTTTAAAAAAGAATTACACCAAGTTTCACTAGACCAAGCTTATACTCGCCATGTGCCTGTTAGCAAGGTTTAGGATTTCCTTTTTAATGAAAATCATGTTATGAGAGCTTAATTTTCCTAAAACATTTATTTTAACATTTTTCCCCCTGTTATTAAAATACAAACTGTGAAGAAGTAAAATACGATCACAGAAAAGGCCAAATGAGCTTCACCAGTGATATTATTGGGGTTGCCTTCACCAATGACTGAGGTGAAGACCAGACCTATATTTTGTGTGGATTGGAAAAGACTCTCTACTAAGGGACCTAAGCGCATTCCTGAATAGGGATGGACTTCAGTGATTGCTTAAGTGCTTTCCTGAATCTGGGCTTTGCTCACCGAGTATATATGGGTGTTATGAAGACTCATTTTGGCGTTGTGAATTAGCTAATGTTTGCAAAACCCTTTGAGGATAAAAAATATTAAGTATCATTACTGCATTTGTATGCTGTTGTTGTTTGTATGTATTGGACTCCATATCATGCCAGTACTAATAAAAGGGTTACCGATCTCTAGAAAATATTGGAATATTTTCAAGCTGTTTTAGTTTGGACCAATGTAAAATTAAATGCATTCTCTTTGCTGCAGTAATGTTGTCCCACTTTTTTTACTCTTTCATCATATTATGTGTAATCTGTAAAAAGAAATCCCACAGAATGCGGGGGGAAAAAAGGACAAACCAAATAGTTTGATTTAAAGAAATAAATTGAACATGAAATAATAAATATAGATGTGGCCAACATTTGTGGTCCACATTTACAAAAAAAAATATACATGGAATATATTTATCTTTCACAAGTTTTAATAGACTGATGCTGTATGAGTTATTTCAACAGGTATTTTCCCTTGATTTTTTGAGTTTGCTTGAGTTCCCCAGTCTTCTTGTATTCAGTCTCACAAATAAATCAGTAACTTGATATCTTTTCTCTTTTACTTTTATTATGCTAACTAGATATCTTTTTAATAAGATTACTAGTTTAATTGATAAAGGTAATAGTGTTGATGTTCCATATGTAGACTTCTGTCATTCATTTGATTTGGTACCATGTGACGACATGATGTTTTGACTAAAAAACTAGAACGATAAAGTATTAACATGGCACACATTAAATGGATTAAAAACTGGCTAAGTGTCAAGTCTCAAAATGTAATTGTAAATGGGCTGAGGAATAGGGCTGAGTTTCTAATGGGGTCCCACAGATACGGGTTCTTATGTCTGTTCAACATTTTTGTCAATGACCTGGAACAAAACATAAAATCAGTACTGATAAAATTTACAGATAACACATAGATTGGAGGAACAGAACTGGGCATAAGCAAACTAGGCATTTTAATATGGCCGAATGTAATTGTATCCATCAAGGGACAAAGAATGTAGGCCCTGCTTACAAGATGAGGGGACTCTTATCCTGGGAAGCAGTGATTCTGAAACAGACTTGGGGAAGAGGGGGGGAATGGTGGATAATTAGCTAATCATAAGCTCCCAGTGCTACGCTGTGGCCAAAATGTCTAACGCAATCCTTGGATGAATAAAAAGGAGAATATCAAGTTAGGAGTAAGGAGGTTATATTACTTCTGTATTTGGCACTGGTGCTACCATTTCTGGACTACAGTGTCCAGTTCTGGTGTCCACAATTAAAGAAGGAGGTTGATAAATTGGGAAACTTAGCCCCAAATTCAAACTGGTTTTACCACTGATTCAGCTAAACCAGTGCAGGAACCATAGTTTAGAAAAGCTCCAAAGGCCTGAACTGTTTCCACAATCATTTCGATTTTCCATGTTTTTTCAGCAACTTCAACTAAAATAATTGTAAAAATGGTTCTGAGCCACAGATCCCTGCTTACATGGTGGCTCCCACTAGTCTTAACACTACTTAGCTTAATCAGTCCCAGAATTGGTCTGAATTTTTTTTTTTTAAATTTCCCCAGTGTAGATATGACCTTAGGTGACATTTCTCCCATCATGCCATGAACAGAGCCAGAGTAAAGAAGCTTTCTGTGGATTTTGTGGGAGCAATGGAGTACACTGTGTAACTCAGTCAGGGCAAAAGCAGCTCTGCAGGCTTTCTGCAATAACTTTCAAAATTATGAGGTGTACAGGGGTCACACTGGCTTCTGCAGCTACACTGTAATTATGACCCCAATCCTGACACTAGACTTACCTACTTTGATGTGCTATTCCTAGTTGATGCAGAGCTCTGCTCTGCCAAACAGATGGTATATACAGTACCTTTGCATCCCTTCTCCATGTTACCCAATTTTGGTGTGTTGGCACCCTGGCATTAGCAATTCTGTTGCACTGGGGGCCTTTCATGGTCTGTTCTATTACTGATGAATTTCACCTTTGAGTGAAAAGTCCAGTAGCTTTTTGGTCTTCCACAAAAAGAATGTGGGACCAATAATGGTGCCAATAATAGTGTTCCATTTTTCAGAGATGTCATAGGTGGATTCTGGATGTTGTATCCAAAAATACTCCAGGGATGGATGGCAAAATATTTAAAAATAAAATGTAATTAAAGAGAATGAAGCAGCAAAAAAAAGCAAATGAGCTAGTTTAGCAGTCACCACAAAACCCACAATGCTCTGAGGATATCTAAGTATGTTAGGCAAATATTTCAAACCTATCTCTCTCTTGAATATGAGTCATTTAAATTATATGTCATTTCAGTTATTTGTTCATTGGCCTTAATTAGGTAAACTCTAAAGCACTGCAGCATATGTTTGTTGTTGAGCAATTATCCTTTCAATAAGACTTTACTCCCATGTGGCTGAAAGCCTAATGGTGAATTTTATCAACCAGAATGAAACCTCCATATACGCAGCCTAAATGAATAAGGAACAAGGTGCTCCCTGGGGAGGAAAAAGAGCTACTGCTATTTAGTTTTGTTGGTTTTAATACTTATTATTCTGGTTATTCAGGCAGGTTTACATGGGTTGGGAGGGGGGAGATATTCTATTTTTGAACATTTCTACATAAAATTCACAGTGAAGGAGAAATTTAGGACTCAATCTTGCACATTGTGATTGATGAGAATAGTTTTTACATATATAAATTTCCCTTACTCATACGAGCAGTCCCTTTAAAGCCAGTGGGTCTGAATTTGATCTGATTTATGCTGATATAAATCCAGAGCAACTCCACTGAAGCCATATGTTCAATGGAGTCCATTCCTCTGACATCAGTTACACCAGAATAAAAATGGGGACAAATCAGAATCTGAACCTATTTGATTATTCACATGGAAGGATTTGCAGGATTGAAGTTTTCTTATACTTCTGGATAAATCTTTTATATTTCCTACTTAAGCATTTAAACTAAAAATACAAAACCAAACCTGGTAGACAGAAAAAAGAAAATGATGGATTCCACTTCCATGAGATCCTTCAGGAAACCAAGGCACCTTCTAGTTTCATTAGGTTTACTCTCTGTAAATTTGGATTCATTTTTAATATGGATTTATGGAATTATTATGGTTCTGCTGAAATGAGGGTAAACCTTTCATACAAGGTAGGGAATATGTGCTCTTTTTTCATCTGTCGTTGGTAAGTTACACAATGTAGGTTAAAGGTCCCCTAATGCCAATGAAAGAGGAACTTCAGTTCCAGGCATGGAAAATATCTCAATCTCCTGTGTACCAGCCAGTGATGTTAAGATTGTACAAAAAAATCAGTTGTCAAAAGGCTAGGTTCTACTCTAAGTTACACTGGTGTAAATTAGACTAAATCTGTTTAAGGCCGTGAAGTTGTTTCTGTCTACGATGGTGTAACTGAGTGCAGAATCTGGCCAGCTATATTCAGAGGCAATTCCTCTCTAATTTTAGTTTGCTGCTGGAAGAAGGTGATACTTTTAATGTCATTACTTGTCTGCTGTTGTGTCAGCTGCCATATGGTTGGCATGTTTTTAAAGATGCCATTGTGCAAAGGTGACCCGATATGAGATTGTTAGACAGTCTGTTTGGAGCCCAGGTTAACAAATCTTCAAGGTACTTTGTGAATATAAACATACGGCAGGTTGGCTGAAATTCTAACATGCATAATTCTGTGGATTTGGCTTTTGAGTACTCAGTTTCTTTCTGTGGGGCACGGGGGGGAAAGAGTTTCATGATTTGACAGCTATTGGAAAAAGATAATTGTTTTTGACAGCATGGGGATAGTGTTAATGTTATTCTAGAAAATCTCCCTCTTCAAACAAATCAATATCAGTGTTTTCTGATGTGTTGCTACAGGTTAGTACTGCTGAATTCTGGATGGAAGTTTCAAGTTTCTGTGTTCTGATAATATGATAAAATTGTTAAAATGCATGTTTAGAAAGTCCTTAATGAATTTCAGACTTGTAACATCCAGAGACTGAAAAAGAAAGAGAGGCTGCTCTTATTACTGGTCAGGTATAAATGAAAAAACATAAGAGACAATTGATCGTATCCAGGATATAAAGAACACATTCAATGGATATTCTGTAGCCAACATCTTACTTTCAGCTAGTGAAATAAGTAATGACCCATGGCTAAGATGTCAGGAACCAGGGCTAGGAGGTCATAGGAGGGATATATTTCCCAGCTCTGCCATTATATCTGGGAGGTGTAGCTTTTAAAGATGCATAGAAACTTCTTCCCAAGAAAAATTAACAGTATTTTAAAACACTCAATACATAGAACTGTATGCAAATTAACAACAGTTAGGGATCTGATTATGCCCTTGTTTTGGTGGTGCCTCATGAGAGTTGTAATTTGGATACTTCATGCTCCCATTCCCCTCCATAGTCCCTGGGCTACATCTCCCATGGTGCACCATGGCCTTCCCTCTTCCTGAGGCACAGTGGTGCATCATGAGAGATGTAGTCCAGCTGGAGAGTTCAGCCAGTGGAGCAGAATGGGCCAAGAGGCACCCAAACTACAATTCCCACAAGGTAACATAGCAGCATTTCCAAATCAAAACTGTTGGCCTAATGTTTTAGGATGGAACTTTTTGGTTTTCAGACAAAAAAAGAAAAGAAAAGAAAACTATTCAGTTTTTGGATTTTTTTTTTAAATGAAAAGTCAAAATTGTCCTCAGAAAGGAAATACTTTTTTCTCACACATACACACAGAGGCACAAAGTTGAGTCAAAAACCCAATTTTCTGTTGAAAAATTGTTTTGATGGAAAATTTTCAGCCATGTCTAGTGCTGACAACTCTGATTTCAGTAAACTGGAGTAACACCACTGATGTAAGTGAAAGGAAAATCAGTCCTTACTTGACAACTCAGCCTTATGTAACATGAGTAGAGAGAGAAAATGAGTGACTTGTTTTTGTAGATATAGTGATAGCATAGTTTAGGAGTTTTAAAGCTGAATGGCAAATACTCTGTACAAAGGCTTATGTCCTTTTTTTGCTTTTTATCATGTCCAGAAAGTTCTTCTCCCATCATCTGGCAATTTTTTCCTTCGCTTGTTTCTTCCCTTAGCAATATCAGGAACGTCAA
Organism: Eretmochelys imbricata; assembly: GCF_965152235.1. Classification (NCBI taxonomy): domain Eukaryota; kingdom Metazoa; phylum Chordata; order Testudines; family Cheloniidae; genus Eretmochelys; species Eretmochelys imbricata. The sequence goes on from NC_135579.1 coordinate 96,216,862, forward strand.
GCCTGGTGTTCCCTAATTGAAAGGACAGGGTTTGAATCTTTAACAAAGTTCTGATTTCCCCCAAAATGTAAGTTAGTCATTGAAGTGAAATAGGTATTTACAGAGTAAACAAAACAACGTAGTTTTAAACAGTGTGACTAAAAACCTCTTCTCCCTCTCAAGATCTCAGGTTTGATTTTCTTGACTCTTGCGTTACCATCTTTTTGTATTTTGCACTGAATGGATCCGATGAAGTGAGCTGTAGTTCACAAAAGCTTATGCTCAAATAAATTGGTTAGTCTCTAAGGTGCCACAAGTACTCCTTTTCTTTTTGCGAATACAGACTAACACAGCCGCTACTCTGAAACCCATCTTTTTTACTATTTCTCCACTTATCAGGGAGTCTTCCAGGCCAGAAAAGATCTGGATTTTCAAAGTTTATCTCCAAGATTTACCTACCTTCCATAATCATTGGCTTCCCAGACTATCGCCTCTCTCATATTCACTACAGCCCTGAACCTGATCCCATTTAAAGTCCACTGACAGCAACTCAGTGTCCCTCCTGATGGCACGGGGGCAACCATCTTCCTAGAGGGTAGCATAGCTTTTGTGCCATTGGAAACATGGGAAAGGAAAGCCATCTTTGTTAAACAGAGCTTCACAGTCAAAAGCTGTAGGGAAACATTTTAACAGAGCACAGCCTATGGCTTTGATCCAACAAAGAGAAATGGCAGCCATTTTGAAAAAGTGCAGAACTTCATATATACACTGTTAATTACCTTTACCTCATGAAAAGCTTTAAAAATGCTATATACCATGATATTCCTGATGCTATCACAACAGAGTCTAATAAGGTAAATGTGAATGTTGGAATGTATGTAAATATGAAAGAATGATATAAATTGTATATAAAGGTTGCATAGAGATAATTCCACTTAAGTATATGTATATGAGAGGAGAATCTGACTCATTTCAATGGGTTGTTCCTGATTATGCATACACACACACAGACACACGCATACAGAGATGTATCTAAGTTTGCAGAATGGGTATTTTGCAAGTATTTCTTTGCCAGAAAGTCTTGTTTTAACATTTTCAAGAAATATATTCAGTTAGCAGCAATAACCCAAATTAGGCTGGTACGTTAACTTCAGGAAAAATGTGCACTTGATGTTCACATTCTTTTCATGCCCCAAAACGGCAATGGACGAGAAAATCAGGCCATTATGCTTGGAACTTTCTTCACAGTTCCAGGCTTGTGTGCCAACCTCTTAGAAGTGGTTACTTCAATTATACTATAGTCAGTGCATTATGAATACTGTTTCTTTTCCCATACCATTTTCAGTGACATTTTAAAGTGTGAATTGCCACATATGGAACTAAGCCATTTGTTCCACCTTATGAGTCAAAACCCTACATTGGGAAACTGGCATGTTACAGAAAGTGTGACCAAGGATATGTCTACACTGCGAGATGGGAGGGTCCCAGAGCTCAGGCTGCTCTGCAATTAAATAGTCCTTCAGCCTGAACCGCATAAGCCCAAATCAGCTGGCAAGGGCCAGGTGTGGGTGTCTAATTGCAATGTAGACATACCCTGAGACTTGATGGAGTCATGTTGCAGTCACACTTTCTGTAATGATACTGAAAATGGTTGTGTTTCATCTACAATAACACAAACCGTTTTCAACTCTAGTTCAGGAAGATCTATTGCTGACAACCATTCTTTGCAATGGGTCAGTTTCCGAGTGTAGATGGGGCTAATAAAAAGGAAATGTTTTAAAATATTTTACTGTGGCACCAAACACATTTTTTGATCAAAGCTCCAGTCCTACTGTGCACAAGCAAGACTCCATTTGACTTTTCCTGCTGAAGGACTGCAGGATCAGGCCTTTGACTGCAACCTCCTGTTGGTGTTTTTTGGTCTGGTTTGTTTGTTTGTTCTTTTAAATTGAACTGATTTTGCCTTAAATGCATGTCTGTACTACACCTTCATCCATAACACAGTATGCAGCTCAATTGAGACAGCTTCAAGCAACACTTACGACGTTTCTTTATTGCCGTTCCATTCACTAACATGAAAAGATTCTGTCTGGACTGTTGATTTGGTATGGCAGATCAGAAAACTGGTCAATAGCAAATTAGTAGTAGTAGAATATCTGATGGGTTTTGTTGTCATTTTTGTTTATTAAGAGGAAAAATGTAAGTGAAAAGCTGCCAGAACTAGTACAAGTACTTTACCTGCCTCTAGTTCCTTTGATCTGAAGATCTCAAGACATGTTTCAGACATTCATTAAAAAAAACCCTCACAACACACTTTTGAAGTAGGTAAATAAATACAATTCCCCTCTCTGAAGTTAAAAAAAAAAAAAAAGTCAGTTATCACCGTTGCTCCTCTAACCTGATTTTTGTATGTGTGATTTTAATTCCTTTCTCCTTGATTATATATGTGGTTCATATGGGAGATTCCCACACATGAGCCATTCTTTTTAGATGACAAATCTGAGGAACTGTCCCAGATTGAGGTGTCCGTGGAGGAGGTTTTGAAACAAATTTATAAATTAAACAGTAATAAGTCGCCACGATCAGATGATATTCACCCAAGAGTTCTGAAAGTACTCAGATGAGAAATTGCAGAACTACTGACTGTGGTATGTAACCTACCACTTAAATCAGTCTTTGTACCAGGTGATTGGTGGATAGCTAATGTAACATCAATTTTTTATAAAGGCTTCAGAGGCAATCCTGGCAATCACAGGCCAGTAAGTCTAACTTCAGTACCAGGCAAACTGGATGAAACTATAGTAAAAGGACAGATTTTTTCAGACATATAGATGAACACAATACGTTGGGTTTTGTAAAGGGAAATCATGCCTCCCCAATCTATTCGAATTCTTTGAGAGGGTCAACAAGCATGTGGACAAGGGTGATCCAGGGGCTATAGCATACTTGGACTTTCAGAAAGCCTTTGGCAAGGTCCCTCACCAAAGACTTTTAAGCAAAGTAAGCAGTCATGGGATAAGAGGGATCCTCTCATAGATCAGTAACTGGTTAAAGACAGGAAACAAAGGGTAGGAATAAATGGTCAGTTTTCACAGTGGACAGAGGAAAATAGTGGGTTCCACAAAGATCTGTATTGGAACCAGTGTTGTTCAACATATTCATAAATAATCTGGAAAAGGGGGTAAACAGTGAGGTGGCAAAGTTTGCAGATGACACTAAATTATTCAAGATAGCTAAGTCCAAAGCTGACTGTGAAGCGTTACAAAGGGACTTCATAAAACTGAGTGACTGGGCAAGAAAATGGCAAATGAAATTCAATGTTGATAAATGCAAAGTAATGCAAATTGGAAAACATAATCCCAACTATACATCCAAAATGATGGGGTCTAAATTGGCTGTTACCATGCAAGAAAGAGATCTTGGAGTCGCCGTGGATAGTTCTGTGAAAACATCTGCTCGGTGTGCAGTGGCAGTCAAAAAAGCTAATAGAATATTAGGAACCATTAGGAAAGGGACAGATAATAAAACAGAAAATATCAATGCCACTATATAAATTATGGTACTCCCACACCTTGAATACTGTGTGCAGTTCTGGTTGTCCCATCTCAGAAAAGATATATTACAATTGGGAAAAGTATAAAGAAGAGCAACAAAAATGAGTTAGGGGTATGGAACAGCTTCCGGATGAGAAGAGAGAAAAAAACTGGGGCTGTTCAGCTTGGAAAATAGACAGCTAAAGGGGGAATATGACAGAGATCTATAAAATCATGAATGGTGCAGAGAAAGGGAATACAGAAGTGTTATTTAACCATCATATAATACAAGAACCAGGAGTCACCCACAGAAAGTTTAAAATAAACGTTTAAAATAAACATAAGGAAGTACTTCTTCACACCGTGCATAATCCATCTGTGGAAATTGTTGCTAGGGAATGTTGTGAAGGCCAAAAGTATAACTTGATTCAAAAACAAATTAGATACTTTTATGGAGGATAGGTCCCTCAATAGCTATTAACCAAGATGGTCAGGGCTGCAGCCCTATGCTCTGGGTATCCCTAAACCTTTGACTGCCAGAAGCTGGGACCGGATGACAGGGGATGGATCACTCTGTAATTGCCCTGTTCTGCTCATTCCCTCTGAAGTATCTGGCACCGGCCACTGTCAGAAGACGAGATACTGGGCTAGGTGGACCATTGATCTGACCAAGTATGGCCATACTTATGATCTAGTATTTTAAAGGCATGGCCCTTGTGCAATAAGCATATCATGGTAAATATCTATAGTGATTTTTTTTTTGTACCTAGCAGTTTAAGGCCCCTCCTATTCTGCAGATGTTTTCCCACATGCTTAACTTTTAGCTCATGAGTAGTCCCGTTAAAGTCAGTGGAATTACTCACATACTTAAATTTAAGCGTGTGTGTTGGTGTTTTCAGGCTCAGGATCTAAGTCCTAGGCTATATCTTGCCATCTGCTTTTAAACACATCTGTCATTTTTGGATCTATGCATCTAATGTCCATGGATAGATTTGAAAATGTGTCCAGAATTCTTTTTCTTGAAATAATTGCTGTATCTTTGGTCCATTTCCCTCATCTTTTGGTGTTAGAGTGAAATTAAACATGTCCAGATCTAGCCAGAGCAGAATAAGAATATAGAAAAATAATCGATTATTTTGAAAATACGAATAAACTGAAACACATGACAAATATTTATTTTTTTCCCATTTGTCATCAGAAAATAAACTAGAATCTCCTCACTAATGCCCTGATCCTGTATATTCTAAGGGCGTGCTAGTACAGGAAAGTTTTGCCAGTATAATTATACTGCTACAGTTCAAACAGTACAGTTAGACTGATATAACTCACTATGTGGACACTCTTATTCTCTCTTTTAAGCTAAACCAAAAAAAAAAAAAAAAAAAAGTGACATAAGCTAAACCAAAATTTTTAAAGAAAGGCACTCAGGTCATGTTAAGTGTATCTACATGGGGAATTTATGCTGCTGTAACGCTATCAGTTTTAAATCATACCTTAGTTTTCACATCTTATACCAGTATAACTTTCCTGTGTAGACCAAAAATACAAAAAATGAAGACTTCACTTAGACTGCAGAAGACCCTTGCATTAATATTGTCCTCATTAATTTTACTAATAGAAAAAAATCCAACAACCAATCCCACCAAAATAAATGAATAAACCCCAAAACAAAACTAACCAACTAAAAAATGTAGGAAACACTACCTCTTGCTGCCCCCCAAAAACGTAGAAGAAAAGGAAACTATTACATTTTTTTTAAAGCTAACATATGAAGTGAAAAACAGCCTCATCTTTAAAAAAAGGAACAAGAGCAATAAATTCTGGACACTAATTCCTTTGGAATTAGTTCTTGGTTCATTGTGAAACCCTTAACATTCTTTGCTGTTGCAATTATAATGCTTTCATGAGAGGAGCCAAAAGTGGGAACAACTGAGAATGATAACTGATATAGCAGCATCCGTGGGTAGAAGCTTATGGTTATTTTCTCTCACTCACTTTCTCTCTTTTTTAATTTATTTAACAGTGAATGGTGGATACAGCCATTGTAATTTGATCTCCGAGAAGAAGAACATGATGGACATGGAAATGACAAATAGCTCAGTACCTGTCTGTAGACAGAGTCTGCTCATCCACACAGGAAATCCACTTACCCGAGACTACCCATTATCTCGTGAGAGATTGCTACATGTCGGTCACCTGAATTTAACACACTCAGATACCAGGTATTGTTCCTGTTTTTGTAGCTTTATATACCTTTCCCTTTTGAAGCCCTTCATTGCTATAATCTTTTTTTCCCAGTAGCAACCTTTCAGGATCTGGACATGGGTTCTGCCCTCATTGGGCGTGCTTGAGTGGCCTGATGTGAATGCCAGGGTTGGATGATCTCTTTGGCTTTTGCCTCATCTTCTCATTTCTTCTGGGGCAGCCATTTAATCTCCCCTTCCAATCAACTAATTCCATTACTCATTAGCGGCTGTCATTGATGGTACCTTACTGCTGGACCTGAGGCATGGCCTTTCTGTGCAGATGCACTCATACTGCTCCATGAGCCTACCACTAGGTGATCACTCTAAAGGCAGTGGCACCCTTCACTTTTGGGGTTTAAGTATGTCTCCTCTGTGAGTACGATCCCAGCATCCACTGAAATGAATGATAATTTGCCAGTGACTTAATTGGAAAGAAAACTGCCTCCCCTCCCTTCTCACCACCCACGATGCTTCTAAGTTCCAACCAAGGAAAAAAGGATGGTAGAGTCACTCCCAAACTGGAGTCTTCCATATGGCAGTCTGGCATGCCACCATTAAACCTCCAGGAAGCGGGTGCCACTCTCTTTCTACAGTGTTTCCTTTAACAAACGGAGCTAAATGTTCCCACAGAGCACCATATCCTTGGTATTTGCTTTTAAGGCTACAATGTAAAAATCTGGGCTCTGGTTTTGATATATGCACAGTTCTTAGATTCTGTTCATGGCAGAGCCCTACTTAAACATTTGCTATAAATTAATTATACGAAAATGTAGAACTCTATTATTTTTTGTGTTGTTGTTACAAATTTAACATTACCAGATTTTAAACAAATACCCTAAACAGACATGCATTGTGAATAGAAGCCTGCTCTGAATTAAAATATGTCCATCTATTTTAATTACAATGGTTTCTGGAAAAGCTTATGATATGAAATGATCTTGACCTTTTTGAAGAGATGCAGAAATAAAAAACTCAATAAAGTTGCAGGCTTTATCTTAAATATTTGGAATAATTGATGCTTTCTGCCTGGAACCATCAAACCCAAATTTCCATAGATCCAGCAAGAGGAAATTTTGACTGTGTAACTTAGTCATGGAAATCTGGCTGTTTTTTATTTTATTATACACATTTATGCATTGTTTTCCCTTTTTCTTTTACTAATGGGACAAGGATATCTGAATTTTCAGGAATAAAAGGCACATCAATGTGACAATCAAGTGGAGAGAACTTTAAGGAAAAAAAGCAGATCATTTTCATGCCAAATAGCAAACATATTCTGCTGCTGGTATTAAAACTTTTATGCTTCTGCTGCATTTAACTCAGCTCCGTCCCAACCATTTTATGTCCCAGTGCTGTTCTTGCAATTATCAGGCTGTTTTTATTCTGTCGTTGAGGATAATTATGAAACAAAGATAATTTGGGCAGAAGAAAACAAAAAGAGAAGGAGAGGACCCTGCTTAGATCTTTTTGAAGCTTTTTGTAAAATCCATAATAGGGAAATGACAGATAAGTGTATACTGGGGATCACAGTACTACACTCAGAAATATGAACTCCTTCCATCTCTGTCTGAGGGAAGATTCCCAGCACAATATAGAGGATTGTATGCAACAGAATATGAGAGGGCTGCTATTACGATAAAGCAGCAGGTGATTGAGGTAATTCTCTTGTGTTTGTTTTACAACATGTTCTAAAATCGTCAGGTTTCAGCATTTCCTAAGTAACTGTTTGGAGAGCATCTTGAGGTACATTGTGGTTGCTTTCCATTCCTTCATGGGCTGTTTGCTCTCGATTTGTATGTCCACCCTGTTTCCACAGTTTTGATTTGTACAGGATTTTCAGTGTAGTGTTCGTGCCCTGCTTGGCTCTGTGAGCATGACAGACATACAGTAACTAATCCTAGCACAGTGAATGCACCTGTCTTTCCTAACAGACATTATATGGAGTCAAAGCTACTTCTTGGTATGAAAGCGAAAACAGACAGCATTTATTATTATTACTATTCATTATTTACACAGTAACATAGTTTCAGAGGGTAGCCGTGTTAGTCTGGATCTGTAAAAGCAGCAAAGAATCCTGTGGCACCTTATAGACTAACAGACATATTGGAGCTTAAGCTTTCGTGGGTGACACGAAAGCTTAAGCTCCAATATGTCTGTTAGTCTATAAGGTGCCACAGGACTCTTTGCCGCAGTGACATAGTTGTGGTTCTTTACAGACAAATACAAGAAGACAATGTCCTTACCCTGAAGAGTTAAAAATATAAGAGCCCAATATGCATCGTGCCGAGTGATCTTGCTTTCAGTGAAGTCAGTGGGAGTTGAGGGTGCTCAGTGCCTTTCAGGACTGAGCCCTTTCTTGGACAATGCCTGGACAAAAGAGGGTGGGAATGGATGTAACAAAACGTACTCTGGACAGCACTGACTGTACTTTGCAGTGGTTGTTCTGACCAGCTCTGATGTCCAATGCATAAATAAGGGGAAATGCAAATTCCGACAAGGATTCTGGGTTAATCTTTGAACGACTAATGTGTACAACCACAAAGAAAACCCAAACAAACGACGACACCTCCACCACAAGCTCAAAATACTGCTAGGAATTCAGTGTTACGACTGGCTTCTGCTGTTTTTCCCATCACACTGAAATTCATTATCCCCATCAGCTCCCCCCATGTTTTTTTTTCCTCAGGAACTGTATTCCAGTGATGACTGCATTAATTCACAGATAATACCCCCTTCTCTTCCATCCCAAGCTCAGTTAATAGCTTTTAAGTTATGCAACATAATTTCCACTACATAATATTTGTAAATGAGATGTGTGTGTTATACTGGAAAAGTCCTAATACCTTCTTCACCACAATTGGCCTCCATGTACAGCTAATGTTGGCCATTTGTCAGATAATCCATTATCAGGCATGGAAAACTCTTCCCACATTGTGTTCTTGTTTTTCTGTGTAAAGGCAGCGGAGCAGACAAAAAGCAAATCATGCAAGGGCCCCGTAATTGTGTAGCAGAACAATATCCTCTAGCTTCTTAAAACTGTCAGTAGTCAGAAAAGACTTGCTTGCAAGGGAAATTAAAGGCACGTACATTTGTTTAGCCAAAATCTTCAGATTATTTACTATGGGGCTATTTTACTCTGAGGCTGTTTTTAAACTAAAACACTTCTGGCAAAGTGCTACTGTCCTTGTTCTCTGGCTCCAATTACGGTGTATGGAAGTCTCTTTAGAAGTACGACTTCGCTTGCCACCACAGGACTGTAACATACTGTACAAAGACCTTGCTTCCTTGTACAGCGTGCTGTAACATCCTGTGCAATTGGATTGTTGCTTAGAGTGAACATTTAAAGATGTCTCCAAACCTATATGTATTCTGCGGGGGAGGTCAATAGGAATTCCTCCACCTCCAAAATTCACCATCGCCCTCAATTCCTATTGTATATTCCCTGTATCAAAGCCACCCACTCTGCCCCGCCCCTATCCCCTGCATGTTGGCACAACCGTATTGTGTTCATTTTACTGTCCCTTCATCATCCCACCTTCATTTATTTGTTACATCCAGGTTTGCAGCAAGTTATAGTTCCTGGACCAGTGGTTCTCAATCTGTTTACCATTGTGGGCCACATATGCAGCTCTCTGTGTTATGTGGGCCACATAACACAAATATACTGCCTGTATGGCCCTGAGAATGTCACATGGGCTGCAGCTGCGTGGTGATTGGGCTGCAGGTTGAGAACCACTGCCCTGGACTGTGAGATCTCTGGGGCAAGGACTGTCTTTTTATCTGTTAGCACAATGCCTAGCATAATGGGGCTCTAATCCCTGACTGAGCCATCTCAAGGCTATCTCAGTACAAATGATAAATAATAACATCGAAGGAGCTACCTAAAAAGCTGGTCTCCAGGAATCCTGTCCCTCCCGTGCCTGGTCAGTAGAACTGCACCAGTTCTGTTCCAGTTTGGGCCCCACAATGGCTGCGGCGGCAGGGGCCCAGAGTTTGCCCTAGAAGGGTGATGATAAAATTCTATAGTAAACGCAGAAAATTTGCACTAATGCAACTTTAAGGTTGAAAATGTCTACACCCAAAAGTTGGGAAATGAAAATAATGCAACTTCCTACAGCAATGTTAACTGACTAACGGGGGCATAATGTGTATAACATGGTGCATATATATCTAGAAAGCTATAATTCTTATGAAGAATTCTGGTATGCAAATCTGCATTAGTAGCCAATATTTATATTTACATAAGCAGAACCTCTGTAACACAAAGCTGTGTGGATGAGAAATGTGAATTAATTCTTTCTTGATTGAAATCATTCACCCCAATACTTCCTTTTGTTTCTTTTTAGAAATCACACTCTTTTTTACTCTTTATGCATTTCATACTCTGTGTGATACAATTGTCTTCATCACAGAAACTACAGTCCAGATTTTGAGTAAGGCTGAGTCCTGGAAACTCCCATTGATTTCACTGGAAGATTTGGGAGCATAGTGCCTCTTGGGATCAGTATCTCTGTGCTGCAGGACCAATCACCATTATTTAGGTCACAAAAGGAAATTATCCCAATGCATAAGAAAGATAGAAAGCATGGTAAAAGACCACTCTGGCTTAACCAGATCTTCAACAAACTGAAACTCAAAAAGGAGTCCTACATAAAGTGGAAACTAGGTCAAATTACAAAGGGTGAATATTAAAAACAAAACAAAACACAAGCATATAGGGACAAAATTAGCAAGGCCAAGGCACAAAACAAGATTGAACTAGCTATGGAGATAACGGGTAACAAGGAAACATTTTACAGATACATTAGAAGCAAAGTGAAGAGTAAGGACAGGAGAGAAAGACAGAAACAGAAAACGCAGCAATGGCCAAAGCATTAAATGTATTTTTTGTTTCAGTTTTCACCAAAAAAGTTAGAATGGAGGACTAATGTAGTGAACATCAGTATAAATGGGATAGGATCTGAGGCTGCAATAGGGAAAGAACAAGGTAAGAATTATTCAGACAAGTTAGATGTCTTCAAGTTGATAGGGGCTGATAAAATACATCCTAGAATACTTAAGGAACTGGCTGCAGAGATATCTGAGCCATTAGCCATTATCTTTGAGGACTCATAGAGGAAGGGAGAGATCCCAGAGGACTGGAAAACTGCAAATATGGTACATATCTATAAAGAGAGGAATAAGGACAGCCCAGGAAATTAAAAACCAGTCAGCTTGACTTTGGTACCTGGAAAGATAATGACGCAAATAATCAAACAATCAATTCGTAAGTACCTAGAAGATAAGAAGGTGACAATCAACATGGATTTGTCATGGACAAATCTTGTCAAACCAACCCAACATCCTTCTTTGATAAGGTGACAAGCCTTGTGGATGGGGGGAAGCAGTAGATGTGATATATCTCAACTTTTTACTAAGGCTATTGATACTGTCTCACATTACCTTCTCCTAAGCAACCTAAGAAAAGATAGCCTACTATAAGGTGGGTGTACAACTGATTGGAAACCATACTCAGAGAGTAGTTATCAGTGGTTCAAAATGAAGCTGGAAAGGGCATATTCAGTGGGGTGCCATGGGGATCTGACCTGGATCCAATTCTATTCAATATCTTTTATAATGATTTGGCTAATGGCATAGAGAGTATACTTAAGTTTGTGAATGATACCAAGCTGGGAGAGGTTGCAAGTGCTTTGGAGGACAGGTTTAGAATTCAAAATAATCTTGACAAACTGGAGAAATGGTCTGAAATAAACAGGATGAAATTCAATAAGGACAAATGCAAAGCACTACACTTAAGAATAATCCATTGTACAAATACAAAATGGTAAATGACTGCCTAGAAAGGAGTACTACAGGAAAGGATCTGGGGTAGTAATGGATCACAGACTAAACAGGAGTCAACAATATAACACTGTTTCAAAAAAGCAAACATCATTCTGGGACATATTAGCCGGTGTGTTGTAAACAAGACACCAGAAGTAATTCATAGATTCATAGATATTGAGGTTAGAAGGGACCGTTATGATAGTCTAGTCTGACCTCCTGCACAACTCAGGCCACAGAATCTCACCCACCCACCCCTGCGAATATTGCCAGTACTGAGTCTCAGTGCACTGTAATCTTTCTGACAAATCTCTCCTCGTTGTGGGTAAGAAACGTTTTTGTGGGTGTGGTTTTTTTTTTAAATTCATAGCAGTTGGAAAGCTGTCCATAGTTGGAATGTTAGAATAGCCCCAGCAAAAATGGATTAGGGAGCAGAATGCAGTTGAAATAGTCAAGTTGTAAGATAAATGAAATCTATTCCATGGTTCTGTGATTTACCCCATAAATATTTCCATTATATACGTGTACAGTAGCTGCATGTTTGACTCATCAGTAGCTATCTGGCTATACATGCTGCATATACAGGCATTGCTCACTCTACAGTTTTTCCAATTTTGTTTGAAATGTGGTTTCCTTAAAAACTTGCTGAATAACCATAGTTGCCTCAGTGTTTGCAATATTACCCACAATCCTCTGTAGTGTGAAATTCACCCATGCGAAGAGGGCCAGCACAAGCCCTATATATTACATAAGCTGTAGGAATATCTAGGGAACAGCTGCTAATAGTGAGAAATAATACAGACACAGTTATATCAGCTATGATAAATATTTATAAGAGAGATAAAACTTTGTGCTTTAGGGCATAAGCCAATCACTGATTTGCTGGAAGAAAATATTAGGAAAAAACTTCTCCTATAGGCAGGTTATTTAAAAATTGTCTGTTATGGACTCCTTTGCATGAGCCAATTTGTATTGCCCAGTGTTAGAACAGAACTAAATGGATCATGGATCTGATCTGATATGGCCATTCTTATGTTCCTAACCCTATTTAGTTACCTAAGGCATGGGTTCCTACCTTGGGGGTTGTGACTCTCAGTAGGATCTTGAACAAATGCCAGGGAGTCAGTGCTAACCTATCCTCACATTACCAAATGGCAGAGGGGGCCTGGCTAGATCCCAGCTAGATAAAAATGGGGTGCTCTGCTAGGGAAAAGATTGAGAATCACTGATCTAAGGCAGCTAGCAGGTTTTTTAAATTAATGATTATTGTAGATTGTAATAGTGGCCAGCAGTTCCAGTTATTTCTTTACATCCCCCTTTTTTCAGCTGATCAAATTTTTTCCTCAAACAAATGCCTTGTGAGTTGAAATGTTGTGAATTTTGTAATGGTGAATGTCTCTAGAGAGTGTGAACAAAATTAACGCTACCACTGTGAGCTATGGGAGAACTCCAAAACACTTTCCCTATGTGCTCTAACGAAAATGCTTGTGTTCAAAAAACTAAAAAATGGCTAAAGCTATCACACTTTTTGCTATGGTTTTGTCCAGTCTGTACATTGACCCTATAGATTATGATTGATGAGATGTCAGTAGTAGGGGTGGGGACGAGTTTGTGCAATGTGTAACCCACAGTGTAAAATTAATCCCATGTAAAATGATGCTACCTTTACAAGGCTACAGAGGAAACATTGCAGGTTTTTAAAAGTTAATTGTTGGAAGACACAGACAACGTGCAGTAGAGAATAAGTGGTTTCATTCTCCAGGGCGTAATAAATGTTGCATCTTGTACAAAAATCATAAATTCTCCCACAGTTGGTGATGTTTAATGAAACTGTATTACAGGTCTCCCAGGTTTCAGGACTCCATCGATTCTTCCACTTTGTGCATGAATGGAAGTCACCCAGCTCAGCACATTAAGCAAGAGTGCCCAGGTGATTATAAGGTTCTTTCGGAGGTTTCTGCACATAGAAGGACTACAGAGGGAATGGAGCTGCGAGCCTCTGGTAGTCTGCATCCTGAAATAGACCTAATGAATAATAGCTTTACAAATTCACTTTCATCATACTTGTTTAATAATGAACATAGCTCCTCCCTGGGTTCATTGTCATTTGGCAGCCCTCAACATTCAGCCAGGCTACAATCAAGCAACCTGAAGAAAAGATGCATCTCTGTTATGCCATCTTCAGCTGAAGGAATCGATATTACAGCTATTATCCGCACGTCGCAAACATCACTGGTCACCTGCGTGAATGGTCTGCGGACTAATTCGGCTGGCATTTCCTCTCATCCTTTGGAGGTCAGTCACCACAGTGCTCAGAAATCTTCTCGTCCTCAGTCTTGCTCTCAGCCTGGGAACCCTTGCAGTCTTCCCTCTCCTTCAGCATGCCTTGTACCTATTTCCACTGATTGTGACAGAGATGACTGTGATCCGCTACAAATGCAGCAAATAGAGGAAAATGCAAGTCTTAACCTTATGATGAATGGTACTAGTATGCCTCAGCAAGATGCCTCACACAGCAGCCAGAAGGTGAGTTTCTTAAAACAAGAACCGGTCGATGATTATTCCTCTAACACAGATCTCTTTCGGCATCGTCAGGGGCTGCCACCGCCGCCTTATCATTTACACCAGCAGCTAAGCCAGACTCAAGGGACGTTGCCTCATTTACACGTCTCCATGTCTCCAAAGTCCCTTCAGCCCAGTGAAGGAGATGAACAAGAGGTCAGCAATGGCACACAGGTCTGTCGGTGGATTGACTGCAATGCCACTTATGACCAACAAGATGGACTGGTCAGACACCTAGAAAAAACACACATTGACCAAAGGAAGGGAGAGGACTTTACTTGCTTCTGGGCAGGCTGTGTCCGTCGGTATAAGCCTTTCAATGCTCGTTACAAATTGCTGATTCATATGAGGGTTCATTCTGGAGAAAAACCAAACAAGTGTATGGTAAGTCTGGAATCTGTTGTTTGAACAGAAACATGCTACTCTGCTCACTCACTGGCTCTCTCTCTTCAATATTATTCAAATATAATTATCGTACTTTCCTGTAACTTGGTTTGTTCTAAGGAGAATTGGGGAAGGAACTTAATTTTAAAGGAAATGTTTGAGTAATAAATATTGTAGCTCTTGGAAAAGAGATTCAGTCCCCTTTATATGAAAGCTTAACTTTTAATACAATGGTTTATTTTTTTTAATATTCATTAAAGCATTAATAAAATGATGATCAAAGCCAGCAGCAGTCATTTAACGTAAAATAAGGGTCACTGAGCCTCAGGTGACATTTTAAATAAAGAAACATAAAACACATCTAATTAAATTCTTTTCATTCCTCCTTCTCAACAATAACCCATGGAGTTAATAGTGCAACAGTTTGAGATGGTAGTTCAGAAAAGAAAAAGAATCATATTAAGGATTTAAAATGGTTAAAAAATCTGCATATCTTGAGATTTTCTAAGATTGTTAGGGGTTGGATTTAGGAGGGTTGCTTTGTTTTTTGAACTAGGCAAAATAGAGTGTTCTGAAAAAATAAACCCCATTGTTCTCCTCTGATCAAGCTATAGTAAACAACATCAGCATTCCAAAAAGGAGGTCTTGAGAACAGCACTGTCTGCTCATCTGCATCCTATGACGATAATGTGGCCAAATTAAAATAGAAGTTAATGGCTTCCATGGAGCTTTCCATATGCAGGGAGCAGCGATAATATAAGACCTTGAATAGACTAGATAAAACTAAGCAAGTTTGACATGAGCTTCCAAACTGAGCCATGAGATTTTCAAAGCTTTCTTTGTGTACTGCTGTAAAAAAAAAAAAAAAATCAAAGGAATAATTGCACCAGCAGTTTACAAAATTTACAAAATTCCCCCCCATTATTGTATTGGTAGCAAAATCTTATTGCGAGAAATACTCATAAGAACGTTAGGACAGGATGAAGTCCATTATGGCTTGTGTGTGTTTATATATCTATATATGTAATTTGGTGCTAGAAATCTCTCAAGGCCTTGTGTCAAGTATTAACGATCGGTTGGAGGAGAGGAAAAGTAATACGCAACATTTTTTGCGTTGCCAGAGAATAATGCTATTATCACCTTAACAACTTTTCATTTGCCTTAGATATCTTAATAATGTTATCTTAATATTAGTATTCAATTCAATTAGTATTCCCGAAACCATGTATATGGAATAACAGTGGAAATAATGGAAATAGTGAGGCATCATTATTTAGTTGCTTGAGGTAAAATGGCACATTTTAAGAGTGACAACTGTATGTGTCTAATTTATCAAGCAGGAGTACTTATACAAATAATTACCTTTGGCCTCAGTTTCATAAGTAGCATCAACATCTCTTGTAAAAGCACTGAGGAATTTAAACTCTTTACAGTTATTTTTATTGCCGTAAATGTTAAAAGAACAATGAAAAACCCCTTTCTTATAAATAAAAATGTAATGAAACTGCTAAACCATCTGGATTTCTCAGTGGAACTGGCTTTTTAATCACTTACAAAGAAATGAAAACAATCTCTTCTCTTGATTTCTTTCAGGCTTTTTTAAAGAAAATGATAAAATGGGGAAACTTGGTTAGCTTTTCTATGATGATGAAAGACGCAGTAGAGAGTGCTAGATTTACTCAGGCAGGAGATGGAGACCCTTCTTCATTTTTGCTAAGATGCATATTTGACAGCTATTGTATAGCAGCTTTCTAATGTTACATTCCAGTCAGTGTTTGTATAGGACTCTGTGTATACCACAGAAGTTAGTTCATGTAACACTAAAAATTTTCCCCTTTCAGTCACTTTGTTAGTCTGCATTAAATAATAGGCTATTGACAACATCTCAAGAATTTAGTGTTGTGAAAGGCCCGACGAAAACCTGCATATTGGACATGCTGGAAATATGTATGTACTCTTGGCATGTAAATATATAAAGCTCTGTTTCATTACAGCTGACAGTGTAATCACTCCAGTACTCTGTGTGTCCCAGAGAGAATTAAGAGCATAACATCACACGAGCAGTTAACTCCTTCCATAACCAGAACAAAAATAGTGACTATCAGCAGGTAATAATAATTGAGACCTCGAGTCGTATGCTATAGTAAAACCGGACCTTTGAGGCACATTAAAAATGCATCTTTTCTGCAAGTCTAGCTTCCTGCTGTTGAAATTACTTGATCTAGCGATGCGAGATCTTAAGGCACAGACTCATCTCCTTAAAATTATTATCCTCAAATGGGGATCATTTGCTTGCTGAATTACATTCCATTTTTTAAAAAAGATTTCTTTGTGTTTTCTTTGTGCTATGATGTTATGCCATTTTACATTATTGATTATCTTTTGATGGGGTAATAGTTGTGCAGTTACCCCTGGAAATTAATAAGGCAATTCATTTTGCATCAATTGAGTTCTTAAGTTTTGTTTTGTTATGTTTAGTGGATTGCCCTGTTCAGTAACTTTGCATCTCTTGGTATTTGTAGTGGGGATTTTCTTTCATTGCTTACAATTACCCATTGTACACAATTCTACTTTGTTTTTGAGGGTGCTGATTTTCTTCTTTCTTTTGCCCGTTAAGATTGCTGGCCAAGTAGGTTTTGAGACTGTTTGGGGCAGTTAGCACAAATAGCGCTCAATCCATATAAATAAAAGTTTTCTTCCATGTAAAATTATTAATTTCTTATGACAGGCTTTGCTACTATGCACTGTAATAGACAAAGGAATTTTGGAATTCAAGCCACTTGAGAACAGGAAATACATGAGACATTTTGATTGAAAAGTAAATGGTCCACTAAAACTGCAGTTAATCCTTTTATTATCTTTCCAACAGCAGTTTCCACAATATTTTCATGAGGTAAGCTTCCTCCAGTCCAACTGTAACACTCTCATCATTACAGCTGGTTTAAATTTAGCTAGCATGCTTCTTTCTCTACTACCAATGGTTGAAAGGCAAAACGACATCTGCCGTAGAGGAACTACTGAGATTTTGGGTACTTCTTGTGCTTTCTGTATTTTGTTGCCAAAACCTGTACTCTGAGTATTCTGCTTTCCTATTCAGTTAAATATTCTAATTAAGCTGTGTCTTCTCTTCACTATGTTCCTTGTGTTTGATTTTTCCTTGGGCTCTGCAAGTAGTCTAAAGGAAACTACCTAATCTCTCTGCAATATCCTGTTATGTTTCATACTTAACTCATGTTGTTTTAGTTTTATTAAATTTGGGGTTCATCTGCATTATAATCAAAAATATATCCAACAAAAATAATGATGCAATGTACTTAAGACTTTAACTTTTGAAGATTAATTTCATGCTTTTTTAGATTTGATGTCCCAGACAATTGGAATTTTGATTGTCTGAGACAGCAAAAATTAGCAAGCTTAAATGGTTTTCATTTAAAAAAAATTTCTCATAGCTGCATCTTTTGTAGTCTTTCAGTTCTTCTAGCATTTTGGAGTATGGAATAATAGTGATCCCTAAATACTGTAGACTAACCATAAATCCCTGTTTGAGAATGTAAATATATGGCTGCTCGTTTAGTCTTTTTAGGCCTAAGATTGTTTGATTTGGATAAAACCACTACTGGGTAATCTCTTTCAGTCCCTCCTGCATGGTGGCAACTTCATAAAAAATAGACAACAAGGCTGCCATCGCTCTGTGTGTGTGTGTTTTCAAGGAACCCAATTTTCAAACTTGGGCAACTAAGAGTGAAGAGAAATAAGAAAATCTCTTTTCTACTTATGCAATTTATTTATGTTTATAGAAACTAGGCATCATGAATCGCTGTGCTCCTGTAAACCACCAGTGATAGGTGGCCTGTCTCTCAATCATTAATATCTCTAGTTCACTTATCTTAGAGAAGCGAACTATGTAGCCTTGTTTTCACTCTTCCTTTCTCTTGTCCAACCCTGTGGTGTCCTACACCTACTTGTCACATCTTGTTCCTTCTTTGATTGCAAGCTCTTTGGAGTAGACACTCTGTTTTATTTTATGTATGTACTGTATGCAGTGTACAAGGGGGGGACAAGCAGGGGCATGACCCCCACCCCCAATATTTGGCAGGGACACAGAATTCTTCCTTCCGCGGGGCCACAGCAGGGAGAGCGAGCTTCTCTGGCCCAGTGGCTATAGTGGGGATGCACAACATGCCCCACCAAAACTAGCAAAATTTTAAATTCCTGAGCATGCCCTTGGGCCTGGCTGGGGCCTTTGGTTGCAACTGTTGTACCAAAAAAACCCCACAACTACTTATGTTGTTAATAATTAGCCCTTTTAATCTAAACATAGTAACTTGTTAATCAGTTCACATGGGTAGGTATTATAATGGCCTCATTACAAATAAGGAAACTGAGGCACAACGAAGTTAAGTGATTTGCCTAAGTGTACCTAAAGAATATGCATCGGGGCAGCATTAGAACTCAAGAGTTCCTGACCGCAGATCTTGTGCTCAGGCCAGTACATCACGTTAGCTAACCATCTACCTCTTTAAAATTGCTACCCGTGTTCTGGTTCTCTGTACAAAGAGCTATATAAATAAGTAACTGTACTACTATGCTTTCTCTCTGTATGTTGTGTGGGTGGTTTAGAATTCCACAGGCCTTTTAAATCTTTAAGCATCAATAGGGCCTGATACATTCGGTAACTAATCAGGGGTTTTAGCTTGATTACTATACCTATGCTGAGTGGGGCATTCTAAGCAGATTCATGCTGCTAGCAGCCAATGGGAAATCTATGATCTCAGTAGCTAGTGAGTAGTTGCCAGCAGCAGCCAATGAGCAATCTATTTGGATCAAAATGCAGCAAGGTGTGTTGGGTACTGTAGCCTCTATAGGCTGTGGCTCCAGTCACGTATAGTATAGGGGACGATCCTTCATCAGCAGGGAAATTCTCTACTTGTGCATGCAATTACCTGATTTACACAACTATATGTGCATTGATGTGTGTGTAGTTTAAGGAAACTCAGATCCACCTCCTTTCTGTAATTCAGTTCCTTCATCTGTAAAATGAAGCTAATGCTGACCTACCTTTAAAGAAGTGTTGTAAGGACTATTTTATTCATGTTTGTAATGCATTTCCAGATCTCTGAATGGAGGGTGTTGTGGGAGCACAGAACAATAATGCACAGATGCCAGCGATAGTATTTTCAGAAATGCCAGTGTTGGCCTAACTTTGCTGCTATTAAAGTAATGGTAAAAAAACACTCATTCTACCCAAGAGTATAACCACATTCCCAGAGGTCCTTTTTTTTAATTGAATCTGACATACACATCTCCCATACAGCACTTCCTGATGCTGTCTAGGAACTGGAGGGTTAAGAGCTTTGTGTGGTGAGGAGGAGGACAGCAAGTAAGTGGTTTGGTGATGATACTACGTATATTTGTTTATTTAAACCACTGCAGATTGTCTGACGTTACAGATAGTCTTGAATGCACTGAAAAACTGGTCAGCAGGATGGCACATGGAATTTAACTTTGCACGTAAGCAAGTCTGAACTTTTTATATGCTATAGGTGTTTGAGCTCTGAATTTGCAGAATCCTGTGAAGCAAATGGTTTAGAAGTGATTGTGTGTAGTTGGCTCAATGAGGGTGATTATTCAGTGATCAGAGGCAATTAAAAAGAAAATGAAATTCTTTGGTGCATTAAAGAGAGAGAAGATAGCACAGACAATATTTTTATCCTAAAAGGCTTGGGACCTACCTACTTGAAGGACCACCTCTGTCCTCAAGCTGAACTGCCATAGGTACAGTCAGCAGAGATTCTTGTGCTGGATTCCTCTAGGCTTCTATGAAGGTCCTCAGCTTTGGAACCAGCTTCCCTCTTTGGGCCAAAATAATCCTAATTTGTTGACCTTCAGGGCATGCATGCATCTATTGGATCAGGCTGGTGCAGAGGGAGTGGTTTGATGGGGGTTTGATGTGTGTGGGATGGGATTTATGGGACCTCTACAAGAAATTGAGTTTTGGTGGCTGTTATGAGGTTGGCTGCTAATTGTTATCTGTGTTCCTCTAATTTGTGTCGGGACACCTAGGGTTTTGGATAGGTGCCCCTCTCTTTACATTTGCATAAATCTACATAAATCTAAAAAAATCAGTTCTTACTGCCACTGTTTAATGCCCTCTTTTAAAGGACTCTGTTCAACTTTGGTCATGCTACCTTCAGAAAGTGACATAGAAGATTGAAGAGATCAAGAGAAGGGTAATAAGGAAGGTTAGAGGTACAGCATGGGACTTTCATAAGAATTATTCCTTTCATAAGGAAGAAGACTCTATTTGCATGGGTCTTTATTTCAATTGACTTGATCAAATTATTCTGGGAGGGCATAGTTAACACATAAGTCACTCCATTCATTTGCTATCTATATGTCGGTTGGGCTGCGATGTTTATGCAGAGCCAATCACCATGGCATGTAGGCAATACTATTGACTCTTCATGAGAGAACCGGAAAACATCTATGAAAATAAATTCAGTGGGTTTAGAATCACTAAAAGGAAATACCACTCTAATACAGTGTGTACTCAAACTGTGAAACTCATTGTCATAAGACATAGTCAAATCGGATATTGTACCTGGGTTTTTAAAGGGCTGCGTAACTTCCTTACCACTGATAAAGTTTGTAGTTATGTAATCTAAGAAAACAGGAGTAATGAAGTACAGTTGTGTAGGAGGTAACCTGATCACCTGCTAGGTTCAAGGTTGGAATTTTTACCTCTCTGTACCACATTGCACAATTGGCAAGGTATATATGAGGCAGGGGGAGGTCACTTTCCTCCAAAGCAGCAGGTCTTAGTCAGAAAACTAAATACTTCAGGATGCTGAAGAAGCCTAACCAATGGCCTGGTCCAGTGTGAGGATTTTAATGAAGAGGGATTTTAATGTTCTCCCCAGTTACTGTGCCATTTGTCACTCCCATGTCATATGCAAAAGTGAACTAGTCACTCCAGAACTCTCCTCCAACATTGACCAGATTCATTCAAGCTCATTTTCTGATAATATAGGGTAAACTATGCCCAGAATCAAATCTTAAAATATATTAGCTGCAGCCTGCCATCTCTGGCTGCCAAAGACCAAAATTCCAGGCAGTGCTCTCAATCCTCCTTGGAAAATTTCTCCTA
The DNA here is from genome assembly GCF_965152235.1 of Eretmochelys imbricata. NCBI lineage: Eukaryota > Metazoa > Chordata > Testudines > Cheloniidae > Eretmochelys > Eretmochelys imbricata. Next base: position 96,238,536 of record NC_135579.1, read on the forward strand.
GGCTCTCTCTACCTCCCTTTACCCAACTGGCATGCAAAAATAACATCTCACTATCATTATCTACTTGTCACACACAACTCAGGGAACAGTGATGCTTTCTCATTGTAAGACACTCGGAATTATTTGCAGCTCTGCTATAGCCAGACTCTGGGTGATATTCCAAACAAAAATTCATTTGAAGCCCATTCTTAGCACAGATCCACAGACATCTTGAGGGGAGTCTCCTTTTGAAGATATCCTGGAACCAGCCTCCAACTCCCAAATCATTCCAGCTGCAATATCACAATATCAGTTTCTTTGCAACCCAGACCAATGGATTGGACCAAATAGTCGCATCTGAGGATGCAAAAGTTGAAAGTCCTTCCCAATTCCAAGCAGCTGGTTTGAAATAACTTCTAAAGATTTTAGCCTAGCTCACTATTTCCCATGTTGCAAAAGTGTGACAAGATTTCTCTCTCTCTGTGCATCTCATCTGGGATTGAATTGCCCATCGGTTTCACTGTATTGAATCTGCCCAGTGGTAAAGATCCAGTGATACAACCTAAACTAATCAGTTTTATTCTCCATCTAGTGATAAGTATTGCAAAGCAGTAAATATAATTGTGAGTTTTCTGTTCTCTGTAGGAAAGGCTTAATATTACAAAAATACCTAAAAGATATGTCCCAAAAGAGAGTGCCAAAAGTGTAATTTAGCTGAGTCTCCACACCATTTCAATAAGGCAGATTTTCTCCAGAAGGTCCAGTTAAGAAGGCTGTTCATAGTGGGCTCAACTGCAGTTGTTGAGCAGAGTGCAATAACCTTCAATCTGGAAGCAATGTGAGGATACTCGTATTATCAAAAATAATTTCACATACTCGTTTAGTCTTGCATCTGAATATTATTAATTTTATAATACAGAGGTTTGGTAGGCTTTAAAATTCTAAGCTCTAAAATAAAGCATTAGGGAATGTATTCCTGAGGTTACGTGCTTTGCTTTATTTGATTTCAAAGCATGTGCTCGATGGGAATTATTAAAAATGGCATGAGATTCTTCTGAAATTTCAGTGATTTAGCCTTTTTAAAAACCAATTAACCTCAAAGGGAAAAAAGTAGTTTGGATCACCCAACTGAGGGTTTGGTCAAATTAAAAAACAGTAAAATTAAATATTGTTAAAAAATTTGACAACAATATACTCATTAACATCTCTTATTAGGTCAGTACATTTTAATGCTGTGTATTATGAAATATGTCTTTTAATAATTATGCTAATCTGCATTTGCAGTCAGCACAAAGGCCTTATAGTGGAGTCTCAAGGGAGAAGGAGGAATTTTGTGCACATCAGAAACTTTATACAGTAATGTATACAGTTGGATCTCCACTCTAAAAAGAGATATTGTTATTTCAGGAAAAGCCAGCAATAGCTGGCCTTTTAACAATCTTATGAGAAATAAAAAGCAATGGTTGTCAGAGCATGATCTTTGTATCTGTGTACAGCTCGCTGTGAGGCCAATTTCTATACTCTTATAATGAGGAGTACTTTATTGGACAAGTAGTCTTGTAGATTTCAGTGGGGCCACTTGTCAGGTAAGCATGGGATTCACAAAGGTATTTAGGTGCCTAACTATGTCTTTGAATTCAAGGTGCTATTCAGCATGAGTAAATGTGTCAGAATCTGACCCTCTGTGACTTTTGGCAAAACACCTATTCCAAAGTTACCAAAAGCATCCATCAATTTTGGATAGCTCTTTTTGGAGGAGGGCGCAGATTGATAGTGCACCTGGATGCTAAGCACCAGTGAAATTCAGGTTCTAGATGTCTCAATGCATGTCTAGATGCATCCAGTAATTGAGTCACTGAAACTCAGTGGACACTTCTGGAAATTTTGGTATTAGCCTTTCTGTCCCTGAGATTCCCCCAATGTAAAATGGCACAGGGGTGTTGTGAGGACTAATGAATGCAAAGTATTTTTATTATTTCATGCATTGCATTAATGGGCCTAATAATAATAATAGATCAATAATAACACTTTATGCCTCAATAGCTCCTTTCATTTAAGGATCTCAAAGAGCTTTACAAACCATAATTAATCCTCACAATGGTGATAATTGTGACCACTTCACAGGTAGATAAACCCAGGCACAGATTCTGGGCTAAATTCTGCTCCCATTTACACAAGTGTGAATCCAGAATTACTCTGAATTTACACCTGTTCAAATGAGATCAGAATGTGGCCCAAAGAGCTTCACCTACAGCTTGCTCAGAGTCACACTGAGCCCTTGACAGAAATGGGAAGAGAAAGAACTAGTTTCTCTTTAATTGTTTTCTGTTCCAACTATTTCTTAAGCCTGCTTTGGGAACTGATCCTGTAAACCCTTATTCACACAAGGAACCACATCCACTTCTGTAGCATTACTCATATAAGTAAGGTTTGCAGGATCAAGCTTTTGTTTGGCTTTTGAAGACAATACTGTAGCTAATAACTGATCTGACTCTGTATAATGTCTTCAGGACACCTGTGTTTTTTGTGTAGAAAGGTAACTCTCAAGGTGTCGAGGGCAGTTTTTTTGCTGAGATACATGGTAAATAGCTATACATTTACATCACAGACGTCTGTCATTGCCTGCCTTTTCTATTCACATCTCTCTGCTAGTCACTGAAACAAAGAACAATGTGAGTTTTATTTCTGAGACTGGACTGGCTGTCTACAGCAGTATGCCCTCTGGCTCTCATTTTTTTATTATTGTGCATAGATAACATATGTGTGAAGAGATCCTACAGTCAGGTACAGCATAACTGCAATGTTAAATAATTGATCCTGATCTTTCGTTTGAAACTGCATCCAAGGCATTCAAAAGTGGGAAATGGAAAAAGCATGTTCTCATAATCCTGCTCAGTAAAGTTTGCACAACTGCTCTTTGTTTCATCATCCCAACAATAAATCTTTCATTTTTGCCAATTGAGAATGCCTACCAAATCTGCAAATGATTACTTCCCTGAATTGTGTTGGTATTCTTGCAATACATTTTTCTTACATGGGTAATGATAAAATAGGAGTCCATCAAAAATATTTTATTGCCTGGCTGAGAGCCTTTTACGAAGCACTTTTGATTCAGGGACATTCTTCCAAGTGTTTCAGAACCAATGCTTACAACTTTCCTTTAACCCCTGCAATGAGGTCAGGCAAGCAAAAACATTTCCTGGGAATGTCAAAATCAAAGTTAGTCAATCAGTGACTGGTAGAACATCAGTCTTGGGTATCAATTTAACCAGCAGCCCCTGGACTGGGAGTGAGAGCATGTTGCTTCAACATGTATTTGTAAAGGGTATTTTGTTACTGTTAGATTATAAGGCTGATGAATGTCAGACTGGTGGGAACCTTGTAAAACTAATCTGCTATATCCATATTGTATTGATATCATTTCTGGGTGTGTGTGTGTTTGTGTGAAAGAGAGAGCATGTGTGTGTATATATATATATATATATACACACACACACTCTTTCACACACACACATATATACATTCACACACACTAGAAATATACAATACCCATCTATACTTATGTATAAAATATGGTATTTGTATGTATAAGAGACGGAGGAAGAATTGTTGATGTCCTAACCAATGTCTTGGAAGACAGGAGCCTGAGATCCAGTCCTGGTTCTTACATTGACATGTTGTGTGGTTTTGAGCAGTTCGCTTCTCTTCTGACTCAGTTTTCTCATCTGCAGGATGGGGATAACAGTATTTACATGCCTTATTGGGGTGTTGAGAGGACTGATTAATTAGTGTTTGTAATGGGAAGCATTATCCAAATGTTTGGTACTAGTAATCATTATTTTTGTTGTAGAGCTCTATTCTGATGTACTAAGATTACATTTTTCATGCAGTATGAAAGATGGGTGGGTTGTTCAAATAATGCCAAAGGAACACAGTCACATACCAGTGTCTAGACGTGATTCATTAAATGGTGCAGCTGAATGCAAATATGAAACACTTCGCTCTTAAATGGCACCTTGCAAGTGAGGAAGATGCATGGATTTTTCTCCCCATTGAACAAGATGGGAAAGCTGTGACTCAGAGAGGTTAAATGACTTCACACAAGATCACACAGCAAGCCAGTGACAAAATAATGAATAGAACCCAAATCCCCAGATTGCTCTAACAGCTAAACATGCTTTTTCCGTAGAAAACAAGGGCCTTCTTGAATGACACAAGTCATAATACTTATACTCATAGGTGCTACCAATGAGTCTGCATCACAAAAGTTTGCATTTATAGGAAGCTGGCAGCAGACCTGTCTCAGTATTGTGTATCCTTGACAGTGCCACTTCTGATGTTTGAAAAGTTGCCTGCTTGCCTCTCTGCAATCAGTTCTCTCACCAGCCAAGACACAGGGCCTTTAAAATAAAGCAGAATGTCAGAAAATGTATAAAACCTTTTTTACAGTCATTTTACAGATGGTGCCATAGAGTATCTATGATTGCAAGAGATTGGTAGGATTTAAAGATTTAAATCTATGTGTATTGACCACATTCAGGGCTACAAACCTTCGTGCTTCAGGTCAAGAGCCAAACATAGGTCAAGAAATTTCCCCCAAGGGTAGGCTATGCTATAATATCCACCAGAGGTTTCTTGCATCTGCGCTGACGCTGCTGGTACTGGCCACCTTCAGTAGATGGGTCTCTGTAATGGTGTGAACTGAATGGACCACTGGTCAGAACTGCTATGGGAATTCCTATATTGCTAGTACTAGGATTGTAATATGATCTTTATGAAAAACAGCTATTCTGTTGCCTCTTTTAAAACACGCATATTTGGATTGATATTTCTTTTTAATACTGTAAAAAGCCTATCCAATGATCGAATAGCAGCCTTCAGGCTCTCATGTTTTAAACTGCTTGGAATTACAGGAGGTCTATTTCTTCATGGCAAATATCCATCTCCTAGGTTAGTATCTTTGACACTCATCTAAAGGATGGGAAATTTAAAAATGGTTGAGCAGATGGAGAGAGAGGCTTTTTAGGAATGATTAAGTATGTCTAGCTTACTCAAACAAGGACTAAGGGGGAAAACAAGGAAGGGGAGGAATTGTTTAGGAGGGTGCAGCGGATATAAGTAAGAGTAATAGGAAGAAGCTGACCAATGGGAAATTTGAAGTTGACCTTCAGTAAATATTTCCTAACTGGATCTACTAGAGTGTGGAATAATTTCCTAGTGAAATTAGTAGAAGCCCCATCATTTGAATCACTTAAAACTGGACTGGACAAAGCATTGAGAAATATATTGTAGCAAACCATCTTGAACTTTAACTGGGCTACATGACTTAATAGCTATCTTCCATTTCTGACTTACGCTGTTCTATGAAAATCAGTGTCTGAATAATGAGGCACATGATAAAGATGTGCATGAATAATCTACAATGCAAAAAAAAAAATCCATGGCTTCGCGTTTCAGAGCCCAGGTCACAGGGCTCGCACTACAGTGCTAAAAATAGCAGCGTAGATATTCCCGCTCAGGCTCTGAAATCTGGCAAGTGAGGTGGGTCTTAGAGCCTGAGCTGCAGCTGGGGTGGAACCTCTACTGTAGCGTGAGGCAGAGTATGTAGAAGGATCTGAGACTCTCTGCCACAGACTTTTTTTTTTTTTTTTTTTTTTTTTTTTTTTTGCAGTGTAGACATACCCATAGAAACACAGCTTGAAAATCAAGAACCGGTGAGCATCTGTGCTCCAAGGGCAGCATTAGTTTATTTAATCCTCCTCATATTCCTTTGATGTCAATGGGAATTGAAGATGACTGGTGATAAGCACCACTCAGGAAGCACCCAGCACTGTGTAGGATGGGGCCCATATAATCGTGTCCATCCAAGAATCGCAGAGCATTTTACAAATGTTTTTTAATTTTCCAGTGTTTAGAAGGGCACTTTCAGAATAGAGCAAGTATGAAAAGTAGCAACTGTGGGATAGAAAAATCGGTTTACTAGGGTAGCCGCTTTCTATCTTTCCTTTTTTATTATCAGATTCAGCTTATATTGGGATAAGATTTTTCTCCTTCACAGCTTTTCCTTCTGCTGGATGCTAATGCAGCATCTGTTCTATGCTTTTGACCTTGCCAGCCATTGCCACAGAAAGGAATGTGATGTGACAAATGGACAATTTTGACTCTACTGCAGAGTCAAGGATGTAGAGAATGTAGGCTGGGTATAAAGACCTGAACTGTAAAGGCCTGGTCCAAACTCCCTCAGAATTCAGGGGTGTTCAAATGCAGGCATTGAGGCAATCAAAGATTCAGAGTGAGCTGAATCTTCCCAAAAATCTGGGGCATTTGGGTCTGATTTTTTGGGGGGTGGGTTGACCCATCTCTAGTTAGGAAGGAGCAGCTCCTCACTTAAACACCAATATCTGTGCTGATGAAGAGACAAGGCAAGAAAATTAATGAACAAAAGTGTAAGATAGTTGACTTTATATTTTACTTTGGCATGTTTGAGATTCTGTGGAATTTTCTGGTGTTCATGAAACTTGCAGCATTCTAGTTCATCTTAGTAGCTGTAAAAATGACCTTAATATTTGCACCAGCAGTTCTGAATGAGCAGTTTCTTTTTTTTGTAGATGCGGGCAATCTTATTAGGTATCTATATGATGGATTTGCGTGTGCAACGTGGAGTTTTTTGCACACAGAACTATAGGTTGAGGCCCACTTTGAACATTCTTTCCCATAGGATGTGGGCTTCGATACATACAAGTTATTCGTAAAGAAATACATCCTATGAATTTCTGAATGGCGTACACTGTTCTAGGAGAGAAATGGGTGTAGCAGTCCTCCTACAGACTTTCATTCCAATTATTTATAACAACCCTGAAGAACCTAATGTTATGTGTTGAACTTTTTTAGCTGCTCTGTTTTCAATGCTAATGAAGTACAGGCCAGTGGAGTTTTGCCAGCTTACACCAGCTGGCATTTGGCCCTATTTTTGCTGGTAGTAAAAGATGTAGGGTAAAGAAAACATTTGAGAGTGGGTTTGTGGGAATCTGTGACAGTTGTCCTCTCTTTTCTGCTTTGGGAGAACAAAAGTCAAAATGAAGCCTGGCTGTTTCTATATTATGCTTAGTAAAACTGCTGAATTTTTCTAAGTGCATCCAATGGAAGGCAGTGGTAGACATAAAACTCTAGCCAGTTCATTGCATGTCTTTCCCTCAGTGGTACACTTTGTGACTTCACATTTAACAGATGTGTACAAATTAGAGCATGCCAGTTTGGAGGGGTTAGGTCAAAAACAAAATCCATCCAGATCTTAGCATATGAGTCTATGGTAACCTGAGAAATTTTCCTTTTATCAAGACGAAAATATATCTCAGTTTATAAAGTCAAAGGGACCAAAATATTTGCAGTAATTGTAAAGAGAGTCCTTAAAGACAAAGACTATATACTGCTGATTATCTACACAGAGGTGGAATTTGCATTAGTGTCATTTATATTAATTAGATTTCCATATATGGCTCTAAAACAGTAAATGGCTCTTAGACTTTTGAATGCTTGTGTATCCGTAAGTACATGGCAATCCTAATTTATTAGTGTGACCAGTCTTCTGTGTCTTAGCATTTCATCATGAATGTTCCTTAGTTGCAAAAGTTTGTGTCTCTATGTATGTTTTCATTATTGGGATGAATGTTATTTAAGTTCACACTAAACTAATTTACTTTGGAGTTTTCAGGCTCAGTTTTCCAGAGACAAATTGTAAAAGCATCTAAATGCAACTTAAACAAAACCATATTTTTTCATAAAAACATGGCACTGTATTACTCCAAATCTATGGTATTGTGCCTAGGAATTACTTAAAGTACAGAAATCCACTGTGCAAAGTAGCCACCTTAGACATAACAGACTGTTAAACCAGTATATTAAATTGTATGCTTTTGATGGCAATGTTGCACTGAAAATGTTGTAATTGTTTTAACTCTGTCTCTTCATGCATTCAAAGGCACTGTTGTTTATTTAAGAAAATAGTAAATATAGCATACTGGTGAATTTAGCTTAAGTGCAGTTACTAGTAAACAACTGCAGTGGGACTGTCTAATTACCAGGACTGATTGCAGCCAATTTTAATTAAACCTGTGAAAGATGAAGAACACAGAGAGCCCTTAATCCTGATTTCCAGTTTGTTCCCACATTTGTGCATGTATAATAGCTTTATTCATGGCCTGAGTCAGGGTCTGATAAATTTTGATAAATGTTTTGTAATGTCATAGAAGCAGACACAGCATTTACCTTTCAAATTGTTGCAGGCTTTTTTGTTTTTATTTTGTTTTTTGGGGGTGACATGGTGGTTATCTCGATAAATGTATAGAAATATTTTCTAAAATAAGGGTAGATTTCTGTCCTCAGGCATGGAGGAGTGGATGCAGGGGGGTAGCAAAGCAGCTGGAATCCCAAGGAGGAATTCTGGCTAATTCAGGCAACCTGGGAGAAGGTGCAGCCTGCTCCCTGCTCTGCAAGACTGGTGCTATGTCCCTACCCCTCATCCTCTCTTGGATAATTAGTGCCTATGCGAGTGCTCTGAAGAAGAAGGACCGTACTCCCCAATGGCATTCTGGCCGGCCCTTGTCTGCACAAGGAGGGTCTTGCTCCATCCAGAATCTAGCTTTAACTCTCTGCAAACTCCTAGAGCCAATTCCTCACTGCATTGAAATCCCCCTGCAAAACTCCCCTTGACCTCTAGGGTAGAACTGGAACCACAGACTAACTACAAAAAGAAAAGGAGTACTTGTGGCACCTTAGAGACTAACAAATTTATTATGCTCAATAAATTTGTTAGTCTCTAAGGTCCACAAGTACTCCTTTTCTTTTTGCAGGTACAGACTAACATGGCTGCTACTCTGAAGACTAACTACAGTACAACTTTGACTAACCAAATCCCAGTTAATCAGCGTGTGGTTATTAGAGCTGGGTGGGAAATATTTCTCCCATCCCATGAGAATTTTCAACATTTTGAATTTTTTTCCCATCTCAAGCTGGGACAACATGTCAAAATCTTGAAAAATTCCAGTAATTGAAATTCAGAACATGTTCTAACGTGGGGTGAGACAGTTTAGGAGGCTTTGAAGGGCAGGTTTGGTAGATATGTAACATGCATCTGATTGCATCGTCTGCTAGCTTTGCTTTCTTGGTGAATTCCCTGGTGATTGCATATTAAGTTATATACAGCAGGAAACATTAGCATCACACAGAGCCCTGTGTTATAGGCAGTTATTTCCCACTGAGGCCAGTTTTCCTTTAATCTAAGCAGAAAACTCACGCATGGCTTTTTTGCCTAACACTGTACTTGTATTCCCCAATATGGACCGTGTTTTGTGCCCTAGGGTATGTCTACACAGCCAAAAAAAGGACCCGTGACAGTGAGTCTCAGAGCCTTGGTCAACTGGCTTGGGCTTGCTCTGCTGGGCTAAAATTAGCAGTGTAGATATTCGTGCTCAAGCTGGAGCCCAGGCTCTGAAACTTGGTGAGCAGGAAGGGTCTTGGAGCCAGGGCTACGGCCCAAGCCGGAACATCTGCACTGCTATTTTTAGCTCCACGGCACAAGCCCACGATCCCGAGTCAGTTGACCCGGGTTCTGGGACTCTCTGCCATGGGTTTTATTTTATTTGCTGTCTAGATGTACCCTTAGTGGTTACTTCAAGAGAATGTGCAGAAAGCCAAAACAGGAGGGAAACCACAGGGAAAAGGACAGTCCGACCTAAATTCATAAGCGACATCAATTTAGGAGTAAAATCGTGGGTGGTGACAGCAGCAGCTGCTGCCGCTACTTTGGGCTATGCTAGAAGATTCAGTTGCATGCCAGGGTGCTCCTGAGGGTATCAAAGTCAGGACTAAAGAGAGAGGTTGCAGCTAGGGTTGCCAACTTTCTAATTGCAGAAAACTGAACACCCTTGCCCCACCTCCTGCCCTCCCCTACCCCACCCTGAGGCCCTGCCCCTTCTCTGAGCCCTTCCCTCTATCGCTCACTCTCCCCCACCCTCACTTACTTTCACTGGGCTGGGGCAAAGGGTTGGGGTATGGGAGGGGGTGTGGGCTCTGGAGTGGCGCTGGGGATGAGGGGTTTGGGGTTCGGGGGGGGCTCCAGGCTGAGGCCAAAGGGTTTGGAATGCAGGAGCAGGCTCAGGGCTGGGGCAGGGGGTTGGGGTGCAGGAGGGGGCTCTGGGCTGGGGCAGGGGATTGAGGTGCAGGACAGGGTGCAGGCTCTGGCTGGGGTTGTGGGCTCTGGGATGGGGCAGAGGATGAGGGGTTTGGGGTGCAGGAGGGGGCTGCAGGCTATGGCTGAGTGGTTTGTAGTGCAGGAGGGGGCTCAGGGCTGAGGCAGGGGTTTGGGGTGTGGGAGGGGGTGCGGGGTGCAGTCTCTGGGAGGGCGTTGGGTGCGGGAGGGGGCTCAGGCTGGGGTAGGGGCTAGGGTGTGGGAGGAGGTATGGGGTGTGGGCTCTGGGAGGCGGCTCAGGGCTAGGGAAGGGGGCTGCGGTGTGGGAGGGGGTTCAGTCTCTGGGATGGAGTTTGGGTGCAGGAGGGAGTTCTGACCTGGGGCAGGGGGATTGGAGTGCAGGCTCCTGTCAGGCAGCGCTTACCTCAGGCAGCTCCTGGTCAGTGGTGCAGCAGGGCTAAGGCAGGGTTCCTGCTTGCCCTGGCTCCTTGCTCCTTCCAGAGGCGGGCAGCATGTCTGGCCCCTAGGTGGAGGCATGCGACCAGGCAGCTCTGTGTGATGCATGCTGCCTACACCTGCAGGCACCATCCCCTCAGCTCCCATTGGCCTCGGTTCCCAGCCAATAGGAGCTGCAGAGGTGGCAGTGGGGGTGGGGGCGGGGGCAGCACATGAAGCTTCCCTGATGGCCCCTGCACCTAGGAACCGTACATGCCATCCACTTCCGAGGAGCTGCGCAGAGCCAGAGCCTGCCTCAGCCCCGCTGCGCCGCTGACCGGACTTTTAACGGCCCAGTCAGGAGTGCTGACTGGAGCCTCCAGGGTCCCTTTTCGACTGGGCGTTCCGATCGAAAACCGGACGCCTGGCAACCCAAGTCATAGTACTGGCAGGCAATGCAAGTCTGCAGATGGGTTCACCCATTTACCAATGGATTTTTGTTGGTTGCTGAAGTCAGTAAAAAGTTGAAAATCCTGTTTTTACTCCTCCTTTGTAGTGTCCAATATCTTGAGGGAGCTGAGGACTTCAGCATGTTGCAGTAGAACACTAAGTACAGTAGGACCCTAGTGCAGGAAAGAGGATTTCTATTTTTAAGTGTTCAGGAGGCGCTTAACCACTGTGGTGATGGGGTTTGTACTTGGAAACAACATACATGAAGTATTCAGTACAAGAGAGAAGAGTAAGTTCATGTTTCAGGAAGCAGGCTTTATTTCTTCTCTAAGAAGGGAGACAGCAGCTGTGTTGGAGGCCTGTGACCCAGCTGCAATCCTGCCTATGTGTTTTACTTGGATATTTCTGATCTTGCTACCTTCTTGGTTGGCTTCTTTGGTTTGAACTGCAGAGCTGTCTCCAAGGTGGTGGTGGTTATTTTGGCAATGGGCTTCCTGCGTTCTGGATTTATTTCTTAACAGTAATTTTGAGTCCAAAGGACTTTACATATTTGTTAACAAAGTAAATGTAGAGCCTAAAGACTTCTCCTCTGGCTTTGGTCATATGGGAGGCCACTATTTTCTTAAATGTTGTTTAGATTTTCACTGATATCACTATTCATCTCTGCTTGTTGTTAGAGTACCAGTTCCAGTGAGGAACAGAGTTCAGATTGTGAGGAAAGATTTTTTTTTTTAAGTTCAAAAATCCCATCAAAGTTTTAGAAAAATAAATAAAATGTGCATGCAGAAATAATGTAAAAAAACAAACACCAAATAGCCTGAAAACGGGGGGGAAACGGAGGGGATATCAGCAGTTACATTATATTATTTAAGAATCCATTGTTTGGTCTTTGAAAGTGCTGCTCAACAACAATGGTGAGTCCTTGAGTCATCCAGCATTTGAACATCCAAAAAAAGTCTTGTGGTTGTTCCATCGTTCTTTTCACACAATCCCAAATGGTACAATAATTAATGGCAGTAATTTATTTTTTGCATAAAGGGCCTGATCCAAAACCTACCAAAGACCAGGGAAACATTCTCATTGATTTCAACAGGCTTTGGAGTAGACCCCTCTATTTTCAAACTTGTATGTATTCAATTAAAGAAAAATGTGTATGTAAACCACTGGTTACAAAGTTTGGAAAATCTTTCCAATCCTGTAGATTCAGTTTAAGAAACATTGTTGTAAAACTATCTAGGAACCTTGGGGGGGAAAGCAGGGGAGGGAAGGGCATGCTGTGCTGGCCGTATTAGGGTGAGGCGCCTGGCTGGGTTTACAGCCTCAGCCTAGGTATGCAACAAAGTGTGTGACCCTTTAGTGTATATATGTCACATCTTTCAACCTGTTATGCTCATTTACGTGTGTCCTGCTGAAGTCTGATGCTTTGCCAAAGTTGTGTGTAAATGTGTATACACAGAATCATAGAATTGTAGGACTGGAAGGGACGTTGAGAGGTCATCTGGTCTAGTCCCCTGCACTCATGGCAGGACTAAGTTATAATATAATTACATATAATATTAACTATTCTAACCATAATTGTATCTATAGATAGACATATATAGATAGATAATAAAATGTATTTGTAATATAGTGCTATAAATGGGCATAGTGTTTGTGTGTGGATGATTTACATATATAAGTAAGTTTCCTATAGTATACATAGCCAATATAAATAAATTCTTTGTCACGGTAGTGGTTTTTAATCTATATATTTGCCTTACAAACTAGTAGGTAATAATTTAATACAAAAGGTCCTTCCAAAAATGCAATTAATGTCTTTTGTTATACTTTCTCTGGGTTTAATAATCCCCTCTTCCAGATTTATATTGGTTTTTGGAAAGTAATGCTTATTAGAGTGTTTTTCCAAATTGGCCACAATAATCCACTGAAATCTGCCAACTGAATCATTGCTATGCTTGTGACATTGCCAGGATTGCCTGACAGTTATTATTGGGGTCAGAGGGGGAGGCGGGTAAAGGCTTCATAATATGTTACTGTTATTGATACCTCAGCTATGGTTCTTATACTTGGATTGAAATGTTTACAGAATTATATGTGAAAGAGCAGCATAGTTATGATGGAGGCATAGATTTACTGATTTCCGTAGGCAATTGTATTTTGTTTTGAGCATATTTAAAATCCTTTTTGCAGATCAAGGAAATACTTGATAATGTTCCACACGCAAACTCCCCACTTCCACCACCACTGGCAAGCATCATACCAGACCACTATTAAAAGCTGGCATTTGCTGGCTGTTAGACACATTGGCGTTTGAGACTATTAGTTTTCTTTTATATGTTGCATCGGAGAGACTTGCCATAACTGGGTAGCAACACTTGGCAAAAATTTATGTATGTTTTTAAAGCTTCTCCTGAACTTGCAAGTTCACTTACAGACTCTGATTCTGCAGCAGCTCAACGTGCAGAACTTTCATAAACATTCATGGGCAATCCACATGCTGAGCTGTTGCAGAACTGGGCCCTCGTCTAAGGTTATGTCTGCGCTGCCCATGGTTTGGACTGCTGGCGGCACCAGCAGTAATGAGCACCAGAGTGCTGTGCCATAACTCCCTGTGTAGATGCTGCATGCAGACACGAACTAAAGGGTTCCTAGTTCACTTTAGTGTAGTCCTCTTCAAACAGGACTCCGTTAATGCAAACTAGGAAACTTAGTTTGCGCCTGCAGCATCCACACGAGGGAGTTACAGTACAGCACTTTGGTGTGTACTGCTATTCACACCCCTATAGTCCGAACTTTGGGGCAGTGTAGACGTAGCCTAAGGGGCACACTTTCAGCAGGTCTCACTTGTCTGGCCTAAAGGTAAATAAAATAAGGCCACGGGCCAGATTTCAGTGGGAGTTAGATGTAGTGCTTAATTTGTGCCAGGGCTGACTGCTCGGCACCTCCAGGCTTGGCAGTTCATAGCCCCAACATCTCTGGGCTTGCTGCATCAGTTATGAAAATAAAAAAATTGCTTGAGCCCCAGCACCTCTTTCATTACAAATTAAACACTGGTTAGGTGCCTTAATTCGTTTAAAAATCTGTCTTCAAGACTGTGTCCAGCAATTCCCTGGTTGTGCCAGTGGGGGAGAGACATAATGGCAGCCTTTCCACTGAAGGCGCACCAGGATTATGCAAGGATAGTGCTACTGTTGGCACTGGCCTTACAAAGGAAACAGGATGGGCAGAAAGTGCCTTTCCTCTGTGACACTCTGGAGTGATTTGTCTCTCTTCCAGGCAGATGTCTCCTGACGGTTTCCCTGAGGCAGTGTGTCTATGCTCCTGCCCCAACAAAGATCTGTGCCTTAAAGGAACAATTGAGCACCTAAGCCTACTGAGTTTTTGAACATGGAGTTTATTTTCTGCATTCATAAATATATTTTTTTTAAACATTCCAACTGACTAATGAGAATTACCTTTGATGTAAGAAATACCAGCATGCCATGCAGATGACTGACAAAATAACACACAGGAAAGCTGACATGTAGGCAAATGTTGTATGCACCTGTCACAATTCTGTATCTTCTGCCATCCCACTCAGATACATGGGTGACAATCACGTTGTTGACTAAATATCAAATCTAAAGCAAACGTAATTTATATGAAGGAGGAAGGCAAAACTTTTGTTTATTCCCCTGTATAATGCTGGGTTTGGTCAGACTCAAAATATCAGATCTAGGATCCACATGCAGCCAGTTTTATCACATAATATGTACCCATGGAAGCCACAATTTGGAAAAATAATTAGTGCTTTTAGGTGCCTCAATTTTTGGGTGTCCATCTTGAGACACCATATGGGGGCCTAGATTTTCAGAAAATACTGAGCACACGCCCTGTGAATATCAGGACTTTTGACCAACACGAATAAGAAGCTTTCCTTTCTTAAAAGTGGCTTCTGTGATACAATATGTCCTTCATGCCTGTTGTGCCTGTCTACACTTTTTAATCCCAGCAAGCACTAGTATGGCTCTCCCTTCTTGTTTCAAAGGCACAAGTCATAAGAGCTTAGATATTATCATTTTGTGTCAAGTATTTTTATGTATTTATTTGCAACTCCATCTTTTTTATGATGAAAACTTGTTTTCCTTTTTATTTGTATATTGCAAACTAAATGATTGGATCATGTCAATTCCAGTATGATCAGAAAAAAGTTCTCAAACAAAGATCCGACATAACACCAGCTCTGGTTTTATATACATATAATTTCCAATTTAGTAAGCATTCGAATGCAAAATAATGATTTAAAGCAATAAATTTCCTCTGTGTTGTTTTTGGCACTAATAATTCCCCAACTACTGGCCAATGTGAAAGTCACATCCTTGTTGTGATACTTTCCTGATAGCCATTCCCCTCTGTGTCACTTTTCAAGTAAGGGTCTCTTTCATCTTTCTTAACATTTGAAAATGAAGTAACATATGTATGCAGTTAGCCCTTTATGCATCTATCTCTGCTGTGGCAAGCTTGAGCTACAGACAAGGTATGAGGGATCAACACTGTTTACACTTGAACACTAAATACTTCAATTAGTACAAGTTAATCAGTCTGCCGAAATAGAACTCTTTAATTTTAATAGCCTTATAATTTGTAACAAGTTTTAGTGCTCTGATTGGAACAGAAGCATGTTTTAAATGTCGTTTATACCATTTCAAACTTAAACATAAATCTAATTTAGCTTTTAAGGGGATTTTGTGGTTTTCTAGGCATTATGAATTTTTTCTTTCTGCATTATGCAGGGTGAATTCTGTAGAAATCAAACCAAAATAAACCTGAGAAAAAGATTGATTCCTTTTCTAATGTTTTTTATTATTGCATCCCAGCTTTGGACAAGAGTTTGCATTGGTAGAGGAGGATACAACATTCTATTCAGGCTCAGCCTGCTAATTTACGCTGTATCATTATAAAAGTCATAATGATCCACAGTAACTAGTAACAGGCATTGTAAGGAAAAGCTTTGTAATACAATGCCTCTGCCCCTTTTCACTCAGGGCTTTGTTGGTGGTCCAATCCTAATTCTTAAATGTATTAGATGATTCTCAGAGAAGAGGGTACTAACTCTTTTATTATAAGAGGATAGGCTGATATCAGGTTATCTTCTTCCTTATCAGTTACGTGTGTGGTGTTTGTTCTCAAAAGGAAATGGATTAGAAACAGTAGCTGTTATTTTTCAAACAAAGGAGACCCTGGACTATGAAGGGATAGTTTGTCAGTATTTGGGGCAAGAAATGTGAACTACAAAGTGCTATAGGCATAGGGATAACATTTACGATAGGGGAGAGTATATGCAGCAATATATGCCCGTGCAGATGGGTAATACTAGAGCCGGCTGAGTCGCTCAGCCCACTACTGGTCTGGGGTCCCGGGTGCCAGCCCTGCTCAGCCCGCTGCTGGTCTGGGGTTCTGGCCCTGCCCACATAGAGTGGGTACCTACCTTCTCCCTGGTTCTAGCCCATTCTCTTCCTAGTTCAAAAAAAGAGCTAGCTAGTGCCATCCAACTTGACTTCTACCATTCAAAAATTATGATGATATTCCAATGCAATTAATTGGCAACCACTTGGAAACGGAACTCTTGGTCACTGTCATTCGAGAGCTCATTCTGGGCATTCCTTTGATGTGAAATCACAGTGGTTGTCATTGAAGAGTCAGCATTTGCCAGCAGTTACCACATAGAGGTAGGTGAGGTTTGACAGTTTTCCCTTTACTTAAATATAGAAAACAACTGTGGTAACTGTGGTATCTGTTGGCAGATATCAACTTTCTAACGCTGCCTGGTATAAGTGGCTACTGTTTGATTAACATTAACAAGAAACTGATTAATTTTTTAAATTTTAGAATAATCAGTTCACCTCCCGAATAACAAGTGTATCCTACTTAATTTTCATCCTCACACACCATATTTATTAAACTAATTCGCTGCCTAGATCAGGGGTGGGCAAACTACAGCCCATGGGCCGAATCTGGCCTGCAAGCCGTTTTAAGCCGGCCTGCGAGATGCACCACACGGCTTGGCTCCACTCCAGCCAGGGCGCTGGGTCGGGGGCCGCACCACATGGCTCGGCCCCACTCCAGCTGGGTTGGGGGGCGCACCAGGCGGCTCGGCCCTACTCCAGGGCTCTGGCCAGGGCGCAGGGTCGGGGGCTGCACCAGAAGCCATGGCATGGCCCCACTCTGGCTCCTACGCACTCCAATGGGAGCTGCAGGGGCAGTGACTGCGGATGGAGCAGCGTTCAGAGCCACCTGGCCACACCTCCGCATAGGAGCTGGAGAAGGGACATGCCACTGCTTCCGGGAGCCGCTTGAAGTAAGCGCCGCTTGGAGCCTGCACCCCCTGAGCCTCTACCCACGCCCCAATCCCCAACCCCAGCCTACCCCGGCCTAGATCTATATCCTGTACATATTCCATCAATTCCAGTCTTGTATATAACTTCCATTAATGTTAACTAGAGTCAAATGTATATTGAGAGGCTAATGTATTTCAGTTCAAGGCTTTTAGATATAAACAAACTTAAATAGTGTAATGTAAATCTTAAAATGAATTCTTTAAAAATCATTGCTAGAGTGCTCTGTACCGGATTTAGAAAAGTGACCTCTAGTCTTTCACCTGGAGATCTGTCTGCTTTTTTTCAGGGCTAAGAGTTTACCTGTGTTAAAAAATGAGATTTGTGCATGCAAACTTGACATGAGAGCAGAAAATGGGTTGAACTCGCTAGACTTCCAGATGTACAAATGATATTTGCAAGAACAAATCTGAGTTCTTTGACACGCACAAATTTAGAATAAAAAATGTCCATTCAAACAGAAGAGCAGAGGCCAAATTGAAGCTCCTTTGAAATTTTGTCCCTGTGAGCCAAATTCCATTCTTGGTTCCAATGATGTGAGCCTATGGAAGTCACTGCAGTTGCATTGCTGCTACTGAGAGCAGAATGCGGCCCATTATGCCAGTCCTACATTCTGCAATTGATTATATGGAGCAAAAGACACATACGGCATTAAGTTGTTTTAGCAACTAATATTTGACAATTTAAAAGGGTCCCTTTTAGGATGAGTTTTATGGAAAGTTGTTTCCATTAAAGTAACATCCAATTAAAACGTGTCATATAACCCACATCATAGTTGAGTGCAGATTTTCTGTTTTAACCGACATATGGCCTTATTTATTAAACTAAAAATCATCATGTTTTGATGATATATTCACATAATTTATGTGGAGAGCCACGAGGGAATGCTTTTACTGTGTAAGCTATTATTTTCTGTGATTCATTATATCCCTTTTAACCCATGAGCACAGGCAACTTCCCCCAACCCCCACCGTTCTCTGCACTGGACAAAAGGAGCTGATGTCAAATTTAGGGAGAATAGGAATCTCATGCCATAAGTACAGTCAATATTTTGAAGTGTGGATCCATTTTGATTCATTTAAATAAACAACCTTTAAACAAATTCCAGAACCAGTATTGAAGGCAACCTGCACATTCACCAAGGATGAAATCCTGGCCTCATGCTGTTCGTGGGAGTTTTGCTATTGACTTTGACTAAACAAGAATTTCACCCCAGCGGTCCAGTCTTGTTCCCACTGAAGTCAGTGGGTGCAGGACCCAGCCACAAATGTGCGTACAATTGCAGGGGGATGAACTGTGTCATTTCCAGTTACCACAGAAATGCAACACTCTGAGGAACAAAAGATGTTTGTTGCAGTGGACACCTCTCAAAATGAGGGGGGGCATCCTCATTTCTTTCTGTTGTTCGTGTTCTGTGGGCTTTATCTTAGAGGGTTTGCTCTTGCTATCACAACTAGCTAGTCTTTGATGCTAAGGATACTTCAGGCTAACAATACTCTTTTATGGCTGCTGCATCAGATCTACTATTTCTTGTAAATACCAGCTTTTAGGTGAGGTTTGAATCCAGGACCTTTGTGAATTCTGCTTGCATGTTATCAACTCAGACAGCGGAGACACCTGAGAAGCAGAAATTCCTGCAAGGTGGGAACTCTGTATTAAAAGTTGCAATATGTTCCTTCTTTTCTTGCATCAAAACCTTTGCAGAGTCTGGTATTTCTCCACACTGCAGTTCATTTCCCACCCCTCATAATTCTCTACTGTTCCGCTCTAGTAAGATATTTCTTAGGCTAGAGCAACTCCTTTCCCCCGGGTTTGTTTAGTGTTTGCATGGGATGTGACACCAAATGCAATATTCTGTGATATGAATGTAATGCATCTGGGAAACCTTGCATCTGTTTTGGGATATTCCATGTTCATAGCTTTCTACATATCTCTTGCAAAAAAAATGCAATCATATTAAAGATCACTTTCCAGATTCACAACATGACATTTGTGCTGTCTGTAAGTTATCCAAAACCTCCAGTGTAAAATAAATTATTTTCAAACTTCAGATGCCCTGCATTTATAAATATTTAAGAATGAACTGCCTCTTCACCAGAGACCGTTTTATGTAAATAGCTTGTAGGCACATAGGTTCCGATTCAGCAAACCACTTAAACCCAATCTCAAATCACATTGAAGTCAATTGGATTTAAGTTTATGGTCAAAATTCAGTATGTCTTTAAATGCTTTCCAAAATAGGGATAGACTTAAGCACATGCTTAAATGCTTCCCTGAACTGGGGCCTGAGAGAGTTGTTTTGTCTTATAAGTAACCATTAGCCCTCTGAGCTCTTGGCCCAGGTGCTGCAATGCAGCTGTAACATGCTAATCGAAAGAAGGGATTAAATTGATGAAACAGTGTCCCAGATCAAAGGGTGGCTGAACACCCTCCAATCACCATTTGAGTTGACTGTACTCTTTAATAGCTAATTCAGGAAGGTTAGACTCCCTGGGTGAAATTCACCCCATTGCAGAAGGCCCATATAAGGCCCTATGCCCAATGTAATCCTGTCAAGAGGGAATTTAATGGCATATAGAACCTTGTATGAGACTCTTTCCTTGGGGTGCATTTCATCCTATGAGCACATGCCTGCCTGGGTTCAGACTACTGGGCCGAGGAGCCTTGCTTGGCTGTGTGTCTCCTCCATAGCCTCTGAGCTCTGTATTTCAGCTGGACATTTTCTTCTGTGGTTCCTTCATGTGCTTCCCAATCCCCAACCAGCTTTAAAGGGACCATACACACTGGAGCTCTGGCCTTAACCCATGTCTGACTCAGTAGGTAAATTTCAAACCTTTCTCATTAGAATATGTTCAAAATTCTTCACAACACATTATTGCTATTTCAAAAAAAAATTCAGCTCTGACTGCAGTGGCCACAACTGGATAAACACACAAACATTTCTGATGTAGAGTAACCCCGATGGGAGAATACTTGTGAATGTTTCTGCACAGACTGAATTTAATGACAGAGTTCATATTTTAAAGTTAACCTGTTGATAAGAATAATAAATATTGAATCACATTATTCAGTCTCCATAAATCAGACACATCTAAGGTATCAGCGTGGTTAATTCAAGATGTATGCAGCACAGACTGCAAGTTTGACATTGGTGCTCACATTCTGTAACAGGGCCTGATTCTAGTCTCTCACTGGTGCAAATCAGCAGTACCTGCATAAAACAGAATCTGACAACAACTTGGAGCCTATGGGTTTGCAAAGCACTATTTTAAAAGTACTTACAGAGACATATTCAAACCTGTGGGCCCATTTCTTTTATGTACTGACATTGGAGAAAAGTGAAGAAAAAAGGACCTATTGGAGAGCAAAGGGCAAAATTCGCCTTGGGCTGAGGATCAGCATTTATGTGGTGCACAGCCATGTGAACAGCAGTGACTATCACCCAGAATAAGTTTTTGCA